>NC_079493.1:43385358-46039508 GCF_030052815.1 Hevea brasiliensis | reverse complement strand
CCATTGATATTTTGTTAGAAATATTATTCTTAAGTTGTTAAGAATATGAGTGACAATATTTCTAGCACAAAGTATCATAAATAGGTTCACAATCGAGGATACTTCATAATAAGGACATGACTTATCCGTAAAGATTGTATTCATGTTTGTTCCCAAGTTATTTATATGAGATATAAATAAGATGGAATGGTGAGTCTCATGCCATATAACAAACATGATAGGCACTTATAAATGATAAGTAGGTCGAACTGTTGACACTTATGACAAGCACATGGAGTTTACTCTGTCAATGTTTTGTCATAAATCATATCAAGGCATATAATCTTTAGACCCGAGATAGCACGCTTATCTTGTATATAGGTAGTTTGAGTTTGATATCGCTTTCATACTTGTACTATGTATGGGTATATGGGCATGTGTTGGCTCCTACTAGTTATATATGGAGGTAGGTGTTGATCAAGATGGAATCTGCTCTCTAAGTAAATAGAGATAAAATCCTATGTTCATTTAATTGTTCTTGATGTTTCAAGTTCCCTGCCAGACAGATAGATTTATTCAAAAGAGTTTCGATGAGAAAATCTTTTAATCAAGAACTGAATTAAAAGAGAACATAATATTCATAGCAAATGGAGTTTGACATAAACCATGACTCACTTGAGTTGGGATTTTGTAATGTAGAGATTCTAGTGCATGGTAACATATGATTATAGGTTCATTTAAGGTAAATCTTATTACTAATTAGGTGGCCATGGCATGCTATGCTAGGTGTTAACCATGGTCTATGAGGTTCATAAAATGATTTAGAGAAATCATTTATGGTAAGAAAGAGTTCTGATGATATTAAGAGTTGATATCATGTCTCATTGCCAATTAGTGATGAGCCTAGTAAGTCACACACATACACAAGTTATCACCTATTTAAATATGATTTAATTAATTAATTAAAGAGTTTAATTGATTAATTAAATAGGTTTGGTTTGCAATTAAATTGCAAAGTCCCTAGCATGACTTGAAACCAAATCTAGATTATTAGATGTATAGTATAAATTAAATTTATATTTAAAGTGTTTAAATATGAATTTAATTGATGAGAAATTAATTAATAGAGATTAATTAATTAATTTATATTTGATATAAATTAATTAGAAGAAGAAAATAATTATTTTGGGTTAAGAACTCAAAATTAAGACATGTGGGCATTTTGGTCATTTCATTACAGGACACGTGGCACCATGAGATGGTGACACATGGCATAACACATAAGCTTGCAAATATTTTTTAATCATGTAAGATGATTAAAATCAAGATTAAATATAGGTTTGACACTTGGCACAATGTGATTGGGTCACTTAAACCTAGAGCTAATCAAAAGGTGACATGTGGCTAGGGTTTAATGTGTTAACCTAGCTATTTAAGTGTGGTTATGAAAAGAAAACATAACCAGCAGCCTCTCCTCTCATATGTCACGCCACTTTGAGCCTCTCCAGCTATTTCTCTTCATCTCTCATCAATTCAAAGAGATTAGCCATCAATCTCTTGAATTAAGAACACTAGAAATTGTTTCTAGTGTCCTGCTTACATCTCTAATCTCTTAAAAGGCAGAACTTGAATTTCTAATTAATAGAAAAGCTTTAGAAGCTGTTCAAGGGCTGCCATAGGTGTTCTTGGTGTGGACAAGCTAGAGGGACAACATCCGTGTCCTCAAGACGATCTCAAAGGCGCAGACACGCTGCAAAGACATCAAGAGGTTAGTGTAATCGCTCTTGATTTAATCTAGGTTCTAAAATTAATCTGATTAATTTTAAAATCTTAAATGGCAAATACAGATCCAAAACATATTAAAAGAGTTTTAATATGTTGTTTATCATTGAAATCAAATAGATAAAAATAAATCTTGCATGGTGCATGTGACCCTAGGTGAAAATTTTTGAATTCAATGGTATAATCTTGTGTTTTTCACGCCTGCCTTCAATTGGTATCAGAGCCACTATATTTGCCATTTAGATTGTTGATTATATAATTTAATTGTGTGTTTGATCATGAGATCAAGAGATTCATTGCTGGTTGGATCATGAGGTGTGGCGCACACATGGTGAAGCCACCATTGGTGGCGCAACAATGGTTCCTTGGGTGGTTCAAGGTTTGGCTTTTAATTCTGCAATTGTTGTCTGATCTAAGGCCTATTCTTTGACTAATTAAAGTGTTTAATTAGTTGTTTTAATCACACAATTAAATTATGATTCAAATCAGAATTTTAAAAATTGTTTGAATGTGATTCAAATCAATTTTAAAAGTTGTTTGAATGTGATTCAAATCTGAATTTTTAATGTTTTTTGAATCATATATAAATCTGATTTTTTAAAAATGAATGAATAAAATAAATATCTGATTTTTTTAAAAAATGTTTGAATGTGATTCAAATCCGATTTTTTTTTAAAATGTTTCAATGTGATTCAAATCTGAATTTTTGAAGTTTTTTGAATGTGATTCAAATCTGAATTTTTTAAATTTGTTTGAATGAGATTCAAATCTGAATTTTTAAATTTATTTGAATCATATTCAAATCTGATTTTTAAGTTGAATATGAGATATTCAATTTAATTTAAGTATGTATGTTTTATTTAATTGTTAAATAGTGATATGCATGATGGATGATCATGGACTATAAAAGACCAATGTGATTGGATTTATTTCTTTTATGTTTCTTTGGGATTGTAAATTAATTAATTTATTTTAATTTATTTTGGGCATGTATTATTAAGTTTGTAATATTTTTGGGTTGTAATTTCATTTATTTAAGTTCTTGTAAATTCGCTTTGGTATGCCAAGGATTACTATGAAATAGTGGATTGCAAGAAGTTCAAGGAGGTCAAGAGCATAGGTGGGACCAAAGGGAGGAATTCAATATCAAGTGTTGATTATGTACTCCTTCAAAGCAACTCTTGTAAAATGAATGAATGAAATGCACCTAGGAATGCCCTGATTCAATTCTTGGTGGCTAATTGAATCCCTTAGAAAGTCCATGATCATACCATATTTATCGCTTATCCATGAATGCATGAGATGTATTGGAATGTATGCAATTATATGATATATGCATGCTAAATGGATAATGTGCAAAGTGAGACCTTAATAGTAATTAGGATGGCTATAAAATCTTCCAAACAAATGATTAAGTTGGAAATGCTATAATTAAAGTAATTATAACATAAGCTCCTCCATTGGGGCAATTATTTTAAGAAATTTTAAATAGTTGCATGAGATGCAATTAATTTAAGAGATTTTCTTAAGAATAATTGTTAAGCATGAGATGTTGTAAATATGTAAATGGTTTGGTGGCCAATATTGATGTACCGAGGACATTAAAATTATTTGCATAATTATCGCTCAATGGGATCAACTTAACTAATGCAAGATAAGTCAATAATGGATGTACCCGAGATTTTGAGCATTAGGGCTAGGTAAAGGATTGAACTCACATGAGATGTGATGGGCAAGGAGTTGCTCACTTATAGTTTATTGTAATTCCAATAATGGATGTACCGAGGATGATCAATAGAATTATAAGAATTCAATCACCCACTAGAAATCCATCCAACTAGGATTTCCGCTTACTTTGGAAGTGTAGGATTCGCTAAGTTAGTGGGAGGACCAATTTGATTAAAAGACCATAATCATTTTGGTTAATTACATGATACATTTATTAATTAATCTGGTTATTTTCTCAGCTAATTTTCTCGATAAAAATGAGCACAAAACAACCACCACCATCCAATATCCTTGCAAGCATACTTGATCACAACAGGTTGACAGACCTAATCATTCTGATTGGCTAAGAAATTTGAAACTTGTCTCAACCTTGAACATATAGGATATGTTCTAGATTCAAATGTTCCTGGTCCCTTACCTCCAGAGGCCACACAAGAGGAACATGAAACTTTGGACAAGTGGAAGGAGCATGATATGAGAGCTAAGTGTTACATGCTTGCTTCCATGAGTAATGAGTTACGTACAACATGAGAACATGCAGAGTGCTAGTGAGATCCTCCTTCACCTACAAGAGTTGTATGGTGAGCACAGCAGAATGCTAGGTATGAGATATCTAGACAATTATTCCGTATGAGGATGTCCGAGGGACGTAATGTTGGGGATCATGTCCACAAGATGATTCGGTGATTGAGCAGCTTGGAACATCTTGACTTCAACATGGATTTCCAACTACAAACGGATTTGATCCTTCACCCCTTCCCGAGTCTTTGGGAATTTTGTGACAAATTTCCATATGACTAAACAGAATGCACCTTAGCCGAATTACTCAACATGTCGTTATTGCCCAAAAGAATATGCTGTGCAATAAAGGAAAAGAGGTAGCTTTATTGCATCTTCTTCTCACGGAAAGTCCAACAAGAAGAAGGGCAATAAGAAAAGAAACCTCAGATTCCTGGTCCTTCCAAGAAAATAGCTAAACGTAAAAGGAAGACTAAAGTCGATGGAGGCAAAGGAAAGTGTTTCCACCGCCAAAAGGATGGGCACCGGAAAAGGAACCGCCTGCAGTATCTTGCTTCTCAAGGACAAGAAGGATACACCTTCTAAGGTATGTCCATATCTTGTTATTTAGATTCTGATGATACTCATAGTTCATCTACAGCTTGGGTTTTAGATATCGTGCCGCTTCACATTTCTAATGATATGCAGAACTAGCAAACAAGAGTAGCTATGCTCTCAAGATATTAGAGTCCTGATTGGCAATGGCTCAACTGCTGAAGCTTTAGCCATAGGATCTAAATCTTTTACATGTTTGGACATGTTTTGTGTTTGGATAATATTTTATATGTACTGATGCTTTTAAGAACATCATTTCTATATCTAGTTTGACTAGAAATGGCTATGAATTTCAATCACAGATGATGTTTGCAATATTTATTTTGGAAATAAATATGTTGGTTCAGGTTATATGAATGATGGTCCTTATTATTTGGATAATAATGACAAACACAAATTGAATGCAAGTGATCTAAAAGAATACAATGCCATGGTGAAAACCAACTCAAGTTCAAAATATATTTGGCACTTAAGGTTATGTCATGTTGCGTAAGATAGGATTGCAAAATTGGAGAAAATGGGGATTCTATCCTCATTGGGCTCGAGCCTACTCCAACTTGTGAATCTTGCCTTCAAGGCAAATGACTAGATCACCCTTTGTTGGACAAGGGCTAAGAGTCAAAATATTTTGGAACTAATACATAGTGATGTATGTGGTCCATTTAAAGAAATGGCTAGAGGGGGCTTTCATTATTTTATTACCTTTACTGATGATAAATCAAGGTTTGGGTATTTGTATTTGATGAAATACAAACATGAATCCTTTGAAAAGTTCAAAGAATTTAAATCAAGTAGAAAATCAAACAGAAAAAATATTAAAGCTCTTCGATCGATCGTGGAGGTGAATATTTGAGTACCGAATTTGATGAATACTTGAGAGAGCATGGCATTGTTTCTCACCGACTCTCCAGAACGCCACAAATGAATGGTGTATCCGAAGGAGAAATCGCACTTATTGGATATGGTACGTAGTATGATGAGCTATACCGATATGCCAATCTCCTTTGGGGATTTGCATTAGAATCACCTTTATATATTCGAATAGGATTCCATCAAATCGCTTTCTTCCACACCTTATGAGATATGGCATGGAAGAAAACCAAGTCTTAATCATGTTAAGATTTGGGGTTTTCCAGCTTATATCAAAAAGATCAAAAATGATAAATTGGAGACAAGATAAGAAAAGTTCAATTTGTTAGATATAAAAAAGATAGTTTAGGATATTATTTTTATTTGCCTACTTCACAAAAGGTTGTGATAAGTAGAGATGCTACATTTCTTGAACAACAATTTGTTCAAGAAGGAGGCAAAGGAAGGCAAATAGAGTTAGAATTGGAGAATTTCACCAACCAATGCATCGATGGATATAGATCCATCTAGTCAACCTATACCCGTTGATGAAACATCTACATCTGTTCCTCGTAGAACAACCATGGTATCTCACCCACTAGTTATATATGGTTTTCTTCATGAAGAAGAACAAGAGTTGTCTACTCATGAAGAAGTAGATCATGGAGATGATCAACTTACCTATGAAGAAGCTATATCAGATATAGACTCTTCAAAATGGATTGATGCTATGAAATCTGAGATTGATTCCATGTATAAGAATCAAGTTTGAGATCTTGTTAACCCTCCTGAAGGTATTGTTCCTATAGGGATTAAATGTCTTTTCAAGTAGAAATTTGGTTCTGTCGGTAAGGTACAGACCTATAAGTCAACGCTAGTAGCGATAGGGTTTCGCCAAACGCAAGGAATAGACTATGAGGAGACTTTCTCGCCTGCCATGCTTAAATCAATTAGGATTTTATTAGCAATAGTGCATACTATGATTATGAGATTTGGCGATGGATGTCAAAATGCCTTTTCTCAATGGATACATTGAAGAAAACATTTTCATGGAACAACCTAGGGATTTGAATCCCAAGATGGTTCCAAGGTATGCAAGCTAAAGCGATCCATTTATGGGTTGAAACAAGCTTCGAGGAGTTGGAACATCCGCTTTGATGAAGCCATTAAATCCTTTGGTTTTATCAAAATGAGGATGAGCCATGTGTATATAAGAAGGTTAGTGATAGTGCTATCACTTTCCTTGTCTTATATGTGGATGACATAATCGTTGATGGGTAATGATACAGTATGTTGACGACTATAAAGGTATGGTTGTCAAATACATTCTCCATGAAAGACTTAGGGAGGCAACCTATATTCTTGGGATTCACATCTATAGAGATAGAGCTAAAAGAATAATTGGTTTATCCCAAAGTCTATACTTGGAAAAGGTGTTAAAGAGGTTTAACATGCTTGATTCCAAGAGAGGATTGTTACCAAGTGAGACATGGTATCCACCTTTCTAAAGAGATGTCTCCAAAGACACCAAGAAAGAGATAAGATGGCCAGGATTCCATATGCTTCATTATTGGAAGTTTAATGTATGCAATGTTGTGTACTAGGCCTGATATCGATATGTCGTTAGTTTGACTAGCAGTATCAATCCAATCCGTGTTTGGAACATCGATAGTCACAAGAATATTCTTAAGTACTTGAGAAGAACTAAGGATTTATTCTTGATTTATGGAGGTGGAGACTTGCAATTGGATGGTTATACCGATTCTCGATTTCCAATCGATATCGATGATAGAAAGTCTACCGATATGTGTTCATTTGTAATGGAGGTGCAATGGCTGGAAGAGTTCCAAACAGAGCACGATCGCAGATTCCACTATCGAGGTCGAGTATATTGTCGCATCGATGTCGCAAAGAAGTCGCTGGATAAAGAAGTTCGTGATGTAACTTACAGTAGTTCCTTCCATTGAGTCGCCAGCCCATTACACCGTGACAACAATGGAGCAAACATACAAAGCTAAGGAACCAAGGTCTCACCGTAAATCCAAACACATAGAAAGGCGCTACCACATTATCGTGAGATATAGTTGGGCAAGGCGATATAGCCATGCAGAAAATAGCATCACCAAAATCCAAATTGATCCATTCACTAAGCCTATGTCACAAGCTCGCTAGAACGTCATCTTGAGTAGATAGGTCTAAGATATTGTAATGAATGGCTATAGTGCTAGTGGGAGATTGTTAGTAGTATGCGCTAGAGCATATCATTTAGTATGTATCTTGTAAATATTTTTAAAAATAAAAGTCATTTCCACTTTGCCGGTATCATAATATATTAATGAGTAATAGCAAAGGTACATTGATATTATTTTAGAAATATTATTATTAATATGTTAAGAATATGAGTGACAATATTTCTAGCACAAAGTATCATAAATAGGTTCACAATCGAGGATACTTCATAATAAGGACATGACTTATCCGTAAAGATTGTATTCATGTTTGTTCCCAAGTTATTTATATGAGATATAAATAAGATGGAATGGTGAGTCTCATGCCATATAACAAACATGATAGGCACTTATAAATGATAAGTAGGTCGAACTAGTTGACACTTATGACAAGCACATGGAGTTTACTCTTGTCAATGTTTTGTCATAAATCATATCAAGGCATATAATCTTTAGACCGAGATAGCACGCTTATCTTGTATATAGGTAGTTTGAGTTTGATATCGCTTTCATACTTGTACTATGTATGGGTATATGGGCATGTGTTGGCTCCTACTAGTTATATATGGAGGTAGGTGTTGATCAAGATGGAATCTGCTCTCTAAGTAAATAGAGATAAAATCCTATGTTCATTTAATTGTTCTTGATGTTTCAAGTTCCTGCCAGACAGATAGATTTATTCGTAAAAGAGTTTCGATGAGAAAATCTTTTAATCAAGAACTGGAATTAAAAGAGAACATAATATTCATAGCAAATGGAGTTTGACATAAACCATGACTCCAATTTGAGTTGGGATTTTGTAACAGAGAGATTCTAGTGCATGGTAACATATGATTATAGGTTCATTTAAGGTAAACCTTATTACTAATTGGGTGGCCATGGCATGCTATGCTAGGTGTTAACCATGGTCTATGAGGTTCATAAAATGATTTAGAGAAATCATTTATGGTAAGAAAGAGTTCTGATGATATTAAGAGTTGATATCATGTCTCATTGCCAATTAGTGATGAGCCTAGTAAGTCACACACATACACAAGTTATCACCTATTTAAATATGATTTAATTAATTAATTAAAGAGTTTAATTGATTAATTAAATAGGTTTGGTTTGCAATTAGATTGCAAAGTCCCTAGCATGACTTGAAACCAAATCTAGATTATTGGATGTATAATATAATTTAAATTTATATTTAAAGTGTTTAAATATGAATTTAATTGATGAGAAATTAATTAATAGAGATTAATTAATTAATTTATATTTGATATAAATTAATTAGAAGAAGAAAATAATTATTTTGGGTTAAGAACTCAAAATTAAGACACAGGGGCATTTTGGTCATTTCATTGTTAGGACACGTGGCACCATGAGATGGTGACACATGGCTTAACACATAAGCTTACAAATATTTTTTAATCATGTAAGATGATTAAAATCAAGATTAAATATAGGTTTGACACTTGGCACAATGTGATTGGGTCACTTAAACCTAGAGCTAATCAAAAGGTGACATGTGGCTAGGGTTTAATGTGTTAACCTAGCTATTTAAGTGTGGTTATGAATGGAAAACATAACCAGCAGCCTCTCCTCTCATATGTCACGCCACTTTGAGCCTCTCCAGCTATTTCTCTTCATCTCTCATCAATTCAAAGAGATTAGCCATCAATCTCTTGAATTAAGAACACTAGAAATTGTTTCTAGTGTCCTGCTTACATCTTTAATCTCTTAAAAGGCGTAACTTGATTTTCTAATTAATAGAAAAAGCTTTAGAAGCTATTCAAAGGGCTGCCATAGGTGTTCTTGGTGTGGACAAGCTAGAGGGACAACATCCGTGTCCTCAAGACGATCTCAAAGGCGCAGACACGCCGCAAAGACATCAAGAGGTTAGTGTAATCGTTCTTGATTTAATCTAGGTTCTAAAATTAATCTGATTAATTTTAAAATCTTAAATGGCAAATACAGATCCAAAACATATTAAAAGAGTTTTAATATGTTGTTTATCATTGAAATCAAATAGATAAAAATAAATCTTGCATGGTGCATGTGACCCTAGGTGAAAATTTTTGAATTCAATGGTATAATCTTGTGTTTTTCACGCCTGCCTTCATTCTAGTTGTACCACAACCTAAACATAATTTAAAACATATTATAGGTCATTTTGGCAGCTTACAATTACATTCAATGTGCACCAACAAGTGCAGAATTTGTCCAACTCAATTTACAACAATTCAATCACCAATTCATGCTCATTTACATACCCAACTTCACACCATCATTCATGCACTCAAACTGCCATAACAACCAACACATTTTAACATCATTATTCTATAAACCAAGCATGAATTCCAGCATTCTTCAAGAGTTAACAAACTGCCACAATGGTACATTTACATTTCATTAATTTCCAAGCTTTAAATTTCATTTCACATTTACATATATTAAGTATAATCACCCAAATGATTTCCCATACACATATATATTTAATCAACCTTTTAATTCACCACTTACAAGCACAAATATATTGCCTTCAAGGTGTTTCCATGGCTGCCAAAAGTACACACTCCTATTCAACATCAAACCTCAAAAATTTCTCCATAAATCAAACACCCATAACATCCTTACAAACTTTAACAAAGCAACAATCAAAACTCAAACTTACCTATTGTTGGGACTTGCTAAATCTTCACTAAAATTCTTGATTTTGGTATCTACTTCTTCCTTGTGAGGTGGGGATCAAAATTAATGAAAAGCTTTGGTGTTTGGAGGTGAAAATGGAGGAGAGGATGAGGTTCCTTCAAGTTTCAGCGTGGAGGTTTTTAAGGAGTTTATTTCGGCATGTGTGAAAGAAATGAAGAAGATGATGTGCAGTGGATTTACACCTGCCCTTTTTGTGTTTAATTTACTCCATAGTGGTCCACTCACCAATTAAAGTATATTATATGTTTTAAATGTGTTAATTACTCCATTTACACTCCATTTTTGGCTATTTACATTAGGTACCCCAAATTTAATTTTTTATTATATTTTTCAAGTGTAATATTATTTATTTTTAATGGAAATTTAGGTCAAAAGACAACTCAAGATGTCAAATGACCACAATGCCCCTGTTCAGGTTGCATTCCCGATTTTTCGGTAACACCGGGTTTTGTCCGTTTTTCGATTTCTCACTTTTCTTTGTACTAATTATTTAATTTTTCTTTGATATTTCTAATGATATTTATACTTCAATAAATATTTATTTGAGTCCTAAAAATATTTTCCGTGGTTCCATGCGTCCAGTATTAGTCAACGGTCAACGCCGTGACTTCCCGGTGCGGTCACCCATCGCTAGGGTTCTCAGCTCGCTTAACTTGGTTGCATTTCTTTACTATTATTTTTCCTTTGTTTTTCTTGTATTTTCTTTTCTTGTATTTCATTATTTTATGTCTCCTCACTCATATCGAAGTGTAGTTCTAAGCATCCTAGCTGTCCGGACAACACTGGTCACTGGAACAGTAGAACGCACTACCGAACATAGGGGTGTTACAATATAGAATGGCACCTGTAGAATTGAAAGAGTTGAAAGTGCAGTTGCAAGAATTGCTTGACAAGGGCTTTATCTGCCCTAGTGTGTCACCTTGGGGAGCGCCAGTATTGTTTATAAAGAAGAAAGATGACACTCTCCGCTTGTGTACTGATTATCGGTAGTTGAATAAGGTGACAATAAAGAATAGATATCCATTGTCCCACATTGATGACTTGTTTGATCAGTTAAGGGGTGCAAATGTGTTCTCCAAAATTGACCTGAGATCAGGTTATTATCAGCTGAAAGTACAAGAGCAGAGCATTCCTAAACTGCCTTCAGAACCCGTTATGGCCATTATGAGTTCTTGGTCTTGCCATTCGAGTTAACTAATGCTCCGGCTGCTTTTATGGATCTGATGAACACTATCTTCAGACCATACCTCGACCAGTTTGTTGTAGTATTTATCGATGATATATTGGTTTACTCGAGGAGTGTAGAAGAGCATGATAAACATCCGCGATTGTACTACAGACTTTAAGGGAGAAAAATATATGCCAAATTATCAAAGTGTGAATTTTGGTCAAGGAGATATCTTTTTGGGGCATGTCATATCGTAAGAGGGCATTAAGGTAGATCCAAGTAAGATTGAAGTCGCCCAATTGGAGGCCGCCTAAATGTCACGTAGATTCGCAGCTGGTTTAGCCGATACTACCGCCGATTTGTGAAGGATTCTCCATGTTGGCATCTCCATTAACCAAGCTACTTAGAAAAGATGTGAAATTTCAAAGTGATGGATAAATGCCAACAGAGTTTTGATGAATTGAAGAAATGTTTGATCAAGCTCACCCGACTTTACCTACTCGTAAAGAATATACGCTTTATAGTGATGCTTCTCACAATGGGTTAGGGCCGTATTGATGCAAGATCGAAATGTCATTGCCTATGCATCGCACTACCTAAAACCGCATGAGAGGAATTGTCCGACACATGATTTGGAGCTTGCAGCTATAGTGTTTGCTCTTAAGATCTGGAGACACTATTTGTATGGGGAAAAGGGTTACATCTACACAGATAATAAGAGTTTGAAGTATTTGGGCACCCGTAAAGAGCCGAATTTGAGACAGAGGAGATGGTTAGAGTTAATAAAGACTATGATTGTCGATAGACTATCAGCCAGGGAAAGCTAATGTTGTGGCTGATGCCTTAAGTCGCAAGACTATGGCAAGTCTACGAGTTACTCCTTTGTCTTTGGTACATGAGTCAAGATCATTGCATTCCAGCTTTGAGATTAATGATGATGGGCAGACAGCAGTTGCATGGCATGTACAACGCAGTTAATTGATCGATTAGAATGGTCGCCGTAATGATCGGCATCGTGTCGATGGAAGAAGTCTGACAGGGTAAGAAACCAGAATTCTCAATCAGAGATGATGGTCTATTGCTACACTAGGGCAGAATGTGTGTTCCTAATGATGTTGATTTGAGGCAGATCATTTTGAAGGAAACACATGAGTCTCATTTTGCCATGCACCCTGGTGGCACAAAAATGTATAGGGGACTAAAGGAGCATTACTGGTGGATGGGTATGAAAAGAGATGTGGCAGAGTTTGTATCCAAATGCCTAACTTGTCGCCAAGTGAAGGTAGAGCATCAAGTACCCACTGGTTGTTACATCCACTACCGCATTTAATGGAAATGGGAAAGAATAACAATGGATTTTGTGATGGGACTTCCGAGGACACAAAAGAGTCATGATGCAGTATGGGTCATTGTCGACAAACTAACTAAGTCTGCTCATTTTCTGCCAGTCCGGATGGACTATAGTTTAGAAAGATTGGCCAAGTTATACATCGATGAGATTGTGAGACGCATGGAGTGCCGGATCCATCGTGTCGACAGAGATCCTAGGTTCACTTCTAGATTCTAGGTAGTCTTGAGAGCCCTAGGAACTAGATTGAACTTTAGTATCGCATTCCACCCTCGCATGCATGGCCACCCGAGAGGGTAATTCGATCTTGGAGGACATGCTACGGCCTGTGTGATTGACTTTGAGGCGCTGGGATACACACTTGCCTTTGATTGAGTTTGCTTACAACGATGCCTACCAATCAAGCATTGGGATGCCTCCATATGAAGCTTTGTATGGCAGAAAATGTAGAACCCGTTGTGTTGGGATGACATGGGTGAAAGAAAGATGATTGGACTCAAATTGTTCAACAAATCAAGAGAAAATCGTGGTGATCGTGAGATCGACTTAAGACTGCGCAGACCGTCAGAAGTCCTACTTTGATTTGAAAAGAAGGGATATTGAGTATGCAATGGGTGAGAAAGTTTTCCTCAAAGTTTCTCCTTGGAAGAGAATTATGAGATTTGGCAGAAAGGGGAAACTGAGTCCTTGTTTCATTGGGCCATATGAGGTTATGGAAAGAGTGGGTCCTTTGGCATATCGTTTGGCACTACCTCTAGAGTTAGAGAAGATACATAATGTCTTCCATGTATCTATGTTAAGAAGGTACCGATCAGACCCATCTTATGTACTACCAGTGGAAGAAATTGAGGTGAATCCAGACCTCACATATGAAGAAGAACCCATAGAGATTCTGGCTTATGAGGTGAAGCAGCTACGGAATAAGCAGATACCGTTAGTAAAAGTGCCGTGGAACCATCATTCGGGCCAGGAGGCTACTTGGGAACGAGAGGAGGACATGAGGAGACAACACCCACAGCTATTCAAATATTGATACCAGGTAAAATTTCGAGACGAAATTTATTTAACCGGGGGAGAATTGTAACACCCCTATTTGCATAGCCTGGTAGATTTCACTATTCTGGTGACCGGAGTCGATCCAGACAATTAAGGAGATTAGAACCACACTTAAGACAACTAGAGAAGCCATAAACACAAATAATTAGTAATGTTCAATTAGTTGAGTATAAATAAGAAAAATGTAATGTAAGAAGTTAAACGAGCAGAGAGTCACACATGGGTGACCTTCTGAAAGATCATGGCCGCTTTAAACTCAAATTTTGAACCGTAAAGTGACGCCATGTCCTTAGGACCCTTATGAACACAATGGAAAAGAGAAAATCATGAAAAAGAACTATTAAGCCAGTCAAATAATTAGATCAGAGAGCCGGAAGAAATATTGAATTAATTACAAACCGGGAAGAACCGGTGAGGGGCAATTTGGTCAATTGACCCCGAGAGCTGACTCCTGACCTAATTGTAAAATAAAAATGGAGAAAAAAAAATTTCAGAATTGAGAATTAAATTCAGAACTAATAGAAAAAAAAAAAGAAAAAAAGAAGGAAAATGAAAAAGGTGTAGTGAAATGACATCATGCATGACATCATGCATGATGCCATAAATCCCATAATTAATAATTTAATTAAATGGATTTTTGGGTATTCCATAAGACAAAAGACATAAAGAAAGAAAAGAAAAAAAAAATAAAAATAAAACACAAAGTCTTCTTCTTCAAAACTTCACTTTCCCTCTCCCTCATATCTCCATAGTTAAACCTCCATTAAAGCTTGTCTTCAAGCTTTGAAACCCTTACCAAATCCCAACTTCTTCAATAATCACTCCATAAAACCTTATTCCCTTCCCTTGAGAAAGAAATTTAACAAGAAAGAAAGAAGAAAAGAGGAGAAAATTTGAAGATTGGATATCAAAGTTGAGGTAAGCACATCAAATTGAAAGTTTGAGATTAATTGTTGTGTTTTTAGCTTGAATAACTTAGAAAAATGCTTAAAATGAAATAAAAATTTGTTGAGAGACCATGAATGATTTTCAGCCAGCATGTATATGGGAGTATATTTGCATGGTTTTATGGATTTAATTGGGGATATAAACCTTAGTTAGTTGAATGACTCTGGTTAGAGGCATGGAATCAAGTAAATGCATGAGGTTAGTGAATTAGGGTTTGGACATTAGGTTTAGAGACCAAAAATGTGAAAAACTTGTAAATGGCGTCTTTGACCTAATGTGAAGTGAAAAATGGTCATTTGTGACCAAGTGAGATGTGTTAGAAGTGTTGGAATTAAAAACCAATTGATTGATAAGGTCATGTGTCTGGAAGATGACCAAAATTTCCTTTGAGGAACCAAAATGAAATTTTACAAGTCCAATGGATATGGGACCAATTGAGATGAAAATAGGCACTAAATGACACAATTTTCATTTAGGAAGCCTACCCAAAAAGTGACTAAAACCTAGTGAACAAAGTGACCGGTTGAGAAATCGCAGTCGCCTCAGCACAAACTGACCAAATGAATAGTATTTGTTCATTTGGTCATAACTCGAGCTAGGCAGGTCAAACTGACCTCAAATTTTACCAGTTGTTAGATAAGATATATACCTAAAACTTTCATGCAGAACACCAACCCAAATTATGCAATTAACCTAATCAAATTACTGAGCCAAGTTGGATAACTGAATCTGTAGACTGCAGATTTGCCATTTGAACAGTAAAGTTTCAATGGCTATAACTCTCTCTAGAAAACTCCGATTTAGGTGATTCTTGAACCGATGGAAACCTAAGGCATATTAGAACATTTCATATGAAGAAAGTTAGATCAAATTATGGACCTAACTTGATCAAATTACTAAACGAAGTTAGAATTAATAATCTGCAAGAACAAAATTCTGCAGCATGAACAGTAAATGTAATTAGCTTATAACTTGAGCTAGAAAACTCCAATTGGAGTGATTCAAAAAGGAGAATAAACTTAAGACAATAAGGAACATTTTCTATGAAGAAAGTTTTATCAAATTCCCATAGTAAATTGACAAATGAAACAGTACAATTAGGGACACCAAAACTAAAAATTTGGCAATTTTGCCTAAAAGACCTAAGTTTTGAGAAAGTGACCAAAACCAACAAGTTTGGTGACAAAAATGTGATATGTGGGTAAAGTTGGAATTCCCATACCTATTAAGCCTTAGAAAGTCAATAATTTGACTTGAATAGTGCAGTGAATAGTAACCCAAAACACAAAATTTCAAGAACGTCGAATTTAACACGTTAGAGCTAGGTAAAAGTGAAGTTAAATGTATTTTTGGATTTATGCTAAGTTATGATACTGAAACACTGTGAAATTGTGTGTTTCAATTGAAAAGAACACCGGGAAAGAACCCGAGGAACCAAGTCAAGGCCAAGAGGCGACTCGCTCGAGGTTTGTGCAGAACATCACTATGCTTTAAAATTTATTGATTAAGTGAATGAAATATGCATTTTACTTTTGCTTTGAATTGTTGAAAGTATTGTGACCCTATTTATCATGTTTTGATTTAAACTATGAAAGTTATTGTGTATATTTGAAATGACAATGTTTAGCAAATTGTTAAGATAAGTTTTGAAACCACAGTGTCATGATCATATATTTGAACACCTCACTAGCACGACTAGTGGGGTAATTAGTTTCAATTTTAATTCCTTCTCCGGAGAAGTGTTGAGGTGTGCCAGTAGAAGAGGATGTGAATGGACATCCATATATTTGAGCTAGCTAGCCTTGTGATGTGATTTCTCTATAGCCTCTGGCTATTGAGATTCTATTTGTTTCGAATGGTATGATCTAACTGTGGGTTTTATGAAATGTGTTTTGATACTTCGAAATGAACTTGGTTTGCATTAAAATTTCATAATTCATGTTTTGTGTTTAATGCTCATGTTTAGTCAAATTTTTGAATAAATGTGATTTATATTATGCATAAAGATTATTATAGTATGTAGTGAACCATAGAGTCCTAGTACTCAGCGATAGCTTTTATTGCTGTCGCAGATTAAGAGACTAGAGGAGCAAAGAGATCACATCAAGATTGAGGATCATTCACTTGAAGTCTTTAGGTATAATTTATATCCTAACTGTAAATATTTCTTTTGATGTATATATTGCACATAAATGTATGGACATGTAAAAATGGGTCTTGAGCAATTTGTATAAAATTTGTATAAAGTTGTAATATATATTGTAGTTTGAAATTCTCTTAATGTAAATTTTGTAATGATGTATCTAAATTATTTTGTCTCTAATGAAATATGAATGGAACTATTTTATTTAATTTGAATGAAATGGATTGCTAGTATTTTGATGATCATTGGATAGTGGATTTGAAATTTGAAAGTTGATAAATGTGTTGAGAAATTGATTGAGATTGAGTATGAAATTGAAGCAGTTGTTGAGAAAAATTTTTAGAAGTGCTTTTACAGATATTTGAAGAATCTGTTTTCTCAAAATACGAGGAACTCACAAAATTTTTATAAAATTTGCGTAAAAATAAAATGGGCCAAAAATATTACCTAATTTTCATTTTAACTAAATGGTTTAAGTACTTATTAGAAAATGCTCACCACTTATCAAAAGTAAGAAAATTGTTTTAAAATCCCTTGTAGGGTACTTAATGAGTTATCGGTAGGTGAAGTTCGATAGTTCATTAGGTATTCTACGGGATCATGTTATGCCTCACAGAGGGGTAAGGTGTGACATTCCCACTAGATTACCCATCGCTAGGGCACCGACTCATTTAACTTGGTTGTATTTTATTTCTAAAATTTTTCCTAAATTTTTCTTATTAATATTTGAGTTCATTATGGTTCCTCACTTTAGTCTAAATATTTTTCCACACGTTCTAGCTGTCTGGACCGACACCGATCATCAGAATAATATAATGTACGAAATTCCTACAGTGAGAGTGTTACAAGTCTTCCCCTCTAATTTAAATTTCGTCCTCGAAATTTACCCAGTGTAAATAGTCAAGGAGTTGCTACTTTCTTATTTCTTCATCTTACTAGAGAAAACGGATCTGCATTAGTGTCACCTTGACTCATATGAATGCAATGCACGTTATGTACACTATCCCTTTCCATCTATCTATAACTAGGAATGCCTAAACTGTGCTTTGATATCAATAAATGTAACACCCCTCACTCGACTATAATGTAGCCGAGCAAGGCGTGCTACATTCGGTACCGGAGCACCCTATCTTATCTTACTTTATTCCTTTTGTGACACCCCTTAACCGACTATATTGTAGCCGAGCAAGTTATGCCACTCAGTGTGCCGGAGCACCAATTCATAGTTCTATTACAATTTATCCCTTTTAAATCATTTGTTTACAATTTTTGATAAATCTAAATTTTTACGCAATTTTTATAGAAAATCCGGCAGAGTGCTCACAGAATTGGAAAACAGTTCTTCTGAACCTTTCTAAAAACACTTCCAATAATTTCCAATCATTCATAAGCTCCATTTGTATCACATCAATTTACAACAATTTCTTAACAATACCTCTATTTTTCATTCATTCATTTCACATCATCATTAGACTCAAATCATAAATAAATTCTCATATGTTATTTACAATCACAAATTGCAAGTGCTTACATTAATACAAAATTATATTACGTTTGTTTCAAATACACATGATAAAATAAGAGTTTAATTACAAAATTTACAAAAAATCATAAAATACAAAATGGGACCTAGTGTCCTACCAATGCAATCAGAAGTCCGTGAGGTGACACGGACACTATGCGTATGCAGAGGTCTCACCCACTGTGGTCTACCGGGCCCTCTGTCCAAATCTTCAGCACTATGCGTTGCAAAGCGACGCTAAGCATAAAGCTTAGTGGTGCCAATAATACAAGAAAATATAATATGCAAATAAAAATAATAATTTCCTAGCTATTGTGTTCATAAGAAATGAATAATTACTAACTTATTGTTTAGTCGAGGGCTAATTATGTTTTATGATATTAACTTCTTCATGCATTTTGTTAATTATTTTCTTCATGATCTTGAGCTTCTTTGTATTTTATTGTAATCATTCCTGATATTTAATTTTCGTATTTTCTTTAATAATCAGTTCAATTACAGTTATACTTTTCCATGCCCAAGTAACCTATACAAATTGACCGGATCGATAAACGGTAAACTAGCACTGGGTACCAGGTACCTCGGGCCGTCACACTATCGGTCACAATGTGTCTCCCGGTGTGCAAACAGAATGGCTAATAAGCCATAAGAGCAATAAGGCATAAAGTTAAGTAAGACATCATAATCAGTATAGCCATAGGCTATCACATCACAGAATGGCAATGAAGCCATACATCATACGCTGTACTGCTATCAAAACCCTATTGGCATGCCAACCTATCCAAACCAATCACATTAGGCCTACTAGGGCATTTTGCACTTTTAAGTTTCACAATTTTTGAATTTCAAGTTTGAATATTACTATTCATTTCATTAGTCAACTGAAATGTTGACTTTTGCATAGACAATAGGTACATTGGTTTTAATACTCCCAACATACCACATTTTGCATTCAAAATTTGTTGGTATTGGTTGCCAATACCATTTATAAGTTTAAAGTTAATTGAGCAGAATTTTCAGTTTTTATACCTTATCTTTACTGTTCCATTAGTCATTTTTGCAGTGGGAATTTGGCAAAATGATCAACATGAAAGTTGTTCCTTATTTTGTCTAGTTTAATTTCCTTTTTTTAATCACTCCATTTGGAGTTTTTTAGCTCAAGTTATGGTCCAAAAACCACAACTGGCCGGATTGGAATTTTTCTGGACTGACCATATATACAGTGCAGTGAACAGTGACTGCAACTCCCTTGTTGGATAGGTTCTGGTCATAATTTGGGGTGGGTTTCTTCATGAAAGTTGTTGGTCTATATCTTATCTTGTTGCTGGTAAAATTTCAGGTCAATTGGACCTTTCTACATTGAGTTATGGCCAAATGAACAATCACTATTTATTTGGTCATTTTGCAGAAACAGCCTGCAGGTCACCCGGATTTGAGCAAGCTTTTGGTCCACTTGGTTTGGTTTTATGGGCATGGTTTCTTCACCAAAGTTGTGCCATTATGTGTCTAGTTTTATGTCCACTTGGCCTTGTACCAATTGAACCCATAAAATTCAAGATATGGCTGCCCAAACCTGCTGGACTCATGTCCATTCTGCAGTCACCATGGGCACCACACCAACCGCAATTCCCACTAATCAAACCACCTCATTTCTTGTTTACACATAACCAAATGGTCACTAATTGACCATTAAAACTCACTTTCATCATTACATAAACAAAATCTCAAATTTGTGCCCAAACCCTAACTCTACCATTTCAATTCTCCATATACATGCAATCAATGAATCAAAGTATCTAATTTATGTTCAATGGTAGCCATGTACAACTATAACTCAATCTAATCAATGAAACCCTAATGTATCCTAAGGCTGCCAAAATTGGTGGAATTTATTCATGCAAACTTGTTTCAATTCTCTTAATTTCACCCTCATTTCATACTCCACATGATATATATATATACAAAGTTTTAAGGATGAATTAGCACTAACCTTTTTGAAACCAACCTTGAGCTTGTTTGTCATACCCTACCCCTCTGTAAGGCATAACATGATTCCGTAGTATACCTAATGAATTACCAACTCCGTCTACTGATAACCCATTAAATATACTACAAGGGATTTTAAAAAAAAAACTTTTCTTACTTCTTTTACAGTGGTGAGCACTATTTACAGGTGTTGAAAATCTTTTTGAACTGAAGTGATAGAATTAACTCATTTGAATTATTTGGAATTTCCATAAAAATTTTGGCAGAATGCCATCTGTATTTTGGATAAAACCGTTCTTCAGAAAACCTGTAAAAAGCACTTCAATAATTTTCCAAATCTCAACTCCAACATTTTTCTCAATACAACATATTTCTCAACTCAAATCCACAGTGATTTTTCAAAAGCTGAGATATAGGAAATATAATACAATTTTTACAAGTCAAAATAACTCATAATTATTTTACAACCTCAAGTTACAATTTAAATTTACAACTACTCAAACCAAAACAATATGTACATACAGTGGTCATACATTACAGTACAAAATGCAAAAAGCGGTATACTCGTTATACCCGAAAAATCTCTCGTTGGAGGTACTAGCAGCCTAGTCTGCTGTCCTGTCTGTCTGTCTACTCGACAAGAATAAAGCTATCGCTGAGACAATGTCTCAGTGGTGCACAACATTAACCAAATACGACTTTAAATCACAATTCATAAACCATATAAATAGTGGATACATAAAACCATAGTTAAATTCAAGACAATGAATGTCATAAGGAATTTAAACTCCAATTCACAATTTATCAAAATTCATAATAACACAATTTAGTCAAATAATTTAAGAATACCGTATTGCCAATTCATACACAATTTGATCAAAATACTTAATAACACGTTGTTGCGATCAATATCACAATTTAATCAAATAACTGAATAATATCGTTTTGCAAATCAATAACACAATTCGATCAAATAACTGAATAATATCATTTTGCAAATCAATAACACAATTCGATCAAATAACTGAATAATATCATTTTGCAAATCGATAACACCATTCGATCAAATAACTGAATAATATCGTTTTGCAAATCGATAACACAATTCGATCAAATAACTGAATAATACAATGTTGCCAATCAATAACACAATTTAGGCCGTGACACAATTTTTATTTTCCACACATGCCGTGTTGTACACCACGACAAGACATACTCACCCCAATAATCGAAATCAATGAGGGAGGAAGCTAGCTATATAATGAGTACTTATCCATACTCACCTCAGACTGGGAAGTCAAAGAGGGAGGAACATAATCATACTCACCCTGCACTTATAAGTCAAAGAGGGAGGAATAATCACACTCACCCCATTAATGGAGGAGGAACATAATGTGATGTCATGCCAATTGTGAATCAAAACAATTCCAAACATTTTATTCAAATGATCCGAAGAATCCAATAAATTTCCAAAGTTATAATTTCATTCACAAAATGGCAACACAATTCGTAATTCACTTCAATTTCCACAAAAACCATTTACAGTGCTTTTCAATCAATAAGTATCCATCAAATACCATTCAAACAGTTTCTCACAGTTTCAAATCATTTATAATGCTTTTCAAGCAATAAATATCCATTCAAGTACATTTCCACAATTTAAAACAATAACATACAATTTATCATATGAAATATTATTCAGAACAAAATCAGTTGAAAACTAGTTGTGCAAAAACACAATGTAAAACAAAAATCTACAATCGACATAATACAAATCAAATTAAAAATTCAAAAGAAATAGTCGTTGTACAAACCTCTAATATTTGTCTCCTGTCCGACTCAGTGTTTCCTTCCCTTTTCCTGAGTCTTTGGTAACTGAGAAACACAATTTGAAGTGTTTCAGTACTAAATTAAATTGTCTCTAACGATAATGTTCGATAAACAATTCACTGAATACCTTTATTTGCCTAATCAACCCATATATCGACCCTCGATGTTTTCTAGGTAAATTAGGTCTTAACGTTATTAATATGTCATATTCGATAGTATTTTAGGGTTGGTACGTTTTACCAAACTTGTTTCCTTGTTTAGTGCATTTTAATGCAACTTGTTGGATTCCGGGATACTAGTTTGACCTAGCCGAACGGCCTAGTTCCCTCGGTTTTCGGGTTTCGATCGAAACTACAACTTGTAGATCTATGTCTTATGGACCGCGGTGCAAAATTTCAGGTCATTCCGAGTTAAGTAGACCAAGTTATGGTCATTATACTATTGCTGGTCAAATGGTATCAAATTAGGTCATTTTTAGGTCAATTTGGTCAACTCTGGTTCGGCCAGTTTTTGGACCCGAAATTGTGCAAGCTTTTTGACTTGCTTATGGTCACTTCTGGGCTTTGGTGTCTTCATAAGACTTGTAGGTATGGGTCTTAACTATTCTTGGTCAAAATTTCAGGTCAATTGGACCTGTTTTGAGCGAGTTATGGCCTAAACACTCACTGCTGCCCAATTGGTCATTTTTCATGTCCTAATTGTACCTAATCCGAATTGGTCACTTTCTTAGGTCACCTTGCAAGCAGAATTTTGGTATGCTTTCTCAATGGAAGTTGGCACATTTTGTGCCTAGTTCCACTTCCAATTGCTCTCATACCAATTGAGGTTACACATTTAAAGTTATAGGCTAAAATGTACACTGCCCTTAGTTACCTTGCTTAACACACATCAATTACACTCTTACATTACTACATGTCCACTTCCCCTTACCATTTCTGTTTTGGTTCATTACCAAAAACATATTCCACTTTACATTAACATCACTTTGGGCAGATTGCAATTATCCTCAACACACCAAATATAACTCTAATTTCCAAAGTCCAAATACAATTACACATACACATAAACATTACTAGTTTTTACATACACTTTACACAACAATTTCATGTACATATCCATCTATCCTTAATCCCACAATTCTGCCGATATCTTCATGTACTCATACACTTATACATGAGTTCCTAGTCTGCCAAAATGTCCTCAACACCAAAGTGTCCTACAATTCATCAATTTCCATTCTAAATGCAAAATCACCATATACATATGAAGTAATTCACTAAGTTATTAAATCACCATAACCAACATCATTTCCCATCAAATATATGCATAATTATCTCATCAAATACATGACTACATGGCTGCCCAAAAATGGATATCTCAATAACTCTTCAACTTAAAAATTTCCTTCACAAATTCAACACCCATAACATGCACACAAAGTTTAACAAAGCTATCTTCAAAAATGCTAACTTACCTTATGGTTGAACTTGCTAAACCTTCACCAAACTTCTTGATTTTAGTATCAAACCCTTCCTTTTGATGTGTAGACAATTTTTCATGAAGGAACCTAAGTGTTTGGAGTTGAAATGGAGGGGTGGATCAAGCTTGCATGAAAACGTCAATGGTGGTTTCCCAAATCTTCCATTTCGGCATGGATGGTTTTCAAGTGAGGAAGATGATGCTTGAGTGGGAGAAATCTGCCCACTTATGATCATTTTTAATCCATATTAAAATTCTTAGTGGTCCACTAAGTTTAGGATAGTATTTGTTTAATGATACTTTTACTTATTCCACATTTAACCTTTAATTTTTACTATTTACTTTAGGTACCACCAAATTAATTTTTCATTTTATTTTCTAAGTGTAATATTATTTATTTTTAATGGACATTTAGGTCAAAAGACAATTCGGGATGTCAAATGACCATAATGCCCTGCTCGTTGCATTCCCGATTTTTCGGTAACACCGGGTTTTGTCCGTTTTTCGATTTCTCACTTTTCTTTGTACTAATTATTTAATTTTTCTTTGATCTTTTTAATGAGATTTATTCTTCAATAAGGGTCTATTTAAGTCCTAAAAATGTTTTCCAGGGTTCCTCGCAGTCCAGGGCTAGTCAACGGTCCACGCCGTGACTTCCCGGTGCGGTCACCCATCGTTAGGTTTCCCGGCTCGCTTAACTTGATTACCTTTCTTTGCTATTATTTTTCCTTTGTTTTTCTTGTATTTTCTTTTCTTGTATTTCATTATTTTTTGTCTCCTCCCTCATGTCAAAGTGTAGTTCTAAGCATCCTAGCTGTCCGGACAATACTGGTCACCGGGGCAGCAGAACGCAGTACCGAACTTTGGGGTGTTACAACTCTCCCCCCCTTAAATAAATTTCGTCCACAAAATTTTACCCAATAGCCATCTTACAATAGTCATACGTTTATTTTTTTCTTTTCTATATGATCGTATAATCTTCTTTTTCTCAAATTTGTATAAGACTTTTAACAATCTAATACAACGTTTAATTTGTTTGTATAATACTAATCTCCTCTTACTATTGTGTTGTCTAATATTTCGGTTCACGTTCCTGTTAGTAGTATGCCCTAGAGCATATCATTTAGTATGTATCTTGTACATATTTTTATTAATAAAAGGCATTTCCACTTTTCCGTTAATATAATATATTTATGTGTAATAGAAAAGGTCCATTGATATTTTGTTAGAAATATTATTCTTAAGTTGTTAAGAATATGAGTGACAATAATTCTAGCACGAAGTATCATAAATAGGTTTACAATCGAGGATACTTCATAATAAGGACATGACTTATCCAGAAAGATTGTATTTATGTTTGTTCCCAAGTTATTTATATGAGATATAAATAAGATGGAATGGTGAGTCTCATGCCATATAACAAACATGATAGGCACTTATAAATGATAAGTAGGTCGAACTAGTGACACTTATGACAAGCACATAGAGTTTATTCTTGTCAATGTTTTGTCATAAATCATATCAATGCATATAATCTTTAGACCTGAGATAGCACAGTTATCTTGTATATAGGTAGTTTGAGTTTGATACTGCTTTCATACTTGTACTGTGTATGGGTATATGGGCATGTGTTGGCTCCTACTAGTTATATATGGAGATAGGTGTTGATCAAGATGGAATCTGTTCCTCTAAGTAAATAGAGATAAAATCCTATGTTCATTTAATTGTTCTTGATGTTTCAAGTTCCTGGCCAGGACAGATAGATTTATTCAGAAAAGAGTTTTTGATGAGAAAATCTTTTTAATCAAGAACTGGAATTAAAAGAGAACATAATATTCATAGCAAATGGAGTTTGGCATAAACCATGACTCTAGCTTGAGTTGGGATTTTGTAACAGAGAGATTCTAGTGTATGGTAACATATGATTATAGGTTCATTTAAGGTAAACCTTATTACTAATTGGGTGGCTATGGCATGCTATGCTAGGTTTTAACCATGGTCTATGAGTTTCATAAAATGATTTAGAGAAATCATTTGTGGTAAGAAAGAGTTCTGATGATATTAAGAGTTGATATCATGTCTCATTGCCAATTAGTGATGAGCCTAGTAAGTCACACACATACACAAGTTATCACCTATTTAAATATGATTTAATTAATAAATTAAAGAGTTTAATTGATTAATTAAATAGGTTTGGTTTGCAATTAAATTGCAAAGTCCCTAGCATGACTTGAAACCAAATCTAGATTATTGGATGTATAATATAAGTTAAATTTATATTTAAAGTGTTTAAATATGAATTTAATTAATGAGAAATTAATTAATAGAGATTAATTAATTAATTTATATTTGATATAAATTAATTAGAAGAAGAAAATAATTATTTTGGGTTAAGAACTCAAAATTAAGACATGTGGGCATTTTGGTCATTTTGCGGTGTGACACGTGGCACCATGAGATGGTGACAAATGGCATAACTCATAATCTTTCCAAATATTTTTAATCATGTAAGATGATTAAAATCAAGATTAAATATAGGTTTGACACTTGGCACAATGTGATTGGGTCACTTAAACCTAGAGCTAATCAAAGGGTGACATGTGGCAAGGGTTTAATGTGTTAGCCTAGCTATTTAAGTGTTGTTATGAGAAAATAAAACACAACCAGCAGCCACACTCCTTTGTCACACCACTTTGAGGGTTTTTATCTCTTCTTCTTCATCTCTTATCAATTCAAAGAGATTAGCCATCAATCTCTTGAATTAAGAACACTAGGAATTGTTTCTAGTGTCCTGTTTACATCTCTAATCTCTTAAAAGGCAGAACTTGAATTTCTAATTAATAGAAAAGGCTTTAGAAGCTCTTCAAGGGCTGCCATAGGTGTTCTTGGTGTGGACAAGCTAGAGGGACAACATCTGGTATCCTGAAGACGAATCTTAAAGGCGCAGACACGCTGCAGCGCATCAAGAGGTTAGTGTAATCGTTCTTGATTTAATCTAGGGTTATAAAATTAATCTGATTAATTTTAAAATCTTAAATGGCAAATACAGATCCAAAAACATATTAAAAGAGTTTTAATATGTTGTTTATCATTGAAATCAAATAGATAAAAATAAATCTTGCATGATGCATGTGACCCTAGGTGAAAAATTTTGAATTCAATGGTATAAACTTGTGTTTTTCACGCTTCCGTTCCTTCAATTGGTATCAGAGCCACTATATTTGCCATTTAGATTGTTTATTATATGATTTAATTGTGTGTTTGATCATGAGATCAAAAGTTCATTGCTGGTTGCAAAGCAAGTTTTAGTCATACTTGAAAAATACCATCAATGGTGCGCATGGTTTGGCTTCCATGGGTGGTTTAAGGTTTGGCTTTTAATTCTGCAATTGTTGTATGATCTAAGGCCTATTCTTTGACTAATTAAAGTGTTTAATTAGTAGTTTTTATCACACAATTAAATTATGATTCAAATCAGAATTTTAAAAATTGTTTGAATATGATTCAAATCTGAATTTTAAAAGTTGTTTGAATGTGATTCAAATCTGAATTTTTAAAGTTGTTTGAATCATATTTAAATCTGATTTTTTAAAATTGATTGAATAAAATTCAGATCTGATTTTTTAAAAATGTTTGAATGTGATTCAAATCTGATTTTTTAAAAAATGTTTGAATGTGATTCAAATCTGAATTTTTGAAGTTGTTTGAATGTGATTCAAATATGAATTTTTAAATTTGTTTGAATGAGATTCAAATCTGAATTTTTAAATTTATTTGAATCATATTCAAATCTGGATTTTTAAGTTGAATATGAGATATTCAATTTAATTTAAGTATGTATGTTTTATTTAATTGTTAAATAGTGATATTCATGATGGATGATCATGGACTATAAAAGACCAATGTGATTGGATTTATTTCTTTTATGTATCTTTGGGATTGTAAATTAATTAATTTATTTTAATTTTTTTTTGGGCATGTATTATTAAGTTTGTAATAATTTTTGGGTTGTAATTTCATTTATTTAAGTTCTTGTAAATTCGCCTTGGTATGCCAAGGATTACCATGTAATATTGGATTGCAAGAAGTTCAAGGAGGTCAAGAGCATTGGTGGGACCAGTGGGAGGAATTCAAGATCAAGTGTTGATTATGTACTCCTTCAACAACTCTTGTAAAATGAATGAATGAAATGCAACTAGGAATGCCCTGATTCAATTCTTGGTGGCTCAAAATTGAATCCCTTAGAAAGTCCATGATCATACCATATTTACTGCTTATCCATGAATGCATGAGATGTATGGGAATGTATGCAATTATATGATATATGCATGCTAAATGGATAATGTGCAAAGTGAGACCTTAATAGTAAATAGAATGACCATAAAATCTTCCAAACAAATGATTAAGTTGGAAATGCTATAATTAAAGTAATTATAACATAGGCCCTCCATTGGGGCAATTATTTTAAGAAATTTTAAATAGTTGCATAAGATGCAATTTATTTAAGAGATTTTCTTAAGAATAATTGTTAAGCATGAGATGTTGTAAATATGTAAATGGTTTAGTGGCCAATATTGGATGTACCTGAGGACATTAAAATTATTTGCATAATTACTGGCTCAATGGGATCAACTTAACTAATGCAAGATAAGCCAATAATGGATGTACCTGAGATTTTGAGCATTAGGGGCTAAGTAAAGGATTGAACCTCACATGAGATGTGATGGGCAAGGAGTTGCTCACTTATAGTTTATTGTAATTCCAATAATGGATGTACCTGAGGATGATCAATAGAATTATAAGAATTCAATCACCCACTAGAAATCCATCCAACTAGGATTTTCGTTTTCTACTTTGGAAGTGTAGGATTCGCTAAGTTAGTGGGATGACCAATTTGATTAAAAGACCATAATCATTTTGGTTAATTACATGATACATTTACTAATTAATCTGATTATTTTCTGCAGTTAATTTTCTGATAAAAATGAGCACAAAACAATCACCACCATCCAATATCCTTGCAAGCATACTTGATCACAATAGGTTGACAGGACCTAATCTGTCTGATTGGCTAAGAAATTTGAAACTTGTCCTGAACCTTGAACATATAGGATATGTTCTAGATTCAAATGTTCCTGGTCCTTTACCTCCAGAGGCCACACAAGAGGAACATGAAACTTTGGACAAGTGGAGGGAGCATGATATGAGAGCTAAGTGTTACATGCTTGCTTCCATGAGTAATGAGTTACAGAAGTAACATGAGAACATGCAGAGTGCGAGTGAGATCCTCCTTCACCTACAAGAGTTGTATGGTGAGCTCAGGAGTACTGCTAGGTATGAGATATCTAGACAACTATTCCGTATGAGGATGTCTGAGGGACAGAATGTTGGGGATCATGTCCACAAGATGATTCGGATGATTGAGCAGTTGGAACATCTTGACTTTAACATGGATTTCCAACTACAGACGGATTTGATCCTTCAGTCCCTTCCTGAGTCTTTTGGGAATTTTGTGACAAATTTCCATATGACTAGATAGGAATGTACCTTAGCTGGTTTACTCAACATGCTGGTTATTGCCCAAAAGAATATGCCAGGCAATAAAGGAAAAGAGGTAGCTTTGGTTGCATCTTCTTCTACTGGAAAGTCCAACAAGAAGAAGGGCAATAAGAAAAAGAAACCTCGATTCTGGTCCTTCCAAGAAAATAGCTAAACGTAAAAGGAAGACTAAAGTCGATGGTGGCAAAGGAAAGTGTTTCCATCGCCAAAAGGATGGGCACTGGAAAAGGAACCGCCTGCAGTATCTTGCTTCTCCAAGGACAAGAAGGATACACCTTCTAAGGTATGTTCATATCTTGTTATTTAGATTCTGATGATACTCATAGTTCATCTACAGCTTGGGTTTTAGATATCGTGCGCTTCACATTTCTAATGATATGCAGGAACTAGCAAATAGTAGCAGCTTGCGTTCTCAAGATGTTAGAGTCCGGATTGGCAATGGCTCAACTGTTGAAGCTTTAGCCATAGGATCTAAATCTTTTTACATGTTTGGACATGTTTTGTGTTTGGATAATATTTTATATGTACCTGATGCTTTTAAGAACATCATTTCTATATCTAGTTTGACTAGAAATGGCTATGAATTTCAGTTCACTAATGATGTTTGCAATATTTATTTTGGAAATAAATATATTGGCTCGGGTTATATGAATGATGGTCTTTATTATTTGGATAATAATGACAAACACAAATTGAATGCAAGTGATCTAAAAGAATGCAATGCCATGGTGAAAACCAACTCAAGTTCAAAACATATTTGGCACTTAAGGTTATGTCATGTTGCAGAAGATAGGATTACAAAATTGGAGAAAATGGGGATTCTATCCTTATTGGACTCTGAGCCTACTCCAACTTGTGAATCTTGCCTTCAAGGCAAAATGACTAGATCACCCTTTGTTGGACAGGCTAAGAGTGAAAATATTTTGCAGATAATACATAGTGATGTATGTGGTCCATTTAAAGAAATGGCTAGAGTGGGTTTTCATTATTTTATTACCTTTACTGATGATAAATCAAGGTTTGGGTATTTGTATTTGATGAAATACAAACATGAATCTTTTGAAAAGTTCAAAGAATTTAAATCTGAATTAGAAAATCAAACAGGAAAGAATATTAAAGCTCTTCGATCAGATCGTGGAGGTGAATATTTGAGTACTGAATTTGATGAATACTTGAGAGAGCATGGCATTGTTTCTCAGCTGACTCCTCCAGGAACGCCACAGCTGAATGGTGTATCTGAAAGGAGAAATCGTACCCTATTGGATATGGTATGTAGTATGATGAGCTATACTGATATGCCAATCTCCTTTTGGGGATTTGCATTAGAATCACTTTGTATATTCGAATAGGATTCCATCAAAATCGCTTTCTTCCACACCTTATGAGATATGGCATGGAAGAAAACCAAGTCTTAAGCATGTTAAGATTTGGGGTTGTCCAATTATATCAAAAAGCTAAACACCGATAAATTGGAGACCGGATCGTAAAAGGTCGATTTGTTGGATATCCAAAAGATAGTTTTGGATATTATTTTTATTGCCTACTTCACAAAAGGTTGTGATAAGTAGAGATGCCACATTTCTTGAACAACAGTTTGTTCAAGAAGGAGGCAAAGGAAGGCAAATAGAGTTAGAATTGGAGAATTCTGACCAACCAACAGATCAGATGGATATAGATCCATCTAGTCAACCAATACCCGTTGATGAAACATCTACAGCTGTTCCTCGTAGAACAACCAGGGTATCTCACCCACCAGTGAGATATGGTTTTCTTCATGAAGAAGAACAAGAGTTGTCTACTCATGAAGAAGTAGATCATGGAGATGATCCACTTACCTATGAAGAAGCTATATCAGATATAGACTCTTCAAAATGGATTGATGCTATGAAATCCGAGATTGATTCCATGTATAAGAATCAAGTTTGGGATCTTGTTGACCCACCTGAAGGTATTATACCTATAGGGAACAAATGGGTTTTCAAGAAGAAAATTGGTTCTGATGGAAAGGTAGAGACCTATAAGGCAAGGCTAGTAGCGAAATGGTTTCGCCAAAGGCAAGGAATCGACTATGAGGAGACTTTCTCGCCTATCGCCATGCTTAAATTAATTAGGATTTTATTAGCAATAGCTGCGTACTATGATTATGAGATTTGGCAGATGGATGTCAAAACAGATTTTCTCAATGGATACATTGAAGAAAACATTTTCATGGAACAACCTAAGGGATTTGAATCCCAAGATGGTTCCAAGGTATGCAAGCTAAAGCGATCCATTTATGGGTTGAAACAAGCTTCGAGGAGTTGGAACATTCGTTTTGATGAAGCCATTAAATCCTTTGGTTTTATAAAAAATGAGGATGAGCCATGTGTATATAAGAAGGTTAGTGACAGTGCTATCACTTTCCTTGTCTTATATGTGGATGACATACTGTTGATGGGTAATGACACAGGTATGTTGACGACTATAAAGGTATGGTTGTCAAATACATTCTCCATGAAAGACTTAGGGGAGGCAACCTATATTCTTGGGATTCGCATCTATAGAGATAGAGCGAAAAGAATAATTGGTTTATCCCAAAGTCTATACTTGGAAAAGGTGTTAAAGAGGTTTAACATGCTTGATTCCAAGAGAGGATTGTTACCAGTGAGACATGGTATCCATCTTTCTAAAGAGATGTCTCCAAAGACACCTGAAGAAAGAGATAAGATGGCCAGATTCCATGTGCTTGGCTATTGTAAGTTTAATGTATGCAATGTTGTGTACTAGGCCTGATATCGCATATCTTTGTTAGTTTGACTAGCGGTATCAATCCAATCCAGTTTGGAACATCGATAGTCACAAGAATATCCTTAAGTACTTGAGAAGAACTAAGGATTTATTCTTGATTTATGGAGGTGGTGACTTGCAATTGGATGGTTATACTGATTCTGATTTCCAATCAGATATCGATGATAGAAAGTCTACCTCTGGATATGTGTTCATTTGTAATGGAGGTGCAGTCAGTTGGAAGAGGTCCAAGCGAGCACGATCGCAGATTCCGCTACTGGTGAGTATATTCTTGCATCGAGATCTTTGCAAAGGAAGTCGTTTGGATAAAGAAGTTCGTGATGTAACTTACAGAGTTCCTTCCATTGAGTCAGCGGTTCCACTACATCGTGACAATAATGTAGCGATCATACAAAGCTAAGGAACCAAGGTCTCACCGTAAATCCAAACATATAGAAAGGCGCTACCACATTATCAGAGAAATAGTTGGGCGAGGCGATGTAGCCATGCAGAAAATAGCATCAGCTGAAAATCCAGCTGATCCATTCACTAAGCCTATGTCACAGACTCAGTTAGACCGACATCTTTAGAAGATAGGTCTAAGATATTGTAATGAATTGCTCTAGTGCTAGTGGGAGATTGTTAGTAGTATGCCCTAGAGCATATCATTTAGTATGCATCTTGTACATATTTTTATTAATGAAAGGCATTTCCACTTTTCCGTTTACATAATATATTTATGTGTAATAGAAAAGGTCCATTGATATTTTGTTAGAAATATTATTCTTAAGTTGTTAAGAATATGAGTGACAATATTTCTAGCACGAAGTATCATAAATAGGTTCACAATCGAGGATACTTCATAATAAGGACATGACTTATCCAGAAAGATTGTATTCATGTTTGTTCCCAAGTTATTTATATGAGATATAAATAAGATGGAATGGTGAGTCTCATGCCATATAACAAACATGATAGGCACTTATAAATGATAAGTAGGCCGAACCAGTGACACTTATGACAAGCACATGGAGTTTATTCTTGTCAATGTTTTGTCATAAATCATATCGATTGCATATAATCTTTAGACTGAGATAGCACAGTTATCTTGTATATAGGTAGTTTGAGTTTGATACTGCTTTCATACTTGTACTGTGTATGGGTATATGGGCATGTGTTGGCTCCTACTAGTTATATATGGAGATAGGTGTTGATCAAGATGGAATCTGTTCCTCTAAGTAAATAGAGATAAAATCCTATGTTCATTTAATTGTTTTTGATGTTTCAAGTTCCTGGCCAGGACAGATAGATTTATTCAGAAAAGAGTTTTTGATGAGAAAATCTTTTTAATCAAGAACTGTAATTAAAAGAGAACATAATATTCATAGCAAATGGAGTTTGACATAAACCATGACTCTAGCTTGAGTTGGGATTTTGTAACAGAGAGATTCTAGTGCATGGTAACATATGATTATAGGTTCATTTAAGGTAAACCTTATTACTAATTGGGTGGCTATGGCATGCTATGCTAGGTGTTAACCATGGTCTATGAGGTTTATAAAATGATTTAGAGAAATCATTTATGGTAAGAAAGAGTTCTGATGATATTAAGAGTTGATATCATGTCTCATTGCCAATTAGTGATGAGCCTAGTAAGTCACACACATACACAAGTTATCACCTATTTAAATATGATTTAATTAATTAATTAAAGAGTTTAATTGATTAATTAAATAGGTTTGGTTTGCAATTAAATTGCAAAGTCCCTAGCATGACTTGAAACCAAATCTAGATTATTGGATGTATAATATAAGTTAAATTTATATTTAAAGTGTTTAAATATGAATTTAATTAATGAGAAATTAATTAATAGATATTAATTAATTAATTTATATTTGATATAAATTAATTAGAAGAAGAAAATAATTATTTTGGGTTAAGAACTCAAAATTAAGACATTGGGCATTTTGGTCATTTTGCGGTGTGACACGTGGCACCATGAGATGGTGACACATGGCATAACACATAAGCTTGCCAAATGTTTTTAATCATGTAAGATGATTAAAATCAAGATTAAATATAGGTTTGACACTTGGCACAATGTGATTGGGTCACTTAAACCTAGAGCTAATCAAAGGGTGACATGTGGCAAGGGTTTAATGTGTTAACCTAGCTATTTAAGTGTTGTTATGAGAAAATAAAACACAACCAGCAGCCACACTCCTTTGTCACACCACTTTGAGGTTTTATCTCTTCTTCTTCATCTCTTATCAATTCAAAGAGATTAGCCATCAATCTCTTGAATTAAGAACACTAGGAATTGTTTCTAGTGTCCTGTTTACATCTCTAATCTCTTAAAAGGCAGAACTTGAATTTCTAATTAATAGAAAAGGCTTTAGAAGCTCTTCAAGGGCTGCCATAGGTGTTCTTGGTGTGGACAAGCTAGAGGGACAACATCTGGTGTCCTGAAGACGAATCTTAAAGCGCGGAACATTTGCGGTAGCGTCAAGAGGTTAGTGTAATCGTTCTTGATTTAATCTAGGGTTCTAAAATTAATCTGATTAATTTTAAAATCTTAAATGGCAAATACAGATCCAAAAACATATTAAAAGAGTTTTAATATGTTGTTTATCATTGAAATCAAATAGATAAAAATAAATCTTGCATGATGCATGTGACCCTAGGTGAAAATTTTTGAATTCAATGGTATAAACTTGTGTTTTTCACGCTTCCATTCCTTCAGTTCCTTCTTGAATGACCCTTGAGGTCATGTTAGAATCATTCATCAGTCATTGGTCCTCTGACCATTCTGGTCCATAGTCTTCCTCACATTAGTAATATTTCTTTATTATATATGAATCAACTGTTCAAATCTCTACTTCCATAACTCTTTTTATCTGTCAATATTCTATAACTTACTTCCTTTTATACTAAACTATAACCTTTCGATATTCTAACTTTTGAGTTTTAGATCCCTAAGTAGGATTTTCAAACTTATTTCTAACAATTAAATTCTGTCCTGGCATAACTATACCAAAACAGATGCCGTTGGCAACTATTCTCATCTAGATGTACTATCGGGTAGTACGTAGCTCTACACAATAATCTCAAGTTAGTCTTTGTGTCTGCGACTACGATTATAAACATCAAGAACATTGCATAGTTACTACGATACATCCCAATAGATCAAACTTTCCTATCTTTTATCCATTTCGAATTCACTGATATTCGAATCTTATTTTGATTACAATATCCATTAGCAATTTCTAACAGTAACCTCCTTGCCCTCATCTAGAGCAATTCCATTACTGCATCTTACTTTTACGTCCTCTTGCCTTACATTAAGTAGGCTCACTAATTAGCTTTATAATTTATGGTGTGTTAGAAAATACTTTTCGCCGATAAACTCTTTCAAAACTAATTTCACTTATTATCACAATCCTTATCTTAAGGACTAATCACTAATGCATCAAAATTTATTCCCTTGTAAAGGAATAACAACAGAACATGTAGTTCTAACACTAACATAAAAGTATGCAAACTCCAGGTCAAACAATACATATATATATCTTAGATGCTAATTGAGAAGGTACCAGCAATAATGTCAAAAGTCTAAGCCTCTTCTCTCTGCTGTACAGCGTATACTCCAGCTAGAGCATCACCCTGTTCTGGCTGATTCACAGTACTCTGACTTCTAGGTGTACTACCCCTACCTCTACCTCTGCCTCTACTAACTGATGGTGAACTATTTGGGGTAGAAACTTGGGTTGATCCCTTTGGTGTAGTAAATGATCCAGAATGACCTGGATTTACACAATCCCTAGCAAAATGGCCAGTCTCTCCATAGTTAAAACATGCTCCTACGGCTCTATAACATACCCCACTATGTGGTTTACCACAAGTTTCACAAAGTCAATCTGACAGCACATTCCTGGGTTTCTGTTGAGTTTGCTGATCGGATCAAGGTGGTTTCTGTCCAAAAGATCTATCTCTACCGGACTTCTTACTATCTCTGTCGTATCCCCCAAAGTTTTTCCTCTTTCCAGTAAAACCACTAGAACTCTGTTCTACTGACTTTCCCTCTTTTTCTGTCTTCTCTAATTTCTTTTTCTCAGGAGCCACTTCAGATTCAATTCTTTCTAATTCTAGTGCTTGAGAAATAAGTTCAGAGAAGTTATTATGTTTGAACCCAACCACTTGTAATCTGATACTAGGCTTCAAGCCGGTTTCAAACCTCTTACATCTCTCCCTACTGGTAGAAAGTAGACTTACTGCATAATGGCTCAGGCGGAAAAATTCCCTTTCATATTCAGCCACTGATCTACTCCCCTGTTTCAGACTTAAGAACTCTTGTAGCTTCTGGTCTACATAAGCATCAGGGACATATTTCTGTCTGAATTCCCTGAGAAAGTCATTCAGTCAAGATCGCAGTTCTACGGTGTGGGGAATGGTTTTCCACGAATCATAAGCATTCCCCTGTAACAAAGACACTGAGTATTCAAATCTGAGCTCCTCTGTACAATGCAGTTTCTTTAATACCCTATCCATCCTTTCTAACCACTGTTCTGCCTCTAGAGGATCAACTGTCCCCTTGAACTCTGTAGCCCCATATTTCATCAATTTGTCATACTGCCTTGCAGAAGAATGTGGTTGTACCACTGGTGTCTGTATTAGGACTTGAGTAGGCACATTACCAGCCATTTGTTGGAACTTTACAGCCATCTGCTGAGCGAAGCGAGGAATCTGCGATGCTGCGGTGGTCTTCTTGAACCATTGACATTATGTAGGCCTGGGGCATCCCCTTGCACCTCAGCCTCAATAGATTGATCGACTGAACGATCACCCTCTTCCATAATTAATACGAGGATTCTAGATCTCCTGAACAAATAACACAAGGAGATTTCCTCCCGTTAGTGCATATTTATACTGTAATGTACTTTATGTATCAAACAATGATATTGAGCAGTTGTACTATGAAGAAAGAATATTCAAATAACATGTGAAAACAGAATTTAAAAACTTTGCTCTGATACCACTTAAACATGTCACACCCTACCCCTCTGTAAGGCATAACATGATCCGTAGTATACCTAATGAATTACCAACTCGTCTCGATAACCCATTATATATACTACAAGGAATTTTAAAAAAAAACTTTTCTTACTTCTTTTACAGTGGTGAGCACTATTTACAGGTGTTGAAAATCTTTTTGAACTGAAGTGATAGAATTAACTCATTTGAATTATTTGGAATTTCTGTAAAAATTTTAGCAGAATGCCATCTGTATTTTGGATAAAACCGTTCTTCAGAAAACCTGTAAAAAGCACTTCAATAATTTTCCAAATCTCAACTCCAACATTTTTCTCAATACAACATATTTCTCAACTCAAATCCACAGTGATTTTTCAAAAGCTGAGATATAGGAAATATAATACAATTTTTACAAGTCAAAATAACTCATAATTATTTTACAACCTCAAGTTACAATTTAAATTTACAATCGCTCAAACCAAAACAATATGTACATACAGTGGTCATACATTCTGATTACAAAATGCAAAAAGCGGTATACTCGTTATACCCAAAAATCTCTCATTTGGAGGTACTAGCGGCCTAGTCTGCTTGCCTACATGCATCTGTCTACTGCGACGGAATAAAAGCTATCATTTGAGACAATGTCTCAGTGGTGCATAACATTAACCAAATACGACTTTAAATCACAATTCATAAACCATATAAATAGTGGATACATAAAACCATAGTTAAATTCAAGACAATGAATGTCATAAGGAATTTAAACTCCAATTCACAATTTATCAAAATTCATAATAACACAATTTAGTCAAATAATTTAAGAATACCGTATTGCTAATTCATACACAATTTGATCAAAATACTTAATAACACAGTGTTGCCGATCAATATCACAATTTAATCAAATAAATGAATAATATCATTTTGCAAATCAATAACACAATTCGATCAAATAACTGAATAATATCGTTTTGCAAATCGATAACCCAATTCGATCAAATAACTAAATAATATCGTTTTGCAAATCGATAACACAATTCGATCAAATAACTGAATAGTATCGTTTTGCAAATCGATAACACAATTCGATCAAATAACTGAATAATACAATGTTGCCAATCAATAACATAATTTAGTCCATGACACAATTTTTTTTTTCCACACATGCCGTGTTGTACACCAGGACAAGACATACTCACCCCAATAATCGAAATCAATGAGGGAGGAAGCTAGCTATATAATGAGTACTTATCCATACTCAACTCAGACTGGGAAGTCAAAGAGGGAGGAACATAATCATACTCACCCCAGACTGATAAGTCAAAGAGGGAGGAATAATCACACTCACCCCATTAATGGAGGAGGAACATAATGTGATGTCATGCCAATTGTGAATCAAAACAATTCCAAACATTTTATTCAAATGATCCGAAAAATCCAATAAATTTCCAAAGTTATAATTTCATTCACAAAATGGCAACACAATTCGTAATTCACTTCAATTTCCACAAAAACCATTTACAGTGCTTTTCAATCAATAAGTATCCATCAAATACCATTCAAACAGTTTCTCACAGTTTCAAATCATTTATAATGCTTTTCAAGCAATAAATATCCATTCAAGTACATTTCCACAATTTAAAATAATAACATACAATTTATCATATGAAATATTATTCAGAACAAAATCAGTTGAAAACTAGTTGTGCAAAAACACAATTTAAAACAATAATGTACAATAGTCATAATTCATTTCAATTGAAAAATTCAAAAGAAATAGCCGTTGTGCACAAACCTCTAATATTTGTCTCCTGGTCTGGACTCAGTGTTTCCTTCCCTTTTCCTGAGTCTTTGGTAACTGAGAAACACAATTTGAAGTGTTTCAGTACTAAATTAAATTTTCTCTAATGATAATGTTCGATAAACAATACACTGAATACCTTTATTTGCCTAATCAACCCATATATCGACCCTCGATGTTTTCTAGGTAAATTAGGTCTTAACGTTATTAATATGTCATATTCAATAGTATTTTAGGGTTGGTACGTTTTACCAAACTCGTTTCCTTTTTTAGTGCATTTTAATGCAACTCGCTGGATTCCGGGATACTAGTTTGACCTAGCCGAACGGCCTAGTTCCCTCGGTTTTCGGGTTTCTATCGAAACTACAACTTGTAGATCTATGTCTTATGGACCGCGGCGCAAAATTTCAGGTCATTCTGAGTTAAGTAGACCAAGTTATGGTCATTATACTATTGCTGGTCAAATGGTATCAAATTAGGTCATTTTTAGGTCAATTTGTTCAACGCTGGTTCGGCCAGTTTTTGGACCCGAACTTGTGCAAGCTTTTTGACTTGCTTATGGTCACTTCTGGGCTTTGGTGTCTTCATAAGACTTGTAGGTATGGGTCTTAACTATTCTTGGTCAAAATTTCAGGTCAATTGGACCTGTTTTGAGTGAGTTATGGCCTAAGCACTCACTGCTGCCCAATTGGTCATTTTTCAGGTCCTAATTGTACCTAATCCGAATTGGTCATTTTCTTAGGTCACCTTGCAAGCAGAATTTTTGTATGATTTCTCAATGAAAGTTGGCACATTTTGTGCCTAGTTCCACCTCCAATTGGTCTCATACCAATTGAGGTTACACATTTAAAGTTATAGGCTAAAATGTACACTGCCCTTGGTTACCTTGCTTAACACACATCAATTACACTCTTACATTACTACATGTCCACTTCCCCTTACCATTTCTGTTTTGGTTCATTACCAAAAACATATTCCACTTTACATTAACATCACTTTGGGCAGATTGCAATTATCCTCAACACACCAAATATGACTCTAATTTCCAAAGTCCAAATACAATTACACATACACATAAACATTACTAGTTTTTACATACACTTTACACAATAATTTCATATACATATCCATCTATCCTTAATGCCACAATTCTGCCCATATCTTCATGAACACATACACTTATCCAAGAGTTCCAAGGCTACCGAAAATGTCCCTCAACACCAAAGTGTCCTACAATTCATCAATTTCCATTCTAAATGCAAAATCACCATAAACATATAAAGTAATTCACTAAGTTATTAAATCACCATAACCAACATCATTTCCCATCAAATATATGCACAATTATCTCATCAAATACATGACTACATGGCTGCCCAAAAATGGATATCTCAATAACTCTTCAACTTAAAAATTTCCTTCACAAATTCAACACCCATAACATGCACACAAAGTTTAACAAAGCTATCTTCAAAAATGCTAACTTACCTTATGGTTGGAACTTGCTAAACCTTCACCAAACTTCTTGATTTTTAGTATCAAACCCTTCATTGTGATGTGTAGACAATTTTTCATGAAGGAACCTAAGTGTTTGGAGTTGAAATGGAGGGGTGGATCAAGCTTGCATGGAAACGTCAATGGTGGTTTCCCAAATCTTCCATTTCGTCATGGATGGTTTTCAAGTGAGGAAGATGATGCTTGAGTGGGAGAAATCTGCCCACTTATGATCATTTTTAATCCATATTAAAATTCTTAGTGGTCCACTAAGTTTAGGATAGTATTTGTTTAATGATACTTTTACTTATTCCACATTTAACCTTTAATTTTTACTATTTACTTTAGGTACCACCAAATTAATTTTTCATTTTATTTTCTAAGTGTAATATTATTTATTTTTAATGGACATTTAGGTCAAAAGACAATTCGGGATGTCAAATGACCATAATGCCCCTGTTCGGGTTGCATTCCCGATTTTTCGATAACACCGGGTTTTGTCCGTTTTTCGATTTCTCACTTTTCTTTGTACTAATTATTTAATTTTTCTTTGATCTTTTTAATGAGATTTATTCTTCAATAAGGGTCTATTTAAGTCCTAAAAATGTTTTCCAGGGTTCCCCGTAGTCCAGGGCTAGTCAACGGTCCACGCCGTGACTTCCGTCATGATCACCATCGTTAGGTTTCCCGGCTCGCTTAACTTGATTACCTTTCTTTGCTATTATTTTTCCTTTGTTTTTCTTGTATTTTATTTTCTTGTATTTCATTATTTTTTGTCTCCTCCCTCATGTCAAAGTGTAGTTCTAGGCATCCTAGCTGTCCGGACAACACTGGTCACCGGGGCAGCAGAACGCAGTACCGAACTTTGGGGTGTTACATTGTTATTCTTCAAGATTTCTCCTAGAACCATAATAATCATAATCAATTATAACTTCACTTTCCTAAATTAAATATCCAATAAAAATTCAACAGCATTTCCCCTTAAATTGGATTAAACTCCTATTATAAATCTTAAATCCACAACCACCCATTAATACCCAATTTGGCAGCTTGTGCATTCAAATTTATATATAATGATCTAACCGTTAGATAAATCCCAAATTTTAACCATATATTCAAGACACCCATATACAATATCAGTAAAAATTTTAGAATCAAATAATCTCTACATCATGAGATATCAAAACATTCATTCAACCCTTCAAAATCTGAATTTTTGCGGAAATCAGTCTTACTCAGACAGCTCATGCAAAACAATTTATATCTCATAAACCACAAGTCTAAAATCCACCAAATTTTAACCCAGAAGCCTCAACATCCCAAATATCATTTGTACCAAATTTAATAATTTTATAAGCATCCTAACTATTTATTTTTCTCAAATTTCAGTAGCCAAAATTTAGAATTCAACCTACAGACAGCCTGTGTTCAACAATATATTTCTCCAAATCCAACCGTTGAACAATCACCAAATTTTAACCATAACTTCCACACATACATACCTCAAACATATCCAAAAATCAGCTGTATATGTTGAAACAAACTCACCTGGACGGAAGAGAAACATGCTGCCCTACTGACCCCCTATTTCTGCTACTGTTTATCTCCTTCTCCTTCGTCCTTTCTTTCTTTCTTTTCCTTTTCTCTCTCTTTCTCTCTTGATTCAGCCCGTATGAAGAAGGAAAATGCTGGTTTTTTTTGTTTTTATCTCATTTTTGCTTCATTTTTATCCCTTTTATTTATTTTGTCAAGTGGTGATTGGGTGGGAGTGCTTAGTGACATAAGCATGAGGTCAAAATTATAATTTTAATTCATTTTCTTTTCTTTTCTTCTCTACTCATTTCTAATTTAATTTTTAGCAATATTTTTTCATATTTTAGATCATAATAATTATTTGCTTAACTGGACAAGTCGGCCAAAAATCATCTCTGAAGACGAAATGACCAAAATGCCCTTCGTTTGGCTTAACGGGCCAAAATTGTCTGTACCGATTGAAAAATTTTCTAAATATTTTCTTAGCATTCTAATGCCATAGGAACCTTAATGACCATTCTCTGGAGTCCCAAAAATTATTTTATGAATTTTTCCCCGGCTCTAGGGCTCCTAGTTGCGATAACCGCAACTTCCCACTAGGTTACCCATCGCTAGGGCACTGGCTTATTTAACTTGGTTGTTTTTTATTTCTAAAATTTTTTCTAAATTTTTCTTATTAATATTTGAGTTAATTATAGTTCCTCACTTTAGTTTAAATATATATTATTTATTATTATTATTTTTTTTTATTTTTTTTTTGGACGTTCTAGCTGTCCGGACCGACACTGGTCACCGGAACAGTAGACTGTACGGACTAGCTAAAATAAGGATGTTACACCTTTAATAATTTAATCTTGTTATATTTTAATATTAATTAATTTTCTATAGAGAAACCAGCGGAGTTTTCCCTATTTTATTATCAGTTGACGTATTTTACTATTCATCTGCTTGAAATTTTCAATAATATTTTACAATGAAAATATCATTCATGCTCATCATATTCATCTCACATTCAATTCTCGTAATTCACATACTCATTTATACAAATCTATTCATACTCAATTCATTTGTAAACATTCTCAAATTACATAAGCAAAATTTTCAAATTTCCTTAATTTACAAAATAATTACATAATTTCATAATTTACATGATCTACAAATTAATTACAGTTCCATAATCTATATTTCAACATACAATTCATAGTTTACATTACAAATAATAACTAATTATAATGTACAAAATATATAATATGATCTATATAGACCCTATCTACATGCATTGCTGAGGAGATAGCAACCTTGAACACTCTGCAGATCATACTCCAAAATCTCTGTTTAGTATTCGCTGAGCTTTAACTTCAGTACCTGCGCGACGAAACAAATCCATCGCGCTAAGCATTGCTGCTTAGTGGTGCAATAATATAACAAGAATTAATGTATACAAATAAAAATAATTGAAGCATATTTTCTATATTTAAGAATTTTACTGGGTTCATATGAAATTTGCCATACAGTATATTTTTCGTCATTTATATTGCTCTCTAGAATCTCTTCTGTCATAAGTTTACAATAATCATTTATATAATGTGCAAATAAATCTAAATATTTAGTTTATGTTTATATTATTATGGAGGATGCATTTCTAATAATTACTTATGTTATGCTTATTTTGCTAGTCTTTCATTTACTCTCTTAATATTTTCTATGTGTTGTGGATCATTCGTAATAATTAAATTCTTAACACTAGTTTAATACCTTTCGGATATTTCTCACTGATTTATTTAGTTTCTAATAATTTTAACTTATTTTAATACATTTTTCTGCCCAGGTAACCTATGACAGGCTGACTAAACTGGATAACGGGTCGTTGGCATTGGACACCACGGTGCCTTGGGCCGTCATACCTATGACACCCCTTACCCGTCTATAGTACAGCGGAGTAAGATATGCCATAGTGTACCAGAACACCCTATTTTATTTCAATTATTTTTATCCTTCCTTAGTTATTTTTTTTTTCATAGTTATGAAGTATAATTTGTGAAGTATAATTCATTTGAATCATTTATTGAAATCATAAACTTTTTTTCTTTGAGGTTCTGCAAATTTTATAGAAAATCTGGCAGAGTACCGGTTAAAAATGGAGAAAACAGTTCTTCGGAACCTGAGAAAAACACTTCCAAAATTCTCAATCAATCCCAAACTCTATATCATCAACAAAATCTCAATATTTTTCAATAACATTTTCATTTCTCAATCATTCATTTCATAGGATATTCATGTACAAGTCATAAATAAATATTCACTTTTTCATTCATAAACATAATTTTTACTATTTACATTGATAACAAAATACATTACATGAGTCTCAATTTATTATAAGAAAATAAAAGTTAATTATAAAATACCCAAAATGAAACCTAGTGTCCTACCAATGCACTGATGTCGGTGAGGTGACACAGACACTATGCAGAGCTACAGAAGGTCTCACCCAGTCTGTGGTCTACTAGGCTCTCAGTCGGTCTCTCCAGAACCTACGCGTGGCAAAAGCAACGTGCTAAGCAATAATATTTAGTGGTGCCAATAATAAAATAAGAAAGAAATAACAGAAAATAAATATGCAGTGCATGTTCTAATGTCCTATGCAGATAATTTTTCGATCATTATTGGTAATCTTATTTATTTTGTACTTGTTATATTCATAATTTCATTAAATTTATCCACTTTCATTTTTGGTTGCCCAAATAACCTATACTGGATGACTAGACTGGATAAATGGGTAAACTGGCACTGGGTATCAAGTACCTCAGGCCATCACACCATCGGTTACATATGTATCTCCCGGTGTGCAACAGAACAACTAATTAGCTGTAATAAATATTAGGCAAAAGTGCAAGTATCATCACAATGTCAGAATGGCTAAAAACCATAAAATCACAGAATGGCATAATGCCATGTGCAGCACTGCTAATTGAACCCTATTGATATACCAACCTATCCAAACCGATCTTGCTAGGTGTACTAGGGCATGTTACACTTTTAAATTGTACAATTTTTGAAATTTAAGTTTAGGTGTTACTATTCATTTCATTAGTCAACTAAAATGTTGACTTTTGCATAGGCAATAGGTACATTGGTTCTAATACTCCCAACATACCACATTTTGCATTCTAAAGTTGTTGGTATTGGTTGCCAATACCATTTCTAAGCTTAGTGCTAGTTGTTCAAAATTTTCAAATTTTAAGCCTTGTGTTTACTGTTCCATTGGTCATTTTTACAATAGGAATTTGGCAAAGTTGTCAACATGAAAGTTGTTTCTTATTGTGTCTAGTTACATTTCTTTTTTTGAATCACTCCATTTGGAGTTTTGTAGCTCAAGTTATGACCTAAACACCATAACTGGCCGGATTGCAAACTTGCCTGATTTTATGGACTGACCAAATCTACAGTGTTTTGTGCAGTGATTGTAGGTCACTTTTTGAATATGTTATGGTCAAATTTTGGGTTAGGTTTCTTGATGAAAGTTGTAGGTATATATCTCAGATTTTTGCTAGTACAATTTTAGGTCAATTGGACCTCAATTGGACCTTTCCACACTGAGTTATGACCAAATAAATAGACACTGTTTATATTGTTCATTTTGCCCAGGCAAAATGCAAGTCACTTGGATTAGGGCAATTTTTAGGTCAACTTGGTTTAGTTTTCTGGGTATGGTTTCTATACCAAAGTTGTGCCATTATGTGTCTAGTTTCATTTTCAATTGGCCTTGTACCAATTGAACCTCTACAACTCTATTTATACTTGCCCAAACCTGCTGGACTCATGCTCAGTCCTACAGGTCAGCCAACGTAGCTCACCCACACTCAAATGCCAAGCCTCAACTCACTTCATTTCCTCATCATACACATTCAAATGGTCACTAATTGACCATTACAAGGTTAATGAACCATCACATGAGCAAACCCTAATGTTGTTCAAGTGTCCACATTTTCAAGGTTTATTCATGCATCACACTTACATTTCACTTACTCTTACATGTTCAATCACTCATCTCATGTTATGGTCAGCTCATAAACACTTTACTTCAAGTAAATTCATCACACCCTAACCATCCCTAGGATGCCCAAATGGAGGGATGAATATACATAGTTTTATTTTGTTTTTGTTTTATTTTGTTTTTTTTACACTTTTCCACTTATCTCATGCCAATAAACATGAATTAAGTAAAAGAGATAGAATATTGGACACTAACCTCTTTGAGCAGAATTTCTAGTTAATAAAACTTCAATCCTTTCTCTTCTTCTTGCTACAACTAGCTTCTCCAAGATGTGGGAATGATTTTTAGTGAAGTGAGTTTAGGGTTTTGTGGGGAGGAAGCTTAGGAAAATCAAGCTTTGAAAGAGAAAATGGAGAGAGAGCTTCTTGGCTATGGTGGACGGGAAATGAGGAAGAAGAGTGCAATTTTTTCATTTCAATTTTCTTCCCATTATCTCATTTTAAGTGGTTTATGGACATGTGTCACAATGTGATTGGGTGAGAGTGCTTAGTGACATAAGCATGAGGTCAAAATTACAATTTTAATTCATTTTCTTTTCTTTTCTTATCTTTGCTACTCATTTTCAATTTAATTTTTAGCCATATTTATTCACATTTTGTGTCATAATAATTATTTACTTAACTGGAAAAGTCGGCTAACAATTACCTCTGAAGGCGAAATGACCAAAATGCCCTTCGTTTGGCTTAACAGAACAAAATTATCTGTACTAATTGAAACATTTTCTAAGCATTTTCTTGGCATTCTAATGCCATAGGAACTTCAATGACCCTTTTCTGGAGTCTCAAAAATTATTTTATGAAATTTTCCCCGAGTCTAGGGCTCCTAGTTGCGAGAACCGCAACTTCCCACTGGGTTACCCATCGCTAGGGCACCAGTTCATTTAACTTGGTTGTATTTTATTTCTAAAATTTTTCCTAAATTTTTATTATTAATATTTGAGTTAATTATGGTTCCTCACTTTAGTTTAAATATTTTTCCGGATGTTCTAACTGTCCAGACCAACAATGGTCACCGAAATAGTAGAATGTACAGAGTTGTTACAGGGAGGGTGTTACAACTCTTTCCCTCTAATTTAAATTTCATCCTTGAAATTTACCTGATGCAAACAGTTGAGGGAGCTGTTGCCTCATCATCTCTTCACTTTCCCATGTTGCCTCCTCGTTGTTGTGGTGCCTCTAAAGCACTTTCACCAGCAGAATCTGCTTATTCCTCAACTCTTTCACTTCCTAAGCCAGGATCCATATGGGTTCTTCTTCATATGTCAAATCCGGCTGTACTTCAATTTCTTCCATAGAGATAACATGTGAAGGATCTGAGCTGTATCTTTTTAATATAGATACGTGGAACACATTGTGGATCTTGTCCAGCTTTAGGGGTAAAGCAAGCTTGTAGGCCACTGGACCCACACATTTAATGACTTCATATAGGCCAATGAACCTAGGGCTTAACTTACCTTTTCTTCCAACCTTAGTACCTTCTTCCATGGTGACACCTTGAGAAACACTTTGTCGCCAACCGTATATTCTATTTCTTTCCTCTTCAGGTCAGCATAGGATTTTTGTCTGCCTGAGGCAACCTTCATATTGGCTTTGATTAGCTTTACCTTCTCCTTAGTCTGTTTCACCAGGTCTAGCCCTACCAGTTTATCTTCACCCAATTCAGTCCAGCACATGGAGTTCTACATTTCCTCCCATACAATGCTTCATACAGGGCCATTTGGATGCTAGCTTGGTTGCTGTTATTGTATGCAAATTCTACGAGTGGGAGGTATCTATCCCAACTTCCCTCAAATTCAATGACACAGCTCCTCAGCTTATCCTCAAGGACCTGACATATATTTCATGTTATTATTATCATTTTAGTTCAATATTTGTATTAGTTCAATTGGTTTCAATTGTTTACCTGGATTACGCTTTCTGATTGCCCATTCGTCTGAGGATGGAAAGCTGCACTGAAGTGGAGTTGTGTACCCAAGAATTCATGCAACTTTTTTCAAAATCTCAATGTAAATCTTGAGTCTCGATCAGATATGATGAAAATTGGAATTCCATACAGTCTAACTATCTCACTGATATACAATTCTGCTAACTTCTCTAGTTAATAGTCAGTACTAATTGGCAAAAAGTGTGCTGACTTCATCAATCTATATACTATCACCCATACTGCATCATGCTTCTTCTGGGTGAGAGGTAGACCACTTACAAAATCAATGGTAACCCGATCCCATTTCCATTCAGGTATGCGTATGGGCTGTAGCAAACCTAATGGAACTTGATGTTCTGCCTTGACTTGATGACATGTTAAGCATTTAGTCACATAGTCAGCTATGTCCTTCTTCATACCAGGCCACCAATACTAAAGCTTCAGATCATGATACATTTTATACTTTCTGGGTGCATAGCATAAACACTGGTATGTGCCTCTTTCAGAATACTGGCTTTCAATTCCCCATCATCTGGTACACATACTCTTCCTTTGTAGTACAGATACCCATCTGCTTTCACCTCATAGTCAGTTGCTTTCCCTTTTGACATTTTACTCACAGTAGTCATTAATTTCTCATATACCTTCCGCCTATCTAAAATTTGCTATAGCAGGTTTGGCCTCACTTGCAACTTAGCCAAAATAGCTCCATCTCGAGCTAAGGATAGACGGGCATTCAATGATCTCAAAGCTGTGATGGATTTTCTGCTCAAAGCATTAGTAACTACATTTGCCTTCCCAGGATGATAGTCAATTACACAATCATAGTCCTTCAGGAAGTCAATCCATCCCCTCTGTCTAAAGTTGAGCTCCTTCTGGGTTGGCAATTATTTTAGACTTTTGTGGTCTGTGTAAATGTAGCACTTTTTACCATACAAGTAGTGCCTCCATATCTTCAGTGCGAAGATAATTGCTACAAGTTCTCGATCATGGGTAGGGTAATTCTGTTCATGTGGCCTTAGCTGCCTAGAAGCATAGGCGGCCACCTTTCCCTCTTACATCAATACACACCCTAACCCATTATGCGAGGCATCACTGTATACCACAAAGTCCTTTCCTGACACTGGCTGTGTTAACACTGGTGCCTCTGTCAACATAGCCTTCAACATCTCAAAACTAGTCTGAAACTTGTCATTCCAGTCAAATCTGACATTCTTATGTAATAACTTGGTCATTGGAGCTGTAATGATCGGGCTCCAACCACTAAAGGAATTTTCTGCTTTGGCCATAAGCCCTCACGATTTTGTCCCATAGGTGGAATGGAGAACTTCCCAGGAGGTCACCCATCTTACGATTTCTCTTAAGTGAGCATGCTTAACCTTGGAGTTCTTCTGACCCTCCAGGCCATTCCACCAAAAGGCGCCTCTTCAACTCATCAAAACTTTTCTAGCACCGATCGGTCCACTGAAATTTCACATCCTTTCTAAGTAGCTTAGTCAGTGGAGATGCTAGCATGGAGAATCCCTTCACAAACCTTCGATAATACCCGGTTAAACCAAGGAAGCTCTGAACTTCTGTGACATTTCTAGGTGGCTTCCAATTAAGAATGGCTTCTACTTTGCTAGGATCTACCTGGACACCCTCTGTAGATACAATATGCCCCAAAAATGTAATTTCCTTTAGCAAAACTCACATTTCGACAGTTTGACATATAACTGCTTCTCACTCAAAGTCTGCAATACTATCCTTAAATGCTTGTCGTGTTCCTCTGCATTTTTTGAGTACACCAAAATATCATCAATGAATACCACAACAAACTGGTCCAAATATGGCATGAAGATAGTGTTCATCAGGCCCATAAAAGCAGCTGGAGCATTAGTCAACCCGAATGGCATTACCAAGAATTCATAATGGCCATACCGAGTCCTAAAGGCAGTTTTAGGAATACTTTGCTCCTGCACCCTCAACTGGTAGTAGCCCGATCTCAAGTCAATTTTAGAGAATACAGTTGCATCCTTCAACTGATCAAACAAATCATCGATCCATGGTAGAGGATATCTATTCTTTATGGTCACCTTATTCAATGTCTGCAGTCTATGCATAGGTGGAGAGTACCATCCTTCTTCTTCACAAATAATACTGGTGCTCCTCAAGGTGACACGCTAGGGTGGATGAAACTCTTATCTAACAATTCTTGCAATTGCACCTTCAACTCTTTCAACTCAGTAGGTGCCATCCTATAAGGAGTGATGGAGATTGGCTCCACACCAGGCATAGTCTCAATTTCAAACTGCACCACTCTTTCTGGAGGCAATCCCAATAATTCTTCTGGAAAGACATTCGTAAAACCCCATACCGTAGGAATACCTTTAAGATCTGGACTCCCCACCTGGGTGTCTATCACATGAGCTAGATAAGCTTCACATCCCTTTCGAATCATTGCCTCCGGAGTTGGAAAAGATTCACAATGTCTTCCATGTCTCCATGTTGAGGATGTATAGATCAGACCCCTCTCACATTTTGCTAGTAGAGGAGGTTGAGGTGAATCCAGACCTAACATATGATGAAGAGCCCATAAAGATCTTGGCATGTGAGGTGAAGCAGCTGAGGAATAAGTAAATACCTCTAGTGAAAGTGCTGTGGAACCATCATTCAGGCCAGGAGGCTACATGGGAGCATGAGGAGGACATGAGGAGATAGCAACCACAGCTATTTAGAGAATGAGACTAGGTAAATTTCGAGGACGAAATTTATTTTTAAGGAGGGGAGAATTGTAACACCCCGAACCTCCGAGTTATGAATAGTACTTTTTTGGTCCGTGACTAGTAAGGATTAAAAATAAATAGAAAATTAATTGAGATAGACACAATAAAATTTCAAGTGACCCAAAAATAAAAGGACTCACCGGTTATATTGTAAAAAAGGGATTATGACTCGATAAGGGGCATTTTGGTCAATTCACTTTAAGAGTTGATTTTTGACCAAAATATCAATTTATGTAAATGAAAATAATATATTGAATTATGAATAAATTTTGGGAAAAAAGTGTAAATATAGAAAGAAAAGAAAAGAAATAAAAAGATTAAGCTTAATTACATTATGACACAATTAAAAATTTATAGTTAAATAAATAAATTTTGGGGGATAATTATAGGTGGGACAAGACAAATTTCCAATAAAAAAAAAAAAAAAAAAAAAGCCAATTCCTCTCTTTTTCCCCTTAGGTGCCTCCCCACATTTTTTCCCTCTCCCTCTCTTTTCTTTCTTCTTTCTTCCTTCTTTCACTTACAACCTCTCTCAACCCTTGATTTTTCTCACTTTTTCTCCATGGGTTTTCTATCTAATTGGTAGAAAACATAAAATCTATTTTAGATTGAGAGAGTAAAAGCTAAGAGAACCAAAGAATAAGAAGAAAATTGAAGATTTTGGGAGTTGGAAGGAAGTCATCAAGAGGTAAGTTCTTTAATGCTCATTTAGTTATACAAACGTTAAACTAAGTTAGTTTGTGATGAAATTTCATAAGAAAATGAAAGAAAACATGTATGGAATCTATACTAGGGTTTTGGCTAAATTGGAGAAAAGTTAGGGTTTGATGTCTTTGAATGAAATTGATGATGAGATTAAGCTTAGTTGAAGTAGTATACATGATTGGGACAAAGAAATTGCATGAAATGTATATAAATTTAATTATGGGAGATTAAGGTTCATGGGAAAATTGGGTTTTGGTGCTAGTGAGTGAAAGTGGTGTGTGTAGTATTAAATTATGATCATTTGAGGTTTATTTAGTTTGAATTGACATTGGATTGATGAATAGAAGTAACGAAATGGTAGGATTAGAGAAAATTGCAAACTTTGGTGTTTGAAAATTGTGGGTTTTGTGTTAGGAAGTGCCATTAACGTGTCAATGCTAAATTATAGTCATTTTGGGTGAATTAAATGTGAATTGAGGTTGGTTAGAGGGAATAATTGAAGAAATGAGAAATTGAACTTAGGGCAGAATTTTGCACACTGAATTCAGTGTGTTTGGAAGCCTATAACTTAAGCTACACAACTCCAATTGGTGTGAAACTAATTTGAAACGAAATTTAAGACATAGGGCTAGAATTTTTATGAAGATACCTTACCCCGAAAATGACCTTAAGCTACCCGAAATGAGCCTTGAAATGGGAGATAAAATTTTGGAACCTGTAGAATTTGACCATATAAATAGTAAACTTTGCATCACCATAACTCTCTCTAGAAAACTCCGATTTAGGTGATTCTTAAACTGATGGAAACCTAAGACATAGTAGAACATTTCATATATAGAACTTGAGGCCAAATTATGGACTTAACCCAATCAAATTGTTAAGCAAAGTTGAATCACCAAATCTACAGAAATCTTGAAATCTGTAGATTTATCATATGAACAGTAAACTTTGCATAGTCATAACTCTCTCTAGAAAACTCCGATTTAGGCGATTCTTGAACCGATGGAAACCTAAGGCATAGTGGAACATTTTTTATGAAGAAAATTAGACCAAATTATGGACTTAACTTGATCAAATAGCTAAACGAATTTGGATCAATAAATCTACTAGAACTGAATCTGCAGGATGAACAGTGACGTGAACCGTAACCGTGTTTTGGTCATAACTTGAGCTACACAGCTCCGAATTAGGCAATTTAAAAAGGAAATAAAGTTAAGACCTAAATGAACGATTTTAATGAAGAACACCTCACCAAATTATGATCAAAACTAGGTAAAAATTGGGTTCAAAAATTAAGACACCAAGCTGTCCCAAAACCAAAATATTCTAAAATTTTCAAAGCTAACTTGGGATGCATTAGACATGCATGTAATAAGTTCTTGGCAGCAATTGAGATTGGTATTGAGGTTTTCTATTTGTGTATTGTCAGTAGAAAAAGAAGTTGGAATGGACAAGGAGAAGTAGGTAACAAGGAAGGAGAATTATTGAAGGTTTATGCACAACTAACCTTTTCTTCGTTTTTAAACTTGTAAATTGCTTGGAATGTGTTTATTTGAATGAGTTTGCTTTGAAAAAGTTTACTTTGACTGAAATATGGTTTTTCTCTTGTATTTAAGAAATTTAGGTTTTGCCACCTTTATATAGATATTATGATGAATTTAAATGTGTTTATTGGTTTATAAATGTGATTATTGAGTGGGAATTTTTGAAAACTTTTTTGAAACCACAGTTAGCATGACAGTCCCTTTTGGAACTCCCCAGTGGTAATGGCTACTTGGGATTGATAATTGATATTGATTATGTCTCCCATTAATAATGGTTAGTGGAGTAAGACTACATGAGTACTCATTAGCTAGCTAGCCCTTCCCTCATTAATAACGGTTAGTGAGGTTGAAATTGCTTTGTCATGGTGTACAACACGGCACTGATCATGAAATTTTGTGTCATGGCCTAAATTGTGTGTTGATGTTGGTAACACTAATACTTTGTGAATTGTGATTTATGAAGTGTGATTTCTCTTTTGAAATGTTATTCCAATAAATGGCTCTTATGGAATTAGAACTATTGTGAAGTTTTCATGCTTAAGAAAAATGTAATTTATTATGCTTTGACAAATTGTGTTTTACCTTAAGTTTTAAAGTTATTAGTTGTGCACCACTGAGTGATATACTCAGCGATAGCTTCTTTATGCTATTGCAGGTAAGGGAAAGGAGAAGGCTGCCGAGTGAGAGACTTGGAAGCAGCATTTTGGTATTGATTATGGGTATTTACGTTAGGTATACCCTCATGATTCCTTTGGATGTATTTTGTATCTATATGTATGGATGTACAGACATTAAGCAGTTTGTATTAAAAGTATTGTATTACTAAAGTATTTTGAGTTTGTAACTATTTGTATTTTATTTTGAGACTTATGAAAATGTAACTTTTGCAATATTTAGTCTATCATTATTTCCAATGAATGTTTACATGGAATTTTAACTATTCTTATGCAGTTTTCCACAAAAGAATTGATAAGATAAAAAGCTATGATTTGTTTTAAAATCCTTTGTAACATAACTAATGGGTTATCGATAGGTGGAGTTCGGTAATTCATTAGGTATGCTACAGGAACATGTCATGCCTTACCAAGGATAAGGTGTGACAAGAGTAGCTATTAAAGAAAATCTCTTCACAAATCTTCTGTAATACCCAGCTAGCCCTAAGAAACTTCTGACCTCAGTCGTATTTCTGGGAGGCTTCCATTCCATCATTGCTTCTATCTTCTTGGGATCCACTCTAATCCCATCAGCTGACACTATGTGTCCAAGGAATGCAATCTCATTCATCCAGAAGTCACACTTATACAACTTAGCATGCAGCTTCTTTTCTCTCAGGGTTTGCAGAACAATCCTCAAATGCTCATCATGTTCTTCCCTTGTTTTGGAATACACAAAAATATCATCAATAAAGACCACTACGAATCGATCTAGGTATAGATGGAAGATACAATTCATAAGCTCCATGAATGCCGCTGGTGCATTTGTTAGGCCAAAAGGCATCACCAAGAACTTATAATGCCCATACAGGGTCCTGAATGCAGTCTTTGCCACATCTGCATCCTTCACCCTCAATTGATGATATCCTGATATGCGATCAATTTTGGAAAATACTCCTGCTCCCTTCAATTGATCAAACAGATCGTCAATACTAGGCAACGAATACTTATTCTTCACAGTCACTTTATTCAACTGCCGATAATCAATGCATAACCTCAAAGTCCCATCCTTCTTCTTTACAAACAACACTGGAGCTCCCCATGGTGATACACTGGAGAGTATGAACCCCTTATCCAGCAACTCCTGTAACTGGATTTTCAGTTCCTTCAATTCTGTGGGCGCCATCTTATAAGGAGTAATATAGATAGGTGTTGTACCCGGAAGTATCTCAATAGCAAATTCAACTTCCTTTTTGGTGGCAAGCTAGGCAATTCTTCAGGGAACACATATGGGAAGTCTCTTACTGTGGGTATATCACACAGATTTGGCTTAGCCTGCCTAGTATCCACCACATGCCACACCTTATTCCTTGTAAGGCACGACACGTTCCCGTAGCATACCTAATGAATTACCAAACTTTACCTACCGATAACCCATTAGTTATGCTATAAAGGATTTTAAAACAAACCATAGCTTTTTATCTTATCAATTCTTTTGTGGAAAACTGCATGAGAATAGTTAAAATTCCATGTGAACATTCATTGGAAATAATGATAGACTAAATATTGCAAAAGTTATATTTTCATAAGTCTTAAAGTAAAATACAAAATAGTTACAAACTCAAAATGTGGTAGCAATGCAATGCTTTTAAATACAAACTGCTCAATGTCCGTACATCCATACATATAGGTACAAAACACATCCAAAGGAATCACAAGGGTATACCTAACGTAAATACCCATAAACAATACAAAAATGCTGCTTTCAAGTCTCTCACTCAGCAGCCTTCTCCTTTCCCTTACCTGTAACAACATAAAGAAGCTATCGCTGAGTATATCACTCAGTGGTGCACGACTAATAACTTTAAAACTTAAAGTAAAACACAATTTGTCAAAGTATAATAAATCACATTTTTCTTAAGCATTAAAACTTTACAATAGTTCTAAGTCCATAAGAGCCATTTATTGGAATAACATTTCAAAAGAGAAATCACACTTCATAAATCACAATTCACAAAGCATTAGTGTTGCCAACATCAACACATAATTCACGCCATGACACAAAATTTCACGATCAGTGCTGTGTTGTACACCACGACAAAGCAATCTCAACCTCACTAACTGTTATTAATGAGGGAAGGGCTAGCTAGCTAATGAGTACTCATTTAGTCTTACCCCACTAACCATTATTAATGGGAGACATAATTAATATCAATTATAAAACCCCAAGTAGCCGTTACTACTGGGGAGTTCTGAAGGGACTATCATGCTAACTGTCGTTTCAAAACAACTTTCAATAGTTTCTAAATCAATAATCACGTTTGTAAAACAATAACATATTCAAATCATCATAAAACCCATAAAAGGGGTGGCAACACACAAATTCCTCAAATACAAGAGAAAAACATACCTCATTTAAAATAAACTCATTTCAAATCATACTCATTCAAATAAACTCATTCAAATCAATTTACGAAGCTAAAATAAAGAAAAAGGTTAGTTGTGCACAAACCTTCAACGCTCTCCTTTCTCTTTACTCATTATTCCTTATCCGTTCCAACTTCTTTTTCTACTGAAAATATACAAATAAAATACCTCAATACCAATCTCAATTGCTGCCAAAAACTCATTACATGCATGTCTAATGCATCCCAAGTTAGCTTTGCAAATTTTAGAAAATTTTGGTTTTGGACAACTTGGTGTCCTAATTTTTGAACCCAATTTTTGCCTAGTTTCGATCATAATTTGATGAGATGTTCTTCATGAAAATTGTTCATCTAGGTCTTAACTTTATTTTCCATTTTGAATCGCCTAATTTGGAGCTGTGTAGCTCAAGTTATGCCCAAAACACAATTACTGTTCATGTCACTATTCATGATATAGATTCAGTTCTGGCAGATTTATTGATCCAATTTCATTCAGCAATTTGGTTAAGTTAAGTCTATAATTTGATCTAATATTCTTCATATGAAATGTTCTACTATGTCTTAGGTTTCCATCGATTCAAGAATCGCCTAAATCAAAGTTTTCTAGAGAGAGTTATGGCCATGCAAAGTTTACTGTTCATATGGTAAATCTGCAATTCTACAGATTCGGTGATTCAAATTTGCTCAGCAATTTGGTTGGGTTAAGTCCATAATTTGGCCTCAAGTTCTTCATATGAAATGTTCTAATACGTCTTAGGTTTCCATCAGTTCAAGAATCGCCTAAATCAGAGTTTCCTAGAGAGAGTTATGGCCATGCAAAGTTTACTATTTATATGGTCAAATTCTGTAGGTTCTAGAATTTTGTTTCTAAGTTCAAGGCTCATTTTGGATAGCTTAAGGTCATTTTCAGGCAGGGTATCTTCATGAAAATTCTAGCCCTATGTATTAAGTTTTGTTTCCAATTAGTTTCATACCAATTGGAGTTGTGTAGCTCAAGTTATGGGCTTCCAAACACACTGAATTCAGTGTGCAAAATTCTGACCTAAGTTAAAATTTTCATTTCTTCAATTACTTCCACTAACCAATCTCAATTCACTTTTAATTCACCCAAAATGACTATAATTTAGCATTAACACATTAATGGCACTTTCTAGCACAAAACCTACAATCGTCAAACACCAAAGTTTATAATTTTCCCTAATCCTACCATTTCATTACTTCCATTCATCAACCCAATGTCAATTCAAACTAAATACACCTCAAATGATTATAATTTAACACTACACATACCAATTTCACTCTCTAGCACCAAAGCTTCAATTTTCCCATGAATCATAATCTTCCATAATTCAATTTATACAATCCCATGAAATCTTACTACTCCCAATCATGCATACTACTTCAATTTAACTTAGATTTATCATTAATTTAACTAAAATACATCAAAACCCTAATTTTCCCTGGCCAAAACCCTAGTTTAGATTTCCATACATGTTTCTTTTCAATTTCTCATGTCATTTCATCATAAGTTAACTTAATTCAAAGCCTATACAACTAATCTAACATGAAGATACACTTACCTCAATTGTGACCTTCCCAAATCTTTAATTTCTTCCAAATCTCTTGTCTCCCCTTGCTTTTAATCTCTCAATCATTGTTTAATTTGATGTTCTCTACCAATTAGATGCAAAATCCATAGAGGAAAAGCAAGGAATTGAGTTTTGAGAATGGGTGTCAATGGGGAAAGAAGGAAGAAGAAGAAAGAAAGAAAGAGAGAAGGAGAGAGAGTGGGTGGTAACTACATGAGGGAGGAAGGAAGATGGCTTCTTTTTATACTTATCCCAAATTTTGATTTATTTAATTAATTTTAATTGAGTTGTCCAAAGCCCATTGGTCCTAAAATTTTAATTGGGTCAAAATAGACTTAAAATTCTAGATTTTTATTTCATTTGTTTTTCTTTCACTTTATACTTGAATTCTTTTCCTCAAAAATTTATTCATAATTCAATTTATTATTTTCATTTACTTAAATTGAAATTTTTGTCAAAAATCAACTCTTAAAGTGAATTGACCAAAATGTCCCTTATCGGGTCATAATCCCTCTTTTATAATATACCCGGTGAGTCCTTATATTTTTGGGTCATTGAATTTTTATTGTGTCTATCTCAATTAATTTTCTATTTATTTTTGGTCCTCAAGGTGTCTTTGAATAGTACTAGTCACGGACCAAAAATGGTACTATTCATAACTCGGAGGTTCGGAGTGTTACAATTCTCCCCTCCTTAAAAATAAATTTCGTCCTCGAAATTTACTTGGTCTCAGTCTCTGAATAGCTGTGGGTGCTGTCTCCTCATGTCCTCCTCACACTCCCATGTAGCCTCCTGGCCTGAATGATAGTTCCACAGCACTTTCACTAGAGGTATTTGCTTATTCCTCAGCTGCTTAACCTTATGTGCCAAGATCTTTATGGGCTCTTCATCATATGTCAGGTCTGGATTCACTTCGATCTCCTTTACTGGCAAAATGTGAGAGGGGTCTGATTTGTACCTCCTCAACATGGAGACATGGAAGACATTGTGAATCTTTTTCAACTCTGGAGGCAATGCAAGTCTATATGCCAATGGACCCACTCTTTCCAGAACCTCATGATACTCTTCCATAGGGAAACTTTCAAGAACACCTTGTCAACCACACTGTACCAAATATCTCTTCTCTTTAGATCAATATAGGACTTCTGTCTATCCGTTGCAACTTTGAGTTTGTCTCTAATGAGCTTAACTTTTTCTTCCATCTGCTGCACTAATTCAGGGCCAATCAACCCCCTCTCACCCACTTCATCCTAACACAAGGGAGTTCTACACTTTCTACCATAAAGTGCTTCATATGGAGGCATCTCAATGCTTGACTGATAACTTTTATTATAGGAAAATTCAATTAAAGGCAAGTGTGTGTCCCAACTCCCTTCAAACTCAATCACACAGGCCCGAAGCATATCCTCCAAAATCTGAATGATCCTTTCAGATTGGCCATCTTTCTGTGGATGGAATGTTGTACTGAAGTTCAATCTAGTTCCTAGGGCTTTTTGGAGACTACCCTAGAATCTAGAAGTGAACCTTGGGTCTCTGTCCAACACAATAGACACTGGCACTCCATGTAACCTCACCACATCATCAATGTACATTTTGGCCAATCTTTCCAGGCTGTAATCCATCCTCACTAGCAAAAAGTGTGTAGACTTGGTCAATCTATCAACAATAATCCAAACTATATCATGATTCTTTTGTGTATGTGGAAGTCCTGTCATGAAATCTATTTGGGAATTGGCAATGCTGTAGCAACCCTACAGGCACTTATTGTTCTGTCTTTACTTAATGACAAGTTAGGCATTTGGCAACATATTCTGCAATGTCTTTCTTCATTCCTCTCCTCCAGTAGTGCTCTTTCACACTTTTGTACATTTTAGTTCCACTGGGGTGTATTGCAAAAGGTGAATCATGTGCTTCCTTTAAAATGGTCTGCCTCAGTTCAACATTCTCAGGAATGCACATTCTGCCCTTATATAACAATAAGCTCTCATCATTTACTAATAATTCTAGTTTCTTGCCATCCTGAGCCTCTTCCATCAACTTCACATACTTATCATCCTTCTGTGCAACTACTTTAATTTGTTCTGCCAGCATTGGCTTCACTTGCCAAGTAGCTACCATCTACCCATCTTTATTAATCTCCAAATTAGCATGCAATGCCCTTAATTCATGCACCATGGATAAAGGAGAAACCCTCAAACTAGCCATAGTCTTGCGACTTAAAGCATTAGCTACAACATTAGCTTTTCTAGGCTGATAGTCTATCAAATAATCATAATCTTTTATCAGCTCTAACCATCTCCTCTGCCTCAAATTTAACTCATTTTGTATGCCCAAGTACTTCAACTTTTATGATCTGTGTATATATAACATCTCTCCCCATATAAGTAATGTCTCCAGATCTTCAAGGCAAAGACAATGGCTACCAGCTCCAAGTCATGCGCGGGATAATTCCTCTCATGCGGTTTAAGCTGGCGTGAAGCATAGGCAATGATGTTTCTATATTACATCAACACACAGCCTAATCTATTATGAGAAGCATCACTATATATGATATTGTGACACCCCTTACCCGTCTACAGTGTAGGCGAGCAAGCTATGCCACACGGTGTACCGGCACACTCTATTTTACCTTAATTAATTTTTGTCAAAGTTTTGAATATAGTTTGTGAAATATAATTCCTTTATTGAAATTATAATTTATTTGAGGTTCCGAAAATTTTAAAGAAAATCCGGCGGAGTACCGGCTAAAAATGGAGAATACAGTTCTTCGGAACCTGTTAAAAACACTTCCAATAAACAAATTCAATCATTCTCAATTCCAATATCAAGATCTCAACATTTCAATTTCAACTCTCATTCATCATTCACATGTGATGATCACATATAAATCACAAGTTAACATTTGCTTTTCCATTAACAAATACAATTTTCATAATTTACATAAACATCAATATACATTACACAAGTTTAATTACATATGAAGAAAAATCAAAATTAAGTTACAAAATGTCAAAATGACACCTAGTGTCCTACCAAGGCACAACAGAAGTTGAGGTGACACGGACATCGAGCGTAATCGCGGATGGACTCACCTACCGTGGTCTACTGGGCTCACGATCGGGATCTCCAGTACCTACGCGTGGCAAAAGCAACGTGCTAAGCAATAATGCTTAGTGGTGCAATAATATAATAGAAGAAAATAGCAAGAAAATGAATGTGTATAGAATGTGTATGCTTTCTTTGTTGGTATAGATATATTCATTGTTTCATTAACGTTATTCACTTTTATTCATTTGGTTGCCCCAAGTAACCTACACTAGATGACTAGACTGGATAACGGGTAAACTGGCACTGGGTACCTAGTACCTCGGGCCGTCACACCATCAGTCACATATGCATCTCCAGGTAAATGTAACGGCTAACAAGTCAGAATAATATCAGGCACAAGGCCAAGTCTCAATATAAAGTCAGAATGGCTAAAAGCCATGAAATCACGGAATGGCACATTGCCATATGCAGTACTGCTAACTGAACCCTATTGGCATGCCAAACTATCCAAACCAATATTGTTAGGTATACTAGGGCATTTGAAACTTTTAAATTCTTCAATTTGTGAATTTCATGTTTTGGTGTTACTATTCACCTCATTGGTCAACAAAAATGTTGACTTTTGGATTAGAAAATATGTACATTGACTTTGGCACTCCCAACATACTACATTTGGTGTTTAAATCTTGTTGGCATTAAGTGTTAATACCATTTCAAAGTGTAAACCCACACAAGCAGAATTTTCAGTTTTGGTGAGTCAATTTCACTGTTCCATTGGACACTGTTACTGTGGGAATTTGAAGAAATGTAAAACATGAAAGTTGTTTCTTATTTTGTCTAGTTGAATTTTCGTTTTTGAATCACTCCATTTGGAGTTTTGTAGCTCCAGATATGGCTCAAAAACCCAAGCTGGCCGGATTACCAATCTGCAGAAATTACCATATCTATAGTAACATGAACAGTGACTGCCACTGCCATTTGGGTTAGGTTCTGGCCATAATTTGGGGTAGGTTTCTTCATGAAAGTTGTTTTTCTATGTCTTAACTTATTGCTGTAAAAATTTCAGGTCAATTGATTATATCTACAGTGAGTTATGGCCAAATGAACAGTTACTGTTCATTTGGTCAATTCTGCAGAATCAGTTGCAGGGTGTCCGGATTGGGGCCAAGTTTTGGTCCTCTTGCTTTGGTCTTTTGGGCATGGTTTCTTCAGAAAAAATGTGCCATTATAAGCCTATTTTCATGTCCAATTGGCCAAACACCAATTGGACCAACACAGTCAAAGTTATGGCTGTGTAATTGGACTGAAATCTCAGTCCATTGCTGCTGTCCTAGGGCAGATTTCAATACTATTTTTCAGTTCTAATTATGGTCAACTTACCTAAAATGGTCACTAATTGACCATTAAAATGTGCTCTAACAATTTCCCAAGCCAAGCCAATTTTTCACTCTTCAAAACCCTAGTTCCATTATAGGTTTTCACAACACCTTAATTATTAGCTCCTTCAATAATCACATACACACATGGTTTAAACTTGATCTATAGCCCACTTTAAGTACATCAAAACAATCAAAATAATTCCTTCACAAGGGCTGCCAAAAATTCATAGTATGTGCACACAAAATTCTTTTTCATTTTAGTTACAATTTTTACTCAATTCAAGTTGCGAATCATGAAAAAAAGGAGTTTTAAGTATCTAATGCACTAACCTTGATTAGGGCAGATTTTTCCCAAGCAATTCCTTCACTTTCTTGGCTTTTCTTGGCTGCCAAACACTCCAACAAGGTGTGGGGGTAATTTTTATTGAAGGGATCTAGGGTTTTTGGTGCAAGATAAGCAAGGTTTCAAAGCTTGGAAGCTTGAACTATGGTGGTAACCCTCTCTTTTCTCTCTCTACGTTTTTGGCTGGTTTTGGGGAAGGAGATGGCTGCTGGATCTTTGATGAATTTAGTCTTCAATTTGTCTCTTTATTAGTTAGTCAAATAAGGGCTTAATTGTGATTGGTTGGTAATTATAAATGACATCACCATGATGTCATAAATAGCCCTTTTTCCTCAATTTCTTTTCTTTCCTCCACTACTCAATTTCAATTTAATTTCTAGTAATGTTTATTCATATTTTATGTCATATTAATTATTTACTCAACTAGACAAGTCGGCCAAAAATCACCTCTGAAGGCAAAATGACCAAAATGCCCTCCGTTTGGCTTAACGGATCAAAATTGTCTGTACCGATTGAAAAATTTTTCTAAGTATTTTCTTGGCATTCTAATGCCATGGGAACCTCAATAACCCTTCTCTGGAGTCCCAAAAATTATTTTATAATTTTTCTCCCGGGTCTAGGGCTCCTCGTTGCGAGAACCGCAACTTCCCTCTGGTTACCCATCGCTTGGGCACCTACTGCTTAACTCGGTTGTATTTTATCCTAAAATTTTTACTAAATTTTTCTTATTAATATTTGAGTTAATTATGGTTCCTGACTTTAGTTTAAATATTTTTCCGGACATTCTAGCTGTCCGGGCCGACACCGGTCACCGGAACAGTAGGATGTACGGAGTGGTTATCGGGAGGGTGTTACAACTCTTCCCCTCTAATTTAAATTTCGTCCTCGAAATTTACCTGATGCAAACAGTTGAGGGAACTGTTGCCTCATTGTCTCTTCACTTTCCCAAGTTGCCTCCTCGGTGTTGTGGTGCCTCCATAGCACTTTCACCAATGGAATTTGCTTGTTTCTCAACTCTTTCACTTCCTGAGCCAAGATCCGTAGAGGTTCTTCTTCGTATGTCAAATCCGGCTGTATTTCAATTTCTTCTCTGGAGATGACATGTGAAGGATCTGAGCGGTATCTTCTGAGCATGGATACATGGAACACATTGTGGATCTTGTCCAGCTCGGTGGTAAAGTTAGCCTATAGGCCACTGGACCCACACGTTCAATGACTTCATATGGGCCAATGAACCTAGGGCTTAACTTACCTTTCCTTCCAAACCTCAATACTTTCCTCCATGGTGACACCTTAAGGAACACTTTGTCGCCAACCCCATATTCTATTTCTTTTCTCTTCAGGTCGGCATAAGATTTCTGCATGCGAGGCAACTTTGAGATTGGCTTTGATTGATTTTACCTTCTCCTCACTGTTTCACAGTGTCCGCCCTACCAGCTTATCTTCGCCCAATTCAGTCCAAAGACACCGGAGTTCTACATTTTCTCCCATACAGCGCTTCATACGGGGCCATTTGGATACTAGCTTGGTAGCTATTGTTGTATGCAAATTCTGCCAGTGGGAGGTATCTATCCCAACTTCCCTCAAACTCAATGACACAACTCCTCAGCATATCCTCAAGGACCTGACAAGTATTTCACGTTATTGCTATCATTTCAATTCAATATTTGTATCAATTTCATTGGTTTTAATTTTTTACCTGGATTACTCTTTCGGATTGCCCATCTGTCTGAGGATGGAAAGCTGTGCTGAAATGGAGTTGTGTACCCAAGGATTCATGCAACTTCTTCCAAAATCTCGATGTAAATATTGGGTCTCGATCAGATATGATGGAAAGTGGAATTCCATGCAGTCTAACTATCTCACTGATATACAATTCTGCTAACCTCTCTAGTGAGTAGTCGGTCTAATCGGCGAGAAAGTGTGCTGACTTTGTCAATCTATCAACTATCACCCATGCTGCATCATGCTTCTTCCGGGTGAGAGGTAGGCCACTTACAAAATCCATGTTGGCCCGATCCCATTTCCATTCAGGTATGCGTATAGGCTGTAGCAAACCTGATGGAACTTGATGTTCTGCCTTGAGTTGCTGACATGTCAAGCATTTAGTCACATAATCAGCTATGTCCTTCTTCATACCAGGCCACCAATCTCAAGCTTGGATCATGATACATCTTTGTACTTCACAGGTGCATAGCATACACCGGTGTGTGCCTCTTTTAGAATACTGGTCTTCAATTCCCCATCATCTGGTACACACAGTCTTCCTTTGTAGTACAGACACCCATCTGCTTTCACCTCATAGTCAGTTGCTTTTCCCTCTGAGATCTTGCTCATAATAGCCATTAACTTCTCATCTGCCTTTTGCCCATCCAGTATCTGCTGTAGCAGGTTTGGCCTCACTTGCAACTCAGCCAAAATAGCTCCATCTCGAACCAAAGATAGACGGGCATTCAATGATCTCAAAGCTGTCATGGATTTTCTGCTCAAAGCATCAGCAACTACATTTGCCTTCCCAGGATGGTAGTCAATTACACAGTCATAATCCTTTAGGAACTCAATCCATTACCTCTGTCTAAGGTTGAGCTCCTTCTGGGTTGGCAAATATTTCAGGCTCTTGTGGTCTGTGTAAATGTAGCACTTTTCACCATACAAGTAATGCCTCCATATCTTCAGTGCGAAGATAATTGCTGCAAGCTCTAGATCATGGGTAGGGTAGTTCTGTTCATGTGGCCTTAGCTGTCTGGAAGCATAGGCGATCACTTTCCCCTCTTGCATCAATACACACCCTAACCCATTATGTGAGGCATCACTATAGACCACAAAGTCCTTTCCGGACACTGGCTGTGTTAACACTGGTGCCTCTGTCAACATAGCCTTCAATTTCTCAAAACTGGTCTGACACTTGTCATTCTAGTCAAATCTGACATTCTTGTGTAACAACTTGGTCATTGGAGCAGCTATTAGGGAAAATCCCTTCACAAATCTTCTGTAATACCCAGCTAGCCCCAAGAAGCTTGACCTCGGTTGTATTCTGGGAGGCTTCCATTCCATCACTGCTTCTATTTTCTTGCGATCCACCCTAATCCCATCAGCTGACACTATGTGTCCAAGGAATGCAATCTCATTCAGCCAAAAGTCACACTTGGACAACTTAGCATACAGCTTCTTTTCCGACAGGGTTTGTAGAACAATCCTCAAATGTTCATCATGTTCTTCCCTGGTCTTGGAGTACACCAGAATATCATTAATAAAAACCACTACGAACCGATCCAGGTATGGATGGAAGATACGGTTCATAAGGTCCATGAATGCCGCTGGTGCATTTGTTAGGCCAAAGGGCATCACCAGGAACTCATAATGCCCATACCGGGTCCTGAATGCAGTCTTGGGCACATCTACATCCTTCACCCTCAGCGATGATACCACGATGCGAGATCAATCTTAGAAAATACTCCTGCTCCCTTCAACTGATCAAACAGATCATCAATTCTAGGCAATGGATATTTATTCTTCACAGTCACTTTATTCAACTGCCGGTAATCAATACATAGCCTCAAAGTCCCATCCTTCTTTTTCACAAACAGCACTGGAGCTCCCCATGGTGACACACTGGGGCGTATGAACCCCTTATCTAACAACTCTTGCAACTGAGTTTTCAACTCTCTCAATTCAGTGGGTGCCATCCTATAAGGAGCAATGGAAATGGGTGTTGTACCCGGCAGTGTCTCAATAGCAAATTCAACTTCCCTTTCTGGTGGCAAACCAGGCAACTCTTCAGGAAACACCTCTGGGAAGTCTCTCACTGTGGGTATGTCACTCAGGTTTGGCTTAGCCTGCCTAGTATCCACCACATGTGCTAGGTAGGCTTCACAGCCTTTTCTCATCATTCGTCTTGCAACTGTGGCTGAGATGACATTGGACAAGAAATCTGTCCTTTCCCCCACAACTGTGATCTCATTACCCTCTGAAGTTTTTAGAGAAATTCTCTTCAATTTGCAATCAACTATTGCCTGATGACGTGACAACCAGTCCATTCCCAAAATCACATCAAACTCGTGGAAGGGTAACTCAATCAGGTCGGCCAAGAATTCATGCCCCTGAATCCTTAACGGGCAACCCTTGTATACTTTGTTCACCACTACACTGTGGCCCAATGGATTAGTGACCAGAATGTCTTGGTCACTCTCCCCTACTAGTATCCCCCTTTCTACGGGTAGGTTGATGCAGATGTATGTATGGGTGGATCTTGGATCCACCAATGCATGCACAGGTGTAGTGTAGAGGGAGAACGTACCCCTGATGACGTCCGGGGCATCTTGCTCCTCCTGAGCTCTCAAGGCATAATTTACGGCAGTGGTGCATTATCGGCCTCTCTGTGGCTCGGATGCGAGCCTCGAGATGGTCCCACGGCCGGATTTGCAGTTTTCTACCCCTGCGTGGTGTAGGAGCAGTGCATGCGCTTGCGTTGGAGCAGCTATAGTAGTTCTGCGTGGACAGTTCTTCAACTGATGCTCTGTTGACCCACACCTCAAGCAAGCACCAGTCACTCTCCAACACTCCCCCTTATGCCATTTTTGGCAGTGTGGACATGCAGAAGATGTTGGGGCTGGTCCCTTGAACCCCATCCCTGGAGAGCTGCCCACTGATGGTGTGGAATGACCTCTCCTAGGGGTGAACTGTGGCCTGGGCCCCTGAGACTGACCCTGACCCTGTGGCTGACCCGAACTCTGTGTAGGAGGACCCTTAAACTTCTTCCCAAATACAGGAGCGGAACTAGACTGACCTGGTCCCCTCTTCTGCTGTCTATCCCTTCTGGTCTGTTCACTAATTCTTACTTTTTCCACCTTTATTGCAGCTTCCACTAACTTGGTAAATTCTGTGATTCCCAAGGCAGTGAGCTGGATCTTGATGTTGTCATTTAGTCCCTCTTCAAATCTCTTGCACCTTTCAGCTTCATTAGGGACTATCTCCCTTCCGTAACGGCTTAATCGAACAAACTCCTTCTCATATTCGGCCACTGACAGCTGTCTCTGCCTCAGGTTAATAAACTTTCTTCTTCTCTCTTCCAGATATACAGTACCCACATATTTCTTCTTAAATTCTGAAAGAAAGAAGTCCCAAGTTACAGCTTCTGGCTGCACTTCACTGGAGACAGTGTCCCACCACTCATATGCATCATCTTGCAGCAAAGAGATGGCAGCTTCCAGGTTTTGCTCTGGAGTGCAGTGGAGTTGTTTTAGTACTCTGCCTGTTCTGTTCAACCAATTCTCGGCTGCAACAGAGTCATCTTCTCTCTTTCCATAGAAGTCCACAGCTCCAAACTTCCTTATCCTTTCCAGGTGTGATTTCTGCTGTGGAGCTGGTGGTGGTGGTGGTGGTGCTGGCATTACACCGGCCATTTGTCTAAAGAAGTCGGCCATTTGTTTGAACATGTCCTGTGGAGGCTGAGCAGGCTCTGCTGGTGGCGAGCGATTCTCTCATGCCCCCAGTCTCAACTGCTGCAGGTGGAGCATGACTCTCCACTTCCTCCTCAACGGCTCTCTAAGATGAAGGATCCATATCCTATTCAAAATAAGAAAGATAAACAAATCTGCGTTAGTGTCACCTCGACTCTTACAAATGCAATGCATGGTATGGACTCAATCTAGGACCAGAAACGCCTAAACCGTGCTCTGATACCACTAAATGTGACACCCCTTACCCGTCTACAATGTAGGCGAGCAAGCTATGCCACACGGTGTACCGGCACACTCTATTTTACCTTAATTAATTTTTGTCAAAGTTTTGAATATAGTTTGTGAAATATAGTTCCTTTATTGAAATTATAATTTATTTGAGGTTCCGAAAATTTTAAAGAAAATCCGTGAGTCTGATTCTTGAACTGTTAAAAACACTTCCAATAAACAAATTCAATCATTCTCAATTCCAATATCAAGATCTCAACATTTCAATTTCAACTCTCATTCATCATTCACATGTGATGATCACATATAAATCACAAGTAAACATTTACTTTTCCATTAACAAATACAATTTTCATAATTTACATAAACATCAATATACATTGCACAAGTTTAATTACATATGAAGAAAAATCAAAATTAAGTTACAAAATGTCAAAATGACACCTAGTGTCCTACCAAGGCACAGCAGAAGTTGAGGTGACACGGACACTGAGCAGAACTGCCGGATGGGCTCACCCAGTCTGTGGTCTACTGGGCTCACGATCGGGATCTCCAGTACCTACGCGTGGCAAAAGCAACACGCTAAGCAATAATGCTTAGTGGTGCAATAATATAATAGAAGAAAATAGCAAGAAAATGAATGTGTATAGAATGTGTATGCTTTCTTTGTTGGTATAGATATATTCATTGTTTCATTAACATTGTTCACTTTTATTCATTTGGTTGCCCCAAGTAACCTACACTAGATGACTGGACTGGATAACGGGTAAACTGGCACTGGGTACCTAGTACCTCGGGCCGTCACACCATCGGTCACATATGCATCTCCCGGTGTGCAACAGAACAGCTAACAAGCTGTAAATAATATCAGGCACAAGGCCAAGTCTCAATATAAAGTCAGAATGGCTAAAAGCCATGAAATCACGAAATGGCATATTGCCATATGCAGTACTGCTAACTGAACCCTATTGGCATGCCAAACTATCCAAACCAATCTTGTTAGGTATACTAGGGCATTTGAAACTTTTAAATTCTTCAATTTGTGAATTTCATGTTTTGGTGTTACTATTCACCTTATTGGTCAACAAAAATGTTGACTTTTGGATAGAAAATATGTACATTGACTTTGGCACTCCCAACATACCACATTTGGTGTTTAAAACTTGTTGGCATTAAGTGTTAATACCATTTCAAAGTGTAAACCCACACAAGCAGAATTTTCAGTTTTGGTGAGTCAACTTCACTGTTCCATTGGACACTGTTACTGTGGGAATTTGAAGAAATGTAAAACATGAAAGTTGTTCCTTATTTTGTCTAGTTGAATTTTCTTTTTTGAATCACTCTATTTGGAGTTTTTTAGCTCCAGATATGGCTCAAAAACCCAAGCTGGCCGGATTACCAATCTGCAGAAATTATCATATCTACAGTAACATGAACAGTGACTGCCACTGCCATTTGGGTTAGGTTCTGGCCATAATTTGGGGTAGGTTTCTTCATGAAAATTGTTTGTCTATGTCTTAACTTGTTACTGTTCAATTGACCAGGTCAATTGACCATATCTACAGTGAGTTATGGCCAAATGAACAGTTACTGTTCATTTGGTCAATTCTGCAGAATCAGTTGCAGGGTGTCCGGATTGGGGCCAAGTTTTGGTCCTCTTGCTTTGGTCTTTTGGGCATGGTTTCTTCAGGAAAAATGTGCCATTATAAGCCTAGTTTCATGTCCAATTGGCCAAACACCAATTGGACCAATACAGCCAAAGTTATGGCTGTGTAATTGGACTGAAATCTCACCATTCTTTGTAATCTAGGGCAGATTTCACCTTCACTTTACCATACTATTTTTCAGTTCTAATTATGGTCAACTTACCTAAAATGGTCACTAATTGACCATTAAAATGTGCTCTAACAATTTCCCAAGCCAAGCCAATTTTTCACTCTTCAAAACCCTAGTTCCATTATAGGTTTTCACAACACCTTAATTATTAGCTCCTTCAATAATCACATACACACATGGTTTAAACTTGATCTATAGCCCACTTTAAGTACATCAAAACAATCAAAATAATTCCTTCACAAGGGCTGCCAAAAATTCATAGTATGTGCACACAAAATTCTTGTTCATTTTAGTTACAATTCTTACTCAATTCAAGTTGCAAATCATGAAAAAAAGGAGTTTTAAGTATCTAATGCACTAACCTTGATTAGGGAAAATTTTTCCCAAGTAATTCCTTCACTTTCTTGGCTTTTCTTGGCTGCCAAACACTCCAACAAGGTGTGGGGGTAATTTTTATTGAAGGGATCTAGGGTTTTTGGTGCAAGATAAGCAAGGTTTCAAAGCTTGGAAGCTTGAACTATGGTGGAAACCCTCTCTTTTCTCTCTCTATGTTTTTGGCTCGTTTTGGGGAAGGAGATGGCTGCTGGATCTTTGATGAATTTAGTCTTCAATTTGTCTCTTTATTAGTTAGTCAAATAAGGGCTTAATTGTGATTGGCTGGTAATTATAAATGACATCACCATGATGTCATAAATAGCCCTTTTTCCTTAATTTCTTTTCTTTCCTCCACTACTCAATTTCAATTTAATTTCTAGTAATGTTTATTCATATTTTATGTCATATTAATTATTTACTCAACTGGACAAGTTGGCCAAAAATCACCTCTGAAGGCGAAATGACCAAAATGCCCTCCGTTTGGCTTAACGGGTCAAAATTGTCTATACCGATTGAAAAATTTTTCTAAGTATTTTCTTGGCATTCTAATGCCATGGGAACCTCAATAACCCTTCTCTGGAGTCCCAAAAATTATTTTATAATTTTTCTCCCGGGTCTAGGGCTCCTCGTTGCGAGAACCGCAACTTCCCTCTAGTTACCCATCGCTTAGGCACCGGCTCGTTTAACTCGGTTGTATTTTATTCCTAAAATTTTTACTAAATTTTTCTTATTAATATTTGAGTTAATTATGGTTCCTGACTTTAGTTTAAATATTTTTCCGGATATTCTAGCTGTCCGGGCCGACACCGGTCACCGGAACAGTAGGATGTACGGAGTGGTTATCGGGAGGGTGTTACAGATATACTCCTTACACAAAGTGGGTAAGGTTAAGACTGGAGCTTCAGTTAAACGCCTCTTTAACTCATCAAAACTTTCCTGGCACCAATTAGTCCACTGAAATTTTATATCCTTCCTAAGTAGCTTGGTCAGTAGAGATGCTAGCATGGAGAATCCCTTCACAAACCTTCAGTAATACCCGGCCAAACCAAGGAAACTCCGAAATTCCATGACATTTTTGGGTGGCTTCCAATTAAGAATGGCTTTAACTTTGCTAGAATCCACCTGGATACCTTCTGCAGATACAATATGCCCCAAAAATGAAATCTCCTTTAGCCAAAACTCACATTTCGACAGTTTGGCATACAACTGCTTCTCTCTCAAAGTTTGCAATACTATCATCAAGTGTTTGTCATGTTCCTCTGCATTCTTTGAGCACACCAAAATATCATCAATGAACACCACAACAAACTGGTCCAAATATGGTCTGAAGATAGTGTTCATCAGGCCCATAAAAGCAGCTGGAGCATTAGTCAACCCGAATGGCATTACCAAGAACTCATAGTGGCTATAACGAGTCCTAAAGGTAGTTTTAGGAATACTTTGTTCCTGCACCCTCAACTGGTAGTAGCCTGATCTCAAGTTAATTTTGGAGAATACAATTGCATCCTTCAACTGATCAAATAAATATCGATCCGTGGTAGAGGATATATATTCTTTATGGTCACCTTATTCAACTGTCTGTAGTCTATGCATAGGCGGAGAGTACCATCCTTTTCCTTCACAAATAATACTGGTGGTCCCCAAGGTGACACGCTAGGGTGGATGAAACCCTTATCTAATAATTCCTGCAATTGCACCTTCAACTCTTTCAACTCACTAGGTGCCATCCTATAAGGAGTGTTGGAGATTGGCTTCACACTAGGCATAGTCTCAATTTCAAACTGCACCTCTCTTTCTGGAGGAAATCCCGGCAATTCTTCTAGAAAGACATCCGAAAAATCCCATACCTTAGGAATATCTTTAAGATCTGGACTCCCCACCTGGGTGTCTATCACATGAGCTAGATAAGCTTCACATCCATTTCTAATCATCTTTCTAGAAAGTGCAACTGAAATGATGTTGGATGGCAATAACTGCCTCTCCTCGTGTATCACTAGGTCTGCATACTCGAGAAGACCAAAAGTGATTGTCTTCAGTTTACAGTCGATCATGGCGTGATGCCTGGCTAACCATTCCATGCCCAAGATGATATCATAATCTCAGAAGGGCATGTCAATTAAGTCTGATAGGAATGTATGTCCTTGGATCACCAAAGGACAATCCTTATACAATTTGTTCACCCTAACCTCTTGTCCTAAAGGACTAGTCACTAGCACATCATAATCCATTTTTAAGCAAGGAATGGCAACAGAACATGCAATACTGGCACTAGCATAAGAATGTGTAGAACCAGGGTCAAAAAACACATATACATCTTTACGAAAGATGGAGAAAGTACCAGCCACAACTTCTGATGTCTCAGCTTCATTCCTCTAGCGCATGGTGTACACCCTGACTGGTGCACCACTCTACTCTGGTTGGCTCATTGTGCCCTGGCTGCCAGAAGTGTTACCTCTACCCCTGCCTCTACCTCTACTAGTTGTCTGTTGTCCTCTGGAAGTAGAATCTTGAACAGATCCCTCAGTGGTAGCAGGCGGCCCAGATCTGTGGGCACTAGTGCAATCTCTAGCAAAATGCCCACTTCCACCACAGTTGTAACAGGCTTCTATGGCCTTATAACATGCTCCTCCATGAGTCCTGCCACAAGTCTCACAAGCATGGGTAGGAAAGGAACCCCTAAATGTCTGCTATCCAGATCTAGGTGGCCTCTGCCCTGAGAATCTTCCCCTACTAGATCCTCTATTACTTGGTCTCCTAAAGCTCTTCCTTTTACCCGAATCGTTACTTGGACTGTGACCTATAGGCTTACTGCTCTTCTCTTTTTCAGTGGTTACCTTCTTAGATGCCCCTTCCAATTCTATCCTTTCCAATTCAAGGGCCTGTGATATCAACCCACAGAAGTTGTCATGTCAAAACCCAACCACTTGCAATCTCAAACCAGGCCTCAAACCGGCCTCCAACGTTTGCATCTATCTCTACTGGTAGTGAGTAGGCTTCTAGCATAGTGGCTGAAGTGAGAAAAGTCTCTCTCATACTCGGCTACAGTCTTATTCCCTTGCTTCAAATTGAGAAACTCCTATAGCTTCATATCCACATAGGTATCAGGAACATACTTCTGTTTAACCTCCCTTAGAAAGTCATCCCATGTCAGCACAGGGGGCTCAACCAAACTATGAGGAATGGTCTTTCACCACTCATATGCATCTCCATGTAGTAGAGAGATCGAGTATTCGAACTTCAAATCATCAGTGCAGTGTAGTTTCTTGAATACCATCTCTATCCATTCTAACCATTGCTTAGCTTCCAATGGGTCCACTGTACCCTTGAACTCTGTTACCCCATACTTCATTAACTTCTCATATTGTCTGGCTGAGGATAGTGGTTGCGCTAGAAGTGCTTGCACAGGAGCTTGGACCAGTATATTGCCAGCCATTTGATGAAATAGTGCAGCCATCTGCTGAGCGAACTGAGCTAGAAATTGCACGGGTGGGACGGGTGCAGCACTGGCATTCTAAGGAGCTGGGGCTTCCCCCTGTACCTCAGCTTCTACTGATTGCTCTACTGTGTGATCCCCCTCTTCCATATCGAATCACAAAAAATTCTACTCCTAGGACAACCAACACAAGAAGATTTCCCTCCATTAGTCCATATTTATGATGTAATGCACTATATGTATCAATTAATGATAGTTCAGCAGTTGTACTTATCAAAAATTTTCAAACATGCAATTTCAAAACTTGTATAAAAACCAAAGCTCTGATACCACTAAAACATGTCACACCTTATCCCTTCTAAGGCACGATATGTTCCCGTAGTATACCTAATGAATTACCGAACTCCACCTACCGATAACCCATTAGTTATGCTATAAAGGATTTTAAAACAAACCCATAGCTTTTTATCTTATCTATTCTTTTGCGGAAAACTGCATGAGAATAGTTAAAATTCCATGTAAACATTCATTGGAAATAATAATAGGCTAAATATTGCAAAAGTTACATTTTCATAAGTCTTAAAGTAAAATACAAAATAGTTACAAACTTAAAATGTGATAGCAATGCAATGCTTTTAAATACAAACTGCTCAATGTCCGTACATCCATACATATAGGTACAAAATACATCCAAAGGAATCACAAGGGTATACCTAACGTAAATACCCATAAACAATACCAAAATGCTGCTTTCAAGTCTATCACTCAGCAGCCTTCTCCTTTCACTTACTTGTAACAACATAAAGAAGCTACCACTGAGTATATCACTCAGTGGTGCACAACTAATAACTTTAAAACTTAAGGTAAAACGCAATTTGTCAAAGTATAATAAATCACATTTTTCTTAAGCATGAAAACTTTACAATAGTTCTAAGTCCATAAGAGCCATTTATTGGAATAACATTTCAAAAGAGAAATCACACTTCATGAATCACAATTCACAAAGCATTAGTGTTGCCAACATCAACACACAATTCACGCCATTACACAAAATTTCACAATTAGTGCCATGTTGTACATCACGACAAAGCAATCTCAACCTCACTAACCGTTATTAATGATGGAAGGGCTAGCTAGCTAATGAGTACTCATGTAGTCTTACCCCACTAACCGTTATTAATGGGAGACATAATCAATATCAATTATAAAACCCCAAGTAGCCATTACTATTAGGGAGTTCCGAAGGGACTATCATGCTAACTGTGGTTTCAAAACAACTTTCAATTTCTAAATCAATAATCAAGTTTGCAAAATAATAACATATTCAAATCATCATAAAACCCATAAATGGGGTGGCAATACACAAATTCCTCAAATACAAGAGAAAAACATACCTCATTCAAAATAAACTCATTTCAAATATACTCATTCAAATAAACTCATTCAAATCAATTTATGAAGCTAAAACAAAGAGAAAGGTTAGTTGTACACAAACCTTCAATGCTCTCCTTTCTCTTTACTCACTATTCCTTGTTTGTTCCAACTTTTTTTTCTACTAAAAATATAAAAATAAAATACCTCAATACCAATCTCAATTGCTACCAAAAACTCATTACATGCATATCTAATGCATCCCAAGTTAGCTTTGCAAATTTTAGAAAATTTTGGTTTTGGACAACTTGGTGCCCCAATTTTTGAACCCAATTTTTACCTAATTTCGATCATAATTTGATAAGATGTTCTGCACAAAAATTGTTCATCTAGATCTTAACTTTATTTTCCTTTTTGAATCGCCTAAGTCGGAGCTGTGTAGCTCAAGTTATGCCCAAAACATGATTACTGTTCACGTCACTGTTCATGCTGCAGATTCAGTTATAGCAAATTTATCGATCCAATTTCGTTCAGCAATTTGGTCAAGTTAAGTCCATAATTTGGTCCAATATTCTTCATATGAAATGTTCTACTATGTCTTAGGTTTCCATCGGTTTAAGAATCGCCTAAACTGGTGTTTTCTAAAGAGAGTTATGGTCATGCAAAATTTACTGTTCATATGGTAAATCTGCAATTCTACAGATTTAGTGATTCAAATTTGCTCAGCAATTTGATTGGGTTAAGTCCATAATTTGGCCTCAAGTTCTTCATATGAAATGTTCTACTATGTCTTAGGCTTCCATCAGTTCAAGAATAGCCTAAATCAGAGTTTTCTAGGGAGAGTTATGGCCATGCAAATTTTACTGTTTATATGATCAAATTCTGCAGGTTCCAGAATTTTTTCTCTAACTTCAAGGCTCATTTCAAATAGCTTAAGGTCATTTTCAGGTAGGGTATCTTCATGAAAATTCTAGCCCTATGCATTAAGTTTTGTTTCCAATTAGTATTGGAGTTGTGTAGCTTAAGTTATGGGCTTCCAAACACACTGAATTCAGTGTGCAACATTCTGACCTAAGTTAAAATTTTCATTTCTTCAATTACTTCCACTAACCAATCTCAATTCACTTTTAATTCACCCAAAATGACTATAATTTAGCATTAACACATCAATGGTACTTTTTAGCACAAAACCTACAATTTTCAAACACCAAAGTTTACAATTTTCCCTAATCCTATCATTTCATTACTTCTATTCATCAACCCAATGTCAATTCAAACTAAATACACCTCAAATGATTATAATTTAATACTAAATACACCAATTTCACTGTCTAGCACCAAAGCTTCAATTTTCCTATGAACCCTAATCTTCCATAATTCAACTTATACAATCCCATGAAATCTTACTACTCCCAATCATGCATACTACTTCAATTTAACTTAGATTTATCATTAATTTAACTAAAATACATCAAAACTCTAATTTTCCCTAAATTGACCAAAACCCTAGTTTAGATTTCTATACATATTTCCTTTCAATTTCTTATGTTTTTTCTTCATAAGTTAACTTAATTCAAAGCCTATATAACTAATCTAACATGAAAATACACTTACCTCAATTGTGACCTTCCCAAATCTTTAATTTATTCCAAATCTCTTGTCTCCCCTTGCTTTTAATCTCTCAATCAATGTTTAATTTGATGTTCTCTACAAATTGGATGCAAAATCCATAGAGGAAAAGCAAGGAATTGAGTTTTGAGAATGGGTGTCAATGGGGAAAGAAGGAAGAAGAAGAAAGAAAGAAAGAAAGAGAGAAGGAGAAAGAGTGGGTGGTAACTAAATGGGGGAGGAAGGAAGATGGCTTCTTTTTATACTTATCCTAAATTTTGATTTATTTAATTAATTTTAATTGAGCTGTCCAAAGCCCATTGGTCCTAAAATTTTAATTGGGTCAAAATGGACTTAAAATTCTAAATTTTTATTTCTTTTATTTTCCTTTCACTTTATACTTGAATTCTTTTCCTCAAAAATTTAGTCATAATTCAATTTATTATTTTCATTTACTTAAATTGACATTTTGGTCAAAAATCAACTCTTAAAGTGAATTGACCAAAATGTCCCTTCTCGGGTCATAATCCCTCTTTTACAATATACCCGATGAGTTCTTATATTTTTGGGTTACTTAAATTTTTATTGTGTCTATCTTAATTAATTTTCTATTTACTTTTAGTCCTCAAGGTGTCTTTGAATAGTACTAGTCACGGACCAAAAATGGTACTATTCATAACTCGGAGGTTCGTGGTGTTACACCACATGTGCTAGGTAGGCTTCACAACCTTTTCTCATCAGTTTTCTTGCAACTATGGCTGAGATGACATTGGATAAGAAATCTATCCTTTCCCCCATTACTGTAATCTCATTACTCTCAGGAGTTTTCAAAGAAATCCTCTTCAGTTTACAATCAACCATTGCTTGATGACGTGACAATCAGTCCATTCCCAAGATCACGTTGAACTCATGGAAAGGCAACTCAATCAGGTCTGCCAAGAATTCATACCCCTAAATCCTTAACGGGCAACCCTTGTACACTTTGTTCACCACTACACTGTGGCCCAATGGATTAGTGACCAGAATGTCTTAGTCATTCTCCCCTACTAATATCCCACTTTCTATGGGGAGGTTGATACAGATGTATGAATGAGTGGATCCTGGATCCACCAATGCATGCACAGATGTATTGTAGAGGGAAAACGTACCCCTGATGACGTCCGGGGCATCTTGTTCTTTTGGAGCTCTTATGGCATAGGCTTTGGCAGGTGCTCTAACCTCAAGCCTCTCTACTGGCTCAGATGTAGGTCTCTGTGATGGTCCCACTGCCTTAGATTTGCCAGATTTCCTACCCATTTTATGGTGTAGGAGCAGGTCTATCTACTTGTGATGGAGCAGCTATAGCAATTCTGCATGGACAGCTACTCAACTGATGCTCTGTCGACCCACACCTTAAGTAGGCACCTGTCACTCTCCAACACTCCCCCTTATTCCACTTCAGGCAATGTGGACATGCAGAAGATGCTGGGGCTGGTACCCTAAACCCCATCCCTAGAGAGCTGCCCACTGATGGTGTGGACTGACCTCTCCTAGGGGTGAACTATGGCCTGGGCCCCTGGGACTGACCCTGACCTTGTGGTTGACCTGAACTCTGTGCAGGTGGACCTTTGAACATTTTCCCTGGTGTAGGAGATGAACTAGACTGACTCGGGCCCCTCTTCTGCTGTTGCTCCCTTCTAGTCTGCTCACTTATTCTAACCTTTTTAACTTTTATTGCAGCTTCCACTAACTTGGTGAAGTCTGTGATTCCCAAGGCAGTAATCATGATTTTTATGTTGTCATTTAATCCCTCTTCAAATCTCTTACACCTTTCGGCCTCATTAGGGACTATCTCCCTTCCATAGTGGCTCAGTCTGACAAATTCCTTTTCATACTCTGCCACTGTCAGCTATCTTTGCCTCAGGTTAATGAACTCTCTTCTTCTCTCTTCTAGGTATACACTAGCCACATATTTCTTCTTGAATTCTGAGAGGAAGAAGTTCCAAGTTATTACTTCTGGCTGCACTTTACTAGACACTGTATCCCACTATTGGTAGGCATCATCTCGCAACAGAGATACAACAGCTTCTAGATTTTGTTCTGGAGTGTAGTGGAGTTGTCTTAGAACTCTCCTTGTTCTGTTCAACCAGTTTTCAGCTGCCACAGAATCATCTTCTCTCTTACCAAAGAAATCCACTGCTCCAAATTTTCTCAGTCTTTTCAGATGTGATTTCTGCTGTGGAGATGGTGGTGGTGGTGGCATTACCCCAGCCATTTTTCTAAAGAATTCAGCCATTTGCTGGAACATGGCTTGTGAATGCTGAGCAGGCTCTGCTAGAGTAGGTTCTCCCCTACCCCCAATCTCAGCTGCTGCAGGTGGAGCATGACTCTCCACTTCCTTCTCAACTGCCCTCTGAGATGTGGGGTCTATATCCTATTCAAAATAACAAAGACAAACAGATCTGCATTAGTGTCACCTTGACTCTTATAAATGCAATTCATGGCATGGACTCGATCTAGGCCCAGAAATGCCTAAACCGTGCTCTGATACCACTAAATATGACACTCCTATTTTATTTTAATTATTTTTATCCTTCCTTAGTTATTATTATTTTTTTTCATAGTTATGAAGTATAATTTGTGAAGTATAATTGTAACACCCTCCCTATAGCAACTCCATACATTCTACTGTTTCGGTGACCAGTATCGGTCTGGACAGTTAGAACATCCGAAAAAATATTTAAACTAAAGTAAGGAACCATAATTAACTCAAATATTAATAAGAAAAATTTAGAAAAAAAATTATAGGAATAAAACACAATCAAATTAAATGAGCCCATACCCTAGTGATGGGTAACCCAATGGGAAGTTGCGGTTCTCACAACTAGGAGCCCTAGACCTGGGGGAAAATTCATAAAATAATTTTTGGGACTCCAGAGAAGGGTCATTGAGGTTCCTATGGCATTAGAATGCCAAGAAAATGCTTAGAAAAATTTTTCAATCGGTACAGACAATTTTGGCTCAATAAGCCAAACAGAGAGCATTTTGGTCATTTCATCTTCAGAGATGATTTTTGGCCGACTTGTCCAGTTAAGTAAATAATTATTATGACATAAAATGTGAATAAGTATTACTAAAAATTGAATTGAAAAATGAGTGGAAAAGAAAAGAAAAAAATAAATTAAATGGGAATTTATGACATCACATGATGTCATTAGTGTGCCTCCACCCAATCACATGGTGACACATGGCTATAACCCATTTAAAATGACTAAATGGGCAGAAAAAAGGAAGAAAAAATTCATTTCTCCTCCTTCCTTCAGCCAAATGAGACACTTCTCCTAACCCTTACCACCATTAAAGCTTATTTAAGCTTTATAACCCACCCAAAACTCACTTGAAACCCTAAGTCCACTTCAACAAAATTTGTCTCTACATATTGAGCAAGTGTTTAGCTGCCAAGAAAGCCAAAGAAAGTGAAGGAATTTTGAGTGGAAAAATTCTGCTCAATAGGTTAGTGTCCAATCTCCTCCTTTTCTTGCTTAATTCATGTTTAAGGCCATGAGTCAAGTGGAAGTTGTCATAAAAACATAATATAATTTATGTCTATTTATCTATACAATTTTTGTAGTTTAGGGATGTTAAGGATTTCATCAATTTCCTTGAAACAAAATGGTATGTGAGCTGCCTTGACATAAGATGAGTATTTAAACATTTAAGTGCAAGTGAAAATGTATGTATGGAACTAGAAAACTTGAAGACTTCAACAAAATTAGCTTTTGCTCATATAATGGTATATGAAAATTGTAATGGTCAATTAGTGACCATTTGACTATATGTGAGGAGGAGTTGAAGTGATTTAGGACAATGGAATTGAGGTTAGGCAAGCTGCCCTTGGCTAACCTCCAGGACTGACCATGAGTCTAGTAGGTTTGGGCAGCAATAACTGGAGTTGTAGAGGTTCAATTAGTGCAAGGACAATAGGACATGAAACTAGACACATAATGGCACAATTTTGGTGAAGAAACCTTGCCCAGAAAACCAAACCAAGTTAACCTAAAAATTGCCCTAATCTGGGTGACTTGCATTCTGCCTAGGCAAAATGACCAAATGAACAGTATTTATTCATTTGGTCATAACTTAGCGTAGAAAAGTCTAATTGACCTGAAATTTACCAACAGAAAGCTGAGACATAGACCTAAAACTTTCATGAATAACACAAATTCAAATTCTGACCATAACCTAGTCAAATTGCCAACCAAACTTAGGTTACCAAATCTGACAGAACCAGTTTTGCCCAAAATTTTGGAATTTGTCCAATCTGGCTAGTTATGGTGTTTAGGTCATAACTTAAGCTACAAAACTCCAAATGGAGTGATTCAAAAAAGAAAATGTAACTAGATAAATAAGGAACAACTTTCATGAAGACAATTTTGCCAAATTCTTACTATACAAATGAACAATGGAACAGTAAATATGAGGCTTGAAATTTGAAAATTTCGAATAACTAACATTAAGCTTAGAAATGATATTGGCAACCAATACCAACAACTTTAGAATGCAAAATGTGGTATGTTGGGAGTATTTGAACTAATGTACCTATTGTCAATGCAAAAGTCAACATTTTAGTTGACTAATGAAATGAATAGTAACACCTAAACTTAAATTTCAAGAATTGTAAAGTTTAAAAGTGGAACATGCCCTAGTACACCTAGCAAGATTGGTTTGAATAGGTTGGCATGCCAATAGGGTTCACTTAGCAGTACTGCACATGGCATTATGCCATTTTGTGAATTTATGGCTTTTAGCCATTCTGACATTGTGTTGATACTTGGCCTTGTGCCTAATATTTATTATAGCTCATTAGCTGTTCTGTTGCACACTAGGAGATACATATGTGACCGATGGTGTGAAGGCCCAATTGTTAGTAGTATGCCCTAGAGCAAATCATTTAGTATGTATCTTGTACATATTTTATTAAAAAAGGCTTTTCCACTTTTTCATTTACATAATATATTTATGTGTAATAGAAAAGGTCCATTGATATTTTGTTAGAAATATTATTCTTAAGTTGTTAAGAATATGAGTGACATTATTTCTAGCACAAAGTATCATAAATAGGTTCATAATCGAGGATACTTCATAATAAGGACATGACTTATCCAGAAAGATTGTATTCATATTTGTTCCCAAGTTATTTATATGATATATAAATAAGATGGAATGGTGAGTATCGTGCCATATGACAAACATGATAGGTACTTATAAATGATAAGTAGGCCGAACCAGTGACACTTATGACAAGCAAATGGAGTTTACTCTTATCAATGTTTTGTCATAAATCATATCAGTGCATATAATCTTTAGACCTGAGAGAGCATAGTTATCTTGTATATAGGTAGTTTGAGTTTGATACTACTTTCATACTTGTACTATGTATGGGTATATGGGCATGTGTTGGCTCCTACAAGTTATTTATGGAGGTAGGTGTTGATCAAGATGGAATCTATTCCTCTAAGTAAATAGAGATAAAATCCTATGTTTATTTAATTGTTATTGATGTTTAAAGTTCCTGGCTAGGACAGATATATTTAATCAGAAAAGAGTTTTAGATGAGAAAATCTTTTTAATCAAGAACTAGAATTAAAAGAGAACATAATATTCATAGCAAATGGAATTTGACATAAACCATGGCTCCAGCTTGAGTTGGGATTTTGTAACAGAGAGATTCTAGTGCATGGTAACTTATGATTATAGGTTCATTTAAGGTAAACCTTATTACTAATTGGGTGTCCATGGCATGCTATGCTAGGTGCATAAAATGATTTAGAGAAATCATTTATGGTAAGAAAGAGTTCTGATGGTATTAAGAGTTGATATCATATCTCATTGCCAATTAGTGATGAGCCTAGTAAGTCACACACATACACAAGTTATCACCTAATTAAATATGATTTAATTAATTAATTAAAGAGTTTAATTGATTAATTAAATAAGTTTGGTTTGCAATTAGATTGCAAAGTCCCTAGCATGACTTGAAACCAAATCTAGATTATTGGATGTATAGTATAAGTTAAATTTATATTTTAAGTGTTTAAATATGAATTTAATTAATGAGAAATTAATTAATAGAGATTAATTAATTAATTTATATTTCATATAAATTAATTAGAAGAAGAGAAATAATTATTTTGGGTTAAGAACTCAAAATTAAGGCATAGGGGCATTTTGGTCATTTCGCAGTGTGACACGTGGCACCATGAGATGATGACACATGGCATTACACATAAGCTTGCCAAATGTCTTTTAATCATATAAGATGATTAAAATAAAGATTAAATGTAGGTTTTACACTTGGCACAATGTGATTGGGTCACTTAAACCCAGAGCTAATCAAAAGGTGACATGTGGCAAGGGTTTAATATGTTAACCTAGCTATATAAGTGTTGTTATGAGAAAATAAAATAAAACCAGTAGCCACACTCCTTTGTCAAGCCATTTTGAAGCTCTTCCTCTCTTCCTCTTCATCTCTCATCAATTCAAAGAGATTAGCCATCAATCTCTTGAATTAAAAATAATATAAATTATTTCTAGTGTCCTGTTTACATCTCTAATCTCTTAAAAGGCAGAACTTGAATTTCTAATTAATAGAAAAAGCTTTAGAAGCTGTTCAAGGGCTGCCATAGGTGTTCTTGGTGTGGACAAGCTAGAGGGACAACATTTGGTGTCCTGAAGATGAATCTCAAAGGCGCAAATACGCTGCAGTGCATCAAGAGGTTAGTGTAATCATTCTTGATTTAATCTAGGGTTCTAAAATTAATCTGATTAATTTTAAAATCTTAAATGGCAAATACAGATCCAAAAACATATTAAAAGAGTTTTAATATGTTGTTTATCATTGAAATCAAATAGTTAAAAATAAATTTTACATGATGCATGTGACCCTAGGTGAAAATTTTTGAATTCAATGGTATAAACTTGTGTTTTTCACGCTTTCGTTCCTTTACTGAGGTACTTGATACCCTGTGCCAGTTTACTTGTTTATCTAGTCTAGTCATCTAGTATAGGTTACTTGGGCAACTAAAAATGGAAGTGGATAAATTTAATGAAATTATGAATATAACAAATACAAAATAAATAAGATTACCAATGATGATCGAAAAATTATCTGCATAGGACATCAGAACATGCATTGCATATTTATTTTCTATTATTTCTTTTTATTTTATTATTGGCACCACTAAGCATTATTGCTTAGCCCGTTGCTTTTTGCCACGCGTAGGTTCTAGAGAGACCGATCGAGAGCCCAGTAGACCACAGACTAGGTGAGACCATCTGCAGCTCTACATAGTGTCCGTGTCACCTCACCGTCTTCAGTGCATTGATAGGACACTAGGTTTCATTTTGGTATTATGTAATCAAACTTTTATTTTCTCATGTATAATTAAGACTTATGTAATGTATTTTGATATTAATATAAATAGTGAAAATTGTATTTATGAATGGAATATTGAGTATTTATTTATGACTTGTATATGAATATTATGTCAAATGAATGAATGAGAAATGGAAATATTGTTGAAAAATATTGAGACATTATTGATGAAATAAAGTTTGGGAATGATAGAAAATTTTGGAAGTGCTTTTCACAGGTTCCGAAGAACTGTTTTATCCATTTTTAGCTAGCACTCTGCAGGATTTTCTATAAAATTTGCGGAACCTCAAATAAATTATAATTTCAATAAATGACTTAAATGAACTATATTTCACAAATTATACTTCATAACTTTGAAAAAAATAAATTAGGAAGGATAAAAATGATTGAAATAAAATAGGGTGTTCCGGTACACTGTGTGACATTTCTTACTCGGCTATACTGTAGATGGGTAAGGGGTATCACATTTAGTGGTATCAGAGCCTGGTTTAGGCGTTTCTAAGCTTAGATTGGGTCCATACCATGCATTGCATTTGTAAGAGTTGAGGTGACACTAATGCAGATCTGTTTGTCTTTGTTATTTTGAATAGGATATGGACCCTACATCACAGAGGGCAGTTGAGGAGGAAGTGGAGAGTCATGCTCCACCTATAGCAGCTGAGACTGGGGGTAGGGGAGAACTCGCCACACTCAAGCAGAGCTCGGCCTCCACGAGCCATGTTCCAAAGAAATGGCCGAATTCTTTAGACAAATGGCTGGGGTAATGCCACCACCACTACCACCTCCATAGCAGAAATCACACCTAGAAAGACTAAGAAAATTTGGAGTAGTGGATTTCTTTGGCAAGAGAGAATATGATTCTGTTGTAGCAAAAAAATTGATTGAACAGAACAGGAAGGATTTTAAAACAACTCCATTGCACTCCAGAACAAAATCTAGAAGCTGCTGTATCTCTGTTGCAAGATGATGCATATGAATGGTGGGATACGGTGTCCGGTGAAGTACAGCCAGAAGTAATAACTTGGGACTTCTTCCTCTCAGAATTCAAGAAAAAATATGTGGGTAGTGCATACATGGAAGAGAGAAGAAGAGAGTTCATTAACCTGAGGCAGAAACAACTGACAGTGGCCGAGTATGAAAAGGAATTTGTAAGACTAAGCCACTATGGAAGGGAGATAGTCCCTAATGAAGCCAAAAGGTGTAAGAGATTTGAAGAGGGATTAAATGACAACATAAAGATCATGATCACTGCCTTGGGAATCACAGACTTAACCAAGTTAGTAGAAGCTGCAATAAAAGTTGAAAAAGTTAGAATAAGTGAGCAGACCAGAAGAGAGAGACAGCAGAAGAGGGGCCCAGGTCAGTCTAGTTCATCTCCTACACCTGGAAAGAAGTTTAAGGGTCCACCTGCACAGAGTTCAAGTCAACCACAAAGTCAGGGTCAGACCCAGGGGCCCAGGCCACAGTTCACCCCTAGGAGAGGTCAGTCCGCACCATCAGTGGGCAGCTCTCCAGGGACGGGGTTCAGGGGACCAGCCCCAGCATCTTTTGCATGTCCACATTGCCTAAAGTGGCATAAGAGGGAGTGTTGGAGAGTGACTGGTGCTTGCTTAAGGTGTGGGTCAACAGAGCATCAGCTGAGGAACTGTCCACGCAGAACTACTACAGCTGCTCCAACACAAGCGCATGCACCGCCCCGCACCACAAAGCGGTAGGAAATCTGGCAAATCTGAGGCAGTAGGACCATCACAGAGGCCTGCATCTAAGCCAGCAGAGAGGCCTGAGGGCAGACCACCTGCCAAAGCTTATGCCATGAGAGCTCAGGAGGAGCAAGATGCCTCGGACGTCATCAGGGGTACGTTCTCCCTCTACAATACATCTGTGCATGCATTGGTAGATTCAGGATCCACTCATTCATACATCTGCATCAACCTACCTATAAAAAAGGGGGATATTAGTAGGGGAGAGTGATCAAGACATTCTGATCACTAATCCATTGGGCCACACTGTAGTGGTGAACAAAGTGTACAAAGGTTGCCCGTTAAGGATTCATGGGGTATGAATTCTTGGCAGACCTGATTGAGTTGCCTTTCCATGAGTTTGACGTGATTTTGGGAATAGACTAGTTATCACGTCATCAGGCAATGGTTGATTGTAAGTTGAAGAGAATCTCATTGAAAACTCCTAAGAGTAATGAGATCAGAGTTATGGGGGAAAGGACAGATTTCTTGTCCAATGTCATCTCAGCCACAGTTGCAAGAAAACTGATGAGAAAAGGCTGTGAAGCCTACCTAGCACATGTGGTGGATACTAGGCAGGCTAAGCCAGATCTATGTGATATACCCACAGTAAAAGACTTCCCAGATGTGTTCCCTGAAGAATTACCTGGCTTGCCACCAGAAAGGGAAATTGAATTTGCTATTGAGGTACTGCCGGATGCAGCACCAATCTCTACGGCTCCTTATAGGATGGCACCTACAGAATTGAAGGAACCGAAAATCTAGTTACAGGAGTTACTAGATAAGGAGTTCATACGCCTCAGTGTGTCACCATGGGGAGCTCCAATGCTGTTTGTAAAGAAGAAGGATGGGACTTTAAGGTTGTGCATCGATTACTGGCAGTTGAATAAAGTGACTGTGAAGAACAAATATCCATTGCCTAGAATTGATGATCCATTTGATCAGTTGAAGGGAGCAGGAGTATTTTCTAAAATTGATCTCAAATCAGGGTATCATCTGTTGAGGGTGAAGGATGCAGATGTGCCAAAGACTGCATTCAGGACCCGGTATGGGCATTATAAGTTTCTGGTGATGCTATTTGGCCTAACAATTGCAACAGCGGCATTCATGGACCTTATGAACCGTATCTTTCATCCATTGTAACACTTTGAACCTCCGAGTTATAAATAGTACCATTTTTGGTCCGTGACTAGTACTATTCAAAGGCACCTTGAGGACCAAAAATAAATAGAAAATTAATTGAGATAGACACATTAAAAATTCAAGTGAACCAAAGACCTAAGAATTTAACGGGTATCAGAAAAAAAGAAGAAAAAGAATTATGACCCGATGAGGGGCATTTTGGTCAATTCACTTCAAGAGTTGACTTTTAACCAAAATGTACATTAAATTAAATAAAAATAAAATATTGAATTACGAAGAAATATTGAGGGAAAAATTAGAGTAAAAGTGAAAAGAAAATAAAAGAGGAAAAAATCTAGAATTTAAATTTCATTTTTGACCTAATTAAAATTTAAGGGACCAATGGGCTTTGGACAACTCATTAAATGAATTAAAAATGAATAAATAAGTATAAAAGAAGACACAACCCTCCCTTTCTTTCCAATTTAGTTACCACCCACTCTCTCTCCTTCTCTCTTTCTTTCTTTCTTCTTCTTCCTTCTTTCTCCATTAACACCCATTCTCAAAACTCAATTCCTTGCTTTTCCTCTATGGGTTTTGCATCTAATTGGTAGAGAGCATCAAATTAATATTTGATAAGGGGAAATAAGAGATTAGAAAAAAATTGAAGATTTGGGGAGCTGGAAGGAAGTCATCAAGAGGTAAGTTCTTTAATGCTCATTTTGTTATACAAACCTTAAATGAAGTTAGATTATGATGAAATTCCATAAGAAAATGAAAGGAAACATGCATGGAACCTAAACTAGGGTTTTGGCCAAATTGGAGGAAAATTAGGGTTTGATATATTTCAATGAAAATAATAATGAAATCAAGCTTAGTTGAAGTAGTATGCATGATTAGAGCAAAAAAATTGCATAAAATGTGTATGAATTTAATTATGGGATATTAGGGTTCATTGGAAAATTGGGTTTTGGTGCTAGAGAGTGAAATTGGTGTGTGTAGTGTTAAATTATGATCATTTGAGATTTATTTAGTTTGAATTGACATTGGGTTGATGAAAGGAAGTAATGAAATGGTAGGATTAGGGAAAATTGCAAACTTTGGTGTTTGAAAATTATGGAGTTTGTGCTAGGAAGTGCCATTGATGTGTCAATGCTAAATTATAGTCATTTTGGGTGAATTAAATGTGAATTGAGGTTGGTTAGAGGGAATAATTGAAGAAATGAAAATTTTAACTTAGGTTAGAATTTTGTACACTGAATTCAGTGTGTTTGGAAGCCCATAACTTGAGCTACACAACTCTAATTGGTGTGAAACTAATTGGAAACAAAACTTAATACATAGGGCTAGAATTTTTGTGGAGATACCCTGCCCTGAAAATGACCTTAAACTTGGAGACAGAAATCTGGAACCTACAGAATTTGACCATATGAACAGTAAAATTTGCATGGCCATAACTCTCTCTAGAAAACTACAATTTAGGCGATTCTTGAATCGATGGAAACCTAAGACATAGTAGAACATTTTGTATGAAGAACATTAGACCAAATTATGGACTTAACTTGATCAAATTGCTGAACGAAGTTGGATTTATAAATCTGCCAGAACTAAATCTGTAGCATGAATAGTGACGTGAACAGTAATCATGTTTTGGGCATAACTTGAGGTACACAGCTTCGAATTAGGTGATTCAAAAAGGAAAATAAAGTTATGACCTAGATGAACAATTTTCAAGAAGAACACCTCACCAAATTATGATCGAAACTAGGTAAAAATTGGGTTCAAATATTGAGGCACCAAGTTGTCCAAAACCAAAATTTTCTAAAATTTGTAAAGCTAACTTGGGATGCATTAGACATGCATGTAATGAGTTTTTGGCAGAAATTGAGATTGGTATTGAGGTATTTTATTTGTGTATTTTCAGTAGAAAAAGAAATTAGAACGGACAAGGGGAAGTAGGTAATAAGGAAGGAGAATTATTAAAGGTTTGTGCACAACTAACATTTTCTTCATTTTTAAACTTATAAATTGCTTGAAATGTGTTAAATAGAATGAGTTTTCTTTGAACAAGTTTACTTTGACTGAATTATGGTTTTTCTCTTGCATTTAAGAAATTTGAGTGTTGCCACCTTTATATGGATATTATGAAGAATTTAAATGTGTTTATTGGTTTATAAATGCGATTGTTGAGTGGAAAATTTTTGGAAACTGTTTTGAAATCACAGTTAGCATGACAAATCCTTTCTAACTCCCAAGAGTAATGACTACTTGGGGTTGATAATTGATATTGATTATGTCTCCCATTAATAACGGTTAGTGGGGTAAGACTACATAAGTACTCATTAGCTAGCTAGCCCTTCCCTCATTAATAACGGTTAGTGAGGTTGAGATTGCTTTGTCATGGTGTACAAAACGACACTGATCGTGAAATTTTATGTCATGGCCTGAACCGTGTATTGATGTTGGCAATACTAATGCTTTGTGAATTGTGATTTATGAAGTGTGATTTCTCTTTTGAAATGTTATTCCAATAAATGGCTCCTATAGACTTAGAACTATTGTGAAGTCTTCATGCTTAAGAAAAATGTGATTTATTATGATTTGAAAAATTTTGTTTTACCTTAAGTTTTAATAATATTAGCTGTGCACCACTAAGTGATATACTAAGCGATACCTTCTTTATGTTGTCGCAGGTAAGGGAAAGGAGAAGGCTACAGAGTGAGAGACTTGGAACCAGCATTTGTTATTGATTGTGGGTATATATCATAGGTATACCTCTGTAATTTCCTTTTGATGCATTTTGTACCTATATGTATGGATGTACGGACATTGAGCAGTTTGTATTTAAAAGCACGGCATTGCTATCACATTTTGACTTTGTAACTATTTTGTATTTCACTTTGAGACTTATGAAAGTGTAACTTTTGCAATATTTATTCTATCATTATTTTCAATGAATGTTTACATGGAATTTTAACTATTCTCATGCAGTTTTCTGCAAAAGAATTGATAAGATAAAAAGCTATGATTTGTTTTAAAATCCTTTGCAGCATAACTAATGGGTTATCGGTAGGTAGAGTTTAGTAATTCATTAAGTATGCTACGGAAACATGTCATGCCTTACCAGGGATAAGGTGTGACATGTTTTAGTGGTATTAGAACTTTGGTTTTCATACAAGTTTTGAAATTGTATATTTGAAAATTTTTGACAAGTACAACTGCTCAATTGTCATTATTGATACATATAGTGCATTACATCATAAATATGGACTAATGGAGGGAAATCTCCTTGTGTTAGTTGTTTAGGGAGTATAATTCCTTATGTGAAATTGGATTATGATATGCTAGTGACTAGTCCTTTAGGACAAGAGGTTAGGGTAAACAAATTATATGAACATTGTCCTTTGGTGATCCAAGGACATACATTCCTGTCAGACTTAATTGAAATGCCCTTCTGGGATTATGATATCATCTTGGGCATGGATTGGTTAGCCAGGCATCACTCCATGATCGACTGTAGACTAAAGATAGTCACTTTTGGCCTTCCCGAGTATGCAGACGTAGTGATACACGGGAAGAAGCAGTTATTGCCATCCAACATCATTTCAGCTGCACTTGCTAGAAAGATGATTAGAAAGGGATGTGAAGATTATCTAGCTCATGTGATAGACACCCAGGTGGGGAGTCCAGATCTTAAAGATATTCCTATGGTATGGGATTTTTCGGATGTCTTTCTGGAAGAATTGCCATGATTGCCTCCGAAAAGAGAGGTGCAGTTTGAAATTGAGACTATGCCTGGTGTAATGCCAATCTCCATCATTCCTTATAAGATGGCACCTGCTGAGTTGAAAGAGTTTAAGGTGCAATTGCAGGAATTGTTAGATAAGGGTTTCATCCGCCCTAGCGTGTCACCTTGGGAAGCATCAGTATTATTTGTGAAGTAAAAGGATGGTACTCTCCGCCTATGCATAGATAAAAGACAGTTGAATAAGGTGAACATAAAGAATAGATATCCTCTACCACGGATCGATGATTTGTTTGATCAGTTGAAGGATGCAACTATATTCTCCAAAATTGACTTGAGATCGAGCTCCTACCAGTTGAGGGTGTAGGAGCAAAGTATTCCTAAAACTGCCTTTAGGACTTGGTATGGCCACTATGAGTTCTTGGTAATGCCATTCGGTTTAACTAATGCTCAGCTGCTTTTATGGGCCTGATGAACACTATCTTCAGGCCATATTTGGACCAGTTTGTTGTGGTGTTCATTGATGATATTTTAGTGTACTAAAAAAATGCAGAGGAACACAACAAGCACTTGATGATAGTATGACAGACTTTGAGGGAGAAGCAGTTGTATGCCAAACTATCGAAATGTGAGTTTTGGCTAAAGGAGATTTCATTTTTGGGGCATATTGTATCTGCAGAAGGTATCCAAGTGGATCCTAGCAAAGTAGAAGCCATTCTTAATTGGAAACCACCGAGAAATGTCACAAAAGTTTGCAGTTTCCTTAGTTTGGCCGGGTATTACCGAAGGTTTGTGAAGGGATTCTCCATGCTAGCATCTCCACTGACCAAGCTACTTAGGAAGGATGTAAAATTTCAGTGGACGGATCGATGCCAGGAAAGTGTTGATGAGTTAAAGAGGCGTTTAACTGAAGCTCCAGTCTTAACCTTGCCCACTTTGGGTAAGGAGTATACCATATACAGTGATGCTTCTCATAACGGATTGGGCTATGTGTTGATGCAAGATAGGAATGTCATTGCCTATGCTTCACGCCATCTTAAACCGCATGAGAGGAATTATCCCACGCATGACTTGGAGCTGGCAGCCATTGTCTTTGCCTTGAAGATCTGGAGACATTACTTGTATGGGGAGAGATGTTATATATACAAAGATCATAAAAGTTTAAAGTACTTGGGCACATAAAAGGAATTAAATTTAAGGCAAAGGAGATGGTTAGAGCTGATAAAAGATTATGATTGCTTGATAGACTATCAGCCTGGAAAGGCCAATGTTGTAGCTGATGCTTTAAGTCGCAAGACTATGGCTAGTTTTGAGGGTTTCTCCTTTGTCCATGGCGCATGAATTAAGGGCATTGCATGCTAATTTGGAAATTAATGAAGATGGGTAGATCGTAGCTACTTGGCAAGTGAAGCCAATACTGGCAGAACAAATTAAAGCAGTTGCACAGAAGGATGATAAGTACGTGAAGTTGATGGAAGAGGCTCGGGATGGCAAGAAAATAAAATTATCAGTAAATGATGAGGGCTTATTGTTATATAAGGGCAGAATGTGCATTCCTGAGAATGTTGAACTGAGGCAAACCATTTTAAAGGAAGCATATGATTCATCTTTTCCAATGCATCCTGGTGGAGCCAAAATGTATAGAAGTGTGAAAGAGCACCATTGGTGGAAAGGAATAAAGAAAGACATTGCAGAATACGTTGCCAAATGCCTAACTTGTCAGCAAGTAAAGGCATAACACCAAGTGCCTGCAAGGTTGCTACAGCCATTGCCAATTCCCGAGTGGAAATGGAAAAGAATCACTATGGATTTCATGACAGGACTTCCACATACACAAAAGAATCATGATACAATTTGGGTTATTGTTGATATAATGACCAAGTCTGCACACTTTTTGCTAGTGAGAATGGATTACAGCCTGGAAAGATTGGCCAAACTGTACATTGATGATTTTGTGAGGTTACATGGAGTCCCAGGGTCTATTGTGTCGGACAGAGACCCAAGGTTCACTTCTAGATTCTGGGGTAGTCTACCAAAGGCCCTAGGAACTAGATTGAACTTCAGTACAACATTCCATCCACAGACAGACGGCCAATCTGAAAGGATCATTCAGATTTTAGAGGATATGCTTCGAGCTTGTGTGATTGAGTTTGAAGGGAGTTGGGACACATACTTGCCTTTAATTGAATTTGCCTACAATAACAGTTATCAGTCAAGCATCAGGATGCCTCCATACAAAGCGCTTTATAACAGAAAATGTAGAACTCCCTTGTATTGGGATGAAGTGGGCGAGAGGAAGTTGATTGGTCCAGAATTAGTGTAGCAGACAGAAGAAAAGGTTAAGCTCATTAGAGACAGACTCAAAATTGCAACGGATAGACAAAAGTCCTACATTGACCTAAAGAGAAGAGATATTCGGTATAGTGTGGGTGACAAGGTGTTCCTGAAAGTTTCCCCATGGAAGAGGATCATGAGGTTTGGTAGAAAGGGGAAACTAAGTCCTCGCTTCATTGGGCCGTATAAGGTTCTAGAAAGAGTGGGTCTATTGGCATATACACTTGTATTGCCTCCGAAGTTGGAAAAGATTCATAATGTCTTCCATGTCTCCATGTTGAGGAGGTACAGATCAGACCCCTCTCACATTTTGCCAGTAGAGGAGATTGAGGTGAATCCAGACCTGACATATGATGAAGAGCCCATAAAGATCTTGGCATATGAGGTAAAACAGTTGAGGAACAAACAGATACCTCTAGTCAATGTGTCATGGAACCATCATTCAGGCCAGGAGGCTACATGGGTGCGCGAGGAGGACATGAGAAGACAACACCCACAACTATTCAGAGATGGATACCAGGTAAATTTCGAGGACGAAATTTATTTTTGAGGGGAGAATTGTAACACTCCGAACCTCCGAGTTATGAATAGTACCATTTTTGGTCCGGGACTAGTACTATTCAAAGACACCTAGAGGACCAAAAATGAATAGAAAATTAATTGAGATAGACACAATAAAAATTCAAGTGAACCAAAGACCTAAGGATTTAACAGGGATAAAAAAAAAGGATTATGACTCGATGAGGGGCATTTTGTTCAATTCACTTCAAGAGTTGACTTTTGACCCAAATGTACATTAAATTAAATAAAAATAAAATATTGAATTATGAAGAAATATTGAGGGAAAAATCAGAGTAAAAGTGAAAAGAAAGTAAAAGAGGCAAAAATCTAGAATTTAAATTTCATTTTTGACCTAATTAAAATTTAAGGGACCAATGGGCTTTGAACAACTCATTAAATGAATTAAAAATGAATAAATAAGTATAAAAGAAGACAAAACCCTCTCTTTCTTTCCCATTTAGTTACCACCCACTCTCTCTCTTTCTCTCTTTCTTTCTTTCTTTCTTCTTCTTCCTTCTTTCTCCATTAACACCCATTCTCAAAACTCAATTCCTTGCTTTTCCTCTATCGGTTTTGCATCTAATTGGTAGAGAGCGTCAAATTAATATTTGATTTAAAGATTAAAAGCAAGGGGAAATAAGAGATTAGAAGAAAATTGAAGATTTCGGGAGTTGGAAGGAAGTCATCAAGAGGTAAGTTCTTTAATGCTCATTTTGTTATACAAACCTTAAATTAAGTTAGATTATAATGAAATTTCATAAGAAAATGAAAGGAAACATGCATGGAACCTAAACTAGGGTTTTGGCCAAATTGGAGAAAAATTAGGGTTTGATATATTTCAATGAAAATAATGATGAAATCAAGCTTAGTTGAAGTAGTATGCATGATTAGAGCAAAGAAAATGCATGAAATGTGTATAAATTTAATTATGGGATATCAAGGTTCATGGAAAAATTGGGTTTTGGTGCTAGAGAGTGAAATTGGTGTGTGTAGTGTTAAATTATGATCATTTGAGGTTTATTTAGTTTGAATTGACATTGTGTTGATGAATGGAAGTAATGAAATGGTAGGATTAGGGAAAATTGTAAACTTTGGTGTTTGAAAATTGTGGAGTTTGTGCTAGGAAGTGCCATTGGTGTGTTAATGCTAAATTATAGTCATTTTGGGTGAATTAAATCTGAATTGAGGTTGGTTAGAGGTAATAATTGAAGAAATGAAATTTTAACTTAGGGCAGAATTTTGCACACTGAATTCAGTGTGTTTGGAAGCCCATAACTTGAGCTACACAACTCTAATTGGTGTGAAACCAATTGGAAACGAAACTTAATACATAGGGATAGAATTTTTGTGAAGATACCCTGTCCCGAAAATGACCTTAAGCTATCCGAAATGAGCCTTAAACTTTGAGACAGAAATCTGGAACCTGCAGAATTTGACCATATGAACAGTAAACTTTGCATAGCCATAACTCTCTATAGAAAACTCCAATTTAGGTGATTCTTGAACCGATGGAAACCTAAGACATAGTAGAACATTTTGTATGAAGAACGTTAGACCAAATTATGGACTTAACTTGATCAAATTGCTGAACGGATTTGGATCGATAAATCTGCCAGAACTAAATTTGCAGCATGAATAGTAACATAAACAGTAATTATGTTTTGGGCATAACTTTAGGTACACAGCTCCGAATTAGGTGATTCAAAAAGGAAAATAAAGTTAAGACCTAGATGAACAATTTTCATGAAGAACACCTCACCAAATTATGATCGAAACTAGGTAAAAATTGGGTTCAAAGATTGGGGCACCAAGTTATCCAAAACCAAAATTTTCTAAAATCTGCAAAGCTAACTTGGGATGCATTAGACATGCATGTAATGAGTTTCTGGCAGAAATTGAGATTGGTATTGAGGTATTTTATCTGTGTATTTTCAATAGAAAAAGAAATTAGAATGGACAAGGAGAAATAGGTAATAAGGAAGGAGAATTATTGAAGGTTTGTGCACAACTAACATTTTCTTCGTTTTTAAACTTCTAAATTGCTTGAAATGTGTTAAATAGAATGAGTTTGCTTTGAACAAGTTTACTTTGACTGAAATATGGTTTTTTTCTTGCATTTAAAAAATTTGAGTGTTGCCACATCTATATGGATATTATGATGAATTTAAATGTGTTTATTGGCTTATAAATGTGATTGTTGAGTGGAAAATTTTTGGAAACTGTTTTGAAACCACAGTTAGCATGACAGTCCCTTTCGGAACTCCCAGTAGTAACGGCTACTTGGGGTTGATAATTGATATTGATTATGTCTCCCATTAATAACGGTTCATGGGGTAAGACTACATGAGTACTCATTAGCTAACTAGCCCTTCCCTCAATAATAACGGTTAGTGAGGTTGAGATTGCTTTGTCGTGGTGTACAACATGGCACTGATCGTGAAATTTTGTGTCATGGCCTGAACTATGTATTGATGTTGGCAATACTAATGCTTTGTGAATTGTGATTTATGAAGTGCAATTTCTTTTTTTGAAATGTTATTCCAATAAATGGCTCTTATAGACTTATAACTATTGTGAAGTTTTCATGCTTAAGAAAAATGTGATTTATTATGAATTGAAAAATTGTGTTTTACCTTAACTTTTAATATTATTAGTTGTGCACCACTGAGTGATATACTCAGCTATAGCTTCTTTATGTTGTCGCAGGTAAGGGAAAGGAGAAGGCTACAGAGTGAGAGTCTTGGAAGTAGCATTTGGTATTGATTGTGGGTATATATCGTAGGTATACCCCTGTAATTTTCTTTTGATGTATTTTGTACCTATATGTATGGATGTACGGACATTGAGCAGTTTCTATTTAAAAGCACGGCATTGCTATCACATTTTGACTTTGTAACTATTTTGTATTTCACTTTGAGACTTATGAAAGTGTAACTTTTGCAATATTTATTCTATCATTATTTTCAATGAATGTTTACATGGAATTTTAACTATTCTCATGCAGTTTTCCGCAAAAGAATTGATAAGATAAAAAGCTATGATTTGTTTTAAAATCCTTTGTAGCATAACTAATGGGTTATCGGTAGGTGGAGTTTAGTAATTCATTAGGTATGCTACGGAAACATGTCATTCCTTACCAGGGATAAGGTGTGACATGTTTTAGTGGTATTAGAGCTTTGGTTTTCATACAAGTTTTGAAATTGCATATTTGAAAATTTTTGACAAGTACAACTGCTCAATTGTCATTATTGACACATATAGTGCATTACATAATAAATAAGAACTAATGGAGGGAAATCTCCTTGTGTTGGTTATTTAGGGAGTAGAATTCCTTGTGTGAAATTAGTTTATGATATGCGAGTGACTAGTCCTTTAGGACAAGAGGTTAGGGTAAACAAATTATATGAACATTGTCCTTTGGTGATCCAAGGACATACATTCCTACCAGACTTAATTGAAATGCCCTTCTGAGATTATGATGTCATCTTGCGCATGGATTGGTTAGCCAGGCATCACTCCATGATCGACTGTAGACTAAAGATAGTCACTTTTGGTCTTCCCGAGTATGCAGACGTAGTGATACACGGGGAGAAGCAGTTATTGCCATCCAACATCATTTCAGCTGCACTTGCCAGAAAGATGATTAGAAAGGGATGTGAAGCTTATCTAGCTCATGTGATAGACACCCAGGTGGGGAGTCCAGATCTTAAAGATATTCCTATGGTATGGGATTTTTCAGATGTCTTTTCGGAAGAATTGCCATGATTGCCTCAGAAAAGAGAGGTGCAGTTTGAAATTGAGACTATGCCTGGTGTAATGCCAATCTCCATCATTCTTTATAAGATGGCACCTGCTGAGTTGAAAGAGTTTAAGGTGAAATTGCAAGAATTGTTAGATAAGGGTTTCATCTGCCCTAGCGTGTCATTTTGGGAAGCACCAGTATTATTTGTGAAGAAAAAGGATGGTACTCTCCGCCTATGCATAGATAACAGACAGTTGAATAAGGTGAATATAAAGAATAGATATCCTCTACCACGGATCGATGATTTGTTTGATCAGTTGAAGGATGCAACTGTATTCTCCAAAATTGACTTGAGATCGAGCTATTACTAGTTGAGGGTGTAGGAGCAAAGTATTCCTAAAACTGCCTTTTGGACTTGGTATGGCCACTATGAGTTATTGGTAATGCCATTCGGTTTGACTAATGCTCCATCTGCTTTTATGGACCTGATGAACACTATCTTCAGGCCATATTTGGACCAGTTTGTTGTGGTGTTCATTGATGATATTTTGGTGTACTTAAAAAATGCAGAGGAACACGACAAGCACTTGAGGATAGTATGACAGACTTTGAAGGAGAAGCAGTTGTATGCCAAACTATCAAAATGTGAGTTTTGGCTAAAGGAGATTTCATTTTTGGGGCATATTGTATCTGCAGAAGGTATCCAAGTGGATCCTAGTAAAGTAGAAGCCATTCTTAATTGGAAGCCACCTAGAAATGTCACAGAAGTTTGGAGTTTCCTTGGTTTGGCCTGGTATTACCGAAGGTTTGTGAAGGGATTCTCCATGCTAGCATCTCCACTGACCAAGCTACTTAGGAAGGATGTAAAATTCCAGTGGACGGATCGATGCCAGGAAAGTTTTGATGAGTTAAAGAAGCGTTTAACTGAAGCTCTAGTCTTAACCTTGCCCACTTTGGGTAAGGAGTATACCATATATAGTGATGCTTCTCATAATGGATTGGGCTATGTGTTGATGCAAGATAGGAATGTCATTGCCTATGCTTCACGCCAGCTTAAACCGCATGAGAGGAATTATCCCACGCATGACTTGGAGCTGGTAACCATTATCTTTGCCTTGAAGATCTGGAGACATTACTTGTATGGGGAGAGATGTTATATATACAAAGATCATAAAAGTTTGAAGTACTTGGGCACACAAAAGGAATTAAATTTGAGGCAAAGGAGATGGTTAGAGCTGATAAAAGATTATGATTGCTTGATAGACTATTAGCCTAGAAAGTTCAATGTTGTAGCTGATGCTTTAAGTCGCAAGACTATGGCTGGTTTGAGGATTTCTCCTTTGTCCATGGTGTATGAATTAAGGGCATTGCATGCTAATTTGGAGATTAATGAAGATGGGCAGATGGTAGCTACTTGGCAAGTGAAGCCAATACTGGTAGAACAAATTAAAGCAGTTGCACAGAAGGATGATAAGTATGTGAAGTTGATGGAAGAGGCTCGAGATGGCATGAAAATAGAATTATCAGTAAATGATGAGGGCTTATTGTTATATAAGGGCAGAATGTGCATTCCTAAGAATGTTGAACTGAGGCAGACCATTTTAAAGAAAGCACATGATTCACCTTTTGCAATGCACCCTGGTGGAGCCAAAATGTATAGAAGTGTGAAAGAGCACCATTAGTGGAGAGGAATGAAGAAAGACATTGCAGAATATGTTTCCAAATACCGAACTTGTCATCAAGTAAAGGAAGAACACCAAGTGCCTACAAGGTTGCTACAGCCATTGCCAATTCCTGAGTGGAAATGGAAAAGAATCACTGTGGATTTCATGATAGGACTTCCACGTACACAAAAGAATCATGATGCAGTTTGGTTTATTGTTGATAGATTGACCAAGTCTGCACACTTTTTGCCAGTGAGAATGGATTACAGCCTGGAAAGATTGGCCAAACTGTACATTGATGAAAGGTTACATGGAGTGCCAGTGTCTATTGTGTTGAACAGAGACCCAAGGTTCACTTCTAGATTCCGGGGTAGTATCTAAAAAGCCCTAGGAACTAGATTGAACTTCAGTACAGCATTCCATCCACAGATAGATGGCCAATCTGAAAGGATCATTCAGATTTTAGAGGATATGCTTTGGGCTTGTGTGATTGAGTTTGAAGGGAGTTGGGACACACACTTGCCTTTAATTGAATTTGCCTACAATAATAGTTATCAGTCAAGCATCAGGATGCCTCCATACGAAGCGCTTTATAGCAGAAAATGTAGAACTCCCTTGTATTAGGATGAAGTGGGCGAGAGGAAGTTAATTGGTTCAGAATTAGTGCAGCAGACAGAAGAAAAGGTTAAGCTCATTAGAGACAGACTCAAAATTGCAACGGATAGACAGAAGTCCTACATTGACCTAAAGAGAAGAGATATTCGGTATAGTGTGGGTGACAAGGTGTTCCCGAAAGTTTCCCCATGGAAGAGGATCATGAGGATTGGTAAAAAGAGGAAACTAAGTCCTCGCTTCATTGGGCCGTATGAGGTTCTAGAAAGAGTGGGTCTATTGGCATATAGACTTCTATTGCCTCCGAAGTTGGAAAAGATTCATAATGTCTTCCATGTCTCCATGTTGAGGAGGTACATATCAGACCCCTCTCACATTTTGCCAGTAGAGGAGATTGAGGTGAATCCAGACCTGACATATGATGAAGAGCCCATAAAGATCTTGGCATATGAGGTAAAACAGCTGAGGAACAAATAAATACCTCTAGTCAATGTGTTATGGAACCATCATTCAGGTCAGGAGGCTACATGGGAGCATGAGGAGCACATCAGGAGACAACACCCACAACTATTCAGAGACGGAGACTAGGTAAATTTCGAGGACGAAATTTATTTTTAAGGAGGGGAGAATTGTAACACCCTGAACCTCAGAGTTATGAATAGTACCATTTTTGGTCCGGGACTAGTACTATTCAAAGACACCTTGAGGACCAAAAATAAATAGAAAATTAATTGAGATAGACACAATAAAAATTCAAGTGAACCAAAGACCTAAATATTTAACGATATAAAAAAAAAGGATTATGACTCGATGAGGGGCATTTTGGTCAATTCACTTCAAGAGTTGACTTTTGACCCAAATGTACATTAAATTAAATAAAAATAAAATATTGAATTATGAAGAAATATTGAGGGAAAAATTAGGGTAAAAGTGAAAAGAAAATAAAAGAGGCAAAAATCTAGAATTTAAATTTCATTTTTGACCTAATTAAAATTTAAGGGACCAATGGGTTTTGGACAACTCATTAAATGAATTAAAAATGAATAAATAAGTATAAAAGAAGACAAAACCCTCTCTTTCTTTCCCATTTAGTTACCACCCACTCTCTCTCCTTCTCTCTTTCTTTCTTTCTTCTTCTTCCTTCTTTCTCCATTAACACCCATTCTCAAAACTCAATTCCTTGCTTTACCTCTATGTTTTGCATCTAATTGATAAAGAGCATCAAATTAATATTTGATTTAAAGATTAAAAGCAAGGGGAAATAAGAGATTAGAAGAAAATTGAAGATTTGGGGAGTTGGAAGGAAGTCATCAAGAGGTAAGTTCTTTAATGCTCATTTTGATATACAAACCTTAAATTAAGTTAGATTATGATGAAATTTCATAAGAAAATGAAAGGAAACATGCATGGAACCTAAACTAGGGTTTTGGCCAAATTGGAGAAAAATTAGGGTTTGATATATTTCAATGAAAATGATGATGAAATCAAGCTTAGTTGAAGTAGTATGCATGATTAGAGCAAAGAAATTGCATGAAATGTGTATAAATTTAATTATGGGATATTAGGTTTCATGGAAAAATTGGGTTTTGGTGCTAGAGAGTGAAATTGGTGTGTGTAGTATTAAATTGTGATCATTTGAGGTTTATTTAGTTTGAATTGACATTGGGTTGATGAATGGAAGTAACGAAATGGTAGGATTAGGGAAAATTGTAAACTTTGGTGTTTGAAAATTGTGGAGTTTGTGCTAGGAAGTGCCATTGATGTGTTAATGCTAAATTATAGTCATTTTGGGTAAATTAAATGTGAATTGAGGTTGGTTAGAGGGAATAACTGAAGAAATGAAAATTTTAACTTAGGGCAGAATTTTGCACACTAAATTTTGTGTGTTTGGAGACCCATAACTTGAGCTACACAACTCCAATTAGTGTGAAACCAATTGGAAACGAAACTTAATACATAGGGCTAGAATTTTCGTGAAGATACCCTGCCCCGAAAATGATCTTAAGCTATTCGAAATGAGCCTTATACTTGGAGACAGAAATCTGGAACCTACAGAATTTGACCATATGAACAGTAAAATTTACATTGCCATAACTTTCTCTAAAAAACTCCAATTTAGGAGATTCTTCAACCGATGGAAACCTAAGATATAGTAGAACATTTTGTATGAAGAACATTAGACCAAATTATGGACTTAACTTGATCAAATTGCTGAACGAAGTTGGATCGATAAATCTGCCAGAACTAAAACTGCAGCATAAACAGTGACGTGAACAGTAATCATGTTTTGGGCATAATTTGAGGTACACAGCTCCGATTTAGGAGATTCAAAAAGGAAAATAAAGTTAAGACCTAGATGAACAATTTTCATGAACAACACCTCACCAAATTATGATCGAAACTAGGGAAAAATTGGGTTCAAATATTAGGGCACCAAGTTGTCCGAAACCAAAATTTTCTAAAATTTGCAAAGCTAACTTGGGATGCATTAGACATGCATGTAATGAGTTTTTGGCAGAAATTGAGATTGGTATTGAGGTATTTTATTTGTGTATTTTCAGTAGAAAAAGAAGTTGGAACAGATAAGGAGAAGTAGGTAACAAGGAAGGAGAATTATTGAAGGTTTGTGCACAACTAACATTTTCTTCGTTTTTAAACTTGTAAATTGCTTGAAAAGTGTTAAATATAATGAGTTTGATTTGAGCAAGTTTACTTTGACTAAAATATGGTTTTTCTCTTACATTTAAGAAATTTTAGTGTTGCCACCTTTATATGGATATTATGATGAATTTAAATATGTTTATTAGTTTATAAATGTGATTGTTGAGTGAAAATTTTTTGGAAACTGTTTTGAAACCACAGTTAGCATGACACTCCCTTTTGGAACTCCTCAGTAGTAATGGCTACTTGGGTTTGATAATTGATATTGATTATGTGTCCCATTAATAAAATTTAGTGGGGTAAGACTACATGAGTACTCATTAGCTAGCTAGCCCTTCCCTCATTAATAATGGTTAGTGAGGTTGAGATTGCTTTATTGTGGTGTACAACACGGCACTGATCGTGAAATTTTGTGTCATGGCCTGAACTGTGTATTGATGTCGGCAATACTAATGCTTTGTGAATTGTGATTTATGAAGTGTGATTTCTCTTTTGAAATGTTATTCCAATAAATGGCTCTTATGGACTTAGAACAATTGTGAAGTTTTCATGCTTAAGAAAAATGTGATTTATTATGCTTTGACAAATTGTGTTTTACCTTAAGTTTTAAAGTTATTAGTTGTGCACCACTAAGTGATATACTCAGCGATAGCTTCTTTATATTGTCGAAGGTAAGGGAAAAGAGAAGGCTACCGAGTGAGAGACTTGGAAGCAGCATTTGGTATTGATTGTGGGTACATATCGTAGGTATACCCCTGTAATTTCCTTTTGATGTATTTTGTACCTATATGTATGGATGTACGGACATTGAGCAGTTTGTATTTAAAAGCACGGCATTGCTATCACATTTTGACTTTGTAACTATTTTGTATTTCACTTTGAGACTTATGAAAGTATAACTTTTGCAATATTTATTCTATCATTTTTTTCAATGAATGTTTACATGGAATTTTAACTATTCTCATGCAGTTTTCCGCAAAAGAATTGATAAGATAAAAAGCTATGATTTGTTTTAAAATCCTTTGTTGCATAACTAATGGGTTATCGGTAGGTGGAGTTCGGTAATTCATTAGGTATGCTACTGGAACATGTCATGCCTTAGCAGGGATAAGGTGTGACATCCATACCTCGATCGGTTTGTAGTGGTCTTTATTGATGATATTTTGGTGTATTCCAAGAGTAGTGAAGAACATGATGAGCATTTGAGGATTGTTCTGCAAACCTTGAGAGAAAAGAAGTTGTATGCTAAGTTGTCCAAGTATGACTTTTGGTAGAATGAGATTGCATTCCTTGGACACGTAGTGTCAGCTGATGGGATTAGAGTGGATCCCAAGAAAATACAAACAGTGATGGAATGGAAGCCTCCCAGAAACACAACTGAGGTTAGAAGTTTCTTGGGACTAGCTGGGTATTACAGAAGATTTGTGAAGGGATTTTCTTTAATGGCTGCTCCAATGACCAAGTTGTTACACAAGAATGTCAGATTCGACTGGAATGACAAGTGTCAAACTAGTTTTGAGAAGTTGAAGGCTATGTTGACGGAGGCATCAGTGTTAACATAGCCAATGTCGGGAAAGGACTTTGTGGTCTACAGTGATGTCTCTCATAATGGGTTACGGTGTGTATTGATGCAAGAGGAGAAGGTGGTTGCCTATGCTTCCAGGTAGCTAAGGCCACATGAACAGAATTACCCTACCAATGATCTAGAACTTACAGCAATTATCTTCGCATTGAAGATATGGTGGCATTACTTGTATGGTGAAAAGTGTTACATTTACACAGACCACAAAAGCCTAGAATACTTGCTAACCCAGAAGGAGCTCAACCTTAGACAAAGGCGATGGATTAAGTTCGTGAAGGACTATGATTGTGTGATTGATTACCATCTTGGGAAGGCAAATGTAGTTGCCGATGCTTTAAGCAGAAAATCCATTACAGCTTTGAGATCATTAAATGCCCGTCTATCCTTGGCTTGAGATGGAGCTATTTTGGCTGAGTTGCAAGTGAGGCCAAACCTGCTACAGTAGATTTTACATGGCCAGAAGGTAGATGAAAAGTTAATGACTATTATGAGCAAAATCTCAGAAGGGAAAGCAACTGACTATGAGGTGAAAGTAGATGGGTGTCTGTACTATAAAGGAAGAGTATGTGTACTACAAAGCAGATGGATATTATGATGAATTTAAATATGTTTATTAGTTTATCAATGTGATTGTTGAGCGGAAAATTTTTGGAAACTGTTTTGAAACCACAATTAGCATGACACTCCCTTTTGGAACTCCTCAGTAGTAATGGCTACTTGGGTTTGATAATTGACATTGATTATGTGTCCCATTAATAACAGTTAGTGGGGTAAGACTACATGAGTACTCATCAGCTAGCTAGCCCTTCCCTCATTAATAACGGTTAGTGAGGTTGAGATTGCTTTATCGTGGTGTACACACGGCACTGATCGTGAAATTTTGTGTCATGGCCTGAACTGTGTATTGATGTTGGCAATACTAATGCTTTGTGAATTGTGATTTATGAAGTGTGATTTCTCTTTTGAAATGTTATTCTAATAAATGGCTCTTATGGACTTAGAACAATTGTGAAGTTTTCATGCTTAAGAAAAATGTGATTTATTATGCTTTGACAAATTGTGTTTTACCTTAAGTTTTAAAGTTATTAGTTGTGCACCACTAAGTGATATACTCAGCGATAGCTTCTTTATGTTGTCGCAGGTAAGGGAAAAGAGAAGGCTACCGAGTGAGAGACTTGGAAGCAGCATTTGGTATTGATTGTGGGTACATATCGTAGGTATACCCCTGTAATTTCCTTTTGATGTATTTTGTACCTATATGTATGAATGTACGGACATTGAGCAGTTTGTATTTAAAAGCACGGCATTGCTATCACATTTGACTTTGTAACTATTTTGTATTTCACTTTGAGACTTATGAAAGTGTAACTTTTGCAATATTTCTTCTATCATTTTTTTCAATGAATGTTTACATGGAATTTTAACTATTCTCATGCAGTTTTCCGCAAAAGAATTGATAAGATAAAAAGCTATGATTTGTTTTAAAATCCTTTTGTTGCATAACTAATGGGTTATCGGTAGGTGGAGTTCGGTAATTCATTAGGTATGCTACTGGAACATGTCATGCCTTAGCAAGGATAAGGTGTGACATCCATACCTCGATCGGTTTGTAGTGGTCTTTATTGATGATATTTTGGTGTATTCCAAGAGTAGTGAAGAACATGATGAGCATTTGAGGATTGTTCTACAAACCTTGAGAGAAAAGAAGTTGTATGCTAAGTTGTCCAAGTATGACTTTTGGTGGAATGAGATTGCATTCCTTGGACACGTAGTGTCAGCTGATGGGATTAGAGTGGATCCCAAGAAAATACAAAACAATGATGGAATGGAAGCCTCCCAGAAATACAACTGAGGTTAGAAGTTTCTTGGGACTAGCTGGGAATTATAGAAGATTTGCGAAGGGATTTTCTTTAATTGCTGCTCCAATGACCAAGTTGTTACACAAGAATGTCAGATTCGACTGGAATGACAAGTGTCAAACCAGTTTTGAGAAGTTGAAGGCTATGTTAACGGAGGCATCAGTGTTAACATAGCCAATGTCGGGAAAGGACTTTGTGGTCTATAGTGATGTCTCTCATAATGGGTTAGGGTGTGTATTGATGCAAGAGGAGAAGGTGGTTGCCTATGCTTCCAGGTAGCTAAGGCCACATCAACAGAATTACCCTACCCATGATCTAGAACTTACAGCAATTATCTTCGCATTGAAGATATGGTGGCATTACTTGTATGGTGAAAAGTGTTACATTTACACAGACCACAAAAGCCTAGAATACTTGCTAACCCAGAAGGAGCTCAACCTTAGACAAAGGCGATGGATTGAGTTTCTGAAGGACCATGATTGCGTGATTAACTACCATCTTGGGAAGGCAAATGTAGTTGCCGATGCTTTGAGCAGAAAATCCATTACAGCTTTGAGATCATTGAATGCCCGTCTATCCTTCGCTCGAGATGGAGTTATTTTGGCTGAGTTGCAAGTGAGGCCAAACCTGCTACAGTAGATTTTAGATGGCAGAAGGTAGATGAAAAGTTAATGACTATTATGAGCAAAATCTCAGAAGGGAAAGCAACTGACTATGAGGTGAAAGCAGATGGGTGTCTGTACTACAAAGGAAGAGTATGTGTACCAGGTGATGGGGAATCGAAAGCTAGTATTCTGAAAGAGGCACACACCAATGTTTATGCTATGCACCCAGGAAGTACAAAAATGTATCATGATCTGCAGTTTTAGTATTGGTGGCCTGGTATGAAGAAGGACACAGCTGACTCTGTGACTAAATGCTTGACATGTCAGCAAGTCAAGGCAGAACATCAAGTTCCATCGGGTTTGCTATAGCTTATACGCATACCTAAATGGAAATGGGATCGGGTCACCATGGATTTTGTAAGTGGTCTACCTCTCACCTAGAAGAAGCATGATGCAGTATGGGTGATAGTAGATACATTGACGAAGTCAGCACACTTTCTGCTAGTAAGGACTGACTACTCATTGGAGAAGTTAGCAGAATTGTATATCAATGAGATAGTTAGACTACATGGAATTCTACTTTCCATTATATCTGATTGAGATCCAAGGTTTACATCGAGATTTTGGAAGAAATTGCATGAATCCTTGGGTACACAACTCCACTTCAGCACAGCTTTCCATCCTCAGACGGATGGGCAATCAGAAAGAGTAATCCATGTCCTTAAGGATATGCTGAGGAGTTGTGTCATTGAGTTTGAGGGAAGTTGGGCTAGATACCTCCACTGGCAGAATTTGCATACAACAATAGCGACCAAGCTAGTATCCAAATGGTCTCGTATGAAGCACTTACGGGAGGAAATGTAGAACTCCAGTGTGCTGGACTGAATTGGGTGAAGATAAACTGGTAGGGCTAGACCTAGTGAAATAGACTGAGAAGAAGGTAAAGCTAATCAAAGCCAATTTGAAGGTTGCCTCAGACAGACAAAAATCCTATGCCGACCTGAAGAGAAAAGAAATAGAATATGCGGTTTGCAACAAAGTGTTCCTTAAGGTGTCACCATGGAAGAAGGTACTGAGGTTTTAAAGAAAAGGAAAGTTAAGCCCTAGGTTCATTGGCCCATATGAATTTATTGAACGTGTGGGTCTAGTGGCCTATAGGCAAGCTTTACCACCAGAGCTGGACAAGATCCACAATGTGTTCCACGTATCTATGCTAAGAAGATACCACTCAGATCCTTCACATGTCATCTCCATGGAACAAATTAAAGTACAACCAGATTTGGCATATGAAGAAGAACCCATACGGATCTTGGCTCAGGAAGTGAAAGAGTTGAGGAATAAGCAAATTCCACTGGTAAAAGTGCTTTGGAGACCACAACACCAAAGAGGCAACTTGGGAAAGTGAAGAGACGATGAGGCAATAGTTCCCTCAACTGTTTGCATCAGGTAAATTTCGAGGACGAAATTTAAATTAGAGGGGAAGAGTTGTAACACCCTCCCTGTAGCAACTCCGTACATTCTACTATTCTGATGACCAGTGTCAGTCCAGACAGTTAGAACGTCCGGAAAAATATTTAAACTAAATTGAGGAACCATAATTAACTCAAATATTAATAAGAAAAATTTAGAAAAAAATTTTAGAAATAAAATACAATCAAGTTAAATGAGCTGATACCCTAGTAATGGGTAATCTAGTGGGAAGTTGCGGTTCTCGCAACTAGGAGCCCTAGACCCAGGGGAAAATTAATAAAATAATTTTTGAGACTCCAGAGAAGGGTCATTGAGGTTCCTATTGAAGAAGCAGAAGCGTGAAAAACACAAGTTTATACCATTGAATTCAAAAATTTTTACCTAGGGTCACATGCATCATGCAAGAATTATTTTTATCTATTTGATATCAATGATCAACAACATATTAAAACTCTTTTCATATGTTTTTGGATCTATATTTGACATTTAAGATTTCAGAATTAATCATATTAATTTTAGAACCCTATATTAAATCAAGAATAAACACACTAACCTCTTGATGCACTACAGTGTATTTGCGCCTTTGAGATTCGTCTTCAGGACACCAGATGTTGTACCTCTAACTTGTCCACACCAAGAACACCTATGGAAACCCTTGAACAGCTTCTAAAGCTTTTTCTATTATTTATAAAATCAAGTTCTGCCTTTTAAGACATTAAAGATATAAACAGGACATTAGAAACTATTTCTAGTATTTTTAATTCAAGAGATTGTTTGTTAATCTCTTGGAATTGATGAGAGATGAAGAGGAAGAGAGAATATGAGTCTGAAGGGTGGTGGCACATAATGGGTGGCAACAGCTAGTTTTTTTATTTTTTCATAACAACACTTATATAGCTAGGTCACCACTTAAACCCTTGCCACATGTCACCCTTTGATTAGTTCTAAGTTTAATTGACCCAATCACATTGTGCCAAGTGTCAAACCTATATTCAATCTTAATTTTAATCATCTTACATGATTAAAAGACATTTGGCAAGCTTATGTGTAATTCCATGCGTCACCATCTCATAGTGCCTCATGTCACCCTATGAAATGACCAAAATGCCCCTATGTCTTAATTTTGAGTTCTTAACCCAAAATAATTATTTCTCTTCTTCTAATCAATTTATATCAAATATAAATTATGTAATTAATCTCTATTAGTTAATTTCTCATTAATTAAATTCATATTTAAACACTTTAAATATAAATTTAACTTATACTATACATCCAATAATCTAGATTTGGTTTCAAGTCATGCTAGGGACTTTGCAATATAATTGCAAACCAAACCTATTTAATTAATCAATTAAAATCTTTAATTAATTAATTAAATTATATTTAATTAGGTGATAAATTGTGTATGTGTGTGACTTACTAGGCTCATCACTAATTGGCAGTGAGACATGATATCAACTCTTAATATCAACAGAACTCTTTCTTACCATAAATGATTTCTCTGAATCATTTTGTGCACCTCATAAACCATGGTTAACACCTAGCATAGCATACCATGGCCACTCAATTAGTAATAAGGTTTACCTTAAATGAACCTATAATCATATGTTACCATGCACTGGAATCTCTCTGTTTCAAAATCCCAGCTCAAGTTGGAGTCATGGTTTATGTCAAACTCTATTTGCTATGAATATTATGTTCTCTTTTAATTTTAGTTCTTGATTAAAAAGATTTTCTCATTAGAAACTCTTTTCTAATTAAATCTATCTGTCCTGGCCAGGAACTTGAAACATCAAGAACAATTAAATGAACATAGGATTTTATCTCTATTTACTTAAAAGAACAGATTTCATCTTGATCAACACCTACCTCCATATATAACTAGTAAAAGCCAACACATGCCCATATACTCATACACAATACAAGTATGAAAGTAGTATCAAACTCAAACCACCTATATACAAGATAACTGTGCTATCTCAGGTCTAAAGATTATATGCACTGATATGATTTATGACAATGCATTGACAAGAGTAAACTCCATGTGCTTGTCATAAGTGTCACTGGTTCGGCCTACTTATCGTTTATAAGTGCCTATTATGTTTGTTAAATGGCATGAGACTCACCATTCCATCTTATTTATATCTCATATAAATAACTTGGAAACAAACATGAATACAATCTTTCTGGATAAGTCATGTCCTTATTGTAAAGTATCCTCGATTGTGAACCTATTTATGATACTTTGTGCTAGAAATACTGTCACTCATATTCTTAACAACTTAAAAATAGAATTTCTAACAAAATATCAATGGACCTTTTTCTATTACACATAAATATATTATGTAAATGAAAAAGTAGAAATGCCTTTTATTAATAGTAACATGTACAAGATACATACTAAATGATATACTCTAGGGCATACTACTAAAAATCTCCCACTAGCACTAGAGCCATTTATTATAATATCTTAGACCTATCTTCTCAAAATGTCGGTCTAACTGAGTCTGTAACATTGGCTTAGTGAATGGATCAGCTGGATTTTTAGCTGATGTTATTTTCTGCATGGCTACATTGCCTCGTCCAACTATTTCTCTAATAATGTGGTAGCGCCTCTCTATGTGTTTGGATTTTTGGTGAGACCTTGGTTCCTTAGCCTGTATGACTGCTCCATTATTGTCACAATGCAGTGGAACTACTGACTCAATGGAAAGAACTACTGCAAGTTTTGTCACGAAATTCTTTATCTAAACAGCTTCCTTTATAGCATCTGATGCAACAATATACTCAGCCTCGGTAGTGGAATCTGCAGTCGTGCTCTGTTTGGAACTCTTCCAACTGACTGCTCCTCCATTAGAAATGAACACATATCCAGAGGTAGACTTTCTATCATCAATATCTGATTGGAAATCAGAATCAGTATAGTCATCCAATTGCAAGTCTCCACCTCCATAAATCAAAAATAAATCCTTAATTCTTCTCAAGTACTTAAGGATATTCTTGTCAGCTATCCAGTGTTCCAAACCTGGATTGGATTGATACCTGCTAGTTAAACTAATAGCATATGCGATATTTGGCCTAGTACACAACATTGCATACATTAAACTTCCAATAGCTGAAGCATATGGAATCCTAGCCATTTTATCTCTTTGTTCAGGTGTCTTTGGAGACATCTCTTTAGAAAGGTGGATACCATATCTCACTGGTAACAATCCTCTCTTGGAATCAAGCATGTTAAACCTCTTTAACACCTTTTCCAAGTATAGACTTTGGGATAAACCAATTATTCTTTTTGCTCTATCTCTATAGATGCGAATCCCAAGAATATAGGTTGCCTCCCCTAAGTCTTTAATGGAGAATGTATTTGACAACCATACCTTTACAGTTGTCAACATACCTGTGTCATTACCCATCAGTAGTATGCCATCCATATATAAGACAAGGAAGGTGATAGCACTGTCACTAACCTTCTTATATACACATGGCTCATCCTCATTTTTGATAAAACCAAAGGATTTAATGGCTTTATCAAAACGGATGTTCCACCTCCTCGAAGCTTGCTTCAACCCATAAATGGATCGCTTTAGCTTGCATACCTTGGAACCATCTTGGGATTCAAAACCCCTAGGTTGTTCCATGAAAATGTTTTCTTCAATGTATCCATTGAGAAAAGCTGTTTTGACATCCATCTGCCAAATCTCATAATCATAGTATGCAGCTATTGCTAATAGAATCCTAATTGATTTAAGCATGGCAACAGGCGAGAAAGTCTCCTCATAGTCGATTCCTTGCCTTTGGCAAAACCCTTTCACTACTAGCCTTGCCTTATAGGTCTCTACCTTTCCATCATAACTAATTTTCTTCTTGAAAGCCCATTTGTTCCCTATAGGTACAATACCTTCAGGTGTAACACCCCTAAGTTCGGTAGTGCGTTCTACTGTTTCTGTGACCAGTGTTTTCCGGACTGCTAGGATGCCTAGAACTACACTTTGATATGAGTGAGGAGACATAAAATAATGAAATACAAGAAGAAAAACAAAGGAAAAATAATAGCAAAGAAATGTAACCAAGTTAAGCGAGCCGAGAACCCTAGCGATGGGTGACCGCACCAGGAAGTCACGGCGTGGACCGTTGACTAGCCATGGACCTCGGGAAACCCTGGAAAATATTTTTATGACTTAAATAAACGTCTATTGAAGTATAATATCGTTAGAAATATCAAAGAAAAATTAAATAATTAGTAAAAAGAAAAGTGAGAAATCAAAAAATGGACAAAACCCGGTGTTACCGAAAAATCGGGAATGCAACCTGAACAGGGGTATTGTGGTCATTGACATCCCGAATTGTCTTTTGACTTAAATGTCCATTAAAAATAAATGATATTAATGTTTGAAAATGCCATGAAAAATGAAATTTTATGTGTTGTATAAATAAGAAAAATTATGGGGTATAATGTTGAATAATTAAATGTTTAACATTAACTTAATGTTTTAATTGTGTTAGTGGACCAGTAAACATTATATTAAGTATTAAAAACCAGGTTCCTTCCACTATATCTCTGCATTCATCTTCTTCTTCAATTAAACTTCATTTGGCCGAATGAAAATCTCTCCCAAAGTTCATCCATGGCCGCCCCATTTGCATGCTCCATGCTCCCATGATCAAGCAACAATTTCTTGCAAGAGTCTTCATCAAAGTTGGTCTATACAACTTGGGCAGCCATTTGAGAGCAAAAAGGGAGAGGGTTGAAAAAGATTTAGTAAGCTTCAAAGATAGGTAAGTGCTTATTTTCCATTTTTGCTTCATTAAAACTTGTGAGGATGTTATGGGTACTTGAATTGTGGAAAGAATTTTGAGGTTTGATGTTGAATGGGAATGTGTAATTTTGGCAGCCATGGAAATACCTTGTAGGCAGGTTATTTGTGCTTGTAAATGGTGAATTACATGATTGATTAAATATATATTGTGTAGGAAATTGTTTGGGTGATGTATACTTAGTGTATGTAAATGTAAAATGCGATTTAAAGCTTTGAAAGTAATGGAATGTAAGTGTACCATTGTGGCAGTTTGCTAACTCTTGAAGAATGCTGGAATTCATGCTTGGTTTATGGAATAATGATGTTAAAATGTGTTGGTTGTTATGGCAGTTTGAATGTATGTATAGTGGTGTGAAGGTTGGACACGTGAATGAGCTTGGTTATGGAGTTAAATTGTTGTAAATTGAGTTGGGCAAATTCTGCACTTATTGGTGCACATTGAATGTAATTGTAAGCTGCCAAAATGACCTATAATGTGTTATGAATTATGTTTAGGTTGTGGTACAACCAGAATTGGTTTGAATGGTAAGTTTGGTGAGTGTTAAAAGTGATGCTTGATGTGTATGCAAGAATTTCAATAAGGCAGTTTGAGTTTTAGGCCTATAACTTTAATTGTGTGGCTCCAATTGGTATGAGACCAATTGGAGGTGAAACTAGGCACAAAATGTGACAACTTTCATGAAGGAAGCTTGCCAAAATTCTGCTTGCAAGGTAGCTTGAAAAATGACCAAATCCGGATTAAGTGCAATAGAGGCCTGAAAACTGACCATTTGGGCAGCAGTTAGTGTTTAGGCCATAACTCACTCAAAATAGGTCCAATTGACTGAAATTTTAACCATCAATAGTTAAGACCCATATCTACAAGTCTTATGAAGACACGAAAGCCCAGAAATGACCATAAGCAAGTCAAACAGCTTGAACAAGTTCGGGTCCAAAACCTGGCCGAACCTAAAATGACCTAAAGTGACCTAAAATGACCAATTTTGGTGCAATTTGACTAGCAATAGTAAAATGACCATAACTTGGCCTACATAACTCGGAATGACCTGAAATTTTGCTCTGCGTGCAATAAGACATAGATCTACAAGTTTGTAGTTTTGATCAAAACCCAAAAACCGAGGGAACTAGGTTGTCTGACTAGGTCAAACTAGTATCCCGGAATCCAGCAAATTGCAAGAAAATGCAATATACACGGAACTAAATTTGGTAACATGTACCAACCCTAAAAGACTATTGAATGTGACATATTAGTAACATTAAAACCTATATTGCCTAGAATGCACCGAGGGTCGACATATTAGGTTGACTAAGTAAATAATAGAATTCAGTGAATTACTTATCAAGCATTATCGTTAGAGACGATTTAAATGAGTACTGAAACACTTCAAATTGTGTTTTCAGTTAGCAACGACTCAGGGAAAGGGAAGGAAACACTGAGTCAGAGCCAAGAGGCATATATCAGAGGTTTGTGCACAATAAGTATTTTTTTTTAATTTTTCAATTGAAATAAATTACGATTATTTATATGTTATTGTTTTAAATTTTGTTTGTGCACAACTAGTTTTCAACTGATTTTACTCTGAATAATATTTCATATGATTAATTGTATGTTATTGTTTTAAATTGTGTTTGTGTACAATAAGTTTTCTTTTGAATTTTTCAATTGAAATAAATTACGATTATTTATATGTTATTGTTTTAAATTGTGTTTGTGCACAATAATTTTGACTTCTCATTTTCTACTTAAAAATTTAATTCAACATTATACTTTTAAATTGTGTCCGTGCATAATACTTTTATATTCACTACTTTTACTAGCAAATTTATGTGGAGAAATGAGTTATGAATAAGTTTTGATTGCTTTGGTTTTAGGAATATTATTTGGAAATTATTGTGTTGCCAACTTTGCAAATGGAAATACTGAGATAAAATGTGATTTATGGTTTGTATGAAATATTGTGATTTGAAATTGTTTTGATTCACACTTGGCATGACACTGTTACCATGTTCCTCCTCAATTTATAGGGTGAGTGTGATATATTCCTCCCTCTTTGACTTATCAGTCTGGGGTGAGTGTGATTATGTTCCTCCCTATTTGACTTGTCAGTCTGAGGTGAGTGTGGATGAGTACTCATTATTCAGCTAGCTTCCTCCCTCATTGATTTCGATTATTGGGGTGAGTGTGTCTTGTCGTGGTGTACAACACGGCATGTGCGGAAAAATTGTGTCATGGCCTAAATTATATTATCAATTGGCAACATTGTATTATTCAGTTATTTGATCGAATTGTGTTATTGATTTGCAAAACTGTATTATTCAGTTATTTGATCAAATGGTGTTATTGATTGGCAAAACTGCATTATTCAGTTATTTGATCAAATTTATGTTATATGAACTTTGTAAATTGTGAAATGGAATTGTGAATTATTTGATTTGTGAATTATCAATAAAAGATTTATGTATCGCATTTCAAATTGTTATTGTGCACCACTGAGTAAATTTTACTCAGCGATAGCTTTTCATTACTGTCGCAGGTAGACAGACTGACAGGGCAGCAGACTAAGCTGCTAGTACTACATTGAGAGATCATCGGGTATATTGAGTATACCACATTTTACATTTTGTACTGTAATGTATGTTCACTGTATGTATATATTGTTCTTGGTTTTGAGCAGTTGTAAAATAAAATTGTACATTAAAGTTGTAAAATAAATTATGAGTTATTTTGACGTGTAAAAATTGTATTATATTTCTTGTATCTCAGTCTTTGAAAAATTACTATGGATTTGAGTTGAGAAATATGTTGTGTTGAGAAACATGTTGGAGTTGAGATTTGGAAATATATATTGAAGTGCTTTTTACAGGTTTTTTTGAAGAACTGTTTTATCCAAAATACAGATGGCACTCTGCCAAAATTTTTACAGAAATTCCAAATAATTCAAATGTGTTAGTTCTATCACTTCAGTTCAAAAAGGTTTTTAACACTTGTAAATAGTGCTCACCACTGTAAAAGAAGTAAGAAAAGTTTTTAAAATCCCTTGTAGTGTATTTAATGGGTTATCAGTAGACGGAGTTGGTAATTCATTAGGTATACTACGGGATCATGTTATGCCTTACAGAGGGGTAGGGTGTGACATCAGGTGGGTCAACAAGATCCCAAACTTGATTCTTATACATGGATTCAATTTCGGATTTCATAGCATCAATCCATTTTGAAGAGTCTATATCTAATATAGCTTCTTTATAGATAAGTGGATCATCTCCATGATCTACTTCTTCATTAGACAGCTCTTGTTCTTCTTCATGAAGGAAACCATATCTCACTGGAGGGTGAGATACCCTGGTTGTTCTACGAGGAACAGCTGTAGATGTTTCATCAACAGGTGTAGGTTAAGTCGATGGATCTATATCCATCTGATTTGTTGGTTGGTCAGAATTCTCCAATTGTAACTCTATTTGCCTTCCTTTGCCTCCTTCTTGAACAAACTGTTGTTCAAGAATTGAGGCATCTCTACTTATCACAACCTTTTGTGAAGTAGGCAAATAAAAATAATATCCAAAACTATCTTTGGATATCCAACAAATCAACCCTTTTCTGATCTGGTTTCCAATTTATCAATGTTTAGCTTTTTGATATAAACTGGACAACCTCAAATCTTAACATGCTTAAGACTTGGTTTCCTTCCATGCCATATCTCATAAGGTGTGGAAGAAACTAATTTTGATGGAATCCTATTCAAAATATACAAAGCTGATTCTAATGCAAATCCCCAAAAGGAAATTGTCATATCAGTATAGCTCATCATACTACATACCATATCCAATAGGATACGATTTCTCCTTTCAGATACACCATTCAGCTGTGGCGTTCCTGGAGGAGTCAGTAAGGAAATAATGTCGTGCTCTCTCAAGTAATTATCAAATTCAGTACTCAAATATTCACCTCCACTATCTGATCGAAGAGCTTTAATACCCTTTCCTATTTGATTTTCTACATCAGATTTAAATTCTTTGAACTTTTCAAAGGATTCATGTTTGTATTTCATCAAATACAAATACCCAAACCTTGATTTATCATCAGTAAAGGTAATAAAATAATGAAAACCACCTCTAGCCATTTCCTTAAATGGACCACATACATCGCTATGTATTAACTCCAAAATATTTTCAGCCCTTAGCCCTTGTCCAACAAAGGGTGATATAGTCATTTTTCCCTGAAGGCAAGATTCACAAGTTAGAGTAGGCTTAGAGCCCAATGAAGATAAAATCCCCATTTTCTCTAGTTTTGCAATCCTATCTTCTGCAGCATGACATAACCTTAAGTGCCAAATATTTTGAACTTGAGTTGGTTTTCACCATAGCATTGCATTCATTTAGATCACTTGCATTCATTTTGTATTTGTCATTATTATCTAAATAATAATGTCCATCATTCATATAACCTGAACCAACATATTTATTTCCAAAATAAATATTGCAAACATCATCTGTGAACTGAAAATTCATAGCCATTTCTAGTCAAACTAGATATAGAAATGATGTTCTTAAAAGCATCGGGTACATATAAAATATTATCCAAACACAAAACATGTCCAAACAAGTAAAAAGATCTAGATCCTATGGCTAAAGCTTCAATAGTTGAGCAATTGCCAATCTGGAGTCTAACATCTTGAGAATGCAAGCTACTACTATTTGCTAGTTCCTGCATGTAACACCCCGAACCTCCGAGTTATGAATAGTATCATTTTTGGTCCATGACTAATACTATTCAAAGAAACCTTGATGATCAAAAATAAATAGAAAATTAATTGAGATAGACACAATAAAAATTCTAGTGAACAAAAAAGCTAAGGACTCATCGGGTATTATAAAAAGAAGGATTTTGACCCGATGAGAGGCATTTTGGTCAATTAACCTCAAGAGTTGACTTTTGACCAAAATGTCAATTAAATTAAATGAAATTAATGAATTGAATTATGGTGTAAAAATCGAAGAAAAATTCAAGTAAAAATATGTAAGGGAAAATTTAAGAAATGAAAAATTAAACTTTCATTTCCATTATGACAAAATTAAAATGAAAGACTTATGGGCTTTTGATAGTTAAATTTAATTATTTAATTAAAAGGAAAATTAAGTGTAAATGCAAAAAAAAAAGGAATAAAAATTTATGTTTAATTATCCTTATGACACAATTAAAATTTATAATTTTAATAAGCTAATTTTGGGGATATATATATATATATATATATATATATATATATATATATATATATATATATATATATATATATATATAAGAAGACAAATGTCTTCTTCATTTCTTTTTTTTCATAAGAGGCCACTACCCTCTCCTCTCTCTTTCTCTCTCTCTCTCTCTCTCTCTCTCTCTTTCTCTTCTTCTTCCACTTCTTCCCCTCATTGATTTCCCCTCCTAAGTTTCAATTCCCTTAAATTTCCTTCATAAATTCCATAGCCCACTAAAAGAAAACATCAAATAGATCTTTGATTGAGAGATTAAAAGCAAGGAGAACAAGAATTGGAAGAAAAGTGAAGTTGGAAAGAAATCAACAAGAGGTAATTTTCTTTTCATGTTAGATTAGTTGTATAAGCTTGGAAGAAAGTTAATTTATGATGAAATTTCATAAGAAAATGAAAAAACATATATGGAACCTAAACTAGGGTTTTGGCCAAATGGGAGAAAAATTAGGGTTTTGAACATTAGGGTTTAGAGATCAAAAATGTGAAGAAGTTCTAAATGATGTCTTTGACATAGTTTAAGGAAAGAAATAGCCATTTGTGATCTAATTAAGTGTGTTAGAAGTGTTTAAATCAAAGCCAAATTCGGATTGGGTATGAAGCATGACCAAAAGTCAACTTTAAGGGACCAAAAATAAAATTTTACAAGTCCAATTGGTATGGGACCAATTGGGACTGAAAATAAGCACTAAATGACACAATTCTCATTTAGGAAGCATGCCCAAAAAGTGACCAAAACCTAGTGAACAAACTGACCAAACTTGAAAAACTGTAGTATGAACAGTACACATGAATAGTAATCATGTTTAGGTCATAACTCGAGCTAGGTAAGTCAAAATGACCTGAAATTTTACCAGTAGTTAGATGCGATATAGACCTAAAACTTTCATGAAGAACACAAACCCAAATTATGCCATTAACCCAATCAAATTATTAAGCAAAGTTGAGTTACTGAATCTGTAAAACTGCAGAATTGCCATATGAGCAGTAAAGTTTCAATGGCTAGAACTCTCTCTAGAAAACTCCGATATAGGTGATTCTTGAACCGATGGAAACCTAAGACATAGTCGAATATTTCATATGAAGAATGTTAGGCCAAATTATGAACTTAACTCAATCAAATTGTGAAACGAATTTGGGTCACCGAATCTGCCAGAATCTGGGCACCTAAAATTGACTAAATGAACAGTAAATTTTGCAAGGCTATAACTCTCTCTAGAAAACTTCAATTTTGGCGATTCTTGAACCGATGGAAACCTAAGACATAGTAGAATATTTCATATGAAGAATGTTAGGCCAAATTATGAACTTAACTCAATCAAATTGCAAAACGAATTCAAGTCACCGAATCTGCCAGAATCTGGGCACCTAAAATTGGCCAAATGAACAGTAAATTTGCAAGGCTATAACTCTCTCTAGAAAACTCCGATTTAGGCGATTCTTAATCCGATGGAAACCTAAGACATAGTATAACATTTCATATGAAGAACATTAGTCCAAATTATGGACTTAACTTGGTCAAATTGCTGAACGAAGTTGGATTGATAAATCTGCCAGAACAAAATCTACAGCATGAACAGTGACGTGAACAGTAATAGTGTTTTGGGCATAACTTGAGCTACACAGCTCTGAATTAGGCGATTCAAAAAGGAAAATAAAGTAAGACCTAAATGAACAATTTTCATGAAGAACACCTCATCAAATTATGATCAAAACTAGGTAAAAATTGGGTTCAAAGATTGGGGCACCAAGCTGTGCCAAAACCAAAATATTCTAAAATTTTCAAAGCTAACTTGGGATGCATTAGACATGCATATAATGAGTTCTTGGCAGCAATTGAGATTGTTATTGAGGTATTCTATTTGTGTATTTTCAGTAGAAAAAGAAATTGGAATGGACAAGGAGAACTAGGTAACAATAAAGGAGAGCATTGAAGGTTTGTGCACAACTAACATTTTCTTCGTTTTTAAATTTGTAAATTGCTTCTAATGTGTTAAATTGAATGAGTTTGCTTTGAACAAGTTTACTTTGACTAAAATATGGTTTTTCTCTTACATTTAAGAAATTTAGGTGTTGCTACCTTTATTTGGATATTATGATGAATTTAAATGTGTTTATTGGTTTATAAATGTGATTGTTGAATGGAAAAATTTTTGGAAACTGTTTTGAAACCACAGTTAGCATGACAGTCCCTTTCGGAACTCCCCAGTAGTAACGGCTACTTGGGGTTGGTAATTGATATTGATTATGTCTCCCATTAATAACGGTTAGTGGGGTAAGACTATATGAGTACTCATTAGCTAGCTAGCCCTTCCCTCATTAATAATGGTTAGTGAGGTTGAGATTGCTTTGTAGTGGTGTACAACAAGGCACTGATCGTGAAATTTTGTGTCATGACCTGAACTGTGTGTTGATGTTGGCAACACTAATACTTTGTGAATTGTGATTTATGAAGTATGATTTCTCATTTGCAATGTTATTCAAATAAATGGCTCTTATGAACTTAGAACTCTTGTGAAGTTTTCATGCTTAAGAAAAATGTGATTTATTATGCTTTGACAATTTGTGTTTTACCTTAAGTTTTAAAGTTATTAGTTATGCACCACTGAGTGATATACTCAGCGATAGCTTCTTTATGCTGTCGCAGGTAAGGGAAAGGAGAAGGCTGCCGAGTGATAGACTTGAAAGCAGCATTTTGGTATTGTTTGTGGGTATTTACGTTAAGTATACCCTTGTGATTCCTTTGGATGTATTTTGTACCTATATGTATGGATGTACGGATATTGAGCAGTTTGTATTTAAAAGCATTGCATTGCTATCTCATTTTGAGTTTGTAACTATTTTGTATTTTAGTTTGAGACTTATGAAAATGTAACTTTTGTAATATTTAGTCTATCATTATTTCCAATGAATGTTTACATGGAATTTTAACTATTCTCATGCAGTTTTCCATAAAGGAATTGATAAGATAAAAAGTCCTGGTTTGTTTTAAAATCCTTTGTAGCATAACTAATGGGTTATCTGTAGGTGGAGTTTAGTAATTTATTAGGTATGCTACGGGAACATGTCGTGCCTTATAAGGGATAGGGTGTGACATGTTTTAGTGGTATCAGAGCTTTGGTTTTTATACAAGTTTTGAAATTGCATGTTTGAAAATTTTTTATAAGTACAACTGCTCAATTGTCATTGTTGATACATATAATGCATTACATCATAAATATGGACTAATGGAAGGAAATCTCCTTGTGTTAGTTGCTCAGGGAGTAGAATTCCTTATGATTCAATATGGAAGAGGGGGATCACACAGTAGAGCAATCAGTAGCAGCTGAGGTACAAGGGGAAGACCCAGCTCCTCAGAATGCCAGTGGATTGGCTGCACCCATCCCACCCATGCAGTTTCCTGCTCAGTTCACTCAGCAGATGGCTGCACTATTTCAGTAAATGGCTGGCAATATACCAGTCCAAGCTCCTGTGCAAGCACCTTCAGTGCAACCACCATCCCCAGCCAAACAATATGATAAGTTAATGAAGTATGGGGCAACAGAGTTCAAGGGTACAGTGGACCCATTGGAAGCTGAGCAATGGTTAGAACGGATGGAGAGGGTCTTTAAGAAATTGCACTGCACAGATGAGTTAAAGTTTGAATATTCAAGTTCCTTGCTGCATGGAGATGCATATGAGTGGTGGAAGACCATTCCCCACAGTTTGGCTGAGTCGCCAGTGCTGACATGGGATGACTTTCTAAGGGAGTTTAGACAGAAGTATGTTCCTGATACCTATGTGGATATGAAGCTACAGGAGTTTCTTAGTTTGAAGCAAGGGAACAAGACTGTAGCCGAGTATGAGAGAGACTTTTCTCGCCTCAGCCACTATGCTGGAAGCCTACTCACTACCAGTAGAGACAGGTGCAAACGGTTTGAGGCCGGTTTGAGGCCTAGTTTGAGATTGCAAGTGGTTGGGTTTCGACATGACAACTTCTCTGGGTTGATATCACAGGCCCTTGAATTGGAAAGGATAGAACTGGAAAGGGCATTTGAGAAGGTAATCACTGAAAAAGAGAAGAGCAGTAAGATTACAGGTCAAAGTCCAAGTAACAATTCGGGTAAGAGGAAGAGCTTTGGGGGACCAAGTAACAGAGGATCTAATAGGGGAAGATTCTCAGGGCAGAGGCCACCTAGATCCGGACAGTAGACATCTAGGAGTTCCTTTCCTACCCGTGCTTGTGAAACTTGTGGCAAGACTCATGGAGGAGTATGTTATAAGGCCATAGGAGCCTGTTACAACTGTGGTGGAAGTGGGCATTTTGCTAGAGATTGCACTAGTGCCCGCAGATCTGGACCGCCTACTACCACTCAGGGATCTGTTCAAGGTTACGCTCCAGAGGACAACAGACAACTAGTAGAGGCAGAGGCAGGGGTAGAGGTAACACTTCGGCAGCCAGGCACGTGAGCCAACCAGAGGCAGTGGTGCACCAGTGGTGTACACCATGTGCCGAGGATGAAGTCGAGACATCGATGTTGTGGCTAGTACTTTCTCCATTTTTGATAGAGATGTATATGTGCTATTTGACCGGTTCTACACATTCTTATACTAGTGCCAGATTGCATGCTCTGCTTGTAACACCCTCACCGTAGCAATTCCGTACATTCTCATCGTTCGTGACCATGTAACACCCTAAGTTCGGTAGTGCGTTACTGCTCCAGTGACCAGTGTTGTCCGGACAGCTAGGATGCCTAGAACCACACTTCAATGAGAGTGAGGAGACATAAAATAATGAAATAAAAGAAAAGAAAGTACAAGAAAAACAAAGGAAAAATGATTGCAAAGAAATGTGATCAAGTTAAACGAGTAGAAACCTAACGATGGGTGATCAGACTGGAAGTCACGGCGTGGACCGTTGATCTGCTCGGATCATGGGAACCCTGGAAAACATTTTTGGGACATAAATAGACCCTTTTTGAAGAATAAATATCATTAGAAATATCAAAGAAAAATTAAATAATTAGAACAAAGAAAAGTGAAAAATCGAAAAACAGACAAAATACTTGTTACTGAAAAATCGGAAAGTCACGAACAGGGCATTATGGTCATTTGACATCCCGAATTGTCTTTTGACCTAAATGTCCATTAAAAATAAATAGTATTACACTTAGAAAATGAAATGAAAAATTAATTTGATGGTACCTAAAATAAATAGTGGAAATAATGGGTTAAATGTGGATTAATTGAAAGTTAACTTATAATATGTTTTAATTTTAGTTAGTGGACCACTATAGGATTAATTTATCATTGAAATATGGCTGATATGGTCCACTCACCATCTGAAATTCCATCTTCCTCAAAATTCTCTCAAATGGCCGAATTGAAGAAACCTTGAAACTCCATTGACGTTTTTCTTTGAGCTTCATTTCCTCTCTCCATTTCAACTCCATTCTCTTAGGTTCTTTCATGAAAAATGGTCTACACACCACAAGGAAGATATTGATACTAATTTTGAGAAGTTTGGTGAAGGTTTAGCAAGTTACAAATAAAGGTAAGTTTGCATTTTTGAGAAATCCTTTGTTAAAGTTTTTATGCATGTTATGGGTATTGGTTTGGTGAAGGAAAATTTTGAGATTGAAGGGTTATTGTTGTTGCCATTTTGGACAGCCATGGGTCACATTTTTGATGAGGTATTTGTGTATATAATTGATGAGAAATAATGTTAATCATGGTGATTTAGTAACCTAGTGATTTAATGCATGTATATATGGTGAATGATGCACTTTGATGGGAATTGGCATATGGTACGGCAATGTGATGTTGATGAATGAATTGTGGCAGCTTGTGGACACTTGAATAATGGTGTATATTGAAGGGAGTGTGGGCAGCATATTGACCTAGAAGGATTGATGATATGTATGTCAATTTACATTGTAAAGTGTATGTAAAGTTTGTAATGTTTAGGTGTGTTTGTAATGGTACTTAGAAATTGTAATTGTGAATGATATTTGGTGTGTTGAGGGTGATTGGAATCTGCCCAAAAATAATGCTAATGTTATGTAGAAAATGTTGTTGGTAATGTGCCAAAACAGTTTGGTAGGGTATGGAAGTAAACCTTGCAAAGGTAAGTGTGTGTTTGAAGTTGGGGTGTGTAATGCATATTAAGGGCAGTGTATATTTTGGCCTATAACCTTGAATGTGTAACCTCAATTAGTATGAGACCAATTTGAGGTGAAACTAGGCACAAAATGTGCCAACTTTCATTGAGAAACCATGCCAAAATTCTGCTTGCAAGGTGACCTAAAAATTTGACCAATTCGGATTAGGTGCAATTAGGACCTGAAAAATGACCAATTGGGCAGCAGTGAGTGTTTAGGCCATAACTCACTCAAACCAGGTCCAATTGACCTGAAATTTTGACCAAGAATAGTTAAGACCCATACCTACAAGTCTTATGAAGACACCAAAGCCCAGAAATGACCATAAGCAAGTCAAACAACTTGCACAAGTTCGGATCCAAAAACTGGCCGAACCAGAATTGACCAATTTGACCTAAAATTGACAGAGGATCTAATAGGGGAAGATTCTCAGGGCAGAGGCCACCTAGATCCGGACAGTAGACATCTAGGAGTTCCTTTCCTACCCGTGCTTGTGAAACTTGTGGCAAGACTCATGGTGGAGTATGTTATAAGGCCATAGGAGCCTGTTACAACTGTGGTGGAAGTGGGCATTTTGCTAGAGATTGCACTAGTGCCCGCAGATCTGGACCGCCTACTACCACTCAGGGATCTCAAAGGTTCCGCCTGCAGGACAAATGCACAACTAGTAGAGGCAGAGGCAGGGGTAGAGGTAACACTTCTGGCAGCCAGGGCACAGTGAGCCAACCAGAGCAGAGTGGTGCACCAGTCAGGGTGTACACCATGTGCCAGAGGGATGAAGCTGAGACATCAGATGTTGTGGCTAGTACTTTCTCCATTTTTGATAGAGATGTATATGTGCTATTTGACCCTGGTTCTACACATTCTTATACTAGTGCCAGTATTGCATGCTCTGTTTGTAACACCCTCACTGTAGCAATTCCGTACATTCTACTGTTCCGGTGACCAGTGTAACACCCCTAAGTTCGGTAGTGCGTTCTGCTGCTCCAGTGACCAGTGTTGTCCGGACAGCTAGGATGCCTAGAACCACACTTCAATGAGAGTGAGGAGACATAAAATAATGAAATAAAAGAAAAGAAAGTACAAGAAAAACAAAGGAAAAATGATTGCAAAGAAATGTGATCAAGTTAAACGAGCCGGGAAACCTAACGATGGGTGACCGCACTGGGAAGTCACGGCGTGGATCGTTGGATCGCCTCGGATCATGGGAACCCTGGAAAACATTTTTGGGACATAAATAGACCCTTTTTGAAGAATAAATATCATTAGAAATATCAAAGAAAAATTAAATAATTAGTACAAAGAAAAGTGAAAAATCGAAAAACAGACAAAATACGGTGTTACCGAAAAATCGGGAAAGCCACCCGAACAGGGGCATTATGGTCATTTGACATCCCGAATTGTCTTTTGACCTAAATGTCCATTAAAAATAAATAGTATTACACTTAGAAAATGAAATGAAAAATTAATTTGATGGTACCTAAAATAAATAGTGGAAATAATGGGTTAAATGTGGATTAATTGAAAGTTAACTTATAATATGTTTTAATTTTAGTTAGTGGACCACTATAGGATTAATTTATCATTGAAATATGGCTGATATGGTCCACTCACCATCTGAAATTCCATCTTCCTCAAAATTCTCTCAAATGGCCGAATTGAAGAAACCTTGAAACTCCATTGACGTTTTTCTTTGAGCTTCATTTCCTCTCTCCATTTCAACTCCATTCTCTTAGGTTCTTTCATGAAAAATGGTCTACACACCACAAGGAAGATATTGATACTAATTTTGAGAAGTTTGGTGAAGGTTTAGCAAGTTACAAATAAAGGTAAGTTTGCATTTTTGAGAAATCCTTTGTTAAAGTTTTTATGCATGTTATGGGTATTGGTTTGGTGAAGGAAAATTTTGAGATTGAAGGGTTATTGTTGTTGCCATTTTGGACAGCCATGGGTCACATTTTTGATGAGGTATTTGTGTATATAATTGATGAGAAATAATGTTAATCATGGTGATTTAGTAACCTAGTGATTTAATGCATGTATATATGGTGAATGATGCACTTTGATGGGAATTGGCATATGGTACGGCAATGTGATGTTGATGAATGAATTGTGGCAGCTTGTGGATACTTGAATAATGGTGTATATTGAAGGGAGTGTGGGCAGCATATTGACCTAGAAGGATTGATGATATGTATGTCAATTTACATTGTAAAGTGTATGTAAAGTTTGTAATGTTTAGGTGTGTTTGTAATGGTACTTAGAAATTGTAATTGTGAATGATATTTGGTGTGTTGAGGGTGATTGGAATCTGCCCAAAAATAATGCTAATGTTATGTAGAAAATGTTGTTGGTAATGTGCCAAAACAGTTTGGTAGGGTATGGAAGTAAACCTTGCAAAGGTAAGTGTGTGTTTGAAGTTGGGGTGTGTAATGCATATTAAGGGCAGTGTATATTTTGGCCTATAACCTTGAATGTGTAACCTCAATTAGTATGAGACCAATTTGAGGTGAAAATAGGCACAAAATGTGCCAACTTTCATTGAGAAACCATGCCAAAATTCTGCTTGCAAGGTGACCTAAAAATTTGACCAATTCGGATTAGGTGCAATTAGGACCTGAAAAATGACCAATTGGGCAGCAGTGAGTGTTTAGGCCATAACTCACTCAAACCAGGTCCAATTGACCTGAAATTTTGACCAAGAATAGTTAAGACCCATACCTACAAGTCTTATGAAGACACCAAAGCCCAGAAATGACCATAAGCAAGTCAAACAACTTGCACAAGTTCGGATCCAAAAACTGGCCGAACCAGAATTGACCAATTTGACCTAAAATTGACAGAGGATCTAATAGGGGAAGATTCTCAGGGCAGAGGCCACCTAGATCCGGACAGTAGACATCTAGGAGTTCCTTTCCTACCCGTGCTTGTGAAACTTGTGGCAAGACTCATGGAGGAGTATGTTATAAGGCCATAGGAGCCTGTTACAACTGTGGTGGAAGTGGGCATTTTGCTAGAGATTGCACTAGTGCCCGCAGATCTGGACCGCCTACTACCACTCAGGGATCTGTTCAAGGTTCTGCTTCCAGAGGACAACAGACAACTAGTAGAGGCAGAGGCAGGGGTAGAGGTAACACTTCTGGCAGCCAGGGCACAGTGAGCCAACCAGAGCAGAGTGGTGCACCAGTCAGGGTGTACACCATGTGCCAGAGGGATGAAGCTGAGACATCAGATGTTGTGGCTAGTACTTTCTCCATTTTTGATAGAGATGTATATGTGCTATTTGACCCTGGTTCTACACATTCTTATACTAGTGCCAGTATTGCATGCTCTGTTTGTAACACCCTCACTGTAGCAATTCCGTACATTCTACTGTTCCGGTGACCAGTGTCAGTCTGGACAGTTAGAACGTCTAGAAAAATATTTAGACTAGAGTGGGGAATCATAAATAACTCACATAAGTGTAAGAAAAATTAAGAAAAAATTTTAAAAATAAAAATACAATAAAGTTAAATGAGCCGGTGCCCTAGCGATGGGTGACCGCATGGGGAAGTATCGGTAAAGACAGGTACCGACCCCAGAGCCGTGAGAAAATTCATGAAATAATTTTTGGGACTCTAGAGAAGAGTCATTGAGGTTTTTATGGCATTAGAATGCCAAGAAAATATTTAGAAAAATTTTTTAATCAGTACAGACAATTTTAGTCTATTAAGCCAAACGGAGGGCATTTTGGTCATTTCGTCTTCAGAGATGATTTTTGGCCAACTTGTCCAGTTAAATAAATAATTGTTATGATCTAAAATATGAATAAATATTGCTACAAATTAAATTAAAATTAAGTAGAAAAGAAATGAAAAGAAAATGAAATTTAATTAGGATTATGACATCATGCACATGTAAGCATGATGTAATAAAAAATTGTTAGCCAATCACTATCCAACAAGCATTCATAAAAAGGTTAAAATGAGATTAAAAAACCCAAAAATCACTCATCTTCTTCCATTTTCTAGAGTTGGCCGAACCATTCCCTAAAGAAAGCTCCATAGCTTCTTCTTTTTTCAAGCTTTATTTCTCTTAATTTCCTCCATAAATCTTCATACAACCTTCACAAAAAATTCATTTCTAGTCTTGGGAAAGCTATTGGTAGTAACAAGGAGAAGAAATATTGAAGTTTTGGAGAGCTTAAATTGATCTCAAAGAGGTTAGTGCACTAATTTATTTCTATTTCTTTTCTAAGTATGACAAGCTTGCTAAATTAAGTTAGATTGATATAAAATTAAAAGAAATTTGTAGGGATAGAAAATTTCTAAATTTCAGCAGCCATTATATGAGTTGTGGTTTGATGGTTTTGAGGAAATTATTTGTGTTTATTAGTGATATTGATGAGTAATTGTGATGAACAAATTGATTGGCATGTGTTTACATGAATTAAAGAATTGTGAGTTAGGGTTTTTGACCTAACTTTGAGGAAATTGATGTGTGTCTTAAAATGGATGATGTTGAGATGATTTAATGACCATTAGAAGTGTTATATATGTTAAATGAAGTTTGTGGAGTTGGGAGAATTGAGTTTGGGAGTGTTGATTTTCATGCAGGAAAATCGGACCTTTGAGTCCAGTGCATTGTTTAAGTTATAACTGGAGTTGTGTTGCTCCAATTGGTGTGAGGCCAATTGGAGATGAAACCTAGGATAAAATGCCCCATTTTTCATGAAGAAACCATGCCCAAATTCTGTCCATAAGTTGACCAATTTACTGTCCCAATTCGAATGTCTAGACCTTGAACCCAGAAAATGGACCAAATGAACAGTACATGTTCATTAGGCCATAACTTCTTCTAGAGAAGTCTAAATGATCTAAATTTTAACCAGTGGAAAGATTAGACCTAGGAATATAACATTCATTGAGAACACCAAGCCCAGAATGCCTCTAACCAAATGAAATTGTTGACTCAAATCGGGACACCAAACTGACCTGCACCACTCTGCCCAGAATTTTCTGGACTAAAGCTCACTCGACCAGTTTTGGTAAAATGGCCATAACTTCGTCTATAAAAATCCAAATGCAATCAAACCAATGGCAAAATTTTTATAAGACATAGATATACAATATTGATCTTTTAACCAAAACCCAGAAACCTAGGAAACTAGGTCAATTGATTAGGTTAATTTAACATATAAATTCTGGAAATTTTCAAAAGAACCATTTGACCTCAGAACACACATTTAGCTATATCTCCTAGTAGAAAATTCCAATTGGGTTAGGCCATACAGATCTGGAACCCTAAGAAACAGGGCTCCAACTTTGTCTTAGACTTGGTCCTCAAATTATGAACATAAGAACTCCAAAATGGGAGTCAAATTTTATGATCTAAACATGAGTCCTGGTAGAATAGGGTACATGAGTCCAGGCCAGTAATTTGGCCATAATTAATACTACAAAACTTGAAAAATTTTAATAAAAATTTTTGAGTGACTATAAGACATAGAGGAACAAATTTTATGAAGGGAGTGTGACCAAATAGTAGCCACATCCTAGTCAATTTGCTATGCAAAGACAGTGCACCAAATCTGGACCTAAAGAAAAGCCCATAAAACAATTAGGCATATGAGATGAAATGAATTAGAATAAATTGTTAAGCATAAAAATAACATGAATTAATGAAATTATAAATACTTAATAATATTATTCTGCCCAAAGTACACCTAGACTCATTTATATAGCTTGGATCGATTGGTATACCAATTAGGGACTACATATTGCAGTACTGCCCACAGGAATAATCATTGACAGACAACATAAGATGATTATTCTACTGGCTTTATGCCTGCCCGATGGCCATAGTGCCAATTTTTATTATTACTGGCTTATGCCTGCCCGCTGGCCTTGTGCCTGATATGACCGTTGTATACTTGATAGACATACGGCTGTCTAACTTGTATACTCCCGTGTATCCAGTCTTTATAGTCTGTCATAGGTTACTTGGGCACAGAAATGAGTATAAATCATTAATTGAAATAAATACATGAGAAGATTGTTAATGTAACATCCTCCCGGTAGCAACTCCGTACAGTTTACTATTCCGGTGACCGGTGTCGGTCCGGACAGCTAGAACGTCCGGAAAAATATTTAAACTAAAGCGAGGAACCATAATTAACTCAAATATTAATAAGAAAAATTTAGTAAAAATTTTAGAAATAAAAATACAACTAAGTCAAAAGAGCCGGTGCCCAAGCGATGGGTAACCAGAGGTAAGTTGCAGTTCTCGCAACGAGGAGCCCTAGACCCGGGGGAAAAATTATAAAATAATTTTTGGGACTCCAGAGAAGGGTCATTGAGGTTCCTATGGCATTAGAATGCCAAGAAAATATTTAGAAAAATTTTTCAATCGGTACAGACAATTTTGACCCGTTAAGCCAAACGGAGGGCATTTTGGTCATTTCGCTTTCAGAGGTGATTTTTGGCCGACTTGTCCAGTTAAGTAAATAATTAATATGACATAAAATATGAATAAATATTACTAAAAATTAAATTGAAAAGAAGTAGAGAAGAAAAGAAAAGAAAATGAGAAAAAAAGGTTTATTTATGACATAAGGTGATGTCATTTAAAAGCATCCACCAATGACAATTAAATAACCAATTTACTAACTAATAAAAAGAGATAAACAAGGCCAAAGGAATTAAAATACCAGCTGCCTTCTTCTTCTTCAAAACGTTTTAAACCTCTCCCTCTTCTCCCTCCATTGATGTTTAACCAAAAAGCTTCATTTCTCCCTTGTTTCCACTACTAAACCCTAAACCCCTTTCATTAAAACTTGTCCACTCATCTTGGGAGAGTGTTTGGAAGCCTAGAAAAGGAAGGAAAGTGAAGTTTTAGCTTGAAGAAATCTGCCCTACAAGAGGTTAAAGTGAGGTTAGTGCTATCCTTTCACTCTCACTCCTTTAATCCTTGTTAAAGCATCATTTTAAGTTAAGAAATTGTAAGAGTTTGAAGTAAGTTATATGTGCTAGGGCATCTTTAATTTTTGGCAGCCCTAAGGAAGGATGAGGTTGATTTTTTTAATGAATTTAGAATGGATAGAAATGATGTTTAAGGCATGAATATGCATGGATGTTGAATTAGTGTGCTAATTGAGGTTTATGGATAATTTAAATTGGACATTAGGGTTTTGAGAAGTGAAACTTGGATTTAGCTTATGGAATTGTGAAAGAACATTATAAGGGTCAATTAGTGACCATTTTAGGTATGTTGACCATGAATTGGACTGAAAAATAGTATAGCCAAGTGAATGTGTAGGCTGCCTTGTTAGTGCAGCAGAGGGACTGAAAATTCAGTCCACTTGTACAGCCATAACTTTGGCTGTGTAGGTCCAATTGATGTTTGGCCAATTGGACATGAAACTAGGCTTATAATGACACATTTTTGCTGAAGAAACCATGCCCAAAAGACCAAAGCAAGTGGACTAAAACTTGGCCCCAATCCGGACACCCTGCAACAGCCCCTGCAGAAATGACCAAATGAACAGTTGGCCATAACTCACTGTAGATTTGGTCAATTGACCTGAAATTTTTACAGAAACACATTAAGACATAGACAAACAACTTTCATGAAGAAACCTATCCCAAATTATGACCAGAACCTAACCCAAATGGCAGTCACAGTTACTGTTCAAACCTGCAACTCTGCAGATTTTCATTTGAGCAGCAATGTTTGGAGGACTATAACTCTCTCTAGAAAACTCGGATTTAGGCGATTCTTGAACCGATGGAAACCTAAGGCATAGTAGAACATTTCATATGAAGAAAGTTAGACCAAATTATGAACTTAACTTGATCAAATTACTGACCAAAGTTGGACTAAAAATCTGCGGACTCCAAAATCTCAAAGATGAGCGATTGCGTGAACAGTAAACTTATTTTGGCCATAACTTGAGCTACAAAACTCCAAATGGAGTGATTTAAAAAAGGAAATTCAACTAGACAAAATAAGGAACAACTTTCATGTTTACCATTTCCTCAAATTCCCACTGTAAAAATAACAAATGGAACAGTAAAAATGAAGCATGAAAACCGAAAATTTTGCTCAATTAGCATTAAGCTTAAAAATGGTATTGGCAACCAATACCAACAAGTTTGAAATACAAAATGTGGTATGTTTGAGGTGTTAAGACCAATACACCTATTTTCTATCCAAAAGTCAACATTTTTGTTGACCAATGAGGTGAATAGTGACACCAAAACCAAAAATTGGCAATTTTGCCAAAATGACCTAAACTTTGAGAAAGTGACCAAAACCAACAAGTTTTGAATACAACATGTGGTATGTTGGGAGTACTAAAACCAATGTACCTATTGTTTATGCAAAAGTCAACATTTTAGTTGACTAATGAAATGAATAGTGACATGAAAACTTGAAATTCAAAAATTGTGAAACTTAAAAATGCAAAATGCCCTAGTAGGCCTAATGTGATTGGTTTGGATAGTTTGGCATGCCAATAGGGTATTGTTTTAGCAGTACTGCGAAAGGAAAGGCTTTATGCCTGTATTCATGGCTTTATGCCCGTATTCATGGCTTTTATGCCCGTATTCATGGCTTTTATGCCGATTATGTGATATCATGGCTTTTTAGCCATACTGACTGCATACGTGGTTGACGTTCTGCGTCCCATGGTATGACGGCCCGAGGCACCGCGGTGTCCAGTGCCAACGACCCGTTATCCATCCGATCGTCGAAGATAGGTTACTTGGGCATGGAAAAGTATAACTGTGATTGAACTGATTATTAAAGAAAATACGAAAATTAAGAATCAGGAATGATTACAAAAATACAAAGAAGCTCAAGATCATGAAGAAAATAATTAACGAAATGCATGAAGAAGTTAGTATCATAAAACATTATTAGCCCTCGACTAAACAATAAGTTAGTAATTATTCAGTTCTTATGAACACAATGGCTAAGAAATTATGATTTTTATTTGCATATTATTTCTTTCTATTTTATTATTTGCACCACTAAGCTTTATGCTTAGCGCGTCGCTTTGCAACGCGTGAGTACGAAGATTTGGACAGAGGGCCCGGTAGACCACAGATTGGGTAAGGCCATTCACAGTTCTGCATAGTGTCCATGTCACCTCAACTTCCACAGTGCATTGGTAGGACACTAGGTCCCATTTTGTATTTTGAGATTTTTGTAAATTTGGTAATTAAACTCTTATTTTATCATGTGTATTTGAAACAAATGTAATATAATTTTGTATTAATGTAAGTACTTGTAATTTGTGATTATAAATCACATGTGAGAATTTATTTATGATTTGAGTCTAATGATGATGTGAAAAGACAAATAGAGGAATCGTTAAGAAATTGCTGTAACTTGATGTGATACAAAATGTGAATTGTATATGAGTACCATGAGATGAATGATTGAGAAATAAATGAAATTGCTGAAATTATTCTAAGACTTTGTTGATAATTGGAGTTGGGATTGATTGAATATGATCATAGGAAGTGTTTTTCACAGGTTTCGAAGAACTGTTTTCTCCATTTTTAGCTGGTATTCTGCCGGATTTTCTATAAAATTCTTGGAACCTCAAATAAATTATAATTTCGATAAATGGCTTAAATAAATTATATTTCACAAGTTATTTTCAAAACTATGATAAAAATGAATTAAGATAAAATAGAGTGCTCCGGCACACTGAGTGGCATAACTTGCTCGGCTACACTGTAGTCGGGTAAGGGGTGTCACAGTTAAGGTGAACTTCATTGAATTAAACATAAGATACATGATAAAAAGACTCCGATTAATTTATTTTGTCCAAAGTTCTATAAATATGAAAAAGACCTAGAAAATTAATAAAATTTTATATTTCCTTATAAGAATACATGTAGAATAATTATTTCAGTTATTTGTTTATTTTTATTTCAATATATGCACCACTAAGCATTATGCTTAGCGCGTTGGTTCTTACCACGCGTAGGTACAGGAGAGCCACAGCAGCAGCAGCAGTAAAGCCTAGACAGAACTTGAGCATATCTGCTACAGTGTAGATTGTCACCTCACCAGTTTTTTTTGGTAGGGCTCATGTATAGTTAGATTTTGTATTTTGTTTATTGTATGTAATAAATCAGATGGAGATATGCAACTAAATTTTGGATTGTATATAAAATTGTATATTATTGTGAGTAATGTTATATGAATAAAATGCAGGTTTATTTTATTTGAAAATATTATGAGTAATGTTATGATATGGTACATGAACGATTAACATGAGAAATGATGTGACAGAATGGGATAAAAAATAAAAAAATTCTACACATAATATAATATAAATGAATTAATATTGTACATGACAAGACAGAATAGGGTGCTCCGGCACCGAATGTAGCACACTTTGTTCGGCTACACTATAGACCGAGTAAGGGGTGTTACATTATTGCTATTCCTTGTGTGAAATTGGATTATGATGTGCTAGTGACTAGTCCTTTAGGACAAGAGGTTAGGGTGAACAAATTGTATAAGGATTGTCCTTTGGTGATCCAAGGACATACATTCTTGTCAGACTTAATTGACATGCCCTTTCGAGATTATGATATCATCTTGGGCATGGATTGGTTAGCTAGGCATCACGCCATGATCGACTGTAGACTGAAGACAGTCACTTTTGGTCTTCCCGAGTATGCAGACGTAGTGATACACAGGGAGAGGCAGTTATTGCCATCCAACATCATTTCAGCTACACTTACTAGAAAGATGATTAGAAAGGGATGTGAAGCTTATCTAGCTCATGTGATAGACACCCAAGTGGGGAGTCCAGATCTTAAAGATATTCCTACAGTATGGGATTTTCCGGATGTCTTTCCGGAAGAATTACCGGGATTGCCTCCAGAAAGAGAGGTGCAGTTTGAAATTGAGACTATGCCTGGTGTAGAGCCAATCTCCATCACTCCTTATAGGATGGCACCTGCTGAGTTGAAAGAGTTGAAGGTGCAATTACAGGAATTATTAGATAAGGGTTTCATTCACCCTAGCGTGTCACCTTAGGGAGCACCAGTATTATTTGTGAAGAAGAAGGATGGTACTCTCCGACTATGCATAGACTACAGACAGTTGAATAAGGTGACCATAATGAATAGATATCCTCTGCCACGGATCGATGATTTGTTTGATTAGTTGAAGGATGCAACTGTATTCTCCAAAATTGACTTGAGATCAGGCTACTACTAGTTGAGGGTGCAGGAGCAAAGTATTCCTAAAATAGCCTTTAGGACTCGGTATGGTCACTATGAGTTCTTGGTAATGCCATTCGAGTTGACTAATGCTCCAGCTGCTTTTATGGGCATGATGAACACTATCTTCAGGCCATATTTGGATCAGTTTGTTGTGGTATTCATTGATGATATTTTGGTGTACTCAAAGAATGCAGAGGAACACGACAAGCACTTGAGGATAATATTGCAGACTTTGAGGGAGAAGCAGTTGTATGCCAAACTGTCGAAATGCGAGTTTTGGCTAAAGGAGATTTCATTTTTGGGACATATTGTATCTGCAGAGGGTTTCCAGGTGGATCCTAACAAAGTAGAAGCCATTCTTAATTGGAAGCCACCTAGAAATGTCACGGAAGTTTGGAGTTTCCTTGGTTTAGCTGGGTATTATCGAAGGTTTGTGAAGGGATTCTCCACGCTAGCGTCTCCACTGATGAAGCTACTTAGGAAGGATGTAAAATTTCAATGGACTGATCGATGCCAGGAAAGTTTTGATGAGTTAAAGAGGCATTTAACTGAAGCTCCAGTCTTAACCTTGCCCACTTTGGGTAAGGAGTATACCATATACATTGATGCTTCTCATAATGGATTAGGCTGTGTGTTGATGCAAGATAGAAACGTCATTGCCTATGTTTCATGCCAGCTTAAACCGCATGAGAGGAATTATCCTACACATGACTTGGAGCTAGCAGCCATTGTCTTTGCCTTGAAGATCTGGAGACATTACTTGTATGGGGAGAGATGTTATATATACACAGATCATAAAAAGTTTGAAGTACTTGGGCACACAAAAGGAGTTAAATTTGAGGCAAAGGAGATGGTTAGAACTGATAAAAGATTATGATTGTTTGATAGACTATCAGCCTGGAAAAGCTAATGTTGTAGCTGATGCTTTAAGTCGCAAGACTATGGCTGGTTTGAGGGTTTCTCCTTTGTCCATGGTGCATGAATTAAGGGCATTGCATGCTAATTTGGAGATTAATGAAGATGGGCAGATGGTAGCTACTTGGCAAGTGAAGCCAATGCTGGCAGAACAAATTAAAGCAGTTGCACAGAAGGATGATAAGTATGTGAAGTTGATGGAAGAGGCTCGAGATGGCAAGAAACCAGAATTATCAGTAAATGATGAGAGCTTGTTATTATATAAGGGCAGAATGTGCATTCCTGAGAATGTTGAACTGAGGCAGACCATTTTAAAGGAAGCACATGATTCACCTTTTGCAATGCACCCTGGTGGAACCAAAATGTATAGAAGTGTGAAAGAGCACTATTGGTGGAGAGGAATGAAGAAAGACATTGCAGAATATGTTGCCAAATGCCTAACTTGTCTTCAAGTAAAGGCAGAACACCAAATGCCTGCAGGGTTGCTACAGCCATTGCCAATTCTCGAGTGGAAATTGGAAAGAATCACTATGGATTTCGTGATAGGACTTTCATATATGATGATTTCGTGATTTCGTGAAAATTTTGTGTGATTAAAACTTATTTGTGTGATTAAAATTCTAATTAAAAAATTTAATTAGACATATGATGATTTTTTTAGATCATACAACAATTGCAAAATCAAAAATCAAACCATGCGCACCATGGGATACCCAAAGAGTGCACACCAAAGATGGAAGATCAAGCATGCCGCCATAACTTTTGATCCAACCAGCAAAGGATCAATCATCTCATGATCAAAACACACAAATAAATCATATAATCAACAATCTAAATGGAAAATATAGTGGCTCTGATACCAATTGAAGGAGCAGAAGCGTGAAAAACACAAGTTTATACCATTGAATTCAAAAATTTTTACGTAGGGTCACATGCATCATGCAAGATTTATTTTTATCTATTTGATTTCAATGATAAATAACATATTAAAACTCTTTTAATATGTTTTTGGATCTGTATTTGCCATTTAAGATTTTAGAATTAATCAGATTAATTTTAGAACCCTAGATTAAATCAAGAACAAACACACTAACCTCTTGATGCACTGCAGTATATTTCGGCCTTTGAGATTCGTCTTCAGGACACCAGATGTTGTCCCTCTAGCTTGTCCACACCAAGGACACCTATGACAGCCCTTGACCAGCTTCTAAAGCTTTTTCTATTATTTAGAAAATGAAGTTCTGCCTTTTAAGAGATTAAAGATTTTTAGTATTTTTAATTCAAGAGATTGTTTGCTAATCTCTTGGAATTGATGAGAGATGAAGAGGAAGAGAGAATATGAGTCTCAAGGGTGGTGGCACATAATGAGAGGCAGCAGCTGGTTTTTTTATTTTTTCATAACAACAGTTATATAGCTAGGTCACCACTTAAAACCTTACCACATGTCACCCTTTGATTGGTTCTAAGTTTAATTGACCCAATCACATTGTGCTAAGTGTCAAACCTATATTTAATCTTAATTTTAATCATCTTACATGATTAAAAGACATTTGACAAGCTTATGTGTAATTCCATGTGTCACCATCTCATGGTGCCACATGTCACCCTGTGAAATGACCAAAATGCCCTTGTGTCTTAATTTTGAGTTCTCAGTCCGAAATAATTATTTCTCTTCTTCTAATCAATTTATATCAAATATAAATTAATTAATTAATCTCTATTAATTAATTTCTCATTAATTAAATTTATATTTTAACACTTTAAATATAAATTTAACTTATACTATACATCCAATAATCTAGATTTGGTTTCAAGTCATGCTAAGGACTTTGCAATCTATTTGCAAACCAAACCTATTTAATTAATCAATTAAAATCTTTAATTAATTAATTAAATCATATTTAATTAGGTGATAATTTGTGTATGTGTGTGACTTACTAGGCTCATCACTAATTGGTAATGAGACATGATATCAACTCTTAATATCATCAGAACTCTTTCTTACCATAAATGATTTCTCTAAATCATTTTATGCACCTCATAGACCATGGTTAACACCTAGCATAGCATGCCATGGCCACCCAATTAGTAATAAGGTTTACATTAAATGAACCTATAACCATATGTTACCATGCACTGGAATGTCTCTGTTACAAAATCCCAACTCAAGCTGGAGTCATCATTTATGTCAAACTCCATTTGCTATGAATATTTCTATTGCTCCTTATAGGATGGCACCCACTGAATTGAGGGAGTTGAAAACTCAGTTGCAAGAGTTGCTAAATAAGGGGTTTATACACCCCAGTGTGTCACCATGGGGAGCTCTAGTGCTGTTTGTGAAAAAGAAGGATGGGACTTTGAGGCTATGCATTGATTACCGGCAGTTGAATAAAGTGACTGTGAAGAACAAATATCCGTTGCCTAGAATTGATGATCTGTTTGATCAGTTGAAGGGAGCAAGAGTATTTTCTAAAATTGATCTCAGATCAGGGTATCATCAGTTGAGGGTGAAGCATACAGATGTGCCAAAGACTGCATTCAGGACCCGGTATGGGCATTATGAGTTTCTGGTGATGCCCTTTGGCCTAACAAATGCACCAGCGGCATTCATGAACCTTATGAACCGTATCTTCCATCCACACTTAAATCGATTCGTAGTGGTCTTTATTGATGATATTTTTGTGTATTCCAAGACCAGGGAAGAACATGATGAGCATTTGAGGATTGTTCTGCAAACCCTGAGAGAAAAGAAGCTGTATGCTAAGTTGTCCAAGTGTGACTTCTGGTTGAATGAGATTGCATTCCTTGGACACATAGTGTCAGCTAATGGGATTAGGGTGGATCCCAAGAAAATAGAAGCAGTGATGGAATGGAAGCCTCCTAGAAATACAACTAAGGTCAGAAGCTTCTTGGGGCTAGTTGGGTATTATAGAAGATTTGTGAAGGAATTTTCCTTAATAGCTGCTCCAATGACCAAGTTGTTACACAAGAATGTCAGATTTGACTGGAATGACAAGTGTCAAACCAGTTTTGAGAAGTTGAAGGCTATGTTGACAGAGGCACCAGTGTTAACACAGCCAGTGTCAGGAAAGGACTTCGTGGTCTACAGTGATGCCTCTCATAATGGGTTAGGGTGTGTATTGATGCAAGAGGGGAAGGTGGTCGCCTATGCTTCCAGGCAGCTAAGGCCACATGAACAAAATTACCCTACCCATGATCTAGAGCTTGCAGCAATTATCTTCGCACTGAAGATATGGAGGCATTACTTGTATGGGAAAAAGTGCTACATTTACACAGACCACAAAAGCCTGAAATACTTGCCAACCCAGAAGGAGCTCAACCTTAGACAGAGGCGATGGATTGAGTTCCTGAAGGACTACGATTGTGTAATTGACTACCATCATGGGAAGGCAAATGTAGTTGCTGATGCTTTGAGCAGAAAGTCCATCACAGATTTAAGATCATTGAATGCCCGTCTAACTTTGATTCGAGATGGAGCTATTTTGGCTGAGTTGCAAATGAGGCCAAACTCACTGCTGACAGATTTTAGATGGGCAAAAGCGGATGAGAAGCTAATGGCTATTATGAGTAAAATCTCGGAGGAAAAATGGCGACTATGAGGTGAAAGCGGATGGGTGTTTGTACTACAAAGGAAGACTGTGTACCGGATAATGGGGAATTGAAGGCGATGATTCGAAAGAGGCACACACCGGTGTATATGCTATGCACCAGAAGTACAAAGATGTATTATGATCTGAAGCTTGATATTGGTGGCACAGTATGAAGAAGGACATAGCGACTATGTGACTAAATGCTTGACATGTCAGCAAGTCAAGGCAGAACATCAAGTTCCATCGGGTTTGCTACAGCCTATACGCATACCTGAATGGAAATGGGATCGGGTCACCATGGATTTTGTAAGTGGTCTACCTCTCACCCAGAAGAAACATGACGCAGTATGGGTGATAGTAGATAGATTGTGAAGTCGACACACTTTCTGCCCGGCTAGGGTGACTACTCACTGGAGAAGTTAGCATAATTGTATATCAGTGAGATAGTTAGACTGCATGGAATTCCACTTTCCATCATATCTGATCGAGACCCAAGGTTTACATCGAGATTTTGGAAGAAGTTCCATGAATCCTTGGGTACACAACTCCACTTCAGCACAGCTTTCCATCTTCAGACGGATGGGCAATCAGAAAGATTAATCCAGGTAAACAATTGAAACCAACTAGATAAATACACATATTGAACTGAAATGACAATAATAACATGAAATATATGTCAGGTCCTTGAGGATATGCTGAGGAGTTGTGTCATTGAGTTTAAGGGAAGTTGGGATAGGTACCTCCCACTGGCAGAATTTGCATACAACAATAGCTACCAAGCTAGGATTCAAATGGCCCCATATGAAGCACTGTATGGGAGAAAATGTAGAACTCCAGTGTGCTGGACTGCATTGGGCAAAGACAAACTAGTAGGGCCAGACCTGGTGAAACAGACTGAGGAGAAAGTGAAACTAATCAAAGCCAATCTGAAGGTTGCCTCAGATAAACAGAAATCCTATGCCGACTTGAAGAGAAAAGAAATAGAATACACAGTTGGCGACAAAGTTTTCCTCAAGGTGTCACCGTGGAAGAAGGTATTGAGGTTTGGAAGAAAAGGTAAGTTAAGCCCTAGGTTCATTGGCCCATATGAAGTTATTGAACGTGTGGGTCCAGTGGCCTATAGGCTAGCTTTACCACTAGAGCTGGACAAGATCCACAATGTATTCCACGTGTCCATGCTCAGAAGATACCGCTCAGATCCTTCACATGTCATCTCCAGGGAAGAAATTGAAATACAACCGGATTTGACATATGAAGAAGAACCTCTACGGATCCTGGCTCGGGAAGTGAAAGAATTGAGAAATAAGCAGATTCCACTGGTGAAAGTGCTTTGGAGGCACCACAACACCGAGAAGGCAACTTGGGAAAGTGAAGAGACGATGAGGCAGCAGTTCCCTCAACTATTTGCATTAGGTAAATTTCGAGGACGAAATTTAAATTAGAGGGGAAGAGTTGTAACACCCTCCCTGTAGCAACTCCGTACATTCTACTGTTCCAGTAGCCGGTGTCGGTCCGGACAGCTAGAACGTCTGGAAAAATATCTAAACTAAAGTTAGGAACCATAATTAACTCAAATATTAGTAAGCAAAATTTAGTAAAAATTTTAGAAATAAAATACAAACAAGTTAAACGAGCCGGTGTCCTAGCGATGGGTAACCCAGAGGGAAGTTGCGGTTCTTGCAACTAGGAGCCCTAGACCCGAGAAAAAATTCATAAAATAATTTTTAAGACTCCAGAGAAGGGTCACTGAGGTTCCTATGGCATTAGAATGCCAAGAAAATACCTAGAAAAAATTTTCAATCGGTACAGACAATTTTGACCCGTTAAGCCAAACGGAGGGCATTTTGGTCATTTCGCCTTCAGAGGTGATTTTTGGCCGACTTGTCCAGTTGAGTAAATAATTAATGTGACATAAAATATGAATAAACATTACTAGAAATTAAATTGAAAATGAGTAGTGAAGAAAAGAAAAGAAAATGAGGAAAAAGGCTTATTTATGACATCATGATGATGTCATTTAAAAGCTATAACCAATCATATTTAAACAACCTATTAACTAACAAATAAAAGAGAAAAATTGAGACCAAAATAAATCAAAAAGCCAGCAGCCATCCCCTTCCCCAAAACCAGCCGAAATTCATACCCCAGCCCAACCTCCATTGACAACTTCAAGCAAGCTCCATTTCCCTCTTCATTTCACCATAAACCCTAGACACCTTTCACAAAAATTTATCCTTGCACCTTGCATAACCTTTTGGCAGCCAAGAAAAGGAAAAGAAGTGAAGTTTTGAGCTTGGGAAAAATCTGCCTACAAAAGGTTAGTGCACATATGTATTTAAAACTCATTAATTCCATGTTAGAGATTTGTAATAGGTAAGAAATTGTGAAATAAATGAACCAAACTCATGTGTATGTCCACCATAGAATTCGGCAGCCTTAAGGAAGGAATGATTTTGATTGTTTTGATGGACTTAGAGTGGACTAGAAATGATGTTTAAGGTATATATCTACATGGATAATGAATTAGTGTGCTAACTAAAGCATCTTGTATGAATCATAATGTGAAGCTAGGGTTTTGGGAGTAAAATGTGAACTTGGCATATGAAATTGTTAAAGAACATCCTAATGGTCAATTAGTGACCATTTGAGAAAATTTGACCATAATTTGGACAGAAATATAGCATGGCAAAGTGAATGAGTATGCTGCCAAGTGAGTGCAGCAGGGTGGCTGTGATTCCAGCCCACTTGGACTGCCATATCTTTGGCTGTGTTGGTCCAATTGGTGTTTGGCCAATTGGACATGAACCTAGGCTTATAATGGCACATTTTTGCTGAAGAAACCATGCCCAAAAGACCAAAGCAAGAAGACCAAAAGTTGGTCCCAATCCGGATACCCTGCAACAGCACCTGCAGAAATGACCAAATGAATAGTAACTGTTCATTTGGCTATAACTCACTGTAGATATGGTCAATTGACCTGAAATGTTTACAGCAATAAGTTAAGACATAGACAAACAACTTTCATGAAGAAACCTACCCCAAATTATGACCAGAACTTAACCCAAATGGCAGTCACAGTCACTATTCATGGTACTGTAGATTTGGTAATTCTGCAGTTTTGGCAATCCGGCCAGCTGTGGTTTTTGGACCATATCTGGAGCTACAAAACTCCAAATGGAGTGATTCAAAAAAGTAAATTCAACTAGACAAAATAAGGAACAACTTTCATGTTTACCATTTCCTCAAATTCCCACTGCAACAGGGCCCAATGGAATAGTAAAGTTGGGTCACAAAAACTGAAAATTCTGCTCTCTAGGTTTTAGGTTTGGAAATGGATTTAGGGGTTAATTCCAACAAGTTTTAAATGCAAAATGTGGTATGTTGGGAGTGTCACAACCAATATACCTATTTTCTATCCAAAAGTCAACATTTTTGTTGACCAATGGGGTGAATAGTGACACCAAAACTTGAAATTCACAAATTGAAGAATTTAAAAGTTTCAAATGCCCTAGTATACCTAACAAGATTGGTTTGGATAGTTTGGCAAGCCAATAGGTTCGATTAGCGATCGCACATGGCAATATGCCATTCAGTGAATTTATGGCTTTTAGCAATTCTGACATTGTATAGAGATTTGGCCTTGTGCCTGACGTTATCACAGCAAGTTAGCAGTTCTGTTGCACACCGGGAGATGCATATGTGACCGATGGTGTGACGGCCGAGGTACTTGATACCCAAAGGCGGTTACCGTTTATCCAGTCCAGTCATCTAGTGTAGGTTACTTGGACAAACAAATGAATGAAAGTGGACAAAGTTAATGATATACAAATTCAAAACAATTAAAACATATACATTCACTACATATTTATTTTCTACTATTTTCTTTTATTTTATTATAGCACCACTAAGCATTATTGCTTAGCGCGTTGCTTTTGCCTCGCGTAGGTACTGGAGATACTGATCGTGAGCCCAGTAGACAGCAAACTGGGTGAGTCCATCCTGCAGTTCTGCACAGTGTCCGTGTCACCTCACCACCTGCAGTGCATTGGTAGGGCACTAGGTGTCATTTTGCCATTTTGTAACTAAATTTTTATTTTCTCATATGTATTTAGAATTATGTAATGTATTTTGATGTTCATGTAAATTATGAAAATTGTATTTGTGAATGGAAAAATAAATATCTAATTGTGATTTATACTTGATTATCACATGTGATGGATGATTGAGAACTGAAATTGAAGAACGTTGTTGAGATTTTGATATTGGAGTTTGAGATGATGAGACATGAATATTGGAAGTGTTTTTCACAGGTTCCGAAGAACTGTTTTCTCCATTTTTAGCCGGTACTCTGCCGGATTTTCTTTAAAATTTTCGGAACCTCAAATAAATAATACTTTTGATAAATGGCTTAAATAAATTATATTTCATAAACTATATTCAAAACTATGACAAAAATTAATTAAGGTAAAATAGAGTGTGCCGGTACACCGTGTGACATATCTTACTCGGATATACTATAGCCGTGTAAGGGGTGTCACATTTATGTTACTTTGTGCTAGAAATACTGTCCCTCATATTCTTAACAGCTTAAGAATAGAATTTCAAACAAAATACAATAGACCTTTTCTATTACACATAAATATATTATGTAAACGGAAAAGTGGAAATGCCCTTTATTAATAAAAAACATGTACAAGATACATACTAAATGATATACTCTAGGGCATAATACTAACACCTATGGAATTAGAATGCCAAGAAAATGCTTAGGAAAATTTTTCAATCGGTACAGACAATTTTGGCTCAATAAGCCAAACGGAGGGCATTTTGGTCATTTCGTCTTCAGAGATGATTTTTGGCCGACTTGTCCAGTTAATTAAATAATTATTATGACATAAAATATGAATAAATATTACTAAAAATTGAATTGAAAATGAGTAGAAAAGAAAAGAAAAGAAAAAAAATGAATTAAATGGGAATTTTTGACATCACATGATGTCATTAGTGCGCCTCCACCCAATCACATGGTGACACATGGCTATAACCCATTTAAAATGACTAAATGGGCAGAAAAAAGAAAAAAAAAATTCAGTTCTCCTCCTTCGATCAGCCAAACAAGACACTTCTCCTAACCCTTACCACCATTAAAGCTTATCCAAGCTTTATAACCCACCCAAATCTCACTTGAAACCCTAAGTCCGCTTCAACAAAACTTATCTCCACATCTTGAGCAAGTGTTTGGCTGCCAAAAAAGCCAAAGAAAGTGAAGAAATTTTGAGTGGAAAAATTCTGCTCAAAAGGTTAGTGTCCAATCTCCTCCTTTTCTTGCTTAATTCATGTTTAAGGCCATGAGTCAAGTGGAAATTGTCATTAAAACATAATATAATTTATATGTATTTATCTATAAAATTTCTGTAGCTTAGGGATGTTAAGGGTTTCATCAATTTCCTTGAAATAAAATGGTATGTGAGCTGCCTTGACATGAGATGAGTGTGTAAACATTTAAGTACAAGTGAAATGTATGTATGGAACTAGAAAACTTGGAGACTTGAACAAAATTAGGTTTTGCTCATATAATGTTATATGAAAATTGTAATGGTCAATTAGTGACCATTTGACTATATGTGAGGAGGAATTGAAGTGATTTAGGACAATGGAATTGAGGTTAGGCAAGCTACCCTTGGCTGACCTGCAGGACTGACCATGAGTCCAGCAGGTTTGGGCAGCAATAACTGGAGTTGTAGAGGTTCAACTGGTGCAAGGCCAATTGGACATGAAACTAGACACATAATGGCACAATTTTGGTGAAGAAACCTTGCCCAGAAAACCAAACCAAGTTGACCTAAAAATTGCCCTAATCCGGGTAACTTGCATTCTGCCTGGGCAAAATGACCAAATGAACAGTATTTATTCATTTGGTCATAACTCAGTGTAGAAAAGTCCAATTGACCTAAAATTTTACCAGAAGAAAGCTGAGACATAGAACTAAAACTTTCATGAAAAATACAAATCCAAATTCTGACCATAATCTAGTCAAATTGCCAACCAAACTTAGGTTATCAAATCTGGCAGAACCAGTTTTGCCCAAAATTTTGGATTCTGTCCAATCTGGCCAGTTATGGTTTTTAGGCCATAACTTGAGCTACAAAACTCCAAATGGAGTGATTCAAAAAAGGAAATGTAACGAGACAAAATAAGGAACAACTTTCATGAAGACAATTTTGCCAAATTCCTACTGTACAAATAACCAATGGAATAGTAAATATAAGGCTTGAAATCTGAAAATTTTGAATAACTAACATTAAGCTTAGAAATGGTATTGGCAACTAATACCAACAACTTTAGAATGCAAAATGTGGTATGTTGGGAGTATTAGAACTAATGTACCTATTGTCTATGCAAAAGTTAACATTTTAGTTGCCTAATGAAATGAATAGTAACACCTAAACTTAAATTTCAAGAATTGTAAAGTTCAAAAGTGTAACATGCCCTAGTACACCTAGCAAGATTGGTTTGGATAGGTTGGCATGCCAATAGGGTTCAGTTAGCAGTACTGCACATGGTATTATGCCATTCTGTGATTTTATGGCTTTTAGCCATTATGACATTGTGTTGATACTTGGCCTTGTGCCTAATATTTATTCTGACTCATTAGTCGCTCATTACATTGCCTGCACGAGATACATATGTGACCGATGGTGTGATGGCCTGAGGTACTTGATACCCAGTGCCAGTTTACCCGTTTATCCAGTTCAGTCATTTAGTATAGGTTACTTGGGCAACTAAAAATGAAAGTGGATAAATTTAATGAAATTATCAATATAACAAATACAAAATAAATAAGATTACCAATAATGATCGAAAAATTGTCTGCATCAGACATCAGAACATACACTACATATTTATTTTATATTATTTCTTTTTATTTTATTATTGGCACCACTAAGCATTATTTATTAGCGCGTTGCTTTTTGCCACGCGTAGGTTCTGGAGAGACCGACCGAGAGCTCAATAAACCACAGACTGGGTGAGACCATCTGCAGCTCCGCATAGTATCCGTGTCACCTCACCGTCTTCAGTGCATTGGTAGGACACTAGGTTTCATTTTGGTATTATGTAATAAAACTTTTATTTTCTCATATATGATTAAGACTTATGTAATGTATTTTGATATTAATGCAAATAGTGAAAATTGTGTTTATAAATGGAACATTGAGTATTTATTTATGACTTGTATATGAATATTATGTGAAATGAATGAATGAGAAATGGAAATATTGTTGAAAAATATTGAGACATAGCTGATGAAATGAAGTTTGGGAATGATAGAAAATTTTGGAAGTGTTTTTCACGAGTTCCAAAGAACTGCTTTATCCATTTTTAGCCGGCACTCTGTCGGATTTTTTATAAAATTTGCGGAACCTCAAATAAATTATAATTTCAATAAATGACTTAAATGAATTATATTTCACAAATTATACTTCATAACTTTGAAAAAGATAAATTAGGAAGGATAAAAATGATTGAAATAAAATAGGGTGTTCTGATACACTGTGTGACATATCTTACTCGGCTATACTGTAGACGGGTAAGGGGGTGTCACAATAATTCATTTGAATCATTTATTGAAATCATAAATTTTTTTTTTGAGGTTACGCTTATAGAAAATCCGGTAGAGTACCGGCTAAAAATGGAGAAAACAGTTCTTCGGAACTTGAGAAAAACACTTCCAAAATTTTCAATCAATCCCAAACTCCATATCATCAGCAAAATCTCAATATTTTTCAACAATATTTCCATTTCTCAATCATTCATTTCATAGGATATTAATGTACAAGTCATAAATAAATATTCACTTTTTCATTCATAAACATAATTTTCACTTTTTACATTGATAACAAAATACATTACATGATTCTCAATTTATTATGAGAAAATAAAAGTTAATTACAAAATACCCAAAATAAAACCTAGTGTCCTACCAATGCACTAATGTCGGTAAGGTGACACGAACACTATGCAGGGCTATAGAAGGTCTCACCCAGTCTGTGGTCTACTGGGCTCTCGGTCAGTCTCTCCAAAACCTACGCGTGGTAAAAGCAATGCGCTAAGCATTAATACTTAGTGGTACCAATAATAAAATAAAAAGAAATAACAGAAAATAAATATGCAGTGCATGTTCTGATGTCTTATGCAAACAATTTTTCGATCATTATTGGTAATCTTATTTATTTTGTACTTGTTATATTCATAATTTCATTAAATTTATCCACTTTCATTTTTTGTTGCCCAAGTAACCTATACTGGATGACTGGACTGGATAAACGGGTAAACTGGCACTGGGTATAAAGCACCTCGGGCCGTCACACCATTGGTCACATATGTATCTCCTGGTGTGCAATAGAACAGTTAATGAGCTTTAATAAATATTAGGCAAAAGGCCAAGTATCATCACAATGTCAGAATGGCTAAAAACCATAAAATCACAGAATGGCATAAAGCCATGTGCAGTACGGCTAACTGAACCCTATTGGCATGCCAACCTATCCAAACCAATCTTGCTAGGTGTACTAGGGCATGTTACACTTTTAAATTCAACAATTTTTGAAATTTAAGTTTAGGTGTTACTATTCATTTCACTAGTCAACTAAAATGTTGACTTTTGCATAGGGAATAGGTACATTAGTTCTAATACTCCCAACATACCATATTTTTCATTCTAAAGTTGTTGGAATTGGTTGCCAATACCATTTCTAAGCTTAGTGCTAGTTGTTCAAAATTTTCAGATTTCAAGCCTTGTGTTTACTGTTCAATTGGTCATTTTTACAATAGGAATTTGGCAAAGTTGTCAACATGAAAGTTGTTCCTTATTGTGTCTAGTTACATTTCTTTTTTTTTTTAATCACTCTATTTGGAGTTTTTTAGCTCAAGTTATGGCCTAAACACCATAACTGGCCGGATTGCAAACTTTCCAGATTTTCTGGATCGACCAAATCTATAGTGTTTTGTGTAGTGACTGCAGGTCACTTTTTGAACATGTTATGGTAAAATTTTGGGTTAGGTTTCTTCATTAAAGTTGTAGGAATATATCTTAGCTATCTATTGGTAAAATTTCAGGTCAATTTGACCTTGGTACACTGAGTTATGACCAAATGAATAGACACTATTCATTTGGTCATTTTGCCCAGGCAGAATTCAAGTCACCTGGATTAGGGCAATTTTTAGGTCAACTTGTTTTGGTTTTCTGGGAAAAGTTTCTATACCGAAGTTGTGCCATTATGTGTCTAATTTCATGTCCAATTGGCCTTGTACCAATTGAACCTCTGCAATTCTATTTATAACTGCCCAACCCTACTAGACTCAGGCTCAGTCCTGCAGGTCAGCCAAGGTAGCTCTCCCACACTCAAATGCCAAGCCTCAACTCACTTCATTTCCTCATCATACACATTCAAATGGTCACTAATTGACCATTACAAGGTTAATGAACCATCACATGAGCAAACCCTAATGTTGTTCAAGTGTCCACATTTTCAAGGTTCATTCATGCATCACACTTACATTTCACTTACTCTTACATGTTCAATCACTCATCTCATGCTATGGGTAGCTCATAAATACTTTACCTCAAGTAAATTCATCAAACCCTAACCATCCCTAGGCTGACCAAATTGTAGGGATGAATATACATAAGTTTTAGTTTGTTTTTCTTACACTTTTCCACTTATCTCATGCCAATAAACATGAATTAAGTAAAAGAGAGAGGAGATTAAACACTAACCTCTTTGAGCAGAATTTCTAGGTAACAAAACTTCAATCCTTTCTTTTCTTTTTGCTACAACTAGCTTCTCCAAGATGTGGGAATAATTTTTAGTGAAGTGAGTTTAGGGTTTTGTGGGGAGGAAGCTTAGGAAAATCAAGCTTTAAAAGAGAAAATGGAGAGAGAGCTTCTTAGCTATGGTGGACGGGAAATGAGGAAGAAGAGTACAGTTTTTTTCATTTCAATTTTCTACCCATTTAACTCATTTTAAGTGGTTTATGGAAATATTTCACAATGTGATTGGGTGAGAGTGCTTAGTGACATAACCATGAGGTTAAAATTGTAATTTTAATTCATTTTCTTTTCTTTTCTTTGCTACTCATTTTCAATTTAATTTTTAGCAATATTTATTCACATTTTGTGTCATAATAATTACTTACTTAACTGGACAAGTCATCCAAAAATCACCTCTGAAGGTAAAATGACCAAAATGCCCTTCGTTTGGCTTAATAGACCAAAATTGTCTGTACCAATTGAAAAAATTTTATAAGCATTTTCTTGACATTTTAATGCCATAGGAACCTCAATGACCATTCTCTGGAGTCCTAAAAATTATTTTATGAATTTTTCCCTGGGTCTAGGGCTCCTAGTTGCGAGAACTGTAACTTCCCACTAGGTTACTCATCGCTAGGGTACCAGCTCATTTAACTTGGTTGTATTTTATTTCTAAAAATTTTCCTAAATTTTTCTTATTAATATTTGAGTTAATTATGGTTCCTCACTTTAGATTAAATATTTTTCCAAATGTTCTAACTTTCTGGACCGACACTAGTCACCGGAATAGTAGAATGTACAGAGTTGCTACAGGGAGGGTGTTACAATACCATGTGACGCAGAATGTCAACCACGTATGCAGTCAGTATAGCTAAAAAGCTATGATAACACATAATCAGGCATAAAAGCCATGAGTGCGGGCATAAAGCCATGAGTGCGGGCATAAAGCCATGAATACAGGTATAAAGCCTTTCGCAGTACTACTAAAACAATACCCTATTGGCATGCTAATCTATCCAATCTGTCACACGTGTCTAGGCAATACATGGACACATAGTACCATTAGGAGTCTATATGTTTCATCATTTCATTATATTTTTCATTTATATTTTTATAGCATTCTAATTTTGTTTATAGTGAACGCATAATTTCCAAATTCACATTTCTAGGTAATTTATGCATTCATCGTAATATTCATACTAATTTCAATTCACATTTATTTGATTTCATGTACCATTTACATTCAAACAACTTTCCTTTCTCTCTTGATGGGAACCTAAATCCCAAATGGCACTTTTATCTCATTTATACATTCAACAATCTATTCATGTAAAGTACATTTTATATTCTAGTGGTATCACTTTTGTTTTATTAGGCCTACTAGTAATGGGAATACAAATCTTAACTATATACTCACATAACTTAAATGTTCATTAAGTCATTTAGGTAAATTACTATTTCTATTCCAAGTAATCTATGAACATTTTATGGATTTCAAATTTCATACCTTAATTTTCTCTACCAAATTAGTTCTTACACTTTGTGTCTTTGTATTACTATTTACATTATTATTCACTCAAATTGTTGACTTTTTAATACATAATAAATTTATTGAACCTAAGTTCACCAAGATACCATATTTTGCATTCTAAAGTTGTTAGTATTAGATGCCAATACCATTTGAAAGCTTAGTGTTGGTTACTTTACAATTTTTAGATTTCAAGCACTAAGTTTACTGTTCTATTGGTCATTTGTACAGTAGGAATTTGACAAAATTGTCTTCATAAAAGTTGTTCCTTATTATGTCTAGTTACATTTTTTTTTTGAATCACTCCATTTGGAGTTTTGTAGCTCAAGTTATGGTCATTTTACCATAACTGGCCGGGTTGACCTGTACCTAGAATTTCTGGGCAATTTGGTTCTGCTAGATTTGGTGACCTAAGTTTGGTTGGCAATTTGACTAGGTTAAGGTCATAATTTGGATATGTGTTATGCATGAAAGTTGTAGCACTATGCTTAGCTTTCTGCTGGTAAAATTTCAGATCAAATTAACATTTCTATGCTGAGTTATGACCATTTGAACAAACACTATTTATTTGGTCATTTTCCAAGGATAGCATGTTGGTCACCAGGATTAGGGTAATTTTTAGTTTAATTTGGTTTGGTTTTCTAGGTAGGGTTTCTTCACCAAGTTGTGCCATTATATGTCTAGTTTCATTTCCAATTGGCCTTGCACCAATTGAATCTATACAACTCCAGTTATAGCTGACCAAACCTGTTGGACTCACATCTAGACTTGCAGGGCCACACATGGCAGCATACCATTTCAATTCCAATACCACAATGGTCTCCAATTTAAGGTCAAATTTCATCAAATGGTCACTAATTGACCATTAGAATTTAATTTAAACATCTAAGCATTAAATCCTCAATTAAACCTCAAAACCCTAACCCTAACAATCCAACACTTTATCTAACATACACAAATCAACATCTAACTCTAATATAATTATCAAACATCATTCCCAAGCAATTTAACTCAATCAAATCAATAATTCTCAACCTTCCCCCATGGCTGCCAAAAATTAGAATGTTCATAATATGCATATTTTCTTCAAATTTTCTCCATTTTCTAACTTAACTCAAGGTTCAAATCTAAAATATAAAGAGAGAAGGAAGAGATTTAGCACTAATCTCTTTTAACCACTTTGTTAAAACTTCAATCTCTCTTCAATTTTCTACTACTTAAAGCTTCCTCAAGGTGTAAGATGAAATTTTTGTGAAGACAACTAGGAGTTTTGGGGTGAGATAAGGGAGAAAATGAAGCTTACAAGCTTCATCAATGGTAGAACCCCTTCTCTCTCTCTCTCTCTTTCTCTCTATGGTGCGGCTGTTTGAAAATGGGAGTGCATACTGGTTTTTCATTTTGTCTCTTTTTAATTAGTTTTTATCCCTTTTAATTAGTTTGTCAAGTTGTGATTGGGTGGAGAATGTTTAATGATATCATATGATGTCATAATTCCTAATTTCTTTTATTTTTCTTTCCTTTTCTTTGCTACTGATTTCCAATTCAATTTTTAGCAATATTTATTCACATTTTACATCATAACAATTATTTACTTAACTGGACAAGTTAGCCAAAAATCATCTCTGAACACGAAATCACTAAAATGTCCTCCGTTTGGCTTAACAGACTAAAATTGTCTGTATTAATTGAAAAATTTTTCTAAGCATTTTCTTGGCATTCTAATGACATAGAACCCTCAATAACTCGTCTCTGGAGTCCCAAAAATTATTTTATGAATTTTCTCCTGAGTTTAGGGCTTTTAGTTGCGAAGATCGCAACTTCCCACTAGGTTACCCATCGCTAGGGCACCTGTTCATTTAACTTGGTTGTATTTTATTTCTAAAATTTTTTCTAAATTTTTCTTAATAATATTTGAGTTCATTATGGTTCCTCACTTTAGTTTAAATATTTTTCTAGACGTTCTAGCTGTTCGAACCGACATTGATCATCAAAACAGTAGAATGTACAGAATTACTACAGTGAGGGTATTACAAAGCCCCAGACCCATGTAACCTTCTGCTAGAAGAAAGCTAGATAGCTAATGGAGAAACAAAAGTACACGGCTCATGTAATTAGACCCGTGTAATCTACATGTCAGGACCCGTGTAGTTGGTGCAGACCCTTGTAAGTTTCTACCGGGCACAAGCTTGAAGAACCTTATGGGAACAAAAGTACACGGCCCGTGTAACCAGGCTCGTGTACTTGGCACAGACCCGTGTAAGTTTCTATGCCAATGCAAGACTCCGCAGTTCCGCTCCAGCAAGTTACACAGCCCTGGGCCGTGAACTGTGCGGCAGTCAGTTTTATAACTCGAATTCCTGCTCTTGTTTTCTTATTCAAATGAGACTCCTAAAGCCTTTTGGACTCAAAATGACCTAACCCTAGAGCAACCATTATAAATAGAAGAGAAAACATCAGAAAGCGGGGCTCTCTTTTATCTTTTGACAGCACTTTTGAGGAGTTTTGAAGGAGAGAAATCCACACTCTACACTCTCTCTATCCATCTCGAGGAGAGAAACATCAGTACCGAAAGGAGTTTTCCAGCTGAAGCTCCACGAGATCAAAGCTGCAAACTCTCTTCGGTTCCTTCATTGCATCCCCTTAGACATATTTTTATTATTTTGTTTCTTCTACATGATTTTCTTTTTACTATTTTTACCTTTTCTCATGATGTTTGCTGAACTCACCATGAGTGAATTGTTTTCTTATTCTGGATTTGGGAGAGTAATGCTTGTAATTATTATTATGGATGAACACGAAGTTTTATTTATTGGATTTGAGATTTCTTTCTTAATTTAATTTATTGTGATCTTAATGCATGCTATGTGCTGGTACCCACTTAGCCATGATTGTAGATGTTAATTGAAGGACTGAAAGGTTAAGATTAATATTAGAAAATCAAGATCTTGAACCTAGGAATTCTGACCTAGACATAGGCTGATACCTTTGTGGAACTTCAAAATTGGTCAAAGATCTTAAAGGATTTTAATTAATTTGATCACCACGAAAGTCAGGTTTGAGTTAATTAGAATACACCCTAGGTACCTTGAGAGAGGATTTAAGATAACTTAGGACTGATTTCCATCAAGGAAAATGATCCTCAATTCAGTAAATAAATGAGATAACATCCCTAGCAAGATTCAAGTATGAAATCTTAATTCCAGAATTGTTTCAAATAAATTATTTTATTTTAAGTTTACCATTCTAGTGTTTAAGGTTAACAAACTTCATTCCCTAAGTATTCGATAGCCTAGACAGTCAAAATTACTGTGTAGATTGCTACTTACTGTGACACCTCTTACCCATCTGCAGTATAGCCGAGCAAGATATGCCACACAGAGTACTGGAACACCATATTTTATCTTAATTATTTTACCCTTCCTTAATTTATTTCTATATGGTTATGAAGTGTAATTTGTGAAATTTAACTCATTTAAGTCATTTATTGAAATTATAAATTCATTTAAGATTCCAAAAATTTTATAGAAAATCCGACAGAGTATCGGCTAAAAATGGAGAAAACAGTTCTTCGGAACCTGTGAAAAATACTCCCAAATATTCATCCATATTCTCAAACTCCAATAACCATCAACATGGTCTCAACAATTCTCAATATTCACAACCATCTCAAGTTTTCAACATGAGCCCACAATTTCATTCAAATCAAAATCAAATTTGATTTCATGAAGATATTCTCAAATTATATTAATTAACGAAATTTTACAAAATATGTGCATCAACACATGATTACATAAATTTACTATTTACATGAGTTCATATTTTACAAACCACAAACTACTGCCCATTACAAAATACAAAAACAAAATTTTAAAAGGAACCTAAGGGTCCTACAACTGATGCACTGCAGATGTGAGGTGACTCTGACTCTATGCAGATCTGTGACCTCACTCAGTCTATGGTTTGCTGGGCTCTCTATCTGTCTCTCTAGAACCTAGACGTGGCAAAAAGTGACGCGCTAAGCAATAATGCTTAGTGGTGCCAATAATAAAATAAAAAGAAGTAAAAGAAAATAAATAAACAGTGTATATATTGATGTCTCATGCAGACAAATTTTTGGTAATTATTTGTAGTCTATTTATTTGGCGCTTGTTATATCAATGATTTCATTAAATTTATCAACTCCATTTTGGGTTGCCCAAGTAACCTATACTGGATGACTGGACTGGATAAACAGGTAAACTGGCACTGGATACCAAGAACCTCGAGCCGTCACATCATCAGTCACGTATGTATCTCCCGATGTGCAACAGAACAGCTGATAAGCTGTAATAAACGTTGGGCACAAGGCCAAGTATCATCATAATATCAGAATGATTAAAAGCCATACAATCATAGAATCGCATAATGCCATATGCAGTACTACTAACTGAACCCTATTGGCTTGCCAACCTATCCAAACCAATCTTACTAAGTGTACTAGGGCACATTACAAAGTTGTTGATTGAATTTTAATGCTTTACATGTAAGGTTACTATTCATTTTACTATTTAGGTCAAATTATTGGCTTTCCAATGCATAATAGTTACATAAGTCCTAATCACACAAATTTACCACATTTGGATTCCTAAAAGTATTGGCATTAATTGCCAATCCATACTTCTAACTAATGGTGAATAAATTAGAAATTTCAATTTTGGGTGATAGAGTTTATTGTTCCATTAGGCCATTCTACAGCGAGAATTTGGCCAAATGTTCTTCATCAAAGTTGATCCTTATTGTGTCTAGTTACATTTCTTTTTTTGAATCACTCCATTTGGAGTTTTTTAGCTAAAGTTATGTCCTAAAAACCATAACTAGCCAGATTGCAATTTTTCCAGAGATTCAAGGCAGAATCAATTCTGTAGTTTTTGTACACTGAGTACAGGTCAGTTTTTGGACATTTTATGGTCAAAATTTGGGTTTGTTTTCCTCATGAAAGTTGTAGGGCTTTGTCTTAGCTTTCTATTGGTAAAAATTCAGGTCAATTGGACCTTTCTACACTGAGTTATAGCTAAATAAATAAATACTGTTCATTTAGTCACTTTGCCCAGGTAGAATGTAAGTCACTCGGATTTGGTCAATTTTTAGGGCATCCTATGTTTAGTTTCTGGATAGAGTTCCTTCACCAAAATTGTGCCATTATGTGTCTAATTTCATGTACAATTGGCCTTCCACCAATTGAACCTACACAACCCATGTTATAGCTGCCCAAATATGCTGGACTCACATTCAGACCTACAGGGCACTCAAGGCAGCACGCCCAACCTTAAATCCCAAGCTACCATTCACTTCAATTCCTCATTATACTCAGCCAAATGGTTACTAATTGACCATTAAAACCTCCATTTACTAACACATAAGCAGAATCCCAAGTTTTCCCCCAAACCCTAACTCTAATAACTTCAATACTTCATATAAATGCAATCAATGACTTAAGGCATCAAGTTCATTTTCAATGGCAGTCATGTACAACTATAATTCATTCAAATTAAAGGAAACCTAATGTACCCTAAGGCTACTGAAATTTGGTGAAATTCAGCCATGCAAAATTTATTTAAATTAGCTTAGTTTCATACTCAATTCATGTTCTCCGTGATGTATACACAAAGTAATTAAAACTAATTGGCACTTACCTTGATTGAGCTAATTCCTAAAGCTTAAGAACTCCTCTTTTTCTCTTTCTTTTTATTGCCCATGACTTGCTCTAGGTGTAAGAATAAATATTTGTGAAGGGAAGTTAGGGTTTTGGGGTGATTTGGGTGGTGAACTCAAGCTTGGTGAAGCTTTATTGGTGGAAGGGAGAAAGAGAGAGTTTCGGATGGAAGAAGAAAGGAGAAAGCAATCTAATTTTTTTCTTTCATTTCTATCCATTTAACTCATTTTAAGTGAGTTATAGTCATGTGTCACCAAGTGATTGGGAGGAGGAACACTAATGACATCATGTGATGTCATAATTTCTCGTTTAATTCATTTTCTTTTTCTTTTCTTTTCTAATCAATTTCAATTTAATTTGTAGCAATATTTATTCATATTTTATGTCATAATAATTATTTACTTGTAACGATTGGGCTCCAACCACTAGAGGAATTGTCCGCTTTGGCTATAAGCCTCACGGTTTTGTCCCATAGGTGGAATGGAGAACTTCCCAGGAGGTCACCCATCCTAGGGTTTCTCTCAAGTGAGCATGCTTAACCCTGAAGTTCTTCCAACTCTCCAGGCCATTCCACCAAAAGGCGCCTCTAGTGATTAATTTCTCCATTTTATATATCATTACTTTTTGAACCCAAGACCATCTCCGTGCTTTGCCGATGTGGGATTTGCCTAAGGGACCTTTCTCCCCCCCTTGGGGACTCAGCATCCTCACTGAGGTTTGCCCCACCATCGCCCAAGAGGACATGCGAGTGGCTCTGATACCAATTGTAACGATTGGGCTCCAACCACTAAAGAAATTATCCGCTTTGGCCATAAGCCTCATGGTTTTGTCCCATAAGTGGAATGGAGAACTTCCTAGGAGGTCACCCATCCTAGGATTTCTCTCAAGCGAGCATGCTTAACCTTGAAGTTCTTCCAACTCTCCAAGCCATTCCACCAAAAGGCACCTCTAGTGATTAATTCCCCCATTTTATATATCATTACTTTTTGAACCCAAGACCATCTCCGTGCTTTGCCGATGTGGGATTTGCCTAAGGGACCTTTAAATTTAGCTACTAACCTTGAATGAAGGGGGAGAAAGGTCTCTTAGGCAAATCCCGCATCGGTAAAGCACAGAGATGGTCTTGGGTTCAAAAAGTAATGATATATAAAATGAGGGAACTAATCACTAGAGGCGCCTTTAAAGGTCCCTTAGGCAAATCCCACATCGGCAAAGCACAGAGATGGTCTTGGGTTCAAAAAGTAATGATATATAAAATGGGGGAATTAATCACTAGAAGCGCCTTTTGGTGGAATGGCCTGGAGAGTTGGAAGAACTCCAGGGTTAAGCATGTTCGCTTGAGAGAAATCCTAGGACGGGTGACCTCCTGGGAAGTTCTCCATTCCACCTGTGGGACAAAACCGTGAGGCTTATGGCCAAAGCAGACAATTCCTCTAGTGGTTGGAGCCCAATCATTACATAATTACACAAGTTGGCCAAAAATCATCTCTGAAGACGAAATGACCAAAATGCCCTCCGTTTGGCTTATTGAGCCAAAATCGCCAGTACAGATCTAAAAAGTTTTCTACGCATTTTCTTAGCATTCTAATGCCATAGAAACCTCAATGACTCTTCTCTAGAGTCCCAAAAATTATTTTATGAATTTTCTCCTAGGTTTAGGGATCCAAGTTGCGAGGACCGCAACTTCCCATTGGGTTACCCATCGCTAGGGCACCGGCTCATTTAACTTGGTTATATTTTATTTCTAAAATTTTTCCTAAATTTTTCTTATTAATATTTGAGTTAATTATGGTTCCTCACTTTAGTTTAATTATTTTTCCAAATGTTCTAGCTGTCCAGACTGACATCGGTTACCTGAACAGTAGAATGTACAGAATTGCTACAGTGAGAGTGTTACAACTCTTCCCTTTTAATTTAAATTTCATCCTCGAAATTTACCTGATGCAAACAGTTGAGGGAACTGTTGCCTCATCGTCTTTTCACTTTCCCAAGTTGCCTCCTCGGTGTTGTGGTGCCTCCAAAGCACTTTCACCAGTGGAATCTGCTTATTCCTCAACTTTTTTATTTCCCGAGCTAGGATCCGTATGGGTTCTTCTTTAAATGTCAAATCTGGTTGTAATTCAATTTCTTCCATGGAGATGACATGTGAAGGATCTGAGTGGTATCTTCTTAGCATAGATACGTGGAACACATTGTGGATCTTGTCCAGCTCTGGTGGTAAAGCTAGCCTATAAAACACTGGACCCACAAGTTTAATGACTTCATATGTGTAACACCCTAGGCAAATCTCACATTGGCAAAACACGGGAGAGATGCTGGGTTTATAAGTTGGTGGTTCGTAACCCCTAGTAACGCATTTTAAAACCGTGAGAGATTCGGCCCAGAGTGGACAATATCACTAGTGGGCCAGGCCATTACATTTATTGGTATCAGAGTGCAGTTTAGGCGTTTCTGGACCTAGATAGACTGCATATCATATATTGCATTCATAAGAGTCGAGGTGACACTATTGTAGATCTGTATTCCCCATTTATTTTAGGTTAAGGTATGGAATACGAAAGTGAAGAGACAATGAGATAGCGAATACAGATGAGAAGGATACTGTATTTAAGATGAAAAAGAATGAGTACATAACTGTTTGAGGATAGGATTGAGACTAAGGAGAAAGTGAAGTATGATAACATGGAAAGGTAAAGAAATAAGGAGGAAGTAGCTCCTCGACTATTTACACCGGGTAAATTTCGAGGATGAAAATTTTGTTAGAGGGGAAGAATTGTAACACCCTCACTGTAGCAATTTCGGACAATTTACTGTTCCGGTGACCGGTGTCAGTCTGGACAGCTAGAACGTTTGGAAAAAAATATTTAGATTAGAGTGAGGAGTCATAAATAACTCAAATATTAATAAAAAAATTTAGGAAAAATTTTAGAAATAAAATACAATCAAGTTAAATGAGCCGGTGCCCTAGCGATGGGTAACCTAGTGAGAAGTTGCGGTCCTTGCAACTAGGAGCCCTAGACCTGAGAGAAAATTCCTAAAATAATTATTAGGACTCCAGAGAAGAGTCATTGAGGTTTCTATGGCATTAGAATGCCAAGAAGAGGTTTATAAAGATTTTTCAATTGGTACATATAATTTTAGTCTATTAAGCCAAACGGAGGGCATTTTGGTCATTTCGTCTTCAGAGATGATTTTTGGCCGACTTGTCCAATTAAGTAAATAATTATTATGACATAAAATATGAATAAATATTGCTAAAAATTGAATTGGAAATGAGTAGAAAAGAAAAGAAAAGAAAATGAAGTAAAATTGTAATTTTGCCCTCATGCTTATGTCACAAAGCACTCCCTCCCAATCACATTTTGGCACCTCATTATAAACCACTTAAAATGAGTTAAATGGGCTAAAAAATCAAAATAAAATTTTGTTTTCCTTCTTTCTTCTTCCTTTAGCCGAGACTCATCCCTCTCTCCCATCCACCATTTTTCTTTTCTTTAGCTCAATTTCCCTTAGGTTTTCACCATAAAAACCCTAAGTCCTAATACTAAAAATTGTCTTAGAGTCTTGCTAAGGTGATTGGTTGCCAAGAAAGTAAAGAAAAAGTTGAAGTTAGCTAAGGGAAAATTCTGCACACAAAGGTTAGTGCACTAACCATACTCTTTTTCTTTCCTAAGCATGAAAAGCATGCTTGATTAAGTTGAAATGGCATGAAAAGAAAAGAAAACTTGGAATATGTTGAAGTTTCAATTTGTGGCAACCCTAGGAAGTAAATGAATTTGATGGTTTTGATGATTTTGTTTTAGTTAGTGAAGTTGATTAATGAAGTTTAAGGCATTAGAAATCAAATTGCATGGATGTATGATTGAGATTGAAATTATAAGTTAGGGTTTTAACCTAACTTAGTTTTTGTATTATTGCTTGGAATTTGATGATGTTGAGATGATTTAATGACCATTAGAAGTGCTAAATATGTCAAATGAAGTTTGTGGAGTTGGGAGAATTGAATTTGGGAGTGTTGATTCTTATGCAGGAAATTCGGACCTTTCAGTCCAATGTATTGTTTGAGCTATAACTGGAGTTGTGTTGCTCCAATTGGTGTGAGGCTAATTGGAGATGAAACCTAGGACAAAATACCTTATTTTTCATGAAGAAACCATGCCCAAATTCTGTCCAAATCTTAACCAATTTACTGTTTCAATCCAGAAATCTAAACACTGAACCCAGAAAATTAGCCAAATAAATAGTATTCATTTGGCCATAACTTCCTCTAGACTGATCAAAATGACCTAATTTTTATGTCATTAGAAAGATTAGACATAGGACTACAACTTTCATTATAAACACCAAGCCTAGAAATACCTCTAACCAAATGAAATTGCTGGCCCAAGTGAGGTCACCAAACTGACCAAAACCATTATGCCCAGAATTTCCTGGACTAAAGCTCACCCGACCAGTTTTGGCAAAATGGCCATAACTTGGTCTACAAAAATCCAAATGCAATGAAACCAATGGAAAAAGTTTTATAAGACATAATGGCACAACTTTGATGAAGGAAACCTACCTAGAAAACCAAACTAAGTTAACCTAAAAATTGCCCTAATCCGAGTGACCAACAGGCTGTCCCTGGAAAATGACCAAATGAACAGTATTTGTTTAAATGGCTTAACTCAGTGTAGAAAAGTTCAATCGATCTGACATTTTACCAAAAGTAAGCTGAGACATAACCCTACAACTTTCATGAAGAACACAAATCCAAATTCTAACCATAACCTAGTCAAATTACCAACCAAACTTAGGTTATAAAATCTGGCAGAACCGAATTGCCCAGAAATTTAGGGTACAGGTCAATCCGGCCAGTTATGGTAAAATGACCATAACTTGAGCTACAAAACTTGAATTTTAGTAATTCAAAAAGGAAATTAAAGAAGACACGTAAAGGAACACCTTTGATGAAGAAAATTTTGCCAAATTTCCACTGTAACAATGACCAATGGAACAGGAAACTTAGGGTATGAAATATGAAAATTTTGAATAACATAAAATAAGCTTTGAAATGGTATTGGAAGTCAATACCAGCAAAAATAAAATGCAAAATGTGGTATCTTGGTGAACGTAGGTCAATAAATTTATCATGTATTAAAAAGTTAACAATTTGAGTGAATAGTAATGTGAATAGTAATACAAATGTCACACCCTACCCCTCTGTAAGGCATAACATGATCCTGTAGTATACTTAATGAATTACCAGCTTCGTCTACTGATAACCTATTAAATACACTACAAGGGATTTTAAAACTTTTCTTACTTCTTTTTTCACAGTGGTGAGCACTATTTACAGGTGTTAAAAACTTTTTGAACTGAAGTGATAGAACTAACACATTTGAATTATTAGAAATTTCTGTAAAAATTTTGGCAGAGTGCCATCTGTATTTTGGATAAAACAGTTCTTCAATATCTGTAAAAAAAAGCACTTCAATATATTTTTCAATCTCAACTCCAACAGTTAAACAACACAATATTTTCCTCAACTCAATTCCACAATAATTTTTCAAAGACTGAGATTAAAGAGATACAATACAAATTTTAAAAGTCAAAATAACTCATAATTTATTTTACAACTTCAAGGTACAATTTTATTTTACAACTGCTCAAACCAAGAACAAAATATACATACAGTGAATATACATTACAGTACAAAATGCAAAATGGAGTATACTCAATATACCCGATGCTCTCTCGCTGAATGCTCTAGCAGCCTAGTTTGCTGCCCTGTTCGTCTGTCAACCTGCGACAACAATGAAAAGCTATCGCTGAGGCAATGTCTCAGTGGTGCACAACATTTACCAAATACAACTTTAAATCACAATTCATAAATCATATAAATAGTGGATACGTAAAACCATAGTTAGATTCAAGACAATAAATGTCATAAGGAATTTGAATTCTATTTTACAATATCACAATAAATCTCAGAAATCAAAACATAGTTAAATTCAAAAGACAGTGAATGTCAATAAGAATTTAAACTCCATTTCACAATCTTACAATACATATCAATAAATCAAACACAGCTTAATCATGTTCCAAAGTTCAATTCGTCCCAAAAGCCGATGGCTAATGAGGTATTCAATTCGTCCCAAAAGCCGATGGCTAATGAGGAATAACATAGCTAGCTAGCAAAAATATGAGTACTCATTCTATTCGTCCTCAACAGGCACACACCTCAACACTTCAGCCAGAGAGGGAATTCAATTCGTCCCACTAGACAAGCTAGCAAGGAATACAATCAATATACATGATAGCTGTGGTTTCAAATCATTTCCAATGCTTTTCAATCAATAAGTATCCATCATTATCATTCAAACAATTTTTCACAGTTTCAAACCATTTACAATGCTTTTCAAGCAATAAATATCCATTCAAACACATTTCCACAATTTAAAACAATAATGTACAAATAGTCATAATTCATTTCAATTGAAAAATTCAAAAGAAATAGCTGTTGTGCACAAACCTCTGACTCAGTGTTTCCTTCCCTTTTCCTGAGTCTTTGCTAACTGAGAAACACAATTTGAAGTGTTTCAGTACTCATTTAAACTGTCTCTAACGATAATGCTCGATAATTAATTCACTGAATTCTATTATTTGGTTAGTCAACCTAATATGTTAACCCTAAATGCGTTCTAGGTAAATTAGGTTTTAATGTTATTAATTTGTCACATTCAATAGTCTTTTAGGGTTGGTACATATTACTAAATTCATTTCCTTGCATATTGCATTTTCTTGCAATTTGTTGGATTCCGGGATACTAGTTTGACCTAGCCGGACGACCTAGTTCCCTCGGTTTTTGGGTTTCGGTCAAAACTAAAAACTTGTAGATCTATGTCTTATTGCACGTGGGGAAAAATTTCAGGTCATTATGAGTTATGTAGATCAAGTTATGGTCATTTTACTATTGCTGGTCAAAATGCATCAAAATTGGTCACTTTAGGTCATTTTAGGTCAATTTTGGTTCAGCCAGTTTTTGGATCCGAAATTATGCAAGCTGTTTGACTTGCTTATGGTCATTTCTGGGTTTTGGTGTCCTCATAAGACATGTAGATATGGGTCTTTACTATTCATGGTCAAAATTTCAGGTCAATTGGACCTGTTTTGAGTGAGTTATAGCCTAAACACTAACTGCTGCCCAAATGGTCAATTTTCAGGCCTTATTTGCACTTATTCCGGATTTGGTCATTTTTCAAGCTACCTTGCAAGCAGAATTTTGGCAAGCTTTCTTCATGAAATTTGGCACATTTTGTGCCTAGTTTCACCTCCAATTGGTCTCATACCAATTGGAGCCACACACTTAAAGTTCTAGGCCCAAAACACAAACTGCCTTATTGCATTTCTTTTATACACATCAAGGATCACTTTTAACATTTACCAAACTCAACATTCAAGCCAATTCTGGTTGTACCATAACCTAAACATAATTCAAAACATATTATAGGTCATTTTGGCAGCTTACATTTACATTCAATGTGCACCATTTAGTACAGAATTTTTCAAAACCAATTTATAACAATTCAATCACCTAACCATAATACTTTTACATGTCCAACCTCACACCATCATACATACACTCAAACTGCCATAACCACTATCACAATTCAACATTAATATTCCATAATCGAAACATGAAATAACATCCTTATGGTTCACCCAACCAGGCTGCCGATTCGTGCATTACATTCCCATAATTTCCAAGCATTCAAATTTCAATACACATTCACATATACTAAGCATACATCACCCAAATAATTTCTTACGCACATAAACATTTAATCAATCCTTTAATCCACCATTTACAAGCAAAGATAAACTGTCTTCAAGGTGTTTCCATGGCTGCCAAAAGTGCACTTCCCCCTTTAAACATCAAACCTCAAAAATCTCTCCATTATTTAAACACCCATAACATCCTTACAAACTTTAATTAAACAATAATAAAAAACACCAACTTACCTCTTGATGGGGCTTGTTAAATCTAAACCAAACTCCCTTAAATTTAGTATCTACTTCTTCCTTGTGAGGTGGGGATCAAGATTAGTGAAGAAACTTTGGTGGTTGGAGGTGAGAATGGAGGAGATTAGGAAGCTTCATCAATTTCGGCCATGGAAGACTCTCAAGCTTTTCATTTCGGCCATGGTGTTTGAATGAAGAAGATGAAGGTGTTAGTGGGTTTACACCTGCCCACATAAGGTTAATTTAATTCCCAAAGTGCTCCACTCATCAATATTTAATGATTTAATAAGTTAAAAGTGTTAATTACCTAATTTGAACCCCATTTTTGCTATTTACATTAGGTACCACTAAATTAATTTTTCATTATATTTTCTAGATGTAATATTATTTATTTTTATTGGACATTTAGGTCAAAAGACAACTCGGGGTGTCAAATGACCACAATGCCCCTGTTCGGGTTGCATTCTCGATTTTTCAGTAACACCGGGTTTTATCCGTTTTTCGATTTCTCACTTTTCTTTGTACTAATTATTTAATTTTTATTTAATATTTCTTATGGTATTTATGCCTCAATAGGGGGTCTATTTAAGTCCTAAAAATATTTTCCAGGATTCCTCGCAGTCCAGGGCTAGTCAACGATCCACGCCGTGACTTCCCGGTGCGGTCACCCATCGCTAGGGTTCTCGGCTCGCTTAACTTGGTTACACTTCTTTGCTATTATTTTTCCTTTATTTTTCTTGTATTTTCTTTTCTTGTATTTCATTATTTTACGTCTCCTCACTCATATCGAAGTGTAGTTCTAGGCATTCTAGCTATCCGGACAACACTGGTCATTGGAACAGTAGAACGCACTACCGAACATAGGGGTGTTACAACAAAGACACAAAGTGTAAGAACTAAATTGGTAGAGGAAATTAAGGTATGAAATTTGGAATCCATGAAATATTCATGAATTACTTGGAATAGAAATAGTAATTTACCTAAATGACTTAATGAACATTTAAGTTATGTGAGCATACAGTTAAGATTTGTATTCCCATTAGTAGTAGGTCTAATAAAACATAAGTGATACCACTTGAATATGAAATGTACTTTACATGAATAGATTGTTAAATGTATAAATGAGATAAAAATATCATTTAGGATTTAGGTTCCCATCAAGAGAGAAAGGAAAGATGTTTGAATGTAAATGGTACATGAAATCAAATGAATGTGAATTAAAATTAGTATGAATATTAAAATGAATGCATAAATTACCTAGAAATGTGAATTTGGAAATTATGCTTCCATTATAAACAAAATAAGAATGCTATAAAAATATAAATGAAAAATATAATGAAATGATGAAACATATAGACTCCTAATGGTACTATGTGCCCATGTATTACCTAGACACGTGTGTCAGATTGGATAGATTGGCATGTCAATAGTGTAACATCCCTATTTTTATAGCCTGGTATATTTTACTGTTCTGGTGACCGGTGTCGGTCCAGACAATTAAGGGAATTAGAACCACACTTAAGACAACTAGAGAAGCCATAAACACAAATAATTAGTAATGTTCAATTAGTTAAGTATCAACAAGAAAAACGGAACATAAGAAGTTAAATGAGCCGAGAGTCACAGTGATGGGTGACCTTCTCGGGAACAACTGTGAAGTCATTTTAAACTCAAATTTCAAACCATAAAATGTGACACCGCGGTCCTTAGGACCCTTATAAAACAGTGGAAAAGAGAAAATCATGAAAAAGAACTGTTAAGCCAGTCAAATAATTAGGTCAGGGAGCCGGAAGAAATATGGAATTAATTGCAAACCGAGATGAACCAGTGAGGGGCAATTTGGTCAATTGATCCCGAGAGCTGACTCCTAACCTAACTGTCAAATAAAATCGGAGAAAAGAAAATTTTAGAGTCGAGAATCAAATTAAAGAACTAATCGAAAAAAAAAAAAGAAGAAAATGGAAAAGTCAAAAGGTGATGACATCATGCATGATGCCATAAAGAATATAATTAATTTATTTACTTATTTAGATTTTTGGTCTTCCTAAAGAGATAAAGACAAAAAGAAAAGAAGCAAAAAAAAAAAAAAAATCAATTGGTCTTCTTCCTTCCTCCCATTGCCGCCCCATCACTCCCACCTCTCTCTTTTATCCCTTTTCCACCATTAACAACCAATTCAAGCTTTTAAAAGCTTGATTTTATTCTATATATATACCCTAACTCCCTTAAGAAAATTTTGTTCCTGGATCTTGACAAGTATCTTTTGCATAGAAAGGAAGAAGAAAGTGGAAGAATTGAAGCTTTGGGAATACCTCCTTAAAGGTTAGTTAATAATCCTCTCAATTCTCCTTATATTCATGAATTTGCACTTGAAATGAACTAGTATTGATGAAAATAAAATAAAAACAACATATTTAGGAATATAATGAAATTCAGCCAGCTTAGAGGTAACTTAAAATTAATGGATTTTGATACAATTAAAAGGGTAGGCAAGCTTGTTGAAGGTGTAGTTGAGGTTTATATAGTTTAATTGCATGAAATGTGCTTAACATAGAACTTAGGGTTTTGGACATTAGGGTTTAGAGACCAAAAATGTGAAAAACTTGTAAACGGTGTTTTTGACCTAATGTGAAGTGAGAAATGGTCATTTGTGACCTAATTAAGTGTGTTAGAAGTGTTTGAATCAAAGCCAAATTCGGATTGGAGTATGCAGGATGACCAAATTTCCTTTGAGGGACCAAAAATGAAAATTTAAAAGTCCAATTGGTATGGGACCAATTGGGGATGAAAATAGACACTAAATGACACAATTTTCATTCAGGAAGCATGCCCAAAAAGTGACCAAAACCTAGTAAACAAATTGACCAAAGTTGAAAAATCACAGTCTGCCTCTGTACAAACTAACCAAATGAATAGTATTTGTTCATTTGGCCATAACTTGCGCTAGGCAGGTCAAAATGACCTGAAATTTTACCAGTGGTTAGATGAGATATAAACCTAAAACTTTTATGAAGAACACCAACCCAAACTATGCCATTAACCAAGTCATTTGGCCACCCCAAATTGGTGACCCAAAACTGCCAGCACCAAAAATTACCCATAATTCTGGGTTGTGTCCAATCCGGCAGCCATGGTTCAAATGGCTATAACATGAGCTAAAAAACTCAAATTGGAGTGATTCAAAAAGGAGAATAAACTTAAGACAATAGGGAACATTTTCTATGAAGAAAGTCTTGCCAAATTCCAACAGTAAGATGACCAATGGAACAGTGCAACCTTAGACACCAAAACTGAAATTTTATCAAATTTACCTAAAAGACTTAGAATTTGAATAAACAACCAAAACCAACTAATTTAGTGACCAAAATGTGGTATGTGCGTGAAGTTGGAATTCCCATACCTATTAAGCCTTAGAAAGTCAATAATTTGACTTGAATAGTGTAGTGAATAGTAACCCGAAACACAAAATTTCAAGAACATCGAGTTTAACACGTTAGAGCTAGGTAAAAGTGAAGTTAAATTTATTTTTGGATTTATGCTAAGTTATGGTACTGAAACACTATAAAATTGTGTGTTTCAATTGAAAAGAATAACAGAAAAGAACCCGAGGAACCAAGTCAAGGCCAAGAGGTGACTCGCTTGAGGTTTGTGCACAACGTGTAATTTTTGTAAATTATTTGCTGCATATTATTTTGAATGATTTGAAAAAGTGAATTGAGACATTATTTATGATGCTTTGATCGAAATTGTTGAAAGTTAGTTGTGTATATTTGAAATGACAATGTTTAGCAAAGTGTTAAGATAAGTTTTGAAACCATAGTGTCATGACCATATATTTAAACGCCTCACTAGCACGACTAGTGGGGGTGATTAGTTTCGAATTTTGATTCCTTCTCTGGAGAAGTGTTGAGGTGTGCTAGTAGAAGACAATGTGAATGGATATCCATATATTTGAGCTAGCTAGCCTTGTAATGTGACTTCTCTTTAGCCTCTGGCTATTGAGATTCTATTTGTTTCGAATGGCATGACCTAACTGTGGGTTTTATGAAATGTAATTTGATCCTTCAAAATGAAATTGTTTGGGATTAAAATCTCATAATGCATGATTTGTACTTAATTCTTATGTTCAGTCAAATTTTTGAATAAATGTTATTTAAGTTTTGTATAAAGATTATTTTAGTATATTGTGCACCACTAAGTCCTAGTACTCAGCGATAGCTTCTATTGCTGCCGCAGATACAGAGACTAGAGGAGCAGCAGACTGAGTTGCTGATGTATGTATTTTATATAAATGTATGGACATGTAAATGGGTCTTGAGCAGCTTGTACAAAATTTGTATGAAGTTTATAATAAAGTTTAGTTTGTATTTCTTTTGATGTAAATTTTGTAAGGATATATATAAATTGTTTTGTCTCTAATAAAATATGAGTATAACTATTTTATTTAATTTGAATGAAATGTATTGCTAGTATTTTGAGGATTATTGAATTTTAGAAATTGAGAAATGTTGATTGTGGAATCTTGAGATTTGAGATTGTTTGAGAATTTGAAGTAGTGGTTGAGAAAAAAAATTTTAGAAGTGCTTTTTACAGGTATTTGAAGAACTGTTTTCTCAAAACATAAACGGAACTTTGTTAAAAATTTTATAAAATTGCGAAAAAGTAAAATGGACCTAAAATATTAACTAGTTTTTATTTTAACTAAATGTTTTAAATACTTATTAGAAAATGCTCACCACTTGTCAAAAGTAAGAAAATTGTTTAAAATCCCTTGTAGGGTACTTAATGAGTTATCGGTAGGTGAAGCTTGGTAGTTCATTAGGTATTCAATGGGATCATGTTATGCCTTATAGAGGGGTAAGGTGTGACAAATAGGGTATTGTTTTAGCAGTACTGCGAAAGGTTTTCTGCCTGTATTCATGGCTTTATGCCCGCATTCATGGCTTTATGCCAACATTCATGGCTTTTAGCCCGATTATGTGTTATCATGGCTTTTTAGCCATACTGACTGCATACTTGGTTGACGTTCTGCGTCCCATAGTATGACGGCCCGAGGCACCGTGGTATCCAGTGCCAATGACCCGTTATCTAGTTTAGTCAGCCTGTCGTAGGTTACTTGGGCAGAAAAATTTATTAAAATAAGTTATGAATATTAGCAATTAAAAATGCTAGAAAATAAATAAATGAGAAGAAGTTCTGAAATTAATTAAATTAGCTCCAAAAATTTGTTCCTTAGAATGATTTAAAGTAAATTAAACTAGTTCTAAAAATTTTAAATATTACAAAATGATTGTAAACAACTTAGAAAGTATCAAGAAAGTGATAAAAAGACTACTAGAAGAATTATAACTTAAATAACATTACAAATGTGACTTTCATAAGAATATAAGTATAAATATTTAGATTTATTTGTACATTATATAAATGATTATTGTAAACTTATGAAAGAAGTGATTCTAGAGAGAAACATAAATGATGAAAGATATATTGTATGGAAAATTTCATATGAACCCAGTAAAATTCTTGAATATAGAAAATATGCTCCAATTATTTTTACTTGTTATATTATTTCGTTGTTATATTATTACACCACTAAGCAGCAATGCTTAGCGCGATGGATTTGTTTCCTCGTGCAAGTACTAAAGTTAAAGCCCAGCGAATATCAAACAGAGATTTTGGAGTCTGATCTACAAAGTGTTCAAGGTTGTCACCTCCTCAGCAATGCATGTAGATAGGGCCCATATAAATCATATTTGTAACACCCCTCACTCATCTATAGAATAGCCGAGCAAGGCGTGCTACACGGTGTGCCGGAACACCTAGTCTGTGATTATTTCATTTCCTGAGCTCAATTTGATTTTAAGAAGTCTTTTATGTAATATTTATATCATGCTGATACTATTTTCATACTTCGATAAAATCAGTGTTTCAAGATTGGTAATAAAAATTTGGCAAGGTGCCGTTTATATTTCAGGCAAACTGTCCTTCCAAACCTGTTGAAAATAGTTTAATATGATAATATCAAAATCTCAAATATTTCACAGTCTCTATTTCTCAGTAAAGTCAATAGACTTTTATAGTCATTAAACAGTTCCATAATACAATCCATAATAATTTAAATATATCCAGAAAATCTCCATGTTATTTATTATGTACAAAATATTATAAACTTTAGAGCTTTCATAACATTACAAAATACAAGGCCGAATTTCAAAAATACAACAAAAGTACAAAATACAAGATATCCTAAGTCCTACCAAGTATGCAATGCAATGCAGATGACTCTGGACTCTTGTGCAGATCTGATGTCTCACCCGGTCGTAGGTCTGCTGGGCTCCCCAACTGTGTCCCCAATACCTACGCGTTACAAAAGCAATGCGCTAAGCAATTTTGCTTAGTGGTGCCAAATATAAAGAAATACACACTAAAATAAAGTAAATAAAGTATTTACGAATTTATAACATCGATATACTTTGCAATTGCTAATTCTACTTTTATTTGCTAACATTTCGATATTTGCTAATTTTTAGTAGTGCTGTATTTTAGTAGACTGGATTTAGCTATTTGAATTTAATAGTACTTGAATATTCGCCTGCAAATCTATATATGACGGTGGATAAACGGATATACTGGCACTGGGTACCTAATACCTCGGGCCGTCACACCATCGGTCACAAAGTGTCTCGCGGTGTGCAAATAGTATGGCAAAAAAGCCATCTAGTCAATTTGGCGATAAGCCAAGAATAAATACACAATATGTATAGCCGTAGGCTATTAAAGTCACAGTGCAGCATAATAAGCCATAAAAATACAGTATGGCATGAAGCCATTTACAGAACAGCTGTCAGAATCCTATTGGCATGCCAACCTATCCAAACTAGTCAATTAGGCAAACTAGGGCAAATTATAAATTAATTGTTTAATTCTTCAATTTTTAGAGTTTACTAGCTATTATGTAATTCATAAGTCAATGCATATGTTGACCTTTTTAGGTAATATGGATAAGTTGTTTCTAGCATCAACATGTCACATGTTGTAATTCAATATGCTGCCAATATAGTGCAATTTACCATTTTGATAAGTTGGCATTCATTTCCAAATTGCTTCAAGCATCATTGTTTGTAAATGTCAAATTCTCAATTTTTTGTGTGCTAGATTGGTCTAGCTTAAAGTCCTATTTCTCTTGGTTTTTAGCTTCTCGTCAAAGAATCAAAATTGTAGCTCTATGTCTTACTGCACGCAGGGTAAAATTTCAGGTCATTCTATGTTTTATAGACCAAGATATGGTCAATTTACTAAAACTAGACAGATTGCCCCTTTAGTGCAAAATTTGGTCAATTTTAGGTCACTTTTAGTTCTGGCAGTTTTGGTACCCGAACTTGTGCAAGTTATTTGACTTGGTTCTGGTCATTTCTGGGCTTTGGTGTCTTCATAAGAAATGTAGATCTATATCTATGCTATCCATGGTAAAAATTTCAGGTCAATTAGATCTGTTTTGAGTGAGTTACGGTCATCCTAATGATTACTGTTCATATGGTCAAAAATCTGGATTGCAAGGTTGCTATTCCGGATTTGGTCATTTTTAAGGTCAGTTTCTAGGTAGAATTTTGGCAACATTTCTACATGAAAGTTGGCCTATTTGGTGTCTAGTTTCACTCCCCAATGGCTTCATACCAATTGGGTTCACAATATTGCACTTATAACCTAATTTATGTGCTACCAACATACACAACCTGCATTTGAACATCTCACTTCCAATTTTAACAATCCTCCTCCTCCCAATACTTCAATATTCAATCAATGGCACTTATATATATATATATATATATATATATATATATATATATATATATATATATATATATATATATATATATTGTATACAATTCTAGCAAGCATTCTGGGCAGAATACTCAAGTGCACAAAGCACACAATACACCATTAAACTTCAACATTTACATCCACCCAAATTCAATGTGCATCAACACTTATGTTACACATACACTTCCATTTTAACTATACATGCTGCCCACAATTTACCACCATTGCATTTTATTAATAAACTACATATTCACACTCAAATTCATGATATTATAGGCTGTCAAACATGGCAGTTTGCCAAAGCATCAAAATTCCATTTCAGACTCTTAATTCAAGCATTAGCATGCACATACTTGGATATAAACTTACCACAACTTTCATTTGAATTAATCAACCTTCATTTCCATTCATTAGAAGTAAAAATAACTCAAGCTAAACAAACGTTAATGGCTGTCAAGAATGGACAAGTCCATATCTCACTATTTCTTTCATTTCTCTTCACCAAACTACTTATCTCAACCTAAACACAACTTTTACTAAAGCTAGGGAGAAGATTTGGACACTTACCACTTTTGAAGCTTATCAAAACTTCACCAAATCTTGTTTTTCTTGTTGCCAATATCTTCCCCAAGGTAAGTAGGCAAGCTTTAATGAATGAATCAAGAGGAAAGGATGGCTTGATCAAGGTTGCATGGAAGAAGAGTTCATTCGGCCATGGTGGACTTCAATGGTGGAATTCACTTTGGCTAGCTTTCTCTCAAGGTTGAAGATGACCCATTTCTGCCCACTAATGGTTATTTTAGGTACCTTATAATGTAGTTAGTGGAGCACTAATCAATTGTTTAATGTTTAATTATACTAAGTTTCCTTTATTTATACAATTATCTCCTTTCTTTCACAATTTACATAATGTATCACAATTTAATTTTTCATGACATTTATAAAGTGTAACATCATTTATTTTTAATGGACATTGAGGTCAAAAGGCAGCTCTTGGTGTCAAATGACCAAAATACCCCACTTCGAGTTATATTCCCGATTTTTTGGTAACACCGATTTTTGTCTGTTTCACGATTTTTCGTTTTTCTTTGTACTAATTTATTAATTTTTCTTTGATAATTCTAGTGTCAATTATATTTCAATAGACCTTTACTTACGTCCCGAAATTAAATTCTGAGGGTTCCCCGCGTTCTTAGGGTCGGCAATGGCCTTCCCAATGCGGTCACCCATCTCTGCGGTGCCAGCTCGTTTAACTTAGCTTCATTTTCTCTCTTTCATTTTTCTTTGATTTTTCTTGTATTTTCTTTTTATTTATTTCATCATTATATGTCTGTTCACTATCACCGAAGTGTAGTTATAGACATCCTGACTTGCCTAGACTGTTATTTGGCCACTGAAGCAACAGAACGTACAGAATACATACAGTGGGGATGTTACAATATTATGTATTTTGTATATTATAATTAGTTATTATTTATAATGTAAACTGTGAATTATATGTTGAAATATAGATTATGGAACTGTAATTAATTTGTAGATCATGTAAATTATGAATTTATGTAATCAGTCTGTAAATCATGTAAATTAATGAAACTTGAGAATTTATATATATAAATTGTGCATGAATGGAAAGGCATGGAAATGAATATAAAATTGAGATATATGAATGAGATGTGAATTATGAGAATAATTGTTGAGATATTTATTGTAAAATATTATTGAAAATTTCAAGCAGGTGAATAGTGAAGTACGCCAACTGATAATAAAATAGGGTAGAATCTACTGGTTTCTCTGTTTAAAAATAATTGATATTAAAATATAACAAGATCAAATTATTAAAGGAATAAAGTAAGATAAGATAGGGTGCTCCGGCACCGAATGTAGCACACTTTGCTCGGCTATACTGTAGTTGGGTGAGGGGTGTTACAATATGGGCCAATGAACTTAGGGCTTAACTTACTTTTTCTTCCAAACCTCAATATCTTTTTCCATGGTGAGACTTTAAGAAACACCTAATCTCCAACTTTATATTCTATCTCTTTTCTCTTCAAATCGACATAAGATTTCTATCTATCTGAGACAACTTTCAGATTGGCTTTGATTAACTTTACCTTATCCTCAGTTTGTTTCAACAGGTCTGGCCCTACTAGTTTATCTTCACCCAATTTAGTCTAACACACTGGGGTTCTACATTTCCTCCTATACAATGCTTCATACGGGGCCATTTGGAAGCTAGCTTGGTAGCTATTGTTGTATGCAAATTCTGCCAGTGGGAGGTATCTATCCTAACTTTTTCCTCAAACTTAATGACATAACTCCTCAGCATATCCTCAAGGACCTACCATATATTTCATATTATTATTATTATTTCAGTTCAATATTTGTATTAATTCAATTGGTTTCAATTGTTTACCTGGATTACTCTTTCTGATTGCCCATCCATCTGAGGATGGAAAGCTGTGCTGAAGTGGAGTTGTGTAACCAAGGATTCATGCAACTTCTTCCAAAATCTCAATGTAAACCTTGGGTCTGGATTAGATATGATGGAAAGTGGAATTCCATGCAGTCTAACTATCTCACTGATATACAATTCTGCTAACTTCTCCAGTGAGTTGTCAGTCCTAACTGGCAGAAAGTGTGCTGACTTCGTCAATCTATCTACTATCACCCATAGTACATCATGCTTCTTCTGGGTGAGAGGTAGACCACTCATAAAATCCATGGTGACCCGATCCCATTTCCATTCAGGTATGTGTATAGGTTGTAGCAAACCCGATGGAACTTGATGTTCTGCCTTGACTTGCTGACATGTCAAGCATTTAGTCACATAGTCAGCTATGTCCTTTTTCATACCAGGCCACCAATACTGGAGCTTCAGGTCATGATACATTTTTGTACTTCCTAGGTGCACAGCATAAACACTAGTGTGTGCCTCTCTTAGAATACTGGCTTTCAATTTCCTATCATCTGGTACACACATTCTTGCTTTATAGTACAGACACCCATCTGCTTTCACCTCAATGTTAGTTTTCTTCCCTTCTGAGATTTTGCTCATAGTAGTCATTAACTTCTCATCTACCTTCTGCCCATCTAAAATCTGCTGCAATAGGTTTGGCCTCACTTGTAACTCAGCCAAAATAGCTCCATCTTGAGCCAAGGATAGACAGGCATTCAATGATCTCAAAGCTGTGATGGATTTTCTGCTCAAAACATCAGCAACTACATTTGCCTTCCTAGGATGGTAGTTAATCACACAATCATAGTCCTTCAGGAACTCAATCCATCGCCTCTGTCTAAGGTTGAGCTCCTTCTGGGTTGGCAAATATTTCAGACTTTTATGATCTATGTAAATATAACACTTTTCCCCATACAAGTAGTGCCTCCATATCTTCAGTGCGAAGATAATTGCTGCAAGTTCTAGATTATGGGTAGGGTAGTTCTGTTCATGTGGCCTTAGCTGCCTGGAAGCATAGGCGATTACTTTCCCCTCTTGCATCAATACACACCTTAACCCATTATGTGAGGCATAACTATAGACCACAAAATGCTTTCCTGACACTGACTGTGTTAACACTGGTGCCTCTGTCAACATAGCCTTCAACTTCTCAAAACTGGCCTGACGTTTGTCATTCCAGTCAAATCTGACATTCTTGTGTAACAACTTGATCATTGGAGCAGCTATTAAAGAAAATCCCTTCACAAATCTTCTGTAATACCCAGCTAGCCCCAAGAAACTTCTGACCTCAATTGTATTTTTGGGAGGCTTCCATTCCATCACTGCTTCTATCTTTTTGGGATCCACCTTAATCCCATTAGCTGACACTATGTGTCCAAGAAATGCAATCTCATTCAACCAGAAGTCACACTTGGATAACCTAGCGTACAGCTTCTTTTCTCTCAGGGTTTGCAGAATGATCCTCAAATGTTCATCATGTTCTTCCCTGGTCTTGGAATACACCAAAATATCATCAATAAAGACCACGACGAACCGATCTAGGTATGGATGGAAGATACGGTTCATAAGGTCCATGAATGCTGCTGGTGCATTTTTTAGGCCAAAAGGCATCACCAGGAACTCATAATGCCCATACCGAGTCCTGAATGCAGTCTTTAGCACATTTGCATCCTTCACCCTCAACTGATGATACCCTGATCTGAGATCAATTTTAGAAAATACTCCTGCTTCCTTCAACTGATCAAACAGATCATCAATTATTGGCAACGGATACTTATTCATCACAGTCACTTTATTCAACTGCCGGTAATCAATGCATAACCTTAAAGTGCCATCCTTCTTCTTTACAAATAGCACTAGAGCTTCCCATGGTGACACACTGGGGCGTATGAACCCCTTATCCAGTAACTCCTGCAACTGAGTTTTCAACTCCTTTAACTTAGTAGGTGCCATCCTATAAGGAGTAATAGAGATTGGTGCTATACTCGGCAGTATCTCAATAGCAAATTCGACTTCCCTTTCTGGTGGCAAGCCAGGAAATTCTTTAGGGAACACATCTGGGAAGTCTCTTACTGTGGGTATATCACACAGATCTGTTAGTAGTATACGCTAGAGCATATCATTTAGTATGTATCTTGTATATATTTTATTAATAAAAGGCATTTTCACTTTTCTATTTACATAATATATTTATGTGTAATAGAAAAGGTCCATTAATATTTTGTTAGAAATATTATTCTTAAGTTGTTAAGAATATGAGTGACAGTATTTCTAGCAAAAAGTATCATAAATAGGTTCACAATTGAGGATACTTCACAATAAGGACATGACTTATCCAGAAAGATTGTAATAATGTTTGCTCCCAAGTTATTTATATGAGATGTAAATAAGATGGAATGGTGAGTCTCATGCCATATAACAAACATGATAGGCACTCATGATAAGTAGGCCGAACCAGTGACATTTATGACAAGCACATGGAGTTTACTCTTGTCAATGCATTGTCATAAATCATATCAGTGCATATAATCTTTAGACCTGAGATAGCACAGTTATTTTGTATATAGGTTGTTTGAGTTTGATACTGCTTTCATACTTGTACTGTGTATGGGTATGTGGGCATGTGTTGGCTTCTACCATTTATATATGGAGGTAGGTGTTGATCAAGATGGAATATGTTCCTCTAAGTAAATAGGGATAAAATCCTTTGTTCATGTAATTGTTCTTGATGTTTCAAGTTCCTGGCCAGGACAGATAGATTTAATCAGAAAAGAGTTTCTGATGAGAAAATCTTTTTAATTAATAACTGGAATTAAAAGAGAACATAATATTCATAGTAAATAGGGTTTGACATAAACCATGACTCCAGCTTGAATTGGGATTTTACAACAGAGAGATTCTAGTGCATGTTAACATATGATTTTAGATTCATTTAAGGTAAACCTCATTACTGATTTAGTGGCCATGGCATGCTATGCTAGGTGTTAACCATGGTCTATGAGGTGCATAACATGATTTAGAGAAATCATTTATGGTAAGAAAGAGTTCTAATGATATTAAGAGTTGATATCATGTCTCATTACCAATTAGTGATGAGCCTAGTAAGTCACACACATACACAAGTAATCATCAACTTAAATATGATTTAATTAATTAATTAAAGAGTTTAATTGATTAAATAAATAGGTTTGGTTTGCAATTAGATTGAAAAGTCCCTAGCATGGCTTGAAACCAAATCTAGGTTATTGGATGTATAGTATAAGTTAAATTTATATTTAAAGTATTTAAATATGAATTTAATTAATGAGAAATTAATTAATAAAGATTAATTAATTAATTTATATTTGATATAAATTGATTAGAAGAAGAGAAATAATTATTTTGGGTTGAGAACTCAAAATTAAGACATAGAGGTATTTTGGTCATTTCACAGGGTGACATGTGGCACCATGAGATGGTGACACATAGCACTACATATAAGCTTGCCAAATGTTTTTTAATCATGTAAGATGATCAATGTCAAGATTAAATATAGGTTTGACACTTGGCACAATGTGATTGGGTCAATTAAACCTAGAACCAATCAGAGGGTGACATGTGGCAAGGGTTTTAAGTGGTGACTTAGCTATATAATGTGTTGTTATGAAAGAAAATAATAACAAGGCTGCTACTCTCTTTGGTGCCACCACCCAAGAAGCCTCTCCCTTCTCTTCTTCTTCATCTCTCATCTATTCCAAGAGATTAGCAAATAATTTCTTGAATTAAAAATACTAGAAGTTGTTTCTAGTGTCCTGTTTACATCTGTAATCTCTGAAAGGGCAAAACTTGATTTTTTTAATTCACAGAAAAAGCTTTAGAAGCTGTTCAAGGGCTGCCATAGGTGATCTTGGTATAGACAAGCTAGAGGGACAACATCTGGTGTCCTAAGGCGCATCTCAAAGGTGTCAAACACACTGTAGTGCATCAACAGGTTAGTGCACTTTTTTTTATTGAATCTAGTGTTCTAATAATTAATATGATTAATTCTAAAATCTTAAATGGAAAATGTAGATCCAAAAACATATTCAAAGAGTTTTAATATGCTGTTTATCATTGAAATCAAATAGATAAAAGTGAATCTTGCATGATGCATGTGACCCTAGGTGAAAAATTTTTGAATTCAATGATATAAACTTATGTTTTTCATGCTTTCGCTCCATCAAGATCTGGCTTAGCCTGCCTAGTATGCACCACATGTGCTAGGTAGGCTTCACAGCCTTTTCTCATCAGTTTTCTTGCAATTATGGCTAAGATGACATTGGACAAGAAATCTGTCCTTTCCCCCACAACTGTAATCTCATTACCCTCAGAAGTTTTCATGGAAATTCTCTTCAATTTCAATCAACCATTGCCTGATGACGTGACAACCAGTCCATTCCCAAAATCACGTCAAACTCTTGGAAAGGCAATTCAATCAGGTCTGCCAAGAATTCATACCCCTGAATCCTTAATGGGCAACCTTTGTACACCTTGTTCACCACTACACTGTGGCCCAATGGATTAGTGACCAGAATGTCTTGGTCACTCTCCCCTACTAGTATCCCCCTTTCTACGGGTAAGTTGATGCATATGTATGAATGAGTGGATCCTGGATCCACTAATGCATGCACAAGTGTGTTGTAGAGGGAGAATGTACCCCTTATAACATCCAAGGCATCTTGCTCCTCCTGAGTTCTCATGGCATAGGCTCTGGCAGGTGCTCTAGCCTTTGGCCTCTCAACTACCTCAGATGCAGGTCTCAGTGATGGACCAACTGCCTCAGATTTACCGAATTTCCTACCCCTTTGAGGTGTAGGGGTAGGTCTCTCTACTTGTGTTAGAGCAGCTATACCAGCTCTGCGTGGGCAGTTCCTTAACTGATGCTCTGTCAACCCACACCTTATGCAGGCACCCATCACTCTCCAACACTCCCCCTTATGCCACTTAAGGCAGTGTGGACAAGCAGAAGATGTTGGGGCTGGTCCCCTGAACACCGTCCCTTGAGAGCTGCCTACTGACAGTGTGGACTGGCTTTTCCTAGGTGTAAACTATGGCCTGGGCCCCTAGGACTGACCTTGACCTTGAGGCTAACTTGAACTCTGAGCAGGTGGACCTTTGAACTTCTTCCCATGTGTAGGAGATGAACTAGACTGACCCAGGCCCCTCTTCTGCTGTCTCTCTCTCCTGATCTGCTCACTTATTCTAACTTTCTCAACTTTCACTGTAGCTTCCACTAACTTGGTGAAGTCTGTGATTCCCAAGGCAGTGATCATTATCGTTATGTTGTCATTTAAGCCCTCTTCAAATCTTTTACTTCTCTCGACCTCATTAGGGACTATCTCCTATCCATAACTGCTTAATCTAACAAATTCATTTTCATACTCTACTATCAACTGTCTCTGCCTCAAGTTAATGAATTCTCTTCTTCTCTCTTCCAGGTATACACTACCCAAATACTTCTTTTTGAACTCTGAGAGGAAGAAGTCCCAGGTTATTTGTTCTGGCTGCACTTCACTGGACACTGTATCCCACTATTGATATCCATCATCTTACAGTAGAGATACAATGTAACACCCTCGGCAAATCCCACATCGACAAAACACGGGAGAGATGCTGGGTTTATAAGTTGGTGGTTCATAATCCCTAGTGACGCGTTTTAAAACCGTGAGGGCTTCGGCTCAGAGCGGATAATCCCACATCGGCAAAGCATGGAGATGGTCTTCGGTTCAAAAAGTAATGATGTATAAAGTGGGGGAACTAATCACTAGAAGCGCCTTTTGGTGGAATGGCCTAGAGAGTTGGAAGAACTCCAGGGTTAAGCATGCTCGCTTAAGAGAAATCCTAGGATGGGTGACCTCCTGGGAAGTTCTCCATTCCACCTATGGGACAAAACCGTGAGGCTTATGGCCAAAGCGGATAATTCCTCTAGTGGTTAGAGCCTGATCGTTACATGGGGAGCCCAACAGACATCAGACGGGGTGAGTCTTCAGAGCTGTATCAGGAGTCCAGAGTCACCTCACATATGCACTGCATATGATAGGACATTAGGACCATAGGTGGCCCTTTTGTATTTTGCATTTTGTATTAGTTTGGATTGTAACTATAAACTCCTGTAATTATATATTAATGTAAATATATGAAATTTCATATTGTTGAGATTTTCTGCATTATGTATGTTGATAAATAAAATGTTGAGAATTATTTGTGAATATGCTTCAAGTGATGAAGTGAACAGAAAAGTTTTGAAAATAATATCGTGATTGAGATTGAGATTTTGAGATTGACTTGAATATATATATATTGGAGTTTGGATTTGGAAATTATTTTGGAAGTGTTTTTTTAAACAGGTTTAGAAGAACTGTTTTGCCAATTTACAGCCGGCACTCTGCTAGATTTTCTATAAAATTTGCGGATAAATTCAGATTTATCAAAATTGAAAATAAATGAATTATAAAGGGATAAATTGTAATAGAAACATAAATTGGTGCTCCGGCACACTGAGTGGCATAACTTGCTCGGCTACATTGTAGACGGGTAAGGGGTGTCACATTTAGTGGTATCAGAGCCAGGTTTAGGTGTTTCTGGGCCTAGATAGAGTACATACCATTGCATTGCATTTGTAAGTGTTGAGGTGACACTGATGCAGATCTGTTTGTTTTCTTATTTTGAATAGGATATGGATCCTGCTTCGCAAAAAGCAGTTGAGGAAGAGGTGGAGAGTCGTGCTCCACCAAGGGCTGAATCTGGGGGCAGGGTAGAATCTGCTCCACCAGCAGCTGAGGCACCTGCTCAACCTCAATTTGCGTTATTTCAGCAAATGACTGAATTCTACCTGCAAATGATGGGGGCAATTCCACCACCACAACCACAGCCACAACCACCACCAGCACTAGAGAAATCTCATTTGGAGAAATTGAGGAAGCATGGGGCTGTAGACTTCTTTGGGAAGAGGGAGGATGATCCCATGGCTGCAGAAAATTGGTTGGATAGAACCATCAGAGTGCTGAAACAGCTAAATTGCACCCCCGAGCAGAACCTGGTGGGTGTTGTGTCCCTGCTTCAGGATGATGCATATCAGTGGTGGGACACAGTAACCAGTGAGGTGCAACCTGAACGGATCACTTGGGAATTCTTCCTCACAGAGTTCAGGAAGAAATATATTAGCAAAGTGTATTTAGAAGAGCGAAGAAGGGAATTTATCAGTCTGAGACAAAGACAGTTGTCAATGGCTGAGTATGAGCGTGAGTTTGTCAGACTGAGCAGATATGGGAGGGAGATAGTCCCTATAGAGGCAGAGAGGTGCAGACGGTTTGAAGAAGGGCTTAATGACAACATCAAAGTCATGATCACAGCACTGGAGATTATGGATTTTTCTAAACTGGTAGATGCAGCATCAAAAGTGGAAAGGGTCAGAATCAATGAACAAAATAGAAGGGAAAGACAGCAGAAGAGGGGTCCGGGTCAGTCCAGTACATTTTCTGCTCCCAGTAAGAAGAGTAAGGGTCCTCCTGCTCAGAGTTCAGGATCACCACAGGGTCAGGGTCAGTCTCAGGGGCCCAGACCACAGTTCACACCTATGAGAGGCCAGTCCACACCATCAATGGGCAGCTCTCCAGGGATGGTGTTTAGGGGACTAGCCCCTGCATCTTCTGCTTGTCAGCATTGTCAGAAGTGGCATAAGGGGGAATGTTAGCGAGTGACCGGTGCATGCTTACGGTGTGGATCGACAGAACACCAGATCAAGAATTGTCCGAAGAGGACTACTACAGTTGCTCCTGTAACACCCCTAAGTTCGGTAGTGTGTTTTACTGTTCCGGTGACCAGTGTTGTCCGGACAGCTAGAATGCCTAGAACTACACTTCGATATGAGTGAGGAGACATTAAATAATGAAATACAAGAAAAGAAAATACAAGAAAAATAAAGGAAAAATAATAGTAAAGAAATGCAACTAAGTTAAGCTAGTCGAGAACCCTAGTGATGGGTGACCGCACCGGGAAGTCACGGCGTGGACCGTTGACTAGCCCTGGACCGCGGGGAACCCTGGAAAATATTTTTAAGACTTAAAGAGAAACCTATTGAAGTATAAATATCATAAGAAATATTAAAGAAAAATTAAATAATTAGTACAAAGAAAAGTGAGAAATCGAAAAACGGATAAAACCCGGTGTTATCGAAAAATCAGGAATGCAACCCGAACAGGGGCATTGTGGTCATTTGACACCCCGAATTGTCTTTTGACCTAAATGTCCATTAAAAATAAATAATATTACACTTGGAAAATATAATGAAAAAATTAATTTAGTGGTACCTAATGTAAATAACAAAAATGGAGTGTAAATGGAGTAATTATCACTTAAAACTTATTAAATGATTATCCTAGCATGAGTGGAGCACTATGGGAATTAAAAATTCACTAAATGGGCAGATTACTCCACTAATGTCTTCTTCTTCCTCTCAAATCCTCACTTTGCCGAATTGAATTTTCTCTCCATTGTCCACCATGGCCACACCTTGCATGCAAGCTCCACTCCTAATGATCAAGCCACAATTTCTCCAATTGCTCTTCATTAAACTTGTTCTACACATCATGGGCAGCATGTAGGAAGCAAGAAAAAGAAGTTTTGGTGAAGATTTAAGAAGTCTCATCCATAGGTAAGTTTGAGTTTTTGAATATTGCTTTGTTAAAGTTTGTAAGCATGTTATGGGTGTTTGAATTATGAAGAAATTTTTGAGGTTTGATGTTGAATGGGAATGTGTAATTTTGGCAGCCATGGAAATACCTTGAAGGCAGGTTATTTGTGCTTGTAAATGGTGAATTAAATGATTGATTAAATGTATATTGTGTAGGAAATTGTTTAGGTGATGTATACTTAGTATATGTAAATTTAAAATGAAATTTAAAGCTTGGAAAGTAATGGAATGTAAGTGTACCATTGTGGCAGTTTGCTAACCCTTGAAGAATGCTGGAATTCATGCTTGGTTTATGGAATAATGATGTTAAAATGTGTTGGTTGTTATGGCAGTTTGAATGTATGTATAGTGGTGTGAAGGTTGGACATGTGAATGAGCTTGGTTATGGAGTTAAATTGTTGTAAATTTAGTTGGGCAAATTCTGCACTTGTTGGTACACATTGAATGTAATTGTAAGCTGCCAAAATGACCTATAATGTGTTGTGAATTATGTTTAGGTCATGGTACAACCAGAATTAGTTTGAATGTTAAGTTTGGTGAGTGTTAAAAGTGATGTTCGATATGTATGCAAGAATTGCAATAAGGCAGTTTGTGTTTTAAGCCTATAAATTTAAGTGTGTGGCTCCAATTGGTATGAGACCAATTGGAGGTGAAACTAGGCACAAAATGTGCCAACTTTCATGAAGGAAGCTTGCCAAAATTCTGCTTGCAAGGTAGCTTGAAAAATGACCAAATCCGGATTAAGTGCAAATGAGGCCTAAAAATTGACCATTTGGGCAGAAGTTAGTGTTTAGGCCATAACTCACTCAAAACAGGTCTAATTGACCTGAAATTTTAACCATGAATAGTTAAGACCCATATATACAAGTCTTATGAAGACACCAAAGCCCAGAAATGACCATAAGTAAGTCAAACAGCTTGCACAAGTTCGGGTCCAAAAACTAGCCGAACCTAAAATGACCTAAAGTGGCCTAAAGTGACCAATTTTTGTGCAATTTGACCAACAATAGTAAAATGACCACAACTTGGTCTACATAACTCAGAATGACCTGAAATTTTGCCCCGCGTGCAATAAGACATAGATCTACAAGTTTGTAGTTTTGACCGAAAATCGAGGGAACTAGGTCGTCCAGCTAGGTCAAACTAGTATCCCGAAATCCAGCAAATCGCAAGAAAATGCAGTATACACGGAAATGAATTTGGTAATATGTACCAACCCTAAAAGACTATCGAATGTGACATATTAATGACATTAAAACCTAAATTACCTAGAATGTACCAAGGGTCGACATAGTAGGTTGACTAAGCGAATAAATGAATTCAGTGAATTAATTATCAAGCATTATCGTTAAAGACAGTTTAAATGAGTACTGAAACACTTCAAATTGTGTTTCTCAGTTAGCAAAGACTCAGGGAGGGGAAGGAAACAGTGAGTCAGAGCCAAGAGACAGTTATTAGAGGTTTGTGCACAATATTTATTTCTTTTGAATTTTTCAATTGAAATAAATTATGATTATTTGTACGTTATTGTTTTAAATTGTATTTGTGCACAATAGTTATTTCTTCTAAATTTTTTCAATTGAAATAAATTACGATTATTTATATGTTATTGTTTTAAATTGTATTTGTGCACAATAATTTTGATATTCATTGCTTTTACTAGCAAATTTATTTGGAGAAATGAGTTATGAATAATTTTTTATTGCTTTAGTTTTGGGAATATTATTTGGAACTTATTGTGTTGCCAACTTTGCAAATGGAAATTTTGAGATAAAATGTGATTTATGGTTTGTATGAAATATTATGATTTGAAATTGTTTTGATTCACACTTGGCATGACACTGTTACTATGTTCCTCCTCCATTTATGGGGTGAGTGTGATATATTCTTCCCTCTTTGACCTATCAGTCTGGGGTGAGTGTGATTATGGTCCTCCCTCTTTGACTTGCCAGTCTGAGGTGAGTGTGGATGAGTACTCATTATATAGCTAGCTTCCTCCCTCATTGATTTCGATTATTGGGGTGAGTGTGTCTTGTCGTAGTGTACAACACGGCATGTGTGGAAAAATTGTGTCATGGCCTAAATTATGTTATCGATTGGCAACATTGTATTATTCAGTTATTTGATCGAATTGTGTTATTGATTTGCAAAGCGGTATTATTCAGTTATTTGATCGAATTGTGTTATTGATTTGCAAAACGGTATTTTTCAGTTATTTGATCGAATTGTGTTATTGATTTGCAAAACGGTATTATTCAGTTATTTGATCGAATTGTGTTATTGATTTGCAAAACGGTATTATTCAGTTATTTGATCGAATTGTGTTATTGATTTGCAAAACGGTATTATTCAGTTATTTGATCGAATTGTGTTATTGACTTGCAAAACGGTATTATTCAATTACTTGATCAAATTTGTGTTAGGTGAATTTTGTAAATTGTGAAATGGAATTGTGAATCATTTGATTTGTGAACTGTCAATAAAAGATTTATATATCATATTTCAAATTGTTATTGTGCACCACTGAGTAAATTTTACTCAGCGATAGCTTTTCATTCTTTATGCAGTAGACAGATCGATAGAGCGTGAGACTAGGTCGCTAGTACATTCAGCGAGAAATCATCGGGTATATTGAGTATACCATATTCTGCATTTTATATTGTAATGTATGTTCACTGTATGTATATAGTGTTCTTGGTTTTGAGCAGTTGTAAATTAAAATTGTACATTAAAGTTGTAAAATAAATTATGAATTTTTTGGACTTGTAAAAATTGTATTATATTTCTTGTATCTCAGTCTTTGAAAAATTATTGTGGATTTGTGTTGAATTATGCTAGAGTTTGAGATTGAGAAAAATATTGAAGTGCTTTTTACAGGTTTTTGAAGAACTGTTTTATCCAAATTACGGAGGGCACTCTGCCAAGATTTTTTTTTACGGAAATTACTAATAGTCTAAATGTGTTAGTTAATTCACCTCAGTTCAAAAAGGTTTTTAACACCTGTAAATAGTGCTCACCACTGTAAAAGAAGTAAGAAAAGTTTTTGAAAATCCCTTGTAGTGTATTTAATGGGTTATCAGTAGGCGAAGTTGGTAATTTATTAGGTATACTACGGGATTATGTTATGCCTTACAGAGGGGTAGAGTGTGACAGCTCCAACACAATCTGACAGACCTGCTCCTGCACCACAAAGGGGTACGAAGCCCGGTAAACCTGAGGCAGTTGGTCCATCACTGAGGCCTGCATCTGAGTCAGCTAAGAGGCCTGACACTAGAATACCAGCCAGGGCTTATGCCATTAGAGCTCAGGAGGAGCAAGATGCCCCGGATGTCATCAAGGGTATGTTTTCCCTCTACAACACTTCTATACATGCATTAGTGGATCCAGGATCCACTCATTCCTACATTTGCATCAAACTACCCACAGAGAGGGGAGTTCCAGTAGAGGAGAGTGATTAAGACATTCTGGTCACAAATCCACTAGGCCATAGTGTGGTAGTGAATAAAGTGTATAAGGATTGCCCGTTGATGATTCAAGGGTATGAATTCTCGGCAGACTTAATTGAGTTGCCCTTCCACGAGTTTGACGTGATTTTGGGAATGGACTGGTTATCACGTCATTAGGCAATAGGTGATTGCAAATTGAAGAAGATTTCTTTGAAAACTTCTGAGAGTAATGAGATCACTGTTGTGGGTGAAAGGACAGATTTTCTGTCCAATGTTATCTCAGCCACGGTTGCAAGAAGATTGATGAGAAAAGGCTGTGAAGCTTACCTAGCGCACGTGGTTGATACTAGGCAAGCTAAGCCGAACCTGTGTGATATACCCACAGTGAGAGACTTCCCAGATGTGTTTCCTGAAGAGTTGCCAGGTTTATCACCAGAAAGGGAAGTCGAGTTTGCTATTGAGGTAATACCGAGTACAGCACCCATTTCTATTGCTCCTTATAGGATGGCACCCACTGAATTGAGGGAGTTGAAAACTCAGTTGCAAGAGTTGCTAGATAAGGGATTCATACGCCCCAGTGTGTCACCATGGGGAGCTCCGGTGCTGTTTGTGAAGAAGAAAGATAGAACTTTGAGATTGTGTATTGATTACCGGCAGTTGAACAAAGTAACTGTGAAGAATAAATATCCGTTGCCCAGAATTGACGATCTGTTTGATCAGTTGAAAGGAGCCGGTGTATTTTCAAAAATTGATCTTAGATCAGGGTATCATCAGTTGAGGGTAAAGGATGCAGATGTGTCAAAAACTGCATTCAGAACTCGGTATGGACACTATGAATTTTTAGTGATGCCGTTTGCTTTGACAAATGCACCAGCAGCATTTATGGACCTTATGAACCGTATCTTCCATCCATACTTAGATCGGTTTGTAGTGGTCTTTATAGATGATATTCTGGTGTATTCCAAGACTAGGGAAGAACATGATGAACATTTGAGGATTGTTTTGCAAATCCTGCGAGAAAAGAAGTTGTATGCTAAGTTGTCCAAGTGTGACTTTTGGATGAGTGAAATCTCTTTTCTTGGACACATAGTATCAGCTGAGGGGATTAGAGTAGATCCCAAAAAGATAAAAGCAGTGATGGAATGGAAGCCTCCTAGAAATACAACTGAGGTCAGAAGTTTCTTGGGGCTAGCTGGGTATTACAGAAGATTTGTGAAGGGGTTCTCTCTTATAGCTGCTCCAATGACCAAGTTGTTGCACAAGAATGTGAAATTTGGCTGGAACGACAAGTGCCAAGCCAGTTTTGAGAGGCTGAAGGCTATGTTGACAGAAGCACCAGTGTTAACATAGCCAATGTCGGGAAAAGACTTTGTGGTCTACAGTGATGCCTCACATAATGGGCTAGGGTGTGTATTGATGCAAGAGGGGAAAGTGGTCGCCTATGCTTCTAGGCAGTTAAGGCCACATGAACAGAACTACCCTACTCATGACCTGAAGTCAGCAGCAATTATCTTCGCACTGAAGATATGGAGGCATTATTTATATGGCAAAAAATGCTACATCTATACAGACCACAAGAGTCTAAAATATTTGCCAACCCAGAAGGAGCTCAATCTTAAACAGAGGCAATGGATTGAGTTTCTAAAGGACTATGATTGTGTGATAGATTATCATCTTGGGAAGGCAAATGTAGTTGCTGATACTTTGAGTAGGAAGTCCATCACAGCTTTAAGATCACTAAATGCCTGTCTTTCCTTAGCTCAAGATGGGGCTATTTTGGCTGAGTTACAAGTAAGGCCAACCCTGCTACAGCAGATACAAGATAGGCAGAGGGCAGATGAAAAACTAATGGCCATTATGGGTAAAATTCCAGAGGAGAAGGAAACTGATTATGAGGTGAAAGCAGATGGGTGTCTACACTACAGAGGAAGAGTGTGTGTACCAGATGATGGGGAACTGAAGACTGGTATTCTGAAAAAAGCACACACTAGTGTTTATGCTATGCATCCAGGAAGCACAAAAATGTATAATGATTTGAAGCCTCATTATTGGTGGCCTGTTATGAAGAGGGATATAGCTAACTATGTGACTAAGTGTTTGACATGTCAGCAAGTTAAAGCAGAACATAAAGTTCCATTAGGATTGCTACAACCTATAAGCATACCTGAATGGAAATGGGACTGCGTCACTATGGATTTTATTAGTGGTCTACCTCTCACCCAAAGGAAGCATGATGCAGTGTGGGTGATAGTGGATAGATTGATAAAGTCAGCACATTTTCTGCCAGTTAGGACTGACTACTCATTAGAGAAGCTAGCAGAATTGTATATCAGTGAGATAGTTAGACTACATGGAATCCCACTTTCCATCATATCTGACCGAGACCCAAGGTTTACATCGAGATTCTGGAAAAAGTTTCAAGAAGCCTTGGGCACACAACTCCGCTTTAGCACGGCTTTTCATCCCCAGACGGATGGACAGTCAGAAAGAGTAATCCAGGTAAACCTAAGAACTAATTGAATTTTTTGCAATTAATAAATTGAAATGATAGTAACAATGTGAATTATGTGATAGATCCTGGAGGATATGCTAAAGAGTTGTGTCATTGAGTTTGAGGGGAGTTGGGATAGATACCTCCCACTGGCAGAATTCGCATACAACAATAGCTACCAAGCTAGCATCTAAATGGCCCCGTATAAAGCACTGTATGGGAGAAAATGTAGAACCCCAGTGTGTTGGACTGAATTGGGTGAAGATAAGCTGGTAGGACCAGACCTGGTGAAACAGACTGAGGAAAAAGTGAAGATAATCAAAGCTAACCTGAAGATTGCCTCAGATAGACAGAAGTCTTATGCCGACCTAAAGAGAAAAGAGATAGAGTATGCAGTTGGCGATAAAGTGTTTCTCAAAGTCTCACCGTGGAAAAAAGTACTGAGGTTTGGGAGAAAGGGTAAGTTAAGCCCTAGGTTCATTGGCCCATATGAAGTCATTGAACGTGTGGGACCAGTGGCCTATCGGCTAGCTTTACCACCAGAAATGGATAAAATTCACAATGTGTTCCATGTTTCTATGCTGAGAAGATATCGCTCAGACCCTTCACATGTCATTTCCATGGAAGAGATTGAAATCCAACCGGACTTGACATATACAGAGGAACCTATACAAATCCTAGCTCGGGAAGTGAAGGAACTGAGAAATTAACAAATTCCACTAGTGAAAGTGCTTTGGAGGCACCACAACACTGAAGAGGCAACATGGGAAAGTGAAGAGATAATGAGGCAACAGCCTCTCAACTGCTTTTTGTAAATTTCGAGGACGAAATTTTTATTAGAGGAAGAGTTGTAACATCCTCATTTTAGCTAGTCCATACATCTCATCGCTCGTGACCAATGTCATCCATGACTAGAATTCGGAAAAATATTAAGTGAGGAACCAAAAATTAACTAAAAAAAAATAATAATAAATAAAAAAAAATTTAGGAAAAAATTATAAAATAATTCTTAGGACCCTAGAGAAGGTTCATTGAGGTTCTTATGGCATTAGAATGCCAAGAAAATACTTAGAAAAATTTTTCAATCGGTAAAGACAATTTTGGCCCGTTAAGCCAAACGGAGGGCATTTTGGTCATTTCATCTTCAGAGATGATTTTTGGCCAACTTGTTCAGTTAAATAAAAAATTTATATAATATAAAATATAAATAAATATTATCAAAAATTTAGTTGCAATTAAATAGACATAAAATGGAGAGAAAATGATAGAAAATGGATTTATGACATCACCATGATGTCATTTAAAATTCTCCCAACCAACCCAATCTTGACACATGGCATAAAAATATATAAAAGAGACAAATGGGCTGGAAAAGGAACAAAAAAAATCAAACTTCTTCTCTTCTTCTCCTTAACGTAAAACTCTCCCACCATAGCCACCATGAGCAAGCTTTTGAAAGCTTGAATCCACACCCTTTCTCACCATAAAAAACCCTAGTTGTCTTCACAAAAAATTCACCCCACACCTTGAGGAAGCTTTGGACAGCAAATTTTTGAAGGAAAATTGAAGTTTTGCAAGACCCAAACTTAGATCCAAATAGGTTAGTGACTTAAATTCATGTCTCTCTTCAAATTTATGTTGAAAAAGTATATTTGAGTGCAAAATTGCTAGGAAATTTGTTAAATATCTTGTGTATACCCATCCCAAAGTTTTGGGCAGCCTTAAACCTTGTAGAGTTTTGAAGATTTCTTAGAGTTAAAGTGCAATTTGGCTGCCTTTAATATCAATACAATGCTTAGGACAATGGAAGGTATGTAAATGCATAACTTGAGATATTAGGGTTAGGGTTTGGGCATAAATTGGAGACCTTAATTTTTTAATGGTGAAAGTATTTTTTAATGGTCAAATACTGACCATTTGGCTATGTGTAACTTAGAAATGAAGTGGTTTATGTAGTAGGAATTGAGATGGGAGTGGCTGCCCTTAGTGACCTGCAGAATTGGACATGAGTCCAGCAGGTTTGGGCAGCCATAACTTAAATTGTAGAGGTTCAATTGGTGCAAGGCCAATTGGACATGAAATTAGACACATAATGGCACAACTTTGGTGAAGAAACCATGCCCATAAAACCAAATCAAGTGGACCAAAAGCTTGCTCGAATCCGGGTGACCTGCAGGCTATTTTTGCAGAATGACCAAATGAACAGTGATTGTTCATTTGGCCATAACTCAATGTAGAAAGGTCCAATTAACCTAAAAATTTACCAGAAACAAGCTGAGATATAGACCAACAACTTTTATGAAGAAAACTACCCCAAATTATGAGCAGAACCTATCCAAAAAGTGAGTTGTAGTCGGAGACTTGCAGTCTGATTTTGCGAAATGACCAAATAAACAGTGATTGTTCATTTGGCAATAACTCAATGTAGAAAGGTCCAATTGACCTGAAATTTTACCAAAAACAAGATAATATATAGACCAACAACTTTCATGAAGAAATCTACCCCAAATTATGAGCAGAACCTATCCAAAAAGTGAGTTGCAGTCAGAGACCTGCAGTCTGATTCTGCAGAATGACCAAATAAACAGTGATTGTTCATTTGGCAATAACTCAATGTAGAAAGGTCCAATTGACCTGAAATTTTACCAACAACAAGATAATATATAGACCAACAACTTTCATGAAGAAATCTACCCCAAATTATGACAAGAACCTATCCAACAAGGGAGTTGCGCATCGCTCATCGTGATCAGTAGATATGGTCACCCGAAAAATTCCATCCGCCGCTTATGGTTTTGGACCATAACTTGAGTTACAAAACTCCAAATGGAGTAATTCAGAAAAGGAAATTCAACTAGACAAAATAAGGTACAACTTTCATATTGATCATTTTACCAAATTCCCACTGCAAAAATGACTAATGAAACAGTAAAAATGAGACATGAAAACTGAAAATTCTGCTTACTTAACATTAAGCTTAGAAATGGTATTGGCAACCAATACCAATAAAATTTGAATGCAAAATGTGGTATGTTTGGAGTATTAAAACTAATGTACCTATTGTCTATGCAAAAGTCAACATTTTGGTTGACTAATGAAGTGAATAGTAACACCAAAACTTGAAATTCAAAAATTGTAAAACTTAAAAGTGTAAAATGCCCTAGTATACCTAACAAGAATGGTTTGGATAGCTTGGCATGCCAATAGGGTTCTATTAGCAGTACTGCATATGGCTTCATGCCATTCTATGTTTCATGGCTTTCCCATGCCATTCTGTGAAATAATAGCCTTTGGCTATGTTATTTGAGTTGATATGCTTGGGTTTTGACCCTGATAATTATTACAGCTTATTAGCTGTTCTGTTGCACACCGGGAGACACAATGTGACCGATGGTGTGATGGTCTGAGGTACTTAGTACCCAGTGCTGGTTTACCCATTTATCCAGTCCAATCAACTAGTATGGGTTACTCGGGCAATAATAATAAACTGTATCAAATTTTAAGTGAATAATAATACAAACAATACCAGAAATTAAGTCTACCCAAAAATGAAATCATACACTCTGCATAATTATTTTATTCTATTTTATTTTATTTTATATTGTCACCACTAAGCAGAATTGCTTAGCGCGTCGCTTTTGCCACGCGCAGGTACTGGAGACCTAGCTGGGGAGCCCAGCAGACATCAGACAGGGTGAGTCTTCAGAGCTGTATCAGGAGTCCAGAGTCACCTCACATCTGCATTGCATATGGTAGGACATTAGGACTATAGGTGGCCCTTTTGTATTTTGCATTTTGTATTAGTTTGGATTGTAACTATAAACTCCTGTAATTATGTATTAATGTAAATATATGAAATTTCATATTATTGAGATTTTCTGCATTATGTATGTTGCTAAATGAAATGTTGAGAATTATTTGTGAATATGCTTCAAGTGATGAAGTGAACAGAAAAGTTTTGAAAATAATATCGTGATTGAGATTGAGATTTTGAGATTGACTTGAATATATATATAATGAAGTTTGGATTTGGAAATTATTTTGGAAGTGTTTTTTTTAAACAGGTTCAGAAGAACTGTTTTGCCAATTTACAGCCGGCACTCTGCCGGATTTTCTATAAAATTTGCGAATAAATTTAGATTTATCAAAATTGAAAATAAATGAATTATAAAGGGTAACTTGCTCCGGCACACTGAGTGGCATAACTTGCTCGGCTACATTGTAGACGGGTAAGGGTTGTCACATGTTTTCTTCATGAAAGTTATAAGGCTATGTCTCAGCGTTCTATTGGTAAAAATTCAGGTCAATTGGACCTTTCTACACTAATTTATGACCAAATGAATGAACACTGTTCATTTGGTCATTTTGCCCAGGCAGAATGTAAGTCACTCGGATTTGGTCAATTTTCAGGGCATCCTATGTTTAGTTTCTAGACAGAGTTCCTTCACCAAAATTATGCCATTATGTGTCTAATTTTATGTCTAATTAACCTTGCACCAATTGAACTTACATAACTCAAGTTATAGCTGCCCAAACATGCTAGGCTCACATTTATATCTGTAGGGCACTCAAGGCAGCCCACCCAACCTTAAATTCCAAGCTACCATTCACTTCAATTCCTCATTATACTCAGCCCAATGGTCGCTAATTGACCATTAGAAATTCCATTTACCAACACATAAGCAGATCCCAAGTTTTCCCCTAAACCCTAACTCCAACTACTTCAATACTTCATATACATGCAATCAATGAGTTAAGGCATCAAGTTCATATTTAATGGCAGCCATGTACAACTATAATTCATTCAAATTAAAGGAACCCTAATGTAACCTAAGGCTACTGAGATTTGGTGAAATTTAGCCATGCAAAATTTATTTGAATTAGCTTAGTTTCATACTCAATTCATGTTCTCCATGATGTATACAAAAAGTAATTAAGACTAATTGGCACTAACCTTGATTTAGCTAGTTCCCAAAGTTTGAGAACTCCTCTTTTTCTCTTTCTTTTTGCAACCCAAGACTTGCTCTAGGTGTAAGGATAAATATTTGTGAAGGGAAGCTAGGGTTTTGGGGTGATTTAGGTGGTGAACTCAAGCTTGGTGAAGCTTTAATGGTGGAAGGGAGAAGGAGAGAGTTTCAGATGGAAGAAGAAAGGAGTAATGTAATGAAGGAACGGAAACGTGAAAAACACAAGATTATACCATTGAATTCAAAAAAATTTCGCCTAGGGTCACATGCACCATGCAAGATTTATTTTTATCTATTTGATTTCAATGATAAACAACATATTAAAACTCTTTTAATATGTTTTTGGATCTGTATTTGCCATTTAAGATTTTAAAATTAAGCAGATTAATTTTAGAACCCTAGATTAAATCAAGAACGATTACACTAATCTCTTGATGCATTGTAGCGTGTCTGCGCCTTTGAGATTCGTCTTCAGGACACCAAATGTTGTCCCTCTAGCTTGTCCACACCAAGAACACCTATGGAAGCCCTTGAAAAGCCTCTAAAGCTTTTTCTATTAATTAGAAATTCAAGTTCTGCCTTTTAAGAGATTAGAGATGTAAACAGGACACTAGAAAAAATTTCTAGTGTTCTTAATTCAAGAGATTGATGGCTAATCTCTTTGAATTGATGAGAGATGAAGAGAAATAGCTGGAGAGGCTCAAAGTGGCGTGAAAAATGAGAGGAGAGGCTGCTGGTTATTTTTTCTTTTCATAACCACACTTAAATAGCTAGGTTAACACATTAAACCCTAGCCACATGTCACCTTTTGATTAGCTCTAGGTTTAAGTGACCCAATCACATTGTGCCAAGTGTCAAACCTATATTTAATCTTGAATTTAATCATCTTACATGATTAAAAAAACATTTGGCAAGCTTATGTGTAATCCCATGTGTCACCATCTCATGGTGCCACGTGTCACACTGTGAAATGACCAAAATGCCCCTGTGTCTTAATTTTGAGTTCTTAACCCAAAATAATTATTTTCTTCTTCTAATTAATTTATATCAAATATAAATTAATTAATTAATCTCTATTAATTAATTTCTCATCAATTAAATTCATATTTAAACACTTTAAATATAAATTTAATTTATACTACACATCCAATAATCTAGATTTGGTTTCAAGTCATGCTAGGGACTTTGCAATTTAATTGCAAACCAATCCTATTTAATTAATCAATTAAACTCTTTAATTAATTAATTAAATCATATTTAAATAGGTGATAACTTGTGTATGTGTGTGACTCACTAGGCTCATCACTAATTGGCAATGAGACATGATATCAACTCTTAATATCATCAGAACTCTTTCTTACCATAAATGATTTCTCTAAATCATTTTATGAACCTCATAGACCATGGTTAACACCATGCATAGCATGCCATGGACACCCAATTAGTAATAAGGTTTACCTTAAATGAACCTATAATCATATGTTACCATGCACTAGAATCTCTCTGTTACAAAATCCCAACTCAAGCTGGAGTCATAGTTTATGTCAAACTCCATTTGCTATGAATATTATGTTCTCTTTTAATTCAAGTTCTTGATTAAAAAGATTTTCTCATCAGAAACTCTTTTCTGAATAAATCTATCTGTCCTGACCAGGAACTTGAAACATCAAGAACAATTAAATGAACATAGGATTTTATCTCTATTTACTTAGAGGAACAGATTCCATCTTGATCAACACCTACCTCCATATATAACTAGTAGGAGCCAACACATGCCCATATACCCATACACAGTACAAGTATGAAAGCAGTATCAAACTCAAACTACCTATATACAAGATAACTGTGCTATCTCAGGTCTAAAGATTATATGCACTGATATGATTTATGACAAAACATTGACAAGAGTAAACTCCATGTGCTTGTCATAAGTGTCACTGGTTCGGCCTACTTATCATTTATAAGTGCCTATCATGTTTGTTATATGGCATGAGACTCACCATTCGATCTTATTTATATCTCATATAAATAACCTGGGAACAAACATGAATACAATCTTTCTGGATAAGTCATGTCCTTATTATGAAGTATCCTCGATTGTGAACCTATTTATGATACTTTGTGCTAGAAATATTATCACTCATATTCTTAACAACTTAAGAATAATATTTCTAACAAAATATCAATGGACCTTTTCTATTAAACATAAATATATTATGTAAACGAAAAAGTGGAAATGCCTTTTATTAATAAAATTATGTATAAGATACATACTAAATGATATGCTCTAGGGCATACTACTAACAATCTCCCACTAGCACTAGAGCCATTCATTACAATATCTTAGACCTATCTTCTCAAGATGTCGGTCTAACTGAGTCTGTGACATAGGCTTAGTGAATGGATCAACTGGATTTTCAGCTGATGCTATTTTCGGCATGGCTATATCGCCTTGCCCAACTATATCTCTGATAATGTGATAGTGCCTTTCTATGTGTTTGGATTTTGGGTGAGACCTTAGTTCCTTAGCCTGCATGACTGCTCCATTGTTGTCACAAAGGTAATGGAACCGCGACTCAATGGAAGGAACTACCGTAAGTTCTGTCATGAACTTCTTTATCCAAACAGACTTCCTTTGCAAGATCCGATGCAAAGAATATACTCAGCCTCAGTAGTGGAATCTACAGTCGTGCTCTGTTTGGAACTCTTCCAACTGACTGCACCTCCATTACAAATGAACACATATCCAGAGGTAGACTTTCTATCATGGATATCTGATTGGAAATTAGAATTAGTATAACCATCTAATTGCAAGTCTCCACCTCTATAAATCAAGAATAAATCCTTAGTTCTTCTCAAGTACTTAAGGATATTCTTGACTGCTATCCAGTGTTCTAAACCTGGATTGGATTGATACCTGCTAGTCAAACTAACAGCATATGCGATATCCGGCCTAGCACACAAAATTGCATACATTAAACTTCCAATAGCCGAAGCATATGGAATCTTGGCCATCTTATCTCTTTCTTCAGGTGTCTTTGGAGACATCTCTTTAGAAAGATGGATACCATGTCTCACTGGTAACAATCCTCTCTTGGAATCAAGCATGTTAAACCTCTTTAACACCTTTTCCAAGTATAAACTTTGGGATAAACCTATTATTCTTTTCGCTCTATCTCTATAGATGCGAATCCCAAGAATATAGGTTGCCTCCCCTAAGTCTTTCATGGAGAATGTATTTGACAACCTAACCTTTATAGTCGTCAACATACCTGTGTCATTACCCATCAACAGTATGTCATCCACATATAAGACAAGGAAAGTGATAGCACTGTCACTAACCTTCTTATATACACATGGCTCATCCTCATTTTGGATAAAACCAAAGGATTTAATGGCTTCATCAAAACGGATGTTCCAACTCCTCGAAGCTTGTTTCAACCCATAAATGGATCGCTTTAGCTTGCATACCTTGGAACCATCTTGGGATTCAAATCCCCTAGGTTGTTCCATGAAAATGTTTTCTTCAATGTATCCATTGAGAAAAGCTGTTTTGACATCCATCTGCCAAATCTCATAATCATAGTATGTAGCTTTTGCTAATAAAATCTTAATTGATTTAAGCATGGCAACAGGCGAGAAAGTCTCCTCATAGTCTATTCCTTGCCTTTGGCGAAACCCTTTTGCCACTAGCCTTGCCTTATAGGTCTCTACCTTTCCATCAGAACCAATTTTCTTCTTGAAAACCCATTTGTTCCCTATAGGTACAATACCTTTAGGTGGGTCAACAAGATCCCAAACTTGATTCTTATACATGGAATCAATCTCGGATTTCATAGCATCAATCCATTTTGAAGAGTCTATATCTGATATAGCTTCTTCATAGGTAAGTGGATCATCTCCATGATCTACTTCTTCATGAGTAAACAACTCTTGTTCTTCTTCATAAAGAAAACCATATCTCACTGGTGGGTGAGATACCCTGGTTGTTCTACGAGGAACAGCTGTAGATGTTTCTTCAATGGGTATAGGTTGACTAGATGGATCTATATCCATCTGATCTGTTGGTTGGTCAGAATTCTCCAATTCTAATTCTATTTGCCTTCCTTTGCCTCCTTCTTGAACAAATTGTTGTTCAAGAAATGTGGCATCTCTACTTATCACAACCTTTTGTGAAGTAGGCAAATAAAAATAATATCCAAAACTATCTTTTGGATATCCAACAAATCGACCTTTTTCTGATCTGGTCTCCAATTTATCAGTGTTCAGCTTTTTGATATAAGCTGGACAACCCCAAATCTTAACATGCTTAAGAATTGGTTTTCTTCCATGCCATATCTCATAAGGTGTGGAAGAAACTGATTTTGATGGAATCTTATTCAGAATATACAAAGCTGATTCTAATGCAAATCCCCAAAAGAAGATTGATATATCAGTATAGCTCATCATACTACGTACCATATCCAATAGGGTATGATTTCTCCTTTCAGATACACCATTCAATTTGTGGCGTTCTGGAGAGTCGGTGAGAAACAATGCCATGCTCTCTCAAGTATTCATCAAATTCAGTACTCAAATATTCACCTCCACGATCTGATCGAAGAGCTTTAATATTCTTTCCTGTTTGATTTTCTACTTCAGATTTAAATTCTTTGAACTTTTCAAAAGATTCATGTTTGTATTTCATCAAATACAAATACCCAAACCTTGATTTATCATCAGTAAAGGTAATAAAATAATGAAAACCCCCTCTAGCCATTTCTTTAAATGGACCACATACATCACTATGTATTAGCTCTAAAATATTTTCAGCTCTTAGCCCTTGTCCAACAAAGGGTGATCTAGTCATTTTGCCCTGAAGGCAAGATTCACAAGTTGAAGTAGGCTCAGAGCCCAATGAGGATAAAATCCCCATTTTCTCCAGTTTTGCAATCCTATCTTCTGCAACATGACATAACCTTAAGTGCCAAATATATTTTGAACTTGAGTTGGTTTTCACCATGGCATTGCATTCATTTAGATTGCTATACTCTGGCCAGTGGAAACACTTTCTTACTGGCAATGGAAACACTTTCCTGTTGGCAGTGGAGACACTTTCCTTTGCCTTTATCAGCTTTAGTCTTCCTTTTTCTGTTTAGATATTTTCTTGGAAGGACCAGGAATCTGAGGTTTCTTTTTCTTATTGCCCTTCTTCTTGTTGGACTTTCCAGCATAAGAAGATGCAACCAAAGCTACCTCTTTTCCTTTATTGCCTGGCATATTCTTTTGGGCAATAACCAGCATGTTGAGTAAACCAGCTAAGGTGCATTCCTATTTAGTCATATGGAAATTTGTCACAAAATTCCCAAAAGACTCAGGAAGGGACTGAAGGATCAAATCCGTTTGTAGTTGGAAATCCATGTTGAAGTCAAGATGTTCCAACTGCTCAATCAGCCGAATCATCTTGTGGACAGGATCGCCAACATTCTCCCTCGGACATCCTCATACGGAATAGCTGTCTAGATATCTCATACCTAGCATTCCTGCTGTGCTCACCATACAACTCTTGTAGGTGAAGGAGGATCTCACTCGCACTCTGCATGTTCTCATGTTGCTTCTGTAACTCATTACTCATGGAAGCAAACATGTAACACTTAGCTCTCATATCATGCTCCTTCCACTTGTCCAAAGTTTCATGTTCCTCTTGTGTCGCCTCTGGAGGTAAGGGACCAGGAACATTTGAATCTAGAACATATCCTATATGTTCAAGGTTCAGGACAAGTTTCAAATTTCTTAGCCAATCAGACAGATTAGGTCCTGTCAACCTGTTGTGATCAAGTATGCTTGCAAGGATATTGGATGGTGGTGGTTGTTTTGTGCTCATTTTTATCAAAAAATTAACTGCAAAAAATAACCAGATTAATTAGTAAATGTATCCTGTAATTAACCAAAATGATTATGGTCTTTTAATCAAATTGGTCCTCCTACTAACTTAGCGAATCCTACACTTCCAGAGTAGAAAACGGAAATCTTAGTTGGATGGATTTCTAGTGGGTGATTGAATTCTTATAATTCTATTGATCATTCTCAGGTACATCCATTATTGGAATTACAATAAACTATAAGTGAGCAACTCCTTGCCCATCACATCTCATGTGAGGTTCAATCCTTTACCTAGCCCCTAATGCTCAAAATCTCAGGTACATCCATTATTGACTTATCTTGCATTAGTTAAGTTGATCCCATTGAGTCAGTAATTATGCAAATAATTTTAATGTCCTCAGGTACATCCAATATTGGCCACCAAACCATTTACATATTTACAACATCTCATGCTTAACTATTATTCTTTAGAAAATCTCTTAAATTAATTGCATCTCATGCAACTATTTAAAATTTCTTAAAATAATTGCCCCAATGGAGGGCTTATGTTATAATTACTTTAATTATAGCATTTCCAACATAATCATTTGTTTGGAAGATTTTATAGCCATCCTTATTACTATTAAGGTCTCACTTTGCACATTATCCATTTAGCATGCATATGTCATATAATTGCATACATTCCCATACATCTCATGCATTCATGGATAAGCAGTAAATATGGTATGATCATGGACTTTCTAAGGGATTCAATTCTGAGCCACCAAGAATTGAATCAGGGCATTCCTAGGTGCATTTCATTCATTCATTTTACAAGAGTTGCTGAAGGAGTACATAATCAACACTTGATATTGAATTCCTCCCACTGGTCCCACCAACGCTCTTGACCTCCTTGAACTTCTTGCAATCCAATATTACATAGTAATCCTTGGCATACCAAGGCGAATTTACAAGAACTTAAATAAATGAAATTACAACCCAAAAATATTATAAACTTAATAATACATGCCCAAATTAAATTAAAATAAATAAATTAATTTACAATCCCAAAGAAACATAAAAGAAATAAATCCAATCACATTGGTCTTTTATAGTCCATGATCATCCATCATGCATATCACTATTTAACAATTAAATAAAACATACATACTTAAATTAAATTGAATATCTCATATTCAACTTAAAAATCCAGATTTGAATATGATTCAAATAAATTTAAAAATTCAGATTTGAATCTCATTCAAACAAATTTAAAAATTCAGATTTGAATCACATTCAAACAACTTAAAAAATTCAGATTTGAATCACATTCAAACATTTTTTTTAAAAATCAGATTTGAATCACATTTAAATATTTTTTAAAAAATCAGATCTGAATTTTATTGAATCAATTTTAAAAAATTAGATTTAAATATGATTCAAATAACTTTAAAAATTCATATTTGAATCACATTCAAACAACTTTTAAAATTCAGATTTGAATCACATTCAAACAATTTTTAAAATTCTGATTTGAATCATAATTTAATTGTGTGATTAAAACTACTAATTAAACACTTTAATTAGTCAAAGAATAGGCCTTAGATCATACAACAATTGCAGAATTAAAAGCCAAACCTTGAACCACCCATGGAACCAATGTTGCCGCCACCAATGGTGGCTTCACCATGTGTGCCGCCACACCTCTTGATCCAACCAGCAATGAATCAATAATCTCATGATCAAATCACACAATTAAATCATATAATCAACAATCTAAATGGCAAATATAGTGGCTCTGATACCAATTGAAGGAACGGAAACGTCAAAAACACAAGATTATACCATTGAATTCAAAAAAATTTCGCCTAGGGTCACATGCACCATGCAAGATTTATTTTTATCTATTTGATTTCAATGATAAACAACATATTAAAACTCTTTTAATATGTTTTTGGATCTGTATTTGCCATTTAAGATTTTAAAATTAATCAGATTAATTTTAGAACCCTAGATTAAATCAAGAACGATTACACTAACCTCTTGATGCACTGCAGCGTGTCTGCGCCTTTGAGATTCGTCTTCAGGACACCAAATGTTGTCCCTCTAGCTTGTCCACACCAAGAACACCTATGGCAGCCCTTGAACAGCCTCTAAAGCTTTTTCTATTAATTAGAAATTCAAGTTCTGCCTTTTAAGAGATTAGAGATGTAAACAGGACACTAGAAATAATTTCTAGTGTTCTTAATTCAAGAGATTGATGGCTAATCTCTTTGAACTGATGAGAGATGAAGAGAAATAGCTGGAGAGGCTTAAAGTGGCGTGACAAATGAGAGGAGAGGCTGCTGGTTATTTTTTCTTTTCATAACCACACTTAAATAGCTAGGTTAACACATTAAACCCTAGCCACATGTCACCTTTTGATTAGCTCTAGGTTTAAGTGACCCAATCACATTGTGCCAAGTGTCAAACCTATATTTAATCTTGATTTTAATCATCTTACATGATTAAAAAACATTTGGCAAGCTTATGTGTAATCCCATGTGTCACCATCTCATGGTGCCACGTGTCACACTGTGAAATGACCAAAATGCCCCTGTGTCTTAATTTTGAGTTCTTAACCCAAAATAATTATTTTCTTCTTCTAATTAATTTATATCAAATATAAATTAATTAATTAATCTCTATTAATTAATTTCTCATCAATTAAATTCATATTTAAACACTTTAAATATAAATTTAATTTATACTACACATCCAATAATCTAGATTTGGTTTCAAGTCATGCTAGGGACTTTGCAATTTAATTGCAAACCAAACCTATTTAATTAATCAATTAAACTCTTTAATTAATTAATTAAATCATATTTAAATAGGTGATAACTTGTGTATGTGTGTGACTCACTAGGCTCATCACTAATTGGCAATGAGACATGATATCAACTCGTAATATCATCAGAACTCTTTCTTACCATAAATGATTTCTCTAAATCATTTTATGAACCTCATAGACCATGGTTAACACCTAGCATAGCATGCCATGGCCACCCAATTAGTAATAAGGTTTACCTTAAATGAACCTATAATCATGTGTTACCATGCACTAGAATCTCTCTGTTACAAAATCCCAACTCAAGCTGGAGTCATGGTTTATGTCAAACTCCATTTGCTATGAATATTATGTTCTCTTTTAATTCCAGTTCTTGATTAAAAAGATTTTCTTATCAGAAACTCTTTTCTGAATAAATCTATCTGTCTGGCCAGAACTTGAAACATCAAGAACAATTAAATGAACATAGGATTTTATCTCTATTTACTTAGAGGAACAGATTCCATCTTGATCAACACCTACCTCCATATATAACTAGTAGGAGCCAACACATGCCCATATACCCATACACAGTACAAGTATGAAAGCAGTATCAAACTCAAACTACCTATATACAAGATAACTGTGCTATCTCAGGTCTAAAGATTATATGCACTGATATGATTTATAACAAAACATTGACAAGAGTAAACTCCATGTGCTTGTCATAAGTGTCACTGGTTCGGCCTACTTATCATTTATAAGTGCCTATCATGTTTGTTATATGGCATGAGACTCACCATTCCATCTTATTTATATCTCATATAAATAACCTGGGAACAAACATGAATACAATCTTTCTGGATAAGTCATGTCCTTATTATGAAGTATCCTCGATTGTGAACCTATTTATGATACTTTGTGCTAGAAATATTGTCACTCATATTCTTAACAACTTAAGAATAATATTTCTAACAAAATATCAATGGACCTTTTCTATTAAACATAAATATATTATGTAAATGGAAAAGTTGAAATGCCTTTTATTAATAAAATTATGTACAAGATACATACTAAATGATATGCTCTAGGGCATACTACTAACATGTAACACCCCACACCCGTCTACAGTATAGCCGAGCAAAGCGTGCTACACTGCATGCTGGAGCACCTAGTCTGTAATCAACTCATTTCCTGAACTCAATATGATTTTAAGAAGTATTTTATGTAATATTCATATCACGCTGATACTATTTTCATACTTTAATAAAATCAGTGTTTCAAAAATGGTAATAAAAATTTAGCAAGGTGCCGTCTGTATTTCGGACAAACTGTCCTTCCAAACCTATTAAAAATAGTTCAATATGACAATATCAAAATTTCAACTATTTCATAGTCTCAATATTTCAACATAGTCTATTGATTTTTACAATATTTAAATAGTTTTAAAATACAATCCATTATAACTTAAATACATCCAGATATTCTCCATATAAAGTTATATGTACAAATTATTACAAACCGTAATGTTTTAGAACATACAAAATTACATAACAAAATATCAAAATACAACTGATAATCATTACACAAGATCCTAAGTCCTACCATGTATGCAGTGTAGTGCAGATGACTCTGGACTTCAGTGCAGATCTGATGTCTCACTAGGTCGTAGGTCTGCTGGGCTCCCCAACTGTGTTTCCAATACCTACGCATTACAAAAGCAATGCGCTAAGCAATTTTTCTTAGTGGTGCCAAATATAAAGAAATATACACTAAAATAAAGTAAATGAATTGTTTATGAATTTATGACATCAACATTCTTTGCAGTTGCCTTTTCTACTTTTATTTGCTAACATTTCAATTTTTGCTAATTTTGGTAGTGCTGTATGTTAGTAGACTGGATTTAGCTATTTGAATTTAGTAGTGCTTAAATTAACTGCCCATGTAGCCTATACACTGACCAGACTAGATAAATGGATATATTGGCACTGGGTACCTAGTACCTTGGGCTGTCACACCATCGTTCACAAAGTGTCTCCCAGTGTGCAAACAGTGTGGCTAAAAATCTATTTAGTCAATCTGGCGATAAGCCAAGTATAATAACATAATACGTATAGCCATAGGCTATTAAAGTCACAGTGCGACATAGTATGCTATAAAAACACAGTATGGCATAAAGCCATTTATAGAATAGCTGTCAGAATCCTATTGGCATGCCAACCTATCCAAACTAGTTAACTAGGCAAACTAGGGCACATTACAAATCAATTGTTTAATTCTTCATTTTTTTGGAGTTTACTAGTTATCATGTAATTCACAAGCCAATGTAAATGTTGACCTTTCTAGGTAATGTGGATAAGTTGATTCTAGCATCAACATGTCACAAATTGTAATTCAATATGCTGCCAATATAGTGCAATTTACCATTTTTATAAGTTGGCATTCAATGCCAAATTACTTCAAGCATTATTGTATTTAAATGTCAAATTTTCAGTTTTAGTGTGCTAGATTGGTCTAGCTTAATGTCCTATTTCTCTTGGTTTTTAGCTTCTATTGAAAGAAGCAAAATTGTAGCTCTATGTCTTATTGAACTTTTGGAAAAATTTTAGGTAATTCTAAGTTGTATAGACCAAAATATGGTCAATTTACTAAAGCTGGACAGATTGCACCTTTAGTGCAAAATTTGATCAATTTTAGGTCACATTTAGTTCTAGCAGTTTTGGTACCCGAACTAGTACAAGCTATTTGACTTGGTTCTGACCATTTCTGGGCTTTGGTGTCTTCATAAGAATTGTAGCTCTATATCTAATATATCCATGGTAAAACTTTCAGGTCAATTGGACCTATTTTGAGTGAGTTATGGTCATCCTAATGACTACCATTCATATGGTCAAAAATCTAGATTTGCAAGGTTGCCATTCCAGATTTGGTCATTTTTAAGGTCTGTTTCTAGGCAGAATTTTGGCAACATTTGCACATGAAAGTTGGCCTATTTGGTATCTAATTTCACTCTCCATTGGCCTCATACCAATTGGGTTCACAGTTTTGCACTTATAACCTAATTTAGGTACTGTTAACACACACAACCTGCATTTGAACATTACACTTCCAATTTTGACATTCCTCCTCCTCCCAATACTTCAACATTCAATCATGGCACTTCTATATATATTGTACATAATTCCAGCAAAGTATTTTGAACAGAACACTCAAGTGCTCAATGCACATAATACACCATTCAAGTTCAACATTTACTTTCACCAAAATTCAACACACCTCAATATCAATATTAAACATACACTTCCATGGCAACTACACATGCTGTCCACAATTTAACACCATGACATCTCATCAATAAATTACATAAACTCACATACAATTTTATGATATTATAGGCTGCCAAACATAGCAGTTTACCAAAGCATCAAAGTCCCATTTCCAAACCCTTAATTCAAGCATTAGCATGCACATACTTGGACATTAACCTACTACAACTTCTATTTGAGTTAATCAACCTTAATTCCCATCCATTAGAGGTAAGAAAAACTCAAACACAACAAAACTTCATGGCTACCTAAAATGGACAAGTTCATATCTCAATATTTCCTTCCTTTCTCTTCACTAAATTACTCACCTCAACCTAAACACAAGGCTTAATAAAGCAAGGGAGAGGATTTGGACACTTACAACTTTTGTAGCTTGTTAAAAACTTGATACTTTCTCTCCTTTTTGCTTCCTAGTTATTACCCATGAAGTGTAGACCAAGTTTAATGAAGAAACTTGCAAGAAATCATGGCTTGATCATGCACCAATGGAGCTTTGCATGGGCGGCAATGGTGGAAATGGTAGGATCTTCATTTTCGGCTGATTGTTTGGGAGGAAGAAGATGGACTGAATTTCTATCCAAAATGACTTCAATAGGTGTCCCAAGACTTGAGTTAGTGGAGCACTAACTTTAATTTAAATGTTTAAGTATTCAAAGTTTCCTAATTTACACATTTATCTCAATTCTTTTACTATTTACATAATATGTAACACCTCTATGTTCGGTAGTGCGTTCTACTGTTCCAGTAACCAATGTCGGTCCGGATAGCTAGGATGCCTAGAACTACATTTAATTGTTAGTGAGGAGACATAAAATAATGAAATACAAGAAAAGAAAATACAAGAAAAATAAATGAAAAATAATAGCAATGAAATGAAGCTAAGTTAAACGAGCCAACACCGCAGCGATGGGTGACCGCACGGGGAAGTTACAGCGCAGGCAATAGCCATCCCCAGGACTGCAGGAAACCCTCAAAATTTATTTTTGAGACATAATTAAAGACTTATTGAAGTATAAATGTCATTAGAAATATAAAAAAAAAAATAATTAATTAGTACAAAGAAAAATGAGAAATCGAGAAAATGACAAAAGTCAGTGTTATCGAAAAATCGGGAATGCAACCTGAATAAGGGCATTGTGGTCATTTGACACCTAAAGTTGGCTTTTGACCTAAAAGTCAATGAGAAATAAATGGTATTACATTTGGGAAAATTAAATGAAAAATGGAATTAAAGATAAAATGTAAATTAAGAGAAATTAAGGTTAAAATTGCAATTTTTGAAACCTTAGATTATAATATCATTAATCTAGGTTTAGTGGAGCACTAAGTGGATACATTAATACTTAAAATGAGGGCAGAATCTTCCACTCACTTCATCATCCTCACCAAGCTCTCCCATGGCCGAAAATGGTGTCCCAACTTTCCTCCATGGAAACCACCCATGCAAGCTTGAGATCACCTTCATTTCAAGCTAAATTGTTGAACTTCCTTCATTAATCTTTGTCTAAACACCTTGGGTAGCAATAAGGGAGCAAGAAAGATAAGTTTTGGTAGAGTTTTGAAGAAGTTTAAAAGAGGTAAGTGGTTATTTTCAATTCTTGTTTCATTAAAAGTGTAACTAAGGTTGTGGGTAGTTGAATTATGGAAAATTTTTGAGGTTTGATGAATTGTTGGTGATGGAGGATTTTGGCAGCCATGGAACTTCATCATGTACAGCTTGTGTTTCCATGTAAATGGTTGTTGAGATGTTAAATTAAGTGTTTAAATGTATTGGAGTTGGTTTTCATGTATAAAGTTTGATTTGTAAGCTTGAAAAGTAAAAATGGAAGTTGATGTGTATGTGTAATTTTTGGGCAGCCTCAAAATGGAAATTGGTGAAGTTCAAATTCATGAAATGTTGTTAAAATATTGTACAAAAGAATGGAAGTATATATGTGTGTGGAATAGTAGTGATAGGTATATAATTTGATGATGGAAGTTTGTGTGATAATTAGAAGGAATTATGTGTATATATTGTTGGGATTGAACTTGTGAATTGTGACTGCATTTGGTGTATTTTGGAAGTGGTTATATTCTGTCCAAGTTGACCTATAATGTAGAGAATTGAATGGTTTTGGTTAGTGCCAAATGCAAAATGGTATGGAGAAGTGAGGAGGTAGTTGGTGAATGTGTGTTAGTTTGGTGTTTGGAAAGCATGTAGAAGGCAGTGTGCAAATGGACCTATAACCCTAAGCGTGTGATTCCAATTGGTATGAGGCAAATTTAAAGTGAAACTAGGCACAAAATGTGCCAACTTTCATGAAGAAAGCCTACCTAAATTCTGTCCAAAAAGTAACTTGAAAAATTACCAAATCCGGATTAGTGACCTGAAAGCCTGAAAATTGACCATTTGGGCAGCAGTTAGTGTTTTGACCATAACTTACTCAAAACAAGTCCAAATGGCCTAAAATTTTTACCATGAATAGCGTAGACACAGATCTACAATTCTTATGAAGACACCAAAGCCCAGAAATGGGCAGAACCAAGCCAAATAGCTTGCACAAATTCAGGTACCAAAACTGGCCAAACTAAAAGTGACCTAAGCCTACCATTTTAGTGTATTCTGTCCAGTATTGGTAAATTGACCATATCTTGGTCTACACAACTCAGAATGACCTGAAATTTTGCCCTACATGCAATAAGGCATAGACCTACAAGTTTGTAGTTTGGACCAAAACCCGAAAACCAAGGGAACTAGGTCATCCGGCTAGGTCAAAATAGTATACCGAAATCCGGTAAATTATAATAAAATGCAATACACTTGGAAATGAAATTGGTAACATATACCAACACTAAAGGGCCATAAAATGTGACATATTGGTAATATTAGAATTAACTCACTTAGAGTGCATCAAGGGTCAACATTATAGGTTGACTAATGAAATGAATTGAAGGGAATAGCACCATGAAAATTTAAATATTGGATTTTATTGTTAGAAACAAATTCATTGAGTACTGAAATATTTTAAATTGTGTGTTTCAGTTGAAAAGGATATTGAAAAGCATACGGAACATTGAGTCAAGGCCTAGGGTGTCACACCCTACCCCTCTGTAAGGCATAACATGATCCCATAGTATACCTAATGAATTATCAACTTCGTCTACTGATAACCCATTAAATATACTACAAGGGATTTTAAAACTTTTCTTACTTCTTTTGCAGTGGTGAGCACTATTTATAGGTGTTATAAATTTTTTTGAACGGAAGTGAAACAGCTAACACATTTGAATTATTAGTAATTTCTGTAAAAATTTTGGCGGGGTGCCATCTGTATTTTGAATAAAATAGTTCTTCAAAAACCTATAAAAAGCACTTCAAATATATTTCTCAATCTCAAACTCCAACATTTAATCAACACAATATGTTTCTCAACTCAAATGCACAATAATTTTTCAGTATTTTTCAAAGGCTGAGATAAAAGAAATATAGTACAAATTTTACAAGCCAAAATAATTCACAATTTATTTTACAACTTTAATGTACAATTTTAATTTATAACTGCTCAAAACCAATAACACTATATACATATAATGAACATACATTATAATATAAAATGCAGAATATGGTATACTCAATAACCCGATGATCTCTCACTGAAGCACTAGTAGCCTAGTCTGCAGCCCTGTCAGTCTGTCTACTTGCGACAGCAATGAAAAGCTATCGCTGAGCGAGTGTCTCAGTGGTGCACAACATTAACCAAATACAACTTTAAATCACAAATCATAAGTCATATAAATAGTGAATACTTAAAACCATAGTTAAATTCAAAGACAATGAATATCAATAATAATTTAAACTCCATTTCACAATATCACAATAAATCTTAATAAATCAAAACATGGTTAAATTCAAAAGACAGTGAATGTCAATAAGAATTTAAGCTCCATTTCACAATCTCATAATGCATATCAATAAATCACACACAGCTTAATCATGTTCCAAAGTTCAATTCGTCCCAAAAGCCGATAGCTAATGAGGAATAACATAGCTAGCTAGCAAAAATATGAGTACTCATTCTATTCATTCTCAACAGGCACACACCTCAATACTTTAGCCAGAGAGGGAATTCAATTCGTCCCACTAGACAAGCTAGCGAGGAATTCAACCAATATACATGATAGCTGTGGTGTTAAACCATTTACAATGCTTTTCAATCAATAAGTATTCATCAAATATCATTCAAACAATTTTTCACAGTTTTAAACCATTTACAATGCTTTTCAAGTAATAAGTATCCATTCAAACACATTTCCACAATTTTAAACAATAATATACAAATAGTCATAATTTATTTCAATTGAAAAATTCAAAAGAAATAACTCTTGGCTCTGACTCAGTGTTTCCTTTGCTTTCCCTAAGTCTTTGCTAACTGAGAAACACAATTTAAATTGTTTCACTACTCATTTAAACCGTCTCTAACAATAAGGTTCAATAATTAATTTATTAAATTCTATTATTTCCTTAGTCAACCTAAGATGTTGACCCTCGATGCAGTGTAGGCGAATTAGGTTTTAATGTTATCAATTTGTCATATTTAATAGCCTTTTAGTACTGGTACATATTACCAAATTCATTTCCATGTATATTGCGTTTTATTGCAATTTGTCGGATTCCGGTATACTAATTTGACCTAGCCGGATGACCTAGTTCTCTCCGTCTTCGAGTTTCGGTCAAAATTACAAACTTGTAGATATATGTCTTATTGCACGCGGGGCAAAATTTCAGGTCATTCTGAGTTTACTAGACCAAGTTATGGTGATTTTACTATTTCTGGTCAGAATGCAATAAAATTGTCACTTTAGGTCATTTTTAGGTCACTTTTTGTTCGGCCAGCTTTTGGATCTGAACTTGTGAAAGCTATTTGGCTTGGTTCTGGACATTTCTGGGCTTTGGTGTCTTCATAAGAATTGTGGATATATGTCTAAACTATTCATGGTAAAAATTTTAGGTCAATTGGACCTGTTTTGAGTGAGTTATGGCCAAAACACTAACTGCTGCCCATATGGTAAATTTTTAGGCCTTAAATGCACTAATCTGGATTTGGTCATTTTTCAAGTTACCTTCCAAGCATAATTTTGGTAAGCTTCCTTCATGAAAGTTGGCACTTTTTGTGCCTAGTTTCACCTCCAATTGGTCTCATACCAATTGGAGCCACACACTTAAGGTTCTAAGCCAAAACACACACTGCCCTATTGCACATTGTTCATCACTCATCAATTACACATTTAACACTTACCAAGTTACACATTCATGCCAATTCTGGTTTGTATCATAACCTAAACACATTTTACTTCACATTGTTGGTCATCTTGGTAGCTTATAATCACACTCAATATGCACCTTATAGTACAGAATTTACCAAGTCTAAATTACAAACAATTTCGCCACATAACCTAGCTCATTTACATGTCCACACTCACACCTTTATACACATGTACAAGCTGCGATAACAAGCACCATAATTCAATCATATAATTCCATGACATAACATATTTTGGTCCACACTTCAAATTGCCGATTCATACATCTCTCTCAATTAACTTCCAAGCTTCCAAAATCAAGTGTACATTCACATATACTTAGTATACATCACCTAATTTATTCCTACACATATAAACACTTCATCAACACTTTAATCTACCATACATACAAGGATAAACTATTCTTATGGAGTTTCCATGGCTGCCAAAAATATACATCTCCCTTAAGACATCAAACTCCAAAAATCTTTCCACAATTCAACTACCCATAACATCCACACAAACTTTAATGAAGCAAGCATCAAAAATACCTACTTACCACTTTGGAAACTCTTCAAAACCTTGACTAAACTTGATCTTCTTGCTGCCTATCTACTGCCCAAGTGGTGTAAAGCAATTTTAGTGAAGGAAGCTAGTGGAAAAATGGCTTAGATCATGCTTGCATGAAGGTTCAAGGTGGGACGGCAATGGTGGACTCTTCTTCACCATTTCCAGCTGGATTTTGAGAGGTGAGGAAGAAGATGAACAATCTGTCCAAATGAAAGTGTAGTGGTCCACTTAGGTGAGTTAGTGGGGCACTATGTGAAAATTTAATGTTAGTTTAATCTTAAATTCCCAATTTCTCACATTAAGCTCCCAATTTTTGCTATTTAAAATATGTACCATCAATTTAATTTTTATGACATTTTCCAAGTGAAATATCATGTATTTTTAATGGAAATCTAGGTCAAAAGACAACTCAGGGTTTCAAATGACCACAATTCCCCTGTTCGGATTGCATTCTCGATTTTTCAATAATACCGGATTTTATCGTTTTCTCGATTTCTCACTTTTCTTTGTACTAATTAATTAATTTTTATTTGATATTTCTAATGATATTTATACTTCAATAGACATTTATTTAAGTCCTAAAAATATTTTTCAGAGTTTCCCGCGGTCCAGGGTTAGTCAACGGTCCACGCCGCGACTTCCCGGTGCGGTCACCCATCGCTAGGGCTTTTGGCTCGTTTAACTTGGTTACATTTCATTGCTATTATTTTTCCTTTGTTTTTCTTGTATTTTCTTTTCTTGTATTTCATTATTTTATGTCTCCTCATTAACATCGAAGTGTAGTTCTAGGCATCCTAGCTGTCCGGACAACACTGGTCACCCTGCCGAACTTAGGGGTGTTACAATTCTCCCCCCCTTAAAATAAATTTCATCTCGAAATTTTACCTAGCATTAGTCTCTGAACAACTGTGGGTGCTGTCTCCTCATATCCTCTTCACGTTCCCAAGTAGCTTCCTGGCCTGAATGATGGTTCCACAGCACTTCAACTAGGTGTATCTGTTTGTTTCTCAACTGCTTCACCTCATAAGCCAGAATTTCTATGGGTTCTTCATCATATGAGAGGTCTGGATTTACCTCAATCTCTTCAACTAATAGTACATGAGATGGATCAGATCTGTATCTCCTTAACATGGACACATGGAAGACACTGTGTATCCTTTCTAGCTCTGGAGGTAATGCCAACCTATATGCCAAAGGACCCACTCTTTCCAGAACCTCATATGGTCCAATGAAATGAGGACTCAGTTTTCCCTTTCTGCCAAATCTCATAATCCTCTTCCAAGAAGAAACTTTGAGGAATACCTTATCACCCACTGCATATTAAATATCTCTTCTCTTCAGATCAACATAGGACTTCTGACAGTCTGATGCAGCCTTGAGTCTATCTTTGATCAATATAATCTTTTCCTTTGTCTGCTGAACAATTTCTAGCGCAATCATTTTCCTTTCACCTACTTCATCCCAACATAGGGGAGTTATGCACTTTCTGCCATATAAAGCTTCATATGGAGGCATCCCAATGCTTGATTGATAGCTGTTGTTATAAGCAAATTCAATCAAAGGCAAGTGTGTATCCCAACTACCTTCAAACTCAATCACACAAGCCCTTAGCATATCCTCCAATATTTGAATAACCCTTTGGTGGCCATGCATGCATGGGTGGAATCTTTGTCTTTGAAGTTCAATCTAGTTCCTAGGACTTTCTGTAGACTACCCCAGAATCTAGAAGTGAACCAAGGATCCCTGTCAGATACAATCGATACTGGCACTCCATGCAGTTTTACAATTTCATATATGTACAATCTGGCCAATCTTTCTAAGCTATAGTCCATCCGAACTGGCAAAAAGTGAGCAGACTTGGTCAGTCTGTCAGCTATAACCCATACTGCATCATGACTATTCTATGTCCTTGGAAGTCCCATAACAAAATCCATAGTTATTCATTCCTATTTCCACTCTGGTACTGGCAAAGGATGTAACAAACCAGTTGGAACTTGATGTTCTGCCTTTACTTGCTGACAAGTTAGGCATTTGGAAACAAATTCAGCTATATCCCTCTTCATACCCATCCACCAGTAATGCTCTTTCAGCCCTCTGTACATTTTAGTTCCACCAGGGTGCATAGCAAAAGGAGACTCGTGTGCTTCCTTCATAATGATTCATCTTAATTCCACATCATTGGCAAAACATATTCTGCCCTGATGTAGTAGTAAACCATTATCTCTCACAGAGAATTCAAGTTTCTTGCCCTGCTGGACTTCTTTCAGTAGCTTTTGATATTTTTCATCATTCTAAGCAGCCATTCTGATATGATCAATCAACACTGGCTGTACATACCATGCAACTACTGTCTGTCCCTCATCATCAATCTCCAAACTGGCATGCTGTGCTTTGAATTCATGTACCATGGATAAAGGAGAAACTCTGAGACTTGCAATAGTCTTACGACTTAAGGCGCCAGCCACCACATTTGGCTGATAGTCTATTAAACAATCATAGTCTTTAATTAGTTCTAACCATCTCCTCTGCCTCAAGTTCAATTCCTTCTGGGTGCCCAAATACTTCAAGCTCTTGTGATATGTGTAAATGTAATATTTCTTCCCATACAAATAGTGTCTCTAGATCTTCAGAGCAAAAACAAAAGCTGTTAGCTCCAAATCATGTGTTGGGTAGTTCCTCTCATGCGGTTTCAGCTGGCGTGATGCATAAGCAATGACATTCCGTTCTTGCATCAGTACACAGCCTAACTCATTGTGAGAAGCATCACTATAAACTGTGTATTCTTTACCCAGTGTAGGTAAAGTAAGGACTGGAGGTTCAGTTAAACACCTCTTCAACTCATCAAAACTCTGCTGGCATTTATTAGTCCACTGAAATTTTACATCTTTCCAAAGCAGCTTGGTCAGTGGAAAAGATAACATAAAAAACCATTTCCTAAATCGAGGGTAATATCTAGTTAAACCCAGAAAACTGTGAATTTCTATGATATTCCTGGGTGGCTTCCAATTAAGGATAGCTTTTACCTTGCTGGAATCTACCTTGATCCCTTCAGCTGACACAACATGTCCCAAAAAGGAGATTTCTTTTAGCCAAAATTCACATTTCGACAATTTGGCGTATAGCTGTTTCTCCCTTAAGGTCTGCAGTACAATCTACAGATGTCTGTCATGCTCCTCTGCATTCCTTGAATATATCAAAATGTCATCAATAATCACCACCACAAATTGGTCAAGATATGGTCTAAAGATAGTGTTCATCAGATCCATAAAAGCAGCTGGAGCATTAGTTAACCTGAATGGCATTACCAGAAACTCATAGTGGCCATACCGAGTTCTGAAAGCAGTTTTTGGAATACACTGCTCTTGCACCTTCAACTGATAATAACTAGATCGCAAATCAATTTTGGAGAATACAGCTGCACCCTTCAACTGATCAAACAGATCATCAATGCAAGGCAATGGATGTCTGTTCTTTATTGTCACATTATTCAACTGCCGGTAGTTGATACATAAGCAAAGAGTGCCATCTTTCTTCTTAACAAATAATACTGGCGCTCCCCAAGGTGACACACTAGGGCGGATGAAGCCCTTTTCAAGTAGTTCTTGCAACTGTATCTTCAACTCTTTCAACTCTGCTGGTGCCATTCTATATGATGTTATGGAGATTAGATCCACACCAGGCATAACATTAATTTCAAACTGCACATCTCTTTCCGGAGGTAATCCTGGTAATTCATCAGGAAACACATCTGGAAAGTCATATACTGTAGGGATGTCCCTCGATATTGGACTTCCCACTTGGGTGTCTACCACATGTGCCAAATATGCTTCACACCTCTTTCTGATCATTTTTCTAGCTAGTGTAGCCGAAATGATGTTTGATGGCAATAGCTGCCTCTCCCCATGTATTACCACATCACTGTACTGAGGGAGACCAAAAGTAACGGTCTTCAGCCTATAGTCAATTATGGCGTGATGCCTGGCTAACCAATACATGCCCAAGATGATATCATAATCTCTGAAGGGCATTTCAATGAGATCAGATAGAAAAGTGTGTCCTTGGATCACCAAAGGACAATCCCTAGACATTCTATTAACCCTGACCTCTTGTCCTAACAGACTTGTTACTAGCACCTCAACGTCCATTTTTTTACATGGAACAGCAATGCAATCAATGATGCTAGCACTCACATAAGAATGGGTAGAACTCGGATCAAATAACAAAAATACATCTTGATTAAAAGTTGAGAAAGTACCAGCCACAATATCAGATGTCTCGGCCTCTTCTCTCTATCTCATTGCATAGACTCTGACTGGAGCACTACCTTGCTCTGATTGTTTCACTGTGCCTTAGCTGCCTGCTGGGCTACTTCTACCCCTGCCTCTACCTCTGCTGGGTGGTTGTGAACCTCTAGTGACAGGGCTCTGAACTGACCCTTCAGCAGTAGTAGGAGGTGGTCCAACTCTACGAGTACTGGTGTAGTCCTTGGCAAAGTGCCCTGTGCCTCCATAGTTATAACAGGCTCCAATAGCCTTGTAGCATACCCGACTATGATTTCTTCCACAAGTTTCACATTGGCGGGGAGGGTAGGAACCTCTGGTACTCTGCTGACCAGATAGAGGAGGTTTTTGTCCTAAATATCCCCTACCAGACTTCTTACCACCTCTGCTGTGTCCCCCATGGTTCTTCCTCTTTCCAGTAGGACCACTGGAACTCTTTTCTACTGACTTTTCCTCTTTCTCTGTCTTCTCTGATTTCTTTTTCTCTGGGGCCGCTTCAGATTCAATTCTTTCTAACTCTAGTGCTTGAGAAACAAGCTCAGAGAAGTTGTTATGTTTGAATCCGACCACTTATAATCTGATACTGGGCTTCAAGCTAGTTTCAAACCTTTTACATCTCTCCCTGCTAGTAGCAAGTAGACTTACTACATAATGGCTCAGGCGAGAAAATTCCCTTTCATATTCAGCCACTGATCTACTCCCCTGTTTTAGACTTAGGAACTCTTGCAGCTTCTGGTCCACATAAGCATCAGGGACATATTTTTGTCTGAACTCCCATAGAAAATCATTCCATGTTAGCACTGCAGGTTCTACCAGACTGTGGGGAATGGTTTTCCACCAGTCATATGCATCCCCCTGTAGCAGAGATACTGAATATTCAAATCTGAGCTCCTCTGTACAATGTAGCTTCTTGAACACCTTATCCATTCTCTCTAACCATTGTTCTGCCTCTAGAGGATCTACTCTCCCCTTGAACTCAGTAGCCCTATATTTCATTAATTTGTCATACTGCCTAGCAGAAGACTGTGGCTATACCACTGGTGTCGATAGTGGGACTTGAGTAGGCACGTTACCAGCCATTTGTTGGAACACTGAAGCCATCTACTGAGCGAACTGAGCAGGAAACTGTGGTACTGAGGGGGCTAGTGCTGCTAATCCACTGACATTGTGTAGGGCTGGGGCATCCCCTTGCACCTTAGCCTCTATAGATTGATCGACTGAACAATCACCCTCTTCCATAGTCAAGGCGATGATCTTAGACCTCCTGAACAAATAACACAAGGAGATTTTCTCTTGTTAGTGCATATTTATAATGTAATGTACTGTATGTATCAAACAATGACATTGAGTAGTTGTACTATGAAGAAAGAATATTCAAATTATAGGTGAAAATAGAATTTTAAAAAATAGCTCTGATACCACTAAAACATGTCACACCCTACCCCTCTGTAAGGCATAACATGATCCCGTAGTATATCTAATAAATTACCAACTTCGTCTACTGATAATCCATTAAATATACTACAAGGGATTTTAAAACTTTTCTTACTTCTTTTGCAGTGGTGAGCACTATTTACAGGTGTTAAACAATTTTTTGAATTGAAGTGAAACAGCTAACACATTTGAATTATTAGTAATTTCTGTAAAAATTTTGGCGAAGTGCTATCTGCATTTTGAATAAAATAGTTCTTCAAAAACCTGTAAAAGGCACTTCATATCACACCTTACCCCTCTGTAAGGCATAACATGATCCCGTAGAATATCTAATGAACTACCGAACTTCACCTACCGATAACTCATTAAGTACCCTACAAGGGATTTTAAAACAATTTTCTTATTTTTGATAAGTGGTGAGTATTTTCTAATAAGTATTTAAAACATTTAGTTAAAATTAAAACTAATTAATATTTTTGGTCCATTTTAGTGTTCCACAAAGTTTATAAAAATTTTGACAGAGTTCTGTCTATATTTTGAGAAACCAGTTCTTCAAATACCTGTAAAAAGCACTTTTAAAAATGTTTTCTCAACAACTACTTCAATTTCACAATCAAACTCAATCTATTTCAACAACTCCACAATCATTTCTGTAACACCCTCTCGGTAGCAACTCCGTACATTCTACTGTTCCGGTGACCGGTGTCGGTCTGGACAGCTAGAACGTCCGGAAAAATATTTAAACTAAAGTCAGGAACCATAATTAACTCAAATATTAATAAGAAAAATTTAGGAAAAATTTTAGAAATAAAACACAACCAAGTTAAACGAGCCGGTGCCCAAGCGATGGGTAACTAGAGGGAAGTTGCGGTTCTCGCAATGAGGAGCCCTAGACCTGAGGAAAAATTCATAAAATAATTTTTAGGACTCCAGAGAAGGGTCATTGAGGTTCCTATGGCATTAGAATGCCAAGAAAATATTTAGAAAAATTTTTCAATCGGTACAGACAATTTTGACCCGTTAAGCCAAACGGAGGGCATTTTGGTCATTTCGCCTTCAGAGACGATTTTTGGCCGACTTGTCCAGTTGAGTAAATAATTATTATGACATAAAATATGAATTAAGGTTGATGAAAAATTAATTTAAAGTTAGTAGAAAAGAAAAGAAAAGAAAAATAAAGAAAATTAGGGATAATGACATCATATGATGTCATTATCTTACTCCCAACCAATCACAAGTTAACAAGCATTCTTAAAACATTTAAAAGATACAAAATGGACCAAAAATTCTGGTCATCTTCTTCTTCTTCTTCCTCAAAACGTGACCTCTCTTCCATAGCCCTCCATAAAAATTTCTTGCATCACTTCCATTTTCCCATGAATTTCCACTATAAAACCCTAGACACCTTTCATTAAAACTTGTCCATACCTCTTGGGGAAGTGTTTGGCAGCCTAGAAAAGGAAGGAAAGTGAAGTTTGAGCTTGGAAAATTCTTCCCTACAAGAGGTTAGTGCACTTATACACCTTAAGCTCTTTATTTCCATGTTAGTGACTTGAATTGAGTAAGAATTTATGAATTAAATGAACCAAATATATGTGTATGTCCACCATGAATTTCGGCAGCCTATGGAAGGAACAATGATGGAGTGTTTTTGATGGTTTTAATGGACTTAAAATGAATTAGAGATTATGTTTAAGGTGTATATACACATATAGAATGAATGAAAGTGCTTAACTAGGTGTGTGGGTGAATTGAAAGGGAAAATTAGGGTTTTGGGAGTGAAACATTGGACTTGGCTTATGAAATGATTAATGGACATTCTAATGGTCAATTAGTGACCATTTGAGGCAAGTTAATCATAATTTTAAGTGAGCTAATGTATGGCAAATTGAAATGGGAAGGCTGCCTAGAGACAGCAGCAATGAGGCTGTGATTCCAGCCCATTTAGACAGCCATAACTTTGGCTATTTAGGTCCAATTTTTGTTTGGCCAATTGAACATGAAACTAGACTTATAATGGCACAATTTTACTGAAGAAACTATGCCCAAAAGACCAAAGCAAGTGGACCAAAAGTTGGCCCCAATCCGGATACCCTGCAACAGCACCTGCAGAAATGACCAAATGAACAGTAACTGTTCATTTGGCCATAACTCACTGTAGATATGGTCAATTGACCTGAAATGTTTACAGCAACAAGTTAAGACTTAGACAAACAACTTTCATGAAGAAACCTACCCCAAATTATGACCAGAACCTATCCAACAAGACAGTGGCAGTCACTGTTCATGGTACTGTAGATTTGGTAATTCTGCAGTTTTTCCAATCCGGCCAGCTGTGGTTTTTGGACTATAACTGGAGCTACAAAACTCCAAATGGAGTGATTTAAAAAAATAAATTCAACTAGACAAAATAAGGAACAACTTTCATGTTTACCATGTCCTCAAATTCCCACTGCAACAATGCTTAATGGAACAGTAAAGTTAGGCTTCAAAAACTGAAAATTCTGCTTCCCTTGGTTTAAGTTTAGAAATGGTATTAATGCTTAATGCCAACAAGTTTTCAATGCAAAATGTGGTATGTTGGGTGTGTTAAAACCAATGTACCTATTTTCTATCCAAAAGTCAACATTTTTGTTGATCAATAAGGTGAATAGTGACACCAAAACTTGAAAATTCAAAATTTGAAATTAGAAATGCATCTAGGGGACTTTAAATTGCAATTGGCAATTAATACTAGCAAATGTAAAACTAAAAATGTGGGATCTTGGTGTAATTAGAATTAATATATCGATTAAGTATAAAAAGGTCAACATTTTGGGTTGACTAGTAAGGTGAATAGTAATCAAAATGATTAGTAAATTAAGATGAAGACCTAGAACCAATTCTAAGCTTAAATGCTTAGAATTGTATGACAAATGTGGACTATGCATCATAGTAAAAATTGTTAAAAAGAAATTAAGGCCATAAATTTGAAATCCATGAAATATTTATGGATTACTTGAAACATGAAAAATAAGTCACCAAATTGATGTGAATAATTAGTTAGGGCTTATATGCCCATCACAAATGGAATTCATAACATATTAATAACTCAACTTGAAATATAAAAATTGTAATTACATGAGTAGATTCTTGAATGTATAAATGAGAAAAGAAAAATGTTTTGAGTGCAATGTTATAAAAGGATAATTGATGTGAATTGTGATCATATAAATGATCAAATGAATGTATGAATTATAATCGAAATTTATCATGAAATAATGAAGTCATAAAATACAATATATTAATATTTAATGATATTATGTGCCCTTGTATTGCCTAGACATGTGTATCAGATTGGATAGTTTGGCATGCCAATAGGGTATTGTTTTAGCAGTACTGCAAAAGGCTTTATGCCTATATTCATAGCTCTATGCCCGTATTCATGGCTCTTATGCCCGTATTCATGGCTTTTATGCCCGATTATGTGATATCATGGCTTTTTAGCCATACTGACTGCATACGTGGTTGACGTTCTGCGTCCCATGGTATGACGGCCCGAGGCACCGCGGTGACCAGAGCCAACGACCCGTTATCCAGTTTTGTCAGGCTGTCGTAGGTTACTTGGGCAGTGTAATTTTTTAAAATAAATTAAGACTATTAGTAATTAAAAATATTAGAAATCAAATAAATGAGTTAATAAGACTTCAAAAGAATTAGTTACAATTATGAAATGATCCAAACCACATAAAAATTGTTAAGTAAAATGATAAAAGAGTTGCAAAAATAGGTATAACTTAACTAAATATTTTAAATGTACCTTCTCTTGCCATATAAATATAAACTGAGTATTTTTATTAATTTTGTATGTTGTACATTATCCCTGTGAATTTCGGAATTAAACGCTTTCAAAGCGAAACAAATGAGAACAAAAGATAATTAATATTAGACACATTGTATTAAATTAAATTGATTCTTAAATATTCAAATTATTCTTCGTTCTTTCTTTATTTGTATATTTTATTTTCTTGTTCTATTATTGCACCACTAAGCAGCAATGCTTAGCGCGATGGATTTGTTTCCTCGCGCAGGTACTTTGACTCAGATTTTGGAGTCGGATCTGCAGAAGTGGCTGGAGTATTCAAGGTTGTCACCTCCTCAGCAATGCATGTAGATAGGGCCCATATAGATCATATTTTGTATTTAGTATAAAATGCTAGATATTGTATTATAATGTAGATTATGAGCAGGTAATTAATAGAAATGTAATGTAATTTAATAAATTAGCTTTTTCATATGTAACTAATTTATATATCATGTAAATTATGAAATTATGTAAATTAAAGAAATTTGAAAATTTTACTTATGTGATTTGAGCATGAATGAGATTGTATGGATTCGAAGACAGATTTGAAATATATAGATAATGAATGGAAATGAATATGAAATTGAGATATATGAATGAGATGTGAATTATGAGATGGTTATGAAAATAATTGATGAGATTTTATTTGTAAAATATTATTGGAACTTTCAACAGGTAAATAGTAAAATACATCAACTGGTAATAAAATAGGGGAAACTCTGCTGGTTTCTCTGTCGAAAAATTTATTAATATTAAAATATATCGAATCAAAATATGAAAGGAATAAAGTAAGATAAGATAGGGTGCTCCGGCACCGAATGTAGCACACTTTGCTCGGCTACACTGTAGTCGTGTGAGGGGTGTTACATTTATTGGTATCAGAGCGCGGTTTAGGCGTTCCTAGGCATAGATAGATAGAATAAGATTGTGTGCATAACATGCATTGCATTTATATGAGTTGAGGTGACACTAATGCAGATCTGTTTTCTTGGTTATTTTAGGTTAAGGTATGGACTCAGAATCGCAGAGGGCAGTAGAAGAAGAAGTACTAAGTCGTACCTCGACTGGGAGTGATATTGGAAATCAGGGAGATCCTACTCCACCAGTGTAAGAGGTGCCTGTACAACCCCAACAGGCTTTGTTTGAGCAGATGACTGAATTCTTCGGACAGATGACTGGGGTTATTCCACCACCGCTTCAGCGGAAATCACCTCTAGGAAAAATTAGGAAATATGGAGCTATAGATTTCAATGGTAGAAAGGAAGATGATTCTGTAGCAGCTGAGTATTGGTTAGAAAGGACTAAAAGAGTCTTGCAGCAGCTTTATTGCACACCAGAACAGAGTTTGGAGTGTGCAGTTTCATTGTTACAAGAAGCTGCATATCGATGGTGGGATGTCGTAACCAAGGTAGTGCCACCAGCTGACGTAACTTGGGAATTCTTTCTGATAGAGTTTAGAAAGAAATATATTAGTTGTGTTCATGAAGAGGAACAGAAGAGGAGTGGTGATCAGCAAAAGAAGAAATTTGGACAGTCTAGTAATAAGAGGCCGAGAGAACAGTTAAGTCAGACATCTGATCAAAGTAGGAGATCTAGACCCAGAAGAGATCAACCAGAAACATAAGTAGTGAGTGTGCTAGGATTAGCAAGAAAATGTGGCCATTGTAACAAGTGCCACAAAGGTGAATGTAGGAGATTGACTGGAGCCTGTTATAGATGTGGGGCCATAGACCATCGTCTGAAAGATTGTCCTAAGAAGAATTTACCACGGACCCAGACAAAGGTCGTGGAATGACCAAGTATAACAGTAACACCACTTCCAAATGTTACCCAAGTCGGAGAGGAACAAGAAGCCCAGATGTGAATTTGAGGTAAAGTATTTCCTTTATGATATGCCTAAGCGTATAACAAAAAAAAAAAAAAAACTAAATAGTACCATATATACAAAAGAAGTAGACAGATGGAGTAATAGAAAGATAAAAGAATTATCTCAGAACCCAAAACACCCAATAAATTTCGAGGACGAAATTTAAATTAGAGGGGAAGAGTTGTAACACCCTCTCGGTAGCAACTCCGTACATTCTTCTATTCCGGTGACCGGTGTCGGTCCGGATAGCTAGAACGTCCGAAAAAATATTTAAACTAAAGTCAGGAACCATAATTAACTGAAATATTAATAAGAAAAATTTAGGAAAAATTTTAGAAATAAAACACAACCAAGTTAAACGAGCCGGTGCCCAAGCGATGGGTAACCAGAGGGAAGTTGCGGTTCTCACAACGAGGAGCCCTAGACCCAGGGAAAAATTCATAAAATAATTTTTGGGACTCCAGAGAAAGGTCATTGAGGTTACTATGGCATTAGAATGCCAAGAAAATATTTAGAAAAATTTTTCAATCGGTACAGACAATTTTGACCTGTTAAGCCAAACGGAGGGCATTTTGGTCATTTCGCCTTCAGAGACAATTTTTGGCCGACTTGTACAGTTGAGTAAATAATTATTATGACATAAAATATGAATTAAGGTTGATGAAAAATTAATTTAAAGTTAGTAGAAAAGAAAAGAAAAGAAAAATAAAGAAAATTAGGGATAATGACATCATATGATGTCATTATCTTACTCCCAACCAATCACAAGTTAACAAGCATTCTTAAAACATTTAAAAGATACAAAATGGACCAAAAATTCTGGTCATCTTCTTCTTCTTCATCCTCAAAACGTGACCTCTCTTCCATAGCCCTCCATAAAAATTTCTTGCATCACTTCCATTTTCCCATGAATTTCCACTATAAAACCCTAGACACCTTTCATTAAAACTTGTCCATACCTCTTGGGGAAGTGTTTGGTAGCCTAGAAAAGGAAGGAAAGTGAAGTTTGAGCTTGGAAAATTCTGCCCTACAAGAGGTTAGTGCACTTATACACCTTAAGCTCTTTATTTCCATGTTAGTGACTTGAATTGAGTAAGAATTTGTGAATTAAATGAACCAAATATATGTGTATGTCCACCATGAATTTCGGTAGCCCTAAGGAAGGAACAATGATGGAGTGTTTTTGATGGTTTTAATGGACTTAAAATGAATTAGAGATTATGTTTAAGGTGTATATACACATATAGAATGAATGAAAGTGCTTAACTAATTGTATGGGTGAATTGAAAGGGAAAATTAGGGTTTTGGGAGTGAAAAATTGGACTTGGCTTATGAAATGACTAATGGACATTCTAATGGTCAATTAGTGACCATTTGAGGCAAGTTAATCATAATTTGAAGTGAGCTAATATATGGCAAATTGAAATGGGAAGGCTGCCTAGAGACAGCAGCAATGAGGCTGTGATTCCAGCCCATTTAGACAGCCATAACTTTGGCTGTGTAGGTCCAATTTATGTTTGGCCAATTGTACATGAAACTAGACTTATAATGGCACAATTTTGTTGAAGAAACCATGCCCAAAAGACCAAAGCAAGTGGACCAAAAGTTGGCCCCAATTCGGATACCCTGCAACAGCACCTGCAAAAATGACCAAATGAACAGTAACTCTTCATTTGCCAATAACTCACTGTAGATATGGTCAACTGACATGATATTTTTACAGCAATATGTTAAGACATAGACAAACAACTTTCATGAAGAAACCTACCCCAAATTATGACCACAACCTATCCAACAAGACAGTGGCATTCACTGTTCATGGTACTGTAGATTTGGTAATTCTGCAGTTTTTCCAATCCGGCCAGCTGTGGTTTTTGGACTATAACTGGAGCTACAAAACTCCAAATGGAGTGATTTAAAAAAAGAAATTCAACTAGACAAAATAAGGAACAACTTTCATGTTTACCATTTCCTCAAATTCCCACTGCAACAGTGCTTAATGGAACAGTAAAATTAGGCTTCAAAAACTGAAAATTCTGCTTCCCTTGGTTTAAGTTTAGAAATGGTATTAATGCTTAATGCCAACAAGTTTTCAATGCAAAATATGGTATGTTGGGTGTGTTAAAACCAATGTACCTATTTTCTATCCAAAAGTCAACATTTTTGTTGATCAATAAGGTGAATAGTGACACCAAAACTTGAAAATTCAAAATTTGAAATTAGAAATGCATCTAGGGGACTTTAAATTGCAATTGGCAATTAATACTAGCAAATGTAAAACTAAAAATGTGGGATCTTGGTGTAATTAGAATTAATATATCCATTAAGTATAAAAGGTCAACATTTTGGGTTGACTAGTAAGGTGAATAGTAATCAAAATGATTAGTAAATTAAGATGAAGACCTAGAACCAATTCTAATCTTAAATGCTTAGAATTGTATGACAAATGTGGACTATGCATCCTAGTCAAAATTGTTAAAAGGAAATTAAGGCCATAAATTTGAAATCCATGAAATATTTATGGATTACTTGAAACATGAAAAATAAGTCACCAAATTGATGTGAATAATTAGTTAGGGCTTATATGCCCATCACAAATGGAATTCATAACATATTAATAACTCAACTTGAAATATAAAAATTGTAATTACATGAGTAGATTCTTGAATGTATAAATGAGAAAAGAAAAATGTTTTGAGTACAATGGTATAAAAGGATAATTGATGTGAATTGTGATCATATAAATGATCAAATGAATGTATGAATTATAATCGAAATTTATCATGAAATAATGAAGTCATAAAATACAATATATTAATATTTAATGATATTATGTGCCCTTGTATTGCCTAGACATGTGTATCAGATTGGATAGTTTGGCATGCCAATAGGGTATTATTTTAGCAATACTGCAAAAGGCTTTATGCCTATATTCATAGCTCTATGCCCGTATTCATGGCTCTTATGCCTGTATTCATGGCTTTTATGCCCGATTATGTGATATCATGGCTTTTTATCTATATTGACTGCATACATGGTTGACATTCTGCGTCCCATGGTATGACCGCCCGAGGCACCGCAGTGTCTAGAGCCAACGACCCGTTATCCAGTTTAGTCAGCCTGTCGTAGGTTACTTGGGCAGTGTAATTTATTAAAATAAATTAAGACTATTAGTAATTAAAAATATTAAAAATCAAATAAATGAGTTAATAAGACTTCAAAAGAATTAGTTACAATTATGAAATGATCTAAACCACATAAAAATTGTTAAGTAAAATGATAAAAGAGTTGCAAAAATAGGTATAACTTAACTAAATATTTTAAATGTACCTTCTCTTGCCATATAAATATAAACTGAGTATTTTTATTAATTCTGTATGTTGTACATTATCCCTGTGAATTTCGGAATTAAACGCTTTCAAAGCGAAACAAATGAGAACAAAAGATAATTAATATTAGACACATTGTATTAAATTAAATTGATTCTTAAATATTCAAATTATGCTTCGTTCTTTCTTTATTTGTATATTTTATTTTCTTATTCTATTATTGCACCACTAAGCAGCAATGCTTAGCGCGATGGATTTGTTTCCTCGCGCAGGTACTTTGACTAAGATTTTTGGAGTCCAGATCTGCAGAAGTGGCTGAAGTATTCAAGGTTGTCACCTCCTCAGCAATGCATGTAGATAGGGCCCATATAGATCATATTTTGTGTTTAGTATAAAATGCTAGATATTGTATTATAATGTAGATTATGAGCAGGTAATTAATAGAAATGTAATGTAATTTAATAAATTAGCTTTTTCACATGTAATTAATTTATATATCATGTAAATTATGAAATTATGTAAATTAAAGAAATTTGAAAATTTTACTTATGTGATTTGAGCATGAATGAGATTGTATGGATTCGAAGACAGATTTGAAATATATAGATAATGCATGGAAATGAATATGAAATTGAGATATATGAATGAGATGTGAATTATGAGATGGTTATGAAAATAATTGATGAGATTTTATTTGTAAAATATTATTGGAACTTTCAAACAGGTAAATAGTAAAATACGTCAACTGGTAATAAAATAGGAAACTCATTTGGTTTCTCCGTCGAAAAATTTATTAATATTAAAATATATCGAGATCAAAATATGAAAGGAATAAAGTAAGATAAGATAGGGTGCTCCGGCACCGAATGTAGCACACTTTGCTCGGCTACACTGTAGTTGGGTGAGAGGTGTTACAATTTCAATCAATTTCTCAAGTTCAAAATTCAATAATCTTCAAAATACTAACAATACATTTCATTCAAATTAAATAAAATAGTTCTACTCATATTTCATTAGAGACAAAACAATTTATATATATACATCATTACAAAATTTACATCAAAGGAAGTTCAAACTAAATTTTTTTTATTACAAACTTCATACAAACTTTGTACAAGCTGCTCAATACTCATTTACATGTCCATACTTTTATATGCCATACATACATCAAAAGAAATATTTACAATTAGGGTATAAATTATACCCGATGACTTTAAGCTGATAGCTCCTCACACCTCAGCAGCTCAGTCTGCTGTTCCTCTAGTCTCTGTATCTGCGACAGCAATAGAAGCTATCGCTGAGTACTAGGACTCAGTGCTGCACAACATACTAAAATAATCTTTATGCAAAACTTAAATCACATTTATTCAAAAAATTTGACTAAACATGAGCATTAAATACAAAACATGAATTATGAGATTTTAATGCAAACCAAGTTCATTTCAAAGTATCAAAACAGATTTCATAAAACCCACAGTTAGATCATGCCATTCGAAACAAATAGAATCTCAATAGCCAGAGGCTAAAGAGAAATCACATCATAAGGCTAGATAGCTCAAATATATGGATATCCATTCACATCCTCTTCTACTGGCACACCTCAACACTTCTCTAGAGAAGGAATCAAAATTCGAAACTAATTACCCCCACTAGTCGTGCTAGTGAGGTGTTCAAATATATGGTCATGAATCTGTGGTTTCAAAACTTATCTTAACAATTTGCTAAACATTGTCATTTCAATATACATAATAGCTTTCAACAATTTAAATCAAATATCGTAAGAATGCCATAATCCAATATTTCACATTATTCAAAATAGTATGCAAAAGATGATTATAAAAAGTATACGTTGTGTACAAACCTCAAGCGAGTCGCCTCTTGGCCTCGACTTGGTTCTTCGGGTTTTTTCCCGGTATTCTTTTCAACTGAAACACACAATTTTATAATGTTTTAGTACCATAATTTAACATAAAATCCAAAAATAAATTTAGCCTTATTTTTACTTAGCTCTAACGTGCTAAACTCGACGTTCTCGAAATTTTGTGTTTCGAGTTACTATTCACTACACTATTCAAGTCAAATTGTTGACTTTCTAAGGCTCAATAGGTATGGGAACTCCAACTTCACCCACATACCACATTTTGGTCACTAAACTTGTTGGTTTTGGTCATTTTCTCAAAACTTATGTCTTTTAGGCAAAATGGCCAAATTTTTAGTTTTGGTGTCCCAAATTGTACTATTTCATTGGTCAGCTTACTGTTAGAATTTGGCAAAACTTTCTTCATAGAAAATGTTCCCTATTGTCTTAAGTTTATTCTCCTTTTTGAATCACCCTAATTGGAGTTTTGTAGCTCAAGTAATAAGCGAATTACGTTTACTGTTCATGCTGCAAAATTTTGTTCTGGTAGATTGTTAATTCCAACTTTGTTAAGCAATTTGATCAAGTTAGGTCCATAATTTGGTCTAACTTTCTTCATATGAAATGTTCTAATATGCCTTAGGTTTCTATCGGTTCAAGAATCACCTAAATTGGAGTTTTCTAGAGAGAGTTATAGCCATTGAAACTTTACTATTCAAATGGCAAATCTGCAGTCTACAGATTCAGTGACCCAATTTTTCTCAGTAATTTGATTTGGTGAATGGCATAATTTGGGTTTGTATTCTTCACAAAAGTTTTAGATATATATCTCATCTAACCACTGGTAAAATTTCAGGTCATTTTGACCTGTCTAGCTCGGGTTATGACCAAATGAACAAACACTATTCATTTGGTCAGTTTGTGCAGGGCAGCTTGCAATTTTTCAAATTTGGTCAATTTGTTCACTAGGTTTTAGTCACCTTTTGGGCATGCTTCCTAAATGAAAATTGTGTCATTTAGTACCCATTTTCAAACCCAATTGGTCCCATATCCATTGGACTTGTAAAATTTCATTTTTGGTCCCTCAAAGGAGATTTTGGTCATTCTGCCAGCACATGACCTTATCCAATCCGCATTGGCTTTTAATTCCAACACTTCTAACACATGTCATTTGGTCACAAATGACCATTTTTCACTTCACATTTGGTCAAAGACACCATTTACAAGTTTTTCACATTTTTGGTCTCTAAACCCTAATGTCCAAACCCTAATTCACTAACCTCATGCATTTAGCTACCTTCAAAGCTTTTAATCCTAACCATTCAACTAACTAAAGTTCTTAAACCCATTCAAACCATTCAAATCATGCAAATCACTCTCATATACATGCTGGCTGAAAATCATTCATGATCCCTCAACAAATTTTTATTTCATTGTAAGCATTTTTCTAAGTTAACTAAGTTATAAACACATGTAATAAATTCATTTGCAACTTAAATCACTAACCATTGTGTAGCAACTTCTAACTCCCCTTTTCTCTAATTTTCTTTCTTCTTTTCTTCTTTCTTTGATGACCAATCTTCTTCTCAAGTGATTAAATAAAGTTTTTATGGGAGAATTTGGGGTAAGGTAGGGTCAAATGGGTATTTAAAAGCTTATATTCAAGCTTTCATGGAGGAGTCAATGGTGGAATTTGGGAGAGCCATGGCTGCCGTTTTTTTTGAGATAGGAGAAGACCATTTTCTTTTTTAATTTTTATGTCTTTTAAGACTTACTTTATGTATTTGAATGGGTCAAAATTTGTGGGAATTAAAATAATTAATTTTGACATCATTTTGATGTCATAAAGTGATGTAATTAGCTTTTTCTTTTCTTTTCTTTTTTTTTTCTATTAGTTCTTCAATTTAATTCCCAACTCCAAAATTTTCTTTTCTTCGATTTTATTTGACAGTTAGGTCAGGAGTCAGCTCTCGGGGTCAATTGACCTAATTGCCCCTCGCCTGTTCATCCCGGTTTGCAAATAATCCAACATTTCTTCTGGCTCCCTCACCTAATTATTTGACTGACTTAACAGTTCTTTTTCGTGATTTTCTCTTTTCCACTGTGTTTATAATGGTCCTAAGGACCGCGGCGTCACATTTTACGGTTCGAAATTTGAGTTTAAAATGACTTCGCAGTCGTTCTCGAGAAGGTCACCCATCGCTGTGACTCTCGGCTCGTTTAACTTCTTATGTTCTATTTTTCTTGTTTATACTTAACTAATTGGACATTACTAATTATTTGTATTTATGGCTTCTCTAGTTGTCTTAAGTGTGGTTCTAATCCCCTTAATTGTCCAAACCGACACTGGTCACCGAAACAGCGAAATATACCGGAGTATGCAAATAGGGGTGTTGCACTTCAAATATATTTCTCAATCTCAAACTCCAACATTTAATCAACACAATATGTTTCTCAACACAAATCCACAATAATTTTTCAGTATTTTCAAAGGCTGAGATAAAAGAAATATAGTACAAATTTTACAAGCTAAAATAATTCACAATTTATTTTACAACTTCAATGTACAATTTTAATTTACAACTGCTCAAAACCAATAACACTATATAAATACAGTGAACATACATTACAATACAAAATGCAGAATATGGTATACTTAATATACCCGATGATCTCTCACTGAATCACTAGCAGCTTAGTCTGCTACCCTGTCAGTCTGTCTACCTGCGACAGTAATGAAAAGCTATCACTGAGCCATTGTCTCAGTGGTGCACAACATTAACCAAATACAACTTTAAATCACAAATCATAAGTCATATAAATAGTGGATACTTAAAACCATAGTTAAATTCAAAGACAATGAATGTCAATAAGAATTTAAACTCCATTTCACAATATCACAATAAATCTCAATAAATCAAAACATGGTTAAATTCAAAAGACAGTGAATGTCAATAAGAATTTAAACTCCATTTCACAATCTCATAATACATATCAATAAATCACACACAGCTTAATCATGTTCCCAAGTTCAATTTGTCCCAAAAGCCGATGACTAATGAGTCAAAAGCCGATGGCTAATGAGGAATAACATAGCTTGTTAGCAAAAATATTAGTACTCATTCTATTCGTCCTCAACAGGCACACATCTCAACACTTCAGCTAGAAAGGGAATTCAATTCGTCCCACTAGACAAGCTAGCGAGGAATTCAATCAATATACATGATAGCTATAGTTTCAAACCATTTACAATGCTTTTCAATCAATAAGTATCCATCAAATATCATTCAAACAATTTTTCACAGTTTCAAACCATTTACAATTCTTTTCAAGTAATAACTATCCATTCAAACACATTTCCACAATTTAAAACAATAATATACAAATAGTCATAATTTATTTCAATTGAAAAATTCAAAAGAAATATGTCACACCCTACCCCTCCGTAAGGCATAACATAATCCCGTAGTATACCTAATGAATTACCAACTTCGTCTACTGATAACCCATTAAATACACTACAAGGGATTTTAAAACTTTTCTTACTTCTTTTTACAGTAGTGAGCACTATTTACAAGTGTTAAAAATTTTTTTGAACGTAAGTGAAAGAGTTAACACATTTGAATTATTAGTAATTTCTGTAAAAATTTTGGCAGAGTGCCCTCTGTATTTTGAATAAAATAGTTCTTCATAAAACCGATAAAAAGCATTTTAAATATATTTCTCAATCTCAACTCCAATAGTTAAACAACACAATATATTTCTCAACTCAAATCCACAATAATTTTACTAGTCAAAATAACTCATAATTTATTTTACAACTTCAAGGTACAATTTTAATTTACAACTGCTCAAAACTAATAACACTATATACATACAGTGAACATACATTACAATACAAAATGCCAAATACGGTATACTCAATATACCCGATGATCTCTCGCTGAATGTACTAGCAGCCTAGTCTGCTGCCTTGTCTGTCTGCCTACCTGCGACAGCAATAAAAAGCTATCGCTGAGACAATGTCTCAGTGGTGCACAACATTAACCAAATACAACTCTAAATCACAAATCATAAGTCATATAAATATTGGATACTTAAACCATAGTTAAATTCAAGACAATGAATGTCATAAAGAATTTAAACTCTATTTCACAATATCACAATAAATCTCAATAAGTCAAAACAGTGAATGTCAATAAGAATTTAAACTCCATTTCATAATCTCACAATACAGATTGATAAATCACACACACAGCTTAATCATGTTCCAAAGTTCAATTCGTTCCAAAAGCCGATGGCTAATGAGGTATTCAATTCGTCGCAAAAGCCGATGGCTAATGAGGAATAACATAGCTAGCTAGCAAAAATATGAGTACTCATTCAATTTGTCCTCAACAGGCACATACCTCAACACTTTAGCTAGAGAGGGAATTCAATTCGTCCCACTAGACAAGCTAGCAAGGAATACAATTAATATACATGATAGCCGTGGTTTCAAACCATTTCCAATGCTTTTCAATCAATAAGTATCCATCAAATATCATTCAAACAATTTTTCACAGTTTCAAACCATTTACAATGCTTTTCAAGCAATAAGTATCCATTTAAACACATTTCCACAATTTAAAACAACAATATACAAATAGTCATAATTTATTTCAATTGAAAAATTCAAAAGAAATAACTGTTGTGCACAAACCTCTGATAACTGTCTCCTAGCCTTGACTCAGTGTTTCCTTCCCTTTCCCTGAGTCTTTGCTAACTGAGAAACACAATTTGAAGTGTTTCAGTACTCATTTAAACTGTTTTTAAGAATAAGGTTAAATAATTAATTTATTGAATTCTATTATTCCTCAGTCAACCTAATATGTTAACCCTCGATGCAGTCTTGGTGAATTAGGTTTTAATGTTACCAATATGTCACATTTGTAGCCTTTTAGTATTGGTACATGTTACCAAATTCATTTCCATGTATATTGCGTTTTATTGCAATTTGTCGGATTCCGGGATACTAGTTTGACCTAGCCGGATGACATAGTTCCCTCAGTTTTCGGGTTTCGGTTGAAACTACAAACTTGTAGATCTATGTCTTATTGCACACGGAGCAAAATTTCAGGTTATTATGAGTTATGTAGACCAAGTTATGGTCATTTTACTATTACTGATCAAGGTGCATCAAAATTGGTCACTTTAGGTCATTTTAGGTCATTTTAGGTTCGGCCAGTTTTTGGACCCGAACTTATACAAGCTATTTGACTTGCTTATGGTCATTTCTGGGCTTGGTGTCTTCATAAGACTTGTAGATATAGGTCTTAACTATTCATGGTAAAAATTTCAGGTCAATTGGACCTGTTTTGAGTGAGTTATGGCCTAAACACTAACTGCTGCCCAAATGGTCAATTTTCAGGCCTTAAATGCAATAATCCAGATTTGGTCATTTTTCAAGTTACCTTACAAGCAGAATTTTGGTAAGCTTCCTTCATGAAAGTTGGCACATTTTGTGCCTAGTTTCACCTCCAATTGGTCTCATACCAATTGGAGCCACATACTTAAGGTTCTAGGCCAAAATGCACACTGCCCTATAGCAACACTCTTCATTACATACCAAATACACTTTTAACACTTACCATGTTGCACATTCATGCCATTTATGTTTTGTGCCATAACACAAACACATTTCACAACACATTGTTGGTCATTTTGGCAGCTTATAATCACACTCAATATGCACCATATAGTATAGAGTTTTTCAAGCTCAAATTACAACAATTCAATCACCTAACTTAACTCATTTACATGTCCAACCTCACACCATCATACATATACACAAGCTGCCATAACAAGTACCATAATTCAACATTAATATTCCATAAACCAAACATGAAATAACATTTTTATGGTTCACCATTCAAGCTGCCGATTCATACACCTCTCTCCACTAATTTCCAAGCTTCCAAATTCAAGTATACATTTACATATACTTAGTATACATCACCCAAATTAATTCCTACACACATAAACACTTAATCAACCCTTTAATCTACCATTTAGAAGCAAGAATAAACTGTCCTTAAGGAGTTTCCATGGCTACCAAAAGTACACATCTCCCTTGTCACACCCTACCCCACTGTAAGGCATAACATGATCCCGTAGTATACCTAATGAATTACCAACTTCATCTACTGATAACCCATTAAATACACTACAAGGGATTTTAAAAATTTTCTTACTTCTTTTTACAGTGGTGAGCACTATTTACAGGTGTTAAAATTTTATTTTTTTTGTGAACTTAAGTGAAAGAGCTAACACATTTGAATTATTAGGAATTTCTGTAAAAATTTTGGCGGAGTGCCCTCTGTATTTTGAATAAAACAATTCTTCAGGAAACTTGTAAAAAGCACTTCAAATATATTTCTCAACCTCAACTCCAACAGTTAAACTACACAATATATTTCTCAACTCAAATCCACAATAATTTTTTAGTATTTTCAAAGGATGAGATAAAAGAAATATAATACAAATTTTACAAGTCAAAATAACTCATAATTTATTTTACAACTTCTATGTACAATTTTAATTTACAACTGCTCAAAACCAAGAACACTATATACATACAGTGAATATACATTACAATATAAAATGCAGAATATGGTATACTCAATATACCCGATGATCTCTCAGTGTAGTACTAGCAGCCTAGTCTGCTGCCCTGTCAATCTGTCTACCTGCGATAGCAATGAAAAGCTATCGCTGAGTAAAATTTACTCAGTGGTGCACAATAACAATTTGAAATACAATATATAAATCTTTTATTAACAGTTCACAAATCAAATGATTCACAATTCCATTTCACAATTTACAAAATTCATATAACACAAATTTGATCAAATAACTGAATAACACAGTTTTGCCAATCAATAACACAATTTGATCAAATAACTGAAGAATACAGTGTTGCCAACCGATAACACAAATTTGGGCCATGACACAATTTTTCCACACATGCCGTGTTGTACACCACGATAAGACACACTCACCCTAAGAATCGAAATCAATGAGGGAGGAAGCTTGCTATATAATGAGTACTCATCCGATCACTTCAACTGGTAAACCAAAGAGGGAGAAAAATAAACGATCACGACTCCATAAATGGAGAAGGAAAATAAATGATCACAACCCCATAAATAGAGAAGGAATGATATGATACTGTCATGCTAAGTGTGAACACAAAATCAATTCCAAACATTTTATTCAAATGATTCGTGAGAATCCAATAAATTTCTAAAGTCATAAATTCATTCAAAAAATGGCAACACAATTCATAATTAACTTCAAATTTTCACAAATCACACTAAATCAATTTTTCCACAGTTTCAAACCATTTACAATGCTTTTCAAGCAATAAGTATCCATTCAAACACATTTCCATAATTGAAAACAATACTATACAAATAGTCATAATTTATTTCAATCGAAAAATTCAAAAGAAATAACTGTTGTGCACAAACCTCTAATAACTGTCTCCTGGCCTTGACTCAGTGTTTCCTTCCCTTTCCCTGAGTCTTTGCTAACTGAGAAACACAATTTGAAGTGTTTCAATACTTAATTAAACTGTCTCTAACGATAATGCTTGATAATTAATTTACTGAATTCTATTATTTGCTTAGTCAACCTAATATGTTGACCCTCGATGCGTTCTAGGTAAATTAGGTTTTAATGTTACTAACATGTCACATTCGATAGCCTTTTAGGGTTGGTACTGTAACACTCCTATGTTCGGTAGTGCGTTCTACTGTTCTGGTGACCAGTGTTGTCCGGACAGCTAGGATGCCTAGAACTACACTTTGATATGAGGGAGGAGACATAAAATAATGAATTCCAAGAAAAGAAAATACAAGAAAAACAAAGGAAAAATAATAGCAAAGAAATGTAACCAAGTTAAGCGAGCCGAGAACCCTAGCGATGCGTGACCGCACCGGGAAGTCACGGCATGGACCGTTGACTAGCCCTGGACTGCGGGGAACCCTGGAAAATATTTATAGGACTTAAAGAGACATCAATTGAAGTATAAATATCATTAGAAATATTAAATAAAAATTAAATAATTAGTACAAAGAAAAGTGAGAAATCGAAAAACCGACAAAACCCGGTGTTACCGAAAAATCGGGAATGCAACTCGAACAAGGGCATTATGGTCATTTGACATCCCGAATTGTCTTTTGACCTAAATGACCATTAAAAATAAATAATGTTACACTTAGAAAATATAATGAAAAATTAATTTGGTGGTACCTAAAGTAAATAGCAAAAATTATGGGTTTAATGTGGAATAAAGGAAAATTTAACATATAAAATGAATTACTTTGTGAAAGTGGACCACTATAGAATAAATTAAACATTAAATGGCAGGTGTAAGTCAATTATACAATATGAAATCTTCATCTTCTCCATTTCCCTCAACCATGCCGAAATGAAGAAAGTGAGAACCTCCATTGCCGTTTTGCTTAAACCTTCATTCACTCCTTCATTTCACCTCTAAACACCTAGGTTTCTTCATCAAAGTTTATCTCCACATCATAAGGAAGAGTTTGATAGCAAAATCAAGAAGTTTAGTCAAGGTTTAACAAGTCCTAACAATAAGTAAGTTTGTATTATTGAATATTGCTTTGTTAAACTTTGTATACATGTTATGGGTGTGTGCTTTGTGAAGGAATTTTTAAGTTTTGATGAGTTCTTGATATATCCAGTTTGGACAGCCATGGAGTTGTATATTTGATGATTTATTCTTACATTTATTTAATGGGAAATTATGTTGAGTAGGGTGATTTAATGTCCTAGTAAGTTAATTCCACATGTATATGGTGATTGTGCACTTGAAATGGAAGTTGACGAATTGTGGGAAACTTTGGCATTGTGAAGCTTTCGACAGCCTTGGGACTCCTTAATGAATGTTTGAATTCATGAAGATGTTGGATGAATTGTGATATTGAGGGTTGATGAACATGTATGTAAATTGGTTGTGGAAATTGTATGTAATAATTAGGAGTTTTATGTGTATCTATTGTGGTATTTGGACTTTGTGAGTTAGGACTTCATTTGGTGTATTAAGGATGTTTATATTCTGCCCAAAGTAACTTTAAGGTGAAGTAGTAAATGGTTTTGGTAATGTACCAAAACAGAATTGGTAAGAGAAGTGGACTTGTAGCAAGGTAAATGTGTGATGGATAGATGTATAAGCAATGTAATTAAGGACAGCATGCATTTTAGCCATAACTCTAAATATGTAACTCCAATTGTTATGAGACCAATTGGAGGTGAAAATAGGCACAAAATATGCCAACTTTCATGAAGGAAACATACCAAAATTCTGCTTGCAAGGTAGCTTGAAAAATGACCAAATTCGGATTAAGTACAATTGAGACTTGAAAATTGACCAATTGGGCAGCAGTTAGTGTTTAGGCCATAACTCACTCAAGACAGGTCCAATTGACCTGAAATTTTAACCATGAATAGTTAAGACCCATATCTAAAAGTCTTATGAAGACACCAAAGCCCCGAAATAACCATAAGCAAGTCAAACAGCTTGCACAAGTTCGGGTCCAAAAACTGGCCGAACCAAAGTTGACCAAATTTGACCTAAAATGACCTAATTTGATGCCATTTGACCAGCAATAGTAAAATGACCATAACTTGGTCTACATAACTCAGAATGACCTAAAATTTTGCTCACGTTCCATAAGACATAGATCTACAAGTTTGCAGTTTTGACCGAAACCCAAAAACCGAGAGAACTAGGTCGTCCGGCTAGGTGAAACTAGTATCCCGGAATCCAGCAAGTTGCAATAAAATGCACTAAACAAGGAAATGAAATTGGTAACATGTACCAACCCTAAAAGACTATCGAATGTGACATATTAGTAACGTTAAAACCTAATTTACCTAGAACGCATCGAGGGTCGATATATTAGGTGATTAAGCAAATAATAGCTTTCAGTGAATTACTTATCAAGCATCATCGATAGAGATAGTTTAATTTAGTACTGAAACACTTCAAATTGTGTTTCTCAGTTACCAAAGACTCAGGAAAAGGGAAGGAAACACTGAGTCCAGACCAAGAGATAGTTATCAGAGGTTTGTGCACAACAACTATTTCTTTTGAATTTTTCAATTGAAATGAATTATGACTATTTGTACATTATTGTTTTAAATTGTGGAAATGTGTTTGAATGGATATTTATTGCTTGAAAAGCATTATAAATGGTTTGAAACTGTGAGAAATTGTTTGAATGATATTGATGGATACTTATTGATTGAAAAGCATTGGAAATGGTTTGAAACCACAGCTATCATGTATATTGATTGTATTCCTCGCTAGCTTGTCTAGTGGGACGAATTGAATTCCCTCTTTGGCTGAAGTGTTGAGGTGTTTGCCTGTTGAGGTCGAATTGGATGAGTACTCATATTTTTGCTAGCTAGCTATGTTATTCCTCATTAGTCATTGACTTTTGGGACGAAATGAACTTTGGAACATGATTAAGCTTTGTGTGATTTATTGATTTGTATTATGAGATTGTGAAATGGAGTTAAATCCTTATTGACATTCACTATCTTTTGAAGTTAAATATGTTTTGATCTCTGAGATTTTTTGTGATATTGTGTTAAATTCCTTCTGACACTCATTGTCTTGAATTTAACTATGATTTTACATATCCATCATTTAAACGATTTATGAATTGTGATTTAAGTCGTATTTAGTTAATGTTGTGCACCACTGAGACATTGTCTCAGCGATAGCTTTTTATTGCTGTCGCAGGTAGACAGACAGACAGGGCAGCAGACTAGTCTGCTAGTACACCCAGTGAGAGATTTTTCGGGTATAACGAGTATACCATATTTTACATTTTGTACTGTAATGTATGACCACTGTATGTATATATTGTTTTTGGTTTTGAGAAATTGTAAATTAAAATTGTACATTGAAGTTGTAAAATAATTATGAGTTATTTTGGCTTGTAAAAATTGTTTTATATTTCTTTTATCTCAGTCTTTGAAAATCACTGTGGATTTGAGTTGAGAAATATGTTGTGTTGAGAAATATGTTGGAGTTGAGATTTGGAAAAATATTGAAGTACTTTTTACAAGTTTTCTGAAGAACTGTTTTATCCAAAATGCAGATGGCACTCTGCCAAAATTTTTACAGAAATTCCAAATAATTCAAATGTGTCAGTTCTATCACTTCAATTCAAAAAGGTTTTTAATACCTGTAAATAGTGCTTACCACTGTTAAAGAAGTAAGAAAAGTTTTTAAAATCCCTTGTAGTGTATTTAATGGGTTATCAGTAGATGAAGTTGGTAATTCATTAGATATACTACGGGATCATGTTATGCCTTACAGAGGGGTAGGGTGTGACAGGTACATACTACCAAGTTCATTTCCATGTATCTTGCATTTTCTTACAATTTGCTGGATTCTGGGATACTAGTTTGACCTAGTCGGACGACCTAGTTCCCTTGGTTTTCGAGTTTCGGTCAAAACTACAAACTTTTAGATCTATGTCTTATTGCACGCGGGGCAAAATTTCAGGTCATTCCAAGTTATGTAGACCAAGTTATGGTCATTTTACTATTGTTGGTCAAATTGCACCAAAATTGGCCATTTTAGGTCTCTTTAGGTCATTTTAGGTTCGGCCAGTTTTTGGACCCGAACTTGTGCAAGCTGTTTAACTTGCTTATGGTCATTTATGGAATTTGGTGTCTTCATAAGACTTGTAGATATGGGTCTTAAATTTTCATGGTTAAAATTTCAGGTCAATTGGATCTGTTTTGAGTGAGTTATGGTCTAAACACTAACTGCTGCCCAAATGGTCAATTTTCAGGCCTTATTTGCACTTAATCCGGATTTAGTCATTTTTCAAGCTATCTTGCAAGCAGAATTTTGGCAAGCTTCCTTCATGAAAGTTGGCACATTTTGTGCCAACTTTCACCTCCAATTGGTCTCATACAAATTGGAGCCACACACTTAAAGTTATAGGCCTAAAACTCAAACTGCCTTATTGCATTTATTCCATACATATCAAGGATCACTCCTAACACTTACCAAACTCAACAATCAAGTCAATTATGGTTGTACCATAACCTAAACATAATTTACAACATATTATAGGTCATTTTGGCAGCTTACAATTACATTCAATGTGCACCAATAAGTGCAGAATTTGTCCAACTCAATTTACAACAATTCAATCACCAATTCATGCTCATTTACATGTCCAACTTCACACCATCATACATGCACTCAAACTGCCATAACTACTATCACAATTCAACACCATTATTTCATAAACCAAGCATGAATTCCAGCATTCCTCAAGAGTTAACAAACTGCCACAATGGTACATTTACATTCCATTAATTTCCAAGCTTTAAATTTCATTTCACATTTACATATACTAAGTATACATCACCCAAACAATTTCCTACACAGTATACATTTAATCAATCATTTAATTCACCATTTACAAGCACAAATAAACTGCCTTCAAGGTGTTTCCATGGCTACCAAAAGTACACATTCCCATTCAACATCAAACCTCAAAATTTTCTTCATAAATCAAACACCCATAACATCCTTACAAACTTTAACAAAGCAACAATCAAAAACTCAAACTTACCTATGGATGAGACTTCTTAAATCTTCACCAAAACTTCTTGAAATTGCTATCAAACTCTTCCTTATGATGTGGGGATAAACTTTAATGAAGACAAGTAAAGAAAGTGTAGCTTGAAATGGGTGTAATGAACCATGCAAATGGGGCGGCCATGGGATGTTTCTCAAGCTTCATTCGGCAATGGTGATTCTTATGGTTGAAGATGAAGTGTTTAGTGGAGCAATCTGCCCACTTAAGATTAAATTTAGTCCATAGTGCTCCACTCACCAAATATAAATTATTTTATATGTTTAAATGTGATAATTAGTCAATTTACCCTCCATTTTTACTATTTACATTAGGTACACCATGAGATGGTGACACATGGCACCATATGATCTTGCCACTTGTCTTCCTATGATGGAAGACCACATGTTATGATTTAAATGGAGCTTTACACATGGCTTCATAGGATTAAATCAAATAATAAGAAGATGGGATCTTGTGGTGACATGTGGCAAGAGAGTTAGGGTTTGACCTAAGTATACAAAGAGAAGTTATAAAGAAAAATTTATCCCACCTCTCTTTTCTCTCAAGTGTAACGGCAATAAGAAGTCTCCTTCTCCTCTTCAATTTCTCAATTGATTTAAATGGAAAAAACTAAGATTTCCTCTTAAATTTAATTATTAGAAAGTTTTTCTAACACTGAATACATTCATACAACCTTCACAAAGTATAAACCCCATCTCATATTTGGTTGACAAGGCTTGAGAAGCCAATCTAGGGGCTGCGATTGCTATCTTGGTGTGTGCTTGTGGTGGACAAACTAGAGAGACAACACTTGGTGTGTGCTCTGATACCAATTGAAGGAGTGGAAACGTGATTATTAGACATTGGAAGCTTGAATTTCAAAAATAATTTCTAAGGTTACATACACCATACCAAGTTTCTTATGAACCTAATCAATTTTCAATGCTTAATTGCATACCAAAACATATTTTAGCATGCATTAAAATTTCATTTGCCATTAAAGATTATGAATTAACATTTAATTCAATTAAACCCTAACTAAAATAGAGATTTTTTGATACTAACCTCTTGATGCACAATTGATGCAGAGGAGATAGATGGGAAACCTTATATCATGACATTTAGCAATACATCAAAACTAGAGAGTATCTACTAGGAGCAAGTAAAAATGAAAGGAGGATAATCACGAGGTTAGCATTAGCTTATTTCCCTAGTGGTGAAATCCTATACAAAAGAAGTTTCAATGATGAATTGTTGAAATGTGTGAATGCCAATGAGGCCAAAAGGATTCTTTTCGAAACCTATGAAGGAAACTATGCCACGCATAGTAATGGACACATAATGGCTAAGCAGATCCTGCGGAGAGGGTACTACTGGACCATCTTGAAAAGGGACTGTACTAAATACTTCAAGAAATGTCATAAGTGCTAAATTTATGCTGACCAGATAAACATCCCACCTCATCTGCTTTATAATTTGGTAGCTCCAAGGCCATTCACAATGTGGGGTGTCGATGTCATTGGTCCAATCGCTCCAAAAGCTTCCAACAAGCAAAGGTTCATTTTGGTGGCTGTTGATTATTTTACTAAATGGGTTAAAGTTGCCTCATACGCTCATGTCATATAGAAAGCAATCATAAAGTTTCTTAAGAACAACATCATCTATAGATGTGGCCTCCCCAGTAGGATTTTTACTGACAATGCCCAAAATTTGAATAGTTCAAATGTCCAAAAGTTGTGTGATCAATATAAGATCTGTCACCTTAATTCATCACCCTATCGACCACAAATAAATAGAGCTGTCAAAGCTGTAAATAAGAATCTCAAGCCAATAAATGAGAAAATGACCATTACTTAAAAAGATTGGCATGACATGCTCCCGTTTACCCTTCACGCTTATAGGACAACAATAAGGACATCGAATGGGGTAACTCCATATTTATTTGTATATGGCATGGAAGCAGATTTACCAATTAAGGTGGAAATTCCCTCTCTACGAATCTTGATAGAGGTAGAATTGGATGAAACTTAGTGGGTTAAAATAAGACTTGACGAACTTAATTTGATTGATGTGAAAAGACTAGCAGCAGTTTGTCATGAACAATTATATCAAGGATGAATGGCTAGGGCATTTGATAATAATATGCGACCTCTAGAATTCCAGCCTGGAGACCTTGTATTGAAGAAAATTTTGCCAAATCAGAGTGATCCTCGGAGCAAATGGTCACCCACTTATGAAAGACCACATATGGTAAAAAAGGCATTTTTCTAGTGATGCTCTTATTTTAACTCATATGGATGGTAAAGAATTGTCAAAACTAGTAAATGCTGATGTAGTAAAAAGGTATTATGCCTAAAAAAAAGAAAAAAAGAAGTAGGTGTAACACCCCAAAGTTCGGTAGTGCGTTATTGCATTAGGTGACAGTCTTTGTCAGGACACTAGGATTCCTAGAACTACACTTTGACACGAGGGAGTAGACATAAAATAATGAAATACAATAAAAGAAAATACAAGAAAAACAAAGGAAAAATAATAGCAAAGAAATGTGATCAAGTTAAGCAGTAGGAAACCTAGCGATGGGTGGCCATGCCAGGAAGTCACGGCGTGGACCGTTGACTAATACAGGCTGCGGGAACCACGGAAAACATTTTTGGACTTAAATAGAACCTTATTGAAGAATAAATAACATTAGAAAGATCAAAGAAAAATAAAATAATTAGTACAAAGAAAAGTGAGAAATCGAAAAAGCAGACAAAACCGATAATACAGAAAAATCGGAATGCCACGAGCAGGGCATTATGGTCATTTGACATCATGAAGTTTCTTTTGACCTAAATGTCCATTAAAAATAAATAATATTACACTTAGAAAATAAAATGAAAAATTAAATTGGTGGTACCTAAAGTAAATAGTAGAAATTAAAGGTTAAATGTGGAATAAGTGGGAATTTAGCTTATTATATGATTAAGTGACTAAGTGGACCACTAAGGAATTAATTAAACACATAGTGTGACATGTGTACACTTAATATGCAGCTGGATACTTCATCTTCTCCATTTCCATAAAACTAGCCGTGAATGAAAGTGAGAGGAAACACCATTAACATTTTCTCCAAGCTCACCTAATCCCTCCATTTCAACTCCATTCACTTAGGTTCTTTCATAAAAAATGGTCTACACACCACAAGGAAGATATTGATACCAATTTTGAGAAGTTTGGTGAAGGTTTAGCAATTTACAATTAAAGGTAAGTTTGCATTTTTGAGAAGTTCTTTGTTAAAGTTTATGTTTATGTTATGGGTGTTAGTTTGGTGGAGGGAAATTTTGAGTTTGAAGGGTTATTGTTATTTTCATTTTGGACAGCCATGGGTCACGTTTATGATGAGGTATTTGTGCATATAATTGATGGGAAAGAATGTTAATAATGTTGATTTAGTAACTTAGTGAGTTATTGCATGTTTATATGGTGAATTATGCACTTTGATGGGAATTGGCATATGGTACGGCAATGTGATGTTGATGAATGATTTGTGGCAGCTTGTGCACACTTGAGAAATGGTGTATATTGAAGGAAGAGTGGGCAGAATATTGACCTAGAAGGATTGATGATATGTATGTGAATGAATGTTGTAAAGTGTATGTAAAGTTTGTAATGTTTAGGTGTGGTTGTAATGGTATTTAGAAATTGTAATTGTGAATGATATTTGGTGTGTTGAGGGTGATTGGAATCTGCCCAAAATAATTCTAATGTAATGTAGAAAATGTTTTTGGTAATGTGCCAAAACAGTTTGGTAGGGTATGGAAGTAAACCTTGCAAGGTGAGTATGTGTTTGAAGTTGGGGTGTGAAATGCATATTGAGGGCAGGGTATATTTTAGCCTATAACCTTGAATGTGTAACCTCAATTGGTATGAGACCAATTTGAGGTGAAACTAGGCACAAAATGTGCCAACTTTCATTGAGAAACCATGCCAAAATTCTGCTTGCAAGGTGACCTAAAAAAATGACCAATTCGGATTAGGTGCAATTAGGACCTGAAAAATGACCAATTGGGCAGCAGTGAGTGTTTAGGCCATAACTCACTCAAACCAGGTCCAATTGACCTGAAATTTTAACCAAGAATAGTTAAGACCCATACCTACAAGTCTTATGAAGACACCAAAGCCCAGAAATGACCATAAGCAAGTCAAACAACTTGCACAAGTTCGGGTCCAAAAACTGGCCGAACCAAAATTGACCAATTTGACCTAAAATTGACCTAAAATGGTACCATTTGACCAGCAATAGTGTAATGACCATAACTTGGTCTACTTAACTCGGATTGACCTGAAATTTTGCACCGCGTGCAATAAGACCTAGATCTACAAGTTTGTAGTTTCGACCAAGACCCGAAAACCGAGGGAACTAGATCGTCCGGTTAGGTCAAACCAGTGTTCCGGAATCCAGCAATTTGCATTAAAATGCACTAAACAAGGAAATGACTTTGGTAAAACGTACCAAACCTAAAACCCTATCGAATGTGACATATTAACGACACTAAAACCTAATTTACCTAAAACGCAATGAGGGTCGGTATATTAGGTGATTAAGTGAATAATTGAGTTCAGTGCATTATTTACCAAACACCATCGATAGAGACAGTTTAATTTAGTACTGAAACACTTCAAATTGTGTTTCTCAGTTAACAAGGACTCAGCAAAAGGGAAGGAAACACTGAGTCCAGATCAGGGAGACAGTCATCAGAGGTTTGTGCACAACTAGTTTTTAACTGATTTTGTTTTGAATATTTCATATGATTAAATGACATACTTTTCTTATGTATTATGTTTAACAAGCATTGGATTTAATTCAATGATTATTGAAATTGTTATAGTATGTATGAATTTGATTTTGTGAAATGGTATTTCCATAAGTATTAAGCATTTTTATGGATCGAATAAATTATGTTTTGGAAAATTGTGATAGAACATGTTTTGAATTGTGATGGTAATTTTCATGGAAAAATGCATGTTTATGATTTGAATTGTGATGAGCATAAAAATTATTGGATATTGGAATTGACTTTAAATCGAATTATATTGTGATTTATGCTCACTAAAAGGATTGTGATATTGTTTTATATCTCACTATAGATGCTTGACTAGGTTATTACCCGTCTCTCTCATTTGTTGAGAAGACAATGGAGTGAGTTGTGTTTTGATTACCATGGTACGTGCACAGGCTTAGATTCTCCTCTGATTTGAGGTTAGATCTAAGTTTATTTTATCGTTATGGCCCTTGCGGAAGATTCATTATTGTGATGATGCGTGCACGATGATTCGACCTCCCGACCATAGGGAGTTAGAATCGGTCGACCTCCCGACCATAGGGAGTTAGAATCACATCGAATATGGCCCTTCGGATTAGTCTTGCATATTAGTGAGATAAAGATTGATTTTGAGATCTGATATGATTTTGAGATCTGATATGATTTTTGAGATATAGTATGATTTTGAGATACAACATGGTTTTGAGATACATAATGATTTTTGAGATCTGAGAATGGCTTTTGAATGGTGATTTCAATTATGGTTTATGTATAATTGATTGTGTTGGAATTACTTAAATGGATAGTCAAGATTTGACAAATTGAATTTTGTGCTCCAAGTCATTTATACAAATGATTTACATTATTGGAAATGAATATTTTGAGTTTTGGAATTTGATCAGTATTCAGATTCTCAAATTATTTCTTGTAAATTTGTCAATGTATATTGTACTATGTTTTAAATTATAGTTGTGCACCAGAGTTCACCACTCAATGATAGCTTTGTATCTTTGTCATGAGTAAGAAGAGCATAGAAGCGATGATTAAGTTGCTTTGAGGATACATTGAGATCATTGTGTATATCATAGATATACCCATGTACATAGGTTTTGATGTAAGCATGTAATAATATGTATGTAAATTATTTGAGCGATTGTATAAAAACTCTTGTAAAACATTTTGGTATGTAATTAAATGTAAATTATTGTAAATGTAAATTTGAGATTTCATTTACTTGAATAGTTTTGTATTATATTTCCTTTATCTCGATCTTGAAAAATCACTATGGATTTGAGTTGAGAAATATGTTGTGTTAAAAATATGTTGGAGTTGAGATTTGCAATTACATATTGAAGTGCTTTCTGAGTTTTACGAAGAAGCTGTTTTATCTAAAATACAGATGGCACTCTGCCAAAATTTTCTGAAACTCCAATTAAGTCAAATGTGTCGGTTTATCACTTGGTTCAAAAATGTTTTTAACACTGTAAATAGTGCTCACTGCTTGTAAAAGAAGTAAGAAAAGTTTTGAAAATCCCTTGTAGTGTATTTAATGGGTTATCGATGAGCGGAGTTGGTAATTCATTAGGTATACTACGGGATCATGTTATGCCTTCTGGAGGGTAGGGTGTGACATGTTTTAGTGGTATCGAGCACAGTTTTAAAGTAAATTTGATGTGAATTTGAAATCTTTTTGTCAGTAACTACAAGCTGCTCAAATGTTTGATACATATAGTACATTTACATCATAAATGTGAACTAATGGAGAGGAATCTCCTTGTGTTGGTTATGCAGAATAGAAAATTGTGAGAAAAATGGAAGAGAAGAATGAGATAATAGAAACGATGCAGTGATGGCGGAAGAACAAGTTGAGGCCCACTCCATAAAATGTCGAAGGCCTAAGCTGTACGATTTTACAGTACAAATTCTGCACAAATGGCCCACAAATGGCCACTTTCTTCCAACAAATGGTGATAATCTGTCGGCCCAAGCCCAAATCTGCACCCAACCCCACAAGGGCGGTGTGAAATGGAAAGAGGAGAAACCTATGGGTCAGAGCTCGAACAGTAATTTGAGAAAGAGAAAAGAATTTGAGGAACCCCGAGCTCAAGGATATGATAGAGGTGGATCAGTAAGACAGAGACCATCAAGGTCCAGTCGTCGAACAACTAGAAGTTCCTACCCTTCCCGCCAATGTGAAACTTGTAGAAGATATCATGGTGGGATATGCTATAAGGCGTCTGGAGCCTGCTACAATTGTGGAAAACTTGGACACTTTGCTAAAGATTGTACTAAACCACCTCGATCTGCTCTCCGGAGTTCACAGACCGTCAGTCAGAGTCAAGATAGAAATAGAGTTGGTACTCCTCACCACTATAACACAGTGAATCAACCCGAATATAGTAGCACACCAGTCGGAGTGTCCACTATGCGCCAAGTAAAAGGAGCAGAAACTTCAGATGTAGCTGCTGGTAAGTTCTTAATTTTAGTTATTATTTGATCCCAGCACTACTTAGTTGTGTGTTAGTGTCAGAACTACATGTTCTGTTGTTATTCCTTTACATGGAAATGAATTTTGAGGTATTAGTGACTAGTCCTTTAGGATAATAATTATAATAACAAGTATGATTGACATTAATTTTGGAAGAATTGTTAGCTAAAAGTATTTTCTAACATACCATAAATTATAAAGCTAATTGGCAAGCCTACTTAATGTAAGGCAAGAGGACCTAAAAGTAAGTTACAGTAAAAGAATTGCTCTAGATGAGGGCAAAGATGTTACTGTTAGTAATAATTAATGGATATTGTAATCAGAATCGGTTTAGGATATTAGTGAATTCGAGAAAGATAAGATGTTAAGAAAACCTAGTCCATGAGGTTATAACGTAGTGACTATATAATGTTCTCAATGTTTGTATTGTAAGCTGCAGATTACAGTACCGACACGAGATTATTGTGTAGAGCTACGTGCTTCCTCGTGGTACAATAAATTAAGAATAATTGTAAGTAATCTATACATTGATACAGTTGCACCCGAATAGAGTACTACTACTGGAAATAAGTGTGAAAATTTTAGTCAGAAATTTAAGACTTCAGAACTAGCCTATAAAACGACTACATTTGTAAGGTAGCTAGAGTCGATGACTCGATTACATTAGTGTGAATTACTGTACACGATGGTATTTATAAGCTTAGAGATATCAGTACGACTTATTATCCTCAGATGGATGGACAGTCGAAACAAGTGATTCAGGTAAATTTTGAAACTCATTGAGTTCCTGTAAATAATGAAATGAAATGATAATAATAACCTGTAATGCGTGATAAGCCCTCGAGAATATACTGAGAACTTGTGTTATTGAATCCGTGGGGAGATGGGACAGATACATTCCACTAATAGAATTTGTATACATTAATAAGTGTCAAGCTAGCATACAAGTGGCACCCTATGAAACATTGTAAGGGAATAGATAACTATGGATTTTGTGATGAGATTTCCGAGGACATAGAATAGTCATGATACAGTATATTATAGTTGATAGACTAACCAAGTCTGCTCACTTTTTGCCAGTCCGGATGGACTATAGCCTTAAAAGATTGGCCAGATTGTACATATATAAAATTGTAAAATTGCATGGAGTGCCAGTATCAATTGTGTCTGACAGAGATCCTAGGTTCACTTCTAGATTAGGGTAGTCTTGAGAGCCCTAGGAACTAGATTGAACTTCAGACGACATTCCACCCACAGACGGATGGCGATGCGAAGGGTTATTCAGACATTGGAGGGTATGCTACGGGCTTGTGTGATTGAATTTGAAGGTAGTTGGGATACACACTTGCCTTTGATTGAGTTTGCTTATAACAACAGCTACCAATCAAGCATAGGGATGCCTCCATATGAAGCTTTGTATGGCAGGAAGTGCAGAACTCCCTTATGTTGGGATGAAGTAGGTGAAAGGAAGGTGATTGGGCCAGAAATTGTTCAGTAGACATAGGAAAAGATCAAATTGATCAGAGATAGACTCAAGGCTGCGTCAGACCGTCAGAAGTCTTATGTTGATATGAAGAGAAGAGATATTGGATATGCAGTGGGTGATAAAGTATTCCTCAAAGTTTTTCCTTGGAAGAGGAATGTGAGATTTGGCAAAAAGGGGAAACTGAGTCCTCGTTTCATCGGATCATATGAGGTTTTGGAAAGAGTGGGTCCTTTGGCATATCAGTTGGCATTACCTCTAGAGCTAGCAAGGATACACAGTGTCTTCTATGTGTCCATGTTAAGGAGGTACAGATCAGACCCATCTCATGTACTATCAGTTGAAGAGATTGAGATAAATCCAGACCTCTCATATGAGGAAGAACCCATAAAAATTCAGGCTTATCGGTGAAGCGGTGAGGAACAAGCAGATACACACTGGTTAAAGTCTTTGTGGAACCATCATTCAGGCCAGGAAGCTACTTAGGAACGTGAAGAGGATATGAGGAGACAACACCCACAGCTGTTTAGAGACTAATGCTAGGTAAAATTTCGAGACGAAATTTATTTAAGGGGGGGAGAATTGTAACACCCCAAAGTTCGGTAGTGCGTTCTGCTGTTCCGGTGACCAGTGCTGTCCGGACAGCTAGGATGCCTAGAACTACACTTTGACACGAGGGAGGAGACATAAAATAATGAAATACAAGAAAAGAAAATACAAGAAAAACAAAGGAAAAATAATAGCAAAGAAATGTGATCAAGTTAAGCAGTAGGAAACCTAGCGATGGGTGACAGGAAGTCACGGCGTGGACCGTTGACTAATACAATTTGCGGGGAACCCTGGAAAACATTTTTTGGACTTAAATAGAACCTTATTGAAGAATAAATATCATTAGAAAGATCAAAGAAAAATTAAATAATTAGTACAAAGAAAAGTGAGAAATCGAAAAACAGACAAAACCCGATAATACCGAAAAATCGGGAATGCCACCCGAACAGGGGCATTATGGTCATTTGACATCCTGAAGTGTCTTTTGACCTAAATGTCCATTAAAAATAAATAATATTACACTTAGAAAATAAAATGAAAAATTAAATTGGTGGTACCTAAAGTAAATAGTAGAAATTAAAGGTTAAATGTGGAATAAGTGGGAATTTAGCTTATTATATGATTAAGTGACTAAGTGGACCACTAAGGGAATTAATTAAATACATAGTGGGACATGTGTACACTTAATATGCAGCTGGATACTTCATCTTCTCCATTTCCATAAAACTAGCCGTGAATGAAAGTGAGAGGAAACACCATTAACATTTTCTCCAAGCTCACCTAATCCCTCCATTTCAACTCCATTCACTTAGGTTCTTTCATGAAAAATGGTCTACACACCACAAGGAAGATATTGATACCAATTTTGAGAAGTTTGGTGAAGGTTTAGCAATTTACAATTAAAGGTAAGTTTGCATTTTTGAGAAGTTCTTTGTTAAAGTTTATGTTTATGTTATGGGTGTTAGTTTGGTGGAGTGTAATTTTGTGTTTGAAGGGTTTTTGTTTTTTTCATTTTGGACAGCCATGGGTCAAGTTTATGATGAGGTATTTGTGCATATAATTGATGGGAAAGAATGTTAATAATGGTGATTTAGTAACTTAGTGAGTTATTGCATGTTTATATGGTGAATTATGCACTTTGATGGGAATTGGCATATGGTACGGCAATGTGATGTTGATGAATGATTTGTGGCAGCTTGTGCACACTTGAGAAATGGTGTATATTGAAGGAAGAGTGGGCAGAATATTGACCTAGAAGGATTGATGATATGTATGTGAATGAATGTTGTAAAGTGTATGTAAAGTTTGTAATGTTTAGGTGTGGTTGTAATGGTATTTAGAAATTGTAATTGTGAATGATATTTGGTGTGTTGAGGGTGATTGGAATCTGCCCAAAATAATGCTAATGTAATGTAGAAAATGTTTTTGGTAATGTGCCAAAACAGTTTGGTAGGGTATGGAAGTAAACCTTGCAAGGTGAGTATGTGTTTGAAGTTGGGGTGTGAAATGCATATTGAGGGCAGTGTATATTTTAGCCTATAACCTTGAATGTGTAACCTCAATTGGTATGAGACCAATTTGAGGTGAAACTAGGCACAAAATGTGCCAACTTTCATTGAGAAACCATGCCAAAATTCTGCTTGCAAGGTGACCTAAAAAAATGACCAATTCGGATTAGGTGCAATTAGGACCTGAAAAATGACCAATTGGGCAGCAGTGAGTGTTTAGGCCATAACTCACTCAAACCAGGTCCAATTGACCTGAAATTTTAACCAAGAATAGTTAAGACCCATACCTACAAGTCTTATGAAGACACCAAAGCCCAGAAATGACCATAAGCAAGTCAAACAACTTGCACAAGTTCAGGTCCAAAGCTGGCCGAACCAAAATTGACCAATTTGACCTAAAATTGACCTAAAATGGTACCATTTGACCAGCAATAGTGTAATGACCATAACTTGGTCTACTTAACTCGGATTGACCTGAAATTTTGCACCGCGTGCAATAAGACCTAGATCTACAAGTTTGTAGTTTCGACCGAGACCCGAAAACCGAGGGAACTAGATCGTACGGTTAGGTCAAACCAGTATTCGGAATCGACAATTTGCATTAAAATGCACTAAACAAGGAAATGACTTTGGTAAAACGTACCAAACCTAAAACCCTATCGAATGTGACATATTAACGACACTAAAACCTAATTTACCTAAAACGCAATGAGGGTCGGTATATTAGGTGATTAAGTGAATAATTGAGTTCAGTGCATTATTTACCAAACACCATCGATAGAGACAGTTTAATTTAGTACTGAAACACTTCAAATTGTGTTTCTCAGTTAACAAGGACTCAGCAAAAGGGAAGGAAACACTGAGTCTAGATCAGGGAGACAGTCATCAGAGGTTTGTGCACAACTAGTTTTCAACTGATTTTGCTTTGAATATTTCATATGATTAAATGACATACTTTTCTTATGTATTATGTTTAACAAGCATTGGATTTAATTCAATGATTATTGAAATTGTTATAGTATGTATGAATTTGGTTTTGTGAAATGGTATTTCCATAAGTATTAAGCATTGTTATGGATCGAATAAATTATGTTTTGGAAAATTGTGATAGAACATGTTTTGAATTGTGATGGTAATTTTCATGGAAAAATGCATGTTTATGATTTGAATTGTGATGAGCATAAAAATTATTGGATATTGGAATTGACTTTAAATCGAATTATATTGTGATTTATGCTCACTAAAAGGATTGTGATATTGTTTTATATCTCACTATAGATGCTTGACTAGGTTATTACCCGTCTCTCTCATTTGTTGAGAAGACAATGGAGTGAGTTGTGTTTTGATTACCATGGTACGTGCACAGGCTTAGATTCTCCTCTGATTTGAGGTTAGATCTAAGTTTATTTTATCGTTATGGCCCTTGCGGAAGATTCATTATTGTGATGGTACTGTGCACGATGATTCGACCTCCCCGACCATAGGGAGTTAGAATCAGATTCGACCTCCCAGACCAAAGGGAGTTAGAATCACATCGAATATGGCCCTTCGGATTAGTCTTGCATATTAGTGAGATAAAGATTGATTTTTGAGATCTGATATGATTTTTGAGATCTGATTATGATTTTTGAGATATAGTATGATTTTGAGATACAACATGGTTTTGAGATACATAATGATTTTTGAGATCTGAGAATGGCTTTTGAATTGTGATTTCAATTATGGTTTATGTATAATTGATTTTGTTGGAATTACTTAAATGGATAGTCAAGATTTGACAAATTGAATTTTGTGCTCCAAGTCATTTATACAAATGATTTAAATTATTGTCAATGAATATTTTGATTTTTGGAATTTGATCGATTATTGATTCTCAAATTATTTACTGTAAAATTTGTCAATGTATATTGTACTATGTTTTAAATTATAGTTGTGCACCACTGAGTTCACCACTCAGCGATAGCTTTGTATGCTGTCGCAGGTAAGAAGAGCATAGAGCAGTGATTAAGTTGCTTTGAGGATACATTCAGATCATTGTGTATATCATAGATATACCCATGTACATAGGTTTTGATGTAAGCATGTAATAATATGTATGTAAATTATTTGAGCAGTTGTATAAAAACTCTTGTAAAACATTTTGGTATGTAATTAAATGTAAATTATTGTAAATGTAAATTTGAGATTTCATTTACTTGAATAGTTTTGTATTATATTTCCTTTATCTCAGTCTTCGAAAAATCACTATGGATTTGAGTTGAGAAATATGTTGTGTTAAAAAATATGTTGGAGTTGAGATTTGCAATTACATATTGAAGTGCTTTTTACAGGTTTTCTGAAGAACTGTTTTATCTAAAATACAGATGGCACTCTGCCAAAATTTTTACAGAAACTCCAATTAAGTCAAATGTGTCAGTTTTATCACTTCAGTTCAAAAATGTTTTTAACACCTGTAAATAGTGCTCACCACTGTAAAAGAAGTAAGAAAAGTTTTGAAAATCCCTTGTAGTGTATTTAATGGGTTATCAGTAGACGGAGTTGGTAATTCATTAGGTATACTACGGGATCATGTTATGCCTTACAGAGGGGTAGGGTGTGACAGTAGGGGTGAAATACCTTTTTCTTTTTTGTGGTCGATAGGTAACCCATTATGAGGGAAAAAAGGTGAAAACCCATTATGATGCTTTCAGCAAAATGAGAGAGGAATGTGAAGGAGCGGAAACATGAAAAACATAAGTTTAGATCATTGAATTCAAAAATTTTTCATCTAGGGTCACATGCATCTTGCAAAATTCATTTTTATCTATTTGATTTCAATGATAAACAGCATATTAAAACTCTTTTAATATATTTTTGGATCTAAATTTTCCATTTAAGATTTTAGAATTAACAGAATAATTCATTAGAACCCTAGATTAGATCAAGAACAAGTGCACTAAACTTTTGATGCACTGCAGTGTGTTTGGCACCTTTGGAATGCGCCTAGGACACCAGATGTTGTCCCTCTAGCTTGTCCACACCAAAATCACCAATGGCAGCCCCTTAAATAGCTTCTAAATGTTTTACAATCAATTAGAAAATTAGGTTTTGCCTTTTGAGAGATTATAGATATATACAGGACACTAGAAACGATTTCTAATATTTTTAATTCAAGAGAATGTTGGCAATTCTGTTTGAATTGATGAGAGATGAAGAAGAAGAGAGGGAAGAGGCTTCAAGGGTGGTGGCACAAAATGATAGAATGGCAAATCATTCTTTTTTTCTTTTCATCCTTTCTAGGTCACCACTTAAAACCATTGCCACATGTCACCTTCTGATTGGCTCTTAGTTTAATTGACCCAATCACATTGTGCCAAGTGTCAAACTAAGATTTAATCTTGACTTTGGTCATATTACATGATTAAAAGACAATTGGCAAGCTTATGTGTAGTGCCATGTGTCACCATCTCATGGTGCTACATGTTACCTTGTGAAATGACCAAAATACCCCTGTGTCTTAATTTTGAGTTATCAACCCAAAATAATTATTTCTCTTCTTCTAATCAATTTATATAAAAAATAAATTAATTAATTACTCTCTAGTAATTAATTTCTCATAATTAAATTCATATTTAAACACTTTAAATATAAATTTAACTTATACTGTACATCCAATAACCTAGATTTGGTTTCAAGCCATGCTAGGGACTTTGCAATCTAATTGCAAACCAAACCTATTTAATTAATCAATTAAACTCTTTAATTAATTCAATCATATTTAATTTGGTGATTACTTGTGTATGTATGTGACTTATTAGGCTTATCACTAATTGGCAATGAGATATGATATCAACTCTTAATATCATCAGAACTCTTTTCTTACCATAAATGATTTCTCTAAATCATTTTATACACCTCATACACCATGGTTAACACCTAGCATAGCATGCCATGGCCACCCAATTAGTAATAAGATTTACCTTAAATGAACCTATAATCATATGTTACTATGCACTAGAATCTCTCTGTTACAAAATCCCAATTCGAGCTGGAGTCATGGTTTATGTTAAACCCCATTTGCTATGAATATTATGTTCTCTTTTAATTCCAGTTCTTGATTAAAAAGATTTTCTCATCAGAAACTCTTTTTTGATTAAATCTATTTGTCTTGGCTAGGAACTTGAAACATCAAGAACAATTAAATGAACATAGGATTTTATCCCTATTTGCTTAGGGTAACAGATTCCATCTTGATCAACACCTGCCTCCATATATAACTAGTAGGAGCCAACACATGCCCATATACCTATACACGGTACAAGTATGAAAGCAGTATCAAACTCAAACTACCTATATATAAGATAACTGTGCTATCTCAAGTCTAAAGATTATATGCACTGAAATGATTTATGACAATACATTGACAAGAGTAAACTCCATGTGCTTGTCATAAATGTCATTAGTTCAACCTACTTATCATGTATAAGTGCCTATCATATTTGTTATATGGCATGAGACTCACCATTCCATCTTATTTATATCTTTACATTGGGAACAAACATGAATACAATATTTCTGGATAAGTCATGTCCTGTGTGAAGTATCCTCGATTATGAACCAATTTATGATACTTTGTGCTAGAAATACTTTAACTCATATTCTTAACAACTTAAGAATAGAATTTCTAACAAAATATCAATGGACCTTTTCTATTACACATAAATATATTATGTAAATGGAAAAGTGAAAATGCCTTTTATTAATAAAAAAATGTACAAGATACATACTAAATGATATGCTCTAGGGCATACTACTAACAGAATGAAAACCCAAAAGGGCATTTCGAAAAAGTGAATTATTAAAAAAAAGGGAGTGGAAACCCGAAAAGGCACTCCTAGTAATATGAAGCTCTGTTGAGGATACAAGGGATAAGGACAGTTAATGGGAGTAAAGTTGAAAGGTAGCAAATGGACATGGCACAGGGATTCTTTTGGTATCGCTAGTATTTGTGGCAATAAAGGGTCTCAAGATTGAATTAAGAAGGAATTTGTGAGATTTCCCTTACTCTCCTCCAAAATTGAATATCTTTTATATATTCTTAGTTCTCATTATCAAAAACCATAATTTATGTTATTTTTCCGATACCTTATGCATAACTACTCATTAGCTCATTTATTCTGGAGTGCACGCTATTAACTTGTTAATGTTTTATTATAATATAAGAATTTAAACATAGGTAACTTTATATATATTGCTTTGAGAATTACAGGAATAACTAACTAGTGAACGAACAGCCTACTGACATGAGAAACTACTAAAGAGGTTAGGACTCGAGCTATTAAAAAAAATAGGACTGGGAATAAAAACTTGAAAAGGCGCTCCTAGAACAAAGGGAAGTGGGAGTGAAAATCTGAAAAGGCACTCCTAGAAAAATAAGCATGGGTGTTGAAAATTTGAGAAGCCACCTTTATAGCAAGAGACTCTAAATGACTTCTAGAAAGATGGTTAAAGGGGATAAATGAAAGATAAAAGAAGAATTAGAATAAAGAAGGATAAAAAACCTTGTCTTTGGATCTACTTTGTTTGTCCCATCAATTATTCAGCTTTAAGTCCACGGTTAAGTAAACTTTTGACCAAGTAGAGTTCTCTCACCAGGTTTCCTTTGAAGTTCAAACATTAAGCCTTTCATAGTTTTGCTTATGGTAAGTTTGCTTATTAGCAAATGGTTGATAATTAAATTCAAAATTAGCTTATTCATTTAGGTCTAATGGCAATCATTGGTTCTCAACATCTCAAGCATTAATTGGTATTGACTTTTACTTACCTGTTATTAACCTCTGAATTCAAGATCCATGTTGATTTTAATTTCAGCATTTAATTTCTTGTTATCAACCTCTGGATTCAAGATCCATGTTAATTTTAATTTCGTGTTATCAACCTCTAGATTCAAGATCCATGTTAATTTTAATTTTTTTACAATTTAATTTCATGTTATCAACATCTGGATTTAAGATCTATGTTGATTTTAATTTCAGCATTTAATTTCCTGTTATCAATCTCTGGATTCAAGATCTATGTTGATTTTAATTTCAGCATTTAATTTCTTGTTATTAACCTCTGGATTCAAGATCTATGTTAATTTTAATTTCCTGTTATCAACATCTGGATTCAAGATCCATGTTAATTTTAATTTTCTATAATTTAATTTCCGGTTATCAACCTTTGAATTCAAGATTCATGTTCATTTTAATTTCAGCATTTAATTTATTGTGATCAACCTCTAGATTCAATATCCATGTTGATTTTAATTTCAGCATTTAACTTCCTATCATCAACCTTTGGATTCAAGATCCATGTTGTTTTTAATTTCAGCATTTAACTTCCTGTCATCAACCTCTGGATTCAAGATCCATGTTGTTTTTAATTTCCGCATTTAACTTCTTGTTATCAACCTCTAGATTCAAGATCTATATTGACTTTAATTTTGGTATTTAATTTCCTATTATCAAACTCTGGATTCAAGATCCATGTTGATTTTAATTTTAATATTTAATTTCCTGCTATCAAACTCTAGATTCAAGATCCATGTTCATTTTAATTTCCTGCAATTTAATTTCTTATTATCAAGATCCATGTTAAGTTTAATTTTCTGTAATTTAATTTCTTGTTATCGACCTCTGGATTCAAGATTCATGTTGATTTTAATTTCAGTATTTAACTTCCTATCATCAACCTCTGGATTCAATATCTATATTGATTCCAACATTTAGTTTACTGCTATTAACCTCTGAACTAAAGGCTTATATTGATTTTTAAATTTCCTCTAAGTTATTTTAAATTTCTTATTAGCAACTTTGTCCAATCTGTCCAAAATATGAGTCTATATCTTTACATGTTTCCAATATTAAAAGAATGAAATTTTCATTACATTCTCTCTAATAGAAAACGTGTAAAAAGGGGTAGCTGTAGACACCATATTTTGGCCAGTCAATAAATCCTTCATTCAGTAAAAACAACAATTGAAGTTTAATTAACATGCAATTGGTTGATTCTATAAGCTGTGAAGAAGTTTTAATGTTAATCAATTTTTTAAATCGATGTCCGATCTCAATGATACAGATTTCAATTGTCCAAGTTTTAATTAAAGCCCAATCTTAAGATTATCTGAACTCAATAATACTGGTTTTAAATTGTTTCATTTTAATTGATGTCTGATCTTAAAATTACCAGATCTCAATCATGCTCAATCCTATATATTTGTTCAAGTTTCAGTTTTAATCGAAGTTTGAGTGCTGATTATCTAATCTCTGAGCTTAACCTCATTCTTGTTTGAGTTTCAGTTGCTTTTAATTGAGGTTTTATTTCCTAGTTCAGTTTCAATTTCTGTATACGAATTGCCTGATCTCAATTAAGCTCAATCCTATATACTTGTTCAAGTTTTAGTTTTAATTGAAGTTTGAGTGCTGATTATCCAATTTCTGAGCTTAACCTCATTCTTGTTTGAGTTTTAGTTGGTTTTAATTAAAGTTTGATTTCCTGGTTCAAGTTCAATTTCTATATATGAATTACCCGATGTCAATAATATTTTACTTTAATATTGTTGCAAGTTTAGTCTTAAAATCATTTAATCTCAATAAAGTTCAATTTCACTTTTCATTTGGTTTAAGTTCCAGGATCTTTATGCTATTAATCTGATCTCAATAAAGCTCTATCATGTTCAAACAAGTTCAAATTAACTCATTTTATGACTTACCGATCTCAGTTAAATGTAAAGGTTGGAAAGCATAAAGTATTGAAAGATGTATCTTAAAAAGAGACGTTTTGTTCAATCTTTAAAAATTTACAAAGGTAAAAATTACAAGTCATTCTGCGAGCGTATCACACCCTACCCCTCCGTAAGGCATAACATGATCCCGTAGTGTACCTAATGAATTACCAACTTCGTGTACTGATAACCCATTAAATACACTACAAGGGATTTTCAAACTTTTCTTACTTCTTTTTACAGTGATGAGCACTATTTACAGGTGTTAAAATTTTTATTTTTTTTTTTAACTGAAGGGAAAGAGCTAACACATTTGAATTATTAGTAAATTTCTGTAAAAATTTTGGTGAAGTGCCATCTGTATTTTGAATAAAACAGTTCTTCAAAAACCTGTAAAAAGCACTTCAAATATATTTCTCAATCTCAAACTCCAACATTTAGTCAACTCAAATCCACAATAATTTTTCAGTAATTTCAAAGGCTGAGATAAAAGAAATATAGTATAAATTTTACAAGCCAAAATAACTCACAATTTATTTTACAACTTCAATGTACAATTTTAATTTATAACTGCCCAAAACCAAGAACACTATATATATACAGTGAACATACATTACAATACAAAATGCAGAATATGGTATACTCAATATACCCGATGATCTCTCACTAAATGCACTAGCAGCCTAGTCTGCTGCCCTGTCAGTCTATCTACCTGCGACAGCAATGAAAAGCTATCGCTGAGTAAAATTTACTCAGTGGTGCACAATAACAATTTGAAATGCGATATATAATTCTTTATTGACAATTCACAAATCAAATAATTCACAATTCCATTTCACAATTTACAAAGTTCATATAACACCATTTGATCAAATAACTGAATAATACAATTTTGCAAATCAATAACACAATTTGATCAAATAACTGAATAATACAGTTTTGCCAATCAATAACACTATTTGATCAAATAACTAAAGAATATAGTTTTGCCAATCAATAACACCATTTGATCAAATAACTGAAGAATACAGTGCTGCCAATCAATAACACAATTTAGGCCATGACACAATTTTTCCACACATGCCGTGTTGTACACCATGACAAGACACACTCACCCCAATAATCGAAATCAATGAGGGAGAAAGCTAGCTAAATAATGAACATCCACACTCACCTTAGACTGACAAGTCATAGAGGGAGGAATATAGTGTATCTATCAGAGCACTTGCAGGCATTACGTATCGCCATCCCTGCAAGCTCCTGAGTTCACTCGTGAGAGTTCCCAAGAATCGTAGGCGTTACGTATCGCCGTCCCTACTTTGCTCTGATAACACTAAACAAATTTTATCTCAAAATTTCAACTTACAAAGTAGGCAACACAATAATTTTCAAATAGAATTCCCAAAGCCAAAACAATCAAATATTATTCATAACTCATTTCTTCAAATAAATTTTCTAGTAAAAGCAGTGAATATAAAAAGTATTGTGCACAAACACAATTTAAAACTATAATGTTCAAATAAATTTTTAAGTAGAAAATAAGAAATCAAAATTATTGTGCGCAAACACAATTTAAAACAATAACATACAAATAATCATAATTTACTTCAATTGAAAAATTCAAAAGAAATAACTATTGTGCACAAATACAATTTAAAACAATAACATACAAATAATCATAATTTATTTCAATTTAAAAATTCAAAAGAAATAACTATTGTTCACAAACAATAACATACAAATAATCATAATTTATTTCAATTGAAAAATTCAAAAGAAACAACTATTGTACATAAACACAATTTAAAATAATAACATACAAATAATCGTAATTTATTTCAATTGAAAAATTCAAAAGAAATAACTATTGTGCACAAACACAATTTAAAACAATAACATACAAATAATCATAATTTATTTCAATTGAAAAATTCAAAAGAAATAACTATTGTGCACAAACACAATTTAAAACAATAACATACAAATAATCATAATTTATTTCAATTGAAAAATTGAAAAAAAATAACTATTGTGCACAAACCTCTGATAACTGTCTCTTGGCTCTGACTTAGTGTTTCCTTCCCTTTCCTTGAGTCTTTGCTAACTAAAATATGCAATTTGAAGTGTTTCAGTGCTCATTTAAACTGTCTCTAAGAATAAGGTTCAATAATTAATTTATTGAATTCTATTATTTCCTGAGTCAATCTAAGATGTCGACCCTCGATGCAGTCTAGGTGCATTAGGTTTCAGTGTTACCAATATGTCACATTTTATAGCCTTTTAGTGTTGGTACATGTTACCCAATTCATTTCCATGTATAGTGCACTTTAGTGTAATATGTCGGATTCCGATATACTAATTTGACCTAACCAGATGACCTAGTTCTCTCAGTTTTCGGGTTTCGGTCAAAACTACAAACTTGTAGATCTATGTCTTATTGCATGCGGGCTAAAATTTTAGGTCATTCTGAGTTATGTAGGCCAAGTTATGGTCATTTTACTATTTCTGATCAAAGTGCATCAAAATTGGTCACTTTAGGTCGTTTTAGGTCATTTTAGGTTCGGCCAGTTTTTGGACCCGAACTTGTGCAAGCTATTTGACTTGCTTATCATTTCTGGGCTTTGGTGTCTTCATAAGACTTGTAGATATATGTCTCAACTACTCATGGTAAAAATTTAAGGTCAATTGGACCTGTTTTGAGTGAGTTATGGCCGAAACACTAACTGTTGCCCAAATGGTCAATTTCAGGCCTTAAATGCACTAATTCGGATTTGGTTATTTCTCAAGTTACCTTCCAAGCAGAATTTTGGTAAGCTTCCTTCATTAAAGTTGGCACTTTTTGTGCCTAGTTTTACCTCCAATTGGTCTCATACCAATTGGAGCCACACACTTAAGGTTCTAGGCCAAATTACACACTGCCCTATTGCATATTATCCATCACTCAATCAAAGAACACATTTAACATTACCAAGTTACACATTCATGCTATTTATGTTTTGTACCATAACCTAAACACATTTCACAACACATTTTTTGTCACTTTGGCAGCTTATAACCACACTCAATATGCACCTTATAGTACAGAATTTACCAAGTCCAATTTACACATAATTTAACTACATAATATGGCTCATTTACATGTCCACATTCAAACCCTTATACACATACACAAGCTGCCACAACAAGTACCATAATTCAACTATACAACTCCATAAACCAAACTATGAAATAACATTTTTTTGGTTCATAATTCAAGCTACCGATTTGTACCTCACTTTGAATAAAGTTCCAAGCTTCCAAATTCAAGTATACATTCACATATACTTAGTATACATCACCCAATTTATTCCTACACATATAAACACTTAATCAACCCTTTAATCTACCATTTACAAGCAAGAATAAACTACCCTTAAGGAGTTTCCATGGCTGCCAAAAATAAACATCTCCCTTAATACATCAATCTCCAAAAATCTCTCCACAATTCAAGTACCCATAACATCCTCACAAACTTTAATGAAGCAATAATCAAAAACACATACTTACCACTTTGGAAACTCTTCAAAACCTCTCCAAAACTTGGTCTTCTTGTCACCTATCTACTGCCCAAGGTGTATGGACAATTTCTAATAAAGGGAAGTGCCAAGAAACAAGCTTGGATCAAGCTTGCATGGAGCTTTCAAGTGGACAGCAATGGTGGATTCCCTCAAGACACTTTCGGCTGGTTCTTTGGGAGCTTGAGGAAGAAGATGAAATCTGTCCAAAATGATGAGTAAGTGGTCCACTTTGATGAGTGAGTGGAGCACTAGGTTATGTTTAATGTTTATTTATTCAAAAGTTTCATTTTCCCACATTTAACTCCCCATTTTTGCTATTTACATTAGGTACCATTAATTTAATTTTTCATGACATTTTCTAAGTTTAATATCATTTATTTTTAATGAAAATTTAGGTCAAAAGACAACTCGGGATGTCAAATGACCATAATGCCCCTGTTCGGGTTGCATTCCCTATTTTTCGGTAACACCGAGTTTTGTCCATTTTTTGATTTCTCACTTTCCTTTGTACTAGTTAATTAAATTTTCTTTGATAATTCTAATAGTATTTACACTTCAATAGACAGTTATTTATGTCCTAAAAATATTTTTCAGGATTCCCCGCGATCCAGAGCTAGTCAATGGTCCACGCAATGACTTCCCGGTGCGGTCACCCATCGCTAGGGTTCTTGGCTCGTTTAACTTGGTTACATTTTATTGCTATTATTTTTTCCTTTGTTTTTCTTGTATTTTCTTTTCTTGTATTTCATTATTTTATGTCTCCTCATCAATATCTAAGTGTAGTTCTAGGCATCCTAGTTGTCCGGACAACACTGGTCACCAGAACAGTAGAACGCACTACCGAACTTAAGGGTGTTACAGAGCGGATCTCCCTCACCCCGAACATCAATGTAACACTCTAACATTAGGTAGTTTCGTACGTTCTACTGTCCCAGCAACTAATGCCTATTTGAAATATTAGAATAACTAGAACCATACTTAAATCATAGAGAGAAGTCATAAATTAAATTAATAAAGATCAAATGAGGTTGGAGAAAAATAAGAGGAATGGAGTGCAATCGGTTAAATGAGCTTAAGTCCCGAACATGGGTGACTGGCACAGGGAGTGACTTTGAGCTCAGTTGCTACCCCAAATTTGTGTGGAACCCTATAAATTCCTTAATTAAGGATTAATTTAGAAATTATTGGGAATTTGAAAATCAAAGAAATGAAAAGAGAATAAGTATAAGTAAGGGAATCAAAATCTAAGGACTCATCAGGTATTATTGAAAACGATAGACTATAACCCGATAAGGGGCATTTTGGTTAATTCACTTCAAGAGTTGACTTTTGACCTAAATGTCCATCAAAATGAATGAGATTAAAATATTTAAAAAGAATTAAATTCATGAAGATGTGTAGGAAATTTTATAAGGGATATGGAAGGAATTAAATCAATTATAATTATAATAATAATTATTATTATAATTGAAATTTAAATTATATAAAGTAAGATAAATATAGATATATAAGACAAGACTAATAAATGAAGACTTATCATCTTCTTCTTCAAACTCTTTTGGCTGGCTCATCCTTCTCCTCTCTGTTCCTCCATTGTCATCCCATTTTATGCTTTTAAAACTTCAATTTCTCTCATAAATCCCATAGTTCATTAAGAGAAAAAGTGAAATTGGACCTTGTTTTGAAGATTAGAAGCAAGGAAAGTGAGAAATTTGAAGAGTTTAGAAGGAGGGAAAAAGTGTCAAGTGAGGTAAGTTGACTTTCAAGTTAAATTAGTTGTGTATTCCTTAAATTGAAGTCAAATTGTGTAGAATTTGTAAAGAAAATTGAAGAATCTTGCATGTTATGAGGGTATGATTTTCAGCTAGCCTTGGTAGGAGAAGGTTTTGGTGCTTTGGTTGGGATTAAACATGATTATTGGTGTTATTTGAAGTTATAGAGTTGAATTATGTGTTTAAATTTGCTTGAAATGGGAAGATGAGAATTTAGGGTTTGGTGAAATTAGGGCTTTTGTGGTTTGAAGTGCAATTAGGGATATTGATGTTAAATTATGGCCATTTAATGTGCAATTAATGAGAATTGATGTTAGTTTGGTGAATGAAATTAATGGAATGGTAGTGTGGTTAATTTGCTGGAATCTATACAACTTGTGTTAAGTGTACTTGAATGCTCATAAGTTGAGCTACACAACTCCAATTGGTGTGAAACCAACTAAAAATGAAACTTAAGATATAATACTCAAACTTTCATGTTGGATACTTGCAAAAAAAATGACCATAGGATACCTCAATTAAGGCTTGAATCTGGAATTGCAATTCTGAACCTAGAAAAAATTGATCAAATGTATAGTACTTAGTTAATTAAGCATAACTCACTCTAAAAAACTCCAATTTGGGTAATTCTAGAACCAATGGAATCTTGCGAAATAGGAGAACAATTCTTATGAAGATCATGAAGTGAAATTATGACCCAAACTTAATCAAATTGCTTGAACAAAGTAAGTCCAAGAATCTACTCTGATTCTGGGCTGAACCTAGAAAATGTGAGTGATTAGACATCCGACCAGTTTTGGCAAAATTACCATAACTCAAAGCTACTTAACTACAAATTCAATGATTCTAAAGCCAAAATTCTCATAAGACATAGGACTACAAATTTTGTCTTTTGACCTAAGCCCAGTTCTTGGGGCAAAGTAGGGGAAATATTGAGGTAAGTCAGGAATGCCAAATCTGGAATTCCTCCAGTTTAGCCAATTCGCCTTGTGACCTCTGAATGGTTATTAGGCCATAAATTCCTCTACAAAACTCTAATTTAGGTGATTTAAAATGATTTAGAAGCCTAAGACAAAGTCCAAAAACTTTTTTTAGGGACCTGGTCTAAATTCTAAGCACAAGATGCTCGGATATAAAATGTAATTTTAAGGTAAAAATCTAGAAAACCTAAAATTTCAGGATATGGCACTCAGAATAGTGTCTAGTAAATTGGCCATAACTTGAGATCCAAAACTCCAAATTGAATGATTCAAAAAGAAAAATAAAACTAAGACATAGAAGAACAACTTTTATTAAGATCACCTTCCCAAAGTATGACTAAAACTATGTTAGAATTGGGTTCTAAGGTCAAGTCCCAAACCTACCCTAAACCTAGAAGTTGTTAAATTATAAAGTTAACTTAGGAAATTATTTGATTAGCTATTAGTAAAGTTTAGAATGAGTATTAAGACTTTGAATTTGTGAATTTTCTGTAGATAAAGAGACTTCCATGGAAGGGAAGACTTAAGACAAAAAGAAGGAATTAAAAGAAGGTTTGTGCACAACTAGATCCCTCATTTGCTTCAAAATTTGTAATTTGATTGAATAGACCTTTATGAATCAAATATGTTTTTCTTTTATATTTGAAAATTATTTACATTGTTTTGCAAATTTTGAATTGTAAAATGGATTTATAATTGTGGAAAGGCGGATGTTGGCTATTTGAATTTATTGTAGTAAGGGGGTGAGCCGGTTGTTAATGTGATTTGAAGTGTTTTGAGAATTTGATGTGTTGCCAACCTACATGTGGATTTGTGACAATTGAATGTGATTATCTGATTTGTAAATGTAATTATTTAAATGGAAACTATTTCGAAATTGTTTTGAAACTACAGTTGGTACGCAATTTGATTTGTGTCCCTCATTATTTGAGGTGAGATTGATTATATGACTTCCCTCTTTGCCTTGCCAGTTGAGGTTGAGATTGGATGAGTACTCATATTTGCTAGCTAGCCTTTGTGTTCCCCTTTAGCCTCAGTTATTGGGGTGAGATTGCTTTGTTATGGTGTACAACACAGCATTAATCGTGAAATTTTATGTCATGTCCCTAACTATGTGATTGTTGGCAACACCCTTGATTTGTGAATGCTTTAATAAAATGTGATTGAAATAAATGATTTGTAATGATTGAAAATTGTGATATTGGTTTCATGACTTATGGAAAGCTTGAATATTTCAAACTCTTTGTTATGATTTGATAAATGATGTTTTATATTGAGTTTAAAATTCATAGCTGTGCACCACTGAGTTTAACACTCAGCGATAGCTTCTGTATGCTTTTGCATGTGGGGGAATAGAGAAAGCTGCAGAGTGAGAGACATTGGAGCAGTGATTTGTTTTGGCTTTGGGTATATATTAGGTATACTCTTGTAAATTCGTTTTGATGAATTTATGGCTATATGTATGTACACAAAGACATTAAGTAGTTGTACATAAACCTTATAATATTACTTTGAGACTTTCTTCAAATATAAAGATTTGTAATATAAAGTTCTTTATTTTTAATGAATGTAAAGGTTAAATTCCTTTTGAATTGTGATTGAGGAAATAATTTGCCATTGCTTGAATTGATGAGATTAAATTATACATTTTATTACAGGTTGATTTTAACAGGTTTAATAAATTTTGGTTTATCGAAATTACAGCTGTCACCACATGGATTTTTCACAGAAATTTTTCTTGGTTTTAAAAATACTTAACTTATTCCTTAACAAAAAAAAATAATGAATTTGGTTTATTTAAAATCCCTTAAAGTATATTTAATGGGTTATCGGTAGGCTGATACTGTGACACCCCTTACCCGTCTATAGTATAGCCGAGCAAGATATGCCACACAAAGTACCAGAACACCATATTTTATCTCAATTATTTTACCATTCCTTAATTTATTTCTACATGGTTATGAAGTGTAATTTGTGAAATGTAACACCCCTAAGTTCGATAGTGCGTTCTACTGTTTCGGTGACTAGTGTCTGTCCGGACAGCTAGGATGCCTAGAACTACACTTAGATATGGATGAGGAGACATAAAATAATGAAATACAAGAAAAAAAAATATAAGAAAAACAAAAGAAAAATAATAGCAATGAAATGTAACCAAGTTAAACGAGCCGAGAACCCTAGCAATGGTTGACCGCACTGGGAAGTCGTGGCGTGGACTGTTAACTAGTCCTAGACCACGGGGAACCCTGGAAAATATTTTTAGGACTTAAATAAATGTCTATTGAAGTATAAATACCATTAGAAATATCAAAGAAAAATTAATTAATTAGTACAAAGAAAAGTGAGAAATCTAGAAAACGACAAAATTTGGTGTTACCGAAAAATCAGGAATGCAACCTAAACAGGGGCATTGTGGTTATTTGATAACCCGAGTTGTCTTTTGACCTAAATTTCCATTAAAAATAAATGATATTACACTTGGAAAATGTCATGAAAAATTAAATTGGTGGTACCTAATGTAAATAGCAAAAATTGGGAGTTAAATGTGGGAAAATGAAACTTTAGATTAAACTAACATTTAATTTTAACATAGTGATCCACTAACTCACCTAAGTGGACCACTAAAGCTTCATATTGGACAGATTTCATCTTCTTTCCCAGCTCTCAAAGAACCAGCCAAAATTGCTCCCAAGGAAGAACTCCATTGCCGTCCACCTTGGAGCTTCATGCAAGCTTGATCCAAGCTTCTTTCCTTAGACTTCCCTTTATTAAAAGTTGTCCATACACCTTGGGCAGTAGATAGGTAGCAAGAAGATCAAGTTTTGGTGAAGTTTTGAAGAGTTTCCAAAGTGGTAAGTAGGTATTTTTGATGCTTGCTTCATTAAAGTTTGTGTGGATGTTATGGGTACTTGAATTGTGGAAAGATTTTTGGAGTTTGATGTTTAAAGGGAGATGTGTATTTTTGGCAGCCATGGAAACTCCTTAAGAGCAGTTTATTCTTGTATGTAAATGGTAGATTAAAGTGTTGATAAAGTGTTTATACGTGTAGGAATAAATTGGGTAATGTATACTAAGTATATTGTGAATGTACACTTGATTTTGGAAGCTTGGAAATTAATGGAGAGAGATGTATGAATCGGCAGCTTGAATGGTAAACAAAAAAAAAAAGTGTTTCATGGTTTGGTTTGTGGAATATTATGGTTGAATTATGGTACTTGTTATGGTAGCTTGTGTATGTGTATAAGGGTTTGAGTTTGGACATGTAAATGAGTTAGGTTATGTGATTAAATTGTTGTAATTTGAACTTGGAAAAATCTGGACTATAATGTGCATATTGAGTGTGGTTATAAGCTGCCAAAATGATAAAAAATGTGTTGTGAAATGTGTTTATGTTATAGTACAAAACAGAAATGGCATGAATGTGTAACTTGGTAAGTGTTAAAAGTGTGTTTGGTATGTGATGAATAGTGTTGCAATTGGGTAGTGTGTATTTTGGCCTAGAACCTTAAGTGTGTGGCTCCAATTAGTATGAGACCAATTGGAGGTGAAACTAGGCACAAAAAGTGCCAACTTTCATGAAGGAAGCTTACCAAAATTCTGCTTGGAAGGTAACTTGAAAAGTGACCGAATCCGGATTAGTGCATTTAAGGCGTGAAAATTTACCATTTGGGCAGCAGTTAGTATTTTGGCCATAATATGCTCAAAACAGGTCCAATTGACCTGAACTTTTTACCATGAATAGTTTAGACATATATCTACAAGTCTTATGAAGACACCAAAGCCTAGAAATAACCATAAGCAAGTCAAATAGCTTGCACAAGTTCGGGTCCAAAAACTGACCGAACCAAAAGTGACCTAAAATGACCTAAAGTGACCAATTTTGGTACATTCTGAAGAGCAATAGTAAAATGACCATAACTTGGTCTACATAACTTAGAATGACCTGAAAATTTGCGCCACACGCAATAAGACATAGATCTACAAGTTGGTAGTTTTGACCGAAACCCAAAAACTGAGGGAACTAGATCGTCCATCTAGGTCAAATTAGTATACCGGAATCCGACAAATTGCAATAAAACGCAATATACATAGAAATGAATTGGGTAACATGTACCAACCCTAAAAGGCTATAAAATATGACACATTGGTAACATTGAAACCTAATTCACCTAGACTGCATCGAGGGTCAACATCTTGGGTTGACTAAGGAAATAATAGAATTCAATGAATTAAGTATTAAGCTTCATTCTTACAGACACTTTAAATGAGTATTGAAACACTTCAAATTGTATTTCTTAATTAGCAAAGACTCAGGGAAGGGGGAGGAAACACTGAGTCAGAGCCAAGAAACAGTTATCAGAGGTTTGTGCACAACTAGTTTTTAACTGATTTTGTTCTGAATATTTCATATGATTAAATGACATATTTTCTAATGAATTATGTTTATCAAGTATTGGATTTAATTCAATGATTATTGAAATTGTCACAGTATGTATGAATTTAGTTTTATGAAATGGTATTTCAACAAGTGTTGAGCATTATTGCGAATTGAATAAATTATATTTTGGAAAATTGTGATAGAACATGTTTAGAATTGTGAAGGGCAATTTACGTGGAATAATGCAAATTTATGATTTGAATTGTGTGAGCATAAAAATTATTGAATATTGGAATTGACTTTAAATCGAATTGTATTGTGATTTATGCTCACTAAAAAGATTGTGATATTGTTTTTTATCTCACTATAGATGCTTGACTAGGTTATTACCCGTCTCTCTCATTTGTTGAGAAGACAATGGAGTTAGTTGTGTTTTGATTACCATGGTACGTGCACAGGATTAGATTCTTCTCTTATTAGAGGTTAGATCTAAGTTTTATGTTATGGCCCTTGTGGAAGATTCATTATTATGATGTGTACTGTGCACGATGATTCGACCTCCCAGACCATATGGAGTTAGAATCACCCCGAAGATGGCCCTTTCGGATTAGTCTTGCATAGTTAGTGAGATAAAGAATTGTTTTTTTAAGATACATAATGGTTTTTGAGATACAGAAAGGTTTTTGAGATACATAATGTTTTTGAATAGTAAAGAATTGTGATTTCAATTAAGATTTATGTATAATTGATTTTTTTGGAATTACCTTAAATGGTTAGTTATGATTTGATAAATTGAATTTCATGATCAAAGTCATTTTATACAAATGATTCATATTATTGGCAATGAATATTTTGAGTTTTGGAATTTGATGAGTATTCAGATTTCCAAATTATTTGTTGTAAATTTTGTCAATGTATATTGTACTATGTTTTAAATTATAGTTGTGCACCATTGAGTTCACCACTCAGCGATAGCTTTGTATGCTGTCACAGGTGAAAAGAGCATAGAGCAATTGAGTTAACTTCTTTAAAGGCACAGTCAGATCAGCTCCAGGTATACCCATGTACACGGGTTTTGATGTATGTATGTAATAAATGTATGTAAATTATTTGAGCAATTGTATAAAAACTCTTGTAAAACATTTTGGTATGTAATTAAGTGTAAATTATTGTAAATGTAAATTTGAGATTTCATTTACTTGAATAGTTTTGTAATATAAATTTTGAGTCTTGTAATCAATGAAATGTTTCTTTATGATGAGATTAGTTTGAAAATGAATTGATTGTTTATTGAGAATTGAATTGTGAATTGAAATGAAGTTATTAGGGTTGTATTTGAGAAAACATATTGGGAGCATTTTCTTTTGCAGGATTGAAGAACTGTTTTCTCAAAATACAACCGGTACTTTACCGAAATTTTGAAAAAAATTTATAACACCAGATTTTAATCAATGATTTAAATTTCATGAAAATTGTTTTAAAATCCCTTGTAGTATATCTAATGGGTTATCGGTAGGCAAAGTACAGTAATTCATTAGGTGTACTACGGGATCATGTTACATCTTACAGGGGAGTAGGCTGTGACATGTTTAGTGGTATCAGAGCAATGGTTTTAAAGTAAATTTTGAACTGTGAATTTAAATTATTTTTGTCGGTAACTACAACTGCTCAAATGTGTGATACAAATGGTACATTTACATCATAAATATGAACTAATGGAGAGGAATCTACTTCTGTTGGTTGTACAGGAATAGAAAATCTTGTAAAAAGATATGGAAGAGAAGAATGAGACAATAGAACAGTCTGTGATGACAGAAGTACAAGTTGAGGCCCTAGCCCCACAGAGTGCCGAAGGCCCGATTGTACCAATTTTACCGGTACAAATTACTGCATAAATGGCCCAGCAAATGGCCACTTTCTTTCAACAAATGGCTGATACTCTGTCAGCTCAAACTTAAGTATAAACCCAACCCCCACAAGGGCAATATGAAATAGAGAAGAGGGAGAGACCTATGGGTCAGAGCTTGAATAGTAATTTGGGGAAGAGAAAAGAATTTAAGGAACCCCGATTTCAGGGATATGACAGAGGCGGATCATCAGGGCAAAGAACACCAAGATCTAGGCGTCAAATAACCAGAAGTTCCTATTCTACCCGTTTCTTCCATATTTGTGGTAAGCTACATGGAGGTATTTATCGAAGGGCCTCTAGAGCCTGCTACAATTGTGGATAGCTTGGACACTTTATTAGAGATTGTACTAGAGAACCTCGATCTGCTCTTTAGAGTTTACAGACCGTCAGTCAGAGTCGAGATAGAAATAGAGTTGGTACTCCTCACCACTATAACACAGTGAATCAACCCAAATATAGTAGCGCACCAGTAAGAGCGTCCACTATGCACTAAGGAGAAAGAGCAGAAACTTCAGATGTAGCTGCTGGTAAGTTCTTAATTTTTGAAAGAAATAATCAGTTATTATTTGATCCCAGCACTACTTAGTTTATGTTAGTGTTAGAACTATATGTTCTAATGTTATTCCTTTACATGGGAATAAATTTTGATGCAGTAGTGATTAGTCCTTTAAGATAAGGAATGTGATAAAAAGTGAAATTAGTTATGGAAGAGTTTATCAGCGAAAAGTATTTTCTAACACACCATAAATTATAAAGTTAATTGGCGAGCCTTGTAACACCCCTCACCCGACTACAGTGTAGCCGAGCAAGGCGTGCTACAATCGGTGCCGGAGCACCCTATCTTATCTTACTTTATTCCTTTCATATTTTGATCTCGTTATATTTTAATATTAATTATTTTTCGACGGAGAAACCAGCGGAGTTTCCCCTATTTTATTACCAGTTGACGTATTTTACTATTTACCTGTTTGAAAATTTCAATGATATTTTGCAAATAAAATCTCATCAATTATTTTTATAACCATCTCATAATTCACATCTCATTCATATATCTCAATTTCATATTCATTTCCATGCATTATCTATATATTTCAAATCTGTCTTCGAATCCATACAATCTCATTCATGCTCAAATCACATAAGTAAAATTTTCAAATTTCTTTAATTTACATAATTTCATAATTTACATGATATATAAATTAATTACATATGAAAAAGCTAATTTATTAAATTACATTACATTTCTATTAATTACCTGCTCATAATCTACATTAAAATACAATATCTAAGCATTTTATACAAAATATAAAATATGATCTATATGGGCCCTATCTACATGCATTGCTGAGGAGGTGACAACCTTGAATACGTCAGACACTTCTGCAGATCTGGACTCCAAAAATCTTAGTCAAAGTACCTGCGCGAGGAAACAAATCCATCGCGCTAAGCATTGCTGCTTAGTGGTGCAATAATAGAATAAGAAAATAAAATATACAAATAAAGAAAGAACGAAGCATAATTTGAATAGTTAAGAATCAATTTAATTTAATACAATGTGTCTAATATTAATTATCTTTTTTTCTCATTTGTTTCGCTTTGGAAGCGTTTAATTCCGAAATTCACAGTGATAATGTACAATATACAGAATTAATGAAAATACTCAATTTATATTCATATGGCAATAGAAGGTACATTTAAAATATTTAGTTAAGTTATACCTATTTTTGCAACTCTTTTATCATTTTTACTTAACAATTTTTTTGTGGTTTAGATCATTTCATAATTGTAACTAATTCTTTTGGAGTATTATTAACTCATTTATTTAATTTTTAATATTTCAATTACTAATAGTCTTAATTTATTTCAATAAATTACACTGCCCAAGTAACCTCGACAGTGACTAAAGCGATAACGGGTCATTGGCATGGACACGCGGTGCCTCGGGCCGTCATACCATGGGACACGGGCGTCAACCACGTATCACGATCGGTATGGCTAAAAAGCCATGATAACACACAATCGGGCATAAAAGCCATGAATACAGCCATAAAGCCATGAATGCGGGCATAAAGCCATGAATACGGGCATAAAGCCATGAATACAGGCATAAAGCCTTTCGCAGTACTGCTAAAACAATACCCTATTGGCATGCCAAACTATCCAATCTGACACACATGTCTAGGCAATACAAGGGCACATAATATCATTAAATATTAATATATTGTGTTTTATGACTTCATTATTTCATGATAAATTTCAATTATAATTCATACATTTATTTGATCATTTATATGATCACAATTCACATTAATTATCCTTTTATACCATTGTACTCAAAATACTTCTCCTCTCTACAATAATGAGAACTAATGTCTCATTCATACATTAATATGGTTCATTTATTCATTCATTATGTTATTCATATTGATCACAATTCTAGACAATGGTTCACATGTACCATTGTATTCAAAACATTTTTCCTTTCTCATTTATACATTCAAGAATCTACTTATGTAATTACAAATTTTATATTTCAAGTTGAGTTACTAATATTTTATGAATTCCATTTGTGATGGGCATATAAGCCCTAACTATCTATTTACATCAATTTGGTGACTTATTTTTCATGTTTCAAGTAATCCATGAACATTTCATGGATTTCAAATTTATGGCCTTAATTTCTTTTTAACAATTTTGACTAGGATGCATAGTCCACATTTGTCATACAATTCTAAGCATTTAAGCTTAGAATTAGTTCTAGGTCTTCATCTTAGTTTGTTACTCATTTTGATTACTATTCACCTTACTAGTCAACCAAAATGTTGACTTTTTTATACTTAAGGGATATGTTAATTCTAATTACACCAAGATCCCACATTTTGAGTTTTACATTTGCTAGTATCAATTGCCAATTGCAATTTAAAGTCCCCTAGATGCATTTCTAATTTCAAATTTTGAATTTCAAGTTTTGGTGTCACTATTCACCTCATTGGTCAACAAAAATGTTGACTTTTGGATAGAAAATAGGTGTATTGGTTTTAACACCCCAAACATACCACATTTTGTATTTAAAACTTGTTGGAATTGATTGCCATTACCATTTTTATGCTTAAAACCAAGAGGGCAGAATTTTTAGTTTTTAAAGCCTAACTTGACTGTTCCATTAAGCCCTGTTGCAGTGGGAATTTGAGGAAATGGTAAACATAAAAGTTGTTCCTTATTTTGTCTAGTTGAATTTCCTTTTTTGAATCACTCCATTTGGAGTTTTGTAGCTCCAGATATGGTCCAAAAACCACAGCTGGCCGGATTACCAAACTACAGAATTGACCATATCTACAGTAACATGAACAGTGACTGGAATCACTTTGTTGGATGGGTTTTGGCCATAATTTTGGGTAGCTTCCTTCATGAAAGTTGTTTGTCTATGTCTTATCTTGTTGCTGTAAAAATTTCAGGTCAATTGACCATATCTACAGTGAGTTATGGCCAAATGAACAGTTACTGTTCATTTGGTCATTTCTGCAGGTGCTGTTGCAGGGTATCCGGATTGGGGCCAACTTTTGGTCCTCTTGCTTTAGTCTTTTGGGCATGGTTTCTTCAGCAAAAATGTGCCATTATAAGCCTAGTTTCATTTCCAATTGGCCAAACACCAATTGAACCTACACAGCCAAAGATATGGCAGTCCAAACAGGCTGGACTCACAGCCTCCCTGCTGCACTCATTAGGCAGCCCACCAATTCAGTTTGTATTACTCTAAATCTCTTCAAATTATGGTCAACTTATCTCAAATGGTCACTAATTGACCATTATAATGTTCACTTACCACTTCATAAGCCAAGTCTAAATTTCACTCCCAAACCCTAGCTCTACCATTTCAATTTTCCATATACATGCAATCAATGAATCAAAGTATATAATTTATGTTCAATGGCAGCCATGTACAACTATAACTCAATCTAATCAATGAAACCCTAATGTATCCTAAGGCTGCCAAAATTGGTGGAATTTATTCATGCAAACTTGTTTCAATTCTCTTAATTTCACCCTCATTTCATACTCCACATGATATATATATATACAAAGTTTTAAGGATGAATTAGAACTAACTTTTTTGAAACCAACCTTGAGCTTGTTATTCTTCAAGATTTCTCCTAGAACCATAATAATCATAATCAATTATAACTTCACTTTCCTAAATTAAATATCCAATAAAAATTCAACAGCATTTCCCCTTAAATTGGACTAAACTCCTATCATAAATCTTAAATCCACAACCACCCATTAATACCCAATCTGGCAGCTTGTGCATTCAAATTTATATATAATGATCTAACCCTTAGATAAATCCCAAATTTTAATCATATATTCAAGACATCCCTATACAATATCAGTAAAAATTTTAGCATCAAATAATCTCTATATCATGAGATATCAAAACATTCATTCAACCCTTCAAAATCTGAATTTTTGCAGAAATCAGTCTTACTCAGACAGCTCATGTAAAACAATTTATATCTCATAAACCACAAGTCTAAAATTCACCAACTTTTAACCCAGCAGCCTCAACACCCCAAATATCATTTGTACCAAATTTCATAATTTTATAAGCATCCTAACTATTTATTTTTCTCAAATTTCAATAGCCAAAATTCAGAATTCAACCTACAGACAGCCTGTGTTCAACAATATTTTTCTCCAAATCCAACCGTTGAACAATCACCAAATTTCAACCATAACTTCCACACATACATACCTCAGACATATCCGAAAATCAGCCATAGATGTTGAGCCAAACTCACCTGGACGGAAGAGAAACTTGCTGCCCTGCTGAACCCCTTTTTCTGCTACTGTTCATCTCCTTCTCCTTCTTCCTTTCTTTCTTTCTTTTCATTTTCTCTCTCTTTCTCTCTTATTCCAGCCCGTATGAAGAAGGAAACTGCTGGTTTCCTTTGTTTTTTAATCTCATTTTAAGTCATTTTTATCTCTTTTTATTGGTTTGTCAAATGGTGATTGGAGGGGGCTTTTAAATGACATCATCATATGTCATAATTAAGCATTTTCCTTCATTTTCTTTTCTTCTTTTCTCTACTCATTTTCAATTTAATTTTTAGTAATATTTATTCATATTTTAGATCATAATAATTATTTACTCAACTGGACAAGTCGGTCAAAAATCACCTCTGAAGGCGAAATGATCAAAATGCCCTCCGTTTGTTACAAGCCTACGTAATATAAGGCATGTAACACCTCTAAGTTCGGTAGTGCGTTCTACTGTTCCGGTGACCAGTGTTATCCGGATAGCTAAGATGCCTAGAACTACACTTCAATATGAGTGAGGAGACATAAAATAATGAAATACAAGAAAAGAAAATACAAGAAAAACAAAGGAAAAATAATAGCAAAGAAATGTGATCAAGTTAAGCGAGCCGGGAAACCTAGCGATGGGTGACCGCACCGGGAAGTCACGGCGTGGACCGTTGACTAGCCCTGGACTGCGGGGAACCCTGGAAAATATTTTTAGGACTTAAATAAACCCTTATAGAAGAATAAATATCATTAGAAAGATCAAAGAAAAATTAAATAATTAGTACAAAGAAAAGTGAGAAATCGAAAAACAGACAAAACCCGGTGTTACCGAAAAATCGGGAATGCAACCCGAACAGGGGTATTATGGTCATTTGACATCCCGAATTGTCTTTTGACCTAAATGTCCATTAAAAATAAATAGTATTACACTTAGAAAATAAAATGAAAAATTAATTTGGTGGTACCTAATGTAAATAGCAAAAATGGGGAGTTAAATGTGGGAAATTGAAACTTTTGAATAAATTAACATTATCTTTCCACTTAGTGCTCCACTCACACCTAAAGTGGACCACTTAATATGCATTTGGACAGCAGATTCATTTCCTTCTTCAACCTCAAAAATTCAGCCGTGAGCCTCCAAGAAGAACTCCATGGCCAAAGCTTCCAAGCTCCATGCATGAACTCCAATCTTCACTTTCATGCCATAAATCCAACAAGTCCCTTCATGAAAGTTTATCCTCACATCAAGAACAATCCTTGGGCAGCCATTAGGAGAGGAAATAGTGGAGTTGTCAAGGGCAACAAGGGTCACACATATGAGGTAAGTTTACATTTTTGAAGATTGCTTTGTTAAACTTTGTGTACATGTTATGGGTGTTGGTTTTGTGAAGGAAATTTTTAAGTTTGAAGAGTATTGAGATATCCATTTTTGGGCAGCCATGTAATCATGTATTGATGAAGTATTTGTACATATAATTGATGAGAATTATGTTGGTTGTGATGATTTAATAACCTAGTGAATTACTTCATATTTATATGGTGATTTTTGGCACTTGGATGGGAATTGATGAATTGTAGGACAATTTGGTGTTGAAGAAGATTTTCGGCAGCTTGGGGACACTTGAATAAATGTATGTATTCATGGAAGTGTTGGCAGAATATTGACATAGAAGGATTGATGGATATGTATATGAACTTGTTGTGTAAAGAGTATGTAAAAACTAGTAATGTTATGTGTTTGTGTAATTGTGTTTGGACTTTGGAAATTAGAGTTATATTTGGTGTATTGAAGATAATTGTAATCTGCCCAAAGTGATGTTAATGTAAAGTAATATATAGTTTTGGTAATGTACCAAAACAGATTTTGTAGGGAAGTAAACGTATTGCAAGGTAAATGTGTGTAATTGATGTGTGTTAAGCAAAGTAACCAAGGGCAGTGTACATTTTAGCCAATAAGTTTAAATGTGTAACCTCAATTGGTATGAGACCAATTGGAGGTGGAACTAGGCACAAAATGTGCCAACTTTCATTGAGAAAACATACCAAAATTCTGCTTGCAAGATGACCTAAGAAAATGACCAATTCGGATTAGGTACAATTAGGACCTGAAAAATGACCAATTGGGCAGCAGTGAGTGTTTAGGCCATAACTCACTCAAAACAGGTCCAATTGACCTGAAATTTTAACCATGAATAGTTAAGACCCATACCTACAAGTCGTATGAAGACACAAAAACCCATAAGTGACCAGAAGCAAGTCAAAAAGCTTGTACAAGTTCGGGTCCAAAAACTGGCCGAACCAAAGTTGACCAAATTGACCTAAAATTGACCTAATTTGACGCCATTTGACCAGCAACAGTAAAATGACCATAGCTTGGCCTACATAACTCGGATTGACCTAAAATTTTGCCCCGCGTTCCATAAGACATAGATCTACAAGTTTGTAGTTTTGACCGAAACCCGAAAACCGAGGGAACTAGGTCGTCCGGCTAGGTCAAACTAGTATTCCGGAATCCAACAAGTTACATTAAAATGCACTAAACAAGAAAATGAGTTTGGTAAAACATACTAACCCTAAAACCCTATCAAATGTGACATATTAATGACACTAAAACCTAATTTACCTTAAACGCATCGAGGGTCGGTATATTAGGTAATTGAGCAAATAATAGCCTTCAGTGAATTACTTATCGAACATTATCGTTAGAGACAGTTTAATTTAGTACTGAAACACTTCAAATTGTGTTTCTCAATTACCAAAGACTCAGGAAAAGGAAAGGAAACACTGAGTCCAGACCAGGAGACAATTATCAGAGGTTTGTGCACAACTAGTTTTTAACTGATTTTGTTTTGAATATTTCATATGATTAAATGACATATTTTTCTTATGTATTATGTTTAACAAGCATTGGATTTAATTCAATGATTATTGAAATTGTTATAGTAGGTATGAATTTAGCTTTGTGAAATGGTATTTCCACAAGTATTAAGCATTGTTATGGATTGAATAAATTATGTTTTAGAAAATTGTGATAGAACATGTTTTGAATTGTGATGGCAATTTTCATGGAAAAATGCAATTGTATGATTTGAATTGTGATGAGCATAAAACTTTATTGGATATTGAAATTGACTTTGAATCGAATTGTATTGTGATTTATGCTCACTAAATGGATTGTGATATTGTTTTATATCTCACTATAGATGATTGACTAGGTTATTACCCTCTCTCATTTGTTGAGAAGACAATGGAGTTAGTTGTGTTTTGATTACCATGGTACGTGCACAGGCTTAGATTTTCCTCTGATTTGAGGTTAGATCTAAGTTTATTTTATCGTTATGGCCCTTGCGGAAGATTCATTATTGTGATGGTACTGTGCACGATGATTCGACTTCCCAGACCATAGGGAGTTAGAATCACATCTAAGATGGCCCTATCGGATTAGTCTTGCATAGTTAGTGAGATAAAGAATGATTTGTGAGATACAGCATGGTTTTTGAGCTACGGCGTGGTTTTTGAGATACAACATGGTTTTGAGATAAAGATTGATTTTTGAGATACAGATTGGCTTTTGAATGGTAAGAAATTGTGATTTCAATTATGGTTTATGTATAATTGATTTTGTTGGAATTACTTAAATGGTTAGTCATGATTTGATAAATTGAATTTTGTGATCAAAGTCATTTATGCAAATGATTTACATTATTGGCAACGAATATTTTGAGATTTGAAATTTGATGAGTATTCAGATTCCCAATTTATTTACTGTAAATTTTGTCAATGTATATTGTACTATGTTTTAAATTATAGTTGTGCACCACTGAGTTCACCACTCAGCGATAGCTTTGTATGCTGTCGCAGGTAAGAAGAGCATAGAGTAGTAAGTAAATTTCCTTGAAGATATATTCAGATCAGCTCCAGGTATATCATAGGTATACCCATGTACACAGGTTTTGATGTATGCATGTAATAATATGTATGTAAATTATTTGAGCAGTTGTATAAAAACTCTTGTAAAATATTTTGGTATGTAATTAAATGTAAATTATTGTAAATGTAAATTTGAGATTTCATTTACTTGAATAGTTTTGTATTATATTTCTTGTATCTCAGTTTTTGAAAAATTACTGTGGATTTGAGTTTGAGAAAAATGTTATGTTGAGAAATATGTTGGAGTTGAGATTTTCAAATACATATTGAAGTGCTTTTTACAGGTTTTCTGAAGAACTGTTTTATCCAAAATACAGATGGCACTCTGCCAAAATTTTTACAGAAACTCCAAATAAGTCAAATGTGTCAGTTCTATCACTTGATTCAAAAGGTTTTCACACTGTAAATAGTGCTCACCATCGTAAAAGAAGTAAGAAAAGTTTTGAAAATCCCTTGTAGTTTATTTAATTGGTTATCAATAGACTTATGTGGTAATTCATTAGTTATAATACGGGATCATGTTATGACTTAGAGAGGGGTAGGGTGTGACATGTTTTAGTGGTATCATAGCTTTGGTTTTAAAGTAAAGTTTGAACTGTGAATTTGAAATCTTTTTGTCGGTAACTACAACTGCTCAAATGTTTGATACATATAGTACATTTATATCATAAAAGTGAACTAGTGGAGAGAAATCTCCTTGTGTTGGTTGTACAGGAATAGAAAATTCTGTGAGAAAAATGGAAGAGAAGAATGAGATAATAGAACAGTCTGTGATGGCAGAAGAACAAGTTGAAGCCCCAGCTCCACAAAATGTCGAAGGCTGACTGTACTCAGTTTACTGGTACAAATTATCGCACAAATGGCCCAACAAATGGCCACTTTCTTTCAACAAATGGTGATAATCACAACCCAAGCCCAAGTATCTGCACCCAACCCCCACAAGGGCAGTGTGAAATGGAAAAGAGGGAGAAACCTATGGGTCAGAGTTCGAACAGTAATTTGGGGAAGTGAAAAGAGTTTGAGGAACCCCGAACTCAGAAATATGATAGAGGCGGATCATCAGGGCAGAGACCACTAAGATCTAGTCGTCGAACAACTAGAAGTTCCTACCCTTCCCGCCAATGTGAAACTTGTAGAAGATATCATGGAGGTATTTGTCGTAAGGCCTCTGGAGCCTGTTACAATTGTGGAAAACTTGGACACTTTGCTAAAGATTGTGCTAAACCAACTAGATCTGCTCTCCGGAGTTCACAGACCGTCAGTCAGAGTCAAGATAGAAATAGAGTCGGTACTCCTCACCACTATAACACAGTGAATCAACCCGAATATAGTAGCGCACCAGTCAGAGCGTCCACTATGCACCAAGGAGAAAGAACAGAAACTTCAGATGTAGCTGCTGGTAAGTTCTTAATTTTTGAAAGAAACAATTAGTTATTATTTGATCCCAGCACTACTTAGTTGTATGTTAGTATCATAACTATATGTTCTGTTGTTATTCTTTTACATGGAAATGAATTTTGATGTATTAGTGACTAGTCCTTTAGGATAATAACTACAATAACAAGTATGGTTGACATTAATTTTGGAAGAATTGTTAGCTAAAAGTATTTTCTAACATACCGTAAATTATAAAGCTAATTGGCGAGCCTACTTAATGTAAGGCAAGAGGACCTAAAAGTAAGTTACAGTAATAGAATTGCTCTAGATGAGGGCAAAGATGTTACTGTTAGTAATTATTAATGGATATTGTAATCAGAATCGGTTTGGGATATTAGTGGATTCGAGAAAGATAAGATGTTAGAAAACCTAGTCCATGAGGTTATAACGTAGTGACTATGTAATGTTCTCTATGTTTGTATCGTAAGCTGCAGATTTCAGTACCAACACGGGATTATTGTGTAGAGCTACGTGCTTCCTCGTGGTACAATAAAGTAAGAATATTTGTAAGTAATCTATAAATTGATACAGTTGCACCCGAATAGGGTACTATTACTGGAAATAAATGTGAAAATTTTAGTCAGAAATTTAAAACTTCAGAACTAGCTTGTCGAAAGACTACACTTGTAAGATAGCTGGAGTCAGTAACTCAGTTATATTAATGTGAATTACCTGTACCACAATAATTGCTATAAGCTTAAAGATATCAGTACGACTTATCATCCTCAAACGGATGGACAGTCGAAACAAGTGATTCAGGTAAATTTTGAAACTCGTTGAGTTTCTATAAATAATAAAATGACATGATAATAACAACCTGTAAAATGGAATAAACCCTCGAGAATATACTGAGAACTTCTGTCCTTAAATCCGAGAGATATGAGACAGATACATCTCATTAACAGAATTTGTATATAATAATATGTGTCATGCTAGCATACAAACGGCACCCTATGAAACATTGTAAGGGAACAAATAACTATGGATTTTGTGATGAAACTTCCGAGGACACAGAATAGTCAAGATGCAGCATAGGTCATAATTGACAGACTAACCAAGTCTGCTCACTTTTTGCCAGTCCGGATGAATTATAGCCTGGAAAGATTGGCCAGATTGTACATATATGAAATTGTAAAACTGCATGGAGTGCCAGTATCAATTGTATTTGACAGGGATCCTAGGTTCACTTCTAGGTTATGGGGTACTCTTCAGAGAACCCTAGGAACTAGATTGAACTTCAAAGATGAGATTCCACCCAGACGGATGGCGATGCGAAAGGGTTATTCAGATATTTGAGGATATGCTACGGGCTTGTGTGATTGAATTTGAAGGTAGTTGGGATACAAACTTGCCTTTGATTGAGTTTGCTTATAACAATAGCTACCAATCAAGCATTGGGATGCCTCCATATGAAGCTTTGTATGGTAGAAAGTGCAGAACTCCCCTATGTTGGGATGAGGTAGGTGAAAGGAAGATGATTGGGCCAGAAATTGTTCAGCAGATAGAGGAAAAGATCAGATTGATTAGAGATAGACTCAAGACTACGTCAAACCGTCAGAAGTCCTATGTTGATCTGAAGAGAAGAGATATTGAATATGCAGTGGGTGATAAGGTATTCCTCAAAGTTCTCCTTGGAAGAGGATTATGAGATTTGGCGAGAAGGAAGCGAGTCCTCGTTTCATCGGACCATATGAGGTTCTGGAAAGAGTGGGTCCTTTGGCATATCGGTCGGCATTACCTCCAGAGCTAGCAAGGATACACAGTGTCTTCCATGTGTCCATGTTAAGGAGGTACAGATCAGACCCATCTCATGTACTATCAATTAAAGAGATTGAGGTAAATCCAGACCTCTCATATGAGGAAGAACCCATAAAAAATTATGGCATATGACCTGAAGCAGCTGAGGAACAAACAGATACACCTGGTTAAAGTGCTGTGGAACAATCATTCAGGCCAGAAAGCTACTTGGGAACGTGAAGAGGATATGAAGAGACAGCACCCACAGCTGTTCAGAGACTAATGCCAGGTAAAATTTCGAGACGAAATTTATTTTAAGGGGGGGAGAATTGTAACACCCCTAAGTTCGGTAGTGCGTTTTACTGTTCCGGTGACTAGTGTTATCCGGATAGCTAAGATGCCTAGAACTACACTTCAATATGAGTGAGGAGACATAAAATAATGAAATACAAGAAAAGAAAATACAAGAAAAACAAAGGAAAAATAATAGCAAAGAAATGTGATCAAGTTAAGCGAGCCGGGAAACCTAGTGATGGGTGACCGCACCGGGAAGTCACGGCGTGGACCGTTGACTAGCCCTGGACTGCGGGAAACCCTGGAAAACATTTTTAGGACTTAAATAAACCCTTATAGAAGAATAAATATCATTAGAAAGATCAAAGAAAAATTAAATAATTAGTACAAAGAAAAGTGAGAAATCGAAAAACAGACAAAACTCGATGTTACCGAAAAATCGGGAATGCAACCCGAACAGGGGCATTATGGTCATTTGACATCCCGAATTGTCTTTTGACCTAAATGTCCATTAAAAATAAATAGTATTACACTTAGAAAATAAAATGAAAAATTAATTTGGTGGTACCTAATGTAAATAGCAAAAATGGGGAGTTAAATGTGGGAAATTGAAACTTTTGAATAAATTAACATTATCTTTCCACTTAGTGCTCCACTCACACCTAAAGTGGACCACTTAATATGCATTTGGACAGCAGATTCATTTCCTTCTTCAACCTCAAAAATTCAGCCGTGAGCCTCCAAGAAGAACTCCATGGCCAAAGCTTCCAAGCTCCATGCATGAACTCCAATCTTCACTTTCATGCCATAAATCCAACAAGTCCCTTCATGAAAGTTTATCCTCACATCAAGAACAATCCTTGGGCAGCCATTAGGAGAGGAAATAGTGGAGTTGTCAAGGGCAACAAGGGTCACACATATGAGGTAAGTTTACATTTTTGAAGATTGCTTTGTTAAACTTTGTGTACATGTTATGGGTGTTGGTTTTGTGAAGGAAATTTTTAAGTTTGAAGAGTATTGAGATATCCATTTTTGGGCAGCCATGTAATCATGTATTGATGAAGTATTTGTACATATAATTGATGAGAATTATGTTGGTTGTGATGATTTAATAACCTAGTGAATTACTTCATATTTATATGGTGATTTTTGGCACTTGGATGGGAATTGATGAATTGTAGGACAATTTGGTGTTGAAGAAGATTTTCGGCAGCTTGGGGACACTTGAATAAATTTATGTATTCATGGAAGTGTTGGCAGAATATTGACATAGAAGGATTGATGGATATGTATATGAACTTGTTGTGTAAAGAGTATGTAAAAACTAGTAATGTTATGTGTATGTGTAATTGTGTTTGGACTTTGGAAATTAGAGTTATATTTGGTGTATTGAAGATAATTGTAATCTGCCCAAAGTGATGTTAATGTAAAGTAATATATAGTTTTGGTAATGTACCAAAACAGATTTTGTAGGGAAGTAAACGTATTGCAAGGTAAATGTGTGTAATTGATGTGTGTTAAGCAAAGTAACCAAGGGCAGTGTACATTTTAGCCAATAAGTTTAAATGTGTAACCTCAATTGGTATGAGACCAATTGGAGGTGGAACTAGGCACAAAATGTGCCAACTTTCATTGAGAAAACATACCAAAATTCTGCTTGCAAGATGACCTAAGAAAATGACCAATTCGGATTAGGTACAATTAGGACCTGAAAAATGACCAATTGGGCAGCAGTGAGTGTTTAGGCCATAACTCACTCAAAACAGGTCCAATTGACCTGAAATTTTAACCATGAATAGTTAAGACCCATACCTACAAGTCTTATGAAGACACAAAAACCCATAAGTGACCAGAAGCAAGTCAAAAAGCTTGCACAAGTTCGGGTCCAAAAACTGGCCGAACCAAAGTTGACCAAATTGACCTAAAATTGACCTAATTTGATGCCATTTGACCAGCAACAGTAAAATGACCATAGCTTGGTCTACATAACTTGGATTGACCTAAAATTTTTCCCTGCGTTCCATAAGACATAGATCTACAAGTTTGTAGTTTTGACCGAAACCCGAAAACCGAGGGAACTAGGTCGTCCGGCTAGGTCAAACTAGTATTCCGGAATCCAACAAGTTGCATTAAAATGCACTAAACAAGGAAATGAGTTTGGTAAAACATACTAACCCTAAAACCCTATCGAATGTGACATATTAATGACACTAAAACCTAATTTACCTTAAACGCATCGAGGGTCGGTATATTAGGTAATTGAGCAAATAATAGCCTTCAGTGAATTACTTATCGAACATTATCGTTAGAGACAGTTTAATTTAGTACTGAAACACTTCAAATTGTGTTTCTCAGTTACCAAAGACTCAGGAAAAGGAAAGGAAACACGAGTCGGACCGAGAGACAATTATCAGAGGTTTGTGCACAACTAATTTTTAACTGATTTTGTTTTGAATATTTCATATGATTAAATGACATATTTTTCTTATGTATTATGTTTAACAAGCATTGGATTTAATTCAATGATTATTGAAATTGTTATAGTAGGTATGAATTTAGCTTTGTGAAATGGTATTTCCACAAGTATTAAGCATTGTTATGGATTGAATAAATTATGTTTTAGAAAATTGTGATAGAACATGTTTTGAATTGTGATGGCAATTTTCATGGAAAAATGCAATTGTATGATTTGAATTGTGATGAGCATAAAACTTTATTGGATATTGAAATTGACTTTGAATCGAATTGTATTGTGATTTATGCTCACTAAATGGATTGTGATATTGTTTTATATCTCACTATAGATGCTTGACTAGGTTATTACCCGTCTCTCTCATTTGTTGAGAAGACAATGGAGTTAGTTGTGTTTTGATTACCATGGTACGTGCACAGGCTTAGATTTTCCTCTGATTTGAGGTTAGATCTAAGTTTATTTTATCGTTATGGCCCTTGCGGAAGATTCATTATTGTGATGGTACTGTGCACGATGATTCGACCTCCCCGACCATAGGGAGTTAGAATCACATCGAAGATGGCCCTATCGGATTAGTCTTGCATAGTTAGTGAGATAAAGAATGATTTGTGAGATACAGCATGGTTTTTGAGCTACGGCGTGGTTTTTGAGATACAACATGGTTTTGAGATAAAGATTGATTTTTGAGATACAGATTGGCTTTTGAATGGTAAGAAATTGTGATTTCAATTATGGTTTATGTATAATTGATTTTGTTGGAATTACTTAAATGGTTAGTCATGATTTGATAAATTGAATTTTGTGATCAAAGTCATTTATACAAATGATTTACATTATTGGCAATGAATATTTTGAGATTTGAAATTTGATGAGTATTCAGATTCCCAATTTATTTACTGTAAATTTTGTCAATGTATATTGTACTATGTTTTAAATTATAGTTGTGCACCACTGAGTTCACCACTCAGCGATAGCTTTGTATGCTGTCGCAGGTAAGAAGAGCATAGAGCAGTAAGTAAATTTCCTTGAAGATATATTGGATCGGCTCGGGTATATCATAGGTATACCCATGTACACAGGTTTTGATGTATGCATGTAATAATATGTATGTAAATTATTTGAGCAGTTGTATAAAAACTCTTGTAAAATATTTTGGTATGTAATTAAATGTAAATTATTGTAAATGTAAATTTGAGATTTCATTTACTTGAATAGTTTTGTATTATATTTCTTGTATCTCAGTCTTTGAAAAATTACTGTGGATTTGAGTTTGAGAAAAATGTTATGTTGAGAAATATGTTGGAGTTGAGATTTGCAAATACATATTGAAGTGCTCTTTACAGGTTTTCTGAAGAACTGTTTTATCCAAAATACAGATGGCACTCTGCCAAAATTTTTACAGAAACTCCAAATAAGTCAAATGTGTCAGTTCTATCACTTCAGTTCAAAAAGGTTTTTCACACCTGTAAATAGTGCTCACCACTGTAAAAGAAGTAAGAAAAGTTTTGAAAATCCCTTGTAGTGTATTTAATGGGTTATCAGTAGACGGAGTTGGTAATTCATTAGGTATACTACAGGATCATGTTATGCCTTACAGAGGGGTAGGGTGTGACAAGACAAGAGGAACTAAAAGTAAGTTATAGTAATGGAATTGCTCTAGATGAGGGCAAAGATGTTACTGTTAGTAATTGTTAAGGGATATTGTAATCAAAATCAATTTAGGATATTAGTGGATTCGAGAAAGATAAGATGTTAGAAAACCTAGTCCATGAGGTTATAACGTAGTGACTATGTAATGTTCTCGATGTTTGTATTGTAAGCTGCAGATTATAGTACCGACATGGGATTGTTATATAGAGCTATGTGCTTCCTCGTGGTACAATAAATTAAGAATATTTGTAAGTAATCTATAATTTGACACAGTTGCGCCCTAATAGAGTACTATTAAGGGAAATAAATGTGAAAATTCTAGTAAGAAATTTAAAACTTTAGAACTAGCCTATCAAACGACTACACTTGTAAGGTAGCTAGAGTCAGTGACTCGGTTCCATTAATGTGAACTACCTGTACCATAGTAATTGCTATAAGCTTAGAGATATCAGTATGACTTATCATCCTCAGACGAATGGACAGTCGAAACAATTGATTTAGGTAAATTTTGAAACTCATTGAGTTTTTATAAATAATGAAATGAAATGATAATAATAACCTATAAAATGTAATAAGCCCTCGAGAATATACTGAGAACTTGTGTCCTTAAATCCGAGGGAAGATGGGACAGATACCTTCCACTAACAGAATTTGTATACAATAATAAGTGTCAAACTAGCATACAAACGGCACCCTATGAAACACTCTAAGGGAATGGATAACTATGGATTTTGTGATGAGACTTCCGAAGACACAGAATAGTCATGATGCAATATGGGTTATAGTTGATAGACTAACTAAGTCTGCTCACTTTTTGCTAGTTCGGATGGACTATAGCCTAGAAAGATTATCCAGAATGTATATATAAGAGATTGTAAAACTGCATGGAGTGCCAGTATCGATTGTATCTAATAGAGATCTTAGATTCACTTCTAGATTCTGGGGTAGTCTTCAGAGAGCCCTAGGAACTAGATTGAACTTCAGCACAGCATTCCACCCACAGATAGATGGCCAGTCTAAAAGGGTAATTTAGATATTGGAGGATATGCTATGGGCTTGTGTGATTGAGTTTGAAGGTAGTTGGGATATACACTTGCCTTTGATTGAGTTTGCTTATAACAATAGCTACCAATCAAGCATTGGGATGCCTCCATATGAAGCTTTGTATGGCAGAAAGTGCAGAACTCCCCTATGTTGGGATGAAGTAGGTGAAAGAAAGATGATTGGGCCAGAAATTGTTCAACAGACAGAGGAAAAGATCAGATTGATCAGAGATAGATTCAAGGCTGCATCAGACCGTCAAAAGTCCTATGTTGATATGAAGAGAAGAGACATTGAATATGCAGTGGGTGATAAGGTATTCCTCAAAGTTTCTCCTTGGAAGAGGATTATGAGATTTAGCAGAAAGGGGAAACTGAGTCCTCGTTTCATCGGACCATATGAGGTTCTGGAAAGAATGGGTCCTTTGGCATATCGGTTAGCATTACCTCCGGAGCTAGAAAGGATACACAGTGTCTTTCATGTTTCCATGTTAAGGAGGTACAGATCTGACCCATCTCATGTACTATCAGTTGAAGAGATTGAGGTGAATTCAGACCTCTCATATGATGAAGAACCCATAGAAATTCTGGCATATGAGGTGAAGCAGCTGAGGAATAAATAGATACACCTGGTTAAAATGCTGTGGAACCATCATTCAGGCCAGGAAGCTACTTAGGAATGTGAAGAGGATATGAGGAGATAGCACCCATAACTATTCAGAGACTGATGCCAGGCAAAATTTCGAGACGAAATTTATTTTAAGGGGGGGGGGGGAGAATTGTAACACCCCTAAGTTCGGTAGTGCGTTCTACTGTTCCGGTGACCAGTGTCTGTCCGGGCAGCTAGGATGCCTAAAACTACACTTAGATATGGATGAGGAGACATAAAATAATGATATACAAGAAAAGAAAATATAAGAAAAATAAAGGAAAAATAATAGCAATGAAATGTAACCAAGTTAAACGAGCTGAGAACCCTAACGATGGGTGACCGCACTAGGAAGTCGCAGCGTGGACCGTTGACTAGCCCTGCACCCCGAGGAACCCTGGAAAATACTTTTAGGAATTAAATAAATGTCTATTGAAGTATAAATACCATTAGAAATATTAAAGAAAAATTAATTAATTAGTATAAAGAAAAGTGAGAAATCGAGAAAACGACAAAATTCAGTGTTACCGAAAAATCAGGAATACAACCCTAACAGGGGCATTGTGGTCATTTGACACCCTGAGTTGTCTTTTGACCTAAATGTCCATTAAAAATAAATGATATTACACTTGGAAAATGTCATGAAAAATTAAATTGGTGGTACCTAATGTAAATAGCAAAAATTGAGAGTTAAATGTGGGAAAATGAAACTTTAGATTAAACTAACATTTAATTTTAACATAGTGATCCACTAACTCACCTAAGTGGACCACTAAAGCTTCATTTTGGACATATTTCATCTTCTTCCTCACCTCTTACAGAACTAGCCGATATTGCTCCCAAGGAAGAACTCCACTGCCGTCCACCTTGGAGCTTTCTGCAAGCTTGATCCAAGCCTCTTTCCTTAGACTTCCCTTTATTAAAAGTTGTCCATACACCTTGGGCAGTAGATAGGCAGCAAGAAGATCAAGTTTTGGTGAAGTTTTGAAGAGTTTCCAAAGTGGTAAGTAGGTATTTTTTATGCTTGCTTCATTAAAGTTTGTGTGGATGTTATGGGTACTTGAATTGTGGAAAGATTTTTGGAGTTTGATGTTTAAAGGGAGATGTGTATTTTTGGCAGCCATGGAAACTCATTAAGGGTAGTTCATTCTTGTATGTAAATGGTAGATTAAAGTGTTGATGAAGTGTTTATACGTGTAGGAATAAATTGGGTAATATATACTAAGTATATTGTGAATGTACACTTGACTTTGGAAGCTTGGAAATTAATGGAGAGAGATGTATGAATCGGCAGCTTGAATGGTGAACCAAAAAAATGTGTTTCATGGTTTGGTTTATGGAATATTATGGTTGAATTATGGTACTTGTTATGGCAGCTTGTGCATGTGTATAAGGGTTTGAGTTTGGATGTAACACCCCTATGTTCGGTAGTGCGTTCTATTGTTCCAATGATCAGTGTTGTCCGGACAGCTAGAATGCCTAGAACTACACTTCGATATGAGTGAGGAGACATAAAATAATAAAATACAAGAAAAGAAAATACAAGAAAAACAAAGGAAAAATAATAGCAAAGAAGTGTAACCAAGTTAAGCGAGCCGAGAACCCTAGTGATGGGTGACCACACCGGGAAGTCACGGCATGGACCGTTGACTAGCCCTGGACTATGGGAAACCCTGGAAAATATTTTTGAGACTTAAATAGACCCCTATTGAGGTATAAATACCATAAGAAATATTAAATAAAAATTAAATAATTAGTACAAAGAAAAGTGAGAAATCGAAAAACGGACAAAACCCGGTGTTACCGAAAAATCGGGAATGCAACCCGAACAGGGGCATTGTGGTCATTTGACACCCCGAGGTGTCTTTTGACCTAAATTTCCATTAAAAATAAATAATATTACATCTGGAAAATATAATAAAAAATTAATTTAGTGGTACCTAATGTAAATAGCAAAAATGGGATTCAAATTAGGTAATTAACACTTTTAACTTATTAAATCATTAAATATTGATGAGTGGAGCACTTTGCGGATTAAATTAACCTTATGTGGGCAGGTGTAAACCCACTAACACCTTCATCTTCTTCATTCAAACACCATGGCCAAAATGAAAAGCTTGAGAGTCTTCCATGGCCGAAATTGATGAAGCTTCCTAATCTCCTCCATTCTCACCTCCAACCACCAAAGTTTCTTCACTAATCTTGATCCCCACCTCACAAGGAAGAAGTAGATACTAAATTTAAGGAAGTTTGGTGGAGATTTAACAAGCCTCATCAAGAGGTAAGTTGGTGTTTTTGATTATTGCTTAATTAAATTTTGTAAGGATGTTATGGGTGTTTGAATTATGGAGAGATTTTTGAGGTTTGATATTTGAAGGGGGAAGTGTACTTTTGGCAGCCATGGAAACACCTTGAAGACAGTTTATTTTTTCTTGTAAATGGTGGATTAAAGGATTGATTAAATGTTTATGTGTGTAAGAAATTATTTGGGCGATGTATGCTTAGTATATATGAATGTGTATTGAATTTTGAATGCTTGGAAATTATGGGAATGTAATGCATGAATCGGTAGCCTGGTTGGGTGAACCATAAGGATGTTATTTCATGTTTGGATTATGGAATATTAATGTTGAATTGTGATAGTGGTTATGGCAGTTTGAGTGTATGTATGATGGTGTAAGGTTGGACATGTAAAAGTGTTATGGTTAGGTGATTGAATTGTTGTAAATTGGGTTTGAAAAATTCTGTACTAAATGGTGCACATTGAATGTAATTGTAAGCTGCCAAAATGACCTATAATATGTTGCGAATTATGTTTAGGTTATGGTACAACCAGAATTGGCTTGAATGTTGAGTTTGGTAAGTGTTAAAAGTGATCCTTAATGTGTATGAAGGAAATGCAATAAGACAGTTTGTGTTTTGGGCCTAGAACTTTAAGTGTGTGGCTCCAATTGGTATGAGACCAATTGGAGGTGAAACTAGGCACAAAATGTGCCAACTTTCATGAAGAAAGCTTGCCAAAATTCTGCTGGCAAGGCAGCTTGAAAAATGACAAAATCCGGATTAAGTGCAAATAAGGCCTGAAAATTGACCATTTGGGCAGCAGTTAGTTTTTAGGCCATAACTCACTCAAAACAGGTCCAATTGACCTGAAATTTTGACCATAAATAGTTAAGACCCATATATACAAGTCTTATGAAGACACCAAAACCCATAAATGACCATAAGTAAGTCAAACAGCTTGCACAAGTTCGGGTCCAAAAACTGGCCGAACCAAAATTAACCTAAAATGACCTAAAGTGACCAATTTTGATACATTTTGACCAGCAATAGTAAAATGACCATAACTTGGTCTACATAACTCAGAATAACCTGAAATTTTGCCCCGCGTGCAATAAGACATAGATCTACAAGTTTGTAGTTTAGACCAAAACCCGAAAACCGAGGGAACTAGGTCGTCCAACTAGGTCAAACTAGTATCCCGGAATCCAGCAAATTGCAAGAAAATGTAATATACAAGGAAATGAATTTGGTAACATGTACCAACCCTAAAAGACTATTGAATGTGACAAATTAGTAACATTAAAACCTAATTTACCTAGAACGCATTTAGGGTCAACATATTAGGTTGACTGAGCAAATAATAGAATTCATTGAATTAATTATCGAGCATTATCATTAGAGACAGTTTAAATGAGTACTGAAACACTTCAAATTGTGTTTCTCAGCTAGCAAAGACTCAGGAAAAGGGAAGGAAATACTGAGTCAAGACCAGGAGATAGTTATCAGAGGTTTGTGCACAACAGCTATTTCTTTTGAATTTTTCAATTGAAATGAATTATGACTATTTGTACATTATTGTTTTAAATTGTGAAAATATGCTTGAATGAATATTTATTTTTTGAAAAGCATTGTAAATGGTTTGAAACTGTGAAAAATTGTTTGAATGATATTGATGGATACTTATTGATTGAAAAGCATTGGAAATGATTTGAAACCACAACTATCATGTATATTGATTGTATTCCTCGCTAGCTTGTCTAGTGGGACGAATTGAATTCCCTCTCTGGCTGAAGTGTTGAGGTGTATGCTTGTTGAGGACGAATCAAATGAGTACTCATATTTTTGCAAGCTAGCTATGTTATTCCTCATTAGCCATTGGCTTTTGGGACGAATTGAATACCTCATTAGCCATTGGCTTTTGGGACGAATTGAACTTTGGAACATGATTAAGCTGTGTGTGATTTATTGAGATTCATTGTGATATTGTGAAATGAAGTTTAAATTCTTATTGACATTCACTGTCTTTTGAATTTAACTATGTTTTGATTTCTAAGATTTATTGTGATATTGTGTTAAATTCCTTATGACATTTATTGTCTTGAATCTAACTATGATTTTACGTATCCACTATTTATATGATTTATGAATTGTGATTTAAAGTTGTATTTGGTAAATGTTGTGCACCATTGAGACATTATCTCAGCGATAACTTTTCATTGCTGTGGCAGGTAGACAGACGGACAGGGCAGTAGACTAGGCTGCTAGAGCATTCAGCGAGAGAGCATTGGGTATATTGAGTATACTCCATTTTACATTTTGTACTGTAATGTATATTCACTGTATGTATATTTTATTTTTGGTTTTGAGCAGTTGTAAATTAAAATTGCACATTGAAGTTTTAAAGTAAATTATGAGTTATTTTGGCTTTTAAAATTTGTATTGTATCTCTTTAATCTCAGTCTTTGAAAAATTATTGTGGAATTGAGTTGAGAAAAATATTGTGTTGTTTAACTATTGGAGTTGGGATTTGGAAATATATTGAAGTGCTTTTTACAGGTTTCCTGAAGAACTGTTTTACCCAAAATACAGATGGCACTCTGCCAAAATTTTTACAGAAATTCCTAATAATTCAAATGTGTTAGTTCTATCACTTCAGTTCAAAAAGTTTTTAACACCTATAAATAGTGCTCACCACTGTGAAAAAAGAAGTAAGAAAAGTTTTAAAATCCCTTATAGTGTATTTAATGGGTTATCAGTAGACAAAGTTAGTAATTCATTAGGTATACTACGAGATCATGTTATGCCTTACAGAGGGGTAGGGTGTAACATGTTTTAGTGGTATCAGAGCTAGTTTTTAAATTCTGTTTTCACATGTTATTTGAATATTTTTTCTTCACAGTACAACTGCTCAATATCATTGTTTGATACATACAGTACATTACATTATAAATATGCACTAACGGGAGGAAATATCCATGTGTTAATTGTTCAGGAGGTCTAAGATTCTCGCATTGACCATGGAATAGGGTGATCGTTCAGTCGATCAATCTATAGAGGCTGAGGTGCAAGGGGATGCCCCAGCCCTACATAATGTCAGTGGTTCAGCAGTACTAGCCCCTGTAGTACCGCAGTTCCCTACTCAGTTCGCTCAGCAGATGGCTGCAATGTTCCAACAAATGGCTGGTAATGTGCCTACTCAAGTCCCAATACAGACACCAGTGGTACAACCACAGTCTCCTGCTAGATAGTATGACAAATTGATGAAATATGGGGCTACAGAGTTCAAGGGGACAGTAGATCCTCTAGAGGCTGAACAGTGGTTAGAGAGAATGGATAGGGTATTCAAGAAGCTATATTGTATAGAGGAGCTCAGATTTGAATACTCAGTATCTTTGCTACAGAGGGATGCTTATGACTGGTGGAAAACCATTCCCCACAGTCTGGTAGAACCTGCAGTGCTAACATTGAATGACTTTCTCAGGGAATTCATACAAAAATATGTCCCTGATGCTTATGTAGACCAGAAGCTGCAAGAGTTCCTAAGTCTGAAACAGGGGAGCAGATCAGTGGCTGAATATGAAAGAGAATTTTCCTGCTTAAGCCATTATGCAGTAAGTCTACTTTCTACTAGCAGGGAGAGATGCAAGAGGTTTGAAACCAGCTTGAAGCCCAGTATCAAATTACAAGTAGTCAGATTCAAACACACTAACTTCTCTGAACTTGTTTCTCAAGCCCTAGAGTTGGAAAGAATTGAGTTTGAAGCAGCTCCTGAGAAAAAGAAATCAGAGAAGACAGAGAAAGAGGGAAAATCAGTAGAACAGAGTTCCAGGTGGTCCCTCTTGGAAGAGGAAGAACCATGGGGACACGGCAGAGGTGGCAAGAAGTCCAGTAGGGGAAGATATTCGGGATGAAGCCTCCCCTATCCTGGTCACAGTGAGTGCAGAGGTTCCTACCCTCCCCGCCAATGTGAAACTTGTGGAAGAAATTATGGTGGGATATGCTATAAGGCTATTGGACTCTGTTATAACTATGGAGGCATAGGACACTTTGCCAAGGACTGCACCAGTAGTCGCAGAGTTGGACCACCTCCTACTACTGCAGAAGGGTCAGTTCAGAGCCCTGTCACCAGAAGTTCACAACCACTTAGCAGAGGTAGAGGCAGGGGTAGAGGTAGCCCAGCAAGCAGCCAAGGCATAGTGAAACAGTCAGAGCAAGATAGTGCACCAGTCAGAATCTATGCAAAGAGATAGAGAGAAGAGGCCAAGACATCTGATGTTGTGGCTGGTACCTTCTCAACTTTTAATCAAGATGTGTTTGTGTTATTTGATCCAGGTTCTACCCATTCTTATGTGAGTCCTAGCATCATTAATTACATTGTTGTTCCATGTACAAAAATAGACTTTGAGTTGCTAGTAACAAGTCCGTTAGGACAGGAGGTCAGGGTTAATAAAATGTATAGAGATTGTCCTTTGGTGATCCAAGGACACACTTTTATGTCTGATTTCATTGAAATGCCCTTTAGAGATTATGATATCATCTTGGGCATGGATTGGTTAGCTAGGCATCATGCCATGATTGACTGTAGGCTGAAGACAGTCACTTTTGGCCTTCCTCAGTACAATGATGTGGTAATACATGGGGAGAGGCAGTTATTGCCATCAAACATCATTTCGGCTGCACTAGCCAGAAAAATGATCAGAAAGGGGTGTGAAGCATACCTGGCACATGTGGTAGACACCCAAGTGGAGAGTCCAGCATTGAAAGACATCCCTACAGTATGTAACTTTCCAGATGTGTTTCCTGATGAATTGCCAGGATTACCTCCGGAAAGAGAAGTGCAGTTTGAAATTTATGCCTGGTGTGGACCCAATCTCCATAATGCCATACAAAATGGCACCAGCAGAGTTGAAGGAGTTGAAGATACAATTGCAGGAACTACTTGAAAAGGGCTTCATCAGCCCTAGTGTGTCACCTTGGGGAGCACCAGTGTTGTTTGTTAAGAAGAAGGATGGTACTCTCCGCATATGTATAGATTACCGACAGTTGAATAAGGTGACAATAAAGAACAGATATCCATTGCCTCGCATTGATGATTTGTTTGACCAATTGAAGGGTGCAGCTGTATTCTCCAAAATTGATCTGCGATCTGGTTATTATCAGTTGAAGGTGCAAGAGCAGAGTATTCTAAAAACTGCTTTCAGAACTCGGTATGGCCACTATGAGTTTCTTGTAATGCCATTCGGGTTAACAAATGCTCCAGCTGCTTTTATGGATCTGATGAACACTATCTTCAGACCATATCTCGACCAATTTGTGGTGGTGTTTATTGATGACATTTTGATATATTTAAGGAATGCAGAGGAGCATGACAGACATCTGCGGATTATACTGCAGACTTTAAGGGAGAAACAGCTATACACCAAATTGTCGAAGTGTGAATTTTGGCTAAAAGAAATCTCCTTTTTGGGACATGTTGTGTCAGCTGAAGGGATCAAGGTAGATTCCAGCAAGGTAGAAGCTATCCTTAATTGAAAGCCGCCCAGGAACATCACAGAAATTCACAGTTTTATGGGTTTAGCTGGATATTACCGTCGGTTTGTGAAGGGGTTTTCTATGTTATCTTCTCCACTGACCAACCTGCTTCGGAAAGATGTAAAATTTCAGCGGACTGATTGTTAGTAGTATGCCCTAGAGCATATCATTTAGTATGTATCTTGTACATATTTTTATTAATAAAAGGCATTTCCACTTTTTCGTTTACATAATATATTTATGTGTAATAGAAAAGGTCCATTAATATTTTGTTAGAAATATTATTCTTAAGTTGTTAAGAATATGAATGACAATATTTCTAGCACGAAGTATCATAAATAGGTTCACAATCGAGGATACTTCATAATAAGGACATGACTTATCCAGAAAGATTGTATTCATGTTTGTTCCCAAGTTATTTATATGAGATATAAATAAGATGGAATGGTGAGTCTCATGCCATATAACAAACATGATAGGCACTTATAAATGATAAGTAGGCGAACGGTGACACTTATGACAAGCACATGGAGTTTATTCTTGTCAATGTTTTTTCATAAATCATATCAGTGCATATAATCTTTAGACCTGAGATAGCACAGTTATCTTGTATATAGGTAGTTTGAGTTTGATACTGCTTTCATACTTGTACTGTGTATGGGTATATGGGCATGTGTTGGCTCCTACTAGTTATATATGGAGGTAGGTGTTGATCAATATGGAATCTGTTCCTCTAAGTAAATAGAGATAAAATCCTATGTTCATTTAATTGTTCTTGATGTTTCAAGTTCTGGAGACAGATAGATTTATTCGTAAAAGAGTTTCGATGAGAAAATCTTTTAATCAAGAACTGGAATTAAAAGAGAATATAATATTCATAGCAAATGGAGTTTGACATAAACCATGACTCGGCTTGAGTTGGGATTTTGTATGAGAGAGATTCTAGTGCATGGTAACATATGATTATAGGTTCATTTAAGGTAAACCTTATTACTAATTGGGTGGCTATGGCATGCTATGCTAGGTGTTAACCATGGTCTATGAGGTTCATAAAATGATTTAGAGAAATCATTTATGGTAAGAAAGAGTTCTAATGATATTAAGAGTTGATATCATGTCTCATTGCCAATTAGTGATGAGCCTAGTAAGTCACACACATACACAAGTTATCACCTAATTAAATATGATTTAATTAATTAATTAAAGAGTTTAAATTGATTAATTAAATAGGTTTGGTTTGCAATTAGATTGCAAAGTCCCTACCATGACTTGAAACCAAATCTAGATTATTGGATGTATAATATAAGTTAAATTTATATTTAAAGTGTTTAAATATGAATTTAATTAATGAGAAATTAATTAATAGAGATTAATTAATTAATTTATATTTGATATAAATTGATTAGAAGAAGAAAATAATTATTTTGGGTTAAGAACTCAAAATTAAGACACAGGGGCATTTTGGTCATTTTGCAGTGTAACACGTGGCACCATGAGATGGTGACACATGGCATAACACATAAGCTTGCCAAATGTTTTTTTAATCATGTAAGATGATTAAAATCAAGATTAAATATAGGTTTGACACTTGGCACAATGTGATTGGGTCACTTAAACCTAGAGCTAATGAAAAGGTGACATGTGGCAAGGGTTTAATGTGTTAACCTAGCTATTTAAGTGTTGTTATGAGAAAATAAAACACAACCAGCAGCCACACTCCTTTGTCACGCCACTTTGAGGGTTTTTATCTCTTCTTCTTCATCTCTTATCAATTCAAAGAGATTAGCCATCAATCTCTTGAATTAAGAACACTAGAAATTGTTTCTAGTGTCCTGTTTACATCTTTAATCTCTTAAAAGGCAGAACTTGATTTTCTAATTAATAGAAAAAGCTTTAGAAGCTATTCAAGGGCTGCCATAGGTGTTCTTGGTGTGGACAATCTAGAGGGACAACATCTGGTGTCCTGAAGATGAATCTCAAAGGCGCAGACATTTGCGAAGGCATCAAGAGGTTAGTGTAATCGTTCTTGATTTAATCTAGGGTTCTAAAATTAATCTGATTAATTTTAAAATCTTAAATGGCAAATACAGATCCAAAAACATATTAAAAGAGTTTTAATATGTTGTTTATCATTGAAATCAAATAGATAAAAATAAATCTTGCATGATGCATGTGACCCTAGGTGAAAATTCTTGAATTTAATGGTATAAACTTGTGTTTTTCACACTTTCGTTCCTTCAATTGGTATCAGAGCCACTATATTTGCCATTTAGATTGATGTTTATATGATTTAATTGTGTGTTTGATCATGAGATCAAAAGTTCATTGTTGGTTGCAAAGCAAGTTGGCGGCATACTTGAAAAAACACCATCAATGGTGCGCATGGTTTGGCTTCCATGGGTGGTTTAAGGTTTGGAATTTAACTGCAATTGTTGTATGATCTAAGGCCTATTCTTTGACTAATTAAAGTGTTTAATTAGTAGTTTTTATCACACAATTAAATTATGATTCAAATCATAATTTTTAAAAATTGTTTGAATGTGATTCAAATCTGAATTTTAAAAGTTGTTTGAATGTGATTCAAATCTGAATTTTTAAAGTTGTTTGAATCATATTTAAAGCTGATTTTTTAAAATTGATTGAATAAAATTCAGATCTGATTTTTTAAAAAATGTTTGAATGTGATTCAAATCTGATTTTTTAAAAAAATATTTGAATGTGATTCAAATCTGAATTTTTGAAGTTGTTTGAATGTGATTCAAATCTGAATTTTTAAATTTGTTTGAATGAGATTCAAATCTGAATTTTTAAATTTATTTGAATCATATTCAAATCTGGATTTTTAAGTTGAATATGAGATATTCAATTTAATTTAAGTATGTATGTTTTATTTAATTGTTAAATATTGATATGCATGATGGATGATCATGGACTATAAAAGACCAATGTGATTGGATTTATTTCTTTTATGTTTCTTTGGGTTTGTAAATTAATTAATTAATTTTAATTTATTTTGGGCATGTATTATTAAGTTTGTAATAATTTTTGGGTTGTAATTTCATTTATTTAAGTTCTTGTAAATTCGCCTTGGTATGCCAAGGATTACTATGTAATATTGGATTGCAAGAAGTTCAAGGAGGTCAAGAGCATTGGTGGGACCAGTGGGAGGAATTCAAGATCAAGTATTGATTATGTACTCCTTCAGCAACTCTTGTAAAATGAATGAATGAAATGCACCTAGGAATACCCTGATTCAATTCTTGGTGGGTCAGAATTGAATCCCTTAGAAAGTCCATGATCAGACCATATTTACTGCTTATCCATGAATGCATGAGATGTATGGGAATGTATGCAATTATATGATATATGCATGCTAAATGGATAATGTGCAAAGTGAGACCTTAATAGTAAATAGAATGACCATAAAATCTTCCAAACAAATGATTAAGTTGGAAATGCTATAATTAAAGTAATTATAACATAGGCCCTCCATTGGGGCAATTATTTTAAGAAATTTTTAATAGTTGCATAAGATGCAATTTATTTAAGAGATTTTTTTAAGAATAATTGTTAAGCATGAGATGTTGTAAATATGTAAATGGTTTAGTGGCCAATATTGGATGTACCTGAGGACATTAAAATTATTTGCATAATTACTGGCTCAATGGGATCAACTTAACTAATGCAAGATAAGTCAATAATGGATGTACCTGAGATTTTGAGCATTAGGGGCTAGGTAAAGGATTGAACCTCACATGAGATGTGATGGGCAAAGAGTTGCTCACTTATAGTTTATTGTAATTCCAATAATGGATGTACCTGAGGATGATCAATAGAATTACAAGAATTCAATCACCTACTAGAAATCCATCCAACTAGGATTTCCGTTTTCTACTTTGGAAGTGTAGGATTCGCTAAGTTAGTGGGAGGACCAATTTGATTAAAAGACCATAATCATTTTGGTTAATTACATGATACATTTACTAATTAATCTGGTTATTTTCTTCAGTTAATTTTCTGATAAAAATGAGCACAAAACAACCACCACCATCCAATATCCTTGCAAGCATACTTGATCACAATAGGTTGACAGGACCTAATCATTCGATTGGCTAAGAAATTTGAAACTTGTCCTGAACCTTGAACATATAGGATATGTTCTAGATTCAAATGTTCCTGGTCCTTTACCTCCAGAGGCCACACAAGAGGAACATGAAACTTTGGACAAGTGGAAGGAGCATGATATGAGAGCTAAGTGTTACATGCTTGCTTCCATGAGTAATGAGTTACAGAAGCAACATGAGAACATGCAGAGTGCGAGTGAGATCCTCCTTCACCTACAAGAGTTGTATGGTGAGCACAACAGGAATGCTAGGTATGAGATATCTAGACAGCTATTCCGTATGAGGAAGTCTGAGGGACAGAATGTTGGGGATCATGTCCACAAGATGATTCGGATGATTGAGCAGTTGGAACATCTTGACTTCAACATGGATTTCCAACTACAGACGGATTTGATCCTTCAGTCCCTTCCTGAGTCTTTTGGGAATTTTGTGACAAATTTCCATATGACTAGACAGGAATGCACCTTAGCTAGTTTACTCAACATGCTGGTTATTGCCCAAAAGAATATGCCAAGCAATAAAGGAAAAGAGGTAGCTTTGGTTGCATCTTCTTCTGCTGGAAAGTCCAACAAGAAGAAGGGCAATAAGAAAAAGAAACCTCAGATTCCTGGTCCTTCTAAGAAAATAGCTAAACAGAAAAGGAAGACTAAAGCTGATGAAGGCAAAGGAAAGTGTTTCCACTGCCAACAGGAAAGTGTTTCCATTACCAGTAAGAAAGTGTTTCCACTGGCCAGAGTATAGCAATCTAAATGAAAGCAATGCCGTGGTGAAAAACAACTCAAGTTCAAAATATATTTGGCACTTAAGGTTATGTCATGTTGCAGAAGATAGGATTACAAAATTGGAGAAAATGGGGATTCTATCCTTATTGGACTCTGAGCCTACTCCAACTTGTGAATCTTGCCTTCAGGGCAAAATGACTAGATCACCCTTTGTTGGACAGGCTAAGAGTGAAAATATTTTGGAGCTAATACATAGTGATGTATGTGGTCCATTTAAAGAAATGGCTAGAGGGGGTTTTCATTATTTTATTACCTTTACTGATGATAAATCAAGGTTTGGGTATTTGTATTTGATGAAACACAAACATGAATCTTTTGAAAAGTTCAAAGAATTTAAATCTGAAGTAGAAAATCAAACAGGAAAGAATATTAAAGCTCTTCGATCAGATCGTGGAGGTGAATATTTCAGTACTGAATTTGATGAATACTTGAGAAAGCATGGTGTATCTGAAAGGAGAAATCGTACCCTATTGGATATGGTATGTAGTATGATGAGCTATACTGATATGCCAATCTCCTTTTGGGGATTTGCATTAGAATCAGCTTTGTATATTCTGAATAGGATTCCATCAAAATCAGTTTCTTCCACACTTTATGAGATATGGCATGGAAGAAAACCAAGTCTTAAGCATGTTAAGATTTGGGGTTGTCCAGCTTATATCAAAAAGCTGAACACTGATAAATTGGAGACCAGATCAGAAAAAGGTCGATTTTTTGGATATCCAAAAGATAGTTTTGGATATTATTTTTATTTGCCTACTTCACAAAAGGTTGTGATAAGTAGAGATGCCACATTTCTTGAACAACAGTTTGTTCAAGATGGAGGCAAAGGAAGGCAAATAGAGTTAGAATTGGAAAATTCTGACCAACCAACAGATCAGATGGATATAGATCCATCTAGTCAACCGATACCCGTTGATGAAACATCTACAACTGTTCCTCGTAGAACAACCTGGGTATCTCACCCACCAGTGAGATATGGTTTTCTTCATGAAGAAGAACAAGAGTTGTCTACTCATGAAGAAGTAGATCATGGAGATGATCCACTTACCTATGAAGAAGCTATATCAGATATAGACTCTTCAAAATGGATTGATGCTATGAAATCCGAGATTGATTCCATGTATAAGAATCAAGTTTGGGATCTTGTTGACCCACCTAAAGGTATTATACCTATAGGGAACAAATGGGTTTTCAAGAAGAAAATTGGTTCTGATGGAAAGGTAGAGACCTATAAGGCAAGGCTAGTAGCGAAAGGGTTTCGCCAAAGGCAAGGAATCTACTATGTGGAGACTTTCTACTTTGTTGCCATGCTTAAATCAATTAGGATTTTATTAGCAATGCTGCATACTATGATTATGAGATTTGGCGGATGGATGTCAAAGCCTTTTCTCAATGGATACATTGAAGAAAACATTTTCATGGAACAACCTAAGGGTTTTGAATCCCAAGATGGTTCCAAGGTATGCAAGCTAAAGCGATCCATTTATGGGTTGAAACAAGCTTCGAGGAGTTGGAACATCCATTTTGATGAAGCCATTAAATCCTTTGGTTTTATCAAAAATGAGGATGAGCCATGTGTATATAAGAAGGTTAGTGACAGTGCTATCACTTTCCTTGTCTTATATGTGGATGACATCTTGTTGATGGGTAATGACACGGGTATGTTGACGAATATTTAGGTATGGTTGTCAAATACATTCTCCATGAAAGACTTAGGGGAGGCAACCTATATTCTTGGGATTAGCATCTATAGAGATAGAGCGAAACGAATAATTGGTTTATCCCAAAGTCTATACTTGGAAAAGGTGTTAAAGAGGTTTAACATGCTTGATTCCAAGAGAGGATTGTTACCAGTGAGACATGGTATCCATCTTTTTAAAGAGATGTCTCCAAAGACACACAAGAAAGAGATACGATGGCGAGATTCCATATGCTTGGCTATTGGAAGTTTAATGTATGCAATGTTGTGTACTAGGCGGATATCGCATATCTTTGTTAGTTTGACTAGTAGGTATCAATCCAATCGGGTTTGGAACACTGGAGAGCTGTCAAGAATATCCTTAAGTACTTGAGAAGAACTAAGGATTTATTCTTGATTTATGGAGGTGGAGACTTGCAATTGGATGGTTATATTGATTCTGATTTCCAATCAGATATCGATGATAGAAAGTCTACCTCTGGATATGTGTTCATTTGTAATGGTGGTGCGATCGGTTGGAAGAGTTCCAAGCGAGCACATTGCAGATTCCACTACAGAGGTCGAGTATATTCTTTGCATCGGATCTTTGCAAAGGAAGCTGTTTGGATTAAAAAGTTCATCACATAACTTACAGTAGTTCCTTCCATTGAGTCAGCAGTTCCATTACACTGTGACAACAATGGAGTAGTCATACAGGCTAAGGAACTAAGGTCTCACCCAAAATCCAAACACATAGAAAGGCACTACCACATTATCAGAGATATAGTTGGGCAAGGCGATTTAGCCATGCAGAAAATAGCATCAGCTGAAAATCCAGCTGATCTATTCACTAAGGCTATGTCACAGACTCAGTTAGACCGACATCTTGAGAAGATAGGTCTAAGATATTGTAATGAATGGCTCTAGTGCTAGTGGGAGATTGTTAGTAGTATGCCCTAGAGCATATCATTTAGTATGTATCTTGTACATATTTTTATTAATAAAAGGCATTTCCACTTTTCCGTTTACATAATATATTTATGTGTAATAGAAAAGGTCCATTGATATTCGGTTAGAAATATTATTCTTAAGTTGTTAAGAATATGAGTGACAATATTTCTAGCACGAAGTATCATAAATAGGTTCACAATCGAGGATACTTCATAATAAGGACATGACTTATCCAGAAAGATTGTATTCATGTTTGTTCCCAAGTTATTTATATGAGATATAAATAAGATGGAATGGTGAGTCTCATGCCATATAACAAACATGATAGGCACTTATAAATGATAAGTAGGCCGAACCAGTGACACTTATGACAAGCACATGGAGTTTATTCTTGTCAATGTTTTGTCATAAATCATATCGATTGCATATAATCTTTAGACTGAGATAGCAGTTATCTTGTATATAGGTAGTTTGAGTTTGATACTGCTTTCATACTTGTACTGTGTATGAGTATATGGGCATGTGTTGGCTCCTACTAGTTATATATGGAGGTAGGTGTTGATCAAGATGGAATCTGTTCCTCTAAGTAAATAGAGATAAAATCCTATGTTCATTTAATTATTCTTGATGTTTCAAGTTCTGGCGGAGACAGATAGATTTATTCAGAAAAGAGTTTCTGATGAGAAAATCTTTTTAATCAAGAACTGGAATTAAAAGAGAACATAATATTCATAGCAAATGGAGTTTGACATAAACCATGACTCCAGCTTGAGCTGGGATTTTGTAACAGAGAGATTCTAGTGCATGGTAACATATGATTATAGGTTCATTTAAGGTAAACTTTATTACTAATTGGGTGGCTATGGCATGCTATGCTAGGTGTTAACCATGGTCTATGAGGTTCATAAAATGATTTAGAGAAATCATTTATGGTAAGAAAGAGTTCTAATGATATTAAGAGTTGATATCATGTCTCATTGCCAATTAGTGATGAGCCTAGTAAGTCACACACATACACAAGTTATCACCTAATTAAATATGATTTAATTAATTAATTAAAGAGTTTAAATTGATTAATTAAATAGGTTTGGTTTGCAATTAGATTGCAAAGTCCCTACCATGACTTGAAACCAAATCTAGATTATTGGATGTATAATATAAGTTAAATTTATATTTAAAGTGTTTAAATATGAATTTAATTAATGAGAAATTAATTAATAGAGATTAATTAATTAATTTATATTTGATATAAATTGATTAGAAGAAGAAAATAATTATTTTGGGTTAAGAACTCAAAATTAAGACAAAGGGGCATTTTGGTCATTTTGCAGTGTGACACGTGGCACCATGAGATGGTGACACATGGCATAAGACATAAGCTTGCCAAATGTTTTTTTAATCATGTAAGATGATTAAAATCAAGATTAAATATAGGTTTGACACTTGGCACAATGTGATTGGGTCACTTAAACCTAGAGCTAATCAAAGGGTGACATGTGGCAAGGGTTTAATGTGTTAACCTGGCTATTTAAGTGTTGTTATGAGAAAATAAAACGCAACCAGTAGCCACACTCCTTTGTCACGCCACTTTGAGGGTTTTTATCTCTTCTTCTTCATCTCTTATCAATTCAAAGAGATTAGCCATCAATCTCTTGAATTAAGAACACTAGAAATTGTTTCTAGTGTCCTGTTTACATCTTTAATCTCTTAAAAGGCAGAACTTGATTTTCTAATTAATAGAAAAAGCTTTAGAAGCTATTCAAGGGCTGCCATAGGTGTTCTTGGTGTGGACAAGCTAGAGGGACAACATCTGGTGTCCTGAAGACGAATCTCAAAGGCGCAGACATTGCGATTGCATCAAGAGGTTAGTGTAATCGTTCTTGATTTAATCTAGGGTTCTAAAATTAATATGATTAATTTTAAAATCTTAAATGGCAAATACAGATCCAAAAACATATTAAAAGAGTTTTAATATGTTGTTTATCATTGAAATCAAATAGATAAAAATAAATCTTGCATGATGCATGTGACCCTAGGTGAAAATTTTTGAATTCAATGGTATAAACTTGTGTTTTTCACGCTTTCGTTCCTTCACTGATAAATGCCAGCAGAGTTTTGATGAGTTGAAGAGGTGTTTGACTAAAGCTCCAGTCCTCACTTTACCTACTCTGGGTAAAGAATACACAGTTTATAGTGATGCTTCTCATAATGGGTTAGGATGTGTACTGATGCAAGATCGGAATGACATTGCTTATGTGTCACGCTAGCTGAAACCGCATGAGAGGAACTACCCAACACATGATCTGGAGCTAGCAGCTATTGTTTTTGCTCTGAAGATCTGGAGACACTATTTGTATGGGGAGAAATGTTACATTTACACAGATCACAAGAGCTTGAAATATTTTGGCACCCAAAAGGAATTAAATTTGAGGCAAAGGAGATGGTTAGAACTGATTAAAGACTATGATTGCTTAATAGACTATCAGCCAGGGAAAGCAAATGTGGTGGCTGATGCCTTAAGTCGCAAGACTATGGCAAGTCTCAGAGTTTCTCCTTTGTCCGTGGTATATGAGTTGAAAGCACAGCATGCCAGTTTAGAGATTGATGATGAGGGACAGACAGTAGTTGCATGGCACGTACAACCAGTGTTGATTGATCAGATCAGAATGACTGCTCAGAGTGATGAAAAATATCAGAAGCTACTGAAAGAAGTCCAGCAAGGCAAGAAACCTAAATTTTCTGTGAAAGATGATGGTTTATTGCTACATTAGGGCAGAATGTGCATTCCTAATGATGCTGAATTGAGACAGATCATTATGAAGAAAGCACATGAGTCTCCTTTTGCTATGCACCCTGGTGGAACTAAAATGTATAGAGGGCTGAAAGAGCATTACTGGTGGATGGGTATGAAGAGAGATATAGCTGAGTTTGTTTCCAAATGCTTAACTTGTCTGCAAGTAAAGGCAGAACATCAAGTTCCAGCTGGTTTGTTACATCCTTTGTCAGTACCATAGTGGAAATGGGAACGGATAACTATGGATTTTGTTACAGGACCTCCAAGGACACAGAGTAGTCATGATGCAGTATGGGTTATAGTTGACAGACTGACCAAGTTTGCTCACTTTTTGCCAGTTCGGATGGACTATAGCCTAGAAAGATTGGCCAGATTGTACATATATGAGATTGTAAAATTGCATGGAGTGCCAGTATCAATTGTGTCTGATAGAGATCCTACGTTCACTTCTAGATTCTGGGGTAGTCTTCAGAGAGCCCTAGGAACTAGATTGAACTTTAGCCAAAGATTCCACCCAGACGGATGGCGATGCGAAATGGTAATTCAGATATTGGAGGATATGCTACGGGCTTGTGTGATTGAGTTTGAAGGTAGTTGGGATACACACTTGCCCTTGATTGAGTTTGCTTATAACAATAGCTACCAGTCAAGCATTGGAATGCCTCCATATGAAGCTTTGTATGGCAGAAAGTGTAGAACTCCCTTATGTTGGGATGAAGTAGGTGAAAGAAAGATGATTGGGCCAGAAATTGTTCAGCAGATAGAGGAAAAGATTATATTGATCAGAGATAGACTCAAGGCTGCATCAGACCGTCAGAAGTCCTATGTTGATCTAAAGAGAAGGGATATTGAATATGCAGTGGGTGACAAAGTATTCCTCAAAGTCTCTCCTTGGAAGAGGATTATGAGATTTGGTAGAAAGCGGAAACTGAGTCCTCGTTTCATTGGACCATATGAAGTTCTGGAAAGAGTGGGTCCTTTGGCATATCGGTTGGCATTACCTCCAGAGTTAGCAAGGATTCACAGTGTCTTCCATGTGTCCATGTTAAGGAGTTACAGATCTGACCCATCTCTTGTACTATCAGTTGAAGAGATTAAGGTAAATCCAGACCTCTCATATGAGGAAGAACCCATAAAAATTCTGGCTTATGAGGTGAAGCAGCTGAGAAATAAACAGATACACCTGGTTAAAGTGCTGTGGAACCATCATTCAGGCCAGGAAGCTACTTGAGAACGTGAAGAGGATATGAGGAGACAACACCCACAGCTGTTCAGAGACTAATGCCAGGTAAAATTTCGAGACGAAATTTATTTAAGGGGGGAAGAATTGTAACACCCCTATGTTCGGTAGTGCGTTATATTGTTCCAATGACCAGTGTTATCCGGATAGCTAGAATGCCTAGAACTACACTTCGATATGAGTGAGGAGACATAAAATAATGAAATACAAAAAAGAAAATACAAGAAAAACAAAGGAAAAATAATAGCAAAGAAGTGTAACCAAGTTAAGCGAGCCGAGAACCCTAGCGATGGGTGACCGCACTGGGAAGTCACGGCGTGGACCGTTGACTAGCCCTGGACTACGAGGAACCCTAGAAAATATTTTTAGGACTTAAATAGACCCCTATTGAGGTATAAATACCATAAGAAATATTAAATAAAAATTAAATAATTAGTACAAAGAAAAGTGAGAAATCGAAACACGGACAAAACCCGGTGTTATCGAAAAATCAGGAATGCAATCCGAACAGGGGCATTGTGGTCATTTGACACCCCGAGTTGTCTTTTAACCTAAATTTCCATTAAAAATAAATAATATTACATCTGAAAAATATAATGAAAAATTAATTTAGTGGTACCTAATGTAAATAGCAAAAGTGGGGTTCAAATTAGGTAATTAATACTTTTAACTTATTAAATCATTAAATATTGATGAGTGGAGCACTTTGGGGATTAAATTAACCTTATGTGGGCAGGTGTAAACCCACTAACACCTTCATCTTCTTCATTCAAACACCATGGCCAAAATGAAAAGCTTGAGAGTCTTCCATGGCCGAAATTGATGAAGCTTCCTAATCTCCTCCATTCTCACCTCCAACCACCAAAGTTTCTTCACTAATCTTGATCCCCACCTCACAAAGAAGAAGTAGATACTAAATTTAAGGGAGTTTGGTGCAAATTTAACAAGCCTCATCAAGAGGTAAGTTGGTGTTTTTGATTGTTGTTTAATTAAAGTTTGTAAGGATGTTATGGGTGTTTGAATTATGAAGAGATTTTTGAGGTTTGATGTTTAAAGGGGGAAGTTGTTAGTAGTATGCCCTAGAGCATATCATTTAGTATGTATCTTGTATATATTTTTATTAATAAAAGGCATTTCCACTTTTCCGTTTACATAATATATTTATGTGTAATAGAAAAGGTCCATTGATATTTTGTTAGAAATATTATTCTTAAGTTGTTAAGAATATGAGTGACAATATTTCTAGCACAAAGTATCATAAATAGGTTCACAATCGAGGATACTTCATAATAAGGACATGACTTATCCAGAAAGATTGTATTCATGTTTGTTCCCAAGTTATTTATATGAGATATAAATAAGATAGAATGGTGAGTCTCATGCCATATGACAAACATGATAGGCACTTATAAATGATAAGAAGGCCGAACCAGTGACACTTATGACAAGCACATGGAGTTTACTCTTGTCAATGTTTTATCATAAATCATATCAGTGCATATAATCTTTAGACCTGAGATAGCACAATTATCTTGTATATAGGTAGTTTGAGTTTGATACTGCTTTCATACTTGTACTGTGTATGGGTATATGGGCATGTGTTGGCTCCTACTAGTTATATATGGAGGTAGGTGTTGATCAAGATGGAATCTGTTCCTCTAAGTAAATAGAGATAAAATCCTATGTTCATTTAATTGTTCTTGATGTTTCAAGTTCTGGCAGAGACAGATAGATTTATTCGTAAAAGAGTTTCGATGAGAAAATCTTTTAATCAAGAACTGGAATTAAAAGAGAACATAATATTCATAGCAAATGGAGTTTGACATAAACCATGACTCAAATTGAGTTGGGATTTTGTAATGAGAGATTCTAGTGCATGGTAACATATGATTATAGGTTCATTTAAGGTAAACCTTATTACTAATTGGGTGGCCATGGCATGCTATGCTAGGTGTTAACCATGGTCTATGAGGTTCATAAAATGATTTAGAGAAATCATTTATGGTAAGAAAGAGTTCTAATGATATTAAGAGTTGATATCATGTCTCATTGCCAATTAGTGATGAGCCTAGTAAGTCACACACATACACAAGTTATCACCTATTTAAATATGATTTAATTAATTAATTAAAGAGTTTAATTGATTAATTAAATAGGTTTGGTTTGCAATTAAATTGCAAAGTCCCTAGCATGACTTGAAACCAAATCTAGATTATTGGATGTGTAGTATAAATTAAATTTATATTTAAAGTGTTTAAATATGAATTTAATTAATGAGAAATTAATTAATAGAGATTAATTAATTAATTTATATTTGATATAAATTAATTAGAAGAAGAAAAATAATTATTTTGGATTGAGAACTCAAAATTAAGACACAGGGACATTTTGGTCATTTTGCAGTGTGACACGTGGCACCATGAGATGGTGACACATGGGATTACACATAAGCTTGCCAAATGTTTTTTTTAATCATGTAAGATGATTAAAATCAAGATTAAATATAGGTTTGACACTTGGCACAATGTGATTGGGTCACTTAAACCTAGAGCTAATCAAAGGGTGACATGTGGCAAGGGTTTAATGTGTTAACCTAGCTATTTAAGTATTGTTATGAGAAAATAAAACACAACCAGTAGCCACACTCCTTTGTCACGCCACTTTGAGGGTTTTCATCTCTTCTTCTTCATCTCTTATCAATTCAAAGAGATTAGCCATCAATCTCTTGAATTAAGAACACTAGAAATTGTTTCTAGTGTCCTGTTTACATCTTTAATCTCTTAAAAGGCAGAACTTGATTTTCTAATTAACAGAAAAAGCTTTAGAAGCTATTCAAGGGCTGCCATAGGTGTTCTTGGTGTGGACAAGCTAGAGGGACAACATCTGGTGTCCTGAAGACGAATCTCAAAGGCGCAGACACGCTGCAGTACATCAAGAGGTTAGTGTAATCGTTCTTGATTTAATCTAGGTTTCTAAAATTAATCTGAGTAATTTTAAAATCTTAAATGGCAAATACAGATCCAAAAAAACATATTAAAAGAGTTTTAATATATTGTTTATCATTGAAATCAAATAGATAAAAATAAATCTTGCATGATGCATGTGACCCTAGGTGAAAATTTTTGTATTCAATGGTATAAACTTGTGTTTTTCACGCTTCCGTTCCTTCAATTGGTATCAGAGCCACTATATTTGCCATTTAGATTGATGTTTATATGATTTAATTGTGTGTTTGATCATGAGATCAAGAGTTTATTGCTGGTTGCAAAGTCAAAGTGGCGGCACAAATGATGAACACCATGGTGTGCATGGTTGATGCATCACAATGGTGTGCAAAGGTAAATGGATGGTGAATGTGCAATTGTTGTATGATTTAAGATCCATTTTATGTCTAATTAAATTGTTTAATCAGAATTTTTATCACACAATTAAATTATGATTCAAATCAGAATTTTAAAAATTGTTTGAATGTGATTCAAATCTGAATTTTAAAAGTTGTTTGAATGTGATTCAAATCTGAATTTTTAAAGTTGTTTGAATCATATTTAAATCTGATTTTTTCAAATTGATTGAATAAAATTCAGATCTGATTTTAAAAAAAATATTTGAATGTGATTCAAATCTGATTTTTTAAAAAATATTTGAATGTGATTCAAATCTGAATTTTTAAAGTTGTTTGAATGTGATTCAAATCTGAATTTTTTAAATTTGTTTGAATGAGATTCAAATCTGAATTTTTAAATTTATTTGAATCATATTCAAATCTGAATTTTTAAGTTGAATATGAGATATTCAATTTAATTTAAGTATGTATGTTTTATTTAATTGTTAAATAGTGATATGCATGATGGATGATCATGGACTATAAAAGACCAATGTGATTGGATTTATTTCTTTTATGTTTCTTTGGGATTGTAAATTAATTAATTTATTTTAATTTATTTTGGGCATGTATTATTAAGTTTGTAATAATTTTAGGGTTGTAATTTCATTTATTTAAGTTCTTGTAAATTCGCCTTGGTATGCCAAGGATTACTATGTAATATTGGATTGCAAGAAGTTCAAGGAGGTCAAGAGCATTGGTGGGACCAGTGGGAGGAATTCAAGATCAAGTGTTGATTATGCACTCCTTCAGCAACTCTTGTAAAATGAATGAATGAAATGCACCTAGGAATACCTTGATTCAATTCTTGGTGGCTCAGAATTGAATCCCTTAGAAAGTCCATGATCAGACCATATTTACTGCTTATCCATGAATGCATGAGATGTATGGGAATGTATGCAATTATATGATATATGCATGCTAAATGGATAATGTGCAAAGTGAGACTTTAATAGTAAATAGAATGACCATAAAATCTTCCAAACAAATGATTAAGTTGGAAATGCTATAATTAAAGTAATTATAACATAGGCCCTCCATTGGGGCAATTATTTTAAGAAATTTTAAATAGTTGCATAAGATGCAATTTATTTAAGAGATTTTCTTAAGAATAATTGTTAAGCATGAGATGTTGTAAATATGTAAATGGTTTAGTGGCCAATATTGGATGTACCTGAGGACATTAAAATTATTTGCATAATTACTGGCTCAATGGGATCAACTTAACTAATGCAAGATAAGTCAATAATGGATGTACCTGAGATTTTGAGCATTAGGGGCTAGGTAAAGATTGAACCTCACATGAGATGTGATGGGCAAAGAGTTGCTCACTTATAGTTTATTGTAATTCCAATAATGGATGTACCTGAGGATGATCAATAGAATTATAAGAATTCAATCACCCACTAGAAATCCATCCAACTAGGATTTCCGTTTTCTACTTTGGAAGTGTAGGATTCGCTAAGTTAGTGGGAGGACCAATTTGATTAAAAGACCATAATCATTTTGGTTAATTACATGATACATTTACTAATTAATCTGGTTATTTTCTGCAATTAATTTTCTGATAAAAATGATCACAAAACAACCACCACCATCCAATATCCTTGCAAGCATACTTGATCACAATAGGTTGACAGGACCTAATCTGTCTGATTGGCTAAGAAATTTGAAACTTGTCCTGAACCTTGAACATATAGGATATGTTCTAGATTCAAATGTTCCTGGTCCTTTACCTCCAGAGGCCACACAAGAGGAACATGAAACTTTGGACAAGTGGAAGGAGCATGATATGAGAGCTAAGTGTTACATGCTTGCTTCCATGAGTAATGAGTTACAGAAGCAACATGAGAACATGCAGAGTGCGAGTGAGATCCTCCTTCACCTACAAGAGTTGTATGGTGAGCACAACAGGAATGCTAGGTATGAGATATCTAGACAGCTATTCCGTATGAGGAAGTCTGAGGGACAGAATGTTGGGGATCATGTCCACAAGATGATTCGGATGATTGAGCAGTTGGAACATCTTGACTTCAACATGGATTTCCAACTACAGACGGATTTGATCCTTCAGTCCCTTCCTGAGTCTTTTGGGAATTTTGTGACAAATTTCCATATGACTAGACAGGAATGCACCTTAGCTAGTTTACTCAACATGCTGGTTATTGCCCAAAAGAATATGCCAAGCAATAAAGGAAAAGAGGTAGCTTTGGTTGCATCTTCTTCTGCTGGAAAGTCCAACAAGAAGAAGGGCAATAAGAAAAAGAAACCTCAGATTCCTGGTCCTTCTAAGAAAATAGCTAAACAGAAAAGGAAGACTAAAGCTGATGAAGGCAAAGGAAAGTGTTTCCACTGCCAACAGGAAAGTGTTTCCATTGCCAATAAGAAAGTGTTTCCATTACCAGTAAGAAAGTGTTTCCACCGGCAGTATAGCAATCTAAATGAAAGCAATGCTGGTGAAAAACAACTCAAGTTCAAAATATATTTGGCACTTAAGGTTATGTCATGTTGCGTAAGATAGGATTACAAAATTGGAGAAAATGGGGATTCTATCCTTATTGGACTCTGAGCCTACTCCAACTTGTGAATCTTGCCTTGAGGCAAAATGACTAGATCACCCTTTGTTGGATAGGGCTAAGAGTGAAAATATTTTGGAGCTAATACATAGTGATGTATGTGGTCCATTTAAAGAAATGGCTAGAGGGGCTTTCATTATTTTAATACCTTTACTGATGATAAATCAAGGTTGGGTATTTGTATTTGATGAAATACAAACATGAATCTTTTGAAAAGTTCAAAGAATTTAAATCTGAAGTAGAAAATCAAACAGGAAAGAGTATTAAAGCTCTTCGATCAGATCGTGGAGGTGAATATTTGAGTACTGAATTTGATGAATACTTGAGAGAGCATGGCATTGTTTCTCAGCTGACTCCTCTAGGAACACCACAACTGAATGGTGTATCTGAAAGGAGAAATCGTACCCTATTGGATATGGTACGTAGTATGATGAGCTATACTGATATGCCAATCTCCTTTTGGGGATTTGCATTAGAATCAGCTTTGTATATTCTGAATAGGATTCCATCAAAATCAGTTTCTTCCACACCTTATGAGATATGGCATGGAAGAAAACCAAGTCTTAAGCATGTTAAGATTTGGGGTTGTCCAGCTTATATCAAAAAGCTGAACACTGATAAATTGGAGACCAGATCAGAAAAGGGTCGATTTGTTGGATATCCAAAAAATAGTTTTGGATATTATTTTTATTTGCCTACTTCACAAAAGGTTGTATAAGTAGAGATGCCACATTTCTTGAACAATAGTTTGTTCAAGAAGGAGGCAAAGGAAGGCAAATAGAGTTAGAATTGGAGAATTCTGACCAACCAACATATCAGATGGATATAGATCCATCTAGTCAACCGATACCCGTTGATGAAATATCTACAACTGTTCCTCGTAGAACAACCAGGTTATCTCACCCACCAGTGAGATATGGTTTTCTTCATGAAGAAGAACAAGAGTTGTCTACTCATGAAGAAGTAGATCATGGAGATGATCCACTTACCTATGAAGAAGCTATATCAGATATAGACTCTTCAAAATGGATTGATGCTATGAAATCCGAAATTGATTCCATGTATAAGAATCAAGTTTGGGATCTTGTTGACCCACCTAAAGGTATTGTACCTATAGGGAACAAATGGGTTTTCAAGAAGAAAATTGGTTCTGATGGAAAGGTAGAGACCTATAAGGCAAGGCTAGTAGCGAAAGGGTTTCGGCAAAGGCAAGGAATCGACTATGAGGAGACTTTCTCACCTGTTGCCATGCTTAAATCAATTAGGATTTTATTAGCAATAGCTGCGTACTATGATTATGAGATTTGGCAGATGGATGTCAAAACAGCTTTTCTCAATGGATACATTGAAGAAAACATTTTCATGGAACAACCTAGGGGATTTGAATCCCAAGATGGTTCCAAGGTATGCAAGCTAAAGCGATCCATTTATGGGTTGAAACAAGCTTCGAGGAGTTGGAACATCCGTTTTGATGAAGCCATTAAATTCTTTGGTTTTATCAAAAATGAGGATGAGCCATGTGTATATAAGAAGGTTAGTGACAGTGCTATCACTTTTCTTGTCTTATATGTGAATGACATACTATTGATGGGTAATGACACAGGTATGTTGACAACTATAAAGGTATGGTTGTCAAATACATTCTCCATGAAAGACTTAGGGGAGGCAACCTATATTCTTGGGATTCGCATCTATAGAGATAAAGCGAAAGGAATAATTGGTTTATCCCAAAGTCTATACTTGGAAAAGGTGTTAAAGAAGTTTAACATGCTTGATTCCAAGAGAGGATTGTCACCAGTGAGACATGGTATCCATCTTTCTAAAGAGATGTCTCCAAAGACACCTGAAGAAAGAGATAAGATGGCCAGGATTCCATATGCTTCGGCTATTGGAAGTATAATGTATGCAATGTTGTGTACTAGGCCGGATATCACATATGCTGTTAGTTTGACTATCAGGTATCAATCCAATCCAGGTTTGGAACACTGGATAGCTGTTAAGATTATCCTTAAGTACTTGAGAAGAACTAAGGATTTATTCTTGATTTATGGAGGTGGAGACTTGCAATTGGATGGTTATACTGATTCTGATTTCCAATCAGATATTGATGATAGAAAGTCTACCTCTAGATATGTGTTCATTTGTAATGGAGGTGCAGTCAGTTGGAAGAGTTCCAAACAGAGCATGACTGCAGATTCCACTACAGAGGCTGAGTATATTGCTGCATCAGATGCTGCAAAGGAAGTCGCTTTGGATAAAGAAGTTCGTGACAGAACTTACAGTAGTTCCTTCCATTGAGTCAGCAGTTCCACTACACTGTGACAACAATGGAGCAGTCATACAGTCTAAGGAACTAAGGTCTCACCCAAAATCCAAACACATAGAAAGGCACTACCACATTATCAGACATATAGTTGGGCAAAGGCGATATAGCCATGCAGAAAAATAACATCAGCTGAAAAAATTCAGCTGATCCATGCACTAAGCCTTTATCACAAGCTTAGTTAGACTGACATCTTGAGAAGATGGGTCTAAGGTATTGTAATGAATGGCTCTAGTGCTAGTGGGAGATTGTTAGTAGTATGCCCTAGAGCATATCATTTAGTATGTATCTTGTATATATTTTTATTAATAAAAGGCATTTCCACTTTTCCGTTTACATAATATATTTATGTGTAATAGAAAAGGTCCATTGATATTTTGTTAGAAATATTATTCTTAAGTTGTTAAGAATATGAGTGACAATATTTCTAGCACAAAGTATCATAAATAGGTTCACAATCGAGGATACTTCATAATAAGGACATGACTTATCCAGAAAGATTGTATTCATGTTTGTTCCCAAGTTATTTATATGAGATATAAATAAGATGGAATGGTGAGTCTCATGCCATATGACAAACATGATAGGCACTTATAAATGATAAGTAGGCCGAACCAGTGACACTTATGACAAGCACATGGAGTTTACTCTTGTCAATGTTTTGTCATAAATCATATCAGTGCATATAATCTTTAGACACGAGATAGCACGTTATCTTATATATAGGTAGTTTGAGTTTGATATTGCTTTCATACTTGTACTGTGTATGGGTATATGGGCATGTGTTGGCTCCTACTAGTTATATATGGAGGTAGGTGTTGATCAAGATGGAATCTGTTCCTCTAAGTAAATAGAGATAAAATCCTATGTTCATTTAATTGTTCTTGATGTTTCAAGTTCTGGCCAGACAGATAGATTTATTCGTAAAAGAGTTTCGATGAGAAAATCTTTTAATAAAGAATTGGAATTAAAAGAGAACATAATATTCATAGCAAATGGAGTTTGACATAAACCATGACTCCAGCTTGAGTTGGGATTTTGTAACAGAGAGATTCTAGTGCATGGTAACATATGATTATAGGGTCATTTAAGGTAAACCTTATTACTAATTGGGTGGCCATGGCATGCTATGCTAGGTGTTAACCATGGTCTATGAGGTTCATAAAATGATTTAGAGAAATCATTTATGGTAAGAAAGAGTTCTGATGATATTAAGAGTTGATATCATGTCTCATTGCCAATTAGTGATGAGCCTAGTAAGTCACACACATACACAAGTTATCACCTATTTAAATATGATTTAATTAATTAATTAAAGAGTTTAATTGATTAATTAAATAGGTTTGGTTTGCAATTAAATTGCAAAGTCCCTAGCATGACTTGAAACCAAATCTAGATTATTGGATGTGTAGTATAAATTAAATTTATATTTAAAGTGTTTAAATATGAATTTAATTAATGAGAAATTAATTAATAGAGATTAATTAATTAATTTATATTTGATATAAATTAATTAGAAGAAGAAAAATAATTATTTTGGGTTGAGAACTCAAAATTAAGACACAGGGGCATTTTGGTCATTTTGCAGTGTGACACGTGGCACCATGAGATGGTGACACATGGGATTACACATAATCTTGCCAAATGTTTTTTGTAATCATGTAAGATGATTAAAATCAAGATTAAATATAGGTTTGACACTTGGCACAATGTGATTGGGTCACTTAAACCTAGAGCTAATCAAAGGGTGACATGTGGCAAGGGTTTAATGTGTTAACCTAGCTATTTAAGTGTTGTTATGAGAAAATAAAACACAACCAGCAGCCACACTCCTTTGTCACGCCACTTTGAGGGTTTTCATCTCTTCTTCTTCATCTCTTATCAATTCAAAGAGATTAGCCATCAATCTCTTGAATTAAGAACACTAGAAATTGTTTCTAGTGTCCTGTTTACATCTTTAATCTCTTAAAAGGCAGAACTTGATTTTCTAATTAATAGAAAAAGCTTTAGAAGCTATTCAAGGGCTGCCATAGGTGTTCTTGGTGTGGACAAGCTAGAGGGACAACATCTGGTGTCCTGAAGACGAATCTCAAAGGCGCAGACACGCTACAGTGCATCAAGAGGTTAGTGTAATCGTTCTTGATTTAATCTAGGGTTCTAAAATTAATCTGATTAATTTTAAAATCTTAAATGGCAAATACAGATCCAAAAAACATATTAAAAGAGTTTTAATATGTTGTTTATCATTGAAATCAAATAGATAAAAATAAATCTTGCATGATGCATGTGACCCTAGGTGAAAATTTTTGAATTCAATGGTATAAACTTGTGTTTTTCACGCTTCCGTTCCTTCAGAAGTGTACTTTTGGCAGCCATGGAAACACCTTTAAGACTGTTTATTTTTTCTTGTAAATGGTGGATTAAAGGATTGATTAAATGTTTGTGTGTGTAAGAAATTATTTGGGTGATGTATGCTTAGTATATGTGAATGTGTATTGAAATTTGAATGCTTGGAAATTATGGGAATGTAATGCATGAATCGGCAGCCTGGTTGGGTGAACCATAAGGATGCTATTTCATGTTTAGATTATGGAATATTAATATTGAATTGTGATAGTGGTTATGGCAGTTTGAGTGTATGTATGATGGTGTGAGGTTGGACATGTAAAAGTGTTATGGTTAGGTGATTGAATTGTTGTAAATTGGGTTTGAAAAATTCTGTACTAAATGGTGCATATTGAATGTAATTGTAAGCTGCCAAAATGACCTATAATATGTTGTGAATTATGTTTAGGTTATGGTACAATCAGAATTGGCTTGAATGTTGAGTTTGGTAAGTGTTAAAAGTGATCCTTAATGTGTACGAAGGAAATGCAATAAGGCAGTTTGTGTTCTGGGCCTAGAACTTTAAGTGTGTGGCTCCAATTGGTATGAGACCAATTGGAGGTGAAACTAGGCACAAAATGTGCCAACTTTCATGAAGAAAGCTTGATAAAATTCTGCTCGCAAGGTAGCTTGAAAAATGACAAAATCCGGATTAAGTGCAAATAAGGCCTGAAAATTGACCATTTGGGCAGCAGTTAGTGTTTAGGCCATAACTCACTCCAAACAGGTCCAATTGACCTGAAATTTTGACCATGAATAGCTAAGACCCATATCTACAAGTCTTATGAAGACACCAAAACCCATAAATGACCATAAGCAAGTCAAACAGCTTGCACAAGTTCGGGTCCAAAAATAGGCCGAACCAAAATTGACCTAAAATGACCTAAAGTGACCAATTTTGATGCATTTTGACCAGCAGTAGTAAAATGACCATAACTTGGTCTACATAACTCAGAATGACCTGAAATTTTGCCTCGCGTGCAATAAGACATAGATCTACAAGTTTTTAGTTTAGACCAAAACCAGAAAATCGAGGGAACTAGGTTGTCCGGCTAGGTCAAACTAGTATCTCGGAATCCAGCAAATTGCAAGAAAATGCAATATACAAGGAAATGAATTTGGTAACATGTACCAACCTTAAAAGACTATTGAATGTGACAAATTAGTAACATTAAAACCTAATTTACCTAGAACTCATTTAGGGTCGGCATATTAGGTTGACTAAGCAAATAATAGAATTCAGTGAATTAATTATCGAGCATTATCGTTAGAGACAGTTTAAATGAGTACTGAAACACTTCAAATTGTGTTTCTCAGTTAGAAAAGACTCAGGAAAAGGGAAGGAAACACTGAGTCAAGACCAGGAGACAGTTATCAGACGTTTGTGCACAACAGCTATTTCTTTTGAATTTTTCAATTGAAATGAATTATGACTATTTGTACATTATTGTTTTAAATTGTGGAAATATGCTTGAATGAATATTTATTTCTTGAAAAGCATTGTAAATGATTTGAAACTGTGAAAAATTGTTTGAATGATATTGATGGATACTTATTGATTGAAAAGCATTGGAAATGATCTGAAACCACAGCTATCATATATATTGATTGTATTCCTCGCTAGCTTGTCTAGTGGGACGAATTGAATTCCCTCTCTGGCTGAAGTGTTGAGGTATGTGCCTGTTGAGGACGAATCGAATGAGTATTAATATTTTTGCTAGCTAGCTATGTTATTCCTCATTAGCCATCGGCTTTTGGGACGAATTGAATACCTCATTAGCCATCGTTTTTTGGGACGAATTGAACTTTGGAACATGATTAAGCTGTGTGTGATTTATTGAGATTCATTGTGATATTGTGAAATGGAGTTTAAATTCTCATTGGCATTCACTGTCTTTTGAATTTAACTATGTTTTGATTTCTGAGATTTATTATGATATTGTGTTAAATTCCTTATGACATTTATTGTCTTGAATCTAATTATGGTTTTACGTATCCACCATTTATATGATTTATGAATTGTGATTTAAAGTTGTATTTGGTAAATGTTGTGCACCACTAAGACATTGTCTCAGCCATAGCTTTTCATTGCTATCGCAGGTAGACAGACGGACAGGGCAGCAGATTAGGCTGCTAGAGTATTCAGCGAGAGAGCATCGGGTATATTGAGTATACTCCATTTTGCATTTTGTACTGTAATATATATTCACTGTATGTATATTTTGTTTTTGGTTTTGAGCAGTTGTAAACTAAAATTGTACATTGAAGTTGTAAAGTAAATTATGAGTTATTTTTGGCTTTTAAAATTTGTACTGTATCTCTTTAATCTCAGTCTTTGAAAAGTTATTGTGGAATTGAGTTGAGGAAAATATTGTGTTGTTTAACTGTTGGAGTTGGGATTTAGAAATATATTGAAGTGCTTTTTACAGGTTTCCTGAAGAACTGTTTTATCCAAAATACAGATGGCACTCTGCGAAAATTTTTACAGAAATTCCTAATAATTCAAATGTGTTAGTTCTATCACTTCAGTTCAAAAAGTTTTTAACACCTGTAAATAGTGCTCACCACTGTGAAAAAAGAAGTAAGAAAAGTTTAAAAATCCCTTGTAGTGTATTTAATGGGTTATCAGTAGACGAAGTTGGTAATTCATTAGGTATACTATGGGATCATGTTATGCCTTACAGAGGGGTAGGGTGTGACATTGGACATGTAAATGAGCTAGGTTATGTGATTAAATTATTGTAATTTAAACTTGGAAAATTCTGGACTATAATGTGCATATTGAGTGTGGTTATAAGCTGCCAAAATGATAAAAAATGTGTTGTCAAATGTGTTTATGTTATGGTACAAAACAGAAGTGGCATGAATGCGTAACTTGGTAAGTGTTCAAAGTGTGTTTGGTATGTGATGAAGAGTGTTGCAATAGGGCAGTGTGTATTTTGGCCTAGAACCTTAAGTGTGTGGCTCCAATTGGTATGAGACCAATTGGAGGTGAAACTAGGCACAAAAAGTGCCAAATTTCATGGAGGAAGCTTACCAAAATTCTGCTTGGAAGGTAACTTTAAAAGTGACCAAATCCGGATTAGTGCATTTAAGGCCTGAAAATTTACCGTTTGGGCAGCAGTTAGTATTTTGACCATAACTTGCTCAAAACAGGTCCAATTGACCTAAAATTTTTACCATGAATAGTTTAGACATATATCTACAAGTCTTATGAAGACACCAAATCCCAAAAATGACCATAAGCAAGTCAAATAGCTTGCACAAGTTCGGGTCCAAAAACTGGCCGAACCAAAAGTGACCTAAAATGACCTAAAGTGACCAATTTTGGTACATTCCGACCAGCAATAGTAAAATGACCATAACATGGTCTACATAACTCAGAATGACCTGAAATTTTGCCCTGCATGCAATAAGACATAGATCTACATGTTAGTAGTTTTGACCGAAACCCAAAAACCAAGGGAAGTATATTGTCCGGCTAGGTCAAATTAGTATACCGGAATCCGACAAATTGCAATAAAACGCAATATACATGGAAATAAATTGGTTAACATGTACCAACCCTAAAAGGTTATAAAATATGACACATTGATAACATTAAAACCTAATTCACCTAGACTGCATCGAGGGTCAACATCTTAGGTTGACTAAGGAAATAATAGAATTCAATGAATTAAGTATCATGCTTCATTCTTAGAGACAGTTTAAATGAGTATTGAAACACTTCAAATTGTGTTTCTCAGTTAGCAAAGACTCAGGGAAGGGAGAGGAAACACTGAGTTAGAGCCAAGAAACAGTTATCAGAGGTTTGTGCGCAACTAGTTTTTAACTGATTTTGTTCTGAATATTTCATATGATTAAATGACATATTTTCTTATGAATTATGTTTATCAAGTATTGGATTTAATTCAATGATTATTGAAATTGTTACAGTATGTATGAATTTAGCTTTATGAAATGGTATTTTAACAAGTGTTAAGCATTATTGCGAATTGAATAAATTATGTTTTGGAAAATTGTGATAGAACATGTTTTGAATTGTGATGGGCAATTTGTATGGAAAAATGCAAATTTATGATTTGAATTGTGATGAGCATAAAAATTATTGAATATTGGAATTGACTTTAAATCGAATTGTATTGTGATTTATGGTCACTAAAAGGATTGTGATATTGTTTTATATCTCACTATAGATGGTTGACTAGGTTATTACCCGCTCTCTCATTTGTTGATAAGACAATGGAGTTAGTTGTGTTTTGATTACCATGGTACGTGCACAGGCTTAGATTCTCCTCTTATTAGAGATTAGATCTAAGTTTTATGTTATGGCCTTTGCAGAAGATTCATTATTGTGATGTGTACTGTACACAATGATTTGACCTCCCCGCCATAGGGAGTTAGAATTCGATTCGACCTCCCCGACCATAGGGAGTTAGAATCACCCCGAAGATGGCCCTTTCGGATTAGTCTTGCATAGTTAGTGAGATAAAGAATTGTTTTTTTTGAGATACATAATGGTTTTTGAGATACATAATGGTTTTTGAGATACAGAAAGGTTTTTGAGATACCGAATGATTTTTGAGATACAGAATGCTTTTGAATAGTAAAGAATTGTGATTTCAATTAAGATTTATGTATAATTGATTTTGTTAGAATTACCTTAAATGGTTAGTTATGATTTGATAAATTAAATTTCGTGATCAAAGTCATTTTATACAAATGATTCGTATTATTGGCAATGAATATTTTGAGTTTTGGAATTTGATGAGTATTCAGATTTCCAAATTATTCGCTGTAAATTTTGTCAATGTATATTGTACTATGTTTTAAATTATAGTTGTCCACCACTGAGTTCACCACTCAGCGATAGCTTTGTATGCTATCGCAGGTGAAAAGAGCATAGAGCAATTGAGTTAACTTATTTGAAGACACAGTCAGATCAGCTCCAGGTATACCCATGTACACGGGTTTTGATGTATGTATGTAATAAATGTATGTAAATTATTTGAGCAGTTGTATAAAAACTCTTGTAAAACATTTTGGTATGTAATTAAATGTAAATTATTATAAATTTAAATTTAAGATTTCATTTACTTGAATAGTTTTGTAATATAAATTTTGAGTCTTGTAATCAATGAAATGTTTCTTTATGGTGAGATTAGTTTGAAAATGAATTGATTGTTTATTGAGAATTGAATTATGAATTGAAATGAAGTTATTGTGGTTGTATTTGAGAAAACATATTGGGAGCATTTTCTTTTACAGGATTGAAGAACTGTTTTCTCAAAATACAGCCGGCACTTTGCCAACATTTTGAAAAAATTTTATAACACCAGGTTTTATTCGATGATTTAAAATTCACGAAAATTGTTTTAAAATCTCTTGTAGTATATCTAATGGGTTATTGGTAGGCAAAGTACGGTAATTCATTAGGTGTACTACGGGATCATGTTACATCTTACAGGGGAATAGGGTGTGACATAAAATTTAACTCATTTAAGTCATTTATTAAAATTATAAATTCATTTGAGGTTCCTAAAATTTTATAGAAAATCTGGCAGAGTACCGATTAAAAATGGAGAAAATAATTCTTCGGAACCTGTGAAAAATGCTCCCAAATATTCATCCATATTCTCAAACTCCAATAAACATCAACATGGTCTCAACAATTCTCAACATTCACAACCATCTCAAGTTTTCAACATGAGTCCACAATTTCATTCAAATCAAAATCAAATTTAATTTCATGAAGATATTCTCAAATTATATTAATTAACGAAATTTTACAAAATATGTGCATCAACATATGATTACATAAATTTACTATTTACATGAGTTCATAATTTACATACTACAAACTACTACCCATTACAAAATACAAAAACAAAAAAATTTCAAAAGGAACCTAAAGGTCCTTCCACTGATGCACTGCAAATGAGAGGTGACTCGACTCTATGCAGATTTGTGATCTCACCCAGTCTGTGGTCTGCTGGGCTCTCTATCTGTCTCTCTAGAACCTACACGTGGAAAAAAAGTGACGCGCTAAGCAATAATGCTTAATAGTGCCAATAATAAAATAAAAAGAACTAAAAGAAAAATAAATATGCAATGTATATATTGATGTCTCATGCAGATAAATTTTTTGTAATTATTTGTAGTCTATTTATTTAGCACTTGTTATATCAATGATTTCATTAAATTTATCAACTTCCATTTTTGGTTGCCCAAGTAACCTATACTGGATGACTGGACTAGATAAACAGGTAAACTGGCACTAGATACCAAGTATCTCAGGCCGTCACACCATCGGTCACGTATGTATCTCCCGGTGTGCAACGAAACAGCTGATAAGCTATAATAAACATTAGGCACAAGGCCAAGTATCATCATAATATCAGAATGGCTAAAAGCCATACAATCACAGAATGGCATAATGCCATGTGCAATATTGCTAACTGAACCCTATTGGCATGCTAACCTATCCAAACCAATCTTACTAGGTGTACTAGGGCACATTACAAAGTTATTGATTAAATTTTCATGCTTTACATGTAAGGTTACTATTCATTTTACTATTTAGGTCAAATTATTGACTTTCCAATGCATAATAGTTACATAAGTCCTAATCACATAAATTTACCATATTTTGATTCCCATAAGTGTTGGCATTAGTTGCCAATCCATACTTCTAACCAATGGTGTATAAATCAGAAATTTCAGTTTTGGGTGCTAGAGTTCACTATTCTATTAGGCCATTCTACAATGAGAAATTGGCCAAATGTTCTTCATCAAATTTGTTCCTTATTGTGTCTAGTTACATTTCTTTTTTTGAATCACTCCATTTGGAGTTTTTTAGCTTAAGTTATGGCCTAAACACCATAACTGGCCGGATTGCAATTTTTTCAGAAATTCTGGGCAGAATCAATTTTGCAGTTTTTGTACACTGATTGCAAGTCAGTTTTTGGAAATATTATGGTCAAAATTTGGGTTTATTTTCTGCATAAAAGTTGCAGAGCTATGTCTCAGCTTTCTATTGGTAAAAATTTAGGTCAATTGGACCTTTCTATATCGAGTTATGACCAAATGAATGAACACTGTTCATTTAGTCATTTTGCTTAGGCAAAATGCAAGTCACCCAGATTTGGTCAATTTTTAGGGTATCCTATGTTTAGTTTTTGGACAGAGTTCCATCACCAAAATTGTGCCATTATGTGTCTAATTTTATGTCCAATTGGCCTTGAACCAATTGAACCTACACAACCCAAGTTATAGCTACCCAAACATGCTAGACTCACATTTAGACCTGTAGGGCACTCAAGGTAGCACACCCAACCTTAAATCCCAAGCTACCATTGTAACACCCCTCACCCGTCTACAGTGTAGCCAAGCAAGGCGTGTCACACGAAGTGCTGGAGCACCTAATCTTATCTGATTTCATTATAGTTCTAGATTTAATTGTTCAAAAACTTTATCTGAGATTTAGGCTATTTTTATTGTTTATCAAAATCTGAGTAATTTGGAAAATTCAAAAAATTTTAATGACAATCCAGCAAAGTGCCGGCAGTAATTTGGACTGACAGTTCTTCTGAACCTGCCAACAATAATTTCAATATATATGCTCAAATTCATAACTCTGATTATCTCAAAGCATTCTCATCGATTTCTCAAACTCAGATTCAGTCTCAAAATTTCTCAAACTCAATCTCATTTAGAATCATTATGATTAAATAATCAATTCAAATATCAGAATCCTTATACTTCATTAACTTATATAATTTGCCAATTAAGTACATAAATTTATCAAGTAGAGGATATACAAATGAAATTACAATTGCTAATTCACATTACAATAATAGCAGTAATTATAATGTACAGATTATAAAACATGCTTAAAATGAGCCCTATCTACATGCATTACTGAGGAGGTGACAACCTTGAACTCTTCTAACACTTCTGCAGATCTGGACTCCAAAAATCTCGATGACGATCTCTGGTTTTACCTTGATGCACTGCGAGAAAACAATTCCATCGCGCTAAGCGTTTCTGTGTAGTGGTGCAATAGTATAACAAGAAATAATATATACAAATAAAGAAAGAAATAAATCATAATTCGGATATTCAGGAATCAATTTAATTTGGTATGGTATTTCTAGTATTAACGATCTTTTGTACTAGTTTGTTCCTCTTCGAAAGTGCTTAGTTTATAACTTTTCAGTAATACTACTCAGTATACAAATTATTCTAACTATATTGTATTTCAAGTCTCTACGGTTCTGCAATTTATATTTTTGTTATGTTTCTTTTGCTAATCTCTTTTATTCATTCATTCAATACTTAATTTAATTGTACTGAAATTTCATTATACTTAACTTAACTTAGCTGCCTGAATTGAATAATGTTTTAAATGACTGCCCATATAGCTTATACACTAACCAGACTGGATAAACAGATATATTAGCACTAGGTACCTAGTACCTTGGGCCGTCACACCATCGGTCACAAAGTATCTCCCGGTGCGCAAATAGTGTGGCTAAAAAGCTATATAATCAATCAGGCATTAAGCCGAGAATAATAACACAAATTGTGTAGTCATAGGCTATTAAAATCATAGTATAACATAATAAGCCATAAAACACAATATGACGTAAAGTCATTTACAGAACAGCTGTCAGAATCCTATTGGCATGCCAACTTATCCAAACTAGTCAACTAGGCAAATTAGGGCATAGTACAAGATTAAATATTTATTTTTAGGGTTTACTAGTCATTATACAATTTACAGGTCAATGAAAATGTTGACCTTTTCATACATCATGCATAAGTTGATTCTAGTATCAACATGTCACAATTCGTAATTCAATATGCTACCAGTATAGTGCAATTTACCATTTTTACAAGTTGGCATTCATTGCCAAATTGCTTTAAGCATCATTGTATGTAAATGTCAAATTCTCAATTTTAGTGTGCTAGATTGGTCTAGCTAAAAGTCTTATTTTTCTTGGTTTTTAGCTTCTGGTCAAAGAAGCAAAATTGTAGCTCTATGTCTTATTGCACTCGGAGCAAAATTTCAGGTCATTATGAGTTGTATAGACTAAGATATGGTCAATTTACTAAAGCTGGACAGATTGCACCTTTAGTGCAAAATTTGGTCAATTTTAGGTCCCTTTTAGTTTTGGCAGTTCTGGTATCCGAAATTATGCAAGCTATTTGACTTGGTTCTGGTCATTTCTGGGCTTCGGTGTCTTCATAAGAATTATAGCTCTATGTCTTATTGCACTCTGGTCAAAATTTTAGGTCATTCTGAGTTGTATAGACCAAGATATGGTCAATTTACTAAAGTTGGACAGATTGCACCTTTAGTGCAAAATTTGGTCAATTTTAGCTCACATTTAGTTCTAATAATTTTGGTACCCAAACTTGTGCAAGCTATTTGACTTGGTTCTAGCCATTTTTAGGCTTTAGTGTCTTCATAAGAATTGTAGCGCTATGTCTAAGCTATCCATGGTAAACATATCAGGTCAATTGGACCTGGTTTCAGTGAGTTCTGGTCATCCTAATGACTACTATTCATATGGTCAAAAATCTTGGTTGCAAGGTTGCCATTCCGGATTTCGTCATTTTTAAGGTCAGTTTCTAGGCAGAATTTTGGCAACATTTCTACTTAGCCTATTTGATGTCAAGTTTCACCCCTCATTGGCCTCATCCCAATTGGGTTCACAGTTTTGCACTTATGACCTAATTTAAGTGCTGCCAACATACACAACCTGCATTTGACAATTACACTTCCAATTGTGACAATCCTCCTCCTCCCAATACTTCAATATTCAATCATGGCACTTCTATGTATACTGTACACAATTCTAGCAAGCACTTCTATGTATACTCCTCCTCCCACATCGGTAAAGCACAGAGATGGTCTTAGGTTCAAAAAGTAATGATATATAAGATGGGAGAACAAATCACAAGAGGCGCCTTTTGGTGGAATGGCCTAGAGAGTTGGAAGAACTCCAGGGTTGAGCGTGCTCGCTTGAGAGAAATCCTAGGATGGGTGACCTCCTGGGAAGTTCTCCATTCCACCTACGGGACAAATCCGTGAGGCTTATGGCCAAAGCGGACAATTCCTCTAGTGGTTGGAGCCCGATCGTTACATGCAGAATATGGTATACTCAATATACCCGATGATCTCTCACTGAAGCACTAACAGCCTAATCTGCTGCCCTGTTAGTCTGTCTACCTACGACAACAATAAAAAGCTATCGCTGAGACAATGTCTCAGTGGTGCACAACATTAATCAAATACAACTTTAAATCACAAATCATAAGTCATATAAATAGTGGATACTTAAAACCATAGTTAAATTCAAGACAGTAAATGTCAATAAGAATTTAAACTCCATTTCACAATATCACAATAAATCTCAATAAATCAAAACATGGTTAAATTCAAAAGACAGTGAATGTGAATAAGAATTTAAACTCCATTTCATAAGACAATAAATGCCAATAAGAATTTAAACTCCATTTCACAATCTCACAATACATATCAATAAATCACACACAGCTTAATCATGTTCCAAAGTTCAATTCATCCCAAAAGTCGATGGCTAATGAGGAATAACATAGCTAGCTAGCAAAAATATGAGTACTCATTCTATTCGTCCTCAACAGGCACACACCTCAACACTTCAGCCAGAGAGGGAATTCAATTCGTCCCACTAGACAAGCTAGCAAGGAATTCAATCAATATACATGATAACTGTGGTTTCAAACCATTTACAATGATTTTCAATCAATAAGTATCCATCAAATATCATTCAAATAATTTTTCACAGTTTCAAACCATTTACAATGCTTTTCAAGCAATACGTATCCATTCAAACACATTTCCACAATTTAAAACAATAATATACAAATAGTCATAATTTATTTCAATTGAAAAATTCAAAAAAAATAACTGTTGTGCACAAACCTCTGATAACTATCTCTTGGCTCTGACTCAGTGTTTCCTTCACTTTCCCTGAGTCTTTGCTAACTGAGAAATACAATTTGAAGTGTTTCAGTACTCATTTAAACCGTCTCTAACAATAAGGTTCAATAATTAATTTATTGAATTCTATTATTTCTTTAGTCAACCTAAGATGTCGACCCTCGATGCAGTCTAGGTGAATTAGGTTTTAATGTTAACAATATGTCACATTTGTAGCCTTTTAGGGTTGGTACATGTTACCCAATTCATTTCCATGTATATTGTGTTTTATTGCAATTTGTCGGATTCCGGTATACTAATTTGATCTAGTCGGATGACCTAGTTCCCTCGGTTTTCGGGTTTCGGTCAAAACTACAAACTTGTAGGTCTATGTCTTATTGCACGCAGGGCAAAACTTCAGGTCATTCTAAGTTATGTAGACCAAGTCATGGTCATTTTACCATTGCTGATCAAAATGCATCAAAATTGGTAACTTTAGGTCATTTTAGGTCACTTTTGGTTCGGCCTGTTTTTGGACCCAAACTTGTGCAAGCTATTTGACTTGCTTATAGTCATTTCTGGGCTTTGGTGTCTTCATAAGACTTGTAGATATATGTCTTAAATATTCATGGTAAAAATTTCAGGTCAATTGGACCTGTTTTGAGTGAGTTATGGCAAAAAAACTAACTGCTGCCCAAATAGTCAATTTTCAGGCCTTAAATGCACTAATCCGGATTTGGTCATTTTTTAAGTTACCTTCCAAGCAGAATTTTGGTAAGCTTCCTTCATGAAAGTTGGCACTTTTTGTGCCTAGTTTCACATCCAATTGGTCTCATACCAATTGGAGCCACACACTTAAGGTTCTAAACCAAAATACACACTGCCCTATTGCACATTGTTCATCACTCATCCAATGACACATTTAACATTACCAAGTTACACATTCATGCAAATTCTAGTTTGTACCATAACCTAAACACATTTTACTTCACATTGTTGGTCCTTTTGGCAGCTTATAACCACACTCAATATGCACATTATAGTCTAAAATTTTCCAAGTCAAATTACAATTAATTCAATCACATAACCTAGCTCATTTACATGTCCAATCTCAAACTCTTATACATATATACATGCTGCCATAACAAGTACCATAATTCAATAATAATATTCCATAAACCAAACTATGAAATAACATTTTTTTGGTCCACACTTCAAGTTTCCAAATTGTAATCTTCTTCAATTAGCTTTCCAAGCTCCAAAGTCAAGTGTACATTCACATATACATTTAGTATACATCACCCATTTTATTCCTACACACATAAACACTTCATCAACACTTTACTCTACCATTTAAATAGAGTCGAGGTGACACTAATGCTAATATGTTCTTTGTCTATTTTATAGAATTGATGGCATATGATCCTTCAAAGCACGGACCTCTAGGACTGATAGAGGAAGAGGTAGAGGGTCACCCATGTAACACCCCTAAGTTCGGTAGTGCGTTCTACTGTTCCTGTGATCAGTGTTGTCCGGACAGCTAGGATGCCTAGAACTACACTTCGTTATGAGTGAGAAGACATAAAATAATGAAATACAAGGAAAGAAAATACAAGAAAAACAAAGGAAAAATAATAGCAAAGAAATGTAACCAAGTTAAGCGAGCTGAGAACCCTAGCGATGGGTGATCGCACCGGGAAGTCACGGCGTGGACCGTTGACTAGCCCTGGACTGCGGGAAACCCTGGAAAATATTTTTTAGGACTTAAAGAGACATCAATTGAAGTATAAATATCATTAGAAATATCAAAGAAAAATTAAATAATTAGTACAAAGAAAAGTGCGAAATCAAAAAACGGACAAAACCAGGTGTTACAGAAAAATCGAGAATGCAACCCGAACAGGGGCATTGTGGTCATTTGACATCCCGAGTTGTCTTTTGACCTAAATGTCCATTAAAAATAAATAATATTACACTTGGAAAATATAATGAAAAATAAATTTAGGGGTACCTAATGTAAATAGCAAAAATGGAGGGTAAATGGAGTAATTATCAATTAAAACGTATAATATGATTTAATTTATGTGAGTGGACCACTAAGGATTATAATATGCATTAAGTGGGTAGATTACTCCACTCACACTTCATCTTCAACCTTCAAAACCACCATTTCCGTAGTGAAGAGCTCCCAAATCCTCCATTGCCGCATGTGATTCAAGCTCCCACAACTCTTCCATTCCACCTCCAAACACCAAGGTTGCTTCATTAAAGTTTATCCCCACATCACAAGGAAGAGTTTAATAGAAATTTTAAGAAGTTTTGGTGAGGTTTTGAAGAATTTCCAAAGTGGTAAGTTTGTGTTTTTGATTATTGTTTAATTAAAGTTTGTAAGGATGTTATGGGTGTTTGATTTATGGAGAGATTTTTGAAGTTTGATGTTGAATGGGGAAGTGTACTTTTGGCAGCCATGGAAACACTTTAAAGACAATTTATTTTTGCTTGTAAATGGTGAATTAAATGTATATTGTGTAGGAAATTTTTTGGGTGATGTATAATTAGTATATGTAAATGTAAATTGAAATTTGAAGCTTGGAAATTGATGGAATGTAAAGGTACCATTGCGGCAGTTTGTTAATTCTTGAAGAATGCTGGAATTCATGCTTGGTTTAGGGAATAATAATGTGGAATTGTAATAGTGGTTATGGCAGTTTGAGTGTATGTATGATGGTGTAAAGTTGGACATGTAAAAGTGTTATGGTTATATGCTTAAATTGTTGTAAATGAGTTGATAAATTCTGCACTTTATGGTGTATGTTGAATATAATTGTAAGCTGCCAAAATTACCTCTAATGTGTTATGAATTATGTTTAGGTCATGATACAACCAGAATTGACTTGAATATTGAGTTTGGTAAGTGTTAGGAGTGATCCTTGATGTGTATGAAAGAAATGCAATAAGGCAGTTTGTGTTTTAGGCCTATAACTTTAAGTGTGTGGCTCCAATTGGTATGAGACCAATTGGAGGTGAAATTAGGCACAAAATGTGCCAACTTTCATGAAGGAAGCTTGCCAAAATTCTGTTTGCAAGGTAGCTTGAAAAATGACCAAATCCGGATTAAGTGCAATTGAGGCATGAAAATTGACCATTTGGGCAGCAGTTAGTGTTTAGGCCATAACTCACTCAAAACAGATCCAATTGACCTGAAATTTTGACCATGAATAGTTAAACCCATATCTACAAGTCTTATGAACACACCAAAGCCCATAAATGACCATAAGCAAGTCAAACAGCTTGCACAAGTTCAGGTCCAAAAACTGACCGAACCTAAAATGACCTAAAATGACCTAAAGTGACCAATTTTGGTGCAATTTGATCAGCAATAGTAAAATGATCATAACTTGGTCTACATAACTCAGAATGACCTGAAATTTTGCCCCGCGTTCCATAAGACATAGATCTACAAGTTTGTAGTTTTGACCGATACCCGAAAACCGAGGGAACTAGGTAGTCTGGCTAGGTCAAACTAGTATCCCGAAATCCAGCAAATTGCAAGAAAATGCAATATACACAGAAATGAACTTGGTAACATATACCAACCCTAAAATACTATCGAATGTGACATATTGGTAACCTTAAAACCTAATTCACCTAGAATGCATCGAGGGTCGACATATTAGGTTGACTAAGCAAATAATAGAATTCAGTAAATTAATTATCAAGTATTATCGTTAGAGACAGTTTAATTAAGTACTGAAACACTTCAAATTGTGTTTCTCAGTTAGCAAAGACTCAGGGAAAGGGAAGGAAACACTGAGTCAAGACCAGGAGACAAATATCAGAGGTTTATGCACAACGGCTATTTCTTTTGAATTTTTCAATTGAAATGAATTATGACTATGATACATTATTATTTTAAATTGTGTTTGTGCACAATAGTTATTTCTTTTGAATTTTTCAATTAAAATAAATTATGACTATTTGTATATTATTGTTTTTAATTATGGAAATGTGTTTGAATGGATACTTATTGCTTGAAAAGCATTGTAAATGGTTTGAAACTGTGGAAAAAATTATTTAGTGTGATTTATGAAAATTGAAGTTACTTATGAATTGTGTTGCCATTTTGTGAATGAAATTATGACTTTGGAAATTTATTGGATTCTCACGAATCATTTGAATAAAATGTCTGGAATTGATTTTGTGTTCACACTTAGCATGACAGTATCGTATCATTCCTTCTCGATTTATGGGGTTGTGATCGTTTATTTTCCTTCTCCATTTATGGAGTCGTGATCGTTTATTTTTCTCCCTCTCTGGTTTACCAGTTGAGGTGATCGGATGAGTACTCATTATATAGCTAGCTCCCTTCCTCATTGATTTCGATTAGTGGGTTTGTGATTGCTTTGTCGTGGTGTACAACGCGGCATTGATCGAAAATTTTGTGTCATGACTTAAGTTGTGTATGAATTGGCAACACTGTGTTCGTAAATTATTTGACTAAATTATGTTATTATGAGCTTTGATAATTTGTGAAATGGATTTTAAATTCTTATTGACATTCACTATGTTTTGAAGTTAACTATGTTTTGATCTCTGAGATTTATTGTGATATTATGTTAAATTCCTTATGACATTCATTGTCTTGAATTTAACTATGGTTTTACGTATCTATCATTTATATGATTTATGAACTGTGATTTAAAGTTGCATTTGGTTAATGTTGTGCACCACTGAGACATTGTCTCAGCGATAGCTTTCATTCTTTGTCGCAAGTAGAGACAGACAGACAGGCGTGAGACTAGGCTGCTAGTACATCCAGCGAGAGATTATCGGGTATAATGAGTATACCACATTTTGCATTTTGTACTGTAATGTATGACCACTGTATGTACATAGTGTTCTTGGTTTTGAGCAGTTGTAAATTCCAATTGTATATTGAAGTGTAAAATAATTATGAGTTATTTTGGCTTGTAAAAATTGTATTATATTTCTTGTATCTCAGTCTTTGAAAAATCACTGTGGATTTGAGTTGAGAAATATGTTGTGTTGAGAAAAATGTTGGAGTTGAGATTTGGAAATATATTGAAGTGCTTTTTACAGGTTTTCTGAAGAACTGTTTATCCAAAATACAGATGGCACTCTGCCTAAATTTTTACAGAAATTCCAAATAATTCAAATGTGTTAGTTCTATCACTTCAGTTCAAAAATGGTTTTTAACACCTGTATATAGTGCTCACCACTGTAAAAGAAGTAAGAAAAGTTTTTAAAATCCCTTGTAGTGTATTTAATGGGTTATCAGTAGACAGAGTTGATAATTCATTAGGTATACTATGGGATCATGTTATGCCTTACAGAGGGGTAGGGTGTGACAACCCATCTGCACCTGCTCCTAGTAAGGAGCGAAGTAGTAGAGTCGAGTCATCCCGTGGTACTGCAGGGAGAGCACTACAGGCCTTCCTGGAATAGATGACTCAGCTGCTCTGTCAGGTCACCGGAGCTATACCTCAGCCACAACCACCTCCACCTCCACAGCCATAGCCACAACCATCACCACCTGTACTGCCACCACCGCCCCCACAGCTAGAACCTATACATAGATCCCCACTAGAGAAATTGCGAAAGTATGGGGCAGTTGACTTTAGGGGTAAGAAGAAGGATGATCTAGCTGTAGCATAGTACTGGCTGGAGAGGACAGAAAGGGTATTGTAGCAGTTGCACTGCACCCCAGAGCAACAGTTAGAGTGTGCTCTGTCACAGCTACAGGAGGATGCTTATAGATGGTGGGTGATAGTATCGAGAGTGGTACAGCTTGCACAGATTACCTGGGAGTTCTTTCTGGCTAAATTCAGAAAGAAATACATCTGTTATGTGTACTTGGAGGCCAGAAGGAGAGAATTCCTTGCAATGAGACAAGGCAGCTTACAGTCTCCAAATATGAGCGAGAATTCATGAGACTTAGCGGATATGCATTAGAGTTGATGCCCACAGAAACTGATAAGTGCAGAAGGTTTGAGGAAGGACTAAATGACAACATCAGTCTGATAGTGACATTTCATCACTTCACCGATTTCTCTCTGTTAGTAGCATCAGCCCTTGATGTGGAGAGAGTTAGAAATGAAGAGTAGTCCAGAAAGGATAGGCAATGCAAGAGGGGTTCTGGATCTGGTCAGTCCGGTTCAACAAACACTGGTAGTAAAAAGCCTAAGGAGTCTCAAGGTCAGACTCAGGGCTAAGGTAAGAGGCTGAAATCTCAGTTTGCTCCACAAGGAGGAGGACAGTCTGGTGCATCAGTGGGTAGTTCTTCGGGTACAGCTACACGAGGATCAGCCCCACCAACTGTTTGTACACATTGTGGCAGGCCCCACAGAGGAGAGTGTAGATTGTTGACTGGTGGATGTTTCAGATGTGGGTCTACAGATCACTTCCTGAAGGATTGTCCACAGAGGAATACTAGTGTTCCCACTGCTCCACCTCAGATGGAGAGGTCTACCCCAGCAGCACAGAGGGGTAGAAGACTTGTGAGGCCTAATATAGCTGGTACATCACAGAGGCCTACTACAAAGATAGTTCAGAGGTAGGAGACTAGGGTAGCACCTCGTGCTTATACTATGAGAGCTCGAGATGAGCCAGAGCCAGCTGATGTCATTAAAGGTACATTTTTTCTTTATGATCTATTAGTATGTGCATTAATTGATCTGAGTTTCACACATTCGTATGTGTGTATCACACTGCTAGTTGATAGAGGGGTACAGATAGAGGAGTTAGAGGAGGACATACAAGTCACAAACCCTTTAGGCCATAGTGTTATGGTGAAAAAGGTCTACAGGGGTTGTCCTCTGAGGATACAGGGTTATGAGTTTCCAGCTGACTTGATTGAGCTACCATTCCATGAGTTTGATGTGATATTAGGAATGGATAGGTTATCACGTCATCAGGCAATGGTAGATTATCGATGTCACACCCTTACCCCTCTGTAAGGCATAACATGATCCCGTAGTATACCTAATGAATTACCAACTCCGTTTACTGATAATCCATTAAATACACTACAAGGGATTTTAAAAAACTTTTCTTACTTCTTTTACAGTGGTGAGCACTATTTACAGGTGTTAAAAACTTCTGTGAACTGAGTGAAACAGCTAACTCATTTGGATTGTGACACCCCTTACCTGACTACAGTGTAGCCGAGCAAGTTATGCCACTCAGTGTGCCGGAGCACTCTATTTTATCTTAATTCATTTTTATCATAGTTTTGAAAATAACTTGTGAAATATAATTCATTTATTGAAATTGTAATTTATTTGAGGTTCCGAAAATTTTATAGAAAATCCGGCGAAGTACTGGCTAAAAATGGAGAAAATAGTTCTTCGGAACCTGTGAAAAACACTTCCTATGATCATATTCAATCAATCCCAACTCCAATTATCAACAAAGTCTCAGAATAATTTCATCAATTTCATTTATTTCTCAATCATTCATCTCATGGTACTCATATACAATTCACATTTTGTATCACATCAAGTTACAGCAATTTCTTAACGATTCCTCTATTTATCATTTCACATCATCATTAGACTAAAATCATAAATAAATTCTCACATGTGATTTATAATCACAAATTACAAGTACTTACATTAATACAAAATTATATTACATTTGTTCAAATATATATGATAAAATAAGAGTTTAATTACCAAATTTACAAAAATCTCAAAATACAAAATGGGACCTAGTGTCGTACCAATGCACTGTGGATGGTGAGGTGACACGGACACTATGCAGAACTGTGAACTGCCTTACCGAATCTGTGGTCTACTGGACCCTCTGTCCAAATCTTCGATTACGCACAAAGCGACGCGCTAAGCATAAAGCTTAGTGGTGCCAATAATACAAGAAAATATAATATGCAAATAAAAAATAATAATTTCCTTGCTATTGTGTTCATAAGAAATGAATAATTACTAACTTGTTGTTTAGTCGAGGGCTAATAATGTTTTATGATATTAACTTCTTCATGCATTTCGTTAATTATTTTCTTCATGATCTTGAGCTTCTTTGTATTTTTGTAATCATTCCTGATACTTAATTTTCGTATTTTCTTTAATAATCAGTTCAATCACAGTTATACTTTTCCATGCCCAAGTAACCTATCTTTGGGCATTGGACTAGATAATGGGTCGTTGGCACCGACACCGCGGTGCCTCGAGCCGTCATACCATGGGACGCAGCGCCAACCATGTATGCGATCGGTATGGCTAAACAGCCATGATATCACAGAATCGGGCATAAAAGCCATGATATCGGGCATAAAAGCCATGAATACGGGCATAAAGCCATCAATACAGGCATAAAGCCTTTCGCGATCGCTAAAACAATACCCTATTGGCATGCCAATCTATCCAAACCAATCACATTAGGCCTACTAGGGCATTTTGCACTTTTAAGTTTCACAATTTTTGAATTTCAAGTCTTGGTGTCACTATTCACTTCATTGGTCAACAAAAAGTTGACTTTTGCATAGAAAATAGTTGCATTGGTTTTAACACTTCCAATGTACCACATTTTGCATTTAAAACTTGTTGGCATTAAGCATTAATACTATTTCTAAGCTTAAACCAAGAGAAGCAAAATTTTCAATTTTTGTAACTCAACTTTACTATTCCATTGGGCACTGTTGCAGTAAAAATTTCAGGAAATAGTAAACATGAAAGTTGTTCCTTATTTTGTCTAGTTGAATTTCCTTTTTTGAATCACTCCATTTGGAGTTTTGTAGCTCAAGTTATGGCCAAAATAAGTTTATCGCTCACGCAATCGCTCATGCTGAGATTTTGGGTCTGGCAGATTTTTGGTCCAATTTTGGTCAGTAATTTGATCAAGTTAAGTTCATAATTTGGTCTAACTTTCTTCTTATGAAATATTCTACCATACCTTAGGTTTCCATCGGTTGAAGAATCGCCTAAATCCGAGTTTTCTAGAGAGAGTTATAGCCATCCAAACATTACTGCTCAAGTGAAAATCTGCAGAGTTGCAGGTTTGATAACTGAACTTTGCCCAATAATTTGAATGGGTTAATGGCATAATTTGGGGTGATGTTCTTCATGTAAGTTGTTTGTCTATATCATATCTTGTTGCTGTAAAAAGTTCAGGTCAATTTGACCATTCTACAGTGAGTTATGGCCAAATGAACAGTTACTATTCATTTGGTCATTCTGCAGGGGCTGTTTGCAGGGTATCCGGATTGGGGCCAATTTTTGGTCCTCTTGCTTTGGTCTTTTGGGCATGGTTTCTTCAGCAAAAATGTGCCATTATAAGCCTAGTTTCATGTCCAATTAGCCAAACACCAATTGGACCAACACAGCCAAGGATATGGCAGTCCAAGTGGACTGAAATCTCAGCCATCATGTCATTGTCTTTAGCAGCCTACCATTCCACTTTGCCATGCCATTTTTCAGTCCAATTTATGGTCAACATACCTCAAATGGTCACTAATTGACCATTAGAATGTTCTTTAACCAATTCATAAGCCAAGTCAAATTTTCATTCCTAAACCCTAGCTAAATTTCAAAGTTTTCACAATTTCCCTAATTTACTCTTTCATTTTCTATATATATATATGTATACACTTTAAACATAATCTCCAATTCACTCTAAGTCCATTAATACAATCAAACTCATTCCTTCCTAGGGCTGCCGAAAATTCATGTACACATACACATGGGTTTGGTTCATTTATTTCACAATTTCTTACCTATTACACATCTCTAACATGGAATTAATGAGTTTTAAATACATATGTGCACTAACCTTTAAGTGGCAGAATTTCTCCAAGCTTAACTTCACTTTTCTTGTACTCTCTTGGCTGCCAAACACTTCCTCTAGGTCCAAGGATTCATTTTAGTGTTGGGGTCTTGAGGAAATATGGTGAGGAAGCATGAGAAATGAAGCTTTTGTTTGAAAATCAATGGAGGGAGAAGAGGGAGAGATTCACGTCTTGAGGAAGAAGAAGAAGAAGAGCACCTGGTTTTTAATTCCTTTGGCCTTCATTTTGTCTCTTTTATTAGTTAGTCACTTGGTTGTTTGAATGCAATTGGTTATAGTTCTTAATGACATCATCAAGATGTCATAAATGAGCCTTTTTTTTATTTTTCTTTTCTTTTCATCACTACTCAATTTCAATTTAACTTTTAGTAATATTAATTCATATTTTAGATCATAATAATTATTTACTCAACTGCACAAGTCGGCCAAAAATCACCTCTGAAGGCGAAATGACCAAAATGCCCTCCGTTTGGCTTAACGGGTCAAAATTGTCTGTACCGATTGAAAAATTTTTCTAAATATTTTCTTGGCATTCTAATGCCATAGGAACCTCAATGACCCTTCTCTGGAGTCCCAAAAATTATTTTATGAATTTTTCCCCGGGTCTAGGGCTCCTCGTTGCGAGAACCGCAACTTCCCTCTGGTTACCCATCGCTTGGGCACCGGCTCATTTGACTTAGTTGTTCTTTATTTCTAAAATTTTTACTAAATTTTTCTTGTTAATATTTGAGTTAATTATGGTTCCTGACTTTAGTTTAAATATTTTTCCGGACGTTCTAGCTGTCCGGACCGACACTGGTCACCGAAACAATAGACTGTGCGGAATTGCTACCGGGAGGATGTTACATGGATTATTTGGAATTTCTGTAAAAATTTTGGCAGAGCGCCATCTGTATTTTGGATAAAACAGTTCTTCAGAAAACCTGTAAAAAGGCACTTCAATAAATTTCCAAATCTCAACTTCAACATTTTTCTCAACACAACATATTTCTCAAGTCAAATTCACAGTAATTTTTCAAAGACTGAGATAAAGAAAATATAATACAATTTTTACAAGCCAAAATAACTCATAATTAATTTACAGCTTCAATGTATAATTTTTTATTTACAACTGCTCAAAACCAACAACAATATGTACATACAGTGAACATCATTACATTACAAAATACAAAATATTGGTATACTCATTATACCCGGTAGTCTCTCGCTGAAGGTACTAACAGCCTAGTCTGCTACCCGGTCTGTCTGTCTACCTGCGACAACAATAAAAAGCTATCGCTGAGACTATATCTCAGTGGTGCACAACATTAACCAAATACAATTTAAATTATGATTCATAAATCATATAAATAGTGGATACTTAAAAACCATAGTTAATTTCAAGACAGTAATTGTCAACAGAATTTAAACTCCATTTCTCAATATCACAATAAATTTCAATAAGTCAGATCATGGATAAATTCAAAAGACAGTATATGTCGATAAGAGTTTAAATCCATTTCACAATCTCACAATACATATCAATAAATCACACACAGCTTAATCATGTACCAAAGTTCAATTCGTCTCAAAAGCCAATGGCTAATGAGGTATTCAATTCGTCCCAAAAGTCGATGACTAATGAGGAATAACATAGCTAGCTAGCAAAAATATAAGTACTCATCCAATTCATCCTCAACAGGCACACACCTCAACACTTCAGACAGAGAGGGAATTCAATTCGTCCCACTAGACAAGCTAGTGAGGAATACAATCAATATACATGATAGCTGTGGTTTCAAACCATTTCCAATGCTTTTCAAACAAGAAATATCCATCAATATCATTCAAACAATTTCTCACAATTTCAAACCACTTACAATGCTTTTCAAGTGATAAATATCCATTCAAACACATTTCCACAATTTAAAACAATAATGTACAAATAGTCATAATTCATTTCAATTGAAAAATTTAAAAGAAATAGTTGTTGTGCACAAACCTCTGATAATTGTCTCCTGGTCTAGACTCAGTGTTTCCTTCCCTTTTTCTGAGTCTTTGGTAACTGAGAAACACAATTTGAAGTGTTTCAATACTAAATTAAATTGTCTCTAACGATAATGTTCGATAAGTAATTCACTGAAGGCTATTATTTGCTCAATCACCTAATATACCGACCCTCGATGCATTTTAGGTAAATTAGGTTTTAGTGTCATTAATATGTCAAATTCGATAGGGTTTTAGGGTTGGTACGTTTTACCAAACTCATTTCCTTGTTTAGTGCATTTTAATGCAACTTGCTAGATTCCGGGATCCTAGTTTGACCTAGCCGGAAGACTTAGTTCCCTCAGTTTTCGGGTTTCGGTCAAAACTACAAACTTGTAGATCTATGTCTTATTGCACGCGGGGCAAAATTTTAGGTCATTCTGAGTTAAGTAGACCAAGTTATGGTCATTATACTATTGCTGGTCAAATGGCATCAAATTAGGTCAATTTTAGGTCAATTTGGTCAACTTTGGTTCGGCCAGTTTTTGGACCTGAACTTGTGCAAGCTGTTTGACTTGCTTATGGTCATTTTTGGGCTTTGGTGTCTTCATAAGACTTGTAGGTATGGGTCTTAACTATTCATGGTTAAAATTTCAGGTCAATTGGACCTGTTTTGAGTGAGTTATGGCCTAAACACTAACTGCTGCCCAATTGGTCAAATTTCAGGCCTCAAATGTACTCAATCCGAATTGGTCATTTTTCATATCACCTTGCAAGCAGAATTTTGGTATGCTTTCTCAATGAAAGTTGGAACATTTTGTGCCTAGTTCCACCTCCAATTGGTCTCATACCAATTGAGGTTACACATTTAAAGTTGTTGACTAAAATGCATTCTGCCCTTAACTACCTAACTTAAACATACATCAATTACACACTTACATTACTATATGTCCACTTCCCTTACCATTTCTGTTTTGGTTCATTACCAAAACCATATTCCACTTTACATTAACATCACTTTGGCAGATTACAAACATCCTTAATACACCAATTAAAATTTACATTTACAAAGTCTAAATACAATCACATACACACCTAAACCTTACTAGTTCTTACATACACTTTACACAATCAATCTCTATACATGTCCATCAACCTTCTATGTCAATATTCTGCCAACACCTTCATGAACACACACATTTATCCAAGTGTCCCAAGGCTGCCGAAAATGTTTCTCATTACTAAAGTGTCCTACAATTCATCAATTTCCATCCAAGTGCAAAAATCACCATATACATATGAAGTAATTTACTAGGATATTAAATCACCATAACCAACATCATTTCTCATCAAATATATGCACAAATATTTCATCAAATACATAACTCCATGGTTGTCCAAAATGAACATTCAATAACTCTTCAAACTTAAAAATTTTCTTCACAAAACCAACACCCATAACATGAACACAAAGTTTAACAAAGCTATCTTCAAAAATGCTAACTTACCTTATGGTTGGAACTTGTTAAACCTTGATTAAACTTCTTGATTTTGGTATCAAGTTCTTCCTTATGATGTGTAGACAAACTTTAATGAAGAACCCTAAGTGATTGGAGTTAAAATGGAGGAGTTAAGAGAGCTTGAAGAAAACGGCCATGGAGGTTTCCTTGTTTCTTCAATTCGGCATGGATGAGGAACCTTGAAGAAGATGAAGTTTCTGCTTGGATAATGGAAGTACACCTGCCCCACTTTGTTTTATTTTATTCCCTTAGTGGTCCACTCATAAATTTAAATCATATAATATGTTAAATTCCCACTTATTCCACATTAAACCCTTAATTCTTGTTATTTACTTTAGGTACCACCAAATTAATTTTTCATTTCATTTTCTAAGTGTAATATCATTTATTTTTAATGGAAATTTAGGTCAAAAGACAATTCGGGATGTCAAATGACCATAATGCCCTTGTTCGGGTTGCATTCCCGATTTTTCGGTAACACCGGTTTTTGTCTGTTTTTCGATTTCTCATTTTTCTTTGTACTAATTATTTAATTTTTATTTGATCTTTCTAATGATATTTATTCTTCAATAAGGGTCTATTTAAGTCCTAAAAATATTTTTCAGGGTTCCCGCAAATCCGTATTAGTCAACGGTCCACGCCGTGACTTCCCGGTGCGGTCACCCATCGTTACGTTTCCCGGCTCGCTTAACTTGATCACATTTCTTTGCTATTATTTTTCCTTTATTTTTATTGTATTTTCTTTTCTTGTATTTCACTATTTTATGTCTCCTCACTCATATTGAAGTGTAGTTCTAGGCATCCTAGCTGTCCGGACAACACTGGTCACCGGAGCAGCAGAACGCACTACCGAACTTAGGGGTGTTACAATTCTCCCCCCCTTAAATAAATTTCATCTCGAAATTTTACCTGGTATTAGTCTCTGAACAGCTGTGGGTGCTGTCTCCTCATATCCTCTTCACATTCCCAAGTAGCTTCCTGGCCTGAATGATGGTTCCATAGCACTTTAACCAGGTGTATCTGTTTATTCCTCAGCTGCTTCACCTCATAAGCCAGAATTTCTATGGGTTCTTCCTCATATGAGAGGTCTGGATTTACTTCAATCTCTTCAACTGATAGCACATGAGATGGGTCAGATCTGTACCTCCTTAACATGGACACATGGAAGACACTGTGTATCCTTGCTAGCTCTGAAGGTAATGCCAACCGATATGCCAAAGGACCCACTCTTTCCAGAACCTCATATGGTCCGATGAAACGAGGACTCGCTTCCCTTTCTGCCAAATCTCATAATCCTCTTCCAAGGAGAAACTTTGAGGAATACCTTATCACCCACTGCATATTCAATATCTCTTTTTTTCAAATCAACATAGGACTTCTGATGGTCTGATGCAGCCTTGAGTCTATCTCTAATCAATCTGATCTTTTCCTCTGTCTGCTGAACAATTTCTGGCCCAATCATCTTCCTTTCACCTACTTCATCCCAACATAAGGGAGTTCTGCACTTTCTACCATACAAAGCTTCATATGGAGGCATCCCAATGCTTGATTGGTAGCTATTGCTATAAGCAAACTCAATCAAAGGCAAGTGTGTATCCCAACTACCTTCAAATTCAATCACACAAGCCCGTAGCATATCCTCCAATATCTGAATAACCCTTTCAGACTGGCCATCTGTCTGTGGGTGGAATGCTGTGCTGAAGTTCAATCTAGTTCCTAGGGCCCTCTGAAGACTACCCCAGAATCTAGAAGTGAACCTAGGATCTCTGTCAGAGACAATTGATACTGGCACTCCATGCAATTTTACAATCTCATATATGTACAATCTGGCCAATCTTTCCAGGCTATAGTCCAACTGAACTGGCAAAAAGTGAGCAGACTTGGTCAATCTGTCAACTATAACCCATACTACATCATGACTACTCTGTGTCCTTGGAAGTCCTGTAACAAAATCCATAGTTATTCGTTCCCATTTCCAACTGCATCGACAAAGGATTTAACAAACCAGCTGGAAATTGATCTTCTGCCTTAACTTGCACACAAGTTAGGCATTTGGAAACAAATTCAGCTATATCTCTCTTCATACCCATCCACCAGTAATGCTCTTTCAGCCCTCTGTACATTTTAGTTCCACCAGGGTGCATAGCAAATGGAGACTCATGTGCTTCCTTCATAATGATCTGTCTCAATTCCACATCACTAGGAACGCACATTCTGCCCTGATGTAGCAATAAACCATCATCTCTCACAGAGAATTCAGGTTTCTTGCCCTGCTGGACTTCTTTCAGTAGCTTCCGATATTTTTCATCACTCTGAGCAGCCATTCTGATCTGATCAATCAATACTGGTTGTACATGCCATGAAACTACTGTCTGTCCCTCATCATCAATCTCTAAACTGACATGTTGTGCTTTCAATTCACATACCGTGGACAAAGGAGAAACTCTGAGACTTGCCATAGTCTTGTGACTTAAGGCGTCAGCCACTACATTTGCTTTCCCAAGCTGATAGTCTATTAAGCAATCATAATCTTTGATGAGTTCTAACCATCTCCTCTGTCTCAAATTCAATTCCTTCTGAGTGCCCAAATACTTCAAGCTCTTGTGATCTGTGTAAATGTAGCATTTCTCTCCATACAAATAGTGTCTCCAGATCTTCAGAGCAAAAACAATAGCTGCTAACTCCAGATCATGTGTTGGGTAATTCCTCTCATGCGGTTTCAGCTAGCGTGATGCATAAGCAATGACATTCCTATCTTGCATCAGTACATAGCCTAACCCATTGTGAGAAGCATCACTATAAACTGTGTATTCTTTACCCGGAGTAGGTAAAGTGAGGACTGGAGCTTCAGTCAAACACCTCTTCAACTCATCAAAACTTTGCTGGCACTTATCAGTCCACTGAAATTTTACATCTTTCCGAAGCAGCTTGGTCAGTGGAGAAGATAACATAGAAAATCCCTTCACAAACCGACGGTAATATCCAGCTAAACCCAGAAAACTGCGAATTTCTGGGATATTCCTGGGCGACTTCCAATTAAGGATAGCTTCTACCTTGCTGGAATCTACCTTGATCCCTTCAGCTGACACAACATGTCCCAAAAAGGAGATTTATTTCAGCCAAAATTCACATTTCGACAATTTGGCGTATAGTTATTTCTCCCTTAAAGTCTACAGTTCAATCCGCAGATGTCTGTCATGCTCCTCTGCATTCCTTGAATATATCAAAATGTCATCAATAAACACCACCACAAATTGATCAAGATATGGTCTGAAGATAGTGTTCATCAGATCCATAAAAGCAGCTGGAGCATTTGTTAACCCGAATGGCATTACTAGAAACTCATAATGGCCATACCGAGTTCTGAAAGCAGTTTTTGGAATACTCTGCTCTTGTACCTTCAACTGATAATAACCACATCGCAAATCAATTTTGGAGAATACAGCTGCACCCTTCAACTAATCAAACAGATCATCAATGCGAGGCAATGGATATCTGTTCTTTATTGTCACCTTATTCAACTGTCGGTAGTCAATACATAAGCGGAGAGTACCATCCTTCTTCTTAACAAACAACACTGGTGCTCCCCAAGGTGACACACTAGGGCGGATGAAGCCCTTTTCAAGTAATTCTTGCAATTGTATCTTCAACTCCTTCAATTCTGCTGGTGCCATTCTGTATGGCATTATGGAGATTAGTTCCATACCAGGCATAACATTAATTTCAAACTGCACCTCTCTTTCTGGAGGTAATCCTGGCAATTCATCAGGAAACACATCTGGAAAGTCATGTATTGTAGGGATGTCCTTCAATGCTGGACTCCCCACTTGGGTGTCTACCACATGTGCCAAGTAGGCTTCACACCCCTTTCTGATCATTTTTCTGGCTAGTGCAGCCGAAATGATGTTTGATGGCAATAATTGCCTTTCCCCATGTATTACCACATCATTGTACTGAGGGAGACCAAAAGTGATTGTCTTCAGCCTACAGTCAATCATGGCATGATGCCTAGCTAATCAATCCATGCCCAAGATGATATCATAATCTCTGAAGGGCATTTCAATGAGATCAGACAGGAAAGTGTGTCCTTGGATCACCAAAGGACAATCTCTATACATTCTATTAACCCTGACTTCCTGTCCTAGTGGACTTGTTACTAGCACCTCAAAGTCCATTTTTGTACATGGAACACAATGCAATCAATGATGCTAGCACTCACATAAGAATGGGTAGAGCCCGGATCAAATAACACAAACACATTTTGGTTAAAAGTTGAGAAGGTACCAGCCACAACATCAGATGTCTCGGCCTCTTCCCTCTGTCTCATTACATAGACTCTGACCGGAGCACTGTCTTGCTCTGAATGTTTCATTATACCTTGGCTGCCTACTGGGCTACCTCTACCCCTGCCTCTACCTCTGCTGGGTGGTTGTGAACTTCCGTGACAGTGGCTCGAATCGATCCTTCGTAGTAGTAGGAGGTGGTCCAACTCGCGACTCATCGTGCAGCCTCCTTGGCAAAGTGTCCTGTGCCTCCACAGTTATAACAGGCTCCAATAGCCTTGTAGCAGATCCCACCATGATTTTTTCCACATGTCTCACATTGGCGGGGAGGGTAGGAACCTCTGGTACTCTGCTGACCAGATAGGGGAGGCTTCTGTCCTGAATATCTTCCCCTACCAGATTTCTTGCCACCTCTGCCATGTCTCCCATAGTTCTTCCTCTTCCCAATATGACCACTGGGACTCTGTTCTACTGACTTTCCTTCTTTATCTGTCTTCTCTGATTTCTTTTTCTCAGGAGCAGTCTCAATCTCAATTCTTTCCAACTCTAGGGCTTGAGAAATAAGTTCAGAGAAGTTAGTGTGTTTGAAGCCGACATTTGTACTGACATCTGGGCTTCAAGCCAGTTTCAAACCTCTTGCATCTCTCCCTGCTGGTAGAGAGTAGACTCACTGCATAATGGCTAAGGCGGGAAAATTCTCTTTCATACTCAGCCACTGATCTGCCCCCCTGTTTAAGACTTAGGAACTCTTGCAGCTTCTAGTCTATATAAGCATCAGGGACATATTTCTGTCTGAATTCCCTGAGAAAGTCATTCCATGTTAATACTGCTGGTTCTACCAGACTATGGGAAATGGTTTTCCACCAGTCATAAGCATCCCCCTGTAGCAAAGACACTGAGTATTCAAATCTGAGCTCCTTTGTGCAATGCAGTTTCTTGAATACCCTATCCATCCTCTCTAACCACTGTTCAGCTTCTAGAGGATCTACTGTCCCCTTAAACTCTGTAGCCCCATACTTTATCAATTTGTCATACTGCCTAGTAGGAGACTGTGGTTGTACCACTGGTGTCTGTATTGGGACTTGAGTAGGTACATTACCAGTCATTTGTTGAAACATTGTAGCCATCTCACGAGCGAATCGAGCAGAAATCGCAGATCGCAGGGGCTGGTGCAGCTGAACCACTAACATTATGTAGGGCTGGGGCATCCCCTTGCACCTCAGCCTCAATAGATTGATCGACTGAACGATCACCCTCTTCCATAGTCAATGCGAGGATTTTAGATCTCCTGAACAATTAACACAAGGAGATTTCCTCTCGTTAGTGCATATTTATAATGTAATGTACTGTATGTATCAAACAATGATGTTGAGCAGTTGTACTATGAAGAAAGAATATTCAAATAACAGGTGAAAATAAAATTTAAAAAAAAAAACTAGCTCTGATACCACTAAAACATGTCACACCCTTACCCCTCTGTAAGGCATAACATGATCCCGTAGTATACCTAATGAAGTACCAACTCCGCCTACTGATAATCCATTAAATACACTACAAGGGATTTTAAAAAACTTTTCTTACTTCTTTTACAGTGGTGAACACTATTTACAGGTGTTAAAAACTTCTGTGAACTGAGTGAAACAGCTAACTCATTTGGATTATTTTGAATTTCTGTAAAAATTTTGGCAGAGTGCCATCTGTATTTTGGATAAAACAGTTCTTCAGAAAACCTGTAAAAAGGCACTTCAATAAATTTCCAAATCTCAACTTCAACATTTTTCTCAACACAACATATTTCTCAAGTCAAATTCACAGTAATTTTTCAAAGACTGAGATAAAGAAAATATAATACAATTTTTACAAGCCAAAATAACTCATAATTAATTTACAGCTTAAATGTACAATTTTTTATTTACAACTGCTCAAAACCAACAACAATATGTACATACAGTGAACATCATTACATTACAAAATACAAAATATTGGTATACTCATTATACCCGGTAGTCTCTCGCTGAAGGTACTAGCAGCCTAGTCTGCTGACCGGTCTGTCTGTCTACCTGCGACAGCAATAAAAAGCTATCGCTGAGACGATGTCTCAGTGGTGCACAACATTAACCAAATACAATTTAAATTACAATTCATAAATCATATAAATAGTGGATACGTAAAAACCATAGTTAATTTCAAGACAGTAATTGACAACAGAATTTAAACTCCATTTCTCAATATCACAATAAATTTCAATAAGTCAGATCATGGATAAATTCAAAAGACATTATATGTCGATAAGAGTTTAAATCCATTTCATAATCTCACAATACATATCAATAAATCACACACAGCTTAATCATGTACCAAAGTTCAATTCGTCTCAAAAGTCGATGGCTAATGAGGTATGGGTCTTAACTATTCATAGTTAAAATTTCAGGTCAATTGGACCTGTTTTGAGTGAGTTATGGCCTAAACACTAACTGCTGCCCAATTTGTCAAATTTCAGGCCTCAAATGTACTCAATCCGAATTGGTCATTTTTCATATCACCTTGCAAGCAGAATTTTGGTATGCTTTCTCAATGAAAGTTGGCACATTTTGTGCCTAGTTCCACCTCCAATTGGTCTCATACCAATTGAGGTTACACATTTAAAGTTATTGACTAAAATGCATTCTGCCCTTAACTACCTTACTTAAACATACATCAATTACTCACTTACATTACTATATGTCCACTTCCCTTACCATTTCTATTTTGGTTCATTACCAAAACCGTATTCCACTTTACATTAACATCACTTTGGCAGATTACAAACATCCTTAATACACCAATTAAAATTTATATTTACAAAGTCTAAATACAATCACATACACACCTAAACCTTACTAGTTCTTACATACACTTTACACAATCAATCTATATACATGTCCATCAACTTTCTATGTCAATATTCTGCCAACACCTTCATGAATACACACATTTAACCAAGTGTCCCAAGGCTGCCGAAAATGTTTCTCAATACTAAAGTGTCCTACAATTCATCAATTTCCATCCAAGTGCAAAAATCACCATATACATATGAAATAATTTACTAGGATATTAAATCACCATAACCAACATCATTTCTCATCAAATATATGCACAAATATTTCATCAAATACATAACTCCATGGCTGTCAAAAATGAACATCTCAATAACTCTTCAAACTTAAAAATTTTCTTCACAAAACCAACACCCATAACATGAACACAAAGTTTAACAAAGCTATCTTCAAAAATGCTAACTTACCTTATGGTTGGAACTTGTTAAACCTTGATTAAACTTCTTGATTTTGGTATCAAGTTCTTCCTTATGATGTGTAGACAAACTTTAATGGAGAACCCTAAGTGATTGGAGTTAAAATGGAGGAGTTAAGAGAGCTTGAAGAAAACGGCCATGGAGGTTTCCTTGTTTCTTCAATTCGGCATGGATGAGGAACCTTGAAGAAGATGAAGTTTCTGCTTGGATAATGGAAGTACACCTGCCCCACTTTGTTTTATTTTATTCCCTTAGTGGTCCACTCATAAATTTAAATCATATAATATGTTAAATTCCTACTTATTCCACATTAAACCCTTAATTCTTGTTATTTACTTTAGGTACCACCAAATTAATTTTTCATTTCATTTTCTAAGTGTAATATTATTTATTTTTAATGGAAATTTAGGTCAAAAGACAATTCGGGATGTCAAATGACCATAATGCCCCTGTTCGGGTTGCATTCCCGATTTTTCGGTAACACCGGTTTTTGTCTGTTTTTTGATTTCTCACTTTTCTTTGTACTAATTATTTAATTTTTCTTTGATCTTTCTAATGATATTTATTCTTCAATAAGGGTCTATTTAAGTCCTAAAAATGTTTTCCAGGGTTCCCCGCAGTCCAGGGCTAGTCAATGGTCCACGCCGTGACTTCCCGGTGCGGTCACCCATCGTTAGGTTTCCCGGCTCGCTTAACTTGATCACATTTCTTTGCTATTATTTTTCCTTTGTTTCTCTTGTATTTTCTTTTCTTGTATTTCACTATTTTATGTCTCCTCACTCATATTGAAGTGTAGTTCTAGGCATCCTAGCTGTCCGAACAACACTGGTCACCGGAGCAGCAGAACACACTACCGAACTTTGTGGTGTTACAATCGACTAAAGAGGATGTCACTACAAATAGCAAAAGGGGATAAGATTACAGTTGTGGGTGAAGGAACGAGTTATCTTTCTACTATCATATCAGCCACAGCAGCCAGAAGAATGATTAGAAAGGATTGTGAGGCTTTCTTAGCACATGTGGTTGACACTCAGAAGACTAGCTTGAGCTTATTAGCCATCTCCACTGTATGTGATTTTTCGAATGTATTTTTAGAAGAGTTGCCGGGTTTGCCACCTGATAGAGAAGTGGTGTTTGTTATAGAGGTTATGTCGGGCACTGCATCAATTTCCATTACTCCATATAGGATGGCACCCACTGAACTAAGAGAGTTGAAAGTTCAGTTACAGGAGCTACTAGATAAGGGTTTCATACGCCCTAGTGTGTCACCCTGGGGAGCACCAGTGCTATTTGCGAAGAAGAAGAACGGTACCCTTCTGCTATGTGTAGACTACCGGCAGCTGAATAAGGTAACTGTGAAAAATAAATACCCTTTACCTTAGGTAAATGACCTATTTGATTAGTTGAGGGGAGCTGGAGTACTCTCCAAGATAGATCTCAGATCTGACTATCATCAGTTAAGAGTGAAGGAGACAAATGTTCCTGAAACTGCTTTCAGAGCCCGGTATGGACACTATGAGTTTCTAGTAATGCCATTTGGGCTGATAAATGCACTAGCAGATTTTATGGACCTAATGAACGACATCTTTCATCCTTACTTAGATCGATTTATTGTGGTCTTTATAGATCATATCTTGGTATACTCTAAGAACCGGGAAGAGCATGATGAACACCTGAGAGTGGTACTATAGACACTGCGGGAAAAGCAGTTGTATGCCAAGTTGTCTAAGTGTGACTTATGGTTAGATGAGATATCCTTCCTTGGACACATTGTGTTAGTAGATGGGATCAGGGTAGATCCAAAGAAAATTGAAGCAATAGTTGAATGGAAGCCTCCTAGAAATGTAACAGAAGTCAGAAGTTTTTTGGGATTAGCTGGATACTACAGGAGATTTGTAAAGGAATTTTCTCTTATAGCAGCCTCACTGACTAAGTTACTACATAAGAATGCAAAGTTTGACTGGAATGATAAATGTCAAACCAGCTTTAATAAGCTGAAGCCTATGCTTATAGAAGCTCCAGTGTTGACACAGCCAGCGTTAGAGAAAGACTATGTGATCTATAGTGATGCCTCTTACAATGGGCTTGGGTGTGTTCTGATGCAGGAAGGGAAAGTAATTGCCTATGCTTCCAGACAGCTAAGGCCACATGAAAAGAATTACCCAACTCATGATCTGGAATCGGTGGCAATAATATTTGCAAAGAAGATATGGAGGCATTACCTATATGGTGAGAAATGCTACATCTATATGGATCACAAGAGTCTAAAGTATTTGCCAACCCAGAAGGAACTCAATCGGAGATAGAGGAGATAGATTGAATTCCTTAAAGATTATGATTGTATGATCGACTATCACCCGGGAAAGGCAAATGTAATGGCTGACACCCTAAGCAGAAAGTCCATGATGGCTTTGAGAGCACTAAATGCTCGGTTGTCTTTAGCACAGGATGGGGAAATTTTGGCTGAGTTGCTTGTAAAGCCAAGCTTGTTACAACAAATATAAGAAGTACAACAAAGGGATGAAAAGTTGCTAACTGTTATGGGCAAAATTCAAGAGGGGAAGGAGACTGACTATGAGTTGAAAGGAGATGGGTGCCTGTATTATAAAGGCAAAATCTGTGTACCAGGAGATGAGGAACTGAAGAAGAATATCTTGAAAGAGGCGTACAATAGCTTTCAAGCTATGCTCCCAAGAAGTACCAAGATGTACCAAGACCTGAAAACACATTATTGGTGGCCTGGAATCAAGAAAGAGATTAGTGATTTTGTGACTAGATGTTTGACATGCCAGCAGGTTAAGGCTGAGCATCAGGTTCCATCAGGGTTGCTGCAATCTATATCCATACTAGAATAGAAATGGGACCGCATCACTATGGATTTTGTGACTGGACTAAAATTGAAACAGAGGAAGCATGATACTATATAGGTGATTGTGGATAGATTGACCAAGTTAGCTCACTTCCTACCAGTTAGAGCTAACTACTCAGTAAATGAGATAGTCCGGCTACATGGAGTACCCACATCTGTCACACCCTACCCCTCCGTAAGGCATAACATGATCCCGTAGTATACCTAATGAATTACCAACTTCGTCTACTGATAACCCGTTAAATACACTACAAGAGATTTTAAACCTTTTCTTACTTCTTTTTACAGTGGTGAGCACTAATTACAGATGTTAAATTTTTTTTTTAATTGAAGTGAAACCAGATAACACATTTGAAGTATATATAATCTCTGTAAAAATTTTGGTAGAGTTTCATCTGTATTTTGAATAAAATAGTTCTTCAAAAACCTATAAAAAGCACTTCAAATATTTTGTTCAATCCCCAAACTCCAATATCCAATCAACACAATAAGTTTCTCAACTTTTGCCAACTCAAATCCATAATAATTTTTTAGTATTTTCAAAAGCTGAGATAAAAGAAATATATCACAATATTTACAAGCCAAAATAATTTATAAACTTAGTTTACAACTTTAATGTACAATTTTAATGTACAATTTTAATTTACAACTGCTCAAAATCAAGAACAATATATACATATAGTGAACATGCATTACAATACAAAATGCAAAATATGGTATACTCAATATACTCGATGAACTCTCAATGTAGCACTAGCAGCCTAGTCATCGCTCTATCGATCATTTCTACTGCGACAAAGAATGAAAAGCTATCGCTGAGCCAATATCTCAGTGGTGCATAACATTAACAAAATGCAACTTTAAATCATAAGTCATATAAATAGTGGATACTTAAAACCATAGTTAAATTCAAAGACAATGAATGTCATAAAGAATTTAAACTTCATTTCACAATATCACACAATAAATTTCAATAAATCATACACACAGCTTAATCATGATTCCATAGTCCAATTCGTCCCAAAAGCAGATGGCTAGTGAGGAATAACATAGCTAGCTAGCAATAATATGAGTACTTATTCTATTCGTCCTCAACAGGCACACACCTCAACACTTCAGCCAGAGAGGGAATTCAAAGTCAATTTGTCACACCCTACCCCTCCGTAAGGCATAACATGATCCCATAGTATACCTAATGAATTACCAACTTCGTCTACTGATAACCCATTAAATACACTACAAGGGATTTTAAAACTTTTCTTACTTCTTTTTAAAGTGGTGAGCACTTTTGACAGGTGTTAAAAGTTTTTTTTATACTGAAGTGAAACCAAATAACAAATTTGAGTATCAATAATTTCTGTAAAAATTTTGGCAGAGTGCCATCTGTATTTTGAATAAAACAGTTCTTCAAAAACCTATAAAAAGCACTTCAAATATATAATTCCTCAATCTCAAACTTCAATAATTTATTCAACACAATAAATTTCTCAACATTATCAACTCAGTTCAACAATCAATTTTCCAGTATTTCCAAAAAAAATTGAGATAAGATAAATTTATCACAATACTTTTCCAGGCCAAAATAGTTTACAATTTTAGTTTACAACTGCTCAAGACCAAGTACGATATATACATACAGTGCACATACATTACAACAAAAACTATACAATATGATATACTCGATATACCCGGCGAAATCTCAAAATGTGGTACAAGCAGCCTACTCTCATCGCTTCATCCATCTGCTTACTGCGATAAAGAATGAAAAGCTATCGCTGAGTAAAATTTACTCAGTGGTGCACAATAATAATTTAAAATGCGGTATGTAAAACTTTTATTGACAATTTACAATCCAAACAATTCACAATTTTTCATGCTCATATAACACAAATTTGATCAAATAATTGAATAACACAGTGTTGCCAATCAGTAACACAATTTGATCAAATAACTGAGTAACACAGTTTTGCTAATCAATAACACAATTTAGGCCATGACACAAATTTTTTCGAACATACCGTGTGTACATCACTACAAGGCACACTCACCCCACTAATCGAAATCAATGAGGGAGGAAGCTAGCTAGATAATGAGTACCAATCCACACTCACCTTAGACTGGCAAGTCAAAGAGGGAGGAATATAATCACACTCACCCCATAAATGGAGGAGGAACATAGTAACATTGCCATGCCAAGTGTGAATCAAAACAATTTCAAATCACAATATTTCATACAAACCACAAATCACATTTTATCTCAAAATTTCCATTTGCAAAGTAGGCAACATAATAATTTCCAAATACAATTCCCAAAGTTAAAACAATAAAAAATTATTCATAACTCAATTCTCCAAATAAATTTTCTGGTAAAAGCAGTGAATATAAAAAGTATTATGCACAGACCTCTGATATATGTCTCTTGGCCCTGACTCAGTGTTCCTTATGCTTCTCAATATCCTTTTCAACTGAAACACATAATTTAAAGTATTTCAGTACTCAATGAATTTGTTTCTAACAATAAAATTCAATATTTAAATTTTCTTGGTACTATTCACTTCAATTCATTTCATTAGTCAACCTATAATGTTAACCCTTGATGCAATCTAAGTGAGTTAATTCTAATGTTATCAATATGTCACATTTTATAGCCCTTTAGTGTTAGTATATCTTACCAATTTTATTTCCAAGTGTCTTGCATTTTATTGAAATTTACCGGATTTCGGTGTACTATTTTGACCTAGCCGGATGACCTAATTTCCTCAGTTTTTGGGTTTCGGTCCAAACTACAAACTTGTAGGTTCATGTCTTATTGCACGCAGGGCAAAATTTCAGGTCACTCTGAGTTGTATAGACCAAGATATGGTCAATTTACCAATGCTAGACAGAATGCACTAAAATGGTAGGCTTAGGTCATTTTTAGGTCACTTTTAGTTCGGCCAGTTTTGGTACCTAAAATTATGCAAGCTATTTGGCTTTGTTCTGGCCATTTCTGGGCTTTGGTATCTTTATAAGAATTGTAGATCTATGTCTAAACTATTTATGATAACAATTTCAGGTCATTTGGACCTGTTTTGAGTGAGTTATGGCAAAAAAACTAACTGCTACCCAAATGGTCAATTTTCAAGCTTTCAAATCACTAATCCGGATTTAGTCATTTTTAAGGTCAGTTTCTAGGCAGAATTTTGGCAACATTTCTACATGAAAGTTGGCCTATTTGGTGTCTAGTTTCACCCCCCATTGGCCTCATACCAATTGGGTTCACAGTTTTGCACTTATGACCTAATTTAAGTGCTGCCAATATACACAACCTGCACAAGACAATTACACTTCCAATTTGACATTCCTCCTCCTCCTCATGACTTCATTATTTATTCATAGCACATCTACAAATATTAAACACAATTCTAGCAAGCATATTGGGCAGAACACTTAAGTACTCAATGCACACAATTCACCATTAAAGTCCAACATTCACATCCACCCAAATTCAATATACATCAACACTTATTTTACGCATATACTTCCATGGCAATTATACAAACAGCCCATAATTCAACACCATCATATTTCATTAATAAACTTCATATTCACACACATAAATTCATGATATTATAGGCTGCCAAACATGATAGTTTGCCAATGTGACACCCCTTATCCGTCTACAGTATATCCGAGCAAGATATGTCACACGGTGTACCGGAACACTTTATTTTATCTCAATCATTTTTATTCTTCCTTAATTTATTTTTATCATAGTTTTAAATATGATTTATGAAATACAATTCATTTAAGTCATTTATTGAAATTATAATTTATTTGAGGTTTCGAAAATTTTATAGAAAATCCAGCAGAGTACCGGCTAAAAATGAAGAAAACAGTTCTTCGGAACCTGTGAAAAACACTTCCAATAATCAATTCCAATCAATCCCAAACTCCATTTCATCAACAAAATCTCAATATGTTTTTCAACAACATTTCCATTTCTCAATCATTCATCTCATATGATAATCATGTAAAAGTCATAAATAAATATTCAATTTTTCATTCACAAACATAATTTCCACTATATACATTAATACCAAAATACATTATATAAGTTTCAATTACATATGAGAAAATAAAAGTTAGTTACAAAATACCAAAATGAAACCTAGTGTCCTACCAATGCACTGAAGATGGGGAGGTGACACAGACACTATGCAGAGCTGCAGGAGGTCTGACCCAGTATGTGGTCTACTGGGCTCTCGGTCAGTATCTCCAGAACCTACGCGTGGCAGAAGCAATGCGCTAAGCAATAATGCTTAGTGGTGCCAATAATAAAATAAAAATAAATAACATAAAATAAATATGCAGTGAATGTATTGATATCTCATTGCAAATAAATTTTCGTTGAGTATTTGTAGATTTACTTATTTTGTACTTGTTATATTCATTATTTCATTAAATTTATCCACTTTCATTTTTGATTGCCCAAGTAACCTATACTGGACGACTGGACTGGATAAACGGGTAAACTGGCACTGGGTATCAAGTACCTCGGGCCGTCACACCATCGGTCACATATGTATCTCCCAGGTAAATGTAACGGCTAATAAGCTGTAATAATATTAGGCACAAGGCCAAGTCTCAACACAATGTCAGAATGGCTGAAAACCATGAAATCACAGAATGGCATAATGCCATGTGCAGTACTACTAACTGAACCCTATTGGCATGCCAAGCTATCCAAACCAATCTTGTTAAGTATACTGGGGCATTTCACACTTTTAAGTTTCACAATTTTTGGAATTTAAGTTTTTGTGTTACTATTCCATTCATTGATCAACAAAAATGTTGAATTTTGCATAGTCAATAGGTACATTGGTTTTAATATCATCAACATACCACATTTTGCATTGAAAATTTATTGGTATTGGTTGCCAATACCATTTCTAAGCTTAATGTTAGTTGGGCAGAATTTTCAGTTTTTATGCCTTGTGTTTACTGTTCCATTGGTCAATTTTGCAGTAGGAATTTGGCAAAATGGTCAACATGAAAGTTGTTCCTTATTTTGTCTAATTGAATTTCTTTTTTTTTTGAATCACTCCATTTGGAGTTTTGTAGCTCAAGTTATGGTCCAAAAACCACAACTGGCCGGATTGAAATTTTTCTGGACTGACCATATCTACAGTGCAGTGAACAGTGACTAGGTTCTGGTCATAATTTGGGTTAGGTTTCTTCATGAAAGTTGTTGGTCTATATCACAGCTTGTTGTGGGTAAAATTTCAGGTCCATTGGACCATTCTACTCTGAGTTATGGCCAAATGACCAAATACTATTCATTTGGTCATTCTGCAGAAACAGACTGCAGGTCACCTGGATTGGAGCAAGGTTTTGGTCCACTTGATTTGGTCTTATGGGCATAGTTTCTTCACCAAAGTTGTGCCATTTTGTATCTAGTTTCATGTACAATTGGCCAAACACCAATTGAACCTCTACAATTCAAGTTATGGCTGCCCAAACATGCTGGACTCATGTCCAATTCTGCAGGTCACCATGGGCAGCCACACTAAACCTAAATCCCATCACTAAACACACTTCACTTCTTGTTTACCAATAACCAAATGGTCACTAATTGACCATTAAAACTCACTTTCATCATTACATGAGCAAACCCTATTGTTGTTAATTGTCCACATTTTTCATGTTCATACATGCCTAAACTTTGTATTTCACTTACACAATTAGGTTCAATTAATCATTTAATACCAAGGGCAACCTATGGACCACTTTACTTCAAGCAAACTCATCAACCCTAATCAACCCTAAGCTGCCAAAATTATAGGAAATAAATACACATAATTTTTATTTTATTTTTCTTACATTTTCTACTTATCTCATGGCATTAAGCATGAATTAAGTAAAAATAGTAAGAGTTTGGACACTAACCTCTTTTGACCACTTTCTTGGCTTGTTAAAACTTCAATATCTCTTCAATTTTCTGCTACTTAAAGCTTCCTTAAGGTTTAGGTATAATTTTTTGTGAAGGAAGTTTAGGGTTTTGGGGTGGAAAGCTTAGGGAAAATAAAGCTTGAGCAAGAGCTTTCATGGAGGTCTTTTTTTTTTTTTCTCTTTCTCTTTCTCTCTTGTTTCAGCCCGTATGAAGAAGGAAACTGCTGGTTTCTTTTATTTTTTTTATCTCATTTTAAGTTCATTTTTATCTCTTTTTATTAGTTTGTCAAATGGTGATTGGGTGGGGGTATGTTAATGACATCATGTGATGTCATAATTCCCATTTAAATCATTTTTTTTTCTTTTCTTTTCTACTCATTTTCAATTCAATTTTTAGTAATATTTATTCACATTTTATGTCATAATAATTATTTACTTAACTGGACAAGTCGGCCAAAAATCATCTCTGAAGATGAAATGACCAAAAATGCCCTCCGTTTGGCTTAACGGGCCAAAATTGTCTGTACCGATTAAAAACATTTTCTAAATGTTTTCTTGGCATTCTAATGCCATAGGAACCTCAATGACCTTTCTCTGGAGTCCCAAAAATTATTTTATGAATTTTTCCCCGGGTCTAGGGCTCCTAGTTGCAAGAACCGCAACTTCCCACTAGGTTACCCATCGCTAGGGCACCGGCTCATTTAACTTGATTGTATTTTATTTCTAAAATTTTTTCTAAATTTTTCTTATTAATATTTGAGTTAATTATGGTTCCTCACTTGAGTTTAAATATTTTTCCGGACGTTTTAGTTGTCCAAACCGACACTGGTCACTAGAACAGTATAATGTACGGAATTGCTACAGAGAGGGTGTTACAACTCTTCCCCTCTAATTTAAATTTCGTCCTCGAAATTTACCTGATGCAAACAGTTGAGGGAACTGTTACCTCATCATCTCTTCATTTTCCCATGTTGCCTCTTCGGTATTGTGGTGCCTCCAAAGCACATTCACCAGTGGAATCTGCTTATTCCTCAACTCTTTCACTTCTCGAGCCAGGATCCTTATGGGTTCTTCTTCATATGTCAAATTCGGTTGTACTTCAATTTCTTCCATGGAGATGACATGTGAAGGATCTGAGCGGTATCTTCTTAGCATAGACACGTGGAACACATTGTGGATCTTGTCCAGCTCTGGTGGTAAAGCTAGCCTATAGGCCACTGGACCCACACGTTCAATGACTTCATATGGGCCAATGAACCTAGGGCTTAACTTACCTTTTCTTCCAAACCTCAGTACCTTCTTCCACGGTGAGACTTTGAGAAACACTTTATCGCCAACTACATATTCTATTTCTTTTCTCTTTAAGTCAGCATAGGATTTCTGTCTGTCTGAGGCAACCTTCTCCTCAGTCTGTTTCACCAGGTCTGACCCTACTAGCTTATCTTCGCCCAATTCAGTCCAGCACACTAGAGTTCTACATTTTCCCCATACAATGCTTCATACGGGGCCATTTGGATGCTAGCTTGGTAGCTATTGTTGTATGCAAATTCTGCCAGTGGGAGGTATCTATCCCAACTTCCCTCCAACTCAATGACACAACTCCTCAGCATATCCTCAAGGACCTAACATATATTTCATGTTATTATTACCATTTCAGTTCAATATGTGTATTAGTTTAATTGGTTTTAATTGTTTACCTGGATTACTCTTTCTGATTGCCCATCTGTCTGAGGATGGAAAGCTGTGCTGAAGTGGAGTTGTGTACCCAAGGACTCATGCAACTTCTTCTAAAATCTCGATGTAAACCTTGGGTCTCAATCAGATATAATGGAAAGTGGAATTCCATGCAATCTAACTATCTCACTGATATACAATTCTACTAATTTCTCCAATGAGTAGTCAGTCCTAACTGGCAGAAAGTGTGCTGACTTCGTCAATCTATCTACTATCACCCATACTGCATCATGTTTCTTCTGGGTGAGAGGTAGACCACTCACAAAATCCATGGTCCCCCGATCCCATTTCCATTCTGTATGCGATAGGTCAGTAGCAAACCTGATGGAACTTGATGTTCTGCCTTGACTTGCTGACATGTCAAGCATTTAGTCACATAGTTAGCTATGTCCTTCTTCATACCAGACCACCAATACTAAAGCTTCATATCATGATACATCTTTGTACTTCCTGGGTGCATAGCATAAACACTGGCATGTGCCTCTTTCAGAATACTGGCTTTTTAATTCCCCATTATCTGGTACACATACTCTTCCTTTGTAGTACAGACACCCATCTGCTTTTACCTCATAGTCATTTACTTTTCCCCCTGAGATTTGGCTCATAATAGCCATTAACTTTTCATCTGCCTTTTGCCCATCTAAAATCTGTTGTAGCAGGTTTGGCCTCACTTGCAACTCAACCAAAATAGCTCCATCTCAAACCAAAGATAGACGGGCATTCAATGATCTCAAAGCTGGGATGGATTTTCTGCTCAAAGCATCAGCAACTACATTTGCTTTCCCAGGATGGTAGTAAATTACACAATCATAGTCCTTTAGGAACTCAATCCATCGCCTCTATCTAAGGTTGAGATCTTTTTGGGTTGGCAAGTATTTCAAGCTTTTGTGGTCTGTGTAAATGTAGCACTTTTCACCATACAAGTAGTGCCTCCATATCTTCAGTGCGAAGATAATTGCTGCAAGCTCTAGATCATGGGTAGGGTAATTCTATTCATGTGGCCTTAGCTGCCTGGAAGCATAAGCGACCACCTTCCCCTCTTGCATCAATACACACCCTAACCCATTATGAGAGGCATCATTATAGACCACAAAGTCCTTTCCTAACACTGGCTATGTTAACACTGGTGCCTCTGTCAACATAGCCTTCAACTTCTCAAAACTGGTCTGACACTTGTCATTCCAGTCAAATCTGACATTCTTGTGTAACAACTTGGTCATTGGAGCAGCTATTAAGGAAAATCCCTTCACAAATCTTCTGTAATACCCAGCTAGCCCCAAGAAACTTCTGACCTCAGTTGTATTCCTGGGGGGCTTCCATTCCATCACTGCTTCTATTTTCTTGGGATCCACTCTAATCCCATCAGCTGACACTATGTGTCCAAGGAATGCAATCTCATTCAACCAGAAGTCACACTTAGACAACTTAGCATACAGCTTCTTTTCTCTAAGGGTTTGCAGAACAATCCTCAAATGTTCATTATGTTCTTCCCTAGTCTTGGAATACACCAAAATATCATCAATAAAGACCACTACGAACCGATCTAGGTATGGATGGAAGATACGGTTCATAAGGTCCATGAATGCTGCTGGTGCATTTGTTAGGCCAAAGGGCATCACCAGAAACTCATAATGCCCATACCGAGTCCTGAATGCAGTCTTTGGCACATCTACATCCCTCACCCTCAACTGATGATACCCTGATCTGAGATCAATCTTAGAAAATACTCCTGCTCCCTTCAACTGATCAAACAGATCATCAATTCTAGGCAACAGATATTTATTCTTCACAGTTACTTTTTTCAACTGCCGGTAATCGATGCATAGCCTTAAAGTCCCATCCTTCTTTTTCACAAACAGCACTAGAGCTCCCCATGGTGACACACTGGGGCGTATAAACCCCTTATCAAGCAACTCTTGCAACTGAGTTTTCAACTCCCTCAATTCAGTGGGTGCCATCCTATAAGGAGCAATGGAAATGGGTGCTGTACCCGGCATTACCTCAATAGCAAACTCGACTTCCCTTTCTGGTGGTAAACCAGGCAACTCTTCAGGAAATACATTTGGGAAGTCTCTTATTATGGGTATATCACTTAGGTTTGGCTTAACTTTCCTAGTATCAACCACGTGTGTTAGGTAAGCTTCACAGCCTTTTCTCATCATTCTTCTTGCAACTGTGGCTGAGACAACATTAGACAGGAAATCTGTCCTTTCACCCACAACAGTGATCTCATTACCCTCAGGAGTTTTCAGAGAAATTCTCTTCAATTTAGAATCAACTATTGCCTGATGACGTGACAACCAGTCCATTCCCAAAATCACGTCAAACTCGTGGAAGGGCAACTCAATTAGATCTGCGGAGAATTCATACCCCTGAATCCTTAACGGACAACCCTTGTGCACTTTGTTCACCACTACACTGTGGCCCAATGGATTAGTGACCAGAATGTCTTGGTCACTCTCCCCTACTAGTATCCCCCTTTCTACGGGTAGGTTGATGCAGATGTATGAATAAGTGGATCCTGGATCCACCAGTGCATGAACAGATGTATTGTAGAGGGAGAACGTACCCTTGATGACGTCCGGGGCATCTTGTTCCTCCTGAGCTCTCATGGCATAGGCTCTGGCAGGTGGTCTGCACTTATGCCTCTCTACTAGCTCAGATGCAGGCCTCTCTGATGGTCCCACTGCGTCAGATTTGCCAGATTTCCTACCCCTTTGTGGTGCAGGAGTAGGTCTGTCTGCTTGTGTTGGAGTAGCTGTAGTAGTTCTGCGTGGACAGCTCCTCAGCTGATGCTCTGTCGACCCACACCTTAAGCAGGCACCAGTCACTCTCCAACACTCCCCCTTATGCCATTTCAGACAATGTGGACATGCAGAAGATGCTGGGACTGGTCCCCTGAACCCCATCCCTAGAGAGCTGCCCACTGATGGTGTGGACTGACCTCTCCTAGGGGTAAACTGTGGCCTGGGCCCCTGAGACTGACCCTGACCTTGTGGTTGACCTGAACTCTGTGCAGGTGGACCTTTGAACTTCTTCCCAGGTGCAAGAGATGAACAAGATTGACCTGAGCCCCTCTTCTGCTGTCTCTCTCTTCTGATCTGCTCACTTATTCTAACCTTTTCAACTTTTATTGCAGCTTCCACTAACTTGGTAAAGTCTATGATTCCCAAGGCAGTAATCATGATCTTTATATTGTCATTTAATCCCTCTTCAAATCTCTTACACCTTTCGGCCTCATTAGGGACTATCTCCCTTCCATAGCGGCTTAATCTGACAAATTCCTTTTCATACTCGGCCACTGTTAGCTGTCTCTATTTCAGGTTAATGAACTCTCTTCTTCTCTCTTCTAGGTATACACTACCCACATATTTCTTCTTGAATTCGGAGAGGAAGAAGTCCCAAGTTATTACTTCTGGCTGTACTTCACTGGACACCGTATCCCACCATTCATATGCATCGTATTGTAACAGAGATATGGCAGCTTCTAGGTTTTCCTCTAGAGTGCAGTTGAGTTGTTTTAAAACTCTGCCTGTTCTGTTCAACCAATTTTCAGCTGCAACAAAATCATCTTCTCTCTTGCCAAAGAAGTCCACTGCTCCAAATTTTCTCAATCTTTCCAGGTGTGATTTCGGTTGTGGAGGTGGTGGTGGTGGTGGCATTACCCCAGCCATTTGTTTGAAGAATTCAGCCATTTGCTGGAACACGGCCTGTGGAGGTTGAGCAGGCTCTGATGGAGCTGGTGGAGCAGGTTCTCCCCTACCCCCAGTCTCAGCTGCTGCAGGTGGAGCATGACTCTCCACTTCCTCCTCAACTGCCCTCTGTGATGTAGAGTCCATATCCTATTCAAAATAACAAAGACAAACAGAGCTGCATTAGTGTCACCTCGACTCTTACAAATGCAATGCATGGTATGGACTCAATCTAGGCCCAGAAACGCCTAAACCGTGCTCTGATACCACTAAATGTGACACCTCTTATCTGTCTACAGTATATCCGAGTAAGATATGTCACACGGTGTACCGGAACACTCTATTTTATCTCAATCATTTTTATTCTTCCTTAATTTATTTTTATCATAGTTTTGAATATGATTTATGAAATATAATTCATTTAAGTCATTTATTGAAATTATAATTTATTTGAGGTTTCGAAAATTTTATAGAAAATCCGGCAGAGTACCGGCTAAAAATGGAGAAAACAGTTCTTCGGAACCAGTGAAAAACACTTCCAATAATCAATTCCAATCAATCCCAAACTCCATTTCATCAACAAAATCTCAATATGTTTTTCAACAACATTTCCATTTCTCAATCATTCATCTCATATGATAATCATGTAAAAGTCATAAATAAATATTCAATTTTTCATTCACAAACATAATTTCCACTATATACATTAATACCAAAATACATTACATAAGTTTCAATTACATATGAGAAAATAAAAGTTAGTTACAAAATACCAAAATGAAACCTAGTGTCCTACCAATGCACTGAAGATGGGGAGGTGACACGGACACTAAGCAAAGTTGCAGGAGGTCTCACCCAGTCTGTGGTCTACTGGGCTCTCGGTCAGTATCTCCGAAACTTACGCGTGGCAAAAGCAACACGCTAAGCAATAATGCTTAGTGGTGCTAATAATAAAACAAAAATAAATAACAGAAAATAAATATGCAGTGAATGTATTGATATCTCATTACAAATAAATTTTCGTCGAGTATTTGTAGATTTACTTATTTTGTACTTGTTATATTCATTATGTAACACCCCTATGTTCGGTAGTGCGTACTACTGTTCCGGTGACCAGTGTTGTCCGGACAGCTAGAATGCCTAGAACTACACTTCGAGATGAGTGAGGAGACATAAAATAATGAAATACAAGAAAAGAAAATACAAGAAAAACAAAGAAAAAATAATAGTAAAGAAATGCAACCAAGTTAAGCGAGCCGAGAACCCTAGCGATGGGTGACCGCACCGGGAAGTCACGGCGTGGACCGTTGACTAGCCCTGGACTGCGGGGAACCCTGGAAAATATTTTTAGGACTCAAATAAATATTTATTGAAGTATAAATATCATTAGAAATATCAAAGAAAAATTAAATAATTAGTACAAAGAAAATTGAGAAATCGAAAAACGGACAAAACCCGGTGTTACCGAAAAATCAGGAATGCAACCCGAACTGGGGCATTGCGGTCATTTGACACTCCGAGTTGTCTTTTGACCTAAATTTCCATTAAAAATAAATAATATTACACTTGGAAAATGTAATGAAAAATTAAATTAGGGGTACCTAATGTAAATAGCCAAAAGTGGAGTGAAATTTGGGTAATTAGCACTTAAATAATATTAAATCAATTTCTTATGTGAGTGGACCACTAAGGGATTATAATATGCATTAAGTGGGCAGATTACTCCACTAAAACTTCATCTTCCACCTTTGAAGACCACCATTGCCGTAAAGAAAGCCTTAGAAACCACCATTGTTGTCCCATTTGTGAGCTTCATGCATCCATGATCCAAGCTTCAAGTGGTTAGGGTTTCTTCACTAAAAGTAACCACCACACCTTGGGCAGCATTTAGGGAGTGAGAAAGGTAAGTTTTGATGAGTTTTTAAAAAGCTTCAAAATAGGTAAGTTTGTGTTTTTTAATGTTGCTTTGTTAAAGTTAGTAAGCATGTTATGGGTGTTTGATTTATGAAGAAATTTTTGAGTTTTGATGTTGAATGGGAATGTGTACTTTTGGCAGCCATGGAAGCACCTTGAAGGCAGTTTATTTGTGCTTGTAAATGGTGAATTAAATGATTGATTAAAGGTATATTGTGTAGGAAATTGTTTGGGTAATGTATACTTATTATATGTAAATATAAAATGAAATTTAAAGCTTGGAAAGTAATGGAATGTAAGTGTACCATTGTGGCAGTTTGCTAACTCTTGAGGAATGCTGGAATTCATGCTTGGTTTATGGAATAATGATGTTAAAATGTGTTGGTTGTTATGGCAGTTTCAGTGTGTGTAAGGTGGTGTGAAGTGGGACATGTAAATGAGCATAAAAAGGTGATTGAATTGTTGTAAATTGGATTGAAAAATTCTGCACTTGTTGGTGTATGTTGAATGTAATTGTAAGCTGCCAAAATGACCTATAATGTGTTGTGAATTATGTTTAGGTTGTGGTACAACCAGAATTGTTTTGAATGTTAAGTTTGTTGAGTGTTAAAAGTGATGCTTGATGTGTATGCAAGAAATGCAATAAGGCAGTTTGAGTTTTATGCCTATAACTTTAATTGTGTGGCTCCAATTGGTATGAGACCAATTAAAGGTGAAACTAGGCACAAAATGTGCCAACTTTCATGAAGGAAGCTTGCCAAAATTCTGCTTGCAAGGTAGCTTGAAAAATGACCAAATCCGGATTAAGTGCAAATAAGGCCTGAAAATTGACCATTTGGGCAGCAGTTAGTTTTTAGGCCATAACTCACTCAAAACAGTCCACTTGACTAAAATTTTAACCATGAATAGTTAAGACCCATATCTACAAGTCTTATGAAGACACCAAAGCCCATAAATGACCATAAGCAAGTCAAACAGCTTGCACAAGTTCGGGTCCAAAAACTGGCCGAACCTAAAATGACCTAAAGTGACCTAAAATGACCAATTTTGGTGCAATTTGACCAGCAATAGTAAAATGACCATAACTTGGTCTACATAACTCAGAATGATCTGAAATTTTTCCCCACATTCCATAAGACATAGATCTACAAGTTTGTAGTTTTGACCGAAACCTGAAAACTGAGGGAACTAGTTCGTCCGGCTAGGTCAAACTAGTATCCCGGAATCCAGCAAATTACAAGAAAACGAAAAATACATAGAAATGAATTTGGTAACATGTACCAACCCTAAAAGACTATCAAATGTGACATATTAGTAACACTAAAACCTAATTTACCTAAAACGCATCGAGGGCCGATATATTAGGTTGATTAAGCAAATAATAGCATTCAGTGAATTACTTATTAAGCATTATCGTTAGAGACAGTTTAATTAAGTACTGAAACACTTCAAATTGTGTTTCTCAGTTAGGAAAGACTCAGGAAAAGGGAAGGAAACACTGAGTCAAGACCAGGAGACAGTTATCAGAGGTTTGTGCACAATAGCTATTTCTTTTGAATTATTTTGGATTGAAATAAATTATGACTATTTGTATATTATTGTTTTAAATTGTGAAACTGTGAAAAATTGTTTGAATGATATTTGATGGATGCTTATTGATTGAAAAGCACTGTAAATGGTTTGAAACCACAGCTATCATGTACATTGATTGTATTCCTCGCTAGCTTGTCTAGTGGGATGAATTGAATTCTCTCTCTGGCTGAAGTTTTGAGGTGTGTGCCTGTTGAGGACGAATATAATGAGTACTCATATTTTTGCTAGCTAGCTATGTTATTCCTCATTAGTCATTGACTTTTGGGACGAATTGAATACCTCATTAGCCATCGGCTTTTGGGATGAATTGAACTTTGAAACATGATTTCAAGCTGTGTGTGATTTATTGATACGTATTGTAAGATTTTGAAATGGAGTTTAAATTCTTATTGACATTCACTGTTTTTTGAATTTAACTATGTTTTGATTACTGAGATTTATTGGGATATTGTGTTAAATTCCTTATGACATTATTGTCTTAAATTTATCTATGGTTTTAAGTATTCATTATTTATTTAACTTATGAATTGTGATTTAAAGTTGTATTTGGTTAATGTTGTGCACCACTGAGAAATTGCCTCAGCGATAGCTTTTTATTGCTGTCGCAGGTAGACAGACAGACAGGGTAGCAGACTAGGCTGCTAGTACATCCAGCGAGAGATTATCGGGTATAATGAGTATACCACATTTTGCATTTTGTACTGTAATGTATAACCACTGTATGTATATATTGTTTTTGGTTTTGAGCAGTTGTAAATTAAAATTGTACATTGAAGTTGTAAAGTAAATTATGAGTTATTTTGACTTGTAAAAAATTTTATTATATTTCTTGTATCTCAGTCTTCGAAAAATTACTGTGGATTTGAGTTGAGAAATATGTTGTGTTGAGAAATATGTTGGAGTTGAGATTTGGAAATATATTGAAGTGCCTTTTTACAGGTTTTTCTGAAGAACTGTTTTATCCAAAATACAGATGGCACTCTGCTAAAATTTCTACAGAAATTACTAATAGTCCAAATGAGTTAGCTGTTTCACTTCAGTTCACAAAGGTTTTTAACACCTGTAAATAGTGCTCACCACTGTAAAAGAAGTAAGAAAAGTTTTTAAAATCCCTTGTAGTGTATTTAATGGGTTATCAGTAGACAGAGTTGGTAATTCATTAGGTATACTACGGGATCATGTTATGCCTTACAGAGGGGAAGGGTGTGACATGTTTTAGTGGTATCAGAGCAAAGTTTTTAAATTCTGTTTTCACATATTATTTGAATATTCTTTCTTCACAGTACAACTGCTCAATATCATTGTTTGATACATACAGTACATTACATTATAAATATGCACTAACGGGAGGAAATCACCTTATGTTATTTGTTCAGGAGATTTAAAATCCTCGCATTGACTATGGAAGAGGGTGATCGTTCAGTCGATCAACTATTGAGGCTGAGGTGCAAGGGGATGCCCCAGGCCTACATAATGTTAGTGGTTCAAAAAGACCACTCAGAGTATCGCGATTTCTGCTCGATTCGCTCGTGAGATGGCTGCGATGTTCCAACAAATGGCTAGTAATGTGCATACTTAAGTCCCAATACAGACACCAGTGGTACAACCACGGTCTCCTACTAGGCAATATGATAAATTAATGAAATATGGGGTTACAGAGTTCAAGGGGACAGTAGATCCTCTAGAGGCTGAACAGTGGTTAGAGAGGATGGATAGGGTAATCAAGAAATTGCATTGCACGGAGGAGCTCAGATTTGAATACTCAGTATCTTTGTTACAGGGGGATGCTTATGACTGGTGGAAACCATTCCCCACAGTCTGGTAGAACCTGCAGTGTTAACATGGAATGACTTTCTCAGGGAATTCAGACAAAAATATGTCCCTGATGCTTATGTAGACCAGAAGCTACAAGAGTTCCTAAGTCTGAAACAGGGGAGCAGATCAGTGGCTGAGTATGAAAGAGAATTTTCCCACCTGAGCCATTATGCAGTAAGTTTACTTGCTACTAGCAGGGAGAGATGCAAGAGGTTTGAAACTGGCTTGAAGCCCAGTATCAGATTACAAGTAGTCGGGTTCAAACACACTAACTTCTCTGAACTTATTTCTCAAGCCCTAGAGTTGGAAAGAATTGAGCTTGAAGCTGCTCCTGAGAAAAAGAAATCAGAGAAAACAGAGAAAGAGGGAAAATCTATAGAACAGAGTTCCAGTGGTCCTACTGGAAAGAGGAAGAACTATGGGGGACACAGCAGAGGTGGCAAGAAGTCTGGTAGGGGAAGATATTCAGGACATAAACCTCTACTATCTGGTCAGCAGAGTTCCAGAAGTTCCTATCCTCCTAGCCAATGTGAAACTTGTGGAAGAAATCGTGGTGGGATATGCTATAAGGCTATTGGAGCCTGTTATAACTGTGGAGGCACAGGACACTTTGCCAAGGACTGCACCAGTAGTCGCAGAGTTAGACCACCTCCTACTACTGCAGAAGGGTCAGTTCAGAGTCCTATCACTAGAAGTTCACAACCACCCAGCAGAGGTAGATGCAGGGGTAGAGGTAGCCCAGCAGGCAGCCAAGGCACAGTGAAACATTCAGAGCAAGACAGTGCTCCAGTCAAAATCTATGCAATGAGACAGAGAGAAGAGGCCGAGACATCTGATGTTGTGGCTGGTACCTTCTCAACTTTTAACCAAGATGTGTTTGTGTTATTTGATCCGGGTTCTACCCATTCTTATGTGAGTGCTAGCATCATTGATTCAATTGTCGTTCCATGTACAAAAATGGACTTTAAGGTGCTAGAAACAAGTCCGCTAGGACAGGAGGTCAGGGTTAATAGAATTTATAGAAATTGTCCTTTGGTGATCCAAGGACACACTTTTCTGTCTGATTTCATTGAAATGCCCTTCAGAGATTATGATATCATCTTGGGCATGGATTGGTTAGCTAGGCATCATGCCATGATTGGTAGGTCAAGATAGTCACTTTTGGTCTCCTCGATGCAGTGATGTGGTAATACATGGGGAGAGGCAATTATTGCCATCAAACATCATTTCGGCTGCACTAGCCAGAAAAATGATCAAAAAGGGGTGTGAAGCATACTTGGCACATGTGGTGGACACCCAAGTGGGGAGTCCAGCATTGAAGGACATCCCTATAGTATATGACTTTCCAGATGTGTTTCCTAATGAATTGCCAGGATTACCTCTGGAAAGAGAAGTGCAGTTTGAAATTAATGTTATGCCTGGTGTGGATCTAATCTCCATAACGCCATACAGAATGGCACCAGCAGAGTTGAAGGAGTTGAAGATACAGTTGCAAGAATTACTTGAAAAGGGCTTCATCCGCCCTAGTGTGTCACCTTGGGGAGCACCAGTGTTGTTTGTTAAGAAGAAGGATGGTACTCTCTGCTTATGTATAGACTACCGGCAGTTGAATAAGGTGACAATAAAGAACAGATATCCCTTGCCTCGCATTGATGATCTGTTTGATCAGTTGAAGGGTGCAGCTGTATTCTCCAAAATTGATTTACGATCTGGTTATTATCAGTTGAAGGTGCAAGAGCAGAGTATTCCAAAAACTGCTTTCAGAACTCGGTATGGCCACTATGAGTTTCTAGTAATGCCATTCGGGTTAACAAATGCTCCAGCTGCTTTTTGGATCTGATGAACACTATCTTCAGACCATATCTCGACCAATTTGTGGTGGTGTTTATTGATGACATTTTGATATATTCGAGGAATGCAGAGGAGCATGACAGAGATCTACGGATTATACTACAGACTTTAAGGGAGAAACAGCTATACGCCAAATTGTCGAAGTGTGAATTCTGGCTGAAAGAAATCTCCTTTTTGGGACATGTTGTGTCAGCTGAAGGGATCAAGGTAGATTCCAGCAAGGTAGAAGCTATCCTTAATTGGAAGCCACCCAGGAACATCACAGAAATTTGCAGTTTTCTGGGTTTAGCTGGATATTACCATCGGTTTGTGAAGGGGTTTTCTATGTTATCTTCTTCACTGACCAAACTGCTTCGGAAAGATGTGAAATTTCAGTGGACAGATAAATGTCAGCAGAGTTTTGATGAGTTGAAGAGGTGTTTGACTGAAGCTCCAGTCCTCACTTTACCTACCCCAGGTAAAGAATACACAATTTATAGTGATGCTTCTCACAATGGATTAGGCTGTGTACTGATGCAAGATCGGAATGTCATTACTTATGCATCACGTCAGCTGAAACCGCATGAGAGGAACTACCCAACACATGATCTGGAGCTAGCAGCTATTGTTTTTGCTCTGAAGATCTGGAGCCACTATTTGTATGGGGAGAAATGCTACATTTACACAGATCACAAGAGCTTGAAGTACTTAGGCACCCAGAAGGAATTGAATTTGAGGCAGAGGAGATGGTTAGAACTCATTAAAGATTATGATTGCTTAATAGACTATCAGCCAGGAAAAGCAAATGTGGTGGCTGACGCCTTAAGTCGCAAGACTATGGCAAGTCTCAGAGTTTCTCCTTTGTCCATGGTATATGAATTGAAAGCACAGCATTCTAGTTTAGAGATTGATGATGAGGGACAGACAATAGTTGCATGGCATGTACAGCCAGTGTTAATTGATCAGATCAGAATGGCTGCTCAGAGTGATGAAAAATATCAGAAGCTACTGAAAGAAGTCCAGCAGGGCAAGAAACCTGAATTTTCTGTGAGAGATGATGGTTTATTGCTACATCAGGGCAGAATGTTCGTTCCTAGTGATGTGGAATTGAGACAGATCATTATGAAGGAAGCACATGAGTCTCCTTTTGCTATGCACCCTGGTGGAACTAAAATGTACAGAGGGCTGAAAGAGCATTACTGGTGGATGGGTATGAAGAGAGATATAGCTGAATTTGTTTCCAAATGCCTAACTTGTCAGCAAGTAAAGGTAGAACATCAAGTTCTAGCTGGTTTTTTACATCCGTTGTCAGTACCAGAGTGGAAATGGGAACGAATAACTATGGATTTTGTTACAGGACTTCCAAGGACACAGAGTAGTCATGATGCAGTATGGGTTATAGTTGATAGACTGACCAAGTCTGCTCACTTTTTGCCTGTTCGGATGGACTACAGCCTGGAAAGATTGGCCAGATTGTACATATATGAGATTGTAAAACTGCATGGAGTGCCAGTATCAATTGTGTCTGACAGAGATCCTAGGTTCACTTCTAGATTGTAGGGTAGTCTTCAGAGAGCCCTAGGAACTAGATTGAACTTCAGCACAGCATTCCACCCACAGACAGATGGCCAGTCTGAAAGGGTAATTCAGATATTGGAGGATATGCTACGGGCTTGTGTGATTGAGTTTGAAGGTAGTTAGGATACACACTTGCCTTTGATTGACTTTGCTTATAACAATAGCTACCAATCAAGCATTGGGATGCCTCCATATGAAGCTTTGTATGGCAGAAAGTGCAGAACTCCCTTATGTTGGGATGAAGTAGGTGAAAGAAAGATGATTGGGCCAGAAATTGTTCAGCAGACAGAGGAAAAGATCAGATTGATCAGAGATAGACTCAAGGCTGCATCAGACCGTCAGAAGTCCTATATTGATCTGAAGAGATGAGATATTGAATATGCAGTGGGTGATAAAGTATTCCTCAAAGTTTCTCCTTGGAAGAGGATTATGAGATTTGGCAGAAAGGGGAAACTGAGTCCTCGTTTCATCGGACCATATGAAGTTCTAGAAAGAGTGGGTCCTTTAGCATATCGGTTGGCATTACCTCCAGAGTTAGCAAGGATACACAATGTCTTCCATGTGTCCATGTTAAGGAGGTACAGATCTAACCCATCTCATGTACTATCAGTTGAAGAGATTGAGGTAAATCCAGACCTCTCATATGAGGAAGAACCCATAAAAATTCTGGCTTATGAGGTGAAGCAGCTGAGGAACAAACAGATACATCTGGTTAAAGTGCTGTGGAACCATCATTCAGGCCAGGAAGCTACTTGGGAACGTGAAGAGGATATGAGGAGACAACACCCACAGCTATTCAGAGACTAATGGCAGGTAAAATTTGGAGACGAAATTTATTTAAGGGGGGGAGAATTGTAACACCCTTATGTTCGGTAGTGCGTACTACTGTTCCGGTGACCAGTGTTGTCCGAACAGCTAGGATGCCTAGAACTACACTTCGAGATGAGTGAGGAGACATAAAATAATGAAATACAAGAAAATAAAATACAAGAAAAACAAAGGAAAAATAATAGTAAAGAAATGCAACCAAGTTAAGCGAGCCGAGAACCCTAGCGATGGGTGACCGCACCGGGAAGTCACGTCGTGGACCGTTGACTAACCCTGGACCGCGGGGAACCCTGAAAAATATTTTTAGGACTCAAATAAATATTTATTGAAGTATAAATATCATTAGAAATATCAAAGAAAAATTAAATAATTAGTACAAAGAAAATTGAGAAATCGAAAAATGGATAAAACCCGGTGTTACCGAAAAATCGGGAATGCAACCCGAACTGGGGCATTGCGGTCATTTGACACTCCGAGTTGTCTTTTGACCTAAATTTCCATTAAAAATAAATAATATTACACTTGGAAAATAAAATGAAAAATTAAATTAGGGGTACCTAATGTAAATAGCCAAAAGTGGAGTGAAATTTGGGTAATTAGCACTTAAATAATATTAAATCAATTTCTTATGTGAGTGGACCACTAAGGGATTATAATATGCATTAAGTGGGAAGATTACTCCACTAAAACTTCATCTTCCACCTTTGAAGACCACCATTGCCGTAAAGAAAGCCTTAGAAACCACCATTGTTGTCCCATTTGTGAGCTTCATGCATCCATGATCCAAGCTTCAAGTGGTTAGGGTTTCTTCACTAAAAGTAACCACCACACCTTGGGCAGCATTTAGGGAGTGAGAAAGGTAAGTTTTGATGAGTTTTTAAGAAGCTTCAAAATAGGTAAGTTTGTGTATTTGAATGTTGCTTTGTTAAAGTTTGTAAGCATGTTATGGGTGTTTGATTTATGAAGAAATTTTTGAGTTTTGATGTTGAATGGGAATGTGTACTTTTGGCAGCCATGGAAGCACCTTGAACGCAGTTTATTTGTGCTTGTAAATGGTGAATTAAATGATTGATTAAAGGTATATTGTGTAGAAAATTGTTTGGGTAATGTATACATAGTATGTGTAAATGTAAAATGAAATTTAAAGCTTGGAAAGTAATGGAATGTAAGTGTACCATTGTGGCAGTTTGCTAACTCTTGAGGAATGCTGGAATTCATGCTTGGTTTATGGAATAATGATGTTAAAATGTGTTGGTTGTTATGGCAGTTTCAGTGTGTGTAAGGTGGTGTGAAGTGGGACATGTAAATGAGCATAAAAAGGTGATTGAATTGTTGTAAATTGGATTGAAAAATTCTGCACTTGTTGGTGTATGTTGAATGTAATTGTAAGCTGCCAAAATGACCTATAATGTGTTGTGAATTATGTTTAGGTTGTGGTACAACCAGAATTAGTTTGAATGTTAAGTTTGGTGAGTGTTAAAAGTGATGCTTGATGTGTATGCAAGAAATGCAATAAGGCAATTTGAGTTTTAGGCCTATAACTTTAATTGTGTGGCTCCAATTGGTATGAGACCAACTGGAGGTGAAAATAGGCACAAAATGTGCCAACTTTCATGAAGGAAGCTTGCCAAAATTCTGCTTGCAAGGTAGCTTGAAAAATGACCAAATCCTGATTAAGTGCAAATAAGGCCTGAAAATTGACCATTTGGGCAGCAGTGAGTTTTTAGGCCATAACTCACTCAAAACTGGTCCAATTGACCTGAAATTTTAACCATGAATAGTTAAGGCCCATATCTACAAGTCTTATGAACACACCAAACCCAGAAATGACCATAAGCAAGTCAAACAGCTTGCACAAGTTCGGGTCCAAAAACTGGCCGAACCTAAAATGACTTAAAGTGACCTAAAATGACCAATTTTGGTGCAATTTGACCAGCAATAGTAAAATGACCATAACTTGGTCTACGTAAATCAGAATGACCAGCAATTTTGCCCCGCGTTCCATAAGACATATATCTACAAGTTTGTAGTTTTGACCGAAACCTGGAAACTGAGGGAACTAGGTCGTCTGGCTAGGTCAAACTAGTATCCCGGAATCCAGCAAGTTGCAAGAAAACGCAAAATACATATAAATGAATTTGGTAACATGTACCAACCCTAAAAGACTATCAAATGTGACATATTAGTAACACTAAAACCTAATTTACCTAAAACGCATCGAGGGCCGATATATTAGGTTGATTAAGTAAATAATAGCATTCAGTGAATTACTTATCAAGCATTATTGTTAGAGACAGTTTAATTAAGTACTGAAACACTTGAAATTGTGTTTCTTAGTTAGCAAAGACTCAGGAAAAGGGAAGGAAACACTGAGTCAAGACCAGGAGACAGTTATCAGAGGTTTGTGCACAATAGCTATTTCTTTTGAATTATTTTCAATTGAAATAAATTATGACTATTTGTATATTATTGTTTTAAATTCTGAAACTGTGAAAATTTATTTGAATGATATTTGATGGATACTTATTGATTGAAAAGCACTGTAAATGGTTTGAAACCACAGCTATCATGTACATTGATTGTATTCCTCGCTAGCTTGTCTAGTGGGATGAATTGAATTCCCTCTCTAGCTGAAGTATTGAGGTGTGTGCCTGTTGAAGACGAATAGAATGAGTACTCATATTTTTGCCAGCTAGCTATGTTATTCCTCATTAGTTATTGACTTTTGGGACGAATTGAATACCTCATTAGCCATCGACTTTTGGGATGAATTGAACTTTGAAACATGATTTCAAGCTGTGTGTGATTTATTGATACGTATTGTAAGATTTTGAAATGGAGTTTAAATTCTTATTGACATTCACTGTCTTTTGAATTTAACTATGTTTTGATTACTGAGATTTATTGTGATATTGTGTTAAATTCCTTATGATATTATTGTCTTCAATTTATTTATGGTTTTAAGTATCCATTATTTATTTAACTTATGAATTGTGATTTAAAGTTGTATTTGGTTAATGTTGTGCACCACTGAGATATTGTCTCAGTGATAGCTTTTTATTGTTGTCGCAGGTAGATAGACAGACAGGCGTGAACTAAATTTGCTAGTACATCCAGCGAGAGATTATCAGGTATAACGAGTATACCACATTTTGCATTTTGTACTGTAATGTATAACCACTGTATGTATATATTGTTTTTGGTTATGAGCAGTTGTAAATTAAAATTGTACATTGAAATTGTAAAGTAAATTATGAGTTATTTTGACTTGTAAAAAATTTTATTATATTTCTTGTATCTCAGTCTTTGAAAAATTACTGTGGATTTGAGTTGAGAAATATGTTGTGTTGAAAAATATGTTAGAGTTGAGATTTGGAAATATATTGAAGTGCCTTTTTACAGGTTTTCTGAAGAACTGTTTTATCCAAAATACAGATGACACTCTGCCAAATTTTTTACAGAAATTACTAATAGTCCAAATGAGTTGGGTGTTTCACTTCAGTTCACAAAGGTTTTTAACACCTGTAAATAGTGCTCACCACTGTAAAAGAAGTAAGAAAAATTTTTAAAATCCCTTGTAGTGTATTTAATGGGTTATCAGTAGACGGAGTTGGTAATTCATTAGGTATACTACGGGATCATGTTATGCCTTACAGAGGGGTAGGGTGTGACACATTATTTCATTAAATTTATCCACTTTCATTTTTGGTTGCCCAAGTAACCTATACTGGACGACTGGACTGGATAAATGGGTAAACTAGCACTGGGTATCAGGTACCTCGGGCCGTCACACCATCAGTCACATATGTATCTCCCGGTGTGCAACAGAACAACTAATAAGCTGTAATAACATTAGGCACAAGGCCAAGTCTCAATACAATGTCAGAATGGCTGAAAACCATGAAATCACAGAATGGCCTAATGCCATGTGCAGTACTGCTAACTGAACCCTATTGGCATGCCAAGCTATCCAAACTAATCTTGTTAGGTATACTAGGGCATTTCACACTTTTAAGTTTCACAATTTTTGGAATTTAAGTTTTTTTGTTACTATTCCATTCATTGGTCAACAAAAATATTGAATTTTGCATAGTCAATAGGTGCATTGGTTTTAATATCATCAACATACCACATTTTGCATTGAAAATTTGTTGGTATTGGTTGCCAATACCATTTTTAAGCTTAATGTTAGTTGGGCAGAATTTTCAGTTTTTATGCCTTGTGTTTACTGTTCCATTGGTCAATTTTGCAGTGGGAATTTGGCAAAATGTCAACATGAAAGTTGTTCCTTATTTTGTCTAGTTGAATTTCTCTTTTTGAATCACTCCATTTGGAGTTTTGTAGCTCAAGTTATAGTCCAAAAACCAAAACTGGCCGGATTGAAATTTTTCTAGACTGACCATATCTACAGTGCAGTAAATAGTGACTTCAACTCACTTGTTGGATAGGTTCTGGTCATAATTTGGGTTACGTTTCTTCATGAAAGTTTTTGTTCTATATCTCAGCTTGTTTTGGGTAAAATTTCAGGTCAATTGGACCATTCTACACTGAGTTATGGCCAAATGACCAAATACTATTCATTTGGTCATTCTGCAGAAACAGACTGCAGGTCACCCGGATTGGAGCAAGGTTTTGGTCCACTTGGTTTGGTCTTATGGGCATGGTTTCTTCACCAAAGTTGTGCCATTTTGTGTCTAGTTTCATGTAAAATTAGCCAAACACCAATTAAATCTCTACAATTCAAGTTATGGCTGCCCAAACCTACTGGACTCATGTCCAATTCTGCAGGTCACCATGGGCAGCCACACTAAACCTAAATCCCATCACTAAACACACTTCACTTCTTGTTTACCAATAACCAAATGGTCACTAATTGACCATTAAAACTCACTTTCATCATTACATGAGCAAACCCTATTGTTGTTAATTGTCCACATTTTCCATGTTCATACATGCCTAAACTTTGTATTTCACTTACACAATTAGGTTCAATTAATCATTTAATACCAAGGGCAGCCTATGGACCACTTTACTTCAAGCAAACTCATCAACCCTAATCAACCCTAAGCTGCCAAAATTATAAGAAATAAATACACATAATTTTTATTTTGTTTTTCTTACATTTTCTACTTATCTCATGGCATTAAGCATGAATTAAGTAAAAATAGTAAGAGTTTGGACACTAACCTCTTTTGACCACTTTCTTGGCTTGTTAAAACTTCAATCTCTCTTCAATTTTCTGCTACTTAAAGCTTCCTCAAGGTTTAGGGATAATTTTTTATGAAGGAAGTTTAGGGTTTTGGGGTGGAAAGCTTAGGGAAAATAATGCTTGAGCAAGAGCTTTCATGGAGGTTTTTTTTTTTCTCTCTTTCTCTCTTGTTTCAGCCTGTATGAAGAAGGAAACTGCTGGTTTCTTTTGTTTTTTTTATCTCATTTTAAGTTCATTTTTATCTCTTTTTATTAGTTTGTCAAATGGTGATTGGGTGGGGGTATGTTAATGACATCATGTGATGTCATAATTCCCATTTAATTCATTTTTTTTCTTTTCTTTTCTACTCATTTTCAATTCAATTTTTAGTAATATTTATTCACATTTTATGTCATAATAATTATTTACTTAACTGGACAAGTCGGCCAAAAATCATCTCTGAAGACGAAATGACCAAAATGCCCTCCGTTTGGCTTAACGGGCCAAAATTGTCTGTACCGATTGAAAACTTTTTCTAAATATTTTCTTGGCATTCTAATACCATAGGAACCTCAATGACCCTTCTCTGGAGTCCCAAAAATTATTTTATGAATTTTTCCCTGGGTCTAGGGCTCCTAGTTGCAAGAACCGTAACTTCCCACTAGGTTACCCATCGCTAGGGCACCGGCTCATTTAACTTGATTGTATTTTATTTCTAAAATTTTTTCTAAATTTTTCTTATTAATATTTGAGTTAATTATGGTTCCTCACTTGAATTTAAATATATTTTCGGATGTTCTAGCTGTCCGGACCGACACTGGTCACTAGAACAGTATAATGTATGGAGTTGCTACAGAGAGGGTGTTACAGCCAAAGCATCAAGGTCCCATTTCAAACCCTTAATTCAAGCACTAACATGCATATACTTAGACATTAATCGACTACCACTTCTATTTGAGTTAATCAACCTTAATTCCCATCAAATACATATAAGAATAAGTCACTAACCATGCATTTTCATGGCTGCCAAAACTAAGGTTCCCTAATACTCATCATTTCCTCAATTTTTCTCAGCAATTCAACTTACCCAAAGCTCAACACAAGGATTAGTGAAGGTAAATGGAAAGATTAAGCACTAACCTCAACTTGAGCTTAACAAATCCATGGAATTTCATCTCTTTTTTGCTGCCCACATACTGCCCATGGTGTGAAGACCACTTTTAATGAAGGGAGTTTGAAGAAATATGGCTTGAATCATGGTAGATTTGAGCTTATGCATGAATGGCCATGGAGGAAGCTTAGAAGAACATTTGGCCATGGAAGAACTTGAGAAAGCAATTCGGAAAAGTGAAAAAAATGAGGAAGAAAGTGAATTTACATGCTGTCCACTTGGTTTTATATGTCCACTAATCCCACTTAGTGAAGCACTAACCATAAATTAATGATTTAATTAGTTAAAGTTCCATAATTTGTACATTTGCCTCATTTCTTTTACTATTTAAATAATGTACCACATTTTTATTTTTCATGAAATTTTCAAAGTGTAATACCACTTATTTTTAATGGACATTGAGGTCAAACATCAACTCTAGATGTCAAATGACCACAATGCCCCTATTCGAGTTGTATTCCCAAATTTTCGGTAACACTGAGTTTTGTCATTTTCTCGATTTTTCGTTTTTCTTTATACTAATTAATTAATTTTTCTTTGATATTTCTAATGATATTTATACTTCAATAAGTCTTTAATTATGTCTCAAAACTAAATTTTGAGGGTTCCCTGCAGTCCTGGGGTTGGCTATTGCCTGCGCCGTAACTTCCCTGTGCGGTCACCCATCGCTGCAATGCTGGCTCGTTTAAGTTGGTTACATTTCATTGTTATTATTTTCCTTTGTTTTTCTTGCATTTTCCTCTATTGTATTTTACTACCTTATATCTCAACACTAATATTTAAATATAATTCCAAGCATCCTAGCTGTCCGGACAGACACTGTCACCGGAACAGTAGAATGCACTACTGAACATAGGGGTGTTACACAATTCGTCCCACTAGACAAGCTAGCGAGGAATTCAATCAATATATATGATAGCTCTGGTTTTAAACCATTTACAATGTTTTGCAAGCAATAAGTATCCATCAAATTTCTATTCAAACAATTTTTCATAATTCAAAATAATAACATACAAAATTCTCATAATTTATTTCAATTGAAAAGTCAAAAGAAATAACTATTGTGCACAAACCTCTGATCAATGTCTCTTGGCCCTAACTCAATGTTTCCTTCCCCTTCCCTGAGTCTTTATTAACTGAAACACACAATTTGAAGTATTTCAGTACTCATTTAAACTGTTTCTAATAATAAGGCTTAATAATTAATTTATTGAATTCTATTATTTTCCTTAGCCAATCTAAAATGTTGACCCTCGAAGCACTCTAAGTGAATTAGGTTTAATGTTACCAATATGTCACATTTTATAGCCTTTTAGTGTTGGTATATGTTACCAAATTCATTTTCAAGTATATTGCATTTTATTGCAATTTGCTGGATTTTGGTGTACTAATTTGACCTAGCCGGATGACCTAGTTCCCTCAGTTTCGAGTTTCAATCCAAACTACAAACTTGTAGGTCTATGTCTTATTGCACGCAGAGCAAAATTTCAGGTCATTTTGAGTTGTGTAGACTAAGTTATGGTCAATTTACCAATGCTGGACAGAATGTACCAAAATGGTAGGCTTAGGTCATTTTTAGGTCACTTTTGGTTCGGCTAGTTTTGGTACCTGAACTTGTGCAAGCTATTTGTCTTGGTTCTGACCATTTCTGGGCTTTATTATCTTCATACGAATTGTAGATATATGTCTAAACTATTCATGGTGAAAATTTCAGATCAATTGGACCTGTTTTGAGTACGTTATGGTCAAAATACTAACTACTGCCCAAATGGTCAATTTTCAGGCTTTCAAATCACTAATCCGGATTTGGTCATTTTTTAAGTCACTATTTAGGCAGAATTTAGGTAAGCTTCCTTCATGAAAGTTGGCACATTTTATGCCTAGTTTCACCTCCAATTGGTCTTATACCAATTGGAGTCGTACATTTAAGGTTCTAAGTCAAAATATACACTGCCCTACTACACACTCCTCATCACTTACCAATTACATATTGAACACTTACCAAATTACTTCCTTCATGCCAATTCTGGTTTGTACCTTACCATTAACACATTTAACAACACATTTTGGTCATTTTGGACAGCTTGTAACCATTCTCAATATGCACACTATAACATAGAATTTTCCAAAGTCCATTTACATCATTTAACCACATGAACATACCCCATTCACTTGCCCAATTCCAAACCATTAGACACATACACATGCTGCCATCAATAACAACAAAATTCAATAAACCAAACCATAAAACAACACATTTTAAACTACACCTTAAAGTCACCGATTTGCACATCTCCTTCAAATAGCTTCAAGGCTTCCAAAACCAAGTGCACTATCACATATACACTTAGTATACATTATCCAAATTATTTCTATATACATAAACACTTACATCAACATCTTAAACTACCATTAACAAGTAAAAAAAAAAACTAAATATGTTGAGTTCTCATGGCTGCCGAAATGGTGTACCACCATTAAAACATCAAACTTTAAAAATTCTCCCATAAATCAACTACCCACAACATCCACTCAAAGTTTAATGAAGCAAGATTGAAAAATACTCACTTACCACTTTTGAACTTCTTCAAAACCTCATCAAAACTTAACTTTCTTGCTCCAAGTATGCTACCCAAGGTATGGTGGTCAAGTTTAATGAAGAAAGCTAGTGTAAAGGATGGCTAAATCATAGTGAACTTGAGCTTGGAGTGTGGACGGCCATGGAGATTTTTCCCAAAGAAGTTTCGGCTGGTTCTCTTCCTAAGGTTGAAGATGAGTTCTGAACCTCCCAAGTGTCCCTTTAGGTGTCCAAATGCTGAAGTTAGTGGAGCACTATTAAACATTTTAATGTTTGTTTATTTAGTTTCTAATTTTTGCAATTTAGCCATCACACTTTCACTATTTACATAATATATCTTATTTTAATTTTTCATGACATTTTCAAAGTTTAATATCATTTATTTTTAATGGACATTTAGGTTACTCGGGGTGTCAATTGACCACAATGCCCCTATTCGGGTTGTATTCCTGATTTTTCAGTAACACCGAGTTTTGTCATTTTCTCGATTTCTCGTTTTTCTTTGTACTAATTAATTAATTTTTCTTTGATATTTCTAATGACATTTATACATCAATAAGTCTTTAATTATGTTTTCAAATTAAATTCCGAGGGTTTCCTGCAGTCCTGGGGTCGGCTATTGCTTGCGCCGTAACTTCCCCGCGCGGTCACCCATCACTGCAGTGCTGGCTCGTTTAACTTAGTTTCATTTCATTACTATTATTTTTCCTTTGTTTTTCTTGTATTTTCTTTTCTTGTATTTCATTATTTTATGTCTCCGCACTAACATTTAAATGTAGTTCTAAGCATCCTAGCTGTCGGACAACACTAGTCATCGGAACAGTAGAACGCACTACCGAACATAGGGGTGTTACAATGTTGATCATATCTGACCTAGACCCAAGATTTACTTCGAGGTTTTGGAAGAGGCTGCAGGAGTCTGTAGGCACTCAACTGCACTTCAACATAGCTTTTCATCCACAGACGGATGGACAGTTAGAAAGGGTGATTCAGGTAACCCTTAGAACTTAATGAATTGCTATAATTATTAAAGGAATGATAATAACAACCTAACACAAATGACAAGAATGACATGATATGATAGGTATTGGAGGATATTTTAAGAAGCTGCATCATTGATTTTGAAGGAAGTTAGGAGAAGTATCTTCCTTTGGTAGAGTTTGCTTATAACAACAGCTACCAAGCCAGTATAAAAATGGCTCCATATGAAGCATTGCATGGGAGGAGATGCAGGACTCCCTTATGCTAGATAGAAATGGGTGAAGAAAAGGTAGTGGGTCCAGATTTGGTGAGAGAGACTGAGGAAAAAGTGAAACTCATTAGAGACATTTTGAAAGTCACCTCAGACAGACATAAGTCATATGTCGACCTGAGGAGAAAAGATATAGAGTATGAGGTTGGCGATAAGGTGTTTCTCAAGGTATCACCTTGGAAAAAAGTGCCGAGATTTGGTAAGAAGGGTAAGTTAAGTTCTAGGTTTATTGGTCTATATGATGTCATTGAGCATGTGGGTCTAGTAGCCTATAGGCTGCTTTACCACCTGAGCTGGATAAGATTCACAACGTGTGCCATGTGTCGATGCTCAGGAGATACAGATCAGATCCTTCACATGTCATTTCAGCAGAGGAGATAATTATACAACCTGATTTAACATGTGAAGAAGAACCAGTCAGAATCTTAGCACGGGAAGTGAAAGAACTCATAAATAAGAAGATCCCATTAGAGAAAGCCTTGTGGAGACACCACAACACAGAAGAAGTGACATGGGAGAGCGAGGAGATGATAAGGCAACAGTTTCCTCGGCTCTTCACATCAGGTAAATTTCGAGGATGAAATTTCTATTAGAAGGAAGAATTGTAACGCCCTCACCATAGGTAGTCCATACATTCTACTGTTCCGATGACTAATATCTATTCGAACAACCAGAATGTTTGGAACTACACTTAAACTATAGTGAAGAGGCATAAATTGATAGAATAAATGTTAAGAAAATATAGAAAAAATTTAGAGGAAATAAAATAAAAATTTAGAGAGTTTATGAATTGGTATAAAATAATAAAAATAACCCGATATGCAATATGAAGGGCATTTTGGTCATTTCACCCCAAGAGGTGAATTTTGACCTAAATGTCAAATTAAAATTTAGAGAATAAAATAATTAACATAAATTTAAATTTATGAAATCAATTAGGAAAACAAGAAGAGAAAAGAAAAAAAAAAGAAAAGAAAAGAAAGGAAAAGAAAAGAAAAGAAAAGAAAAGAAAAGCTTATGGAAATTAAAAAATTTAAACTACAAAAATTAAAAATTATAAATAGACGCTAGAGGACAAACTCTCACCCACTTCCATCTTCTTCCTCTATTTATTCTCTCTCTGTTTCCCCCTTGGAGCCGGATGCATGCTCCCTCTTTCCTCCATTGTTATCAAGCTTTAAAGCTTGATTTCCCAAGCTTCTACCCATCAAAACCCATAGCTCACTTCATTAAAAATTTAGCCCACTCCATAAGGAAGCTATAGACACCCATAGGAAGCAAGAAAATTAAAGTTTGGGAAGCTCAAGGTTAGTGCACTAATCCCTCTTCTTCTCTTCATTAAACATGAAAAGCATGTTTAGCCAAGTATAAAATTCATGAAATTAAAAAGAAAATCTTGAGGAAAGAACCCTTGAATTTTCGGAAACCATGGAACCTTGAGGTTTATTGCTTTTAAGTGATGAAAAATAGTTCCATGAGAATGTGTGATAAGTTGATATGTTTGGGAGTTTGATTGCATAGTGTTTGTGAAAATTTGAAACTTTGAAAACTAGGGTTTATGTAAATAATTGAGGACTTTATTTAAATGCTTGAAATTTACTTATTGAGTTGAGATTGTTGCTTATAAAAGTATTATGCATGCAAATTGAAGTAAGGAGGTTGGCAGAGACTGAATTTTGGAAGTGTCAATTTTCTACAGGTTGGGACTCAATGAGTCCAGTGAGTTTGTGGAACCATAACTGAAAATGTGTGACTCCAATTGGTATGAGACCAATTGGAGGTGAAATTAGACTCAAAATAGCCCATTTTTCATGCAGATACCATGCCTAAATTTTATCAAAAACTTGACTAAACACGACCCAAATCCGGATTACCCTGCACCAAACCCAAAAAATGACTAAATGAATAGTACATATTCATTTGGTCATAACTCCCTCTATACTGGTCTACATTTGATACCATTGGAAAGTTTAGATATAGGGCTACAATTTTCATGAAGACCACTGAACCCAGAAATGCCAAAAACCAAACCAAATTGCTCACCTAAGTTGGGTCACAAAACTGTCCAGAAGTAGGTTGCCCAGAAACTACTGGACATAAACTTACCCGACCAGTTTTGGCAAAATGGCCATAACTTGGTCCAGAAGAACTCAATTGTAATGAAACTAGTGGCAAACTATCCACAAGATAAAGACCTACAAAATTGTTATTTTGACGAAAACTTAGAAATCAAGAGAACTAGGTCAAATAGTTAGAACAAGTTATTACATTAAAACTTGGAATCTGACCAAACTTCATTTGACCCCAGAACAGTCTTTTAGTCATATCTCCCACTCAAAAAATCCAATTGAGATGAGCCATATACCTGAGAGACAGGGATACAACTTTATTTTAGAAACCTTCCTCAAATTATGCCTGTAAGAACCTCAAAAAAGTGACCTGAAATCACTGACCTGAACTGAACACCTGTTGGCACAGTGTATATGAGCATAGGTCAGTTAATTGGCCATAAATAATTCCACCAAACTTGAAAAATTGTGATTCAAATTTATCGATGATCATAAGACAGAAAAATAATTTCTATAAAGATCACCTTGCCTAAAAGTGATTGCAGCATGTTCCATTAATTAGGCAAAATTTAAGTCTAAAAGTTGCTTAATTAAGGAACTAGAATCTAGAAATGAGTCAATTATGGTTATCTGACCATAACTTGAGTTCTAAAAATCAAATTGACATGATTCAAAAGGGAAAATAATGATAGGACATAGGGGAACAACTTCCATGAAGGAAGTGTGGCCAAACAGTGGCTACAAACTGATCAAATAGATAGGTAAATGTGAGACACAAAAACTGAAACTAAATAAAGGTCCATGAGATAAATTATCTTATGGTAGGGAATTTAACCCTAACAAGCTGTTAAATGCTGAACCACATAAAAGAGGTATATGGGACCTAATTTTCCACTATAAAGTGATATGAACACACAAATGAATATGTAATAATATGTAATTGCCCATAATATACCTAGACTTATTTATTTAGTTTGGATCGATTGGTATACCAATTATGGACTACAGATAACAGTACTGCCAATTGAGAAAATGATAAACTGATAATATATGTCTAGTATGATTGTTCTACAAGCTATATACCTACTTACTGGCCATTGTGCCAAACTTTATTCTGGCTTTACAAGCCTGACAACGGGCCTTGTGCCTGACCGCTAGCCTTATGCCTGATAGATGTATAATGGATAGATATATGGCTGTCTAACTAGTATACTCCCATGTATCTACCTTGGAAAATTTGTTATAGGTTTCTTGGGTACTGATAATAATTAATTAAGACTGAATATACAATAAGTAAACAGAAAAGATCCCGATAATTTAAATTGTTTTCAAAGTGAAATTAAAATGCAAATTACCTACAAATTATGAAATTGCCCTATATAGAATTATTATTTAAATTGTTCAGTTATTGTTATTATAAATTTATGCACTACTAAGTGTTATGCTTAGCGCGTTGGTTTTCCATCGCTTAGATATTGGAGATGTAACACCCCTATATTCGATAGTGCATTCTACTGTTCTGGTGATCAGTGTTTGTCCGGATAGCTAGAATGCCTAGAACTACACTTAAATGTTAGTGAGGAGACATGAAATGATGAAATAAATAAAAAGAAAAAACAAAAAAAATTAAGGAAAAATAAAATAGGAAAAATGAAACTAAGTTAAATGAGCCAGCACCTCAGCGATGGGTGACCGCACGGGGAAGTTACGGTACAAGCAATAGCCGACCCCAAGACTGCAGGGAACCCTCAGAATTAAGTTTCAAGACATAATTAAAGACTTATTGAAGTATAATTGGCATTAGAAATGTCAAAGAAAATTAAAGAATTAGTACAAAGAAAAACGAAAAATTTAAGAAACCGATAAAAATCGGTGTTAGCGAAAAATCGGGAATGTAATCCAAAGAGGGACATTTTGGTCATTTGACACCTGGAGTTGCCTTTTGACCTCAATGTCCATTAAAAATGAGTGATAGAACACTTTGAAAATTTAAAATTGTGGTACATAAAATAAATAATGAAAGAAATGGGATATAAATTGAATAATTAAAAGTTTAACATATAATATTGATTAATCAAACTTAAGTGGAGCACTAAGGAATATTTAAACATATTAAGGGACCACCTATATAAGGCTTAGTGGATAGCCATCTCCACTAAGTTTTTCTTCTTCTTGTCATACCCTACTCCTCTGTAAGGCATAACATGATCCCGTAGTATACCTAATGAATTTCCAAACTTCATCTACTGGTAACCTATTAAATACACTACAAGGGATTTTAAACCTTTTCTTATTTCTTTTTACAGTGGTGAGCACTTTTGACAGGTGTCAAAATATTTTTCACTGAAGTGAAACCAAATAATAAATCTGAGTATCAATAATTTCAGTAAAAATTTTGGCAGAGTGCCATCTGTATTTTGAATAAAACAGTTCTTCAAAAACTTGTAAAAAACACTTCCAATATATCTCTTCGATCCCAAACTCCAATAATAGTTTAACACAATAAATTTCTCAACATTTGTCAACTCAATTAAATATCAACTTTCTAGTGTTTCCAAAAGCTGAGATAAGAGAAATATGTCACAATATTTTTACAGGCCAAAATAATTTACAATTTTAGTTTACAACTGCTCAAGACTAGTACTATATATACATACAGAGTACAAACATTACAACAAAAACTAAAAAAATGATATCGCTAAGCCAATGTCTCAGTGGTGCAAAACATTAAGAAAATACTATTTAAAACCATAAACCATAAATCATATGAACTGTGGATACTTAAAATCATTGTTGAATTCAAAAGACAGTGAATGTCATAAAGAATTAAACTCCATTTCACAATATCACAATAAATATCAATAAATCACACACACAGCTTAATCATGATTCCATCGTCTAATTCATCCCAAAAGCCGATGTCTAGTGAGGAATAACATAGCTAGCTACCAATTATATGAGTACTCATCCTATTCGTCCTCAACTGGCACACACCTCAACACTTCAGTCAGAGAGGGAATTCAAAGCTAATTCGTCCCACTAGACAAGCTAGTAAGGAATTCAATCGATATACATGATGGCTGCGGTTTCAAACCATTTGCAATATTTTTCAAGCAATAAGTATCCACCAAATATCATTCAAACAAATTTTTCACAATTTAAGCAATAACATATAAATTGTCATAATTTATTTCAATTGAAAATTCAAAAGAAATAATTATTGTCCACAAACCTCTGAAGTGTAACCTCTTGGCCCTAACTCAGTATTTTCTTCCCCTTCCTTGAGTCTTTGCTAACTAAAACACACAATTTAAAGTGTTTCAGTGCTCATTTAAACTGTCTCTAATAATAAGGTTCAATAATTAATCTATTTAATACTATTGCTTTCCTTAGTCAACCTATAATGTTGACCCTTAATGCACTATAGGAGAATAAATTTTAATGTTACCAATATGTCACATTTTATAGTCCTTTAGTGTTGATACATGTTACCAAATTCATTTTCAAGTGTATTGCATTTTATTGCAATTTATCGAATTTCGGTATGCTCTTTTGACCTAGCCGGATGACCTAGTTTCCTCGATTTTCGATTTCTGGTCTGACTTACAAACTTGTAGGTCTATGTCCTAGTGAACTTTTACCACAAATTTTAGGTCATTTGGAGTTTACTAGACCAATTTATGGTCATTTTACTATTCTTGGTTAGATTGCACTAAAATGGCAAATTTAGGCCATTTTTAGGTCATTTCCGATTCTAGCAGTTTTTATACCCAAACTTATGCAAGTATTTTGACTTACTTATGGTCATTTCTGGGTTTTGGTGTCTGCATAAGAGTTGTATCTCTATGTCTAAACTATCTATCATATAAATTTCAGGTGAATTGGACCTGCTTTGAGTGAGTTATGGCCAAAACACTGACTGCTGTCCAAATGGTCAATTTTCAAGTTTGCAAAGTCACTAATCCGGATTTGGTCAATTCTCATGTCACTTTTTGGGCAGAATTTAGGTAAGCTTTCTTCATGAAACTTGGCACATTTTGTGCCTAGTTTCACCTCTAATTAGCCTCATACTAATTGGAGTCACACACTTAGGGTTATAGTATCATTTGCACACTGCCTTCTACATGCCTCTCAAACACCCAACCAAACACACATTCACCAACTATATCCTCACTTCCCCAAACCATTCTGCATTTGGTACTAACCATAACCATTTATTACTTTACATTATAGGTCAACTTGGACAGAATATAACAGCTTCACAATAGACCAAATGCAATCATAATTCACAAAGTCCAAACCCAACAATATATACACATAAACACTCCTAATTATTACACATACTTCTATCATCAAATTATATACCTTATCACTACTATTTCATGTACATATGCTGTCATTTTTTGTACCATACTTCAACAACATTTCATGAACTTAAACATTACCAATCTTCACCATGAGGCTGCCCAAGCAACCCATTCACATCAAACTTCCATTTTCACTTTTCAAACTTACCATTCAAACTTTATACATGGAAATCAACTTCAATACATTTAAACACTTAAATCAATACCCCAAATCACCAAATACATGAAGAAAACAAGTTAACATATTGAACTTCCATGGCTGCCGAAATGGAGCATCAACCTAACTCATCAAAACTTCAACTTTTCTTCCATAAATCAACTCACCACAACCTTAGTTACAATTTTAATGAAACAAGAAATGAAAACAACCACTTACCTCTTTTGAAGCTTCTTAAAAACTCACCAAAACTTATCTTTTTTGCTCCCTAATTTCTGCCCAAGGTGTGTGTAAAACTTTTAATGAAGAAACCTTAACCACTTGAAGCTTGGATCATGGATGCATGAAGCTCACAAATGGGACGGCAATGGTAGTTTAGGAGAGAAGTTGGGTTCGGCAACTTTAAAGGATTTGTGGAAGAAGAAGATGAAATGGTTAGTGCTCCACTAATTTATCCCTTAATAATTTTTTAAGGTGTCCATAGTGCTCCATTAATTTATTTTAATCTTATTATAGTTTAAAGTTTTCATAATTGCATTTAATCCCCACATTTCCCTAAATTTCATTACACATTTAATTTCCTTTTTCATGGGGCCCCCAAATTTTAATACTATTTATTTTTAATGGACATTTAGGTCAAAAGCCAACTCTAGGTGTCAATTGACCACAATGCCTCTATTCAGGTTGTATTCCTGAATTTTCGGTAACACCGATTTTTGTCAGTTTCTCGATTTCTCGTTTTTCTTTATACTAATTAATTAATTTTTCTTTGACATTTATAATGTCATTTATACTTCAATAGATGTTTTTTCAAGTCTTAAAAATATTTTCAAGGGTTTTCCGTGGTCCAGGACTAGTCAATGGTCCACACTGCAACTTCCTAGAGTGGTCACTCATCGCTACTGTTTTTGGCTCGTTTAACTTTCTTGCATTTCATTGCTATTATTTTTCCTTTGTTTTTCTTGTATTTTCCTCTATTATATTTCATTATTTTATGTCTCCTCACTAAAATTTAAGTGTAGTTCTAGGCATTCTAGCTGTTCGGACAGACACTGTCACACCCTACCCCTCTGTAAGGCATAACATGATCCCGTAGTATACCTAATGAATTACCAACTCCGTCTACTGATAACCCATTAAATACACTATAAGGGATTTTAAAAACTTTTCTTACTTCTTTTACAGTGGTGAGCACTATTTACAGGTATTAAAAACTTTTGTGAACTGAAGTGAAATAGCTAACTCCTTTGGATTATTTTGAATTTCTGTAAAAATTTTGGCAGAGTGCCATCTGTATTTTGGACAAAACAGTTCTTCAGAAAACCTGTAAAAAGCACACTTCAATATATTTCCAAATCTCAACTCCAACATACTTCTCAACACAACATTTTTCTCAATTCAAATCCATAGAAATTTTTTCAAAGTCTGAGATAAGGAAATATAATACAATTTTTACAAGTCAAATAACTCATAATTAATTTACAACTTCAAGGTACAATTTGAATTTACAACTGCTCAAAACCAAAACAAAATATACATACAGTGAATATACATTCTGATTAAAATGCCAACCGTGATATACTCACTATACCCAAAAATCTTTCATTTGGCGGTATTAGCGACCTAGTGCATGTCTACTGCGGCGGCAATAAAAGCTATCATTTGAGACAATGTCTCAGTGGTGCACAATATTAACCAAATACAACTTTAAATCACAATTCATAAACCATATAAATAGTGGATACGTAAAACCATAGTTAAATTCAAGACAATGAATGTCATAAGGAATTTAAACTCCAATTCACAAATTATCAAAATTCATAATAACACAATTTAGTCAAATAGTTTAAGAATGCCGTATTGTCAATTCATACACAATTTGATCAAATTACTGAATAACACAGTGTTGTCGATCAATATCACAATTTGATCAAATAACTGAATAATATTGTTTTGCAAATCAATAACACAATTCGATCAAATAACTGAATAATATCGTTTTGCAAATCAATAACACAATTCGATCAAATAACTGAATAATATCGTTTTGCAAATCAATAACACAATTCGATCAAATAACTGAAGAATACAGTGTTGCCAATCAATATCACAATTTAAGCCATTACACAATTTTTCCGTACATGTCGTGTTGTACACCACGACAAGACATACTCACCCCAATAATCGAAATCAATGAGGGAGGAAGCTAGCTATATAATGAGTACTCATCCACACTCACCTCAGACTGATAAGTCAAAGAGGGAGGAACATAATCATACTCACCCCAGACTGATAAGTCAAGGAGGGAGGAATAATCACACTCACCCCATTAATGGAGGAGGAACATAGTATCAGTGTCATGCCAATTGTGAGTCAAAACAATTCCAAACATTTTATTCAAATGATCCGTAAGAATCCAATAAATTTCCAAAGTTATAATTTCATTCACAAAATGGCAACACAATTCGTACTTCACTTCAATTTCCACAAAAACCATTTACAGTGCTTTTCAATCAATAAGTATCCATCAATATCATTCAAACAATTTTTCACAGTTTCAAACCATTCACAATGTTTTTCAATCAATAAGTGTCCATCAAACACATTTCCAAAATTTAAAACAATAATATAAAAATAGTCAATATTTATTTCAATTGAAAAATTCAAGAGAAATAGTTGTTGTGCACAAACCTCTGATATTTGTCTCCTGGTCCTGACTCAGTATTTCTTTCCCTTTTGCTGAGTCTTTAGTAACTGAGAAACACAATTTGAAGTGTCTCAGTGCTAATTTAATTTGCCTCTAACAATAATGTTCGATAAACAATTCACTGAATACCTTTGTTTGCTTAATCAACCCATATATCGACCCTCAATGTGTTCTAGGTAAATTAGGTCTTAACGTTATCAATATGTCATATTCGATAGTATTTTAGGGTTGGTACGTTTTACCAAACTCGTTTCCTTGTTTAGTGCATTTTAATGCAACTTGCTGGATTCCGGAATACTAGTTTGACCTAGCCGGACGACCTAGTTCTCTCGGTTTTCGGGTTTCGGTCAAAACTACAAACTTGTAGATCTATGTCTTATGGACCGCGGTGCAAAATTTTAGGTCCATCCGAGTTAAGTAGACCAAGTTATGGTCATTACACTATTGCTGGTCAAATGGCATCAAGTTAGGTCAATTTTAGGTCAATTTGGTCAACTTTGGTTCAGCCAGTTTTTGGACCCGAACTTGTGCAAGCTTTTTGACTTGCTTATGGTCATTTCTGGGCTTTGGTGTCTTCATAAGACTTGTAGGTATGGGTCTTAACTATTCATGGTTAAAATTTCAGGTCAATTGGACCCGTTTTGAGTGAGTTATGGCCTAAACACTCACTGCTGCCCAATTGGTCATTTTTCAGGTCCTAATTGCACCTAATCCGAATTGGTCATTTTCTTAGGTCACCTTGCAAGCAGAATTTTGGTATGCTTTCTCAATGAAAGTTGGCACATTTTGTGCCTAGTTCCACCTCCAATTGGTCTCATACCAATTGAGGTTACACATTTAAAGTTATAGGCTAAAATGTACACTGCCCTTAGTTACTTTGCTTAAACACACATCAATTACACACTTATATCACTACATGTCCACTTCCCCTTACCATTTCTGTTTTGGTTCATTACCAAAAACATATTCCACTCTACATTAACATCACTTTGGGCATATTACAATTATCCTCAACACACCAAATATAATTCGCATTTACAAGTTCTAAGTACAATCACATACACACCTAAACATCACTAATTCTCACATACACTTTACAAAATAATTTCATACACATATCCTTCAATCCTTAATGCCACAATTCTGCCCATATCTTCATGAACACATACACTTATCCAAGAGTATCAAGGCTGCCGAAATTGTCCTTCAACATCAAAGTGTCCTACAATTCATTAAATCCCATTCCAAGTGCAAAATTCACCATATACATGTGAAGTAATTCACTAGGTTATTAAATCATCATGATCGACACCATTTCTCATCAAATATATGCACAATTATTTCATCAATTACATGATTACATGGATGCCCAAAAATGGATATCTCAATACTCTTCAAACTTGAAAAATTTCCTTCACAAAACCAACACCCATAACATGTATACAAAGTTTATCAAAGAAATCTTCAAAAATGCTAACTTACCTTATGGTTGGAGCTTGTTAAACCTTGCTTAAACTTCTTAAATTTGGTATCAAACTCTTCCTTGTGATGTGTAGACAAACTTTCATGAAGAACCCTAGGTGATTGGAGTTGAAATGGAGGAGTGCATGGAGCTTGATTGAAAAATGGCCATGGAGGATTTTTCTTCTTCAATTCGTCTAAGTTAAGGGAGTGAGGAAGATGAACATTCTGCTGGATATAGTGGACTTACACCTGCCCCATTATGTGTTTATTATATTCCTTTAGTGGCCCACTCACTCAATTTTAACTATATAATAAGCTTACATGTTTTATTTACACATTTTTCACTCCATTTTGGCTATTTGTATTAGGTACCCTCAATTTAATTTTTCATTTTATTTTCTAAGTGTAATATTATTTATTTTTAATGAACATTTAGGTCAAAAGACAATTCGGGATGTCAGATGACCATAATGCCCTTGTTCGGGTTGCATTCCCGATTTTTCGGTAACACCGGGTTTTGTCTGTTTTTCGATTTCTCACTTTTCTTTGTACTAATTATTTAATTTTTCTTTGATCTTTCTAATGATATTTATTCTTCAATAAGGGTCTATTTAAGTCCTAAAAATGTTTTCCGTGGTTCCCATGATCCAGCTAGTCAACGGTCCACGCCGTGGCTTCCCGGTGCGGTCACCCATCGCTAGGGTTCTCGGCTCGCTAAACTTGGTTACATTTCTTTGCTATGATTTTTCCTTTGTTTTTCTTGTATTTCCTTTTCTTGTATTTCATTATTTTATGTCTCCTCACCCATATTGAAGTGTGGTTCTAGGCATCCTAGCTGTCCGGACAGCACTGGTCACCGAGACAGCAGAACGCACTACCGAACATAGGGGTGTTACAGACACTGGTCTCCAGAACAGTAGAATGCACTACCGAACATAGGAGTGTTACAATTCCCCCCTCCCCCCTTAAAATAAATTTTGCCTCAAAATTTTATCTGGCATCAGTCTCTAAACAGCTATGGGTGCTATCTCTTCATGTCCTCTTCACGTTCCTAAGTAGCTTCCTGGCCTGAATGATGGTTCCACAACACTTTCACCAAGGGTATCTGTTTATTCCTTAGCTGCTTCACCTCATATGCCAGAATTTCTATGGGTTCTTCTTCATATGAAAGGTCTGGATTTACCTCAATCTCTTCAACTGATAGAAAATGAGATGGGTCAGATATGTACCTCCTTAACATGGACACATGGAAGACACTGTGTATCCTTTCTAGCTCTGGAGGTAATGCCAACTGATATGCCAAAGGACCTACTCTTTCCAAAACCTCATATGGTCCAATGAAATGAGGACTCAGTTTCCCCTTTCTGCCAAATCTCATAATCCTCTTCCAAGGAGAAACTTTGAGGAATACCTTATCACCCACTGCATATTCAATATCTCTTCTCTTCAGATTAATATAGAACTTCTGACAGTCTGATGTAGCCTCGAGTCGATCTCTGATCAATATGATCTTTTCCTCTGTCTGCTGAACAATTTCTGGTCCAATTATCTTTCTTTCACCTACTTCATCCCAACATAGGGGAGTTCTGCACTTTCTGCCATACAAAGCTTCATATGGAGGCATCCCAATGCTTGATTGGTAGCTGTTGTTATAAGCAAACTCAATCAAAGGCAAGTGTGTATCCCAACTACCTTCAAACTCAATCACATAAGCTCGTAGCATATCCTCCAAGATCTGAATTACCCTCTCAGGCTGGCCATCTGTCTGTGGGTCGAATGCCGTGCTGAAGTTCAATCTAGTTCCTAGGGCTCTCTAAAGACTACTCCAGAATCTAGAAGTGAACCTAGGATCTCTGTCTGATACAATTGATACTGGCACTCCATGCAGTTTTACAATCTCATTTATGTACAATCTAGCCAATCTCTCCAAACTATAGTCCATCCGGACTGGCAAAAAGTGAGTAGACTTGGTAAGTCTATCAACTATAACCCATATTGTATCATGACTATTTTGTGTCCTCGGAAGTCCCATAACAAAATCCATAGTTATTCATTCCCATTTCCACTCTGGTACTGGCAATGGATGTAACAAACCTGCTGGTACTTGATGTTCTGCCTTCACTTGCTGACAAGTTAGGCATTTGGAGACAAAATCAGCTACATCCCTCTTCATACCCATCCACCAGTAATGCTCTTTCAGCCCTCTGTACATTTTAGTTCCACCAAGGTGCATAGCAAAAGGAGACTCATGTGCTTCCTTCATAATGATCTGTCTCAATTCCACATCATTAGAAACGCACATTCTGCCCTGATGTAGCAATAAACCATCATTTCTCACAGAAAATTCAGGTTTCTTGCCTTGCTGGACTTCTTTCAGTAGCTTCTAATATTTTTTATCATTCTGAGCAACCGTTCTGATCTGATCAATCAATATTGGTTGTACATGCCATGCAACTATTGTTTGTCCTTCATCATCAATCTCCAAACTGGCATGCTGTGCTTTCAACTCATGTACCATGGACAAAGGAGAAACTCTGAGACTTGCCATAGTCTTGCGACTTAAAGCGTCAGCCACCACATTTGCTTTCCCTGGCTGATAGTCAACTAAGCAATCATAGTCTTTAATCAGTTCTAACCATCTCCTCTGCCTCAAATTCAATTCCTTCTAGGCACCCTGGTACTTCAAGCTCTTGTGATCTGTGTAGATGTAGCATTTCTCCCCATACAAATAGTGTGTCCATATCTTCAGAGAAAAAACAATAGCTGCAAGCTTCAAGTCATGTGTTGGGTAGTTCCTCTCATGCTGTTTCAGCTGGCGTGATGCATAAGCAATGACATTCTGATTTTGCATCAATACACAACCTAACCCATTGTGAGAAGCATCACTATAAACTGTGTATTCTTTACCCAGGGTAGGTAAAGTAAGGACTGGAGCTTCAGTCAAACACCTCTTCAACTCATCAAAACTCTGCTGACATTTATCTATCCACTGAAATTTTACATCTTTCCGAAGCAGCTTAGTCAGTGGGGAAGCCAACATAGAAAACCCTTTCACAAATCGACGGTAATATCCGGCTAAACCAAGAAAACTGCGAATTTCTGTGATATTCCTGGGTGGCTTCCAATTAAGGATAGCTTTTACCTTACTGGAATCTACCTTGATTCCTTCAGCTGATAAAACATATCCCAAGAAAGAGATTTCTTTCAGCCAAAATTCACATTTCGATAATTTAGCGTGTAGCTATTTCTCCCACAAAGTCTGCAGCACAATCTGCAGATGTCTATCATGCTTCTCTACATCCCTCGAATATAACAAAATATCATCAATAAATACCACCACAAATTGGTCAAGATATGGTCTGAAGATAGTGTTCATCAGATCCATAAAAGCAGCTGGAGCATTAGTTAACCCGAATGGAATTACCAGAAACTCATAGTGTTCATATCGCGTTCTGAAAGCTGTTTTTGGAATACTCTACTCTTGTACTTTCAACTGATAATAACCAGATTGCAAATCAATTTTGGATAACACAGCTGCACCCTTCAACTGATCAAACAGATCATCAATGCGAGGCAATGGATACCTGCCCTTTATTGTCACCTTATTCAACTACTAGTAGTCAATACATAAGCAGAGAGTGCCATCTTTCTTCTTAACAAACAATACTGGTGCTCCCCAAGGTGACACACTAGGGCGGATGAAGTAGTTCTTACAACTGTACCTTCAACTCCTTCAATTCTGCTGGTGCCATTCTATATGGTGTTATAGAGATTGGATCCACACCAGGCATAACATCAATCTCAAACTGCACTTCTCTTTCTGGAGGTAATTGTAACACCCCCGTTTGCATAGCCTGGTAGATTTCACTGTTCCGGTGACCGGTGTCGGTCCGGATAATTAAGGAGATTAGAGTCACACTTAAGACAACTTGAGAAGCCATAAGCACAAATAATTAGTAATGTTCAATTAGTTAACTATAAATAAGAAAAACAGAACATAAGAAGTTAAACGAGCCGAGAGTCACAGCGATGTGTGACCTCCTCGGGAATGACTGCGAAGTCGTTTTAAACTCAAATTTCGAACCGTAAAAAGTGACGCCACGATCCTTAGGACCCTTATGAACACAGTGAAAAAGAGAAAATCATGAAAAGGAACTGTTAAGTCAGTCAAATAATTAGGTCAGGGAGCCGGAAGAAATATGAAATTATTTACAAACCGGGATGAACCGGTGAGGGGCAATTTGGTCAATTGACCCCGAGAGCTGACTCCTGACCTAACTGTCAAATAAAATCAGAGAAAAAAAATTTTCAGAATCGAGAATTAAATTAAAGAACTAATTAGAAAAAATAAGAAGAAGAAGAAGATAGAAAAGTCAAAGGTGATGACATCATGAATGATGTCAATAAGAAATTAATTAAGTTATTTATTAAATGGGATTTTGTGGTCTTCCATCAACTAAAATAAATTAAGAAAAGAAAAAAATTAACAATAAAAAGTCATCTTCATCTTCTCAAAAACGTCACTCTCTTCTCTCCCTCACAAAACCAACATGAAAGCTCAATTTTGAGCTTGAAAAACTAAAATCTAACCATACAAAATTGTCCTACCATAACTAGACCTTGTTTGGGCAACTAAGAAAGAAGATTCAAGAAAAAGAAAGAAGAAAAATTTGAAGAAAAGGAGGAAGAAAATTCTGCTCAAGGTATAGTACTATAAACTTCAATTTTTTTTGTTTAATTAGTGTTAGTGTGGCATCAAAAGCTTGTAAATAAACTTGAAATGAAACAAACATGGCAGAAGGACTAAACTGAAATTTCAGCCAGCCTAAAGAGAGTATGGATTGCATGAATTTAATGGGTTTGAATGAGTTTAGGAACCCTACTTAGTTGATTGATTATAGTTTAAAGTTTTGAATTTAGTTAATTGCACAATTTAAGTGAATTAGGGTTTGGAGGCTAGGGTTTGTGAACCAAATTTTGGAGAAATGCATAAATGATGACCTTGGTCTATTGTGAGATGAAAAATGGTCAATATTGACCAAAAGAGATGTGTGGGAATTGTTGGAATGAAAATCAAATTCGTAGGTCAAATGGTCATGCTGCTGGCAGCATGACCAAACCCACTTTGAAGGACCAAAATTCAAATTTTACAAGCCCAATTGATATGCCACCAATTGGAGATCCAAATAGACATAAAATAGCACAATTTTCATTAAGGAACCATGGCCAAAAACTGACTAAAACTTGGTGAACAAATTGACCAAAGTGAAATGAGAGCAGGCTGCCATCAAGATTAAATCGACCAAATGAACAGTAACTGTTCACTTGGTCATAACTCGAGTTAGGAAGGTCAAAATGACCTGAAATTTTACCAGCAATTAGATATGATATAGACCTAAAACTTTCATGAAGAACACCAACCCAAATTAGGCCATTAACCCATTCAAATTATTGAGAAAAGTTGAGTTTCCAAACCTACGATTCTGCAGAATTCTATTTGAGCAGTAATGTTTGAAGGGCTATAACTCTCTCTAGGAAACTCGGATTTAGGTGATTCTTGAATCGATGGAAACCTAAGACATAGTAGAACATTTCGTATGAAGAAATTTAGACCAAATTATGAACTTAACTTGGTCAAATTACTGAACAAATTTGGACCAAAAATCTGCCAGACCCAAAATACCAGTATGAACAGTGCACGTAAATAGTAAACTTATTTTGGCTATAACTTGAGCTACAAAACTCCAATTGAGGTGATCCAAAAATGAGAATACACTTAAGACAATAAGGAACATTTTCTATGAAGGAAGTTTTGTCAAATTCACACAGTAGATTGACCAATGGAACAGTGCAACTTAGGACTCCAAAACTGAAATTTACCAAATTTACCTAAAAGACTTAGGATTTGAGTAAACAACCAAAACCAACAAGTTTAGTGGCCAAAATGTGGTATGTGGGCGAAGTTGGAGTTCCCATACCTATTAAGCCTTAGAAAGTTAACTATTTGACTTGAATAGTGTAGTGAATAGTAACCCGAAACACAAAATTTCAAGAACGTCGAAATTAGCATGTTAGACCTAGGTATAAGTGAAGTTAAATTTATTTTTGGATTTATGTTAAATTACGGTACTAAAACACTATAAAATTGTGTGTTTCAGTGGAAAAGAATACCGGGACAGAACCCGAGGAGTCGAGTTAAGGCCAAAAGGCGACTCATTTGAGGTTTGTGCACAACGTATACTTTTTATAATCATCTTTTGCATACTATTTTGAATAATGTGAAATATTGAATTATGGCATTCTTATGATGTTTTGATTTAAATTGTTGAAAGTTATTATGTATATTGAAATGACAATGTTTAGCAAATTGTTAAGATAAGTTTTGAAACCACAGTGTCATGACCATATATTTGAACACCTCACTAGCACGACTAGTGAAGGTAATTAGTTTCGAATTTTGATTCCTTCTCTGGAGAAGTGTTGAGGTGTGCCAGTAGAAGAGGATGTGAATGGATATCCATATATTTGAGCTAGCTAGCCTTGTGATATGATTTCTCTTTAGCCTCTGGCTATTGAGATTCTATTTGTTTCGAATGGCATGATCTAACTGTGGGTTTTATGAAATGTGTTTTGATACTTTGAAATGAACCTGATTTGCATTAAAATCTCATAATTTATGTTTTTGTGTTTAATGCTCATGTTTAGTCAAATTTTTGAATAAATGTGATTCAGCTTTACCGAATGTCAGTGGGTCAGCAGCACCAGCCCCACAAATGCCGCAGTTCCCTGCACAATTCGCACAACAGATGGCTGCAATGTTTCAGCAAATGGCTGGGGGTATGTGCTGATTTGGTTAACCTATCCACAATCACCCATACTGCATCATGCTTCTTCTGAGTGAGAGGTAGACCACTGACAAAGTCCATAGTGACTCGGTCCCATTTCCATTCAGGTATGTTTATGGGCTGTAACAAACCTGATGGAACTTGATGTTCTGCTTTGACTTGCTGACATGTCAAGCATCTAGTTACATAGTCAACTATGTCCTTCTTCATACCTGGCCACTAGTATAGGAGTTTCAGGTCATGGTACATTTTTGTGCTTCCTGGGTGCATAGCATACACATTGTTATGTGTTTCTTTTTTCATTCATTAGAAGTAAAAATAACTCAAGCTCAACAAGGGTTCATGGCTGCCCAAAACGAAACAACATCACAAATCTCCAATAATTGTTTCAAACCATAATTTAAATTTCTCAATTTCAATCAATTCAAGTCCTATCACTTCCCATATATATACCCATATCAAACATCATCTTTAAACTCATCTACATCATTTAAACACATCAAAATCCCATGAATGTGTTGGATGCCTAAATGAAGGGCTCACCAAATATACATTAATTTACTCAATTTTTTCACAAATCAACACACCAAAAGCTCAGAACAAGATCTAATGAAAGAAAATGGGGAGATTAAGCACTAACCTCAACTTGGGCTTGATTAAACTTCACCAAAACTCCTCTTTCTTGCTTCCTACATGCTGCCCATGATGTGTAGAACAAGTTTAATGAAGGACTCTTGAAGAAATGATGGCTTGATCATAGGTGGATGAAAGCTTGTATTTTGGGCGGCCATGGATGAAGCTTAAAGCTCCAATTCGTCCATGGGAAGGGTGAGTAGAGAAGATGATGAAAAATGGGCAGATTAGTGTCCTTATGTGCCTCAAATAGTGCCACCTAACCCCACTAACTTAGATTAACATTTTAATAATCCAAAGTTTCATAATTCAATTTAATCCCCCCATATTTTCTCTAATTTTCATTACACATTTAATTTCCTTTTTCATGGGGTTCCCAAAATTTAATACTATTTATTTTTAATAGACATTTAGGTCAGAAAGCACCTCTAGATGTCAAATGACCAAAATACCCCACTTCGGGTTATATTCTTGATTTTTCGGTAACACTGATTTTTGTCTGTTTCTCAATTTTTCGTTTTTCTTTGTACTAATTTATTAATTTTTCTTTAATAATTCTAGTGTCAATTACATTTCAATAAATCTTTATTTATGTCTCAAAATTAAATTCCGAGGGTTCCCTGCGGTCCTGTGGTCGGCAACGGCCTTCCCGGTGCGGTCACCCATCGCTGTGGTGCCGGCTCGTTTAACTTAGCTTAATTTTCTCTCTTTTATTTTTGTTTGATTTTTCTTGTATTTTCTTTTTATTTATTTCATCATTATATGTCTGTTCACTATCACCGAAGTGTAGTTCCAGACATACTGACTTGCCTGGACTGTTATTTGACTACTGGAGCAATAGAATGTACAAAATATGTACAGTGGGGATGTTACAATGGGGCTGTAGAATTTAAGGGTACAGTGGACCCTTTAGAGGCAGAGCAATGGCTTGAAAGAATGGACAGAGTATTTAAGAAGCTACATTGCCAAGATGAACTGAAGTTTGAGTACTCTGTGTCGCTACTGTAAGGGGATGCGTATGATTGGTGGAAGACCATCCCCCACAGCTTAGCTGAACCACCAGTATTGACTTGGGATGACTTCATCAGAGAATTCAGACAGAAATACATCCCAGATGCATATGTTGACCAGAAATTGCAAGAATTTTTGAGTCTGAAACAAGGGAACCGATCGGTGGCAGAGTATGAGAGGGAGTTCTCCCGCCTGAGTCACTATGCGGAGAGTCTCCTTACTACCAGCAAGGCAAGGTGCAAGAGATTTGAGACGGGTTTGAAGCCCAGCATAAGGATGCAAGTTGTGGGATTTCGACACAGCAACTTCTCAGAGCTTATGTCTCAAGCACTTGAACTAGAGAGAATTGAATCAGAAGCAACCCCAGTGAAAGAAAAATCAGAAAAAGCTGAGAAATCAAAAAAAGACAAGGGGGAAAAATCAGTTGAACAGAGTTCTGGTGCTACCGCTGGAAAGAGAAAGAAGTTTAGTGGACCCAGCAGAGGTCGAGGTAGAAGATTTGGTAGGGGCAGATTTTCCGGACAGAGACCCCCTAGGTCTGGTCAGCAGTCGAGCAGGGGTTCACATTCTGCCCGCCCCTGTGAGACTTGTGGCAAGATTCATGGGGAGTGCTCGGGCCACCGAGCCTACTTTAACTGTGGTGGCAAGGGCCATATAGCTAAAGACTGTACTAGTGCTCCGAGATATAGTCCAGCTCCTACTACTGCCGAGGGATCTATTCAGAGTCCTGCTCCCAAAGGTTCACAGTCTGTTGGCACAGGAAGAGGCAGAGGTAGACGCACTGCTTCAGGCAGTCAGGGCACAGTTGGTCAGTCAAGACAAGGAAGTGCTTCAACCAGAATCTACACAAGGAGACAGCGAGAAGAGGCTAAGACTTCTGATGTGGTAGCTAGTACATTCTCTATCTCTGATCAAGAAGTATTTGTATTGTTTGATCCGGGTTCAACCCATTCATATGTTAGTGCTAGCATAGTTAGTTCACTTGCTGTTCCATGTGTGCAAATGGATTTTGAAGTGCTAGTAACTAGTCCGTTAGGACAAGAGGTCCGGGTCAACAGAATTTATAGAGACTGTCCTTTGGTGATCCAAAGACATGTTTTCCCGTCAGACTTGATTGAAATGCCCTTCAGAGAGTATGACATCATCTTGGGCATGGATTGTTTAGCCAGGCATCATGCCATGATTGACTATAGACTGAAGACAGTCACTTTTGATCTCCCTTTATACGGTGATGTGGTAATACACAGGGAGAGGCATTTACTGCCATCAAACTTCATTTCGGCTGCACTAGCTAGAAAAATGATCAGAAAGGGGTGTGAAGCATACTTGGCACATGTGATAGACACCCAAGTGGGGAGTCCAGCACTGAGGAACATCCCTGATGATGTATGTGATTTTTCGGATGTGTTTCCTGATGAATTGCCAGGATTACCTCCAGAAAGAGAGGTGCAGTTTGAGATTGATGTTATGCCTAGTGTGGACCCAATCTCCATAACACCATATAGAATGGCACCTGCAGAATTAAAAGAGTTAAAAGTACAATTGCAAGAGTTGCTTGACAAGGGCTTTATCCGCCCTAGTGTGTCACCTTGGGGAGCGCCAGTATTGTTTGTAAAGAAGAAAGATGGCACTCTCCGGTTATGCATCGATTATCGACAGTTGAATAAGGTGACAATAAAGAATAGATATCCATTACCCCGTATTGATGACTTGTTTGATCAGTTGAGGTGCGGTATGTTCTCCAAAATTGACTGAGATCGAGTTATTATCACCGAAAGTACAAGAGCAGAGTATTCCTAAAACTGCCTTCAGAACCCGTTATGGCCATTATGAGTTCTTGGTCATGCCATTCGGGTTAACTAATGCTCTGGCTGCTTTTATGGATCTGATGAATACTATCTTCAGACCATACCTCGACCAGTTTGTTGTGGTATTCATAGATGATATATTGGTCTATTCAAGGAATGCAGAAGAGCATGATAGACATTTGCGGATTGTACTGCAGACTTTGAGGGACAAACAGCTATATGCCAAATTGTCGAAGTGTGAATTTTGGCTGAAAGAAATATCTTTCTTGGGGCATGTAGTATCAGAAGAGGGCATCAAGGTAGATCCAAGTAAGATTGAAGCTGTCCTTAATTGGAGGCCACCTAGAAATGTCACAGAAATTCGTAGTTTTCTGGGTTTAGCTGGATACTACCGTAGATTTGTGAAGGGATTCTCCATGTTGGCATCTCCATTGACCAAGCTGCTTAGAAAAGATGTGAAATTTCAGTGGACGGATAAATGTCAACAGAGTTTTGATGAATTGAAAAGATGTTTGACTGAAGCTCCAGTCTTGACTTTACCTACTCCGGGTAAAGAATATACAGTATATAGTGATGCTTCTCACAATGGGTTAGGCTGTGTATTGATGCAAGATCGAAATGTCATTGCCTATGCATCACACCAGCTAAAACCGCATGAGAGGAATTATCCGACACATGACTTGGAGCTTACAGCTATAGTGTTTGCTCTTAAGATCTGGAGACATTATTTGTATGGGGAGAAGTGCTACATCTATACAGATCATAAGAGTTTGAAGTATTTGGGCACCCAGAAAGAGCTGAATTTGAGACAGAGGAGATGGTTAGAGTTGATAAAAGACTACGATTGTCTGATAGACTATCAGCCAGGGAAAGCTAATGTTGTGGCTGACGCCTTAAGTCGCAAGACTATGGCAAGTCTACGGGTTACTCCTTTGTCTTTGGTACATGAGTTAAGATCATTGCATGCCAGCTTAGAGATTAATGATGATGGGCAGACAGCAGTTGCATGGCATGTACAGCCAATGTTGATTGATCAGATTAGAATGGCTGCTCAGAATGATCAGAAGTATCAGAAGTTGATGGAAGAAGTCGCAGGCAAGAAACCGTAATTCTCAATCGAGAGATGACAACATCTTGCTACACCGAGGCGTAATATGTGTTCCCAATGATGTTGAATTGAGGAAGAACATTTTGAAGGAAGCACATGAGTCTCCTTTTTCCATGCACCTTGGTGGCACAAAAATGTATAGGGGGCTAAAGGAGCATTACTAGTGGATGGGTATGAAACGAGATGTGGCAGAGTTAGTATCCAAATGCCTAACTTGTCAACAAGTAAAGGTAGAGCATCAAGTACCCACTGGGTTGTTACATCCACTACCAGTGCCCAAATGGAAATGGGAAAGAATAACGATGGATTTTGTGATGGGACTTCCGAGGACATAGAAGAGTCATGATGCAGTATGGGTCATTATCGACAGACTAACTAAGTCTGCTCATTTTCTGCCAGTCCGGATGGATTATAGTTTGGGAAGATTGGCCAAGGTATACATCGATGAGATTGTGAGACTGCATGGAGTGCCAATATCCATCGTGTCAGACAGAGATCCTAGGTTCACTTCTAGATTCTGGGGTAGTCTTCAGAGAGCCCTAGGAACTAGATTGAACTTCAGTACTGCATTCCACCCATGCATGCATGGCCACCGAGAGGGTAATTCAGATCTTGGAGGACATGCTACGGGCTTGTGTGATTGAGTTTGAGGGCAGTTGGGATACACACTTGCCTTTGATTGAGTTTGCTTACAACAACAGCTACCAATCAAGCATTGGAATGCCTCCATATGAAGCTTTGTATGGCAGAAAATGTAGAACCCCGTTGTGTTGGGATGACGTGGGTGAAAGAAAGATGATTGGACCCGAAATTGTTCAACAGACTGAAGAGAAAATTAGGGTGATCAGAGATCGACTTAAAGCTGCATCAGAGCGTCAGAAGTCCTACATTGATCTAAAGAGAAGGGATATTGATTATGCAGTGGGTGAGAAAGTTTTCCTCAAAGTTTCTCCTTGGAAGAGAATTATGAGATTCGGCAGAAAGGGGAAACTGAGTCCTCGTTTCATTGGGCCATATGAGGTTCTGGAAAGAGTGGGTCCTTTGGCATATCGGTTGGCACTACCTCCAGAGTTGGAGAAGATACATAATGTTTTCCATGTGTCTATGTTGAGGAGGTATCGATCAGACCCATCTCATATACTACCAGTAGAGGAAATTGAAGTGAATCCAGACCTCACATATGAAGAAGAACCCATAGAGATTCTGGCTTATGAGGTGAAGCAGCTACGAAACAAGCAGATACCGTTGGTAAAAGTGCTGTGGAACCATCATTCAGGCCAGGAGGCTACTTGGGAACGAGAAGAGGACATGAGAAGACAGCACCCACAGCTATTCAGAGATTGATACCAGGTAAAATTTCGAGACGAAATTTATTTAAGGAGGGGAGAATTGTAACACCCCCGTTTGCATAGCCTGGTAGATTTCACTGTTCCGATGATCGGTGTCAGTCCGGACAATTAAGGAGATTAGAGCCACACTTAAGACAACTTGAGAAGCCATAAACACAAATAATTAGTAATGTTCAATTAGTTAACTATAAATAAGAAAAACAGAACATAAGAAGTTAACCGAGCCGAGAGTCACAGCGATGGGTGACCTCCTCGGGAACGACTACGAAGTCATTTCAAACTCAAATTTCGAACCGTAAAAAGTGACGGCGCGATCCTTAGGACCCTTATGAACACAGTGAAAAAGAGAAAATCACGAAAAAGAACTGTTAAGTCAGTCAAATAATTAGGTCACGGAGCCGAAAGAAATATGGAATTATTTGCAAACCGGGATGAACCGGCGAGGGACAATTTGGTCAATTGACCCCGAGAGCTGACTCCTGACCTAACTGTCAAATAAAATCGGAGAAAAGAAAATTTCAGAATCGAGAATTAAATTAAAGAACTAATAGAAAAAAAAAAGAAGAAGAAGATAGAAAAGTCAAAGGTGATGACATCATGAATAATGTCAAGAAGAAATTAATTAAGTTATTTATTAAATGGGATTTTGTGGTCTTCCATCAACTAAAATAAATTAAGAAAAGAAAAAAATTAACAACAAAAAGTCATCTTCATCTTCTCAAAAACGTCACTCTCTTCTCTCCCTCACAAAACCACCATGAAAGCTCAATTTTGAGCTTGAAAAACTAAAATCCAACCATACAAAATTGTCCTACCATAACTAGACCTTGTTTGGGCAACTAAGAAAGAAGATTCAAGGAAAAGAAAGAAGAAAAATTTGAAGAAAAGGAGGAAGAAAATTCTGCTCAAGGTATAGTACTATAAACTTCAATTTTTTTTTGTTTAATTAGTGTTAGTGTGGCATCAAAAGCTTGTAAATAAACTTGAAATGAAACAAACATGGGAGAAGGACTAAACTGAAATTTCGGCCAGCCTAAAGAGAGTATGGATTGCATGAATTTAATGGGTTTAAATGAGTTTAGGAACCCTACTTAGTTGATTGATTATAGTTTAAAGTTTTGAATTTAATTAATTGCACAATTTAAGTGAATTAGGGTTTGGAGGCTAGGGTTTGTGAACCAAATTTTGGAGAAATGCATAAATGATGACCTTGGTCTATTGTGAGATGAAAAATGGTCAATAATGACCAAAAGAGATGTGTGGGAATTGTTGGAATGAAAATCAAATTCGTAGGTCAAATGGTCATGCTGCTAGTAGCATGACCAAACCCACTTTGAAGGACCAAAAATCAAATTTTACAAGCCCAATTGATATGCCACAAATTGGAGATGAAAATAGACATAAAATAGCACAATTTTCATTAAGGAACCATGGCCAAAAACTGACTAAAACTTAGTGAACAAATTGACCAAAGTGAAATGAGAGCAGTCACATCGCATTAAATCGACCAAATGAACAGTAACTGTTCATTTGGTCATAACTCGAGTTAGAAAGGTCAAAATGACCTGAACTTTTACCAGCAATTAGATATAATATAGACCTAAGACTTCCATAAAGAACACCAACCCAAATTAGGCCATTAACCCATTCAAATTATTGAGCAAAGTTGAGTTTCCAAACCTGCGATTCTGCAGAATTCTATTTGAGCAGTAATGTTTGAAGGGCTATAACTCTCTCTAGGAAACTCGGATTTAGGTGATTCTTAAATCGATGGAAACCTAAGACATATTAGAACATTTCATATGAAGAAATTTAGACCAAATTATGAACTTAACTTGGTCAAATTACTGAACAAAATTGGACCAAAAATCTGCCAGACCCAAAATACCATTATGAACAGTGCACGTAAACAGTAAACTTATTTTGGCTCTAACTTGAGCTACAAAACTCCGATTGAGGTGATCCAAAAATGATAATACACTTAAGACAATAAGGAACATTTTCTATGAAGGAAGTTTTGTCAAATTCCAACAGTAGATCGACCAATGGAACAGTGCAACTTAGGACTCCAAAACTGAAATTTACCAAATTTACCTAAAAGACTTAGGATTTGAGTAAACAACCAAAACCAACAAGTTTAGTGGCCAAAATGTGGTATGTGGGTGAAGTTGGAGTTCCCATACCTATTAAGTCTTAGAAAGTCAACTATTTGACTTAAATAGTGTAGTGAATAGTAACCCGAAACACAAAATTTCAAGAACGTCGAAATTAGCACGTTAGACCTAGGTATAAGTGAAGTTAAATTTATTTTTGGATTTATATTAAATTATAGTACTGAAACACTATAAAATTGTGTGCTTCAGTGGAAAAGAATGCTGGGACAGAACCCAAGGAGTCGAGTTAAGGCCAAAAGGCGACTCATTTGAGGTTTGTGCACAACGTATACTTTTTATAATCATCTTTTGCATACTGTTTTGAATAATGTGAAATATTGAATTATGGCATTCTTATGATGTTTTGATTTAAATTGTTGAAAGTTATTATGTATATTGAAATGACAATGTTTAGCAAATTGTTAAGATAAGTTTTGAAACCACAGTGTCATGACCATATATTTGAACACCTCACTAGCACGACTAGTGAAGGTAATTAGTTTCGAATTTTGATTCCTTCTCTGGAGAAGTGTTGAGGTGTGCCAGTAGAAGAGGATGTGAATGGATATCCATATATTTGAGCTAGCTAGCCTTGTGATATGATTTCTCTTTAGCCTCTGGCTATTGAGATTCTATTTGTTTCGAATGGCATGATCTAACTGTGGGTTTTATGAAATGTGTTTTGATACTTTGAAATGAACCTGATTTGCATTAAAATCTCATAATTTATGTTTTTGTGTTTAATGCTCATGTTTAGTCAAATTTTTGAATAAATGTGATTTAAGTTTTGCATAAAGATTATTTTAGTATGTTGTACACCACTGAGTCCTAGTACTCAGCGATAGCTTCTATTGCTGTCGCAGATACAGAGACTAGAAGAGCAGCAGACCGAAATTCGAGGTGTGAGGAGCATCAGCTTAAAGTTTTCGGGTATAATTTATACCCCAATTGTAAATAGTTCTTTTGATGTATATATTTCACATAAATATATGGACATGTAAAAATGGGTCTTGAGCAGCTTGTACAAAAATTTGTATGAAGTTTGTAATAAAGTTTAGTTGTATTTCTTTTGATGTAAATTTTGTAAGAATGTATATAAATTGTGTTGTCACTAATGAAATGTATTGCTAGTGTGTTGAGAAATTTATTGAGTTTGATTGTGAAATTTGAAGTAGTGGTTGAGAAAATTTTTAGAAGTGCTTTTTACAGGTATTTGAAGAACGGTTTTCTCAAAATACAGAGGAAACTCTGTCAAAACTTTTATAGAATTTGCGGAAAACTAAAATGGACCAAAATATTAACTAGTTTTAATTTCAACTAAATGTTTTAAGTACTTACTAGAAAATGCTCACCACTTGTCAAAAATAAGAAAATTGTTTTAAAATCCCTTGTAGGGTACTTAATGAGTTATCGGTAGGTGAAGTTCGATAGTTCATTAGGTATTCTACGGGATCATGTTATGCCTTACAGAGGGATAAGGTGTGACCGTAATCCTGGCAATTCATCAGGAAACACATCTAGAAAGTCATATATTATAGGGATGTCCCTCAATGCTGGACTCCCCACTTGGGTGTCTACCACATGTGCCAAGTATGCTTCACACCCCTTTCTGATCATATTTCTAGCTAGTGCAGCCGAAATGATGTTTGATGGCAATAACTGCCTCGCCCCATGTATTACCACATCACTGTACTGAGGGAGACCAAAAGTGACTGTCTTCAGTCTATAGTCAATCATGGCATGATGCCTGGCTAATCAATCCATGCTCAATATGATATCATAATCTCTGAAGGGCATTTCAATGAGATCAGACAGAAAAGTATGTCCTTGGATCACCAAAGGACAATCCCTATACATTCTATTAACCCTGACCTCTTGTCCTACTGGACTTGTTATTAGCACCTCCAAGTTCATTTTTGTACAATGCGATAGCAATACAATCAATGATGCAAGCACTCACATAGGAGTGGGTAGAACCCAGATCAAATAACACAAACACATCTTGATTAAATGTTGAGAAGGTACCAGCCACAATATCAGATGTCTCAACCTCTTCTCTCTGTCACATTGTGTAGACTCTGACTGGAGCACTGCCTTGCTCTGATTGATTCACTGTGCCTTAGCTGCCTACTGGACTACCTCTACCCCTGCCTCTACCTCTGCTAGGTGGTTGTGAACCTCTAGCGACATGATTCTGAACTGACCCTTCTACAGTAGTAGGAGGTGGCCCAACTCTATGGGCACTGGTGCAGTCTTTGGCAAAGTGTCCTGTGCCTCCATAGTTATAACAGGCTCCTGTGGCCTTATAGCATACCCCACAATGATTTTTACCACAAGTTTCACATTGGCGGGGAGGGTAGGAACTTCTGGTAGTCTGCTAACCAGATGGAGGAGGTCTCTGTCCTAAAAATCTTCCCCTACTAGACTTTTTACCACCCCTGCTATATCCCCCAAAGTTCTTCCTCTTCCCAGTAGGACCACTGGAACTCTGATCTACTGACTTCCCCTCTTTCTCTTTTTCTGTCTTCTCTGATTTCTTTTTCTCTGGGGCTGCTTCTGACTCAATTCTTTCTAATTCAAGTGCTTGAGAAATAAGCTCAGAGAAGTTATTATGTTTTAATCTGACCACTTGTAGTTTGAGATTGGGTTTCAAGCCGGTTTCAAACATTTTACATCTTTCCCTGCTGGTAGAAAGCAGACTTCTTGCATAGTGGCTCAAGCGAGAAAACTCCCTTTCATATTCTGCCACTAATCTACTTCCCTGTTTCATACTTAAGAACTCCTGTAGCTTCTAGTCCACATAGACATCTGGGACATATTTTTGTCTGAACTCTCATAGAAAGTCATCCCAGGTTAGTACTGGAGGTTCCACCAAACTATGAGGAATGGTTTTCCACCAGTTATATGCGTCTCCCTGTAGTAGTAACACTGAATACTCAAATCTGAGCTCCTCTGTATAGTGTAGTTTCTTGAACACCCTATCCATTCTCTCCAACCATTGTTCTACCTCTAGTGGATCTACTGTCCCCTTGAACTCAGTAGCCCCGTATTTAATCAGCTTGTCATACTGCCTAGCTGAAAACTATGGTTGTACCACTGGTGTCTATAGTGGGGCTTGAGTAGGCATATTATCAGCCATTTGTTGGAACATTACAGCCATCTGCTGAGCAAATTGAGTAGGGAACTGTGATACTGAGGGGACTGGTGCGGCTGATCCATTCACATTGTGAAGGGCTGGGGCTTCCCCTTGTACCTCGGCTTCTATTGATTGATCGACTGAACGATCCCCTTCTTCCATAGTCAATTTGAGGATATTATACCTCCTGAACAAATAACACAAGGAAATTTCTTCCCATTAGTGCATATTTATAATGTAATGTACTGTATGTATTAAACAATGACATTGAGCAGTTGTACTATGAAGAAAGAATATTCAAATTACAGGTCAAAACAGAATTTAAAAACTAGCTCTGATACCACTAAAACATGTCACACCCTACCCCTCTGTAAGGCATGATATGATCCTGTAGTATACCTAATGAATTACTAAACTTCATCTACTGATAACCCATTAAATACACTACAGGGAATTTTAAAGCTTTTCTTATTTCTTTTTACAGTGGTGAGCACTTTTGACAGGTGTTAAAATATTTTTAACTGAAGTGAAACCAAATAACAAATCTGAGTATCAATAATTTTTGTAAAAATTTTAGCAGAGTGCTATCTGTATTTTGAATAAAACAGTTCTTCAAAAACCTGTAAAAAGTACTTCCAATATATCTTTTCAATCCCAAACTCCAATAATAGTTTAACACAATAAATTTCTCTACATTTGTCAACTCAATTCAACATCAACTTTCCAGTGTTTCCAAAAGCTGAGATAAGAGAAATATGTCACAATATTTTTACAGGCCAAAATAATTTACAATTTTAGTTTACAACTGCTTAAGACCAGTATAATATATACATACAGAGCACATACGTTACAATAAAAACTACAAAAATATGATATACTCAATATACCCAGCGAAATCTCAAAATGTAGCACAAGCAGCCTACTCTACTGCTCTGTCCATTTGTCTACCTGCAACAGCAATGAAAATGCTATCACTGAGCCAATGTCTCAGTGGTGCACAACATTAAGAAAATACAATTTAAAACCATAAACCATAAATCATATGAACCGTAGATACTTAAAATCATAGTTGAATTCAAAAGACAGTGAATGTTATAAAGAATTAAACTCCATCTCACAATATCACAATAAATATCAATAAATCACACACACAGCTTAATCATGATTCTATAGTCCAATTCATCCCAAAAGCCAATGGCTAGTAAGGAATAACATAGCTAGCTAGCAATTATATGAGTACTCATCCTATTCGTCCTCAACTGGCACACACCTCAACACTTCAGCCAGAAAGGGAATTCAAAGCCAATTCATCCCACTGGACAAGTTAGCGAGGAATTCAATCAATATACATGATAGCTGTGGTTTCAAACCATTTGCAATATTTTTCGAGCAATAAGTATCCATCAAATATCATTCAAACAAATTTTTCACAATTTAAGTAATAACATAAAAATTGTCATAATTTATTTCAATAAGTTTCCTTCCCTTTCCTCGAGTCTTTGCTAACTGAAACACACAATTTAAAGTGTTTCAGTACTCATTTAAACTGTCTCTAACAATAAGGTTCAATAATTAATTTATTTACTACTATTGCTTTTCTTAGTCAACCTATAATGTTGACCCTTAATGCACTCTCGGGGAATAAATTTTAATGTTATCAATATGTCACATTTTATAGTCCTTTAGTGTTGATATATGTTACCAAATTCATTTTCAAGTATATTGCATTTTATTGCAATTTATCGGATTTCGGTATGCCATGTTGATCTAGCCAGATGACCTAGTTCCCTGGGTTTTCGGTTTCTGGTTCAACTTACAAACTTGTAGGTCTATGTCTTAGTAAACTTTTGCCTCAAATTTTAGGTCATTTGGAGTTTACTAGACCAAGTTATGATCATTTTACTATTGCTAGTCAGATTGCACTAAAATGGCAAACTTAGGTCATTTTTAGGTCATTTCCGATTCTAGCAGTTTTTATACCCAAACTTGTGCAAGCATTTTGACTTGCTTATGGTCATTTCTGGGTTTTTGTGTCTTCATAAGAGTTATATCTGTATGTCTAAACTATCCATGGTATAAAGTTTAGGTCAATTGGCCCTATTTTGAGTGAGTTATGGTGAAAAACCTGACTGTTGTCCAAATGGTCAATTTTCAGGTTTGCAAAGTCACTAATCCGGATTTGGTCAATTCTCATGTCACTTTTTGAACTGAATTTAGGTAAGCTTTCTTCATGAAAGTTGGCACATTTTGTGCCTAGTTTCACCTGCAATTGGCCTCATACTAATTGGAGTTACACACTTAGGGTTATAGGCTCATTTGCATAATGCCCTCTACATGCCTCTCAAACACCCAACCAAACACACATTCACCAACTATATCCTCACTTCCCCAAACCATTCTGCATTTGGTACTAACCATAACCATTCATTGCTTTACATTATAAGTCAACTTGGACAGAATATAACAATCTCACAGTACACCAAATGCAATCATAACTCACAAAGTTCAAACCCAACAATATATACACATAAACACTCCTAATTATTACACATACTTCTATCATCAAATTACATACCTTATCACTACTATTTCATGCACATATGCTGCCATTTTTTGTACCATACTTCAATAACATTTCATGAACTTAAACATTACCAATCTTCACCATGAGGCTACCTAAGTAACACATTCACATCAAACTCCCATTTTCACTTTTCAAACTTACCATTCAAACTTTATACATGGAAATCAACTTCAATACATTTAAACACTTAAATCAATACCCCAAATCACCAAATACATGAAGAAAACAAGTTAACATATTGAACTTCCATGGCTGCCGAAATGGAGCATCAACCTAAGTCATCAAAACTTCAACTTTTCTTCCATAAATCAACTCACCACAACCTTAGTTACAATTTTAATGAAACAAGAAATGAAAACAACCACTTACCTCTTTCGAAACTTCTTAAAAACTCACCAAAACTTATCTTTCTTGCTCCCTAATTGATGCCCAAGGTGTGTGGACAACTTTTAATGAAGAAAGCTTAACCACTTGAAGCTTGGGTCATGGATGCATGAAGCTCACAAATGGGACGACAATGGTGGTTTGGGGGAGAAGTTGGGTTTGGTTACTTTGAAGGATTTGTGGAAGAAGAAGATGAAATGGTTAGTGCTCTACTAATTTGTCCCTTAATAATTTTTTAAGGTGTCCATAGTGCTTCACTAATTCATTTTAATCTTATTATAGTTTAACGTTTTCATTATTGCATTTAATCCCCACATTTCCCTAAATTTCATTACACATTTAATTTCCTTTGTCATGGGGTCCCCAAATTTTAATACTATTTATTTTTAATGGACATTTATGTCAAAAGCCAACTCTAGGTGTCAATTGACCACAATGCCCCTATTCGGGTTGTATTCCTGAATTTTCGATAACACCGATTTTTGTCGGTTTCTCGATTTCTCGTTTTTCTTTTTACTAATTAATTAATTTTTCTTTGACATTTCTAATGTCATTTATACTTCAATAAATGTTTATTCAAGTCTTAATAATATTTTCCAAGGTTCCCTGCAGTCTAGGGCTAGTCAACGGTCCACGCCGCAACTTCCCAATGCAGTCACCCATCGCTACTATTTTTAGCTCGTTTAACTTGGTTACATTTCATTGCTATTATTTTTCCTTTTTTTTTCTTGTATTTTCCTCTATTGTATTTCATTATTTTATGTCTCCTCACTAACATTTAAGTGTAGTTCCAGGTATTCTAGCTATCCGAACAGACACTGGTCACCGGAACAGTAGAACGCACTACCGAACATAGGGGTGTTATACTTCTTCTTCATTTTGTCATCAACCGAACCAAAGCTCCCAAGAATTCTCCCATGGCCGCCCCACCTTCAACCATCATCTACTTATGATCAAGCTTGGATCTTCACAAATTCCTTTAATAAAGTTGGACTACACATCTTGTGTAACACCCCTATTTACATAGCCTGGTATATTTCACTGTTCCGGTGACCGGTGTCGATCCGGATAATTGTGGGGATTAGAAACACACTTAAGACAACTAGATAAGCCCTGAACACAAATAAATAGTAATTTTCAATTGGTTAAGTTTTGATAAGAAAAACAGAACATAAGAAGTTAAATGAGCCGAGAGTCACAACGATGGGTGACTTTCTCAGGAAGGACTGCGAGGTCGATTTAAACTCAAATTTCGAACCGTAAAATGTGACACCGCGGTTCTTAGGACCATTGTGAACACAATGGAAAAGAGAAAATCACGAAAAAGAATTGTTAAGCCAGTCAAATAATTAAGTCAGGGATCCAGAAAAAATATTAAATTTTTTACAAACCGGGTCAAACCTGCGAGGGGCAATTTGGTCAATTGACCCTGAGAGCTGACTCCTGACCTAACTGTTAAATAAAAACAGAGAAATGAAAATGTCAGAAGTGAAAATTAAATTAAAGAACTAATAAAAAAATAAATAAAAAAAAGAAAAAAAAAAGAAAAAGGAAAAGTAAAAAGTGATGATATCATGCATGACCTCATGCATGATGCAATAATTATTATAATTAAAATTTATTTAATTTACATTTGTGTTCTTCCTAAAGACATAAAAAAAAAAGAAAAGAAAAAGAAGGAAAAAAAAAAAGGAAAGTCATCTTCTTCAAGCCGTCCATCTCTCTCTCTCTCCCTCTCCCTCACCAAAACTCCATAAAAGCTCATTTTGAGCTTGATCAAACCCTAAATCCCACCATAGAAAATTAAACTTCCATTATTAAATCTTGATTTCAAGCTTTGATAGAGAACTTGACAACAAAAAAAAGAAGAAAGGAAGAGGTTTTGAAGAGGTAAAAATTTAAAGAAAGGTGAGTAAACTAAACTTTGTATTTTTGGTTTAATTATAGTGTTTATGATTGAATTAACTTGGAAATAAACTTAAAATGAAATGAAAACAAGTGTTGGGGGACAAAGTTAAATTTCGGCCAGCTAAGGTTTGATGGGTGTAGACATGTGTTTTGATTGAATTAAAAGTGTAGGTAAGTTTGTATGAGAGTGGAAGTGATGTTGGTATGCTTAGAATTAATTAAGTGTAACAAATTGGTAAATTAGGGTTTGGCACCTAGGGTTTGGAAGGCAAAAACATGAGAATGTGTTAAATAGTGTGTTGGACTTTGTTTGAGGTGAGAAATGGTCATTTGTGACCAATTGGAGTATGTTAGAAGTGTTAGAATTAGGCTTGAATTCGGATTGGTTGTGGGCAGCCTGCAGGCAGCAGGACCAAGGTCCCTTTCAGGGACAAAAACTGAAATTTACAAGTCCAGTTGGTTTGAGGCCAATTGGGAATGAAAATAGACACAAAATGGAACATTTTTCATTTAGGAATCATACCCAAAAAGTGACCAAAACCTAGTGAACAAATTGACCAAATCCAGAATTGGCAATTTGACCTGTAAAAAATGACCAAATGAACAATGGTGTTCATTTGGCCATAACTTGGGTTAGGCAGGTCTAAATGACTTGAAATTTTACCAGTGGAAAGCTGAGATATAGACCTAACACTTTCATGAAGAACACAAACCCAAATTATGCCCTTAACCAAGTCATTTGGCCACCCAAATTTGGAGACCTAAAATTGCCAAAACCAGTTTGGTGCCCAGAAATCTGGGTTAAGTCTAATCCGGCAGCTATGACTCAAATGGCTACAACTTGAGCTACAAAACTCCAATTGGAGTGATTTAAAAAGGAGAATAAATTTAAGACAATAAGGAATAATTTCTATGAAGAAAATGTAGCCCAATTCTAACAGCAAAATGACCAATGGAATAATGCAATCTAAGACACTAAAATTGAAAATTGGCAATTTTGCTTAAAAGACTTAAGTTTTGAGAAAATAACCAAAACCAACAAAATTGGTGACCAAAATGTGGCATGTGAGTATAATTGGACTTCCATACCTTTTAGGCATAAGAAAGTCAATATTTTGACTTGAATAGTACTGAGACACTATAAATTTTGTGAGGCAAAGATACTGAGACACTATAAATTTTGTATTTCAGCTGAAAAAGACCCGCAAGGGATAAAAGACTGAGTTAAGGCCTAGAGGTGACTCACATCAGGTTTGTGCACAATAAACCCTATTTAAGCATTTTATCATTAAAAAAATTGATTTAGTACACATTATGAGTTTAAGAACTTTTGTGTTGCCACTTTGTGAATGAAAATGTAACTTTGGAAATTGATTTGATTTTTGCATGCAATATTTGAATAAATTGTTTTAAATTGATTTCGGATTCATGCTTAGCATAACAGTGCCATATTATTCTCCCATTTATGGGGTGAGATTGATTATTTTTCCTCCCTCTCTGGTTTACCAGTTGAGGTTGTAGATAGGATGAGTACTCATTATCTAGATAGCCACCTCCCTCATTGATTTCGATTAGTAGGGTTGTAGATTGCTTTGCCGTGGTGTACAATGCGGCATTGATTGAAAATTTTGTGTCATGGCTTCAGTTGTGTATGAATTGGCAACGCTGTGTTTATTAAATTATTTGACCAAAATTGTGCTATAATGAGTTTTGATAAATTGTGAAATGTGATTATGAAATATTCAAATTGTGAATTTGTCAAGGAATGTTTTATGTACTGCATTTCAATTTTTATTGTGCACCACTGAGTATTTTTATACTCAGCGATAGCTTATTTTGTTGTCGCAGAAAAGGGCAAGGAAAAAGTAGCAGAGTGAGCTGCTGGATTGGCGAGAACTTCTTTGATCACTTTTGTACAGGTATTTATTTGTACCCTTGTAATTATTTGATGTAAATATTGTAATGTTTTATTTATCAATGTAAAGTTGAGCAATTGTACAGTAACTTATAATAATGGTATTTTAGATTTTCTTTTTGTAAATTAAGACGTGTATATGTAAATTAAATTTTAAATGCAATGTGAATGAAATGACGAAATATTTTGAGATGACAAACTTTGATTGAATTGTCGAATTGATTTGAGTTATGTTTAACTGAGTAATTTTAGTGGTTGGGAGTTATGGAAACAATTAGTGGAAGTGTTTTTACAGGTTTTTGAAGAACTATTTCCTCAAAATATAGACGACACTCTATCGAAATTTTTATAAAATTTACAAAAAAATAAAATGGGAAAAAGTTTTAACTAGTTTTGAAACTTCAATTAGATGATTTTAATTCCTACCAAAATGCTCACCACTTCCAAAATGTAAGAAAATGGTTTTAAAATCCCCTGTAGTGTACTTAATGAATTATCGGTAGGTGAAGTTCGGTAGTTCATTAGGGATTCTACGGGATCATGCTATGTCTTATAGAGGGGTAAGGTGTGACATATTTTAGTGGTATCAGAGCATGGTTTTGCAATAAATTTTGACTATGTATGTGAATATTTCTTTGATAAGTACAACTGCTCAAGTATCTTTAATTGATACATATGACATATTTACATCGTGAATATGCACTAACAGAGGTCAACCTCCTTGTGTTTGATTTCAGGAAGTAGAAATTTTTGGGAAACGGAATGGAAGAGGAAGATCATTCCGTGGAACAATCTGTTGAGGCTGAGATTCAATGGGAAGCCCCAGCACTCTAGAACGTGAGTGGGTCAGGCACTCCAGCTCATACTCCAGCACCGCAGTTTCCTGCTTAGTTTGCACAGCAGATGGCTGCGTTTTTCCAACAAATGGCGGGAAATGTGCGACCTCAAGTTCAGATGCAAGCACCTGTAGCACAACCACAGCCCTTGGCTTGGCAATATGAAAAATTGATGAAATTTGGGGCCACTGAGATTAAGGGCACTGTGGATCCACTAGAGGCAGAACAGTGGTTGGAAAGAATAGAACGGGTTTTCAAAAAGCTACAGTGTACTGAAGAATTAAAATTTGAATATACAGTATCTCTTTTACAAGGGGATGCATATGAATGGTGGAAGACCATCTCCCATAGCCTAGTTGAGCCACCTATGCTGACATGGACAGACTTCCTGAGGGAATTCAAGCATAAATGGGTCCCTGATGCTTATGTAGATATGAAATTACAAGAATTCTTGAGTCTGAAGCAAGGGAATAGAACAATAGCAGAGTATGAGCGAGACTTTTCAAGGTTAAGCCACTATGCTGGAAGCTTAGTCTCCACCCCTAGAGACAGATGTAAGAGGTTTGAGTCCAGGTTAAGGCCGAATCTGAGGATGCAAGTTGTAGGATTCAGACACTAGAATTTTTCTGAGCTGATTTCACAAGCCCTGGAACTAGAAAGGATAGAATCAGAAGGGGCAGTGAAGAAGGGTACACAAGAGGAAGAGAAGACTGAAAAGACTACTGGTCAACCACCTAAAAGTGGTTCAGAGAAGAGGAAACAGTCTGGAGGATCTAGTTCTCGCAGATCTGGCAGAGGCAGATTCTCTGGCCAAAGACCACCCCGGTCTAGTCAGCAGACCCAGCAAGCTTCTCGAGGATATTTATCAATTCGACAGTGTGAGACCCGTGGTAGAACACACGGTGGGGTGTGTTTCAAGGCCATAGGTGCATGCTATAACTGTGGAGGGAGCGAACATTTTGCTAAGGATTGCACTAGTCTGCGCCGATCTGGACCTTCTGCTATATTTAAGGGATCAGGTCAAGTCTCTACACCTAGAGGGTCATAGTCAGCTAGTAGAGGTAGAGGCAGAGGTAGGGGTCCTGGTAACACTCCTGGAAGTCAAAGCACTACTAACGAGCCAGTACCCAGTGGCGCACCAGTCAGAGTGTATACCATGCGTCAAAGGGAAGAGGCTAAAATATTGAAATAGCTGGTATTTTCTCCATCATTGATCAAGATGTATATGTATTATTTGATCCTAGCTCCACAGATTCATATGTTAGTGCTAGTGTGATGTGTTTTACTGCTATTCAGTGTGTACCAATGGACTATGATGTACTAGTAACTAGTCCATTAGGCCAGGAGGTCAGGGTAAATAGACTATAGAGGGATTGTTCTCTGGTGATCCAAGGACACACTTTTCTATCTAATTTGATTGAAATGCCCTTCAGAGATTATGACATTATCTTAGGCATGGATTGGTTAGCCAGGCATCATGCAATGATTGATCAGAGATCAAGATCACTTTTGGTCTCCCTCAGTATGGTGATGTAGTAATACATGGGGAGAGGCAGTAATTGCCTTCAAACATTATTTCAGCTGCACTGGCCAAAAAATTCATTAGGAAGGGGTGTGAAGCATACTTGGTGCATGTGATAGAGACCCAAGTGGGTAGTCCAGTAGTGAGGGATATCCCCACAGTATGTGACTTTCCAGATGTGTTTCTTGATGAATTGCCAGGATTACCTCCAAAAAGAGAAGTGCAGTTTGAAATTGATGTTATGCCTGGTGTGGACCCAATCTCTATAACACCATATAGAATGGCACCTGCAGAATTGAAAAAGTTGAAAGTGCAGTTGCAAAAGCTACTTGACAAGGGCTTTATCCGCCCTAGTGTGTCACCTTGGGGAGCGCCAGTATTGTTTGTAAAGAAGAAGGATGGCACTCTCCGGTTATACATTGACTATCGATAGTTGAATAAGGTGACAATAAAGAATAGATACCCATTGCCCTGCATTAATGACTTGTTTGATCAATTAAAGGGTGCAGCTGTGTTCTCCAAAATTGACATAAGATCAGGTTATTATCAGCTGAAAGTATAAGAGTAGAGTATTCCTAAAACTGCTTTTAGAACTCGCTATGGCCATTATGAGTTCTTGGTCATGCCATTTAGGTTAACTAATGCTCCGACTGCTTTTATGGATCTAATGAACATTATCTTCATACCATACCTCAATCAGTTTGTTGTGGTATTCATAGATGATATATTGGTCTATTCGAGAAGTATAGAAGAGCATGATAGATATCTGCAGATTGTACTACAGATTTTGAGGGAGAAACAGCTATACGCCAAATTGTCGAAGTGTGAATTTTGGCTAAAAGAAATATCTTTCTTGGGGCATGTAGTATCGGTAGATGGTATTAAGGTAGATCCTAGCAAGTTAGAAGCTGTCCTTAATTGGAAGCCACTCAGAAATATTACTGAGATTCACAGTTTTCTAGGGTTAGCTGGATACTACTGCTGTTTTGTGAAGGGATTCTCCATGTTGGCATCTCCATTGACCAAGCTGCTTAGGAAAGATGTGAAATTTCAGTGGACGGATAAATGCCAGCAGAGTTTTGATGAATTGAAGAGGTATTTGACTGAGGCTCCAGTCCTGACTTTACCTACCCTGGGTAAATAATATACAGTTTACAGCGATGCTTCTCACAATGGGTTAGGCTGTGTACTGATGCAAGATCGAAATGTCATTGCTTATGCATCACGACAGCTAAAACCGCATGAGAGAAATTATCCGACACATGACTTGGAGCTTGTAGCTTTTGTGTTTGCTCTTAAGATCTAGAGACATTATTTGTATGGGGAGAAGTGCTACATCTACACAGATCATAAGAGTTTGAAGTTATTGGGCACCCAGAAAGAACTGAATTTGAGACAGAGGAGATGGTTAGAGTTGATAAAAGATTATGATTGTTTGATAGACTACCAGTCAGGGAAAGCTAATGTTGTGGCTGACGCTTTAAGTTGCAAGACTATGGCAAGTCTATAGGTTACTCCTTTGTCTATGGTACATGAGTTGAGATCAATACATGCCAGCTTAGAGATTAATGAAGAGGAGCAGACAACAGTTGCATGGCATGTACAGCCAGTGTTGATTGATCAGATCAGAATGGCTGCTCAGAATGACCAGAAGTATCAGAAATTGTTAGAAGAAGTCCGGCAGGGTAAGAAACCAGAATTCTCAATAAGAGATGATGGTCTATTGCCACACCAGGGCAGAATGTGTGTTCCTATTGATGTTGATTTGAGGCAGATCATTTTGAAAGAAGCACATGAGTCTCCTTTTGCCATGCACCCTGGTGGTACAAAAATGTATAGAGGACTAAAGGAGCATTACTGGTGGATGGGTATGAAGAGAGATGTGGCAGAGTTTGTTTCCAAATGCCTAACTAGTCAACAAGTGAAGGCAGAGCATCAAGTACCAACTGGGTTGTTACATCCACTACTAGTACCAGAATGGAAATGGGAGAGAATAACAATAGATTTTGTGATGAGACTTCTGAGGACACAGAAGAGTCATGATGCAGTATGGGTCGTAGTTGACAGACTGACCAAGTCTGCTCATTTTCTGCCAGTTCGGATGGACTACAGTTTAGAAAGATTGGCCAAGCTGTACATTGATGAGATTGTAAGACTACACGGAGTGCCAGTATCCATTGTATCTAACACAGATCCTAGGTTCACTTCTAGATTCTGGGGTAGTCTTCAGAGAGCCCTAGGAACTAGATTGAACTTTAGTACGGCATTCCACCCACAAACAGATGGCCAATCTGAGAGGGTAATTCAAATTTTGGAGGACATGCTACGGGCTTGTGTGATTAAGTTTGAGGGCAGTTGGGACACACACTTGCCTTTGATTGAGTTTGCTTACAACAATAGCTACCAATCAAGCATTGGGATGCCTCCATATGAAGCTTTGTATGGCAGAAAATGTAGAACCCCGTTGTGTTGGGATGATGTGGGTAAAGGAAAAATGATTGGACCCGAAATTATTCAGCAGACTGAAGAGAAGATTAGGGTGATCAGAGATCGACTTAAGACTGCATCAGACCATCAGAAGTCCTATATTGATTTGAAAAGAAGGGATATTGAGTATGCAGTGGGTGAGAAAGTATTCCTCAAGGTTTCCCCTTGGAAGAGGATTATGACATTCGGCAGAAAGGGAAAACTGAGTGCTCGTTTTATTGGGCCATATGAGGTTCTGGAAAGAGTGGGTCCTTTAGCATATCAATTGGCACTACCTCCAGATTTGGAGAAGATACATAATGTCTTCCATGTGACACCCCTTACCCGTCTACAGTGTACCCGAGCAAGTTATGCCACTCAGTGTGCCGGAACACCCCTATTTATATAGCCTGGTATATTTCACTGTTTCGATGACTAGTGTTGGTCTGGATAATTAAGGGGATTAGAAACACACTTAAGACAACTAGATAAGCCCTGAATACAAATAATTAGTAATTGTCAATTGATTAAGTATTAATAAGAAAAATAGAACATAAGAAGTTAAATGAGCCGAGAGTCACAGCGATGGGTGACCTTCTCGGGAAGGACTACGAGGTCTATTTAAACTCAAATTTCGAACCGTAAAATGTGACGCCGCGGTCCTTAGGACAATTGTGAACACAGTGGAAAAGAGAAAATCATGAAAAAGAATTGTTAAGCCAGTCAAATAATTAGGTCAGGGATTCAGAAGAAATATTGAATTATTTACAAACCGGGTCGAACCGGCGAGGGGCAATTTGGTCAATTGACCCTGAGAGCTGACTCCTGACCTAACTGTCAAATAAAAATGAAGAAACGAAAATGTCAGAAGCGAAAATTAAATTAAAGAACTAATAGAAAAATAAATAAAGAAAGAAAAAAAAGAAAAAGGAAAAGTAAAAAGTGATGACATCATGCATGACCTCATGCATGATACAATAATTATTATAATTAAAATTTATTTAATTTAAATTTGTGGTCTTCCTAAAGACATAAAAAAAAAAGAAAATAAAAAGAACAAGAAAAAACGAAAGTCTTTTTCTTCAAGCCGTCCATCTCTCTCTCTCCCTCTCCCTCACCAAAACTCCATGGAAGCTCATTTTGAGCTTGATCAAACCCTAAATCCCACCATAGAAAATTAAACTTCCATCATTAAATCTTGATTTCAAGCTTTGATAGAGAACTTGACAACAAAAAAAAGAAGATAGGAAGAGGTTTTGAAGAGGTGAAAATTTAAAGAAAGGTGAGTAAACTAAACTTTGTATTTTTGGTTTAATCCTAGTGTTTATGATTGAATGAACTTGGAAATAAACTTAAAATGAAATGAAAACAAGTGCTGGGGGACAAAGTTAAATTTCGGCCAGTTAGGGTTTGATGGGTGTATACATGTGTTTTGATTGAATTAAAAGTGTAGGTAAGTTTGTATGAGTGTGGAAGTGATGTTGGTATGCTTAGAATTAATTAAGTGTAACAAATTGCTAAATTAGGGTTTGGCACCTAGGGTTTGGAAGACAAAAATGTGAGAATGTGTTAAATGGTGTGTTGGACTTGGTTTGAGGTGAGAAATGGCCATTTGTGAGCAATTGGAGTATGTTATAAGTGTTAGAATTAGGCTTGAATTCGGATTGGTTGTGGGCAGCCTACAGGCAGTAGGACCAAGGTACATTTCAGGGACCAAAACTAAAAATTTACAATATTGGTTTGAGGCTAATTGGGAATGAAAATAGACACAAAATGAAACATTTTTCATTTAGGAATCATGCTCAAAAAGTGACCAAAACCTAGTGAACAAATTGACCAAATCCGTAATTGGCAATCTAACCTGTACAAAAATGACTAAATGAAGAGTATTTGTTCATTTGACCATAACTTGGGCTAGGCAGATCTAAATGACCTAAACTTTTACATTGGAAAGCTGAGATATAGACCTAAAACTTTCATGAAGAACACAAACCCAAATTATGCCCTTAACTAAGTCATTTAGCCACCCAAAGTTGGTGACCTAAAACTGGCAGAACCAGTTTAGTGCCCAAAAATCTGGGTTAAGTCCAATCTGGCAGCCATGATTCAAATGGCTATAACTTGAGCTACAAAACTCCAATTAGAGTAATTCAAAAAGGAGAATAAATTTAAGACAATAAGGAAAATTTTCTATGAAGAAAACATAGCCTAATTCTAACAGCAAAATGCCCAATGGAACAGTGCAATCTAAGACACCAAAACTAAAAATTGGCAATTTTGTTTAAAAGACTTAAGTTTTGAGAAAACAACCAAAACCAACAAAATTGGTGACCAAAATATGGTATGTGAGTATAGTTGGACTTCCCATACCTTTTAGGCATAAGAAAGTCAATATTTTGACTTGAATAGTACTATGAATAGTAACCTCAACATGAAAGTATTTAAGAATGAAGTTTAAGCATAGTGAGATTAATTATTGAAATTATTGTGAGGCAAAGATACTGAGACACTATAAATTTTGTGTTTCAGCTGAAAAAGACCCGCAAGGGATAAAAGACTGAGTTAAGGCCTAGAGGTGACTCACATCAGGTTTGTGCACAATAAACCCTATTTAAGCATTTTATCATTAAAAAAATTGATTTAGTACACATTATGAGTTTAAGAACTTTTGTGTTGCCACTTTGTGAATGAAAATGTAACTTTGGAAATTGATTTGATTTTTGCATGCAATATTTGAATAAATTGTTTTAAATTGATTTCGGATTCACGCTTAGCATGACAGTGCCATATTATTCTCCCATTTATGCGGTGAGATCGATTATTTTTCCTCCCTCTCTGGTTTACCAGTTGAGGTTGTAGATCGGATGAGTACTCATTGTCTAGATAGCCACCTCCCTCATTGATTTTGATTAGTAGGTTTGTAGATTGCTTGGCCGTGGTGTACAATGCGGCATTGATTGAAAATTTTGTGTCATGGCTTCAGTTGCGTATGAATTGGCAACACTGTGTTTATTAAATTATTTGACCAAAATTGTGCTATAATTAGTTTTGATAAATTGTGAAATGTGATTATGAAATATTCAAATTGTGAATTTGTCAAGGAATGTTTTATGCACAGCATTTCAATTTTTATTGTGTACCACTGAGTATTTTTATACTCAGCGATAGCTTATTTTGCTGTCGCAGATAAGGGCAAGGAAAAAGCAGCAGAGTGAGCTGCTGAATTGGCAAGAACTTCTTTGATCACTTTTGTATGGGTATTTATTTATACCCTTGTAATTATTTGATGTAAATATTATAATGTTTTATGTATCAATGTAAAGTTAAGCAGTTGTATAGTAACTTATAATAATGGTATTTTAGATTTTCTTTTTGTAAATTAAGACCTGTATATGTAAATTAAATTTTAAATGCAATGTGAATGAATTGACGAAATATTTTGAGATGACAAACTTTGATTGAATTGTAGAATTGATTTGAGTTATATTGAACTAAGTAATTTTGGTGGTTGAGAGTTGTGGAAACAATTATTGGAAGTGTTTTTACAGGTTTTAGAAGAACTGTTTTCTCAAAATACAGACTGCACTCTACCGAAATTTTTATAAAATTTGCGGAATAATAAAATGGGCAAAAGTTTTAACTAGTTTTGAAACTTCAATTAAATGATTTTAATTCCTACCAAAACGCTCACCACTTCCAAAATGTAAGAAAATGGTTTTAAAATCCCTTGTAGTATACTTAATGAATTATCGGTAGGTGAAGTTCAATAGTTCATTAGGTATTCTACGGGATCATGTTATGTCTTACAGAGAGGTAAGGTGTGACATCTTGGGCAGCACTTTGGGAGTAAAAAGGGAAGGATTTGAAGAAGTTTTAGCAAACTCCAAAAAGATGTAAGTGCCATTTGCCTTTCCTTGCTTCATTAATGTTTGTATAGAGGTTGAAAAGTGTTAAATGGTGAAGAAATTTGAAGGATTTGAGGAGTTAATGATGTGTAATATTTTTAGCAGCCATGGATATTGAAGTAGTTTGAGTTGTTGTTACATGAAATTGATGGGTAATGAAGTTAATTAGGCCAATTATATGTATTAGTAATTTAATTTCTTGTGTATGCTTAAATTGAGTAAGGTTGTGAAATGTATATGGAAGATTGAAGCAAATGTATAATTGGACAGTTTTGATGTATGTAAGAGAGCTTTACTTTCATGTATATTAATGTTGATTATGAGTTAATGGAATGTACATTAGTGGTTTTGATCAATGGATTAGGGTGTGAAGGTTTGTATAAGAGTTGGATATTGATTTCATTGAATTGAGTGTAATGGATATTTACTTCAATAGAATAACTGCTGGATGTTTAAGTGAATTGAGTATTGTTGGACATTTCATTTCATTAAACTGAGTTATTGGTGGACAAATTAACAAATTGAGTTATTGTTGGTCATTTGACCAAATTGAATTGTGAATGGTAAACATTAGAAATGCCAATCTTCAATGCAGATTTAGGTTGTTTTAGGGCAGTATACATTTTAAGCCATAAGTGGAAAATTGTGACCCCAATTGATATGAGACCAATTGAAGGCAAAATTAGACATGTAATGAACCAACTTTCATGTGGAAGTGTTGTCCAAATTCTACCTAGAAAATGACAAAAAAAATGACCAAATCCGAAATTGCCTAACATATGAACCTAGATTCTAACCATATGAACAATAGTCAGTATTTGGCCATAACTCACTCAAAACAGGTCCAAATGACCTAAAATTTATACCGTTTGAAACCTTAGACATAAAGCTACAACTTTGGTGAAGACCACCAAGCCCAGAAATGCCAATTACCAAGTCAAAATGATCACCAAAGTTGGGTTACAAAAACTGGCCGAATTGACTTTAACCTAAAAATGACCTAAACTTTGCAATATAAGTGCAACATGATCAGCAATAGTAAAATGACCATAACTTAGTCCATAGAACTCCAAATGACATGAAATCAGTCCCAAAATTTCAATAAGACATAGATCTACAATATTGGTAGTTTGACCAAAATCCAGAAATCAAGGGAACTAGGTCAATTAAGTTGATTACGTTGACACACTAAATCTGGAATTGGTACAATTGACCATTAAGTCCAGAAAATTCAAATAGGCATATCTCTCACAAGAAATCTCCCAATATAATGAGCCATACCAATCTGGAAAGCTAAGAAAGAGGCCTAAAACATTGTTTTAGACAACTTCCTCAAATTATAAATGTATAAAGTCAGAATTTAAGGTCAAGCTATTGACTTAATTGAGGACCATGCCAATATAGGACCTTTGAGTCCAAGTTAACAATTTATCTATAAAGAATTCTATAAGACTTCAAAAATGGTAAGCAAAATTTTTTATTGTCCCTAAGACATAGGGCAACAATACTTATGAAGAATGCTAGACCTCAATGTGAATACAAACAGTCCAAATAAATTAGTAAAATCAGAACTGAAAGTGCTTAAAAAGGAAACTATAATTTAGATTTGACTTAGTTATGGTTAATTGACCATAACTTGAGCTATATAACTCCAAATAGAGTGATTCAAAAAGGAAATTAAAGAAGACACAATGAGAAACAATTTAATGAAGAGAAATCTGTTAAATTTACCTGTAGCTTGGTCCAATAGACAGTAAACATTGGCCATGAAATTTAGAAAATGGCAATAAAATGCAATAAGCTTTAAAATGAAATTGGTAACATATACCAACACTTAGAGACTATAAAATATAACAAATTGGGAACATTAAAATTAATTCACTCAGTGTGTATTAATGGTCAATATTATAGGTTGACTAATGAAATGAATTGAAGGGAATGATACCAAGAAAATTTAGATATTGGGTTTTATTGTTTGAAACAATTTAACTGAGTACTGAAACACTTTAAATTATGTGTTTCAGTTGAAAAGGATATTGAAAAGCATAAGGAACATTGAGTCAAGGCCTAGAGGTGACTCAAATAAGGTCTGTGCACAATATTTTTTTTTATATTCACTGCTTTTACTAGAAAATTTATTTGGAGAAATGAGTTATGAATAGTTTTTTATTGTTTTGGCTTTAGGAATATTATTTGGAAATTATTGTATTGCCTACTTTGCAAATGGAAATTTTGAGATAAAATATGATTTATAGTTTGTATGAAATATTTAAATGTTATGATTTGGAATTGTTTTGATTCATACTTGGCATGGCAATATTACTATTTTTCTCCTCCATTTATGGGGTGAGTATGACTATATTCCTCCCTCTTTGACTTACCAGTTTGAGGTGAGTATGGATGAGTACTCATTATCTAGCTAGTCACCTCCCTCATTGATTTCGTTTAGTGGGGTGAGTATGTCTTGTGGTGGTGTACAACATGGCATGTTCGGAAAATTTGTGTCATGACCTAAGTTGTGTTATTGATTGGCAATACTGTGTTATTTAATTGTTTGATCAAATTTGTGTTATATGAGCTTTGAAAATTGTGACATGAAATTGTAAATTATTTGAATTGTAAATTGTCAATAAAACTTTTATATACCGCATTTTAAATTGTTATTGTGCACCACTGAGTAAATTTTACTCAGCTATAGCTTCTTCATTGCTGTCGCAGGTAGACAAACAAATAAAGTAGCAGGTAGGCTGCTTGTGACTTCGCTTTGGGATTTTGTCGGGTATATTGAGTATACCACTTCCTTGAAAATATTATTATAATATATGTGAACTGTATGTATATATTGTATGTCACATCTTATCCCTCTGTAAGGCATAGCATGATCCCGTAGAATACCCAATGAACTACCTAACTTCACCTACCAATAACTCATTAAGTACACTACAAGGGATTTTAAAATCATGTCTTACATTTTGGAAGTGTGAGCATTTTAGTAGGAATTAAAAATATTTAATTAAAGTTTCAAAACTAGTAAAAATTTTTGTCCATTTTTATTTGTCCGCAGTTTTTGAAAAAATTTTGGTAGAGTGCTCTCTGTATTTTGAGAAAACAGTTCTTCAAAAACCTATAAAAACACTTTTAATAATTGTTTCCACAACTCCCAACCATTAAAATGACTCAGTTCAACATAATTCAAATCAATTCCACAATTTAATCAAAGTTTGTCATCTCACAATATTTCATAATTTCATTCACATTGCATTTAAAATTTAATTTACATATACATGTCTTAATTTACAAAAAGAAAATTCAAAATAATATTATTATAATTTACTGTACAACTGCTCAACTTTACATTAATACATATGACATTACAATATTTACATCAAAATAACTATAAGGGTATAAATAAATACCCGTACCAAAAAGGTCATTGTAGTCTTTTATCTCAATAGTAGCTCACTCTGCTGCTTTCTCTTTCCCCTTATCTGCGACAGTAAAATAAGCTATCGCTGAGTATAAAAATACTCAGTGGTGCACAATAAAAATTCGAAATGCAGTACATAAAACATTCATTGATAAATCAGAATTTAAATATTTCACAAATTATCAAAACTCATTATAGCATAATTTTGATAAAATAATTTATTAAACATAGTGTTGCCGATTCATACACAACTTAAGCCATTACACAAAATTTCCAATTAATGCCGCATTGTACACCACGACAAAGCAATATACAACCCCACTAATCGAAATTAATGAGGGAGGTGGTTAGCTAGCTAATGAGTACTCATCCGATCTACAACCTCAACTGGTAAGCTAGAGAGGGAGAGAAATAAATGATCTCAACCCCATAAATGGAGGAGGAATAATGTGGTACTGTCATGCTAAGTGTGAACATAAAATCAATTCAAAACAAAGTACTCAAATAATTTAGGAAAGATCCCAAAAAATTTCTAAAGTCATTTTTGCAGTAACAAAATGACAATAAAATTTATAAATAATACAGCGTTTCCATAAAAGCATAACAAGTCAAATTTTCACTTAGAAAATAATTACATAATTTATTGTGCACAAACCTGGCGTGACTTGCCTCTAAGTCTTGACTCAGTCTCTTAGATTTTTTGGGTCTTTTTTAGCTGAAAAACACAATTGACAGTGTTTCATTATATTGTCTTACTATAAATCCAATAATTAAATTCATATATGCTCAATTATCGCCCCAATATGCTTAAACTTACTTTCTCGGAAATTTTCATGTCGGGGTTACTATTCATGGCACTATTCAAGTCAATTTATTGACTTTCTAATGCTTAATAGGTATGGGAAATCTAATTATACTCACATATCACATTTTGATTACCAATTTTGTTGGTTTTAGTTGTTCCTTCAAATTTTAGGTCTCCTAATTACAAATTTCAATTTTCTAGATTTGATGTCCTGTTTTGTACTATTCATTGATCATGTTGCTGTGGAAATTTGACTAAGTTTTCTCCATAGAAGTTGTTCCTTATTATCTTACCTTTATTTCCTATTTTGAATCAGTCCATTTGGAGTTTTGTAGCCTAAGTTATAGCCATTTGAACATGGCTGGCCGGATTTGGTTTTACCCAGAATTCTGGGCAAATTCTGGATAAAGGCAGTTTTTGTGGGTTAATTGCAGGTTAGTTTTTGGATAGCTTATGGTCAAATTTTGGGTTTGTTTTCTTCATGAAAGTTGAAGGCCTATGTCTCAGCTTTCTACCGGTTAAATTTAAAGTCATTTGGACCTTCCTAGACCAAGTTATGGTCATTTACGTAACTACTGTTTATTTAGTCATTTTTATACAGGTCAGTTTGCCAATTCCCGATTTGGCCTAATTGTTCACTAAATTATGGTTACTTTCTAAGAATGATTCCTAAACAAAAAATGTGCCATTTTGTGTCTAGTTTCATTCCCAATTGGCCTCACACCAATTGGGTTGGTAAATTTTTAGTTTTTGTCCCTGAAAGGGACCTAGGTCATGCTGCCTGCAGATTGACCCTCTCCAATTCGAATTTAAACTTGCTTCCAACAATTCATACACACCACAAATGATCACAATTGACTATTTCACATCTCAAACATGGTTAATAACATCATTTGGCTAATTCTCAAATTTTTCTTCAATTTTTCAAATGGTCAAAACCCTAGCTACACACAAAGCTCAATCTAATGCAATTTAAAGTGTATATTCATGTTCTACACACCTAATTCACCTCAAATAGTCATTCAAAACCATCAAACTCAGTCATAACAAACCCTAACCCTAGCTGGACAAATTTCACATTTGGTCCTCTAACAAATATTTTCTTTTGATTTTAAGTTGAACTCTAAGTTACTTGAGCTCAACACACAAATAAGAAACTAAAATTTCATAGTAAATTGCTTACCTCTACTTGAACTTCACTCAACCAATTTCTTCTCTTTTTCCTTCTTTCTTTCTTGCTCAAGCTTCTTCTCAAGGTTCAATAACACTTTTTTTTTAAGAAAAGTAAGGGATTCAGGGTTTAATTTAGGGTTTAGAAAGCTTGACATTAAGCTTTCATGGTGGAAATTTGAGAGTGAATTAGGAGAGAGAGAGAGAGCTACGGAAATGGAAGAAGATTGGTCCTTTTATTATTATTTTTTTTCATTTTATGTGTATTTATGCAAAATTTGATTTAGTCAAATTGGTTAGTTAAATTAAAATTAATTTTGATGTCATATTTTATGTCATTTGGTGATGTCATTATTCAAATTCTCTTTTCTTTTTCTTTTTCCTTTATTTTTCCATTAGTTTTTTTATTTAATTCTTGATCCTGAAATTTTTTTTCTCCAATTTTATTGGACAGTTAGGTCAGGAGTCAGCTCTAGGGGTGAATTGACCAAATTGCCCCTCGCTGGTTTTTATCCGGTTTGTTAGTTATTCGATATTTCTTTCGGATCCCTGACCTAATTATTTGACCTGCTTAACAATTCTTTTGCATGATTTTCTCTTTTCCACTGTGTTCACAATAGTCCTAAGGACCGCAGCGTCACATTTTACGGTTCAAAATTGATCTTACAGTCCTTCCCAAGAAGGTCACCAATCGCTGTGACTCTCGGCTCATTTAACTTCTTGTGTTCTGTTTTTCTTCTTTATACTTAAATATTTGGCAATTACTAATTATTTGTGTTCAGGGCTTATCTAAGTGTCTTAGATGTGGTTCTACTTCTCTTAATTGTCTGGACCAACACCTGTCATCGGAACAGTGAAATATACCAGGCTATACAAATTGGGGTGTTACATTGTACTTGGTCTTGTGCAGTTATAAAATAAAGTTATAAATTATTTTGGCCTGTCAAAATATTATATTACAATTCTCTTATTTCAGCTATTGAAATACTCATTTATTTTGCACTTTATCTTTGGAATTGCTAAAAATGATATTGAATTGAGTTTGAACTGTGTTGAAAACGCTGATTTAAGTTGAGCCATATTGGAGTTTGGAATTGAACAAATATATTGGAAGTACTTTTTAAAAGTTTTTGAAGAACTATTTTGCTCCAAATACAGATGGCACTCTGTCAAAATTTTTACAGAAATTATAGATACTTTAGACTTGTTATTTGATTTCACATCAGTTAGAAAAAAAAAAAAAATTAACATCTTTCAAAAGTGCTCACCACTAAAAAAAGAAATAAGAAAAGGTTTAAAATCCCTTGTAGTATATTTAATGGGTTATTAGCAAACGAAGTTTGGTAATTCATTAGGTATACTACGGGATCATGTTATGCCTTACGGAGGGTAAGGTGTGATAGGAGACCAGTCCGAGCAGTCGCAGCAACAGCACCAGTAGTGCCCTGACAAAGCTCTGACTAGATCTGTCACTGTCCAGAGTCACCTCATTAGTCTTTTGTATTTTGGCAGGGCCCATGTATAGCCTAGTATTTTGGTTCATTATATCTAATCATGATGTAATTACTAGTTATGATGTATTTAATTTTGGACTTGTAATTAAACTTTGAGATTGAAATGAAAACTTGTAATTTATTATCTATGAATTTCCATATGAACGCAATACATGATACTTAATTTTGAGATCTCATAAATAGTTGTGAATGATATGATAAAAGTGAATATGATATGAAAATGTGTGAATTGACTATGAACATGTTAACAGCTGATTAGTGGAACCAGCCAGATGCTAATAAAATAGGGGAGGCTCTGTCCGGGTCTCCACAGAAATAAGTTATAACAAAAAAAAAATTTCTACACATGGATTACTACTTTTAAATGATATTAAAAGTTTACAATAGATATAATAAAATAAGATAGGGTGCTCCGGCACCGAATGTGGCACTTCTTGCCCGGCTTTACAGTAGACGGGTAAGGGGCATCACACAAAGAATGGGAAATGGTAATTTACCTTCACTAGGATTGAATTTTGTAGCTAGAAAAACCTTGTAACAGAGAATTGCTTGCCGAAGAAGTCTGAGAGCAAAAGGAATAGCAAAGTGTGAAGTGACAACCCATTGCCAGTATATATAGTCCCATGCATTCAATGCTTGTGAGGCTTGAGGATATTTAATGTTTTTCTAATACCCGAGACATCTTCGAACGTGCTATTTAAATTTTTATTACTTCGAAAGGGAACCAATAATAGAACAGACTGGATAAAGATAGAATAAAAAATAGATTGAATAAAAGGTGTTGGGACCACAGATTAGATGAGAGATCAGATGAAGAGGCTTCAGACAAGACAAGGATCAAATAAAAGAGATCGAGGGGTAAGCGAAAAGTACAGAGAGATTAGATGAAACGACTTCAGAAAAGGAAACAAGAAAGAATAGGTAATGAGATATCGGATGAAGGCACTTGATAAAGAGGTCGGAGAAAGGAAACATGTGACGCCCTTTACCCGTCTTATCACACCCTACCCCTCTGTAAGGCATAACATGATCCCGTAGTATACCTAATGAATTACCAAACTTCGTCTACTGATAAACCATTAAATATACTACAAGAGATTTTAAACCTTTTCTTATTTCTATTTACAGTGGTGAGCATATTTGGCAGGTGTTAAATTTTTTTTATTTTTTAACTGAAATGAAACCAATTAACAAATCTGAAGTATCAGTAATTTCTGTAAAAATTTTGGCAGAGTGCCATCTAGATTTTGAATAAAATAGTTCTTCAAAAACATGTAAAAAGCACTTCCAATATATTTCTTCAATCCCAAACTCCAATATGGCTCAACACAATTCAATTTCATCAACACAATTCAAACTCAGTTCAATATCATTTTCAGCAATTTCAAAGATAAAGGGCAAAATAAATGAGTATTTCAAAAGCTGAAATAAGAGAATTGTGACACCCCTTACCCGTGTACAGTATACCCGAGTAAGTAATGCCACACGGTGTACCGGCACACTCTATTATACCTTAATAAATTTTCATCAATAATTTTGATTATAGCTTGTGAAATATGTTTTATTTAAGTCATTATTGAAATTATAATTTATTTGAGGTTCCAAAAATTTTTAAAGAAAATCCGGCAGAGTACCGGCTAAAAATGGAGAAACCAGTTCTTCGGAATCTGTGAAAACACTTCCAAATAATTTTCAAACAAACCCAACTTCATTTCATCAACAGAGTCTCAATATCAAAAACTCAACAATATTTCTCAATTTCAGTTCTCAATAGCCTTTTCATTTCTCAAACATCCATTTCTCAGGGTTCTCATATATATAAATAACAATTAAAAGCTCAAATTACTTCCATACATAACCATAAATCTTTATTATTTACATGAATCTCAAAATACATTACATAATCCCAAATACATATGAGAAAATAAAAATTTAATTACAAAATGACAAAATGACACCTAGTGCCCTACCAATGCACTGCAAGTGATGAGGTGACGAGGACACAGTGTAATCTGCAGAATGCACTCACCCATGCGTGGTCTACTGGGCTCACGATCAGGATCTCCAGTACCTACGCGTGGCAAAAGCAACGCGCTAAGCAATAATGCTTAGTGGTGCAATAATATAATAAAAGAAAATAGCAAGAAAATAAATGTGTATAGAATGTGTATGCTTTCTTTGTTTGGTATTGGTATATTCATTATTTCATTAACTTTGTTCACTTTTATTCATTTGGTTGCCCCAAGTAACCTACACTAGACGATCGGATCGATAACGGGTAACCGCACCGGGTACCTAGTACTCGCCGTCACACCATCGGTCACATATGCATCTCCAGGTGTAATGCGGCTAACAAGTCAGAATAATATCAGGCACAAGGCCAAGTCTCAATACAAAGTCAGAATGGCTAAAAGCCATGAAATCACAGAATGGCATATTGCCATGTGCAGTACTGCTAACTAAACCCTATTGGCATGCCAAACTATCCAAACCAATCTTGTTAGGTATACTAGGGCATTTGAAACTTTTAAATTCTTCAATTTGTGAATTTCATGTTTTTGGTGTTACTATTCACCTCATTGGTCAACAAAAATGTTGACTTTTGGATATAAAATATGTACATTGACTTTGGCACTCCCAACATACCACATTTGGTGTTTAAAACTTGTTGGCATTAAGTGTTAATACCATTTCAAAGTGTAAACCCACACAAGCAGAATTTTCAGTTTTGGTGAGTCAACTTCACTATTCCATTGGACACTGTTACTGTGGGAATTTGAAGAAATGTAAAACATGAAAGTTGTTCCTTATTTTGTCTAGTTGAATTTATTTTTTTGAATCACTCCATTTGGAGTTTGTAGCTCCAGATATGGTCCACAAACCACAGCTGGCCGGATTCCCATTCTGCAGAAAATACCATATCTACAGTAACAAGAACAGTAATTTCCACTACCATTTGGGTTAGGTTCTGGCCATAATTTGGGGTAGGTTCCTTCAGGAAAGTTGTTTGTCTATGTCTTAACTTATTGCTGTAAAAATTTCAGGTCAATTGACCAAAGCTACAGTGAGTTATGGCCAAATGAACAGTTACTGTCCATTTGGTCAATTCTGCAGAATCAGTGCAGGGTGTCCGGATTGGGGCCAAGTTTTGGTCCTCTTGCTTTGGTCTTTTGGGAATGGTTTCTTCAGCAAAAATGTGCCATTATAAACCTAGTTTCATGTCCAATTGGCCAAACATCAATTGGACTAACACAGCCAAAGTTATGGCTGTGTAATTGGACTGAAATTTCAGTCCATTTCTGCTGCCCTAGGGCAGCTTACTCCTTCTCTTTGTAATCCCATTTTTGAGTCCAAATTGTGCTCAACATACCTAAAATAGTCACTAATTGACCATTAACAAGTTCTCTAATAATTTCCTAAGCCAAGTCACATTTTCACCTTTCCAAACCCTAATGTCCAAATCAATTTACTCATAAACCTTAATTAACATACTTAGTTCAATATCCATGCATATTAATACCTTAACCCTCATTTCCAGCTACTCTAAGTTTATTAAACAATCAAACTCAATCTTCCATAGGGCTGCCGAAAATTGAAGGTACCTTAACACATGTAATTTACATCAATTTCTTAAATTCTCTTAGCTCAAAATGATGTTCTAACTAAGATTACAAGAGTGAGAATAAAAGTGTAGCACTAACCTTGATTGGGCAGAATTTCCAAAGCCCTAAACTTCACTTTCTTTCCTCTTGTTGGCTGCCTAAAGGTTTAGCAAGGTGCTAGGGCAAAGTTTAGTGAAAGGTCTCTAGGGTTTTAGGGTAAAATGAAGAGAAGATTGAAGGTTTGGATCGTTCATCAATGGAGGGTGTATGGGAGAGGTTTCGGCTGCACTAAGGAGAGAAGGATGGCTGCTGCAAATTTTGGTGAATTTAGTCTTCATTTAGTCTTTTATTTAGTTAGTCAAAGGATGGCTAAATTGTGATTGGTTGGTAATTATAAATGACATCACCATGATGTCATAAATAGCCTTTTTCCTCAATTTCTTTTCTTTCCTCCACTACTCATTTTCAATTTAATTTCTAGTAATATTTCTTCATATTTTATGTCATATTAATTATTTACTCAACTGGGCAAGTCGGCCAAAAATCACCTCTGACGGCGAAATGACCAAAATGCCCTCCGTTTGGCTTAACGGGTCAAAATTGTCTGTACCGATTGAAAAATTTTTCTAGGTATTTTCTTGGCATTCTAATGCCATGGGAACCTCAATAACCCTTCTCTGAAGTCCCAAAAATTATTTTATAATTTTTCCCGGTCTAGGGCTCCTCGTTATGAGAACCGCAACTTCCTCCTCAGTTACCCATCGCTAGGCACCTACTGCTTAACTTGGTTGTATTTTATTTCTAAAATTTTTACTAAATTTTTCTTATTAATATTTGAGTTAATTATGGTTCCTGACTTTAGTTTAAATATTTTTCTGGACATTCTAGCTGTCCGGACCGACACCGGTCATCGGAACAGTAGGATGTATGGAGTGGTTATCGGGAGGGTGTTACAACTCTTCCCCTCTAATTTAAATTTCATCCTCGAAATTTACCTAATGCAAACAGTTGAGGGAACTGTTGCCTCATCGACTCTTCACTTTCCCAAGTTGCCTCCTCGGTGTTGTGGTGCCTCCGAAGCACTTTCACCAATGGAATTTGCTTGTTTCTCAACTCTTTCACTTCCCGAGCCAAGATCCGTAGAGGTTCTTCTTCGTATGTCAAATTCGGCTGTATTTCAATTTCTTCTCTGGAGATGACATGTGAAGGATTTGAGCGGTATCTTCTGAGCATAGACACGTGGAACACATTGTGGATCTTGTCCAGCTCTGGTGGTAAAGCTAGCCTATAGGCCACTGGACCCACACGTTCAATGACTTCATATGGGCCAATGAACCTAGGGCTTAACTTACCTTTCCTTCCAAACCTCAACACTTTCTTCCATGGTGACACCTTGAGGAACACTTTGTCACCAACCCCATATTCTATTTCTTTTCTCTTAAGGTCGGCATAAGATTTCTGTCTGTCTGAGGCAACTTTGAGATTGGCTTTGATTGATTTTACCTTCTCCTCAGCCTGTTTCACCGTGTCCGCCCTACCGCTTGTCTTCGCCCAATTCAGTCCAGACACCGAGTTCTACATTTTCTCCCATACAGTGCTTCATACGGAGCCATTTGGATACTAGCTTGGTAGCTATTGTTGTATGCAAATTCTGCCAGTGGGAGGTATCTATCCCAACTTCCCTCAAACTCAATGACACAACTCCTCAGCATATCCTCAAGGCCTTACATATATTTCATATTATTGTTATCATTTTAATTCATTATTTGTACTAATTCAATTGGTTCAATTGTTTACCTGGATTACTCTTTCAGATTGCCCATCCGTCTGAGGATGGAAAGCTGTGCTGAAATGGAGTTGTGTACCCAAGGATTCATGCAACTTCTTCCAGAATCTCGATGTAAACCTTGGGTCTCGATCAGATATGATGGAAAGTGGAATTCCATGCAGTCTAACTATCTCACTGATATACAATTCTGCTAACTTCTCCAGTGAGTAGTCAGTCCTAACTGCCAGAAAGTGTGCTGACTTTGTCAATCTATCCACTATTACCCATGCTGCATCATGCTTCTTCCGGGTGAGAGGTAGCCCACTTACGAAATCCATGGTGACCCGATCCCATTTCCATTCAGGTATGCGTATAGGCTGTAGCAAACCCGATGGAACTTGATGTTCTGCCTTGACTTGCTGACATGTCAAGCATTTAGTCACATAGTCAGCTATGTCTCTCTTCATACTGTGCCACCAATATCAAGCTTCGTGTCATGATACATCTTTGTACTTCCTGGGTGCATAGCATATACACTGGTGTGTGCCTCTTTTAGAATACTGGCCTTCAATTCCCCATCATCTGGTACACACAGTCTTCCCTTGTAATACAGACACCCATCTGACTTCACCTCATAATCAGTTGCTTTTCCTTCTGGGATTTTGCTCATAATGGCCATTAATTTTCCATCTGCCATTTGCCCATCCAAAATCTGCTGTAGCAGGTTTGGCCTCACTTGCAACTCAGCCAAAATAGCTCCATCTCAAATCAAAGATAGACGGGCATTCAATGATCTCAAAGCTGTGATGGATTTTCTGCTCAAAGCATCAGCAACTACATTTGCCTTCCCAGGATGGTAGTCGATTACACAATCATAATCCTTCAGGAACTCAATCCATCGCCTCTGTCTAAGGTTGAGCTCCTTCTGGGTTGGCAAATATTTCAGGCTTTTGTGGTCTGTGTAAATGTAGCACTTTTCACCATACAAGTAATGCCTCCATATCTTCAGTGCGAAGATAATTGCTGCAAGTTCTAGATCATGGGTAGGGTAGTTCTGTTCATGTGGTCTTAGCTGTCTGGAAGCATAAGCGACCACCTTCCCCTCTTGCATCAATACACACCCTAACCCATTATGAGAGGCATCACTGTAGACCACGAAGTCCTTTCCTGACACTGGCTGTGTTAACACTGGTGCCTCTGTCAACATAGCCTTCAACTTCTCAAAACTGGTCTGACACTTGTCATTCCAGTCAAATCTGACATTCTTGTGTAATAACTTGGTCATTGGAACAGCTATTAAGGAAAATCCCTTCACAAATCTTCTGTAATACCCAGCTAGCCCCAAGAAGCTTCTGACCTCAGTTGTATTCCTGGGAGGCTTCCATTCCATCACTGCTTCTATTTTCTTGGGATCCACCCTAATCCCATCAGCTGACACTATGTGTCCAAGGAATGCAATCTCATTCAGCCAAAAGTCACACTTGGACAACTTAGCATACAGCTTCTTTTCCCGCAGGGTTTGCAGAACAATCCTCAAATGTTCATCATGTTCTTCCCTGGTCTTGGAGTACACCAGAATATCATCAATAAAGACCACTACGAACCGATCTAAGTGTGGATGGAAGATACGGTTCATAAGGTCCATGAATGCCGCTGGTGCATTTGTTAAGCCAAAGGGCATCACTAGGAACTCATAATGCCCATATCGGGTCCTGAATGCAGTCTTTGGCACATCTGCATCCTTCACCCTCAACTGATGATATCCTGATCTGAGATCAATCTTGGAAAACACTCCTGCTCCCTTCAACTGATCAAACAGATCATCAATTCTAGGCAACGGATATTTGTTCTTCACAGTCACTTTATTCAACTGCCGGTAATCGATGCATAGTCTCAAAGTCCCATCCTTCTTTTTCACAAACAGCACTGGAGCTCCCCATGGTGACACACTGGGGCGTATGAATCCCTTATCCAGCAACTCTTGCAATTGAGTTTTCAACTCCCTCAATTCAGTGGGTGCCATCCTATAAGGAGCAATGGAAATGGGTGCTGTACCCGGCAGTGTCTCAATAGCAAATTCAACTTCCCTTTCTGGTAGCAAACCAGGCAACTCTTCAGGAAATACCTCCGGGAAGCCTCTCACTGTGGATATGTCACTCAGGTTTGGCTTAGCCTGCCTAGTATCCACCACATGTGCTAGGTAGGCTTCACAGCCTTTTCTCATCATTCTTCTTGCAACTGTGGCTGAGATGACATTGGACAAAAAATCTATCCTTTCCCCCACAACAGTGATCTCATTACCCTCAGGAGTTTTCAGAGAAATTCTCTTTAATTTTCAATCAACTATTGCCTGATGACGTGACAACCAGTCCATTCCCAATATCACGTCAAACTCGTGGAAGGGCAACTCAATCAGGTCTGCCAAGAATTCATACCCTTGAATCCTTAATGGGCAACCTTTGTATACCTTGTTCACCACTACACTGTGGCCCAATGGATTAGTGACCAGAATGTCTTGGTCACTCTCCCCTACTAGTATCCCCCTTTCTACGGGTAGGTTGATGCAAATATAGGAATGAGTGGATCCTGGATCCACCAATGCATGCACAGGAGTATTATAGAGGGAGAACGTACCCCTGATGACGTCCGGGGCATCTTGCTCCTCCTGAGCTCTCAGGGCATAATTTCTGGCAGGTGGTCTGTTATCTGGCCTCTCTCGCCGCTCGATCTTGGCCTCTGTGATGGTCCAACAGCCTTCCGAATTGCCGATTTTCTACCTCTCGTAGTGCAGAGCGTGTCCGCTCGCTTGTGTTGGAGCAGCTTGTAGTTCTGCGTGGACAGTTTCTCAGCTGATGCTCTGTCGACCCACATCTCAAACAGGCACCAGTTACTCTCCAACACTCCCCCTTGTGCCATTTAAGGCAGTGTGGACATGCAGAAGATGTTTGGGCTGGTCCCTTGAACCCCATCCCTGGAGAGCTGCCCACTGATGGTGTGGACTAACCTCTCCTAGGGGTGAACTGTGGCCTGGGCCCCTGAGACTGACCCTGACCCTGTGGTTGACCCGAACTCTGTGCAGGAGGACCCTTGAACTTCTTCCCAAATGCAGGAGATGAACTAGACTGACCGGGTCCCCTCTTCTGCTGTCTCTCCCTTCTGGTCTGCTCACTGACTCTCACTTTTTCAACCCTTATTGCTGCTTCCACTAGCTTGCTAAATTCTGTGATTCCCAAGGTAGTGAGCTGGATCTTGATATTGTCATTCAGTCCCTCTTCGAATCTCTTGCACCTTTCAGCTTCATTTGGGACTATCTCCCTTCCATAGCGGCTTAATCGGACGAATTCCTTTTCATATTCGGCCACTGACCACTGCCTCTGCCTCAGATTAATGAACTCTCTCCTTCTCTCTTCCAGGTATACAGTACCCACATACTTCTTCTTGAATTCAGAGAGGAAAAAGTCCCAAGTTACAGCTTCTGGCTGCACTTCACTGGACACAGTGTCCCACCACTCATATGCATCGTCTTGCAGCAAGGATATGGCAGCTTCCAGGTTTTGCTCTGGAGTGCAGTGGAGTTGTTTTAGGACTCTGCCTGTTCTGTTCAACCAATTCTTGGCTGCCACCGAGTCATCTTCTCTCTTGCCATAGAAATCCACCGCCCCAAACTTTCTTAGCCTTTCCAGGTGTGATTTTGGTTGTGGAGCTGGTGGTGGTGGTGGTGCTGGCATTACTCCGGCCATTTGTCTAAAGAAGTCGGCCATTTGTTGAAACATGGCCTGTGGAGGCTGAGCAGGCTCTGCTTGAGCTGGTGGAGTAGGTTCTCCCCTACCCCCGGGCCTCACCGCCGCAGTGGAGCATGACTCTCCACTTCCTTCTCAACGGCCCTCTGAGATGAAGGGTCCATATCCTATTCAAAATAAGAAAAACAAACAGATCTGCATTAGTGTCACCTCGACTCTTACAAATGCAATGCATGGTATGGACTCGATCTAGGACCAGAAACGCCTAAACCGTGCTCTAATACCACTAAATGTGACACCCCTTACCCGTGTACAGTATACCCGAGTAAGTAATGCCACACGGTGTACCGGCACACTCTATTATACCTTAATAAATTTTCATCAATAATTTTGATTATAGCTTGTGAAATATGTTTTATTTAAGTCATTATTGAAATTATAATTTATTTGAGGTTCCGAAAATTTTTAAAGAAAATCCGGCAGAGTACCGGCTAAAAATGGAGAAACCAGTTCTTCGGAATCTGTGAAAACACTTCCAAATAATTTTCAAACAAACCCAACTTCAATTCATCAACAGAGTCTCAATATCAAAAACTTAACAATATTTCTCAATTTCAGTTCTCAATAGCCTTTTCATTTCTCAAACATCCATTTCTCAGGGTTCTCATATATATAAATAATAATTAAAAGCTCAAATTACTTCCATACATAACCATAAATCTTTATTATTTACATGAACCTCAAAATACATTACATAATCCCAAATACATATGAGAAAATAAAAATTTAATTACAAAATGACAAAATGACACCTAGTGCCCTACCAATGCACTGCAGGTGACGAGGTGACGAGGACACAAAGCGTAATCGCAGAATGCAGACTCACCCACCGTGGTCTACTGGGCTCACGATCGGGATCTCCAGTACTCACGCTGGCAAAGCAACGCGCTAAGCAATAATGCTTAGTGGTGCAATAATATAATAAAAGAAAATAGCAAGAAAATAAATGTGTATAGAATGTGTATGCTTTCTTTGTTTGGTATTGGTATATTCATTATTTCATTAACTTTGTTCACTTTTATTCATTTGGTTGCCCCAAGTAACCTACACTAGACGCATCGGATCGATAACGGGTAACCGCATCGGGTACCTAGTACTCGCCGTCACACCATCGGTCACATATGCATCTCCGGTGCAAATGTAACAATAACAAGTCAGAATAATATCGTGCACAAGGCCAAGTCTCAATACAAAGTCAGAATGGCTAAAAGCCATGAAATCACAGAATGGCATATTGCCATGTGCAGTACTGCTAACTGAACCCTATTGGCATGCCAAACTATCCAAACCAATCTTGTTAGGTATACTAGGGCATTTGAAACTTTTAAATTCTTCAATTTGTGAATTTCATGTTTTTGGTGTTACTATTCACCTCATTGGTCAACAAAAATGTTGACTTTTGGATATAAAATATATACATTGACTTTGGCACTCCCAACATACTACATTTGGTGTTTAAAACTTGTTGGCATTAAGTGTTAATACCATTTCAAAGTGTAAACCCACACAAGCAGAATTTTCAGTTTTGGTGAGTCAATTTCACTGTTCCATTGGACACTGTTACTGTGGGAATTTGAAGAAATGTAAAACATGAAAGTTGTTCCTTATTTTGTCTAGTTGAATTTCTTTTTTTGAATCACTCCATTTGGAGTTTTGTAGCTCCAGATATGGTCCACAAACCACAGCTGGCCGGATTCCCATTCTGCAGAAAATACCATATCTACAGTAACAGGAACAGTAACTTCCACTACCATTTGGGTTAGGTTCTGGACATACTTTGGGGTAGGTTCCTTCATGAAAGTTGTTTGTCTATGTCTTAAGTTGTTGCTGTAAACATTTCAGGTCAATTGACCAAATCTACAGTGAGTTATGGCCAAATGAACAGTTACTGTTCATTTGGTCAATTCTGCAGAATCAGTGCAGGGTGTCCAGATTGGGGCCAAGTTTTGGTCCTCTTGCTTTGGTCTTTTGGGCATGGTTTCTTCAGCAAAAATGTGCCATTATAAACCTAGTTTCATGTCCAATTGGCTAAACATCAATTGGACTAACACAGCCAAAGTTATGGCTGTGTAATTTGACTGAAATTTCAGTCCATTTCTGCTGCCCTAGGGCAGCTTACTCCTTCTCTTTGTAATCCCATTTTTCAGTCCAAATTGTGCTCAACATACCTAAAATAGTCACTAATTGACCATTAACAAGTTCTCTAACAATTTCCTAAGCCAAGTCACATTTTCACCTTTCCAAACCCTAATGTCCAAATCAATTTACTCATAAACCTTAATTAACATACTTAGTTCAATATCCATGCATATTAATACCTTAACCCTCATTTCCAGCCACTCTAAGTTTATTAAACAATCAAAATCAATCTTCCATAGGGCTGCCGAAAATTGAAGGTACCCTTAACACATGTAATTTACTTCAATTTCTTAAATTCTCTTAGCTCAAAATGATGTTCTAACTAAGATTACAAGAGTGAGAATAAAAGTGTAGCACTAACCTTGATTGGGCAGAATTTCCAAAGCCCTAAACTTCACTTTCTTTCCTCTTGTTGGCTGCCTAAAGGTTTAGCAAGGTGCTAGGGCAAAGTTTAGTGAAAGGTCTCTAGGGTTTTAGGGTAAAATGAAGAGAAGATTGAAGGTTTGGATTGTTCATCAATGGAGGGTGTATGGGAGAGGTTTCGGCTGCACTAAGGAGAGAAGGATGGCTGCTGCAAATTTTGGTGAATTTAGTCTTCATTTAGTCTTTTATTTAGTTAGTCAAAGGATGGCTAAATTGTGATTGGTTGGTAATTATAAATGACATCACCATGATGTCATAAATAGCCTTTTTCCTCAATTTCTTTTCTTTCCTCCACTACTCATTTTCAATTTAATTTCTAGTAATATTTCTTCATATTTTATGTTATATTAATTATTTACTCAACTGGGCAATTCGGCCAAAAATCACCTCTGAAGGCGAAATGACCAAAATGCCCTCCGTTTGGCTTAACGGGTCAAAATTGTCTGTACCGATTGAAAAAATTTTCTAGGTATTTTCTTGGCATTCTAATGCCATGGGAACCTCAATAACCCTTCTCTGGAGTCCCAAAAATTATTTTATAATTTTTCCCCCGGGTCTAGGGCTCCTCGTTGCGAGAACCGCAACTTCCCTCTGGTTACCCATCGCTAGGGCACCGGCTCGTTTAACTTGGTTGTATTTTATTTCTAAAATTTTTACTAAATTTTTCTTATTAATATTTGAGTTAATTATGGTTTCTGACTTTAGTTTAAATATTTTTCTGGACATTCTAGCTGTCCGGACCGACACCGGTCACCAGAACAGTAGGATGTACGGAGTGATTATCGGGAGGGTGGTACAAGAATTGTAATACAACATTTTGATAGGCCAAAATAATTTACAACTTTATTTAACAACTACTCAAGACCAAGTATAATATATACATACAGTGCACATACATTATAACAAAATTTCAAAAATATGGTATACTCAATATACCCGGTAGAATCCCAATGTAGCACAAGCAGCCTACTCTGCTGCTGTGTCTGTCTGTCTACCTACGACAGCAATGAAAAAGCTATCGCTGAGTAAAATTTACTCAGTGGTGCAAAATAACAATTTAAAATGCGGTTTATAAAACTTTTATTGACAATTTAAAATTCAAACAATTCACAATTTTTCAAAGCTGACATAACACAAATTTGATCAAACAATTGAATAACACAGTGTTGCCAATCAATAACACAACTTAGGTCATAACACAAACATTTCCAAATATGCCGTGGTGTACACCGCGATAAGGCATACTCATCCCACTAATCGAAATCAATGAGGGAGGTGGCTAGCTAGCTAATGAGTACTCATCCATACTCACCTCAGACTGGCAAGTCAAAAAGGGAGGAATATAGTCATACTCACCCCATAAATGGAGGAGGAACATAGTAATATTTCCATGCTAAGTGTGAATCAAAACAATTCCAAATCACAATATTTAAATATTTCATACAAACCACAAATCACATTTTAACTCAAAATTTCCATTTGCAAAGTAGGCAACACAATAATTTCCAAATAAAATTCCCAAAGCCAAAACAATAAAAAATTATTCATAACTCATTTCTCTAAATAAATTTCTAGTAAATGCAGTGAATATAAAAAGTATTGTGCACAGACCTAATTTGAGTCGCCCCTAGGCCTTGACTCAATGTTCCTTATGCTTTTTAATATCCTTTTCAACTGAAACACACAATTTAAAGTGTTTCAATACTCAGTTAAATTGTTTCTAACAATAAAATCCAATATCTAAATTTTTCTTGGTACTATTCCTTCAATTCATTTCATTAGTCAACCTATAATGTTGACCATTAATACACATTAGGTGAATAAATTTTAATGTTACCAATATATCACATTTTTCATTTCAATATGCTACCAATATAGTGCAATTTATCATTTTTACAAGTTGGCATTCATTACCAAATTATTTCAAGCATCATTGCATGTAAATGTCAAGTTCTCAATTTTTGTGTGCTAGATTGGTCTAGCTTAAAGTCCTATTTCTCTTGGTTTTTAGCATTTGGTCAAAGACGCAAAATTGTAGCTCTATGTCTTATTGCACTCGGGGCAAAATTTCAGGTCATTCTGAGTTGTATAGACCAAGATATGGTCAATTTACTAAAGCTGGACAGATTGCACCTTTAGTGCAAAAATTTGGTCAATTTTAGGTCACTTTTATTTCTGGCAGTTTTAGTACCCGAAATTGTATAAGCTATTTGACTTGCTTATGATCATTTCTGGATTTTGGTGTCTTCATAAGAGTTGTAGATCTATGTCTAATCTATTCACGGTAAAAATTTCAAGTCATTTGGACCTATTTTTAGTGAGTTATGGCCAAAACACTAACTGCTGCCTAAATAGTCAATTTTCAGGCTTTCAAGTCACTAATCCGGATTTGGTCATTTTTAAGGTCAGTTTCTAGGCAGAATTTTGGCAACATTTCTATATGAAAGTTGGCCTATTTGGTGTCTAGTTTCACCCCCCATTGGCCTCATACAAATTGGGTTCACAATTTTGCACTTATAGCCTAATTTAGGTACTGCCAACAACACACAACCTGCACAAGACAATTGCACTTCTAATTTGACACTCCTTCTCCTTCTCATGACTTCATTATTCATTCATAGCACTTCTACAAATACTAAACACAATTCCAGTAAGCATATTGGGCAGAACTCTCAAGTGTTCAATGCACACAATTCACTATTCAAGTTCAACATTCACTATCACCAAAATTCAACATATCTCAATATCAATATTACACATACACTTCCATATACTCATACCTCAATATCAATTATACATGCTATCCACAATTTAACACTATCATATTTCATTAATAAACTTCATATTCACATACACAAATTCATGATATTATGGGCTGCCAAACATGGCAGTTTGCCAAAGCATCAAGGTCCCATTTCAAACCCTTAATTCAAGCACTAACATGCACATACTTGAACATTAACCTACTACAACTTCCATTTGAGTTAATCAACCTTAATTCCCATCCATTAAATATAGAATAAGTCACTAACCATGCATTTTCATGGCTGCCAAAACTAAGGTTGACCAATACTCAATCATTTCCTCAATTTTTCTTAGCAATTCAACTTACCCAAAGCTCAACACAAGGATTAGTAAAGGAAATTGGAAAGATTAAGCACTAACCTCAACTTGAGCTTCACAAAACTTCACCAAATCCTCTCCTTCTTGCTGCCTATCTCTTTCCCATGTTGTGTAGACAAAATTTAATAAAGAAATCAAGTGGAAAAAGGGGCTCACTTCATGGTTGCATGGAGGTCCATTCATTAGGCCATGGAGTTTCTTCAATGGAGGCTCACGGCTGGTTTTTTCCTAAGGTAGAAGATGAATGTTTCTGCTGTCCCAAGTGGTTTAATAGGTGTCCAAGGATTGAGTTAGTGGAGCACTAACTTATAATTAAATGTTTAATTATTTGAAGTTCTATTATTTACACATTTATCTCCCCTTTTCACTATTTATATAACGTATCACAATTTAATTTTTCATGACATTTCTAAAGTGTAATATCATTTATTTTTAATGGACATTGAGGCCAAAAGGCAACTCTAGGTATCAAATGACCAAAATGCCCCACTTTAGGTTATATTCCTGATTTTTCGGTAACACCAATTTTTGTCAGTTTCTCGATTTCTCGTTTTTCTTTGTACTAATTACTTAATTTTTCTTTGACATTTCTAATGTCATTTATACTTCAATAGATGTTTATTTAAGTGTTAAAAATATTTTTGAGGGTTCCCCGTGGTCCAGGGCTAGTCAACGGTCCACGCCGCAACTTCCTGGTGCGGTCACCCATTGCTACAGTTTTCGGCTCGTTTAACTTGGTTACATTTCCTTGCTATTATTTTTCCTTTCTTTTTCTTGTATTTTCCTTTCTTTTCATTATTTTATGTCTCCTCACTAACATTTAAATGTAGTTCTAGGCATCCTAGCTGTCCGGACAGACACTGGTCACCGAAACAGTAGAATGCACTATCGAACATAGGGGTGTTACACGTCTACAGTGTAGCTAAGCAAGAAGTGCCACATTCGGTACCAGAGCACCCTATCTTGTCTTATCGTGTACATTATTAATTTAATGTCTATTTTCTAGTATTATCTCATATGTGGAAATTTTTATTTTTATAAAGACCTGGATAGAGCCTCCTCTGTTTTATTAACATATGGCGGGTTCTACTATTTACCTATTAAAAATAATTCATATTCAATTCATTTTCTTATGTGTCATGTCATTCACCAATGCTCTTATAAATTTCAAGAAAATAATATACATTTCATTCATCTAAAAATTCATATACACAATAATTTACAAGTTATTTACAACACAAAATGATTTACATCATTTACTTATATACAATGGGCAAAATACAAAATCTAAATAAATGGGCCTTACCAAAATAAAATAGGCTGCTGAGGTGACTAGAAGATCTACACAATCTTTGTCAGAGCACTAATGTTGTGGCTGCTATTGCTGCTGCGGCTGATCTCCAGTACCTACGCGATGGAAAACCAACGAGCTAAGCATAACGCTTAGTGGTGCATAATTTAAAATAAAAGTAATCAAATAATTGAGAACAACTAATCTATGCATAATTTGCATAAATTTTGGTACTTTACATATTTATTAAATTTTGGGAATAATTAAATCTATCGGGATCTTTTCTATTCATTTCTCTCATATTCTGTGTAATTAAATTCATATTAGTACCCAAGTAACCTATAATAGATTATAAAGGCTAGATACCTGGGAGTATACTAGTTAAACAGCCATGTGTCTAACTTGTATACATTCGTCATGTCTGGCACAAGGCCAATAGGCAGGCATAAAGCCTGTAAAATAACTATATCAGACAAATATTGTCTATTAATGATTATTCATATGGGCAGTACTACAATCTGTAGTCCCTAATTGCTATCCACCTTTATACATAAGTCTAGGTATACTTTGAGCAATTTAGTATTATCACTTAATTATGGACTTATTATTATTATGTTATGTCAATTTGTAGTGGGAAATAGGTCCCACATGCATTTTCTTGTAATTTATACATTTGGTATTTCATGTAATTTATACATTTGGTAATTCAAGTAGATAATTTACATATCATCTATTAAACAATTTCTTGAACCTTTCTTTAGGTCTAGATTTGGTGTCCTATTTTCACCTAGCAAATTGGCCAAGATGTAGCCACTTGTTGGCTACACTTCCTTCATGGAAGTTATCCCTCTATGTCTTGTCTTTATTTTTCTTTTTAAATCATGTCATTTGGAGTTTTAGAACTCAAGTTATGGTCAAATAACCAAAACTGGTTCAGTGTGTCTTTTTGGTTCTAGAATCAGGTAGATTTTGGAGTCTAACTTTGTCTAATTATTTGGACATGTTACAGCCATTTTTAGGCCTAATGTTCTTCAAAGGAGTTGTTACCCTATGTATTAGGATCTCTCTGATTTAATAATTAAAAATTTTCAAGTTGTATAGAATGAATTATAGTCAATTAACTAGCCTGGACTCATGTACCCTATGCTTCCAGGATTCTAGGTTCATGTCAGTGGCTTTGTCTCAACTTTTAGGGTTCTTACACTCAAAATTTGAGGTAAGTCTCCAAATCAAAGTTGGAGCCCTATTTCTCAAGTTTCTAGAACAATTTGGCTCATCATAATTGGAGTTTTTTACTAAAGTTATGGTATAAATACTGTTCTGGGGTCAGTGGTTATCTGGTTCAAATTCATATTTTGGCATGATGGCTTGACCTGGTCAATTGACCAAGGTCCCTTTGGTTCTGGGTTTTGGCTAAAGAACCAATATTGTAGATTTATGTCTTATGGAAAATTTGGCACTAGTTTCATTATATTTTAAATTTTTTGGACCAAGTTATGGCATTTTTTCCAAAACTGGTCGGGTAGGCCTAAGTCCAGAATTTCTGGGCGGTTTGGTTTTAGATAGTTTTGTTAACCTAAAGTGTGCTAGCAATTTGGTTTGGTTAGAGGCAGAAGTAGACTCTATATTCTCCAAAAAAAATGTGCTCCTATGTCTAACCTTTCCAACTATTCAAGAATCAAGCCATTCTGACATTTTTAGAGTGAGTTATGGCCATTTGAACATGTGCTATTCATTTGATCATTTTTCTAAGTTTAGGTTAGGGTTACCCGAATTCAAACAGTTTCTAGGTCAAGTTGGGGAAAGTTTTTGGGCATGATCTTTTCATGAAAAATGGGGCATTTTGACCCTAGTTTTATCTGCAATTGGCCTCATACCAATTAGAGCAACACAACTCTAGTTATGGCTCAATATTCACACTGGACTCATTAGTCCCAAAACCTGCATGAAAATACACCCCCAAATTTTCAATTCCAACAATCTCCCAAACATCAATTAACATACATGGCACTTCAAATAGACAACAATTGGTCTTAACAATGCCAATTTCAAGCCATAATATAAAAACTCCAATTTTTGGTCAAAACCCTAACTTCAATTTTCATAATTCATGCAAACTTAATCCATACAACTTCTAATGCATACAAACTCTTCAAGCATCATCATTAGACTAGTTTACATCAATTAAAAGCATCAAACTCTAACATAACCCATGGCTGCTGAAAATTGAGTCTTGCAATTAGTCCATATTTTCTTTCATTTTCATACAATTTCCACCCTTTTATACTTGCTTTACATAATTAAAAAAGAGAGGGAGGGTTAATTTTGCACTAACGTTAATGGACCAATTCCTTGACCTTATAAATCTTCTATATTTTCCCTTCTTTTTGCCACTACTAGCTTCTCTAAGGTGAAAGATGAAGGTTTAATGTTGAGACTTATGAAATTTAGGATGAGATTGGCTAAAGAAATCAAGCTTAAAAGCTTGAAAAGTGAGGGAAGAAAACTCCCATGGAGTTTCCGCCATAAGAGAAGAAATGGGAAGAAGATAGCTTTTAATTAATGAATTTGTCCTTATATAGTCATATTTATCCCAATAAAAATTTATTTATTAATTATAATAATTATAATTTTAACATTTCTAATAATTCTCTCTACATCCCTTTAATTACTTTACATACAGTTTCATGTTTTCATGAAATTTTCAAAATTTTAATGTCACTCATTTTAATGATTATTTAGTTCAAAAGTTAACTCTAAGTGCCAAATGACCAAAATGCCCCTCATCGGGTTATAGTCAAACTTTTTCGGTAATACCAATTAAATCCCTGACCTGATCGTTCTTTAAATTTTTATACTATCTATTTCATTTTATTTTTTCTTAATTTTTCTTGGTCTTTATTCAGTCAATTTGTGTCTCGTCACCCTAGTTTAAGTGTAGCTCCAAACATCCTAGCTGTCTGAATGAACATTAGTCATCAGTATAGTAAAATGTACGGATTACCTAAAGTGAGAGCTTTACAAAACCACCAGGTCGAAAAAATGTCAAGTAAAGAGAAAAAGGTCGAGCAAACCAAAATTTTAGAGACATCACTTTGCCCTTGAATCATAGCCCTTGGTTTGCAAGATCAAATTCTCACCATTATATTTGAGTTAGTTAAAGCACTTTGGTACCATTTAATTTGTGCCCTTGATCTTATTTGTAAGGACAAATCCCAGGCTATTGGATTAAAGTGATAAAGTCAAACTTAGTACCTTTTAACCCCAACTCTTGATCTAATTTGTAAGGCATGGTCAAACCGTTAGATCAAAGAAGAAAAGACAGAAGTCCTAAATTGATCTCTGCCTTGATTCTATATATATTCCCTTGATTCTAGATCTGTTTAATTTCTGACCCTCAAATTTTGTCCCTTTAAATTTAGACCTCTTCTTTTTCCATCTTGAATCCTGACCCTTCATTTTAGAACCCCCATTCCCTATAAATACCCAAAATTTTCACTATTGAAGGGGGTCCTTCTTCAAAAAAGAGCTTAGAGAATATAAGAGAGAGGCTTTAGAAACGTAATTTTTCTAAAGAATCTCCTTCATAACGTCAGAAAGCTCACATTACCCTAGCTCGCCACCTCTAAAGACTGGCTTGATAGCCCCGTGGATCACTTCCTAAGCATCAAACGTCAAAATCGACTCTTCTCATCACCACTAGGGTCCATTTCAGGTAAAATTTATGTGGATGTCTACGTCATGTTTCTTTTAACATGAGTATAGCTAGCTTATACCCAAACGCAATGTAAGCTAGAATCCAAATTCTGTGAATATTTAGTCATTCTGAACTTTGAGGGAATTAAGGCTTAGATCGACCCACACGTGTCTTGCAAATATCACTGTTTTAATTTTGTTGAGGTACTGTAGAAACATTATTATTTTTATCTTTGTTTTGTATTGAAAAGCATCACATTTCTTGTTCTTAAGTAATTTAGAAGTAATGATTAGAGTTTAGATAAACTAATAAGAATGAAGAGTTCGAAGATAATAAGGGGAGTATGGAGGGAGTTTCGACACAGTAATAGGAGATCAAAAACAATAATAAGGGATTGGGTACAATGAGATGAGTTTGGAAATTGTGTGGTGTTAGCAAATCTGGTAGTTTGGAAATGGCCTTCATGGCATTTATATTTCTTTAGTGTAAAGGGAGATCGGAAATAATGCATACGTAGTCATTCACAATTATATTTAGAGATAATAAGAAATAGTGCAGTTCTATCATTTTATAGCTCGGAAATAATAATAGGAGTTCTAAAACGATGCTACCCTGTTTGATGAAATTGGTATTTTTGATACTTCTAATATTTTTCTTGCTTCTTTTAAATGTCAAGTCATCTTCGAAAATCGGCAAGTCTATTTCACAAAGTTTTTAACCTTACGATAATTTCTTGAGGTATGGAGTTTGGGAGAGAGTCCTTTCTTTGAATTCCTCCCCTTTTATATCTATTAAACAAGTAATTTTTCTTTTAAGGTTCTGGGAAAGTTTTTCCTTAACCCTTGATTAAGTATTTTACCAGGTAATATATTTTATGTCCAAAGGAGAGTCCTTCCTTAAAATTTGTTATAATATCTTTCTAAATGCATTCCAATATTATACGTTCATGGGAGATTTCTTCCACAAACCCCAAAAATTTATGTCAAGCTTTTTGTAATAGGGATCCAAAGAAGAGTCATCCTTAGAACCCTTAACTTTATTAAAATTTTATTTATTTCTTTAAATACAAGGGAGACTCCTTCCTTAGTTTTTTTTATTCCCATATTCTAATCAAGGGAGAGTCCTTTCTTAAATTCAAAGTTGTTAGATTCATTGGTAAACAAAATTTCGTAAGCAACAACTCCATAGATGACCAAATTATAAACATATTCAAGAACTTAAATTGAACCCGTGATGCCCCTCACCCGTCTACAGTGTAGCTGAGTAAAGTATGTCAAACTCGGTGCTTGAGCATTTTAACTTTTCTTATTATCATTCCCAGATCTTAATTTATTTATTAAAAAGCTTTCAAGTGAAATTCATGTCATGAATTGAAATTTTGATTAACTTGAAATTTCAAAAATTCTACAAAAAATTCAACAGAGTGCTGGCTAAAAATTGAGAAAATAATTCTTCAAAACCTGTTAAAAACACTTCCAATATATGTATTGTCTGCAACTCCAGTAAAAATCAACACAATTTAAACATGTCTCAATATTTCATCTCAAACTCATAATTTCATTCATCCCATGCTATCACATAATTTTGCTCAATTTCATAAAGAAATGCTCAAATTTTATTAATTTGCATAATTTACAATAGTTACACAGGTTCAAAATTTATAATACAAAATGAATACATAACTACAAAATGCAAAACTACTAACAGGTCTAATGAGTCCTACCCAAAACACTGCAGATGTGGTAACACTAGAACACAATGCAGATCGAGATGCTCACTTAGTCTGAGGTTTGCTGGGCTCTCTATCTGTCTCACCAGTACCTATTCGTGGCAAAAAAGTGACGTGCTAAGTAATACAACTTAGTATTGCTAATATAAAATAATAATAAACTAAAAATAAATAAATATGCAGAAATTATGTTGTTATTTTATGCAGACTAGATTTCTGATAATTATTCGTAATTGTAACATCCTCCCTGTACGTAGTCTGTACGTTTTATTACTCCGGTGACCTAATGTCTGTCTAGAAAAGTCAGAATATTTAGAACTACACTTTAGTGATAGTGAATAGATATATAATGATGAAATAAATAAAAATAAAATACAAGATAAATTAAAGAAAAATAAAAGAGAGAAAATGAAACTAAGTGAAACAAGCTGGCACCGTAGCGATGGGTGACTGCACCGGAAAGTTATGGTGAAGGCCATTGCCGACTCCAGGATCGTGGGGAACCCTCAGAATTAAATTTTGAAACATAATTAAAGGTTTATTGAAATGTAATTGATACTGGAGATATCAAAGAAAAATTAATAAATTAGTATAAAGAAAAACGAAAAATCGAGAAACAGACCAAAATCGGTGTTACCAAAAAATCGGGAATACAACCCGAAGAGGGGCATTTTGGTCATTTGACATCTAGAGTTGCCTTTTAACCTCAATTTCCATTAAAAATAAATAATATTACACTTACAAAATGCCATAAAAAAATTTAATTATAGTACATTATATGTATAGTGAAAGAAATGGGGCATAAAATCCAATTTATGAAACTTTAAATAATTAAACATTAAAATGGAACTTAGTGCTCCACGAACTTGAATCTTGGGATACCAATATAAGCCTTGGGACATCAGAAACCACGTCATCTTCAACGTTCCGCAAACTAGCCGAATTCCACCATGGAAGAACTCCATTACTGTACCTTGCTCCACCTCCATGCAAGCATGTTCTAGCCATCCTTTCTCACTAGTGTCTTCATTAAAACTTATAAATTCAACTTGAGGAAGTCATTGGCAGTAAAAAGAAAGGGATTTAGTGAGTTTTTGGTAAGCTCCAAAAGAGGTAAGTGTCCAAATCCCCTCCCTTGCTTTAGTAAACTTCATGTTTAGGTTGAGGTGAGTTGAATGGTGAAGAGAATGGAAGAATTTAATGAGTTATGAAATTGTTCAATTTTAGGAGGCATGAGAAGCTATGTTGCTTGAGTTTTTCTTACCTCTAATGGATGGAAAATAATGTTGATTTAGTCATTTTAAAGTTGTAGTAATTTAGTTCCCATGTATATGTACATTGAGTACTTGAATTTAAGGGTTTGGAAAGCAATTTGTATACCTTAGCAAATTGCCACTTTTGGCAGCCTTTGAATTCATGGATTAGTGTTTGGTTTCATGAATTTTCTTGATGAATTACAGTGAAGATGAATTGTGAGCAGTGTATGTGAAGTAATGGTTGTGAGGTATATGTAATAATCAAGTGTTTTCATGTATATATATTATGTTGAAATTAACTTTGCAAAATAGGGTTGTATAATGTACATGGAGTACTTGTATATTCTTCCCAAATGGACATGATTGAGATATGATGAATGTTATAAAAGTGTTATGAATGTATATTTGTAGTTTTGGGAGGAGGAGAAGTGTTTTTTGGAAGTGTTCTTTATGTGCAGATTGTGTGTTGTGAAGGCAGTAGGTAAATTGAACCATAAGTGACAATTGGTGACCCCAATTGGTATGAAGCCAATGGGAGGTGAAACTAGACACAATTTAGGCCAACTTTCATGTAGAAATGTTGCCAAAATTCTACCTAGAAACTGACCTTAAAAATAACCTAATCCGGAATTGGTAATGTGCAAGCCCAGATTTTTTTATCATATAAATAGTAGTCACTAAGATGACCATAACTCACTCAAAACAAGTCCAAATGACTTGAAATTTTTACAATGCAAAGCTTAAACATAGAGCTACAATTCTTATTAAGACACCAAAGCCCAGAAATGGTCAGAACCAAGTCAAATTACTTGCCCAAGTTACGATACCAAAACTGCCAGAACTGAATTTGGCCTAAAATTGACCAAATTTTGCACTAAAGATGCAATCTGTCTAGCTTTAGTAAATTGACCATATCTTGGTCTATACAACTCAGAATGACCTAAAATTTATGCCAAAAGTTCACTAAGACATAGAGCTACAATTTTTCTTCTTTGACCAGAAGCTAAAAACTAAGAGAAACAGGACATTAAGCTAGACCAATCTAGCACACCAAAACTGAAAATTTGGCATTAACATACACTGAAGCCTTGAAGTAATTTGGCAATAAATGCCAACTTGTGAAAAGGGTAAATTGCACTATATTGACAGCATATGGAATTACAAATTGTGACATGTTGATACTAGAATTAACTTATCCATGATATCTAGAAAGGTCAACATTTGCATTGACTTGTGAATTATATAATAACTAGTAAACTCTAAAAATGAAGAATTAAACGATAATTTGGAATGTGCTCTAGTTTGCATAGTTGACTAATTTGGATAGGATGGCATGCCAATAGGATTCTAACAGCTGTTCTGTAAATGGCTTCACCCCGTACTGTATTTTCTGGCTTATTATGCCATACTATGATTTTAATAGCCTATGACTATGCAGATTGTGTTATTATACTTGGCTTAATGCTTGATTGATTATATGGCTTTTTAGCCACAGTGTGTGCACATCGGGAGATACTTTGTGACCGATGGTGTGACAGCTTGAGGTACTAGGTACCCAGTGCTAATATATCCATTTATCCAGTTTAGTCAGTGTATAGGCTACACGGGCAGTTAATTTAAGTGTTATTAAATTCAGACCGTTAAACTAAGTGTATTAACATGCAGTACAACTAAATTAAGTATAAATAAAATATGATCCATAAAAACATGAAAAGCTTTAGATGAACAATCTTATTAAATATTTTCGAAGAATTAGTCTGCAAAGACTATAGGCACCGAAAATAATAAATAATTAATTTATTTTATTTTAGTTTATTTCTCTTTATAATTGGCACCACTAAGCAAAATTGCTTAACGCGTTACTTTTGTAATGCGTAGGTATTGGAGACACAGTTGGGGAGCCCAGCAGACCTACGACCAGGTGAGACATCAGATCTGCATAGGAGTCCATAGTCATCTGTACTGCATTGCATACATGGTAGGACTTAGGATATCTTGTATTTTGTACTTCTGTTGTATTTTGAAATTCGGCCCTGTATTTTGTAATATTATGAAAGCTGTAAAGTTTGTAATATTTTGTACATATTAAATAACATAGAGATTTTCTAGACATATTTGAATTATTATGGACTATATTATGGAACTGTTTAATGACTGTGAAAGTCTATTGACTTTACTGAGAAATTGAGACAGTGAATGAAATTGTGACTTTGAGAATACTATATTGAGACTGTTTTTAACAGGTGCAGAAGGACAGTTTGTCCAATTTATAGATGGCACTTTGCCAGATTTTTGTTAAAAATTTTGCAACACTCAGTTTTATCAAAACATAAAATAATAAACAATCATGATATAAATTTCACACAGTGGTTTCCTAAATCAAATTGAGTATTCAGAAAATAAGATAATCACAGACTAGGTGCTCCGGCATGCTGTGCGGCACGCTTTACTTGGCTACACTGTAGACGGGTGAGGGGTGTTACATTTAGTGGTATCAGAGCATGGTTTAAGCGTTTCTGGACCTAGATAGTTTGCATATCATGCATTGCATTGTAAGTGTTAAGATGACTTTAATGTAGATCTTTTGATTGGTTATTTTGATCAAAATATGGACTCCACATCACAGAGAGCGGTCGATGAGGAGGTGGAGAGTCATTCTCCATCTATGACTGAGCCTGGAGACAGGAAGGAACCTGCTGCACCTGTATCTGAGACACCAATACAGCCTCCACTGGCCACATTTCAGCAAATGGCTGAATTCTTTAGACAGATGGTAGGAGTTATGCCACCACCACCACCTCCACATCAAACATCTCATTTGGAGAAACTCAAGAAGTTTGGAGAGGTAGATTTTCTGGGAAAAAGGGAAGATGATTCTATCATAGCTGCAAATTGGTTGGACAAAACTGGAAGAGTTTTAAAACAACTTCACTATACTCCGGAGCAAAGTTTGGAAGCTGCTGTATCACTACTGCAAGATAATGCATACCAATGGTGGGATACAGTGACTAGTGAGGTGCCACTAGAGCAAGTAACTTAGGATTTCATTCTCAATGAGTTCAGAAAGAAGTATGTGGGCAGTGTATACCTGGAAGAGAGAAGAAGGGAATTTATTACCCTATGACAGAGACAGCTGACAGTGGCTGAATATGAAAGAGAATTTGTCAGACTAAGCCGCTATGGGAGAGAAATAGTCCCTAATGAGGCTGAGAGATGGAAGAGATTTGAGGAAGGGCTCAATGATAATATTAAAATAATGATTATAGCATTAGGGATTACTGACTTTGCGAAGTTAGTTGAAGCTGCACTGAAAGTAGAGAGAGTCAGAGTAAGTGATCAGAGCAGGAAAGATAGGCAGCGTAAGAGGGAAGTTGGACTAGGGCAGTAGAGTATATCAACTGATAATAAAAAGTTTAAAGGTTCACAGGACCAAACACAGAGTCAGAGAAGCTATAGCTAGCTCCCCAGGCACAGTAACAAAGGGATCAGCCCTAATTCTAGAATGTATGCACTGTGGTAAGAGGCACAGAGGAGAATGTTGATTGTTAAAGGGAGAGTGTTTCAAGTGAAGGAACGGAAGCGTGAAAAACACAAGTTTATACCATTGAATTCAAAAATTTTCACCTAGGGTCACATGCATCATGCAAGATTTATTTTTATCTATTTGATTTCAATGATAAACAACATATTAAAACTCTTTTAATATGTTTTTGGATCTGTATTTGCCATTTAAGATTTTAAAATTAATCAGATTAATTTTAGAACCCTAGATTAAATCAAGAACGATTACACTAACCTCTTGATGTGCAGATGTCTGCGCTTTGAGATTCGTCTTGAGACACCAGATGTTGTCCCTCTAGCTTGTCCACACCAAGAACACCTATGGCAGCCCTTGAATGGCTTCTAAAGCTTTTTCTATTAATTAGAAAATCAAGTTCTGCCTTTTAAGAGATTAAAGATGTAAACAGGACACTAGAAACAATTTCTAGTGTTCTTAATTCAAGAGATTGATGGCTTATCTCTTTGAATTGATGAGAGATGAAGAGAAATAGCTGGAGAGGCTCAAAGTGGCGTGACAAATGAGAGGAGAGGCTGCTGGTTATGTTTTCTTTTCATAACCACACTTAAATAGCTAGGTTAACACATTAAACCCTAGCCACATGTCACCTTTTGATTAGCTCTAGGTTTAAGTGACCCAATCACATTGTGCCAAGTGTCAAACCTATATCTAATCTTGATTTTAATCATCTTACATGATTAAAAAAAAAAACATTTGGCAAGCTTATGTGTTATGCCATGTGTCACCATCTCATGGTGCCACGTGTCACACTGTGAAATGACCAAAATGCCCCTGTGTCTTAATTTTGAGTTCTTAACCCAAAATAATTATTTTCTTCTTCTAATTAATTTATATCAAATATAAATTAATTAATTAATCTCTATTAATTAATTTCTCATCAATTAAATTCATATTTAAACACTTTAAATATAAATTTAATTTATACTACACATCCAATAATCTAGATTTGGTTTCAAGTCATGCTAGGGACTTTGCAATTTAATTGCAAACCAAATCTATTTAATTAATCAATTAAACTCTTTAATTAATTAATTAAATCATATTTAAATAGGTGATAACTTGTGTATGTGTGTGACTTACTAGGCTCATCACTAATTGGCAATGAGACATGATATCAACTCTTAATATCATCAGAACTCTTTCTTACCATAAATGATTTCTCTAAATCATTTTATGAACCTCATAGACCATGGTTAACACCTAGCATAGCATGCCATGACCACCCAATTAGTAATAAGATTTACCTTAAATGAACCTATAATCATATGTTACCATGCACTAGAATCTCTCTGTTACAAAATCCCAACTCAAGCCGAGTCATGGTTTATGTCAAACTCCATTTGCTATGAATATTATGTTCTTTTAATTCCAGTTCTTGATTAAAAGATTTTTCATCGTAAACTCTTTCTCAATAAATCTATCTGTCTGCCAGAACTTGAAACATCAAGAACAATTAAATGAACATAGGATTTTAACTCTATTTACTTAGAGGAACAGATTCCATCTTGATCAACACCTACCTCCATATATAACTAGCAGAGCCAACACATGCCCATATACCCATACATAGTACAAGTATGAAAGCAAGATATCAAACTCAAACTACCTATATACAAGATAACTGTGCTATCTCAGTCTAAAGATTATATGCATCGATATGATTTATGACAAAACATTGACAAGAGTAAACTCCATGTGCTTGTCATAAGTGTCACCGTTCGCCTACTTATCATTTATAAGTGCCTATCATGTTTGTTATATGGCATGAGACTCACCATTCCATCTTATTTATATCTCATATAAATAACTTGGGAACAAACATGAATACAATCTTTCTGGATAAGTCATGTCCTTATTATGAAGTATCCTCGATTGTGAACCTATTTATGATACTTTGTGCTAGAAATATTGTCACTCATATTCTTAACAACTTAAGAATAATATTTCTAACAAAATATCAATGGACCTTTTCTATTACACATAAATATATTATGTAAACGGAAAAGTGGAAATGCCTTTTATTATTAAAAATATGTACAAGATACATACTAAATGATATGCTCTAGGGCATACTACTAACAATCTCCCACTAGCACTAGAGCCATTCATTACAATATCTTAGACCTATCTTCTCAAGATGTCGGTCTAACTGAGTCGTGACATAGGCTTAGTGAATGGATCACCGGATTTTCACCGATGCTATTTTCTGCATGGCTACATCGCCGCCCAACTATTTCTCCGATAATGTGGTAGCGCCTTTCTATGTGTTTGGATTTCTGGTGAGACCTTGGTTCCTTAGCTCAGAGTATCGCTTGCTCCATTGTTGTCACGATGTAATGGAACCACGACTCAATGGAAGGAACTACTGTAAGTTCATCACGAACTTCTTTATCCAAACAACTTCTTTTGCGAGATTCGATGCAAGAATATACTCGACCTCGAGTGGAATCTGCAATCGTGCTCGCTTGGAACTCTTCCAACCGATCGCACCTCCATTAAAAATGAAAAAATATCCAGAGGTAGACTTTCTATCATCGATATCTGATTGGAAATCAGAATCGGTATAACCATCCAATTGCAAGTCTCCACCTCCATAAATCAAGAATAAATCCTTAGTTCTTCTCAAGTACTTAAGGATATTCTTGATAGCTATCCAGTGTTCCAAACCTGGATTGGATTGATACCTGCTAGTCAAACTAACAGCATATGTGATATCCGGCCTAGTACACAACATTGCATACATTAAACTTCCAATAGCCGAAGCATATGGAATCCTGGCCATCTTATCTCTTTCTTCAGGTGTCTTTGGAGACATCTCTTTAGAAAGGTGGATACCATGTCTCACTGGTAACAATCCTCTATTGGAATCAAGCATGTTAAACCTCTTTAACACCTTTTCCAAGTATAGACTTTGGGATAAACCAATTATTCTTTTCGCTCTATCTCTATAGATGCGAATCCCAAGAATATAGGTTGCCTCCCCTAAGTCTTTCATGGAGAATGTATTTGACAACTATACCTTTATAGTCGTCAACATACCTGTATCATTACCCATCAACAGTATGTCATCCACATATAAGACAAGGAAAGTGATAGTACTGTCACTAACCTTCTTATATACACATGGCTCATCCTCATTTTTGATAAAACCAAAAGATTTAATGGCTTCATCAAAATGGATGTTCCAACTCCTCAAAGCTTGTTTCAACCCATAAATGGTTCGCTTTAGCTTGCATACCTTGGAACCATCTTGGGATTCAAATCCCCTAGGTTGTTCCATGAAAATGTTTTCTTCAATGTATCCATTGAGAAAAGTCTTTGACATCCATCCGCCAAATCTCATAATCATAGTATGCAGCTATTGCTAATAAAATCCTAATTGATTTAAGCATGGCAACAAAGCAGAAAGTCTCCTCATAGTCTATTCCTTGCCTTTGGCGAAACCCTTTCGCTACTAGCCTTGCCTTATAGGTCTCTACCTTTCCATCAGAACCAATTTTCTTCTTGAAAACCCATTTGTTCCCTATAGGTACAATACCTTTAGGTGGGTCAACAAGATCCCAAACTTGATTCTTATACATGGAATCAATCTCGGATTTCATAGCATCAATCCATTTTGAAGAGTCTATATCTGATATAGCTTCTTCATAAGTAAGTGGATCATCTCCATGATCCACTTCTTCATGAATAGACAACTCTTGTTCTTCTTCATGAAGAAAACCATATCTCACCAGTGGGTGAGATACCACAGTTGTTCTACGAGGAACAGTGTAGATGTTTCATCAATGGGTATAGGTTGACTAGATGGATCTATATCCATCGATGCATTGGTTGGTCGAATTCTCCAATTCTAACTCTATTTGCCTTCCTTTGCCTCCTTCTTGAACAAACCGTTGTTCAAGAAATGTGGCATCTCTACTTATCACAACCTTTGTGAAGTAGGCAAATAAAAATAATATCCAAAACTATCTTTTGGATATCCAACAAATCGACCTTTTACGTCTGGTCTCCAATTTATCGGTGTTGACTTTTTGATATAAGTGGACAACCCCAAATCTTAACATGCTTAAGACTTGGTTTTCTTCCATGCCATATCTCATAAGGTGTGGAAGAAAGCGATTTTGATGGAATCCTATTCAGAATATATAAAGTGATTCTAATGCAAATCCCTAAAGGAGATTGGCATATCGGTATAGCTCATCATACTACGTACCATATCCAATAGGGTACGATTTTCCTTCAGATACACCATTCAGGTGTGGCGTTCTGGAGAGTCGGTGAGAAACAATGCCATGCTCTCTCAAGTATTCATCAAATTCGATTACTCAAATATTCACCTCCACGATCGATCGAAGAGCTTTAATATTCTTTCTGTTTGATTTTCTACTTGATTTAAATTCTTTGAACTTTTCAAAAGATTCATGTTTGTATTTCATCAAATACAAATACCCAAACCTTGATTTATCATCAGTAAAGGTAATAAAATAATGAAAATCCCCTCTAGCCATTTCTTTAAATGGACCACATACATCACTATGTATTAGCTCCAAAATATTTTCAGCTCTTAGCCCTTGTCCAACAAAGGATGATCTAGTCATTTTGCCCTGAAGGCAAGATTCACAAGTTGGAGTAGGCTCAGAGCCCAATGAGGATAGAATCCCCCTTTTCTCCAATTTTGCAATCCTATCTTCTGCAACATGACATAACCTTAAGTGCCAAATATATTTTGAACTTGAGTTGGTTTTCACCATGGCATTGTATTCTTTTAGATCACTTGCATTCAATTTGTGTTTGTCATTATTATCCAAATAATAAAGACCATCATTCATATAACCCGAACCAACATATTTATTTCCAAAATAAATATTGCAAACATCATTTGTGAACAAAAATTCATAGCCATTTCTAGTCAAACTAGATATAGAAATGATGTTCTTAAAAGCATCAGGTACATATAAAATATTATCCAAACACAAAACATGTCCAAACATGTAAAAAGATTTAGATCCTATGGCTAAAGCTTCAACAGTTGAGCCATTGCCAATCCGGACTCTAATATCTTGAGAGCATAGTCGCTCTTGTTTGCTAGTTCTGCATATCATTAGAAATGTGAGCGGCACCGATATCTAAAACCCAAGCTGTAGATGAACTATAAGTATCATCAGAATCTAAATAACAAGATATGGACATACCTTAGAAGGTGTATCCTTCTTGTCCTTCGAGAAGCAAGATACTGCAGGCGTTCCTTTTCCAAAGGCCCATCCTTTTGGCGTGGAAACACTTTCCTTTGCCTCCATCGACTTTAGTCTTCCTTTTACTTAGCTATTTTCTTGGAAGGACCAGAATCGAGGTTTCTTTTTCTTATTGCCCTTCTTCTTGTTGGACTTTCCAGTAAGAAGATGCAACAAAGCTACCTCTTTTCCTTTATTGCACAGCATATTCTTTTGGGCAATAACCAGCATGTTGAGTAATTCAGCTAAGGTGCATTCCTGTTTAGTCATATGGAAATTTGTCACAAAATTCCCAAAAGACTCAGGAAGGGACTGAAGGATCAAATTCGTTTGTAGTTGGAAATCCATGTTGAAGTCAAGATGTTCCAACTGCTCAATCAGCCGAATCATCTTGTGGACATGATCCCCAACATTCTATCCCTCAGACATCCTCATACGGAATAGCTGTCTAGATATCTCATACCTAGCATTCCTGCTATGCTCACCATACAACTCTTGTAGGTGAAGGAGGATCTCACTCGCACTCTGCATGTTCTCATGTTGCTTCTGTAACTCATTACTCATAGAAGCAAGCATGTAACACTTAGCTCTCATATCATGCTCCTTCCACTTGTCCAAAGTTTCATGTTCCTCTTGTGTGGCCTCTGGAGGTAAGGGACCAGGAACATTTGAATCTAGAACATATCCTATATGTTCAAGGTTCAGGACAAGTTTCAAATTTCTTAGCTGTTGTGATCAATTATGCTTGCAAGGATATTGGATGGTGGTGGTTGTTTTGTGCTCATTTTTATCAGAAAATTAACTGCAGAAAATAACTAGATTAATTAGTAAATGTATCATGTAATTAACCAAAATGATTATGGTCTTTTAATCAAATTGGTCCTCCCACTAACTTAGCGAATCCTACACTTCCAAAGTAGAAAACGGAAATCCTAGTTGGATGGATTTCTAGTGGGTGATTGAATTCTTATAATTCTATTGATCATCCTCAGGTACATCCATTATTGGAATTACAATAAACTATAAGTGAGCAACTCCTTGCCTATCACATCTCATGTGAGGTTCAATCCTTTACCTAGCCCCTAATGCTCAAAATCTCAGTACATCCATTATTGACTTATCTTGCATTAGTTAAGTTGATCCCATTGAGCCAGTAATTATGCAAATAATTTTAATGTCCTCAGGTACATCCAATATTGGCCACCAAACCATTTACATATTTACAACATCTCATGCTTAACAATTATTCTTAAGAAAATCTCTTAAATTAATTGCATCTCATGCAACTATTTAAAATTTCTTAAAATAATTGCCCCAATGGAGGGCTTATGTTATAATTACTTTAATTATAGCATTTCCAACTTAATCATTTGTTTGGAAGATTTTATAGGCATCCTAATTACTATTAAGGTCTCACTTTGCACATTATCCATTTAGCATGCATATATCATATAATTGCATACATACCCATGCATCTCATGCATTCATGGATAAGCAGTAAATATGGTATGATCATGGACTTTCTAAGGGATTCAATTCTGAGCCACCAAGAATTGAATCAGGGCATTCCTAGGTGCATTTCATTCATTCATTTTACAAGAGTTGCTGAAGGAGTACATAATCAACACTTGATATTGAATTCCTCCCACTGGTCCCACCAATGCTCTTGACCTCCTTGAACTTCTTGCAATCCAATATTACATAGTAATCCTTGGCATACCAAGGCGAATTTACAAGAACTTAAATAAATGAAATTACAACCCAAAAATATTACAAACTTAATAATACATGCCCAAAATAAATTAAAATTAATTAATTAATTTACAATCCCAAAGAAACATAAAAGAAATAAATCCAATCACATTGGTCTTTTATAGTCCATGATCATCCATCATGCATATCACTATTTAACAATTAAATAAAACATACATACTTAAATTAAATTGAATATCTCATATTCAACTTAAAAATACAGATTTGAATATTATTCAAATAAATTTAAAAATTCAGATTTGAATCTCATTCAAACAAATTTAAAAATTCAGATTTGAATCACATTCAAACAACTTCAAAAATTCAGATTTGAATCACATTCAAACATTTTTTTAAAAAATCAGATTTGAATCACATTCAAATATTTTTAAAAATCAGATCTGAATTTTATTGAATCAATTTTAAAAAATCAGATTTAAATATGATTCAAACAACTTTAAAAATTCAGATTTGAATCACATTCAAACAACTTTTAAAATTCAGATTTGAATCACATTCAAACAATTTTTAAAATTCTGATTTGAATCATAATTTAATTGTGTGATTAAAACAACTAATTAAACACTTTAATTAGTCAAAGAATAGGCCTTAGATCATACAACAATTGCAGAATTAAAAGCCAAACCTTGAACCACCCATGGAACCATTGTTGCATACCAATGGTGGCTTCACCATGTGTGCCGCCACACCTCATGATCCAACCAGCAATGAATCTCTTGATCTCATGATCAAACACACAATTAAATTATATAATCAACAATCTAAATGGCAAATATAGTGGCTCTGATACCAATTGAAGGAACGGAAGCGTGAAAAACACAAGTTTATACCATTGAATTCAAAAATTTTCACCTAGGGTCACATACATCATGCAAGATTTATTTTTATCTATTTGATTTCAATGATAAACAACATATTAAAACTCTTTTAATATGTTTTTGGATCTGTATTTGCCATTTAAGATTTTAAAATTAATCAGATTAATTTTAGAACCCTAGATTAAATCAAGAATGATTACACTAACCTCTTGATGTGCTGCAGCGTGTCTGCGCCTTTGAGATTCGTCTTCAAGACACCAGATGTTGTCCCTCTAGCTTGTCCACACCAAGAACACCTATGGCAGCCCTTGAATGGCTTCTAAAGCTTTTTCTATTAATTAGAAAATCAAGTTCTGCCTTTTAAGAGATTAAAGATGTAAACAGGACACTAGAAACAATTTCTAGTGTTCTTAATTCAAGAGATTGATGGCTTATCTCTTTGAATTGATGAGAGATGAAGAGAAATAGCTGGAGAGGCTCAAAGTGGCGTGACAAATGAGAGGAGAGGCTGCTGGTTATGTTTTCTTTTCATAACCACACTTAAATAGCTAGGTTAACACATTAAACCCTAGCCACATGTCACCTTTTGATTAGCTCTAGGTTTAAGTGACCCAATCACATTGTGCCAAGTGTCAAACCTATATCTAATCTTGATTTTAATCATCTTACATGATTAAAAAAAAAAAAAAATTTGGCAAGCTTATGTGTTATGCCATGTGTCACCATCTCATGGTGCCACGTGTCACACTGTGAAATGACCAAAATGCCCCTGTGTCTTAATTTTGAGTTCTTAACCCAAAATAATTATTTTCTTCTTCTAATTAATTTATATCAAATATAAATTAATTAATTAATCTCTATTAATTAATTTCTCATCAATTAAATTCATATTTAAACACTTTAAATATAAATTTAATTTATACTACACATCCAATAATCTAGATTTGGTTTCAAGTCATGCTAGGGACTTTGCAATTTAATTGCAAACCAAATCTATTTAATTAATCAATTAAACTCTTTAATTAATTAATTAAATCATATTTAAATAGGTGATAACTTGTGTATGTGTGTGACTTACTAGGCTCATCACTAATTGGCAATGAGACATGATATCAACTCTTAATATCATCAGAACTCTTTCTTACCATAAATGATTTCTCTAAATCATTTTATGAACCTCATAGACCATGGTTAACACCTAGCATAGCATGCCATGACCACCCAATTAGTAATAAGATTTACCTTAAATGAACCTATAATCATATGTTACCATGCACTAGAATCTCTCTCATACAAAATCCCAACTCAAGCCGAGTCATGGTTTATGTCAAACTCCATTTGCTATGAATATTATGTTCTCTTTTAATTCCAGCTTGATTAAAAGATTTTTCTCATCGTAAACTCTTTCTCAATAAATCTATCTGTCTGCCAGAACTTGAAACATCAAGAACAATTAAATGAACATAGGATTTTAACTCTATTTACTTAGAGGAACAGATTCCATCTTGATCAACACCTACCTCCATATATAACTAGCAGGAGCCAACACATGCCCATATACCCATACATAGTACAAGTATGAAAGCGAGATCAAACTCAAACTACCTATATACAAGATAATCATGTATATCTCAGTCTAAAGATTATATGCACTGATATGATTTATGACAAAACATTGACAAGAGTAAACTCCATGTGCTTGTCATAAGTGTCACTGGTTCGGCCTACTTATCATTTATAAGTGCCTATCATGTTTGTTATATGGCATGAGACTCACCATTCCATCTTATTTATATCTCATATAAATAACTTGGGAACAAACATGAATACAATCTTTCTGGATAAGTCATGTCCTTATTATGAAGTATCCTCGATTGTGAACCTATTTATGATACTTTGTGCTAGAAATATTGTCACTCATATTCTTAACAACTTAAGAATAATATTTCTAACAAAATATCAATGGACATTTTCTATTACACATAAATATATTATGTAAACGGAAAAGTGGAAATGCCTTTTATTATTAAAAATATGTACAAGATACATACTAAATGATATGCTCTAGGGCATACTACTAACATCAAGTGTGGGGCTATGGATAATTTTATAAGAGATTGCCCCTAGAGGAGTGACTTAACTGCTCTAGTACAAGCTGATGGACCTACCCCCACAATGCAAAAGGGTAAAAGATCTGGTAAATTAGAGACAGCTGAAATTTTACAAAAGGCTATTTCTGAGACGATCGAAAGACCGAAAGTCAAAGTGACACCAAAAGGGTATGCCATGGAAGCTAGAGAGGAGCCAGACCTAGACATTGATAAAACAATATAACGAAATGAAGAAGCAAGGAAACAACAGACACATCAGGTAAATATACTCTATTATCTGTAAAGAAAGAAATTCAAATTCAAATGGATAAATCTAAACAAGATATTCTAGTTATTAACCATTGGACCATAGTATGATGGGAAATAGGATATGGTTTTTGAAAAATTGACCCAAGATGGGAGGTATTATTATTAACTGACAGAATTAGAGTGGATTTTAAGACAATAGTAACCATAGTAGAATGAAAATCACTTACAAATATTAAGTTGAGTGGAATAGTAAAAATTTAAAAAGGTAAATCAGTTTTAAAAAAGTGAAGTCAAGAAAGATAAGATGTTAGAAAATCTGATCTATTGGGATATACCATGGTAACTACACAATATTTTAGATGTTTGTGCTCTAAGCTGCAGATTACAATACTGACTTGGGAGTATTGTGTAGAGTTACGTATTTCCGATAGTAAATCAAGATAAGGATAAAATTTTAAAACTAAGACTAGTGAGACAGATTAAAGAGGAAGTAAAGTATTATAATACACAAAAATGTGAAAAGACAAAGAGATAGCTTTTCCTCGACTATTTATACTGAGTAAATTTTGAGGACGAAATTTTTATTTAGAGGGGAAGAGTTATAACATCCTCCTTGTACGTAGTCTGTACGTTCTGTTGCTCTGGTGACCTAATGTCTGTGCATAACTCACTTTGGTGATAGTGAATAGAAATATAATGATGAAATAAATAAAAAGAAAATACAAGAAAATTTGAAGAAAAATAAAAGAGAGAAAATGAAACTAAGTTAAACGAGCCAACACCGTAGCAATGGGTGACCGCACCGGAAAGTTACGGCGAAGGCCATTGCCGACTCTAGGACCACGGGAAACCCTCAAAATTAAATTTTGAGACATAATTAAAGGTTTATTGAAGTGTAATTGACACTAGAAATATCAAAGAAAAATAAATATATTAGTATAAAGAAAAATAAAAAATCGAGAAATAGACAAAAATCGGTGTTACCGAAAAATCGGGAATACAACCAGAAGAGGAGGCATTTTGGTCATTTGACACCTAGAGTTGCCTTTTGACCTCAATGTCCATTAAGAATAAATGATATTACACTTTAAAAATGTCATAAAAAAATTTAATTGTAGAACATTATATGAATAGTGAAAGAAATGGGGCATAAAATCTAATTTATGAAACTTTAAATAATTAAACATTAAAATGGAACTTAGTGCTCCACTAACTTGTATCTTGGGACACCAATATAAGCCTTGGGACAGCAGAAATCACTTCATCTTCAACCTTCCACAAACCAGCCGAATTCCACCATGGAAGAACTCCATTGCTGTACCTCGCTCCACCTCCATGCAAGCATGTTCTAGCCATCCTTTCGCACTAGTGTCTTCATTAAAACTTATACATTCAACTTGAGGAAGTCATTGGCAGCAAGAAGAAAGGAATTTTGTGAGTTTTTGGCAAGCTCCAAAAGAGGTAAGTGTCCAAATGCCCTCCCTCGTTTTAGTAAAATTCATATTTAGGTTGAGGTGAGTTGAATGGTGAAGAGAATGGAAGAATTTATTGAGTTATGGAATTGTTCAATTTCGGTAGCCATGAGAACCTATGTTGCTTGAGTTTTTCTTACCACTAATGGATGGAAAATAATGTTGATTTAGTCGTTTTAAAGTTGTAGTAATTTAGTTCCCATGTATATGTACATTGAGTACTTGAATTTAAGGGTTTGGAAAGTAATTTGTATACCTTAGCAAACTGTCACTTTTGGCAGCCTTTAAATTCATGAATTAGTGTTAGGTTTCATGAATTTTCTTGATGAATTATGATGAAGATGAATTGTGGGCAGTGTATGTGAAGTAATGGTTGTAAGGTATATGTAATAATCAAGTGTTTTCATGTATATATATTATGTTGAAATTAACTTTGCAAATTAGGGTTGTATAATGTACATGGAGCACTTGTATATTCTACCTAAATGGACATGATTGAAATATGATAAATGGTATAGAAGTGTTATGAATGTATATTTGTAGTTTTGGGAGGAGGAGAAGTGTCTTTTGGAAGTGTTCTTTATGTGCAGATTGTGTGTTGTGAAGGCAGTAGGTAAATTGAACCATAAGTGACAATTAGTGACCCAAATTGGTATGAGGCCAATGGAAGGTGAAACTAGACACAATTTATGCCCACTTTTCATGTAGAAATGTTGCCAAAATTCTGCCTAAAAACTTACCTTAAAAATGACCTAATCCGGAATTGGTAATGTGCAAGCCCAGATTTTTGACCATATGAATAATAGTCACTAAGATGATCATAACTCACTCAAAACAGGTCCAAATGACCTGAACTTTTTACCATGGAAAGCTTTGACATAGAGCTACAATTCTTATGAAGACACCAAAGCTCAGAAATGGCCAGAACGAAGTCAAAATATTTGCCCAAGTTAGGGCACTAAAATTGTTAGAACTGAATTTGACCTAAAATTGATCAAATTTTGCACTAAAGATGCAATCTTTCCAGCTTTAGTAAATTGACCATATCTTGGTCTATACAACTCAGAATGACCTGAATTTTGTGCCAAAAGTTCACTAATACATAGAGCTACAATTTTGCTTCTTTGACCAGAAGCTAAAAACCAAGAGAAACAGGACATTAAGCTAGACCAATGTAGCACACTAAAACTAAAAATTTTACTTTAACTTACAATGAAGCCTTGAAGTAGTTTGGCAATAAATGCCAACTTGTGAAAAGAGTAAATTGCACTATATTGGCAGTATATGGAATTACAAATTGTGACATGTTGATACTAGAATCAACTTATCCATGATATCTAAAAAGGTCAATATTTGCATTGACTTATGAATTACATAATAACTAGTAAACTCTAAAAATGAAGAATTAAACAATTAATTTGGAATGTGCCCTAGTTTGCCTAGTTGACTAGTTTGGATAGGTTGGCATGCCAATAGGATTCTGGCAGCTGTTCTGTAAATGGCTTCACACCGTATTGTGTTTTCTGGCTTATTATGCCATTCTATGATTTTAATAGCCTATGGCTATAAGGATTGTGTTATTATACTCGGCTTAATGCCTGATTGATTATATGGCTTTTTAGCCATACTATTTGTACACTGGGAGATACTTTGTGACTAATGGTGTGACAGCTCAAGGTATTAGGTACCCAGTGCTAGTATATCCGTTCATCCAGTCTAGTCAGTGTATAGGCTACACGGGCAGTTAATTTAAGTGTTATTAAATTCAGACCGTTAAACTAAGTGTATTAACATGTAGTACAACTAAATTAAGTATAAATAAAATATGCTCCATAAAAACATGAAAAGCTTTAGATGAACAATCTTATTAAAGATTTCTGAAGAATTAGTCTGCAAAGACTATAGGCATCGAAAATCATAAATAATTAATTTATTTTATTTTAGTTTATTTCTCTTTATAATTGGCACCACTAAGCAAAATTGCTTTGCGCATTGCTTTTGTAACGCGTAGGTATTGGAGACACAGCTGGAGAGCCCAGCAGACCTACAACTAGGTGAGACATCAGATCTGCACAGGAGTCCAGAGTTATCTTCACTGCATTACATATATGGTAGGACTTAGGATATCTTGTATTTTATACTTCTGTTGTATTTTGAAATTCGGCCCTGTATTTTGTAATATTATGAAAGCTATAAAGTTTGTAATATTTTGTACACATTAAATAACATGGAGATTTTATAACACTCCTATTTGTATAGCCTCGTATATTTCACTGTTCCGGTGACCGGAGTCGGTCCGGACAATTAAGGAGATTAGAACCACACTTAAGACAACTAGATAAGCCATAAACACAAATAATTAGTAATTGTCAATTAGTTAAGCATAAATAAGAAAAACAGAACATAAGAAGTTAAACAAGTCGAGAGTCACAGCGATGGGTGACCTTCTCGGGAATGACTGCGAAGTCGATTTAAAGTTAAATTTCAAACTGTAAAATGTGACGCTGTGGTCCTTAGGACCATTACGAACACAGTGGAAAAGAGAAAATCACGAAAAAAAATTATTAGGGCAGTCAAATAATTAGGTCAGGGATCCGGAAGAAATATTGAATTATTTACAAACCGGGTTGAGCCGGCGAGGGGCAATTTGGTCAATTGACCCTGAGAGCTGACTCCTAACTTAACTGTCAAATAAAAATGGAGAAAAGAAAATTTCAGAGTCGAGAATTAAATTAAAGAACTAATATAAAAATAAATAAAAAAAAGAGAAAATGAAAAAGGTGTAGGGAGATGACATTATGCATGACATCATGCATGATGCCATAAAGATTATAATTAATAAATTTAATTAAATTGAATTTTGGTCTTCCTAAAGACATAAAAAAGAAAAGAAAAGAAAAGAAAAAAAAAACTAAAAGTCCTTCTTCTTCCCTAAGTGCCGCCTCACTCCCTCTCTCATCCTCTCCCTCACAAAACCTCCATGAAAGCTCATCTTTGAGCTTGAAAAACAAAAAAAATCTCACCATAGAAAATTATTTTACCATGGTTAAAGCTTGTTTTGGCAACTAGAAGGGGAGATTGAAGAACAAAGAAAAAGAAAAAGGAAGAGAATTGAAGAAGTGGACATCAAAGATTTAGGTTAGTGATTTAAGTTGCAAAGTTAGTTTATTAGTTGTGTTTATAGCTTGATTAACTTAGAAATAAACTTAAAATGAAATGAAATAAATTGTTAAGGGACCATGAGTAAATTTTGGCCAGCATGTTGTGGAGGTGTATTTGTATGGTTTGATTGAATTTAATATATTAAGCAAGCTTGTATGGATGTGGTAATGAGATTGATATGCATTGAATTGGTTAAATGCAAGAATTTGTGAATTAGGGTTTTGGACATTAGGGTTTTGAGACAAAAATGTAAGAAAATTGTAAATGATGTCTTTGACCTAGTTTAAGGAGAGAAATGGTCAATTGTGACCTAATGAGGTGTGTTAAGAGTGTTTGAATCAAAACCAAAATCAGATTGAGTGTGGTCATGATGCCAAGGTCCCTTTGAAGGACCAAAACTGAAAATTTACGAGTCCAATTGGTATGAGACCAATTTGGAATGAAAATAGACACTAAATGACACAATTTTCATTTAGGAAGCATGCCCAAAAAGTGACCAAAACCTAGTGAACAAATTGACCAAACTTGGAAAACCTCAGTCTGCCCTGTACAAACTGATCAAATGAACACTGTTTGTTCATTTGGCTATAACTTGAGCTAGGCAGGTCAAAATGACCTGAAATTTTACCAGTGGACAGTTTAGATATAGACATAAAACTTTCATGAAGAACAGAAACCCAAATTATGCCATTAGCTAAGTCATTTGGCCACTCAAAGTTGGTGACCTAAACTGCTAGAACCAAAATTTGCCCAGAAATCTGGGTTAAGTCCAATCCGGCAGCCATGGTTCAAATGGCTATAACTTGAGCTAAAAAACTCCAATTGGAGTGATTCAAAAAGGAGAATAAACTTAAGACAGTAGGGAACATTTTCTATGAAGAAAGTTTTGCCAAATTCTAATAGTAAAATGACCAATAGAGCAGTGCAACTTAAGACACCAAAACTGAAAATTTGCAAATTTGCCTAAAAGACTTAGAATTTGAGTAAACAACCAAAACTAACAAATTTAGTGACCAAAATGTGGTATGTGGGTGAAGTTGAAGTTCCCATACCTATTAAGCCTTAGAAAGTCAATAATTTGACTTGAATAGTACCATAAATAGTAACTCCAAAATGAAAATTTCCAAGAATGTTAGTTTAAGCATATTTGGGCTAGAACTATGTATTTATGAATTAATTATTGGATTTAGTGTGAAATAAGATACTGAAACACTATAAATGTTGTGTTTCAGCTGAAAAAGACCCGGAAGGTATAAGGGACTGAGTCAAGGCCTAAAGGCGACTCACGTCAGGTTTGTGCACAATAAACTTAAAATTCTTTGTTTCTACTTGACAATTATTGAAATAAATGTTGTGAATAATTTTGATTGTTATGGCTTTAAAAATATTAATTGAAAAATAGTGTGTTGCCTACTTTGTAAATGAAAAGTTTAGAATGAAATATGATTTGTGAATTATATAAAATATTTGAATAACTTGATTTAAATTATTTTTAATTCACACTTGGCATGACAATATTAATATGTTCCTCCTCCATTTATGGGGTGAGTTTGATATTTGATCACTTTCCTCCCTCTCTGGCTTTCTAGTCCGAGGGGCGAGTTTGGATGAGAACTCATTAGCTAGCTAGCCACCTCCCTCATTGATTTTGATTAGTGGGGTGAGTATGCCTTGTCGTGATGTACACACGACATGTTCAGAAATTTTGTGTCATGGCCTAAGTTGTGTTATTGTTTGGCAACACTATGTTTATTAAATTGTTCGATCAAGTTGTGCTCTATATTAAGCTTTGAAAATTATGATTTGTTATAAATGTGATTTGAGAAAAAAAATTTTTGAAATGCGACTATGAGATTTTTGAATGAGGATTTGTTCATAAATATTTTATATTATGCATTTTACGCTTTATTGTGCACCACTGAGTATTTATATACTCAACGATAGCTTTAACTTGCTGTCACAGATAGAGAAAAGGACATAGCAGCAGAGCAAGCTGCTACAATTAAAGAGAAGCACAATTGAAGAATTTTTGTACGGGTATTTGTCTATACCCTAATAGTTTAGTCTTATGTAAATATGATAGTATGCATATGTATCTCTGTAATTTGAGCAGTTGTATAGATAAAATTGTAATAATATTATTTTTGAGATTTTGCATCTGTAAATTAACTTATGACTGTAAATTAATGATTTAAAATGAAATGTGCATGAGTTATGAAATGTTTTGAAATATTAATTCTTGATTTGAAATTTAGATTTTGAATTGAAGTGTTGCTATTGTTGTTGATTTGAAGTTTGGTGGTTCCAAATGAAGTTGTGATTGAGAAATATATTGGGAGTGTTTTTATTTTCAGGTTTTGAAGAACTATTTTCTCAAAATATAGACGGCACTCTGTCGAAATTTTTGTAAAAATTGTGGAGATTTTAAATATCCAAAAATTTGATTTATGTTTAGACTCTAAATGAAGGTTTTTAAAATTCGAAAAAGAAATTGACCCACCAATTCTAAAATGAACGAAAATTGTTTTAAAATCTCTTTTAGTATATTTAATGGGTTACCGGTAGGTGAAGTACGGTAATTCATTAGGTATACTATGGGAACATGTTACATCTTACGGGGAGTAGGGTGTGACAGATTTTCTGGATATATTTGAATTATTATAGACTGTATTATGGAACTGTTTAATGACTGTGAAAGTCTATTGACTTTACTGAGAAATTGAGACAGTGAATGAAATTGTAACTTTGAGAATACTATATTGAGACTGTTTTTAACAGGTGCAGAAGGGCTGTTTGTCCAATTTACAGACGGCACTTTGCCAGATTTTTGTTAAAAATTTTACAACACTCAGTTTTATCAAAACATAAAATAATAAACAATCATGATATAAATTTCACACAACGGTTTTCTAAATCAAATTGAGTATTCAGAAAAATAAAGTAATCAAAGACTAAGTACTCTGGCACACCGTGTGGCACGCTGTACTCGGCTACACTGTAGATGGGTGAGGGGTGTTACAGTAATATTCTTAATATTAGTACTTTTTATGTTCATTATTTGGTTATAAATTATTAAGACTTGTTTTAGTTACCCAAGTAACCTATACTAGTTGATTGGACTGGATAAATGGGTAAACTGGTATTAGGTACTAAGTACCTCAGGCCATCACACCATCGGTCACAAAGTGTCTGCTAGGTATGCAACAGAACAGCTAATAAGCCATAACAAGCATCGGGCACAAGGCCAAGTGTGTCAAGCATAGCAAAATGGACATAGGCCATAATATCACAAAATGGCACGAAATGTCATAAATCACAGAATGGTACAAAGCCATTTGCAGTACTACTATCGGAACTTTATTGGCATGCCAACCTATCCAAACCAATCATACTAGGCATACTAGGACATGTTACAAAGTTAATTATTTAATTCTTAAATGAACCTTTAATCATATATTACCATGCACTAAAATCTCTTTATTACAAAAACCCAATTCTAGCTGGAGTCATGGTTAATGTCAAACTCCATTTACTATGAGTGTTATGTTCTCTTTTAATTCTAATTCTTGATTAATCAGACTTTCTTGTCAGAAACTTTTTTTCGACTAAGTCTATCTGTCCTGGCCTGGAACTTGAATCATCAATAATAATTAAATAAACATAGAATCTTATCCCTATTTACTTAGGGTAATGAATCCCATCTTGATCAACACTTATCTCTATGTATAACTAGTAGGAGCTAACACATGTCCATATACCCATACACAGTACGAGTATGAAAGCAGTATCAAACTCAAACTACCTATATACAAGATAACTGTGTTATCTCAGGTCTAAAGATTATATGCATTGATATGATATATGATAATGCATTGACAAGAGTAAACTCCACGCGCTTGTCATAAACTTCACTGGTTTGGCCTACTTATCGTATATAAGTGCTTATTATATTTGTTATGTGGCATGAGACTCACCATTCTAACTTATTTATATCTCATATTAATACTTTGGGAACAAACATGATTATAATATTTCTGGATAAGTTATGTCCTTTTTGTGAAGTATCCTTGATTGTGAACCAATTTATAATACTTCATGCTAGAAATACTGTTACTCATATTCTTAACAACTTAAGAATAGAATTTCTAACAAAATATTAATAGACCTTTTCAATTACACAAAAACATATTATGTAAATAGAAAAGTGTAATTGCCTTTTATTAATGAAATATATACAAGATACATACAAAAAGATATGCTATAGGGCATACCACTAACAAATAGGTAGGCAAGTTCTAATGGCACTAAAATAGCACATTTTGGGTTTTACATATGTTGGCATTGGTTGCCAATTTCAATTCAAAGCTCATTGGAAGTTATTTCAAATTTTCAAATTTGGTCACTTAGGTTTACTATTCCATTGGATCAATTTACAATGAGAATTTAGCTAAACTTTCTTCATCAAAGTTGTTCCTTATTGTGTCTTCTTTAATTCGCTTTTTGAATCAATCTGTTTGGAGTTTTGTAGCTCAAGTTATGGCATTTTTACAATAACTAACTAGATTGGTCATTGTCCAGATTTTCTGGGCAGAATTTGGTTATGACAATTTTGGTGTCCTAAATTTGGCTAGCAATTTGAATTGGTTATGGTCAGAATTTGGGTTTATGTTCTTCATAGAATTTGCTCTACATTGTCTAAGCTTTGTAAGAGTTTAAGAATCAGGTCATTTGGATCTCTCCACACAAAGTTATGGTCATATAAACAAATACTGTTAAATTGGTCATTTTCTAGGTCTAGAATTTTGGTTACCCAGATTTAGGCAAATTTTAGATCATTCTAAGTTGGTTTTCTGGCAAGGTCTCTCATAAAAAATGTGGCATTATGCCCCGAGTTTCACCTTCAATTGGCCTTGCACCAATTGAAGCTACACAAGTCAAGTTAGGGCTGCCCAAACCCACTGGACTCAAAAATCCAGAATTTCCAGCAATTGAGCAGCCTCTCCAATTCATTATTCTATGCCACAATTGATCTCAAATTAAGGTCAATTCACCTTAAATGGTCACTAATTGACCATTAGAACACCAATTCACCATCAATTGAGCAAAACCCTAATTTCTAATTTTTCCAATCTTACATTACACATACAATTTAAAATTCTAATTCACTTGAACACATAAAAAGGCATCTCTACACCATTTTAATTCACTTAAAAGTCATCAAATCCTAACTTCTTTATTGCTGCCTAAATTTTGGGTATACATACATGTGGATTTCATTCCATTTCCTTAAAATTTTCTACCTCAAACTAAGTTCCTAAACAAGAATAAAGAGAGAGAGTGAAAGAATTGGCACTAACCTTGCTTGAGTCAATTTCCAAGCTTGTTAAACCTCTTTCTTTCCTCTTTTTTTTTGTTGCCTCAAGCTTGCTCAAGGTGCAAGGATTAGTTTTAATGAAAGGAGCAAGGGGTTTTATGATGTAATTATGTGGGAGATGGAGCTTTGAGTGAAAGCAAATGGTGGGAGCTCTAATGGTGGTTTTCGGCCAACGAAGGGAAGGAAGAAGAAGATAGCAATTTTTTATTTTAATTAATCCTTTTCACCTTTTATGTTTTGGGTTGTTTAATGGGGATTGGTTGAAAATGTTTTAATTACATCATCCTATGTCATGCTTATGTAATAATTAGCATTTCTTTTCATTTTATTTTCCTCTTTTCTCTACTCATTTTTAATTAAATTTTTATCAATATTTATTCACATTTTATGTCATATACCTCACTTACTTGAATGGAAAAGTTGGTCAAAAATCATTTCTGAAGGTGAAATGACTAAAATACCCTTCGTTTTACTTAATGAGCTAAACTTGTTTGTACTGATTTAGAAAATTTTCTTAGCATTTTCTTGACATTCTGTTGCTATCTAAGGCTCAATAACTCTTCACTGGATTCCCAAAAATTATTTCACAGGGTTTTCCCATGGGTCTAGGGTCATTAACTGTCTTCACAGTTGCTTTCTGTTAGGTCACCCATCACCAGAGTACTGGCTCATTTAACCTTGTTGTATTTTATTACTTAAATTTTTTTTTAATTTTTCTTATCATTATTTGGTTTATTTATGACTCCTCACTCTAGTTTAAATATAGTTTCAGACATTCTGGCTATCCAGACAAACATCAGTCACCGAAATAGTAGAATATACGGACTACCTACAGTAAGGGTGTTACAGTTCTTCCCCCTTTAACAAAAATTTCGTCCTTGAAATTTACCTGATGTAAATAGTTAAGGAAACTGTTGCCTCATAGTCTCTTCACTTTTCCAAGTTGCCTCTTTAGTGTTGTGGTGCCTCCAAAGTATTTTCACCAGTGGAATCTGCTTGTTCCTCAATTCCTTCACTTCTCGAGCTAGGATCCTTATAGGTTCCTCTTCATATGTCAAATCTGGTTGGATTTCTATTTCTTCCATAGAGATAACATGTGAAGGGTCTGATCCTTATCTTCTCAGCATGGACACATGAAACACATTATGGATCTTGTCCAGCTCTGGAGATAAAGCTAGCTTATAGGCCACTGGACCCACACGCTCAATAACTTCATATGAGTCAATGAACCTAGGGCTTAACATACCCTTTCTCCCAAACCTCAATACCTTTTTCCATGTGATACTTTGAGAAATACCTTATCACCAACTTCATATTCTATGTCTTTTCTAATCAAGTTAGCATGAGACTTCTGTCAGTCTAAGGCAACCTTCAAATTGGCTTTGATCAATTTCACTTTTTCTTCAGTTTCTTTCACCAGGTCTAGTCCCACAAGCTAATCTTCACCCAATGCAATCCCACATAATGGTGTTCTGCACCTCCCATACAGTGCCTCATGCGGAGCCATCTGAATGCTAGCTTGATAGCTATTATTGTATGCAAATTCTACTAGTGGGAGGTATCTGTCCCAACTTCCCTCAAACTCAATAACACAACTCCTTAGCATATCCTCAAGAACCTATCACATATTTCATGTTATTATTATCATTTCAATTTCAATATTTGTAATAATTCTATGAGTTTTAAAGTTTATCTGAATTACTCATTCCGATTTTCCATCCGTCTTAGGATGAAAGGCCGTGCTAAAATGAAGTTGTGTGCCCAAGGCTTCTTATAACTTCTTTCAAAATCTTGATGTGAACCTCGGGTCTCGAACAGATATGATGGAAAGTGGGGTCCTATGCAGTCTAACTATCTCACTAATATACAACTCTGCTAGCTTCTCTAGTGGATAGTCAGTTCTAACTGGCAAAAAATGAGCTGACTTGGTTAATCTATCTACTATCACCCATACTGCATCATGCTTCTTCTATGTGAGAGGTAGGCCACTAACAAAATCCATGGTGACCTGATCTCATTTCCATTCAGGTATGCTTATAGGCTGTAACAAACCTGATGGAACTTGATATTCTGCCTTGAATTGCTGACATATCAAGCATCTAGTCACATAGTTAGCTATGTCCTTCTTCATACTAGGCCACCATTATTGAGGCTTCAAATCATGATACATTTTAGTACTTCCTGAGTGCATAGCATAAATACTGGTGTGTGCCTCTTTCAGAATGTTTGTCTTCAATTCCCCATCATCTGGTACATATACTCCTCCTTTATAGTATAAACACCCATCTTCTTTCACCTTATATTCTGTCTCCTTCCCCTTTGTGATTTTATCCATGATAGCCATTAGTTTCTCATCTAGCTTCTACCCATCCTATATCTGCTATAGTAGGTTTGGCTTCACTTGCAACTCAGCCAAAATAGCTCCATCATGAGCTAAGGACAAACGAGCATGCAATGATCTCAATGCAGTATTGGACTTTCTGCTCAAGGCATCAGCAACTACATTTGCCTTCCCAGGATGATAGAATCATAGTCCTTCAGGAACTCAATCCATTGTCTCTATCTAAGGTTGAGCTCCTTCTGGGTTGGCACATATTTTAGACTTTTGTGGTTTGTGTATATGTGGCACTTTTCACCATATAAGTAGTGCCTCCATATCTTCATTGCAAATATGATCGCTGCTAACTCCAGATCATTAGTAGGGTAGTTTTTTTCATAACCCATTATGGGAAGCACATTGTAGACCATAAATTCTTTTCCCAACACTGGCTGTGTTAACACTGGCGCTTCTATCAACATAGCCTTCAACTTCTCAAAATTGTCTTGACACTTGTCATTCCAGTCAAATTTGACATTTTTATGTAGCAACTTAGTTAGTGGAGCAGCTATCAAAGAAAATCCCTTCACAAACCTTTTGTAGTAACCAGCTAGCCCCAAGAAGCTTCTAACCTCAGTTATATTTCTAGGAGGCTTCCATTCCATCACTGCTTCAATTTTTTTAGGATCCACTCTAATCCCATCAGCTAATACTATGTGTCCAAGAAAGGAGATCTCACCCAACTAGAAGTCACACTTGGACAATTTAGCATACAGCTTTTTCTCTCTCAGAGTTTGTAAAACAATCCGCAAATGCTCATTGAGTTCTTCTCTATTCTTAGAATACGCCAGTATATCATCAATGAAGACCTCTACAAACCGATCTAAGTATGAATGGAAGATACAGTTCATAAGGTCCATGAAAGCTACTAGTGCATTTGTCAACCCAAACGGGATCACCAGAAATTCATAGTGCCCATACCGAGTCCTGAATGCAGTCTTAGGCACATCTGCATTTTTACCCTTAGCTGATGATACCCTGATCTGAGATCAATTTCGGAAAATACACCTGTTCCCTTCAATTGATTAAACAGATCATCAATTCTGGGCAATGGATACTTGTTCTTCACTGTCATTTTATTTAACTACCGGTAATCAATGCATAGCGTCAAAGTCCCATCCTTCTTTTTCACAAACAGCACCAGAGCTCCCCACGGTGACACACTGGGGCATATAAACCCCTTATCCAGTAACTCCTGTAACTGGATTTTCAACTCTTTCAATTTAGTGGGTGCCATCCTATAAGGAGCAATGGAGATTGGTGCTGTACCCGGAAGGACCTCAATGGCAAATTTTACTTCCCTTTCTGATGGCAAACTAGGCAATTCTTCAGGGAAGACATCGGGGAAGTCACTCACAGTGAGAATGTCATGGAGACTAGATCTAGCCTTTCTGGTATCAACCACTTGTGCCAAATAGGCTTCACAGCCTTTTTTCATCAATTTCCTTACAGGAGTGGCTGAGATGACATTAAACAGAAAATCTGTCCTGTAAGACCCTCACTGTAGCAATTACGTACATTCTACTATTCCAGTGACCGGTGTCGGTATGGACAGCTAGAACGTCTAGAAAAATAATTAGACTAGAGTGAGAAATCATAAATAACTCAAATATTAATAAGAAAAATTTAGAAGAAATTTTAGAAATAAAATACAACCAAGTTAAATGAGCCGGTGCCCTAGCGATGGGTAACCCAGTGAGAAGTTGCGGTTCTCGCAACTAGGAGCCCTAGACCTGGGAGAAAATTCATAAAATAATTTTTGAGACTCCAGAGAAGAGTCATTGAGGTTTTTATAACATTAGAATGCCAAGAAAAGGTTTAGAAAAAATTTTCAATCGGTACAGACAATTTTAGTCTGTTAAGCCAAACGGAAGGTATTTTGGTCATTTCGCCTTCAGAAGTGATTTTTGGCCGATCTGTCCAGTTAAGTAAATAATTATTATGACACAAAATGTGAATAAATATTGCTAAAAATTAAATTAAAATTGAGTAGAAAAGAAAAGAAAAAGAAAATGGAATTAAATTAGATTTATGACATAGGATGACATCATTAAAAAGCTTCCCACCAATTAGAAATTGACAAGCCAATTAAAATGAGATAAATACAACTAAAATGAAGTAAAAAACAAACACCATTTCTGAAATTCTCTTCCCATTTCAGCCGTAACCCATTTTCCCTTCCACCCAAACCACTATTAAAGCTCCCTTAAGCTTCATTTCCCACTTCAATTCACCTCAAAACCTTATCCTTTCTTCACTAAAAATTATACCCACACCAAGGAGAAGTTTTTGGCAGCCAAGAAAGAGTAAGAAAGTAAAGAAAAATTAAAGTCTTGGTTGGCTTGGATTTGAGCTAGAAGAGGTTAGTGCTTATTTATGCATATTTCTCTCTTTATTCCATGTTAGGGACTTAAAATGAGTATGAAATTTGTAAGTCAAATGAAATAAAACTTATGTGTATTTACACCATGAAATTTGGCAGCCCTAAGGAAGGGATAATTTTGATGGTTTTGATGGATTTAAAATGGCTTAGAAATGGTGTTGATGTGTAGACATAAATTTGAAATGGATTAGTATGCCTAATTGACATGTGTTGTGTGAACCTTGAATTTGAGCTAGGGTTTGGACACAAAAACTTGGATCTTGTTCATGTTTTGGTGAATGAAAGTCTAAATGGTCAATTAGTGACCATTTGGCTGTGTATGATGAAGAATTGAAGTGAGTTGTAGCTTGGGATTTGAGTTTGGCTAGGCTGCCCTTGGTGACTTGCAGGGTTGGGCATGAGTCCAGCAGGTTTGGGCAGTAATAACTTGAATTGTAGAGGTTCAATTGGTACAAGGCTAATTGGACATGAAACTAGACACATAATGGCACAACTATGGTGAAGAAAGCCTGCCCAGAAAACCAAAGCAAGTTGACCTAAAAATTGCCCTAATTCGGGTGACTTGCAGTCTGCCTGGGCAAAATGACTAAATGAACAGTGTTTAGTCATTTGGTCATAACTCAGAGTAGAAAGGTCCAATTGACCTGAAATTTTACTGGAAGAAAGATGAGACATAGGCCTAAAACTTTCATGAAGAACACAAATCCAAATTCTGACCATAACCTAGTCAAATTGCCAACCAAAGTTAGGTTACCAAATTTGGCAGAACCAAATTGCCCAGAAAATTTGGGTACAGGTCACTCCGGCCAGTTATGGTAAAATGACCATAACTTGAGCTAAAAAACTCCAAATGGAGTAATTCAAAAAGGGAACTAAAGAAGACACAATAAGGAACAACTTTGATGAAGAAAGGTTAGCCCAGTTTCCACTCTAAAATTGTCCAATGGAACAGTAAACTTAGGTAATAAAAACTGAAAATTTAGAAATGCATCTAGGGGACTTTAAATCGCAATTGGCAATTAATACTAGCAAATGTAAAACTCAAAATGTGGGATCTTGGTGTAATTAGAATTAATATATCCATTAAGTATGAAAAATTCAACATTTTGGTTGACTAGTAAGGTGAATAGTAATCAAAATGATTAGTAAATTAAGATGAAGACCTAGAACCAATTCTAAGCTTAAATGCTTAGAATTGTATGACAAATGTGGACTATGCATCCTAGTCAAAATTGTTGAAAAGAAATTAAAGCCATAAATTTGAAATCCATGAAATGTTCATGGATTACTTGAAACATGAAAAATAAGTCACCTAATTGATGTGAATAGATAGTTAGGGCTTATATGCCCATCACAAATGGAATTCATAAAATATTAGTAACTCAACTTGAAATATAAAATTTGTAATTACATAAGTAGATTCTTGAATGTATAAATGAGAAAGGAAAAATGTTTTGAATACAATGGTACATGTGAACCATTGTTTAGAATTGTGATCAATATGAATAACATAATGAATGAATAAATGAACCATATTAATATATGAATGAGACATTAGTTCTCATTATTGTAGAAAGGAGAAGTATTTTGAGTACAATAGTATAAAAGAATAATTGATGTGAATTGTGATCATATAAATGATCAAATGAATGTATGAATTATAATTGAAATTTATCATGAAATAATGAAGTCATAAGACACAATATATTAATATTTAATGATATTATGTGCCCTTTTATTGCCTAGACACGTGTGTCAGATTGGATAGATTGGCATGCCAATAGGGTCTTGTTTTAGCAGTACTGCGAAAGGCTTTATGCCTGTATTCATGGCTTTATGCCCGCATTCATGGCTTTATGCCTGTATTCATGACTTTTATGCCCGATTATGTATTATTATGGCTTTTTAGCCATACTGACTGCATACGTGATGATGTTCCACGTCCCATGGTATGACGGCCCGAGGCACCACGGTGTCCAGTGCCAACGACCCATTATCCAGTTTAGTCAACCTGTCATAGATTACTTGGACAGTGAAATTTATTAAAATAAGTTAAGAATATTAGTAATAAAAAAAATATTAGAAATTAAATAAATAAGTAAGATGACCTAAAATAAATTAGAATAGTTATTTATTATAAAGAATCGAAATAAACTGGACCGATATCAAAATTTACTTATTATGAAATAACCTGAGACAAGTATAGAGAAAATGCTAAAAGATTAGCAAAGAAAATTATAACATAAATAAATATTGTAAATGTGACTTATATAATAATATAAGCATAAATTTATTATTTTCATATCATTTTTCTTTGTATATTATTACTGTACATTGGCGAAATAAACACTTTCAAAGAAGACTAAATTAGGATAAAACATATTAAATTTTAGAAATCGCATGTGAAGTATAAATAAATCTTAATTATTTGAATTATGTTTTATTTCTATCTTTATTTTTATATTATTTCCTTGTTATATTATTGCACCACTAAGCAGCAATGCTTAGCGCGATGGAATTGTTTCCTTTGCGCAGGTACTGAAGCTAAAACCCAATGGACGTTTGACTGGGAATTTTGGGAGTTTTGATCTGCAGAAGTATCTGAAGTATTCAAGGTTGTCACCTCCTCAGCAATGCATGTAGATAGGGCCCATATAGATCATATTTTATATTTTGTATAAAATGCTTAGATATTGTATTGTAATGTATATTATGAACAGGTAATTACTAGAAATGCGATGTAAATTAATAAATTAGCTTTTTCATATGTAATTAATTTATATATAATGTAAATTATGAAATTTTGTAATTATTTTGTAAATTATGTAAATTAAGGAAATTTGAAATTTTTGCTTATGTAATTTGATAATGTTTACATATGAATTGAGTATGAATGGAAATGTATGGAAATGATTATGAAATTGAAATGTATGGATGAGATTTGAAATATGAGAAAATTATGAGAATGATTGATGAGATAATTAGGATTAGCATGGATAAGATTTTATTTTGGAAATATTGTTGAATTTCAAACAGGTGAATATTCAAATACGCCAAACGATAATAAAATAGGGGAAACTCCGCTGGTTTCTCCGTCAAAAAATAATTGATATTAAATTAAATGAATTCAAAATTATTTAGAAAAAATAAAGTAGGATAAGTTAGGGTGCTCCGGCACCGATTGTAGCATGCCTTGCTCGGCTATACTGTAGTCGGGTGAGGGGTGTTATATGTCCTTTCCCCCACAACTGTTATTTCATCATTCTCAGGAGTTTTCAGTGTAATTCTTTTCAATCAATAGTCTACTATTGCCTGATGACATGACAACCAATCCATTCCCAAAATCACGTCAAATTCGTGGAAGGGTAATTCAATTAGATATATTGATAACTCATACCCCTGAATCCTCAATGGGCAACCTTTGCACACTCTATTTACCACCACACTGTGGCCTAGTGGGTTAGTGACTAAAATGTCTTGGTCACTTTCCTCTACTTGAATTCCCCTCTCCATGGGTAACTCTATGCAGATGTATGAATGTGTGGATCCTGGATCCATCAATGCATGTACAGGTATGTCATAGAGAGAGAACATACCCCTGATGAAACTTGGGGTATTCTGCTCCTCTTAAGCCCTTATGGCATATGCCCTTGCTCATGCCCTGGCCTCCAGCCTCTCAGCTAACTCTGATGTCAGCCTCTGTGAAGTTCCAATTGCCTCAGATTTACCTGGCCTTCTACCCCTTTGAGCTACAGGGGCAGGTCTGTCTGCTTATACTGGAGCAGCTATAGCAGTCCTACTTAGACAATCTCTAATCTCATGCTCAGTAGACCCACACTAGAAGGAACCCCCACTCACTCGCCAACATTCACCCTCGTGCCACTTATGGTAGTGCAAACAGGCTAAAGAAACTACTGGGGCTGGCCCCCTATACACTGTCCCTAGAGAGCTGTCCACTGATGGTGTGGACTAGTCTCTCCTCGGTGTGAACTGAGATCTGGGCCTTTGAGACTAGCCCTGACCTTGTGTCTGACTCTGGCCTTGAGATTAAGGACCTTTGAACTCTTTACCAGGTGCAGGGAAAGAACTGGTCTAACTCAAACCTCTTTTCTACTGTCTATCTCTTCTATTCTGCTCATTAATTTTGACTTTTCCCACTTTCAGTGCAGCTTCAACCAATTTTGTGAAGTCAATAATCCCCAAAGCTATTATCCTAAGTTTGATATTATCATTTAACCCTTGTTCAAATCTTTTGTACCTTAAGCTTCAGCAGGAACTATCTCTCTCCCATATCTGCTCAACCTCATAAATTCCCGTTCATACTCTGATACCGACAATTGTCTCTACCTCAGACTGATAAATTCTCTTCTCCTCTCTTCTAGGTACACATTGCTGACATACTTCTTTTTAAACTTCATAAAAAAGAACTCTCATGTAATCTGATCTGGCTACACCTCCCTAGATACTGTGTCCCACCACTGCTAAGCATCATCCTGAAGTAGGGACACAACACCCTCCAAGTTCTGCTCGGGGGTGCAGTGAAGTTGTCTCAATACCCTTCCCATTCTTTCTAGCCAATTTTCAGCTTCCATGGGATCATCTTCCTTCTTTCCTAGAAAGTTTACAGCCTCATATTTTCTTAATTTCACCAAATGGGACTTCTATGGTAGTGGCAAAGGTTATGGCTGCGGTTGTGGTGGTGGGATAGCCCCATCATCTGCCTGTAGAATTCAATCATTTGTTGAAATAAGGCAAACTGAGGCTGTGCAGGTGCCTATGGTGCTGTTGGAGTAGGTTCTCCCCTGCCTCCAGCTTCAGCCATGGGTGGAGCATGACTCTCCACCTCTTCCTCAACTGCTCTCTGCGATTTTGGGTCCATATCTTAACCAAAATAAACAAAAGCAAATAGATCTGCATTAGTGTTACCTCAACTCTTACAAATGCAATGCATGGCATAAACTCTATCTAGATCCATAAATGCCTAAACCGTGCTCTGATACCACTAAATGTGACACCCCTCACCCGTCTACAGTGTAGCCGTGTAACACCCTCACTATAGCAATTTCGTACATTCTACTGTTCTAGTGATCAATGTCTCTCCAGACAACTAGAATGACTGGAACTATATTTAGACTAGAGTGAGGAGTCATAAATAATTCAAATACTAATAAGAAAAATTAAGGAAAAATTTTAGAAATAAAATACAATCAAGTTAAATGAGCCGGTGCCCTAGCGATGGGTAACCCAGTAAGAAGCTGCGGTTCTCGCAACTAGGAGCCCTAAACCAAGGGAAAAATTCATGAAATAATTTTTGGGACTCTAGAGAAGAGTCATTGAGGTTTTTATGGCATTAGAATGCCAAGAAAAGGCTTAGAAAATTTTTTCGATTGGTACAGACGATTTTGACTCAATAAGCCAAACGGAGGGCATTTTAGTCATTTCATCTTCGGAGACGATTTTTGACCGACTTGTCTAGTTAAGTAAATAATTATTATGACATAAAATATGAATAAATATTGCTAAAAATTAAAATGAAAATGAGTAAAAGAAATGAGAAAAGAAATTGAAATTAAATTGGATTTATGACTTAAAGGTGATGTCATAAATGAATAAATTGAAATTTGCAACCAATGGGAATTTGCTAAGCAAGTTAAAAGACGATAAATGCCACTAAATTGAGAAAAAAAAGAAAAATAATTCTGCTCATCCTCTTCCTTCTTCCACGGTGAAACCCACTTCACACTCCCTTTCCACCATTAAAGCTCCACCAAGCTTCATATCACCCACCAAACCACCTCAAAACCCTAGCTTTCCTTCACAAAAACTCATCCTTACATCTGGAGCAAGCTTTGGACAGTAAAATGAAAGGAAGAAAGTGAAGTTTTGAAGTCTTGGAAAGTGGATAAATCAAGGTTAGTGCCAATTAATCTTTAGTACTTTGTGTATACATCATGGAGAACATGAATTGAGTGTGAAATTAAGCTAATTTAAACAAATTTTGCATGGTTGAATTTCATCAACTTTTGATAGCCTTAGGGTACCTTAGGGTTTCATCAATTTAATTGCATAATAGTTGTGTATGGCTGCCATTGAACATGATATTGGTGTTTTAATTCATGGATTTAGTGTGTATGAAGAATTGTAGTTGTTGGAGTTAGAGTTTGGGGCAGAAAATTTGGATTTGCTCATGTGTTGGTGCATGGAAGTTCTAATGGTCAATTAGTGACCATTTGGCAGAGTATAATGAGGAATTAAAGTGAATTGTAGCTTTGGATTTAGGGTTAGGTATGCTATCCAGTGTGCACTACAGGTCTGGATGTGAGTCCAGCAAGTTTGGGTAGTGATAACTTGATTTGTGTAGGTTCAATTGGTGCAAGGCCAATTGGACATGCAATTAGACAGATAATGGCACAACTTTGATGAAGGAACTCTATCTAGAAAACAAACTTATGACTCCCTAAAAATTAACCAAATTCGAGTAGCACCAATTCTGCCTGGGAAAAATGACCAAATGAACAGTGTTCATTCATTTGGTCATAACTTAGTGTAGAAAGGTCCAATTGACCTGAAATTTATATCAATGGAACGCTTAGTCAATTTGGAACAACTTTCATGTTGAACACAAACTCAAATTCTGGACTTAACTAAATGAAATTGCTAGCAAATTTGAACTACCAAATCTGGCAAAACCAAAACTCCCTAGAAATTCTAGGTAAAGGCAATTTGACCAGTTAATAACTGGAGTTAGAAAACTCCAAATGGGGTGATTCAAAAAGTGAAATGTAACTAGACACAATAAAGAACAACTTTGATCAATAACACTTGGCCAAATTCTCACTGTAGAATGGCCTAATGGAACAGTGAACTCTAGCACCCAAAACTGAAATTTTTTATTTATTTTCCATTGGTTAAAAGTATGGATTGGCAACTAATGCCAATACTTTTGGGAACCAAAATGTGGTAAATCTATGTGATTAAAACTCATGTAACTATTATATATGAGAAAGTCAATATTTAGACTTAAATGACTAAATGAATAGTAACCTTACATGTTAAGTACAAATATTTAAGAAATAACTTTGTAATATGCCCTAGTAGGCCTAGTGTGATTGGTTTGGATAGGTTGGCATGCCAATAGGGTTCTGATAGTAGTACTGTGTATGGCTTCATGCTATTCTATGATATGATAGCCTATGGTTATACTGATTATGATGTTATACTTGGCTTTATGCCTTTTTGCTTTTATGGCTTATTAGCCATTCTGTCTGCACACTAGGAGACACATTGTGACCGATAGTGTGACGGCCCGAGATACCTGGTACCCAGTGCTAGTTTACTCGTTTATCCACTTCCGGTCAATTTGTATAGGTTACTTGGGCATGAAAAAGTATAAATGTAATTGAATTGATCATTAAAGGAAGTAAGGAAATTAAATATCAAGATAAAGAACAAGAACGATTACAATAAAAAGAGGCTCAAAATCATCATGAGAACGATTAATAAAATGCTAGAAAGAGTTAATATCATGAGATGTAATTAGCCTTCGACTAAACAATAAGTTAGTAATTATTTATATTTTATAAACACAATAACTAGGAAATTTTCACTTTTATTTGCATATTATATTTTCTTTTATTATTGGCACCACTAAGCTTTATGCTTAGTGCGTCGCTTTTGCAACGCGTAGGTACTGGAGATTTGGCCAGAGAGCCCAACAGACCACAAACTGGGTGAGACTTGTATACAGATCTATATAGTGTTCGTGTCACCTCACAGACTTCAGTGCATTGGTAGGACACTAGGTCCCATTTTGGAATTTTGTACTATTTGTATTTTATAATTAAACTTTTATTTTCTCATGTATAGTTGAAACTCGTGTAATATATTTTGGTATTAATGCAAATATTTGTAATTTGTGTTTATAAATGAAAATTTAGTATTTATTTATGATTTTTACATGATAATCATGGGAAATGAATGAATGATAAATAGAAAAATTTTTTAGAAATGGTTGAGAAATATTGAGATTATGTTGATATAATGGAGTTTGAGAATGATTGAAAATGTATTGGAAGTGTTTTTCACAGGTTCTAAGGAACTGTTTTATTCATTTTTAGCCGGTACTCTATCGGATTTCCTATAAAATTTTCGGAACCTCAAATGAATTTATAATTTCAATAAATGACTTAAATGAATTAAATTTCACAAATTGTGCTTCATAACCATGAAGAAATAAATTAAGGAAGGATAAAAGAATAAAGTAAGATAAGATAGGGTGCTCCGGCACCGAGTGTGACATGTCTTGCTTGGCTACATTGTAGACGGGTAAGGGGTGTCACATTTAGTGGTATCAGAGCGCAGTTTAGGAATTCCTAGGCATCGATAGATGGAAAGGAATAGTGTGCATAACATGCATTGCATTCATATGAGTCGAGGTGACACTAATGCAGATCTATTTTCTCTGGTAAGGTGAAGAAATAAGGAAATAGCAGCTCCACGACTATTTACACTGGGTAAATTTCGAGGACGAAATTTTTGTTAGAGGGAAAGAATTGTAACACCCTCACTATAGCAATTCCGTACATTCTACTATTCTGGTGACCAATGTCTATTTGGACAGCTAGAATGACTGGAACTATATTTAGACTAGAGTGAGGAGTGATAAATAATTCAAATACTAATAAGAAAAATTAAGGAAAAATTTTAGAAATGAAATACAACCAAGTTAAATGAGTCGGTGCCCTAGCGATGGGTAACCTAGTGGGAAGTTGTAGTTCTCGCAGCTAGGAGCCCTATACCTAGGAGAAAATTCATAAAATAATTTTTGAGACTCTAGAGAAGAGCCATTGAGGTTTCTATGGCATTAGAATGCTAAGAAAAGGCTTAGAAAAATTTTTCGATCGGTATAGACTATTTTGTCTCAATAAGCCAAATGGAGGGCATTTTGGTCATTTCATCTTCAGAGATGATTTTTGACCGACTTGTCCAGTTAAGTAATTAATTAGTGGTATCAGAGCCCAGTTTAGGCATTCCTAGGCATCGATAGATGGAAAGAAATAGTGTGCATAACATGCATTGCATTCATATGAGTCGAGGTGACACTAATGCAGATCTATTTTCTCTGGTAAGGTGAAGAAATAAGGAAGTAGCAGCTTATCGACTATTTTTACCGGGCAAATTTCGAGGATGAAATTTTTGTTAGAGGGGAAGAGTCGTAACACTTTTACTGCAGCAATTCCGTACAATCTACTGTTCCGGTGATCAATATCTGTCCGGACAGCTAGAATGACTGAAACTATATTTAGACTAGAGTGAGGAGTCATAAATAATTCAAATACTAACAAGAAAAATTAAGAAAAATTTTAAAAATCAAATACAATCAAGTTAAATGAGCCGGTGCCCTAGCGATGGGTAACTTAGTGGGAAGCTGCGGTTCTCGCAGCTAGGAGCCCTAAACCCAGGGAAAAATTCATGAAATAATTTTTGGGACTCTAGAGAAGAGTCATTGAGGTTTCTATGGCATTAGAATGCCAAGAAAAGGCTTTGAAAAATTTTTCGATCGGTACAAACGATTTTGGCTTAATAAGCCAAACAGAGGGCATTTTGGTCATCTCATCTTCGGAGATGATTTTTGACCGACTTGTCCAGTTAAGAAAATAATTATTATGATATAAAATATAAATAAATATTGCTAAAAATTAAAATAAAAATGAGTAAAAGAAATGAGAAAAGAAATTGAAATTAAATTGGATTTATGACTTAAAGGTGATGTCATAAATGAATAAATTGAAATTTGCAACCAATGGGAATTTGCCAAGCAAGTTAAAATATGATAAATACCACTAAATTGAGACAAAATGGAAAAAGAATTCTGCTCATCCTCTTCCTTCTTCTACGGTGAAACCCACTTCACGCTCCCTTTTCGCCATTAAAGCTCCACCAAGTTTCATATCACCTACCAAACCACCTCAAAACCCTAGCTTCCTTTCATAAAAACCCATCCTCGCATCAAAAGCAAGCTTTGAATAGCAAAAAGAAAGGAAGAAAGTGAAGTTTTGAAGTCTTGGAAAGTGGCTAAATCAAGGTTAGTGCCAATTAATCTTTAATACTTTGTGCATACATCATGGAGAACATGAATTGAGTGTGAAATTAAGCTAATTTAAACAAATTTTGCATGGTTGAATTTCACCAAATTTTGGAAAGCCTTAGGGTACCTTATAGTTTCATCAATTTAATTGCATAATAGTTGTGTATGGCTGCCATTGAACATGATTTTGGTGTTTTAATTCATGGATTTAGTGTGTATGAAGAATTGTAGTTGTTGGAGTTAGGGTTTGGGGCACAAAATTTGGATTTGCTCATGTGTTGGTGAATGGAAGTTCTAATGGTCAATTAGTGACCATTTGGCTAAGTATAATGAGGAATTAAAGTGAATTGTAGCTTTGGATTTGAGGTTTGGTATGCTGTCCAGTGTGCACTGCAGGTCTGGTTGTGAGTCTAGCAAGTTTGGGCAGCTATAACTTGAGTTGTGTAGGTTCAATTGGTGCAAGGCTAATTAGATATGCAATTAGACACATAATGGCACAACTTTGATGAAGGAACTCTGTCCAGAAAACAACCTTATGATGCCTTAAAAATTGACCAAATTCGCGTAGCACCAATTCTGACTGGGCAAAATGACCAAATGAGCAGTGTTCATTCATTTAGTCATAACTCAGTGTAGAAAGGTCCAATTGACCTGAAATTTATATTAATGGAAAGCTTAGACAATTTAGAACAACTTTCATGTAGAATAGAAACTCAAATTCTGGATTTAACCAAATGACATTGCTAGCCAAAATTGAACTACCAAATCTGGCAGAACCAAAACTGCCCATAAATTCTTGGTAAAGACAATCCGACCAGTTATGGTGAAATAGCCGGAACTTGAGCTAGAAAACTCCAAATGAGGTGATTAAAAAAGTGAAATGTAACTAAAAATAATAAAAAACAACTTTGATCAAGAACACTTAGCCAAATTCTCACTGTAGAATGGCCTAATAGAACAGTGAACTCTAGCGCCCAAAACTGAAATTTTTGATTTATTTTCCATTGGTTAGAAGTATGGATTGGCAACTAATGCCAACACTTTTGAGAACCAAAATGTGGTAAATCTATGTGATTAAAACTCACGTAACTATTATATATGAGAAAGTCAATATTTTGACTTAAATGACTAAACGAATAGTTGTCACACCCTGCTCCCCCGTAAGATGTAACATGTTCTCGTAGTACACCTAATGAATTACCGTACTTCGCCTACTGATAACCCATTAGATATACTACAAGGGATTTTAAAACAATTTTCGTGAAATTTAAATCATTGATTAAAATCTGGTGTTATAAAATTTTTTCAAAATTTCGACAAAGTGCCGGCTGTATTTTGAGAAAACAGTTCTTCAATCTTGCAAAAGAAAATACTACCAATATGTTTTCTCAAATATAACTCCTATAACTTCATTTCAATTCACAATTCAAATCTCAATAAACAATCAATTCATTTTCAAACTAATCTCATCATAAAGAAACATTTCATTGATTACAAGACTCAAAATTTATATTACAAAACTATTCAAGTAAATGAAATCTCAAATTTACATTTACAATAATTTACATTTAATTACATACCAAAATATTTTATAAGAGTTTTTATACAATTGCTCAAATAATTTTCATACATATTATTACATGCATACATCAAAACCTATGTATATGGGTATACCTATGATATACCAGGAGCTGATTTGAATGTCTCTTCAAAGAAGCTTACTCAATTGATCTATGCTCTTTTCACCTGCGACAGCATACAAAGCTATCGCTGAGTGGTGAACTCAGTGGTGCACAACTATAATTTAAAACATAGTACAATATATATTGATAAAATTTACAGCAAATAATTTGGAAATCTGAATACTCATCAAATTCCAAAACTCAAAATATTCATTGCCAATAATATAAATCATTTGTATAAAATGACTTTGATCACAAAATTTAATTTATCAAATCATAACTAACCATTTAAGATAATTCCAACAAAATCGATTATACATAAATCATAATTGAAATCACAATTCTTTACTATTCAAAAACCATTCTTTATCTCAAAAACTATTCTTTATCTCAAAAACCATTCTTTATCTCACTAACTATGCAAGACTTGTAATACCCTCCCTGTAGAAATTCCGTATATTCTACTGTTCCGGTGATCGGTATCGGTCCGGACAGTTAGAACATCCGAAAAAATATTTAAACTAAAGTGAGGAACCATAATTAACTCAAATATTAATAAGAAAAATTTAGGAAAAATTTTAGAAATAAAATACAATCAAGTTAAATGAGCCGGTGCCCTAGCGATGGGTAACCTAGTGGGAAGTTGCGGTTCTCACAACTAGGAGCCCTAGACCCGGGGGAAAATTCATAAAATAATTTTTGAGACTCCAGAGAAGGGTCATTGAGGTTTCTATGGCATTAGAATGCCAAGGAAATGCATAGAAAAATTTTTCAATCGGTACAGACAATTTTGGCTCAATAAGCCAAACGGAGGGCATTTTGGTCATTTCGTCTTCAGAGATGATTTTTGGCCGACTTGTCCAGTTAAGTAAATAATTATTATGACATAAAATATGAATAAATATTACTAAAAATTAAATTGAAAATGAGTAGAGAAGAAAGGAAAAGAAAATGAAAGAATATGCCAATTTTGACATCATATGATGTCATTAAACCCTTCCCCACCAATCACATTTAACCAAGCCACTTAAAACAAATAAAAAGAGGTAAAAGGAGGTAAAAAAATAAACAAAAGCCATCTGCTTTCTTCCTCAAGAAAAACCAGGCGTTACCCTTCCCACCCCAACCACCATGAAAGCTTAAGGTGAGCTTGAAATCACCCTCCAAACAACCTCAAAACCCTAGTCTCCCTTCACAAAAACTCATCCTTACTCCTACAACAAGCTTTGAACAGGAAAAAGAAAGGAAGAAAGTGAAGTTGTGAAGCTTTGGAAACTGCCTAAGTCAAGGTTAGTGTCAAATTCTTCTAAAAATTTTGTGTATGTCTGCCATTGAACATGATTTTGGTGTTGTAAACCATGGATTGTATGTGTATGAAAATTTTAGTTGTTGGAGTTAGGGTTTGAGCATGAAATTGAGACTTTGATCATATAATGATGAAAGTGAGTTTTAATGGTCAATTGGTGACCATTTGGTTATTGGTAAACAAGAAATGAAGTGTGTTTAGTGATGGGATTTAGGTTTAGTGTGGCTGCCCTAGGTGACCTGCAGAATTGGACATGAGTCCAGCAGGTTTGGTCAGCCATAACTTGAATTGTAGAGGTTCAATTGGTGTTTGGCCAATTGGACATGAAACTAGACACAAAATGGCACAACTTTGGTGAAGAAACCATGCCCATAAGACCAAACCAAGTGGACCAAAAGCTTGCTCCAATGCGGGTGACCTGCAGTCTGTTTCTGCAGAATGACCAAATGAACAGTATTTGGTCATTTGGCCATAACTCACTGTAGAATGGTCCAATTGACCTGAAATGTTACCCACAACAAGCTGAGATATAGACCAACAACTTTCATGAAGAAAGCTAACCCAAATTATGACCAGAACCTATCCAACAAGTGAGTTGAAGTCACTGTTCACTGCACTATAGATATGGTCAGTTCAGAAAAATTTCAATCCGGCTAGTTGTGGTTTTTAGATCATAACTTGAGCTAAAAAAACTCCAAATGGAGTGATTCAAAAAAGTAAATTCAACTAGACAAAATAAGGAACAACTTTCATGTTGATCATTTTGCCAAATTCCCACTGCAAAATTGACCAATGGAACAATAAATACAAGGCATAAAAACTGAAAATTCTGCCCAACTAACATTAAGCTTAGAAATGGTATTGGCAACCAATACCAACAAATTTTGAATGTAAAATGTGGTATGTTGATGAGATTAAAACCAATGTACCCATTGCCTATGCAAAAGTCAACATTTTTGTTGACCAATGAATGGAATAGTAACACTAAAACTTAAATTCCAAAAATTGTGAAACTTAAAAGTGTGAAATGCCCTAGTATACCTAACAAGATTGGTTTGGATAGCTTAGCATGCCAATAGGGTTCAGTTTGCAGTACTGCACATGGCATTATGCCATTCTGTGATTTCATGGCTTTTAGCCATTCTGACATTGTGTTGAGACTTAGCCTTGTGCCTAATGTTATTACAGCTTATTAGCTGTTCTGTTGCACACCGAGAGATACATATGTGACTGATGGTGTGACGGCCCGAGGTACTTGATATCCAGTGCCAGTTTACCCGCTTATCCAGTCCAGTCGTCCAGTATAGGTTACTTGGGCAACCAAAAATGAAAGTGGATAAATTTAATGAATAATGAATATAACAGGTACAAAATAAGTAAGACTACAAATACTCAACGAAAATTTATTTGCAATGAGACATCGATACATTCATTGCATATTTATTTTCTGTTATTTCTTTTTATTTTATTATTGGCACCACTAAGCATTATTGCTTAGCGCATTGCTTTTGCCACGCGTAGGTTCTGGAGATACTGACCGAGAGCTCAGTAGACCACAGACTAGGTGAGACCTTCTGCAGCTCTGCATAGTGTCCGTGTCACCTCAACATCTTCAGTGCATTGGTAGGACACTAGGTTTCATTTTGGTATTTTGTAACCAATTTTTATTTTCTCATGTGTAATTGAGATTTATGGCATGTATTTTGATGTTAATGTAAATAGTGAAAATTATATTTATGAATGGAAAATTGAGTATTTATTTATTGCTTATATATGAATACCATGAGAAATGAATGATTGAGAAATGGAAATGTTGTTGAAAAATATTGAGATTTTGATGATTATTGGAGTTTGAGAATGATTGGAAATGATTATTGGAAGTGTTTTTCACAGGTTCCGAAGAACTGTTTTCTCCATTTTTAGCCGGTACTCTGCCGAATTTTCTATAAAATTTTCGGAACCTGAAATAAATTATAATTTCAATAAATGACTTAAATGAATTATATTTCACAAATTATATTCAAAACTATGATAAAAATAAATTAAGTAAGAATAAAAATGATTGAGATAAAATAGAGTGTTCCGGTACACTATGTAACATATCTTACTCGGATATACTGTAGACGGGTAAGGGTTGTCACAAGACTAATCCGAAAGGGCCATCTTCTGGGTTATTATAACTCCCTATGGTCGGGGAGGTCGAATCAGATTCTAACTCCCTATGGCCGGGGAGATCGAATCATCGTGCACATTATACATCACAATAATGAATCTTCCGAAAGGGCCATAACATAAAAAACTTATATCTAACCTCTAATAAGAGAAGAATATAAGTCTGTGCACGTACCATGGTAATCAAAACACAACTAACTCCATTTTCTTCTCAAAAAATGAGAGAGACGGGTAATAACCTAGTCAAGCATCTATAGTGAGATATAAAACAATATCACAATCCTTTTAGTGAGCATAAATCACAATACAATTCGATTCAAAGTCAATTCCAATATCCAATAATTTTTATGCTCATCACAATTCAAATCATAAATTTGCATTTTTCCATGCAAATTGCCCATCACAATTCAAAATATGTTCTATCACAATTTTTCAAAATATAATTTATTCAATCCACAACAATGCTTAATACTTGTGGAAATACCATTTCACAAAGCTAAATTCATACATACTATAATAATTTCAATAATCATTGAATTAAATCCAATGCTTGTTAAACATAATTCATAAGGAAAATAACGTCATTTAATCATATGAAATTTTCAGAATAAAATCAATTAAAAACTAGTTGTGCACAAACCTTTGATAAATGTCTCTTGGTCCTAACTCAGTGTTTCCTTCCCCTCCCCTGAGTCTTTGCTAACTGAAACACATAATTTGAAGTGTTTCAGTACTCATTTAAATTGTTTATAACAATAAGGCTTAATAATTAATTTATTGAATTCTATTATTTTCTTTGGTCTACCTAAAATATTGACCCTCGATGTACTCTAGATGAATTAGGTTTAATGTTACCAATGTGTCACATTTTATAGCCTTTTAGTGTTGGTACATGTTACCAAATTCACTTTCAAGTATATTGCATTTTATTGCAATTTGCTGGATTTCGGTGTACTATTTTGACCTAGCCAAACGACCTAGTTCCCTCGGTTTTCGGGTTTCAGTCCAAACTATAAACTTGTAGGTCTATGTCTTATTGCATGTGGGGCAAAATTTCAGGTCATTTTGAGTTGTGTAGACCAAGTTATGGTCAATTTACCAATGCTAGACAGAATGCACCAAAATGATAACTTTAGGTCATTTTTAGGTCACTTTTGATTCGGCTAGTTTTGGTACCTGAACTTGTGCAAGCTATTTGGCTTGGTTCTGGCCATTTTTGGGCTTTGGTGCCTTGATAAGAATTGTAGATATATGTCTAAACTATTTATGATAAAAGTTTTAGGTCATTTGGACCTGTTTTGAGTGAGTTATGGTCAACATACTAACTACTGCCCAAATGGTCAATTTTCAGGCTTTCAAGTCACTAATTCGGATTTGGTCATTTTTGAAGTCACCTTCTAGGCAGGATTTTGGTAAGCTTCCTTCATGAAAGTTGGCACATTTTGTGCCTATTTTCACCTCCAATTGGTCTCATACCAATTGGAGTCACACACTTAAGGTTCTAATCTAAAATGTACACTGCCCTATTACACATTGTTTATCCTTGCCAATTACACATCCTACACTTACCAAATTAATTCTTCCATGTCAATTATGGTTTGTACCATAACATTAACACACTTTACTTCCCATTTTTGGTCATTTTGGCAGCTTGTAATAACTCTCAACAAACACATTATAACTCAGAATTTTTCCAAGTCCAATTACAACAATTAACCACATGACATACCTCATTTACAAGTCCAAATTCAAACCATTATACACATATCCATGCTGCCATCAATAACAACATCTTAGACAACCATAAACAAGTAAAAACAAGCTACATATACAGAATTTCCATGGCTGCCAAAATGTACATCTCCATTAAAACAACAAACTTCAAAAATTCTTCCATAAATCAATTACCCACAACCTTGGTTACACTTTTAATGAAACAAGAATTGAAAGCACTCACTTACCACTTTTGAAGTTCTTCAAAACCTTACCAAAACTTAAATTTCTTGCTCCCATTAATCTGCCCAAGAGGTATACACCACTTTTAATGAAAAAATTTGCAAGAAACCATGGCTTAATCATGGTAGATGGAGCTTGTGGTATGGTGCGGCCATGGAAGAATTTTTTGAGAGGATTTGGTTTGGCTTGGAGAAGAACGTAGAAGAAGAAGAAGAAGATGGAGTTAGTGGAGTTGGCTGCCCACTTAAGTGATGTTAGTGGAGCACTAATTGATTAAAAATCTATTTTAATGTTAAACTTTCCAATTTTTGCAATTTGGCCACCACACTTTCACTATTTACATAATGTATCTCATTTTAATTTTTCATGGTATTTTCAAAGTTTAATATCATTTATTTTTAATGGAAATTTAGGTCAAAAGGCAACTCGAGGTGTCAAATGACCACAATACCCCGATTCGGGTTGCATTCCTGATTTTTCGGTAACACCGAGTTTTATCATTTTCTCGATTTCTCGTCTTTTTTTATACTAATTAATTAATTTTTCTTTGATATTTCTTATGATATTTATACTTCAATAGATGTTTATTTAAGTCTTAAAAATATTTTCCAGGGTTCCCCGAGGTCCAGGGCTAGTTAACGGTCCACGCCGTAACTTTCCAGTGCGGTCACCCATCGCTATAGTTCTCGGCTCGTTTAACTTGGTTACATTTCATTACTATTATTTTTCCTTTGTTTTTCTTATATTTTCTTTTCTTATATTTCATTATTTTATGTCTCTTCACCCATATCCAAGTGTAGTTATAGGCATCCTAGCTATCCGGACAACACTGGTCATTGGAACAGTAGAACGCACTATATAACATAAGAGTATTACAATTCTCCCCCTCTTAAAATAAATTTCGTCTCGAAATTTTACCTGGCATCAGTCTCTGAATAGCTGTGGGTGTTGTCTCCTCATATCCTCTTCACATTCCCAAGTAGTTTCCTTGTAACACCCTTATGTTCGGTAGTGCGTTCTACTGTTCCGGTGACCAGTGTTTGTCCGGACAGTTAGAATGCCTAGAACTACATCTAAATGTTAGTGAGGAGACATAAAATAATGAAATACAAGAAAGGAAAATACAAAAAAATAAAGGAAAAATAATAGCAATGAAATGTAACCAAGTTAAACGAGCCAAAAATCATAGCGATCAGTGACCGCACCAGGAAGTTGCGGCGAGGACCGTTGACTAGCCCTGGACTGCGGGGAACCCTGAAAAATATTTGTTAGACTTAAATAAACATCTATTGAAGTATAAATGTCATTAGAAATATCAAAGAAAAATTAATTAATTAGTACAAAGAAAAATGAGAAATCGAGAAAACGACAAAACTCTGTGTTATCAAAAAATTGGGAATGCAACCCGAATAGGGGCATTGTAGTCAATTGACACCCCGAGTTGTCTTTTGACCTAAATGTCCATTAAAAATAAATAATATTACAATTAGGAAATGCCATAAAAATTAGAAGTCAATTACATATAATAAATGAAGGAAATCTAAGGGATGTAATTGAAATTAACTAAAGTTGATTATTATAATGCTTAGGATGATTAGTGGAGCACTATGGGATTAAATAAACCTTTAAGTGGACAGATGTAAAAGCCATTTGGGACAGAAGATGAATTCATCTTCAACCTCTCAAAACAATGGCCGAATGGAACTCCATGGCTGAAACATGAACAACCACCATGCACCTCCATTTAAGCCCTCATTTCAGCTCAACTTCTTCATTAAAGCTTGGCTACACAACTTGGTAAAGAGATTGGCAGCAAGAAGGAAGGGTTTCAATGAGTTGTTAACAAGCTTCAAATTAAGTAAGTGCTCATTTCCTCTCCCTTCTTCATTAAACTTTGAGTGGATGTTGTGGGTAGTTGATTTGTGGAAGGATTTTTGAAGTTTGATGAATTAGTGGAAATGTACATTTTAGCAGCCATGGAACCTCAATAAGAACAGCTTATTCTTGCATGTAAATAGTGGTTTGAATGATGATTTAAATGTTTAATTATATTGAAGTTGAATTCCATGTGTAAGGTTTGAATTGTAAGCTTGAAAAGTGAAAGTGGAAATTGATGGGTATGTTTAAACTTGTGGCAGCCTTATGAAGAAGATCAAAATGTGTTGTTTCATGGTTTGGTTTATGGATTTATATTGTTGAATTATGTTGTTATGGATGGCAGCATGTATGTGTGTATAAAGGTTTGAATTTGGACATGTAAATGAGGTGCATTCATGTGTTTAATTGTTGTAATTGGACTTGGAAAATTCTGGGTTATAGTGTGCATATTGAGAATGGTTATAAGCTACCAAAATGACCAAAAATGTGTTGTTAAATGTGTTAATGGTAAGGTACAAAACAGAAATGACAAGGAAGAGTTAACTTGGTAAGCATAGGATGTGTAATTGATGAGTGATGAACAATGTGTAATAGGGCAGTGTATGTTTTGGCTTAGAATGTAACATCCCTATTTGCATAGTCTAGTAAATTATACTGTTCCAGTGACCGGAGTCAGTCTGGACAATTAAGAGAAATAGAACCACACTTAAGACAACTAGATAAGTCATAAACACAAATAATTAGTAATTGTCAATTAGTTAAGTCTAAATAAGAAGAATAGAACATAAGAAGTTAAACGAACCGAGAGTCACAGCGATGGGTGACCTTCTTAGGAACGACTGCAAAGTCAATTTAAACTCAAATTTCGAACCGTAAAATGTGACGCTACGGTCCTTAAGACTATTACAAACACAATGGAAAAGCGAAAATCCCAAAAAGGAACCATTAAGCCAGTCAAATAATTAGGTCAGAGAGCCGGAAGAAATATTGAATTATTTGCAAACCGAGTTGAACCGGCAAAGGGCAATTTGGTCAATTGACCCCAAGAGCTGACTCTTGACCTAACTGTCAAATAAAATCAGAGAAAAGAAAATTTCGGAGTCGGGAATTAAATTAAAGAACTAATAGAAAAAAAAGAAAATGAAAAGTGAAGGGAAATGACATCATGCATGATGCCATAAATATTATAATTAATAAATTTAATTAAATTGATTTATGGTCTTCCTAAGACATAATAAAAAAGAAAAGAAAAAAAAGTCTTCTTTTTCTTTCCCTAAGTTGCCGCCTCCCTCTCCCTCACCAAAACCTCCATTAAAGCTCATTTTGAGCTTGATCAAACCCACAATCCCACTATAGAAAGTTAAACCTCCAACATTAAACCTTGATTTCAAGCTTTGATAGAGCACTTAACAATAAAAAAAAAAAAAAAAAAAGAAAAGAAAGGAAGAGGTTTGGAGGAAAGAAAATTCTGCACTAAGGTTAGTATTATAACTTTCAATTATCTATCTAAATGCATGGTTAATTACTTAAATGAACTTAGAAACTAAAGAAATGAAATAAAAACATTTGTGGAGGACCAAACTGAAAATTCAGCCAGCTAGGGTTAGTATGCATATGTTTGTGTTTTGATTGAATTTAATATGTTAGGCAAGCTTGTATGAATGTCGTAGTGAGATTGATATGCTTAGATTTGGTTAAATGCAACAATTTAGTGAATTAGGGTTTTGGACACCTAGGGTTTGGGAGACAAAATGTGGAGAAATGCGAAAATTATGTGGTTGACCTAGTTTGAGGTGAGATATGGTCATTTTTGACCAAATGAAGTGTGTTGGAAGTGTTGGAGTTGAGGTTAAATTCGGATTCCATGTGGTGATGCTGCAGGCAGCAGGACCAAGGTCCCTTCGAGGGACCAAAATTGAAAATTTACAAGTCCAATTGGCATGAGACCAATTGGGAATGAAAATAGACACTAAATGACACAATTTTCATTTAGGAATCATGCCCAAAAAGTGACCAAAATCTAGTGAACAAATTGACCAAATCCGGAAATTCTTAGTCTGCCCTGTACAAATTGACCAAATGAATAGTGTTTGTTCATTTGGCCATAACTTGAGGTAGGCAGGTCTAAATGACCTGAAATTTTACCAGTGGACAGATGAGATATAGACCTAAAACTTTCATGAAGAACACAAATCCAAATTATGCCATTAACCTAGTCATTTGGCCACCCAAAGTTGGTGACCCAAAACTGCCGAAACCAAAATGTGCCCAGAAATTTGGGTTAAGTCCAATCTGGCAGCCATGGTTCAAATGGCTATAACTTGAGCTGCAAAACTCCAATTGGAGTGATTCAAAAAGGAGAATAAACTTAAGACAATAGGAACATTTTCTATGAAGGAAGTTTTGCCAAATTCTAACAAAAAAATGACTAATGGAACAGTGCAACTTAAGACACCAAAACTGAAAATTTGCAAATTTGCCTAAAAGATATAGAATTTGAGTAAACAACCAAAACCAACAAATTTAGTGACCAAAATATGGTATGCGGGTGAAGTTGGAATTCCCATACCTATTAAGCCTTAGAAAGTCAACAAATTGACTTGAATAGTACTATGAATAGTAACTCCAAAATGAAAATTTCCAAGAATGTTAGTTTAAGCATATTTGGGCTAGAATTAAATATTTATGAATTTATTATTGGATTTATTGTGAAATAAGATACTGAAACACTATAAATTTTGTGTTTTAGCTGAAAAAGACCCGAAAGGTATAAGGGACTGAGTCAAGGCCTAGAGGCGACTCACGTCAGGTTTGTGCACAACAAACTTAAAATTCCTAGTTTTTTCTTAACAATTCTTGAAATAAATATTGTGAATAATTTTGATTTGTATGGCTTTGAAAATATTATTTGAAAAATAGTGTGTTGCCTACTTTGTAAATGAAAAGTTTAGAATGAAATATGATTTATGAATTGTATAAAATATTTGAATAACTTGATTTAAATTGTTTTTAATTCACACTTGGCATGACAATATTAATATGTTCCTCCTCCACTTGTGGGTTGAGTTTCATATTTGATCACTTTCCTCCCTCTCTGGCTTCCCAGTCTAAGGGGTGAGTTTGGATGAGTACTTATTAGCTAGCTAGCCACCTCCCTCATTGATTTCGATTAGTGGGGTGAGTTTGCCTTGTCGTGGTGTATAACACAGCATGTTCGGAAATTTTGTGTCATGGCCTAAGTTGTGTTATTGTTTGGTAACACTATGTTTATTAGATTGTTTGATCAAGTTGTGCTATATTAAGCTTTGAAAATTATGATTTGTTATAAATGTGATTTGAGAAAAAAATTGTGAAACGCGATTATGAGATTTTTGAATGATGACTTGTTCATAAATGTTTTGCAGGTCTAATGAGTCTAATGAGTCCTACCCAAAATTTACAATACAAAATGAATACATAACTACAAAATGCAAAATTACTAATAGGTCTAATGAGTCCTACCCAAAATACTGTAGATGTGGTGAAATTGGAACACAATGCAGATTGGGATGCTCACCCAGTCTGAGGTTTGCTGGGCTCTCTATCTATCTCACCAGTACCTACGCATGGCAAAAATCGTCGCGCTAAGCAATACAGCTTAGTGGTGCCAATATAGAATCAAAATAAACTAAAAATAAATAAATATACAAAAATTATGTTGTTATTTTATGCAGACTAGATTTTTTATAATTATTCATAATATTCTTAATAGTAGTACTTTTTATGTTCATTATTTGGTTATCAATTATTAATACTTGCTTTAGTTGCCCAAGTAACCTATATCAGTTGACTAGACTAGATAAATGGATAAACTGGCACTAGGTACCAAGTACTTCGGGTCGTCATATCATCGGTTACAAAGTGTCTGCCAGGTGTGCAACAGAATGGCTAATAAGCCATAAAAAGCATTAGGCTGAAGGCCAAGTGTGTCAAGCAAAGCAAAATAGCCATATATGCCATAATATCACAAAATGGTACGAAATGTCATAAATCATAAAATGGTACAAAGCCATATGTAGTACTGGTATCAGAACTCTATTGGCATGCCAACCTATTCAAACCAATCATATTAGGCATACTAAGGCATGTTACAAAGTTAATTGTTTAATTCTTTGCACTTACTGTTTGGTAGTTACTATTCACCTTACTATTCATGCATATTTGTTGAATTTTTCATAATTAATAGGTAGGCAAGTTCTAATGAAACTAAAATAGCACATTTTGGGTTTTACATATGTTGGCATTGGTTGCCAATTTCAATTCAAAGCTTATTGGAAGTTATTTTAAATTTTCATATTTGGTCACTTAGGTTTACTGTTCTATTGGACTAATCTAGAATGAGAATTTGGCTAAACTTTCTTCATCAAAGTTGTTCCTTAATGTGTCTTCTTTCATTTCCTCTTTGAATCACTCCGTTTGGAGTTTTTAGCTCAAGTTATGGCATTTTTACCATAACTGGCCGGATTGATCATTGTCCAGATTTTCTGGGCAGAATTTGGTTTTGGCAGTTTTGGTGCCCTAAATTTGGCTAGCACTTTGAATTATTTATGGTCTGAATTTGGGTTTCTATTCTTCATATAAGTTGTTCCACATTATGTAAGCTTTCCAGGGGTTCAAGAATCAGGTCATTTGGACCTCTCTACACAAAGTTATGGTCATATGAACAAATACTATTATTTTAGTCATTTTCCAGGTCCAAAATTTTGGTTACCCGGATTTAGGCAAATTTTAAGTCATTCTAAGTTAGTTTTCTAGGTAGGGTCTCTTCATAAAACATATGGCATTATGCACTAGTTTTACCTTCAATTGACCTTGCATCAATTGAAGCTACACAAGTCAAGTTAGGGCTGTCGAAACCCACTAGACTCAAAAATCTAGAATTTCCAACAATTGAGTAGCCTCTCCAATTCATTAATCTATGCCACAATTGATCTCAAATTAAGGTCAATTCATCTCAAATGGTCACTAATTGATCATTAGAACATCAATTCACCATCAATTGAGCAAAACCCTAATTTTGCTGAAACCCTAATTCCCAAATTTTCCAATCTTGCACTACATATATAATTTAAAATTCTAATTCACTTAAACACATAAAAAGGCATCTCTACACCATTTTAATTCACTTAAAAGTCATCAAATCCTAGCTTCTTCATTGCTGCCAAAATTTTGGGTATACATACATGTGGATTTCATTCCATTTCCTTGCAATTTTCTAACTCAAACTAAGTTCCTAAACAAGAATAAAGAGAGAGAGTGAAAGAATTGGCACTAACCTTGCTTGAGTCAATTTTCAAGCTTGTTAAAACTCTTTCTTTCCTCTTCTTTTTGCTGCCTCACACTTGCTCAAGGTGCAAAGATTAGTTTTAATGAAAGGAGCAAAGGGTTTTATGGTGTAATTATGTGGGAGATGGAGCTTTGAGTGAAAGGAAATGGTGTGAGCTCTAATGGTGGTTTTCGGCCAACAAAGGGTAGGAAGAAGAAGATAGCAATTTTTTATTTTAATTAATCCTTTTCACCTTTTATGCTTAAGGTTGTTTAATGGGGATTGGTTGAAAATATTTTAATTACATCATCCTATGTTATACTTATGTAATAATTAGCATTTCTTTTCATTTTGTTTTCCTCTTTTATCTACTCATTTTTAATTAAATTTTCATCAATATTTATTCGTATTTTATGTCATATACCTAACTTATTTGAATAGACAAGTTGGTAAAAAATCATCTCTGAAGGTGAAATGACCAAAATGCCCTTCGTTTTACTTAATGAGCTAAAATTATCTGTACCAATTTAGAAAATTTTCTTAGCATTTTCTTGACATTCTATTGCTATCTGAGGCTCAATAACTCTTCACTGGAGTCCCAAAAATTATTTCACAGGGTTTCCCCATGGGTTTAGGTTTGCTAACTGTAACACCCTCACTATAGCAACTCCGTACATTCTACTGTTCTGGTGACTGGTGTCGGTTCGGACAGTTAGAACGTCTGGAAAAATATTTAAACTAAAGTGAGGAACCATAATTAACTCAAATATTAATAAGAAAAATTTAGGAAAAATTTTAGAAATAAAATACAGTCTAGTTAAATGAGCCGGTGCCCTAGCGATGGGTAACTGGGAAGTTGCGGTCCTCATAACTAGGAGCCCTAGACCAAGGAAAAAATTCATAAAATAATTTTTGGGACTCCAAAGAAGAGTCATTGAGGGTTCTATGGCATTAGAATGCTAAGAAAATGCTTAGAAAAAATTTTCAATCAGCACAGACAATTTTAGTCTGTTAAGCTAAACGGAGGGCATTTTGGTCATTTCATCTTCAGAGATGATTTTTGGCCGACTTGTCCAGTTAATTAAATAATTATTATGACATAAAATGTGAATAAATATTGCTAAAAATTAAATTAAAAATGAGTAGAGAAGAAAAGAAAAGAAAATGAGAAAAATATCAATTATGATATCACCATGATGTCATTTCAAAGAATTCCACCAATCACATTAAATCACCACTTAAGTAAGTAATAAAAGAAGATAAATAACACAAAAAAAAAAAGAAAAAGCAATCTGCTTCTTCCTCACCAAAAGCCAGTCGAAACCCTTCCCCAACCGAACCTCCATGGAAGCTTAAAGTAAGCTTCAAATCCCACCTCATCTCACCTTGAAACCACAGCCTTGCTTCACTAAAAATTGATTTCGTAACTTGAACAACCTCTAGCCAGCAAAAAGAAGAAGGAAGAAGGAAGTTTTAGAGACTTAGAAAAGTTAGCAAAAGAGGTTAGTGTCCAATCTCTTAGCACTTTTACTTAATTCATGCTTAATACCATGAGATAAATAGAAAATGTAAGAAAAACAAAATAAAAATTATGTGCATTCATTCCCTATAATTTTGGCAGCTTAGGGTTGGTTAGGGTTGATGAATTTACTTGAAGCAAAGTAGTTCATGGGCTACCCTTAGTATTAGATGAGTGATTGAACATGTTTGTGTAAGTGAAATGCAAGTATAGCGCATGAATGAACTTGAAAACTGGACATTTGAACAACATTAGGGTTTGCTCATGTAATGGTATGTTAACCTTGTAAGGGTCAATTAGAGACCATTTGAATGTGTGTGAGGAGGAATTGAAGTGAGTAAGGATGTTGGAGTTGAACTTAGGCACGCTGCCCTTGGTAACCTACATGACTGGTTGTGAGTCCAATAGGTTTGGGCAGCCATAAATGGAGTTGTATAGGTTCAATTGATGCAAGGCCAATTGGACATGAAAATAGACACATAATGGCACAACTTTGGTGAAGAAACCCTGCCTAGAAAACCAAGCCAAATTAGCCTAAAAATTAACCTAATCCGGGTGACTTACATTTTACCTAGGTAAAATGACCAAATAAACAGTGTTTATTTATTTGGTCATAACTCAGTGTAGAAAGGTCCAATTGACTTAAAAGTTTACCAGCAAGAAGCTAAGACATGGCCCTACAACTTTCATGAAGAAAACAAACCCAAATTTTGACCATAACATATCCAAAAACTGACCTGCAGTCAGTGTCAATTCTGCCCAGAAAAATCTGGAAAATTACAATCCGGCCAGTTATGGTGTTTAGGCCATAACTTGAGTTACAAAACTCCAAATGGAGTGATTCAAAAAAAGAAATGTAACTAGACACAATAAGAAACAACTTTCATGAAGACAATTTTGTCAAATTCCAACTGTACAAATGACCAATAGAATAGTAAACTTAGTGCTTGAAATATGAAAATGGTGAATAACTAACACTAAGCTTTGAAATGGTATTGGCAACCAATACCAACAACTTTAGAAAGTAAAATGTGATATGTTGGGGATATTAGAATCAATATACCTATTTTATATGAAAAAGTTAACATTTTAGTTGACTAATAAAATGAATAGTAACAATTAAACTTCAATTTCAAGAATGGTAAAATTTAAAAGTGTAACATGCCCTAGTACACCTAGTAAGATTGGTTTGGATAGGTTGGTATGCCAATAGGGTTCAGTTAGTAGTACTGCACATGGCATTATGCCATTCTATGATTTTATGGCTTTTAGCCATTCTGAGATTATGATGATACTTGGCCTCGTGCCTAATGTTTATTACAGCTTATCAGCTGTCCTGTTGCACACCGAAAGATACATATGTGACCAATGGTGTGATGGCCTAAGGTACTTAATATCCAGTGCCAGTTTACCCATTTATCCAGTCCAGTCATCCAGTATATGTTACTTGGGCAACCAAAAATGAAAGTTGAAAAACTTAATGAGATAATGAATCTAACAAGTATCAAATAAATAAGACTACAAATCATTATCAAAAATTTATCTGTATGAGAAATCAATACATTCACTGCATATTTATTTATTTTTAGTTCTTTTTATTTTATTATTGGCACCATTGAGCATTATTGCTTAGCGTGTTTCTTTTTGCCACGCGTAGGTTATGGAGAGACTGACAGAGAGCCCAGTAGACCACAGATTGGGTGAGGCCGTCCACAGTTCTGCATAGTGTCCATGTCACCTCACAGACTTCAGTGCATTGGTAGGACACTAGGTCTCATTTTGGTATTTTGTAATTAAACTTTTATTTTCTCATGTATAGTTGAGACTCATGTAATATATTTTGGTATTAATGTAAATATTTATAATTTGAGTTTATAAATGAAAAATTGAGTATTTATATATGGTTTGTATATGATTATCATGTGAAATGAATGAATGAGAAATAGAAGTATTGTTGAGAAATATTGAGACTTTGTTGATATAATGGAGTTGGGGAATGAGTGAAAACATATTGGAAGTGTTTTTCATAGGTTCTAAAGAACCGTTTTCTCCATTTTTAGCCAGTACTCTGCCAGATTTTCTATAAAATTTGCGAAACCTCAAATAAATTTATAATTTTAATAAATGACTTAAATGAATTATATTTCACAAATTGTATTTCATAACTATAAAAAAAATAAATTAAGGAAGAATAAAAATGATTAAAATAAAATATGGTGTTCTAGTACACTGTGTGACATATCTTTCTCGGCTATACTATAGACGGGTAAGTGGTGTCACATTTAGTGGTATCAGAGCATGGTTTAGGCATTTCTGGGTCTAGATCTAGTCCATACCATGCATTGCATTTGTAAGAGTCAAGGTGACACTAATGTAGATTTGTTTGTCTTTGTTATCTTGATTAGGATGTGGACCCCACATCTCAGAGGGTAGTTGAGGAGGAAGTGGAGAGTCATGCTCCACTTGCAACAGCTGAGACTGGGGGTAGGGGAGAACCTGCTCCACCAGCTCCAGCTGAGCCTGCTCAACCTCCATAGGCAATGTTTCAGCAAATGGCCGAGTTTTTCAGACAAATGGCTGGGGTAATGCCACCACCACCACCACTTCCACAGTAAAAATCACACCTAGAAAGACTGAGAAAATTTGGAGCAGTAGATTTCTTTGGCAAGAGAGAAGATGATTCTATTGCAGTAAAAAACTGGTTGAACAGAACAGGAAGTGTTTTAAAACAACTCCACTGCACTCCAGAGCAAAATTTAGAAGCTGCTGTATCTCTGCTGCAAGATGATGCCTACCAATGGTGGGGTACAGTGTCTAATGAAGTACAGCCAGAACTAATAACCTGGGACTTCTTCTTCTCAAAATTCAAAAAGAACTATATGGGTAGTGTATACCTGGAAGAGAGAAGAAGAGAATTCATTAACCTAAGGCAGAGACAATTGATAGTGGCAGAGTATGAAAAAGAATTTATCAGACTAAGTTGCTATGGAAGGGAAATAGTCCCTAATGAGGCCGAAAGGTATAAAAGATTTGAAGAGGGGCTAAATGATAACATAAAAATAATGATCACTACCTTGGGAATCATAGACTTCATCAAGTTAGTGGAAGAAAGTTAGAATAAGTGAGCAGACTAGAAGAGAGAGACAGCAGAAGAGGGGCCAGGTTAAGTCTAGCTCATCTCCTACACCGGGAAAGAAGTTCAAAAGTCTACCTACACAGAGTTCAGGTCAACCTTAAGGTCAGGGTCAGTCCCAGGGGCCCAGGCCATAGTTCACACCTAGGAGAGGCCAGTCCACACCATCAGTGGGCAGCTCTATAGGGACGGTGTTCAGGGGACCAGCCCCAACATCTTCTGCCTGTCCACATTGCCTGAAGTGGCATAAGGGGGATTGTTAGAGAGTGACGAGTGTCTGCCTAAGGTGTGGGTCAACAGAGCATTAGTTAAGGAATTGTCCATGCATAACTACTACAGCTGCTCCAACACAACCAGATAGACCTGCTCCTGCACCACAAAGGGGTAGGAAGTCTGGTAAATCTGAGGCAGTAGGACCTTCATAGAGGCCTACATCTGAGCCAGCAGAGATGCCAGAGGTTAGAGCATCTACCAGAGCCTATGTCATAAGAGCTCAGGAGGAGCAAGATGCCCGGGACGTCATTAGTGGTACATTCTACCTCTACAATACATCAATGCATGCATTGGTGGATTCAGGATCCACTCATTCATACATCTGCATCAACCTACCCGTAGAAAGAGGGATACTAGTAGGGGAGAGTGACCAAGACATTCTGGTCACTAATCCATTGGGCCACAGTGTAGTGGTGAACAAAGTGTACAAAGGTTGCCCTTTAAGGATTTAGGGGTATGAATTCTTGGAAGACCTGATTAAGTTGCCTTTCCATGAGTTTGACATGATTTTGGGAATAGACTGGTTGTCACTTCATTGGGCAATGGTTGATTATAAACTGAAGAGGATTTCCTTGAACACTCCTGGGAGTAATGAGATCACAGTTGTGGGGAAAGGACAGATTTTTTGTCCAATGTCATCTTAGCCACAGTTGCAAGAAAACTGATGAGAAAAGGCTGTAAAGCCCACCTAGCGCATGTGGTGGACACTAGGCAAGCTAAGCCAGATCTGTGTGATATGCCCACAGTAAGAGACTTCCCAGATGTATTCCCTAAAGAATTGCCTGGCTTGCCACCAGAAAGGGAAGTCAAATTTCCTATTGAGATACTACCAGGTACAACACCAATCTCTATTGCTCCTTATAGGATGGCACCCACAGAATTGAAGGAACTGAAAATCTAGTTGTAGGAGTTACTGGATAAGGGGTTTATACGCCTCAGTGTGTCACCATGGGGGGCTCCAGTGCTGTTTGTGAAAAAGAAAGATGGGACTTTGAGGTTATGCATCGATTACTAGCAGTTGAATAAAGTGACAGTAAAGAACAAATATCGGTTGCCTAGAATTGATGATCTGTTTGATTAGTTAAAGGGAGCAGAAGTATTTTCCAAAATTGATCTCAAATCAGGGTATCATCAATTGAGGGTGAAGGATGCAGATGTACCAAAGACTGCATTCAGGACCCAGTATGGGCATTATGAGTTCCTGGTGATGCCCTTTGGCCTAACAAATGCACCAGCAGCATTCATGGACCTTATGAACTGTATCTTCCATCCATACCTAGATCGGTTCGTAGTAGTCTTTATTGATGATATTTTGGTGTATTCCAAGACCAGGGAAGAACATGATGAGCATTTGAGAATTATTCTGCAAACCCTAAGAGAAAAGAAGCTATATGCTAAGTTGTACATGTGTGATTTCTAGTTGAGTGAGATTGCATTCCTTAGACACATAATGTCAGCCGATGGGATTAGAGTGGATCCCAAGAAAATAGAAGCAATGATGGAATGGAAGCCTCCCAGAAGTACAACTGAGGTCAGAAGTTTCTTGGAGCTAGCTGGGTATTACATAAGATTTGTGAAGGGATTTTCTTTAATAGCTGCTCCAATGACTAAGTTTTTACACAAGAATGTCAGATTTGACTGGAATGACAAGCGTCAGGGCAGTTTTGAGAAGTTGAACGCTATATTAACAGAGACACCAGTGTTAACACCGCCAATACTTGCCAACTCAAAAGGAGCTCAACCTTAGACAGAGGCGATGGATTGAGTTCCTGAAGGACTATGATTGTGTAATTGACTATCATCTTGGGAAGGCAAATGTAGTTGTTGATGCTTTGAGATCATTGAATGCCCATCTATCTTTGGCTCTAGATGGAGCTATTTTAGCTGAGTTGCAAGTGAGGCCAAATCTGCTACAACAGATTTTAGATGGTCAGAAGGTAGATGAGAAGTTAATGACTACTGTGAGTAAAATCTCAGAAGGGAAAGCAACAGACTATGAGGTATAAGCAGATGGGTGTCTGTACGACAAAGGAAGAGTATGTGTACCAGATGATGGGGAATTGAAAGCCAATATTCTGAAAGAGGCACATATCAATGTTTATGCTATGCACCTAAGAAGTATAAAAATGTATCATAACTTGAAGCTTCATTATTGGTGGCCTGGTATGAAGAAGGACATAGCTGACTATGTGACTAAATGCTTGACATGTCAGCAAGTCAAGGTAGAACATCAAGTTCCATCGGGTTTGCTACAGCCCATATGCATACCTGAATGGAAATGGGATCGGGTCACCATGGATTTTGTAAGTGGTCTACCTCTCACCTAGAAGAAGCATGATGCAGTATGGGTGATAGTAGATAGATTAACTAAGTCAGCACACTTTCTGCCAGTTAGGACTGACTACTCACTAGAAAAGTTAGTAGAATTGTATATCAGTGAGATAGTTAGACTGTATGGAATTCCACTTTCCATCATATCTGATCAAGACCCAAGGTTTACATCGAGATTTTGGAAGAAGTTGCATGAATCCTTGAGTACACAACTCCACTTCAGCACAGCATTCCATCCTCATACGGATGGCCAATCAGAAAGAGTAATCCAGGTAAACAATTAAAACCAATTGAATTAATACAAATATTGAACTGAAATGATAATAATAACATGAAATATATCTCAGGTCCTTGAGGATATGCTGAGGAGTTGTTTCATTGAGTTTGAGGGAAGTTGGGATAGATATCTCCCACTGGCAGAATTTGCATACAACAATAGCTACCAAGCTAGCATCCAAATTGCCCCGTATGAAGCACTGTATGGGAGGAAATGTAGAACTTCAGTGTACTAGACTGAATTGGGTGGAGATAAACTGGTATGGCCAGACCTGGTGAAACAGACTAAGGAGAAAGAAAAACTAATTAAAGCCAATCTAAAGGTTGCCTCAAACAGACAAAAATCGTATGCCGACCTGAAGAGAAAAGAAATAGAATATGCAATTGGCAACAAAGTGTTCCTCAAGGTGTCACAATGGAAGAAGGTACTAAGGTTTGGAAGAAAAGGTAAGTTAAGCCCTAGGTTCATTGACCCATATGAAGTCATTGAACGTGTGGGTCCAGTGGCCTACAGGCTAGATTTACCACCAGAGCAAGACAAGATCCACAATGTGTTCTACGTATCTATACTAAGAAGATACCGCTAAGATCCTTCACATGTCATCTCCATGGAAGAAATTGAAGTACCACCTGATTTGACATATAAAGAAGAACCCATACGTATCCTGGCTAGGGAAATGAAAGAGTTGAGGAATAAACAGATTCCACTGGTGAAAGTGCTTTGGAGGTACCACAACATCGAGGAGGCAACTTGGGAAAGTGAAGAGATGATAAGGCAACAGTTCTCTCAACTGTTTACATCAGGTAAATTTTGAGGACGAAATTTTTATTAGAGGGGAAGAGTTATAACACCCTCACTGTAGCAACTTCGTACATTCTACTGTTTTGGTGACCGGTGTCAGTCCGGACAGTTAGAACGTTTTGAAAAATATTTAAACTAACATGAGGAACCATAATTAACTCAAATATTAATAAGAAAAATTTAGGAAATATTTTAGAAATAAAATACAACCAAGTTAAATGAGCCGGTGCCCTAGCGATGGGTAACCTAGTGGGAAGTTACGGTCTTTGTAACTAGGAGCTCTAGACCGAGGAGAAAATTCATAAAATAATTTTTGGGACTCTAGAGAAGAGTAATTGAGGGTTTTATGGTATTAGAATGCCAAGAAAATGCTTAAAAATTTTTTTTCAATCGGTACAGACAATTTTAGTCTGTTAAGCTAAACGAAGGAAATTTTGGTCATGTTATCTTTAGAGATGATTTTTGGCCTACTTGTCCAGTTAAGTAAATAATTATTATGACATAAAATGTGAATAAATATTGCTAAAAATTAAATTAAAAATGAGTAGAGAAGAAAAGAAAAGAAAATGAGAAAAAATATCAATTATGATATCACCATAATGTCATTTAAAAGAATTCCACCAATCACATTAAATCACCACTCAAGTAAGTAATTAAAGAAGATAAATAACACAAAAAAAAGAAAATAAAAAGCAATCTACTTCTTCCTCTCCAAAAGCTAGCCGAAACCCTTCCCCAACCCAACCTCCATGGAAGCTTAAAGTAAGCTTCAAATCCCACCTCATCTCACCTTGAAACCACAACCTTACTTCACTAAAAATTGATTTTGCAACTTGAACAACCTCTAGCCAGCAAAAAGAAGAAGGAAGAAGGAAGTTTTGGAGACTTGGAAAAGTTAGCAAAAGAGGTTAGTGTCCAATCTCTTAGCACTTTTACTTAATTCATGCTTAATACCATGAGATAAGTAGAAAATGCAAGAAAAACAAAATAAAAATTATGTGTATTCATTCCCTATAATTTCGGTAGCTTAAGGTTGGTTAGGGTTGATGAATTTACTTGAAGCAAAGTAGTTTATGGGCTGCCCTTAGTATTAGATGAGTGATTGAACATGTTTGTGTAAGTGAAATGCAAGTATAGTGCATGAATGAACTTAAAAAGTTGGACATTTGAACAACATTAGGGTTTGCTTATGTAATGGTATGTTAACCTTGTAAGGGTCAATTAGTTACCATTTGAATTTGTGTGAGGAGGAATTGAAGTGAGTAAGGATATTGGAGTTGAACTTAGGCATGCTGCCCTTGGTAACCTACAGGATTGGTTGTGAGTCCAGCAGGTTTAGACAGTCATAAATGGAGTTGTATAGGTTCAATTAGTGCAAGGTCAATTGAACATAAAACTAGACATATAATGGCACAACTTTGATGAAGAAACCCTACCTAGAAAACCAAGCCAAGTTGACCTAAAAATTACCCTAATCCTGGTGACTTACATTCTGCCTGGGCAAAATGACCAAATAAATAATGTTTATTCATTTGGTCATAACTCAGTGGAGAAAGGTTCAATTGACCTGAAATTTTACCAAAAGAAAGCCGAGACATATCCCTACAACTTTTATGAAGAAAACAAACCCAAATTTTGACCATAACATGTGCAAAAACTGACCTGTAGAAAAATCTGGAAAATTGCAATCTGGCCAGTTATGGTATTTAGGCCATAACTTGAGTTACAAAACTCCAAATGGAGTAATGCAAAAAAAGAAATGTTAGACACAATAAGAAACAACTTTCATAAAGACAATTTTGTCAAATTCCTACTGTACAAATGACCAATGGAACAGTAAACTTAGTGCTTAAAATCTGAAAATTGTGAATAATTAACACTAAGCTTTGAAATGGTATTGGCAACCACTACCAACAACTTTAGAATGCAAAATATGGTATGTTGGGGATATTAAAACCAATATACCTATTGTCTATGAAAAAGTCAATATTTTAGTTGACTAATGAAATGAATAGTAACAATTAAACTTCAATTTCAAGAATGGTAAAATTTAAAAGTGTAACATATCCTAGTACACCTAGTAAGATTGGTTTGGATAGGTTGGCATGCCAATAGGGTTCAGTTAGCAGTACTGCATATGGCATTATGCCATTCTGTGATTTTATGGCTTTTAGCCATTTTGAAATTATGATGATACTTGGCCTCGTGCCTAATGTTTATTACAACTTATCAGCTGTTCTGTTGCACACCAGAAAATACATATGTGACCGATGGTATGATGGCCCGAGGTACTTGATATCCAGTGCCAGTTGTAACACCCCTCACCCGACTACAGTGTAACCGAGCGAGGTGTGCTACATTCGGTGCCGAAGCACCCTAACTTATCTTACTTTATTTCTTTAAAAATTTTGTTCTCGTTATATTTAATATCAATTATTTTTTGACAAAGAAACTAATGGAGTTTCCTCTATTTTATTATCGTTTAACGTGTTTTACTATTCACCTATTGGAAAATTTCAATAATAGTTTATAATAAAAATATCATCAATTGTTCTCATAACCATCTCATAATTCACATCTCATTCATATATCTTAATTTCAAATTCATTTCCATTCATTCTCAACTCATATATGATAATTTTCAATCTTCGTTAGCTTACATGATATACAATTTAATTATATATGAAATAATCAATTTATAAATTTATATCACATAAATATTACTTACAAATTCTTAATTTACATTACAATATACAAATTACAACATACGAAATATTTATAACATACAAAATACATAAAGTGATATACATGGGCCCTAGCTATATGCATTGCTGAGGAGGTGACAACCTTTGACACTCTGCAGATCTGGACTCTCAAAATTCCCAGTTAAACGTCCATTGGGCTCTAGCTTCATTACTTGCGCGAAGGAAACAATTCCATCGCGCTAAGCATTGCTGCTTAGTGGTGCAATAATATAACAAGGAAATAATATACAAACAAAGATAGAAACAAATTTCGGATAATTAAGATTTATTTATACTTCACATGCGGTTTCTAAAATTTAATATGTTTTATCCTAATTTAGTCTTCTTTGGAAGTGTTTATTTCGCCAATGTACAGTAATAATGTACAAAGAAAAATGATCTAAAAATAATCAATTTATGCTTATATTATTATATAAGTCACATTTGCAATATTTATTTATGTTATAATTTTCTTTGCTAATCTTTCAGCATTTTCTCAATACTTGCTAGGTTGTCTCAGACTATCTCATAATAAGTAAATTTTAATATCGGTCCAGTTCATTTTGATTCTTTCTAATAAATAACTATTCTAATTTATTTTAGGTCATCTTACTCATTTATTTTATTTAATTTCTAATATTTTTAATTGCTAATATTCTTAACTTATTTCAATAAATTTCACTGCCCAAGTAACCTATGACAGGCTGACTAAACTGGATAACGGGTCGTTGGCACTGGACACTGCGGTGCCTCGGGCTGTCATACCATGGGATGCAGAACGTCAACCACGTATGAAGTCAGTATGGCTAAAAAGCCATGATATCACATAATCGGGCATAAAAGCCATGAATATGGGCATAAAAGCCATGAATACGGGCATAAAGCCATGAATATAGGCATAAAGCCTTTCACAGTATTGCTAAAACAATACCCTATTGGCATGTCAATCTATCCAATCTGACACACGTGTCTAGGCAATACAATGGCACATAATATCATTAAATATTAATACATTGTGTTTTATGACTTCATTATTTCATGATAAATTTCAATTATAATTCATACATTCATTTGATCATTTATGTGATTACAATTCACATCAATTATCCTTTTATACCATTGTACTCAAAGTACTTTTCCTTTCTACAATAATGAGAACTAATGTCTCATTCATACATTAATATGATTCATTTATTCATTCATTATGTCATTCATATTGATCACAATTTAAAACAATGGTTCACATGTACCATTCTATTCAAAACATTTTTCCTTTCTCATTTATACATTCAAAAATCTACTTATGTAATTACAAATTTTGTATTTCAAGTTGAGTTACTAATATTTTATGAATTTTATTTGTGATGGGCACATAAGCCCTAAGTATCTATTCACATCAATTAGGTGACTTATTTTTCATGTTTCAAGTAATCCATGAACATTTCATGGATTTCAAATTTATGGCCTTAATTTCCCGTTAACAATTTTGACTAGGATGCATAGTCCACATTTGTCATATAATTCTAAGCATTTAAGTTTAGAATTGGTTCTAGGTCTTCATCTTAGTTTGCTAATCATTTTGATTACTATTCACCTTACTAGTCAATCAAAATGTTTACTTTTTCATACTTAATGGATATATTAATTCTAATTATACCAAGATCCCACATTTTGAGTTTTACATTTGCTAGTATTAATTGCCAATTGCAATTTAAAGTCCCCTAGATGCATTTCTAAATTTTCAGTTTTGATTTCCTAAGTTTACTATTTCATTGAACAATTTTACAGTGGAAACTAGGCTAATCTTTCTCCATCAAAGTTGTTCCTTATTGTGTCTTCTTTAATTCCCTTTTTGAATCACTCCATTTGGAGTTTTGTAGCTCAAGTTATGGTCATTTTACCATAACTGGCCGGATTGACCTGTACCCAGAATTTCTGGGCAATTTGGTTCTGCCAGATTTGGTGACCTAAGTTTGGTTGGTAATTTGACTAGGTTATGGTCAGAATTTGGATTTGTATTCTTCATGAAAGTTGTAGGTCTATGTCTCAGCTTTCTTCTAGTAAAATTTTAATGTCAATTGGACCTTTCTACACTGAGTTATGACCAAATGAATAAACACTATTCATTTTGTCATTTTGCCCAGGTAGAATGCAAGTCACCCGTATTAGGGCAATTTTTAGGTCAACTTGGTTTGGTTTTCTGGGTAGGGTTTCTCCACCAAAGTTGTGTCATTATGTGTCTAGTTTCATGTCCAATTATCCTTCCACCAATTGAACCTATGCAACTCCATTTATGGCTACCCAAACCTACTGGACTCACAACGAGTCCTGTAGGTCACCAAGGGTAGCATGCCGAAGCTCAACTCCAACATCCTTTCTCACTTCAATTCCTCCTCACACACATTCAAATGGTCACTAATTGACGATTACAAGGTTAATATACCATTTCAAGAGCAAACCCTATTTTTTTTCACAAACCCTAATTTCCAACTGTCCATTTCATGCTATCATACCATCTAACACATCCAACACACATAATCCAACATCTAACTCAAGTTTTCTCATCACAAACCACTTCTAAACAATTCAAGTCATACAAATCAATAAATATCATCCTTCTCTCATGGCTGCAAATTTTCATACACACTTCAATATAATTGTTTTCTTCAATTTTGCAACAAACTCTCATTTAATTAGTCTTCCTAACAAGGATTAAAAAGAGAGGGAAGTAAGTATAGGCACTAACCTTTTTGAGCTTCACTTAACCTTGATTAAAGCTCCCTAATCTCTTCTTCTTTGGCTGCCAATAGCTTTTTCTAGGTGAAAGATCAAATTTTTATGAAGGGACTTGGCAATTTTGGTGAACAAATGGAGAGGAAATTCAAGCTTTTAAGCTTGAAAATGGTGGAACCTCTTCTCTCTCTCTCTCTCTCTCTCAATGTTTTTGGCTGCCCAAAAGTTGAAGAAGCAGATTGTTTATCAATTTTTGGTCTCTTTTATCTATTTTAATGAGTTTAACAAATTGTGATTGGTGGAGGAAATTTAAATGACATCATATGATGTCATAATTAGCATTTTCTTTTATTTTCTTTTCTTCTCTTCTCTACTCATTTCTAATTTAATTTTTAGTAATATTTATTCATATTTTAGATCATAATAATTATTTACTTAGCTGGACAAGTCGACCAAAAATCATCTCTGGAGACGAAATGACCAAAATACCCTCCGTTTGGCTTAACAGACTAAAATTATCTGTACCGATTGAAAAATTTTTCTAAACATTTTCTTGGCATTCTAATACCATAGTAACCTCAATGACTCTTCTCTGGAGTCCCAAAAATTATTTTATAAATTTTTCTCCCGGTTTAGGGCTCCTAGTTGCGAGAACTGCAACTTTCCATTGGATTACCCATCGCTAGAGCCCCGGCTCATTTAACTTGGTTGTATTTTATTTCTAAAATTTTTCCTTAATTTTTCTTACACTTATTTGAGTTATTTATGACTCCTCACTCTAGTCTAAATATTTTTCCAGACGTTCTAGCTATCCAGACCGACATCGGTCATTGGAACAGTAGAATGTGCGAAATTGCTACAGTGAGGGTATTACACCAGTTTACCCGTTTATCTAGTAAAGGTTACTTGGGCAACCAAAAATGAAAGTTGAAAAACTTAATGAGATAATGAATCTAACAAGTACCAAATAAATAAGAATACAAATCATTATAAAAAATTTATCTGTATGAGACATCAATACATTCACTGCATATTTATTTCCTTTTAGTTCTTTTTATTTTATTATTGGCACCACTGAGCATTATTGCTTAGCGCATTGCTTTTTGCCATGCGTAGGTGCTGGAGAAACTGACAAAGAGCCTAGTAGACCACAGACTGGGTGAGGTCGTCTACAGTTCTGCATAGTATGTGTGTCACCTCACAGACTTCAGTGCATTTGTAGGACACTAGGTCTCACTTTGATATTTTGTAATTAAAATTTTATTTTCTCATGTATAGTTGATACTCATGTAATATATTTTCGTATTAATGTAAATATTTGTAATTTGTGTTTATAAATGAAAAATTGAGTATTTATTTATGGTTTGTATATGATTATCATATGAAATGAATGAATGAGAAATAGAAGTATTGTTGAGAAATAAAAGTATTGTTGCGAAATATGACTTTGTTGATATAATGGAGTTTGGGAATGGTGAAAACGTATTGGAAGTGTTTTTCATAGGTTCCGAAGAACTGTTTTCTCCATTTTTAGCCGATACTCAGTCGGATTTTCTATAAAATTTGCGGAATCTCAAATAAATTTATAACTTCAATAAATGAATTAAATAAATTATATTTCCCAAATTGTATTTCATAACTATGAAAAAAAATAAATTAAGGGAGAATAAAAATGATTGAAATAAAATATGGTGTTCCGGTACACTGTGTGACATATCTTACTCAGCTTTACTATGGATGGGTAAGGAGTGTCATACTAACTATCTTCACAGTCGCTTCCCGTTAGTTCACCCATTGCTGGAGCACCGGCTCATTTAAACTTGTTGTATTTTATTACTTAAATTTTTCCTTAATTTTTCTTATCATTATTTGGTTTATTTATGACTCCTCACTCTAGTTTAAATATAGTTCTAGACATTCTGGCTGTCCGGACAGACATCAGTCACTGTAATAGTAAAATATATGGACTACCTAAAGTGAGAGCATTACAGAACCGGTATGGGAAGAGAATGGCAATTGATTATGTGGATGATGAGACTTTAATTCATTAACTAAGAGTCCTCGTTAATGAATAAAGCTGTATATGCTTTAATTAACATATTCTCTTTAAATTGGGATCTCAATTAAAAGGAATGAAAGTCTAAACTCATATCAATTCAATTTTACAGAATAGTCACTTCACACACTGCATCCTCGATTGTTTGGACACCAACAATGAGATTAGTAATGAATAAGCTAAGAGTACTCTTTATTTGTTATAAATCTCTATGAATCAAATGTTGGCTCTTCATAATTAGAGTCCTAATTTTGTAGAGGGAGGAATTTAACAAATAAACAATTATAGCCAAAATTTACTTCAAGGTCACCCCATTTACCTTTCGTTCCTGGGGCTTAACCTAAATAGTGAGATATTCAACAATCCTATGTCAAATATGGTGATTAACATTGTAGTTTAAACTCCAGTAAAATTTTCGACGTTGAATTATAAGGAGCATATTGTCACACCTTACCCCTCCATAAGGCATAACATGATCCCGTAGTATGCCTAATGAATTATCGAACTTCGTCTACTGATAACCCATTAAATATACTACTAGGAATTTTAAACTAATTTCTAATCATTTTAAAGTGGTGGGTAATACTGATTAATTATATAAAACCTTTAGTCGAAGTTTAGGTTATAAATCAAATTTCTAAATTAATTTAAAATCTCTGAAAATTTTATAGAAAATTCGGCAAAGTACCGTTTATATTTTGGAAAAATAATTCTTCAAAAACCTATTAAAAACACTCCCAATACATTTAATACCCACAACTCCAATATCCTTGTAACGATCGGGCTCCAACCACTAAAGGAATTGTCCGTTTTGGCCATAAGCCTCATGGTTTTGTCCTATAGGTGAAATCAAGAACTTCCCAGGAGGTCACCCATCCTAGGATTTCTTTCAAGTGAGCACGCTTAACCCTAGAGTTCTTCCAATTCTCCAGGCCATTCCACCAAAAGGCTCCTCTAGTGATTAGTTCTCCCATTTTATATATCATTACTTTTGAACCCAAGACCATCTCCGTGCTTTGCCGATGTGGGATTTGCCTATGGGACCTTTCTCCCCCCCCCCCCCCTTTCAAGACTCAACGTCCTCGCTGAGATTTGCCCCACCATCACCCAAGAGGACACGCGAGTGGCTTTGATACCAATTGTAACGATCAGGCTCCAACTACTAGAGGAATTGTCCGCTTTGGCCATCAACCTCACGGTTTTGTCCCATAGGTGAAATGGAGAACTTCCCAAGAGGTCACCCATCCTAGGATTTCTCTCAAGCGAGCACGCTTAACCCTGGAGTTCTTCTAACTCTTCAGGCCATTCCACCAAAAGGCGTCTCTAGTGATTAGTTCCCCCATTTTATATATCATTACTTTTTGAACTCAAGACCATCTCCGTGCTTTGCCGATATGGGATTTGCCTAAGGGACCTTTCTCCCCCCCTTTTGGGACTCAGCGTCCTCGCTGAGGTTTGCCTCACCATTGCCCAAGAGGACACACGAGCGGCTCTCATACCAATTGTAATGATCGGGCTCCAACCACTAGAGGAATTGTCCGCTTTTGCCATAAGCCTCACGATTTTGTCCCATAGGTGGAATGGAGAACTTCCCAAGAGGTCACCCATCCTAGGATTTCTCTCAAGCGAGCACGCTTAACCCTGGAGTTCTTCCAACTCTCCATTCCATTCCACCAAAAGGAGCCTCTAGTGATTAGTTCCCCCATTGGTATCAGAGCCGCTCGTGTGTCCTCTTAGGCAATGGTGGGGCAAACCTCAGCGAGGATGCTGAGTCCCGAAAAGGGGGGAGAAAGGTCCCTTAGGCAAATCCCACATCGGCAAAGCACGGAGATGTTCTTGGGTTCAAAAAGTAATGATATATAAAATGGGGGAACTAATCACTAGAGACGCCTTTTGGTGGAATGGCTTGGAGAGTTGGAAGAACTCCAGGGTTAAGCGTGCTCGCTTGAGAGAAATCCTAGGATGGTTGACCTCCTGGGAAGTTCTCCATTCCACCTATGGGACAAAACCATTAGGCTTATGGCCATAGCGGACAATTCCTCTAGTGGTTGGAGCCCGATCATTACAATTGGTTTCAGCCCCACTCGCGTGTCCTCTTGGGCGATGGTGGGGCAAACCTCAGCGAGGACGCTGAGCCCCAAAAGGGGGAGAGGAAGGTTCCTTAGGGAAATCCCACATCGGCAAAGCACAGAGATTGTCTTGGGTTTAAAAAGTAATGATATATAAAATGGGGGAACTAATCACTAGAGGCGCCTTTTGGTGGAATGGCCTGGAGAGTTGGAAGAACTCCAGGGTTAAGCGTGCTCGCTTGAGAGAAATCCTAGGATGGGTGACCTCCTAGGAAGTTCTCCATTCCACCTATGGGACAAAACCGTGAGGCTTATGGCCAAAGCGGATAATTCCTCTAGTAGTTAGAGTCCAATCGTTACAATTCTCATCACAATTTAATCTCAACAACCATAATTTTGAGCAGTTCATTATTTTAATAAAAAAATATAAACAAAAAAAAAAGAACTTAAACTTTTCATTAATAAGAAATATCAAGTTTGTAGTATAAATATTTATAATAGTCAAAATAAAATTTCAAAATTTATTATACAACTGCTCAAGTCCAATAAATATACACACAGTTACATATACATTAAAATAAAACTTTATAAGGGTATAACCTATATACCCAGTAATGATCCCAAAAATTCTAGTCACTTCGAATCCCAAGCAGCCTACTCTACTACTTTATCTACCTCTTTACTTGTGATAACAATAAAAAGCTATCGCTAAGCCAAAGACTCAGTCGTGCACAATTTAAAGAAAATAATAATTTACACAACAAATAAATCACAATTTTTTTCCAAGTAAATCAATTCATTATTAATACATATAAAATCATGCTTTATTTCTAAAGCCAAAAAATTTCTTGATAAAAAAAATATTTCATTCATCAATCATAAAACAAAATTCTAAAAAGACAAATGGTTTTGATGATGACATGATTTCCAATTCATCCCAATAACCAAAGGCTAATGGGGAATACCAAGACTAGCTAGCACAAATATATGAGTACTCATTTAATTTATCCTCAATTGGCACACACCTCAACACTTCAACTAGAGAGGGAATACAAATCTAATTCATCCCACTAGGCAAGCTAGTGAGGAATTCAAACATATAGTCATGATACTGTAGTTTCAAACCATTTCAACAATTTTCCAAGCATCAAAATATCATTCAATTCACTTTCGTATTTTATTCAAAAAAATTTCCTAAAAATTTGGGCTAGCAACACATAATTTTATCAAACAACATATTCAACACAAATATGGCCATAAATTAATTTCACAACTTATTCAATTCAAAATTAAAATTGAAAATAAAAAAGGGTTAGTTATTATGCACAAATCTCTAATGAGTTGCCTCTCCACCTTGACTTACTTTTTTATTATCTTTCCTAATCTTCTTTTCTACTGAAACACACAATTTAAAGTGTTTTACTACTCATTCAACTCATTTCTAAAAAATAATTCAACAATTAAATTTTGTAGACTTAATCTACCTCAATAAGCTTTATAAAATTTGAGTCCATAGCATTTAGTGCATTTATAGTTATTATTCACTTCAGTATTCATTTCAAAATGTTGACTTTTTCATACTTAAGGGGTATACCAGTTCTAATTGCACCCACATTAGGGGTATACTAGTTCTAATTGCCAATTGAAATTCAAAACTCCCTAAGAGAAATTTCAAAATTTCAGTTTTGATCACTTGGGTTTATTGTTTCATTGGACCCATCTACAGTAAAAATTTGGCCAACTTTTCTTCATCAAAGTTGTTCCTTAATGTCTTAGCTTTAATTCTCTTTTTGAATCACTCTATTTGGAATTTTGTAGCTCAAGTTATGCTATTTTTACTAAGGCTAACCGGATTGGTCAAAACCCAGAAATTCTAGGCATAAGGATTCTGACAGATTTAGTAACCTAAGTTTGGTTGGCAATTTGACAAGGTTATGGTCAGAATTTGGATTTGTGTTCCTCATGAAAGTTGTTCTACTATGTATAAGCTTTCCAATGGTATAAAAAGCAGGTCATTTCGACCTTTCTACACCAAGTTATGACCATTTGAACATGTACTATTCATATGGTCAATTTTGTCCAGTGGCGGGGTATCTAATCCGAATTTAACCAAATTTTACACTAACTTATGGTCAATTTTAGGGCAAGGTTTCTACATGAAAATTGTTGCTTTGGGTCTTAATTTTCATCTCCAATTAGCCTTGTACCAATTGGAGCAATAAAATTTCAGTTATAGCCATTTGAGTGGACCAAGGTCAAGCTGTCCAGAATTGGACATTATCACATTCACACTTTAATTTATTCCATGCATTCAACCACACTCATAAACGCACCAATTAACTAATTTAAGCATCAATTATGTCAATTGTACATCAATTCATCAAAATTCCCAAATTTTTCTCAATTTTCCAATTGCTAAGAACCCTAATTTCTAATTACTTCAATTCATGAAATGAAAGTGTATAAAACACATTTACATAGTCAATCAAGCTTGAATTACACATTTAATTCCATTAACTACCCTCAGACCCTAATCCCATAAGGTTGCCCGAATTTCCTAAGGCTCCTATACATGAATTTTTGTTTCAATTTTCATCAAATCCTAACTTAGTTTAAGTGCCTAATCATAATTATAAAGAGAAAATTGGAAGAATCCTTACTAAACTATTTGGTAAGCCTTTGCAACTCCAATTCTCTTCAAGTTTCCTCTAAATTCCTTCTTCCAAACTTCCCTTTGAAGCTCAATTAAAAGTTTTCCATCACTTTTGTAGGGGAAATTAGGAGATAAAATAGGGTTTCAAAAGCTCACAGTAGGGTTTTAATGGAGGATTAAGAGAAAATGGTGAGAGAGAGGAGAGAGAATGGACAGTAAAGGAGAGAAGGAAGAAGACCAAAATTTGATTTTTAATTTTGTAATTATCTCCTTTTGTAATTATCTGAAATTAATTTAATTAAATAAAAATTCTTTATTGTGTCATGCTTATGTCATCCATGATATCATAATCTTTTACTTTTTGAATTGTCATTTCCTTTTCTTTCCATTCACCTCTTTAATTTAAATCTATCTTTCATAATTTTAATTTTCTACACTTTAATGGACTTTTAGGCCAAAAGTCACCTCTAAGGGTGAATTGACCAAATTGCCCCTTACCAGTCTGATCCGTTTTTCTAATAGTACTAAATTGCTTCTTGAACCCTGATTCAATTATTTGGGCTTGTTCTCTATTCTTTTTTGTGGTTTTCACACTTTCACTAACTTTGCAATTATCCCTATGCTTGGGATGCCACAGGGTCCCATATGAAATTAAGACAGTAACTGAGCTCGCAGTCACTTCCTATTTCAGTTACCCATCGCTGTGGCCTTGGCTCATTTATACCTTGTTTTCTTTATTTTTATTTTACCTACATGTAATTATTATTAATTTTTATTTGCGGCTTTTCTAGGTGACTTAAATATGGTTTTACACATCCCAACTATCCGGGCAGACACTGGTCACCAAAACAGTGGAATGTACAGAACTAATAAACATAGGAGTGTTACAATTCTCCCCCCCTTAAAATAAATTTCATCTGAAAATTTTACCTGGTGTTAGTCTTTGAACAGCTGTGGGTGTTGCCTCCTCATGTCCTCCTCACGTTTCCAAGTAGCCTCCTGGCCTGAATGATGGTTCCATAGCACCTTAACCAATGGTATCTACCTGTTCCTTAGCTCCTTCACCTCATATGCCAGAATCTCTGGATTTACTTCAATCTCCTCTACTGATAGAATATGCGAGGAGTCTGATCTGTACCTCCTCAACATAGACACATGAAAGACATTATGTATCTTTTCTAGATTTGGAGGTAGTGCCAATCGGTATGCTAGAGGACCCACTCTTTCCAGCACCTCATACGGCCCAATGAAAAAAGGACTTAGCTTCCCCTTTCTGCCAAATCTCATAATCCTCTTCTAAGGGGAAACCTTGAGGAATACCTTATCACCCATTATATATTCAATATCCCTCCTTTTTAAATAAATATAGGATTTCTACCGGTCTGATGTAGCCTTGAGTCGATCTTTGATAAGCTTAATCTTCTCCTCTGTCTGCTGAATAATTTCGAGGCCAATTAGCTTCCTTTCATCCACTTCATCCCAACACTGAGGAGTTTTGCACTTTCTGCCATACAAAGCTTCATATGGAGGCATCCCTATGCTTGATTGATAGCTGTTGTTATAGGTAAACTCAATCAAAGGCTAGTGTGTGTCCTAACTTCCTTCAAATTCATTCACACAAACCCGTAGCATATCCTCCAATATCTGAATCACCCTCTCAGACTGGCTGTCTATTTGTGGATGGAATGTTGTACTGAAGTTCAATCTAGTTCCTAGGGCTTTTTACAAACTACCCCAGAATCTAGAAGTGAATCTTGGATCTCTGTTTGACACAATCGATACCGGCACCCCATGAAGTCCCACTATCTCATCAAGATATAGTTTAGCCAATCTGTTTAGGCTATAATCCATCCTCATGGGCAGAAAGTGAGCAGACTTCATTAATCTGTCCACAATGACCCATACTGCATCATGATTCTTTTATGTTCTCAGAAGTCCCATCACAAAGTCCATTGTAATCTGTTCCCATTTCCACTGGGGTACTGGCAATGGATGCAGTAATCTAGCTGGCACTTGTTGCTCTGCCTTTACTTGCTGACAAGTTAGGCATTTGGCCATATACTCGGCTATATTCTTCTTCATCCCATTCCACCAATAATGTTCTTTTACTATTTTATACATTTTGGTGCCACCAGGGTGCATAGCAAAAGGAGAGTCATGTGCTTCCTTCATAATGATTTGCTTTAATTCCACATCATTAGGAACACACATTCTACCTTAGTGTAGTAGTAAGCCATCATTATTTATAGAAAATTCTAGTTTCTTGCCTTCCTGACCTTCCTCCACCAATTTCTGATATTTTTCATCATTTAGTGCAGCCAGTTTTATCTGATCAAGCAACATTGGCTATACATGCCAAGTAGCTATCATCTGTCCCTCATCATCTATCTCCAAATTTGCATGTAGTGCCCTCAACTCATGTATCATAGACAAAGGAGAAACCCTTAGACTAGCCACAGTCTTGCGACTTAAGGCATCTACTACCACATTTACTTTTCCTGGCTAATAATCAATCAAGCAGTCATAGTCTTTAATCAATTTTAACCACCTCCTCTGCGTCAAATTCAATTCCATCTGGGTGCCTAAATACTTCAAGCTCTTGTGATCTATGTAGATATAATATTTCTATTAGTTATGTGTGCCCTAAGACATGCATTAATCTTGTAACTTGTAAATAACATTGTAAATATTATAATGGCAATGAATGTTTCATTTAAATGTAATATATGTTTAATATCGTATTTATTTGAAATTATCCATTAGCAATATGTTATGTGTTCTATTCTTATGAGATAAGAATATGAGTGGTAGAATATACGGGACATTTGTTATAAATCAGAGTTCATAGCTAAATGATATTTTGGTGGGCACATTATATCCAAAGAGCTGTTACCTCTTTTTATCTCCATTGATCAGTATGAGATATTGATGAATATGGAATGGTGAGCCTCATGCCATCTGATATGAGATATCGGGATAAATACAGTGGACACTTATGAGATAAGTAGGTCGAACTTGTGACGTTCATATAACATGAACATGGCGTTTACTCGAGTCAATAAAATGTTATCTGTGTCATACTAGTGCATATAATTCTTAGACCTGAGATGACACTATAGTCTCTTATATGTGTGGTTTGAGTTTGATACTACTTACATATCTATACTGTGTATGGATACTTTGGTGTGTGTTGGCTCATATTAGTCATATGTTGGGACAGGTGTTCAGTCAAGAGGGGATTCATAGCCTTGAGTAAATAGGGTTAAAAGTCCTATGCAGATTTGAGCTGTTCTTGATAAGATTAAGTTCCTGGCCAGGACGGATGACTTTGTCAGGAAAGGTGTTTCCTAATGGTGAAGTCCTATATGTCAAGAATCAGATTTCAAATGAGTGCATAAAATTCCATAAAAGGGGTTTGACTCGACCATGACCCTAAATGGAATTGGGACTGTAACATCCCCACTATACGTATTCTGTACGTTCTGTTGCTCCGATGACCTAATATCTGTCTGGACAAGTTAGATGTCTGGAACTACACTTCAGTGATAGTGAACAGACATATAATAATCAAATAAATAAAAAGAAAATACAAAAAAATTAAAGAAAAATAAAAGAGAAAAAATAAAACTAAGTTAAACGAGCCAGCACCGCAGCGATGGGTGACCGCACCGGAAAGTTACGGCGAAGGCAATTGCTGACCCCAGGACATCGGGGAACCCTCAAAATTAAATTTCAGGACAAAATTAAAGGTTTATTAAAATATAATTGACACTAAAAATATCAAAAAAAAAAAATAAATTAGTATAATGAAAAACAAAAAATCGAGAAATAAATAAAAATCGGTGTTGCCGAAAAATCGAGAATACAACTTGAAGAGGGGTATTTTGGTCATTTGACACCTAGAGTTGCCTTTTGACCTCAATGTACATTAAAAATAAATGATATTACACTTTGAAAATGTCATGAAAAATTAAAATGTGGTACATTAGATTAATAGTAAAAGAAATGAGGCATAAATTATAAATTATGAAACTTTAAATAATTTAAACATTAAAATAAAGTTTAGTGCTCCAGTAGCCTTAAAATATGGGACATTTAAAGACTAAATTGGGTAGAATTAGTCATCTTTAACCTCAAGAACAGAACCAGCTGAATTGGTTCTCCATTGAACCTCCATTGCCGTAGCTCACCTCAAGCTCCATGCACTCCACTTCAAGCCATCTTTCACATATAATTCCTTCATTAAAGCTTGCCTACTCAACTTGAGGAAGATATTGGGAACAAGAAAAAGAAGATTTGGTGAAGTTTTAGGAAAGCTCTCAAGAGGTAAGTGTCCAAATCCCCTCCCTTGCTTTAGTAAACTTCATGTTAGGTTGAGGTGAGTTGAATGGTGAAGAGAATGGAAGAATTTGTCGAGTTATGGTATTGTTCAATTTTGGCAGCCATGAGAACCTATGTTGCTTGAGTTTTTCTTACCTCTAATGGATGGAAAATAATGTTGATTTAGTCATTTTAAAGTTGTAGCAATTTAGTTTCCATGTATATGTACATTGTGTACTTGAAATTAAGGGTTTGGAAAGCAATTTGTATACCTTAGTAAACTGCCACTTTTGGCATCCTTTAAATTCATGAATTATTGTTTGGTTTCATTAATTTTCTTGATGAATTATGGTGAAGATAAATTGAGGGCAGTGTATGTGAAGTAATGGTTGGGAGGTATATGTTATAATCAAGTGTTTTCATGTATATATTATGTTGAATTTAACTTTGCAAATTAGGGTTATATAATGTACATGGAGCACTTGTATATTCTGCCCAAATGGACATGAATGAGATATGATGAATGGTATGGAAGTGTTATGAATGTGTATTTGAAGTTTTAGGAGGAGGAGAAGTGTTATTTGGAAGTGTTCTTTGTGTGCAGATTTTGTGTTGTGAAGGCAGTAGGTAAATTAAACCATAAGTGATAATTGGTGACCCTAATTGGTATGAGGCCAATGGGAGGTGAAACTAGACACAAAATAGGCCAACTTTCATGTAGAAATGTTGCCAAAATTCTGCCTAGAAACTGACCTTAAAAATGACCTAAACCGGAATTGGTAAGTGCAAGCCCAGATTTTTGACCATATGAAAAGTATTCACTAAGAGGACCATAACTCACTCAAAACAGGTCCAAATGACCTAAAATTTTTACCATGGAAAGCTTAGACATAGAGCTACAATTCTTATGAAGACACCAAAGCCCATAAATAACCAGAACCAAGTCAAATTTCTTGCCCAAGTTCGGGTACCAAAACTGCCAGAACTGAATTTGACCTAAAATTGACCAAATTTTGCACTAAAGATGCAATCTGTCTAGCTTTAGTAAATTGACCATATCTTGGTCTATACAACTCAGAATGACCTGAAATTTGTGCCAAAAGTTCAATATGACATAGAGTTACAATTTTGTTTCTTTGACCAGAAGCTAAAAACTAAGAGAATAGGACGTTAAGCTATACTAATCTAGCACATTAAAACTGAAAATTTGACATTTACATACAATGAAGCTTGAAGTAATTTGGCAATAAATGCCAACTTATGAAAATGGTAAATTGCACTATATTGGCAGCATATTGAATTACAAATTGTAACATGTTGATATGAGAATCAACTTATCCATGATATCTAAAACGGTCAACATTTGTATTGACTTGTAAATTACATAATAGCTAGTAAACTCTAAAAAATGAAGAATTAAACAATTAATTTGTAATGTGCACTAGTTTGCCTAGTTGACTAGTTTGAATAGGTTGGCATGCCAATAGGATTCTGACAGCTGTTCTGTAAATGGTTTTACGCCATACTATGTTTTTACAGCTTATTATGCCGCACTGTGATTTTAATAGCCTACGTCTATGCAGATTGTGTTATTATACTTGACTTCTCGCCCGATTGACTATATGGCTTTTTTGCCACACTGTTTGCACACCAAGAGACACTTTGTGACCGATGGTGTGACGGCCCGAGGTACTAGGTATCCAGTACCAGTATATCCATTTATCTAGTCTTGTTAGTGTATAGGCTACACGGGCAGTTAATTTAAGCATTATTAAATTCAAATAGCTAAATTCAATTTATTGACATACAGCACCACGAAAATTAGCAAAAATGAAAGGTTAGCAAATAAAAGTAGAATCAATAATTGTAAAGAATATCGATGTCATAAATTCATAAACAATTCAATTATTTTATTTTAGTGTATATTTCTTTATATTTGGCACCACTAAGCAGAATTGCTTAGCGTGTTGCTTTTGCTACGCGTAGGTATTGGAGACACAACTGGGGAGCCCAGCAGACCTACGACCGGGTGAGACATCAGATCACAGGAGTCCATAGTTACCTGCACTACACTGCATACATGGTAGGACTTAGGATCTTGTGTAATGACTATTAGTTGTATTTTGACATTTTGTTATGTAATTTGTATATTCTAAAACTTTAAAATTTGTGATAAATTGTACATATTAAACTCTTATGGAGAGTGTTTGGATGAATGTAAATTATGACGGATTGTATTTTGAAACTATGAAATTTTGAGACTGAAAAATTAGTTGGAAGATTGAGATTATCATATTGAACTATTTTTAACAGGTTTAGAAAGACAGTTTGTCTGGAATACAGATGGCACCTTGCCAGATTTTTATTACTATTTTTGAAACACTAATTTTATTAAAATCTGAATATAGAACCAGTATATTATTAATATCACATAAAGATTTCTTAAATCAAATTGACTTCAAAAAAAAAAAGAGATAATCACAGACTAGGTGCTCCGGCACGCCGTTTAGCACGCCTTGCTTTGCTACACAGTAGACGGGTGAGGGGTGTTCCAAGGACATAATACGGAGGGATTTTAGTGCATGGTAACATATGATTAATGGTTCATTTTAAGGTAAACCTTACTACTAATTAGGTGACCATGGCATGCTATGCTACGTGTCAACCATGGTCTATGAGATGCCTAAAATGATTTGGAGAAATCATTTATGGTTTGGAAGAGTTTCAATGATATTAAGAGTTAGTATCTTTTTTCATTGCCAATTAGCAATGAGCTTAATAAGTCACACACCTACACAAGTTAACCACCAATTAAATTATGATTTAATTGATTAATTAAAGAGTTTAATTAATTAATTAAATAGATTTGGTTTGTAATAAGATTACAAAGTTCCTAGCATGACTTGAAACCAAATCTTACATATTGGATGTATTATATAAATTGAATTTATATTTAAAGAGTTTAAATATGAATTCAATTGTGAGATTAATTAATGGAGATTAATTAATTAATTAATTTATATGTGATATAAATTAAATAAAGAGAGAAACTACTATTTTGGGTTGAGAACTCAAAATTCAACACAAGGGCAAAATGGGAATTTTACATGGTGACATGTGGCACTTATTGATGTGTGCTATTTGTCTTCCATGTGATGGAAAATGACATTTAGATGATGTAATCTTGTCTTGACAAGTGGATTAATGAGATTAAGACACACTAAAAGCAAAATAAAATAGCATCTTGACATGTGGCATACTATTAACTATTTTGTCTCTTGTATATAAATGGTAGATAAGAAGAAAACTTAATCTTATTCTTCCTCTCTCACCTTGTACGGCAACAAGAGGGCTTCTCTCTCCTTTTGTTTTTCTTCGAAGGATTCACAAGGAAAAACTTGTTTTACTTTGAATCAAAGACACTAAAAAAGGTTTCTAGCTCAAATACATCCACAGAAATCACCTAAAGCAAATACCCTAATTGTTAATGGTTGGCAAGTATCAAAGAGAGGACTTGGGCTGCCTAAGGTGATCTTGTTGGAAACTTATAGTGGACAAGCTAGAGGAGCAACAAGTGGTGCTCTTGGAGACTACCAAAGGGAGCAAGAAGTTTGATTCTGCTCCCCTTTAGGTTACTTATCTTTAAACCCTCTTTTAGTTAGGGTTTGCTAGGTTTAATTGTTAAACCTCAATCTTTAATGGAAATTGAATCACAAATGCATGTTAAAAGAGTGTTTTGACAAGCTTTAGGGCATTAGAGAAAGGCTAGGATCATAATACACTAGTATGTATGCATGAAACCCTAAATAAAATTTTTAAACTCCACCTTAGATAAAATTTTTGAAATTCATCCTCTAAGGCCCTAACCATGCTTCCTAACACCATCAATTGGTATCAGAGCCATTAGGATTGATTATGGGACTTAATTGTGTGATTGGATGAGGTTTGGGGTGATTTGAATGAGATTTGAATTGAAAAAACCCTAAGAAAATCTTATTGCCGTAAGAAACACGGTTTGGGCGTGTCCCAAGCCACGGGCCATGTTTTTGGGTTTGTGGCACACAAAACAGGCAGAGAGTTACATGGGCCAAGTTATAGATTAACATGGGTCATGCTATTGTGTTATACGGGCTGTGTTGTTTCACAAGGGGCCTGTTTTACATGGAGGGCATGTTTTGGCAAATTAAAGGGTTTTTACGCAATTGTTGTGTAATTTGAGACCCTAAATTAAGCCTAATCCTAATTAAATTATTTAATTAGGATTTTCAATCATATAAATAATATTTTTAAAAATTGTTTTCATGAAAATTGAATTTGGGAAGGGTTCCTAAATTTTAGATTAATTTGAATGAGATTCAAATTTAGTTATAAATTGGATATATGATGTCACACCTTAGCCCTCTGTAAGTCATAACATGATCTCATAGAATTGAAGGAACGGAAGCGTGAAAAACACAAGTTTACACCATTGAATTCAAAAATTTTTACCTAGGGTCACATGCATCATGCAAGATTTATTTTTATCTATTTGATTTCAATGATAAACAACATATTAAAACTCTTTTAATATGTTTTTGGATCTGTATTTGCCATTTAAGATTTTAAAATTAATCAGATTAATTTTAGAACCCTAGATTAAATCAAGAACGATTACACTAACCTTTTGATGCACTGCAGCGTGTCTGCGCCTTTGAGATTCGTCTTCAGGACACCAGATGTTGTCCCTCTAGCTTGTCCGCACCAAGAACACCTATGGTAGCCCTTGAACAGCTTCTAAAGCTTTTTCTATTAATTAGAAATTCAAGTTCTGCCTTTTAAGAGATTAGAGATGTAAACAGGACACTAGAAACAATTTCTAGCGTTCTTAATCCAAGAGATTGATGGCTAATCTCTTTGAATTGATGAGAGATGAAGAATAATAGATGAAAAGCCTCAAGGTGGCATGACAAAGGAGAGGAATGCCTGCTGGTTATTTTTTCTTTTCATAACCACACTTAAATAGCTAGGTTAACACATTAAACCCTTGCCACATGTCACCCTTTGATTAGCTCTAGGTTTGAGTGACCCAATCACATTGCGCAAAGTGTCAAACCTATATTTAATCTTGATTTTAATCATCTTACATGATTTAAAAACATTTGGCAAGCTTATGTGTAATCCCATGTATCACCATCTCATGGTGCCACGTGTCACACTGTGAAATGACCAAAATGCCCCTGTGTCTCAATTTTGCGTTCTCAACCCAAAATAATTATTTCTCTGCTTCTAATTAATTTATATCAAATATAAATTAATTAGTTAATCTCTATTAATTAATTTCTCATTAATTAAATTCATATTTAAACACTTTAAATATAAATTTAACTTATATTATTCATCCAATAATCTAGATTTGGTTTCAAGTCATGCTAGGGACTTTGCAATTTAATTGCAAACTAAACCTATTTAATTAATCAATTAAACTCTTTAATTAATTAATTAAATCATATTTAAATATGTCACACCTTATCCCTTGTAAGGCATGACATGTTCCCGTAGCATGCCTAATGAATCACCGAACTCCACCTACCAATAACCCATTAGTTATGCTACAAAGGATTTTAAAACAAACCATAGCTTTTTATCTTATCAATTCTTTTGCTGAAAACTGTATGAGAATAGTTAAAATTCCATGCAAACATTCATTGGAAATAATGATAGACTAAATATTGCAAAAGTTACATTTTCATAAGTCTCAAAGTAAAATACAAAATAATTACAAACTCACAATGCGATAGCAATGCAAGGTTTTTAAATACAAACTGCTCAACGTCCGTACATCCATGCATATATGTACAAAATACATCAAAAGGAAATTACAGGGGTATGACTACAATATATACCCACAAACAATACCAAAATGCTGCTTCCAAGTCTCTCACTCGGCAGCCTTCTCCTTTCCCTTACCTGTGACAGCATAAAGAAGCTATCGCTGAGTATATCACTCAGTGGTGCACAACTAATAACTTTAAAACTTAAAGAAAAACATAATTTGTTAAAGCATAATAAACCACATTTTTCTTAAGCATGAAAACTTCACAATAGTTCTAAGTTCATAAGAGCCATTTATTGGAATAACATTTCAAATGAGAAATCACACTTCATAAATCACAATTCACAAAGCATTAGTGTTGCCAACATCAACACACAGTTCAGGCCATGACATCAAATTTCACGATCAGTGCCGTGTTGTACACCATGACAAAGCAATCTCAACCTCACTAATCATTATTAATGAGGGAAGGGCTAGCTAGCTAATGAGTACTCATATAGTCTTACCCCATTAACCGTTATTAATGGGAGACATAATCAATATCAATTACCAACCCCAAGTAGCCGTTACTCGGGAGTTTCAAAGGATGTCATGCTAAGCGTGGTTTCAAAAGCTTTCCAAAAATTTTCCATTCAACAATCACATTTATAACTCAATAAATACATTTAAATTCATCATAATATCCAAATAAAGGTAGCAACACCTAAATTTCTTAAATGCAAGAGAAAAACCATATTTCAATCAAAGTAAACTTGTTCAAAGCAAACTCATTCAATTTAACACATTCCAAGCAATTTACAAATTTAAAAACGAAGAAAATGTTAGTTGTGCACAAACCTTCAATGCTCTCCTTTATTGTTACCTAATTCTCCTTGTCCGTTCCAACTTCTTTTTCTACTGAAAATACACAAATAGAATACCTCAATACCAATCTCAATTGCTGCCAAGAACTCATTATATGCATGTCTAATGCATCCCAAGTTAGCTTTGAAAATTTTAGAATATTTTGGTTTTGGGACAGCTTGGTGCCCCAATCTTTGAACCCAATTTTTACCTAGTTTCGATCATAATTTGGTGAGGTGTTCTTCATAAAAATTGTTCATTTAGGTCTTAACTTTATTTTCCTTTTTGAATCGCCTAATTCGGAGCTGTGTAGCTCAAGTTATGCCCAAAACACCATTACTGTTCACGTCACTATTCTTGTTGCAGATTTTGTTCTGGCAGATTTATCGATCCAACTTCGTTCAGCAATTTGACCAAGTTAAGTCCATAATTTGGTCTAATGTTCTTCATATGAAATATTCTACTACGTCTTAGGTTTCCATCGGTTTAAGAATCGCCTAAATCAGAGTTTTCTAGAGAGAGTTATAGCCTTGGAAAATTTACTGTTCATTTAGTCAATTTTAGGTGCCCAGATTCTGGCAGATTCGGTGACCTGAATTCGTTTCGCAATTTGATTGAGTTAAGTTCATAATTTGGCCTAACATTCTTCATATGAAATATTCTACTATGTCTTAGATTTCCATCGGTTTAAGAATCGCCTAAATCGGAGTTTTCTAGAGAGAGTTATAGCCTTGCAAAGTTTACTGTTCATTTGGCAATTCTGCAGTTTTGCAGATTTAGTAACTCAATTTTGCTCAATAATCTGATTGGCTTAATGGCATAATTTATGTTTGTGTTCTTCATAAAAGTTTTAGGTCTATATCTCATCTAACTACTGGTAAAATTTCAGGTCATTTTGACCTGCCTAGCTCGAGTTATGACCCAAACACGATTACTGTTCATGTGTACTATTCATACTATAATTTTTCAAGTTTGGTCAGTTTGTTCACTAGGTTTTGGTCACTTTTTGGGCATGCTTCCTAAATGAAAATTGTGTCATTTAGTGCCTATTTTCAGTCTCAATTGGTCCCATACCAATTGGACTTGTAAAATTTCATTTTTGGTCCCTCAAAGTTGACTTTTGGTCATGCTTCATACCCAATCCGAATTTGGCTTTGATTTAAATACTTCTCACACACTTAATTAGGTCACAAATGGCCATTTCTTTCCTTAAACTATGTCAAAGACATCATTTAGCACTTCTTCACATTTTTGGTCTCTAAACCCTAATGTTCAAAACCCTAATTTTTCTCCCATTTGGCCAAAACCTTAGTTTAGGTTCCATATATGTTTTCTTTCATTTTCTTATGAAATTTCATCATAAATTAACTTCATTCAAAGCTTATACAACTAATCTAAAATGAAAAGAAAATGACCTCTTGTTGATTTTTTTCCAACTTCACTTTTCTTCCAATTCTTGTTCTCCTTGCTTTTAATCTCTCAATCAAAGATCTCTTTGATGTTTTCTTTTAGTGGGCTATGGAATTTATGAAGGGAATTTAAGGGAATTAAAACTTGGGAGGAGAAATCAATGAGGGGAAGAAGTGGAAGAAGAAGAGAAAAAGAGAGAGAGAAAGAGAGAGGAGAGGGTGGTGGCCTCTTATGAAAAAAAGAAATGAAGAAGACATTTGTCTTCTTATTTATATATATATATATATATATATATATATATATATATATATATATATATATATATATATATCCCCAAAATTAGCTTATTAAAATTATAAAATTTAATTGTGCCATAAGGATAATTAAACTTAAATTTTTATTCCCTTTTTTTTTTTACTTAATTTTTCATTTTAATTAAATAATTAAATTTAACTATCAAAAGCCCATAAGTCTTTCATTTTAATTTTGTCATAATGGAAATGAAAGTTTAAGTTTTCATTTCTTAAATTTTCCTTTGCATATTTTTACTTGAATTTTTCTTTAATTTTTACCCCATAATTCAATTCATTAATTTCATTTAATTTAATTGACATTTTGATCAAAAGTCAACTCTTGAGGTGAATTGACCAAAATGCCCCTCATCGGGTCATAATCCTTCTTTTTATAATACCCGATGAGTCCTTAGCTTTTTTATTCACTAGAATTTTTATTGTGTCTATCTCAATTAATTTTTGGTCCTCAAGGTGTCTTTGAATAGTATTAGTCACGGACCAAAAATGGTACTATTCATAACTCGGAGGTTCGGGGTGTTACAATTCTCCCCTCCTTAAAAATAAATTTCGTCCTCGAAATTTACCTGGTCTCAGTCTCTGAATAGCTGTGGGTGTTGTCTCCTCATGTCCTCCTCACGCTCCCATGTAGCCTCTTGGCCTGAATGATGGTTCCACAGCACTTTGACTAGAGGTATATGTTTGTTCTTCAGCTGCTTCACCTCATGTGCCAAGATCTTTATGGGCTCTTCATCAAATGTCAGGTCTGGATTCACCTCAATCTCCTCTATTGGCAAAATGTGAGAGGGGTCTGATCTGTACCTCCTCAACATGGGGACATGGAAGACATTGTGAATCTTTTCCAACTCCGGAGGCAATGCAAGTCTATATGCCAATAGACCCAATCTTTCCAGAACCTCATACGGCCTAATGAAGCGAGGACTTAGTTTTCCCTTTCTACCAAACCTCATGATCCTCTTCCATGGGGAAACTTTCAAGAACACCTTGTCACCCACACTATACCAAATATCTCTTCTCTTTAGGTCAATGTAGGACTTCTGTCTATCCGTTGCAACTTTGAGTCTGTCTCTAATGAGCTTAACCTTTTCTTCTGTCTGTTGCACTAATTCTGGACCAATTAACTTCCTCTCGCCCACTTCATCCCAATATAAAGGAGTTCTACACTTCCTGCCATAAAGTGCTTCGTATGGAGGCATTCCGATGCTTGACTTGCTATTGTAGGTAAATTCAATTAAAGGCAAGTGTGTGTCCCAACTCCCTTCAAACTTAATCACATAAGCCCGAAGCATATCCCCCAAAATCTGAATAATCCTTTCAAACTGGCCATCTGTCTGTGGATGGAATGCTGTACTAAAGTTCAATCTAGTCCCTAGGGCTTTTTGGAGACTACCCCAGAATCTAAAAGTGAACCTAGGATCTCTATCAAACACAATAGACATTGGCACTCCATGCAACCTCACCACTTCGTCAATGTATAGTTTGGCCAATCTTTCCAGGTTGTAATCCATTCTCACTGGCAAAAAGTGTGCAGACTTGGTCAATCTATCAACAATAACCCAAACTGCATCATGATTCTTTTATGTATGTGGAAGTCCTGTCACGAAATCCATAGTGATTCTTTCCCATTTCCATTCGAGAATTGGCAATGGCTGTAGCAACCCTGCAGGCACTTGGTGTTCTGCCTTTACTTGCTGACAAGTTAGGCATTTGGCAACATATTCTGCAATGTCTTTCTTCATTCCTCTCCACCAATAGTGCTCTTTCACACTTCTATACATTTTGGTTCCACCAGGGTGCATTGCAAAAGGTGAATCATGTGCTTCCTTTAAAATAGTCTGCCTCAGTTCAACATTCTCAAGAATGCACATTCTGCCCTTATATAATAACAAGCTCTCATCATTTACTGATAATTCTGGTTTCTTGCCATCCCGAGCCTCTTCCATCAACTTCACATACTTATCATCATACGTACCATTGCTTTAATTTGTTCTCACAAAGATTGGCTTCACTTGCCAAGTAGCTACCATCTGCCCATCTTCATTAATCTCCAAATTAGCATGCAATGCCCTTAATTCATGCACCATGGACAAAGGAGAAACCCTCAAACCAGCCATAGTCTTGCGACTTAAAGCATCAGCTACAACATTAGCTTTTCCAGGCTGATAGTCTATCAAACAATCATAATCTTTTATCAGCTCTAAGCATCTGCTTTGCCTCAAATTTAAATCCTTTTGTGTGCCCAAGTACTTCAAACTTTTATGATCTGTGTATATATAACATCTCTCCCCATACAAGTAATGTCTCCAGATCTTCAAGGCAAAGACAATGGCTGCTAGCTCCAAGTCATGTGTCGGATAATTCCTCTCTTGCGGTTTAAGCTGGCGTGAAGCATAGGCAATGACGTTTCTTTCTTGCATCAACACACAGCCTAATCCGTTATGAGAAGCATCACTGTATATGGTGTACTCCTTACCCAATGTGGGCAAGGTTAAGACTGTAGCTTCAGTTAAATGCCTCTTTAACTCATCAAAACTTTCTTGGCATCGATCAGTCCACTGAAATTTTACATTCTTCCTAAGTAGCTTGGTCAGTGGAGATGCTAGTATGGAGAATCCCTTCACAAACCTTCGATAATACCCAGCTAAACCAAGGAAACTCCGAACTTCCGTGACATTTTTGGGTGGCTTCCAATTAAGAATGGCTTCAACTTTGCTTGGATCCACCTGGATACCTTCTGCAGATACAATATGCCCTAAAAATGAAATCTCCTTTAGCCAAAACTCACATTTTGACAGTTTGGCATACAACTGCTTCTCCCTCAAAGTCTGCAATACTATCCTCAACTGCTTGTTGTGTTCCTCTGCATTCTTTGAGTACACCAAAATATCATCAATGAACACCACAACAAACTGGTCCAAATATGGCCTGAAGATAGTGTTCATTAGGCCCATAAAAGCAGCTGGAGCATTAGTCAACCCGAATGGCATTACCAAGAACTCATAGTGGCCATACCGAGTCCTAAAGGAAGTTTTAGGAATACTTTGCTCCTGCACCCTCAACTGGTAGTAGCCCGATCTCAAGTCAATTTTGGAGAATGCAGTTGCATCCTTCAACTGGTCAAACAAATCATCAATCCGTGGCAGAGGATATCTATTCTTTATGGTCACCTTATTCAACTGTCTGTAGTCTATGCATAGGCGGAGAGTACCATCCTTTTTCTTCACAAATAATACTGGTGCTCCCCAAGGTGACACGCTAGGGCAGATGAAACCCTTATCTAACAATTCTTGCAATTGTACCTTCAGCTCTTTCAACTCAGCAGGTGCCATCCTATAAGGAGTGAGGGAGATTGGCTCCACACCAGGCATAGTCTCAATTTCAAACTACACCTCTCTTTCTGGAGGCAATCCCGGTAATTCATCCAGAAAAATATCCAGAAAATCCCATACTATAGGAATATCTTTAAGATCTGGACTCCCCACCTGGGTGTCTATTACATGAGCTAGATAAGCTTCACATCCCTTTCTAATCATCTTTCTAGCAAGTGCAGCTGAAATGATGTTGGATGACAATAACTGCCTCTCCCCATGTATTACTACATCTGCATACTCAGGAAGACCAAAAGTGACTGTCTTCAGTCTACAGTCGATCATGGCGTGATGCCTGGCTAACCAATCCATGCCCAAGATGATATCATAATCTCGGAAGGGCATGTCAATTAAGTCTGACAGGAATGTATGTCCTTGGATCACCAAAGGACAATCCTTACACAATTTGTTCACCCTAACCTCTTGTGCTAAAGGACTAGTCACTAGCACATCATAATCCAATTTCACATAAGGAATAGCAATAGAGCATGCAATACTGGCACTAGCATAAGAATGTGTAGAACCAGGGTCAAACAGCACATATACATCTCTATCAAAAATGGAGAAAGTACCAGCCACAACATCTGATGTCTCAGCTTCATCCCTCTGGCACATGGTGTACACCCTGACTGGTGCACCACTCTGCTCTGGTTGGCTCACTGTGCCCTGACTACCAGAAGTGTTACCTCTACCCCTGCCTCTGCCTCTGCCTCTGCCTCTACTAGTTGTCTGTTGTCCTCTAGAAGCAGAACCTTGAACAAATCCCTGAGTGGTAGTAGGCGGTCCAGATCTGCGGGCACTAGTGCAATCTCTAGCAAAATGCCCACTTCCACCACAGTTGTAACAGGCTCCTATGGCCTTATAACATACTCCTCCATGAGTCCTGCCACAAGTTTCACAAGCACGGGTAGGAAAGGAACCCCTAGATGTCTGCTGTCCGGATCTAGGTGGCCTCTGCCCTGAGAATCTTCCCCTACTAGATCCTCTGTTACTTGGTCCCCCAAAGCTCTTCCTCTTACCCGAATTGTTACTTGGACTTTGACCTGTAGGCTTACTGCTCTTCTCTTTTTCAGTGATTACCTTCTCAAATGCCCCTTCTAGTTCTATCCTTTCCAATTCAAGGGCCTGCGATATCAACCCAGAGAAGTTGTCATGTCGAAACCCAACCACTTGTAATCTCAAACTAGGCCTCAAACTAGCCTCAAACCGTTTGCATCTGTCTGTACTGGTAGTGAGTAGGCTTCCAACATAGTGGCTGAGGCGAGAAAAGTCTCTCTCATACTCATTTCTGATCTTGTTCCCTTGCTTCAAACTAAGAAACTCCTGTAGCTTCATATCCACATAGGCATCAGGAACATACTTCTGTCTAAACTCCCTTAGAAAGTCATCCCATGTCAGCACTGGCGGCTCAGCCAAACTGTAGGGAATGGTCTTCCACCACTCATATGCATCTCCATGCAGCAAGGAAATTGAATATTCAAACTTCAACTCATCTGTGCAGTGCAATTTCTTGAAAACCCTCTCCATTCGTTCTAACCATTGCTCAGCTTCCAATGGGTCCACTGTACCCTTGAACTCTGTTGCCCCATACTTCATTAACTTGTCATATTGCCTGGCTGGGGATGGTGGTTGCACTGGAGGTGCTTGCACAGGAGCTTGGACTGGTATATTGCCAGCCATTTGCTGAAATAGTGTAGCCATCTGTTGAGCGAACTAAGCAGGAAACTGCATGGGTGGGATGGGTGCAGCCAATCCACTGGCATTCTGAGGAGCTGGGGCTTTCCCTTGTACCTCAGCTGCTACTGATTACTCTACTGTGTGATCACCCTCTTCCATATTGAATCACAAGGAATTCTACTCCCTGAGCAACCAACACAAGGAGATTTCCTTCCATTAGTCCATATTTATGATGTAATGCACTATATGTATCAATAATGACAATTGAGCAGTTGTACTTATCAAAAATTTTCAAACATGCAATTTCAAAACTTGTATAAAAACCAAAGCTCTGATACCACTAAAACATGTCACACCTTATCCCTTGTAAGGCATGACATGTTTCCATAGCATGCCTAATGAATCACCGAACTCCACCTACCGATAACCCATTAGTTATGCTACAAAGGATTTTAAAACAAACCATAGCTTTTTATCTTATCAATTCTTTTGCGGAAAACTGTATGAGAATAGTTAAAATTCCATGCAAACATTCATTGGAAATAATGATAGACTAAATATTGCAAAAGTTACACTTTCATAAGTCTCAAAGTAAAATACAAAATAATTACAAACTCAAAATGTGATAGCAATGCAATGTTTTTAAATACAAACTGCTCAACGTCCGTACATCCATGCATATAGGTACAAAATACATCAAAAGGAAATTACAGGGGTATGACTACAATATATACCCACAAACAATACCAAAATGCTGCTTTCAAGTCTCTCACTCGGCAGCCTTCTCCTTTCCCTTACTTTCGACAGCGTAAAGAAGCTATCGCTGAGTATATCACTCAGTGGTGCACAACTAATAACTTTAAAACTTAAAGTAAAACATAATTTGTCAAAGCATAATAAATCACATTTTTCTTAAGCATGAAAACTTCACAATAGTTCTAAGTTCATAAGAGCCATTTATTGGAATAACATTTCAAATGAGAAATCACACTTCATAAATCACAATTCACAAAGCATTAGTGTTGCCAACATCAACACACAGTTCAGGCCATGACACAAAATTTCACGATCAGTGCTGTGTTGTACACCACGACAAAGCAATCTCAACCTCACTAACCGTTATTAATGAGGGAAGGGCTAGCTAGCTAATGAGTACTCATATAGTCTTACCCCACTAACCGTTATTAATGGGAAACATAATCAATATCAATTACCAACCCCAAGTAGCCGTTACTACTGGGGAGTTTCAAAAGGGACTGTCATGCTAACTGTGGTTTCAAAACAGTTTCCAAAAATTTTCCATTCAACAATCACATTTATAAACCAATAAATACAATTAAATTCATCATAATATCCAAATAAAGGTAGCAACACCTAAATTTCTTAAATGCAAGAGAAAAACCATATTTCAGTCAAAGTAAACTTGTTCAAAGCAAACTCATTCAATTTAACACATTCCAAGCAATTTACAAATTTAAAAACGAAGAAATTGTTAGTTGCGCACAAACCTTCAATGCTCTCCTTTATTGTTACCTACTTCTCATTGTCTGTTCCAACTTCTTTTTCTACTGAAAATACACAAATAGAATACATCAATACCAATCTCAATTGCTGCCAAGAACTCATTATATGCATGTCTAATGCATCCCAAGTTAGCTTTGAAAATTTTAGAATATTTTGGTTTTGGTACAGTTTGGTGCCCCAATCTTTGAACCCAATTTTTACCTAGTTTCGATCATAATTTGGTGAGGTGTTCTTCATGAAAATTGTTCATTTAGGTCTTAACTTTATTTTCCTTTTTGAATCGCCTAATTCGGAGCTGTGTAGCTCAAGTTATGCCCAAAACACCATTACTATTTACGTCACTATTCATGCTGCAGATTTTGTTCTGGCAGATTTATCGATCCAACTTCGTTCAGCAATTTGACCAAGTTAAGTCCATAATTTGGTCTAACGTTCGTCATATGAAATATTCTACTATGGCTTAGGTTTCCATCGGTTTAAGAATCCTCTAAATCGGAGTTTTCTAGAGAGAGTTATAGCCTTGCAAAGTTTACTGTTCATTTGGTCAATTTTAGGTGCCCAGATTCTAGCAGATTCGGTGACCCGAATTCGTTTCGCAATTTGATTGAGTTAAGTTCATAATTTGGCCTAACATTCTTCATATGAAATATTCTACTATGTCTTAGGTTTCCATCGGTTTAAGAATCGCCTAAATAGGAGTTTTCTAGAGAGAGTTATAGCCTTGCAAAATTTACTGTTCATTTGGCAATTCTGCAGTTTTGCAGATTTAGTAACTCAATTTCGCTCAATAATTTGATTAGGTTAGTGGCATAATTTGGGTCTGTGTTCTTCATGAAAGTTTTAGGTCTATATCTCATCTAACTACTGGTAAAATTTCAGGTCATTTTGACCTGCCTAGCTCGAGTTATGACCCAAACACGATTACTATTCATGTGTACTGTTCATACTGTAATTTTTCAAGTTTGGTCAGTTTGTTCACTAGGTTTTGGTCACTTTTTGGGCATACTTCCTAAATGAAAATTGTGTCATTTAGTGCCTATTTTCAGTCTCAATTGGTCCCATACCAATTGGACTTTTAAAATTTCATTTTTGGTCCCTCAAAGTTGACTTTTGGTCATGCTTCATACCCAATCCGAATTTGGCTTTGATTTAAACACTTCTCACACACTTAATTAGGTCACAAATGGCCATTTCTTTCCTTAAACTATGTCAAAGACATCATTTAGCACTTCTTCACATTTTTGGTCTCTAAACCCTAATGTTCAAAACCCTAATTTTTCTCCCATTTGGCCAAAACCCTAGTTTAGGTTCCATATATGTTTTCTTTCATTTTCTTATAAAATTTCATCATAAATTAACTTCATTCAAAGCTTATACAACTAATCTAAAATGAAAAGAAAATGACCTCTTGTTGATTTCATTCCAACTTCACTTTTCTTCCAATTCTTGTTCTTCTTGCTTTTAATCTCTCAATCAAAGATCTCTTTGATGTTTTCTTTTAGTGGGCTATGGAATTTATGAAGAGAATTTAAGGGAATTAAAACTTGAGAGGGGAAATCAATGAGGGGAAGAAGTGGAATTATAAATTTTAATTGTACCATAAGAATAATTAAACTTAAATTTTTATTCCCTTTTTTTTTTTTTACTTAATTTTTCCTTTTAATTAAATAATTAAATTTAACTGTAACATCCCCACTGTACATATTTTGTACGTTCTACTGCTCCAGTAGTCAAATAACAGTCCAGGCAAGTTAGGATGTCTGGAACTATACTTCAGTGATAGTGAACAGACATATAATGATGAAATAAATAAAAATAGAATGCAAGAAAAATCAAAGAAAAATGAAAGAGAGAAAATGAAGCTATGTTAAACGAGCCGACACCGCAGCGATGGGTGACCGCACTGGAAAGGCTGTTGCCGACCCCGGGACCACGGGGAACCCTCAGAATGTAATTCTGGGATGTAAGTAAAGGTCTATTGAAATATAATTGACACTAGAATTATTAAAGAAAAATTAATAAATTAGTACAAAGAAAAACGAAAAATCGAGAAACAGACAAAAATCGGTGTTATCGAAAAATCGGGAATATAACCCGAAGTGGGGCATTTTGGTCAATTGACACCTAGAGTTGACTTTTGACCTAAATGTCCATGAAAAATAAGTAGTATTAAATTTTGAAAATGTCATGAAAATAAGAAGTTTTATACATAATGTAATTAAAAGAAATTATGGGGACATAATTGAAATAACTATAAGTTTAATTATACTAATATTAACCTAAAGTGAGTGGCATATATTATATTCATAAATCTTAATTAGTGGAGCCTTATGGACGTGTAAAAGCACTAAGTGGACAGATTTTATGAGGAAAACCATTCATTTTCTTCAATTCCACTTCCATGGCCGAATATGGGTCTCCATTTTTCCTCCATGAGAACTCATCATGCAAGCTTCAATCCTCCCCCATTTTCAACTTAAAACTCAAGGTTCCCTTCATCAAACTTTGTCTCCACACCATGGGAAAGCTTTGGGCAGCAAGAAAAAGAAGAAATTTCAAGGTTTAGCAAGCTATAAACAAAGGTTAGTGCTAGTTTTCCTTACCTCACTTAATTAAACTTTGTACTAAGGTTGAGATGAGTTGAATTATTGAAAAATTGGAAGGATTGGATGAATATTTAATGGTGATTGAATTTGGCAGCCATGGAACCTAAAGAGGTTTGAATTATCTTTACATGTATTTGATGGGAAATGATATTGATTAAGGTAATTAGAGGTCCTAGCAAATTAACTTTATGTATATGTTGAGATTGAGTGATTGAATTAGGAGTTTGAAAGAATTGTTGAAGACCTTGGATAATTGTTGAATTGGGGCAGCCTTGAGAAGCATGAAAATGGTTAATTTATGCATATTATTGTTGATTAATGATGCTCAATTTATGCGATTATAAGTGGTAGAATTTAATTGTAAGAGTACATGTGAGGTTGACAATGTGAAAGTGGGTTTTGAACAAAATTTTGAAGACTTGGACAATTGAGCTTGAAATTGGCAGCCTATAATGTTATGAATTGTATTTGAATTTATGTAATATATTGATGAGATGTGATGGTATTAAATTGTGGGCAGCATGTGTAGTTAAAATGGAAGTGTTTGTGTAACATAAGTGTTGATGTACATTGAATTTGGGTGGATGTAAATGTTGAAGTTTAATGGTGTATTGTGTGCCTTGTGCCCTTGAGTATTCTGACCAGAATTCTTGCTGGAATTGTGTACAATATATATATAGAAGTGTTGTTGATTGAATATTATAGTAATGAGGAGGAGAAGGAACATTAAATTGGGAGTGTATGGGCTTTGTGCAGGTTGTGTATTGAGGGCAGCACCTAAATGAGGCCATAAGTGCCAAACTATGAACCCAATTGGTATGAGGCCAATATGGGGTGAAACTAGACACCAAATAGGCCAACTTTCATGTAGAAAGGTTGCCAAAATTCTGCCTAGAAACTGACCTTAAAAAGTGACCAAATCCGGATTAGTGCATTTAAGGCCTGAAAACTGACCATTTGGGCAGTAGTTAGTGTTTAGGCCATAACTCACTGAAAACAGGTCAAATTGACCTGAAATTTTGACCATGAATAGATAAGACCTATATCTACAAGTCTTATGAAGACACCCAAGCCTAGAAATGACCATAAGAAAGTCAAAAAGCTTGCACAAATTCGGGTCCAAAAACTGGCCGAACCTAAAATGACCTAAAATGACCTAAAGTGACCAATTTTGATACATTTTGACCAGCAATAGTAAAATGACCATAACTTGGTCTACATAACTCAGAATGATCTGAAATTTTGCCTCGCGTTCCATAAGACATAGACCTACAAGTTTGTAGTTTGGACCGAAACCCGAAAACCGAGGAAACTAGGTCGTCCGGCTAGGTCAAAATAGTACACCAAAATCCGGTAAATTGCAATAAAATGCAATACACTTGGAAATGAATTTGGTAGCATATACCAACACTAAAGGGTTATAAAATGTGACATATTGGTAACATTAGAATTGACTCACCTAGAGTGCATCAAGGGTCAACATTATAGGTTGACTAACGAAATAAACTGAAGGGAATAGTACCAAGAGAAATAGGACTTTAAGCTAAACAAATCTAGCACACAAAAATTGAGAAATTAACCCAATTTTGCACCAAAGTTGCAATCTGTCCAGCTTTAGTAAATTGACCATATCTTGGTCTATACAACTCGAAATGACCTAAAATCTTGCCCCGCGTGCAATAAGACATAGAGCTACAATTTTTCTTCTTTGACCAGAAGCTAAAAACCAAGGAAAATAGGACTTTAAGCTAGACCAATCTAGCACACTAAAATTGAAAATTGGTAATTACATAAAATGATGCTCGAAGTGATTTGGCAATGAATGCCAACTTGTGAAAAGGGTAAATTGCATTATATTGACAACTTATTGAATTGTAAATTGTGACATGTTGATGCTAGAATCAACCTATCCATGATGCATAAAAAGGTCAATAATTTTATTGACAAGTGAAAGGCATAAAGATGTATAAACCCTATGAATAAAGAATTAAATATGTAATATTGTAATATGCCCTAATTTGCCTATTTGACTAGTTTGGATAGTTTGGCATGCCAATAGGATTCTGACAGCTGTTCTGTAAATGACTTTACGTCATACTGTGTTTTATGGCTTATTATGCCATACTATGATTTAATAGCCTATGGCTATACATATTGTGTTATTATACTCGGCTTAATGCCTGATTGATTATATGGCTTTTTAGCCACACTATTTGCACACCGGGAGACACTTTGTGACCGACGGTGTGACGGCCCGAGGTACTAGGTACCCAGTGCTAGTATATCCGTTTATCCAGTCTGGTCAGTGTATAGGCTACACGGGCAGTCAATTAAAATATTATTCAATTCAAGCAATTAAGTTAAATTAAGTATAATGAAATTTCAGTATAATTAAGTTAAGTATTGAATGAATGAGTAAAAGAGATTAGCAAAAGAAACATAACAAAAATATAAATTACAGAACCGTAGAGACTTGAAATACAATACAGTTAGAATAATTTGTATACTGGGTAGTATTACTGAAAAGTTATAAACTAAGCACTTCCAAAGAGGAACAAACTAGTATATAAGATCGTTGATACTAAAAATACCATACCAAATTAAATTGACTCCTGAGTATCCGAATTATGAATTATTTCTTTCTTTATTTGTATATATTACTTCTTGTTATACTATTGCACCACTAAGCAGAAATGCTTAGCGCGATGGAATTGCTTCCTCGCGCAGGTACTGAAGGTAAAACCAGTAGACTGTCGACTGAAATTTTTGGAGTCCAAACCTGCAGAAGTGTCAGAAGAGTTCAAAATTGTCACCTCCTCAGCAATGCATGTAGATAGGGCTCATTTTATACATGTTATGTATATTGTTCATTCCTAGCACATTGTAAATTATTTGTATATCTTGTACAAAATAAACTCATGTAATTAACCTATGAATTGTGGAAGCTATTCAAAGTAAGTATTTTAATATGTGAATTGAAATTGAGTTATAATGAGATTGTACTTGTGAATATTGAGATGTTGAAAATCTGATGAGATTTCTGAGAAATCTGGATACTGTATTGAGATACATTATGTTTGAAAATTTTTGAGACTATTAAGTTTGAGAAATTGAGTATATATTGAAATTGTTTTTGGCAGGTTCAGAAGAACTGCTAGTCCAAATTACAGCCGGCACGTTGTCAGATTATCATTAAAATTTTTGAAATTTCCAAATTAATTAGATTTTGATAAAAAAAGAAAAAAGAAAAATAGCCTAAACCTTAAATAAAGTTTTTGAATAAATAAATCAAGAACTGTAATGAAATCAGATAAGATCAGGTGCTTCGGCACGCCGTGTAGCACACCTTGCTCGGCTACACTGTAGACGGGTGAGGGGTGTTACATTAACTATCAAAAGCCCCTAAGTCTTTCATTTTAATTTTGTCATAATGGAAATGAAAGTTTAAGTTTTCATTTCTTAAATTTTCCCTTACATATTTTTACTTGAATTTTTCTTCAATTTTTACCCCATAATTCAATTCATTAATTTCATTTAATTTATTTGACATATTGGTCAAAAGTCAACTCTTGAGGTGAATTGACCAAAATGCCCCTCATCAAGTCATAATCCTTCTTTTTATAATACCCAATGAGTCCTTAGCTTTTTTGTTCACTAGAATTTTTATTGCGTCTATCTTAATTAATTTTCTATTTATTTTTGGTCCTCAAGGTGTCTTTGAATAGTATTAGTCATGGACCAAAAATGGTACTATTCATAACTTGGAGGTTCGGAATGTTACAAAATAGGTGATAACTTGTGTATGTGTGTGACTTACTAGGCTCATCACTAATTGGCAATGAGACATGATATCAACTCTTAATATCATCAGAACTCTTTCTTACCATAAATGATTTCTCTAAATCATTTTATGAACCTCATAGACCATGGTTAACACCTAGCATAGCATGCCATGGCCACCCAATTAGTAATAAGGTTTACCTTAAATGAACCTATAATCATATGTTACCATGCAATAGAATCTCTCTGTTACAAAATCCCAACTCAAGCTGGAGTCATGGTTTATGTCAAACTCCATTTGCTATGAATATTATGTTCTCTTTTAATTCCAGTTCTTGATTAAAAGATTTTCTCATCAGAAACTCTATTCTGAATAAATCTATCTGTCCTGGCCAGGAACTTGAAACATCAAGAACAATTAAATGAACATAGGATTTTATCTCTATTTACTTAGAGGAACAGATTCCATCTTAATCAACACTTACCTCCATATATAACTAGTAGGAGCCAACACATGCCCATATACCCATACATAGTACAAGTATGAAAGCAGTATCAAGCTCAAACTACCTATATATAAGATAATTGTGCTATCTCAGGTCTAAAGATTATATGCACTGATATGATTTATGACAAAACATTGACAAGAGTAAACTCCATGTGCTTGTCATAAATGTCACTGGTTAGGCCTACTTATCATTTATAAGTGCCTATCATGTTTGTTATATGGCATGAGACTCACCATTCCATCTTATTTATATCTCATATAAATAACTTGGGAACAAACATGAATACAATCTTTCTGGATAAGTCATGTCCTTATTATGAAGTATCCTCGATTGTGAATCTATTTATGATACTTTGTGCTAGAAATATTGTCACTCATATTCTTAACAACTTAAGAATAATATTTCTAACAAAATATCAATGGACCTTTTCTATTACACATAAATATATTATGTAAACGGAAAAGTGGAAATGCCTTTTATTAATAAAAATATGTACAAGATACATACTAAATGATATACTCTAGGGCATACTACTAACAAGAATACCTAATGATCTATTGAACTTCAACTACCGATAACTCATTAAGTACTCTACAAGGAATTTTAAAACCATTTTTTTTTACTTTTTAGAAGTGGTGAGCATTTTCTTACATTTAATAAAAGTTTAAAAACTAGTTCAAATTTTTATCCATTTTATTTTTATGCAAATTTTTAGAAAAATTTTGACAGAGTGCCGTCTGTATTTTAAGAAAACAGTTCTTCAAAAACCTGTAAAAACACTTCCACAAATTTTTTTTCATCAAACTCACTACTACTTCAACACAACTCAACATCATTTCTCAAACTCCAAAATTCAAATCAATAATTCATAACTCAATTGTTATCAAAATGGTACTCAATATTTCCATTCATTTTTCATTAAAGTAAAAACAAATTACATTTATCAACCACTTTACATTAGCAAATCCAAAATAATATTATTAGAAACTTTATACAACTACTCATGACCAGTTTATACATGTACATACATTTACATACATCAAAATAAATATTACAATCAGGGTATAAAATATACTCGACAGAACTTAAGGGGTGTAGCTCCAATATCCTTAGTAGCTCACTCTGCTACTCCTCTAGTCTCTATATCTGCGACAGCAATAACAGCCATCGCTGAGTACTATGACTCAGTGGTACACAATATACTAAAATAACATTTATGCATAGTTCAAATCATGCTTATTCAAACACATTGCTGAAAATGAAAGACATATGCAAAACATGATTTATAAACTTTTAGTCCAATAATTGCATTTAAGAATTCTCAAATCAATTTCATAAAAACACACAGTTATATCATGTCATTCGAAACATATTCATCTCATTAGCCGGAGGCTTATGAGAAATCACAAGGCTAGCTAGCTCAAATATATGGGTACCCATTCAAATTTCTTCTTCTACTAGCACACACCTCAACACTTCAGCTAGAGAAGGAATCAAAATTCGAAATTAATTTCTCCCACTAGTCATGCTGGTGAGACGTTCAAATATATGGTCATGACACTATGGTTTCAAAACTGTATTAGCAATTTACTAAACATTTATTGCCATTTTAAACACATACAAGTAAACTTTCAATAATTTAAGTCAAAAGCATAATAAACTTTTCAATACAATTAAGTCACAATTTAATATCACAATTCATTCAAAATAATTTGCTGAAGAAAATTTACAGAAATTTCTATGTTGTGCACAAACCTTATACGAGTCGCCTCTTGGCCTTGACTCGATGCTTCAGGTTCTTTCCCTGTATTCTTTTCCATTAAAACACATAATTTTACAGTGTTTCAGTACCACAAATTATCATAAGTCCAAAAATAATTTTAAATCTAACTTTAATATACTTAATTTGATGTTCTTTGAAATTTGTATTTGGGGGTTACTATTCACGATACTATTCAAGTCAATTTGTTGACTTTCTAATACTTAATAAGTAAGAGAATTCTAATTTCACTCACATACCACATTTTAGTTACCTAATTTGTTGGTTTTGGTTGTTTTCTCAATCTTCAAGTCCCTTAGGCACAAATTTTAAATTTTTAATTTTGGTGTTCAGATTTGTACTATTCCATTGGTCATATTGCTGTGATAATTTGGCTAAGTTTTCTTCATAGAAGTTGTTTCTTATTGTCTTAACTTTATTTCCGTTTTTAAATCACTCCATTTGGAGTTTTGTAGCCCAAGTTATGGCCATTTAAACATGGCTGGCCGGATTTGGTGTTACTCAGAATTGTGGGAATTTACTGGTTAATGGTAGTTTTTGTGGGTTGACTGCAGGTGAGTTTTTAGATAGCTTATGGTCAAATTTTGAGTTTATTTTCTTCATGAAAGTTGTAGGTCTATATCTCAGCTTTCTTTTAGTATAAAATTCAGGTCATTTGGACCTTCCTAGTCCAAGTTATGGTCATTTACGTAACTACTGTTCATTTAGTCATTTTTGTACAGGTCAGTTTGCTCAATTCCAGATTTGGCCTAATTGTTCACTAAGTTATGGTCACTTTCTGGGCATGCTTCCCGCATGAAAAATGTGTCATTTTGTGTCTAGTTTCATGCAAAATTGGCCTCACACCAATTGGGGTAGTAAATTTTTAGTTTTGGTCCCTGAAAGGGACCTAGGTCAAGCTGCCTGCAGATTGACCTTCACCAATATGAATTGGAACTTGGTTTCAACAATTCATACACACTACAAATGGTTACAATTGACCATTTCTCAACTCAAATAAGGTCAATAACATCATTTGGCCAATTCTTAAATTTTTCTTCAATTTTTTTCTCTCAAACGGTAAGTCGAGAACCCTAATTTTCTAAATTCTTCATAATTCATACAATTAAAATGTTCTAATAATCTTTACATGCTTAATCAAGCTTACATACATAATTAATTGAACTAAAACACTTCAACATCTCTTAACCCCATGGCTGCTGAATTCTCACTCCCATTTTTCAAGCATAGTTTCTTTATTTCTAATGAAATTTCATCACATTTAAACTTAAATTCATGCATTTGATAAAAATCTAAGCTTGAAGTTACACTTACCTCAATTTGTGAAATCCCTAACTCTTCAATTATCCACTTTCCTCTTCCTTTTTGTTCACAAGATGCTTGTCAAGATCCAAGAACAAGATTTAGTTAAAGGAGTTAGGGAATTTATAGAATAAAATCAAGCTTTTGAAAGCTTGAGATGGGTGTTAATGGTGGAAAGGAATGAGAGAAATGAGAGAGAAAGGGGTGACGGAAATGGAAGAAGAAGTGTAATTTTTTTTTCTTTTCTTTTTGTTATTTTATGCATTTTTAATACATAATTATCCCACAAATTTCAATTTTTAAATATTAGATTTATTGCATCATGCTTATGTCATGCATGATGTCATAACTTTTTAATTTTTGGATTTTTCATTTCCTTTTCATTTCTTTTCCATTTACTTCTTTAATTTAATTCTTGATCCTGAAATTTTCTATTCTCTAATTTTATTGAATAGTTAGGTCAGGTGTCAGCTTTAAGGGTGAATTGACCAAATTGCCCCTCGCTGGTTCAATCTGGTTTACTAATTGTTTGACATTTTTTTGGATCTCTGTGCTAATTATTTGACCTGCTTAACAATTCTTTTTCTTGATTTTCTCTTTTCCACTGTGTTCACAATAGTCTTAAGAACCGTGGCATCACATTTTACGATTCAAAATTTGAGTTTAGACTGACCTCGCAGTCATTCTCGAGAAGGTCACCCATTGTTGTGACTCCTGACTCATTTAACTTCTTGTGTTCTGTTGTTCTTCTTTATACTTAACTATTTGGCAATTACTAAATATTTGTGTTCAAGGCTTATCTAGGTGTCTTAGACGTGATTCTAATTCCCTTAATTGTCTGGATCGACACCGGTCATCAGAACAGTAAAATATACCAGGCTATGCAAATAGGGGTGTTATAATTCTCTCCCCCATAAAAAAAATTTCGTCCCGAAATTTTACCTGGTATCAATCTCTGAACAGTTGTGGGTGCTGTCTCCTCATGTCATCCTTTCGTTCCCATATAGCCTTCTGGCCCGAATGATGGTTCCACAGCACTTTCACTAATGGTATTTACTTATTCCGCAGCTGTTTCACCTCATAAGCCAGAATCTCTATGGGTTCTTCATCATATGTGAGATCTGGATTCACTTCAATTTCTTCCACCAGTAATATATGAGATGGGTCAGATCTATACCTCCTCAGCATAGACACATGAAAGACGTTATGTATCTTCTCTAACTCTGGAGGTAGTGCTAAACGATATGCCAAAGGACCCACTCTTTCTAGAACCTCATATGGCCCAATGAAATGAGGACTTAGTTTCCCCTTTCTACCGAATCTCATAATTTTTCTCCAAGGGGAAACCTTGAGGAATACTTTCTCACCCACTGCATATTCAATATGCCTTCTCTTCAGATCAATATAGGACTTCTGATGGTCTGATGCAGCTTTAAGTTGATTTCTAACCAATCTGATTTTCTCTTTAGTTTGCTGAATAATTTCAGGCCCAATCAACTTTCTTTCACCTACCTCATCCCAACATAATGGGGTTCTACATTTTCTGCCTTACAAAGCTTCATATGGAGGCATCCCAATGCTTGATTGGTAGCTGTTGCTGTAAGCAAACTCAATCAAAGGTAAGTGTGTGTCCCAACTATCCTCAAACTCAATCACACAAGCCTGTAGCATGTCCTCCAATATCTGAATTACTCTCTCAGATTGGCCATCTGTCTGTGGGTGGAATGCAGTACTGAAGTTCAATCTAGTTCTTAGGGCTCTTTGAAGACTACCCCAGAATCTAGCAGTGAACCTAGGATCTCTGTCTGATACGATGGATACTGACACTCCATGCAGTCTTACTATCTCATCTATGTACAACTTGGCCAATCTTTCTAAACTGTAGTCCATCCGGACAGGCAAAAAATGAGTAGACTTGGTCAGTTTGTCAACTATAACCCATACTGCATCATGACTCTTCTATGTCCTCAGAAGTCCCATCATAAAATCCATTGTTATTCTCTCCCATTTCCATTCTGGTACTGGTAGTGGATGTAACAAACTAGCTGGTACTTGATGCTCTGCCTTCACTTGCTGACAAGTTTGGCATTTGGAAACAAATTCTGCTATATCTCTTTTCATACCCATCCACCAGTAATGCTCTTTCATCTCTCTAACATTTTTGTGCCACTAGGGTGCATAACAAAAGGAGACTCATGTGCTTCCTTCAAAATGATCTGTCTCAAGTTAACATCATTAGGAATGCACATTCTGCCCTGGTGTAGCAATAGGCCAATATTTCTCACTAAGAACTCAGGTTTCTTGCCCTGTCTGACTTCTTCCAATAGCTTCTGATACTTCTGATCATTCTGAGCAGTCATTCTGATCTGATCAATCAACACTGGCTGTACATGCCATGCAACTATTGTCTGCCCCTCATCATTAATCTCTAAGCTGGCATGCAATACTCTCAACTCATGTACCATAGACAAAGGAGAAACTCGTAGACTTGCCATAGTCTCATGACTTAAGGTGTCAGCCATCACATTAGCTTTCCCTGGCTGATAGTCTATCAAACAATCATAGTTTTTTATCAACTCTAACTATCTCCTTTGTCTCAAATTCAACTCCTTCTGAGTGCCAAAATACTTCAAACTCTTATGATCTGTATAGATGTAGCACTTCTCCTCATACAAATAGTGTCTCCAAATCTTAAGAATGAAAACAATAGCTGCTAGCTATAAGTCATGTGTCGGATAATTCCTCTCATGTGATTTCAGCTAGCGTGATGCATAGGCAATGACATTCCGCTCTTGCATCAATACACAGCCTAACCCATTGTGAGAAGCATCACTGTAAACAGTATATTCTTTACCCAGTGTAGGTAAAGTCAGGACTGGAGCTTCAGTCAAACATCTTTTCAACTCATCAAAACTCTGTTGGCATTTATTAGTCCACTGAAATTTCACATCTTTTCGAAGTAGCTTAGTCAATGGAGATGCCAACATGGAGAATCCCTTCACAAACTGATGGTAGTATCCAGCTGAACCCAGAAAACTGTGAATTTTTGTGATATTTCTGGATGGTCTCCAATTAAGGACAGCTTCTATCTTACTTGGGCCCTCTACCGATACTACATGCCCCAAGAAAGATATTTCTTTCATCCAAAATTCACACTTCGACAAATTTGGGTATAGTTGTTTCTCCCTCAAAGTATGCAGTACAATCCGCAGATGTCATCATGCTCCTCTACACTCCTTGAATAAACCAATATATCATCTATGAATACCACAATAAACTAGTCGAGGTATGATCTGAAGATAGTGTTCATCAGATCCATAAAAGCAGCCGGAGCATTAGTTAACCCGAATGGCATGACCAAGAACTCATAATGGCCATAGCCGGTTCTAAAGGCAGTTTTAGAAATACTCTGCTCTTATACTTTCAGCTGATAATAACCCGATCTCAGGTCAATTTTGGAGATCATAGCTGCACCCCTCAACTGATCAAACAAGTCATCAATGTGGGGCAATGGGTATCTATTCTTTATTGTCACCTTATTCAACTGGCAGTAGTCAATACATAAGCAGAGAGTGCCATCTTTCTTCTTAACAAACAACACTAGCGCTCCCCAAGGTGACACACTAGGGCAGATAAAGCCCTTATCAAGCAGCTCTTGCAACTGCACTTTCAATTCTTTCAATTCTGTTGGTGCCATTCTATATGGTGTTATAGAGATTGGATCCACACCAGACATAACATCAATCTTGAACTGCACTTCTATTTCTAGAGGTAATCCTTGCTATTCCTCAGGAAACACATACAGAAAGTCACATACTGTAGGGATGTCCCTCAATGCTGGAATCCCCGCTTAGGTGTCTATCACATGTGCCAAGTATGCTTCACACCCCTTTTTGATCATCCTTTTGGCTAGTGCAGCCGAAATGATGTTTGATGGCAGTAACTGCCTCTCCCTGTGTATTACCGTATCACTGTACAGAGGGAGACCAAAAGTGACTGTCTTCAGTCTATAGTCAATCATAGCGTGATGCCTGGCTAACCAATCCATGCCCAAGATGATATCATAATCTCTGAAGGGCATTTCAATCAAATCTGGTAGAAAAGTGTGTCCTTGGATCACTAAAGGACAATCTCTATAGACTCTATTGACCCGGACCTCTTGTCCTAACGGACTAGTTACTAGCACTTCAAAATCTATTTTGGCACACAAAACCGCAAGGAAACTAACTATGCTAGTACTAACATATGAATGTGTTGAATCTGGATCAAACAATACAAATACATCTTGATCAAAGATAGAGAATGTACCGGCTACAACATCGGAAGTCTCAGCCTCTTCCCGCTGTCTCATAGTGTAAACCCTGGCTGGAGTACTCCCTTGTGCTGATTGGCTAATAGTACCCTGACTGCCAAAAGCATTGCCTCTACCTCTGCCTCTTTCTCTGCTAACTGATTGTGAACCTCTTGTAGCAGGACTCTGAATGGATCCTTCTACAGTAGTAGGAGCTGGCCCAAATCTAGGGGCACTAGTGCAGTCCTTAGCGAGATGGTCCTTGCCTCCACAATTAAAGAAAGCTCCTGTTGCCCAATAGCATTCTCCCTCATGAATCTTGCCACAAGTCTCACAGGGGCGGGGCAGATGTGAACCCCTGGTCGACTGCTGACCAGATCTTGGGGGTCTCTGTCCAGAGAATCTACCCCTTCCAAACCTTCCACCTCTACCTTTGCTAGGTCCCCCAAATTTCTTCTTTTTTCCAGATGTACCACTAGGACTTTGTTCAACTGATTTTTCACCTTTTTCTTTCTTTGATTTTTCAGTCTTCTCAGCTTTCTCTTTCACTGGTGTTGCTTCTAATTTAATTCTTTCTAACTCAAGTGCCTAAGAGATGAGCTCTAAGAAGTTACTGTGTCTGAATCCCACTACTTGCATCTGTAGGCTAGGCTTCAAACCCATTTCAAATCTCTTGCATCTTTCTTTGCTGGTAGACAGGAGACTCCCAGCATAGTGGCTTAAGCAGGAGAACTCCCTCTCATACTTTGCCACTAATCTGTTGCCTTGTTTCAGACTCAGAAATTCTTATAGTTTCTGATCCATGTATGCATCTGGGACATGTTTCTGTCTGAACTCTCTGATGAAGTCGTCCCAGGTTAATACTGGCGATTCTGCCAAGCTGTGGGGGATGGTCTTCCACCAGTCGTACGCATCCCCTTGCAACAAGGACACTGAGTATTCAAATTTTAATTCATCTGGGTAGTGCAGCTTCTTGAACATTCTATCCATTCTCTCCAATCACTGCTTTGCCTCTAAAGGGTCCACTATACTCTTAAACTTTGTAGCCCCATACTTAAGTAGCTTCACACTGCCTGGCTAGAGGCTGTGGTTGCACCACAGGTGTCTTAAGTGGAGCTTGGGTAGGCATGCTTCCAGCCATTTGTTGGAATATTACAGCCATCTGCTGTGCGAACTGTGTAGGAAACTGCAGCATTTGTGGAGCTAGTGCCACTGACCCACTGACATTTTGTAGAGCTGGGGCTTCCCCTTGGGCCTCAGCCTCTACCAACTGCTCAACTGAGTGATCCCCTTCTTCCATTTCAACTTGGAGTTAAGATATCTCCTGAACAAATAACAAAAGGAGATTCCCTCCGTTAGTTCATATTTATGATGTAATGCACTGTATGTAACAAATAAAGACATTAAGCAGTTGTACTTATCAAAGAAAAGACACAAATTCACATGTTAAAACATACTTTAAAAATTTGCTTTGATACCACTAAAACATGTCACACCTTACCCCTCTGTAAGGCATAACATGATCCCGTAGAATACCTAATGAACTATCGAACTTCACCTACCGATAATTCATTAAGTACCCTACAAAGGATTTTAAAACCTTTTTTTTTTTTTTACTTTTTAGAAGTGGTGAGCATTTTCTTACATTTAATAGAAGTTTAAAAACTAGTTCAAATTTTTGTCCATTTTATTTTTATGCAAATTTTTGAAAAAATTTCGGCAGAGTGCCATATGTATTTTAAGAGAATAGTTCTTCAAAAACCTGTAAAAATACTTCCAATAATTCTTTTCCATCAAACTCACTACTACTTCAACATAACTCAATATCATTTCTCAAACTCCAAAATTCAAATCAATAATTTACAACTCAATTGTCATCAAAATAATACTCAATATTTCCATTCATTTTTCATTAAAGTAAAAACAAATTACATTTATCAACCACTTTACATTAGCAAATCCAAAATAATATTACTACAAACTTTATACAACTGCTCATAACCAATTTATACATGTACATACATTTACATACATCAAAATAAATATTACAATCAGGGTATAAAATATACCCGATAGAACTTCAGGGATGTAGCTCCAATATCCTCAGCATCTCACCCTGCTGCTCCTCTAGTGTCTATATCTGTGATAGCAATAACAGCCATCGCTGAGTACTATGACTTAGTGGTGCACAACATACTAAAATAATATTTATACAAAATTCAAATCATACTTATTCAAACACATTGCTAAAAATGAAAGACATATGCAAAACAAGATTTATAAACTTTTAGTCCAACAATTTCATTTAGGAATTCTCAAATCAATTTCATAAAAACACACAGTTATATCAAGCCATTCGAATCATATTCATCTCATTAGCTGAGGCTTATGAGAAATCACAAGGCTAGCTAGCTCAAATATATGGGTACCCATTCAAATTTCTTTTTCTACTGGCACACACCTCAACACTTCAGCCAGAGAAGGAATCAAAATTCGAAACTAATTTCTCCCACTAGTCATGTTAGTGAGACATTCAAATATATGGTCATGACGCTGTGGTTTCAAAACTGTCTTAGCAATTTACTAAACATTTATTGCCATTTCAAACACATACAAGTAAACTTTCAACTATTTAAGTCAAAAGCATAATAAACGTTTCAATACAATTAAGTCACAATTTAATATCACAATTCATTCAAAACAATTTACAGAAATTTCTATGTTGTGCACAAACCTTATACGAGTAGCCTCTTGGCCTTGACTGGATGCTTTGGTTTTTTTTTTCAGTATTCCTTTCCACTGAAGCACACGATTTTACAGTGTTTAAGTACCATAAATTATCATAAGTTCAAAAATAATTTCAAATCTAACTTTAATATGCTTAATTTGACGTTCTTTGAAATTTTTATTTTAGGGTTACTATTTACGATACTATTCAAGTCAAATTGTTGACTTTTTAATGCTTAATAGGTATGGGAATTCTAGTTTCACCCACATACCACATTTTGGTTGCCTAATTTGTTGGTTTTGGTTGTTTTCTCAAACTTCAAGTCCATTAGGCACAAATTTTAAATTTTCAGTTTTGGTGTTCAATTTTGCACTATTCCATTGGTCATGTTGCTATGATAATTTAGCTAAGTTTTCTTCATAGAAGTTGTTTCTTATTGTCTTAAATTTATTTCTATTTTTGAATCATTCCATTTGGAGTTTTGTAGCCCAAGTTATGCCCATTTGAACATGGCTGGCCGGATTTGGTATTACCCAGAATTCTGGGCATTTACTGGTCAATGGCAGTTTTTGTGGGTTGATTACAGGTGAGTTTTTGGACAGCTTATGGTCAAATTTTGGGTTTGTTTTCTTCATGAATGTTGTAGGGCTATGTCTCAGCTTTCTTTTGGTATAAAATTCAGGTCATTTGGACCTTCCTAGATCATGTTATGGTCTTTTACGTAACTACTATTTATTTAGTCTTTTTAGTGCAAGTCAGTTTGCTCAATTCTAGATTTTGCCTAATTGTTCACTAAGTTATGGTCACTTTCTGGGCATGATTCCTAAATGAAAAATGTGTCATTTTGTGTCTAGTTTCATTCCTAATTGGCCTCACACCAAATGAGTTGGTAAATTTTTAGTTTTGATCCCTGAAAAGGACCTAGATCAAGTTGCCTACAGATTGACCCTCACCAATCTTGGTTCCAACAATTCATACATACTACAAATGGTCACAATTGACCATTTTTCAACTCAAATAAGGTCAATAACATCATTTGGCCAATTTTCAAATTTTTCTTCAATTTTTTTCTCCCAAACCCTAAGTCAAGAACCCTAATTTTCTAAATTCTTCATAATTCATACAATTAAAATGTTCTAATCATCTTTACATGCTTAATAAAGCTTACATACATAATTAATTGAACTAAAACACTTCAACATCTCCTAACCCCATGGCTGCCGAATTCTCACTCCCATTATTCAAGCATAGTTTTCTTTATTTCTAATGAAATTTCATCATATTTAAACTTAAATTCATGCATTTGATAAAAATCTAAGCTTGAAGTTACACTTACCTCAATTTGTTAATTCCCTAATTCTTCAATTCTCCACTTTCCTCTTCCTTTTTGTTCACAAGATGCTTCTCAAGATCCAAGAATAAGATTTACTTAAAGGAATTAGAGAATTTATAGAATAAAATCAAGCTTTTGAAAGCTTGAGATGGGTGTTAATGGTGGAAAGGAATGAGAGAAATGAGAGAGAAAGAGGTGACGGAAATGGAAGAAGAAGTGTAATTTTTTTTTCTTTTCTTTTTGTTATTTTATGCTCTTTTAATACATAATTATCCCACAAATTTCAATTTTTAAATATTAGATTTATTGCATCATGCTTATGTCATGCATGATGTCATAACTTTTTGATTTTTGGATTTTTCATTTCTTTTTCATTTCTTTTCCATTTATTTCTTTAATTTAATTCTTCATCCCAAAATTTTCTTTTCTCCTATTTTATTGAACAGTTAGGTCAAGTGTCAACTCTAGGGGTGAATTGACCAAATTGCCCCTCGCTGGCTCAATTCAGTTTACTAGTTATTCGACATTTCTTCCGGATCCCTGACCTAATTATTTGACCTGCTTAACAATTATTTTTCGTGATTTTCTCTTTTCCACTGTGTTCGCAATAGTCCTAAGGACCGCAACGTAACATTTTATGATTTGAAATTTGAGTTTAGACTGACCTCACAATCATTCCCGAGAAGGTCACCCATCGCTGTGACTCCCGACTCATTTAACTTCTTGTGTTCTGTTTTTCTTCTTTATACTTAACTATTTAGCAATTACTAATTATTTGTGTTCAAGGCTTATCTAGGTGTCTTAGATGTGGTTCTAATTCCCTTAATTGTCCGGACCGACACCGGTCACCGGAATATTAAAATATACCAGGCTATGCAAATAGGGGTGTTACTTATGATATTCAATTTAATTATGCATATATATTTATGTTTAAGTGTTAAATGTTAATATGCATTATGGATGATCATGGACAATGAAAGACCAATGTGATTGGATATATTTCTTTTGTTCTTCTTTGGGATGTAATAATTAATTTTATTTATAGTGGCATATAATATAAGTGTTATATTACATAGGATGCAATTTCATTTGTTTAAGAACTATAAGGTCCATATTCTTATAAATTCGCCTTGGTATGCTAAGGGTTACTTTGTAATTGAATTGCAAGAAGCATGAAGAGATCAGGAGCATTGGTGGGATCAGTGGGAGCACATCAAGATCAAGAGTTGATTTATATACTCCATCAGCATCTCTTGTAATAGAATAGATGAAATGCACCTAGGAAATGCCTTAATTCAATTCTTGGTGGCTCAGAATTGAATCCTTTAGAAAGTCCATGATCATACCATTTTATTTAATTATCCATATATACATGAGATGTGTATGAATGGATGCTTGTATGAGATATATGCATGCCAAATAGATAATGTGCAAAGTGATACCTTTATAGCAATTAAGCTGACCACAAAATCTTCCAACAAATGATTAAGTTGGTAATGATACAATTACAGTAATTATATCATGGCTCTCCACTAGGACAATTGAATTTGGAAATTTAGATACTTAGACTGTCAGTTATGGTTACATAGGGATGGTTTTCATAGTCTAAGAGATTTTCTAAATTTAATTGTTAAAACATGTGATGTTATGAGTATGTGGGTACTTTGGTGATCAAGAATGGATGTACCTAAGGTCATCAAGGTTCAAACTTCCATACTCACTGGCCTAGTGGGCTCAACTTAACTAATGCAAGAAAGGCCAAGAATGGATGTACCTGAGGTTTTGAGCATTAAGAGCCAAAATTTATTGATTGAATTTCACATAAGATGTGATGAGCAAGTGTTGTTCATTTACATGTTGTTAAAAGTATCCAAGAAAATGTGATTTGAAGATGGTTAACAATATATAAGAATTCAATCACCCACTAGAAATCCATCCAACTAGGATTTTCACTTCCTACTATAGAAGTGTAGGATTCGCCAAGTTAGTGGGAGGACCAATTTGATTAAAAGAACATAATCATATTGGTAGTTAATTTACTTGATACAAGATAAATAATTTGAATCTTGCCTTTTTTTGCAGTAATTGAATCTGATAATTATGGCACAAAGGTCCAACCCATTATCATGCATACTAGATGAGAATAGGCTCACCAGACCTAACTTTTCTGATTGGCTAAGGAATTTGAGAATTGTTCTCAATCTTGAGCGTATAGGATATATTCTTGATTCTAAGATTCCTAGTGCACTACCACCTGAGGCCACAGAAAAAGAACATGACACTTTTAGAAAGTGGCATGAAGATGACATGCAAGCCAAGTGCTATATGCTTGCTTCAATGACTAATCAGTTACAGAAGTAGCATGAGAAAATGCAAACTTCTTCTGAAATACTGAGTTACCTTCAAGAGTTGTTTGGTGAAAACAGTAGGTTGGCTAGATATGAGATATCTAAACAACTGTTCAGAATGAAAATGCATGAAGGCCAGGATGTGGGAGAACATGTCCATACCATGATCTGGCTTATAGAGCAGCTGGAGGCATTGGATTTCTCTATGGACTTTTCTCTTCAAACGGATTTGATCCTTCAATCCTTGCCGAAGTCTTTTGGAAGCTTTATCACAAACTTCCATATGACTAAACAAGAATGCACTCTGGCTAGTCTTCTGAACATTCTTGTGATTGCCCAAGGCAATATGCCTAGCAGGAAGGGAAAGGAAGTGGCACTTGCTGCTTTTTCTTCTGGTAAGACCAAGAAAAAGAAGAAAAGCAATAAGAAGAAGTCGTCTTGTGCCTCTGGCCCTTCTGGTAAAGTGGGCAAAAAGAGCCAAATTGTGAAGAAGAAGGCAAAAGCAACTCTTGCTAACAAGGGAAAGTATTTCCATTGTCAAAAGGATGGGCACTAGAAGAGAAACTACCTAGAATACCTAGAGTTGGTAAAGAACAAGGAGACAAGACCTTCTGAAGGTATACCTATTTCTTGTTTCTTAGATTCTGATATTGCTTGTCATATTAATTCTGCTTGGGTCATTGATACTGGTTCTAATTCACATATAATTTCTGATGTGCAGGAATTAGTAAATCTTAAGAGCTTGGATCATGAAGAAGTGAGGTTGAAGATTGGCGATGGATGCAGTGTTGATGCCAAAGCCATCGGATCTACTTCTCTTATTATACATAGTCATTTTTATGATAATGCTTTGTATTTAAAGGACATTTTTTATGTACCCAACATGTATAAAAACATCATTTCTGTATCTAGTTTGACTAGAGACGGTTATGAATTTAGATTCATAAATGATGTATGTATAGTTTATTATGGTAATAAAGTTGTATGTTTGGGTTACTTGCAAAATGGACTTTATTATGTTGATAAAGAATACAAAATAGCTCCAAGCACAGAATATGAAATTAATGCAATAAAAAATGTCAACCTTAATCTAAAACAACTTTGGCACTTAAGATTGGGTCATGTAGCAGAAGATAGGATCATGAAATTGGAAAGGATGGGGATTTTGTCCACTTTAGGAAATGAACCATCACCAACTTCTGAGTCCTGCCTTTAGGGCAAAATGACCAGATCTCCCTTTGTGGGACAAGGGCAAAGAGCTAAAGATATTTTGAAACTCATACATAGTGATGTGTGTGGGCCATTTAGAGAAATGGCTAGAGGTGGATATTACTACTTCATTACCTTCATTGATGATAAATCTCGATTTGGGTATTTGTATTTAATGAAATACAAGTCTGAATCCTTTGAAAACTTCAAAGGATTCAAGGCTAAAGTAGAAAATCAAATAGGAAAAAGTATTAAAACCCTTCGATCTGATTGAGGTGGTGAATACTTGAGTACAGAGTTTGATGAGTTCCTTTGGGAACAGGGCATAATTTCACAATTGACCCCTCCTGGTACACCATAGTTGAATGGTGGGTCAAAAAGAAGAAACTGTACCTTGTTGGACATGGTACGCAACATGATGAGTTTCACTGATTTGCCTATTTCCTTATGGGGATTTGCATTAGAAACTGCATTGCACATTCTTAATAGGATTCCAACTAAATCAGTTTCTTTCACACCATATAAGATATGCCATGGAAGACAACCATCCCTTAAACATGTTAAGGTATGGGCTTGTCCAACTTTTATCAAGAAGCTGAAAATTGATAAATTGGAAACAAGGTCCGAAAAAGGTAGATTTGTTGGATATCCAAAAGACAGTTTTAGATATTATTTCTATCTGCCACAATCACAAAGAGTTGTGAGAAGTAGAGATGTAATTTTCTTGGAGAAAGTGTTTCTTCAAAAGGGTGGCAAAGGAAGGAAAGTAGAATTAGAATTAGAGAATTCTACTAATGACCAACAACCTGCACCCATGGATATTGATCCAATGGGAGAGCTTATGCCTATAGATAATGTAACACCCTCACTGTAGCAATTCCGTGCATTCTACTGTTCCGGTGATCGGTGTCGGTCTGGACAGCTAGAACGTCTGGAAAAATATTTAAACTAAAGTGAGGAACCATAATTAACTCAAATATTAATAAGAAAAATTAAGGAAAAATTTTAGAAATAAAATACTACTAAGTTAAACGAGCCGGTGCCCTAGAGATGGGTAACCTAGTGAGAAGTTGCGGTCTTCGCAACTAGAAGCCCTAAACTGGAGAGAAAATTTATAAAATAATTTTTGAGACTCCAGGGAAGAGTTATTGAGGTTTCTATAGCATTAGAATGCCAAGAAAATTCTTAGAAAAATTTTTCAATCAGTACAGACAATTTTAGTCTGTTAAGCCAAACTGAGGGCATTTTGGTCATTTCCCCTTCAGAGGTGATTTTTGGCCAACTTGTCCAGTTAAGTAAATAATTATTATGACACAAAATGTGAATAAATATTGCTAAAAATTAAATTGGAATTGAGTAGAGAAGAAAGGAAAAGAAAATGAAAGAAAATGCCAATTATGACATCACCACGACGTCATTATACCATTTCCACCAATCACATTTAACCAAGCCCACTTAAAATAAATAAAAAGAGGTAAAAGGAGGTAAAAATAAACAAAAGCCATCTGTTTCTTCTTCTCAAACCTAACCAGCTGAAACCCTTCTCAAACCTCACCTCATCTCACCTTGAAACCACTACCTAGCTTCACAAAAAATTGATCTTGCAACTTGAACATCCTCTAGGTAGCCAAAAGAGGAAGGAAAAAGGAAGTTTTGTTAGCTTGAAATTCAGCTCCAACAAGGTTAGTGTCCAAACTTTTGCTACACTGGTTTAGTTCATGTTTAATGGCATGAAATGAGTAAGAAATATAAGAAAATAAAATAAAAATGTGTGTGTGTGCACCCTAATAATTTTGGTAGCTTAGGTTGGTTAGGGTTTGATGAATTTGCTTGATAGCAAAGTGGCTATGAGCTGCCCTTAGTATTAGATGAGTGTTTGAATATGTTTGTGCAAGTGAAATGCAAGGATTAAGCATGAATGAACTTGAAAACTTGGACATTTGAACAACATTAGGGTTTGCTCGTGTAATGGTATGTTAACCTTGTAATGGTCAATTAGTGACCATTTGAATGTGTGTGAGGAGGAATTGAAGTGAGTAAGGATGTTGGAGTTGACCTTAGGCATGCTGCCCTTGGTGACCTGTAGGACTAAGTGTGATTCCAGCAGGTTTGGGTAACCATAAATGGAGTTGTATACGTTCAATTGGTGCAAGGCCAATTGAACATGAAATTAGACACATAATGGAACAACTTTGATGAAGAAATCCTGCCCAGATAACCAAACCAAGTTGACCTAAAAATTGCCCTAATCTGGGTGACTTGCATTCTGCCTAGGCAAAATGATCAAATGGACAGTATTTATTCATTTGGTCATAACTCAGTGTAGAAAGGTCCAATTGACCTGAAATTTTATCATCAGATAGCTGAGACATAGAACTACAACTTTCATGAAGAAACCAAACCCCAATTTTGATCATAACATATTCAACAATTGACCTGCAATCAGTGTACAAAACACTATAGATTTGGTTATGTCCAAAAAATCTAGAAAATTTGCAATCAGGCTAGTTATGGTATTTAGGCCATAACTTGAGCTAAAAGACTTCAAATGGAGTGATTCAAAAAAGGAAATGTAACTAGACACAATAAGGAACAACTTTCATGAAGACAATTTTGCCAAATTCCTACTGTACAAATGACTAATGGAATAGTAAACTTGGTGCTTGAAATCTAAAAATTGTGAATAACTAACAATAAGCTTTGAAATGGTATTGGCAACCAATACTAACAACTTTAGAATGCAAAATGTAGTATGTTGGGCATATTAGAACCAATATACCTATTGTCTATGTAAAAGTCAACATTTTTGTTGACTAATGAAATGAATAGTAACACTTAAACTTCAATTTCAAGAATTGTAAAATTTAAAAGTATAACATGCCCTAGTACACCTAGCAAGATTGGTTTGGATAGGTTGGCATGCCAATAGGGTTCAGTTAATAGTGCTACACATGGCATTATGCCATTTTGTGATTTTATGGCTTTTAGCCATTCTGACATTATGATGATAATTGGCCTTGTGCCTAATGTTATTACAGCTTATTACCTGCTCTGTTGCACACCGGGAGATACATATGTGACTGATGGTGTGACGGCCCGAGATACTTGATACCCAGTGCTAGTTTACCCGTTTATCCAATCTAGTCATCCAGTATATGTTACTTGGGCAACCAAAAATGAAAGTGGATAAATTTAATGAAATAATGAATATAACAAGTACAAAATAAATAAGATTACAAATAATTATCAAAAATATGTCTGCAATGAGATATCAATACATTCACTGCATATTTATTTCCTGTTATTTCTTTTTATTCTATTATTGGCACCACTAAGCATTATTACTTAGCGCGTTGCTTTTTACCACACGTAGATTCTGGAGAGACCGACAGAGAGCCCAGTAGACCACAGACTGGGTGAGACCATCTACAGCTCTGCATAGTGTCCGTGTCACCTCACAGACTTCAGTGCATTAATAGGACACTAGATTTCATTTTAGTATTTTTGTAATTAACTTTTATTTTCTCATGTATAATTGAGACTTATATAATATATTTTGGTATTAATGTAAATAGTGAAAATTTGTGTTTATAAATGAAAAATTAAATATTTATTTATGACTTGTATATGAATATCATGTGAAATGAATGAATGAGAAATGGAAGTATTGTTGAGAAATATTGAGACTTTGTTGATAAAATGGAGTTTGGGAATGATTGAAAACTTATTGGAAGTGTTTTTCACAGGTTCCGAAGAACTGTTTTCTCCATTTTTAGCCAGTATTTTGCCGAATTTTCTATAAAATTTGTGGAACCTCAAATAAATTTATAATTTTAATTAATGACTTAAATGAATTATATTTCACAAATTATACTTCATAACTATGAATAAAAATAAATTAAGGAAGAATAAGAATGATTGAAATAAAATAGGGTGTTCAGGTGCACTGTGTGACATATCTTTTTCGGCTATACTGTAGACGGGTAAGGGATGTCACATTTAGTGGTATCAGAGCACGATTTAGGTGTTTCTGGGTCTAAATCGAGTCCATACCATGCATTGCATTTGTAAGAGTCGAGGTGACACTAATGCAGATATGTTTGTCTTTGTCATTTTGATTAAGATATGGACCCCACATCACAGAGGGTAGTTGAGGAGGAAGTGGAGAGTCATGCTCCACCTGCAGTGGCTGAGACTGGGCATAGCAAAGAACTTGCTCCACTAGCTCCAGCAGAACCTGCTCAGCCTCCACAAGCCATGTTCCAGCAAATCACAGAGTTTTTTAGACAAATGGCTTGGGTAATGCCATCACCACCACCACCTCCATAGCAGAATCACATCTAGAAAGACTGAGAAAATTTGGAGCAATGGATTTCTTTGGCAAGAGAGAAGATGATTCTGTTGCAGCCGAAAACTGGTTGAAAAGAACAGGAAGGGTTTTAAAACAACTCCACTACACTCCATAGCAAAACCTAGAAGCTGTTGTATCTCTACTGCAAGATGATGCCTACCAATAGTGGGATACAGTGTCTAGTGAAGTGTAGTCAGAATTAATAACCTGGGACTTCTTCCTCTCAAAGTTCAAAAAGAAGTATGTGGGTAGTGTATACCTGGAAGAGAGAAGAAGATAATTTATTAACCTGAGGCAGAGACAACTAATAGTGGCCGAGTATGAAAATGAATTTATCAGACTGAGCAGCTATGGAAGGGAGATAGTCCTTAATGAGGCCAAAAGGTGTAAAAGATTTGAAGAGGGACTAAATAACAACATAAAAATAATGATCACTGCCTTAGGAATCACAGACTTTACCAAGTTAGTGGAAGCTACATCAAAAGTTGAGAAAGTTAGAATAAGAGAGCAGACTAGAAGAGAGAGACAGCAAAAGAAGAGCCCGGGTCAGTTTAGCTCATCTCCTGCACCAGAAAAGAAGTTCAAAGGTCCACCTGCACAGAGTTTAGGTCAACCTCAAGGTCAAGGTCAGTCCCAGGGGCACAGGCCACAGTTCACCCCTAGGAGAGGTCAGTCCACACCATCAGTGGACAGCTCTCTTGGGACGGGGTTCAGGGGTGTAACGCCCTCAAATTATGTAGTCCGTACATTCTGCTGCTCCGGTGACCTAATGACAATCCAGACAAGTCAGGATGTCTGGAACTACACTTCAATGATAATAAAAAGGCATAAAATGATGAAATAAATAAAAATAAAATACTAGAAAAATTAAGGAAAAATAAAAGAGAGAAAATGAAACTAGGTTAAACAAGCTAGCACCGCAGCGATGGGTGACCGTACCGGGAAGTTACGGCGCAGGCAATAGTCGACCCCAGGACTGTGGAGAACCCCGAGAAATATTTTTAGGACATAATTAAAGGTCTACTGAGGTGTAATTGACATTGAAAATTTCAAGGAAAAAAAATTAGTAAGTCAGTATAAAAACGAAAATTAAAGAAAATGGTGATATAAGGAGTTAATCGGTAGTATCAAAAAATCTGAAATATAACCTGAAGAGGGGCATTTTGATCATTTGACACCTAGAGTTGGCTTATAACCTAAATGTCCATGAAAAATAAGTAGTAGTACATTTTAAAAAATTAAATGAAAAATGAGATTAAAGATAAAATGTGATTAGGAGAAATTAAGTGGAAAAATATGAGAATAATTAAAAGCTTAATTATAATATTCTTAATCTACCTTTAGTGGACAATTAGTGGAGCACTAAGTGGGACTATATAAAGCACTTAAAGAAAAAAACCAGCCATTCATCATCTTCTTCCTCAAATTTTCATCAAATGCCGAATTCCATTTTCTCCCTAAAGTCCACCATTGTTGTCCATGCAAGAGCTCCAATGGTACATGATCAAGCCATGATTTCTTGCAAGTGTCTTCAATAAACTTGGTCTACACATCATGGGCAACACATAGGCAGCAAAAAGTAGAGAAAATATCAAGGTTTAGCAAGCTCCAAAACAAGGTTAGTGCTAGTTTTTCTTACCTCGCATAATTAAACTTTGTACTAAGGTTGAGATGAGTTGAATTATTAAAAAATTGGAAGAATTGGATGAGTATTTAATGGTGATTGAATTCAGCAGCCATGGAACCTAAAGAGGTTTGAATTATCTTTACATATATTTGATGGGAAATGATATTGATTAAGGTAATTAGAGGTCCTAGCAAATTATCTTCATGTGTATGTTGAGATTGAGTAATTGAATTAAGATTTTGAAATAATTGTTGAAGACCTTGGATAATTGTTGAATTGGGCCAACCTTGAGAAGCATGAAAATGGTTAATTTATGCATATAATTGTTGATTAATGATGCTCAATTTATGTGATTATAAGTAGTAGAATTTAATTGTAAGAGTACATGTGAGGTTGACAATGTGAATTTAGGTTTTGAATAATTTTTGAAGACTTGGACAATTGAGCTTGAAATTGGCAGCCTTCAGGTCCATTGGAGAGTGCTAATTTTATGAATATAAATATTGAATTATGGTGTAGTACATTAGTGGAAGTATATGGCAAATTGTTAAGTGGAATTCATGTGTTTTAGTTAGTTATTTCATGTATATATTAGGTTAGGTTTGACTTATTGACTTGAGGCTGTATAATGTACTTTGAGTACTTGTATAAACTACCCAAATGGAAAAAATTGAGATTTGATGAATGATATAGAAGTGCCATGAATTTAGAATTGTAGTTTTAGGAGGAGGAGGAATGACAATTGGAAGTGTTATTTCATGTGCAGGTTGTGTTATGTTGAAAATAATAGATAAATTGAGCCATAAATAAAAATGTGTGACCCAATTGGCATGAGGCCAATTGGAGGTAAAATTAGACTTGTAATGGACCAATTTTCATGTCAAAGTTATGCCAAAATTCTGCATAGAAGGGACCTAAAAGAATGACCAAATCCGGATTACCTAAAATGTGAACCCAGATTTTTGACCATATGAACAGTAGTTAGTATTTTGGACATAACTCACTTAAAACTGGTCCAAATGACCTGAAATTTATACCGTTGGAAGCTTACACATAGGGCTACAACTTTGGTGAAGACCACCAAGCCTAGAAATGTCAATTACCAATTCAAAAGGATTGCTAAAGTTGGGTTACAAAAACTGGCCGAATTGACTTTGACCTAAAAATGACCTAAACTTTGCAATATAAGTGCAGCTTGACCAGCAATAGTAAAATGACCATAACTTGGTCCGTAGAACTCCAAATGACATGAAATCAGTACCAAAATTTCAATAAGACATAGATCTACAATATTGGTAATTTGACAAAAATCCAGAAATCAAGGGAACTAGGTCAATTAACTTAATTAATTTGGCACACTAAATCTAGAATTGGCACATTTGACTATATAAGCCAGAAAATTCAAATAAGCATATCTCCCACAAGAAGTGTCCAATATAAATGAGCCATACCAATTTGGAAAGATAAGAAAGAGACCTAAAACTTTGTTTTGGACAACTTTCTCAAATTGTAAATGTATAAGATCAGAATTTAAGGTCAAATCCATTGACCTAATTAAGGACCATGCCAATATAGGACCTTTGAGTCCAAGTTAACAATTTGTCTATAAAAAATTCTATAAGACTTGAAAAATGGTAAGAAAAATTTCTAGTTGTCCCTAAGACATAGAGCAACAATACTTATGAAGAATGCTAGATCTTAATATGATTATAAATAGTCCAAATAAATTAGTAAAGTAAGAACCAAAAATGCCAAAAAAGGAAACTAAAATTTATATTTGACCTAGTTATGGTTAATTGACAATAACTTGAGCTATACAACTCCAAATGGAGTGATTCAAAAAGGAAATTAAAGAAGACATAATGAGAAACAATTTAATGAAGAGAAATCTGTTAAATTTATACTGTAGCTTGGTCTAATAGATAGTAAACATTGGCCATAAAATTTGAATAATTATAATAAAATGCAATAAGCTTTGAAATGAAATTGGCAACATATATCAACATGTGAGGAGTGAAAAATGAAACATATTAGCAACATTAAAACTAATTCACCTAGTGTGCATTAAAGGTCAACATTATAGGTTGACTAATGAAAGGAATAGTATTAATAAAATTTAATTATTGAACCTTATTATTAGAAACAATTTAAATGAGTACTGAAACACTTTAAATTGTGTGTTTCAGTTAGAAAAGACACTGGGAATGTAACACTCCTATGTTCGGTAATGCGTTCTACTGTTCTAGTGACCAGTGTTGTCCGGACAGCTAGGATGTCTAGAACTACACTTCGATATGAGTGAGGACACATAAAATAATGAAATACAAGAAAAGAAAATACAAGAAAAACAAAGGAAAAATAATAGCAATGAAGTGTAACCAAGTTAAGCGAGCTGAGAACCCTAGCGATGGGTGACCGCACCAGGAATTCACGGCGTGGACTGTTGACTAGCCTTGGACCACGGGAAACCCTGGAAAATATTTTTAGGACTTAAATAGACACCTATTGAAATACAAATACCATTAGAAATATTAAATGAAAATTAAATAATTAGAACAAAGAAAAGTGAGAAACCGAAAAACAGACAAAACCTGGTGTTACCGAAAAATCGGGAATGCAACCCGAACAGGGGCATTGTGGTCATTTAACATCCCAAGTTGACTTTTGACCTAAATGTCCATTGAAAATACATGATATTATATTTGGAAAATGTCATGAAAAATTAAATTAGGGGTACCTAATGTAAATAGCCAAAAGTGGAATATAATTTGAGTAATTAGCACTTAAACATATAATATAATTAAAAATGGGTGAGTGGAGCACTATGGGGATTAAATAAACACTAAGTGGGCAGGTTACTTCCACTCACACTTCATCTTCAACCTTTCAAAACCACCATTGCCAAAATGAAACCCATCCAAACCTCCATAGCCGAAACTTGAGAGAGCTTCATAACCTCCTCCATTCCACCTCCAAACACCAAAGTTGCTTCACTAATCTTGATCCCCACCTCATAAGGAAGAAGTAGATACTAATTTCAAGGGAGTTTGGTAAAGATTTAACAAGCCTCATCAATAGGTAAGTTTGTATTTTTTATTGTTGTTTTGTTAAAGTTTGTAAGGATGTTATGGGTGTTTGATTTATGGAGAAATTTTTGAGGTTTGATGTTTAAAGGGGGAAGTGTACTTTTGGCAGCCATGGAAACACCTTGAAGACAGTTTATTTTTGCTTGTAAATGGTGAATTAAAGGATTGATTAAATATATATTGTGTAGGAAATTATTTGGGTGATGTATACTTAGTATATGTGAATGTGTATTGAAATTTGAATGCTTGAAAATTATAGGAATGTAATGCATGAAGTGGCAGCCTGGTTTGGTGAACCATAAGGATGTTATTTCATGTTTGGATTATAGAATATTAATGTTGAATTGTGTTGGTTATTATGGCAGTTTGGGTATGTGTGTGATGGTGTAAAGTTGGACATGTAAAAGTGTTATGGTTAGGTGATTGAATTATTGTAAATTGGGTTTGAAAAATTCTGTACTAAATGTTGCACATTGAATGTAATTGTAAGCTGCCAAAATGACCTATAATATGTTGTGAATTATGTTTAGGTTATGGTACAATTAGAATTGGCTTGAATGTTGAATTTGGTAAGTGTTAAAAGTGATCCTTGATGTGTATGAAAGAAATGCAATAAGGCAGTTTGTGTTTTGGGCCAAGAACTTTAAGTGTGTGGCTCCAATTGGTATGAGACCAATTGGAGGTGAAACTAGGCACAAAATGTGCAAATTTTCATGAAGGAAGCATGCCAAAATTCTTCTTGCAAGGTAGCTTGAAAAATGACCAAATCCGGATTAAGTGCAAATAAGGCCTAAAAATTGACCATTTGGGCAGTAGTTAGTGTTTAGGCCATAACTCACTCAAAACAGGTCCAATTGACCTAAAATTTTGACCATGAATAGTTAATACCCATATCTACAAGTATTATGAAGACACCAAAACCCAGAAAAGACCATAAGCAAGTCAAACAGCTTGCACAAATTCGGGTCCAAAAACTGGCTGAACCAAAATTGACCTAAAGTGACCAATTTTGATGCATTTTGACCAGCAATAGTAAAATGACCATAACTTGGTCTACATAACTCAGAATGACCTGAAATTTTTCCCCGCGTGCAATAAGACATAGATCTACAAGTTTTTAGTTTTGACCGAAACCCGAAACCTGAGGGAACTAGGTCGTTCGGCTAGGTCAAACTAGTATCCCGTAATCCAGCAAATTGCAAGAAAATGCAGTATACACAGAACTGAAATTGGTAACATGTACCAACCCTAAAAGACTATCGAATGTGACATATGAATAACACTAAAACCTAAATTACCTAGAATGCACCGAGGGTCAACATATTAGGTTGACTAAGTAAATAATAGAATTCAGTGAATTACTTATCAAGCATTATCGTTAGAGACAGTTTAAATGAGTGCTGAAACACTTCAAATTGTGTTTCTCAGTTAGCAAAGACTCAGGAAAAGGGAAGGAAACACTGAGTCAAGACCAGGAGATAGTTATCAGAGGTTTGTGCACAAAAACTAATTCTTTTGAATTTTTCAATTGAAATGAATTATGACTATTTGTACATTATTGTTTTAAATTGTGGAAATGTGTTTGAATGAATATTTATTGCTTGAAAAGCATTGTAAATGGTTTGAAACTATGAAAAATTGTTTGAATGATATTGATGGAAACTTATTGATTGAATAGCATTGGAAATGATTTGAAACCACAGCTATCATGTATATTGATTGTATTCCTCGCTAGCTTGTCTAGTGGGACGAATTGAATTCCCTCTCTGGCTGAAGTGTTGAGGTGTGTGCTTGTTGAGGACAAATCGAATGAGTACTGATATTTTTGCTAGCTAGCTATGTTATTCCTCATTAGCCATCGGCTTTTGGGACGAATTGAACTTTGGAACATGATTAAGCTGTGTGTGATTTATTGATACGTATTGTAAGATTGTGAAATGGATTTTAAATTCTTATTGACATTCACTGTCTTCTGAATTTAACTATGTTTTGATTATTGAGATTTATTGTGATATTGTGTTAAATTCCTTATGACATTCATTGTCTTGAATTTAATTATGGTTTTTAAGTATCCACTATTTATATGATTTATGATTTGTGATTTAAAGTTGTATTTGGTTAATGTTGTGCACCACTGAGACATTGTCTCAGCGATAACTTTTTATTGCTGTCGCAAGTAGACAGACGGACAGGGCAGCAGACTAGGCTGCTAGTACATCCAGCGAGAGATTATCGGGTATAATGAGAATACCACATTTTGCATTTTGTGCTGTAGTGTATGACCATTGTATGTACATATTGTTCTTGGTTTTGAGCAGTTGTAAATTAAAATTGTACGTTAAAGTTGTAAAATAAATTATGAGTTATTTTGACTTGTAAAAATTGTATTATATTTCTTGTATCTCAGTCTTTGAAGAATTATTGTGGATTTGTGTTGAATTATGTTGGAGTTTGAGATTGAGAAAAATATTGAAGTGCTTTCTACAGGTTTTTGAAGAACTGTTTTATCCAAATTACAGAGGGCACTCTGCCAAAATTTTACAGAAATTACTAATAGTCTAAATGTGTTAGCTAATTCACTTCAGTTCAAAAAGGTTTTTAACACCTGTAAATAGTGCTCACCACTGTAAAAAGAGTAAGAAAAGTTTTGAAAATCCCTTGTAGTGTATTTAATGTATTTAATGGGTTAGGTATACTACGGGATCATGTTATGCCTTTAGAGGGGTAGGGTGTGACATATTTTAGTGGTATCAGAGCAAAGTTTTTAAATTTTGTTTTCACCTGTTACTTGAATATTCTTTCTTCATAGTACAACTGCTCAATATCATTGTTTGATACATACAGTACATTACATTATAAATATGCACTAACGGGAGGAAATCTCCTTGTGTTATTTGTTCAGGAGATCTAAGATCCTCGCATTGACTATGGAAGAGGGTGATCGTTCAGTCGATCAATCTATTGAGGCTGAGGTGCAAGGGGATGCCCAGGCCTACACAATATCAGTGGTTCAAAGAAGACCACAGCACTGCAGCTTTCTCGCTCGCTCAGCAGATGGCTGCAATGTTCCAACAAATGGCTGGTAATGTGCCTACTCAAGTCCCAATACAGACACCAGTGGTACAACCACAGTCTCCTGCTAGGTAGCATGATAAATTGATGAAATATGGGGCTACAGAGTTCAAGAGGACAGTAGATCCTCTAGAGGCTGAACAGTGGTTGGAGAGGATGGATAGGGTATTCAAGAAACTGCATTGCACGGAGGAGCTCAGATTTGAATACTTAGTATCTTTACTATAGGGAGATGCTTATGACTGGTGGAAAACCATTCCCCATAGTCTAGTAGAACCTACAGTGCTAACATGGAATGACTTTCTTAGGGAATTCAGACAAAAATATGTCCCTGATGCTTATGTAGACCAGAAGCTACAAGAGTTCCTAAGTCTAAAATAGGGGAGCAGATCAGTGGCTGAGTATGAAAGAGAATTTTCCTGTCTGAGCCATTATGCAGTAGGTTTACTTGCTACCAGCAGGGAGAGATGCAAGAGGTTTGAAACCGACTTGAAGCCTAGTATCAGATTACAAGTGGTCGGATTCAAACACACTAACTTCTCTGAACTTGTTTCTCAAGCCCTAGAGTTGGAAAGAATTAAGTCTGAAGCTGCTCCTAAGAAAAAGAAATCAGAGAAGACAGAGAAAGAGGGAAAATCAGTAGAACAAAGTCCTAATGGTCCTACTAGAAAGAGAAAGAACCATGGGGGACACAGCAGAGGTGGCAAGAAGTCTGGTAGGGGAAGATATTCAGGACAGAAGCCTCCCCTATCTGGTCAGCAGAGTACCAGAGGTTCCTACCCTCCCCGCCAATGTGAAACTTGTGGAAGAAATAATGGTGGGATATGCTATAAGGCTATTGGAGCCTGTTATAACTATGGAGGCACAGGACACTTTGCTAAGGACTGCACCAGTAGTCGCAGAGTTGGACCACCTCCTACTACTGCAGAAGGGTCAGTTCAGAGCCCTGTCACCAGAAGTTCACAACCACCTAGTAGAGGTAGAGGCAGGGGTAGAGGTAGCCCAGCAGGCAGCCAAGGCACAGTGAAACATTCAGAGCAAGACAGTGCTCCAGTCAGAATCTATGCAATGAGACAGAGGGAAGAGGTCGAGACATCTGATGTTGTGGCTAGTACCTTCTCAACTTTTAATCAAGATGTGTTTGTGTTATTTGATCCGGGTTCTACCCATTCTTATGTGAGTCCTAGCATCATCGATTGCATTGCTGTTCCATGTACAAAAATGGACTTTGAGGTGCTAGTAACAATTCCGCTAGGACAGGAGGTCAGGGTTAATAGAATGTATAGGGATTGTCCTTTGGTGATCCAAGGACACACTTTTCTATCTGATTTCATTGAAATGCCCTTCAGAGATTATGATATCATCTTGGGCATGGATTGGTTAGCCAGGCATCATGCCATGATTGACTGTAGGCTGAAGACAGTCACTTTTGGCCTCCCTCAGTACAGTGATGTGGTAATATATGGGGAGAGGCAGTTATTGCCATCAAACATCATTTCGGCTACACTAGCCAGAAAAATGATCAGAAAGGGGTGTGAAGCATACATGGCACATGTGGTAGACACCCAAGTGGGGAGTCCAGCATTGAAGGACATCCCAACAGTATATGACTTTCCATATGTGTTTCCTAATGAATTGCCAGGATTACCTCCGGAAAGAGAAGTGCAGTTTGAAATTAATGTTATGCCTAGTGTGGATCCAATCTCTATAACACCATATAGAATGGTACCAGCAGAGTTGAAGGAGTTGAAGATACAGTTGCAAGAATTACTTGAAAAGGGCTTCTTCCGCCCTAGTGTGTCACCTTGGGGAGCACCAGTGTTGTTTGTTAAGAAGAAGGATGGTACTCTCCGCTTATGTATAGATTACCGGCAGTTGAATCAGGTGACAATAAAGAACAGATATCCATTGCCTCGCATTGATGATCTATTTGATCAGTTGAAGGGTGCAGCTGTATTCTCCAAAATTGATTTGCGATCTGGTTATTATCAGTTGAAGGTGCAAGAACAGAGTATTCCAAAAGCGCTTTGGAACTCGGTATGGCCACTATGAGTTTCTAGTAATGCCATTCGGGTTAACAAATGCTCCAGCTGCTTTTATGGATCTGATGAACACTATCTTCAGACCATTTCTTGATCAATTTGTGGTGGTGTTTATTGATGACATTTTGATATATTCGAGGAATGCAGAGGAGCATGACAGACATCTGCGAATTGTACTGCAGACTTTAAGGGAGAAACAGCTATACGCCAAATTGTCGAAATATGAATTTTGGCTGAAAGAAATCTCCTTTTTGGGACATGTTGTGTCAGCTGAAGGGATTAAGGTAGATTCTAGCAAAGTAGAAGCTATCCTTAATTGGAAGCCGCCCAAGAATATCACAGAAATTCATAGTTTTCTAGGTTTAGCTGGATATTACCGTCGGTTTGTGAAAGGGTTTTCTATGTTATCTTCTCCACTGACCAAGCTGCTTCGGAAAGATGTAAAATTTCAGTGGACAGATAAATGTCAGCAGAGTTTTGATGAGTTGAAGTGGTGTTTGACTGAAGCTCTAGTCCTCACTTTACCTACTCCGGGTAAAGAATACACAGTTTATAGTGATGCTTCTCACAATGGGTTAGGCTGTGTACTAATGCAAGATCGGAATGTCATTGCTTATGCATCACGCCAGCTGAAACCGCATGAGAGGAACTACCCAACACATGATCTGGAGCTAGCAGCTATTGTTTTTGCTTTGAAGATGTGAAGACACTATTTGTATGGGGAGAAATGCTACATTTACACAGATCATAAGAGCTTGAAGTATTTGGGCACCCAGAAGGAATTTAATTATAGGCAGAGGAGATGGTTAGAACTCATTAAAGATTATGATTGCTTAATAGACTATCAGCCAGGGAAAGCAAATGTGGTGGCTGACGCCGTAAGTCCCAAGACTATGGCAAGTCTTAGAGTTTCTCCTTTGTCCATGGTATTTGAATTGAAAGCACAACATGCCAGTTTAGAGATTGATGATGAGGGACAGATAGTAGTTGCATGGCATGTACAGCTAGTGTTGATTGATCATATCAGAATGGCTGCTCAGAGTGATGATAAATATCAGAAGCTACTGAAAGAAGTCCAGCAGGGCAAGAAACCTGAATTTTCTGTGAGAAATGATGGTTTATTACTACATCAGGGTAGAGTGTGCATTCCTAATGATGCTGAATTGAGACAGATCATTATAAAGAAAGCACATGAGTCTCCTTTGCTATGCACCCTGGTGGAACTAAAATGTACAGAGGGCTGAAAGAGCATTACTGGTGGATGGGTATGAAGAGGGATATAGCTGAATTTATTTCCAAATGCCTAACTTGTCAGCAAGTAAAGGCAGAACATCAAGTTCCAGCTGGTTTGTTACATCCTTTGTCAGTACCAGAGTGGAAATGGGAACGAATAACTATGGATTTTGTTACAGGACTTCCAAGGACACAGAGTAGTCATGATGCAGTATGGGTTATAGTTGACAGATTGACCAAGTCTGCTCACTTTTTGCCAATTCGGATGGATTATAGCCTGGAAAGATTGGCTAGATTATACATATATGAGATTGTAAAACTGCATGGAGTGCCAGTATCAATTGTGTCTGACAGAGATCCTAGGTTCACTTCTAGATTCTGGGGTAGTCTTCAGAGAGCCCTAGGAACTAGATTGAACTTCAAAGACAAAGATTCCACCCACGCATGGATGGCCACCAAAGGGTAATTCAGATATTGGAGGATATGCTACAGGCTTGTGTGATTGAATTTGAAGGTAGTTGGGATACACACTTGCCTTTGATTGAGTTTGCTTATAACAATAGCTACCAATCAAGCATTGGGATGCCTTCATATGAAGCTTTGTATGGCAGAAAGTGCAGAACTCCCTTATGTTGGGATGAAGTAGGTGAAAGGAAGATGATTGGGCCAGAAATTGTTTAGCAGACAGAGGAAAAGATTAGATTGATAAGAGCTAGACTCAAGGCTGCATCAGACCGTCAGAAGTCCTATGTTGATCTGAAGAAAGAGATATTGAATATGCAGTGGGTGATAAGGTATTCCTCAAAGTTTCTCCTTGGAAGAGAATTGTGAGATTTGGCAGAAAGGGGAAACTGAGTCCTCATTTCATCGGACCATATGAGGTTTTGGAAAGAGTGGGTCCTTTGGCATATCGATTGGCATTACCTCCAGAGTTAGCAAGGATACACAATGTCTTCCATGTGTCCATGTTAAAGAGGTACAGATCTGACCCATCTCATGTACTATCAGTTGAAGAGATTGAAGTAAATCCAGACCTCTCATATGAGGAAGAACCCATAGAAATTCTGGCTTATGAGGTGAAGCAGCTGAGGAACAAACAGATACACCTGGTTAAAGTACTGTGGAACCATCATTCAAGCCAGGAAGCTACTTGGGAACGTGAAGAGTATATGAGGAGACAGCACCCACAACTATTCAGAGACTAATGCCAGATAAAATTTCGAGACGAAATTTATTTAGGGGAGGGGGGGGGGGATTGTAACACCCCTATGTTCAGTAGTGCGTTTTACTGTTCCAGTGACCAGTGTTGTCTGGACAGCTAGGATGTCTAGAACTACACTTCGATATGAGTGAGGAGACATAAAATAATGAAATACAAGAAAAGAAAATATAAGAAAAACAAAGGAAAAATAATAGCAAAGAAGTGTAACCAAGTTAAGCAAGCCGAGAACCCCAGCGATGGGTGACCGCACCGGGAAGTCACGGCGTGGACCGTTGACGAGCCCTGGACAGCGGGAAACCCTGGAAAATATTTTTAGGACTTAAATAGACACCTATTGAAATACAAATACCATTAGAAATATTAAATGAAAATTAAATAATTAGTACAAAGAAAAGTGATAAATCGAAAAACGGACAAAACCCGGTGTTACAGAAAAATTGAGAATGCAACCCGAACAGGGGCATTGTGGTCATTTGACATCCCGAGTTGTCTTTTGACCTAAATGTCCATTGAAAATACATGATATTATATTTGGAAAATGTCATGAAAAATTAAATTAGGGGTACCTAATGTAAATAGCCAAAAGTGGAATATAATTTGAGTAATTAGCACTTAAACATATAATATAATTAAAAATGGGTGAGTGGAGCACTATGGGGATTAAATAAACACTAAGTGGGCAGGTTACTTCCACTCACACTTCATCTTCAACCTTTCAAAACCACCATTGCCGAAATGAAACCCATCCAAACCTCCATAGCCGAAACTTGAGAGAGCTTCATAGCCTCCTCCATTCCACCTCCAAACACCAAAGTTGCTTCACTAATCTTGATCTCCACCTCACAAGGAAGAAGTAGATACTAATTTCAAGGGAGTTTGGTGAAGATTTAACAAGCCTCATCAATAGGTAAGTTTGTATTTTTTATTGTTGTTTTGTTAAAGTTTGTAAGGATGTTATGGGTGTTTGATTTATGGAGAAATTTTTGAGGTTTGATGTTTAAAGGGGGAAGTGTACTTTTAGCAGCCATGGAAACACCTTGAAGACAGTTTATTTTTGCTTGTAAATGGTGAATTAAAGGATTGATTAAATATATATTGTGTAGGAAATTATTTGGGTGATGTATACTTAGTATATGTGAATGTGTATTGAAATTTGAATGCTTGGAAATTATGGGAATGTAATGCATGAAATGGCAGCCTGGTTTGGTGAACCATAAGAATGTTATTTCATGTTTGGATTATAGAATATTAATGTTGAATTGTGTTGGTTATTATGGCAGTTTGGGTATGTGTGTGATGGTGTGAAGTTGGACATGTAAAAGTGTTATGATTAGGTGATTGAATTGTTGTAAATTGGGTTTGAAAAATTCTGTACTAAATGGTGCACATTGAATGTAATTGTAAGCTGCCAAAATGACCTATAATATGTTGTGAATTATGTTTAGGTTATGGTACAATCAGAATTGGCTTGAATGTTGAATTTGGTAAGTGTTAAAAGTGATCCTTGATGTGTATGAAAGAAAAGCAATAAGGCAGTTTGTGTTTTGGGCCAAGAACTTTAAGTGTGTGGCTCCAATTGGTATGAGACCAATTGGAGGTGAAACTAGGTACAAAATGTGCCAACTTTCATGGAGGAAGCATGCCAAAATTCTACTTGCAAGGTAGCTTGAAAAATGACCAAATCCGGATTAAGTGCAAATAAGGCCTGAAAATTGACCATTTGGGCAGCAGTTGGTGTTTAGCCATAACTCACTCAAAACAGGTCCAATTGACCTTAAATTTTGACCATGAATAGTTAAGACCCATATCTACAAGTCTTATGAAGACACCAAAACCCAGAAATGAACATAAGCAAGTCAAACAGCTTGCACAAATTCGGGTCCAAAAACTGGTCGAACCAAAATTGACCTAAAGTGACCAATTTTGATGCATTTTGACCAGCAATAGTAAAATGACCATAACTTGGTCTACATAACTCAGAATGACCTGAAATTTTGCCCTGCGTGCAATAAGACATAGATCTACAAGTTTGTAGTTTTGACTGAAACCCGAAAACTGAGGGAACTAGGTCGTCCGGCTAGGTCAAACTAGTATCCCTGAATCCAGCAAATTGCAAGAAAATGCAGTATACACGGAACTGAAATTGGTAACATGTACCAACCCTAAAAGACTATCGAATGTGACATATTAGTAACACTAAAACCTAAATTACCTAGAATGCACCAAGGGTCGACATATTAGGTTAACTAAGCAAATAATAGAATTCAGTGAATTACTTATCAAGCATTATCGTTAGAGACAGTTTAAATGAGTACTGAAACACTTCAAATTGTATTTCTCAGTTAGCAAAGACTCAGGAAAAGGGAAGGAAACACTGGGTCAAGACCAGGAGATAGTTAACAAAGGTTTGTGCACAACAGCTAATTCTTTTGAATTTTTCAATTGAAATGAATTATGACTATTTTTACATTATTGTTTTAAATTGTGGAAATGTGTTTGAATGAATATTTATTGCTTGAAAAGCATTGTAAATGGTTTGAAACTGTGAAAAATTGTTTGAATGATATTGATGGATACTTATTGATTGAAAAGCATTGGAAATGATTTGAAACCTCAGCTATCATATATATTGATTGTATTCCTCGCTAGCTTGTCTAGTGGGACGAATTGAATTCCCTCTCTGGCTGAAGTGTTGAGGTGTGTGCCTGTTGAGGACGAATCGAATGAGTACTCATATTTTTGCTAGCTAGCTATGTTATTCCTCATTAGCCATCGGCTTTTGGGACGAATTGAACTTTGGAACGTGATTAAGCTGTGTGTGATTTATTGATACGTATTGTAAGATTGTGAAATGGAGTTTAAATTCTTATTGACATTCACTGTCTTCTGAATTTAACTATGTTTTGATTACCGAGATTTATTGTGATATTGTGTTAAATTCCTTATGACATTCATTGTCTTGAATTTAACTATGGTTTTTAAGTATCCACTATTTATATGATTTATGATTCGTGATTTAAAGTTTTATTTGGTTAATGTTGTGCACCACTGAGACATTGTCTCGTGATGACTTTTCATTCTTTGTCATGAGATAGATGACAGACGGCGAGACTAGGCTGCTAGTACATCCAGCGAGAGATTATCGGGTATAATGAGAATACCACATTTTGCATTTTGTATTGTAATGTATGACCACTGTATGTACATATTGTTCTTGGTTTTGAGCAGTTGTAAATTAATATTGTACATTAAAGTTGTAAAATAAATTATGAGTTATTTTAACTTGTAAAAATTGTATTATATTTCTTGTATCTCAGTCTTTGAAAAATTATTGTGGATTTGTGTTGAATTATGCTGGAGTTTGAGATTGAGAAAAATATTGAAGTGCTTTCTACAGGTTTTTGATGAACTATTTTATCCAAATTACAGAGGGCACTCTGCCAAAATTTTTACAGAAATTACTAGTAGTTTAACACCTGTAAATAGTGCTCACCACTGTAAAAAAAGTAAGAAAAGTTTTGAAAATCCCTTGTAGTGTATTTAATGAGTTATCAGTAGGCGAAGTTGGTAATTGATTAGGTATACTACGGGATCATGTTATGCCTTACAGAGGGGTAGGGTGTGACAGGGAAAGAAAAAGATCCGGTGAGTCAAGGCTAAGAGACGATTCATCAAAGGTTTGTGCACAACTAGTTTTTAATTGATTTTATTCTGAATATTTCTTATGATTAAATGACATTATTTTCCTTACTTATTATGTTTATCAAGTATTGGATTTAATTCAATGATTATTGAAATTATTATAGTATGTATGAATTTAGCTTTGTGAAATGGTATTTCAACAAGTATTAAGCATTGTTGTGGATTGAATAAATTATGTTTTGGAAAATTTTGATAGAATATGTTTTGAATTGTGATGGGCAATTGCATGGAAAAATACAAATTTATATTTTGAATTGTGATGAGCATAAAAGTTATTGGATATTGGAATTGACTTTCAATCGAATTGTGTTGTAATTTATGCTCACAAAAAGGACAAAGAGATTCATGATATTGTTTTATATCTTATTATAGATGCTTGACTAGGTTATTACCCGTCTCTCTCATTTGTTGAGGAGACAATGGAGTTAGCTTTGTTTTGATTACCATGGTACGTGCACAGGCTTAGATTCTCCTTTTATTAAAGGCTAGATCTAAGTTTTTATTTGTTACGGCCCTTTCGTAAGTTTCATTATTGTTATGTGTACTGTGCACGACAATTCGACCTCCCCGACCATATGGAGTCAGAATCCGATTCGACCTCCTCGATCAGGGGGAGTTAGAATTCGATTCGACCTCCCCAACCATAGAGAGTTAGAATCACCCTGAAGATGGCCCTTGCGGATTAGTCTTGCATAGTTAGTGAGATAAAAGAATGATTTTTGAATAGTAAAGAATTTTAATTTCAAATGGGATTTTTTCATAATTGATTTTGTTAGAATTAATCTTTATTTCATAATTGCTGTAATTGCTTTAAATGTCCAGTTGTGATTTGATAAATTGAATTTCTTGCTCAAAGTCATTTTAACTAATTGATTTTATTGGAATTAATCTTTATTTCCATGATTGCTGGAATTACTTTAAATGTCCAGTTGTGATTTGATAAATTGAATTTCTTGCTCAAAGTCATTTTAACTAATGATTTATATTATTGGCAATGAAGATTTTGACTTTTGGAATTTTTTTGAATTTCGAGACTTTTAAATTAATTGTTATAATTTTATCAATGTATATTGTACTATGTTTTAAATTATAGTTGTGCACCACTAAGTTCACCACTCAGCGACAGCTTTGTATGCTGTCACAGGTGAAAAGAGCATAGAGCAGTTGAGTAAGCTTCTTTGAAGACACATTCAGATCAGCTCCAGGTATAACATTGGTATACACATGTACATAGGTTTTGATGTATGCATGTAATAATATGTATGTAAATTATTTGAGTAGTTGTATAAAAACTCTTGTAAAATATTTTGGTATGTAATTAAGTGCAAATTATTGTAATGTAAATTTGAGATTTCATTTACCTGTATAGTTTTGTAATATTAATTTTTGAGTCTTATAATCAATGAAATGTTTCTTTTATGATGAGGTTGATTTGAAAATGAATTGATTTCATTATTGAGATTTGAATTGTGAGATGAAATGAAGTTTATTGAGGTTGTATTTGAGAAATCATATTGGGAGTGTTTTCCTTTTCAGGTTTGAAGAACTATTTTTTTAAAATACAGCTGGCACTCTGTCAAAATTTTGAAAAATTTTTATAACACCAGATTTTAATCGATGATTTAAATTTCATGAGAATTGTTTTAAAATCCCTTGTAGTATATTTAATGGGTTACCGGTAGGCGAAGTGCGGTAATTCATTAGGTGTACTATGGGATCATGTTACATCTTACGGAGGGGTAAGGTGTGACATGTTTAGTGGTATCAGAGCAATGGTTTTAAAGTAAATTTTGAATTGTGAAATTGAATTAATTTTATCGGTAAATACAATTACTCAAATGTTTAATATATATATAGTACATTTAGATCATAAATATAAACTAATGGAGAGAAATCTCCTTGTGTTAGTTGTACAGGAAGTAGAAAATCCTGTTAAAATATATGAAATAGAAGAATGAGACAATGGAATAGTTTGTGATGGTAGAAGTATAAGGTGAGGCCCCAGCTCCACAAATTGTCGAAGGCCTGACTGTACTAGTTTCACTAGTACAAATTATCGCACAAATAGCCTAACAAATGGCCACTTTCTTGCAACAAATGGCTGATAATCTATCAGCCCAAGCCCAAGTACCAACCCAACCCTTACAAGGGCAGCATGAAATAGAGAACAGGGAGAGACCTATGAGTCAGAGCTCAAATAGTAAATTGGAAAAAAGGAAGAACACTAGAGAGCCTAGTGTTTATGGATCTGATAGAGGCGGATCTTCAGGGCAGAGGCCACCAAGGTCTAGTTGTCGAATAACTAGAAGTTCATATCCTCCTCGCATCTGCAACTCTTATGGCAAACTACACGGGGGCATTTGTCGTAAAGCCACTAGAGCCTATTACAATTGTGTTGAACATGGACATTTCGTTAGAGATTGTACTAGAGCACCTTGATCTGCTCTCCAAAGTTCACAGACATTCAGTAGAGGTCGAGATAGAAATAGAGTTGGTACTCCTCACAACCATAACACAACAAATCAACCCGAACATAGTAGCGCACCAGTCAGAGCGTCCACTATGTGCCAAGGAGAAAGAGCAGAAACTTCGGATGTAGCTGCTGGTAAGTTCTTAATTTTGGAGGAAATAATTAGTTATTATTTGATCCCAGCACTACTTATTTATATGTTAGTGTTAGAATTATATATTTTGTTGCTATTCCTTTACATGGAAATAAATTTTGATGTATTAGTGACTAGTCCTTTAGGATCAAAACTACGATAACAAGTATGATTAATATTAATTTAAAAAAAAATAATAATATTGTCAGTTACCTAAAAGTAAGTTACAGTAATAGAATTGCTCTAGCTGAGGGCAAAGATATTACTGTTAGTAATTATTAATGGATATTGTAATCATAATAGGTTTAGGATATTTGTGGATTCGAGAAGGATAAGATGTTAGAAAACCTAGTCCATGAGGTTATAACGTAGTGACTATGTAATGTTCTCGATGTTTATATTGTAAGCTGCAGATTATATTACCGACATGAGATTATTATGTAGAGCTACGTGCTTCCTCGTGGTACACCAAGATAAGAATGTGTGTAAGTAATCTTTGATTTGGTACAGAAGAGTACTATTATGAGAAATAAATGTAAAAATTTTAGTTAGAAATTGAAAACTTTAAAACTAACATATCGAAAGGTCACTATTAGTCAGTGACTCGGTTACACTAATGTGAGCTACCGATACAACAGGAATTACTATAAAATTTGAGATTTTAGTATGACTATAAATTAAAAAGAATACCTTGAGGATGAAGATATCTAGACCTCGATATGGAGTCTTATAGTTATTTTGATATTTTTGTCAGAAAGAAATGATTTAGGCATTTGAAACATTTGTGTGAGATAAATGTAGAACACTGAGATGAGGGCAAGTTAACAGGATTGGAGATAGTAAAGGAGACGGAAGGACTAGTAAGGATTCTAGCATGAGAAATGAAGGAACTAATGAATAAGAGAATTTCACGAGTGGAAACACAAAAGGAAAAGGACACAATGATGGGAGATTGAGTAAAATTATAAGATAACAATATTAGTTATATCAATCCAATAAATTTCGAGGACGAAAATTTTATTTAGAGGGGAAGAATTGTAACGCCCTCATTTTACGTAGTCCATACATTCTGCTGCTACGGTGACCTAATGTCGGTCCGAACAAGTCAGGATATTTGAAACTACACTTTAGTGATAATAAAAAGGCATAAAATGTTGAAATAAATAAAAAGAAAATATAAGAAAAATTAAGGAAAAATAAAAGAAAGAAAATGAAACTAGGTTACACGAGCCAGCACCGCAGCGATGGATGACTGCACTGGGAAGTTATGGCGCAGGGAATAGTAGACCCTAGGACTACGGGAAACCTCGGGAAATATTTTCAGGACATAATTAAAGGTCTACTGAGGTCTAATTGACATTGGAAATATCAAAGAAAAAAATTAATAAGTCAGTATAAATGAAGAACAAAAATCAAAGAAATCGGCGGTACAAAGAGTTAATCGGTAGTATCGAAAAATCTGAAATATAACTCGAAGAGGGGCATTTTGGTCATTTAACACCTAGAGTTGGCTTATGACCTAAATGTCCATGAAAAATAAGTGGTAGTACATTTTAAAAAAATAAATGAAAAATAAGATTAAAGATAAAATGTGATTAGGAGAAATTAAGTGGGAAAATATGAGAATAATTAAAAGCTTAATTATAATATTCTTAATCTACCTTTAGTGGACAATTAGTTGAGCACTAAGTGGGACTATATAAAGCACTTAGAGACAAAAACCAGCCATTCATCATCTTTTTCCTCAAATTTTCATCAAATGCCGAATTCCATTTTCTCCCTAAAGTCCACCATTGTCGTCCATGCAAGAGCTCCAATGGTACATGATCAAGCCATAATTTCTTGCAAGTGTCTTCTATAAACTTGGCCTACACATCATGGGCAACACACAGGCAGCAAAAAGTAGAGAAAATATCAAGGTTTAGCAAGCCCCAAAACAAGGTTAGTGCTAGTTTTTCTTACCTCGCTTAATTAAACTTTGTACTAAGGTTGAGATGAGTTGAATTATTCAAAAATTGGAAGAATTGGATGAGTATTTAATGGTGATTGAATTCAGCAGCCATGGAACCTAAAGAGGTTTGAATTATCTTTACATATATTTGATGGGAAATGATATTGATTAAGGTAATTAGAGGTCCTAGCAAATTATCTTCATGTGTATGTTGAGATTGAGTAATTGAATTAGGATTTTGAAAGAATTGTTGAAGATCTTGGATAATTGTTGAATTAGGACAGCCTTGAGAAGCATGAAAATGGTTAATTTATGCATATAATTTTTGATTAATGATGCTCAATTTATGTGATTATAAGTAGTAGAATTTAATTGTAAGAGTACTTGTGAGGTTGACAATGTGAATTTGGGTTTTGAACAATTTTTGAAGACTTGGACAATTGAGATTGAAATTGGCAGCCTTGGGGTCCATTGGAGAGTGCTAATTTATGAATATAAATATTCAATTATGGTGTAATACATTAGTGGAAGTATATGGCAAATTGTTAAGTGGAATTCATGTGTATTAGTTAGTTATTTCATGTATATATTAGGTTAGTTTTGACTTATTGACTTGAGGCTGTATAATGTACTTTGAGCACTTGTATAAACTGCCCAAATGGACAAAATTGAGATGTGATGAATGATATAGAAGTGCCATGAATTCAAAATTGTAGTTTTAAAAGGAGGAGGAATGACAATTGGAAGTGTTATTTCATGTGCAGGTTGTGTTGTATTGAAAACAGTAGATAAATTGAGCCATATATAAAAATGTGTGACCCCAATTGGTATTAGGCCAATTGGAGGTAAAATTAGACTTGTAATGGACCAATTTTCTTGTAGAAGTTATGCCAAAATTCTGCTTAGAAGTGACCTAAAAGAATAACTAAATCCAGATTGCCTAAAATGTGAACCCAAATTTTTGACTATATGAATAGTAGCTAGTATTTTGGCCATAACTCACTCAAAACTGGTCCAAATGACCTGAAATTTATAACATTGGAAAGCTTAGACATAGGGCTACAACTTTGGTGAAGACTACCAAGCCCAGAAATGCCAATTACCAAGTCAAAAGGATCGCCAAATTTGGGTTACAAAAACTGGCCGAATTGACTTTGACCTAAAAATGACCTAAACTTTGCAATATAAGTGCAACTTGACAAGCAATAGTAAAATGGCCATAACTTGGTCCATAGAACTCCAAATGACATGAAATCAGTATCAAAATTTTAATACGACATAGATCTACAATATTGGTGATTTGACAAAAATCCAGAAATCAAGGGAACTAGGTTAATTAACTTAATTAAGTTGGCACACTAAATCTAGAATTGGCACATTTGACTATATAATCCAGAAATTTCAAATAAGCATATCTCCCACAAGAAGTGTCCAATTTAAATGAGCCATACCAATTTGGAAAGCTAAGAAAGAGACCTAAAACTTTGTTTTAGACAACTTTTTCAAATTATAAATGTATAAGGTCAGAATTTAAGGTCAAATCCATTGACCTAATTAAGGACAATGCCAATATAGGACCTTTGAGTCCAAGTTAACAATTTATCTATAAAGAATTCTATAAAACTTGAAAAATGTTAAGAAAAATTTCTAGTTGTCCCTAAGACATAGAGCAACAATACTTATAAAGAATGCTAGATCTTAATGTGATTACAAACAGTCCAAATAAATCAATAAAGTCAGAACCGAAAATGCCTAAAAAGGAAACTAAAATTTAGATTTGACCTAGTTATGGTTAATTGACAATAACTTGAGCTATACAACTCCAAATGGAGTGATTCAAAAAGGAAATTAAAGAAGACAAAATGAGAAACAATTTAATGAAGAGAAATCTATTAAATTTACACTGTAGCTTGGTCCAATAGGTAGTAAACATTGGCCATGAAATTTGAATTATTACAATGAAATGCAATAAGATTTGAAATGAAATTGGTAACATATATCAACATGTGAGGAGTGAAAAATGGAACAAATTAGTGACATTAAAACTAATTCACCTAGTGTGCATTAATGGTCAACATTATAGGTTGACTAATGAAAGGAATAGTATTAATAAAATTTAATTATTGAACCTTATTATTAGAAACAATTTAAATGAGTACTGAAACACTTTAAATTGTTTATTTTAGTTAGAAAAGATACTGGGAAAGGAAAAGACCCACTAAGTCGAGGCCAAGAGGCGACTCATTAGAGGTTTATGCACAACTAGTTTTTAATTGATTTTGTTCTGAATATTTTATATAATTAAATGACGTTATTTTCCTTGTGCATTATATTTATCAAGTATTGGATTTAATTCAATGATTATTGAAATTATTATAGTATGTATGAATTTAGCTTTATGAAATGGTATTTCAATAAGTATTAAGCATTATTGTGGATTGAATAAATTATGTTTTGGAAAATTTTGATAGAATATGTTTTGAATTGTGATGGGCAATTGCACGAAAAAATACAAATTTATGTTTTTGAATTGTGATGAGCATAAAAATGATTAGATATTGGAATTGACTTTGAATCGAATTGTGTTGTGATTTATGCTCACAAAAAGGACAAAGAGATTCATGATATTGTTTTATATCTTATTATAGATGCTTGATTAGGTTATTACCCATCTCTCTTATTTGTTGAGGAGACAATGGAGTTAGCTTTGTTTTGATTACCATGGTACGTGCATAGGCTTAGATCCTCCTCTTATTAGAGGTTAGATATAAGTTTCTATTTGTTATGGCCCTTTCGGAAGTTTCATTATTGTGATGTGTACTGTGCACGATGATTTGACCTCCCCAACCATAGGGAGTTAGAATCTGATTCGACCTCCCCGACCATAGGGAGTTAGAATCACCCTGAAGATGACCCTTGCGGATTAGTCTTGCATAGTTAATTCATTAGTCTTGCATAAAGAATGGTTTTTGAATAGTAAAGAATTTTGATTTCAAATGGGATTTATGCATAATTGATTTTGTTAGAATTAATCTTTATTTCCATGATTGTTGGAATTACTTTAAATGTCCAGTTGTGATTTAATAAATTGAATTTCTTGCTCAAAGTCATTTTAACTAATTGATTTTGTTGGAATTAATGTTTATTTCCATGATTGTTGGAATTACTTTAAATGTCCAGTTGTGATTTGATAAATTGAATTTCTTGCTCAGTCATTTTAGCTAATGATTTATATTATTGGCAATGAAGATTCTGACTTTTGGAATTTTAATGAATTTTGAGACTTTCAAATTAATTGTTATAATTTTGTCAATGTATATTGTACTATGTTTTAAATTATAGTTGTGCACCACTGATTTTACCACTTAGTGATAGCTTTGTATGCTGTCACAGGTGAAAAGAGCATAGAGCAGTTGAGTAAGCTTCTTTGAAGACACATTCAGATTAGCTCCAGGTATATCATAGGTATACACATGTACATAGATTTTGATGTATGCATATAATAATATGTATGTAAATTATTTGAGCAGTTATATAAAAACTCTTGTAAAATATTTTGGTATGTAATTAAGTGCAAATTATTGTAATGTAAATTTGAGATTTCATTTACCTGTATAGTTTTGTAATATTAATTTTTGAGTCTTGTAATCAATGAAATGTTTCTTTTATGATGAGGTTGGTTTGAAAATGAATTGATTTGATTATTGAGATTTGAATTATGAGAAGAAATGAAGTTTATTGGGGTTGTATTTGAGAAATCTTATTGGGAGTGTTTTCCTTTTCAGGTTTGAAGAACTATTCTCTCAAAATACAGTCGGCACTCTGCCGAAATTTTGAAGAATTTTTATAACACCAGATTTTAATCGATGATTTAAATTTCACGAGAATTGTTTTAAAATCCCTTGTAGCATATTTAATGGGTTACTGGTAGGCGAAGTACGGTAATTCATTAGGTGTGCTACAGGATCATGTTACATCTTACGGAGGGGTAGGGTGTGACAAGGGGACCAGCCCCAGCATCTTTTGCATGTCCGCATTGTCTGAAGTGGCATAAGGGGGAGTATTGGAGAGTGACAAGTGCCTGCCTAAGGTGTGGGTCGACAGAGCATCAGTTAAGGAACTGTCCATGCAGAACTGCTACAGCTGCTCCAATACAAGCAGATAGACCTGCTCCTGCACCTCAAAGGGATAGGAAATCTAGCAAATCTGAGGCAGTGGGACCATCATAGAGACCTGCATCTAAGCCAGCACAAAGGCCAGAGGCTAGAGCACCTGTCAGAGCCTATGCCATAAGAGCTTAGGAGGAGCAAGATGCCCCGGACGTCATCAGGGGTACGTTCTCCCTCTACAATATATCTGTGTAAGCATTGGTGGATCCAGGATCCACTCATTCATACATCTGCATGAACTTACCCGTAGAAAGGGTGATATTAGTAGGGGAGAGTGACTAAGACATTCTGGTCACTAATCCATTGGGCCACAGTGTAGTGGTGAACAAAGTGTACAAAGGTTGCCCTTTAAGGATTCAGGGGTATGAATTCTTAGCAGACCTAATTGAGTAGCCTTTCTATGAGTTTGACGTGATTTTGGGAATGGACTAGTTGTCACATCATCAGGCAATGGTTGATTGTAAATTGAAGAGAATTTCCTTAAAAACTTCTGAAGGTACTAAGATCACAGTTGTGGGGGAAAGGACAGATTTCTTGTCTAATGTCATCTCAGCCATAGTTGTAAGAAAACTGATGAGAAAAGGCTGTAAAGCCTACCTAGCACATGTGGTGGACACTAGGCAGGCTAAGCCAAATCTGTGTGACATACCCATAGTAAGAGACTTCCTAGATGTGTTCCCTGAAGAATTGCCTGGCTTGCCACCAGAAAGGGAAGTCGAATTTGCTATTGAGATACTGCTGGGTACAGCACCAATCTCTATTGCTCCTTATAGGATGGCACCTACTGAGTTAAAGGAGCTGAAAATCCAGTTACAGGAGTTGCTGTATAAGGGGTTCATACGCCCTAGTGTGTCACCATGGGAAGCTCCAGTGCTGTTTGTAAAGAAGAAGGATGGGACTTTAAGGTTATGCATTGATTACCGGAAGTTGAATAAAGTGACAGTGAAGAACAAATATCCGTTGCCTAGAATTGATGATCTGTTTGATCAGTTGAAGGGAGCAGAAGTATTTTCCAACAATGATCTTAGATCAGGGTATAATCAGTTAAGGGTGAAGGATGCAGATGTGCCAAAGACTACAGTCAAGACCCGGTATGGGCATTATGAGTTCCTGGTGATGCCCTTTGGGCTAACAAATGCACTAGAGCATTCATGGACCTTATGAACTGTATCTTCCATCCATACCTAGATCAGTTTGTAGTGGTCTTTATTGATGATATTTTAGTGTATTCCAAGACTAGGGAAGAACATGATGAGCATTTGAGGATTGTTCTGCAAACCCTGAGAGAAAAGAAGATATATGCTAAGTTATCCAAGTGTAACTTCTGATTGAATGAAATTGCATTCCTTGGACACATAATGTCAGCTGATGGGATTAGAGTGGATCCCAAGAAAATAGAAGCACTGATGGAATGGAAGCTTCCCAGAAATACAACTGAGGTCAGAAGTTTCTTGGGGCTAGCTGGGTATTATAGAAGATTTGTGAAGGGATTTTCTTTAATAGCTGCTCCAATGACCAAGTTGTTACACAAGAATGTCAGATTCAACTGGAATGACAAGTGTCAGGCCAGTTTTGAGAAGTTGAAGGCTATGTTAACAGAGGCACTAGTGTTAACACAGCTAGTGTCGGGAAATGGGATCGGGTCACTATAGATTTTGTAAGTGGTCTACCTCTCACCCAGAAGAAGCATGATGCAGTATGGGTGATAGTAGATAGATTGACAAAGTCAGCACACTTTCTGCCAGCTAGGACTGACTACGCACTGGAGAAGTTAGCAGAAATGTATATCAGTGAGATAGTTAGACTGCATGGAATTCCACTTTCCATCATATCTGATCGAGACCCAAGGTTAACATTGAGATTTTGAAAGAAGTTGCATGAATCCTTAGGTACACAACTCCACTTCAGCACAGCTTTTCATCCTCAGACAGATGGGCAATCAGAAAGAGTAATCCAGGTAAATAATTGAAACTGTCACACCCTACCCCTCTGTAAGGCATAACATGATCTCGTAGTATACCTAATAAATTACCAAACTTCGTCTACTGATAATCCATTAAATACACTACAAGGGATTTTAAAACTTTTCTTACTTCTTTTTACAGTGGTGAGCACTTTTGACAGGTATTAAAACTTTTTAACTAAAGTGAAACAAAATAGCAAATTTGAGTATCAATAATTTCTATAAAAATTTTAGCAGAGTACCATCTGTATTTTGAATAAAACAGTTCTTCAAAAACCTGTAAAAAATGCACTTCCAATATATTTCTCAATCCCAAACTCCAATTACAATTCAACACAATAATTTAATCAACATTATCAACTCAGTTCAACGATCTATTTTTCAGTGTTTTCAAAAGATGAGATAAAAGAAATATGTCACAATATTTTTACAAGCCAAAATAATTTACAATTTTAGTTTGCAATTGCTCAAGACCAAGTACAATATACACATACAGTGCACATACATTACAATAAAAACTACACAATATGGTATACTCGATATACCCAGCGAAATCTCAAAATGTGGTACAAGCAGCCTACTCTGCTGCTCTGTCTGTCTGTCTACCTGCGACAGCAATAAAAAAGCTATCGCTGAGTAAAATTTACTCAGTGATGCACAATAACAATTTAAAATGCAGTATGTAAAACTTTTATTGACAATTTACAATCCAAACAATTCACAATTTTTCAAAGCTCATATAACACAAATTTGATCAAACAATTGAATAACACAGTGTTGCCAATCAATAACACAACTTAGGTCATGACACAAATTTTCTGAACATGCCATGTTGTACACCACGATAAGGCATATTCACCCCACTAATCGAAATCAATGAGGGAGGTAGCTAGCTAGATAATGAAACTCATCCACACTCACCTCAGACTAACAAGTCAAAGAGGGAGGAATATAGTCATACTCACCCCATAAATGGAGGAGGAACATAGTAATATTGCCATGCCAAGTGTGAATCAAAACAATTCCAAATCACAATATTTAAATATTTCATACAAACCACAAATCACATTTTAACTCAAAATTTTTATTTGCAAAGTAGGCAACACAATAATTTCCAAATAAAATTTCCAAAGTCAAAATAATAAAAAATTATTCATAACTCGATTCTCCAAATAAATTTTCTGGTAAAAGCAGTGAATATAAAAAGTATTGTGCACAGACCTCTGATATATGCCTCTTGGCCCTGACTCAGTGTTCCTTATGCTTCTTAATATCATTTTCAACTGAAACACACAATTTAAAACGTTTCAGTACTCAATGAATTTGTTTCTAATAATAAAATCTAATATTTAAATTTTCTTGATACTATTCCCTTCAATTCATTTCATTAGTCAACCTATAATGTTGACCCTTAATGCACTCTAACTGAGTTAATTCTAATGTTACCAATATCTCACATTTTATAGCCCTTTAGTGTTGGTACATGTTACCAATTTCATTTCCAAGTATATTGCATTTTATTGCAATTTATCGGATTTCGGTGTACTATTTTGACTTAGCCAGATGACCTAGTTCCCTATGTTTTCGGGTTTCGATCCAAACCACAAACTTGTAGGTCTATGTCTTATTGCACGCAGGAAAAAATTTCAGGTCATTCTGAGTTGTATAGACCAAGATATGGTCAATTTACCAATGCTGGACAGAATGCACTTGTGCTAGTTTTGGTACCTGAACTTGTGCAAGCTATTTGGCTTGGTTCTGGCCATTTCTAGGCTTTGGTGTCTTCATAAGAAGTGTAGATCTATGTCTAAACTATTCGTGGTAAAATTTCAAGTCATTTGGACCAGTTTTGAGTAAGTTATGATCAAAACACTAACTGCTGCCCAAATGGTCAATTTTCAAGCTTCAAGTCACTAATCTGGATTTTGTCATTTTTCAAGTCACCTTCTAGGCAAAATTTAGGTAAGCTTCCTTCATGAAAGTTGGCACATTTTGTGCCTAGTTTCACCTCCAATTGGTCTCATACCAATTGGAATCACACACTTAAGGTTCTAAGCTAAAGTGTACACTGCCCTGTTACACATTATTCAACACTTACTAATTACACATTCAATACTTACCAAGTTTACCTTTCATGCCAATTCTAATTTGGTACCATAACATTAACACACTTTACATCACATTTTGGTCATTTTGGGCAGTTTGTAACCACTCTCAACATACACATTATAACTCAGAATTTGCAAAGTCCAATTACAATAATTTAACCACATGAACATACCTCATTTACATGTCCAAATCCAAACAATTATTCACATACACATGCTGCCACCATAAGCAACATAATTCAACAAACCATTCCATGAAACTACCCATTTATAACCACATTTAAAAGTTGTTGAATTACCCCATTGAACATATCTCCTTCAAATTGCTCTCAAGCTTTTAAAACTTATTGCACCATTACACATACTGTTAATACACATTGTCTAAATCATTTCTATACACATAAACACTCACATCAACATCTTAAACTACCATTAACAAGTAAAAACAAACTAAATATGCTGAGTTCCCATAGCTGCCAAAATGGTGTACCACTATTAAATCATCAAACTTCAAAACTTCTTCCACAAAATAACTCACCACAACATCCACTCAAAGTTTAATGAAATAAGAATGGAAAATACACACTTAACACCTTTGAAGCTTGATCAAACCTTCACTAAGCCTCCTTAAAATTGCTACCAAAATCTTCCTTGCAAGGTGAGGATTAACTTTAAAGAAGGGACTTAGTGGAAAGGATGGCTCAAAATGGGTTGCATGAAGCTTCCTCTCACTCGGCCATGGAGGTTTCTCTCAAGGTACATTCGGCTGGTTGGCTCAAGGTTGAAGAAGATGGAATCTTCTGCCCAAATCTGATTAAAAGTCCACTTTGGTGGTGTTAGTGGAGCACTAAGGTAAGTTTAATATTTATTTAATCAAAGTTTTCACAATTCCCACATTTAACCTCTTTTCTTTTACTATTTAAATTATGGACCACCATTTTAATTTTCATGGTATTTTCAAAGTTTAATATCAATTATTTTTAATGGACATTTAGGTCAAAAGGCAACTTGGAGTGTCAATTGACCACAATGCCCCTATTCGGGTTGCTTTTTGGCTTTTTCGGTAACACCGATTTTTATCGATTTCTTGATTTTTCGTTTTTCTTTATACTAATTATTTAATTTTTATTTGACATTTCTAATACTATTTATTTTTCAATAGATGGTTATTTAAGTCCCAAAAATATTTTCTAGGGTTCCCCGCGGTCCAAGGTTAGTCAACAGCCCACGCCACAACTTCCCGGTGCGGTTACCCATCGGTACGGTTTTGTCCGTTTAGCTTAGTTCCATTTTCTCTATTTTATTTTTCCTTTATTTTTTTCTTGTATTTTCCTCTATTGTATTTCACTACCTTATATCTCCACACTAATATCTAAATATAATTCCAAGCATCCTAGCTGTCCGGATAGACATCACCTAATAAAGAGAACGACTCAGAACATAGGGTGTTACAATTCTCCCCCCCCCCCCTTAAATAAATTTTGTTCATGAAATTTTACCCAATGGCTATCTTACAATATTCACACATTTATTTTCTCTGTTCTATATGATCGTATAATCTTCTTTCCTTTGAATTTGTATAAAACTTTTAACAATCTAATATAACATTTACTTTGTTTATATAGCACTAATCTTTTCTTACTATCGTTCCATCTAATATTTTGATTCATGTTCCCTTTTTGAATGACCATTATGGTCGTATTAGAATTACTTGTCTAATCATGGGTTCTTTAACTATTCTAGTCAACAATCTTACTCACATTCGTAACATTTTTGTTATATCTGAACCAACTGTTTAAATTTTTTTTCTTCCACAACTCTTTTTATCTATTAATATTCTATAGCTTACTTCCTTTTGTACTAAACTATAACCTTTTGATATTCTAACTTTTGAGTTTTAAATCCCTAAGTAGGATTTCCAAAATCATTTCCAACAATAAAATTTTGTCCTGACATAACTATACCAATACAGATGTCATTGGCAACTATTCTCATCTTGGCGCACTATCAGTAGTACGTAGCTCTACACAATAATCTCAAGTCAGTACTGTAATCTGCAGCTTACAGTATAAACATCAAGAACATTGCATAGTTACTACGATACATTCCAATAGACAAAATTTTCCTATATTTTATCCTTTTCGAATTTACTGATATTCGAATCTTATTCTGATTATAATATCCATTGACAATTACTAACTGTAACATCTTTGTCCTTATCTAGAGCAATTCCATTACTGTAACTTACTTTTAGATAACTGAATTTTTTTTTTATACGAGGGACAGTAGGAAGGCAAACAATACTGGCACTAACATAAAAGTATCCAGACCCCAGGTCAAACAATACATATATTGTAACACCCCTATTTGCATAGCCTGGTATATTTTACTATTCTAGTGACAGAGTCGGTCCAGACAATTAAGAGGATTAGAACTATGTCTAAAACACCTAGAAAAGCCTTGATTGAAAATAAATAGTGATTACCAAATAGAAAAGTAAAAATAAGAAAAATAGAACATAAAAGGTTAAATGAGCCGAGAGTCACAACAATGGGTGACCTTCTCGGGAAGTGATTGTAAGGTCAGTCTAATTTTAATTTATGGACCTATGGCCAAGAAAGAGATAAGCAATTCATATATGACCAACAAGGTCATTTAAAAAAAAAGACTACAAAGGAAAATAATTGCTAAAACAACAGCAAGAAAAGACTAAAATATTCTAAACTAAACTGAAGGTTGCATCAAATGATCAAGAGATTTGATAAGAAAAGAGTAAAACTAAGTTCTCACCCATAAGATCATACGAGGTCCTAGGAAGAGTGGATCCACTAGCACATAGATTTGCTTACCTCTAAAATTGAAATGAATTTGAATCTAACTTATGACAGAAGCTCATAAGAAACCTGGCACACGAGGTGAGCAATCGATGAGTAAATAGTATTGGTTAAAGTGCTAAAGAACCATCATTCAGGCCAGGAAGCTACTTAGGAGCATGAATAGGACATGAGGAGACAACACCCACAACTGTTCAGAGATTGAAATCAGGTAAAATTTCGAAACGAAATTTATTTTAAGGGGGGAGAATTGTAACACCCCTATTTGCATAGCCTGATATATTTCACTATTCCAGTGAGCAGAGTTGGTCTGGACAATTAAGAGGATTAGAACTATGTTTAAGACACCTAGAAAAGCCTTGATTGAAAATAAATAGTGATTACCAAATAGAAAAGTAAAAATAAGAAAAACAAAATATAAAAGGTTAAATGAGCCGAGAGTCACAGCGATGGGTGACTTTATCGGGAAGTGACTGCGAGGTCAGTCTAAACTCAAATTTCGAACAGGAAAATGTGATGCTGCGGTCTTTAGGACTATTGCGAACACAGTGGAAAAGAGAAAATCATGAAAAATAATTGTTAAGCCGGTCAAATAATTAGGTCAAGGATCCAGAAGAAATATTGAATTATTTACAAACTGGGTCGAACCAGCGATGGGCAATTTGGTCAATTGACCCCTAGAGCTGACTCCTGACCTAACTGTCCAATAAAATCGAAGAAACGAAAATTTCAGAATCAAAAATAAGTTAAAAAACTATTGAAAAATTAAAGAAAAAGAAAAAGAATAAAAATGGGACATATTACATCATGATGATGACATCATATATGATGTCAAAATTAATTTTAATTTTTCAACCTTTTTGACCAAGTTAAATAGCCAAATAATTACATAAACAAAAAAGAAAAAAAAAGTTAAAAGAAAATAAGGATTAATGACATCATAAAGCTATAATTAAAATTTAGGAAATTGTGGGATAAATACTATACAAAAGGGACCAATTAAAATTAAAGGATAAAAAAAAAAAGTAAAAACTCAAATTTTTCTTCTTCTTCACCCGTCACTCCCTCTCTCCCATTTCTCTCTCTCTCATTTTCTCTTCATTTCCACCATTTTTGGACTTAGAAAGCTTGATTTTCTCTAGTTTCTTTCCATAAGTTTCTTAAACTCCAACACAAAATCAAACTCTTAGACTAAGATACATCACTTGGGAATAAAAAGGAAGAATGAAATTAAAGATTGGAGAAGAAGAAAATTTGCTTAAATAAGGTAAGCCAATTTTCTCACCATATGCATGGTCTATACATGAAATATAATTGAAATTGATGAAATTATGTAAAGAAACTTGGAAATTTATTCATGTATGGACTTATGGGAAATTTGGCAGCCATGGGAATAGTGGGGTTTATGGTGTTTTAGTAGAATTAAATGTGTAATTAGGCTTAAGGGACTAAGGATAAATGATTGGTATGTTTAGATTTCATGAAATGTGGTAAATGCAAAATTAGGGTTCTTGACCTAGGATTTGAGAGGCAAAAATATGAGAATTGGTCAAATGGTGTGTTTGACCTTGTTTGAGATCGAAAATGGTCATTTATGACCAATTGAGATGTGTTGGAAGTGTTAGAAGTGAGTTTAAATTCGGATTGAAAATGGTCATGCTGCAGGCAACAGGACTAAGGTCCCTTTGAGGGACCAAAACTGAAAATTTACAAGTCCAATTGGTATGAGGCCAATTGGGAATGAAAATAGACACAAAATGGAACATTTTTCATTTAGGAATCATGCCCAAAAAGTTACCAAAACCTAGTGAACAAATTGACCAAATTCGGAATTGGCAATCTGACCTGTACAAAAATGACCAAATAAACAGTATTTGTTCATTTGGCCATAACTTGAGCTAGGCAGGTCTAAATGACCTGAACTTTTACCAGTGGACAGCTGAGGTATAGACCTAAAACTTTTATGAAGAACACAAACCCAAATTATGCCCTTAACCAAGTCATTTGGCTACCCAAATTTGGTGACCTAAAACTGCCAGAACCAGTTTGGTACCCAGAAATCTGGGTTAAGTCCAATCCGGCAGCCATGATTCAAATGGCTATAACTTGAGTTACAAAACTCCAAATGGAGTGATTCAAAAAAGAGAATAAAGTTAAGACAATAGGGAATATTTTCTTTGAAGAAAGTTTTGCCAAATTCTAATAGAAAAATGACTAATGGAGCAGTGCAACATAAGACACCAAAACTGAAAATTTGTAAATTTGCCTAAAAGACTTAGATTTTGAGTAAACAACCAAAACCAACAAATTTAGAAACCAAAATGTGCTATGTGGGAGAAATTAGAATTCCCATACCTATTAAGCATTAGAAAGTCAACAAATTGACTTAAATAGTATCATGAATAGTAACCCCGAAATACAAATTTTAAAGAACGTCAAGTTTAGCATATTAAAGCTAGGTATGAGTAGATTTGAATTTATTTTGGAGTTATAATAAATGGTGATACTGAAACACTGTGAAACTGTGTGTTTTAGTGGAAAAGAATACTAGGAAAGAACCCGAGACATCGATTCAAGGCCGAGAGGCGACTCGTATGAGGTTTGTGCACAACTAACTATTTTGTTACTTTTCACTTCTAAATTGATTTCAACAAGTTTATTTTATGATTTATAATTTTGTTGTGTTGAGGATTTTTATTTGTTGAATGAAATTGTATAAATTAAATGTAAATTTTCTTATGCATTTAAAGATTTATTGCATGGTTTTGAGGATTGTAAATTTTAAGTTTGATGTGTTGCCTACCTTGAGCATGAATTTATGATGATTAAATATGTTGATGATTTGTAAACACTTTATAAATAGAAATTATTTTGAATATGATTTGAAACCACAGTTGACATGGCAAAATTGTTGTGAATTCTCATTAGCTTGTCTAGTGAGATATCTCCTCCACTAGATGGGACGAGTTCCTTCCTCTCTGGCTTGCCAATTGGGGAAGAGTTTGAATGAGTACTCATATATACTAGCTAGTCTTTGTTCCTCCCTTTTAGCCTCGGCTATTGGGAGATTGTGAAATGTCATGGTGTACAATACGGCATCTATTTGAATTTTGGGTCATGGGTTCAACTGCGTGAATTGTTGGCAACGCCCTTTAAATTATGCATAGTTTGATAAATTATGGTTGAAATAAATAATTTGTCAGTGATTCAAAATATTTTTGTATTGTTTCGGGATTTAAAAGAAATGTAGATAAATAGTTACTATTTGATCAAAATGTTATTCAAATGAATAATTTGCATGAATGAAAATATTAATTTCTGAATATTATAAATTTTAAAGAATTTAGAAATTTTAAAATTTATTTGTTATGAATTGTCAAGCATAACTTGTATTAAGTTTTAAATTATTAGTTTGTGCACCACTGAGTTCACCACTCAGCGATAGCTTTGTATGCTGTCGCAGGTAAAAGAAAATATAAAGCAGTTGAACAAGATTACTAAAAGGCATAATGAGACTATCTTCGAGTATATCATAGGTATACCCTTGTACTTTAGATTTTGATGTAATTCTATAATTGTATGTATGAAATTTACTTTGAGCAGTTGTACCAACTCTTTTGTAATATATTTTTGGATTGTAATGAAATACAAATTATTATAAGGTTATCTTGGGATTTTACGTATTTATAAAGTTTTGTACTACTAAATTTTTTATGATCCCATGAATGTAAATATTAATTTTGTTGCCTTAATGAGATGTTTCGTTGTTTGATTTAATTTAAACTGTGTATTAAGTTGCTTGTATTGATTTGTGAAATGAGATTGAATAATGGAGTTGTGATTGAGAAAATATTGGGAGTATCTTTATTTTCAGGTTTTGTAGAACTGTTTTCTCAAAATACAGATAGCACTCTGCCGAAATTTTTGTAAAAATTGCGGAGATTTTAAAAATCTAAAAATTTGATTTATGTTTGGACTTTAAATAAAGGTTTTTAATATCTGAAAAAAAAATTTACCCACCAATTTAAAAATGAACGAAAATTATTTTAAAATCCCTTGTAATATATTTAATGGGTTACCGGTAGGCGAAGTACGGTAATTCATTAGGTGTACTACGGGAGCATGTTACATCTTACAAGGAGTAGGGTGTGACATGTTTTAGTGGTATCAGAGCAAAGGTTTTAAAGTAAATTTTGAACTGTGAATTTGAAATATTTTTCGATAACATTTTTCAATAAGTACAACTACTCAAATATTTGATGCATATAGTACATTTACATCATAAATATGAACTAAGGAGGAGAAATCTCCTTGTGTTGGTTGTACAGGAAATAGAAAAAAAAATCCTGTGAATATATATGGACAAGGGGGATAAAACAGTAGAGCAGTCTGATACAGCTAACGTACAAGGAGAGGCCCCAGTTTCGCAGAGCGTTGGAGGTCCAACTGCACCGGTCCCTCCTATATAAATTACTGCACAAACGGCTCCACAGATGGCCATGTTCTTTCAGCAAATAGCTGATAATCTGTTAGCCTAGGCCCAAGTACAAACCCAACCCCCTCAAGAGCAGCATGAAAAAGAGAAAAGTGGGAAACCCATCGGTCAAAGTTCGAGTAGTAATTTGGGAAAGAGAAAAGATTTTGAGAGACCTCGAGCTCCTAAGTATGACAGAGGCGGATCTTCAGGGCAGAAGCAATCAAGAACCATTCATCAAAGAACCAGAAGTTCCTACCCTATCCATATCTGTGACGTTTATGGAAAATTTCATGGGGGTATTTGCCATAGGGTCACTGGAGCCTGCTTCAATTGTGGTGGAATTGGACATTTCGCCCGAGATTATACTAGCGCATGTCAATTTATGCTACATACTACACCAGAGGAATCAGTTTAAGATTCTAATTTTAGAGGCTCATTAATAGTTAGTAGGGGCAGAGGTAGAAGTGAGACAACACTTCGAGTAATCCTCACACAATGGACCAACCCGAGCAGAGGAATACATTAGAAAGAGGGAATGCCATGCATTGAGGTGAAGAAGCAGAGACTTCAGATGTAGTTGCCGGTATGTTCTTAACTTGTGAAAGGAATAATTATGTACTATTTAATTCTGGCTCTACTTGTTTATATGCTAATGCTAAAATTATATGTTCTACTACTATTCCCTTGCATGGAGATAAATTTTAATGTGTTAGTAATTAGTCTTTTAGGATAAGAATTGCGATAATAAGCGTGATTGGAATTAATTTTGGAAAAGTTTCTAGTGTGAGACATCTCCTAGACTACGATAAATTATAAAGTTAATTAGTAAGCCTAATTAGGTAAGGCAAGAGGACCAAAAAGTAAGTTATAGCAATATATCTGCCCTAGATGGAAGTAAAGGTACTACTATTGATAAATGTCAGTAAGTACCATAATCAAAATAAGTTTAAGATATTAGTGGATTTGAAAGAAATAAGACATAAGGAAGTTTGATCTATTGGGATGTATCGTAGTAACTATGCAATATTCTTGATGTTTGTGCTATAAGCTGTAGATTACAGTACTGACTTGAGATTTATTATGTAGAGCTATGTACTACTCAATAGTACATAAGGATAAGAATAGTTATAAATGACTTTTGCTCTGGTACAAATATACCAGAATAGAGTTTTATTACTAGAACTGAGTTTGAAAATCCTAATTCGGGATTTAAAACTCTATAATTAGAATATCAAAAGATCATGGTTGCAAGGTAGTGAGAGTTAAAGACTTCGTTACCCTAGCATGAATTACAATACATCAAGAATTGTTATGGGACTAGAGATTTTATCATGGTAAAAATTTAAAAATAACACCTATAGGGCTAAGTCATCCAGTCTCTGATATGGGGTTTATAGTTGTTTTGATATTGCAATGGATCTTTTGCTCAAAGTTTAGTAAGGAACAATATTTTATTTATGTAGCAGTAAGACACAAAATATAATTTTGTTCCCCTAGAAGAGACAGGATGCTATGGATGACAATTATAACTTATAAAACAGTTAAGAAATGATATTCTACTGATAACAGTAATTCGATGGGAACTAGTTGGCCAGGTATTCTTTAGGAAGAGCACAATTTTATTGTGCGGATCATAAGAATTAGATTAGAATTCAAGTGAAACTTTTGAATAGCATGGGAAACAGGAGAGTCCGATAGACTCCCTTCTTAAGATTAAAGAATTGTTTATGGTTGAAAAAAAAAGGGTAATGATCGCAAACCAGCGGAAAATAAGCTATAGAATATTGATAGATAAAAGAGTTGTGGAAGTAAAAAAATTAGAATAGTTAGTGCGAATGTAATAAAGAAACGTTATGAATATTAGTTAAAGTGTTGACTAGAATGGTCAGAGGACCAAATCAAAGTAATATTGAAGTATAGTTGATTTATTAGGGATGATAAGAGGTGTTAAATCATGACTCGACAGTCAAGTTAAAAAAGAAGATAAGATTGAGGAATAAAATAATTAAAGTTAAGCTATGGAAAAAAAAAAACAAATAGAACAGTAAGAAATGAGAAAAACACTAGATGAGGAATTGCCAGCAGGGCAAACAACCTACTTAAGAAGCGTAACGATATCACGAACTATTTTTTCAAGAAGGAAATAAGTTAAACAAAAGCGAACAAGATAGTGCAAAATGGCACATAGGCCTTGGTCATAAATGGAAATGGTAAAATAATAGTTATGGACCTATGGCCAAGAAAGAGATAAGCAATTCATATATGACCAACAAGGTCATTTAAAAAAAAAAAAAACAGACTACAAAGGAAAATAATTGCTAAAACAACAGCAAGAAAAGACTAAAATATTCTAAACTAAACTGAAGGTTCCATCAAATGATCAAGAGATTTGATAAGAAAAGAGTAAAACTAAGTTCTCACCCATAGGATCATACGAGCTCCTAGAAAGAGTGGATCCACTAGCACACAGATTTGCTTACCTTTAAAATTGAAATGAATTTGAATCTAATTTATGATAGAAGCTCATAAGAAACTTGGCACACAAGGTGAGCAATCGATGAGTAAATAGTATTGGTTAAAGTGCTAAAGAACCATCATTCAGGCCAGGAAACTACTTAGGAGCATGAATAGGACATGAGGAGACAGCACCCACAACTGTTCAGAGATTGATACCAGGTAAAATTTTGAGATGAAATTTATTTTAAGGGGGGAGAATTATAACACCCATATTTGCATAGCCTGGTATATTTCACTATTCCGGTGAGCAGAGTCAGTGCGGACAATTAAGAGGATTAGAACTATGTTTAAGACACCTAGAAAAACCTTGATTGAAAATAAATAGTGATTACCAAATAGAAAAGTAAAAATAAGAAAAACATAACCTAAAAGGTTAAATGAGCCGAGAGTCACAACGATTAGTGACCTTCTTGGGAAGTGACTGCGAGGTCAGTCTAAACTCAAATTTCGAAACGGAAAATGTGACGCTGTGGTCCTTAGGACTATTGCGAACACAGTGGAAAAGAGAAAATCATGAAAAATAATTGTTAAGCTGGTCAAAGAATTAGGTCAGAGATCCAGAAGAAATATTGAATTATTTGCAAACTGGGTCGAACCGGCGATAGGCAATTTGGTCAATTGACCCCTAAAGCTGACTCATGACCTAACTGTCCAATAAAATCGAAGAAATGAAAATTTCAGAATCAAAAGTTAAATTAAAGAACTATTGAAAATTTAAAGAAAAAGAAAAAGAATAAAAATGGGACTTATTACATCATGATGATGACATCATACATGATGTCAAAATTAATTTTAATTTTCCAACCTTTTTGACCAAGTCAAATAGCAAAATAATTACATAAAAAAAAGAAAAAAAAAAGAGAAAAGAAAATAAGGATTAATGACATCATAAAGCTATAATTAGAATTTAGGAAATTATGGGATAAACACAATACAAAAGGGACCAATTAAAATTAAAGGATAAAAAAAAAAGTAAAAACTCAAATTTTCTTCTTCTTCACCTGTCACTCCCTCTCTCCCATTTCTCTCTCTCTCATTATCTCTTCATTTCCACCATTTTTGGACTTAGAAAGCTTGATTTTCTCTAGTTTCTTCCCATAAATTTCTTAAACTCCAACACAAAATCACACTCTTAGACTAAGATACATCACTTAGGAATAAAAAGGAAGAAGGAAATTCAAGATTGGAGAAGAAGAAAAATTACTTAAATAAGGTAAGCCAATTTTCTCACCATATGCATGGTCTATACATGAAATATAATTGAAATTGATGAAATTATGTAAAGAAACTTGGAAATTTATTCATGTATGGACTTATGGGAAATTTGGCAGCCATGAGAATAGTGGGGTTTATGGTGTTTTAGTAGAATTAAATGTGTAATTAGGCTTAAGGGACTAAGGATAAATGATTGGTATGTTTAGATTTCATGAAATGTAGTAAATACAAAATTAGGGTTCTTGACCTAGGGTTTGGGAGGCAAAAATATGAGAATTGGTCAAATGGTGTGTTTGACCTTGTTTGAGATGAAAAATAGTCATTTATGACCAATTGAGATGTGTTGGAAGTGTTAGAAGTGAGTTTAAATTCGGATTGAAAATAGTCATGCTGTAGGCAGCAGGACTAAGATCCCTTTGAGGGACCAAAACTGAAAATTTATAAGTCCAATTGGTATGAGGCCAATTGGGAATGAAAATAGACACAAAATGGAACATTTTTCATTTAGGAATCGTGCCCAAAAAGTTACCAAAACCTAGTGAACAAATTGACCAAATCCGGAATTGGCAATCTGACCTGTACAAAAATGACCAAATAAATAGTATTTGTTCATTTGGCCATAACTTGAGCTAGGCAGGTCTAAATGACCTGAACTTTTACTAGTGGACAGCTGAGATATAGACCTAAAAATTTTATGAGGAACAAAAACCCAAATTATGCCCTTAACCAAGTCATTTGGCCACCCAAAGTTAGTGACCTAAAACTGCCAGAACCAGTTTGGTACCCAGAAATCTGGGTTAAGTCCAATCCGGAAGCCATGATTCAAATGTCTATAACTTGAGTTGCAAAACTCCAAATGGAGTGATTCAAAAAAGAGAACAAAGTTAAGACAATAGAAAACATTTTCTATGAAGAAAGTTTTGACAAATTCTAACAGAAAAATGACCAATGGAACAGTGCAACATAAGACACCAAAACTGAAAATTTACAAATTTAACGAAAAGACTTAGATTTTGAGTAAACAACCAAAACCAACAAATTTAGTAAGGAAAATGTGGTATGTGGGAGAAATTAGAATTTCCATACCTATTAAGCATTAGAAAGTCAATAAATTGACTTAAATAGTGTCATAAATAGTAACCCCGAAATACAAATTTTAAAGAACGTCAAGTTTAGCATATTAAAGCTAGGTATAAGTAGATTTGAATTTATTTTTGGAGTTATGATAAATGGTGATGCTGAAACATTGTGAAACTGTGTGTTTCAGTGGAAAAGAATATCGGGAAAGAACCCGAGACATCGAGTCAAGGCCGAGAGGCGAGTCATATGAGGTTTGTGCACAACTAACTATTTTGTTACTTTTCACTTCTAAATTGATTTGAACAAGTTTATTTTATGATTTATAATTTTGTTGTGTTGAGGATTTTTATCTGTTGAATGAAATTGTATAAATTAAATGTAAATTTTCTTATGTATTTAAGGATTTATTGCATGGTTTTGAGGATTGTAAATTTTAAATTGATGTGTTGCCTACCTTGAGCAAGAATTTATGATGATTAAATATGTTGATGATTTGTAAACACTTTGTAAATAGAAATTGTTTTAAATATGATTTGAAACCACAGTTGACATGGCAAAATATGTTGTGAATTCTCATTAGCTTGTCTAGTGAGATATCTCCTCTACTAGATGGGGCGAGTTCCTTCCTCTCTGGCTTGCCAGTTGGGGAAGAGTTTGAATGAGTACTCATATATACTAGCTAGTCTTTGTTCCTCCCTTTTAGCCTCGGCTATTGGGAGAGTGTGAAATGTCGTGGTGTACAACACGACATCTATTTGAATTTTGGGTCATGGGTTCAACTGTGTGAATCAACGCCCTTTAAATTATGCATAGTTTGATAAATTGTGGTTGAAATAAATAATTTGTTAGTGATTCAAAATATTTTTGTATTGTTTTGGGATTTAAAAGAAATGTAGATAAATAGTTACTATTTGATCAAAATGTTATTCAAATGAATAATTTGCATGATTGAAAATATTAATTTTTGAATGTTATAAATTTTGAAGAATTTAGAAATTTTAAATTTTATTTGTTATGAATTGTCAAGCATAACTTGTATTAAGTTTTAAATTATTAGTTTGTGCACCACTGAGTTCACCACTCAACAATAGCTTTGTATGCTGTCGCAGGTAAAAGAAAATATAAAGCAGCTAAGCAAGATTACTAAAAGGCATAGTGAGACTATCTTTGGGTATATCATAGGTATACCCTTGTACTTTAGATTTTGATGTAATTCTGCAATTGTATGTATAAAATTTACTTTGAGCAGTTGTACCAACTCTTTTGTAATATATTTTTGGATTGTAATGAAATACAAATTATTATAAGGTTATCTTGAGATTTTACGTATTTATAAAGTTTTGCACTACTAAATTTTTTATGATCCCATGAATATAAATATTAATTTTGTTACCTTAATGAGAGGTTTCATTGTTTGATTTAATTTAAACTGTGTATTGAGTTGCTTTTGTTGATTTGTGAAATGAGATTGAATAATGGAGTTGTGATTGAGAAAAATATTGGGAGTATCTTTATTTTCAGGTTTTGAAGAACTGTTTTCTCAAAATACAGACAGCACTCTACCGAAATTTTTGTAAAAATTGCTGAGATTTTAAATATCTAAAAATTTGATTTATATTTAGACTTTAAATAAAGGTTTTTAATGTATGAAAAAAAATTTTACCCACCAATTTAAAAATGAACGAAAATTATTTTAAAATCCCTTGTAATATATTTAATGGGTTACCGGTAGGCAAAGTATGGTAATTCATTAGGTGTACTACGGGAGCATGTTACATCTTACGAGGAGTAGGGTGTGACATATATATATATATATATATATATATATATATATATATATATATATATATATATATATATATATATATCTTAGTTACTAGTCGAAAAAGTACCAGCAACAATGTCAAAAGTCTCAGCCTCTTCTCTCTGTCTCATTGCATAGACTCTGACCGGAGCACTGCCTTGCTCTGACTGATTCACTGTACCTTGGTTGCTTGATGGACTACCTCTACCCCTACCTCTACCTCTGCTAGGTGGTTGTGAACCTCTAGTGACATGATTCTGAACTGACCCTTCAGCAGTAGTAGAAGGTGGCCCAACTCTACGGGCACTGGTGCAGTCCTTGGCAAAGTGTCCTGTGCCTCCACAATTATAACAGGTTCCTATGGCCTTGTAGCATACCCCACCATGATTTCTACCACAAGTTTCACATTGTTGGGGAGGGTAGGAAATTCTAGTTATTCGACGACTGGACCTTGGTGGTCTCTGCCCTGATGATCCGCCTCTGTCATATTCCTGAGCTCGAGGCTCCTCAAATTCTTTTCTCTTCCCCAAATTACTGCTCAAGCTCTGACCCATAGGTTTCTCCCTATTCTCTATTTCACACTGCCTTTGTAGGGGTTGGGTTTGTACTTTGGCTTGGGCTGACAGATTATCAGCCATTTGTTGAAAGAAAGTGGCCATTTGCTGGGCTATTTGTACAGTAATTTGTACAGGTGGGGTTGGTAAAGTCGAGCTTCCGACTCTCTGAGGGGCTGGGGCATCCCCTTGTACCTCAGCCTCTATTGATTGATCAACTGAACGGCCCTCTTCTTCCATAGTCAATTAAAGGATATTACACCTCCCGAACAAATAACATAAGAAGATTTCCTCCTGTTAGTGCATATTTATAATGTAATGTACTATATGTATCAAACAATGACATTGAGCAGTTGTACTATGAAGAAAGAATATTCAAATTACAGGTCAAAACAAAATTTAAAAGCTTGCTCTGATACCACTAAAACATGTCACACCCTACTCCTCTGTAAAGCATAACATGATCCTGTAGTATACCTAATGAATTACCAAACTTCGTCTGTTGATAATCCATTAAATACACTACAAGGAATTTTAAAACTTTTCTTACTTCTTTTTACAGTGGTGAGCACTTTTGATAGGTATTAAAAGTTTTTAACTGAAGTGAAACAAAATAACAAATTTAAGTATCAATAATTTCTGTAAAAATTTTGGCAGAGTGCCATCTGTATTTTGAGAAAAACAGTTCTTCAAAAACCTGCAAAAAAAAAATATTTCCAATATATTTCTCAATCCCAAACTCCAATAACAATTAAACACAATAATTTTCTCAACATTATCAACTCAGTTCAACAATCAATTTTCCAATGTTCCCAAAAGATGAGATAAAAGAAATACGTCACAATATTTTTACAAGCCAAAATAATTTATATTTTTAGTTTATAACTGCTCAAGACCAAGTACAATATATACATACAGTGCACATACAATACAATAAAAACTACAAGATATGGTATACTTGATATACCCGGCGAAATCTCAAAATTTGGTACAAGCAGCCTACTCTGTGCTCATCCTGTCTGTCTACTCACGACAAGAATGAAAAAGCTATCGCTGAGTAAAATTTACTCAGTGGTGCACAATAACAATTTAAAATGTGGTATGTAAAACTTTTATTGACAATTTACAATCCAAACAATTCACAATTTTTCAAAGCTCATATAACACAAATTTGATCAAATAATTGAATAACACAGTGTTGCTAATCAATAACACAACTTAGGTTATGACACAAATTTTCCGAACATGCCATGTTGTACACCACGACAAGGCATACTCACCCCACTAATCGAAATCAATGAGGGAGGTAGCTAGCTAGATAATGAGTACTCATCCACACTCACCTCAGACTGGCAAGTCAAAGAGGGAGGAATATAGTCATACTCACCCCATAAATGGAGGAGGAACATAGTAATATTGCCATGCCAAGTGTGAATCAAAACAATTTTAAATCACAATATTTAAATATTTCATACAAACCATAAATCACATTTTAACTCAAAATTTCCATTTGCAAAGTAGGCAACACAATAATTTTCAAAGTCAAAACAATAAAAAATTATTTATAACTCAATTCTCCAAATAAATTTTCTGGTAAAAGCAGTTAATATAAAAAGTATTGTGCACAGACCTCTGATATCTGCCTCTTGGCCCTGACTCAGTATTCCTTATGCTTCTCAATTTCATTTTCAACTGAAATACACAATTTAAAGTATTTTAGTACTTAATGAATTTGTTTCTAACAATAAAATCTAATATTTAAATTTTCTTGGTACTATTTCCTTCAATTCATTTCATTAGTCAACCTATAATGTTGACCCTTGATGCACCCTAAGTGAGTCAATTCTAATGTTACCAATATTTCACATTTTATAGCCTTTTATTGTTGGTATATGTTACCAATTTCATTTCCAAGTGTATTGCATTCTATTGCAATTTACCGGATTTCGTTGTACTATTTTGACCTAGCCGGACAACCTAGTTTCCTCGGTTTTCGGGTTTCGGTCCAAACTAAAAACTTGTAGGTCTATGTCTTATTGCACACGGGGCAAAATTTCAGGTTATTGTGAGTTGTATAGACCAAGATATAGTCAATTTACCAATGCTGGACAGAATGTACTAAAATGGCAGGCTTAGGTCATTTTTAGGTCACTTTTGGTTCGGCTAGTTTTAGTACCTAAATTTGTGTAAGATATTTGGCTTAGTTCTGACCATTTCTGGGCTTTGGTGTCCCCATAAGAATTGTAGATCTATGTCTAAACTATTCATGGTAAAAATTTCAGTTCATTTGGACCTGTTTTGAGTAAGTTATGGTCAAAACACTAACTGCTGCCCAAATGGTCAATTTTCAAGCTTCAAGTCACTAATCTGGATTTGGTCATTTTTCAAATCACCTTCTAGGCAAAATTTAGGTAAGCTTCCTTCATGAAAGTTGGCACATTTTGTGCCTAGTTTCACCTCCAATTGGTCTCATACCAATTGGAATCACACACTTAAGGTTCTAAGCTAAAGTGTACACTGCCCTGTTACACATTATTCAACACTTACCAATTACACATTCAATACTTACCAAGTTTACCTTTCATGCCAATTCTGATTTGGTACCAAAACATTAACAAACTTTACAACACATTTTGGTCATTTTGGGCAGCTTGTAACCACTCTCAACATACACATTATAACTCAGAATTTTCAAAGTCCAATTATAATAATTTAACCACATGAACATATCTCATTTACATGTCCAAATCCAAACAATTATTCACATATACTTGCTGCCACCATAAGCAACATAATTTAACAAACCATTCCATGAAACTACCCATTTCTAACCACACTTAAAAGTTGCCGAATTACCCCATTGAACATACCTCCTTCAAATTTCTTTCAAGCTTCCAAAACCAATTGCACCATTACACATATTGTTAATACACATTGTCTAAATCATTTCTATACACATAAACACTTACATCAACATCTTAAACTACTATTAATAAGTAAAAACAAACTAAATATGCTGAGTTCCCATGGCTGCTGAAATGTTGTACCACCATTAAATCATCAAACTTCAAAACTTCTTCCACAAAACAACTCACCACAACATCCACTCAAAGTTTAATGAAACAAGAATGGAAAATACACACTTACCACCTTTGAAGCTTGATCAAAACTTCACTAAACCTCCTTAAAATTGCTACCAAATTCTTCCTTGCAAGGTGAGTATTAACTTTAAAGAAGGGACTTGGTGGAAAGGATGGCTCAAAATGGGTTGCATGGAGCTTCCTCTCACTCGGCCATGGAGATTTCTCTCAAGGTACATTCGGCTGGTTGGCTCAAGGTTGAAGAAGATGGAATCTTCTGCCCAAAGCTGATTAAAAGTCCACTTTGGTGGTGTTAGTGGAGCACTAAAGTAAGTTTAATATTTGTTTACTCAAAGTTTTCACAATTTCCACATTTAACCTCTTTTCTTTTACTATTTAAATTATTGACCACCATTTTAATTTTCATGATATTTTCAAAGTTGAATATCATTTATTTTTAAGGGAAATTTAGGTCAAAAGGCAACTTGGGGTGTCAATTGACCACAATACCCCTATTCGGGTTGCTTTTTGGCTTTTTCGGTAACACTGATTTTTATCGGTTTCTCGATTTTTCATTTTTCTTTGTACTAATTATTTAATTTTTCTTTGACATTTCTAATACTATTTATTTTTCAATAGATGTTTATTTAAGTCCCAAAAATATTTTCTAGGGTTCCCCGCGGTCCAAGGTTAGTCAACAGCCCACGCCGCAACTTTCTGGTGTGGTTACCCATCGGTACGGTTTTGTCCATTTAGCTTAGTTCCATTTTCTCTCTTTTATTTTTTCTTTATTTTTTTTCTTGTATTTTCCTTTATTGTATTTCACTAGCTTATATCTCCACACTAATATTTAAATATAATTCCAAGTATCCTAGCTATCCGGACAGACACTGTCACCGGAATAGTAGAACACACTACCGAACATAGGGGTGTTACAGAAACCAATTGAATTAATACAAATATTGAACTGAAATGATAATAATAACATAAAATATATGTCAGGTCCTTGAGGATATGCTGAGGAGTTGTGTCATTGAGTTTGAGGGAAGTTAGGATAGATACCTCCCATTAGTAGAATTTGCATACAACAATAGCTACCAAGCTAGCATCCAAATGGCCCCATATGAAGCACTGTATGGGAGGAAATATAGAGCTCCAGTGTGTTGGACTGAATTGGGTAAAGATAAACTGGTAGGACTAGACCTGGTGAAACAGACTGAGGAGAAAGTAAAACTAATCAAAGCCAATCTGAAGGTTGCCTCAGACAGACAAAAATCTTATGCCGACCTGAAGAGAAAAGAAATAGAATATGCAGTTGGCGACGAAGTGTTCCTCAAGGTGTCACCATGGAAGAAGGTACTAAAGTTTGGAAGAAAAGGTAAGTTAAGCCCTAGGTTCATTAGCCTATATGAAGTCATTGAACGTATGGGTCTAATGGCCTACAGGCTTGCTTTACCACCAGAGCTGGACAAGATCCACAATGCATTCTACGGATCTATGCTAAGAAGATACAGCTCAGATCCTTCACATGTCATCTCCATGGAAGAAATAGAAGTACAACTGGATTTGACATATAAAAAATAACCCATACGGATCCTGGCTTGGGAAGTGAAAGAGTTAAGGATTAAGCAGATTCCACTGGTGAAAGTGCTTTGGAGGCACCACAACACCGAAGAGGCAACTTGGAAAAGTGAAGAGACAATGAGGCAACAGTTCCCTCAACTGTTTACATCAAGTAAATTTCGAGGACGAAATTTTTATTAGAAGAGAAGAGTTGTAACACCCTCACTGTAGCAATTCTGTGCATTCTACTATTCAGGTGACCGGTGTCAGTCCGAATAGCTAGAACGACTGGACAAATATTTAAACTAAAGTGAGGAACCATAATTAACTCAAATATTAATAAGAAGAATTAAGGAAAAATTTTAGAAATAAAATACAACTAAGTTAAACGAGTCGGTGCCCTAGCGATGGGTAACCTAGTGGGAAGTTGCAGTCTTTGCAACTAGAAGCCCTTAACTTGGGAGAAAATTTATAAAATAATTTTTGGGACTCCAGGGAAGAGTCATTGAGGTTTATATGGCATTAGAATGCCAAGAAAATACTTAGAAAAATTTTTCAATCGGTACAGACAATTTTAGTCTATTAAGCTAAACGGAGGGCATTTTGGTCATTTCGCCTTCAGAGTTGATTTTTGGTCGACTTGTCCAGTTAAGTAAATAATTATTATGACACAAAATGTGAATAAATATTGCTAAAAATTAAATTGGAAATGAGTAGAGAAGAAAGGAAAAGAAAATGAAAGAAAATGCTAATTATGACATCACCATGATGTCATTATACCATTTCCACCAATCACATTTAACCAAGCCCACTTAAAACAAATAAAAAGAGGTAAAATGAGGTAAAAAATAAACAAAAGCTATCTGTTTCTTCTTCTCAAACCCAACCAGCTGAAACCCTTCCCAAACCCCAACCTCTATGGAAGCATAATGAATGCTTCAAACCTCACCTCATCTCACCTTGAAACCACTACTTAGCTTCACAAAAAATTGATCTTGCAACTTGAACATCCTCTAGGCAGCCAAAAGAGGAAGGAAAAAGGAAGTTTTGTTAGCTTGAAATTCAGCTCCAACAAGGTTAGTGTCCAAACTTTTGCTACTTTTTGTTTAGTTCATGTTTAATGGCATGAAATGAGTAGGAAATGTAAGAAAATAAAATAAAAATGTGTGTGTGTGCACTCTAATAATTTTGGCAGCTTAAGTTGGTTAGGGTTTGATGAATTTGCTTGATAGCAAAGTGGCTATGAGCTGCCTTTTGTATTAGATGAGTGTTTGAATATGTTTATGTAAGTGAAATGCAAGGATTATGCATTAATGAACTTGAAAACTTGGACATTTGAACAACATTAGAATTTTCTCATATAATGGTATGTTAACCTTATAATGGTCAATTAGTGACCATTTGAATGTGTGTGAGGAGGAATTGAAGCGAGTAAGGATATTGGAGTTGACCTTAGGCATGCTGCCCTTGGTGACCTGTAGGACTGAGCATGAGTCCAGCAGGTTTGGGCAGCCATAAATGGAGTTGTATAGGTTTAATTAGTGCAAAGCCAAACTTTGCTCAGAAAACCAAACCAAGTTGACCTAAAAATTGTCCTAATTCGGGTGACTTGCATTCTGCCTGGGCAAAATGACTAAATAAACAGTGTTTTTGGTCATAACTCAGTATAGAAAAGTCTAATTGACCTGAAATTTTACCAGTAGATATCTGAGACATATACTACAACTTTCATGAAACCAAACCCAAATTTTGATCATAACATGTTCAACAATTGACCTGCAGTCAGTGAACAAAACACTATAGATTTGGTTCTGTCCCGAAAATCTAGAAAATTTGCAATCCGGCCAGTTATGGTATTTAGGCCATAATTTGAGCTAAAAACTCTAAATGGAGTGATTCAAAAAAGGAAATGTAACTAGACATAATAAGAAACAATTTTCATGAAGACAATTTTGCCAAATTCCTACTGTACAAATGACTAATGGAATAGTAAACTTAGTGCTTGAAATCTGAAAATTATGAATAACTAACACTAAGCTTTGAAATGGTATTGGCAACCAATACCAATAACTTTAGAATGAAAAATGTGGTATGTTGGGAATATTAGAACCAATGTACCTATTGTCTATGGCAAAGTCAACATTTTAGTTAACTAATGAAATGAATAGTAATACTTAAACTTCAATTTCAAGAATTGTAAAATTTAAAAGTGTAACATGCCCTAGTACACCTAGCAAGATTGGTTTGGATAAGTTGGCATGCCAATAGGGTTCAGTTAGCAGTACTGCACATGGCATTATGCCATTTTGTGATTTTATGGCTTTTAGCCATTCAGACATTGTGATGATACTTGGCCTTGTGCCTAATGTTATTACAACTTATTAGCTATTCTGTTGCACAGTGGGAGATACATATGTGACCGATGGTGTGATGGCCCGAGGTACTTGATACCCAGTGCCAGTTTACCCGTTTATCCAGTCCAGTTATCCAGTATAGGTTACTTGGGCAACCAAAAATGAAAGTGGATAAATTTAATGAAATAATGAATATAACAAGTACAAAATAAATAAGATTACAAATAATTATTGAAAATATGTCTGCAATGAGACATCAATACATTCACTGCATATTTATTTCTTGTTATTTCTTTTTATTCTATTATTGGCACCACTAAGCATTATTGCTTAGCGCATTGGTTTTTGCCACGCGTAGGTTCTGAAGAGACCAATAGAGAGCCCAATAGACCACAGACTGGGTGAGACCATCTATAGCTCTGCATAGTGTCCGTGTCACCTCACAGACTTCAGTGCATTGGTAGGACACTAGGTTTCATTTTAGTATTTTATAATTAACTTTTATTTTCTCATGTATAATTGAGACTTAAGTAATATATTTTGGTAAATGTAGATCCAAAATATATATTAAAAGAGTTTTAATATGCTGTTTATCATTGAAATCAAATAGATAAAAATAAATCTTGCATGATGCATGTGACCCTAGAAGAAAAATCTTGAATTTCAATGATCTAAACTTGTGTTTTTCATGCTTCTGCTCCACCAATTGGTATCAGATCCACTATATTTGCCATTTAGATTGTTGATTACATGATTTAATTGTGTGATTTGATCAAAAGTTGATCAATTCATTGCTGGTTGGATTCATCAAGGTGGCAGCATTGTGAATGTACCATGGGTGCGCATGGCTTTAGGCCATTTAAGTGGTGCGCATGAGTCCTTTGGTTCTTTGGATAATCTTTGTGCAAGTGTTGTATGATCTTCCCATAATATGTCTAATTAAATTGTTTAATTAGAGTTTTAATCACACAATTAAATTTTGATTCAAATCTGAAATTTTTAAATTTGTTTGAATGTGATTCAAAGCTGAATTTTTAAATTTGTTTAAATGTGATTCAAAGCTGAATTTTTAAATTTATTTGAATGAGATTCAAATATGATTTTTAAATTTGTTTGAATCATATTCAAATATGGATTTTTAAGTTGAATATAAGATATTCAATTTAATTTAAGTATGTATGTTTTATTTAAAGTGTTAAATAGTAATATACATGATGGATGATCATGGACTATAAAAGACCAATGTGATTGGATTTATTTCTTTTATGTTTCTTTGGGATTGTAATTTAATTAAAATATTTTAATTTATTTTGGGCATGTATTATTAAGGTTGTAATAATTTTGGGTTGTAATTTCATTTATTTAATTCTTGTAAATTCGCGTGGGTATGCCAAGGATTACTATGTAATATTGGATTACAAGAAGATCAAGGAGGTTAAGAGCATTGGTGGGACCAGTGGGAGGAATTCTTGATCAAGTGTTGATTATGTACTCCTTCAGCAACTCTTGTAAAATGAATGAATGAAATGCACCTAGGAACACCCTGATTCAATTCTTGGTGGCTCAGAATTGAATCCCTTAAAAAGTCCATGATCATACCATATTTACTGTTTATCCATGTGAAAGAGCGGAAGCATGAAAAATACAAGTTTATACCATTGAATTCAAAAATTTTCACCAAGAGTCACATGCATCATGCAAGATTTATTTTTATCTATATGATTTCAATGATAAACAACATATTAAGACTCTTTTAATATGTTTTTGGATATGTGTTTGCCATTTAAGATTTTAGAATTAATCAGATTAATTTTAGAACCCTAGATTAAATCAAGAACAAATACACTAACCTCTTGATGCACTACAGCGTATTTGTGCCTTTGGGATGCGTCTTTAGGACACCAGATATGGTTCCCCTAGCTTGTCCACACCAAGATCACCTATGGCAGCCCTTGAACAGCTTCTAAAGCTTTTTCTATTAATTAGAAAATCAAGTTTTGCCTTTTAAGAGATTAAAGATGTAAACAAGACACTAGAAATAATTTCTAGTATTTTTAATTCAAAAGATTATTTGCTAATCTCTTGAAATTGATAAGAGATGAAGAAGAAGAGAGAATGGGAGCCTCAAGGGTGGCGACACAAAGGAGGCAGCAGCTGATTGTTATTTTTTTCTTTTCATAACAACACTTATACAGCTAGGTCACCACTTAAAACCCTTACCACAGGTCACATTCTGATTGGTTCTAGGTTTAATTTGTCACACCCTACCCCTCTGTAAGGCATAACATGATCCCATAGTATACCTAATGAATTACCAACTCCGTCTACTGATAATCCATTAAATACACTACAAGGGATTTTAAAAACTTTTCTTACTTCTTTTACAGTGGTGAGCACTATTTACAGGTGTGAAAGACTTTGGTGAACTGAAGTGAAACAACTAACTCATTTGATTTATTTGGAATATTCAGAAAATTTTGGCAAGGTGCCATTTGTATTTTGGACAAAACAGTTCTTCAGAAAACCTGTAAAAAGCACTTCAATATATTTTCAAATCTCAACTCCAACATTTTTATCAACACAACACATTTCTCAAGTCAAATCCACAGTGATTTTCAAAGAGAGAGATACAAAAATATAACACAATTTTTACAAGCCAAATAACTCATAATTATTTTACAACTTTACTGTACAACTTAAATTTACAACTGCTCAAAACCAAGAACAAAATATACATACAGTGAATATACATTACAGTACAAAATGCCACATGTGGTATACTCACTATACCCAAAAATCTCTCGCTGGCGATACTAGCAGCCTAGTCTGCACACTGTCTGCTCTCTACTGCGATAAAGAATAAAGCTATCGCTGAGACAATGTCTCAGTGGTGCACAACATTAACCAAATACAAATTTTAAATCACAATTCATAAATCATATCAATAGTGGATACTTAAAATCATAGTTAAATTCAAGACAATGAATGTCATAAGGAATTTAAACTCCAATTCACAAATTATCAAAATTCATAATAACACAATTTTTTTTCCAATCAATGACACAATTTGATCAAATAACTGAATAATACCTTTTTGCAAATCAATAACACAATTCGATCAAATAACTGAATAATATAATGTTGCCAATCAATAACACAATTTAGGTCATGAAACAAATATTTCCATATATGCCGTGTTGTAAAACACTACAAGAAATACTCACCACAATAATCGAAATCAATGAGGAGGAAGCTAGCTATATAATGAGTACTCATCCACACTCACCTCCGATCGATAAGTCAAAGAGGGAGGAACATAATCATACTCACCCCAGACTGATAAGTCAAAGAGGGAGGAATAATCACACTCACCCCATTAATGGAGGAGGAACATATTATTAGTGTCATGCCAATTGTGAGTCAAAACAATTCCAAACATTTTATTCAAATGATCCGTAAGAATCCAATAAATTTCCAAAGTTATAATTTCATTCACAAAATGGCAACACAATTCGTAATTCACTTCAATTTCCACAAAAACCATTTACAGTGTTTTTCAATCAATAAGTATCCATCAATATCATTCAAACAATTTTTCACAGTTTCAAACCATTCACAATGTTTTTCAATCAATAAGTGCCCATCAAACACATTTCCACAATTTAAAACAATAATATACAAATAGTCAATATTTATTTCAATTGAAAAATTCAAGAGAAATAGTTGTTGTGCACAAACCTCTGATGACTGTCTCCTGGTCTTGACTCAGTATTTCTTTCCCTTTTGCTGAGTCCTTGTTAACTGAGAAACACAATTCGAAGTGTTTCAGTACCAAATTAAATTGTCTCTATCGATGGTGTTTGGTAAATAATGTACTGAACTCAATTATTCACTTAATCACCTAATATACCGACCCTCGTTGCGTTTTAGGTAAATTAGGTTTTAGTGTCGTTAATATGTCACATTCGATAGGGTTTTAGGTTTGGTATGTTTTACCAAAGTCATTTCCTTGTTTAGTGCATTTTAATGCAAATTGCTGGATTCCGGGACACTGGTTTGACCTAGCCGGACGATTTAGGTATCAAATTAGGTCAATTTGGTCAACTCTGGTTCGGTCAGTTTTTGGACCCGAACTTGTGCAAGTTGTTTGACTTGCTTATGGTCATTTCTGGGCTTTGGTGTCTTCATAAGACTTGTAGGTATGGGTCTTAGCTATTCTTGGTCAAAATTTCAGGTCAATTGGACCTGGTTTGAGTGAGTTATGGCCTAAACACTCACTGCTGCCCAATTGGTCATTTTTCAGGTCCTAATTGCACCTAATCCGAATTGGTCATTTTCTTAGGTCACCTTGCAAGCAGAATTTTTGTATGTTTTCTCAATGAAAGTTGGCACATTTTGTGCCTAGTTTCACCTCCAATTGGTCTCATACCAATTGAGGTTACACATTTAAAGTTATAGGTCTATTTGCATACTGTCCTCTTTATGTCTTTCAAACCCCAATTCAAACACACATTTACCTTGCAATTTGTTCACTTCCCTACCAATCTGTTTTGGTACATTACCAAAAGCATATTCTACTTTACATTAACATTACTTTGGGAAGATTACAATTACCCTCAACACACCAAATATAATTCACATTTACAAATTCTAAGTACCATTACATACACACCTAACCATTACAAATCTTACATACACTTTACAATATCAATCTACATACATATCCATCAATCCTTCTAGGTCAATATTCTGCCTATTCTTCCATGAATACATACATTTACTCAAGTGTTCCCAAGCTACCAAAAATTGTCCTTCAACACCACATTTCCCTACAATTCATCCATTCTCATCCAAGTGCCAAAATCACCATATAAATGTGAAATAATTCACTAAGATATTAAATCACCATGATCAACATTATTTCTCATCAATTATATGCATAATAAATCCTTGAATGCGTGACCCCATGGCTGTCCAAAAATGGCTATCTCAATAACTAATTAAACTTTAAAATTTCCTTCAAAAAACTAACACCCATAACATGAACATAAAGTTTAACAAAGGAAATTCTCAAAAATGTAAACTTACCTTTGATTGTAACTTGCTAAACCTTCACCAAACTTCTCAAATTTGGTATTAATATCTTCCTTGTGATGTGTAGACCATTTTTGATGAAGGAACTCAAGTGATTAGAAGTGAAATGAGTGGTTAGATGAGCTTGCATGAGAAATGGCCATGGTGGTTCCCATTTTCTTCAATTCGGCAATGTTTATGAAATGAGGAAGATGAAAATTCTGATGGGTATAGTGGACTTACATCAGCCACATTTTATGTTTAATTTAATCCTTTAGTGGTCCACTTACTCATTTAATTATATAATAATGCTTAAATGTGTTATTTACACATTTTTCACTCCATTTTTGGCTATTTACTTTATGTACCACCAAATTAATTTTTCATTTCATTTTCTAAGTGTAATATTATTTATTTTTAATGGACATTTAGGTCAAAAGACACTTCGGGATGTCAAATGACCATAATGCCCCTGTTCAGGTGGCATTCCCGATTTTTCGGTATTACCGGGTTTTGTCTGTTTTTCGATTTCTCACTTTTCTTTGTACTAATTATTTAATTTTTCTTTGATATTTCTAATGATATTTATTCTTCAATAAGGTTCTATTTAAGTCCTAAAATGTTTTCCGTGGTTCCCATGATCCAGGTACCAACGGTCCATGCCGTGACTTCCCGGTGCGGTCACCCATCGCTAGGTTTCCCGGTTCACTTAACTCGGTTACATTTCTTTGCTATGATTTTTCCTTTGTTTTTCTTGTATTTTCTTTTCTTGTATTTCATTATTTTATGTCTCCTCACACATACCGAAGTGTAGTTCTAGGCATCCTAGCTGTCCGGACAACACTGGTCACCGGAGCAGTAGAACGCACTACCGAACTTTGGGGTGTTACAATTCTCCCCCCCTTAAATAAATTTCGTCCACGAAATTTTTACCCAGTAGCCATCTTACAATAGTCATACGTTTATTTCTCCTTTCTATATGATCGTATAATCTTCTTTTTCTCAAATTTGTATAAGACTTTTAACAATCTAATACAATGTTTACTTTGTTTGGATAACACCAATCTCCTCTTACTATTGTGTTGTCTAATATTTCGGTTCATGTTCCTTCTTGAATGACCCTTGAGGTCATGTTAGAATCATTCATCAGTCATTGGTCCTCTGACCATTCTAGTCCATAGTCTTCCTCACATTTGTAATATTTCTTTGTTACACAGGAATCAACTGTTCAATTCTCTACTTTCATAACTCTTTTTATCTGTCAATATTCTATAACTTACTTCCTTTTGTACTGAACTATAACCTTTCGATATTTTAACTTTTGAGTTTTAGATCCCTAGGTAGGATTTTAAAACTTATTTCTAACAAATAAATTCTGTCATGGCATAACTATACCAAAACAGATGCCGTTGGCAACTATTCTTATCTAGGTGTACTATCGGGTAGTACGTAGCTCTACACAATAATCTCAAGTCGATCAGAATCTGCACTTACAAGATAAACATCAAGAACATTGCATAGTTACTACGATACATCCCAATAGATCAAACTTTGTTATCTTTTATTCTTTTTGAATTCACTGATATTCGAATCTTATTCTGATTACAATATCCATTAGCAATTTCTAACAGTAACCTCCTTGCCCTCATCTAGAGCAATTCCATTACTGCATCTTACTTTTACGTCCTCTTGCCTTACATTAAGTAGGCTCGCCAATTAGCTTTATAATTTATGGTGTGTTAGAAAATACTTTTCGCCGATAAACTCTTTCAAAACTAATTTCACTTATTATCACAATCCTTATTTTAAGGGCTAATCACTAATGCGTCAAAATTTATTCCCCTGTAAAGGAATAACAACAGAACATATAGTTCTAACACTAAAATAAAAATATGCAAACCTGTGTCAAACAATACATATATATATCTTAGTTGCTAATTGAGAAAGTACCAGCAATGATGTCAAAAGTCTCAGTCTCTTTTCTGTCCTATAGCGTATACTCTAGTTGAAGCATCACCCTGTTTTGGCTGATTCACAGTAGTCTGACTTCTAGGTGTACTACCCCTACCTCTACCTTTGCCTCTACTAACTGATGGTGAACTATTTGGGGTAAAAACTTGGGTTGATCCCTTTGGTGTAGTAAATGATCCGTAACGACTGGATTTACACAATCCCTAGCAAAATGACCAGTCTCTCCACAGTTAAAGCATGCTCCTAAGGCTCTATAACATAGCCCACTATGTGGTTTACCACAAGTTTCACAAAGTCGATCTGACTGCGCATTTCTGGGTTTCTGTTGAGTTTGCTGATCGGATCGAGGTGGTTTCTGTCCAAAAGATCTATCTCTACCTGACTTCTTACTATCTCCGTCAGATCCCCAAAGTTTTTCCTCTTTCCAAGAGGACTACTAGAACTCGTTTCTCGACTTTCCTCTTTTTCTGTCTTCTCTGATTTCTTTTTCTCAAGGGCCGCTTCAGATTCAATTCTTTCTAATTCTAGTGCTTGAGAAATAAGTTCAGAGAAGTTGTTATGTTTGAATCCTACCACTTGTAATCTGATACTAGGCTTCAAGCCGGTTTCAAACCTCTTACATCTCTCCCCGGTAGAAAGTAGACTTATCGCATAATGGCTTAGCGGGAGAATTCCCTTTCATACTCACCACCGATCCGCCCCTGTTTGGACTTAGGAATTCTTGCACTTCCGGTCTACATAAGCATCGGGACATATTTTTTCCGAATTCCGAGGAAGTCATTCCATGTTAGCACCGTAGGCTCTACTGCATCGTGGGGAATGGTTTTCCACCAATCATAAATCCTCAGTAGTAAAGATACTGAGTACTCAAATCTGAGCTCCTCTGTGTAATGCAGTTTCTTGAATACCCTATCCATCCTCTCTAACCATTGTTCAGCTTCTAGAGGATCTATTGTCCCCTTAAACTCTGTAGCCCCATACTTCATCAATTTGTCATATTGTCTAGCAGAAGACTGTGGTTGTACCACTGGAGTCTGTATTGGGGCTTGAGTAGGCACATTACCATCCATTTGTTGGAACATTGCACTCGTCACGAGCGAATCGAGCAGTAGAATCGCGATCGCAGGGCCGGTGCTCTTGAACCACTGACATTATGTAGGCATGGGGCATCCCTTTGCACCTCTGCCTCTATCGATTGATCGACTGAACGATCACCCTCTTCCATAGTCAATTCGAGGATTTTAGACCTCCTGTACAATAATACAAGGAGATTTTCTCCTGTTATTGCATATTTATAATGTAATGTACTGTATGTATCAAACAATGATATTGAGCAGTTGTACTGTGAAGAAAGAATATTCAAGTAACAAGTGAAAACAGAATTTAAAAACTTTGCTCTGATACCACTAAAACATGTCACACCCTACCCCTCTGTAAGGCATAACATGATCCCGTAGTATACCTAAAGAATTACCAACTCCGCTCATCGATAATCCATTAAATACACTACAAGGGATTTTAAAACTTTTCTTACTTCTTTTACAGTGGTGAGCACTATTTACAGTGTGAAAGACTTTGGTGAATCAAGTGAAACAACTAACTCATTTGATTTATTTGGAATATCTCAGAAAATTTTGGCAAGGTGCCATTTGTATTTTGGACAAAATAGCTTCTTGAAAACTCAGAAAAGCACTTCAATCTATTTTCAAATCTCAACTCCAACATTTTTATCAACACAACACATTTCTCAAGTCAAATCCACAGTGATTTTCAAAGAGAGGGATACAAAAATATAACACAATTTTTACAAGCCAAATAACTCATAATGATTTTACAACTTTACTGTACAACTTAAATTTACAACTGCTCAAAACCAAGAACAAAATATACATACAGTGAATATACATTACAAGACAAAATGCCACATGTGGTATACTCACTATACCCAAAAATCTCTCATTGTGGTACTAGCGACCTAGTCTGCCGCTCTGCCTGTCTCTCTACTGCGACAAAGAATAAAGCTATCGCTGAGACAATGTCTCAGTGGTGCACAACATTAACCAAATACAAATTTTAAATCACAATTCATAAATCATATCAATAGTGGATACTTAAAATCATAGTTAAATTCAAGACAATGAATGTCATAAGGAATTTAAACTCCAATTCACAAATTATCAAAATTCATAATAACACAATTTTTTCCAATCAATGACACAATTTGATCAAATAATGAATAATACCTTTTGCAAATCAATAACACAATTCGATCAAATAACTGAATAATATAATGTTGCCAATCAATAACACAATTTAGGTCATGACACAAATTTTTCCATATATGCCGTGTTGTACACCACGACAAGACATACTCACCCCAATAATCGAAATCAATGAGGGAGGAAGCTAGCTATATAATGAGTACTCATCCACACTCACCTCTGACTGATAAGTCAAAGAGGGAGGAACATAATCATACTCACCCCAGACTGATAAGTCAAAGAGGGAGGAATAATCACACTCACCCCATTAATGGAGGAGGAACATATTATTAGTGTCATGCCAATTGTGAGTCAAAACAATTCCAAACATTTTATTCAAATGATCCGTAAGAATCCAATAAATTTCCAAAGTTATAATTTCATTCACAAAATGGCAACACAATTAGTAATTCATTTCAATTTCCACAAAAACCATTTACAGTGTTTTTCAATCAATAAGTATCCATCAATATCATTCAAACAATTTTTCATAGTTTCAAACCATTCACAATGTTTTTCAATCAATAAGTGTCCATCAAACACATTTCCACAATTTAAAACAATAATATACAAATAGTCAATATTTATTTCAATTGAAAAATTCAAGAGAAATAGTTGTTGTGCACAAACCTCTGATGACTGTCTCCTGGTCTTGACTCAGTATTTCTTTCCCTTTTGCTGAGTCGTTGTTAATTGAGAAACACAATTCGAAGTGTTTCAGTACCAAATTAAATTGTCTCTATCGATGGTGTTTGGTAAATAATGCACTGAACTCAATTATTCACTTAATCACCTAATATACCGACCCTCGTTGCGTTTTAGGTAAATTAGGTTTTAGTGTCGTTAATATGTCACATTCGATAGGGTTTTAGGTTTAGTACGTTTTACCAAAGTCATTTCCTTGTTTAGTGCATTTTAATGTAAATTGCTGGATTCCGGGACACTGGTTTGACCTAGCCGGACGATCTAGTTCCCTCAGTTTTCGGGTCTCGGTCAAAACTACAAACTTGTAGATCTAGGTCTTATGGACCGCGGTGCAAAATTTTAGGTCAATCCGAGTTAAGTAGACCAAGTTATGGTCACTACACTATTGCTGGTCAATTGGTATCAAATTAGGTCAATTTTAGGTCAATTTGGTCAAATCTGGTTCGGCCAGTTTTTGGACCCGAACTTGTGCAAGTTGTTTGACTTGCTTATGGTCATTTCTGGGCTTTGGTGTCTTCATAAGACTTGTAGGTATGGGTCTTAAATATTCTTGGTCAAAATTTCAGGTCAATTGGACCTGGTTTGAGTGAGTTATGGCCTAAACACTCACTGCTGCCCAATTGGTCATTTTTCAGGTCCTAATTGCACCTAATCCGAATTGGTCATTTTCTTAGGTCACCTTGCAAGCAGAATTTTGGTATGTTTTCTCAATAAAAGTTGGCACATTTTCTGCCTAGTTTCACCTCCAATTGGTCTCATACCAATTGAGGTTACACATTTAAAGTTATAGGTCTATTTGCATACTGTCCTCTTTATGTCTTTCAAACCCCAATTCAAACACACATTTACCTTGCAATTTGTTCACTTCCCTACCAATCTGTTTTGGTACATTACCAAAAGCATATTCTACTTTACATTAACATTACTTTGGGCAGATTACAATTACCCTCAACACACCAAATGTAATTCACATTTGCAAATTCTAAGTACCATTACATACACACCTAACCATTACAAATCTTACATACACTTTACAATATCAATCTACATACATATCCATCAATCCTTCTAGGTCAATATTCTGCCTATTCTTCCATGAATACATACATTTACTCAAGTGTTCCCAAGCTGCCGAAAATTGTCCTTCAACACCACATTGCCCTACAATTCATCCATTCTCATCCAAGTGCCAAAATCACCATATAAATGTGAAATAATTCACTAAGATATTAAATCACCATGATCAACATTATTTCTCATCAATTATATGCATAATAAATCCTTGAATGCGTGACCCCATGGCTGTCCAAAAATGGCTATCTCAATAACTAATTAAACTTTAAAATTTCCTTCACAAAACTAACACCCATAACATGAACATAAAGTTTAACAAAGGAAATTCTCAAAAATGTAAACTTACCTTTGATTGTAACTTGCTAAACCTTCACCAAACTTCTCAAATTTGGTATCAATATCTTTCTTGTGATGTGTAGACCATTTTTGATGAAGGAACTCAAGTGATTAGAAGTGAAATGAGTGGTTAGATGAGCTTGCATGAGAAATGGCCATGGTGGTTCCCATTTTCTTCAATTCGGCAATGTTTATGAAATGAGGAAGATGAACATTCTGATGGGTATAGTGGACTTACATCAGCCACATTTTATGTTTAATTTAATCCTTTAGTGGTCCACTTACTCATTTAATTATATAATAATGCTTAAATGTGTTATTTACACATTTTCACTCCATTTTTAGCTATTTACTTTATGTACCACCAAATTAATTTTTCATTTCATTTTCTAAGTGTAATATTATTTATTTTTAATGGACATTTAGGTCAAAAGAAACTTCGGGATGTCAAATGACCATAATGCCCCTGTTCAGGTGGCATTCCCGATTTTGTCTGTTTTTCGATTTCTCACTTTTCTTTGTACTAATTATTTAATTTTTCTTTGATCTTTCTAATGATATTTATTCTTCAATAAGGTTCTATTTAAGTCCTAAAAATGTTTTCCAGGGTTCCCATGATCCAGGCCAACGGTCCACGCCGTGACTTCCCGGTGCGGTCACCCATCGCTAGGTTTCCCGGTTCACTTAACTCGGTTACATTTCTTTGCTATGATTTTTCCTTTGTTTTTCTTGTATTTTCTTTTCTTGTATTTCATTATTTTATGTCTCCTCACACATATCGAAGTGTAGTTCTAGGCATCCTAGCTGTCCGGACAACACTGGTCACTGGAGCAGTAGAACGCACTACCGAACTTAGGGGTGTTACAATTTTCCCCCCCTTAAATAAATTTCGTCCATGAAATTTTTACCCAGTAGCCATCTTACAATAGTCATACGTTTATTTCTCCTTTCTATATGATCGTATAATCTTCTTTTTCTCAAATTTGTATAAGACTTTTAACAATCTAATACAATGTTTACTTTGTTTGGATAACACCAATCTCCTCTTACTATTGTGTTGTCTAATATTTCGGTTCACGTTCCTTCTTGAATGACCCTTGAGGTCATGTTAGAATCATTCATCAGTCATTGATCCTCTGACCATTCTAGTCCATAGTCTTCCTCACATTTGTAATATTTCTTTGTTACACAGGAATCAACTGTTCAATTCTCTACTTTCATAACTCTTTTTATCTGTCAATATTCTATAACTTACTTCCTTTTGTACTGAACTATAACCTTTCGATATTTTAACTTTTGAGTTTTAGATCCCTAGGTAGGATTTTCAAACTTATTTCTAACAATTAAATTCTGTCATGGCATAACTATACCAAAACAGATGCCGTTGGCAACTATTCTTATCTAGGTGTATTATCGGGTAGTACGTAGCTCTACACAATAATCTCAAGTCAGTACTGTAATCTGCAGCTTACAGTATAAACATCAAGAACATTGCATAGTTACTGCGATACATCCCAATAGATCAAACTTTGTTATCTTTTATTCTTTTTGAATTCACTGATATTCGAATCTTATTCTGATTACAATATCCATTAGCAATTTCTAACAGTAACCTCCTTGCCCTCATCTAGAGCAATTCCATTACTGCATCTTACTTTTACGTCCTCTTGCCTTACATTAAGTAGGCTCGCCAATTAGCTTTATAATTTATGGTGTGTTAGAAAATACTTTTCGCCGATAAACTCTTTCAAAACTAATTTCACTTATTATCACAATCCTTATTTTAAGGGCTAATCACTAATGCGTCAAAATTTATTCCCCTGTAAAGGAATAACAACAGAACATATAGTTCTAACACTAACATAAAAATATGCAAACTCCAGGTCAAACAATACATATATATATCTTAGTTGCTAATTGAGAAAGTACCAGCAATGATGTCAAAAGTCTCAGTCTCTTTTACGTCAGATAACGTATACTCTAGTTGAAGCATCACCTGTTTTGGTGATTCACGATGAGTCGACTTCTAGGTGTACTACCCCTACCTCTACCTTTGCCTCTACTAACTGATGGTGAACTATTTGGGGTAGAAACTTGGGTTGATCCCTTTGGTGTAGTAAATGAACCAGAAATACCTGGATTTACACAATCCCTAGCAAAATGACCAGTCTCTCCACAGTTAAAGCATGCTCCTACGGCTCTATAACATAGCCCAATATGTGGTTTACCACAAGTTTCACAAAGTCGATCTGACTGCGCATTTACGGTTTCTGTTGAGTTTCTTTGATCGGATCGAGGTGGTTTCATCCAAAAGATCTATCTCTACCGGACTTCTTACTATCTCTGTCGTATCCCCCAAAGTTTTTCCTCTTTCCAGTAGGACTACTAGAACTCTGTTCTACTGACTTTCCCTCTTTTTCTGTCTTCTCTGATTTCTTTTTCTCAAAGGCCGCTTCAGATTCAATTCTTTCTAATTCTAGTGCTTGAGAAATAAGTTCAGAGAAGTTGTTATGTTTGAATCCGACCACTTGTAATCGATACTAGGCTTCAAGCGGTTTCAAACCTCTTACATCTCTCCCTGGTGGTAGAAAGTAGACTTACTGGATAATGGCTTAGGCGGGAGAATTCGCTTTCATACTCGACCACCGATGCCTTTGTTTGGACTTAGGAATTCTTGCGACACGGTCTACATAAGCATCAGGGACATATTTTTTCCTGAATTCCCTGAGGAAGTCATTCCATGTTAGCACTGTAGGCTCTACCAGACTGTGGGGAATGGTTTTCCACCAATCATAAGCATCCCCCTGTAGTAAAGATACTGAGTACTCAAATCTGAGCTCCTCTGTGCAATGCAGTTTCTTGAATACCCTATCCATCCTCTCTAACCATTGTTCAGCTTCTAGAGGATCTATTGTCCCGTTAAACTATGTTGAGCCATACTTCATCAATTTGTCATATTGTCTAGCGTAAGCGTGGTTGTACCACTGGAGTCTGTATTGAGGCTTGAGTAGGCACATTACCATCCATTTGTTGGAACATTGCGGTGTCTGTGTGGCGAAGCGAGAATCTGCGATGCTGCAGTGGTGCTCTTGAACCACTGACATTATGTAGGCATGGGGCATCCCCTTGCACCTCTGCCTCTATCGATTGATCGACTGAACGATCACCCTCTTCCATAGTCAATTCGAGGATTTTAGACCTCCTGTACAATAATACAAGGAGATTTCCTCCCGTTAGTGCATATTTATAATGTAATGTACTGTATGTATCAAACAATGATATTGAGAAGTTGTACTTTGAAGAAAGAATATTCAAGTAACAAGTGAAAACAGAATTTAAAAACTTTGCTCTGATACCACTAAAACATGTCACACCCTACCCCTCTGTAAGGCATAACATGATCCCGTAGTATACCTAATGAATTACCAACTCCGTCTACTGATAATCCATTAAATACACTACAAGGGATTTTAAAAACTTTTCTTACTTCTTTTACAGTGGTGAGCACTATTTACAGGTGTGAAAGACTTTAGTGAACTGAAGTGAAACAACTAACTCATTTGATTTATTTGGAATATCTGTAAAAATTTTGGCAAGGTGCCATTTGTATTTTGGACAAAACAGTTCTTCAGAAAACCTGTAAAAAGCACTTCAATATATTTTCAAATCTCAACTCCAACATTTTTATCAACACAACACATTTCTCAAGTCAAATCCACAGTGATTTTCAAAGAGAGGGATACAAAAATATAACACAATTTTTACAAGCCAAATAACTCATAAATATTTTACAACTTTACTGTACAACTTAAATTTACAACTGCTCAAAACCAAGAACAAAATATACATACAGTGAATATACATTCTGAGACAAAATGCCACATGTGGTATACTCACTATACCCAAAATCTCTCATTTGGCGGTACTAGCGACCTAGTCTGCTTTACATCTGTCTCTCTACTGCGGCGGCAATAAAAGCTATCATTTGAGACAATGTCTCAGTGGTGCACAACATTAACCAAATACAAATTTTAAATCACAATTCATAAATCATATCAATAGTGGATACTTAAAATCATAGTTAAATTCAAGACAATGAATGTCATAAGGAATTTAAACTCCAATTCACAAATTATCAAAATTCATAATAACACAATTTTTTTTCCAATCAATGACACAATTTGATCAAATAACTGAATAATACCTTTTTGCAAATCAATAACACAATTCGATCAAATAACTGAATAATATAATGTTGCCAATCAATAACACAATTTAGGTCATGACACAAATTTTTCCATATATGCCGTGTTGTACACCACGACAAGACATACTCACCCCAATAATCGAAATCAATGAGGGAGGAAGCTAGCTATATAATGAGTACTCATCCACACTCACCTCTGACTGATAAGTCAAAGAGGGAGGAACATAATCATACTCACCCCAGACTGATAAGTCAAAGAGGGAGGAATAATCACACTCACCCCATTAATGGAGGAGGAACATATTATTAGTGTCATGCCAATTGTGAGTCAAAACAATTCCAAACATTTTATTCAAATGATCCGTAAGAATCCAATAAATTTCCAAAGTTATAATTTCATTCACAAAATGGCAACACAATTCGTAATTCACTTCAATTTCCACAAAACCATTTCTGATGTTTTTCAATCAATAAGTATCCATCAATATCATTCAAACAATTTTCACAGTTTCAAACCATTCACAATGTTTTTCAATCAATAAGTGTCCATCAAACACATTTCCACAATTTAAAACAATAATATACAAATAGTCAATATTTATTTCAATTGAAAAATTCAAGAGAAATAGTTGTTGTGCACAAACCTCGATGGTATCTCTGGTCTTGACTCGATATTTCTTTCCCTTTTCTTTGAGTCCTTGTTAACTGAGAAACACAATTCGAAGTGTTTCAGTACCAAATTAAATTGTCTCTATCGATGGTGTTTGGTAAATAATGCACTGAACTCAATTATTCACTTAATCACCTAATATACCGACCCTCGTTGCGTTTTAGGTAAATTAGGTTTTAGTGTCGTTAATATGTCACATTCGATAGGGTTTTAGGTTTGGTACGTTTTACCAAAGTCATTTCCTTGTTTAGTGCATTTTAATGCAAATTCTTTGGATTCGAACACTGGTTTGACCTAGCGGACGATCTAGTTCTCTCGGTTTTCGGGTCTCGGTCGAAACTACAAACTTGTAGATCTAGGTCTTATGGACGCGATTGCAAAATTTTAGGTCAATCCGAGTTAAGTAGACCAAGTTATGGTCATTACACTATTGCTGGTCAATTGGTATCAAATTAGGTCAATTTTAGGTCAATTTGGTCAACTCTGGTTCGGCCAGTTTTTGGACCCGAACTTGTGCAAGTTGTTTGACTTGCTTATGGTCATTTCTGGGCTTTGGTGTCTTCATAAGACTTGTAGGTATGGGTCTTAACCATTCTTGGTCAAAATTTCAGGTCAATTGGACCTGGTTTGAGTGAGTTATGGCCTAAACACTCACTGCTGCCCAATTGGTCATTTTTCAGGTCCTAATTGCACCTAATCCGAATTGGTCATTTTCTTAGGTCACCTTGCAAGCAGAATTTTGGTATGTTTTCTCAATAAAAGTTGGCACATTTTGTGCCTAGTTTCACCTCCAATTGGTCTCATACCAATTGAGGTTACACATTTAAAGTTATAGGTCTATTTGCATACTGTCCTCTTTATGTCTTTCAAACCCCAATTCAAACACACATTTACCTTGCAATTTGTTCACTTCCCTACCAATCTGTTTTGGTACATTACCAAAAGCATATTCTACTTTACATTAACATTACTTTGGGCAGATTACAATTACCCTCAACACACCAAATATAATTCACATTTACAAATTCTAAGTACCATTACATACACACCTAACCATTACAAATCTTACATACACTTTACAATATCAATCTACATACATATCCATCAATCCTTCTAGGTCAATATTCTGCCTATTCTTCCATGAATACATACATTTACTCAAGTGTTCCCAAGCTACCGAAAATTGTCCTTCAACACCACATTGCCCTACAATTCATCCATTCTCATCCAAGTGCCAAAATCACCATATAAATGTGAAATAATTCACTAAGATATTAAATCACCACGATCAACATTATTTCTCATCAATTATATGCATAATAAATCCTTGAATGCGTGACCCCATGGCTGTCCAAAAATGGCTATCTCAATAACTAATTAAACTTTAAAATTTCCTTCACAAAACTAACACCCATAACATGAACATAAAGTTTAACAAAGGAAATTCTCAAAAATGTAAACTTACCTTTGATTGTAACTTGCTAAACCTTCACCAAACTTCTCAAATTTGGTATCAATATCTTTCTTGTGATGTGTAGACCATTTTTTATGAAGGAACTCAAGTGATTAGAAGTGAAATGAGTGGTTAGATGAGCTTGCATGAGAAATGGCCATGGTGGTTCCCATTTTCTTCAATTCGGCAATGTTTATGAAATGAGGAAGATGAACATTCTGATGGGTATAGTGGACTTACATCAGCCACATTTTATTTTTAATTTAATCCTTTAGTGGTCCACTTACTCATTTAATTATATAATAATGCTTAAATGTGTTATTTACACATTTTTCACTCCATTTTTGGCTATTTACTTTATGTACCACCAAATTAATTTTTCATTTCATTTTCTAAGTGTAATATTATTTATTTTTAATGGACATTTAGGTCAAAAGACACTTCGGGATGTCAAATGACCATAATGCCCCTGTTCAGGTGGCATTCCCGATTTTTCGGTATTACCGGGTTTTGTCTGTTTTTCGATTTCTCACTTTTCTTTGTACTAATTATTTAATTTTTCTTTGATATTTCTAATGATATTTATTCTTCAATAAGGTTCTATTTAAGTCCTAAAAATGTTTTCCAGGGTTCCCCGCAGTCCAGGGCCAGTCAACGGTCCACGCCGTGACTTCCCGGTGCGGTCACCCATCGCTAGGTTTCCCGGTTCACTTAACTCGGTTACATTTCTTTGCTATGATTTTTCCTTTGTTTTTCTTGTATTTTCTTTTCTTGTATTTCATTATTTTATGTCTCCTCACACATATCGAAGTGTAGTTCTAGGCATCCTAGCTGTCCGGACAACACTGGTCACTGGAGCAGTAGAACGCACTACCGAACTTAGGGGTGTTACAATTCTCCCCCCCTTAAATAAATTTCGTCCACGAAATTTTTACCCAGTAGCCATCTTACAATAGTCATACGTTTATTTCTCCTTTCTATATGATCGTATAATCTTCTTTTTCTCAAATTTGTATAAGACTTTTAACAATCTAATACAATGTTTACTTTGTTTGGATAACACCAATCTCCTCTTACTATTGTGTTGTCTAATGTTTCGGTTCACGTTCCTTCTTGAATGACCCTTGAGGTCATGTTAGAATCATTCATTAGTCATTGGTCCTCTGACCATTCTAGTCCATAGTCTTCCTCACATTTGTAATATTTCTTTGTTACACAGGAATCAACTGTTCAATTCTCTACTTTCATAACTCTTTTTATCTGTCAATATTCTATAACTTACTTCCTTTTGTACTGAACTATAACCTTTCGATATTTTAACTTTTGAGTTTTAGATCCCTAGGTAGGATTTTCAAACTTATTTCTAACAATTAAATTCTGTCATGGCATAACTATACCAAAACAGATGCCGTTGGCAACTATTCTTATCTAGGTGTACTATCGGGTAGTACGTAGCTCTACACAATAATCTCAAGTCGATCAGAATCTGCAGACTACAAGATAAACATCAAGAACATTGCATAGTTACTGCGATACATCCCAATAGATCAAACTTTGTTATCTTTTATTCTTTTTGAATTCACTGATATTCGAATCTTATTCTGATTACAATATCCATTAGCAATTTCTAACAGTAACCTCCTTGCCCTCATCTAGAGCAATTCCATTACTACATCTTACTTTTACGTCCTCTTGCCTTACATTAAGTAGGCTCGCCAATTAGCTTTATAAATTTATGGTGTGTTAGAAAATACTTTTCGCCGATAAACTCTTTCAAAACTAATTTCACTTATTATCACAATCCTTATTTTAAGGGCTAATCACTAATGCGTCAAAATTTATTCCCCTGTAAAGGAATAACAACAGAACATATAGTTCTAACACTAACATAAAAATATGCAAACTCCAAGTCAAACAATACATATATATATCTTAGTTGCTAATTGAGAAAGTACCAGCAATGATGTCAAAAGTCTCAGTCTCTTTTCTGTCGTATAACGTATACTCTAGTTGAAGCATCACCCTGTTTTGGCTGATTCACAGTAGTCTGACTTCTAGGTGTACTACCCCTACCTCTACCTTTGCCTCTACTAACTGATGGTGAACTATTTGGGGTAGAAACTTGGGTTGATCCCTTTGGTGTAGTAAATGAACCAGAACGACCTGGATTTACACAATCCCTAGCAAAATGACCAGTCTCTCCACAGTTAAAGCATGCTCCTACGGCTCTATAACATAGCCCAATATGTGGTTTACCACAAGTTTCACAAAGTCGATCTGACTGCGCATTTCTGGGTTTCTGTTGAGTTTGCTGATCGGATCGAGGTGGTTTCTGTCCAAAAGATCTATCTCTACCGGACTTCTTACTATCTCTGTCGTATCCCCCAAAGTTTTTCCTCTTTCCAGTAGGACTACTAGAACTCTGTTCTACTGACTTTCCCTCTTTTTCTGTCTTCTCTGATTTCTTTTTCTCAAAGGCCGCTTCAGATTCAATTCTTTCTAATTCTAGTGCTTGAGAAATAAGTTCAGAGAAGTTGTTATGTTTGAATCCGACCACTTGTAATCTGATACTAGGCTTCAAGCCGGTTTCAAACCTCTTACATCTCTCCCTGCTGGTAGAAAGTAGACTTACTGCATAATGGCTTAGGCGGGAGAATTCCCTTTCATACTCAGCCACTGATCTGCCCCCCTGTTTCAGACTTAGGAATTCTTGCAGCTTCTGGTCTACATAAGCATCAGGGACATATTTTTTCCTGAATTCCCTGAGGAAGTCATTCCATGTTAGCACTGTAGGCTCTACCAGACTGTGGGGAATGGTTTTCCACCAATCATAAGCATCCCCCTGTAGTAAAGATACTGAGTACTCAAATCTGAGCTCCTCTGTGCAATGCAGTTTCTTGAATACCCTATCCATCCTCTCTAACCATTGTTCAGCTTCTAGAGGATCTACTGTCCCCTTAAACTCTGTAGCCCCATACTTCATCAATTTGTCATATTGTCTAGCGTAAGGCGTGGTTGTACCACTGGAGTCTGTATTGGGGCTTGAGTAGGCACATTACCATCCATTTGTTGGAACATTGCAGCCGTCTGCTGAGCGAACTGAGCAGAGAACTGCGGTACTGCAGGGGCTGGTGCTACTGAACCACTGACATTATGTAGGCATGGGGCATCCCCTTGCACCTCTGCCTCTATCGATTGATCGACTGAACGATCACCCTCTTCCATAGTCAATTCGAGGATTTTAGACCTCCTGTACAATAATACAAGGAGATTTCCTCCCGTTAGTGCATATTTATAATGTAATGTACTGTATGTATCAAACAATGATATTGAGCGGTTATGTCTGTGAAGAAAGAATATTCAAGTAACAAGTGAAAGCAGAATTTAAAAACTTTGCTCGATACCACTAAAACATGTCACACCCTACCCCTCGTAAGGCATAACATGATCCCAGTAGTATACCTAATGAATTACCAACTCCGTCATCGATAATCCATTAAATACACTACAAGGGATATTAAAACTTTTCTTACTTCTTTTACGATGGTGAGCACTATTTACAGTGTGAAAGACTTTGGTGAAGTGAAACAACTAACTCATTTGATTTATTTGGAATATCTCAGAAAATTTTGGCAAGGTGCCATTTGTATTTTGGACAAAGCAGTTCTTGAAAAACTGTAAAAGCAATTCAATATATTTTCAAATCTCAACTCCAACATTTTTATCAACACAACACATTTCTCAAGTCAAATCCACAGTGATTTTCAAAGAGAGAGATACAAAAATATAACACAATTTTTACAAGCCAAATAACTCATAATTATTTTACAACTTTACTGTACAACTTAAATTTACAACTGCTCAAAACCAAGAACAAAATATACATACAGTGAATATACATTACAGTACAAAATGCCACATGTGGTATACTCACTATACCCAAAAATCTCTCGCTGGTGGTACTAGCAGCCTAGTCTGCTGCCCTGTCTGTCTCTCTACTGCGCGACAAAGAATAAAGCTATCATTTGAGACAATGTCTCAGTGGTGCACAACATTAACCAAATACAAATTTTAAATCACAATTCATAAATCATATCAATAGTGGATACTTAAAATCATAGTTAAATTCAAGACAATGAATGTCATAAGGAATTTAAACTCCAATTCACAAATTATCAAAATTCATAATAACACAATTTTTTTTCCAATCAATGACACAATTTGATCAAATAACTGAATAATACCATTTTGCAAATCAATAACACAATTCGATCAAATAACTGAATAATATAATGTTGCCAATCAATAACACAATTTAGGTCGTGACAAAAATTTTTCCATATATGCCGTGTTGTACACCACGACAAGACATACTCACCCCAATAATCGAAATCAATGAGGGAGGAAGCTAGCTATATAATGAGTACTCATCCACACTCACCTCTGACTGATAAGTCAAAGAGGGAGGAACATAATCATACTCACCCCAGACTGATAAGTCAAAGAGGGAGGAATAATCACACTCACCCCATTAATGGAGGAGGAACATATTATTAGTGTCATGCCAATTGTGAGTCAAAACAATTCCAAACATTTTATTCAAATGATCCGTAAGAATCCAATAAATTTCCAAAGTTATAATTTCATTCACAAAATGGCAACACAATTCGTAATTCACTTCAATTTCCACAAAAACCATTTACAGTGTTTTTCAATCAATAAGTATCCATCAATATCATTCAAACAATTTTTCACAGTTTCAAACCATTCACAATGTTTTTCAATCAATAAGTGTCCATCAAACACATTTCCACAATTTAAAACAATAATATACAAATAGTCAATATTTATTTCAATTGAAAAATTTAAGAGAAATAGTTGTTGTGCACAAACCTCTGATGACTGTCTCCTGGTCTTGACTCAGTATTTCTTTCCCTTTTGCTGAGTCCTTGTTAACTGAGAAACACAATTCGAAGTGTTTCAGTACCAAATTAAATTGTCTCTATCGATGGTGTTTGGTAAATAATGCACTGAACTCAATTATTCACTTAATCACCTAATATACCGACCCTCGTTTCGTTTTAGGTAAATTAGGTTTTAGTGTCGTTAATATGTCACATTCGATAGGGTTTTAGGTTTGGTACGTTTTACAAAAGTCATTTCCTTGTTTAGTGCATTTTAATGCAAATTGCTGGATTCCGGAACACTGGTTTGACCTAGCCGGACGATCTAGTTCTCTCAGTTTTCGGGTCTCGGTCGAAACTACAAACTTGTAGATCTAGGTCTTATGGACCGCGGTGCAAAATTTTAGGTCAATCCGAGTTAAGTAGACCAAGTTATGGTCATTACACTATTGCTGGTCAATTGGTATCAAATTAGGTCAATTTTAGGTCAATTTGGTCAACTCTGGTTCGGCCAGTTTTTGGACCCGAACTTGTGCAAGTTGTTTGACTTGCTTATGGTCATTTCTGGGCTTTGGTGTCTTCATAAGACTTGTAGGTATGGGTCTTAACTATTCTTGGTCAACATTTCAGGTCAATTGGACCTGGTTTGAGTGAGTTATGGCCTAAACACTCACTGCTGCCCAATTGGTCATTTTTCAGGTCCTAATTGCACCTAATCCGAATTGGTCATTTTCTTAGGTCACCTTGCAAGCAGAATTTTGGTATGTTTTCTCAATAAAAGTTGGCACATTTTGTGCCTAGTTTCACCTCCAATTGGTCTCATACCAATTGAGGTTACACATTTAAAGTTATAGGTCTATTTGCATACTGTCCTCTTTATGTCTTTCAAACCCCAATTCAAACACACATTTACCTTGCAATTTGTTCACTTCCCTACCAATCTGTTTTGGTACATTACCAAAAGCATATTCTACTTTACATTAACATTACTTTGGGCAGATTACAATTACCCTCAACACACCAAATATAATTCACATTTACAAATTCTAAGTACCATTACATACACACCTAACCATTACAAATCTTACATACACTTTACAATATCAATCTACATACATATCCATCAATCCTTCTAGGTCAATATTCTGCCTATTCTTCCATGAATACATACATTTACTCAAGTGTTCCCAAGCTACCAAAAATTGTCCTTCAACACCACATTGCCCTACAATTCATCCATTCTCATCCAAGTGCCAAAATCACCATATAAATGTGAAATAATTCACTAAGATATTAAATCACCATGATCAACATTATTTCTCATCAATTATATGCATAATAAATCCTTGAATGCGTGACCCCATGGCTGTCCAAAAATGGCTATCTCAATAACTAATTAAACTTTAAAATTTCCTTCACAAAACTAACACCCATAACATGAACATAAAGTTTAACAAAGGAAATTCTCAAAAATGTAAACTTACCTTTGATTGTAACTTGCTAAACCTTCACCAAACTTCTCAAATTTGGTATCAATATCTTTCTTGTGATGTGTAGACCATTTTTGATGAAGGAACTCAAGTGATTAGAAGTGAAATGAGTGGTTAGATGAGCTTGCATGAGAAATGGCCATGGTGGTTCCCATTTTCTTCAATTCGGCAATGTTTATGAAATGAGGAAGATGAACATTCTGATGGGTATAGTGGACTTACATCAGCCACATTTTATGTTTAATTTAATCCTTTAGTGGTCCACTTACTCATTTAATTATATAATAATGCTTAATTGTGTTATTTACACATTTTTCACTCCATTTTTGGCTATTTACTTTATGTACCACCAAATTAATTTTTCATTTCATTTTCTAAGTGTAATATTATTTATTTTTAATGGACATTTAGGTCAAAAGACACTTCGGGATGTCAAATGACCATAATGCCCCTGTTCAGGTGGCATTCCCGATTTTTCAGATTACTGGTTTTGTCTGTTTTTCGATTTCTAACATTTCTTTGTACTAATTATTTAATTTTTCTTTGATCTTTATAATGATATTTATTCTTTAATAAGGTTCTATTTAAGTCCTAAAAATGTTTTCCAGGGTTCCCATGATCCGGGCCAACGGTCCACGCCGTGACTTCCCGGTGCGGTCACCCATCGCTAGGTTTCCCGGTTCACTTAACTCGGTTACATTTCTTTGCTATGATTTTTCCTTTGTTTTTCTTGTATTTTCTTTTCTTGTATTTCATTATTTTATGTCTCCTCACACATATCGAAGTGTAGTTCTAGGCATCCTAGCTGTCCGGACAACACTGGTCACTAGAGCAGTAGAACGCACTACCGAACTTAGGGGTGTTACATAATTAACCTAATCACATTGTGCCAAGTGTCAAACCTATATTTAATCTTAATTTTAATCATCTTACATGATTAAAAGATATTTGGCAAGCTTATGTGTAGTTCCTTGTGTCACCATCTCATGGTGCCACTTGTCACCCTGTGAAATGACCAAAATGCCCCTGCGTCTTAATTTTGAGTTCTCAACCCAAAATAATTATTTCTTTTCTTCTAATCAATTTATATCAAATATAAATTAATTAATTAATCTTTATTAATTAATTTCTTATTAATTAAATTTATATTTAAATGCTTTAACTATAAATTTTACTTATACTATACATCCAATAATCTAGATTTGGTTTCAAGCCATGCTAGGGACTTTGCAATCTAATTGCAAACCAAACTTATTTAATTAATCAATTAAACTCTTTAATTAATTAATTAAATCATATTTAATTTGGTGATTACTTGTGTATGTGTGTGACTTACTAGACTCATCACTAATTGGCAATGAGACATGATATCAACTCTTAATATCATAAGAACTCTTTCTTACCATAAATGATTTCTCTAAATCATTTTATGCACCTCATAGACCATGGTTAATACCTAGCATAGCATGCCATCGCCACCCAATCAGTAATAAGGTTTACCTTAAATGAACCTATAATCATATGTTACTATGCACTAAAATCTCTCTGTTACAAAATCCCAATTCAAGCTGGAGTCATGGTTTATGTCAAAATCCATTTGCTATGAATATTATATTCTCTTTTAATTCCAGTTCTTGATTAAAAAGATTTTCTCATCAGAAACTCTTTTCTGATTAAATCTATCTGTCCTAGCCAGGAACTTGAAACATCAAGAACAATTAAATGAATATAGGATTTTATCCCTATTTACTTAGAGGAAAAAATTCTATCTTGATCAACACCTACCTCCATATATAACTAGTAGGAGCCAACACATGCCTATATACCCATACACAGTACAAGTATGAAAGTAGTATCAACTCAAACCACCTATATATAAGATAATTGTGCTATCTCAGGTCTAAAGATTATATGCACTGATATGATTTATGACAATACATTGACAAGAGTAAACTCCATGTGCTTGTCATAAGCGTCACTGGTTCGGCCTACTTATCATGTATAAGTGCTTATCGTATTTGTTATATGGCATGAGACTTACCATTCCATCTTATTTATATCTCATATAAATAACTTGGGAACAAACATGAATACAATCTTTCTGGATAAGTCATGTCCTTATTATGAAGTATCCTCGATTGTGAACCTATTTATGATACTTTGTGCTAGAGATACTGTCACTCATATTCTTAACAACTTAAGAATAGAATTTCTAACAAAATATCAATGGACCTTTTCTTTTACACATAAATATATTATGTAAATGGAAAAGTGAAAATGCCTTTTATTAATAAAAGATGTACAAGATACATACTAAATGATATGCTCTAGGGCATACTACTAACAATCTTCCACTAGCACTAGAGCCTTTCATTACAATATCTTAGACCCATCTTCTCAAGATATTGGTCTAGCTGAGTCTGTGACATAGGCTTAGTGAATAGATCAGATGGATTTTCAGCTGATGCTATTTTCTGCATGGCTACATCACCTCGTCCAACTATTTCTCTGATAATGTGGTAGCGCCTTTCTATGTGTTTAGATTTCTGGTGAGACTGGGGTTCCTTAGCCTGTATGACTGCTCCATTGTTGTCACAGTGTAGTGGAACTGCTGACTCAATGGAAGGAACTACTGCAAGTTCTATTATGAACTTCTTTATCCAAATAGCTTCCTTTGCAAGATCTGATGTAGCAATATACTCAACCTCGGTAGTAGAATCTGCAGTCGTACTCTGTTTGGAACTCTTCCAACTGACTGCACCTCCATTACAAATGAACACATACCCAGAGGTAGACTTTCTATCATCGATATTTGATTGAAAATCAGAATCAGTATAACCATCCAATTGCAAGTCTCCACCTCCATAAATCAAGAATAAATCCTTAGTTCTTCTCAAGGACTTAAGGATATTCTTGATAGCCATCCAGTGTTTCAAACCTAGATTGGATTGATACCTGCTAGTCAAACTAATAGCATATGCGATATCTGGCCTAGTACACAACATTGCATACATTAAACTTCCAATAGCCGAAGCATATGGAATCCTGGCCATTTTATCTCTTTCTTCAGGTGTCTTTAGAGATATCTCTTTAGAAAGGTGGATACCATGTCTCAATGGTAACAATCCTCTCTTAGAATCAAGCATGTTAAACCTCTTTAACACCTTTTCCAAGTATAGACTTTGGGATAAACCAATTATTCTTTTTGATCTATCTCTATAGATGCGAATCCCAAGAATATAGGTTGCCTCCCCTAAGTCTTTCATAGAGAATATATTTGATAACTAACCTTTATAATTGTCAACATACCTGTATCATTACCCATTAACAGTATGTCATCCACATATAAGATAAGGAAAGTGATAGCACTGTCACTAACCTTCTTATATACACATGGCTCATCCTCATTTTTTATAAAACCAAATGATTTAATGGCTTCATCAAAATGGATGTTCCAACTCCTTGAAGCTTGTTTCAACCCATAAATGGATCGCTTTAGCTTGCATACCTTGGAACTATCTTAGGATTCAAAACCCTTAGGTTGTTCTATGAAAATGTTTTCTTCAATGTATCCATTGAGAAAGGCTGTTTTGACATCCATCTGCCAAATCTCATAATCATAGTATGCAGCTATTGCTAATAGAATCCAAATTGATTTAAGCATGGCAACAGGTGAGAAAGTCTCCTCATAGTCGATTCCTTGCCTTTGGCGAAACCCTTTCGCTACTAGCCTTGCCTTATAGGTCTCTACCTTTCCATCAGAACCAATTTTCTTCTTGAAAACCCATTTATTCCCTATAGGTACAATACTTTCAGGTGGGTCAACAAGATCCCACACTTGATTCTTATACATGGAATCAATTTTGGATTTCATAGCATCAATCCATTTTGAAGAGTTTATATCTGATATAGCTTCTTCATAGGTAAGTGGATCATCTCCATGATCTACTTCTTCATGAGTAGACAACTCTTGTTCTTCTTCATGAAGGAAACCAAATCTCACTGGTGGGTGAGATACCCTGGTTGTTCTATGAGGAATAGCTGTCGATGTTTCATCAATGGGTGTAGGTTGACTAGATGGATCTATATCCATCTAATCTGTTGGTTAGTCAGAATTCTCCAATTCTAACTCTATTTGCCTTCCTTTGCCTCCTTTTTGAACAAACTCTTGTTCAAGAAATGTGGTATCTCTACTTACCACAACCTTTTATGAAGTAGGCAAATAAAAATAATATCCGAAACTATCTTTTGGATATCTAACAAATCGACCCTTTTCTGATATGGTTTCTAATTTATCAGTGTTCAGCTTTTTGATATAAGCTGGACAACCCCAAATCTTAACGTGTTTAAGACTTGGTTTTCTTCCATGCCATATCTCATAAGGTGTGGAAGAAACTGATTTTGATGGAATCCTATTCAGAATATATAAAGCTGATTCTAATACAAATCCCCAAAAGGAGATTGGCATATTAGTATAGCTCATCATACTACGTACCATATCTAATAGGGTACGATTTCTATTTTCAGATACACCACTTAGCTATGGTGTTCCTGGAGGAGTCAGCTGGGAAACAATACCGTGTTCTCTCAAGTATTCATCAAATTCAGTACTTAAACATTCACCTTCACGATCTGATCGAAGAGCTTTAAGACTCTTTCTTGTTTGATTTTCTACTTCAGATTTAAATTCTTTAAACTTTTCAAAGGATTCATGTTTGTATTTCATCAAATACAAATACCCAAACCTTGATTTATCATCAGTAAAGGTAATAAAGTAATGAAAACCACCTCTAGCCATTTTCTTAAATGGACCACATACATCACTATGTATTAGCTCCAAAATATTTTCAGCCCTTAGCCCTTATCCAACAAAGGGTGATCTAGTCATTTTGCCCTGAAGGCAAGATTCACAAGTTGGAGTAGGCTCAGAGCCCAATGAGGATAGAATCACCATTTTCTCTAGTTTTGCAATCCTATCTTCTGTAGCATGACATAACCTTAAGTGCCAAATATATTTTGAACTTGAGTTGGTTTTCACCATGGCATTGCATTCATTTAGATCACTTGCATTCATTTTGTGTTTATCATTATTATCTAAATAATAAAGACCATCATTCATATAACCTGAACCAACATATTTATTTCCAAAATAAATATTACAAACATCATCTATGAACTGAAATTCATAGCCATTTCTAGTCAAACTAGATATAGAAATGATATCTTAAAAGCATCGGGTACATATAAAATATTATCCAAATACAAAACATGTCCAAACATGTAAAAAGATTTAGATCCTATGGCTAAAGCTTCAATAGTTGAGCCATTGCCAATCCGAAGTCTAACATCTTGAGAACACAAGCTGCTACTATTTGCTAGTTCCTGCATATCATAAGAAATGTGAGAACTGGCATCAGTATCTAAAACCCAAGCGATAGATGAACTATGAGTATCATCAGAATCTAAATAACAAGATATGGACATACCTTCCGAAGGTTTATCCTTCTTGTTCTTCAGAGAAGCAGGATACTCTGGGCAGTTCCTTTTCTAGTGCCCATTCTTCTGGCAGTGGAAACACTTTCCTTTGCTTCCATCAGCTTTAGTCTTCCCTTTTTGTTTGGATATTTTCTTGGAAGGACTAGGAATCTGAGGTTTCTTTTTCTTATTGCCCTTCTTCTTGTTGGACTTTCCAGTAGAAGAAGATGCAATTAAAGCTACCTCTTTTCCTTTATTGCCCGGCATATTCTTTTGGGCAATAACTAGCATGTTGAGTAAACCAGCCAAGGTGCATTCCTGTTTAGTCATATAGAAATTTGTCACAAAATTCCCAAAAGACTCAGGAAGGGACTGAAGGATCAAATCCATCTGCAGTTGGAAATCCATGTTGAAGTCAAGATGTTCCAACTGCTAAATCAGCCGAATCATCATGTGGACATGATCCCCAACATTTTATCCCTCAGACATCTTCATACAGAATAGCTGTCTAGATACTCGTACCTAGCATTCCTACTGTGCTCACCATATAACTCTTGTAGGTGAAGGAGGATCTCACTTGCACTTTGCATGTTTTCATGCTGCTTCTGTAACTCATTACTCATAGAAGCAAGCATGTAACACTTAGCTCTCATATCATGCTCCTTCCACTTGTCCAAAGTTTCATGTTCCTCTGGGGTGGCCTCTGGAGGTAAGGGACCAAGAACATTTGAGTCTAGAATATATCCTATATGTTCAAGGTTCAGGACAAATTTCAAATTTCTTAGCCAATCAGAGAGATTAGGTCCTGTCAACCTATTGTGATCAAGTATGCTTGCAAGGATATTGGATGGTGGTGGTTATTCTGTGCTCATTATTATAAAAAAATTAACTGCAAAAAATAACCAGATTAATTAGTAAATGTATCATGTAATTAACCAAAATGATTATGGTCTTTTAATCAAATTGGTCCTCCCACTAACTTAGTGAATCCTACACTTCCAAAGAAGAAAACAAAAATCCTAGTTGGATGGATTTCTAGTGGGTGATTGAATTCTTATAATTCTATTGATCATCCTCAGGTACATCCAATATTGGAATTAAAATAAACTATAAGTGAGCAACTCCTTGCCCATCACATCTCATGTGAGGTTCAAACCTTTACCTTGCCCCTAATGCTCAAAATCTCAGGTACATCCATTATTGACTTATCTTGCATTAGTTAAGTTGATCCCATTGAGCCAGTAATTATGCAAATAATTTTAATGTCCTCAGGTACATCCAATATTGGCCACCAAACCATTTACATATTTATAACATCTCATGCTTAATAATTATTCTTAAGAAAATCTCTTAAATTAATTGCATCTTATGCAACTATTTAAAATTTCTTAAAATAATTGCCCCATTGGAGGGCCTATATTATAATTACTTTAATTATAGAATTTCCAACTTAATCATTTATTTGGAAGATTTTATGGTCATCCTAATTACTATTAAGTTCACACTTTGCACATTATCCATTTAGCATGCATATATCATATAATTGCATACATTCCCATACATCTCATGCATTCATGGATAAACAGTAAATATGGTATGATCATGGACTTTCTAAGGGATTCAATTCTGAGCCACTAAGAATTGAATCAGGGCATTCCTAGATGCATTTCATTCATTCATTTTACAAGAGTTGCTGAAGGAGTACATAATCAACACTTAATCTTGAATTCCTCCCATTGGTCCCACCAATGCTCTTGACCTCCTTGAACTTCTTGCAATCCAATTACATAGTAATCCTTAACATACCAAGGCGAATTTACAAGAACTTAAATAAATGAAATTACAACCCAAAAATTATTACAACCTTAATAATACATGCCCAAAATAAATTAAAATAAATTAATTAATTTATAATCCCAAAGAAACATAAAAGAAATAAATCCAATCACATTGGTCTTTTATAGTCCATGATCATCCATCATGCATATCACTATTTGACAATTAAATAAAACATACATACTTAAATTAAATTGAATATCTCATATTCAACTTAAAAATTCAAATTTGAATATGATTCAAACAAATTTAAAAATTCAGATTTGAATAACATTCAAACAAATTTAAAAATTTAGATTTGAATCACATTCAAACAACCTTAAAAATTCAGATTTGAATAACATTCAAATAATTTTTAAAAATCATATTTGAATCACATTCAAACAATTTTTAAAAATACAGATTTGAACATATTCAAACAACTTTAAAAATTCAGATTTGAATATGATTCAAATAACTTTAAAAATTCAGATTTGAATATGATTCAAATAACTTTAAAAATTCAGATTTGAATCACATTCAAACAACTTTTAAAATTCAGATTTGAATCACATTCAAACAATTTTTAAGATTTTTATTTGAATCAAAATTTAGTTGTGTGATTAAAACTACTAATTAAACACTTTAATTAGTCATAGGATAGGCCTTAGATCATACAATAATTGCAGAATTTAAAACCAAACCTTGCGCCACCCATGAAGGCCAAAGGTGGTGCACCAATGATGGTGTTCTTCACCCAAGCCACCACCTTTCTTGCAACCAGCAATGGATCTATCATCTTATGATTATCCCACACAATTAAATCATATAATCAACAATCTAAATGGAAAATATAGTGGCTCTAATACCAAATGAAGGATCAGAAGCATGAAAAACACAAGTTTATACCATTGAATTCAAAAATTTTCACCTAGGGTCACATGCATCATGCAAGATTTATTTTTATCTATTTGATTTTAATGATAAACAACATATTAAAAATCTTTTAATATGTTTTTGGATATGTATTTGCCATTTAAGATTTTAGAATTAATCAGATTAATTTTAGAACCCTATATTAAATCAAGAACAAATACACTAACCTCTTGATACACCGCAACGTATTTGTACCTTTGGGATGTGTCTTTAGGACACCAGATGTTGTCCCTCTAGCTTGTCCACACCAAGATCACCTATGGTAGCCCTTGAATAGCTTCTAAAGCTTTTTCTATTAATTGGAAAATCAAGTTTTGCCTTTTAAGAGATTAAAGATGTAAACAGGACACTAGAAACAATTTCTAGTATTTTTAATTCAAGAGATTGTTTGCTAATCTCTTGCAATTGATGAGAGATGAAGAAGAAGAGAGAATGGGAGCCTCAAGGGTGGTGGCACAAAGGAGGCAGTAGCTGATTGTTATTTTTTTCTTTTCATAACAACACTTATATATCTAGGTCACCACTTAAAACCCTTGCCACATGCCACCTTCTGATTGGTTCTAGGTTTAATTGACCCAATCAAATTATGCCAAGTGTCAAACCTATATTTAATCTTAATTTTAATCATCTTACATGATTAAAAGACATTTGGCAAGCTTATGTGTAGTGCCATGTGTCACCATCATATGGTGCCACATGTCACCCTGTGAAATGACCAAAATGCCCCTGTGTCTTAATTTTGAGTTCTTAACCCAAAATAATTATTTCTCTTCTTCTAATCAATTTATATCAAATATAAATTAATTAATTAATCTCTATTAATTAATTTCTCATTAATTAAATTCATATTTAAACACTTTAAAAATAAATTTAACTTATACTATGCATCCAATTGTAACACCCCTATGTTCGGTAGTGCATTCTGCTGTCCCGGTGACCAGTGCTATCCGGACAGCTAGGATGCCTAGAACCACACCTTAATATGAGTGAGGAGACATAAAATAATGAAATACAAGAAAAGAAAATACAAGAAAAACAAAGGAAAAATCATAGCAAAGAAATGTAACCAAGTTAAGCGAGCCGGAAACCCTAGCGATGGTGATCAGACTGGAAGTCACGGCGTGGACCGTTGACTAGCCCTGGACTGCGGGGAACCCTGGAAAATATTTTTAGGACTTAAATAGACCCTTATTGAAGTATAAATATCATTAGAAAAAATCAAAGAAAAATTAAATAATTAGTACAAAGAAAAGTGAGAAATCGAAAAACGGACAAAACCCCGTATTACCGAAAAATCGGGAATGCAACCCGAACAGGGGAATTATGGTCATTTGACATCCCGAAGTGTCTTTTGACCTAAATGTCCATTAAAAATAAATAATATTACACTTAGAAAATAAAATGAAAAATTAATTTGGTGGTACCTAAAGTAAATAGTGAGAATTAAGGGTTTAATGTGGGATTAAGTGAAAGTTTAACATATTATATGATTAAGTGAGTAAGTGGACCACTAAGGGAATAAAATAAACACATAATGGGGCAGGTGTAAGTCCATAATGCAGCTGAAATGTTCATCTTTCTCACTTGGTCCTCCCATGCCGAATTGAAGAAGAAAAATCCTCCATGGCCATTTTTCAATCAAGCTCTCTTAACTCCTCCATTTCAACTCCAATCTCTTAGGTTCCTTCATGAAAGTTTGTCTACACATCATAAGGAAGAGTTTGATACCAATTTTAAGAAGTTTAATCAAGGTTTGGCAAGTTTCAACCATAAGGTAAGCTAGTATTTTTGAAGATAGCTTTGTTAAGTTTTGTGTGCATGTTATGGGTGTTGAATTTGTGAAGAAAATTTTTGAGTATGAAGAGTTATTGTTGTGTTCATTTTGGACAGCCATGGAGTCATGTATTTGATGAAATAATTGTGCATATATTTGATGAGAAATGATGTTGATCATGATGAGTTAATAACCTAGTGAATTACTTCACATGTATAAGGTGATTTTTGCACTTGGAATGGGATTTAATGAATTGTAGGACACTTGGTGTTGAAGGACAATTTTCGGCAGCTTGGGGACACTTGAATAAATGTATGTATTCATGGAAGTGTTGGCAGAATATTGACATAGAAGGATTGATGGATATGTATATGAACTTGTTGTGTAAAGAGTATGTAAAAACTAGTAATGTTATGTGTATGTGTAATTGTGTTTGGACTTTGGGAATTAGAGTTATATTTGGTGTATTGAAGATAATTGTAATCTGCCCAAAGAGATGTTAATGTGAAGTGGGATGTGGTTTTGGTAATGAACCAAAACAGAAATGGTAGGAAAGTAAACATATTGCAAGGTAAATGTGTCATGGATGTGTGTTTAAGCAAGGTAACCAAGGGCAGTGTACATTTTAGCCAATAAGTTTAAATGTGTAACCTCAATTGGTATGAGACCAATTGGAGGTGAAACTAGGCACAAAATGTGCCAACTTTCATTGAGAAAACATACCAAGATTCTGCTTGCAAGGTGACCTAAGAAAATGACCAATTCGGATTAGGTGCAATTAGGACCTGAAAAATGACCAATTGGGCAGCAGTGAGTGTTTAGGCCATAACTCACTCAAAACAGGTCCAATTGACCTGAAATTTTAACCATGAATAGTTCAGACCCATACCTACAAGTCTTATGAAGACACCAAAGCCCAGAAATGACCATAAGTAAGTCAAACAACTTGCACAAGTTCGGGTCCAAAAACTGGCCGAACCAAAGATGACCAAATTGACCTAAAATTGACCTAATTTGATGCCATTTGACCAGCAATAGTATAATGACCATAACTTGGTCCACTTAACTCGGAATGACCTAAAATTTTGTACCGCGGTCCATAAGACATAGATCTACAAGTTTGTAGTTTTGACCGAAACCCGAAAACCGAGGGAACTAGGTTGTCCGGCTAGGTCAAACTAGTATTCCGGAATCCAGCAAGTTGCATTAAAATGCACTAAACAAGGAAACGAGTTTGGTAAAACGTACCAACCCTAAAATACTATCGAATATGACATATTGATAACATTAAGACCTAATTTACCTAGAACAGATTGAGGGTCGATATATGGGTTGATTAAGCAAACAAAGGTATTCAGTGAATTGTTTATCGAACATTATTGTTAGAAGCAAATTAAATTAGCACTGAGACACTTCAAATTGTGTTTCTCAGTTAACAAGGACTCAGCAAAAGGGAAAGAAACACTGAGTCCAGACCAGGAAGACAGTCATCAGAGGTTTGTGCACAACAACTATTTCTCTTGAATTTTTCAATTGAAATAAATATTGACTATTTGTATATTATTGTTTTAAATTGTGGAAAGGTACTTGAATGGATATTTATTGCTTGAAAAGCATTGTAAATGATTTGAAACTGTGAGAAACTGTTTGAATGGTATTTGATGGATACTTATTGATTGAAAAGCACTGTAAATGGTTTTTGTGGAAATTGAAGTGAATTACGAATTGTGTTGCCATTTTGTGAATGAAATTATAACTTTGGAAAGTTATTGAATTCTTACGGATCATTTGAATAAAATGTTGGAATTGTTTTGACTCACAATTGGCATGACACTGATACTATGTTCCTCCTCCATTAATGGGGTGAGTGTGATTATTCCTCCCTCTTTGACTTATCAGTATGGGGTGAGTATGATTATGTTCCTCCCTCTTTGACTTGCCAGTCTGAGGTGAGTGTGGATGAGTTCTCATTATATAGCTAGCTTCCTCCCTCATTGATTTCGATTATTGGGGTGAGTGTGTCTTGTCGTGGTGTACAACACGGCATGTACGGAAAAATTGTGTCATGGCTTAAATTGTGATATTGATTGGCAACACTGTATTCTTCAGTTATTTGATCGAATTGTGTTATTGATTTGCAAAACGGTATTCTTCAATTATTTGATCGAATTGTGTTATTGATTTGCAAAACGGTATTCTTCAGTTATTTGATCGAATTGTGTTATTGATTTGCAAAACGATATTATTCAGTTATTTGATCGAATTGTGTTATTGATTTGCAAAACGATATTATTCAGTTATTTGATCGAATTGTGTTATTGATTTGCAAAACGATATTATTCAGTTATTTGATCAAATTGTGATATTGATCGGCAACACTGTGTTATTCAGTAATTTGATCAAATTGTGTATGAATTGGCAATACGGTATTCTTAAACTATTTGACTAAATTGTGTTATCATGAATTTTGATAATTTGTGAATTGGAGTTTAAATTCCTTATGACATTCATTGTCTTGAATTTAACTATGGTTTTACGTATCCACTATTTATACGGTTTATGAGTTGTGATTTAAAGTTGTATTTGGTTAATGTTGTGCACCACTGAGACATTGTCTCAAATGATAGCTTTTATTCTTTGTCGCAGTAGACAGCACTAGGTCGCTAGTACCGCCAATGAGAGATTTTTGGGTATAGTGAGTATATCACGGTTGGCATTTTGTAATCAGAATGTATATTCACTGTATGTATATTTTGTTTTGGTTTTGAGCAGTTGTAAATTCAAATTGTACCTTAAAGTTGTAAATTAATTATGAGTTATTTGACTTGTAAAAATTGTATTATATTTCCTTATCTCAGACTTTGAAAAATTTCTATGGATTTGAATTGAGAAAAATATTGTGTTGAGAAGTATGTTGGAGTTCAGATTTGGAAATATATTGAAGTGTGCTTTTTACAGGTTTTCTGAAGAACTGTTTTGTCCAAAATACAGATGGCACTCTGCCAAAATTTTTACAAAAATTCGAAATAGTCCAAAGGAGTTAGCTATTTCACTTCAGTTCACAAAAGTTTTTAATACCTGTAAATAGTGCTCAACACTGTAAAAGAAGTAAGAAAAGTTTTTAAAATCCCTTGTAGTGTATTTAATGGGTTATCAGTAGACGGAGTTGGTAATTCATTAGGTATACTACGGGATCATGTTATGCCTTACAGAGGGGTAGGGTGTGACATGTTTTAGTGGTATCAGAGCAAAGTTTTTAAATTCTGTTTTCACATGTTATTTGAATATTCTTTCTTCATAGTACAACTGCTCAATATCATTGTTTGATACATACAGTACATTACATTATAAATATGCACTAACGGGAGGAAATCTCCTTGTATTATTGTTCAGGAGATCTAAAATCCTCGCATTGACTATGGAAGAGGGTGATCGTTCAGTCGATCTATCTATTTAGGCTGAGGTGCAAGGGGATGCCCCAGGCCTACATAATGTTAGTGGTTCAAAGAAGACCATGATCTGCAGATTCTGCTCGATTCGCTCGATGAAGCGGTGCAATGTTCCAACAAATGGTCGTAATGTGCCTACTCAAGTCCCGTCTGAGACACGGTGGTACAACCACGATCTTACGCTAGACAATATGACAAATTGATGAAATATGGGGCTCAGAGTTCAAGGGACATAGATCCTCTAGAGGCGAGCAGTGGTTAGAAAGGATGGATAGGGTATTCAAGAAACCGCACCGCATGCAGGAGCTTAGATTTGAATACTCGAGATCTTTGCTACTGGGGATGCTTATGACTGTGGAAAACCATTCCCCACGATGCAGTAGAACTGCAGTGCTAATATGGAATGACTTCCTCGTGGAATTCAGCGAAATATGTCCTCGATGCTTATGTAGACCGTGGTCGCAAGAGTTCCTAAGTCCAAACAAGGGAGCGATCGTGGCTGAATATGAAAGGGAATTTTCCACTGAGCCATTATGCAAGAAGTCTACTTTCTACCAAGAGGGAGAGATGTAAGAGGTTTAAACCGGCTTAAAGCCTAGTATCAGTTACAAGTGGTCGGATTCAAACATAACAACTTCTCGAACTTATTTCTCAAGCACTATAATTAGAAAGAATTGAATCAAGCGCTCTTGAGAAAAAGAAATCGGAGAAGACAGAAAAGAGGGAAAGTCAATGACGAGTTCTAGTGGTCCTACCGGAAAGAGGAAAACTTTGGGGATATGACAGAGATAGTAAGAAGTCCAGAGAGATAGATCTTTTGGACGTAAACCACCTCGATCGGATCAAGAAACTCAACAGAAACCCAGAATGCGCTCGGATCGACTTTGTGAAACTTGTGGTAAACCACATAGTGGGGTATGTTATAGAGCCGTAGGAGCATGTTTTAACTGTGGAGAGATCGGCCATTTTGCTAGGGATTTGTGTAAATCCAGGTCGCTCGATCATTTACTACACCAAAGGGATCAACCCAAGTTTCTACCCCAAATAGTTCACCATCGCTAGTAGAGGCAGAGGTAGAGGTAGGGGCGTACACCTAGAAGTCAAAGCATCGTGAATCACCTGAACAAGGTGATGCTTCACGGAATATACTGCATGCCAGAGAGAAGAGGCTTAGACTTTTGACATTATTGCTGGTACCTTCTCAATTAGCAACTAAGAAATATATATGTATTGTTTGACCTGGAGTTTGCATACTTTTATGTTAGTGTTAGAACTACATGTTCTGTTGTTATTCCTTTACAGGGGAATAAATTTTGATGCATTAGTGATTAGTCCTTAAGATAAGGATTGTGATAATAAGTGAAATTAGTTTTGAAAGAGTTTATCGGCGAAAAGTATTTTCTAACACACCATAAATTATAAAGCTAATTAGTGAGCCTACTTAATGTAAGGCAAGAGGACGTAAAAGTAAGATGCAGTAATGGAATTGCTCTTGATAAGGGCAAAGAGGTTACTATTAGAAATTGCTAATGGATATTGTAATCAGAATAAGATTCGAATATCAGTGAATTCAAAAAGGATAAAAGATAAGAAAATTTGATCTATTGGGATGTATCGTAGTAACTATGCAATGTTCTTGATGTTTATACTGTAAGCTGCAGATTACAGTACTGACTTGAGATTATTGTGTAGAGCTACGTACTACCCGATAGTATACCTAGCTAACAATAGTTACCAACGGCATCTGTTTTGGTATAGTTATGCCAGGACAGAATTTAATTGTTGGAAATAAGTTTGAAAATCCTACTTAGGGATCTAAAACTTAAAAGTTAGAATATCGAAAGGTTATAGTTCAGTACAAAAAAGAAGTAAGTTATAGAATATTGACAGATAAAAAGAGTTATGGAAGTAGAGATTTGAACAGTTGATTCATATATATCAAAGAAATATTACGAATGTGAGGAAGACTATAGACTAGAATGGTCAGAGGACCAATGACTGATGAATGATTCTAACATGACCTCAAGGGTCATTCAAGAAGGAACGTGAACCGAAATATTAGACAACACAATAGTAAGAGGAGATTAGTATTATACAAACAAATTAAACGTTGTATTAGATTGTTAAAAGTCTTATACAAATTTGAGGAAAAGAAGATTATACGATCATATAGAAAGGAGAAAATAAATGTATGACTATTGTAAGATAGCTATTGGGTAAAATTTCGTGGACGAAATTTATTTAAGGGGGGGAGAATTGTAACACCCCTATGTTCGGTAGTGCTGCTCTGTCCCGGTGACTGTCTTTGTCCGGACAGCTAGGATGCCTAGAACCACACCTTAATATGAGTGAGGAGACATAAAATAATGAAATACAAGAAAAGAAAATACAAGGAAAACAAAGGAAAAATCATAGCAAAGAAATGTAACCAAGTTAAGCGAGCCGGAAACCCTAGCGATGCGTGACCGCACCGGGAAGTCACGGCGTGGACCGTTGACTAGCCTCGGATCATGGAACCCTGGAAAATATTTTTAGGACTTAAATAGACCCTTATTGAAGTATAAATATCATTAGAAAAAATCAAAGAAAAATTAAATAATTAGTACAAAGAAAAGTGAGAAATCGAAAAACGGACAAAACCCGGAATTACCGAAAATTCGGGAATGCAACCCGAACAGGGGTATTATGGTCATTTGACATCCCGAAGTGTCTTTTGACCTAAATGTCCATTAAAAATAAATAATATTACACTTAGAAAATAAAATGAAAAATTAATTTGGTGGTACCTAAAGTAAATAGTGAGAATTAAGGGTTTAATGTGGGATTAAGTGAAAGTTTAACATATTATATGATTAAGTGAGTAAGTGGACCACTAAGGGAATAAAATAAACACATAATGGGGCAGGTGTAAGTCCATAATGCAGCTGAAATGTTCATCTTCCTCACTTGGTCCTCCCATGTCGAATTGAAGAAGAAAAATCCTCCATGGCCATTTTTCAATCAAGCTCTCTTAACTCCTCCATTTCAACTCCAATCTCTTAGGTTCCTTCATGAAAGTTTGTCTACACATCATAAGGAAGAGTTTGATACCAATTTTAAGAAGTTTAATCAAGGTTTGGCAAGTTTCAACCATAAGTTAAGTTAGTATTTTTGAAGATAGCTTTGTTAAGTTTTGTGTGCATGTTATGGGTGTTGAATTTGTGAAGAAAATTTTTGAGTATGAAGAGTTATTGTTGTGTTCATTTTGGACAGCCATGGAGTCATGTATTTGATGAAATAATTGTGCATATATTTGATGAGAAATGATGTTGATCATGATGAGTTAATAACCTAGTGAATTACTTCACATGTATAAGGTGATTTTTGCACTTGGAATGGGATTTAATGAATTGTAGGACACTTGGTGTTGAAGGACAATTTTCGGCAGCTTGGGGACACTTGAATAAATGTATGTATTCATGGAAGTGTTGGCAGAATATTGACATAGAAGGATTGATGGATATGTATATGAACTTGTTGTGTAAAGAGTATGTAAAAACTAGTAATGTTATGTGTATGTGTAATTGTGTTTGGACTTTGGGAATTAGAGTTATATTTGGTGTATTGAAGATAATTGTAATCTGCCCAAAGAGATGTTAATGTGAAGTGGGATGTGGTTTTGGTAATGAACCAAAACAGAAATGGTAGGAAAGTAAACATATTGCAAGGTAAATGTGTCATGGATGTGTGTTTAAGCAAGGTAACCAAGGGCAGTGTACATTTTAGCCAATAAGTTTAAATGTGTAACCTCAATTGGTATGAGACCAATTGGAGGTGAAACTAGGCACAAAATGTGCCAACTTTCATTGAGAAAACATACCAAGATTCTGCTTGCAAGGTGACCTAAGAAAATGACCAATTCGGATTAGGTGCAATTAGGACCTGAAAAATGACCAATTGAGCAGCAGTGAGTTTTTAGGCCATAACTCACTCAAAACAGGTCCAATTGACCTGAAATTTTAACCATGAATAGTTCAGACCCATACCTACAAGTCTTATGAAGACACCAAAGCCCAGAAATGACCATAAGCAAGTCAAACAACTTGCACAAGTTCGGGTCCAAAAACTGGCCGAACCAGAGTTGACCAAATTGACCTAAAATTGACCTAATTTGATGCCATTTGACCAGCAATAGTATAATGACCATAACTTGGTCTACTTAACTCGGAATGACCTAAAATTTTGCACCGCGGTCCATAAGACATAGATCTACAAGTTTATAGTTTTGACCGAAACCCGAAAATCGAGGGAACTAGGTCGTCCGGCTAGGTCAAACTAGTATTCCAGAATCCAGCAAGTTGCATTAAAATGCACTAAACAAGGAAACGAGTTTGGTAAAACGTACCAACCCTAAAATACTATCGAATATGACATATTGATAACATTAAGACTTAATTTACCTAGAACACATTGAGGGTTGATATATGGGTTGATTAAGCAAACAAAGGTATTCAGTGAATTATTTATCGAACATTATTGTTAGAGGCAAATTAAATTAGCACTAAGACACTTCAAATTGTGTTTCTCAGTTAACAAGGACTCAGCAAAAGGGAAAGAAACACTGAGTCCAGACCAGGAAGACAATCATCAGAGGTTTGTGCACAACAACTATTTCTCTTGAATTTTTCAATTGAAATAAATATTGACTATTTGTATATTATTGTTTTAAATTGTGGAAAGGTACTTGAATGGATATTTATTGCTTGAAAAGCATTGTAAATGATTTGAAACTGTGAGAAACTGTTTGAATGGTATTTGATGGATACTTATTGATTGAAAAGCACTGTAAATGGTTTTTGTGGAAATTGAAGTGAATTACGAATTGTGTTGCCATTTTGTGAATGAAATTATAACTTTGGAAAGTTATTGAATTCTTACGGATCATTTGAATAAAATGTTGGAATTGTTTTGACTCACAATTGGCATGACACTGATACTATGTTCCTCCTCCATTAATGGGGTGAGTGTGATTATTCCTCCCTCTTTGACTTATCAGTATGGGGTGAGTATGATTATGTTCCTCCCTCTTTGACTTGCCAGTCTAAGGTGAGTGTGGATGAGTTCTCATTATATAGCTAGCTTCCTCCCTCATTGATTTTGATTATTGGGGTGAGTGTGTCTTGTCGTGGTGCACAACACGGCATGTACGGAAAAATTGTGTCATGGCTTAAATTGTGATATTGATTGGCAACACTGTATTCTTCAGTTATTTGATCGAATTGTGTTATTGATTTGCAAAACGGTATTCTTCAGTTATTTGATCGAATTGTGTTATTGATTTGCAAAACGGTATTCTTCAGTTATTTGATCGAATTGTGTTATTGATTTGCAAAACGATATTATTCAGTTATTTGATCGAATTGTGTTATTGATTTGCAAAACGATATTATTCAGTTATTTGATCGAATTGTGTTATTGATTTGCAAAACGATATTATTCAGTTATTTGATCAAATTGTGATATTGATCGGCAACACTGTGTTATTCAGTAATTTGATCAAATTGTGTATGAATTGGCAATACGGTATTCTTAAACTATTTGACTAAATTGTGTTATCATGAATTTTGATAATTTGTGAATTGGAGTTTAAATTCCTTATGACATTCATTGTCTTGAATTTAACTATGGTTTTATGTATCCACTATTTATACGGTTTATGAGTTGTGATTTAAAGTTGTATTTGGTTAATGTTGTGCACCACTGAGACATTGTCTCAGCGATAGCTTTTTATTGCTGTCGCAGGTAGACAAACAGACTAGGCTGCTAGTACCGCTAGCGAGAGATTTTTGGGTATAATGAGTATATCACAGTTGGCATTTTGTACTGTAATGTATATTCACTGTATGTATATTTTGTTTTGGTTTTGAGCAGTTGTAAATTCAAATTGTACCTTGAAGTTGTAAATTAATTATGAGTTATTTGACTTGTAAAAATTGTATTATATTTCCTTATCTCAGACTTTGAAAAATTTCTATGGATTTTAATTGAGAAAATTGTTGTGTTGAGAAGTATGTTGGAGTTGAGATTTGGAAATATATTGAAGTGTGCTTTTACGAGTTTCAAGAACTGTTTTGTCCAAAATACAGATGGCACTCTGCCAAAATTTTTACAGAAATTCGAAATAATCCAAAGGAGTTAGCTATTTCACTTCAGTTCACAAAAGTTTTTAATACCTGTAAATAGTGCTCACCACTGTAAAAGAAGTAAGAAAAGTTTTTAAAATCCCTTGTAGTGTATTTAATGGGTTATCAGTAGACAGAGTTGGTAATTCATTAGGTATACTACGGGATCATGTTATGCCTTATAGAGGGGTAGGGTGTGACATCAATAATCTAGATTTGGTTTCAAGCCATGCTAGGGACTTTGCAATCTAATTGCAAACCAAACCTATTTAATTAATCAATTAAACTCTTTAATTAATTAATTAATTAATTAAATCATATTTAATTTGGTGATTACTTGTGTATGTGTGTGACTTACTAGGCTCATCACTAATTGGCCATGAGACATGATATCAACTCTTAATATCATCAGAACTCTTTCTTACTATAAATGATTTCTCTAAATCATTTTATGCACCTTATTGACCATGGTTAACACCTAGCATAGCATGCCATGGCTACCCAATTAGTAATAAGGTTCACCTTAAATGAACCTATAATCATATGTTACCATGTACAAGAATCTCTCTATTACAAAATCCCAATTCAAGCTGGAGTCATGGTTTATGTCAAACCCCATTTGCTATGAATATTATGTTCTCTTTTAATTCCAGTTCTTGATCAAAAAGATTTTCTCATCAGAAACTCTTTTCTGATTAAATCTATATGTCCTAGCCAGAAACTTGAAACATCAAGAATAATTAAATGAACATAGGATTTTATCCCTATTTACTTAGAGGAACAGATTCCATCTTGATCAATACCTACCTCCATATATAACTAGTAGGAGCCAACACATGCCTATATCCCCATACACAGTATAAGTATGAAAGTATTATCAACTCAAACCACCTATATATAAGATAATTGTGCTATCTCAGGTCTAAAGATTATATGCACTGATATGATTTATGATAACACATTGACAAGAGTAAAGTCCATGTGCTTGTCATAAGCATTACTGGTTCGGCCTACTTATCATGTATAAGTGCTTATCATGTTTGTTATATGGCATGAGACTCACCATTCCATCTTATTTATATCTCATATAAATAACTTGGGAACAAACATGAATACAATCTTTCTGGATAAGTCATGTCCTTATTATGAAGTATCCTTGATTGTAAACCTATTTATGATACTTTGTGCTAAAGATACTGTCACTCATATTCTTAACAACTTAAGAATAGAATTTCTAACAAAATATCAATGGACCTTTTCTATTACATGTCACACCCTACCCCTCGTAAGGCATAACATGATCCCGTAGTATACCTAAAGAATTACCAACTTTGTCTACTGATAATCCATTAAATACACTACAAGGGATTTTAAAACTTTTCTTACTTCTTTTACAGTGGTGAGCACTATTTACAAGTATTAAAATATTTTTTTTTTGACCTTAAGTGAAAGAGCTAACACATTTGGACTATTAGTAATTCCTGTAAAAATTTTGGCAGAGTGCCATCTGTATTTTGGATAAAACAGTTCTTCAAAAACCTGTAAAAAGCACTTCAATATTTTTCTCAATCTCAACCTCAATAGTTAAACAACAAAATATATTTCTCAACTCAAATCCATAATTTTTTTTCAAAGACTGAGATAAAAGAAATACAGTACAATTTTATTATAAGCCAAAATAACTCATAATTTATTGTACAACTTCAATGTACAATTTTAATTTACAACTGCTCAAAACCAAGAACAATATATACATACAGTGAACATATATTACAGTACAAAATGCAAAATGTGGTGTACTCAATATACCCGATGATCTCTCGCTGAATGTACTAGCAGCCTAGTCTGCTGCCCTGTCCGTCTGTCTACCTGCGACAGCAATGAAAAGCTATTGCTGAGACAATGTCTCAGTGGTGCACAACATTAACCAAATACAACTTTAAATCAGAATTCATAAATCATATAAATGATGGATACGTAAAACCATAGTTAAATTCAAGACAATGAATTTCATAAGGAATTTAACACAATATCACAATAAATCTCAGTAATCAAAATGTAGTTAAATTCAAAAGACAGTGAATCTCAATAAGAATTTAAACTCCATTTCACAAATTATCAAAGCTCATAATAACACAATTTAGTCGAATAATTTAAGAACACAGTGTTGCCAATTCATTCACAACTTAAGCCATGACACAAATTTCCGATCAATGCCGCGTTGTACACCACGACAAAGAAATCACGACCCCACTAATCGAAATCAATGAGAAAGGAAGCTAGCTATATAATGAGTACTCATCTGATCACCTCAACTGGTAAACCAGAGAGGGAGAAAAAGAAACGATCACGACTCCATAAATGGAGAAGGAAAATAAACGATCACAACCCCATAAATGGAGAAGGAATGATATGATACTGTCATGCTAAGTGTGAACACAAAATCAATTCCAAACATTTTATTCAAATGATTCGTGAGAATCTAATAAATTTCCAAAGTCATAATTTCATTCACAAAATGGCAACACAATTCATAATTAACTTTAATTTTCACAAATCACACTAAATCAATTTTTCCACAATTTCAAACCGTTTACAATGCTTTTCAAGCAATAAGTATCCATTCAAACACATTTCCATAATTGAAACAATAATATACAATTAGTCATAATTTATTTCAATTGAAAAATTCAAAAGAAATAACTGTTGTGCACAAACCTCTGATAACTGTCTCCTGGTCTTGACTCAGTGTTTCCTTCCCTTTCCCTGAGTCTTTGCTAACTGAGAAATACAATTCGAAGTGTTTCAGAACTTAATTAAACTGTCTCTAACGATAATGCTTGATAAGTAATTCACTGAATGCTATTATTTGCTTAATCAACCTAATATGATATGAACTTGCCTAACTCCACCTCAAAAGCTAGCTCACAAGGGGAGGTTTGCAAACCCATATATATAACACCCAAGACCTCCCTGCAGAACCGATGTGGGACTCATCATAATATATCGACCCTTGATGCATTCTAGGTAAATTAGGTTTTAAGGTTACCAATATGTCACATTCGATAGTCTTTTAGGGTTGGTACATGTTACCAAATTCATTTCCATGTATCTTGCATTTTCTTGCAATTTGCTGGATTCCGGGATACTAGTTTGACCTAGCCGGACGACCTAGTTCCCTTGGTTTTTGGGTTTCGGTCAAAACTACAAACTTGTAGATCTATGTCTTATTGCACGTGGGGCAAAATTTCAGGTCATTCCTAGATATGTAGACCAAGTTATGGTCATTTTACTATTTCTGGTCAAAGTGCATCAAAATTGGTCATTTTAGGTCATTTTAGGTCAATTTTGGTTCGGCCAGTTTTTGTACCCGAACTTGTGCAAGCTGTTTGACTTACTTATGGTCATTTCTGGGCTTTCATGTCTTCATAAGACTTGTAGATATGGGCCTTAACTATTCATGGTCAAAATTTCAGATCAATTGGACCTGTTTTGAGGGAGTTATGGCATAAACACTAACTGCTGCCCAAATGGTAACTTTTCAGGCCTTATTTGCACTTAATCCGAATTTGGTCATTTTTCAAGCTACCTTGCAAGCAGAATTTTGGCAAGTTTTCTTCATGAAAGTTGGCACATTTTGTGTCTAGTTTCACCTCCAATTGGTCTCATACCAATTGGAGCCACACACTCAAAGTTCTAGGCCTAAAACTTAAACTGCCTTATTGCATTTCTTTCATACACATCAAGGATCACTCCTAACACTTACCAAACTCAACATTCAAGTCAATTCTAGTTGTACCATAACCTAAACATAATTTACAACATATTATAGGTCATTTTAGCAGCTTACAATTACATTCAACATACACCCTAAAGTGCAGAATTTTTCAACTCAATTACAACAATTCAAGTACCTAACCATAACACTTTTACATGTTCAACTTCACACCATCATACATACCCTCAAACTGCCATAACCACTATCACAATTCAACACCATTATTCCATAAACCAAGCATGAATTCCAGCATTCCTCAAGAGTTAACAAACTGCCGCAATGGTACCTTTACATTCCATTAATTTCCAAGCTTCAAATTTCAATTCACATTTACATATACTAAGTATACATCACCCAAACAATTTCATACACAATATACATTTAATCAATCATTTAATTCACCATTTACAAGCAAAAATAAACTACCTTCAAAGTGTTTCCATGGCTGCCAAAAGTACACATCCCCCTTTAAACATCAAACCTCAAAAATCTCTCCATAATTCAAGTACCCATAACATTCTTACTAACTTTAATGAAGCACTAACCAAAAACACAAACTTACCACTTTGGAAACTCTTCAAAATCTCTCCAAAACTTGGTCTTCTTGCTGCCTATCTACTGCCCAAGTGGTGTAGAACAGTTTTTGTGAAGGAAGCTAGTGAAAAATGTGGCTAAATCATGGTTGCATGACTTGGTTAAGCTTTGGCCATGGAGTATCTTCAATGGAGGTTCACGGCTGAAATTTTGAGAAGTGAGGAAGATGACAATCTTCTGGTTTCCAAGTGTAATATTATTTATTTTTAATGGACATTTAGGTCAAAAGACAACTCAGGGTGTCAAATGGCCACAATGCCCCTGTTCGGGTTGCATTCCCGATTTTTCTGTAACACCGGGTTTTGTCCGTTTTTCGATTTCTCACTTTTCTTTGTACTAATTAATTAATTTTTCTTTGATATTTCTAATGATATTTATACTTCAATTGATGTCTCTTTAAGTCCTAAAAATATTTTTCAGGGTTCCTAGCAGTCCAGGGCTAGTCAACGGTCCACGCAGTGACTTCCCGGTGCGGTCACCCATCGCTAGGGTTCTCGGCTCGCTTAACTTGGTTACATTTCTTTGCTATTATTTTTCCTTTGTTTTTCTTGTATTTTCTTTTCTTGTATTTCATTATTTTATGTCTCCTCAATCATAACAAAGTGTAGTTCTAGGCATCCTAGCTGTCCGGACAACACTGGTCACCGAAACAGTAGAACGCACTATCGAACTTAGGGGTGTTACATTACACATAAATATATTATGTAAAAGGAAAAGTGGAAATGCCTTTTATTAATAAAAGATGTACAAGATACATACTAAATGATATGCCCTAGGGCATACTACTAACACCATGAATGCATGAGATGTATGGGAATGTATGCAAGTATATGATATATGCATGTTAAATGGATAATGTGCAAAGTGAGACCTTAATAGTAATTACGATGACAACAAAATCTTCCAAACAAATGATTAAGTTAGAAATGGTATAATTAAAGTAATTATAACATGGGCCCTCCATTGACGCAATTATTTTAAGAAATTTTAAAAACTTGCATAAGATACAATTAATTTATGAGATTTTCTTAAGAATAATTGTTAAGCATGAGATGTTGTAACTATGTAAATGGTTTGGTGGCCAATATTGGATGTACCAGAGGGTATTAAAATTATTTCCATAATTACTGGCTCAATGGGATCAACTTAACTAATGAAAGATAAGTCAATAATGGATGTATCTGAGATTTTGAGCATTAGGGGCTAGGTAAAGGATTAAACCTCACATGAGATGTGATGGGCAAGGAGTTGCTGACTTATAGTTTATTGTAATTCCAATAATGGATGTACCTGAGGATGATCAATAGAATTATAAGAATTCAATCACCCATTAGAAATCCATCCAACTAGGATTTCTGTTTTCTACTTTGGAAGTGTAGGATTCACTAAGTTATTGGGAGGACCAATTTGATTAATAGACCATAATCATTTTGGTTAATACATGATACATTTACTAATTAATTTGGTTATTTTTTACAGTTAATTTTCTGATAACAATGAGCACAAAACAACCACCACCATCCAATATCCTTGCAAGCATACTTGATAGAAATAGGTTAACAGGACCAAATCTATCTGATTGGCTAAGAAATTTGAAACTTGTTCTGAACCTTGAAAATATAGGATATATTCTAGATTCAAATGTTCCTGGTCCCTTACCTCCAGAGGCCACTCCAGAGGAACATGAAACTTTGGACAAGTGGAAGGAGCATGATATGAGAGCTAAGTGTTACATGCTTGCTTCTTTGAGTAATGAGTTATAGAAGCAGCGTGAAAACATGCAGAGTGCGAGTGAGATCCTCCTTCACCTACAAGAGTTGTATGGTGAGCACAGCAGGAATACTAGGTATGAGATATCTAGACAGCTATTCCGCATGAGGATGTCTGAGGGACAGAATGTTGGAGATCATATCCACAAGATGATTCGGCTCATTGAGCAGCTGGAACACCTTGACTTTAACATGGATTTCTAACTACAAACGGATTTGATCCTTCAGTCCTTTCTTGAGTCTTTTTGGAATTTTGTGACAAATTTCCATATGACTAAACAGGAATGCACCTTGGCTGGTTTACTCAATATGCTGGTTATTGCCCAAAAGAATATGCCAAGCAATAAAGGAAAAGAGGTAGCTTTGATTGCATCTTCTTCTGCTAGAAAGTGCAATAAGAAGAAGGGCAATAAGAAAAAGAAACCTCAGATTCCTGGTCCTTCCAAGAAAATAGCTAAACAGAAAGGGAAGACTAAAGCTGATGGAGGCAAAGGAAAGTGTTTCCACTGCCAGCAGGATGGGCACTAGAAAAGGAACTGCCCAGAGTATCTTGCTTCTCTGAAGGGCAAAAAGGATACGCCTTCAGAAGGTATGTCCATATCTTGTTATTTAGATTCTGATAATACTCATAGTTCATCTATAGCTTGGGTTTTAGATACTGGTGCCAGTTCTCACATTTCTTATGATATGCAAGAACTAGCAAATAGTAGCAGCTTGCGTTCTCGAGATGTTAGAGTCCGGATTGGCAATGGCTCAACTGTTGAAGCTTTAGCCATAGGATCTAAATCTTTTTACATGTTTGGACATGTTATGTGTTTGGATAATATTTTATATGTACCTGATGCTTTTAAGAATATCATTTCTATATCTAGTTTGACTAGAAATGGCTATGAATTTCAATTCACAGATGATGTTTGCAATATTTATTTTAGAAACAAATATGTTGGTTCGGGTTATATGAATGATGGTATTTATTATTTGGATAATAATGACAAACACAAGAAGAATGCAAGTGATCTAAATGAATGCAATGCCATGGTGAAAATCAACTATAGTTCAAAATAAATTTGGCACTTAAAGTTATGTCATGTTGCAGAAGATATGATTGCAAAACTGGAGAAAATGGAGATTCTATCTTCATTGGACTCTGAGCCTACTCCAACTTGTGAATCTTGCATTCAGGGAAAAATGACTAGATCACCCTTTTTAGGACAAGGGCTAAGAGCTGAAAATATTTTGGAGCTAATACATAGTGATGGATGTGGTCCATTTAAAGAAATGGCTAGAGGTGGTTTTCATTACTTTAATACCTTTACTGATGATAAATCAAGGTTTGAGTATTTGTATTTGATGAAATACAAACATGAATCCTTTGAAAAGTTCAAAGAATTTAAATCTGAAGTAGAAAATCAAACAGGAAAGAGTATTAAAGCTCTTCGATTAGATCGAGGAGGTGAATACTTGAACACTGAATTTGATGAATACTTGAGAGAGTACGGCATTGTTTCCCAGCTGACTCTTCCAGGAACACCACAGTTGAATGGTGTATCCGAAAGGAGAAATCGTACCCTATTGGATATGGTACGTAGTATGATGAGCTATACTGATATGCCAATCTCTTTTTAGGGATTTGCATTAGAATCAGCTTTATATATTCTGAATAGGACTCCATCAAAATTAGTATCTTCCACACCTTATGAGATATGGTATGGAAGAAAACCAAGTCTTAAGCATGTTAAGATTTGGGGTTGTCCAGCTTATGTCAAAAAGCTGAACACTGATAAATTAGAAACCATATCAGAAAAGGGTCGATTTGTTGGATATCCAAAAGATAGTTTTAGATATTATTTTTATTTGCCTATATCACAAAAGGTTGTGATAAGTAGAGATGTCACATTTCTTGAACAACATTTTGTTCAAGAAGGAGGCAAAGGAAGGCAAATAAAATTGAAATTGGAGAATTCTGACCAACTAACAAATTAGATGGATATTGATCCATCTAGTCAACCTACACCTATTGATGATACATTTACAGCTGTTCCTCTTAGAACAACCAGGGTATCTCACCCACCAGTGAGATATGGTTTCCTTCATGAAGAAGAACAAGAATTGTCTACTCTTGAAGAAGTAGATCATGGAGATGATCCACTTACCTATGAAGAAGTTATATCAGATATAGACTCTTCAAAATGGATTGAAGCTATGAAATTCGAAATTGATTCCACGTATAAGAATCAAGTTTAGGATCTTATTGACCCACCTGAAGGTATTATACCTATAGGGAACAAATAGGTTTTCAAGAAGAAAATTGGTTCTGATGGAAAGGTAGAGACCTATAAGGCAAGGCTAGTAGCGAAAGGGTTTCGCCAAAGGTAAGGAATCGACTATGAGGAGACTTTCTCGCCTGTTGCCATGCTTAAATCAAGTAGGATTCTATTAGCAATAGCTGCATACTATGATTATGAGATTTGGCAAATGGATGTCAAAACAGCTTTCTCAATGGATACATTGAAGAAAACATTTTCATGGAACAACCTAGGGGTTTTGAATCCCAAGATGGTTCCAAGGTATGCAAGCTAAAGCGATTCATTTATGGGTTGAAACAAGCTTCAAGGAGTTGGAACATCTGTTTTGATAAAGCTATTAAGTAATTTGGTTTTATAAAAAATAAGGATGAGCCATGTGTTTATAAGAAGGTTAGTGATAGTGCTGTCACTTTCCTTGTCTTATACATGGATGACATTTTGTTGATGGGTAATGACACAGGTATGTTGACAACTGTAAAGGTATGGTTGTCAAATTCATTCTCCATGAAAGACTTAGGGGAGGCAACCTATATTCTTGGGATTCGCATCTATAGAGATTGAGCAAAAAGAATAATTGGTTTATCCCAAAGTCTGTACTTGGAAAAGGTGTTAAAGAGGTTTAACATGCTTGATTCCAAGAGAGGATTGTTACCAGTGAGACATGGTATCCACCTTTCTAAAGAGATGTCTCCAAAGACACCTAAAGAAAGAGATAAAATGGCTAGGATTCCATATGCTTCGGCTATTGGAAGTTTGATGTATGCAATGTTGTGTACTAGGCCGAATATCACATATGCTGTTAGTTTGATTAGCAAGTATCAATCTAATCCAGGTTTGGAACACTGATAGCTGTTAAGAACATCCTTAAGTACTTGATAAGAACTAAATATTTATTCTTGATATATAGAGGTGGAGACTTATAATTGGATGGTTATACCGATTCTGATTTCCAATCAGATATCGATGATAGAAAGTCTACCTCTGGATATGTGTTCATTTGTAATAGAGGTGCAGTCAGTTGGAAGAGTTCCAAACAGAGTACGACTGTAGATTCCACTATAGAGGCCTAGTATATTGTTGCATCAGATGCTGCAAAGGAAGCTGTTTGGATAAAGAAGTTCGTGAGAGAACTTGCAGTAGTTCCTTCCATTGAGTTAGCAATTCCACTTCACTGTGACAACAATGGAGCAGTCATATAGGCTAAGGAACTCCTATCTCACTAGAAAGCCAAACACATAGAAAGGCACTACCACATTATCAGAGAAATAGTTGGACGAGGTGATGTAGCCATATAGAAAATGGCATCAGCTGAAAATCCAACTGATCCATTCACTAAGCCTATGTCACAAACTTAGCTAGACAGACATCTTGAGAAGATGGGTCTAAGATATTGTAATGAATGGCTCTAGTGCTAGTGGGAGATTGTTAGTAGTATGCCCTATAGCATATCATTTAGTATGTATATTGTACATCTTTTATTAATAAAAGGCATTTTCACTTTTCCGTTTACATAATATATTTATGTGCAAAAGAAAAGGTCCACCGATATTTTGTTAGAAATTATATTATTAAGTTATTAAGAATTTGAGTGACAGTATTTCTAGCACAAGGTATCATAAATAGGTTCACAATCGAGGATACTTTACAATAAGGACATGACTTATCCAGAAAGATTATAATCATATTTGTTCTCAAGTTATTTATATGAGATGTAAATAAGATAGAATAGTGAGTCTCATGCCATATAACAAACATGATAGGTACTTATACATGATAAGTAGGCCGAACCAGTGACATTTATGACAAGCACATGGAGTTTACTCTTGTCAATGTATTGTCATGAATCGTATCAGTGCATATAATCTTTAGACCTGAGATAGCACAGTTATCTTGTATATAGGTGGTTTAAGTTTGATACTGCTTTTATACTTGTACTGTGTATGGGTATATGGGCATGTGTTGGCTCCTACTAGTTATATATGGAGGTAGGTGCTGATCAAGATGGAATCTGTTCCTCTAAGTAAATAGGCATAAAATCCTATATTCATTTAATTGTTCTTGATGTTTCAAGTTCCTGGCTAGGACAGATAGATTTAATCAGAAAAGATTTTCTGATGAGAAAATCTTTTAATCAAGAACTGAAATTAAAAGAGAACATAATATTTATAGCAAATGGGGTTTGACATAAACCATGACTCTAGCTTGAGTTGGGATTTTGTAACAGAGAGATTCTAGTGCATGGTAACATATGATTATAGGTTCATTTAAGGTAAACCTTTTTACTAATTGGGTGGCCATGGAATGCTATGCTAGGTATTAACCATGGTCTATGAGGTGCATAAAATGATTTAAAGAAATCATTTATGGTAAGCGAGAGTTCTGATGATATTAAGAGTTGATATTATGTCTCATTGCTAATTAGTGATGAACCTAGTAAGTCACACACATACACAAGTAATCACCAAATTAAATATGATTTAATTAATTAATTAAAGAGTTTAATTGATTAGTTAAATAGGTTTGGTTTGCAATTAGATTGCAAAGTCCCTAGCATGGCTTAAAACCAAATCTAGGTTATTGGATATATAGCATAAGTTAAATTTATATTTAAAGTATTTAAATATGAATTTAATTAATGAGAAATTGATTAATAGAGATTAATTAATTATTTTATATTTGATATAAATTGATTAGAAGAAAAGAAATAATTATTTTGGTTTGAGAACTCAAAATTAAAACACTAGGGTATTTTGGTCATTTCACAAGGTGACATGTGGCACCATGAGATGGTGACACATGGCACTACACATAAGCTTGCCATATGTCTTTTTATCATGTAAGATGATCAAAGTCAAGATTAAATATAGGTTTGACACTTGGCATAATGTGATTGGGTTAATTAAACCTAAAGCCAATCAGAAGGTGATGTGTGGCAAGGGTTTTAAGTGGTGACCTAGCTATAGAAGTGTAAGGATGAAAGAATAAAAACATAAGCTGCCATTCATCTCTTTGTGCCGCCACCTTTGGTTGCTCTCTCTTCTCTTCTTCTTCATCTCTCATCAATTCAAAGAGATTAGCAAACAATCTCTTGAATTAAAAATACTAGAAATTGTTTCTAGTGTCTTATTTACATCTGTAATACCTTAAAAGGCAAAACTTGATTTTCCAATTCATAGAAAAAGCTTTAGAAGCTGTTCAAGGGCTGCCATAGGTGATCTTAGTGTGAACAAGCTAGAGGGACAACATCTGGTGTCCTAAAGATGCATCCCAAAGGTACCAAACATACTGCAGTGCATCAAAAGTTTAGTGCACTTGTTCTTGATCTAATCTAGGGTTCTAATGGATTAATCTGTTAATTCTAAAATCTTAAATAGCAAATGTAGATCCAAAATATATATTAAAAGAGTTTTAATATGTTGTTTATCCTTGAAATCAAATAGATAAAAATAAATATTACATGATGCATGTGACCCTATAAGAAAAATTTTGAATTTCAATGATCTAAACTTGTGTTTTTCATGCTTCCGCTCCTTCAACCCCACCATGGTTCCTACCACAAGTCTCACAGGGACGGGGAGGAAAGGAACTTCTGATTGTTTGCTGACCAGATCGAGGGGGTCTCTGTTCCGAAAATCTTCCCCTACTAGACCTTTTACTACTCTATCCCTCGAAATTTTTCCTCTTTTCAGTATTACCGCTAGAACTCTGATCCACTGGCTTCCCACTCTTCTCTTTTTCTGTCTTCTCTTTCTTAGGTGCCCCTTCTGATTCTATCCTTTTTAGCTCTAGGGCTTGAGATATTAGCTCATAAAAATTTTCATGTTGAAATCTAACCACTTGCATTCTCAAACTGGGCTTCAACCCGGCCTCAAACCTTTTACACTGGTCTATACTGGTGGTGAGTAAGCTCCCAGCATAGTGGCTCAGGTGGGAAAAATTCTCTTTCATACTCCGCCATTGTTCTATTCTCCTGTTTCAAACTTGAGAATTCCGGCAATTTCATGTCCACATAGGCATCTGGGATGTATTTCTGTTTGAACTCTCTGAGGAAGTCATCCCATGTCAATACCAGGGGTTCCACCAAGCTATGGGGGATGGTCTTCCACCAGTCATATGCATCCCCCTGTAATAATGAGATTGAATATTCAAACTTCAACTCCTCCGTGCAGTGCAGCTTCTTAAACACTCTTTCTATTCTCTCCAACCACTGCTCTGCTTCTAAAGGGGTCCACTATACCCTTAAACTCAGTAGCTCCATACTTAAGCAACTTATCATACTGCCTGGCTGGAGGCTGTGGTTTCACTACTGGTGCTTGAATTGGGGCTTGAGTAGGCATATTCCCAGCCATTTGTTGGAACAAAGCAGCCATCTACTGAGCAAACTAAGCAGGAAACTGTGGCATGGGTGGAGTTAGTGTAGCTGACCCACTAGCATTCTGGAGAGCTGGGGCTTCCCCCTGTGCCACAGCTTCGACTAATTGCTCAACTGAGTGATCTCCTTCCTCCATATTCAATTAAAGGATATTCTATCTCCAAAACAAACAACACAAGGAGATTTCCCTCCATCAGTTCATATTCATAATGTAATGCACCGTATGTATTTAACAATGACATTGAGCAGTTGTACTTATCAAGAAAAATACTTAAATTCACAGTTCAAAAGATGCTTCAAAAACTAGCTTTGATACCACTAAAACATGTCACACTTACTCCTCCGTAAGGCATAACATGATCTCGTAGTATGCCTAAGGAATTACCGAATTTCGTCTACTGATAAGCTATTAAATATACTACTAGGGATTTAAACCAATTTCTAATCATTTTAAAGGGGTGGGTAATGCTGATTGATTATATAAAACCTTTAATCGAAGTTTAGGTTATAAATTGAATTTCTAAATTAATTTGAAATCTCCAAAAATTTTATTGAAAATTTGGCAGAGTGCCGCCTATATTTTGGAAAAATAGTTCTTCAAAAACCTGTTAAAAACACTCCCAATACATTTAATACCCATAACTCTAACATTTAATACCCACAATTTAATCTCAACAACCACAATTTCAAGCAGTTCATTATTTTAATAAAAAAAATGTAAACAAAAAAAAGAAGAACTTAAACTTTTCATTAATAAGAAATATTAAGTTTGCAGTATAAATATTTACAATGGTCAAAATAAAATTCCAAAATTTATTATACAACTGCTCAAGTCCAATAAACATGCACACAGTTACATATGCATTAAAATAAAAATTTACATGGGTATAATCTATATACCCAGTAATGATCTCAAAATTTCTAGTCACTTCTAGTCCCAAGCAGCCTACTCTGCTAATTTATCTACTTAGTGGTTGCCGATTCCACCAAAAATTAACTGAAATTACCAGTAATGAAATATTTTCTGAATGAATGCAATAAGTGGTAATCTAGGTCAAACCTTAGAGACTGAATTACTAAATTTTGTGCACTTGTGTGACAAAAAAAAAAGAACAAAGATGGGGTGCCGGGGGGGGGGGGGAGGAAGGGTGGGTTATAACACTAAATTTAAAGAAATCAAGTTCAGAAATTTAAAAAACTAAATTTAGGTATAAAACTCTCAATTTAAACAAACTTCAGTCCAAGATAATTCGCATTCCAATGCATGACTCAATCATAGACAAAAGAAATATAATTATCTCTTATTTAATACTTAACGTAGATTTACCAAATAGTAAGGTAAAACCCCTAACTTCCCTATACTCATCAATTCGAGCCCAGCACTCTTGTTGACTCTAATTATTAACTGAATTGGTATTAAGCAATCCTCATCAAATTAATAACTGCTTTAAGAACAGGAAGTAGTTAAGTTGAACAACGATTTATAAAGCATAAATTATTTAATTTATCCTATTGTTTCTTTAAGTTATTATCGAAAACTTAGATCATAATCAATAAAACCTAATCGTTACTCAAATTCAATCTTACACAATAATTACGGGTTATGAAGATGAACTAGCAATTTATCACATCAAATAACTAACTAATATGCCTTTTCAGTAAATCATTCAATAGATCAAAACAATGAAATCAAGAAATAATAGATATTCAAAAAGGCATAATTTAAATTAAGAACCTAGTCTTACAAATCATGCATAAGAACTAGAATCCCTTGAACTGAATTTAAAAACTTAGCCACTCACGTTCATGGCTTACAAAAGAAAAATAAAATGGAGAAATCTAAAACTATGGACGTGAATGGAGAATAAATGTGTAATGAAGGTGTCGAAGGTCTGAATGAACATGTCTCCATTGCTACTCAAAGATGATCTTTATAATAAAAAAACCTAATCCACATATAAGGACCAAACTTGAAAAATTTTTGAAATTCAAAAAGACAGATTCTTTACTCTGCAATTATAGCTAATTTTCAGCCACTTCCCTTGTGATTCTATCTCTGACTTCTTTAGAAAAGTTGTAGCCCTACTTCTCATCTTTCCAACGAGTACTCATTTGCTCAAATCGGAGATTTACAGCCCAAGTTATGGGCCAAAAACTGAAACTTGTTCTGACAGAGTATCCAGCCCATAAATTTGACTTTATTGCCGTTTTTAACCACTAAAACGATGTAGTCTTGTCTTTAGCCCTTCATAGAAATTGTAGAGGTGGTTCTTAAGGTTCAATTGGGTTTAGGTTTGCTTCATTTGGACATCTGGAGCTCGAGATATAAAATAAATTCCAAAACTGGTTAAGACACATCAAGTGTGAGCTTTTGTAATAGATCCATAGCTAATTTTGATAACCTTAGAGACTGATTTGGGCTTTGGTCCCTCTTTTTCATTTGTAGTACTCTGACTTAGCTTTTCAATGAATTAAACGGCATTGAATTTGGAGACCCATAACTTTAGAAACACCTAAAAAATGCAGCAAAGGTCAAATTAATGTAAATGCTGAAAATTTCTCAATTTAACACATTTATTCCAACAACTCTCTAAAAATATGCCTAATTGATAATTATACTTTAATCAACTGAATTAGGCATAAAAATAAACTAGAAACACTAAATGTGATGGGAATAAAATTAATAAATTTACATTTATCACTACCACTTTACCTGCGATAGCAATAAAAAGCTATCGCTAAGCCAAAGACTCAGTGGTGCATAATTTAAAGCAAATATTAATTTACTGTAACACCCTTATGTTTGGTAGTACGTCCTACTATTCCAATGACCAGTGTTGTCCGGACAGCTAGACTGCCTAGAACTACACTTCGATATGAGTGAGGAGACATAAAATAATGAAATACAAGAAAAGAAAATACAAGAAAAACAAAGAAAAAATAATAGCAAAGAAATGTAACCTAGTTAAGCGAGCCGAGAACCTAGCGATGGGTGACCGCACTGGGAAGTCACGGCGTGAACCGTTGACTAGCCCTGGACTGCGGGGAACCCTGAAAAATATTTTTAGGACTTAAAGAGACATCAATTGAAGTATAAATATCATTAGAAATATCAAAGAAAAATTAATTAATTAGTATAAAGAAAAGTGAGAAATCGAAAAAACGGACAAAACCCGATGTTATCGAAAAATCGGGAATGCAACCCGAACAGGGGCATTGTGGTCATTTGACACCCCGAGTTGCCTTTTGACCTAAATGTCCATTAAAAATAAATAATATTACACTTGGAAAATATAATGAAAAATTAAATTAGGGGTACCTAATGTAAATAACAAAAATGGGATTCAAATTGAGTAATTAATACATTTAACTTATAATGTAATTAAATATTGGTGAGTGGAGCACTATGGGGTTAAAATAATCAATATGTGGGCAGGTGTTAACCCCACTAACACCTTCATCTTCTTCATTCACTCACCATTGCTTAAATGAAAAGCTTGAAAATCCTCCATGGCCGTTTTGCTTAAAGCTTCATAATCTCCATCATTTCCACCTCCAAACACCAAAGTTTCTTCACTAATTTTGATCCCCACCTCACAAGGAAGAAGTAGATACTAAATTCAAGGGAGTTTGGTGAAGATTTAATAAGCCCCAACAATAGGTAAGTGTTTAAATTGATTTATTTCTTAAGTAAAGTTTATGGGAAGTTTGAGATGAACAAATTGATGAAGAAAATTTGAGGTTTTGGTAAGTTGTTATTATGCACTAGTTAGGCAGCCATGGTACTTAAATATTTTGAATTATTTTCACATGCAATTGATGGGTATTAATGTTGATAAAAGTGAATAAAAGTTTTAGTATGTTAATTCTTGGTGTATATTAAATTTGAGCACTTGAGTTGGAAATTTTGTTGAATTTAAAATTCTATGCGTGAGTGCCTAAATGGACAGCCATGAAATTGTACACTAAATGAAATATTATTACATGTATTGTGAAGAATTAATGTTGACTAATGTGATTTAAAGTGTTGGTAAGTTAACTTCATGCATATATAATGGTGGACCAAGTGGAAATTGAGTTTGAAGGCAATTATGGAGACTTGACAAATATGGCAGCTTGTTAACTCTTTAAAGGATGTTGGAATTCATGAAGTTGTTTAATGAATTGTGGTCCTAAATTTTTCCAAATATGTATGTAAATTAGTAGTGAAGATATATGTTATGATAGTGGACATGTAAATGAGCATGATTAAATGATTAAATTGTGGTAATTGAGTTTGACAAATTCTGCACTTTATGGTGTATGTTGAAAGTGATTGTAAGCTACCAAAATGATCAATAATATGTTGTGAAATATGTTTAGGTTAGGGCACAAACCAGAATAGGCATGAAGGTGAAGTTTGGTAAGTGTTAAAGGTGATTTTTGATGCGTATAAATAAAATGCAATAGGGCAGTTTGTGTTTTGGGCTTAGAAGCTTAAGTGTGTGGCTCCAATTGGTATGAAACCAATTGGAGGTGAAAATAGGCACAAAATGTGCCAACTTTCATGAAGGAAGCATGCCAAAATTCTGCTTGTAAGATAACTTGAAAAGTGAGCAAATCCGGATTAGTGCAGTTAAGGCCTGAAAATTTACCATTTGGGCAGCAGTTAGTATTTAGGCCATACTCACTCAAACAGGTCCAATTGACCTGAAATTTTGACCACGAATAGTTAAGACCCATATCTACAAGTCTTATGAAGACACCAAAACCCAAAAATGACCATAAGCAAGTCAAACAGCTTGCACAAGTTCGAGTCCAAAAACTGGCCGAACCAAAATTGACCTAAAGTGACCAATTTTGATGCATTTTGACCAGCAATAGTAAAATGGCCATAACTTGGTCTACATAACTCAGAATGACTTGAAATTTTGCCCCGTGTGCAATAAGACATAGATCTACAAGTTTGTAGTTTTGACCGAAACCCGAAAACTAAGAGAACTAGGTCGTCCAGCTAGGTCAAACTAGTATCCCGGAATCCAGCAAATTGCAAGAAAATGCAATATACAAGGAAATGAATTTGGTAACATGTACCAACCGTAAAAGACTATTGAATGTGACAAATTAGTAACATTAAAACCTAATTTACCTAGAACGCATTGAGGGTCAACATATTAGGTTGACTAAGCAAATAATAGAATTCAGTGAATTAATTATCGAGCATTATCGTTAGAGACAGTTTAAATGAATACTAAAACACTTCAAATTGTGTTTCTCAGTTAACAAAAACTCAAGAAAAGGGAAGGAAACACTGAGTCAAGGCCAGGAGACAGTTATCAGAGGTTTGTGCACAACAGCTAATTCTATTAAATTTTTCAATTGAAATGAATTATGACTATTTGTACATTATTGTTTTAAATTGTGGAAATGTGTTTGAATGAATATTTATTGCTTGAAAAGCATTGTAAATGGTTTGAAACTGTGAAAAATTGTTTGAATGATATTGATGGATACTTTTTGATTGAAAAGAATTGGAAATGATTTGAAACCACAGCTATCATGTATATTGATTGTATTCCTCACTAGCTTGTCTAGTGGGACGAATGAATTCCCTCTCTGGCTGAAGTGTTGAGGCGTGTGTCTGTTGAGGATGAATGGAATGAGTACTCATATTTTTGCTAGCTAGCTATGTTATTCCTCATTAGCCATCGGCTTCTGAGACGAATTGAATACCTCATTAGCCATCGGCTTTTGGGACGAATTGAACTTTGGAACATGATTAAGCTGTGTGTGATTTATTGATATGTATTGTAAGATTGTGAAATGGAGTTTAAATTCTTATTGACATTCACTGTCTTTTGAATTTAACTATGTTTTGATTTCTTAGATTTATTGTGATATTGTAAAATAGAGTTTAAATTCCTTATGACATTTATTGTCTTGAATCTAACTATGGTTTTACGTATCCACTATTTATATGATTTATGAATTGTGATTTAAAGTTGTATTTGGTAAATGTTGTGCACCACTGAGACATTGTCTCAGCGATAGCTTTTCATTGGTATCACAGGTAGACAGACGGACAGGGCAGCAGACTAGGCTGTTAGAGCATTCAGTGAGAGAGTATCGGGTATATTGAGTATACTCCATTTTGCATTTTGTACTGTAATATATATTCACTGTATGTATATTTTGTTCTTGGTTTGAGCAGTGGTAAAATAAAATTGTACCTTGAAGTTGTAAAATAAATTATGAGTTATTTTGACTTTTAAAATTTGTACTGTATCTCTTTAATCTCAGTCTTTGAAAAATTATTGTGGAGTTGAGATTGAGAAATATATTGAAGTGCTTTTTACAGGTTTCCTGAAGAACTATTTTATCCAAAATACAGATGGCACTCTGCCAAAAATTTTACAGAAATTCCTAATAATTCAAATGTGTTAGTTCTGTCACTTCAATTCAAAAAGTTTTTAACACCTGTAAATAGTGCTCACCAATGTAAAAGAAGTAAGAAAAGTTTTAAAATCCCTTATAGTGTATTTAATGGGTTATCAGTAGATGAAGTTGGTAATTCATTAGGTATACTACGGGATCATGTTATGCCTTACAGAGGGGTAGGGTATGATATGTTTTAGTGGTATAAGAGCTAGTTTTTAAATTCTGTTTTCACCTGTTACTTGAATATTCTTTCTTCATAGTACAACTGCTTAATATCATTGTTTGATACATACAATACATTACATTATAAATATGCACTAACGGGAGGAAATCTCCTTGTGTTAATTGTTCAGGAGATCTAAGATTCTCGCATTGACTATGGAAGAGGGTGATCGTTTAGTCGATTAATCTATAGAGGCTGAGGTGCAAGGGGATGCTGACCCTACACAATGTCGATGGTTCAAGAAGACCCCCACGATGCGTCGGTTCCTGCTCAGTTCGCTCAGTAGATGACTACAATGTTCCAACAAATGGCTGGTAATGTGCCTACTCAAGTCCCAATACAGACACCAGTGATACAACCATAGTCTCCTGCTAGGCAGTATGACAAATTGATGAAATATGGGGCTACAGAGTTCAAGAGGACAGTAGATCCTCTAGAGGCTGAACAGTGGTTAGAGAGGATGGATAGGGTATTCAAGAAACTGCATTGCACGGAGGAACTCAGATTTGAATACTCAGTATCTTTGCTACAGGGGGATGCTTATGACTGGTGGAAAACCATTCCCCACAGTCTGGTAGAACCTGCAGTGCTAACATGGAATGACTTTCTCAGGGAATTCAGACAAAAATATGTCCCTGATGCTTACGTAGACCAGAAGCTACAAGAGTTCCTAAGTCTGAAACAGGGAAGCAGATCAATGGCTGAATATGAAAGGGAATTTTCCCGCCTGAGCCATTATGCAGTAAGTCTACTTGCTACCAGCAGGGAGAGATGCAAGAGGTTTGAAACCGGCTTGAAACCTAGTATCAGATTACATGTAGTCGGATTCAAACACACTAACTTCTCTGAACTTGTTTCTCAAGCCCTAAAGTTGGAAAGAATTGAGTCTGAAGCTGCTCCTAAGAAAAAGAAATCAGAGAAGACAAAGAAAGAGGGAAAATCAGTAGAACAGAGTTCCAGTGGTCCTACTGGAAAGAGGAAGAACCATGGGGGACACAGTAGAGGTGGCAAGAAGTCTGGTAGGGGAAGATATTCAGGACAGAAGCCTCCTCTATCTGGTCAGCAGAGTACTAGAGGTTCCAATGTGAAACTTGTGGAAGAAATCATGGTGGGATATGCTATAAGGCTATTGGAGACTGTTATAACTGTGGAGGCATAGGACACTTTGCCAAGGACTGCACCAGTAGTCGCAGAGTTGGACCACCTCCTACTTCTGTAGAAGGGTCAGTTCAGAGCCCTGTCAGCAGAAGTTTACAACCACCTAGCAGAGTTAGAGGCCGGGGTAGAGGTAGCCCAGCAGGCAGCCAAGGCACAATGAAACATTCAGAGCAAGATAGTGCTCCAGTCAGAATCTATGCAATGAGACAGAGAGAAGAGGCTGAGACATCTGATGTTGTGGCTGGTACCTTCTCAACTTTTAATCAAGATGTGTTTGTGTTATTTGATCCGGGTTCTACCCATTCTTATGTGAGTGCTAGCATCATTGATTGCATTGTTCTTCCATGTACAAAAATGGACTTTGAGGTGCTCATAACAAGTCCGCTAGGATAGGAGGTCAGGGTTAATAGAATGTATAGGGATTGTCCTTTGGTGATCCAAGGACACACTTTTCTAGTTGATTTCATTGAAATGCCCTTCAGAGATTATGATGTCATCTTGGGCATGGATTGGTTAGCCAGGCATCATGCCATGATTGACTGCAGGCTGAAGACAGTCACTTTTGGCCTCCCTCAGTACAGTGATGTGGTAATACATGGGGAGAGGCAGTTATTGCCATCAAACATCATTTCGGCTGCACTAGCCAGAAAAATGATAAGAAAGGGGTGTGAAGCATACTTGGCACATGTGGTAGACACCCAAGTGGGGAGTCCAGCATTGAAGGACATCCCTACAGTATATGACTTTCCAGATGTATTTCCTGATGAATTGCCAGGATTACCTCCGGAAAGAGAAGTTTAGTTTTAAATTAATGTTATGCCTGGTGTGGATCCAATCTCCATAACACCATATAGAATGGCACCAGCAGAGTTGAAGGAGTTGAAGATACAGTTGCAAGAATTACTTGAAAAGGGCTTCATCTGCCCTAGTGTGTCACCTTAGGGAGCACCAGTGTTGTTTGTTAAGAAGAAGGATGGTACTCTCCGCTTATGTATAGATTACCAGCAGTTGAATAAGGTGACAATAAAGAACAGATATCCATTGCCTCACATTGATGATCTGTTTGATCAGTTGAAGGGTGCAACTGTATTCTCCAAAATTGATTTGCGATCTGGTTATTATCAGTTGAAGGTGCAAGAGCAGAGTATTCCAAAAACTGCTTTCAGAACTCGGTACGGCCGCTATCAGTTTCTAGTAACGCCATTCGGGTTAACAAATGCTCTAGCTGCTTTTATGGATCTGATGAACACTATCTTCAGACCATATCTTGACCAATTTGTGGTGGTGTTTATTGATGACATTTTGATATACTCGAGGAATGCAGAGGAGCATAATAGACATCTACGGATTATACTACAGGCTTTAAGGGAGAAACAGCTATATGCCAAATTTTCGAAATGTGAATTTTGGTTAAAATAAATCTCCTTTTTGGGACATGTTGTGTCGGCTAAAGGAATCAAGGTAGATTCTTGCAAAGTAAAAGCTATCCTTAATTGGAAGTCGCCCAGGAACATCACAGAAATTCACAGTTTTCTGGGTTTAGCTGGATATTACCGTCAGTTTGTGAAAGGGTTTTCTATGTTATCTTCTCCACTGACCAAGCTGCTTCAGAAAGATGTAAAATTTCAGTGGACAGATAAATGTCAGCAGAGTTTTGATGAATTGAACAGGTGTTTGACTGAAGCTCCAGTCCTCACTTTACCTACTCTAGGTAAAGAATACACAGTTTATAGTGATGCTTCTCACAATGGGTTAGGCTGTGTACTGATGCAAGATCGGAATGTCATTGCTTATGCGTCACGCCAGCTGAAACCACATGAGAGGAACTACCCAACACATGATTTGAAGCTAGCAGCTATTGTTTTTGCTCTGAAGATTTGGAGACACTATTTGTATGGGGAGAAATGCTACATTTACACAGATCATAAGAGCTTGAAGTATTTGGGCACCCAGAAGGAATTAAATTTGAGGCAGAGGAGATGGTTAGAACTGATTAAAGACTATGATTGCTTAATAGACTATCAGCCAGGGAAAGCAAATGTGGTGGCTGACGCCTTAAGTCGCAAAACTATGGCAAGTCTCAGAGTTTCTCCTTTGTCCATGGTATATGAATTGAAAGCACAGCATGCCAGTTTAGAGATTGATGATGAGGTACAGACAGTAGTTGCATGGCTTGTACAGCCAGTGTTGATTGATCAGATCAAAATGGCTGCTCAGAGTGATTATAAATATCAGAAGCTACTGAAAGAAGTCTAGCAAAGCAAGAAACCTGAATTCTCTGTGAGAGATGATGGTTTATTACTACATCAGGGCAGAATGTGCGTTCCTAGTGATGTGGAATTGAGACAAATCATTATGAAGGAAGCACATGAGTATCCTTTTGCTATGCACCCTGGTGGAACTAAAATGTACAGAGGGCTGAAAGAGCATTACTGGTGGATGGGTATGAAGAGGGATATAGCTGAGTTTGTTTTCAAATACCTAACTTGTCAGCAAGTAAAGGCAGAACATCAAGTTCCAGCTGGTTTGTTACACCCTTTGTTAGTACCAGAGTGGAAATGGGAACAAATAACTATGGATTTTGTTACAGGACTTCCAAGGACACAGAATAGTTATGATGCAGTATGGGTTATAGTTGACAGATTAACCAAGTCTGCTCACTTTTTGCTAGTTCGGATGGACTATAGCCTAGAAAGATTGGCCAGATTGTACATATATGAGATTGTAAAACTGCATGGAGTGCCAGTATCAATTGTGTCTGACAGAGATCCTAGGTTCACTTTTAGATTCTGGGGTAGTCTTCAGAGACCCCTAGGAACTAGATTGAACTTCAGCACAGCATTCTATCCACAGACAGATGGCCAGCCTAAAAGGTTAATTCAGATATTGGAGGATATGCTACGGGCTTGTGTGATTGAGTTTGAAGGTAGTTGGGATACACACTTGCCTTTGATTGAGTTTGCTTATAACAACAGCTACCAATCAAGCATTGGGATGCCTCCATATGAAGCTTTCTATGGCAGAAAGTGCAAAACTCCCTTATGTTGGGATGAAGTAGGAGAAAGGAAGATGATTGGGCCAGAAATTTTTCAGCAGACAAAGGAAAAGATCAAATTGATTAGAGATAGACTCAAGGCTGCATCAGACCGTCAGAAGTCCTATGTTGATCTGAAGAGAAGAGATATTGAATATGCAGTGGGTGATAAAGTATTCCTCAAAGTTTCTCCTTGGAAGAGGATTATGAGATTTGGCAGAGAGGGGAAACTGAGTCCTCGTTTCATCGGACCATATGAGGTTCTGGAAAGAGTGGATCCTTTGGCATATCGGTTGGCATTACCTCCAGAGCTAGCAAGGATACACAGTGTCTTCCATGTGTCCATGTTAAGGAGGTACAGATCTAACCCATCTCATGTACTATCAGTTGAAGAGATTGAGGCAAATCCAGACCTCTCATATGAGGAAGAACCCATAGAAATTCTGGTGTCGCAATGGGATTTTGCGGTCGCCCGGACGATCACTCACCGAAGTGGGAAAGAGTGAGGAGTCGCCACCTTAGTTTTGAGGGAAACTAAAGAAAACCATTTGAGAAGTTAAATTAAAAATGAAACCACTTTAAAACAGAGATTCTAAGTTCGGGGTCCGTAAACGGGTGGGGAAGGTGTTAGGCACCCCACCTCGTCCCTTAATAAAGGTAAGTAGATTTAATTCTGCGTCCTTTACAAATTAGTTAGAAGGGCTTAGGCGGCAATGTTAATCCTCTTGGTAGAAGGAATGTTTGATTTTTCACTAAATTTGGATCACTCAGATACATAAGTAAATGAGACAACCTTAGTGAACGGGTGTGAGAATCGGATAAGAACTCTCCTCCGATCTTTTTTAAGTTGTTCATTAAAATTTTGAGGGGAGACCGGATAAGAACCCTCCTCCGGTCTCTTTTAAGTTATTTATTTGAAGTTTTGAGGATGAGACCGGATAAGAACTCTCCTCCGATCTCTTTCAGATGTTTATTAAAATTTGAGGTTGAGAACTGATAAGAACTCTCCTCCGATCACTATTTAATGTTTATTAAAAATTTTAATGTAGACCGGATAAGAATCCTCCTCCGATCTCTTTTAAGTTATTTATTAAAATTTTGGGAGGAGACCGGATAAGAACCCTCCTCCGATCTCCTTTAGAGTTATTTATTAAAATTTTGAGAGGAGACCGGATAAGAACCCTCCTCCGATCTCCTTTAGAGTTATTCGTTAATGTTTTGAGTTGAGACCGGATAAGAACTCTCTTCCGATCCCTACTTAATGTTTATCAAAATTTTGAAGGGAGACCGGATAAGAACCCTCCTCCGATCTCCTTTAAGAGTTGACTTAAAACTTTTAGGCAAGGATAGGATAAGGACTCTTCCGACCCTTCTATTCTCGATGAGACTCGGACAAAGACTTTTCCGACCTTTAAAAATTTAACCACAGATACGGGACTTAAGAACCTAAAACAAAGAATTCTGACCTTCAAAAATGCCCGGGATAAGGTTAATGGATATCCCGTGGCTGAACTGGGAACACTAGATTTGATTCAATGAACTTTTCAAGTAGTCATTTTACCAACATCTATTAATGACCGATCCACTGCTTCGCTTAATTTGGTCTTATTCCATTTCATGACATCTTTGTCGAATTGCTCATTTCGTCGGCCTAATAGTTCGGCTATCTTCCCGACGTGTTATTCGTGTCCTCTTTTAAAGGAGACCTCTAAGTTGCACTACCTACGTTTACCCCACCATGTACCTACTACATAGAGTTAGAAATATGGTTTTCTGCAAGGACGGAGATCAATAATATGAACTGATCATTAAAAAAAATGATTTTAGAGTGACTTTCTTTGGGATTGCTTGTGCGTAAATGGTCTAGATGTAAGAAGAACAAGGAAAATGCGGAAATAAACGTAGACGCTTAATAAAACAAGAACATGAACTCTTATAACAATATTTTCTCTTGGGTTCTCTTGTACAAAATACCCTTGAAGAAAGTTGCGGATGTATGAAGAACAAAGGAAGTGCAGAAACAAACGTAAGCATGAGTGTGAACTCTTACCGTGAGGAGCCAAATATATTGAAATAAGCGTGAAGTGGTAAACGGTGATGGCGATTGATCACCGAGAGTTGATGTCTGTCGTGAAACCGAGAGATGCTTTAGCTAAAAGGTAACCAGGTAAGAACCAGGTGAAAGGAAGTTGAGCTTGAACAGCGGAAAGGAAAGCAGAGATGATGAGAGTATGACCAGATAATGAACAAACTGGAAATGTAGAGTTCCAATATTCAAAATCTTTTTCAAGAAAACACTCCTGAAAACTAGTTTCAAAAGTCTTTTAATCACTACAAAACAGCAGAGTAACAAACTGAATGAAGTTTCAGAGTTCCTCCACGATAATAGCAGCCTCTTGCTTATATTTTTTTTGTCCCCCCTTTTTTTCATGCAGGTATTTATAGGAATCGGGTGCTCCCCATGAAGGGTCAGGATTCATTTTGAGGGAGATGGAGGGTCAGGATTTTGAAGTACATGATCGGATGTTCAGGAATTAAAGAGAATCAAAACGAATGGCTGAGATCGCTTCTCAAAGTATTTGTCCTTTTCCTCTTTTAATCCGACGGTCTTGAATCCTCTTGTCCGGAACGATCTGAGGGCTGAGAGTGAAAAACGCTGGTATTATCATCTTCTCTTTTGATCCAAGGGTTCCGGATTCATCCTTACAAGTGAGATCAACGGTGGAGATTGGGATGTACAGGACTGTCATGACATACCCTGGCACCTGTCAGCATTGCGGGCGATTCTTAGGCGTGCGGTGGAGATCTCGTCTGCCACGCTTTAACTACCTCGGCTCTGATTCTGACGACGGTTATTGGAATTTGTCTTATTCTTTTTGTCTTCCGATCCCTCCCCTAGCTCCTATTCCGATCTATCATACTGATCTCCTATCTCCCGATCTCTTTTATCCCTTGATCAGTCTGGATTCGGTCCAAGCATTAATTACATCTCGATTCTCGAAGCGTCCGCTTCGTTTTCCGCTCAGCATTAAATGCTCATTTTCCCCTATATATACTCCTGTCGACAGAGACATTTCTTCATCTGATTTTTCTCTCTTCCTTTCTTGCTTTCCCTGTTCTAGCTGCTCCGGCGGTCGCTCAGGCCATGATTGTGGTTTTGATCTTTTTCCGATGAACTTCTTTACTCACCGAATGAAAATTTACGATCCCGGTGATCGAATGACCTTAACTGACGAAGGTGAGAGGACTGGATTTGACCGATCTATATTGCGGACCTTGGTTGTACCGATCTCCAGTCGCTCAACTGAGTTCATTCGGTTTCTCATCACATTGGGTGTTCAAATGATTTTCCTCCACATTGGGTGTTCCGACAGCGGGTCGGTTTCAAGTGGTAACATCGGTGACGATGTCTCTCATCTTCATGAGAGTCATAGTCACCCCTTCTGAGCTGCACATCGGTCTGATGTCAACAGCCGGTCTCCTGGTCAAACACGTCTTTTGATTCAGCCACGAGACTTGGCTTTGACATAGGCCTTTTAGATAGGATGTTCCACCGGTCTCTAGAGATCGCCCAAATGATGTAATCCTAAAATGTAATCAGATCTCTAGAGATCGCCCAAATGATGTAGTTAGACCTCCATTGTCATCCGATCCCTAGAGATCGCCCAAATGATGTAATCCGATCTTTTTGCAAATAAAGACTTTATTTTGCAGTTATTTATTATTTTTGCATTGATTATTTTCCGGTCTCTAATGTGGTTATCCGATCTGGTTTACGATCTGAACGACACTTAACTGATCCTTTATTCAAAATATCTAACTTATTATGCCGATCTCCAATTAACCGATCTCAGAACATTCGGATATTTGAGAGAAGTGTCAAAACAGCTGTCCAATCCCACCAATCGATGCGCTGCCTAGAACCTCGCGAGCATTAAATGCTCGGACTAGTATAAATAGGGGCGGGAGGGTTAGCCAGTTGTTCTCTCATTTCATTTTCAGTCTCCTGCTCATAGCTTCGAAGTTCTCTCATTTTCTCCAGTTTCTCCGACGCCGATTAGACTCTAGTAAGGACTTTAATCTTCTTTTTTGTTTAAGTTCTTTGTTTCTTTTGAAAATGAGCGGTGCCGAAGGTCAGAGAGCGGCGAGCCCTCCTTCCATTCAGTTCTCATGGTCATCGTCTGATGAAGAAGAGGCGGTCGGGCCAAGCACTCAACCTGAACCCCCTAGGGTCTCTGCTCCAGGTCGGGGTCGGGTCATACCATCAAGGCTTGCACCACCTTCAAGGAGAGAGACCCTTCCTATAGACGAGCTTCCATCGGTTCTTCGGGAATCCGATCTGCAATCGTTTGTTCAAGAATACAACATTTGTCCTGATTCATATGAACTGATCAAGTGCCATGGCGATGTTCGTGTCGATCACTCCTTTGAAGAGAACGACATAGTCATGGTGTATGAGGAACGATTAAAGGCGGTCTTGATTCCCCTGGATGACTTCTATAAGGAGGTCCTAAAACTTCACCGGGCGAGCATCGTTCAGATCCACCCTAACTCATGGCGGATTTTAGTAGCCTTCCGAGGCCTATGCCGAGCTAAGGGAATCAGACCTACGGCTAAGGTGTTCGCCGAGTTGCACCGGCTATCTCGCCGAAAGGACGATGACCACTGGTTCTTTCAGGCGAAGCCTCGTTGCGGGCTCTTTTCCGATCTGCCCTCGTCTCTTAAGAATTGGAAGAATCGTTTCTTCATTGTGAGGAGCAAAGATCCGAGCCATTTTGAGGACTTCCCCCATTTGGTGGTACCGGGGACCTTTGCTTCGAATCACATCACCACAGCCAAGATGAAAGCCTAATAGTGATGGATTTGAAGAGTGAGGCTGCCACTAAAAAGTATTCTTGTTTGGATGCGGTGACTGCCGAGCTACACCATTGGACTGTTCAGCTGCTCACTGGCCAAGACCGCGAACTTCCGCTCTCTAACCTTGGCATCGGTATTTTCTATATCTCAATTCTCACGACCTTAGCGATCTCACTAACCTTTTCTTTGTGCAGGTATGGCGGGTGGCGATGGCTCTAGGAAACGGAAGAAGGAGAGAGAGATCTCCCGGAAGATAAAGGAGATCAAGCGTTGAACGACTTCAAACACCGGTCACGAACCGGGAGATACAAAGAGACCCACCTCAACCTTGGTCCGCCCGACCACCGGCTACCCGATCTCCTCCTAGATCGGAGGAGCACCTCGACTCTTGCAGTTGTTCCAAGCGGGGAAGGGGCCTACTCAAGCTCAGGAGGACCTCTTCTCGGGCGCTCAAGTCTTGATCGCTTGAGGAATAACCGATCAAGGAGAACTCGATTTCGCCAAAGTCACGGGTCTACCATCTTGTTTTCGGAGGATCGGTACAGGCTATCCCAGAATGGTCTCGTCGACATATTGACTCGGACCATGAGCTTAAACGTGGAGTGTCTGGTGAACCAGACCATGATCCGAAAGGATTCAGCGCACAGGTAAGGAGATCGGGAAGAAGAATCGGAGGTGGATTCCCTCGATCCCAACTCTCATCCGCTCGGGATTATATATCTCAAGTCGAGGGCGGGCAAAGCTCCATGAAGACTGGTTGGCCGAACAGAATCGTGTTTTGGATGAGAGGGACCGTGCTCTTAAGGAAGTCCAGGTGCTTCACGCCAACGAAGCCGCTCAGGTCGCTCAACTTATAGAGGAACTCGAGGCGAAGGATAAGGAGCTTAAGGAGAAAGATAAGGAGCTTAAGGAGAGGGATGAAGAGATGGTGACGGGAATAGCCGAGGCCTATGTGAAGGCTCACAAGGATCTCATGGCCGCACTCCAGAAGCGTTACCCAGAAGAAGACTTCTCTTGGATGGCAGACGTGGCTCCTGAGGACAATGATGAAGACAGTGAGGATGAAGCCGAAGGTGAGGGAGAGAGGGAGAGTGATCCAAATGTAGATCAGGCTGGGGGTGATCCCAGTAGAATAACTTGTACAAATTATGACATGAAATGGAATGCCTTTTGTTCAATGAATGATTGTGATCGGAAAATTTTAAACCATTGTTTGTCTGAGTATTTGATTGTATGAGCACAGCAAAACAAAAACTAAATGTGATTATTAATCTAAGTATGAGAGATCGGAAAGCACTTTGAACATGAGATCGGTAGGGAAGAAATGCTGAACAGAACTTGACTGAAAATTTAACTCGAACACTTAAGATCGGAATCGAACCAAAACTTTAGCTCTTAAACTTTCGGAAAGGAGGTCGGCAATAAAACTGGTAGGAAAAGATCTAGTGCCCGTTCATTTTATTCATCAACAGAGATCAGGAATATACCCGACAGGTCCGGAAATCCGACATCGGGTTTGAGAGGTCGGTAAAATGATTTTGAGAGATCGGCGAGGCTTTAATGAATGTGAGGACTTAGCATTGATTCAATTCTCTGTGAGGAGAGATCGGAAATGTGACCGCCTATCATAGAGGGACTGGAAACGTGATTAGCTGTTCAAAAAAGAATTTTTTATTGATTCTAGGGATCGGCCAAAATATGGTGTCGACAGCTGCCCCTCTTTACATAATTTCAATTAAAGGAAAAATTTCCGTATAGGAATTATGTAAAGATTCCGACTCATATTTTGGATGATTAGGTATTTGAAATTAGAGAACTAAAGCACACCTAAGTTAATGACCTAGAAAATTAAAATCAACTTGGATCTAGAAACCAGAGGTTGATAACAGGAATGTAAATTGCATGACATTAAAATCAACTTGGATCAAGGATCCAGAGGTTGATGGTGGAATTGCAGGAAATTAAAATTAACTTGGATCAAGGATCCAGAGGTTGATAGCAGAAATTTAAATTGCAGGCAATTAAAATCAACTTGGATCAAGGAACCAGAGGTTGATAGCAGAAATTTAAATTGCAGGAAATTAAAATTAACTTGGATCAAGGATCCAGAGGTTGATAGCAGAAATTTAAATTGCAGGAAATTAAAATCAACTTGGATCAAGGAACCAGAGGTTGATGGTGGAATTGCAGGAAATTAAAATCAACTTGGATCAAGGATCCAAAGGTTGATGGTGGAATTGCAGGAAATTAAAATCAACTTGGATCAAGGATCCAGAGGTTGATAGCAGAAATTTAAATTGCAGGAAATTAAAATCAACTTGGATCAAGGAACCAGAGGTTGATAGCAGAAATTTAAATTGCAGGAAATTAAAATCAACTTGGATCAAGGATCCAGAGGTTGATGGTGGAATTGCAGGAAATTAAAATCAACTTGGATCAAGGATCCAAAGGTTGATGGTGGAATTGCAGGAAATTAAAATCAACTTGGATCAAGGATCCAAAGGTTGATGGTGGAATTGCAGAAATTAAAATCAACTTGGATCAAGGATCCAGAGGTTGATAGCGTAAATTTAAATTGCAGAAATTAAAATCAACTTGGATCAAGGATCCGAGGTTGATGGTGGAATTGCAGAAATTAAAATCAACTTGGATCAAGGATCCAGAGGTTGATCACAGAAATTTAAATTGCAGGAAATTAAAATCAACTTGGATCAAGGAACCAGAGGTTGATAGCAGAAATTTAAATTGCAGGAAATTAAAATCAACTTGGATCAAGGATCCAGAGGTTGATGGTGGAAATTTAAATTGCAGGAAATTAAAATCAACTTGGATCAAGGAACCAGAGGTTGATGGCAGAAATTTAAATTGCAGGAAATTAAAATCAACTTAGATCAAGGAACCAGAGGTTGATGACAGAAATTTAAATTGCAGGAAATTAAAATCAACTTAGATCAAGGAACCAGAGGTTGATGGTGGAATTGCATGAAATTAAAATCAACTTAGATCAAGGAACCAGAGGTTGATGGCAGAAATTTAAATTGCAGGAAATTAAAATCAACTTAGATCAAGGAACCAGAGGTTGATGACAGAAATTTAAATTGCAGGAAATTAAAATCAACTTAGATCAAGGAACCAGAGGTTGATGACAGAAATTTAAATTGCAGGAAATTAAAATCAACTTGGATCAAGGAACCAGAGGTTGATAGCAGAAATTTAAATTGCAGGAAATTAAAATCAACTTAGATCAAGGAACCAGAGGTTGATGGTAGAAATTTAAATTGCAGGAAATTAAAATCAACTTAGATCAAGGAACCAGAGGTTGATGGTGGAATTGCAGGAAATTAAAATCAACTTGGATCAAGGATCCAAAGGTTGATGGTAGAAATTTAAATTGCAGGAAATTAAAATCAACTTAGATCAAGGAACCAGAGGTTGATGACAGAAATTTAAATTGCAGGAAATTAAAATCAACTTAGATCAAGGAACCAGAGGTTGATGGTGGAATTGCATGAAATTAAAATCAACTTAGATCAAGGAACCAGAGGTTGATGGCAGAAATTTAAATTGCAGGAAATTAAAATCAACTTAGATCAAGGAACCAGAGGTTGATGACAGAAATTTAAATTGCAGGAAATTAAAATCAACTTAGATCAAGGAACCAGAGGTTGATAGCAGAAATTTAAATTGCAGGAAATTAAAATCAACTTGGATCAAGGAACCAGAGGTTGATGGCAGAAATTTAAATTGCAGGAAATTAAAATCAACTTGGATCAAGGATCCAGAGGTTGATGGTGGAATTGCAGGAAATTAAAATCAACTTGGATCAAGGATCCAGAGGTTGATGGCAGAAATTTAAATTGCAGGAAATTAAAATCAACTTGGATTAAGGATCCAGAGGTTGATGGTGGAATTGCAGGAAATTAAAATCAACTTGGATAAAGGATCCAGAGGTTGATGGCAGAAATTTAAATTGCAGGAAATTAAAATCAACTTGGATCAAGGATCCAGAGGTTGATGGTGGAATTGCAGGAAATTAAAATCAACTTGGATCAAGGATCCAGAGGTTGATCACAGAAATTTAAATTGCAGGAAATTAAAATCAACTTAGATCAAGGAACCAGAGGTTGATAGCATGAAATGTAAATTGCAGAAAATTAAAATCAACTTAGATCAAGGAACCAGAGGTTGATGGTGGAATTGCAGGAAATTAAAATCAACTTACAAGGCGAGTCTAACCCTGACACATGAAGTTCTTTCCCTGAAGAAGTGTACTTAACAAGATAACGAAGGCGGACGATTAATGGAGGAGGAGTTGCAAGACCTGACCTATGATCTCATTCTTTCGGATGACCCTTTTCCGTTCCCGACTTTCTTCTTATTCTTCGGAAAGCGCCCTTGCGGGTTTTCACTTTCTTTTAGTCCATTTGACCAGAAGCGCCCTTTCGGGTTTTCACTTTCTTTTAGTCCATTTGACCAGAAGCGCCCTTTCGGGTTTTCACCTCTAGTTTTTTTTTTTTTTTTTTTTTTTTTTTTGGATGTCACTTTTTCAGGATGCCCTTTCGGGTTTTCATCCTTCACTCATTTTGCAGTAGGCGCCCTCTCAGGTTTTCACCCTTTTTCACACATTTTGCTAGGAGCGCCCTTTCGGGTTTTCACTCCTTTTTTTTTTTTTTTTTTTTTTTCAAGTCCCAACTTCCCATATCAATAGGTTGTGTTCACTGCTTAGTCATTCCCTATAATTCTCAATGCAATGTATATAAAGTTACCTGTGTTTAAATTCTTAACTCACAATAAAGCATTAACAAGTTAACAGCGCATGTTCCAAGGTAAATGGGCTAATGGAATATGAGAAAAATATGGTTTTTAATAGCAAAGAATAAGAATATGAATTTAGAAGAAAGAGAAATCTCACGAATTCCTTCATTAACTTTTCTAGACCCTTTACTGCCCCAAATACTAATAGTTTGAGAAGAATCCTTGTGCCATGGTCACTTGCTACCTTTGACTCCATTTTACGTTCTCAATAAGGTTTCATGTTGCTAGCGCATCCTTTGAGATTTTCAATCCCGATAACTCACTTTTTCAGGATGCCCTCTCGAGTTTTCATCCTTCACTCATTTTGCGATAAGCGCCTTCTCGAGTTTTCACCCTCTTTCCTTTCGCCCTTTTGACTAGAAGTGCCCTTTGGGTTTTCACCCCTACTTTGTTTTTTTTTTTTTTTTTTTTTTTTTTTGATAACTCACTTTTTCAGATGCCCTTTCGATTTTCATCCTTCACTCATTTTGCGTAGCGCCCTCTCGTGTTTTCACCCTCTTTCACACATTTTGCTAGGCGCGCTTTTTTTTTTTTTTTTTTTTTTTTTTTTTTTTTTAAGTTCAAGTCCACATTTTGTAGTATTTTCCTTCGATATAAGATCTCTTGGTTGGAGCTCGAGATTGTTCATTCTTATTCAAGCGCCAGCCTTTCTTCTTTGGTATATCGTCCATGGTAGATTTGAATCTTGTTTTGACCTATTCGATTTCATCTAGCTCTGTTCTCCATTAAGATTCACAGCGAAGGAATTTCCATCTTGATTGGCAAAACTGCTTGCATATATGGAGTTGCCCTAATCAGTCATCTTTTCGATCATTCATTTGAGATTCTTGTTTACAATTTCCATGGCTTTGTTCATTTGGGGCCGATAAGGTGATGAATTAAGATGAATCACCCCGGAGGCTTCCAATGTCATCGATCCCCCGCATTGCAATCGATCATGGGACGTTTATCCAGCTAGCGTATGTACAGCACTTATGACATTTTCAAACATATTCAATATAGTTTCTCCTTCCAAAGTAATCTAATAGTATCTCTGTCGTAAGATTTTCTTAGCCATCATGTGTTCGTTAGCTTGCGTGGCATAGTTCCCCTTCATCAGAATCACTAGTATTCAAGGCAATTATTGGTCCTTCAAAGTTAACTTCATGAATATCATAGTTGATTGAATCATTATGTATTGGTTGATTATTATTCTTGAAGAAAATGGAAATGGGGAGGTTACAAGAGGAGAATTAAGTGGTTTTATTAAGCAAAGAAAAGGCTAAACAAAAGAAGTAATCGGATATGAAAATTTGGAAAAATGCGCTATTAACTTACTAATACTTAATCATGAGAGAAGGTCCATTCACAATTCACTTGACACCATGGACAAAGTAGTCAAGTGTTGGTAACCAAATATTCATTACTCAGAGAAAAGTATAAGGACATCCTTTGCCCCCCAAGTATCAAGCTCTTGATTTCCTTTTATTTGCACAATCAGCATTTCTGGTTCCAACGCATCCCCTATGCATTCTTTCATGTGCACATTCTCTTTTACCAGTTTCGTGGTTAGGCAACATTAGGAATTGCACTTTCACTTTCCATCTCCAACCACCCATTTCGATAAGGGATGTACTTTACCTTTGAAAGCTCCACAATTGTGTGTTGAGTGACCAATTGCCCCCTATAGTAGTCACAATGAGCATTTGGATCACACCTCATTGGATATGGGGATTGTAAAAGGTCAAGTGGTATGGGGCTATCTGGTTTGTGCTTAAAAGGTAGCAATAAATCTCTCTTAAGGGTATAGCGGTGGTGGGTCGGGATTGGGAGTGGGTGATTTAGATGAACTAGTTTGTTTGAGTCGCAGACGTGAAGTGTAAGCAATTGGTTATGGGACCTATTGCGGTTGGGATAAGAAGAACTTGTGGTGGAAAAGTGGCTACCATTAGGTTTTGGGAAGGAAATCGAGAACGGGAGGTGTTTTGGGGGGGGCATGGTTGATCAGATTGTGGACCTCCCTAGTCTCAAATTTGCCTCAATTCTCTCCCGATCGTATAATGTTAGCAAAGTTGTTGGAAGTGTTCCCGATCATCAAATAGAAATAAGGAGCTTTCAAGGTCTCAATGAAGAGAGCAAAGCTCATTGTCAATAATTGGAGGGTATATCTCCGCTGCTTTCTCTCTCCATCTCTGAGCATATTCTTTGAAGCTTTCCCTGTCCCTCTGCACCAAGTTTTGGAGATCTCTCCTTATGAGGGCCACGTCGCAGTTGAATTTGTATTGCTTCAAGAAGGTATCAGCCAAATCTTTCAGAGCGCACTTGCTCCTCTCCAATTGTAGGCACCATCTCAGAGCTGCTCCGGAGAGGCTCTCGTGAAAGAAGTGAATGAGAAGACTGTCATCTTCTGTTAGGGCACACATTTTGGCAATATAGGTTGCCAAGTGAATGCGAGTGTCTGAATTCCCAGTATACTTATCAAATCGGGGACCTTGAATTTGGGTGGCACCACCACATCCAGACTAATCTTAATGATGCCACGTCAACTGAGCTATACATATTCAAGCCCTCTATAGCTCTCAATCTCTCTTCCAGAGCAGACAGCTTCTCATTTTCTCTCATCTTACTTTCTCCTCCTGATGTGTGAGGTACTCCCCCAACTGCGAAATGAGGGGCGGAATGAATTGGAGGGTTCGGGACCGAAAGGGATGGTTCAGCATTCGGATGGCTGGATAATAAGAGAAAGGAGGTTCATTATTTAGTGGAACCGGATTGTGATGGACCGTCGGATCCGGTATTGATGGTGGAAAGTGAAAGAGGTTGAAGCGTAGTGAGAATCAACCGTTGTAGGAGGTGGGGCGGTAATGGTAGGTTAAGGTCTGAAGCTGGCTTATTTTGGGACATCTCCCTCATCAGCTTCACAAGTTCTGAAACTTGGTCTTTTATTTCAGACACTTGCCCCTGTAGGTTCTGTACTTGTTCCTGGTCTTCCATTATCTTCTTTGTCCGGGATCTTGTTAAGTACACTCATTTGAGGTTGAATCGCGTGCTTGGTCGACTTGCCTTGTTCAAGCAATGTTGTTTTTACTGAGGAAGTAAAAACTTTTAATAAATTTTGGATTTCGTAAAAACTAAAGGTCCTGGTTCGGACTAAGGATACTGTGGCATCTGGGAGCCAAAATGGGGTCTGGAGAAGGATAATTGCATCAATTTTATCATGGCATTGTTCGATAGTCTGACGGTGAATGACTGGATTGAACACGCCTCTATAGTACTTGTCCATATGGCGCCCAACTTTTCGCATAACCCTAACGAGGGAGTACCTACGGGAGTCATACTATCCATTCACAATTTTGCTAAACCATGGCCCGAACCGCCTCATAGGTTCAACAATGGTTTAGCATTCTGTTATGGTCTAAGAACTTCTTCTGCCAACTGACTTGAGAATGCCATGTTAAAAATGATGCTTATCTTTCATAGACCTTAATTTAGTGATGTGCAGAAAAACTTATTAGCGGGATAGATTCAGGTAATCTTGGATTATATTGTTGGCAGAGTGGTACCTACACATTTATCAAAGTAGGAAAATGTGCAGGTTTTCTTAACAACATGATTCAAGATTACCCTTAAAAGTAAGAACAAAGTAAAATAAACAGAATAGGGTAAGAGTAAGTATGCCCCTTTTGTCCTAGCATAGGGAGACTCCTGATACCGGATGAGTGCTACCTAATTGGATAGTTCTATCTTATAAGGTAGCTTACTACGGCTTTCAGCTATTGTGATAGTTTAGCTCAAGGTCTAACTTTCTAAAAGCCACAGGTTCCCAAATTGCCCCTATCAGAACAAGAGAGCCCCATTCTATAACCATGATATTGTCGGAAAATTCCACGGGTATCACGGTAAATAGAGCAGTTTCAATTTGAGCAGAAGCCTTCACGGATACTAACGGGGTAAAACCCACGGGTACCGCTACATGACCCCCTCCTACTTTCCTAAAAGGGTAAGAAAGCCCGGGTTAGGACCATAGTGGGTGAGGATATTGTGTAAGTGTTCAGTGTGTGAAGGGACACTTTTACCTCTTCCCAATTCAGGGGGATTTTATTTTTCCATTTTTTTCTTTTCCTTTTTCTTTGAAATGAAGAGCACTGTAGGAGATAGAACAGGCAAAACAAAATAGTTAGTAGCAATAATAATTAGCATATGAGACATCGCCGAGTGAGCCCCTCTAAATATAATTTGATCGGACAAAAATTAAGCCTACTTTTGGGCCTCTAGACTGGGGTTGGGTCCCTAGAAGTCCCCAGTGGAGTCGCCAAGCTGTCGCAATGGGATTTTGCGGTCGCCCGGACGATCACTCACCGAAGTGGGAAAGAGTGAGGAGTCGCCACCTTAGTTTTGAGGGAAACTAAAGAAAACCATTTGAGAAGTTAAATTAAAAATGAAACCACTTTAAAACAGAGATTCTAAGTTCGGGGTCCGTAAACGGGTGGGGAAGGTGTTAGGCACCCCACCTCGTCCCTTAATAAGGGTAAGTAGATTTAATTCTGCGTCCTTTACAAATTAGTTAGAAGGGCTTAGGCGGCAATGTTAATCCTCTTGGTAGAAGGAATGTTTGATTTTTCACTAAATTTGGATCACTCAGATACATAAGTAAATGAGACAACCTTAGTGAACGGGTGTGAGAATCGGATAAGAACTCTCCTCCGATCTTTTTAAGTTGTTCATTAAAATTTTGAGGGGAGACCGGATAAGAACCCTCCTCCGGTCTCTTTTAAGTTATTTATTTGAAGTTTTGAGGATGAGACCGGATAAGAACTCTCCTCCGATCTCTTTCAGATGTTTATTAAAATTTGAGGTTGAGACCGGATAAGAACTCTCCTCCGATCCCTATTTAATGTTTATTAAAATTTTGAAGGGAGACCGGATAAGAATCCTCCTCCGATCTCTTTTAAGTTATTTATTAAAATTTTGGGAGGAGACCGGATAAGAACCCTCCTCCGATCTCCTTTAGAGTTATTTATTAAAATTTTGAGAGGAGACCGGATAAGAACCCTCCTCCGATCTCCTTTAGAGTTATTCGTTAATGTTTTGAGTTGAGACCGGATAAGAACTCTCTTCCAATCCCTACTTAATGTTTATCAAAATTTTGAAGGAGACCGGATAAGAACCCTCCTCCGATCTCCTTTAAGAGTTGACTTAAAACTTTTAGGCAAGGATAGGATAAGGACTCTTCCGACCCCTTCTATTCTGATGAGACTCGGACAAAGACTTTTCCGACCTTTAAAAATTTAACCACAGCTACGGGTCTTAAGAACCTAAAACTAAGAATTCGACCTTCAAAAATGCAGGATAAGGTTTATGGATATCCTGTGGTGAGCAGGAACACTAGACTTGATTCAACGACCTTTTCATGTAGTCATTTCACCAACATCTAATAAGGACCGATCCCCTCTGTTTCGTTTAATTTGGTCTTATTCCATTTCCTGACATCTTTGTCGACTTGCTTTACGTCGGCCTAATAGTTCGGCTATCTTCCGACGTGTTATTCGTGTCCTCTTTTTAAAGGAGACCTCTAAGTTGCAGCTACCTACGTTTACTCCAACCATTTACATACTACAAAGAGTTAGAAAACTGGTTTTCGAAATGACGGAGATCAATAAAATGAACGATCACTAAAAATGATTTAAGAGTGACTTTCTTTGGGATTGCTTGTGCGAAATGGTCTAGATGTAAGAAGAACAAGGAAAATGCGGAAATAAACGTAGACGCTTAATAAAACAGAACATGAACTCTTATAACAATATTTTCTCTTGGGTTCTCTTGTACAAAATACCCTTGAAGAAAGTTGCGGATGTATGAAGAACAAAGGAAGTGCAGAAACAAACGTAAGCGATGAGTGTGAACTCTTACCGTGAGGAGCCAAATATATTGAAATAAGCGTGAAGTGGTAAGCGGTGATGGCGGATTGATCACCTGAGAGTTGATGTCTGTCGTGAAACCGAGAGATGCTTTAGCTAAAAGGTAACAGGTAAGAACCAGGTGAAAGGAAGTTGACCTTGAGCAGGAAAGGAAAGCGAGAGATGATGAGAGTATGACCGGATAATGAACAAACTGGAAATGAAGAGTTCCAAAATTCAAAATCTTTTTCAAGAAAACACTCCAGAAAACTAGATTCAAAAGTATTTTAATCACTACAAAACAGCAGAGTAACAAAATGAATGAAGTTTCAGAGTTCCTCCACGATAATAGCAACCTCTTGCCTATATTTTTTTTTGTCCCCCCTGAACAGTTTTTCATTCAGGTATTTATAGGAATCGGTTGCTCCCCATGAAGGGTCGATTCATTTTGAGGAGATGGAGGGTCGATTTTGAAGTACATGATCTGATGTTCAGTAATTAAAGAGAATAAAAACGAATGGCTGAGATCGCTTCCCAAAGTATTTGTCATTTTCCTCTTTTAATACGACGGTCTTGAATCCTCTTGTCCGGAACGATCTGAGGGCTGAGAGTGAAAACGCTGGTATTATCATCTTCTCTTTTGATCCAAGGGTTCGGATTCATCCTTACAAGTGAGATCAATGGTGGAGATTGGGATGTCAGGACTGTCATGACATACCACGGCACTGTCGGCGTGCGGGCGATTCTTAGGCGTGAGGTGGAGATCTCGTATGCCAAGCTTTAACTACCTCGGCAATGATTATGACGAGGGTTCTTGGAATTTGTCTTATTCTTTTTGTCTTCCGATCCCTCCCCTAGCTCCTATTCCGATCTATCATACTGATCTCCTATCTCCCGATCTCTTTTATCCCTTGATCAGTCTGGATTCGGTCCAAGCATTAATTACATCTCGATTCTCGAAGCGTCGCCGTTTTCCTTCGACATTAAATGCTCATTTTCCCCTATATATACTCCTGTCGACAGAGACATTTCTTCATCTGATTTTTCTCTCTTCCTTTCTTGCTTTCCCTGTTCTAGCTGCTCCGGCGGTCGCTCAGGCCATGATTGTGGTTTTGATCTTTTTCCGATGAACTTCTTTGCTCACCGAATGAAAATTTACGATCCCGGTGATCGAATGACCTTAACTGACGAAGGTGAGAGGACTGGATTTGACCGATCTATATTGCGGACCCTGGTTGTACCGATCTCCAGTCGCTCAACTGAGTTCATTCGGTTTCTCATCACATTGGGTGTTCCGACAGCGTTTTTCCTCCACATTGGGTGTTCCGACAGCGGGTCGGTTTCAAGTGGTAACATCGGTGACGATGTCTCTCATCTTCATGAGAGTCATAGTCACCCCTTCTGAGCTGCACATCGGTCTGATGTCAACAGCCGGTCTCCTGGTCAAACACGTCTTTTGATTCAGCCACGAGACTTGGCTTTGACATAGGCCTTTTAGATAGGATGTTCCACCGGTCTCTAGAGATCGCCCAAATGATGTAATCCTAAAATGTAATCAGATCTCTAGAGATCGCCCAAATGATGTAGTTAGACCTCCATTGTCATCCGATCCCTAGAGATCGCCCAAATGATGTAATCCGATCTTTTTGCAAATAAAGACTTTATTTTGCAGTTATTTATTATTTTTGCATTGATTATTTTCCGGTCTCTAATGTGGTTATCCGATCTGGTTTACGATCTGAACGACACTTAACTGATCCTTTATTCAAAATATCTAACTTATTATGCCGATCTCCAATTAACCGATCTCAGAACATTCGGATATTTGAGAGAAGTGTCAAAACAGCTGTCCAATCCCACCAATCGATGCGCTGCCTAGAACCTCGCGAGCATTAAATGCTCGGACTAGTATAAATAGGGGCGGGAGGGTTAGCCAGTTGTTCTCTCATTTCATTTTCAGTCTCCTGCTCATAGCTTCGAAGTTCTCTCATTTTCTCCAGTTTCTCCGACGCCGATTAGACTCTGGTAAGGACTTTGATCTTCTTTTTTGTTTAAGTTCTTTGTTTCTTTTGAAAATGAGCGGTGCCGAAGGTCAGAGAGCGGCGAGCCCTCCTTCCATTCAGTTCTCATGGTCATCGTCTGATGAAGAAGAGGCGGTCGGGCCAAGCACGCAACCTGAACCCCCTAGGGTCTCTGCTCCAGGTCGGGGTCGGGTCATACCATCAAGGCTTGCACCACCTTCAAGGAGAGAGACCCTTCCTATAGACGAGCTTCCATCGGTTCTTCGGGAATCCGATCTGCAATCGTTTGTTCAAGAATACAACATTTGTCCTGATTCATATGAACTGATCAAGTGCCATGGCGATGTTCGTGTCGATCACTCCTTTGAAGAGAACGACATAGTCATGGTGTATGAGGAACAATTAAAGGCGGTCTTGATTCCCCCTGGATGACTTCTATAAGGAGGTCCTAAAACTTCACCGGGCGAGCATCGTTCAGATCCACCCTAACTCATGGCGGATTTTAGTAGCCTTCCGAGGCCTATGCCGAGCTAAGGGAATCAGACCTACGGCTAAGGTGTTCGCCGAGTTGCACCGGCTATCTCGCCGAAAGGACGATGACCACTGGTTCTTTCAGGCGAAGCCTCGTTGCGGGCTCTTTTCCGATCTGCCCTCGTCTCTTAAGAATTGGAAGAATCGTTTCTTCATTGTGAGGAGCAAAGATCCGAGCCATTTTGAGGACTTCCCCCGCAGCTGGTGGTACCAGGGACCTTTGCTTCCGAATCACATCACCCTGAGCCAAGATGAAAGCCTAATAGTGATGGATTTGAAGAGTGAGGCTGCCACTAAAAAGTATTCTTGTTTGGATGCGGTGACTGCCGAGCTACACCATTGGACTGTTCAGCTGCTCACTGGCCAAGACCGCGAACTTCCGCTCTCTAACCTTGGCATCGGTATTTTCTATATCTCAATTCTCACGACCTTAGCGATCTCACTAACCTTTTCTTTGTGCAGGTATGGCGGGTGGCGATGGCTCTAGGAAACGGAAGAAGGAGAGAGAGATCTCCGGAAGATAAAGGAGATCAAGCGTTCGGAACGACTTCAAACACCCGGTCACGAACCCGGGGAGATACAAAGAGACCCACCTCAACCTTCGGGTCCGCCGACCACTGAAGCTACCCGATCTCCTCCTAGATCGGAGGAGCAGCCTCCGACTCTTGCAGTTGTTCCAAGCAGGGAAGGGGGGCCTACTCAAGCTTCTGGGAGGACCTCTTCTCGTGGCGCTCAATCTTGATCATCGCTTGAGGAATAACCGGACTGTCAAGGAGAACTCTGATTTCGCCAAAGTCCTGGGGTCTACCATCTTCTTTTCGGAGGATCGGGACAGGCTATCCCAGAATGGTCTCGACGACATATTGACTCGGACCATGAGCTTAAACGTGGAGTGTCTGGTGAACCAGACCATGATCCGGGAAAGGATTCAGCGCCTGGGTAAGGAGATCGGGAAGAAGAATCAGGAGGTGGATTCCCTCCGATCCCAACTCTCATCCGCTCGGGATTATATATCTCAAGTCGAGGGACGGGCAAAGCTCCATGAAGACCGGTTGGCCGAACAGAATCGTGTTTTGGATGAGAGGGACCGTGCTCTTAAGGAAGTCCAGGTGCTTCACGCCAACGAAGCCGCTCAGGTCGCTCAACTTATAGAGGAACTTGAGGCGAAGGATAAGGAGCTTAAGGAGAAAGATAAGGAGCTTAAGGAGAGGGATGAAGAGATGGTGACGGGAATAGCCGAGGCCTATGTGAAGGCTCACAAGGATCTCATGGCCGCACTCCAGAAGCGTTACCCAGAAGAAGACTTCTCTTGGATGGCAGACGTGGCTCCTGAGGACAATGATGAAGACAGTGAGGATGAAGCCGAAGGTGAGGGAGAGAGGGAGAGTGATCCAAATGTAGATCAGGCTGGGGGTGATCCCCCAGCCGAATAACTTGTACAAATTATGACATGAAATGGAATGCCTTTTGTTCAATGAATGATTGTGATCGGAAAATTTTAAACCATTGTTTGTCTGAGTATTTGATTGTATGAGCACAGCAAAACAAAAACTAAATGTGATTATTAATCTAAGTATGAGAGATCGGAAAGCACTTTGAACATGAGATCGGTAGGGAAGAAATCTTTGAATGAACTTGGTGAAAATTTAACTCGAACACTTAAGATCGGAATCGAACCAAAACTTTAGCTCTTAAACTTTCGGAAAGGAGGTCGGCAATAAAACTGGTAGGAAAAGATCTAGTGCCCGTTCATTTTATTCATCAACAGAGATCAGGAATATACCCGACGAGTCCGGAAATCCGACATCGGGTTTGAGAGGTCGGTAAAATGATTTTAAGAGATCGGCGAGGCTTTAATGAATGTGAGGACTTAGCATTGATTCAATTCTCTGTGAGGAGAGATCGGAAATGTGACCGCCTATCATAGAGGGACTGGAAACGTGATTAGCTGTTCAAAAAAGAATTTTTTATTGATTCTAGGGATCGGCCAAAATATGGTGTCGACATATGGCATATGAGGTGAAGCAGCTGAGGAACAAACAAATACACCTGGTTAAAGTGCTATGGAACCATCATTCAGGCCAGGAAGCTACTTGGGAACGTAAAGAGGATATGAGGAGACAACACCCACAGCTGTTTAGAGACTAATGTCAGGTAAAATTTCGAGACGAAATTTATTTTAAGGGGGAGAGAATTGTAACACCCCTATGTTCGGTAGTGCGTCCTACTGTTTCAATGACCAGGGTTGTCCGGACAGCTAGAATGCTTAGATCTACACTTCGATATGAGTGAGGAGACATAAAATAATGAAATACAAGAAAAGAAAATACAAGAAAAACAAAGAAAAAATAATAGCAAAGAAATGTAACCAAGTTAAGCGAGCCGAGAACCCTAGCGATGGGTGACCGCACCGGGAAGTCACGGCGTGGACCGTTGACTAGCCTTGAATTGCGGGGAACCCTGAAAAATATTTTTAGGACTTAAAGAAGTATAAATATCATTAGAAATATCAAAGAAAAATTAATTAATTAGTATAAAGAAAAGTGAGAAATCGAAAAAACAGACAAAACTCGGTGTTACCGAAAAATCGGGAATGCAACCCGAACAGGGGCATTGTGGTCATTTGACACCCTGAGTTACCTTTTGACCTAAATTTCCATTAAAAATGAATAATATTACACTTGGAAAATATAATGAAAATTAAATTAGGGGTACCTAATGTAAATAACAAAAATGGGATTCAAATTGAGTAATTAACACATTTAACTTATAATGTAATTAAATATTGGTGAGTGGAGCACTATGGGGTTAAAATAATCAATATGTGGCCAGGTGTAAACCCCACTAACATCTTCATCTTCTTCATTCACTCACCATTGCCGAAATGAAAAGCTTGAAAATCCTCCATGGTCGTTTTGCTTAAAGCTTCATAATCTCCATCATTTCCACCTCCAAACACCAAAGTTTCTTCACTAATTTTGATCCCCACCTCACAAGGAAGAAGTAGACACTAAATTCAACAGAGTTTGGTGAAGATTTAACAAGCCCCAACAATAGGTAAGTGTTTAAATTGATTTATTTCTTAAGTACAGTTTATGGGAAGTTTGAGATGAACAAATTGATGAAGAAAATTTGAGGTTTTGGTGAGTTGTTATTATGCACTAGTTAGGCAGCCATGGTACTTAAATATTTTGAATTATTTTCACATGCAATTGATGGGTATTGATGTTGATAAAAGTGAATAAAAGTTTTAGTAGGTTAATTCTTGGTGTATGTTAAAGTTGAGCACTTGAGTTGGAAATTTTGTTGAATTTAAAATTCTATGTGTGAGTGCCTAAATGGACAGCCATGAAATTGTACACTAAATGAAATATTATTACATGTATTGTGAAGAATTAATGTTGACTAATGTGATTTAAAGTGTTGGTAAGTTAACTTCATGCATATGTAATGGTGGACCAAGTGGAAATTGAGTTTGAAGGCAATTATGGAGACTTGACAAATATGGCAGCTTGTTAACTCTTTAAAGGATGCTGGAATTCATGAAGTTGTTTAATGAATTGTGGTCCTAAAGTTTGCCAAATATGTATGTAAATTAGTAGTGAAGATATATGTTATGATAGTGGACATGTAAATGAGCATGATTAAGTGATTAAATTGTGGTAATTGAGTTTGACAAATTCTGCACTTTATGGTATATGTTGAAAGTGATTATAAGCTACCAAAATGATCAATAATATATTGTGAAATATGTTTAGGTTAGGGTACAAACCAGAATTGACATGAAGGTGAAGTTTGGTAAGTGTTAAAGGTGATTTTTGATGAGTATAAACAAAATGCAATAGGGCAGTTTGTGTTTTGGGCTTAGAACCTTAAGTGTGTGGCTCCAATTGGTATGAAACCAATTGGAGGTAAAACTAGGCACAAAATGTGCCAACTTTCATGAAGGAAACATGCCAAAATTCTGCTTGTAAGGTAACTTGAAAAGTGGCCAAATCCGGATTAGTGCAATTAAGGCTTGAAAATTTACCATTTAGACAGCAGTTAGTGTTTAGGCCATAACTCACTCAAAACAGGTCCAATTGACCTGAAATTTTGACCATGAATAGTTAAGACCCATATCTACAAGTATTATGAGGACACCAAAACCCAGAAATGACCATAAGCAAGTCAAACAGCTTGCACAAGTTCGGGTCCAAAAACTGGCCGAACCAAAATTGACCTAAAATGACCTAAAGTGACCAATTTTGATGCATTTTGACAAGCAATAGTAAAATGACCATAACTTGGTCTACATAACTCAGAATGACCTGAAATTTTACCCCACGTGCAATAAGACAGATCTACAAGTTTGTAGTTTTGATCGAAACCCAAAAACTGAGGGAACTAGGTTGTCCGGCTAGGTCAAACTAGTATCCCGGAATCCAGCAAATTGTAAGAAAATGCAATATACAAGGAAATGAATTTGGTAACATGTACCAACCATAAAAGACTATTGAATGTGACAAATTAGTAACATTAAAATCTAATTTACCTAGAACGCATTGAGGGTCAACATATTAGGTTGACTAAGCAAATAATAGAATTCAGTGAATTAGTTATAGAGCATTATCGTTAGAGACAGTTTAAATGAATACTGAGACACTTCAAATTGTGTTTCTCAGTTAGCAAAGACTAAGGGAAAGGGAAGGAAACACTGAGTAAAGGCCAGGAGACAGTTATCAGAGATTTGTGCACAATAGCTAATTCTTTTGAATTTTTCAATTGAAATGAATTATGACTATTTGTACTTTATTATTTTAAATTGTGGAAATGTGTTTGAATGAATATTTATTGCTTGAAAAGCATTGTAAATGGTTTGAAACTGTGAAAAAATGTTTTAATGATATTGATGGATACTTATTGATTGAAAAGCATTGGAAATGATTTGAAACCACAGCTATCATGTATATTGATTGTATTCCTCGCTAGCTTGTCTAGTAGGACGAATTGAATTCCCTCTCTGGCTAAAGTGTTGAGGTGTGTGCCTGTTGAGGATGAATAGAATGAGTACTCATATTTTTGCTAGCTAGCTATATTATTCCTCATTAGCCATCGACTTCTGGGACGAATTGAATACCTCATTAGCCATCGGCTTTTGGGACGAATTGAACTTTGGAACATGATTAAGCTGTGAGTGATTTATTAATATGTATTGTAAGATTGTGAAATGGAGTTTAAATTCTTATTGACATTCACTGTCTTTTGAATTTAACTATATTTTGATTTCTGAGATTTATTGTGATATTGTAAAATAGAGTTTAAATTCCTTATGACATTTATTGTCTTGAATCTAATTATGGTTTTACGTATCCACTATTTATATGATTTATGAATTGTGATTTAAAGTTGTATTTGGTAAATGTTGTGCACCACTGAGACATTGTGTCAGCGATAGCTTTTCATTGGTGTCGCAGGTAGACAGACGGACAGGGCAGCAGACTAGGCTGCTAGAGCATTCAGCGAGAGAGCATTGGGTATATTGAATATACTTCATTTTGCATTTTGTACTGTAATGTATATTCACTGTATGTATATTTTAGTCTTGGTTTGAGCTGTTATAAAATAAAATTGTACCTTGAAGTTGTAAAATAAATTATGAGTTATTTTGACTTTTAAAATTTGTACTGTATCTCTTTAATCTCAGTCTTTGAAAAATTATTGTGGAGTTGAGATTGAGAAATATATTGAAGTGCTTTTTACAGGATTCCTGAAGAACTGTTTTATCCAAAATACAGATGGCACTCTGCCAAAATTTTTACAGAAATTCCTAATAATTCAAATGTGTTAGTTCTATCACTTCAGTTCAAAAAGTTTTTAACACCTGTAAATAGTGCTCACCACTGTAAAAAGAAGTAAGAAAAGTTTTAAAATCCCTTGTAGTGTATTTAATAGGTTATCAGTAGACGAAGTTGGTAATTCATTAGGTATACTACGGGATTATGTTATGCCTTACAGAGGGGTAGGGTGTGACATTTACGCAGCAAATAAATCACAATTTTTTTCCAAGTAAATCAATTCAATATTAATACATATAAAATCATGCTTTATTTCGAAAGCCAGAAAATTTCTTAATAAAAACATAGTTCATTCCATCAATCATAAAACAAAATTCTAAAAAGACACACAGTTTTGATCATGACACGATTTCCAATTCATTCCAAAAACCAAAGGCTAATAGGGAATACCAAGGCTAGCTAGCACAAATATATGAGTACTCATTCAATTTGTCCTTAACTGGCACACACCTCGACACTTCAACCAGAGAGGGAATACAAATCCAATTTATCCCACTAGGCAAGCTAGTGATGAATTGAAACATATAGTCATGATACTGTGGTTTCAAACCATTTCAACAATTTTCCAAGCATCAAAATATCATTCAATTCACTTTTGTATTCTATTCAAAATAATTTCCCAAAAATTTAGGCTAGTTACACATAATTTTGTTAAGCAACATATTCAACACAAATGAGGCCATAAATTAATTTCACAACTTATTCAATTTAAAATTAAAATTGAAAATAAAAAAGGGTTAGTTATTGTGCACAAACCTCTAATGAGTCACCTCTCCGCCTTGACTCACTTTTTCCTTATCTTTCCTAGTCTCCTTTTCTACTGAAAAACACAATTTAAAGTGTTTCACTACTCATTCAACTCATTTCTAATAAATAATTCAATAATTAAATTTTGTAGACTTAATCTACCCTAATAAGCTTTATACAATTTGAGTCCTTTACATGTGGTGCATTTGTGTTTACTATTCACTTCACTATTCATTTCAAAATGTTGACTTTTTCATACTTAAGGGGTATACTAGTTCTAATTGCATCCACATACCACATTTTGGGTTACAATTGTGTTGGCATTGATTGCCAATTCAAATTTAAAACTCCCTAAGAGAAATTCCAAAATTTCAGTTTTAGTCACTTGAGTTTATTGTTCCATTGGACCTATCTACAATAGAAATTTGGTCAAATTTTCTTCACCAAAGTTGTTCCTTAATGTCTTAGCTCTAATTCTCTTTTTAAATCACTCCATTTGGAGTTTTATAGCTCAAGTTATGCTATTTTTACTAAGGCTGACTGGATTGATCAAAACCCAGAAATTCTGGGCACATTAGGGTTCTGACAAATTTAGTGACCTAAGTTTGATTAGCAATTTGACCAGGTTATGGTCAGAATTTGAATTTGTGTCCTCGTGAAAGTTGTTCTACTTTGTCTAAGCTTTCTAATTGTATAAAAATCAGGTCATTTGGACCTTTTTATACCAAGTTATGACCATTTGAATATGTATTGTTCATATGATCAGTTTTGTCCAGTGGCAAGGTACCTAATCCGGATTTAACTAACTTTGACACCAACTTGTGGTCAGTTTTAGGGCAAGGTTTCTACATAAAAATTGTTGCTTTGGGTCTTAATTTTCATCTCTAATTGACCTTACACCAATTAGAGTAATAAAATTTCAGTTATAGCCATTTGAATTAACCAAGGTCAAGCTGTCCAGAATTGGACATTACCACATTCACACTTTAATTCATTCCATGCATTCAACCACAGTCATAAAAACACCAATTGATCAATTTAAGCATCAATTATGTCAATTGTGCATCAATTCATCAAAATCCCCTAATTTTCCCCATTTTTCCAATTGCCAAGAACCCTAATTTCCGATTGCTTCAATTCATGAAATCAAAGTGCATAAAACACATTTACATACTCAATCAAGCTTGAATTACACATTTAATTCCATTAACTACCATCAAACCCTAATCCCATAAGGTTGACCAAATTCCCTAAGGCTCCTATACATGAATTTTTATTTTAATTTTCAACAAATCCTAACTTAGTTTATGTCACACCATACGCCTCTGTAAGGTATGACATGATCCCGTAGTATACCTAATGAATTACCGACTCCGTCCATCGATAACCCATTAAATACACTATAAAGGATTTTAAAACAATTTTCTTACTTTTTGAAAGTGGTGAGCTTTTATAGCAGGTATTAAAAACATTTAATTGAAGTTTAAAAAGTAGTTAAAATTTTTGTCCATTTTTATTTTTATGCCAATTTTGAAAAAATTTTGGCAGAGTGCCGTCTATATTTAGAAAAATAGTTCTTCAAACACCTGTAAAAACACTTCCAATAATTCATTTCATTAAAAACAACCATTACCACAACACAAATCAATATCATTTCTCCCAACTCCATAATTCAAAACAATTCCCAATTCAATTGTCTTCAAAAATAATACTAAATAACTTCATTCATATTCCATTAAAGAAAAATCAATTTACATTCATCAACCCAAAATTTACATTAGAAAATCCAAAATAATATTATTACAAAATCTATACAACTGCTCAAGACCAGTTTATACATGTACATACAGTTACATACATTAAAAATAAACATTACAATCAGGGTATAAAATTATACATGACAAAATCTCAAGGATGTAGCTCCGAGACTCTCAGCAGCTCACTCTGCTGCTCCATTAGTCTCTCTATCTACGACAGTAATAAATAGCCATCACTGAATACTATGACTCTGTGGTGCACAACATATTAAAATAACATTTTATGCATAATTCAAATCATATTTATTCAAATATAGTATTGAGAAATGAAAAGTAAATACAAAAGACAATTTATAATTTTAGTCAAAACAGTCTCATTTCGAAAGTCTCAAAATAGGTTTCATAAAAATACACAGTTATATCATGCCATCAGAATAATGTTCATCTCAATAGCTGGAGGCTTATGAGGAATCACAAAGCTAGCCAGCTCAATCTATGGGTACCCATTCAATTTCTTCCTCTACTGGCACACACCTCAACACTTCAGCCAGAGAGAGAATCAAAATTCAAAACTAATTCCTCCCACTAGTCATGTTAGTAAGGCATTCAAATATATGGTCATGACACTGTGGTTTCAAAACTGTCTTAGCAATTTACTAAATATTTATTGCCAAATCAAATACATACAATTAAACTTTATAAAAATTTAGGTCAACACAATTTGTTCATTTCAATCACAAAGTTGCAATCAAAATAAATCACAATTCATTTTATACAATTGCAAAATAAATTTAAAGATAAATTTTATGTTGTGCACAAACCTTATGAGAGTCACCTCTTGGCTTTGACTAGATGCCTCGGTTCTTTCCCGGTATTCTTTTCAACTGAAACACACAATTTTACAGTGTTTCAGTATCACAATTTATCATAAATCCAAAAACAAATTCAAATCTATTTATTTCTAGCTTTAATATGCTTAACTTGACGTTCTTTAAAATTTGCATTTCGGGGTTACTATTCACGACACTATTCAAGTCAAATCATTGACTTTCTCATGCTTAATAGGTATGGGAGTTTTAATTTCACCCACATACCATATTTTGGTTACCTAATTTATTAGTTTTGGTTGTTTCCTTAAATTTTAAGTCTCTTAGGTGAAATTTCAAATTTTCATATTTAGTATCTTGTTTTTTATTGTTCCATTGGTCAAGTTGCTGTTGAAATTTGGCAAAGTTTTCTTCATAAAAGTTGTTTCTTATTGTCTTAACTTTATTTATCTTTTTGAATCACTCCCTTTGGAGTTTTTTAGCCCAAGATATGACTATTTGAATGGGGCTGGCCGGACTTGGTGTTACCCAGAACTCTGGGCATTTTCTAGATATTGGCAGTTTTGGTGTGCTGATTGCAGGTAACTTTCGAATAGGTTATGGTCAAAATTTGGGTTTATTTTCTTCATGAAAGTTGTAGGGCTATGTCTCATATTTTTGTATAGGGTAGTGTGCCCAAATCTAGATTCGGCCAAATTGTTTCCTAATGTCATTTTCTGGGCATAGTTCCTGAATGAAAAATGTGCCATTTTGTGTCTATTTTCATTCCCAATTGACCTCACACCAATTGGGTTGGTAAATTTTTAGTTTTAGTCCCTGAAAGAGACCTAGGTCAAGCTATCAGCATACTGACCCTAACCAATCTGAATTGAAACTTGGTTCTAGTAATTCACACACAGCACAAATGGTCACAATTGACCATTTCTCAACTCAAGTAAGGTCAATGGCATCAATTAACCAATTCCCCAATTTTTTCCCAATTATCAAAACACTCAAGAACCCTAATTACATAAAGTTTAAATCTAATACATTCAAAACATATATCTATACTCTACATACATAACTCAGCCTAAACAACCATTTAATTTCACCAAATTCCATCAATTCCAACCACACCTAAGGCTAGCCGAATTTCTAGTTACTCCCCCAACAAGTTTTTTTCTTTTGATTTTAAGTTAAAATCTAAGCTACTTAAACTAAAAACATAAGTATTAAACAAAGAAATTCCAATTCAAACTACTAACCTCAACCTTGAATTTCAATTCTTCACTTACTTCCTTTTCTCCTTTTCTTTCCTTCTTTGAAGGTCTCCTCAAGTGAAGCCAACAAGTTTTTATAGATTAATTTGGGGTCAAAGTAAGGTTAAGTGGTTGGAATCAAGTTTAGATTCAAGCTTTCATGGTGGTTCATCAATGGAGATGGCAAAAGGGAGGGCGGCCGAACTTGATGGAAGAAGAAAGGAAATGATTTTCTTTTTAATTGTTTTATGTATTTATGTTTTATTTGAATAAGAATTGGCTTGGTCAATTATATAAGGAAAAATCAAAATGTCATTTATGATGTCACAATAATGAAGTAAGCATGATGTAAATAAAATTTTCTTTTCTTTTCTTTTGCATTTATTTTTCCATTAGTTCTTTAATTTAATTCCTGATTTCAAAATTTTTTTTCTCCAATTTTATTGGACAGTTAGGTCAGAAGTCATCTCTAGGGGTGAATTGACCAAATTGCCCCTCGCTTGTTCAATCCGATTTGTAAGTTATTCAATATTTCTTTTGGATCGCTGACCTAATTATTTGACCTGCTTAACAATTCCTTTTCATGATTTTCTCTTTTCCACTGTGTTCGCAATAGTCCTAAGGACCGCGGCGTCACATTTTTCGGTTTGAAATTTGAGTTAAGGTAGACTTCGCAGTCATTTCCTGGGAAGGTCACCCATCGCTGTGACTCCCGGCTCATTTAACCTTTTTTGTTTTGTTTTTCTTCTTTATACTTAACTATTTGAAAATTACTAATTATTTGCATTCAGGGCTTATCTAGGTGTCTTAGATGTGATTCTAATCCCCTTAATTATCCGGACCGATACCGATCACCGGAATAGTAAAATGTATCAGGCTATGTAAATAGGGGTGTTACAGTTTAAGTGCCTAATCATAATTATAAAGAGAAAATTGGAAGAATCCTTGCTAACCTCTTTGGTGAACCTTTGCAACTCCAATTCTCTTCAAGTTTCCTCTAAATTCCTTCTTCCAAACTTCTCTTTGAAGCTCAATTAAAAGTTTTCCATCACTTTTGTAAGGAAAATTAGGGGATAAAATAGGGTTTCAAAAGCTCATGATGGGGTTTTAATGGAGAATAGAGAGAAAATGGTGAGAGAGAAGAGAGAGAAGGGATGGCAAAGGAGAGAAGGAAGAAGACCAAAATTTGATTTTGATTTTGTAATTATCTCCTTTTGTAATTATCCTAAATTAATTTAATTAAATAAAAATTCTTTATTGTGTCATGCTTGTGTCATCCATGATGTTATAATCTTTTACTTTTTGAATTTTCATTTCCTTTTCTTTCCATTCACCTCTTCAATTTAAATCTATCTTTCATAATTTTAATTTTCTGCATTTTAATGGACATTTAGGCCAAAAGTCATCTCTAAGGGTGAATTGACCAAATTGCCCCTTATCGGTCTGATCCGTTTTTCTAATAATACTATATTGCTTCCTGAACCCTGATTCAATTATTTGGGCTTGTTCTCTATTCTTTTCTGTGGTTTTCACACTTCTACTAACTTCGCAGTTATCCCTAAGCCTGGGGTGCCATAGGGTCCCACAGGAAATTAGGGCAACAACTGAGCTCGCAGTCACTTCCCATTTTGATCACCCATCACTGTGGTCTTGGCTCATTTAACCCATTATACCTTTTTCTCTTGATTTCTATTTTACCTACATGTAATTATTATTAATTTTTGTTTGTAGCTTTTCTAGGTGACTTAAATATGGTTTTACACATTCCAACTGTCCGGACAGACACTGGTAATCAGAACAGTGGAATGTACGGAACTAATAAATATAGTGTTAGTAGTATGCCCTAGAGCATATCATTTAGTATGTACTTTGTACATATTTTTATTAATAAAAGGCTTTTCCACTTTTCCGTTTATATAATATATTTATGTGTAATAAAAAATGTCCATTGATATTTTGTTAGAAATATTATTCTTAAGTTGTTAAGAATATGAGTGACATTATTTTTAGCACAAAGTATCATAAATAGGTTCACAATCGAGGATACTTCATAATAAGGACATGACTTATCCAGAAAGATTGTATTCATGTTTGTTCCCAAGTTATTTATATGAGATATAAATAAGATGGAATGGTGAGTCTCATGCCATATGACAAACATGATAGGTACTTATAAATGATAAGTAGGCCGAACCAGTGACACTTATGACAAGCACATGGAGTTTACTCTTGTCAATGTTTTGTCATAGATCATATCAATGCATATAATCTTTAGACCTGAGATAGCATAGTTATCTTGTACATAGGTAGTTTGAGTTTGATACTGCTTTCATACTTGTACTGTGTATGGGTATATAGGCATTTGTTGGCTCCTACTAGTTATATATGGAGGTAGGTGTTGATCAAGATGGAATCTGTTCCTCTAAGTAAATAGAGATAAAATCCTATATTCATTTAATTATTCTTGATGTTTCAAGTTCCTAGCCAGGACAGATAGATTTAATCAGAAAAGAGTTTTTGATGAGAAAATCTTTTTAATCAAGAACTGGAATTAAAAGAGAACATAATATTCATAGCAAATGGAGTTTGACATAAACCATGACTCCAGCTTGAGTTGGGATTTTGTAACAGAGAGATTCCAGTGCATGGTAGCATATGATTATAGGTTCATTTAAGGCAAACCTTATTACTAATTGGGTGGCCATGGCATGCTATGCCAGGTGTTAACCATGGTCTATGAGGTGCATAAAATGATTTAGAGAAATCATTTATGGTAAGAAAGAGTTCTGATGATATTAAGAGTTGATATCATGTCTCATTGCCAATTAGTGATGAGCCTAGTAAGTCACACACATACACAAGTTATCACCTAATTAAATATGATTTAATTAATTAATTAAATAGTTTTGGTTTACAATTAGATTGTAAAGTCCCTAGCATGACTTGAAACCAAATCTAGATTATTGGATGTATAGTATAAGTTAAATTTATATTTAAAGTATTTAAATATGAATTTAATTAATGAGAAATTAATTAACAGAGATTAATTAATTAATTTATATTTGATATAAATTAATTAGAAGAAGAGAAATAATTATTTTGGGTTAAGAACTCAAAATTAAGACACAGGGGCATTTTGGTCATTTCATAGTGTGACATGTGGCACCATGAGATGGTGACACATGGAATTACACATAAGCTTGCCAAATGTCTTTTAATCATGTAAGATGATTAAAATTAAGATTGAATATAGGTTTGACACTTGGTACAATGTGATTGGGTCAATTAAACCTAGAACCAATCAGAGGGTGATATGTGGCAAGGGTTTAATGTGTTAACCTAGCTATATAAGTGTTGTTATGAACAGAAAAAAAAGAAAACCAGCAGCCACACTCCTTTGTCATGCCATTTTGAAGCTCTCCCTCTCTTCCTCTTCATCTCTCATCAATTCAAAGAGATTGGCCATCAATCTCTTGAATTAAAAATACTAGAAATTGTTTCTAGTGTCTTGTTTACATCTCTAATCTCTTAAAAGGAAAAACTTGAATTTCTAATTAATAGAAAAAGCTTTAGAAGCTGTTCAAGGGCTGCCATAGGTGTTCTTGGTGTGGACAAGCTAGAGGGACAACATTTGGTGTCCTGAAGACGAATCTCAAAGGTGCAAATACGCTGCAGTGCATCAAGAGGTTAGTGTAATCATTATTGATTGAATCTAGGGTTTTAAAATTAATCTGATTAATTTTAAAATCTTAAATGGCAAATACAGATCCAAAAACATATTAAAAGAGTTTTAATATGTTGTTTATCATTGAAATAAAATAGTTAAAAATAAATATTGCGTGATGCATGTGACCCTAGGTGAAAATTTTTGAATTCAATGGTATAAACTTGTGTTTTTCATGCTTCCGTTCCTTCACATAGGGGTGTTACACACATCCTTAAATCCACTTCCCTTTGTTGAGGGACGATGTGAGGTGTCTAACACCTTCCCCACATATATGCAGACCCCAAACACTGAATCTCTGTTTTAGAAGTGATAAAAATTATTTTTCTAAATTTTTTTCACAATATACGGTTTTTTTTTTTTAATTTTTCTCAAAATTAAAGTGGCGACTCCTCACTTTTCTACGTCGGTGAGAATCATCCGGCAATAATAAAACTCTTGCGACAAGTCCAATGAAAGAAGTGATGTAAAAAGGATAACTAGAGTATTAGAATTGGATGCACTAAGCATGATCAATGCTCAGTTTAACCAACTAACAAAAAGGATGGATAGAATGCAATCCAACGCAATTGGAGTTAGTGATTCACTATGTGATCATTATAGAGGACACCGAAGTTCAAAATGTAACAACTATAGTAAACTCTCCATAGAATAAGTGAACTATGTGAATAACAATGGGAACTTCAACTAAAGAGCAATTAGAAATCCTTATTCAAATGCCTACAATCATGGATGGGGGAACCACCCAAATTTCTCATGGTCCAATCAACAGACACTAAGGCTATAGACAGACACTACCAGGCTTTCAGAACAAGAATCAAAATTAGCCTCAATAACCACAACCTCCTTAACCTCAATAGCCTGAACAAAAGATGACTATGGAATCCATGATGGAAAGTTTTCTAGTGGCTTAGCGACAACAAAGTCAGATGATTAAATAATTTACTTCTAGAAGGACCAATTCACTACTTATAACAAAATGCTTAAGAATCAAATTGCTCAACAAGCCAGTTCTTCTAGCAAAGCCATTGGCAAACTACCTAGTCAACCTAAATGAACTCGAAGGAGTAGTGCAACGTAATCACTTTAAGAAGCGAAAAAGTGATAGAAAATAAGAAACCAGAGGACATGTAAGAACATGCAGATAAAACTTTTGGTGAAAACAACACTCAAGCATAGGCAGAAGTAATAACTATTGATAAAGATATCGAGGAAAAAGAGGAAAAGAAGGAACTGCCCAAGCGTTCCCAAGCATTATCAATCACTATTATCTTTTCCCCAGAGATTCTAAAAAGCTAAACTGGTTAAGCAGTTTAGAAAATTCCTTAAAGTTTTGTAGAAATTCACATCAATATTCCTTTCACTGAAGCTTTATCTCAGATGCCATCCTATGCTAAATTTTTAAAGGAAATACTTTCTAATAAAAGGAATCTTGATGACTATGAGACTATAGCTTTCATTAAAGAGTGTAGTGAGATACTACAAAACAAACTACCACTAAAGCTAAAGGATGCTAGAAGCTTTTCTATTCCTTATCTATTAGGCAATATGTCTATCGATAAAGCCCTTTAGGTGCAAGTGTCAGTCTTATGCCACTCTCCATCTATCATTAGCTAAATGATGGAGAATTTAAACCAACTATTATCTCCTTACAATTGATTAATAGATCTATCAAGTATCCAATTAGTATATTAGAGAACGTTCTAATAAAAGTAGGCAAGTTTTTCATACCTACTAACTTTATTGTCTTAGAGATGGAAGAAGATGTTTAGATTCTCATAATCTTAGGAAGACCTTTCTTAGCAATTATCAGAGCCATTATAGATGTTAAAAATGGGTAGTTGACTCTCAAAATAGGAGAAGAGGAGGTAGAATTTAACTTATTCCAAGCTATGAAGCAGGAGCTAGACATAGACAGATGCTTAAGGATAAATGTTATTGATGAGCTAATGGAGGAGGAATTTAAAAAGAGATATCTAGAAGATCCTCTAGAAGCTTGTGTTGTGCATAGTAGTACCATTGAAGATGAAAATGAAGAAATTGCAGCCTACACACAAATACTAGAAGCAAGCCACCACTACCATCAGCCTAAGCATTACAAATCAAGGAGATGAAGCAAATCTCAATCACATCAACCTAAACCAGCAAACAATAAGCACCTCAAGTAAAACTAAAACCTCTTCCTTCCATTCTCAGGTATGCATTTCTTGGCCCAAACTCTATTTTTTTGGCGATTATCAATGCTAGCTTAACTGATTTAAAGGAAGAGAAATTATTGAGGGAACTTAGGGCCCATTAAAAGATCATAGGGTACATCGTTAATGACTTAAAAGGAATTAGCACCTCCATTTGATGAATATAATACCTATGGAGGAGAGCATTAAACCTACAATTGAGCACCAAAGAAGATTCAGCCTTAACATGAAAGTAGTTACGAAAGAAATTTTAAAACTATTAGATGTGGGAGTAATTTACCCTATTTCTGATAGTACATGGGTGAGTTGAGTACATGTGGTTGCAAACCTTTATTTTATGATTTATTATGAGTTTGCGCATTGAGGCTGTGAGGAACCCGATGATGAAAAAATTATATGACTATAACATGTAATTAGAGGCATAGAACTGAATTATTAATTCTGTGGCATGGTCTTGAAAAAAGAATAATAATATTTTTTTGAGAAATTAATTTAATTAAATTTAAATAAAATTTTTTTGTTTAAATTTAATATGGGTAGTTCTTAAATGGACCTAATTAAGTTTAATTGGGCCCATGGGCCTAAGAAAGCATAGTTAGGAATTTTAAATATGACCCATTTAATTTATTTTTTGAAAATTAAAATAAGAAAATATCATTTTATCTATCCCTCTCCCACACAAACTCTCTCTCCCCCTTGGCCCCACTCTCTTCCTCACTCTCTATTGGTGCCGCCTCCTTTCCCTCTCTTTCTATTGTTTGGAACACCTCACCCATATCCTAGTCTCACCCAAATTCCTCAATCCTAGTTGTTTAAATTATCTGAACCTTATCACACTTGGACTCCAAACCCTACCACACCTCTTCCTCACTCCCTATTGGAGCCGTCCCCTTTCCCTCTCTTCCTATTGGTTGGAACACCACGCCCATATCCTAGTCTCACCCAAATTCTGTAATCCTAGCTGTTTAAGTTATCTGAATCTTATCACCTTAGAACTTCAAACCCTATCACACCTCTCTCCCAAAACCCTACTAGGGAAGAAAAATAAGGGAGGGAGAAATATTGAGAAAATTGAGAGCTATTTAGAGATATTTTAGAGCTATAGAAAATTTAGATATATTCAAAACTCTTTTAGTTCTTTCTTATTTTTTTTTCTTTTCTTCAAGAATATTTCCATGCAAAATTTCTTGAAGGTTGGTTTTTATTGTTTTCTTTTCAAGATCTATGCCACGTAATACTTAATTCTATGTTCTTTGTCTTTTAATTTATCTTGCATGTTCATGTGGATCATGTAATCATGTTTAATTTGAGGGGATACACAACTCTTCACATATTTAGTTTTCTGTCTTTCATGTTTTTATTATTTTTTGTTATTTTCTGGATCTGTAAAAATTTTAGTAAAATTATATTCATATTCTTTATGAAATTTTATTCATTTTAAGCTCAAGAATCACTGAAAAAGCTTTTGTATTTTGTATGTTATGGCTGTTTAAAATTAGGGTTTCAACAAAATCTAATTTGCAGCATACGCAATTTTTGAAACCCATATCCCCCTTGTTTGTTAATGTTTTTGTATGAATCTGGTATCTAAAATTAATTTCAAAATCTTATGAATCTTTTCCAATTGGTTTCACATTCATATCTGTTGAGGTTGATGAGTTATGAATTTTATAAAAAAGTAGCACGATTATGTCACTTAGAAAAATTACGATTTGTGTATACCATTCAGCTAGGGTTTTGTTTAGTTTATGAATTTTATGATCTTGTATGATGTGTTGGCTGTCTTCTGTAATTTTTTTATGATTTTTAGGCATGTCTAACTATTTTTCAAAAATCGGATTTCTTGCTATTATCAATCTACTAGAATTTGGAAATTGTATATTCATGCATGTTCTTGTATTTTCTTGGGTTCCAATTGATATTTGATCTATTTTTTAATGTTTTTTTTAATTCAAGAAGTGTTATGAAGTGTTTAGAATATGTTAGAAGATCTGGACCCTTAGGTAGTTGTAACTAATTAGGAATCTTAACCCTTTAGGAGACTAGAGTTAGAATCCAATGTGAATTGTTATTAGTATTTTTTTATTTTCTTTACTTCCTTTATTTCCTTTAAGTTTTCTTTATATTTTTTTATTATTACAAACAAAATTGGTAAGTAACCCTAAAATAAGTACCAAAGAGGGCATTTACGAGGAGTAAAACAAGAGTAAGCCCGGGATATCATTGCCATACTAGAAGAGAAGGCCCTTTTTTAAGGGTAGCTTACCACAATGGCAACTGCAATTACCAACAAGTAAGTAGCCTTGAATTCCTAAAATAATTGTTAGCATGAAAATGTAGTAATAATAGGATTTTTATTTGGTAAACTAAAATTAACTTTATTTTTTTTTAATTTAACCAACTTTTGTATGTAATTAATTTAAATAAATACTTGATAAATTAAAATTAATCTTGTTTGTAAATTAAACTAACATTGATATATAAAATAAATTTAATTTAATACTTGGTAATTTTAAAATAAAGTTGTATGTTAGAAATCTTTATTAGGTTGTAATTGGTTAGGCCTTATGTGATATCACACCTTATCCCTCTGTAAGGCATAACATGATCCCATAGTATACTTAATAAATTACCAACTTCGTCTATTGATAACCCATTAAATACACTACAAGAGATTTTAAAACTTTTCTTACTTCTTTTTACAGTGGTAAGCACTATTTATAAGTGTTAAAAAAAAAATTTTGAACTGAAGGGAAACAGCTAACACATTTGAATTATTAGGAATTTCTGTAAAAATTTTGGCGGAGTGCCATCTGTATTTTGAATAAAACAGTTCTTTAAAAACCTTTAAAAAGCACTTCAAATATATTTCTCAATCTCAAACTCCAACATTTAATCAACACAATATGTTTCTCAAATATTGCCAGCTCAATGGCACAATAATTTTTTTTTTTTTTCAGTATTTTCAAAAGCTGGAATAAAAGGAATATATCACAATAATTACAAACCAAAATAATTTATAATTTATTTTTACAACTTCAATGTACAATTTTAATTTACAACTGCTCAAAACTAAAAACACTGTATACATACAGTGAACATACATTACAATACAAAATGCAGAATATGGTATACTCAATATACCTGATGATCTCTCACTGAAGCACTAGTAGCCTAGTCCGCTGCCTTGTCAATTTGTCTACCTGCGACAACAATGAAAAGCTACTGCTAAGCCATTGTCTCAGTAGTGCACAATATTAACCAAATACAACTTTAAATCACAAATCATAAGTCATATAAATAGTGAATACTGAAAACCATAGTTAAATTCAAAGACAATAAATGTCAATAAGAATTTAAACTCCATTTCACAATATCACAATAAATCTCAATAAATCAAAACATGGTTAAATTCAAAAGACAATGAATGTCAATAAGAATTTAAACTCCATTGCACAATCTCATAATACATATCAATAAATCACACACAGCTTAATCATGTTCCAAAGTTCAATTCATCCCAAAAGCCGATGGCTAATGAGAAATTCAATTCGTCCCAAAAGCCGATGGCTAATGAGGAATAACATAGCTGGCTAGCAAAAATATGAGTACTCATTTTATTCGTCCTCAACAGGCACACACCTCAACACTTCAGCCAGAGAGGGAATTCAATTCGTCCCACTAGACAAGCTAGTGAGGAATTCAATCAATATACATGATAGCTGTGGTTTCAAACCATTTACAATGCTTTTCAATCAATAAGTATCTATCAAATATCATTCAAACAATCTTTCACAGTTTCAAACCATTTACAATGATTTTCAAGCAATAAGTATCCATTCAAACACATTTCCACAATTTAAAATAATAATATACAAATAGTCATAATTTATTTCAATTGAAAAATTCAAAAGAAATAACTGTTGTGCACAAACCTCTTATAACTGTCTCTTGGCTCTGACTTAGTGTTTCCTTCCCTTTCCCTGATTCTTTACTAACTGAAAAACACAATTTGAAGTGTTTCAGTACTCATTTAAACCATCTCTAACAATAAGGTTCAATAATTAATTTATTGAATTATATTATTTCCTTAGTCAACCTAAGATGTTGACCCTCGATACATTCTAGATGAATTAGGTTTTAATGTTACCAATATGTCACATTTGTAGCCTTTTAGGGTTGGTACATGTTACCCAATTCATTTCTATGTATATTGCATTTTATTGCAATTTGTCGGATCCCGGTATACTAATTTGACCTAGCCGGATGATCTAGTTCTCTCAGTTTTCGGGTTTCAGTCAAAACTACAAACTTGTAGGTCTATGTCTTATTGCACGCGGGGCAAAATTTCAGGTCATTCTGAGTTTCCTAGACCAAGTTATGGTCATTTTACTATTGCTGGTCAGAATGCATTAAAATTGTCACTTTAGGTCATTTTTAGGTCACTTTTGGTTCGGCCAATTTTTGGACCTGAACTTGTGCAAGCTATTTGGCTTGCTTATGGTCATTTCTGGGCTTTGATGTCTGCATAAGAATTGTAGATATATGTCTCAACTATTCATGGTAAAAATTTCAGGTCAATTGGACCTATTTTGAGTGAGTTATGGCCAAAATACTAACTGTTGCCCAAATGGTAAATTTTCAGGCCTTAAATGCACTAATCCGGATTTGGTCATTTTTCAAGTTACCTTCCAAGCAGAATTTTGGTAAGCTTACTTCATGAAAGTTGGCACTTTTTGTGCCTAGTTTCACCTTCAATTGGTCTCATACCAATTGGAGCCACACACTTAAGGTTCTAAGTCAAAATACACACTGCCCTATTGCACATTATTCATCACTCATCAAAGGACACAATAACATTACCAAGTTGCACATCCATGTCAATTCTGGTTTGTACCATAATATAAACACATTTTACTTGACATTGTTGGTCATCTTGGCAGCTTATAATCACACTCAATATGCACCTTATAGTACAGAATTTACCAAGTCCAAATTACAAACAATTTAGCCACATAACGTAGCTCATTTACATGTCCACACTCACACCTTTATACACATGTACAAGCTGGCATAATAAGCACCATAATTCAATCATATAATCCCATAAACCAAACCATGACATAACATATTTTGGTCCACATTTCAAATTGCCGATTCATACATCTCTCTCAATTAACTTCCAAGCTTCCAAAATCAAGTGTACATTCACATACATTTAGTATACATCACCCAACTTATTCCTACACACATAAGCACTTCATCAACACTATAATCTACCATTTACATGAAAGGATAAACTGTTCTTATGGAGTTTCCATGGCTGCCAAAAATATACATCTCCCTTAAAACATCAAACTGTAACACCCCTAAGTTCGGTAGTGCGTACTACTGTTCCGGTGACCAGTGTTGTCCAGACAGCTAGGATGCCTAGAACTACACTTCGTTATGAGTGAGGAGACATAAAATAATGAAATACAAGAAAAACAAAGGAAAAATAATAGCAAAGAAATGTAACCAAGTTAAGCGAGCCGAGAACCCTAGCGATGGGTGACCACATCGGGAAGTCACAGCGTAGACCGTTGACTAGCCCTGGACTGCGGGGAACCCTGGAAAATATTTTTAGGACTTAAATAGACCCTTATGGAAGTATAAATATCATTAGAAATATCAAAGAAAAATTAAATAATTAGTACAAAGAAAAGTGAGAAATCGAAAAATAGACAAAACCCGGTGTTACCGAAAAATCGGGAATGCAACCCGAACAGGGGCATTATAGTCATTTGACATCCCGAATTGTCTTTTGACCTAAATGTCCATTAAAAATAAATAATATTACACTTAGAAAATAAAATGAAGAATTAATTTGGTGGTACCTAATGTAAATAGCCAAAAGTGGAGTGAAAATTGTGTAAATAACACATTTAACATATAAAATGATTAAACTAAAATGAGTGGACCACTAAGGAATAAACTAAGGATTATAAAATGTGTTAGTGGGCATATTTCTCCACTAAACACTTCATCTTCAAGCTTGAGAATCATCCATGCCGTAAATGAAAAGCTCCCAAAACCTCCATGGCCATTTTTCTTTAAGCTTCATGCACTCCTTCAATTTATCTCCAATCACCTAGGTAGCTTCACTAAAAATTGTCCCCACATCACAAGGAAGAGATTGATACCAAAATCAAGAAGTTTGGTGAAGGTTTAACAAGCCCCAACCATAGGTAAGTTTGTATTTTTGAACTTTGCTTTGTTAAAGTTTGTATACTTGTTATGGGTGTTTGAATTGTGAAGAAAATTTTCAAGTTTGAGGAGTTCTTGATATATCAATTTTGGGCAGCCATGGAGTTGTATATTTGATGATTTATTATACATATGTTTGATGGGAATTCATGTTGAATAGGGTGAATTGATGTCCTAGTAGTTAATTCCACATGTAAATGGTGATTATGCACTTGGAATGGAAATTGATGAATTATGGACACTTTGGCATGGTGAAGCTTTGCGGCAGCCTTGAGGCTTCTTTGATAAATGTATGTGTTCATGAATATATAGGCAGAATTGTGACATTGAAGATTGATGAGTGTGTATGTAAATTGATTGTGTAAAGTATGTGTAAGAATTAGAAATGTCCATGTGTAAGTATTGTTTTATTTGGACTTTATGAATTGGAGTTTTATTTGGTGTATTGAGGATGTTTTTAATCTGCCCAAAATAACTTTAAGGTAAGGTGGTATATGGTTTTGGTAATGTACCAAAACAGAATTGGTAAGGGAAGTGGACATATAGTAAGGTAAATGTGTCATTGATGTATGTTTAAGCAAGGTAATTAAGGGCAGTATGCATTTTAGCCTATAACTTTAAATGTGTAACTTCAATTGGTATGAGACCAATTGGAGATGAAACTAGGCACAAAATGTGCCAACTTTCATTAAGAAAGCATACCAAAATTCTGCTTGCAAGGTGACATGAAAAATGACCAATTCGGATTAAGTGCAAGTGAAACCTGAAAACTGACCATTTGGGCAGCAGTTAGTGTTTAGGCCATAACTCACTCAAAACAGGTCCAACTGACCTGAAATTTTAACCATGAATAGTTAAGATCCATACCTACAAGTCTTATGAAGACACCAAAGCCCAGAAATGACCATAAGCAAGTCAAAAAGCTTGCACAAGTTCGAATCCAAAAACTGGCCGAACCAAAGTTGACCAAAATTGACCTAAAATGACCTAATTTGATGCCATTTGACCAGCAATAGTAAAATGACCATAACTTGGTCTACATAACTCAGAATGACCTAAAATTTTGCCCCGCGTTCCATAAGACATAGATCTACAAGTTTGTAGTTTTGACCGAAACCCGAAAACCGAGGGAACCAGGTCGTCCGGCTAGGTCAAACTAGTGTCCCGGAATCCAGCAAATTGCAAGAAAATGCACTAAACAAGAAAATGAAATTGGTAACGTGTACCAACCCTAAAACACTATCGAATGTGACATATTAGTGACACTAAAACCTAAATTACCTAGAACACATCGAGGGTCGGTATATTAGATGATTAAGCAAATAATAGCTTTCAGTGAATTATTTGTCAAATATTATCGATAGAGACAGTTTAATTTAGTACTGAAACACTTCAAATTGTGTTTCTCAGTTAGCAAAGACTCAGAAAAAGGGAAGGAAATACTGAGTCCAGACCAGGAGACAGTTATCAGAGGTTTGTGCACAACTAGTTTTTAACTGATTTTGTTTGAATATTTCATATGATTAAATGACATACTTTTCTTATGTATTATGTTTAATAAGCATTGGATTTAATTCAATGATTATTGAAATTGTTATAGTATGTATAGCTTTGTGAAATGGTATTTCCACAAGTATTAAGCATTGTTATGGATTGAATAAATTATGTTTTGGAAAATTATGATAGAACATGTTTTGAATTGTGATGGTAATTTTCACGGAAAAATGCAAAATTATGATTTGAATTGTGATGAGCATAAAAATTATTGGATATTGGAATTGAATTTGAATTGAATTATATTGTGATTTATGCTCACTAAAAGGATTGTGATATTGTTTTATATCTCACTATAGATGATTGACTAGGTTATTACCCGTCTCTCTCATTTGTTGAGAAGACAATGGAGTTAGTTGTGTTTTGATTACCATGGTACGTGCACATGCTTAGATTTTCCTCTGATTTGAGGTTAGATCTAAGTTTATTTTATCGTTATGGCCCTTGCGGAAGATTCATTATTGTGATGGTACTGTGCACGATGATTCGACCTCCCCGACCATAGGGAGTTAGAATCCGATTCGACCTCCCCGACCATAGGGAGTTAGAATCACATCGAATAGGGCCCTTTCGGATTAGTCTTGCATATTTAGTGAGATAAAGAATGATTTTTGAGATAAAGAATGATTTTTGAGATACAGTATGATTTTTGAGATACAGAATGATTTTTGAGATACAGAATGGCTTTTGAATGGTAAAGAATTGTGATTTCAATTATGATTTATGTATAATTGATTTTGTTGGAATTACCAAAATGGTTAGTTATGATTTGATAAATTGAATTTCATGATCGAAGTCATTTTATACAAATGATTTACATTATTGGAAATGAATATTTTGAGTTTTGGAATTTGATGAGTATTCAGATTTTCAAATTATTTACTGTAAATTTTGTCAATGCATATTGTACTATGTTTTAAATTATAGTTGTGCACCACTGAGTTCACCACTCAGCGATAGCTTTGTATGCTGTCACAGGTAAGAAGAGCATAGAGCAATGAGTAAGTTTCTTTGAAGACACTTTCAGATCAGCTCTAGGTATATTATAAGTATACCCATGTACATAGATCTGATGTAAGCATGTAATAATATGTATGTAAATTATTTGAGCAGTTGTAAATTAAAATTTATACATTGAAGTTGTAAAGTAAATTATGAGTTATTTTGACTTGTAAAATTTGTATTATATTTCTTTTATCTCATCCTTTGAAAATACTGAAAAATTGTTGTGGATTGAGTTGAGAAAAATATTGTGTTGAATTTTGTTGGAGTTGAGATTTGGAAAAATATTGAAGTGCTTTTTACAGGTTTTCTAAAGAACTGTTTTATCCAAAATACAGGTGGCACTCTGCCAAAATTTTTACAGAAATTCCAAATAATTCAAATGTGTTAGTTCTACCACTTCAGTTCAAAAAGGTTTTTAACACCTGTAAATAGTGCTCACCACTGTGAAAAAAGTAAGAAAAGTTTTTAAAATCCCTTGTAGTGTATTTAATGGGTTATCAGTAGACGGAGTTGGTAATTCATTAGGTGTACTACGGGATCATGTTGCATCTTACAGGGGAGTAGGGTGTAACATGTTTTAGTGGTATCAGAGCCATGGTTTTAAAGTGAATTTCGAACTGTGAATTTGAAATCTTTTTGTCGGTAACTATAACTGCTCAAATGTTTGATACATATAGTACATTTACATCATAAATATGAACTAATGGAGAGGAATCTCCTTATGTTGGTTGTACAGGAATAGAAATTCTTGTGAAAAGATATGGAAGAGAAGAATGAGACAATAGAACAGTCTGTGATGGCAGAAGAACAAGTTGAGGCCCCAGCTCCACAAAATGTCGAAGGCCTGACTGTACCAGTTTTACCGGTACAAATTACTGCACAAATGGCCCAGCAAATGGCCACTTTCTTTCAACAATCGGTTGATAATCACACCAAGCCCAAGCATGCACTCCAACCCCACAAGGGCAACATGAAATGGAAAAGAGGGAGAAACCTATGGGTCAGAGTTCGAACAGTAATTTGGGGAAGAGAAAAGAATTTGAGGAGCCCCGAACTCATAAATATGATAGAGGCGGATCATCAGGGCAGAGACCACCAAAATCTAGTCGTCGAACAACCAGAAGTTCCTATTCTGCCGTTTCTGCCATGTTTGTGGTAAGCTACATGGAGGTATTTGTCGTAAAGCCTCTGGAGCCTGTTGCAATTGTGGAAAACTTGGACACTTTACTAAAGATTGTGCTAAACCACCTCGACCGCTCTGGAGTTCACGCACCGTCGATCAGTCAAGATAGAAATAGAGTTGGTACTCCTCACCACTATAACACAGTGAATCAACCCGAATATAGTAGCGCACCAGTCGGAGTGTCCACTATGCGCCAAGTAAAAGGAGTAGAAACATCAGATGTAGCTGCTGGTAAGTTCTTAATTTTTGAAAGAAACAATTAGTTATTATTTGATCCCAGCACTACTTAGTTGTGTGTTAGTGTCAGAACTATATGTTCTATTGTTATTCCTTTATATGGAAATGAATTTTGATGTATTAGTGACTAGTCCTTTAGGATAATAACTACAATAACAAGTATGGTTGACATTAATTTTGGAAGAATTGTTAGCTAAAAGTATTTTCTAACATACCGTAAATTATAAAGTTAATTGGCGGGCCTACTTAATGTAAGGCAAGAGGACCTAAAAGTAAATTACAGTAATAGAATTGCTCTAGATGAGGGCAAAGATGTTACTGTTAGTAATTGTCAAAGGAAATTGTAATCAGAATCGGTTTGGGATATTAGTGGATTCGAGAAAGATAAGATGTTAGAAAACCTAGTCCATGAGGTTATAACGTAGTGACTATGTAATGTTCTCGATGTTTGTATCATAAGCTATAGATTTCAGTACCAACACGGGATTATTGTGTAGAGCTACGTACTTCCTCGTGGTATAATAAAGTAAGAATATTTGTACGTAATCTATAAATTGATACAGTTGCACCCGAATAGGGTATTATTACTGGAAATAAATGTGAAAATTTTAGTCAGAAATTTAAAACTTCAGAACTAGCCTATCGAAAGACTACACTTGTAAGGTAGCTGGAGTCAGTAACTCGGTTATAATAATGTGAACTACCTGTACCACAGTAATTGCTATAAGCTTAGAGATATCAGTACAACGTGTCATCCTCAGACAGATGGACAATTGAAACAAGTAATTCAGGTAAATTCGGAAACTCATTGAGTTCCTATAAATAATGAAATGAAATGATAATAATAACCGGTAAAATATGACAAGTCCTCAAGAATATATCGAGAACTTGTGTCATTGAATCCGAGAGGAGATGGGACAGATACATCCCACTAACAGAATTTGTGTACATTAATAAGTGTCAAGCTAGCATACGAGTGGCACCCTATGAAACATAGTAAGGGAACAGATAACTATGGATGTTGTGATGAGACTTCCGAGGACACAGAATAGTCATGATGCAGTATGGGTTATAGTTGATAGACTAACCAAGTCTGCTCACTTTTTGCCAGTCCGGATGGACTATAGCCTGGAAAGATTGGCCAGATTGTACATATATGAGATTGTAAAATTGCATGGAGTGCCAGTATCAATTGTATCTGACAGAGATCCTAGGTTTACTTCTAGATTCTGGGGTAGTCTTCAGAGAGCCCTAGGAACTAGATTGAACTTCAGCACAGCATTCCACCCACAGACAGATGGCCAGTCTGAAAGGGTTATTCAGACATTGGAGGATATGCTACGGGCTTGTGTGATTGAATTTGAAGGTAGTTGGGATACATACTTGCCTTTGATTGAGTTTGCTTATAACAACAGCTACCAATCAAGCATTGGGATACCTCCATATGAAGCTTTGTATGGCAGAAAGTGCAGAACTCCCTTATGTTGGGATGAAGTAGGTGAAAGGAAGATCATTGGGCCAGAAATTGTTCAGCAGACAGAGGAAAAGATCAGATTGATTAGGGATAGACTCAAGGCTGCATCAGACCGTCAGAAGTCCTATGTTGATTTGAAAAGAAGAGATATTGAATATGCAGTGGGTGATAAGGTATTCCTCAAAGTTTCTCCTTGGAAGAGGATTATGAGATTTGGCAGAAAAGGGAAACTGAGTCCTCATTTCATCGGACCATATGAGGTTCTGGAAAGAGTGGGTCCTTTGGCATATCGGTTGGCATTACCTCCAGAGTTAGCAAGGATACACAATGTCTTCCATGTGTCCATGTTAAGGAGGTACAGATCAGACCCATCTCATGTACTATTAGTTGAAGAGATTGAAGAAAATCCAGACCTCTCATACGAGGAAGAACCCATAAAATTTCTGGCTTATGAGGTGAAGCAGCTGAGGAATAAACAGATACACCTGGTTAAAGTACTGTGGAACCATCATTCAGGCCAGGAAGCTACTTGGGAACGCGAAGAGGATATGAGGAGACAGTACCCACAGCTGTTCAGAGACTAATACTAGGTAAAATTTAGAGACGAAATTTATTTAAGGGGGGGAGAATTGTAACACCCCTAAGTTCGGTAGTGCGTACTACTGTTCTGGTGACCAGTGTTGTCCGGACAGCTAGGATGCCTAGAACTACACTTCGTTATGAGTGAGGAGACATAAAATAATGAAATACAAGAAAAGAAAATACAAGAAAAACAAAGGAAAAATAATAGCAAAGAAATGTAACCAAGTTAAGCGAGCCGAGAACCCTAGCGATCGGTGACCGCACCGGGAAGTCACGGCGTGGACCGTTGACTAGCCCTGGACTACGGGGAACCCTGGAAAATATTTTTAGGACTTAAATAGACCCTTATGGAAGTATAAATATCATTAGAAATATCAAAGAAAAATTAAATAATTAGTACAAAGAAAAGTGAGAAATCCAAAAACAGACAAAACCCGGTGTTACCGAAAAATCGGGAATACAACCCGAACAGGGGCATTATGGTCATTTGACATCCCAAATTGTCTTTTGACCTAAATTTCCATTAAAAATAAATAATATTACACTTAGAAAATAAAATGAAGAATTAATTTGGTGGTACCTAATGTAAATAGCCAAAAGTGGAGTGAAAATTGTGTAAATAACACATTTAACATATAAAATGATTAAACTAAAATGAGTGGACCACTAAGAAATAAACTAAGGATTATAAAATGTGTTAGTGGGCAGATTTCTTGTCACACCCTACCCCTCAGTAAGGCATAACATGATCCCGTAGTATACCTAATGAATTACCAACTCCGTCTACTGATAACCCATTAAATACACTACAAGGGATTTTAAAAACTTTTCTTACTTCTTTTACAGTGGTGAGCACTATTTACAGGTGTTAAAGACTTTGGTGAACTGAGTGAAATAACTAACTCATTTGGTTTACTTGGAATTTCTGTAAAAATTTTGTGAGTGCCATCGTATTTTGGATAAAGCAGTTCTTGAAAAACTCGTAAAAGTACTTTAATAATTTTCCAAATCTCAACTCCAATACATTTCTCAACACAACAATTTATCAACTCAATTCCATAGAAATTTTTCAAAGTCTGAGATAAGGAAATATAATACAACTTTTACAATCCAAAACACTCATAATTAATTTACAACTTCAAGGTACAATTTAATTTACAACTGCTCAAAACCAAAAACAATATGTACATACAAAGGTCATACATTCTGATTACAAAATGCAAAATATTGGTATACTCATTATACCCGAAAAATCTCTCGCTGGAGGTATATGCAGCCTAGTCTGCTGCCCTGTCTGTCTCTCTACCTGCGACAGCAATTAAAAAGCTATCGCTGAGACAATGTCTCAGTGGTGCACAACATTAACCAAATACAATTTAAATCACAATTCATAAGTCATGTAAATAGTGGATACTTAAAATCATAGTTAAATTCAAGACAATAATGTCAACAAGAATTTAAACTCCATTTGTCAATATCACAATAGTTTTCCATAAGTCAGATCATGTTTGAATTCAAAAGACAGTATATGTCAATGAGAGTTTGAATCAATTTCACAATCTCACAATACATAATAATGCAATTTAGTCGAATAATTTAAGAATACAGTGTTGCCAATTCATTCACAACTTAAGTCATGACACAAATTTCCGATCAATGCCGCGTTGTACACCACGACAAAGCAATCACAACCCCACTAATCGAAATCAATGAGGAAGGGAGCTAGCTATATAATGAGTACTCATCCGATCACCTCAACTGGTAAACCAGAGAGGGAAAATAAACGATCACGACTCCATAAATGGAGAAGGAAAATAAACGATCACAACCCCATAATTGGAGAAGGAATGATACGATACTGTCATGCTAAGTGTGAACACAAAATCAATTCCAAACATTTTATTCAAATGATTCGTGAGAATCCAATAAATTTCCAAAGTCATAATTTCACTCACAAAATGGCAACACAATTCATAATTAACTTGATTTTCACAAATCACACTAAACTAACTTTCCACAATTTCAAACCATTTACAATGCTTTTAATCAATAAGTATCCATCAATGTCATTCAAACAATTTTTCACAGTTTCAAATCATTCACAATATTTCTAAATCAATAAGTGTCCATCAAACTCATTTACACAATTTAAAACAATAATATACAAATAGTCAATATTAATTTCAATTGAAAATAATTCAAAAGAAACAGTTGTTGTGCACAAACACAATTTAAAACAATAATATACAATTATTCAATATTTATTTCAATTGAAAAATTCAAAAGCAATAGCCGTTGTGCACAAACCTCTGATGACTGTCTCCCTGGTCTGACTCAGTATTTCCTTCCCTTTCCCTGAGTCTTTAGTAACTGAGAAACACAATTTGAAGTGTTTCAGTGCTAATTTAATTTGCCTCTAACGATGGTGTTTGGTAAATAATGCACTGAACTCAATTATTCACTTAATCACCTAATATACCGACCCTCGTTGTGTTTTAGGTAAATTAGGTTTTAGTGTCGTTAATATGTCACATTTGATAGGGTTTTAGGTTTGGTACGTTTTACCAAAGTCATTTCCTTGCTTAGTGCATTTTAATGCAAATTGCTGGATTTCGGGATACTGGTTTGACCTAGCCGGACGGTCTAGTTCCCTCGGTTTTCGGGTCTCGGTCGAAACTACAAACTTGTAGATCTATGTCTTATTGCAGGCGGGGCAAAATTTCAGGTCAATCCGAGTTAAGTAGACCGAGTTATGGTCATTATACTATTGTTGGTCAAATGGTACCATTTTAGGTCAATTTTAGGTCAAATTGGTCAATTCTGGTTCGGCCAGTTTTTGGACCCGAACTTGTGCAAGTTGTTTGACTTGCTTATGGTCATTTCTGGGCTTTGGTTTCTTCATAAGACTTGTAGGTATGGGTCTTAACTATTCTTGGTCAAAATTTCAGGTCGATTGGACCTGGTTTATGTGAGTTATGGCCTAAACACTCACTGCTGCCCAATTGGTCATTTTTCAGGTCCTAATTGCACCTAATCCGAATTGGTCATTTTTTTAGGTCACCTTGCAAGCAGAATTTTGGTATGGTTTCTCAATGAAAGTTGGCACATTTTGTGCCTAGTTTCACCTCAAATTGGTCTCATACCAATTGAGGTTACACATTTAAGGTTATAGGCTAAAATGTACACTGCCCTCACTATGCCTTTCACACCCCACTTCAAACACACATTTAACTTGCAAAGTTTACTTCCATACCCTACCAATCTGTTTTGGTACATTACCAAAAGCATTATCTACTTTACATTAACATTATTTTGGGCAGATTACCATTACCCTCAACACACCAAATATCATTCACAATTACAATTTCTAATTACCATTACAAACACACCTAACCATTACAAATTTTACATACACTTTACAATATCAATCTACATACATCACATCAACCTTCTAGGTCAATATTCTGCCCACACTTCCTTCAATATAAACCAAAACTCAAGTGTCCCCAAGCTGCATAAACCATTCTTCAACATCAAAGTGCCATCCAATTTACCAATTCCCATCCAAGTGCATAAATCACCATATAAACATGAAATAATTCACTAGGTTACTAATTCATCATGATCAACACCATTTCTCATCAATTATATGCACAAATATCTCATCAAAAACGTGACTCATGGCTGTCCAAAATGAAAACAACAATAACCCTTCAAACTCAAAATTTTCCTTCACCAAACCAACACCCATAACATGAACATAAACTTTAACAAAGAAGTTCTCAAAAATGCAAACTTACCTTTAATTGTAACTTGCTAAACCTTCACCAAACTTCTCAAAATTGGTATCAATATCTTCCTTGTGATGTGTAGACCATTTTTCATAAAGCTACTTAAGGGATTGGAGTTGAAATGGAGAGAGGAAATCAAGCTTTACACAACACGTCCACGGAGGTTTCAAGGTTCTTCATTTCGGCAAGTTGAATGCAAATGAGGAAGATGAATTATTCAGCTGCATTTTTAAGTGTACACATGTCCCACTATGTATTTAATTAATCCCCTTAGTGGTCCACTAAAAATTAAATCATATTTTAAGCTAACTTCCCACTTATTCCACATTTAACCCATGATTTCCACTATTTATTTTAGGTACCACCAATTTAATTTTTCATTTTATTTTCTAAGTGTAATATTATTTATTTTTAATGGAAATTTAGGTCAAAAGACACTTCGGGATGTCAAATGACCATAATGCCCCTGTTCGGGTTACGTTCCCGATTTTTCAGTAACACCGTATTTTGTCTATTTTTCGATTTCTCACTTTTCTTTGTACTAATTATTTAATTTTTCTTTAATCTTTCTAATGAGATTAATTCTTCAATAAGGTTCTATTTATGTCCTAAAAATGTTTTTCCAGGGTTCCCCGCAGTCCAGGGCCAGTCAACGGTCCACGCCGTGACTTCCCGGTGCGGTCACCCATGGCTAGGTTTCCCGGCTCACTTACTCTGTTATATTTCTTTGCTATGATTTTTCCTTTGTTTTTCTTGTACTTTCTTTTCTTGTATTTCATTATTTTATGTCTCCTCACTCATATTGAAGTGTAGTTCTAAGCATCCTAGCTGTCGGACAACATCGGTCACCTGACAGAACGCACTACCGAACTTAGGGGTGTTACAATTCTCCCCCCCTTAAATAAATTTCGTCTCGAAATTTTACCTAATAGCCATCTTACAATAGTCATACGTTTATTTTCTCCTTTCTATATGGTCGTAAGGCTTTTAACAATCTAATACAATGTTTAATTTGCTTGGATAACCCCAATCTCCTCTTACTATTATATTGTCTAATATTTCAGCTCACGTTCCTTCTTGAATGACCCTTGAGGTCATGTTAGAATCATTCATCAGGCATTGGTCCTCTGACCATTCTAGTCCATAGTCTTCCTCACATTCGGAATATTTCTTTGTTATATATGAATCAACTGTTCAAATCTCTACTTCCATAACTCTTTTTATCTGTCAATATTCTATAACTTACTTCCTTTTGTACTGAACTATAACCTTTCGATATTCTAACTTTTGAGTTTTAGATCCCTAAGTAGGATTTTCAAACTTATTTCTAACAATTAAATTATGTCCTGGCATAACTATACAAAAACAGATGCCGTTGGCAACTATCCTCATCTAGGTGTACTATCAGATAGTACGTAGCTCTACACAATAATCTCAAGTTAGTACTGTAATCCGCAGTTTACAGTATAAACAATCAAGAACATTGCATAGTTACTACAATACATCCCAATATATCAAACTTTCCTATCCTTTGTCCTTTTCGAATTCACTGATTTTCGAACTTATTCTGATTACAATATCCATTAAAAATTACTAACAGTAACATCTCTGCCTTCATCTAGAGCAATTCTATTACTGTAACTTACTTTTACGTCCTCTTGCTTTACATTAAATAGGCTCGCCAATTAGCTTTATAACTTATGGTGTGTCAGGAAATACTTTTCGCCGATAAACTCTTCCAAAACTAATTTCACTTATCATCACAATCCCTATCCTAAAGGACTAATCACTAATGTATCAAAATTTATTTCCCTGACCTCCTCTCCTAGCGGACTTGTTACTAGCACATCAAAGTCCATTTTTGTACATGGAACAGCAATGCAATCAATGATGCTAGCACTCACATAAAAATGGGTAGAACCCGGATCAAATAACACAAACACATCTTGGTTAAAAGTTGAGAAGGTACCAGCCACAACATCAGATGTCTCTGCCTCTTCCCTCTGTCTAATGGCATAGACTCTGACTGGAGCACTATCTTGCTCTGATTGTTTTACTGTGCCTTGGCTGCCTGCTCGGTTACCTCTACTCCTGCCTCTACCTCTGCTGGGTGGTTGCGAACCTCTGGTGACAGGGCTTTAAACTGACCCTTCTGCAGTAGTAGGAGGTGGTCCAACTCTGCGACTCATCAGTGCGCCTTGGCAAAGTGTCCTATGCCTCCACAGTTATAACAGGCTCCAATAGCCTTATAGCATATCCCACCATGATATCTTCCATAATTTTCACATTGGCGGGAATGGTAGGAACCTCCGGTACTATCTTTGACGGATAAAGGAGGTTTACATCCAATGTCCTCCCTACTGCACTTCTTGCCACCTCTGTTGTGTCCCTCATAGTTCTTCCTCTTTCCAGAGGGACCACCGAACTCGTTTCTCTTGACTTTCCCTCTTCATCCTGTCTTCTCTCGATCTCTTTTCTCGGGAGTAGTCTCAAACTCAACTCTTTCCAACTCTAGGGCTTGAGAAACAAGTTCGAGAAGTTAGTGTGTTTGAAGCCGAGCACTTGTACTCGATCTGGGCTTCAAGCCGCTTTCAAACCTCTTGCATCTTTCCTGCTGGTAGAGAGTAGACTCACCGCATAATGGCTAAGGCGGGAAAATTCTCTTTCATACTCGACCACCGATCCCCTGCTTTGGACTTAGGAACTCTTGCGACTTCCGGTCTACATAAGCATCGGGACATATTTCGCTGAATTCCCGAGGAAGTCATTCCATGTTAGCACTGCAGTTCTACTGCATCGTGGGGAATGGTTTTCCACCATCATAAACATCCCCTTGTAGTAAGGATACCGAGTATTCAAGTCCGAGCTCCTGCATACAATGAAGTTTCTTGAACACCCTATCCATCCTCTCTAACCACTGCTCACCTTCTAGAGGATCTATCGTCCCTTGAACTCTGTAGCCCCATATTTCATCAATTTGTCATATTGCCTCGTAGGAGACCGTGGTTGTACCACCGTGTCCGAATTGGGACTTGAGTAGGTGCATTACCGACCATTTGTTGGAACATTGCGACCATCTGGCGAGCGAATCGAAAGCTGCGATGATCTGCAGGGTGGTCTTTGTTGAACCACTAACATTATGTAGGCACAGGGCATCCTTGCACCTCGGCCTCAATAGGCGATCGATGAACGATCACCCTCTTCCATATTCAATGCGAGGATCTTAGCTTTCCAACAATAACACAAGGATATTTACTCGTTAGTGCATATTTATCTTGTAATGTCTTGTATGTATCAACAATGATATTGAGCAGTTGTACTATGAAGAAAGAACATTCAAATAACAGGTGAAAACAGAATTTAAAAACTATGCTCTGATACCACTAAAACATGTCACACCCTACCCCTCAGTAAGGCATAACATGATTCCGTAGTATACCTAATGAATTACCAACTCCGTCTACTGATAACCCATTAAATACACTACAAGGGATATAAAAAACTTTTCTAACTTCTTTTTACATGGTGAGCACTATTTACAGTGTTAAAGACTTTGGTGAACTGAGTGAAATAACTAACTCATTTGGTTTACTTGGAATTTCTCAGAAAATTTTGGCGAGTGCCATCTGTATTTTGGATAAAACAGTTCTTCAGAAAACCTGTAAAAAGTACTTTAATAATTTTCCAAATCTCAACTCCAATACATTTCTCAACACAACAATTTATCAACTCAATTCCATAGAAATTTTTCAAAGTCTGAGATAAGGAAATATAATACAACTTTTACAATCCAAAACACTCATAATTAATTTACAACTTCAAGGTCCAATAGAATTTACAAAAGCTCAAAACCAAAAACAATATGTAAATACAAAGTGTCATACATTACAAGACAAAATGCAAAATATTGGTATACTCATTATACCCAAAAATCTCTCATTGGAGGTATATGCACCTAGTCTGCCTCACTGTCTCTCTCTACTGCGATAAAGAATTAAAAGCTATCGCTGAGACACTGTCTCAGTTGTGCACAACATTAACCAAATACAATTTAAATCACAATTCATAAGTCATGTAAATAGTGGATACTTAAAATCATAGTTAAATTCAAGACAATAATGTCAACAAGAATTTAAACTCCATTTGTCAATATCACAATAGTTTTCCATAAGTCAGATCATGTTTGAATTCAAAAGACAGTATATGTCAATGAGAGTTTGAATCAATTTCACAATCTCACAATACATAATAATGCAATTTAGTCGAATAATTTAAGAATACAGTGTTGCCAATTCATTCACAACTTAAGTCATGACACAAATTTCCGATCAATGCCGCGTTGTACACCACGACAAAGCAATCACAACCCCACTAATCGAAATCAATGAGGAAGGGAGCTAGCTATATAATGAGTACTCATCCGATCACCTCAACTGGTAAACCAGAAAGGGAAAATAAACGATCACGACTCCATAAATGGAGAAGGAAAATAAACGATCACAACCCCATAATTGGAGAAGGAATGATACGATACTGTCATGCTAAGTGTGAACACAAAATCAATTCCAAACATTTTATTCAAATGATTCGTGAGAATCCAATAAATTTCCAAAGTCATAATTTCACTCACAAAATGGCAACACAATTCATAATTAACTTCGATTTTCACAAATCACACTAAACTAACTTTCCCACAATTTCAAACCATTTACAATGCTTTTTAATCAATAAGTATCCATCAATGTCATTCAAACAATTTTTCACAGTTTCAAATCATTCACAATATTTCTAAATCAATAAGTGTCCATCAAACTCATTTACACAATTTAAAACAATAATATACAAATAGTCAATATTTATTTCAATTGAAAATAATTCAAAAGAAACAGTTGTTGTGCACAAACACAATTTAAAACAATAATATACAAATATTCAATATTTATTTCAATTGAAAAATTCAAAAGCAATAGCCGTTGTGCACAAACCTCTGATGACTGTCTCCCTGGTCTGACTCAGTATTTCCTTCCCTTTCCCTGAGTCTTTAGTAACTGAGAAACACAATTTGAAGTGTTTCAGTGCTAATTTAATTTGCCTCTAACGATGGTGTTTGGTAAATAATGCACTGAACTCAATTATTCACTTAATCACCTAATATACCGACCCTCGTTGCGTTTTAGGTAAATTAGGTTTTAGTGTCGTTAATATGTCACATTTGATAGGGTTTTAGGTTTGGTACGTTTTACCAAAGTCATTTCCTTGCTTAGTGCATTTTAATGCAAATTGCTGGATTTCGGGATACTAGTTTGACCTAGCCGGACGGTCTAGTTCCCTCAGTTTTCGGGTCTTGGTCGAAACTAAAAACTTGTAGATCTAGGTCTTATTGCACGCGGGGCAAAATTTCAGGTCAATCCGAGTTAAGTAGACCGAGTTATGGTCATTATACTATTGCTGGTCAAATGGTACAATTTTAGGTCAATTTTAGGTCAAATTGGTTAATTCTGGTTCGGCCAGTTTTTGGACCCGAACTTGTGCAAGTTGTTTGACTTGCTTATGGTCATTTCTGGGCTTTGGTTTCTTCATAAGACTTGTAGGTATGGGTCTTAACTATTCTTGGTCAAAATTTCAGGTCGATTGGACCTGGTTTGAGTGAGTTATGGCCTAAACACTCACTGCTGCCCAATTGGTCATTTTTCAGGTCCTAATTGCACCTAATCCGAATTGGTCATTTTTTTAGGTCACCTTGCAAGCAGAATTTTGGTATGGTTTCTCAATGAAAGTTGGCACATTTTGTGCCTAATTTCACCTCAAATTGGTCTCATACCAATTGAGGTTACACATTTAAGGTTATAGGCTAAAATGTACACTGCCCTCACTATGCCTTTCACACCCCACTTCAAACACAAATTTAACTTGCAAAGTTTACTTCCATACCCTACCAATCTGTTTTGGTACATTACCAAAAGCATTATCTACTTTACATTAACATTATTTTGGGCAGATTACCATTAGCCTCAACACACCAAATATCATTCACAATTACAATTTCTAATTACCATTACAAACACACCTAACCATTACAAATTTTACATACACTTTACAATATCAATCTACATACATCTCATCAACCTTCTAGGTCAATATTCTGCCCACACTTCCTTCAATATATAACATTATTCAAGTGTCCCCAAGCTGCCACAAACCATTCTTCAACATCAAAGTGCCATCCAATTTACCAATTCCCATCCAAGTGCATAAATCACCATATAAACATGAAATAATTCACTAGGTTACTAATTCATCATGATCAACACCATTTCTCATCAATTATATGCACAAATATCTCATCAAAAACGTGACTCATGGCTGTCCAAAATGAAAACAACAATAACCCTTCAAACTCAAAATTTTCCTTCACCAAACCAACACCCATAACATGAACATAAACTTTAACAAAGAAGTTCTCAAAAATGCAAACTTACCTTTAATTGTAACTTGCTAAACCTTCACCAAACTTCTCAAAATTGGTATCAATATCTTCCTTGTGATGTGTAGACCATTTTTCATAAAGCTACTTAAGGGATTGGAGTTGAAATGGAGAGAGGAAATCAAGCTTTACACAACACGTCCATGGAGGTTTCAAGGTTCTTCATTTCGGCAAGTTGAATGCAAATGAGGAAGATGAATTATTCAGCTGCATTTTTAAGTGTACACATGTCCCACTATGTATTTAATTAATCCCCTTAGTGGTCCACTAAAAATTAAATCCTATTTTAAGCAAACTTCCCACTTATTCCACATTTAACCCATGATTTCCACTATTTATTTTAGGTACCACCAATTTAATTTTTCATTTTATTTTCTAAGTGTAATATTATTTATTTTTAATGGAAATTTAGGTCAAAAGACACTTCGGGATGTCAAATGACCATAATGCCCTGCTCAGATTCGTTCACGATTATTCTCAGAATAATCGTATTTTGTCTATTTTTCGATTTCTCACTTTTCTTTGTACTAATTATTTAATTTTTCTTTAATCTTTCTAATGAGATTAATTCTTCAATAAGGTTCTATTTATGTCCTAAAAATGTTTTTCCAGGGTTCCCCGCAGTCCAGGGCCAGTCAACGGTCCACGCCGTGACTTCCCGGTGCGGTCACCCATCGCTAGGTTTCCCGGCTCACTTACTCTGTTACATTTCTTTGCTATGATTTTTCCTTTGTTTTTCTTGTACTTTCTTTTCTTGTATTTCATTATTTTATGTCTCCTCACTCATATTGAAGTGTAGTTCTAAGCATCCTAGCTGTCCGGACAACACTGGTCACCGGTACAGCAGAACGCACTACCGAACTTAGGGGTGTTACAATTCTCCCCCCCTTAAATAAATTTCGTCTCGAAATTTTACCTAATAGCCATCTTACAATAGTAATACGTTTATTTTCTCCTTTCTATATGGTCGTAAGGCTTTTAACAATCTAATACAATGTTTAATTTGCTTGGATAACCCCAATCTCCTCTTACTATTATATTGTCTAATATTTCAGCTCACGTTCCTTCTTGAATGACCCTTGAGGTCATGTTAGAATCATTCATCAGGCATTGGTCCTCTGACCATTCTAGTCCATAGTCTTCCTCACATTCGGAATATTTCTTTGTTATATATGAATCAACTGTTCAAATCTCTACTTCCATAACTCTTTTTATCTGTCAATATTCTATAACTTACTTCCTTTTGTACTGAACTATAACCTTTCGATATTCTAACTTTTGAGTTTTAGATCCCTAAGTAGGATTTTCAAACTTATTTCTAACAATTAAATTATGTCCTGGCATAACTATACAAAAACAGATGCCGTTGGCAACTATCCTCATCTAGGTGTACTATCTGGTAGTACGTATCTATACAAAATAATCTCAAGTTAGTCTCAGAATCCATGATTCTACAGATAAACAATCAAGAACATTGCATAGTTACTACAATACATCCCAATATATCAAACTTTCCTATCCTTTGTCCTTTTCGAATTCACTGATTTTCGAACTTATTCTGATTACAATATCCATTAAAAATTACTAACAGTAACATCTCTGCCTTCATCTAGAGCAATTCTATTACTGTAACTTACTTTTACATCCTCTTGCTTTACATTAAATAGGCTCGCCAATTAGCTTTTATAACTTATGGTGTGTCAGGAAATACTTTTCGCCGATAAACTCTTCCAAAACTAATTTCACTTATCATCACAATCCCTATCCTAAAGGACTAATCACTAATGTATCAAAATTTATTTCCCTGACCTCCTCTCCTAGCGGACTTGTTACTAGCACATCAAAGTCCATTTTTGTACATGGAACAGCAATGCAATCAATGATGCTAGCACTCACATAAAAATGGGTAGAACCCGGATCAAATAACACAAACACATCTTGGTTAAAAGTTGAGAAGGTACCAGCCACAACATCAGATGTCTCTGCCTCTTCCCTCTGTCTCATGGCATAGACTCTGACTGGAGCACTATCTTGCTCTGATTGTTTTACTGTGCCTTGGCTGCCTGCTCGGTTACCTCTACTCCTGCCTCTACCTCTGCTGGGTGGTTGCGAACCTCTGGTGACAGGGCTTTAAACTGACCCTTCTGCAGTAGTAGGAGGTGGTCCAACTCTGCGACTACTGGTGCAGTCCTTGGCAAAGTGTCCTATGCCTCCACAGTTATAACAGGCTCCAATAGCCTTATAGCATATCCCACCATGATATCTTCCACAATTTTCACATTGGCGGGAATGGTAGGAACCTCCGGTACTATGCTGACCAGATAAAGGAGGTTTACATCACGAATGTCCTCCCTACCGGACTTCTTGCCACCTCTGTTGTGTCCCTCATAGTTCTTCCTCTTTCCAGTGGGACCACCGGAACTCGTTTCTCCGACTTTCCTCTTCATCCTGTCTTCTCCGATCTCTTTTTCTCAGGAGTAGTCTCAAACTCAACTCTTTCAAACTATAATTCTAGAGAAACAAGTTCGGAGAAGTTAGTGTGTTGAAGCCGAGCACTTGTACTGACATCGGGCTTCAAGCCGTTTCAAACCTCTTGCATCTTTCCTGCTGGTAGAGAGTAGACTCACCGCATAATGGCTAAGGCGGGAAAATTCTCTTTCATACTCACCACCGATCCGCCTGTTTTGGACTTAGGAACTCTTGCGACTTCCGGTCTACATAAGCATCGGGGACATATTTACGCTGAATTCCCGAGGAAGTCATTCCATGTTAGCATCGCAGTTCTACTGCATCGTGGGGAATGGTTTTCCACCACCATAAGCATCCCCCTGTAGTAAGGATACTGAGTATTCAAGTCTGAGCTCCTCTGTACAATGAAGTTTCTTGAACACCCTATCCATCCTCTCTAACCACTGTTCAGCTTCTAGAGGATCTACTGTCCCCTTGAACTCTGTAGCCCCATATTTCATCAATTTGTCATATTGCCTCGTAGGAGACTGTGGTTGTACCACTGGTGTCTGAATTGGGACTTGAGTAGGTGCATTACCAGCCATTTGTTGGAACATTGCAGCCATCTGCTGAGCGAACTGAGCAGGAAACTGCGATCGCAGGTGGTGTCTTGAACCACTAACATTATGTAGGCACAGGGCATCCCCTTGCACCTCGGCCTCAATAGATCGACGATCGAGCGATCACCCTCTTCCATATTCAATGCGAGGATCTTAGCTTTCCCAAACAATAACACAAGGATATTTACTCTCGTTAGTGCATATTTATACTGTAATGTACTGTATGTATCAATAATGATATTGAGTAGTTGTACTATGAAGAAAGAACATTCAAATAACAGGTGAAAACAGAATTTAAAAACTATGCTCTGATACCACTAAAACATGTCACACCCTACCCCTCAGTAAGGCATAACATGATCCCGTAGTATACCTAATGAATTACCAACTCCGCTTCATCGATAACCCATTAAATACACTACAAGGGATTTTAAAAACTTTTCTTACTTCTTTTACAGTGGTGAGCACTATTTACAGGTGTTAAAGACTTTGGTGAACTGAGTGAAATAACTAACTCATTTGGTTTACTTGGAATTTCTGTAAAAATTTTGGCAGAGTGCCATCTGTATTTTGGATAAAAGCTTCTTGAGAAAACTCAGAAAAGTACTTTAATAATTTTCCAAATCTCAACTCCAATACATTTCTCAACACAACAATTTATCAACTCAATTCCATAGAAATTTTTCAAAGTCTGAGATAAGGAAATATAATACAACTTTTACAATCCAAAACACTCATAATTAATTTACAACTTCAAGGTACAATTTAATTTACAACTGCTCAAAACCAAAAACAATATGTACATACAGTGTCATACATTACAGTACAAAATGCAAAATATTGGTATACTCATTATACCCGAAAAATCTCTCGCTGGAGGTATATGCAGCCTAGTCTGCTGCCCTGTCTGTCTCTCTGCCTGCGACAACAATTAAAAAGCTATCGCTGAGACAATGTCTCAGTGGTGCACAACATTAACCAAATACAATTTAAATCACAATTCATAAGTCATGTAAATAGTGGATACTTAAAATCATAGTTAAATTCAAGACAATAATGTCAACAAGAATTTAAACTCCATTTGTCAATATCACAATAGTTTTCCATAAGTCAGATCATGTTTGAATTCAAAAGACAGTATATGTCAATGAGAGTTTGAATCAATTTCACAATCTCACAATACATAATAATGCAATTTAGTCGAATAATTTAAGAATACAGTGTTGCCAATTCATTCACAACTTAAGTCATGACACAAATTTCCGATCAATGCCGCGTTGTACACCACGACAAAGCAATCACAACCCCACTAATCGAAATCAATGAGGAAGGGAGCTAGCTATATAATGAGTACTCATCCGATCACCTCAACTGGTAAACCAGAGAGGGAAAATAAACGATCACGACTCCATAAATGGAGAAGGAAAATAAACGATCACAACCCCATAATTGGAGAAGGAATGATACGATACTGTCATGCTAAGTGTGAACACAAAATCAATTCCAAACATTTTATTCAAATGATTCGTGAGAATCCAATAAATTTCCAAAGTCATAATTTCACTCACAAAATGGCAACACAATTCATAATTAACTTCGATTTTCACAAATCACACTAAACTAACTTTCCCACAATTTCAAACCATTTACAATGCTTTTTAATCAATAAGTATCCATCAATGTCATTCAAACAATTTTTCACAGTTTCAAATCATTCACAATATTTCTAAATCAATAAGTGTCCATCAAACTCATTTACACAATTTAAAACAATAATATACAAATAGTCAATATTTATTTCAATTGAAAATAATTCAAAAGAAACAGTTGTTGTGCACAAACACAATTTAAATCAATAATATACAAATATTCAATATTTATTTCAATTGAAAAATTCAAAAGCAATAGCCGTTGTGCACAAACCTCTGATGACTGTCTCCCTGGTCTGACTCAGTATTTCCTTCCCTTTCCCTGAGTCTTTAGTAACTGAGAAACACAATTTGAAGTGTTTCAGTGCTAATTTAATTTGCCTCTAACGATGGTATTTGGTAAATAATGCACTGAACTCAATTATTCACTTAATCACCTAATATACCGACCCTCGTTGCGTTTTAGGTAAATTAGGTTTTAGTGTCATTAATATGTCACATTCGATAGGGTTTTAGGTTTGGTACGTTTTACCAAAGTCATTTCCTTGCTTAGTGCATTTTAATGCAAATTGCTGGATTTCGGGATACTGGTTTGACCTAGCCGGACGGTCTAGTTCCCTCAGTTTTCGGGTCTCGGTCGAAACTACAAACTTGTAGATCTAGGTCTTATTGCACGCGGGGCAAAATTTCAGGTCAATCCGAGTTAAGTAGACCGAGTTATGGTCATTATACTATTGCTGGTCAAATGGTACCATTTTAGGTCAATTTTAGGTCAAATTGGTGAATTCTGGTTCGGCCAGTTTTTGGACCCGAACTTGTGCAAGTTGTTTGACTTGCTTATGGTAATTTCTGGGCTTTGGTTTCTTCATAAGACTTGTAGGTATGGGTCTTAACTATTCTTGGTCAAAATTTCAGGTCGATTGGACCTGGTTTGAGTGAGTTATGGCCTAAACACTCACTGCTGCCCAATTGGTCATTTTTCAGGTCCTAATTGCACCTAATCCGAATTGGTCATTTTTTTAGGTCACCTTGCAAGCAGAATTTTGGTATGGTTTCTCAATGAAAGTTGGCACATTTTGTGCCTAGTTTCACCTCAAATTGGTCTCATACCAATTGAGGTTACACATTTAAGGTTATAGGCTAAAATGTACACTGCCCTCACTATGCCTTTCACACCCCACTTCAAACACACATTTAACTTGCAAAGTTTACTTCCATACCCTACCAATCTGTTTTGGTACATTACCAAAAGCATTATCTACTTTACATTAACATTATTTTGGGCAGATTACCATTACCCTCAACACACCAAATATCATTCACAATTACAATTTCTAATTACCATTACAAACACACCTAACCATTACAAATTTTACATACACTTTACAATATCAATCTACATACATCTCATCAACCTTCTAGGTCAATATTCTGCCCATACTTCCTTCAATATATACCATTACTCAAGTGTCCCCAAGCTGCATAAACCATTCTTCAACATCAAAGTGCCATCCAATTTACCAATTCCCATCCAAGTGCATAAATCACCATATAAACATGAAATAATTCACTAGGTTACTAATTCATCATGATCAACACCATTTCTCATCAATTATATGCACAAATATCTCATAAAAAACGTGACTCATGGCTGTCCAAAATGAAAACAACAATAACCCTTCAAACTCAAAATTTTCCTTCACCAAACCAACACCCATAACATGAACATAAACTTTAACAAAGAAGTTCTCAAAAATGCAAACTTACCTTTAATTGTAACTTGCTAAACCTTCACCAAACTTCTCAAAATTGGTATCAATATCTTCCTTGTGATGTGTAGACCATTTTTCATAAAGCTACTTAAGGGATTGGAGTTGAAATGGAGAGAGGAAATCAAGCTTTACACAACACGTCCACGGAGGTTTCAAGGTTCTTCATTTCGGCAAGTTGAATGCAAATGAGGAAGATGAATTATTCAGCTGCATTTTTAAGTGTACACATGTCCCACTATGTATTTAATTAATCCCCTTAGTGGTCCACTAAAAATTAAATCATATTTTAAGCTAACTTCCCACTTATTCCACATTTAACCCATGATTTCCACTATTTATTTTAGGTACCACCAATTTAATTTTTCATTTTATTTTCTAAGTGTAATATTATTTATTTTTAATGAAAATTTAGGTCAAAAGACACTTCGGGATGTCAAATGACCATAATGCCCCTGTTAGATTCGTTCGATTTTTGATAATAATCGTATTTTGTCTATTTTTCGATTTCTCACTTTTCTTTGTACTAATTATTTAATTTTTCTTTAATCTTTCTAATGAGATTAATTCTTCAATAAGGTTCTATTTATGTCCTAAAAATGTTTTCCCAGGGTTCCCCGCAGTCCAGGGCCAGTCAACGGTCCACACCGTGACTTCCCGGTGCGGTCACCCATCGCTAGGTTTCCTGGCTCACTTACTCGGTTACATTTCTTTGCTATGATTTTTCCTTTGTTTTTCTTGTACTTTCTTTTCTTGTATTTCATTATTTTATGTCTCCTCACTCATATTGAAGTGTAGTTCTAAGCATCCTAGTCATGCAGACAACATCGTCACCTGTCTGACAACGCACTACTGAACTTAGGGGTGTTACATTTCTCCACTAAACACTTTATCTTCAAGCTTGAGAATCATCCATGCCGTAAATAAAAAGCTCCCAAAACCTCCATGGCCATTTTTCTTTAAGCTTCATGCACTCCTTCAATTTACCTCCAATCACCTAGGTAGCTTCACTAAAAATTGTCCCCACATCACAAGGAAGATCTTGATACTAAAATCAAGAAGTTTGGTGAAGGTTTAACAAGCCCCAACCATAGGTAAGTTTGTATTTTTGAACTTTGCTTTGTTAAAGTTTGTATACTTGTTATGGGTGTTTGAATTGTGAAGAAAATTTTCAAGTTTGAGGAGTTCTTGATATATCAATTTTGGGCAGCCATGGAGTTGTATATTTGATGATTTATTTTACATATGTTTGATGGGAATTCATGTTGAATAGGGTGAATTGATGTCCTAGTAGTTAATTCCACATGTAAATGGTGATTATGCACTTGGAATGGAAATTGATGAATTATGGACACTTTGGCATGGTGAAGCTTTGCGGCAGCCTTGAGGCTTCTTTGATAAATGTATGTGTTCATGAAGATATGGGCAGAATTGTGACATTGAGGATTGATGAGTGTGTATGTAAATTAGTTGTGTAAAGTATGTGTAAGAATTAGAAATGTCCATGTGTATGTATTGTTTTATTTGGACTTTATGAATTGGAGTTTTATTTGGTGTATTGAGGATGTTTGTAATCTGCCCAAAATAACTTTAAGGTAAGGTGGTATATGGTTTTGGTAATGTACCAAAACAGAATTGGTAAGGGAAGTGGACATATAGTAAGGTAAATGTGTCATTGATGTATGTTTAAGCAAGGTAATTAAGGGCAGTATGCATTTTAGCCTATAACTTTAAATGTGTAACTTCAATTGGTATGAGACTAATTGGAGGTGAAACTAGGCACAAAATTTGCCAACTTTCATTCAGAAAGCATACCAAAATTCTGCTTGCAAGGTGACATGAAAAATGACCAATTCGGATTAAGTGCAAGTGAAACCTGAAAACTGACCATTTGGGCAGCAGTTAGTGTTTAGGCCATAACTCACTCAAAACAGGTCCAATTGACCTGAAAGTTTAACCATGAATAGTTAAGATCCATACCTACAAGTCTTATGAAGACACCAAAGCCCAGAAATGACCATAAGCAAGTCAAACAGCTTGCACAAATTCGGGTCCAAAAACTGGCCGAACCAAAGTTGACCAAAATTGACCTAAAATGACCTAATTTGATGCCATTTGACCAGCAATAGTAAAATGACCATAACTTGGTCTACATAGCTCAGAATGACCTAAAATTTTGCCCCGTGTTCCATAAGACATAGATCTACAAGTTTGTAGTTTTGACCGAAACCCGAAAACCGAGGGAACCAGGTCGTCTGGCTAGGTCAAACTAGTGTCCCGGAATCCAGCAAATTGCAAGAAAATGCACTAAACAAGAAAATGAAATTGGTAACGTGTACCAACCCTAAAACACTATCGAATGTGACATATTAGTGACACTAAAACCTAAATTACCTAGAATACATCGAGGGTCGGTATATTAGATGATTAAGCAAATAATAGCTTTCAGTGAATTATTTGTAAAATATTATCGATAGAGACAGTTTAATTTAGTACTGAAACACTTCAAATTGTGTTTCTCAGTTAGCAAAGACTCAGAAAAAGGGAAGGAAATCGAGTCGGACTGAGAGCGATTATCAGAGGTTTGTGCACAACTAGTTTTTAACTGATTTTGTTTGAATATTTCATATGATTAAATGACATAATTTTCTTATGTATTATGTTTAATAAGCATTGGATTTAATTCAATGATTATTGAAATTGTTATAGTATGTATAGCTTTGTGAAATGGTATTTCCACAAGTATTAAGCATTGTTATGGATTGAATAAATTATGTTTTAGAAAATTATGATAGAACATGTTTTGAATTGTGATGTTAATTTTCACGAAAAAATGCAAAATTATGATTTGAATTGTGATGAGCATAAAAATTATTGGATATTGGAATTGAATTTGAATCGAATTATATTGTAATTTATGCTCACTAAAAGGATTGTGATATTGTTTTATATCTCACTATAGATGCTTGACTAGGTTATTACCCGTCTCTCTCATTTGTTGAGAAGACAATGGAGTTAGTTGTGTTTTGATTACCATGGTACGTGCACAGGCTTAGATTTTCCTCTGATTTGAGGTTAGATCTAAGTTTATTTTATCGTTATGGCCCTTGCGGAAGATTCATTATTGTGATGGTACTGTGCACGATGATTCGACCTCCCCGACCATAGGGAGTTAGAATCACATCGAATATGGCCCTTTCGGATTAGTCTTGCATAGTTAGTGAGATAAAGAATGATTTTTGAGATAAAGAATGATTTTTGAGATACAGAATGATTTTTGAGATACAGAATGGCTTTTGAATGGTAAAGAATTGTGATTTCAATTATGATTTATGTATAATTGATTTTGTTGGAATTACCAAAATGGTTAGTTATGATTTGATAAATTGAATTTCATGATTGAAGTCATTTTATACAAATGATTTACATTATTAGAAATGAATATTTTGAGTTTTGGAATTTGATGAGTATTCAGATTTTTAAATTATTTACTGTAAATTTTGTCAATGTATATTGTACTATGTTTTAAATTATAGTTGTACACCACTGAGTTCACCACTCAGCGATAGCTTTGTATGCTGTCGCAGGTAAGAAGAGCATAGAGCAATGAGTAAGTTTCTTTAAAGACACTTTCAGATCAGCTCCAGGTATATTATAGGTATACCCATGTACATAGGTCTGATGTAAGCATGTAATAATATGTATGTAAATTATTTGAGCAGTCGTAAATTAAAATTTGTACATTGAAGTTGTAAAGTAAATTATGAGTTATTTTGACTTGTAAAATTTGTATTATATTTCTTTTATCTCATCCTTTGAAAATACTGAAAAATTGTTGTGGATTGAGTTGAGAAAAATATTGTGTTGATTTTTGTTGGAGTTGAGATTTGAAAAAATATTGAAGTGCTTTTTACAGGTTTTCTAAAGAACTGTTTTATCCAAAATACAGATGGCACTCTGCCAAAATTTTTACAGAAATTCCAAATAATTCAAATGTGTTAGTTCTACCACTTCAGTTCAAAAAGGTTTTTAACACCTGTAAAATAGTGCTCACCACTGTGAAAAAAGTAAGAAAAGTTTTTAAAATCCCTTGTAGTGTATTTAATGGGTTATCTGTAGACGGAGTTGGTAATTCATTAGGTGTACTACGGGATCATGTTGCATCTTACAGGGGAGTAGGGTGTGACATCAAACTCCAAAAATCTTTCCATAATTCAACTACCCATAACATCCACACAAACTTTAATGAAGCAAGCATCAAAAATACCTACTTACCACTTTGGAAACTCTTCAAAACCTTGACTAAACTTGATCTTCTTGCTGCCTATCTACTGCCCAAGTGGTTTAGAGCAATTTTAGTGAAGGAAGATTGTGGAAAAATGGCTTGGATCATGCTTGCATGAAGGTTCTAGGTGGGATGGCAATGGTGGACTCTTCTTCACCAATTTTTGCTGGATTTTGAGAGCTGAGGAAGAAGATGAACAATCTGTCCAAATGAAAGTGTAGTGGTCCACTTAGGTGAGTTAGTGGAGCACTATGTGAAAATTTAATGTTAGTTTAATCTTAAATTCCCAACTTCTTACATTAAGCTCCCAATTTTTACTATTTAAACTATGTACCATCAATTTAATTTTTCATGACATTTTCCAAGTGTAATATCATGTATTTTTAATGGAAATTTAGGTCAAAAGGCAACTCGGAGTGTCAAATGACCACAATGCCCCTGTTCGGGTTGCATTCTCGATTTTTGGGTAACACCAAGTTTTATCGTTTTCTTGATTTCTCACTTTTCTTTGTACTAATTAATTAATTTTTCTTTGATATTTCAAATGATATTTATACTTCAATAGACATTTATTTAAGTCCTAAAAATATTTTCCAGGGTTCCCTATGGTTCAGGGCTAGTCAACGGTCCATGCCGCGACTTCCCGGTGCGGTCACCCATCGCTAGGGTTCTCGGCTCGTTTAACTTGGTTATATTTCATTGCTATTATTTTTTCATTGTTTTTCTTGTATTTTCTTTTCTTGTATTTCATTATTTTATGTCTCCTCATTCATATCTAAGTGTAGTTCTAGGCATCCTAGCTATCCGGACAACACTGGTCACTGGAACAGTAGAACGCACTACCGAACTTAGGGGTGTTACATGTGATATTAGAATAAATTACACATGTATATAATTAATTTAGTTTAATTATCCTTAGGGTAACTTGGTGAAAAATTAATTAATTAGGTTAAATAGAAACTTAGGGTTATTTGAAATTGAATTTGTTTGTAAATTAAATTCTCAATAATAATTTAATTTTAGTCATCTGGTAAATATCATTTAAATAATTAGCAACCCCATAGATAGGAATTACTTATGCATGAAAATTATTTGTAAACAACAACCCTTTCATGAATTACTTGCGTGTGTAGGATTAGAATTGCATTTTTAGGATAAAGTTTAATAGAGGAATAATAAACAAAACTTCTAGAAACATTAGTAGAGGACTGGCACTCAAATTAACGAGGTTAGACCAGGTGTAAAGGGTGCCTAACACCTTCCCCTTATGTACACACTATCCCGAACATAGACATTGGGCTATGGTAATGATGGTTATGGAAACTCTACAAGGAGTAAGTTGCCATCTATGACCCTCAGAAGAAATACTGAATATGTCCCAGTTATTACCTAGGTGGTGACTCCTGTCTATCTATATCTTTGTGGCATAAATCCTTAGTACCGTGGTAGTGTTATGGGAAGACAGTACTTACCATTAGTTTAATTTTATTAGGATTGTATGAAGTGCATGCCTAGGAAATGCTGTCTAAGGAGGTGGTACTTAAGTGAGGCCATTGTGACTCCACCACCTTTCCTAGGCATTACCTAGTGCATTTTATATATTCTAGTGGATGATATTTCGCCTCACACTTCACTACGAACCCCCATTCCTACAGTTTAGCGACTCCACTGGGGACTAAATGGATAGTTACTCCAACATGTTTCTAATAGTCTAATATTATTTATCTGTTAAATTTTTTGCATTGCACTGTACTATCACACTGATCACCCTTACCCTTTTAGCCCTACTAGTACTAGCTAAGAAGACCATAGTTCTACTCGAGTTATGTTGAATTGATGAATGCTAGTGTTAGTAGTATGCCCTAGAGCATATCATTTAGTATGTATCTTGCACATATTTTAATAATAAAAGGCATTTTCATTTTTCCGTTTACATAATATATTTATGTGTAATAGAAAAGGTCCATTGATATTTTGTTAAAAATTATATTCTTAAGTTGTTAAGAATATGAGTGACAGTATTTCTAATACAAAGTATCATAAATAGGTTCACAATCGAGGATACTTCACAATAAGGACATGACTTATCCAGAAAGATTGTAATCATGTTTGTTCCCAAGTTATTTATATGAGATGTAAATAAGATGGAATGATGAGTCTCATGCCATATAACAAACATGATGGGCACTTATACATGATAAGTAGGTCAAACCAATGACATTTACGACAAGCACATGGAGTTTACTCTTGTTAATGCATTACCATAAATTATATCAGTGCATATAATCTTTAGACCTGAGATAGCACAGTTATCTTGTATATAGGTGGTTTGAGTTTGATACTGCTTTCATACTTGTACTGTGTATGGGTATATGCTCCTACTAGTTATATAAGGAGGTAGGTGTTGATTAAGATGAAATCTGTTCCTCTAAGTAAATAGGGATAAAATCCTATGTTTATTTAATTGTTCTTGATGTTTCAAGTTCCTGGCCAGGACAGATAGATTTAATCAGAAAAGAGTTTCTGATGAGAAAAATCTTTTTAATCAAGAACTGGAATTAAAAGAGAATATAATATTCATAGCAAATGGGGTTTGACATAAACCATGACTCCAACTCGAATTGAGATTTTATAACAGAGAGATTCTAGTACATGGTAACATATGATTATAGGTTCATTTAAGGTAAACCTTATTACTAATTGGGTGGCCATGGCATACTATGCTAGGCATTAACCATGGTCTATGAGGTGCATAAAATGATATAGAGAAATCATTTATCATAAGAAAGAGTTCTGATGATATTAAGAGTTAATATCATGTCTCATTGCCAATTAGTGATGAGCCTAGTAAGTCACACACATACACAAGTAATCACCAAATTAAATATAATTTAATTAATTAATTAAAGAGTTTAATTGATTAATTAAATAAGTTTGATTTGCAATTAGATTACAAAGTCCCTAGCATGGCTTGAAATCAAATCTAGGTTATTAGATATATAGTATGTAATGGCCCGGCCCACTAGTGATATTGTCCGCTCTGGACCGAAGCCCTCACGGTTTTAAAACGCGTCACTAGGGGTTACGAACCATCAACTTATAAACCCAGCATCTCTCCCATGTTTTGCCGATGTGGGATTTGCCTAGGGTGTTACAATCCACCCCCCTTATGGGACTCAGCAACCTCGCTGAGGTTTGCCCCACCATCGTTCAAGGTTGCACACGGAGCGGCTCTGATACCGCAAATGTAATGGCCCAGCCCACTAGTGATATTGTCCGCTTTGGGCCAAAGCCCGCACGGTTTTAAAACGCGTTAATAGGGGTTAGCAAACTCCATCTTATAAACCCAGCATCTCTCCCGTGTTTTGTCGATGTGGGATTTGCCTAGGGTGTTACAATCCACCCCCCTTATGGGACTCAGCGTCCTCGCTGAGGTTTGCCCCACCATCGTTCAAGGTTGCACGCGGAGCGGCTCTGATACCACAAATGTAATGGCCCGGCCCACTAGTGATATTGTCTGCTCTGGACCGAAGCCCTCACGGTTTTAAAACGCGTCACTAGGGGTTACGAACCATCAACTTATAAACCCAGCATCTCTCCCGTGTTTTGCCGATGTGGGATTTGCCTAGGGTGTTACATAGTATAAGTTAAATTTATATTTAAAGTGTTTAATTATGAATTTAATTAATGAGAATTTAATTAATAAAGATTAATTAATTAATTTATATTTGATATAAATTGATTAGAAGAAAAGAAATAATTATTTTGGGTTGAGAACTCAAAATTAAGACACAGTGGTATTTTGGTCAATTCATAAGGTGACATGTGGCACCATGAGATGGTGACACATGGCACTATACATAATCTTGCCATAAGTCTTTTAATCATGTAAGATGATCAAAGTCAAGATTAAATATAGGTTTGACACTTGGCATAATGTGATTGGGTCAATTAAACCTAGAGCTAATCAAAAGGTGACATGTGGCAAGGGTTTTAAGCGGTGACCTAACTATATAAGTGTAAGGATGAAAGAAAAAAAATACAAGCTGCTATTCTCTCTTTGGTGCAGCCACCCTTGGCTGCCTCTCCTTCTTTTCTTTTTCATCTCTCATCAATTCAAAGAGATTAGACAACAATCTGTTGAATTAAAAATACTAAAAATCATTTCTAGTGTCCTTTTTACATCTAAAATCTCTCAAAAAGCAAAACTTGTTTTTCTAATTGATTGGGAAAGCTTTAGAAGCTGGTCAAGGGTTGCAATTGGTGATCTTGGTGTGGAAAAGCTAGAGGGACAACGGCTGGTGTCCTAAGGCACATCCCAAAGGTGCCAAACACACTGCAGTGCATTAAAAGGTCCGTGCACTTGTTCTTGATCTAATCTAGGGTTCTTTTGAATTAATCTAATTAATTCTAAAATCTTAAATGGCAAATGTAGATCCAAAAAAACATATTAAAAGAGTTTTAATATGCTGTTTATCATTGAAATCAAATAGATAAAAATGAATCTTGCATGATACAAGTGACCCTAGGTGAAAATTTTTTTGAATTCAATGATATAAACTTATGTTTTTCATGCTTCCGCTCCTTCAATTGGTATCAGAGCCACTATATTTGCCATTTAGATTGTGATTCAAATCTGAAATTTAAAAGTTGTTTGAATGTGATTCAAATCTGAATTTTTAAAGTTGTTTGAATATGATTCAAATCTGAATTTTTAAAGTTGTTTGAATGTGATTCAAATCTGAATTTTTAAGTTGAATATGAAATATTTAATTTAGTTTAAGTATATATATTTTATTTAATTGTTAAATAGTGATATGCATGATGGATGATCATGGACTATAAAAGACCAATGTGATTGGATTTATTTCTTTTATGTTTCTTTGGGTTGTAAATTAATTAATTTATTTTAATTTATTTTAGGGCATGTATTATTAAGGTTGTAATAATTTTGAGTTGTAATTTCATTTATTTAGTTCTTGTAAATTCGCCTTGGTATGCCAAGGATTACTATGTAATTGGATTGCAAGAAGATCAAGGAGGTTAAGAGAATTAGTGGGACCAGTGGGAGGAATTCAAGATCAAATGTTGATTATGTACTCCTTCAGCAACTCTTGTAAAATGAATGAATGAAATGCACTTAGGAATGCCCTGATTCAATTCTTGGTGACTCAGAATTGAATCCCTTAGAAAGTCCATGATCATACCATATTTACTGCTTATCCATGAATGCATGAGATGTATGGGAATGTATGCAATTATATGATATATGCATGCTAAATGGATAATGTACAAAGTGAGACCTAAATAGTAATTAGGATGACCATAAAATCTTCCAAACAAATGATTGAACCTCACATGAGATGTGATGGGGCAAGGAGTTGCTCACTTATAGTTTATTGTAATTCCAATAATGGATGTACCTGAGGATGATCAATAGAATTATAAGAATTCAATCACCTACTAGAAATCCATCCAACTAGGATTTTCGTTTTCTACTTTGGAAGTGTAAGATTTGCTAAGTTAGTGGGAGGACCAATTTGATTAAAAGACCACAATCATTTTGGTTAATTACATGATACATTTACTAATTAATCTGGTTATTTTCTACAGTTAATTTTCTGATAATAATGAGCACAGAACAACCACCACCATCCAATATCTTTACAAGCATACTTGATCGCAATAGGTTGACAGGACCTAATCTATCTGATTGGCTAAGAAATTTGAAACTTGTCCTGAACCTTGAACATATAGGATATGTTCTAGACTCAAATGTTCCTAGTCCCTTACCTCCAGAGGCCACACAATAGGAACATGAAACTTTGGATAAGTGGAAGGAGCATGATATGAAAGCCAAGTGTTACATGCTTGCTTCCATGAGTAATGAGTTTCAGAAACAGCATGAGAACATGCAGAGTGCGAGTGAGATCCTCCTTCACCTACAAGAGTTGTATGGTGAGCACAGCAGGAATGCTAGGTATGAGATATTTAGACAGCTATTCCGCATGAAGATGTCTGAGGGACAGAATGTTGGGGATCATGTCCACAAGATGATTCGGTTGATTGAGCAGCTGGAACATCTTGACTTTAACATGGATTTCCAATTGCAAACGGATTTGATCCTTCAGTCCCTTCCTGAGTCCTTTGGGAATTTTGTAACAAATTTCCATATGACTAAACAGGAATACACCTTAGCTAGTTTACTCAACATGCTAGTTATTGCCGAAAGAATATGTCGGGCAATAAAGGAAAAGAGGTAGCTTTGATTGCATCTTCTTCTACTGGAAAGTCCAACAAGAAGAAGAGCAATAAGAAAAAGAAACCTCAGATTCCTGGTCCTTCCAAGAAAATAGCTAAACGGAACTGAAAGACTAAAGTTGATGGAGGCAAAGGAAAGTGTTTCTACTGCCAGCAGGATGGGCACTGGAAAAGGAATTACCCAGAGTATCTTACTTCTCTACAAGGCAAGAAGGATACGCCTTCGGAAGGTATATCCATATCTTGTTATTTAGATTCTGATAATACTCATAGTTCATCTACAGCTTGGATTTTAGATACTGGTGCTAGTTCTCACATTTCTTATGATATACAGGAACTAGCAAACAGTAACAGCTTGTGTTCTTGAGATGTTAGAGTCTGGATTGGCAATGGCTCAACTGCTGAAGCTTTAGCCATAGGATCTAAATCTTTTTACATGTTTGGATATGTTTTGTGTTTGGATAATATTTTATATGTACCTAATGCTTTTAAGAACATCATTTCTATATCTAGTTTGACTAGAAATGGCTATGAATTTCAGTTCACAGATGATGTTTGCAATATTTATTTTAAAAATAAATATGTTTGTTTGGGTTATATGAATGATAGTCTTTATTATTTGGATAATAATGACAAATACAAAATGAATGCAAGTGATCTAAATGAATGCAATGTCACGGTGAAAACCAACTCAAGTTCAAAATACATTTGGCACTTAAGGTTATGTCATATTGCAGAAGATAGGATTGCAAAATTGGAGAAAATGGGGATTTTATCCTCATTGGGCTCTGAGCCTACTCCAACTTATGAATCTTTCCTTCAGGGCAAAATGACTAGATCACCCTTTCTTGGACAAGGGCTAAGAGCTGAAAATATTTTGGAGCTAATACATAGTGATGTATGTGGTCCATTTAAAGTAATGGATAGAGGTGATTTTCATTATTTTATTACCTTTAGTGATGATAAATCAAGGTTTGGGTATTTGTATTTGATGAAATACAAACATGAATCCTTTGAAAAGTTCAAAGATTTTAAATCTGAAGTAGAAAATCAAACAGGAAAAAGTATAAAAGCTCTTCGATCAGATCATGTAGGTGAATACTTGAGTACTGAATTTAATGAAAACTTGAGAGAGCATGGCATTGTTTCCCAGTTAACTCCTCCAGGAACACCACAGCTGAATGGTGTATTTGAAAGGAGAAATCGTACATTATTGGATATGGTACGTAGTATGATGAGCTATACTTATATGCCAATCTCCTTTTGGGGATTTGCATTAGAATTAGCTTTACATATTTGAATAGGATTCCATCAAAATTAGTATCTTCAACACCTTATAAGATATGGCATGGAAGAAAACCAAGTCTTAAGCATGTTAAAATTTGGGGTTGTCCAGCTTATGTCAAAAAAGCTGAACACTAATAAATTGGAACCGAATCATAAAAGGGTCGATTTGTTGGACATCCAAAAGATAGTTTCGGATATTATTTTTATTTGCCTACATCACAAAAGGTTGTGGTAAGTAGAGATGCCACATTTCTTGAACAACCGTTTATGTGACACCCCGTTACCCGTCTACTGTGTAGCTGAGCAAGTTATGCCACTCAGTGTGTCAGAGCACCAATTTATATTTCTATTACAATTTATCCCTTTTAATTCATTTATTTTCAATTTTGATAAATCTGAATTTATCCGCAAATTTTATAGAAAATCCAGCAGAGTGCCGGCTGTAAATTAGAAAAACAGTTCTTCTGAACTTGTTTAAAAATACTTCCAAAATAATTTCCAAATCCAAACTCCATTATACACATTTAAGTCAATCTCATAATCTCAAATCTCAAATCACAATACTATTTTCAAAAAAACTTTCTATTCACTTCATCACTTGAAGCATATTCATAGGTAATTCTCAACATTTCATGCAGAAAATCTCAATAATATGAAATTTCATATATTTACATTAACACATAATTACAGGAGTTTATAGTTACAATCCAAACTAATACAAAATGCAAAAATACAAAAGGGCCACCTATAGTCCTAATGTCCTACCATATGCAGTGCAGATGCGAGGTGAATCTGGACCCCGGATGCAGCTCTGAAGGCTCACCCCGTCTGATGTCTGCTGGGCTCCCCAGCTAAGTCTCTAGTACCTACGTATGGCAAAAGCGACGCGCTAAGCAATTCTGCTTAGTGGTGACAATATAAAATAAAATAAAATAGAATAAAATAATTATGCAGAATGTATGATTTTATTTTTAGGTGGACTTAATTTTTGGTATTATTTGTAGTATTATTCTTTAAAATTTGGTAAGGTTTATTATCATTGCCCGAGTAACCCATACTAGTTGATTGGACTGGATAAACGGGTAACCTGACACTGGGTACTAAGTACCTCGGACCATCACACCATCGGTCACATTGTGTCTCCCGGTGTGCAACAGAACAGCTAATAAGCTGTAATAATGATCAGGGTTAAAACCCAAGTATATTAACTCAAATAACATAGCCAAAGGCTATTAAGTCACAGAATGGCATGGGAGCCACGAAACACAGAATGGCATGAAGCCATATGCAGTACTGCTAACAGAACCTTATTGGCATGCCAAGTTATCCAAACCAATCTTGTTAGGTATACTAGGGCATTTTACACTTTTGAGTATTACAATTTTTGAATTTCAAGTTTTGGTGTTACTATTCACTTCATTAGTCAACCAAAATATTGACTTTTGCATAGACAATAGGTACATTGGTTTTGATACTCCCAACATACCACATTTTGCATTTAAAATTTGTTAGTATTGGTTGCCAATACCATTTCTAAGCTTAATGTTAATTAAGCAGAAATTTCAGTTTTCATGCTTTATTTTTATTATTCCATTGGTCATTTTTGCAATAGGAATTTGGCAAAATGATCAACATGAAAGTTGTTTCTTATTTTGTCTAGTTGAATTTTCTTTTTTGAATCACTCTATTTGGAGTTTTTTAGCTCAAGTTATGGTCCAAAAACCACAACTGGCCGGATTGAAATTTTTCTGGACTGACCATATCTACAGTGCTATGAACAGTGATTGAAACTCACTTGTTGGATAGGTTCTGCTCATAATTTGGGTTAGGTTCCTTCATAAAAGTTGTTGGTCTATATCTCAGCTTATTGCTGGTAAAATGTCAGGTCAATTGGACCATTCTACACAGAGTTATGGCCAAATGACCAAACACTGTTCATTCTATCATTCTGCAGAAACAGACTACAGGTCACCCGGATTAAGGCAAGCTTTTGGTCCACTTGGCTTGGTTTATGGGCATGGTTTCTTCACCAAAGTTGTGCCATTATGCGTCTAGTTTCATTTCCAATTATCCTTGCACCAATTGAACCTCTACAATTCAAGTTATGGCTGCCCAAACCTGCTAGACTCAAGTCTAATTCTGCAGGTCACTCCAATTCTGCAGGTCATTTTCATGGCAGCCACACCAAACCCAATCCCATCACTCAACACACTTTATTTTTTATTTAAATAGAACTAAATGGTCACTAATTGACTATTAAAACCTATTTTCATTATCACATGGTCAAAATCCCATTTTTCCACCCCAAACCCTAACCCACACATTATCCTTCATGCATTTTCATTGCATTTCTTCAATCTACTTAGTAAATACATGTTATGGGCAGCCATTATAGTCTTTTAATTTCATTAAACTCAACACAATCAAACTCTAACCATGGCTACCAAAAATCTAGGGTTTACATACAAATGGTATTCAACAAATTTTTTCTTTGTAATTTACACTCATTCAAAGTCCTTAACATGAATTTAAAGAAAAATTCATGGTTAGGTCACTAACCTCTATGGAGTGAGATTTTCCCACTTGCTAAAGCTCTTGTTTTCCTCTTCTTTTTGCTCCCAAAATAATCACCAAGGTGTAAGAGCAAGTTTTTTTGTTGACAATTAGGGTTTTTGGTGGAAGAAAGCTAGGGAAAATCAAGCTTGAAAAAGCTTGTTCATGGTGGCCATGGTGGCCATGTTGACATCAAGGAGAAGAAGAGAAGAAGGTGTTCTAATTTTTTTTCATTTTGCAGCCCATTTGGTCTCTTTTAAATATGTTTATGCCATGTGTCAAAATTGGGTTGGTTGGGAGAATCTTAATGACATCACTATGATGTCATAATGCCATTTTCTTTCATTTTCTCTCCATTTCTTGTCTAATTAATTTCAATTAAATTTTTAATAACATTTAGTCATATTTTATGTTATATAAATTATTTATTTAACTGGACAAGTTGGCCAAAAATCATCTCTAAAGAAGAAATGACCAAAATGCCCTCCGTTTGGCTTAACGGGCCAAAATTGTCTGTACCGATTGAAAATTTTTTCTAAGTATTTTCTTGGCATTCTAATGCCATAAGAACCTCAATGACCCTTCTCTGGAGTCCCAATAATCATTTTATAATTTTTCCTAAATTTTTTTCTTATTAATATTTGAGTTAATTTTTGGTTCCTTGTTTTAGTTTAAATATTTTTCCGAACGTTCTAGCTGTCCGGACCGACACTGGTCACCGGAACAGTAGAATGTATGGACTAGCTAAAATGAGGATGTTACAGCTCTTCCCCTCTAATAAAAATTTCATCCTCGAAATTTACCTGATGCAAACAGATGAGGAAACTGTTACCTCATTATCTCTTCACTTTCCCAAGTTGCCTCTTCAGTGTTGTGGTGCCTCCAAAGCACTTTCACTAGTGGAATTTGTTTATTTTTTAGTTCCTTCACTTCCCGAGCTAGGATTTGTATAGGTTCTTTTGTATATGTCAAGTTTGGTTGGATTTCAATCTCTTCCATAGAAATGACATGTGAAGGGTCTGAGCGATACCTTCTCAGCATGGAAACATGGAATACATTATGAATTTTATCCAGTTTTGGTTGTAAAGCTAGCCGATAGGCCACTCGTCCCACACGTTCAATGACTTCATATGGGCCAATGAACCTAGGGCTTAACTTACCCTTTCTCTCAAACCTCAGTACTTTCTTCCACGGTGAGACTTTGAGAAACATTTTATCGCCAACTGCATACTCTATCTCTTTTCTCTTCAAGTCGGCATAAGACTTATGTCTATCTGAGGCAACCTTCAAGTTAGCTTTGATTATCTTCACTTTCTCCTCAGTCTGTTTCATTAGGTCTGGTTCTACCAGCTTATCTTCGCCCAATTCAATCCAACACACTGGGGTTCTACATTTCCTCCCATACAGTGCTTCATATGGAGCCATTTGAATGCTAGCTTGGTAGCTATTGTTATATGCGAATTCTGTTAGTGGGAGGTATCTATCCCAACTCCCCTCAAACTCAATGACACAACTCCTTAGCATATCTTCCAGGATCTATCACATAATTCACATTGTTACTATCATTTCAATTTATTAACTATAAAAATTCAATTAGTTCTTAGGTTTACCTAGATTACTCGTTCTGACTGTCCATCCATCTGGGGATGAAAAGCCATGCTAAAATGGAGTTGTGTGCCCAAGGCCTCTTGCAACTTTTTCCAGAATCTCAATGTAAACCTTGGGTCTCGGTCAGATATGATGGAAAGTGGGATTCTATGTAGTCTAACTATCTCACTGATATACAATTCTGCTAGCTTCTCCAATGAGTAGTCAGTCCTAACTAGCAGAAAATGTGCTGACTTTGTCAATCTATCCACTATCATCCACACTGCATCATGCTTCCTTTGGGTGAGAGGTAGACCACTAACAAAATCCATAGTAACTCGGTCTCATTTCCATTCAGGTATGCTAATAGGCTGTAGTAATCCTGATGGAACTTGATGTTCTGTTTTAACTTGCTGACATGTCAAACATTTAGTCTTATAGTCAGCTATATCCCTCTTTATACCAGGCCACCAATAATGAGGCTTCAAATTATTATACATTTTTGTGCTTCCCGGGTGCATAGCATAAACATTAGTGTGTGCTTCTTTCAAAATACTAGTTTTCAGTTCCCCATCATCAGGTACACACACTCTTCCTCTTTAATACAGACACCCATCTGCTTTCACCTCATATTCAGTTTCCTTTCCCTCTGGAATTTTACCCACAATGGCCATTAGTTTTTCATCTGCCCTTTACCCATCTTGTATCTACTGTAGCAGGGTTGGCCTCACTTGCAACTCAGCCAAAATAGCTCCATCTTGAGCTAAGGACAGACAGACATTTAGTGATCTTAAAGTTGTGATAGACTTCCTGCTCAAAGCATCAGCAACTACATTTGCCTTCCCAGGATGATAATCTATCTCATAATCATAGTCCTTTAGGAACTCAATCCATCGCCTCTGTCTAAGATTGAGCTCCTTCTGGGTTGGCAAATATTTTAGACTCTTGTGGTCTGTATAGATGTAGCATTTTTCACCATATAAATAATGCCTCCATATCTTCAGTGCAAAGATAATTGCTGCTAACTCCAGGTCATGAGTAGGGTAGTTCTGTTCATATGGCCTTAACTGCCTGGAAGCATAGGCGACCACTTTCCCCTCTTGCATCAATACACACCCTAGCCCATTATGTGAGGCATAATTATAAACCACAAAGTCTTTTCCCGACACTGGCTGTGTTAACACTGGTGCTTCTGTCAACATAGCCTTTAGCCTCTCAAAACTGGCTTGGCACTTGGGGTTCCAGCCAAATTTCACATTCTTGTGCAATAACTTGGTCATTGGAGCAGCTATAAGAGAAAATCCCTTCACAAATCTTCTATAATACCCAGCTAACCCCAAGAAACTTCTGATCTCAGTTGTATTTCTAGGAGGCTTCCACTCCATCACTGCTTATATCTTTTTAGGATCCACTCTAATCCCTTCTGCTGATACTATGTGCCCAAGGAAGGAGATTTCACTCATCCAGAAGTCACATTTGGACAACTTAGCATACAGCTTCTTTTCTTGCAAGGTTTGCAGAACAATCCTCAAATGTTTATCATGTTCTTCCCTGGTCTTGGAATACACCAGAATATCACCAATGAAGACCACTACAAACTGATCTAAGTATGGATGGAAGATAAGGTTCATAAGGTCCATGAATGCTACTGGTGCATTTGTCAAACCAAACGGCATCACTAAAAATTCATAGTGTCTATACCGGGTTTTGAATGCAGTTTTTGACACATCTGCATCCTTTACCTTCAACTGATGATACCCTGATCTGAGATCAATTTCTGAAAATACATCGGCTCATTTCAACTGATCAAATAGATCGTCGATTCTGGGCAATGGATATTTGTTCTTCACAGTTACTTTGTTCAACTGCCGGTAATCAATACACAATCTCAAGGTTCCATCCTTTTTCTTCACAAATAGCACCAGAGCTCCCCATGGTGACACACTGGGGTGTATGAACCCTTTATCAAGCAACTCTTACAACTGAGTTTTCAACTCCCTCAATTCAGTGGGTGCCATCCTATGAGGAGCAATAGAAATGGGTGCTGTATCTGGCATTACCTCAATAGCAAACTCGACTTCCCTTTCTGGTGGTAAACTAGGCAACTCTTCAGGAAATACATCTGGGAAGTCTCTTACTATGGGTATATCACTCAAGTTTGGCTTAGCTTGCCTAATATCAACCACGTGTGCTAGGTAAGCTTCACAGCCTTTTCTCATCAATCTTCTTGCAACTGTGGCTGAGATAACTTTGGACAGAAATCATCCTTTCACCTATGATAATCTCATTACCCTCAAAAGTTTTCAAAGAAATCCTCTTCAATTTGCAATCAACTATTGCCTGATGACGTGACAATCAGTCCATACCCAAGATCACATCAAACTCATAGAAGGGCAATTCAATTAGGTCTGTTGAGAATTCATACTCCTAAATCCTCAACGGGCAACCTTTATACACTTTATTCACTACCACACTGTGGCCTAGTGAATTTGTGACCAGAATGTCTTGATCACTCTCCTCTATTGGAACTCCCCTCTCTATGGGTAGTTTGATGCAAATGTAGGAATGAGTGGATCCTGGATCCATAATATGTACAGAAGTGTTGTAGAGGGAAAACATACCCCTGATGACATTCGGGGCATCTTGCTCCTCCTGAGCTCTGATGGCATAGGCCTTGGCAGGTATTCTAGTGTTTGGCCTCTTAGCTAACTCGGTCTGAGCCTCGGTGATGGACCGGTGCCTCGAGTTTCTGGGCTTCCTACCCCTTTGCGGTGCAGGAGCAGGTCTGTCAGTTTGTGTTGGAGCAACTATAGTAGTCCTCTTCGGACAATTCTTGTTCTGGTGTTCTGTCGATCCACACCGTAAGCATGCACCGGTCACTCTCCAACAATCCCCCTTGTGCCACTTCTGACAGTACTGATAAGCAAAAAATACAGGGGCTGGTCCCCTAAACACTGTCCTTGGAGAGCTGCCCATTGGTTGTGTGGACTAGCCTCTCCTAGGTGTGAGCGTGGTGCAGGCTCGAGGCCCGACCACGACCTGTGGTGGTCCTGAACTCTGAGCAGGAGGACCCTTACTCTTCTTGCTGGGAGTAGAAAATGTACTGGATTGACCCGGACTCCTCTTCTGCTGTCTTTCCCTTCTATTTTGTTCATTGATTCTGACCCTTTCCACTTTTGATGCTGCATCTACCAGTTTAGAAAAATCCGTGATCTCCAGTGTTGTGATTATGACTTTGATGTTGTCATTGAGCCCTTCCTCAAACCGTCTGCACCTCTCTGCCTCTGTAGGGACTATCTCCCTCCTATACCGACTCAGTCTGACAAACTCACGCTTATACTCAGCCACTGACAACTGTCTCTGTCTCAAACTGATAAATTCCCTTCTTCGCTCTTCTAAATACACTTTGCTAATATATTTCTTCCTGAACTCTGTGAGGAAGAATTCCCAGGTGATCCATTCAGGTTGCACCTCACTGGTTACTGTGTCCCACCACTGATATGCATCATCCTGAAGTAGGGACACAACACCCACCAGGTTCTGCTCGGGGGTGCAATTTAGCTATTTCAGCACTCTGATGGTTCTATCAAACCAATTTTCTGTGGCCATGGGATCATCTTCCCTCTTCCAAAGAAGTCCACAGCCTCATGCTTCCTCAATTTCTCCAAATGAGATTTCTGTGGTGCTGGTGGAGGTTGTGGCTGTGGTTGTGGTGGTGGAATTGCCCCCATCATTTGCCGGTAAAACTCGGTCATTTGTTGAAATAGTGCAAACTGAGGTTGGGCAGGTGCCTCAGCTGCTGGTGAAGCATATTCTACCCTGCCCCCAGATTCAGCCCTTGGTGGAACACGACTCTCCACCTCTTCCTCAACTGCACTTTGCGAAGCAGGATCCATATCCTATTCAAAATAAGAAAACAAACAGATCTGCATCAGTGTCACCTCAACATTTACAAATGCAATGCAATGGTATGTACTCTATCTAGGCCCAGAAACGCCTAAACCGATGCTCTGATACCACTAAATGTGACACCCCTTACCCGTCTACTGTGTAGCCGAGCAAGTTATGCTACTCAGTGTGTCGGAGCACCAATTTATATTTCTATTACAATTTATCCCTTTTAATTCATTTATTTTCAATTTTGATAAATCTAAATTTATCCGCAAATTTTATAGAAAATCCGGCAGAGTGTCGGCTATAAATTGGAAAAATAGTTCTTCTGAACCTGAAAACACTTTCAAATAAATTTTCAAATCCAAACTCCATTATACACATTCAAGTCAATCTCATAATCTCAAATCTCAAATCACAATACTATTTTCAAAAAAACTTTCTATTCACTTCATCACTTGAAGCATATTCCAGATAATTCTCAACATTTCATTATGCAGAAAATCTCAATAATACGAAATTTCATATATTTACATTAATACATAATTACAGGAGTTTATAGTTACAATCCAAACTAATACAAAATACAAAAATACAAAAGGGCCACCTATAGTCCTAATGTCCTACCATATGCAGTGCAGATGTGAGGTGACTCTGGACCCCGGATGCAGCTCTGAAGGCTCACCCCGTCTGATGTCTGATGGGCTCTCCAGCTAAGTCTCCAGTACCTGCGTGCGGTAAAAGTGATGCGCTAAGTAATTCTACTTAGTGGTGACAATATAAAACAAAATAAAATAGAATAAAATAATTATGCAGAATGTATGATTTTATTTTTCGGTAGACTTAATTTCTGGTATTATTTATAGTACTATTCACTTAAAATTTGGTAAGGTTTATTATCATTATCCGAGTAACCCATACTAGTTGACTGGACTGGATAAACGGGTAAACTGGCACTGGGTACTAAGTACCTCGGACCATCACACCATCGGTCAAATTGTGTCTCCCAGTGTGCAACAGAACAGCTAATAAGCTGTAATAATGATCAGGGTTAAAACCCAAGTATATCAACTCAAATAACATAGCCAAAGGCTAATATGTTACAGAATGGCATGGGTGCCATGAAACACAGAATGGCATGAAGCCATGTGCAGTACTGCTAACAGAGCCCTATTGGCATGCCAAGCTATCCAAACCAACCTTGCTAGGTATACTAGAGCATTTTACACTTTTGAGTTTTACAATTTTTCAATTTCAAGTTTTGGTGTTACTATTCACTTCATTAGTCAACCAAAATATTTACTTTTGCATAGACAAGGTAACACCCTCTCTTTAGCAACTCCGTACATTCTACTGTTCTGGCTACCAGTGTCGGCCCGGATAGCTAGAACGTCTAGAAAAATATTTAAACTAAAGTGAGGAACCATAATTAACTCAAATATTAATAAGAAAAATTTAGGAACAATTTTAGAAGTAAAATACAATCAAGTTAAATGAGCCGGTGCTATAGCGATGGGTAACCTAGTGGGAAGTTGCGGTTCTCGCAACTAGGAGTCCTAGACCTGGCGAAAATTCATAAAATAATTTTTGGGACTCCAGAGAAGGGTCATTGAGGTTCCTATGGCATTAGAATGCCAAGAAAATATTTAGAAAAATTTTTCAATCGGTAAAAACAATTTTGGCCCGTTAAGCCAAATGGAGGGCATTTTGGTCATTCGTCTTCAGAGATGATTTTTGGCCGACTTGTCCAGTTAAGTAAATAATTATTATGACACAAAATGTGAATAAATATTACTAAAAATTGAACTGAAAATGAGTAGAAAAGAAAAGAAAAAAAAAGAATTAAATGGGAATTTATGACATCACATGATGTCATTAGTGTGCCTTCACCCAATTACATGGTGACACATGGCATAACTTATCTTAAAGAGACAAAATGGGCTGAAAATGAACAAAAAAACATATCGCTCTCTCCCTTTCTTCTTCCTTGCCGTGAACCCTCTCCCATTCTCACCATTATCAAGCTTTTAAAGCTTGCTTTCTCTCACTTTTACTCAACAAAACCCTAATCTAGCAACACAAAAAAATCTTCTTACACCTTGGAGATTCTTTTGGGCAGCAAAATTTTGAAGAAAAATTAAAGTTTTGATTGGCTTGGATTTGAGCTAAAAGAGGTTAGTGACTTAAACTTAAATTTCACTTTAAATTCATGTTTAACAATTATGAACGAGTGAAATGATAAGGAAATTGGTGGAGTACCATTTGTATGTAAACCCTAAGTTTTGGCAGCCTTGGTTGGGCAATATTGTGATGATTTTAATGAAGTTAAAAAGGGTAGTATGGCTGCCCACAATATGTCTCTTTTATGTGGATTGATGAAATGCAATCCTAGTGCATGGCTTAAAATGTTGAGTTAGGGTTTGGAGTGGGAAAATGGGACTTTGACCATGTGATGATAAAAATGGGTATTAATGTCAATTAGTGACCATTTAGTTCTGTTTAAACCAAAAATGAAGTGTGTTGAGGGATGGGATTTAGGTTTAGTGTGGCTGCCCTAGGTGACCTGCAGAATTGGATATGAATCCAGCAGGTTTGGGCAGCCATAACTTGAATTGTAGAGGTTCAATTGGTGTTTGGCCAATTAGACATGAAACTAAACACATAATGGCACAACGTTGGTGAAGAAACCATGCCCATAAGACCAAACCAAGTGGACCAAAAGCTTGCCCCAATCCAGGTGACTTGCAGTCTGTTTCTGCAGAATGACCAAATGAACAGTGTTTGGTCATTTGGCCATAACTCAGTTTAGAATGGTCCAATTGACCTGAAATTTTACCCACAACAAGCTGAGATATAGACCAACAACATTCATGAAGAAACCTAACCCAAATTATGACCAGAACCTATCCAACAAGTGAGTTGAAGTCACTATTCACTGCACTGTAGATATGGTCAGTCCAGAAAAATTTCAATCCGGCCAGTTGTGGTTTTTGGACCATAACTTGAGCTACAAAACTCCAAATGGAGTGATTCAAAAAAAGAAATTCAACTAGACAAAATAAGGAAGAACTTTCATGCTTATCATTTTTCCAAATTCTCACTACAACAGTAACTAATGGAACAGTAATCCCAAAGCTTGAAAACTGAAAATTCTGTCCAATTCACATTAAGCTTAGAGATGGTATTGGCAACCAATACCAACAAGTTTAAAATGCAAAATGTGGTATGTTGATGATATTTAAACTAATTTACATAATGGCAATGCAAAATTCAACATTTTGGTTGACCAATGAAATAAATAGTAATCATAAAAATTCAATTTCAAAGAATTACAAAAAAAAGTGTTAAATGCCCTAGTAGGCCTAATGTGATTGGTTTGGATAGGTTGGCATGCCAATAGGGTTCTGTTAGCAGTACTGCATATGGCTTCATGCCATTCTATATTTCATGGCTTTCCATGCCATTTTGTAACATAATAGCCTTTGGCTATGATATTGAGTTGTTATGCTCGGGTTTAATCCCCGATAATTATTACAGCTTATTAGCTGTTCTGTTGTACACCGGGAGATACATATGTGACCGATGGTGTGACGGCCCGAGGTACTTGATAACCAGTGCCAGTTTACCCATTTATCTAGTCCAGTCAACTAATATAGGTTACTTGGACAATATTAATGAATCTTACCAAACTTTAATCGAATAATATTGCAATAAATATTTGAAATTAAGTCTACAAAAAATGTAAACATACATTCTGCATACATGTCATTATTTTATTTTATTTATTTTATATTGTCACCACTAAGCAGAATTGCTTAGCGCGTCGCTACGCGCAGGTACTGGAGACATAGCTGGGGAGTCCAGCAAACCTCATACAGGGTGAGTTTTCAGATCTGCACTCAGAGTTGAAAGTCACCTCACAAATTACAGTGCATTGGTAGGACATTGGGCTACCTAAGTCTTTCGTATTTGTAAACTTTTGTTATGTATATTATAAACTCATGTAATCATATTTTTGTTGTAATTACCTATGAGTTGTGTGCAGAAATAAATATGAGTATTTCTCATTGAATTTGGTGTGATATGAGGTGAATGTGAATTTTGAGATACTGAATTGGTTTGAGAAATTGTTAAAAATGTTGGTGGTTGACTGAGATTGAGATTATAATTATATTGGAAGTGTTTTTAAATAGGTTCAGAAGAACTGTTTTCCAATTTATAGCCGGCACTCTGCCGGATTTTCTATAAAATTTGCGAAAAAAAAAAGATTTATCAAAAATTATAAATAAATGAATAAAAAGAGATTAATTGAAATTGAAAATGAATTGGTGTTCCGACACACTGAGTGGCATAACTTGCTTGGCTACACTGTAGACGGGTAAGGAGTGTCACATTTAGTGGTATTAGAGCACGGTTTAGGCATTTCTAGGCCTAGATTGAGTCCATACCATGCATTGCATTTGTAAGAGTCGAGGTGACACTAATGCAGATCTGTTGTCTTTGTTAAATAGGATATGGACCCTTCATCTCAGAGGGCAGTTGAGGAGGAAGTGGAGAGTCATGCTCCACCTGCAGTAGCTGAGACTGGGGGTAGGGGAGAACCTGCTCCACCAGCTCCATCAGAGCCTGCTCAACCTCCACAGGCCGTGTTCTAGCAAATGGCCGAATTCTTCAAACAAATGGCTATGCCACCACCACCACCACCACCACCACCTCCACAATTGAAATCACACTTGGAAAGATTGAGAAAATTTGGAGCAGTAGACTTCTTTGGCAAGAGAGAAGATGATTACATTGCAAACTAAAATTGGTTGAATGTAATGAGCAGAGTTTTAAAAAAACTCCACTGCACTCCAGAGCAAAACCTAGAAGCTGCCATATCTCTGTTACAAGATGATGCATATGAATGGTGGGACACAGTGTCTAGTGAAGTGCAATCGGAAGTAATAACTTGGGACTTCTTCTTCTCCGAATTCAAGAAGAAATATGTGGGTAGTGTATACCTAGAAGAGATAAGAAGGGAATTCATTAATCTGAGGCAGAAACAGTTGACAGTGGCTGAGTATGAAAAGGAATTTGTTAGATTCAGCCACTACGGAAGGGAGATAGTCCCTAATGAAGCTGAAAGATGTAAGAGATTTGAAGAAGGATTAACAGACTTCACCAAGTTAGTGGAAGCTACAATAAAAGTTAAAAAGGTTAGAATAAGTGAGCAGACCAGAAGAGAGAGACAGCAGAAGAGGGGCCCAGGTCAGTCTAGTTCATCTCCTGCACCTCGGAAGAAGTTCAAAGGTCCACCTATACAGAGTTCAGGTCAACCACAAAGTCAGGGTCAGTCTTTAGGGCCCTCCAGGGACGGGGTTTAGGGGACCAGCCCTAGCATCTTCTGCATGTCCACATTGTCTGAAATGGCATAAGGGGGAGTGTTGGAGAGTGAGTGGTGCCTGCTTAAGGTGTGGGTAGACAGAGCATCAGTTGAGGAACTGTCCACGCAGAACTACAACAGCTGCTCTAACACAAGCAGACAGACCTGCTCCTGCACCACAAAGGGGTAGAAAATCTAGCAAATTTGATGCAGTGGGACCATCACAGAGGCCTGCATCTGAGCCAGCAGAGAGGCCTGAGGGCAGACCACCTGCTAGAGCCTATGCCATGAGAGCTCAGGAGGAGCAAGATGCCCCGGACGTCATCAGGCATACGTTCTCCCTCTACAATACATCTGTGCATGCATTAGTGGATCCAGGATCCACTCATTCATACATCTGCATCAACCTACCTGTAGAAAAGGGGATACTAGTAGGGGAGAGTGACCAAGACATCCTGGTCACTAATCCATTGGGCCACAGTGTAATGGTGAACAAAGTGTACAAAGGTTGCCCATTAAGGATTCAGGGGTATGAATTCTTGGCAGACCTGATTGAGTTGCCTTTCCATGAGTTTGACGTAATTTTGGGAATGGACTAGTTGTCACGTCATCAGGCAATGGTTGATTGTAAATTGAAGAGAATTTCTTTGAAAACTCCTGGGGGTAATGAGATCACAGTTGTGAGCGAAAGGACAGATTTCTTGTCCAATGTCATATCAGCCACAGTTGCAAGAAAACTGATGAGAAAAGGCTGTGAAGCTTACCTAGCACATGTGGTGGATACTAGGCAGGCTGAGCCAGATCTGTGTGACATACCCACAGCAAAAGACTTCCCAGATGTGTTCCCTGAAGAATTGCCTGGTTTGCCAGGGAAGTTGAATTTGCTATTGAGGTACTGCCGGGTACAGCACCAATCTCTATTGCTCCTTATAGGATGGCGCCCACAGAATTGAAGGAACTGAAAATCCAGTTACAGGAGTTACTGGATAAGGGGTTCACACGCCCCAGTGTGTCACCATGGGGAGCTCCAGTGCTGTTTGTAAAGAAGAAAGATGGGACTTTGAGGTTATGCATTGATTATCGGCAGTTGAATAAAGTGACAGTGAAGAATAAGTATCCATTGCCTAGAATTGATGATCTGTTTGATCAATTGAAGGGAGCAGGAGTATTTTCAAAAATTGATCTCAGATCAGGGTATCATCAGTTGAGGGTGAAGAATGCAGATGTGCCAAAGACTGCATTTAGGACCCGATATGGGCATTATGATCTTCTGGTAATGCCCTTTGGCCTAACAAATGCACCAGCAGCATTCATGGACCTTATGAACCGTATCTTCCATCCATACCTAGATCGGTTCATAGTGGTCTTTATTGATGATATTTTGGTGTATTCCAAGACTAGGGAAGAACATGATGAGCATTTGAGAATTGTTTTGCAAACCTTGAGAGAAAAAAAGCTGTATGCTAAGTTGCCAAGTGTGACTTCTGGTTAAATGAGATTGCATTTCTTGGACACATAGTGTCAGCTGATGGGATTAGAGTGAATCCCAAGAAAATAAAAGCAGTGATGGAATGGAAGCCTCCCAAGAATACAACTGAGGTCAGAAGTTTCTTGGGGCTAGCTGGGTATTACAGAAGATTTGTGAAGGGATTTTCGTTAATAGCTGCTCCAATGACCAAGTTGTTACACAAGAATGTCAGATTTGATTGGAATGACAAGTGTCAGTCTAGTTTTGAGAAGTTCAAGTCTATGTTGACAGAGGCACCAGTATTAACACAACCAGTGTCGGGAAAGGACTTTGTGGTCTACAGTGATGCCTCTCATAATGGGTTAGGGTGTGTATTGATGCAAGAGGGGAAGGTGGTCGCGTATGCTTCCAGGCAGCTAAGGCCACATGAACAGAATTACCCTACCAATGATTTAGAACTTGCAGCAATTATCTTCGCACTGAAGATATGGTGGCACTACGTGTATGGTGAAAAGTGCTACATTTACACAGACCACAAAAGCTTGAAATACTTGCCAACCCAAAAAGAGCTCAACCTTAGACAGAGGTGATGGATTGAGTTCCTGAAGGACTATGATTGTGTAATTGACTACCATCCTGAGAAGGCAAATGTAGTTGCTGATGCTTTGAGCAGAAAATCCATCAGAGCTTTGAGATCATTGAATGCCTGTCTATCTTTGGTTCGAGATGGAGCTATTTTGGCTGAGTTGCAAGTGAGGCCAAACCTGCTACAACAGATTTTAGATGGGCAAAAGGTAGATGAAAAGTTAATGGCTATTATGAGCCAAATCTCAGGGGGAAAAGTAACTGACTATGAGGTAAAAGCAGATGGGTGTCTGTACTACAAAGGAAGAGTATGTGTACCAGATAATGGGGAATTAAAAGCCAGTATTCTGAAAGAGGCACATGCCAGTGTTTATGCTATGCACCTAGGAAGTATAAAGATGTATCATGATCTGAAGCTTCAGTATTGGTGGCTTGGTATGAAGAAGGACATAGCTGACTATGTGACTAAATGCTTGACATGTCAGCAAGTCAAGGCAGAACATCAAGTTCCATCAGGTTTGCTACAGCCTATACGCATACCTGAATGGAAATGGGATCGGGTCATAATGGATTTTGTTAGTGGTCTACCTCTCACCCAGAAGAAACATGATGTAGTATGGGTGATAGTAGATAGATTGACAAAGTCGACACACTTTCTGCCAGTTAGGACTGACTACTCACTGAAGAAGTTAGCAGAATTGTATATCAGTGAGATAGTTAGATTGCATGGAATTCCACTTTCCATCATATCTGATCGAGACCCAAGGTTTACATCGAGATTCTGGAAGAAGTTGCATGAGTCCTTGGGTACATAACTCCACTTCAGCACAGCTTTCCATCCTCAGACGGATGGGCAATCAGAAAGAGTAATCCAGGTAAACAATTGAAACCAATTAAACTAATACACATATTGAACTGAAATGGTAATAATAACATGAAATATATGTCAGGTTGTTGAGGATATGCTAAGGAGTTGTGTCATTGAGTTGGAGGGAAGTTGGGATAGATAGCTCCCACTGGCAGAATTTGCATACAACAATAGCCACCAAGCTAGTATCCAAATGGCCCCGTATGAAGCACTGTATGGGAGGAAATGCAGAACTCTAGTGTGCTGGACTGAATTGGGTGAAGATAAACTAGTAGGGTTAAACCTGGTGAAACAGACTGAGGAGAAGGTAAAACTAATCAAAGCCAATCTGAAGGTTGCCTCAGACAGACAGAAATCCTATTCCGACTTAAAGAGAAAAGAAATAGAACATGCGGTTGGCGATAAAGTGTTTCCCAAAGTCTCACTGTGGAAGAAGGTATTGAGATTTGGAAGAAAAGGTAAGTTAAGCCCTAGGTTCATTGGCCCATATGAGGTCATTGAACGTGCGGGTCTAGTGGCCTATAGGCTAGCTTCACCACCAAAGCTGGACAAGATCCACAATGTGTTCCACGTGTCTCTGCTAAGAAGATACCGCTCAGATCCTTCACATTTAATCTCCATGGAAGAAATTGAAGTACATCCGGATTTGACATATGAAGAAGAACCCATAAGGATCCTGGCTCGGGAAGTGAAAGAGTTGAGGAATAAGCAGATTCCACTGGTGAAAGTGCTTTGGAGGCACCACAATACCGAAGAGGCAACATGGGAAATGAAGAGATGATGAGGTAACAGTTCTCTCAACTGTTTGCATCAGGTAAATTTCGAGGATGAAATTTAAATTAGAGGGGAAGAGTTGTAACACCCTCTCTGTAGCAACTCCATACATTCTACTGTTCTGGCAACCAGTGTCAGTCCGGACAGCTAGAACGTTCGGAAAAATATTTAAACTAAAGTGAGGAACCATAATTAACTCAAATATTAATAAGAAAAAATTTTAAAAAAAATTTAGAAATAAAATACAATCAAGTTAAATGAGCCGGTGCCATAGCGATGGGTAACCTAGTGGGAAGTTACGGTTCTCACAACTAGGAGCCCTAGACCCAGGGAAAAATTCATAAAATAATTTTTGGGACTCTAGAGAAGGGTCATTGAGGTTCCTATGGCATTAGAATGCCAAGTAAATATTTAGAAAAATTTTTCAATCGGTACAGACAATTTTAGCCTGTTAAGCCAAACGGAGGGCATTTTGGTCATTTCGTCTTTAGAGATGATTTTTGGCCGACTTTTCCAGTTAAGTAAATAATTATTATGGCATAAAATGTGAATAAATATTACTAAAAATTGAATTGAAAATGAGTAGAAAAGAAAAGAAAAAAAATGAATTAAATCAGAATTTATGACATCACATAATGTCATTAGTGTGCTTTCACCCAATTACATGGTTACACATGGCATAACTTATCTTAAAGAGACAAAATGGGCTGAAAATGAACAAAAAAACATATCCCTCTCTCCCTTTCTTCTTCCTTGCTGTGAACCCTCTCCCATTCTCACCATTATCAAGCTTTTAAAGCTTGCTTTCTCTCACTTTTACTCAACAAAACCCTAATCTAGCAACACAAAAAAATCTTCTTACACCTTGGAGATTCTTTTGGGCAGCAAAATTTTGAAGAAAAATTAAAGTTTTGGTTGGCTTGGATTTGAGCTAAAAGAGGTTAGTGACTTAAAGTTAGATTTCACTTTAAATTCATGTTTAACAATTACGAATGAGTGCAAATGATAAGGAAATTGATAGAGTACCATTTGTATGTAAACCCTATGTTTTGGCAGCCTTGGTTGGGCAATATTGTGATGATTTTAATGAAGTCAAAAAGGGTAGTATGGCTGCCCACAATATGTCTCTTTTATGTGGATTGATGAAATGCAATCCTAGTGTATGGCTTGAAATTTTGAGTTAGGGTTTGGAGTGGAAAAATGGGACTTTGACTATGTGATGAAAAAAATGGGTATTAATGGTCAATTAGTGACCATTTAGCTCTGTTTAAACCAAAAATGAAGTGTGTTGAGGGATGGGATTTAGGTTTAGTGTGGCTGCCCTAGGTGACCTGCAGAATTGGACATGAGTCCAGCAGGTTTGGGCAGCCATAACTTGAATTGTAGAGGTTCAATTGGTGTTCGGAAAATTGTACATGAAACTAGACACGTAATGGCACAACTTTGGTGAAGTAATCATGCCCATAAGACCAAACCAAGTGGACCAAAAGCTTGCCCCAATCCGGGTGACCTGCAGTCTGTTTCTGCAGAATGGCCAAACGAACAATGTTTGGTCATTTGGCCATAACTCACTGTAGAATAGTCCAATTGACCTGAAATGTTACCCACAACAAGCTGAGATATAGACCAACAACATTCATGAAGAAACCTAACCCAAATTATGACCAGAACCTATCCAACAAGTGAGTTGAAGTCACTATTCATCGTGATCGTAGATATGGTCACCCGTAAAAATTTCAATCCGGCCAGTTGTGGTTTTTGGACCATAACTTGAGCTACAAAACTCCAAATGGAGTGATTCGAAAAAATAAATTCAACTAGACAAAATAAGGAACAACTTTCATGTTTATCATTTTTCCAAATTCCCACTACAACAGTAACTAATGGAACAGTATACCCAAAGCTTGAAAACTGAAAATTCTGTCCAATTCACATTAAGCTTAGAGATGGTATTGGCAACCAATACCAACAAGTTTAAAATGCAAAATGTGGTATGTTGATGATATTTAAACTAATTTACCTATTGCCAATGCAAAAGTCAACATTTTGGTTGACCAATGAAATAAATAGTAATCATAAAAATTCAATTTCAAAGAATTACAAAAAAAAAAGTGTTAAATGCCCTAGTAGGCCTAATGTGATTGGTTTGGATAGGTTGGCATGCCAATAGGGTTCTGTTAACAGTACTGCATATGGCTTCATGCCATTCTGTATTTCATGGCTTTCCATGCCATTCTGTGACATAATAGCCTTTGGCTATGATATTGAGTTGTTATGCTCGGGTTTAATCCCCGATAATTATTACAGCTTATTAGCTGTTCTATTGCACACCGGCAGATACATATGTGACCGATGGTGTGACGGCCCGAGGTACTTGATACCCAGTGCCAGTTTACCCATTTATCCAGTCCAGTTAACTAGTATAGGTTACTCGGGCATTATTAATAAATCTTACCAAACTTTAATCGAATAATATTGCAATAAATATTTAAAATTAAGTCTACCCAAAATGTAAACATACATTCTGCATACATGTTATTATTTTATTTTATTTTATATTGTCACCACTAAGTAGAATTGCTTAGCGCGTCACTTTTGCCACTCGCAGGTACTGGAGACATAGCTGGGGAGTCCAGCAGACCTCATACAGGGTGAGTTTTCCGATCTGCACTCAGAGTTCAAAGTCACCTCACAAATTGCAGTGCATTGATAGGACATTGGGCTACCTAAGTCTTTTGTATTTATAAACTTTTGTTATGTATATTATAAACTCATGTAATCATATTTTTACTGTAATTACCTATGAGCTGTGTTCAGAAATAAATATGAGTATTTCTCATTAAATTGGGTGTGATATGAGATGAATGTGAATTTTGAGATACTGAATTGGTTTGAGAAATTGTTAAAAATGTTGGTGGTTGACTGAGATTGAGATTATAATTATATTGGAAGTGTTTTTAAACAGGTTTAGAAGAACTGTTTTCCAATTTATCGCCAGCACTCTGCTGGATTTTCTATAAAATTTGCGAAAAAAAAATTAGATTTATCAAAAATTATAAATAAATGAATAAAAAGATATTAATTGAAATTGAAACATGAATTGGTGTTTCGACACACTGAGTGGCATAACTTGCTTGGCTACACTGTAGACGAGTAAGGGGTGTCACATTAAGTGGTATCAGAGCACGGTTTAGGCATTTCTAGGCCTAGATGGAGTCCATGCCATGCATTGCATTTGTAAGAGTCGAGGTGACACTAATGCAGATCTGTTGTCTTTATTAAATAGGATATGGACCCTTCATCTCAGAGGGCAGTTGAGGAGGAAGTGGAGAGTCATCCTCCACCTGCAGTAGCTAAGACTGGGGGTAGGGGAGAACCTGCTCCACTAGCTCCATCAGAGCCTGCTCAACCTCCACAGGCCGTGTTCCAGCAAATGGCCGAATTCTTCAAACAAATGGCTGGGGTAATGCCACCACCACCACCACCTCCACAATCGAAATCACACTTGGAAAGATTGAGAAAATTTGGAGCAGTGGACTTCTTTGGCAAGAGAGAAGATGATTCTGTTGTAGCTGAAAATTGGTTGAACAGAACAGGCAGAGTTTTAAAATAACTCCACTGCACTCCAGAGCAAAACCTATAAGCTGCCATATCTCTGTTACAAGATGATGCATATGAATAGTGGGATACGGTGTCTAGTGAAATGCAACTAGAAGTAATAACTTGGGACTTCTTCCTCTCCGAATTCAAGAAGAAATATGTGGGTAGTGTATACCTAGAGAGAGAAGAAGGGAATTCATTAATCTGAGGCAGAGACAGTTGACAGTGGCCGAGTATGAAAAGGAATTTGTCAGATTGAGCCGCTACAGAAGGGAGATAGTCCCTAATGAAGCTGAAAGATGTAAGACATTTGAAGAAGGATTAAATGACAATATAAAGATCATGATCACTGCCTTGGGAATCACAGACTTCACCAAGTTAGTGGAAGCTATAATAAAAGTTAAAAAGGTTAGAATAAGTGAGCAGACCAGAAGAGAGAGACAGCAGAAGAGGGGCCCGGGTCAGTCTAGTTCATCTCCTGCACCTGGGAAGAAGTTCAAAGGTCCACCAAAACAGAGTTCAGGTCAACCACAAAGTCAGGGTCAGACCCAAGGGCCCAGGCCACAGTTCACCCCTAGGAGAGGTCAGTCCACACCATCAGTGGGCAGCTTTCCAGGGACGGGGTTTAGGGGACCAGCCCCAGCATCTTCTGCATGTCCACATTATTTGAAATGGCATAAGGGGGAGTGTTGGAGAGTGACTGGTTCCTGCTTAAGGTGTGGGTCGACAGAGCATCAGTTGAGGAACTGTCCACGCAGAACTACTACAGCTGCTCCAACACAAGCAGACAGACCTGCTCCTGCACCACAAAGGGGTAGAAAATCTGGCAAATCTGATGCAGTGGGACCATCACAGAGGCCTGCATCTGAGCCAGCAGAGAGGCCTGAGGGCAGACCACCTGCCAGAGCCTATGCCATGAGAGCTCAGGAGGAGCAAGATGCCCCGGACGTCATCAGGGGTACGTTCTCCCTCTACAATACATCTGTGCATGCATTAGTGGATCCAGGATCCACTCATTCATACATCTGCATCAACCTACCTGTAGAAAAGGGGATGCTAGTAGGGGAGAGTGACCAAGACATCCTGGTCACTAATCCATTGGGCCACAGTGTAATGGTGAACAAAGTGTACAAAGGTTGCCCATTAAGGATTCAGGGGTATGAATTCTTGGCAGACCTGATTGAGTTGCCTTTCCATGAGTTTGACATAATTTTGGGAATGGACTGGTTGTCACGTCATCAGGCAATGGTTGATTATAAATTAAAGAGAATTTCTTTGAAAACTCGTGGGGGTAATGAGATCACAATTGTGGGGGAAAGGACAGATTTCTTGTCCAATGTCATATCAGCCACAGTTGTAAGAAAACTGATGAGAAAAGGCTCTGAAGCCTACCTAGCACATGTGGTGGATACTAGGCAGGCTAAGCCAGATCTGTGTGACATACCCACAGCAAAAGACTTCCCAGATGTGTTTCCTGAAGAATTGCCTGGTTTGCCACCAGAAAGGGAAGTTAAATTTGCTATTGAGGTACTGTCGGGTACAACACCAATCTCTATTGCTCCTTATAGGATGGCACCCACAGAATTGAAGGAACTGAAAATCCAGTTACAGGAGTTACTGGATAAGGGGTTCACACGCCCCAGTGTGTCACCATGGGGAGCTCCAGTGCTGTTTGTAAAGAAGAAAGATGGGACTTTGAGGTTATACATTGATTACCGGCAGTTGAATAAAGTGACAGTGAAGAATAAGTATCCATTGCCTAGAATTGATGATCTGTTTGATCAATTGAAGGGAGCAGGAGTATTTTCAAAAATTGATCTCAGATCAGGGTATCATTCGTTGAGGGTGAAGAATGCAGATGTGCCAAAAACTGCATTCAGGACCCGGTATGGGCACTATGAGCTTCTGGTGATGCCCTTTGGCCTAACAAATGCACCAGCAGCATTCATGGACCTTATGAACCGTATCTTCCATCCATACCTAGATCGGTTCATAGTGGTCTTTATTAATGATATTTTGGTGTATTCCAAGACCAGGGAAGAACATGATGAGCATTTGAGAATTGTTTTGCAAACCTTGAGAGAAAAAAAGCTGTATGCTAAGTTGTCCAAGTGTGACTTCTGGTTGAATGAGATTGCATTTCTTGGACACATAGTGTCAGCTGATGGGATTAGAGTGAATCCCAAAAAAATAGAAGCAGTGATGGAATGGAAGCCTCCCAGGAATACAATTGAGGTCAGAAGTTTCTTGGGGCTAGCTGGGTATTACAGAAGATTTGTGAAGGGATTTTTGTTAATAGCTGCTCCAATGACCAAGTTGTTACACAAGAATGTCAGATTTGACTGGAATGACAAGTGTCAGGCTAGTTTTGAGAAGTTGAAGTCTATGTTGACAGATGCACCAGTATTAACACAACCAGTGTCGGGAAAGGACTTTGTGGTCTACAGTGATGCCTCTCATAATGGGTTAGGGTGTGTATTGATGCAAGAGGGGAAGGTGGTCGCGTATGCTTTTAGGCAGCTAAGGCCACATGAATAGAATTACCCTACCCATGATTTAGAACTTGCAGCAATTATCTTCGCACTGAAGATATGGAGGCACTACTTGTACGGTGAAAAGTGCTACATTTACACAGACCACAAAAGCTTGAAATACTTGCCAACCCAAAAAGAGCTCAACCTTAGACAGAGGCGATGGATTGACTTCCTGAAGGACTATGATTGTGTAATTGACTACCATCCTGGGAAGGCAAATGTAGTTGCTAATGCTTTGAGCAGAAAATCCATCACAGCTTTGAGATCATTGAATGCCTGTCTATCTTTGGTTCGAGATGGAGCTATTTTGGCTGAGTTGCAAGTGAGGCCAAACCTGCTACAATAGATTTTAGATGGGCAAAAGGCAGATGAAAAGTTAATGGCTATTATGAGCCAAATCTCAGGGGGAAAAGTAACTGACTATGAGGTAAAAGCAGATGGGTGTTTGTACTACAAAGGAAGAGTATGTGTACCAGATAATGGGGAATTAAAATCCAGTATTCTGAAAGAGGCACATGCCAGTGTTTATGCTATGCACCCAGGAAGTACAAAGATGTATCATGATCTGAAGCTTCAGTATTGGTGGCCTGGTACGAAGAAGGACATAGCTGACTATGTGACTAAATGCTTGACATGTCAGCAAGTCAAGGCAGAACATCAAGTTCCATCAGGTTTGCTACAGCCTATACGCATACCTGAATGGAAATGGGATCGGGTCACCATGGATTTTGTGAGTGGTCTACCTCTCACCCATAAGAAACATGATGCAGTATGGGTGATAGTAAGTCAGCACACTTTCTGCCAGTTAGGACTGACTACTCACTGGAGAAGTTAACAGAATTGTATATCAGTGAGATAGTTAGATTACATGGAATTCCACTTTTCCATCATATCTGATCGAGACCCAAGGTTTACATCGAGATTCTGGAAGAAGTTGCATGAGTCCTTGGGTACACAACTCCACTTCAGCACAGCTTTCCATCCTCAGACGGATGGGCAATCAGAAAGAGTAATCCAGGTAAACAATTGAAACCAATTAAACTAATACACATATTGAACTGAAATGGTAATAATAACATGAAATATATGTCAGGTCCTTGAGGATATGCTGAGGAGTTGTGTCATTGAGTTGGAGGGAAGTTGGGATAGATACCTCCCACTGGCAGAATTTGCATACAACAATAGCCACCAAGCTAGTATCCAAATGGCCCCGTATGAAGCACTGTATGGGAGGAAATGTAGAACTCCAGTGTGCTGGACTGAATTGGGCGAAGATAAACTAGTAGGGTCAAACCTGGTGAAACAAACTGAGAAGAAGGTAAAACTAATCAAAGCCAATCTGAAGGTTGCCTCAGACAGACAGAAATCCTATTCCGACTTAAAGAGAAAAGAAATAGAATATGCGGTTGGCGATTAAGTGTTTCTCAAAGTCTCACCATGGAAGAAGGTACTGAGGTTTGGAAGAAAAGGTAAGTTAAGCCCTAGGTTCATTGGCCCATATGAAGTCATTGAACGTGCGGGTCCAGTGGACTATAGGCTAGCTTTACCACCAGAGCTGGACAAGATCCACAATGTGTTCCACGTGTCTTTGCTAAGAAGATACCGCTCAAATCCTTCACATGTCATCTCCATGGAAGAAATTGAAGTACAACCGGATTTGACTTATGAAGAAGAACCCATAAGGATCCTGGCTCGGGAAGTGAAAGAGTTGGGGAATAAGCAGATTCCACTGGTGTAAGTGCTTTGGAGGCACCACAATACCGAAGAGGCAACATGGGAAAATGAAGAGACGATGAGGCAAAAGTTTCCTTAATTGTTTGCATTAGGAAAATTTCGAGGACAAAATTTAAATTAGAGGGGAAGAGTTGTAACACCCTCTCTGTAGCAACTCCGTACATTCTACTGTTCTGGCGACCAATGTCGGTCCGGATAGCTAGAACATCCAGAAAAATATTTAAACTAAAGTGAGGAACCATAATTAACTTAAATATTAATAAGAAAAATTTAGAAAAAATTTTAGAAATAAAATACAATCAAGTTAAATGAGCCGGTGCCATAGCGATGGGTAACCTAGTGGGAAGTTGCGGTTCTCGCAACTAGGAGCCCTACACCCGGGGAAAAATTCATAAAATAATTTTTGGGACTCCAGAGAAGGGTCATTGAGGTTTCTATGGCATTAGAATGCCAAGAAAATATTTAGAAAAATTTTTCAATCGATACAGACAATTTTAGCCTGTTAAGCCAAACGGAGGGCATTTTGGTCATTTCGTCTTTAAAGATGATTTTTGGCCGACTTGTCCAGTTAAGTAAATAACTATTATGACATAAAATGTGAATAAATATTACTAAAAATTGAATTGAAAATGAGTAGAAAAGAAAAGAAAAAAAATGAATTAAATCAGAATTTATAACATCACAAGATGTCATTAGTGTGCCTTCACCCAATTACATAGTTACACATGGCATAACTTATCTTAAAGAGACAAAATGGGCTGAAAATGAACAAAAAAAATAGATCCCTCTCTCCCTTTCTTCTTCCTTGCCGTGAACCCTCTCCCATTCTCACCATTATCAAGCTTTTAAAGCTTGCTTTCTCTCACTTTTACTCAACAAAACCCTAATCTAGCAACACAAAAAAATCTTCTTACACCTTCGAGATTCTTTTGGGCAGCAAAATTTTGAAGAAAAATTAAAGTTTTGGTTGGCTTGGATTTGAGCTAAAAGAAGTTAGTGACTTAAACTTAAATTTCACTTTAAATTCATGTTTAACAATTATGAATGAGTGCAAATGATAAGGAAATTGATGGAGTACCATTTGTATGTAAATCCTAAGTTTTGGCAGCCTTGGTTGGGCAATATTGTGATGATTTTAATGAAGTTAAAAAGGGTAGTATGGCTGCCCACAATATGTCTCTTTTATGTGGATTGATGAAATGCAATCCTAGTGCATGGCTTAAAATGTTGAGTTAGGGTTTGGAGTGGGAAAATGGGACTTTGACCATGTGATGATAAAAATGGGTATTAATAGTCAATTAGTGACCATTTAGTTCTGTTTAAACCAAAAATGAAGTATGTTGAGGGATGGGATTTAGGTTTAGTGTGGCTACCCTAGGTGACCTGCAGAATTGGACATGAGTCCAGCAGGTTTGGGCAGCCATAACTTGAATTGTAGAGGTTCAATTGGTGTTTGGATAATTGGACATGAAACTAGACACATAATGGCACAACTTTGGTGAAGAAACCATGCCCATAAGACCAAACCAAGTGGACCAAAAGCTTACCCCAATCCGGGTGACCTGTAGTCTATTTCTGTAGAATGGCCAAATGAAGAGTGTTTGGTCATTTGGCCATAACTCAGTGTAGAATGGTCTAATTGACCTGAAATTTTACCCACAACAAGCTGAGATATAGACCAACAACTTTTATGAAGAAACCTAACCCAAATTATGACCAGAACCTATCCAACAAGTGAGTTGAAGTCATTATTCACTGCACTGTAGATATGGTCAGTCCAGAAAAATTTCAATCCGGCCAGTTGTAGTTTTTGGACCATAACCTGAGTTAAAAAACTCCAAATGGAGTGATTCAAAAAAATAAATTCAACTAGACAAAATACGGAACAACTTTCATGTTTATCATTTTTCTAAATTCCCACTGCAACAGTAACTAATGGAACAGTAAACCCAAAGCTTGAAAACTGAAAATTTTGTCCAATTCACATTAAGCTTAGAGATGGTATTGGCAACCAATACCAACAAGTTTAAAATGCAAAATGTGGTATGTTGATGATATTTAAACTAATTTACCTATTGCCAATGCAAAAGTCAACATTTTGGTTGACCAAAGAAATAAATAGTAATCATAAAAATTCAATTTCAAGGAATTACAAAAAATAAAAAAAGTGTTAAATGCCCTAGTAGGCCTAATGTGATTGGTTTGGATAGGTTGGCATGCCAATAGGGTTCTGTTAGCAGTACTGCATATGGCTTCATGCCATTCTGTATTTCATGGCTTTCCATGCCATTCTGTGACATAATAGCCTTTGGCTATGATATTGAGTTGTTATGCTCTGTTTAATCACGATAATTATTACAACTTATTAGTTTCTATTGCACACCGAGATACATATGTGACCGATGGTGTGACCGAGGTACTTGATACCCAAAGCGGTTACCCGTTTATCCAAATTACCAACTAGTATAGGTTGCTCGGGCAATATTAATAAATCTTACCAAACTTTAATCGAATAATATTGTAATAAATATTTGAAATTAAGTCTACCAAAAATGTAAACATACATTCTGCATACATGTCATTATTTTATTTTATTTTATTTTATATTGTCACTACTAAGCAGAATTGCTTAGCGCGTTGCTTTTGCCACGCGCAGGTACTGGAGACATAGCTGGGGAGTCCAGCAGACCTCATACAGGGTGAGTTTTCAGATCTGCACTCAGAGTTCAAAGTCACCTCACAAATTGCAGTGCATTGGTAGGACATTGGGCTACCTAAGTCTTTTGTATTTGTAAACTTTTGTTATGTATATTATAAACTCATGTAATCATATTTTTGCTGTAATTACCTATGAGCTGTGTTCAGAAATAAATATGAATATTTCTCATTGAATTGGGTGTGATATGAGATGAATGTGAATTTTGAGATACTGAATTGGTTTGAGAAATTGTTAAAAATGTTGGTGGTTAACTGAGATTGAGATTATAATTATATTGGAAGTGTTTTTAAACAGGTTTAGAAGAACTGTTTTCCAATTTATAGTCGGCACTCTGCAGGATTTTCTATAAAATTTGAGAAAAAAAAATTAGATTTATAAAAAATTATAAATAAATGAATAAAAAGAGATTAATTGAAATTGAAACATGAATTGGTGTTCCGACACACTGAGTCTCATAACTTGCTTGGCTACACTGTAGACGGGTAAGGGGTGTCACAGACAATAGGTACATTGGTTTTAATACTCCCAACATACCAAATTTTGCATTTAAAATTTATTGGTATTGGTTGCCAATACCATTTCTAAGCTTAATGTTAATTAAGCAGAATTTTCAGTTTTTATGCTTCATTTTACTATTCCATTGGTCATTTTTACAGTTGGAATTTGGCAAAATGATCAACATGAAAGTTGTTCTTTATTTTGTCTAGTTGAATTTCATTTTTTGAATCACTCCATTTGGAGTTTTGTAACTTAAGTTATGGTATAAAAACCACAACTGGCCGGATTAAAATTTTTCTGGACTGACCATATCTACAGTGCAGTGAACAGTGACTGTAACTCACTTGTTGGATAGGTTCTGGTCATAATTTGGGTTAGGTTCCTTCATAAAAGTTGTTGGTCTATATCTCAGGTTGTTGCTAGTAAAATTTCAGATCAATTGAACCATTCTACACTGAGTTATGGTCAAATAACCAAACACTGTTCATTTGGTCATTCTGCAGAAACAGACTGCAGGTCACCCGGATTAAGGCAAGCTTTTGGTCCATTTGGTTTGGTTTTATGGGCATGATTTCTTCACCAAAGTTGTGACATTATGTCTCTAGTTTTATGTCCAATTTGTCTTGCATTAATTGAACCTGTACAATTCAAGTTATGGCTGCCCAAACCTACTGGAGTCATGTCCAATTCTGCAGGTCACTCCAATTCTGCAGGTCACTTTCATGGCAGCCACACCAAACCCAATCCCATCACTCAACACACTTTATTTTTTATTTAAAAAGAACTAAATGGTCACGAATTGACCAATAAAACCTATTTTTATCATCACATAGTCAAAATCCCATTTTTCCACCCCAAACCCTAACTCACACATTACCCTTCATGCATTTTCATTGCATTTCTTCAATTCACTTAGTAAATACATGTTATGGGCAGCCATGATAGTCTTTTAATTTCATTAAACTCAGCACAATCAAACCCTAACCATGGCTACCAAAAATCTAGGGTTTACATACAAATGGTATTCAACAATTTTTTTCTTTGTAATTTACACTCATTCAAAGTCCTTAACATGAATTTAAAGAAAAATTCATGATTAGGTCACTAACCTCTATGGAGTGAGATTTTCCCACTTGCTAAAGCTCTTGTTTTCCTCTTTTTTTGCTCCCAAAAGAATCACCAAGGTGTAAGAGCAAGTTTTTTTGTTGACAATTAGGGTTTTTGGTGGAAGAAAGCTAGGGAAAATCAAGCTTGAAAAAGCTTGTTCATGGTGGCCATGGTGGGAGTGTTGATGTCAAGGAGAAGAAGAGAAGAAGGTGTTCTGATTTTTTCTCATTTTGCAGCCCATTTAGTCTCTTTTAAATATGTTTGTGCCATGTTTCAAAATTGGGTTGGTTGGGAGAATCTTAATGACATCACTATGATGTCATAATGCCATTTTCTTTCATTTTCTCTCCATTTCTTGTCTAATTAATTTCAATTAAATTTTTAATAACATTTAGTCATATTTTATGTTATATAAATTATTTATTTAACTGGAAAAGTTGGCCAAAAATCATCTCTGAAGACGAAATGACCAAAATGCCATCCGTTTGGCTTAACGGGCCAAAATTGTCTGTACCGATTGAAAAATTTTTCTAAGTATTTTCTTGGTATTCTAATGCCATAAGAACCTCAATAACCCTTCTCTGGAGTCCCAATAATCATTTTATAATTTTTCCTAAATTTTTTTCCTATTAATATTTGAGTTAATTTTTGGTTCCTTACTTTAGTTTAAATATTTTTCCGAACGTTCTAGCTGTCCAGACCGACACTGGTCACCAAAATAGTACACTGTACGGACTAGCTAAAATGAGGATGTTACAGTTTATTCAAGAAGGAGGCAAAGGAAGGCAAACAGAGTTAGAATTGGAGAATTCTAACCAACCAACAGATCATATGGCTATAGATCCATCTAGTCAACCGACACCTATTGATGAAACATCTATAGCTGTTCCTCGTAGAACAACCAGGGTATCTCACCCACCAGTGAGATATGGTTTCCTTCATGAAGAAGAACAAGAGTTGTCTACTCATGAAAAAGTAGATCATGGAAATGATCCACTTACCTATGAAGAAGCTATATCAGATATAAACTCTTTAAAATGGATTAATGCTATGAAATCTGAGATTCATTCCATGTATAAGAATCAAGTTTGGGATCTTGTTGACCCACCTGAAGGTATTGTACCTATAGGGAACAAATGGGTTTTCAAGAAAAAATTTGATTCTAATGGAAAGGTAGAGACCTATAAGGCAAGGTAGTAGCGAAAGGGTTTCACCAAAGGCAAGGAATTGACTATAAGGAGACTTCTTCACCTGTTGCCATGCTTAAATCAATTAGGATTCTATTAGCAATAGTTGCATACCATGATTATGAGATTTGGTAGATGGATGTCAAAACAACTTTTTTCAATGGATACATTGAAGAAAACATTTTCATGGAACAACCTAGGGGTTTTGAATCGCAAGATGGTTCCAAGGTATGCAAGCTAAAGCGATCCATTTATGGGTTGAAACAAGCTTCGAGGAGTTGGAATATCCGTTTTGATGCAGCCATTAAGTCATTTGGTTTTATCAAAAATGAGAATGAGCCATGTATATATAAGAAGGTTAGTGATAGTGCTGTCACTTTCCTTGTCTTATATGTGGATGACATTTTGTTGATGCGTAATGACACAAGTATGTTGACAACTATAAAGGTATGGTTGTCAAATACATTCTCCATGAAAGACTTAGGGAAGGCAACCTATATTCTTAGGATTCGCATCTATAGAGATAGAGCGTAAAGAATAATTGGTTTATCCCAAAGTCTATACTTGGAAAAGGTGTTAAAGAGGTTTAACATGCTTGATTCCAAGAGAGGATTGTTACCAGTGAGACATGGTATTCACCTTTCTAAAGAGATGCCTTCAAAAGACACCTGAAGAAAGAGATAAAATAGCCAGGATTCCATATGCTTTGGCTATTGGAAGTTTGATGTATGCAATATTGTGTACTAGGCCAAATATCGCATATGCTATTAGTTTGACTAGCAGGTATCAATCTAATCTAGGTTTGAAACACTGGATAGTTGTCAAGAATATCCTTAAGTACTTGAGAAGAACTACGGATTTATTCTTGATAAATAGAGGTGGAGGCTTATAATTGGATGGTTATACCGATTCTGATTTCCAATCAGATATCGATGATAGAAAGTCTACCTCTGGATATGTGTTCATTTGTAATGGAGGTGCAGTCAGTTGGAAGAGCTCCAAACAGAGTAAGACCACAGATTCCACTATAGAGGCCGAGTATATTGTTGCATCAGATACTGCAAAAGAAGCTGTTTGGATATATGGAACCCTAGTCTCACCAGAAATCTAAACACATAGAAAGGTGCTACCACATTATCAGAGAGATAGTTGCGCAATGCCATGTAGTCATGTAGAAAATAGCATCAGCTGAAAATCCAACTTATCCATTCACTAAGCCTTTGTCACACACTCAGTTAGACCGACATCTTGAGAAGATGGGTCTAATGTATTGTAATAAATGGCTCTAGTGCTAGTGGGAGATTGTTAGTAGTATGCCCTAGAGCATATCATTTAGTATGTATCTTGCACATATTTTATTAATAAAAGGCATTTTCACTTTTCAGTTTACATAATATATTTATGTGTAATAGAAAAGGTCCATTGATATTTTTTTAGAAATTCTATTCTTAAGTTGTTAAGAATATGAGTGACAGTATTTCTAGCACAAAGTATCATAAATAGGTTCACAATCGAGGATACTTCACAATAAGGACATGACTTATCCAGAAAGATTATAATCATGTTTGTTCCCAAGTTATTTATATGAGATGTAAATAAGATGGAATGGTGAGTCTCATGCCATATAACAAACATGATAGGCACTTATACATGATAAGTTGGTTGAATCAGTGACATTTATGACAAGCACATGGAGTTTACTCTTGTCAATGCATTGTCATAAATCATATCAGTGCATATAATCTTTAGACCTGAGATAGCACAGTTATCTTGTATATAGGTGGTTTGAGTTTGATACTGCTTTCATACTTGTACTGTGTATGGGTGTATGGGAATGTGTTGGCTCCTACTAGTTATATATAGAGATAGGTGTTGATCAAGATGGAATCTGTTCCTCTAAGTAAATAAGGATAAAATCCTATGTTCATTTTATTGTTTTTGATGTTTCAAGTTCCTGGTCAGGATAGATAAATTTAATTAGAAAAGAGTTTTTGATGAGAAAAATCTTTTTAATCAAGAACTGGAACTAAAAGAGAGTATAACATTCATAGCAAATGGGGTTTGACATAAACTATGACTCCAACTCGAATTGGGATTTTGTAACAGAGAGATTCTAGTGCATCGTAATATATGATTATAAGTTCATTTAAGGTAAACCTTATTACTAATTGGGTGGCCATGGCATGCTATGCTAGGCGTTAACCATTGTCTATGAGGTGCGTAAAATGATTTAGAGAAATCATTTATGGTAAGAAAGAGTTCTGATGATATTAAGAGTTGATATCATGTCTCATTGCCAATCAGTGATGAGCTTAGTAAGTCACACACATACACAAGTAATCACCAAATTAAATATGATTTAATTAATTAATTAAAGAGTTTAATTGATTAATTAAATAGGTTTGGTTTGCAATTAGATTGCAAAGTCCCTAGCATAGCTTGAAACCAAATCTAGGTTATTTGATGTATAGTATAAGTTAAATTTATATTTAAAGTGTTTAAATATAAATTTAATTAATGAGAAATTAATTAATAAAGATTAATTAATTAATTTATATTTGATATAAATTGATTAGAAGAAGAGAAATAATTATTTTGGGTTAAGAACTCAAAATTAAGACATAGGGGTATTTTGGTCAATTCACAGGGTGACATGTGGCACCATGAGATGGTGACACATGGCACTACACATAAGCTTTCCATATATCTTTTAATCATGTAAGATGATCAAAGTCAAGATTAAATATAGGTTTGACACTTGGCACAATGTGAGTGGGTTAATTAAACCTAGAGCTAATCAAAAGGTGACATGTGGCAAGGGTTTTAAGCGGTGATCTAGCTATATAAGTGTAAGGATGAAAGAACAAAAGTAAAAGCTGCTATTCTCTCTTTGGTGCTTCCACCCTTGGCTTACTCTCTTTCTTTTATTCTTCATGTCTCATCAATTCAAAGAGATTAGACAACAATCTCTTGAATTAAAAATACTAGAAATCATTTCTAGTGTCCTATTTACATCTGTAATCTCTCAAAAAGCAAAACTTGATTTTCTAATTGATTGGGAAAGCTTTAGAAGCGGTTCAAGGGTTGCCATTGGTGATCTTGGTGTGGACAAGCTAGAGGGATAATACCTGGTGTCCTAAGGCGCATCCCAAACGTGCCAAACACACTGCAGTGCATCAAAAGGTTAGTGCACTTGTTCTTGATCTAATCTAGGGTTCGAATGAATTAATTTGATTAATTCTGAAATCTTAAATGGCAAATGTAGATCCAAAAAATATATTAAAAGAGTTTTAATATGTTGTTTATCATTGAAATCAAATAGATGAAAATGAATCTTGCATGATGCATGTGACCCTAGGTGAAAAATTTTTTGAATTCAATGATATAAACTTATATTTTTCATGCTTCCGCTCCTTCAGCTGGCACCCCATGCCCATACCTTCGAGTATATAAGAGAGCCATAGCTCTGGCCATTGTGCTTAATGGACAAGCTCCCACATGGGTGACCCTTTTCCTACCCAATGAAGCCCATGAGCCATAGATTTCAGCCCTAGGAACCCTGTAGATTTTTGTTATGCTAGATTTTTAACCTTACTGTTCAAACTAAAGTTCTAGTGGTAGTTGAGATGAACCTAGGCCTATGCATAAACCTAATGTATATATCGGCTCAAATCCATTTCAAAACCCATGTTAAGCAAGAGGATGCTTACTTATGATTAAACTTTAAGGATATAAATGCTTTGTTTGTGAGGGAAGGATTGTCCTAGACCACCCCCTATTAATGTGTCAAGTGTACCATAGCCTTGGATAGAATTTTTTCCTACCTTGCACATGAGAGTTAAAGGTATAAGGGGCAAAGATTCGGTTCTGGAGATGTTCTTTTTGGTTTTCATTCTGTCTTTGGTCCGATTTTAATTTAGTTTATATGGTTTGATTTTGGTTTCATTGTTATGGTTCGGTTTTGGTTTTATAAAGGTAAAGGTAAAAAAAAAAAAAGGTTCATTCATGCATTACATTCATGTACATAGCATGTTTAAGTTAACCCTTAAATCCTATTTTTTTGAGTAAATACCAAAGAGACTTTCGATTTGGTCACTTGGGTTAGGAAAGGGAAGAGACTAGTAAGGGTTTCACCTGCACTACTTAAGATGGAAGAAACTATGGCCATACTTGATGAAACCTTGAATGCCAAGATGTTTGAGCTAGAAGAGAAAATTATAGTCAACTTTGAAAAGAGGACCCAAGGTAGGCCAATTAAGTGACATTAAAGTTATTGAGGTTCAAATTGTATCTTGCACCCCAAGGAGATTTTCCCAATTCAACTAACCCTTATCCATAGTTTTCGAGCGTTTCTAAGCTCAAGACCTCTTGTAGCTCTTAGCACCCAGACCATCACCAAATCCACTCCCACTTAGCTATGATATCAACCATTATTGCCAGTTCTACCAAGCCCATGGTCATGACACCAATCGATGCTTCCAACTTAAGCATGATATCTAAGACCTAATTGATGCCAAAAAGATAACCAACCCAGAAAATCAACCAAACACCCACACTAGCCCTATGCCTAACCAAAATTTTCACCTCCACCAGGTCTCTACATGATCTCTACCACCTCAAATAACCTTGACAGAATTATTGACTTATCCAAAAATCTAATGAACCTCTGTCTATGATGGTTATTGACATTTGTGATAATTTTAGCTATGATGAGGGTCCTTTGGATGTCTGGACCGATTTTGATGAGAAGGTAGTTGCACTGCAAGTAAATGGTTCAGCTCCACCAATGTTTGGTTTTCAAGTTGCTGGCATCTAAGAAAGCTAGATGGATCCAAAAGTGACTACTGTGAAAAAAGGGATGAAGGTTTTTCTTGGCATAAGCCTAGGAAAAAGTATAAATGGCCTGGTGACTTTTCTTGAGATGAAGAGGCAGATTATGAGTTATGGTTTAGGCTATGAGCCAACTGAAGAGGAAAAAGAGCTAAAGCCTCCTAAGTTCTTAAAAGAGGGGGCAATTACCTAGACATATGATTAGGGGTTACGACATGTGAAAGAGCTAGAGCAGAAAATCAGCACCATTGATTTAATGACTACATGGAAGCCAAGCACCGAAAGCTGCACTCCTAAGTTTAAGTTTCTCTTTTGTAATGCTCACAATAGTGATACTGATGTTTCCATTTCTGGTGTACTTGATGAAGATTTTGAGGCAAAAATTAATAATATTACTAGTCCTTTTGCTTACTTGTTTGATGTTTATTCTAACGGGCATATGCGTGGCATTCATAATCATCTAGAATCTATTTTTGTTAATGCATCAAAATCGATCTTTATTAATTTGGGTACACCAAATAATCCTAAAGACATTAAGTTAGCTGAAGATTTAACCCAAGAAGAAAGAGATAAATTTACAGCCTTATTAACAAAGTACCGAGAAGCATTTGCCTAGTCTTATAAAAATTTGTCAAGAATTGGCTGAGAAATAGTACAACATAAGATCACTACAGATTTGAATATGAGGCCTACATTAGTGGCCTAGAAGCATTGATAGATGTTAAGGCAAAGAAAGAAGAGGTAATTGGAGATTCGATGCTAGTGGTCTCTTATATTAAAGTTGAATGAGAATTGAAGAAAGGAAAATTGAGGCCATACTTAGAATATATAAAGATTCTATTAGCTAATTTTTGATAAGTTAACCATGAAGCACATGCCTCAAGCTTAAAATTAGATGGCCGATTCCTAAGCCACACTGGTGTCCCTGTAGGAAAGGGGTGATTTTCTAGAGTTAGCTGCAAAGTTTAAGATTAAGCATCATATGTCTTCACCATATAGGCCTCAGATTAATGGAGTAGTTGAAGTAGCCAATAAGAACGTGAAGATTATTTTGACAAAAATGATTAAAAGATATGAGGATTGGCCAGAAAAACTCCCTTATGTTCTTTAAGGTTATTGCACTGCTACAAGAACTTCCACGGGGGCAACCCCATTCTTTATAGTGTATGGGACTGAAGTAGTGCTACCTATGTAACACCCCTTACCTGATCTACAATGTAGTCAAGTAAAGCGTGCTACATTTAGTGTCGGAGCACCCTATCTTATCCTGTCTTATACCAATAATTTATATTCCATTTATTTATATTATTCCATGTATTGGGAAATTTTTTTTTATCACATCTCATTTTTGTGGAGACCTAAACGGAGTCTCCTCTGTTTTTTTTTTATTAGCGCATAGCGGCTTTTATTATTTCCCTGTTAAAATATCATATCCATATCATTTTCCATAAACCATGTCATGTCATCATAATACTCATAATCATTTCAAGTAAATAAAATAATTCATTTCATTCATATAAAATCAAGTACAATATTTACAATTTTATTTACAATCACAAAATGATTTACATCATTTACTTACATACAATAACCAAAAGTTAAAATCTAACTATACAGGAGCCCTACCAAAATGGACTACTGAGGTGACAATCTATACTGTAGTAGGTCTGATCAAAGTCCTGTCTAAGCTCTACTGCTGCTGCTGGTGGTCTCCTGTACCTACGCGATGGAAAACTAATGCGCTAAGCATAACGCTTAGTGGTGCACAAATAAAGGAAAAATAACTAAACAATTAAAATAATTATTCTATGTGAAATTTCGTAAATTTCTAAGTCATTTACATATTTTATGAATTCTTGGGAGCAAGTAAGTTATTAAGATCTTCTTCATTCGTTTATGTCATTTCAATCTTATTGCTCGTATTTGTGATTTCTTCATGTAATTATTTAAATTTAAGAGTTATTACTCATATTTGTCCCCAAGTAACCTATAACAAACTATAAAGACTGGATACATGGAAGTATACTAGTTAAACATCCATATGTCTAACATGTATACATCTTTCATGTCAGGCACAAGGCCAGCAGGCAGGCATAAAGTCAGAAATAAAATTAGGCACAATGGCCAATGGGCAGACATAAAGCCAGTAGAACAATCATATCAGATATATATTGTCTATCAATGATTATTCTTATGGGCAGTACTGCAATCTGTAGTCCCTAATTGGTACACCAATCGATCCATGCTATATATATAAGTCTAGGTATACTTTGGGCAAATTAATATTATTAAGTATTTATAGTTTCATATTATGTGCTAGTTGTATTTAATAACATTTTTGTGTTACTTATGATGAGAAACATAAGTCCCACATGCATATTCATGTTACTTTTATATTTAACAATTCATTTTGATTAACTTCATATCATATAACAAGTCCTTTTATGAACCTTTCTCAAGGTCCAGATTTGATGTCTTAAGTTCACCTAAAAAATTGGTCAAGATGTGGCCACTATTTGGCTACACTTCCTTTATGGAAGTTGTTCTTATATGTCTTGTATTTGTTTTCTTTTTGGATTCATGTCATTTAAAATTTTAGAACTTAAGTTATGATCAAATTACCATAACTGATTCCTTAACTCACTCTAATTCCAGAACTAGGCAGATTTTGTAGTCAATTTTTCCCTAATTATTTGGATATGTTACAGCCACTTTTAGACCTAATATTCTTCATAGAAATTGTTACCCTATGTCTCATGATCACTAAAATTTTTGAATTAAAATTTTTCAAGTTTTTTAGAATTAGTTATAGCCAATTAACTGGCCTGGACACAGGTACCCTATGTCTACAGGATTCCAGGTTCAGGTCCGTAGATTTGAATCCCATTTTAGGGTTCTTACACTTTAAATTTGAGACAAGTTTCTAAATCAAAGTTGGAGCCCTATCTCTGATGTTTCCAGAATAATTTGGGTCATCCCATTTGGGATTTCCTAGTGAAAGTTATAGTATGAACACTGTTGTGGGGTCAAGTGGTAGTTGAGACAAATTCTAGGATTTGATGTACTAACTTGTTCTAATAATTTGACTTTGGTCTCTTGGGTTCTGGGTTCTAGTCAAAACACCAATATTGTAGATATATGTCTTATAAAACTTGTTGCACTTGTTTCATTCCATTTGCAATTTTGTAGACCAAGTTATGGCCTTTTTGCCAAAACTAGTCGGGTATGCCTAAGTCCAGAATTTCTGGGCAGTTTAGTTCTAGACAATTTTGTTATCCTAAATTGTGCTAATAATTTGATTTGATTAGAGGTAATTATGGGTTCTGTGTCCTCCATGAAAGTTGTGCTCCTATGTTAACCTTTCCAATGGTATAAAAATCAGGTCATTCTGACCTTCCAAGAGGAAGTTATGGCCAAATGAATTGGTCATTTTTCTGGGTTTAGGGTATGGATAGTTGGATTCAAGCAGGATTTAGGTCAATTTGGAGACAAAATTTGGGTGTAGTTTCTTCATGAAAAATGGGGCATTTTGACCAAAGTTTCATCCCCAATTGGCCTCATACCAATTGGAGTAACACAATGCAACTTATGGTTGTCTAAGCATGCTGAACTCATTACTCCAAAAATCCTGCATGAAAACACACTCCCAATTTTCAATTCCTCCAACCTCCTAAACTTCATTTTGGCATACATGGCACTTCTATTGATCAACAAATCATCTCAACCTCATCAATTTCAAGTCATACACAAAGTTCTCAAAGTTAGGTCAAAAACCCTAACTTCCATACTCAATTTAATGCAATACACACCAAACTCATATCTAATCAACTTGTCTTTCACATGTGTTCATCAATAATACTAATAAACAAGATTAATCTCATCAAAAATTATGAATCCCAAATCTTGTCTTGGCTGCCGAAAATTAGGGTTCCATATTCCTTAGGTATTCCTTTCAATTTCATGTTATTTTGACTTAGTTTTGTATGTTAACAACTATAAAAGAAAGAAGGAAGGTCATATAGTGCATTAACCTCTTTAGAGCCAAGTTCGATCTTGTAGAACTCTAAGAATTTCTTCAATTCTTAGCTACCACTAGGTTTCCTAAGATGTGGGGAAAAATTTTAGTGAAGACACTTAAGGGTTTTGGGGTGGAAAGCTTAGGGAAAATCAAGCTTTGGAGAAAGAAAATGGAGGAAGCTATCTTCCTTTGGTGTTTCAGCTGTGGTGTGTTAAAGAAGATGAAGATGAGTTATTTAATTAGTTAAGTAAATTTTTGTCTCTATTTATTTTCTTCCTTATCCCTTAATAAGCATTTGTTAAGCTTTAATTGGTTACCAACTTTTATTATGTCATTATGACATCATGCCTATGTAATAAAATTATTTCATTTTCTTTCTTTTCTTTTTCCTAATTCTATACATAAATTTCACAATTTAATTTATTTTATGTGTTTTAATCTCTCTCATTTTAATTGACATTTAGGTCAAAATTCAACTCTGGGATTAAAATGACCAAAATGCCCTTCATTAAGCTTGTTGGGTTATTTTTGGTCTTTATTGATTAATAAATTTCCTTGAATTTTCTTTGACATTTTTAATGTCATTTGTACCTCAGTAAACCTTTAATTCAGTCCCAAAAATTATTTCCTAGGGTTTCTCGTGGGTCAGGGGTCGGCAACTATTTTCGCAGTCGCTTCCTAGTATGGTCACCCATCGCCGTGACTCTGGCTCGTTTAACTCATTTACAATTTATTTCTTTTATTTTTCCTCAATTTTTCTTAGTCTTAATTCAATCAATTTATGCTTCCTCACTCTAGGTCGAGTGTAGTTCCAGACATCCTAACTGTTCGAATAGACGTTAGTCGTCAGAACAGTAGAATGTACGAACTATCTAAAGTGAGGGCATTACAATTCTTCCTCTTTAAATAAAATTTCATCCTCGAAATTTACCCAGTGTAAATAGTCGAGGAACTTCTATCTTTTTAGTCTGTCTTACTAGTTCTAGTTTTACGATCTTATTCTCAACTAGTTCCACACCTATCTTCTTTCATTTCATATACAGAGTTTATCAATAACATATACTAAAGTATTATAAAAAGAAAATATACATCTGCTAATATCTACTGGATCTACCTCCTCCCGAGCCATAGCATATACTCGAGGTGCCACTCGGGCCTTGGGCCGATCAATCATCTCAGAAGCCAATCTCTGTGAGGTACCCGTCACCTCCGGCCACATGGGTCGTCAACCCCTCTGGGTAGCAGGGGAAAATCTCTCAGTCGGGGGTATCGTAGTATGACCACTCCTCTGTGGGTAATCTCGTAAGAAATGATCTATAGACCCACATCTAAAGCATCCTCTAGTCAATAATCGACACTCTCCTCGGTGCCTTCTCCCACAGTGGATATACTCAAGCACTGGGATTGATCCACTTATTGCTGTGCTAGGAGAACTGGCCATAGATACTCCAGACTGGCCTTTTTGGCCCTTGGACTTCTCACTAGTAGAAGTCGGCATGCTAGACTGTCCCAGTCCAGATCCTCTCTTACGCTACCTATCTCTCTGAGTTTGTTCATTATTTCACACTCTCTCTATTTTAAGAGCTGCAGGCACTAACTGTGACAAGTCTGTATACCCATGTGCCATCACTAGAAGTCTAATATTATCGTTTAGTCCATCCTCAAACCTATAGCATCGGTCTGCCTCTGTAGGCATTATCTCTCGGGCATATCTACCTAGCCTCACAAATTTTCTTTCATACTTAAAGACCGTAAGCTGTCTCTATCTCAATGTCAGAAACTCTATCCTTCTGGCCTCTATATACTTCTTCTTCAACTTAGCCAAGAAGAAGTCCTAAGTAAGCACTGTCGACTGTACCGTCTGGACACTATATCCCACCACTGGTAGGCTTCCTCTTATAGGAGTGACAGAGCGCACTCTAATTACTGCTCTGGTGTAAGTGTAATTGCTTCAACACTCTCTCAGTCCACTCTAGCCAATGCTCAGCAGCGGCTGGGTCATCCTTCTTTTTACCCATAAAGTCAACAGTCCCATATTTTCTCAACTTCTCTAGTGGGGACCACTGTATAGGCTATGGCTGTAGCTACAAAATGGCTCCGATAACCTAGAGGAGCATCTGAGTCATCTGCTCTAAGAATGTATGATGTGCTTTACCTGCAGCACCATGAGATAACTTCTCTCTCCTGTCTCGCCCCTGGCTGTGGGCAGGTACATAACTACCAATCTCCTCCTCCTCAGGTTTGTAAGACCCTTCCTTAGAAGGATCAGACTCCATCAATCATATAAAACAAACAGAGAATAGATCTACATTAGTGTCACCTCGACTCCTATATAAAGGCTCATGCATGTTATGTACACTACATCTTTCTATCTACCTATGCCTAGGAATGCATAAACCTTTGCTCTGATACCATTAAATGTAATACCCCTTACCCGGTCTACAGTGTAGTCAAGTAAGGCATGCTACATTCGGTGCTAGAGCATCCTATCTTATCCTATCTTATACCATATTAATTTAAATTTCATTTATTTATATTATTCCATGTATGGGAAATTTTTTTTTATCACATCTCATTTTTGTGGAGACCTAAACGGAGTCTCCTCTGTTTTTTTTTTATTAGTGCATGGCAGGTCCTATTATTTACCTGTTAAAATCCCATATGCATATCATTTTCTATAAACCATGTCATGTTATCATAATACTCATAGTCATTTCAAGTAAATAAAATACTTCATTTCATTCATATAAAATTAAGTACAATATTTACAATTTTATTTATAATCACAAAATGATTTACATCGTTTACTTACATACAATAACTAAAATACAAAATCTAACTATACATGAACCTTACCAAAATGGACTGCAGAGGTGATAATCTATACTGTAGTAGATTAGATCAAAGTTCTATCTAAGCTCTGCTGCTGCTGGTGGTCTCTTGTACCTACACGATGGAAAACCAACGCGCTATGCATAATGCTTAGTGGTGCATAAATAAAAGAAAAATAACTAAACAATTAAAATAATTATTCTATGTGAAATTTCACAAATTTCTAAGTCATTTACATATTTTATGAATTCTTATGAGCAAGTAAGTTATTAAGATCTTCTTCGTTCATTTATGTCATTTCAATCTTATTGCTCGTATTTGTGATTTCTTCATGTAATTATTCAAATTTAAGACTTATTACTCATATATGTGCCCAAGTAACCTATAACAAACTATAAAGACTAGATACATGAGAGTATACTAGTTAAACATCCATATGTCTAACATGTGTGCGTCTGTCAAGTCAGGCACAAGGCCAGCGGGCAGGCATAGAGCCAGAAAAAATTAAGCACAATGGCTAATGGGAAGACATAAAGCCAGTAGAATAATCATATTAGACATATATTGTCAATCAATGATTATTCCTATGGGCAGTACTGCAATCTATAATCTCTAATTAGTATACCAATCGATCCATGCTATATATATAAGTCTAGGTATACTTTGGGCAAATTAATATTATTAAGTATTTATAGTTTCATATTACGTCCTAGTTGTATTTAATAACATTTTCATGTTACTTATGATGGGAAACATAAGTCCCACATGCATATTCATGTCACTTTTATGTTTAACAATTCATTTTGATTAACTTCATATCATATAACAAGTCATTTTATGAACCTTTCTTAAGGTCCAGATTTGATGTCTTAAGTTCACCTAATAAATTGGTCAAGATGTGGCCACTGTTTGGCCACACTTCCTTCATGGAAGTTGTTTCTCTATGTCTTGTTTTTGTTTTTCTTTTTGATTCATGTCATTTGAAGTTTTAGAACTCAATTAATGGTCAAATTACCATAACTGATTCCTTACCTCACTCTAATTCCAGAACTAGGCAGATTCTGGAGTCAATCTTTCCCTAATTATTTGGACATATTATACCCACTTTTAGGCCTAATGTTCTTCATAGAAGTTGTTACCCTATGTCTCATGATCACTCAAAATTTTGAATTACAATTTTTCAAGTTTTGTAAAATTAGGTATAGCCAATTAACTTGCCTGGACTCAGGTACCCTGTGTCTACAACATTCCAGGTTCAGGTCAGTGGATTTGACTCCCATTTTAGGGTTCTTACACTCTAAATTTGAGGCAAGTTTCTAAATCAAGGTTGGAGCTCTGTCTCTTAGATTTCTAGAATAGTTTATCTCATCCCATTTGGGATTTGCTAATGAAAGTTATAGTATAAAAACTGTTCTAGGGTCAAGTGGTGGTTGAGGCAAATTCTAGGATTTGGTGTACTAACTTGTTCTAACAATTTAACTTAGTTCCCTTGGGTTCTGAGTTCTGGTCAAAACACCAATATTGTATATCTATATCTTATAAAACTTTTGGTACTAGTTTCATTGCATTTTCAATTTTTTGGACCAAGTTATGGCCTTTTTGCCAAAACTGGTCGAGTATGCCTAAGTCCAGAATTTCTGGGCAGTTTGGTTCTGGATAATTTTGTTGTCTTAACTTGTGCTAGCAATTTGATTTGGTTAGAGGCAATTCTAGGTTCTATGTTCTTCATGAAAGTTGTGTTCCTATGTTTAAACTTTCCAAAGGTATAAAATCAGGTCATTCCAACCTTCCTAGAGGAAGTTATGGCCAAATAAACTATTCATTATTTCATTTTTCTGAGTTTAGGGTATGAACAGTCGGATTCAAGTAAGATTTAGGTCAATTTGTGGACAAAATTTGGGCATAGTTTCTTCATGAAAAATGGGAAATTTTGACCATAGTTTCATCCCCAATTGGCCTCATACCAATTGGAGTAACACAATGCAATTTATGGTTGTGTAAGCATGCTGGACTCATTAGTCTAGAAATCATGCATGAAAACACACTCTCAATTTTTAATTCCTCTAATCTCCCAAACTTCATTTTTGGCATGCATGGCACTTCTATTGATCAACAAACCATCTCAACCTAATCAATTTCAAGTCATACACAAAGTTCTCAAAGTTAGGTCAAAAACCCAAACTTCCATACTCAATTTACATGCAATGCACACCAAACTCATATCCAATCAACTTGTCTTTCACATGTGTTCATCAATAATACTAATAAACAAGATTAATCTCATCAAAAACTATAAATCCCAAATTTTTTCTTGGCTGCCGAAAATTAGGGTTCCATATTCCCTAGTTATTCCTTTCAATTTCATGTTATTTTGACTTAGTTTTGTATGTTAACAACTATAAAAGAAAGAAGGAAGGTCATATAGTGCACTAATCTCTTTGGAGCCAAGTTTGATATTGTAGAACTCTAAGAATTTCTTTAATTCTTGGCTGCCACTAGGTTTCCTAAGGTGTGGGGACAAATTTTAGTGAAGACACTTAAGGGTTTTGGGGTGGATAGCTTAGGGAAAATCAAGCTTTGGAGAAAAAAAATGGAGGAAGCTATCTTCCTTTGGTGGTTCGGCTATGGTGTGTTGAAGAAGATGAAGATGAGTTATTTAATTAGTTAAGTAAATTTTTGTCTCTATTTATTTTCTTCCTTATCCATTAATAAGCATTTGTTAAGCTTTAATTGGTTACCACTTTTTATGATGTCATTATGACATCATGCCTATGTAATAAAATTATTTCCTTTCCTTTTCTTTTCTTTTCTTTTTCCTAATTCTATACATAAATTTCACAATTTAATTTATTTTATGTGTTTTAATCTCTCTCATTTTAATTGACATTTAGGTCAAATTCAATTCTGGGGTTGAAATGATTAAAATGCCCTTCATTAAGCTTATCGGGTTATTTTTGGTCTGCACCGATTAATAAATTTTCTTGAATTTTTTTTGACATTTTTAATGTCATTTTTACCTCAATAAACCTTTAATTTAGTTCCAAAAATTATTTCCTAGGGTTCCTCGCGTGTCAAGGATCGGCAACTGTCTTCGCAGTCGCTTCTCGGTATGGTCACCCATCGCCGTGACTCTGGCTCGTTTAAGTTATTTATAATTCATTTCTTTTATTTTTTCTCAATTTTTCTTGGTCTTAATTTAATCAATTTATGCCTACTCACTCTAGTTCGAGTGTAGTTCTAAACATCCTAGCTGTTCAAACAGACGTTAGTCGTCAGAACAGTAGAATGTTATGCACTACCTAAAGTAAGGGCATTACAACCCATTAAGCTAGAGTTCAAATCCTTGAGAATGATGTTAGAAGCTAAGACCATCAGAAAATAAGTGGGCCTAGAAGAGATATGAAGAAATAGCTTTGATTGATGAAATGTTACACACTACTTCCCTGTAAGATGCAACATGATCCCGTAGTACACCTAATGAATTACTGTACTTCGCCTACCGATAACCCATTAGATATACTATAAGGGATTTTAAAACAATTTTCGTGAAATTTAAATCATCGGTTAAAATTTGGTGTTATAAATTTTTTTTTTTTCAGAATTTCGGCAATGTGCCGGCTGTATTTTGAGAAAACAGTTCTTCAATCCTGCAAAAGAAAATGCTCCCAATATGTTTTCTCAAATACAACTTCAATAACTTCATTTCAATTCACAATTCAATTCTCAATAAACAATCAATCTATTTTCAAACTACTCTCATCATAAAGAAACAGTTCATTGATTACAAGACTCAAAATTTATAATACAAAACTATTCAAGTAAATGAAATCTCAACTTTATATTTACAATAATTTACATTTAATTACATACCAAAATATTTTACAAGAGTTTTTATACAACTGCTCAAATAATTTACATACATATTATTACATGCATACATCAAAACCTATGTACATGGGTATACCTATGATATACCTGAAGCTGATCTGAATATGTCTTCAAAGAAACTTATTCACTGCTCTATGCTCTTTTTACCTTCGACAGCATACAAAGCTATCGCTGAGTGGTGAACTCAGTGGTGCACAACTATAATTTAAAACATAGTACAACATACATTAAAAAAATTTATAGTAAATAGTTTGGAAATCTGAATACTCATCAAATTCCAAAACTTAAAATATTCATTGCCAATAATGTAAATCATTTGTATAAATGACTTTGATCACAAAATTCAATTTATCAAATCATGACTAACCATTTAAGTAATTCCAACAAAATCAATTATACATAAACCATAATTGAAATCACAATTCTTTACCATTCAAAAGCCATTCTGTATCTCAAAAATCATTATGTATCTCAAAAATCAATCTTTATCTCACTAACTATGCAAGACTAATCCGAAAGGGCCATATTCGATGTGATTCTAACTCCCTATGGTCGGGGAGGTCGAATCAGATTCTAACTCCCTATGGTCGGGGAGGTCGAATCATCGTGCACAGTACCATCACAATAATGAATCTTCCACAAGGGCCATAACGATAAAATAAACTTAGATCTAACCTCAAATCAGAGGAAAATCTAAGTCTGTGCACGTACCATGGTAATCAAAACACAACTAACTCCATTGTCTTCTCAACAAATGAGAGAGACGGGTAATAACCTAGTCAAGCATCTATAGTGAGATATAAAACAATATCACAATTCTTTTAGTGAGCATAAATCACAATATAATTCGATTCAAAGTCAATTCTAATATCCAATAATTTTTATGCTCATCACAATTCAAATCATAAATTTGCATTTTTCTATGAAAATTACCATCATAATTCAAAACATGTTCTATCACAATTTTCCAAAACATAATTTATTCAATCCATAACAATGCTTAATACTTGTGGAAATACCATTTCAAAAAGCTAAATTCATACATACTATAACAATTTCAATAATCCTTGAATTAAATCCAATGCTTATTAAACATAATACATAAGAAAAGTATGACATTTAATCATATGAAATATTCAAACAAAATCAGTTAAAAACTAGTTGTGCACAAACCTCTGATAACTCTCTCTTGGTCTTGACTTAGTGTTTCCTTCCCTTTCCCTGAGTCTTTGCTAACTGAGAAACACAATTTGAAGTGTTTCAGTACTTAATTAAACTGTCTCTAACGATAATGTTTGATAAATAATTCACTGAATGCTATTATTTGCTTAATCAACTTAATATATCGACCCTTGATGCGTTTTAGGTAAATTCGGTTTTAATGTCACTAATATATCACATTCAATAGTCTTTTAGGGTTGGTACATGTTACCAAATTCATTTCCATGTATCTTGCATTTTCTTGCAATTTGCTGGATTCCGGGATATTAGTTTGACCTAGCCGGACGACCTAGTTCCCTCGGTTTTTGGGTTTAGGTCTAAACTACAAACTTGTAGATCTATGTCTTATGGAACGGGGGGAAAAATTTCAGGTCATTCTGAGTTATGTAGACCAAGTTATGGTCATTTTACTATTGCTAGTCAAATTGCACCAAAATTGGTCATTTTAGGTCACTTTAGGTCATTTTAGGTTCGGCCAATTTTTGGACCCGAAATTGTGCAAGCTGTTTGACTTGCTTATGGTCATTTCTGGACTTTGGTGTCTTCATAAGACTTGTAGATATGGGTCTTAACTATTCATGGTTAAAATTTCAGGTCAATTGGACCTGTTTTGAGTGAGTTATGGCCTAAACACTAACTGCTACCCAAATGGTCAATTTTCAGGCCTTATTTGCACTTAATCCAGATTTGGTTATTTTTCAAGCTACCTTGCAAGCAGAATTTTGGTATGTTTCCTTCATGAAAGTTGGCACATTTTGTGCCTAGTTTCACCTCCAATTGGTGTCATACCAATTGGAGTCACACACTTAAAGTTATAGGCCTAAAACTCAAACTGCCTTATTGAAATTCTTGCATACACATCAAGCATCACTTTTAACACTCACCAAACTTAACCTTCAAACCAATTCTGGTTGTACCACAACCTAAACATAATTTATAACATATTATAGGTCATTTTGGCAGCTTACAATTACATTTAATGTGCACCAACAAGTGCAGAATTTCTCCAACTTAATTTACAATAATTCAATCACCAATTCATGCTCATTTACATGTCCCACTTTACACCACCAAACATACACTCAAACTGCCATAACAACCAACACATTTCAATACCATTATTTCATAAACCAAGCATGAATTCCAGCATTCCTCAAGAATTAATAAACTGCCACAATGGTATATTTACATTCCATTAATTTCCAAGCTTTAAATTTCATTTCACATTTACATATACCAAGTATACATCACCCAAACAATTTCCTACACAATATACATTTAATCAATCATTTAATTCACCATTTACAAGCACAATTAAACTGCCTTCAAGGTGTTTCCATGGCTGCCAAAAGTACACATTCACATTCAACATCAAACCTCAAAAATTTCTTCATAAATCAAACACCCATAACATCCTTACAAACTTTAACAAAGCAAGGATGAAGGAAATGGACATATACCTCAAGTGGAGCTTGTCAAACCTCTTCAAATCTCTCCCTTTTTGCTCCCAAAATACTGCCCAAGCTGTGTACTCAAACTTTAATGAAGGAGACTTGAAGAAATTGTGGCTTGATCTTGAGTGGATGAAGCTCCACACATGGATGGCAATGGAGGTTTTGGGAGCTCTTCATCTACGGCAATGGAGATTTCTAAAGTTGAAGATGATGTTTTAGTGGAGCAATCTGCCCACTTAATACATTTTAAATTCCTTAGTGGTCCACTCACATGAAATCAATCTTATTTTATGTTTAAAATGTGTTAATTACCTAAATTGAACCCCATTTTTGCTATTTATATTAGGTACCCCTAAATTAATTTTTCATTATATTTTCCAAGTGTAATATTATTTATTTTTAATGGACATTTAGGTCAACAGACAATTCGAGATGTCAAATGACCACAATGCCCCTGTTCGGTTTGTATTCCCGATTTTTCGGTAACACCGGGTTTTGTCCGTTTTTCGATTTCTCACTTTTCTTTGTACTAATTATTTAATTTTAATTTAATATTTCTAATGATATTTATACTTCAATAGGGGTCTATTTAAGTCCTAAAAATATTTTCCAGGGTTCCCCGTAGTCTAGGGCTAGTCAACGGTCCACGCCGTGACTTCCCAGTGCGGTTACCTATCGCTAGGGTTCTCGGCTCGCTTAACTTGGTTGCATTTCTTTACTATTATTTTTCCTTTGTTTTTCTTGTATTTTCTTTTCTTGTATTTCATTATTTAATGTCTCCTCACTCATATCGAAGTGTAGTTCTAGGCATCCTAGTTGTCCGCACAACACTGGTCACCGGAACAGTAGAACGCATTACCGAACATAGGGGTGTTACAATTCTCCCCACCTTAAAATAAATTTCGTCCACGAAATTTTACCCAATAGTCATCTTACAATAGTCATACGTTTATTTTTTTCCTTTTTATACGATCGTATAATCTTCTTTTCCACAAATTTGTATAAGACTTTTAACAATCTAATACAACGTTTAATTTGTTTGTATGTCATCAATCTTCTCTTACTATTGTCCTGTCTAATATTTAGATTCATGTTCCTTCTTGAATGAACCTTGAGGTCATGTTAGAATCATTTATCTTGTCATTGGTCCCCTGACCATTCTAGTCCATAGTCTTCCTCACATTCATAACATTTCTTTGTTATATTTGAACCAATTGTTCGAATTTTTTTTTTCATAACTCTATTTATCTGTCAATATTCTATAACTTACTTCCTTTTGTACTGAACTATAACCTTTGGATATTCTAACCTTTGAGTTTTAGATCCCTAAATAGGATTTTCAAACTTATTTCTAACAATTAAATTCTGTCCTGGCATAACTATACCAAAACAGATGCCGTTGGTAACTATTCTTATCTAGGTATACTATCGGGTAGTACGTAGCTCTACATAATAATCTCAAGTCAGTACTGTAATCTGCAGCTTACAATATAAACATCAAGAACATTGCATAGTTACTACGATACATCCCAATAGATCAAACTTTCCTATCTTTTATCCTTTTCGAATTCACCGATACCTGAAACTTATTCTGATTACAATATCCATTAACAATTAACAACAGGAACATTTCTGCCTTCATCTAGAACAATTCTATTACCGCATCTTACTTTTACGTCCTCTTGCCTTACATTAAGTAGGCTTGCCATTTAGCTTTATGATTTATGGTGTGTTAGAAAATACTTTTCGCCGATAAACTCTTCCAAAACTAATTTCACTTATTATCACAATCCTTATCTTAAGGATTAATCACTAATGCATCAAAATTTATTCCCCTATAAAGGAATAACAACAGAACATATAGTTCTAACTCTAACATAAAAGTATGCAGACCCTAGGTTAAACAATACATAAACGAAGAGTGCCATCCTTCTTCTTAACAAACAATACTGGCGCTCCCCATGGTGACACACTAGGGCGGATAAAGCCCTTTTCAAGTAGTTCTTGCAACTGTACCTTAAACTCCTTCAACTCTGCAGGTGCCATTCTGTATGGTTTTATGGAGATTGGATCCACACTAGGCATAACATTAATTTCAAACTACACCTCTCTTTCCAGAGGTAATCCTGGCAATTCATCAGGAAACATGTTTGGAAAGTCATATACTGTAGGGATATCCCTCAATGCTGGACTCCCCACTTGGGTGTCTACCACATGTGCCAAGTATGCTTCACGCCCCTTGCTGATCATTTTCTGGCTAGTGCAGCCAAAATAATGTTTGATGGCAATAGCTGCCTCTTCCCATGTATTACCACATCACTGTACTGAGGGAGACCGAAAGTGGTTGTCTTCAGCCTATAGTCAATCATGGCATGATGCCTAGCTAACCAATCCATGCCCAAGATGATATCATAATCTCTGAAGGGCATTTCAATGAAATCAGATAGAAAAGTGTGTCCTTGGATCACCAAAGGACAATCTCTATACATTCTATTAACCCTGACCTCCTGTCCTAGCGGACTTGTTACTAGCACCTCAAAGTCCATTTTTGTACATGGAATAGCAATGCAATCAATGATGCTAGCACTCACATAAGAATGGGTAGAACCCAGATCAAATAACACAAATACATCTTAGTTAAAAGTTGAGAAGGTACCAGCCACAACATCAGATGTCTCGACTTCTTCCCTCTGTCTCGTTGCGTAGACTCTAACCGGAGCACTGTCTTGCTCTGATTGTTTCACTGTGCCTTGGCTGCCTGCTGGGCTACCTCTACCCCTGCCTCTACCTCTGCTAGGTGGTTGTGAACTTCTGGTGATAGGGCTCTGAACTGACCCTTCTGCAGTAGTAGGAGGTGGTCCAACTCTATGACTACTGGTGCAGTCCTTGGCAAAGTGTCCTGTGCCTCCACAGTTATAATATAGCATATCCCACCATGATATCTTCCACAAGCTTCACATTGACGAGAAGGGTAGGAACTTCTAGTTGTTCGACGACTGGACCATGGTGGTTTCTGCCTTGATGATCCACCTCTGTTATATCCCTGAGCTCGGGGCTCCTCAATTTCTTTTCTCTTTCTCAAATTACTGCTTGAGCTCTGACCCATAGGTTTCTCCCTCTTCTCTATTTCATGTTGCCCTTGTGGGGGTTGGGTCTGTACTTGGGTTTGGGCTGACAGATTATCAGCCATTTGTTGAAAGAAAGTGGCCATTTGCTGGGCCATTTGTGCAGTAATTTGTACCAAGAAACTGCAGTCAAAGCCTTCAACATTTTGTGGAGCTGGGGCCTCAACTTGTTCTTCTGCCATCACAGACTGTTCTATTGTCTCATTCTTCTCTTCCATATCTTTTCATAAGATTTTCTATTCCTGTATAACCAAAATAAGGAGATTCCTCTCCATTAGTTCATATTTATGATGTAAATGTACTATATGTATCAAACATTTGAGCAGTTGTAGTTACCGACAAAAAGATTTCAAATTCACAGTTCGAAATTCACTTTAAAGCCATTGCTCTGATACCACAAAACATGTCACACCCTACTCCCCTGTAAGATGCAACATGATCCCGTAGTACACCTAATGAATTACTGTACTTCGCCTGCCGATAACCCATTAGATATACTACAAGGGAATTTAAAACAATTTTCATGAAATTTAAATCATCGGTTAAAATCTGGTGTTATAATTTTTTTTTTTTTTCAGAATTTCGGCAATGTGCCGGCTGTATTTTGAGAAAACAGTTCTTCAATCCTGCAAAAGAAAATGCTCCCAATATGTTTTCTCAAATACAACTTCAATAACTTCATTTCAATTCACAATTCAATTCTCAATAAACAATCAATTTATTTTCAAACTACTCTCATCATAAAGAAACAGTTCATTGATTACAAGACTCAAAATTTATAATACAAAACTATTTAAGTAAATGAAATCTCAACTTTATATTTACAATAATTTACATTTAATTACATACCAAAATATTTTACAAGAGTTTTTATAAAACTGCTCAAATAATTTACATACATATTATTACATGCATACATCAAAACCTATGTACATGGGTATACCTATGATATACCTGGAGCTGATCTGAATATGTCTTCAAAGAAACTTATTCACTGCTCTATGCTCTTTTTACCTGCGACAGCATACAAAGCTATCGCTGAGTGGTGAACTCAGTGGTGCACAACTATAATTTAAAACATAGTACAACATACATTGACAAAATTTATAGTAAATAATTTGGAAATCTGAATACTCATCATATTCCAAAACTCAAAATATTCATTGCCAATAATGTAAATCATTTGTATAAATGACTTTGATCACAAAATTCAATTTACCAAATCATGACTAACCATTTAAGTAATTCCAACAAAATCAATTATACATAAACCATAATTGAAATCACAATTCTTTACCATTCAAAAGCCATTCTGTATCTCAAAAATCATTATGTATCTCAAAAATCAATCTTTATCTCACTAACTATGCAAGACTAATCCGAAAGGGCCATATTCGATGTGATTCTAACTCCCTATGGTCGGGGAGGTCGAATCAGATTCTAACTCCCTATGGTCGGGGAGGTCGAATCATCGTGCACAGTACCATCACAATAATGAATCTTCCGCAAGGGCCATAACGATAAAATAAACTTAGATCTAACCTCAAATCAGAGGAAAATCTAAGCCTGTGCACGTACCATGGTAATCAAAACACAACTAACTCCATTGTCTTCTCAACAAATGAGAGAGACGGGTAATAACCTAGTCAAGCATCTATAGTGAGATATAAAACAATATCACAATCCTTTTAGTGAGCATAAATCACAATATAATTCGATTCAAAGTCAATTCTAATATCCAATAATTTTTATGCTCATCACAATTCAAATCATAAATTTGCATTTTTCTATGAAAATTACCATCATAATTCAAAACATGTTCTATCACAATTTTCCAAAACATAATTTATTCAATCCATAACAATGCTTAATACTTGTGGAAATACCATTTCAAAAAGCTAATTTCATACATACAATAACAATTTCAATAATCCTTGAATTAAATCCAATGCTTATTAAATATAATACATAAGAAAAGTATGTCATTTAATCATATGAAATATTCAAACAAAATCAGTTAAAAACTAGTTGTGCACAAACCTCTGATAACTGTCTCTTGGTCTTGACTCAGTGTTTCCTTCCCTTTCCCTGAGTCTTTGCTAACTGAGAAACACAATTTGAAGTGTTTCAGTACTTAATTAAACTGTCTCTAACGATAATGTTTGATAAATAATTCACTGAATGCTATTATTTGCTTAATCAACTTAATATATCGACCCTTGATGCGTTTTAGGTAAATTCGGTTTTAATGTCACTAATATGTCACATTCAATAGTCTTTTAAGGTTGGTACATATTACCAAATTCATTTCCATGTATCTTGCATTTTCTTGCAATTTGCTAGATTCTGGGATACTAGTTTGACCTAGCCGGACGACCTAGTTCCCTCGGTTTTCGGGTTTCGATCTAAACTACAAACTTGTAGATCTATGTCTTATGGAACGCGGGGCAAAATTTGAGGTCATTCTGAGTTATGTAAACCAAGTTATGGTCATTTTACTATTGCTAGTCAAATTGCACCAAAATTGGTCATTTTAGGTCACTTTAGGTCATTTTAGGTTCGGCCAGTTTTTGGACCCGAACTTGTGCAAGCTGTTTGACTTGCTTGTGGTCATTTCTAGGCTTTGGTGTCTCCATAAGACTTGTAGATATGGGTCTTAACTATTCATGGTTAAAATTTCAGGTCGATTGGACCTGTTGTGAGTGATTTATGGCCTAAACACTAACTGCTGCCCAAATGGTCAATTTTCAGGCCTTATTTGCACTTAATCCGGATTTGGTCATTTTTCAAGCTACCTTGCAAGCAGAATTTTTGTATGTTTCCTTCATGAAAGTTGGCACATTTTGTGCCTAGTTTCACCTCCAATTGGTGTCATACTAATTGGAGTCACACACTTAAAGTTATAGGCCTAAAACTCAAACTGCCTTATTGAAATTCTTGCATACACATCAAGCATCACTTTTAACACTCACCAAACTTAACCTTCAAACCAATTCTGGTTGTACCACAACCTAAACATAATTTATAACATATTATAGGTCATTTTGGCAGCTTACAATTACATTCAATGTGCACCAACAAGTGCAGAATTTCTCCAACTCAATTTACAACAATTCAATCACCAATTCATGCTCATTTACATGTCCCACTTTACACCACCAAACATACACTCAAACTGCCATAACAACCAACACATTTCAATACCATTATTTCATAAACCAAGCATGAATTCTAGCATTCCTCAAGAATTAACAAACTGCCACAATGGTACATTTACATTCCATTAATTTCCAAGCTTTAAATTTCATTTCACATAAATATACCAAGTATACATCACCCAAACAATTTCCTACACAATATACATTTAATCAATCATTTAATTCACCATTTACAAGCACAATGAAACTGCCTTCAAGGTGTTTCCATGGCTACCAAAAGTACACATTCACATTCAACATCAAACCTCAAAAATTTCTTCATAAATCAAACACCCATAACATCCTTACAAACTTTAACAAAGCAAGGATGAAGGAAATGGACATATACCTCAAGTGGAGCTTGTCAAACCTCTTCAAATCTCTCCCTTTTTGCTCCCAAAATACTGCCCAAGTTGTGTACTCAAACTTTAATGAAGGAGACTTGAAGAAATTATGGCTTGATCTTGAGTGGATGAAGCTCCACACATGGATGGCAATGGAGGTTTTGGGAGCTCTTCATCTACGGAAATGGAGATTTATAAAGTTGAAGATGATGTTTTAGTGGAGCAATCTGCCCACTTAATACATTTTAAATTCCTTAGTGGTCCACTCACATGAAATCAATCTTATTTTATGTTTAAAATGTGTTAATTACCTAAATTGAACCCCATTTTTGCTATTTATATTAGGTACCCCTAAATTAATTTTTCATTATATTTTCCAAGTGTAATATTATTTATTTTTAATGGACATTTAGGTCAAAAGAAAATTCAGGATGTCAAATGACCACAATGCCCCTGTTCGGTTTGTATTCCCGATTTTTCGGTAACGCCGGATTTTGTCCGTTTTTCGATTTCTCACTTTTCTTTGTACTAATTATTTAATTTTCATTTAATATTTCTAATGATATTTATACTTCAATAGGGGTCTATTTAAGTCCTAAAAATATTTTCCAGGGTTCCCGCATGATCAGTGTAACACCCTAAGTTCGGTAGTGCGTTCATTGCTCGGTGACTGGTCAGTCCTGGACAGCTAGGATGCCTAGAACCACACCTTGTTATGAGAGAGGAGACATAAATAATGAAATACAAAAAAAGAAAATACAAGAAAAACAAAGGAAAAATCATAGCAAAGAAATGTAACCGAATAAGTGAGCCGGGAAACCTAGCGATGGTGATCAGACTGAAGTCACGGAGTGGACCGTTGACTAGCTCCTCGATCATGGGAACCCTGGAAAACATTTTTAAGACTTAAATAGACCCTTATTGAAGAATAAATATCATTAGAAAGATCAAAGAAAAATTAAATAATTAGTACAAAGAAAAGTGAGAAATCGAAAACAGACAAAATACGATTGTTACAGAAAATTGGGAATGCCACCGAGCAGGGCATTATGGTCATTTGACATCCCGAATTGTCTTTTGACCTAAATTTCCATTAAAAATAAATAATATTACACTTAGAAAATGAAATGAAAAATTTGTTTAGTGGTACCTAAAATAAATAGCCAAAAATGGAGTGGAAATGGTGTAAATAACACATTAAACTTATAATATGGTTAAATAATGTGAGTGGGCCACTAAAGGAATAAACTAAAGACATAGTGGGGCAGGTGTACATCCATTATCCAAGGCAGAAACTTCATCTTCTCCATTGTACCAAAGTTGCCGTGAATGAAGGGAGAGGAAACTCCATGGACATTTTCATGCAAGCTTGATCCATCCCTCCATTTCAACTCCATTCACTTGGGTTCCTTCATGAAACTTTGTCTACTCATCACAAGGAAGAGTTTGATACTAAATTTGAGAAGTTTAAGCAAGGTTTAACAAGCTCCAAGCATAAGGTAAGTCCATAATTTTGAAGATAGCTTTGTTAAGTTTTGTGTGCATGTTATGGGTGTTGGTTTTGTGAAGGAAAATTTTGAGTTTGAAGAGTTATTGTTGTTTTCATTTTGGACAGCCATGGAGTCACGTTTTTGATGAGATATTTATGCATATAATTGATGAGAAATAATGTTGATCATGGTGATTTAATATCCTAGAGGATTATTTCACATATATATGGTGATTTATGCACTTGGATGGGAATTGGTAAATTGTAGGGCACTTTGATGTTGAAGAAGGTTTTCGCAGCTTGGGGACCCTTGAATAATTGTATGTATTGATGGAAGTATTGGCAGAATGTTGACATAGAAGAATTGATGAATGTGTATGTAAATTAGTAGTGGAAATTATATGTAATGATTAGGTGTAATTATGTACATATATTGCTAAATTTGGACTTTGTGGTTTAGGGTTGTAATTGATGTATTGAGAATGTTTGTATTCTGTCCAAATTGACCATAGTAAGAAGTGATAAATGAATATGGAATGGTATAACATCAGAATTGGGTATGGGGATTTAAGGTAGAGCAAGTTAAATGTGTGTTTGAATTGGGGTTTGAAAGACACATAGAGGACAGTGTGCAAATAGACCTATAACTTTAAATGTGTAACCTCAATTGGTATGAGACCAATTGGAGGTGAAACTAGGCACAAAATGTGCCAACTTTCATTGAGAGAACATACCAAAATTCTGCTTGCAAGGTGATGTGAAAAATGACCAATTCGGATTAGGTACACTTGAGACCTAAAAACTGACCATTTGGGCAGCAGTGAGTGTTTAGGCCATAACTCACTCAAAACAGGTCCAATTGACCTGAAATTTTAACCATGAATAGTTAAGACCCATACCTACAAGTCTTATGAAGATACCAAAGCCCAGAAATGACCATAAGCAAGTCAAAAAGCTTGCACAAGTTCGGGTCCAAAAACTGGCCGAACCAGAGTTGACCAAATTGACCAAAAATTGACCTAAATTGATACCATTTGACCAGCAATAGTGTAATGACCATAACTTGGTCTACTTAACTCGGATTGACCTAAAATTTTGCCCCGCGTGCAATAAGACATAGATCTACAAGTTTGTAGTTTTGACCAAAGCCCGAAAACCGAGGGAACTAGGCCGTCCGGCTAGGTCAAACCAGTATCCCGAAATCCAGCAAGTTGCATTAAAATGCACTAAACAAGGAAACGAGTTTGGCAAAACATACCAAACCTAAAACCCTATCGAATGTGACATATTAACGACACTAAAACCTAATTTACCTAAAACGCAACGAGGGTCGGTATATTAGGTGATTAAGTGAATAATTGAGTTCAGTGCATTATTTACTAAACACCATCGTTAGAGGCAAATTAAATTAGCACTGAAACACTTCAAATTGTGTTTCTCAGTTAACAAGGACTCAGCAAAAGGGAAAGAAATACTGAGTCAAAACCAGGAGACAAATATCAGAGGTTTGTGCACAACGGCTATTTCTTTTGAAATTTTCAATTGAAATGAATTATGACTATTTGTATATTATTGTTTTAAATTGTGTTTGTGCACAACAACTGTTTCTTTTGAATTATTTTCAATGGAAATAAATATTGACTATTTGCATATCATTGTTTTAAATTGTGGAAATGTGTTTGGTGGACACTTATTGATTGAAAAACATTGTGAATGGTTTGAAACTGTGAAAAATTGTTTGAATGGTATTTGATGGATACTTATTGATTGAAAAGCACTGTAAATGGTTTTTGTGGAAATTGAAGTGAATTACGAATTGTGTTGCCATTTTGTGAATGAAATTATAACTTTGGAAATTTATTGGATTCTTACTGATCATTTGAATAAAATGTTTGGAATTGTTTTGACTCACAATTGGCATGACACTGATAATATGTTCCTCCTCCATTAATGGGGTGAGTGTGATTATTCCTCCCTCTTTGACTTATTAGTCTGGGGTGAGTATGATTATGTTCCTCCCTCTTTGACTTCCCAGTCTGAGGTGAGTATGGATGAGTTCTCATTAGATAGCTAGCTTCCTCCCTCATTGATTTCGATTATTGGGGTGAGTATGTCTTGTCGTGGTGTACAACACGGCATATATGGAAAAATTGTGTCATGACTTAAATTGTGATATTGATTGGCAACACTGTATTCTCCAGTTATTTGATCGAATGGTGTTATTGATTTGCAAAACGATATTATTCAATTATTTGATCGAATTGTGTTATTGATTTGCAAAACGATATTATTCAGTTATTTGATCAAATTGTGTCATTGATTGGAAAAAAACTGTGTTATTCAGTAATTTGATCAAATTGTGTATGAATTGGCAATACGGTATTCTTAAGCTATTTGACTAAATTGTGTTATTATGAATTTTGATAATTTGTGAATTGGAGTTTAAATTCCTTATGACATTCATTGTCTTGAAATCAACTATGGTTTTAAGTATCCACTAATGATATGATTTATGAATTGTGATTTAAAATTGTATTTGGTTAATGTTGTGCACCACTGAGACATTGTCTCAGCGATAGCTTTTTATTGCTGTCGCAGGTAGAGAGATAGACAGGGCAGCAGACTAGGCTGCTAGTACCGCCAGCGAGAGATTTTGGGTATAGTGAGTATACCATATGTGGCATTTTGTATTGTAATGTATATTCACTGTATGTATATTTTGTTCTTGGTTTTGAGCAGTTGTAAATTTAAGTTGTACAATAAAGTTGTAAAATAATTATGAGTTATTTGGCTTGTAAAAATTGTGATATATCTATTTATCTTAGTCTTAGAAAATCAATAAAGATTTGACTTGAGAAATGTGTTGTGTTGATAAAAATGTTGGAGTTGAGATTTGAAAATATATTGAAGTGCTTTTTACAGGTTTTCTGAAGAACTGTTTTGTCCAAAATACAAATGGCACCTTGCCAAAATTTTTACAGATATTCCAAATAAATCAAATGAGTTAGTTGTTTCACTTCAGTTCACCAAAGTCTTTCACACCTGTAAATAGTGCTCACCACTGTAAAAGAAGAAAAGTTTTTAAAATCCCTTGTAGTGTATTTAATGGATTATCAGTAGACGGAGTTGGTAATTCATTAGGTATACTACGGGATCATGTTATGCCTTACAGAGGGGTAGGGTGTGACATGTTTTAGTGGTATCAGAGCAATGGTTTTAAAGTGAATTTCGAACTGTGAATTTGAAATCTTTATGTCGGTAACTACAACTGCTCAAATGTTTGATACATACAGTACATTACATTATAAATATGCACTAACGGGAGGAAATCTCCTTGTATTATTGTACAGGAGGTCAGGGAAATAAATTTTGATGCATTAGTGACTAGTCCTTTAGGATAAGGATTGTGATAACAAGTGAAATTAGTTTTGGAAGAGTTTATCGGCGAAAAGTATTTGCTGACACACCATAAAATTATAAGCTAATTGGCGAGCCTACTTAATGTAAGGCAAGAGGACGTAAATGTAAGATGCAGTAATGGAATTGCTCTAGATGAGGGCAAGGAGGTTACTGTTAGAAATTGCTAATGGATATTGTAATCAGAATAAGATTCGAATATCAGTGAATTCAAAAAGAATAAAAGATAACAAAGTTTGATCTATTGGGATGTATCGTAGTAACTATGCAATGTTCTTGATGTTTATACTGTAGTCGCAGACATCTGATCGACTTGAGATTATTGTGTAGAGCTACGTACTACCCGATAGTACACCTAGATAAGAATAGTTGCCAACGGCATCTGTTTTGGTATAGTTATGCCATGACAGAATTTAATTGTTAGAAATAAGTTTGAAAATCCTACTTAGGGATCTAAAACTCAAAAGTTAAAATATCGAAAGGTTATAGTTCAGTACAAAAGGAAGTAAGTTATAGAATATTGACAGATAAAAAGAGTTATGAAAGTAGAGAATTGAACAGTTGATTCATGTGTAACAAAGAAATATTACAAATGTGAGGAAGACTATGGACTAGAATGGTCAGAGGACCAATGACTGATGAATGATTCTAACATGACCTCAAGGGTCATTCAAGGAGCAACGTGAACCAAAATATTAGACAGCATAATAGTAAGAGGAGATTGGTGTTATCCAAACAAATTAAACATTGTATTAGATTGTTAAAAGTCTTACGATCATATAGAAAGGAGAAATAAACGTATGACTATTGTAAGATGGCTACTGGGTAAAAATTTCGTGGACGAAATTTATTTAAGGGGGGAGAATTGTAACACCCCTAAGTTCGGTAGTGCGTTCTGCTCGGTGACTGTCTTTGTCCGGACAGCTAGGATGCCTAGAACCACCCCGTGTTATGAGAGAGGAGACATAAATAATGAAATACCGAAAAAGACAATACAAGAAAAACAAAGGAAAAATCATAGCAAAGAAATGTAACCGAATAAGTGAGCTGAAACCTAGCGATGGGTGATCAGACCGAAGTCACGAGTGGACCGTTGACTAGCTCGGATCATGGGAACCCCGGAAAACATTTTAAGACTTAAATATACCCTTATTGAAGAATAAATATCATTAGAAAGATCAAAGAAAAATTAAATAATTAGTACAAAGAAAAGTGAGAAATCGAAAAACCGACAAAATACGGTGTTACCGAAAAATTGGGAATGCCACCCGAACAGGGGCATTATGGTCATTTGACATCCCGAATTGTCTTTTGACCTAAATTTCCATTAAAAATAAATAATATTACACTTAGAAAATGAAATGAAAATTTGTTTAGTGGTACCTAAAATAAATAGCCAAAAATGGAGTGGAAATGGTGTAAATAACACATTAAACTTATAATATGGTTAAATAATGTGAGTGGGCCACTAAAGGAATAAACTAAAGACATAGTGGGGCAGGTGTACATCCATTATCCAAGGCAGAAACTTCATCTTCTCCATTGTACCAAAGTTGCCGTGAATGAAGGGAGAGGAAACTCCATGGACATTTTCATGCAAGCTTGATCCATCCCTCCATTTCAACTCCATTCACTTGGGTTCCTTCATGAAACTTTGTCTACTCATCACAAGGAAGAGTTTGATACTAAATTTGAGAAGTTTAAGCAAGGTTTAACAAGCTCCAAGCATAAGGTAAGTCCATAATTTTGAAGATAGCTTTGTTAAGTTTTGTGTGCATGTTATGGGTGTTGGTTTTGTGAAGGAAAATTTTGAGTTTGAAGAGTTATTGTTGTTTTCATTTTGGACAGCCATGGAGTCACGTTTTTGATGAGATATTTATGCATATAATTGATGAGAAATAATGTTGATCATGGTGATTTAATATCCTAGAGGATTATTTCACATATATATGGTGATTTATGCACTTGGATGGGAATTGGTAAATTGTAGGGCACTTTGATGTTGAAGAAGGTTTTCGCAGCTTGGGGACCCTTGAATAATTGTATGTATTGATGGAAGTATTGGCAGAATGTTGACATAGAAGAATTGATGAATGTGTATGTAAATTAGTAGTGGAAATTATATGTAATGATTAGGTGTAATTATGTACATATATTGCTAAATTTGGACTTTGTGGTTTAGGGTTGTAATTGATGTATTGAGAATGTTTGTATTCTGTCCAAATTGACCATAGTAAGAAGTGATAAATGAATATGGAATGGTATAACATCAGAATTGGGTATGGGGATTTAAGGTAGAGCAAGTTAAATGTGTGTTTGAATTGGGGTTTGAAAGACACATAGAGGACAGTGTGCAAATAGACCTATAACTTTAAATGTGTAACCTCAATTGGTATGAGACCAATTGGAGGTGAAACTAGGCACAAAATGTGCCAACTTTCATTGAGAGAACATACCAAAATTCTGCTTGCAAGGTGATGTGAAAAATGACCAATTCGGATTAGGTACACTTGAGACCTAAAAACTGACCATTTGGGCAGCAGTGAGTGTTTAGGCCATAACTCACTCAAAACAGGTCCAATTGACCTGAAATTTTAACCATGAATAGTTAAGACCCATACCTACAAGTCTTATGAAGATACCAAAGCCCAGAAATGACCATAAGCAAGTCAAAAAGCTTGCACAAGTTCGGGTCCAAAAACTGGCCGAACCAGAGTTGACCAAATTGACCAAAAATTGACCTAAATTGATACCATTTGACCAGCAATAGTGTAATGACCATAACTTGGTCTACTTAACTCGGATTGACCTAAAATTTTGCCTCGCGTGCAATAAGACATAGATCTACAAGTTTGTAGTTTTGAACAAAGCCCGAAAACCGAGGGAACTAGGCCGTCCGGCTAGGTCAAACCAGTATCCCGAAATCCAGCAAGTTGCATTAAAATGCACTAAACAAGGAAACGAGTTTGGCAAAACGTACCAAACCTAAAACCCTATCGAATGTGACATATTAACGACACTAAAACCTAATTTACCTAAAACGCAACGAGGGTCGGTATATTAGGTGATTAAGTGAATAATTGAGTTCAGTGCATTATTTACTAAACACCATCGTTAGAGGCAAATTAAATTAGCACTGAAACACTTCAAATTGTGTTTCTCAGTTAACAAGGACTCAGCAAAAGGGAAAGAAATACTGAGTCAAAACCAGGAGACAAATATCAGAGGTTTGTGCACAACGGCTATTTCTTTTGAAATTTTCAATTGAAATGAATTATGACTATTTGTATATTATTGTTTTAAATTGTGTTTGTGCACAACAATCAAGCTTTCTTTTGAATTATTTTCAATGGAAATAAATATTGACTATTTGCATATCATTGTTTTAAATTGTGGAAATGTGTTTGGTGGAAAATTATTGATAGAAAAACATTGTGAATGTTTTGAAATTTGATAAATTGTTTGAATTGTATTTGATGGATACTTATTGATTGAAAAGCAATCAGAAATGGTTTTGTGGAAATTGAAGTGAATTACGAATTGTGTTGCCATTTTGTGAATGAAATTATAACTTTGGAAATTTATTGGATTCTTACGGATCATTTGAATAAAATGTTTGGAATTGTTTTTACTCACAATTGGCATGACACCGATAATATGTTCCTCCTCCATTAATGGGTTGAGTGTGATTATTACTCCCTCTTTGACTTATTAGTCTGGTGTGAGTATGATTATGTTCCTCCCTCTTTGACTTCCCCACCGAGGTGAGTATGGATGAGTTCTCATTAGATAGCTAGCTCCCTCCTCATTGATTTCGATTATTGGGGTGAGTATGTCTTGTCGTGGTGTACAACAAGTCATATATGGAAAATTTTTGTCATTACTTAAATTGTGTTAGTGATTGTCATCAGTGTTTTCTCCAGTTATTTTTTCTAATGGTGTTATTGATTTGCTATACGATATTATTCTATTATTTGATCGAATTGTGTTATTGATTTGCAAAACGATATTATTCAGATTATTTGATCAAATTGTGTCATTGATTGGAAAAATCATGTTATTCAAGAATTTGATCAAATTGTGTATGAATTGGCAATACGGTATTCTTAAGCTATTTGACTAAATTGTGTTATTATGAATTTTGATAATTTGTGAATTGGAGTTTAAATTCCTTATGACATTCATTGTCTTGAAATCAACTATGGTTTTAAGTATCCACTAATGATATGATTTATGAATTGTGATTTAAAATTGTATTTGGTTAATCTTGTGCACCATCGAGACATTGTCTCAAATGATAGCTTTTATTGTTGTCGCAGTAGAGAGATAGACAGTATACAGACTAGGTCGCTAGTACGCCACAATGAGAGATTTTGGGTATAGTGAGTATACCATATGTGGCATTTTGTATTGTAATGTATATTCACTGTATGTATATTTTGTTCTTGGTTTTGAGCAGTTGTAAATTTAAGTTGTACAGTAAAGTTGTAAAATAATTATGAGTTATTTGGCTTGTAAAAATTGTGTTATATCTTTGTATCTTAGTCTTTGAAAATCACTGTGGATTTGACTTGAGAAATGTGTTGTGTTGATAAAAATGTTGGAGTTGAGATTTGAAAATATATTGAAGTGCTTTTTACAGGTTTTCTGAAGAACTGTTTTGTCCAAAATACAAATGGCACCTTGCCAAAATTTTTACAGATATTCCAAATAAATCAAATGAGTTAGTTGTTTCACTTCAGTTCACCAAAGTCTTTCACACCTGTAAATAGTGCTCACCACTGTAAAAGAAGAAAAGTTTTTAAAATCCCTTGTAGTGTATTTAATGGATTATCAGTAGACGGAGTTGGTAATTCATTAGGTATACTACGGGATCATGTTATGCCTTACAGAGGGGTAGGGTGTGACACAGGGCTAGTCAACGGTCCACGCCGTGACTTCCCAGTGCAGTCACCCATCGCTAGGGTTCTCGGCTCGCTTAACTTGGTTGCATTTCTTTACTATTATTTTTCCTTTGTTTTTCTTGTATTTTCTTTTCTTGTATTTCATTATTTAATGTCTCCTCACTCATATCGAAGTGTAGTTCTAGGCATCCTAGCTGTCCGAACAACACTGGTCATCGAAACAGTAGAACGCATTACCGAACGTAGGGGTGTTACATGAAAAGAGGATACGAGCGTTGTATCATATGAAGGCTTATCAGAGGAAGATGGTTAGGGCCTTTAAAAACAAGGTAGAGCCAAAAAAGATCAAAAAGGGAGACATAGTTTTGAAACAAGCCCAACCCATCCCTTTTGATTCAAGAGGAAAGTTTAAGCCAAACTAGGATGGTTTATACATAGTCCGAAAGATCTTGCTAAGAGGTGCTGTAAGAATATCAGACCTAGATGAGAATGAATTTCAAAAACTAGTCAACTTAGACAGGCTCAAATAGTACTTTGTGTGAGATAGGCCTGCTAGGCTGAAAACCTGCAAAAGGCAGTCTTAGCAAAAGTAAGGGTCAAAGAAAAAAAAAAGAAAAGAAAAAAAATGCTGGATTGAAAACCTATAAAAGGCAGTCTACGCAAAATGAAAAATGAGAGAAAATTTGGATGGAGAAACCTGAAAAGGCCATTTGGTAGGTTATAAAGCTTTTTTCTAACTTTAAAAGGTTGGAAATTTGGTAAGGCTGTAAGAATATCAAACCTAAATGAGAATGAATTTCAAGAACTAGTCAACCTAGACAAGCTCAAATAGTACTTTGTGTGAGATAGGCCCGCTAGGCTAAAAACCTGCAAAAGGCAGTCTTGGCAAAAGTAAGGGTCAAAGAAAAAAAAAGAAAAGAAAAAAATGCTAGATTGAAAACCTATAAAAGGCAGTCTAGGCAAAAGGAAAGTTGAGAGAAAATTTGGATGGAGAAACCTGAAAAGGCCATTTGGCAGGTTATAAAGCTTTTTTCTAACTTTGAAAGGTTGGAAATTTGGTAAAACTAAATATAAGGAGTAATGATGTACCTAAATAAATAAAGAAGTTTCTATTGCATTAACCAAGAATAGGTTTTATTTAATTATGATTGTGAATGTTTGTGTCTTGAGGGATACATCAAATGATTAAGTAATTAAACTGCATTGTTTTGATTTAATTTATGTTTTGTGAGCATGACAGAATAGGTGCTTGATATGAATGCCTTAGTAATTGTCTAATTTAAAAAAAAAAAAAAAAAAAAAAAAAAAAAGAAAGAGCTCACTAGGTGGAAAACCCAGAAGGGCCACTTAGGCAAAAGTTAGAGCAAGTGTCACACCTTACCATTCTGTAAGGCATAACATGATCCCGTAGAATACCTAATGAACTACCGAACTTCACCTACCGATAACTCATTAAGTACCCTAAAAGGGATTTTAAAACAATTTTCTTACTTTTGTTAAGTGGTGAGCATTTTCTAATAGGTATTTAAAACATTTAATTAAATTTAAAACTAGTTAATATTTTTGGTCCATTTTATTTTTCCTTAAATTTTATAAAAATTTTGAAAGAGTTCCATTTGTATTTTGAGAAAACAGTTCTTCAAATACTTAAAAAAAGCACTTTAAAAAATTTTCTCAACCACTACTTCAATTTCACAATCAATCTCAACAATTTCTCAAATCTCAAATTCAACAGTCAATATTTCTCAATTTCCAAAGTTCAATCATCAGTAAAATGATATTTATCAATCTCATTCAAATTAAAATAAAACATTCCCATTCATTAAAGACAACAAACTATATATATATATATATACATCATACCAAAATCTACAGCATGAAAATTCCACTAAATTTTATTACAACTTTATACAAAATTTGTACAAACTGCTCAAGACCGATTTACATGTCCATACATTTATGTGCAATACATATATCAAAATAAATATTTACAGGCAGGGTATAAATTATACCCGATAACTTCAAGCTGATAAATCCTCAATCCTCAAGACTCTCATCACGCTTCCTCTACTCTCTATATCTGATAAAGAATAAAGCTATCACGAGTACTAGGACTCAGTGGTGCACAACATACTAAAATAATCTTTATGCAAAATATAAATCACATTCATTCAAAAATTTGACTAAACATGAGCATTAAACACAAAATATGAATTATGAGATTTTAATGCAAACCAAGTTCATTTCAAAGTATCAAAACACATTTCATAAAACCCACAGTTAGATCATGCCATTCGAAACAAATAGAATCTCAATAGCCAGAGGCTAAAGAGAAATCACATCACAAGGCTAGCTAGCACAAATATATGGATATCTATTCACATCCTCTTTTACTGGCACACCTCAACACTTCTCCAGAGAAGGAATCAAAATTCGAAACTAATTACCCCCACTAGTTGTGCTAGTGAGGTGTTCAAATATATGGTCATGACACTGTTGTTTCAAAACTTATCTTAACAATTTGCTAAACATTGTCATTTCAAATATACATAATAACATTTCAATAATTTAGATCAAACATCATAAGAATGCCATAATCCACTATTTCGCATTATTCAAAACAGTATGCAAAAGATGATTATAAAAAGTATACGTTATGCACAAACCTCAAGCAAGTCGCCTCTTGGCCTCGACTCGGTTCCTCGGGTTCTTTCCCGGTATTTTTTCAACTGAAACACACAATTTTACAATGTTTCAGTACCATAATTTAACATAAATCCAAAAATAAATTTAGACTTATTTTTACCTAGCACTAACGTGCTAAACTCGACATTCTCAAAATTTTGTGTTTCGGGTTACTATTTACTACACTATTCAAGTCAAATTGTTGACTTTCTAAGGCTCAATAGGTTTGGGAACTCCAACTTCACCCACATACCACATTTTGGTCACTAAACTTGTTGGTTTTGGCCATTTTCTCAAAACTTAGGTCTTTTAGGCAAAATGGCCAAATTTTCAGTTTTGGTGTCCCTAATTGTACTGTTTCATTGGTCAGTTTACTGTTGAAATTTGGAAAAACTTTCTTCATAGAAAATGTTCCCTATTGTCTTAAGTTTATTCTCCTTTTTAAATCACCCTAATTGGAGTTTTGTAGCTCAAGTTATAAGCAAATTACGTTTACTGTTCATGCTACAGAATTTTGTTCTGACAGATTATTAATTCCAACTTTGTTCAGCAATTTTATCAAGTTAGGTCCATAATTTGGTCTAACTTTCTTCATATGAAATGTTCTACTATGCCTTAGGTTTCTATTGGTTCAGAAATCACCTAAATCGGAGTCTTCTAGAGAGAGTTATAGCCATTGAAACTTTACTGTTCAAATGGCAAATCTGCAGTCTGCAGATTCAGTGACCCAACTTTGCTCAGTAATTTGATTTGGTTAATGGTAATTTGGATTTGTGTTCTTCATGAAAGTTTTAGATCTATATCTAACCTAACCAGTGGTAAAATTTCAGGTCATTTTGACCTGCCTAGCTCGAGTTATGACCAAATGCATAAACACTGTTCATTTGGTCAGGTTATGTAGAGGCAGACTGTGATTTCTCAACTTTGGTCAATTTGTTCACTAGGTTTTAGTCACTTTTTGGGCATGCTTCCTAAATGAAAATTGTGTCATTTAGTGCCTATTTTCATCCCCAATTGGTCCCATATCCATTCGACTTGTAAAATTTCATTTTTGGTCCCTCAAAGGAGATTTTAGTCATGCTGCCAGCACATGACCTTATCCAATCCGAATTGGCTTTTAATTCCAACACTTCTAACACACCTCATTTGGTCACAAATGACCATTTTTCACTTCACATTAGGTCAAAGACATCATTTACAAATTTTTCATATTTTTGGTCTCTAAACCCTAATGTCCAAACCCTAATTCACTAACCTCATGCATTTAGCTACCTTCAAAGCTTTTAATCCTAACCATTCAACTAACTAAAGTTCTTAAACCCATTCAAACCATTCAAATCATGCAAATCACTCTCATATACATGCTGGCTGAAAATCATTCATGATCCCTCAATAAATTTTTATTTCATTTTAAGCATTTTTCTAAGTTAACTAAGTTATAAACACAAGTAATAAACTCATTTGCAACTTAAATCACTAACCTTTGTGTAGCAACTTCTAACTCCCCTTTTCTCCAATTTTCTTTCTTCTTTTCTTCTTTCTTTGATGACCAATCTTCTTCTCAAGTGATTAAATCAAGTTTTTATGGGAGAATTTGGGGTAAGGTAGGGTCAAATGGGTATTTAAAAGCTTGTATTCAAGCTTTCATGGAGGAGTCAATGGTGGAATTTGGGAGAGCCATGGCTGCCGTTTTTTTTGAGGTAGGAGAAGACCAATTTCTTTTTTAATTTTTATGTCTTTTAAGACTTACGTTATGTATTTGAATGGGTCAAAATTTGTGGGAATTAAAATAATTAATTTTGACATCATTTTGATGTCATAAAGTGATGTAATTAGCTTTTTCTTTTCTTTTTTTTTCTTTTCTATTAGTTCTTTAATTTAATTCCCAACTCTGAAATTTTCTTTTCTCCAATTTTATTTGACAGTTAGGTCAGGAGTCAGCTCTCGGGGTCAATTGACCAAATTGTCCCTCGCCTGTTCATCCCGGTTTGCAAATAATCCAATATTTCTTCTGGCTCCCTAACCTAATTATTTAACTAGCTTAACAGTTCTTTTTCATGATTTTCTCTTTTTCACTGTGTTCATAAGGGTCCTAAGAACCGCAGCATCATATTTTACGATTCAAAATTTGAGTTTAAAACAACTTCGCAGTCGTTCCTGAGAAGGTCACCCATCGCTGTGACTCTCAGCTCGTTTAACTTCTTATATTCTATTTTTCTTGTTTATACTTAACTAATTGGACATTACTAATTATTTGTGTTTATGGCTTCTCTAGTTGTCTTAAGTGTGGTTCTAATCCCTTTAATTGTCCAGACTGACACCGGTCACCGGAACAGTGAAATATACCAGGCTATGCAAATAGGGGTGTTACAGCAAGCCTGCTAAGATGAAAACCCGAAAAGGCATTTCAGGTAAAAGTTAAGGCACAAAGAATCAAGTTTATGGAAAAGAAATGAGTTAAGGCAGAATAAGGTTTTGAAATAGCTTTAGAATAGCATAGGTGAGAGAAGAGAAAGAAAAATCACATAGAAATTGTATTGTGACCTTAAGGAAGCCTTTTTGGTGAATAGTTTTCCTCGAAATTTTGAGGCTAAAAGAAAGTTTTTGCAAAAAGAGATCCCTCAAAGGACTAAGGCTTTTTTAGAATCTCTAACAAAATCAGCATGCCTATGATAGGAAGTAGCATATAAGAAGCACAAAAATCAGAGAGAGTTTTGAGACCCAATCATCCCAATTTTTTTCAAATCATGAATTAAATATTTTTTGGTAAGTCCTTAGACGTTGTTTAGGGTGCACGACATAGTTGTGTAAAGCATAGAAGAACACATATTTACATGTCACCTGTAGATGTGTAAGGCATAGAAGAACATGCATCACAACAGTTTCAAGTATCGAACTATGAGGGGGTCTGATTCTTCCTCAGGATAGCGAGGGAGATACGTAGGTAGTTTAGGATCGTAGTCCTAAATACGAACCCATAATATTTCATGATAGATATTTTTTGGTAAGTCCCTAGACATTGTTTAGAGCATATGGCACAGTTGTGTAAGGCGTATAAGAACACGCATCAACATGTCACCTGTAGGTGTGTAAGGCGTAGAAGGACACACATCAACATGTCACCTGTAGGTGTGTAAGGCATAGAAGAACATGCATCACCAAAGTTTCAAGTGTCGAACTACGAGTGGGTATGATTCTTCCATAGGATAGTGAGGGGGATACGTAGGTAGTTTAGGACCATGGTCCTAAATACGAATCAACAACATTTCAAATCACATAATTGCCATTGTCATGAGACCATAGCTAGTTTCATGACGTAAAGTGTATCAACAGAGCAAGATGCACTTGATTTTCACAAGACACAGTTATCGATATTATGAGACCGTAGCTAGTCTCATAACATAGAATATGTCGATTGAGCAATATATACTTAATCCTTATTGCCAATGTTTCATAGTTATTAGAAGATTGAGTTTCACTTTGACGAAACGCGAACAATACTTCCACATTGATTTCAACTTTCGCCAAAGTGGTGGGCAAATTGTAGACCCTTATTTTGTGATTTATTATGAGTATGTGCATTGAGGCCGTGGGAAATCCGATGATGAAAAAATTATATGACTGTATGATATAATTGGAGGCATAGAACTGAATTATTAGTTTGGTGGCATGATCTTGAAAAAAGAATAATAATATTTTTTTTTGGGAAATTAATTTAATTAAATTTAAATAAAATTTTGTTTTTTTTTAAATTTAATATGGGTAGTCCTTAAATAAACCTAATTAAGTTTAATTGGGCCCATGAGTCTAAGAAAGCCTAGCTAGGAATTTTAAATATGACCCATTTAATTTATTTTCTAAAAATTAAAATAAGAAAATATCTTTTTCTCTATCCCTCTACCATACAAACTCTCTCTCTCCCTTGGCCCCACTCTCTTTCTCACTCCCTATTGGTGCCGCCTCCTTTCCCACTCTTTCTATTGGTTGGAACACTTCACTCATATCCTAATCTCATTCAAATTCCTCGATCCCAGTTGTTTAATATATGAACCTTATCATACTTAGACTCCAAACCCTACCACACCTCTTCCTCACTCCCTATTAGTGCCGTCCCTTTCCCTCTCTTCCTATTGGTTGGAACAGCACACTCATATCCCAATCTCACCAAAATTCTGCAACCCTAGTTGTTTAAGTTATCTGAACCTTATCACCCTAGGACTCCAAACCCTATCACACCTCTCTCCCAAAACCCTATAAATACCCTACTTGGGAAGAAAAGAAAAGGAAGGAGGGAGAAATATTGAGAAAATTCAGAGCTATGTAGAGATATTTTAGAGCTATAGGAAATTTAGAGATATTCAAAACTCTTTTAGTTCTTTCTTGTTTTTTTTTTTTTTCTTCAAGATGATTTTTATGAAAGATTGGTTTTTGTTATTTTCTTTTCAATATCTATGCCATGTAATATTTAATTCTATATTCTTTGTCTTTTATTTTATCTTGCATGTTCATGTGAATCATGTAATCATGTTTAATTTGAGGGAATATACAACTCCGCACATATTCAGTTTTCTATCTTTTATGTTTTTATTATTTTATGTTATTTTTTGAATATGTAAATATTTTAGTAAAATTATATTCATATTCTTCATGAAATTTTATTAATTTTAAGCTCAAGAATCACTGAAAAAGGTTTTATATTTTATAAGTTATGGCTGTTTGAAATTAGGGTTCCTGCAAAATTCGATTTGTAGCATATTTGATTTTTGAAGCCCATATCTCCCTTATTCATTAATATTTTTGTATGAATATGGTGTCTAAAATTAATTTCAGAATCTTATGAATCTTTTCCAATTAGTTTCACATTCATATATGTTGAGGTTGATGAGTTATGAATTTTACAAAAAAGTAGTGTGATTCTATTGTCGCAATGGGATTTTGCGGTCGCCCGGACGATCACTCACCGAAGTGGGAAAGAGTGAGGAGTCGCCACCTTAGTTTTGAGGGAAACTAAAGAAAACCATTTGAGAAGTTAAATTAAAAATGAAACCACTTTAAAACAGAGATTCTAAGTTCGGGGTCCGTAAACGGGTGGGGAAGGTGTTAGGCACCCCACCTCGTCCCTTAATAAGGGTAAGTAGATTTAATTCTGCGTCCTTTACAAATTAGTTAGAAGGGCTTAGGCGGCAATGTTAATCCTTTTGGTAGAAGGAATGTTTGATTTTTCACTAAATTTGGATCACCCAGATACATAAGTAAATGAGACAACCTTAGTGAACGGGTGTGAGAATCGGATAAGAACTCTCCTCCGATCTTTTTTAAGTTGTTCATTAAAATTTTGAGGGGAGACCGGATAAGAACCCTCCTCCGGTCTCTTTTAAGTTATTTATTTAAAGTTTTGAGGATGAGACCGGATAAGAACTCTCCTCCGATCTCTTTCAGATGTTTATTAAAATTTGAGGTGGAGACCGGATAAGAACTCTCCTCCGATCCTTATTTAATGTTTATTAAAATTTTGAAGGGAGACCGGATAAGAATCCTCCTCCGATCTCTTTTAAGTTATTTATTAAAATTTTGAGAGGAGACCGGATAAGAACCCTCCTCCGATCTCCTTTAGAGTTATTCGTTAATGTTTTGAGTTGAGACCGGATAAGAACTCTCTTCCGATCCCTACTTAATGTTTATCAAAATTTTGAAGGGAGACCGGATAAGAACCCTCCTCCGATCTCCTTTAAGAGTTGACTTAAAACTTTTAGGCAAGGATAGGATAAGGACTCTTCCGACCCCTTCTATTTTGATGAGACTCGGACAAAGACTTTTCCGACCTTTAAAAATTTAACCACAGCTACGGGTCTTAAGAACCTAAAACTAAGAATTCTGACCTTCGAAAATGCCGGGGATAAGGTTTATGGATATCCTGTGGCTGAACGGGGAACACTAGACTTGATTCACTGACCTTTTCATGTAGTCATTTTACCAATATCTATTAATGACCGATCCACTCTGTTTCGTTTACTTTGGTCTTATTCCATTTCATGACATCTTTGTCGAATTGCTATTTACGCCGCCTAATAGTTCGGCTATCTTCCTGACGTGTTATTCAGGTCCTCTTTTTAAAGGAGACCTCTAAGTTGCAGCTACCTACGTTTACCCAACCATTTACATACTACAAAGAGTTAAAAAAAAACTGGTTTTCAGAAATTACGGAGATCAATAAAATGAACTGATCACTAAAAAAATGATTTGAAAGTGACTTTCTTTGGGATTGCTTGTGCAGAAATGATCTAGATGTAAGAAGAACAAGTAAAATGCGGGAAATAAACGTAGACGCTTAATAAAACAGTAACATGAACTCTTATAACAATATTTTCTCTTGGGTTCTCTTGTACAAAATACCCTTGAAGAAAGTTGCAGATGTATGAAGAACAAAGGAAGTGAAGGAAACAAACGTAAACAGTAGTGTGAACTCTTACCTGTGAGGAGCCAAATATATTGAAATAACTGTGAAGTGGTAAACAGTGATGAAGATGGCGGATTGATCAGCCTGAGAGTTGATGTCTGTCGTGAAACCGAGAGATGCTTTAGCTAAAAGGTAACTGTAAGAACCAGTGAAAGGAAGTTGAGCTTGAACAATGGAAAGGAAAGCAGAGATGATGAGAGTATGACCGGATAATGAACAAACCGGAAATGTAGAGTTCCAATATTCAAAATCTTTTCAAGAAAACACTCCAAAACTAGTTTCAAAAGTCTTTTAATCACTAAAACAAAGCAGAGTAACAAATCAATGAAGTTTGAGTTCCTCCACGATAATAGCAACCTCTTGCCTATATTTTTGTGTCCCCCGGATCCTTGAATGCTTTTTCATGCAGTATTTATAGGAATCGGTGCTCCACTGAAGGGTCAAGATTCATTTTGAGGAGATGGAGGGTCGTGGATTTTGAAGTACATGATCGGATGTTCAGAATTAAAGAGAATCAAAACGAATGGTCGAGATCACTTCTCAAAGTATTTGTCCTTTTCCTCTTTTAATCCGACGGTCTTGAATCCTCTTGTCCGAACGATCCGAGGTGAGTGAAAACGCTGGTATTATCATCTTCTTTTGATCCAAGGGCTCGGATTCATCCTTACAAGTGAGATCAACGGTGGAGATTGGGATGTACAGGATCACATGACATACACCGCACCTGCCAAGATTAAGTGGCGATTCTTAGGCGTATGGAGATCTCGTCGCCACGCTTTAACTACCTCGGCTCGATTCTCGACGACGGTTATTGGAATTTGTCTTATTCTTTTTGTCTTCCGACCCTCCCCTAGCTCCTATTCCGATCTCTCATGCCGATCTCCTATCTCCGATCCCTTTATCCCTTGATCGACCGATTCGGTCCAAGCATTAATTACATCTCGATTTTCAAGCGCCCGCTGCTTTTCCGCCAAAGATTAAATGCCCATTTTCCCTATATATACCCCTCGTTGATAGTGGCATTTCCTTCATTCGATTTTTCTCTTTCTCCTTGTTTCTTGGTTCTAGCTGCTCCGGGAAAGTTCCGCTAAATCGTGGTTTTGATCCTCTTCCGATGGAATTCCCTTTTCCTCGATCAAAATTTACGATCCGGTGATTGGATGGTCCTAATTGACGATGGTGAGAGAACTGATTTGACCGATCCGTATTGCGGGCTTCGTTGTACCGATCTCGAGTTGCTCAACTGAGTTCATTCGGCTTCTCATCACATTGAGTGTTCCGACAGCGATTCTGATCCACATTGGGTGTTCCGACAGCGGATGAAGCATCCGGTCGGCAATATCCTTGGGATCAGTTATAAACTGATCCTTGGAACACCTGGGAGTATCCTTGGAATTAGTTATAACCGATCCATGGATCTCCCAGGAGTATCCTTGGGATCGATTGTAAACCGATCCTTAGATCACCTCTTCATAGGATTTTTCACCGGTCTCTAGAGATCACAGAAATGATGTGATCCAATGTTAGTGTAATCCGATCTCTAGAGATCGCCCAAATGATGTAGTCTGTCAATGTAATCAGATCTCTAGAGATCACCCAAATGATGTAGTCTGTCCTTTATTGTAATCCGATCCCTCGAGATCGCCCAAATGATGTAATCCGATCTTTTTGCAAATAAAGACTTTATTTTGCAGTTATCATCTTATTATTTTGCATTGATTATTTTCCGATCTCTAAGGTGGTTATCCGATCTGGTTCTTTACTTGAATGACACTTGACTGATCCTTTATTCAAAATATTTAACTTATTATGCCGATCTCCAATTAACCGATCTCTGAACATTCGGATATTTGAGAAAAGTGTCAAAACAGCTGTCCAATCCCACCAATTGATGCGCTGCCTAGAACCTCGCGAGCATTAAATGCTCGGACTAGTATAAATAGGGGCGGGAGGGTTAGCCAGTTGTTCTCTTATTTCATTTTCAGTCTCCCGCTCATAGCTTCGAAGTTCTCTCATTTTCTCCAGTTTCTCCGACGCCGATTAGACTCTGGTAAGGACTTTAATCCTCTTTTTTGTTTAAGTTCTTTGTTTCTTTTGAAAATGAGCGGTGCCGAAGGTCAGAGAGCGGCGAGCCCTCCTTCCATTGAGTTCTCTTGGTCATCGTCTGATGAAGAAGAGGCAGTCGGGCCAAGCGCGCAACCTGGACCCCTTAGGGTCCTCGCCCAGTCGTATGGTCGTACCATTAAGGCGTACGCGCCCTTCTTCAAGGAGAGAGACCCTTCCCATAGACGAGCTTCCATCGGTTCTTCGGGAATCCGATCTGCAATCGTTTGTTCAAGAATACAACATTTGTCCTGATTCATATGAGCTGATCAAGTGCCATGGCGATCTTCGTGTCGATCATTCTTTTGAAGAGGATGACATGGTCATGGTGTACGAAGAACAGTTAAAGGCCGGTCTGAGGTTCCCTCTAGCCGATTTCTATAAGGAGGTCCTAAAATTTCACCGAATATCCATTGTTCAAATCCACCCCAACTCGTGGCGGATCTTGGTTGCTTTCCGAGGTCTATGCCGAGCTAAGGGAATCGACCTCTGACTAAAGTGTTCGCCAAGCCGCACCGCTAACTCACCGAAAGGACGATGACCATCGGTTCTTTCAGCGAAGCCTAATTGCGGCTCTTTTCCGATCCGCCTCGTCTCTTAAGACTGGAAGAATCGTTTCTTCATTGTGAGGAGCAAAGATCCGAGCCGCTTTGAGGACTTCCGCACTGGTGGTACCGGGGACCCTTGCTTCCAACCATATTACCACGAGCGAAGAGGAAAGTTTGATAGTGATGGATCTCAAGAGTGAGGCTGCCACTAAAAAGTATTCTTGTTTGGATTCGGTGGCTGAAATTTGCACCATTGGGTGTTCAGCGCTCCTTGGCCAAGACCGCGAGCTTCCGCTCTCTAACCTCGGCATCGGTATTTTCTATACCTCGGATCTCGGGACCTTAGCGATCTCACTAACCTTTTCTTTGTGCGGTATGGCGGGTGGTGAGGTTCAGAAGCGGAAGAAGGAGAGAGATCTCGGAAGATAAAGGAGATAAAGCGTTGGAACGACTCCAAACGCCTGGTCACGAACACAGGGAGATACAAAGTGATCCTCCCCAACCTTGGTCCGCCGACCACTGAAGCTACCCGATCTCCTCCTAGATCGGAGGAGCGACCTCCGACTCTTGCGGTTGTTCCAAGCGGGGAAGGGGGCCTTCTCAAGCTTCAGGAGGACCTCTTCTCGGGCGCTCAAGTCTTGATCGCTTGAGGAATAACCGGATGTCAAGGAGAACTCTGATTTCGCCAAAGTCCTGGGGTCTACCATCTTCTTTCAGGAGGATCGGGACAGGCTATCCCAGAATGGTCTCGACGACATATTGACTCGGACCATGAGCTTAAACGTGGAGTGTCTGGTGAACCAGACCATGATCCGGGAGAGGATTCAGCGCCTGGGTAAGGAGATCGGGAAGAAGAATCAGGAGGTGGATTCCCTCCGATCCCAACTCTCATCCGCTCGAGATTATATATCTCAAGTCGAGGGACGGGCAAAGCTCCATGAAGACCGGTTGGCCGAACAGAATCGTGCTTTGGATGAGAGGGACTGTGCTCTTAAGGAAGTCCAGGTGCTTCATGCCAACGAAGCCGCTCAGGTCGCTCAACTTATAGAGGAACTTGAGGTGAAGGATAAGGAGCTTAAGGAGAAAGATAAGGAGCTTAAGGAGAGGGATGAAGAGATGGTGACGGGAATAGCCGAGGCCTATGTGAAGGCTCACAAGGATCTCTTGGCCGCACTCCAGGAGCGTTACCCAGAAGAAGACTTTTCTTGGATGGCCGATGTGGCTCCTGAGGACAATGATGAAGACAGTGAGGATGAAGCCGAGGGTGGAAGGGAGAGAGGGAGTGATCCAAATGTAGATCAGTGGGGTGATCCCCCGGTAGAATAACTGTACAAATTATGACATGAAATGAAATGCCTTTTGTTCAATGAATGATTGTGATCGGAAAATTTTAAACCATTATTTGTCTGAGTATTTGATTGTATGAGCACAGCAAAACAAAAACTAAATGTGATTATTAATCTAAGTATGAGAGATCGGAAAGCACTTTGAACATGAGATCGGTAGGGAAGAAATGCTGAACAGAACTTGACCGAAAATTTAACTCGAACACTTAAGATCGGAATCGAACCAAAACTTTAGCTCTTAAACTTTCGGAAAGGAGGTCGGCAATAAAACTGGTAGGAAAAGATCTAGTGCCCGTTCATTTTATTCATCAACAGAGATCAGGAATATTCTTGACAGGTCCGGAAATCCGACATCGGGTTTGAGAGGTCGGTAAAATGATTTTGAGAGATCGGCGAGGCTTTAATGAATGTGAGGACTTAGCATTGATTCAATTCTCTGAGGAGAGATCGGAAATGTGACCGCCTATCAAAGAGGGACTGGAAACGTGATTAGCTGTTCAAAAAAGATTTTTTTATTGATTCTAGGGATCGGCCAAAATATGGTGTCGACAGCTGCCCCTCTTTACATAATTTCAATTAAAGGAAAAATTTCCGTATAGGAATTATGTAAAGATTCCGACTCATATTTTGGACGATTAGGTATTTGAAATTAGGGAACTAAAGCACACCTAAATTAATGACCTAGAGAATTAAAATCAACTTGGATCTAGAAACCAGAGGTTGATAACAGGAATGTAAATTGCATGACATTAAAATCAACTTGGATCAAGGAACCAGAGGTTGATAGCAGAAATGTAAATTGCATGAAATTAAAATCAACTTGGATCAAGGAACCAGAGGTTGATGGTGGAATTGCATGAAATTAAAATCAACTTGGATCAAGGATCCGAGGTTGATATGAAATTTAAATTGCATGAAATTAAAATCAACTTAGATCAAGGAACCAGAGGTTGATGGTGGAATTGCATGAAATTAAAAATCAACTTAGATCAAGGAACCAGAGGTTGATAACAGAAATGTAAATTGCATGAAATTAAAATCAACTTAGATCAAGGAACCAGAGGTTGATGGTGGAATTGCATGAAATTAAAAATCAACTTAGATCAAGGAACCAGAGGTTGATAACAGAAATGTAAATTGCATGAAATTAAAATCAACTTGGATCAAGGAACCAGAGGTCGATAACAGAAATGTAAATTGCATGAAATTAAAATCAACTTAGATCAAGGAACCAGAGGTTGATGGTGGAATTGCATGAAATTAAAATCAACTTGGATCAAGGATCCAGAGGTTGATAACAGAAATGTAAATTGCATGAAATTAAAATCAACTTAGATCAAGGAACCAGAGGTTGATAGCAGAAATGTAAATTGCATGAAATTAAAATCAACTTGGATCAAGGAACCAGAGGTTGATGGTGGAATTGCATGAAATTAAAATCAACTTGGATCAAGGATCCAGAGGTTGATAAATGTAAATGTAAATTGCAGGAAATCAAAATCAACTTACAAGGCGAGTCTAACCCTGACACATGAAGTTCTTTCCCTGAAGAAGTGTACTTAACAAGATAACGAAGGCGGATGATTAATGGAGGAGGAGTTGCAAGACCTGACCTATGATCTCATTCTTTCGGATACCCCTTTTTCATTCCCGACTTTCTTCTTACTCTCGGAGCGCCCTTGCGTGTTTTCACTTTCTCTTCGTCCATTCGACCACAAGCGCCCTTTCGTGTTTTCACCTCTAGAAGTTTTTTTTTTTTTTTTTTTTTTTGAAGGCTATTTCCTGCAAATCTCATAATAAAGTACGTGAGGTTATCAATTTTCAAATTCAAATCTTATGGCAAAAATTTTAACTAATTAATAGCGCATTAAACAAAGAGAAAGGATAGCATGGGGAAAATAACAACAGAAGGAGTGAAGTATAACTTTATTAGAAAGAATAGACTTTCAAAGGAGAGGAAAAGGTACAAAGATAGATCTCACATATTCCTTATGGTTAGTTTTGAAGTCTTTTAACTGCCATTATTTCAAGTTCTCTGAAGCTTCATGTCGCGACAGTTTCCTCTCCATCCGTGGTTTCATACCCTCTTCCTTATTTCTCCACTTTGGTTCTTGGGACGCCCTTTTGGGTTTTCACCCCAAGAAGTTTTTTTTTTTTTTTTTTTTTTTTTTTTTTTTGATGCCCATTCGGGTTTTCACCCTTTCCCCTTTTATGCATAGTATCTCTTGACAGTGTCGGCATTGACTGGTCTCGGGAATTCTTCACCGTCTATGTGGGTCAAGATCAAGGCTCCTCCGGAAAATGTCTTTTTAACCACATAGGGTCCCTCATAGGTTGGTGACCACTTGCCCCGGGGGTCGTTTTGGTTCAGCAGCACTTTCTTCAGTACTAGGTCCCCGGGTTGGAATTCACGTGTGCGTACATTTTTATCAAATGCCCTGGCCATTCTTCTCTGGTATAATTGTCCGTGACATGCTGCTGTTAACCTTTTCTCATCCAGCAAATTCAACTGATCCAACCTTGACTGGATCCATTCTGACTCATCGATCCCTGATTCCTTCAAAATCCTTAGGGACGGGATTTCAACCTCAATAGGCAATACAGCTTCCATCCCGTAGACCAGTGAGTATGGAGTTGCCCCGGTCGAGGTTCTTACGGAAGTCCGGTATGCGTGAAGAGCGTAGGGAAGCATATCATGCCAATCCCTATATGTGACCGTCATTTTCCTGATTATTCTCTTGAGGTTTTGTTTGCAGCTTCCACCGCTCCATTCATCTGGGGACGGTATGGGGAGGAATTGAGGTGTCGGATTTTGTATTGATCACATAATTCCTGAATCTTCGGACCATTCAAGTTCTTGGCATTATCAGTGACAATTTCATTCGGGAGACCATGCCGGCAGATGATATTGCTTCTGAAGAATTTGAGAAACGTGTTCTGCGTGATGTGAGCATAGGATGTCGCCTCGACCCACTTGGAGAAATAGTCGATGGCTACAAGGATGAATCTGTGCCCATTGGATGCCTTGGGATTGATGGGACCAATCACATCTATGCCCCACATTGCAAAAGGCCACGGTGAGACGAGATTGAGCGACTTGTGAGGTGGCACATTTATCGGATCTGCGTCGTCGACACTTGTGGCACTTAGGAAATACTCGATGCAATCCTTTTCCATTGTGATCCAAAAATACCCACGTCGCATGATTTGCTTCGCCATCATGTGTCCATTGACGTGAGTGGCACAATTTCCCTCATGAGTTTCAAAAAGGATTTTCTTTGCTTCCTTTGCATCTACACATCTCAACAATTCTCCGTTGGGGCTCCTCTTGTATAGGGTTTCTCCACTGGGAAAGTATCCTAATGCTAACCTCCGAATCATCTTCTTTTCATTTTTGCTTGCCCCTGAAGGGAATTCTCTGGTTCTACAGTAGACCAGGATGTCATGATACCAAGGCTTTCCGTCGGGCTCTTCTTCAATCATGAAGCAATAGGCTGGCTCATCCCTTACCTTAATCTTCAACGTCTGAAACATCTGCCCTTCTTCGATTTGAGCCATAACAGCTAGAGTAGCTAAGGCATCAGCAAATTGATTCTTGTCTCTACTCAGGTGAGTGAAAGAGATTTCTTCGAATTTCTTGATCAGCTCCAGTAAGTACTTCTGATATGGGATCAACTTGGGATCCTTAGTTTGCCACTCTCCCTTGACTTGATAGATTATCAGAGCCGAGTCTCCGTACACCTCCAACTTTCTGATTTTCATCTCTATAGCGGCATGTAGACCCATTACACAAGCTTCATACTCTGCGACATTGTTGGTACAGTCAAATCCCAACTTAGCAGCTATTGGGAAGTGCTTTCCTTCTGGGGATACTAGTACAGCTCCGATTCCATTTCCCGATAAATTGACTGCTCCATCAAAATACATCTCCCATACATCGGTTGGCTCATCTTCTTCGTGGTCTACTTCATTGATATGTTCATCAGGGAACTCAAAATCCAGAGCTTCATAATCCGGGATAGGGTTTTCTGCTAGGAGGTCAGCAATCACGCTACCTTTCACCGCTTTTCGGGTCATGTAGACTATGTCGTATTGGGAGAGTATAACCTGCCACTTGGCTATCCTTCCCGGCACGAATGGGCTTTCGAATACATATTTGATAGGATCCATCCTGGAGATAAGCCATGTCTTGTGATTCAACATATAGTGCTTGAGGCGATTTGCTGTCCATGCTAACGCGCAGCAAGTCTTTTCTAAGAAGGAGTACCTCGACTCACAATCATTGAACTTCTTGCTCAGGTAATAAATGGCCCTCTCTTTTCGGCCGGTATCATCATGCTGTCCCAAAACACACCCCATAGAATTCTGTTGGACTGCCAGGTACAGGATCAAAGGCCTGCCTGCCACAGGCGGGACCAATACTGGTGGATTTGACAAATACTGCTTGATTGTTTCGAAAGCCTTTTGACAATCCGAATCCCATTGGGTAGGGTTGTTCTTCAGATGTCTGAAAATAGGCTCAGCTTTGGCAGTGAGATTAGAAATAAACCTCGAAATGTAGTTCAGCTTTCCCAGAAAACTGCGCACCTCCCTTTCTGTTTTTGGGGACGGCATTTCTTGAATAGCTCGAACTTTGTCTGGGTCCACTTCTATTCCCTTCTCGCTTACTATGAATCCCAACAGTTTTCCCGATCTAGCTCCGAATATGCACTTAGCAGGGTTCAGCTTCAACTGGTATTTCCTGAGCCTTTCAAACACCCTCCTTATCACCTGAACGTGGCTCTCCTCTCCCCGGGATTTGATGATCATATCATCCACATACACCTCTACTTCTTTATGCATCATATCGTGGAATAATGTGACCATTGCGTATTTGGTAAGTAGCCCCGGCATTCTTCAACCCGAAGGGCATGACCCGATAGCAGAATACCCCCCATTGGGTGATAAAAGCAGTTTTATCCTTGTCTTCCTCGTCCATTGGGATCTGATTGTACCCTGATGCCCCATCAATACACGAACATCTGCCCAAACCCGCAGCATTGTCAACTAGCACATCAATATGGGGGAGAGGGAAGTCGTCTTTCAAGCTAACTTTATTAAGATCCCGGTAGTCAACGCACACCCTGACTCTCCCGTCTTTCTTCATCACCGGGACGACGTTAGCCACCCATTGGGGATATTTGACCACTTCTAAGAACCCGGCGTCATACTGTTTCTTGACTTCGTCCCGAACCTTAAGCAGTGTGTCGGGATTCATTCTCCTTAGCTTTTGTTTTACCGGGATTGTCCCCGGGATCAAGGGAATTTTGTGCGTTGCTATCGAGGTCCAAACCCACCATATCATCATAGCTCCATGAGAATCGTCGAGAAATTCCTTAAGCAGATCGATCATATCTCCCAATTCGTCACTCTCCACTACCTTAAGTTCCCTTTTTACTTCTTCCGTGCCTAAGTTTATTGTGCGCGTTTCATCTTCACAAGGCACGAGGGAGGGTTCATCTTTTTCATTGCTTTCCTCTGTAAGGTCTTCCTCAGAATCACTTGAAGTAATGGCAGTTATGGGGATTTCAAAATTAACCAGAGGAATTTCTGAGTCTATTGGATTATTAGGTGTTAATTGATGAATGTTCCTGAATGAATAAAGAATAGAACATGTTATAAGGATGGAATTAAAAGGAAAGAAAAAGAGTATTGGATTAAAAATGCGCTATTAATTCATTAATGCCATAAGAAAAGGTCCATTTACAGTATTACACTTGTCACCATGGACAAAGTGATCAAGTGTAGATAACCGGAGGTACTTTACTCGAGATTGAGTGCAGGATATCCTCCGTTGTCCAGGTTGTCAAGCTCTGCTCTTGACCATTGGCGAAACTAGGGCCTCATACAAGGAATCCAGTTGGATGACATCTATGGATGGATCATCAGGTGATTCTTCTGTACTTGCCGGATGTTGAATGACCGGTTTAGTGAAGATTTCCGTGATTCTCGGGACTACTTTCACCTTTCCCATCTTCTGGTCGAACCTCTGATCCCGAAGCATTTTCCTCATCCGGAACCGCCCATCCATAAGGGCATCCTCCTCATACCCCAAACCATAACGGCCTATCTTCTGAATGGCCGGTATAGGCTCGACAATTCCTTGTAATGTGGCGCCTAGGCCCTTACCTTCTTCATACCCGCTTCTTGACATTACTTTGGCCACCATAGCCATGGCCCCCTCCTTCCCAGTATCTTGTAACTCAAGGGCCTGGAAAGAGCTTTCCAGCGATTCCTCGGCCGCTTCCACATAGGGAAGTGATTGCGGCTTGGTGACCAGTATAGCTTCTTCCCCCCTCACCGTGATGATTTTGCGTCCTTAATGTATTTGATCTTACGGTGCAAAGTCGAAGAACGACGTTCGCAGAATGGATCCAAGGCCTCCCTAACAGCATGGTGTAGGCTGGCTCAATGTTCATCACTTGAAACGTGATATTGAAAGTACATGCACCGACCTGGATTGGCAAGTCAATGTCCCCCAGCACCTCTCTCCTTGTTCCGTCAAAAGCTCTCACCACCATAGCACTTTGACGTATGTCCGATTGGTCAGCGGCAATCTAGCCAAGGTAGCGCTAAGCGATACATTGAGGCGATCCGTTATCGATGAGGACCTTGGCCACTATCTGACCTTTACATTTCACCGTTACATGCGAGCTTTATTATGCCCTAAGCTGCGAGGTCTACCTCCTCTTGAGAAAAGGCTACAGTGGATGCTGGATTTGTCCCACTAACTTCTCAAAGCGCCCGGAGTAATGTCGGGGTTGACAAAGGCTGATCCGAGATTCTCTGTAAGGCTTGTCGGTGCACTTCGAACTCAAAATCAGCGATACTGAAATCCAGGCGGGTGTCTTTCTCAAGCTGTTCCACCACGTCATACTCGCTCTGCTTCATTATTTGGAGCAACAGTTCTTCATCTTCTCTATGCTCAGAGCTCTGCTTCCCTGCTTTCTCAACCTCCTCTTAGTGTTTCTTGATGACTCTCCCATCTTTACTTTCCCTTTTCTCTTTTCTCTTTCCTCGTTCAGTAACACCTCCCACTTGGGTTATAAACTCGACTTCTTGCTCAGTGGAGAGGGTTTTATTGCAATAACAGTGAGGACTTGTTTGGGAGTAATCTTTGCTTTGGCGAGTCAGCATAAGTCATCTGAAGTGCTCGTGAGGAGCGAAACATGGCTTTGGTGGTGCCGGAGGTGAGGCAAGGCTAGGAGCGGATGTGCTGCTTGACGCTCCCTGAGTAAAAACTTGGAAATTATAGTTCCAAGGGACAGCATGAGTGTTGGTGATGGGGAGCTGAGGTGGAGTCTGAATAACTGTTACTGGTGGTGAGGCTACTGGGGGTGAGAAGGTGATTCTGGGTTTGGAGGTAGAGGCGTTACAGCGTGTATCCGGTGGTGTTCACTCCTTTTCCGTTTTTAGCTTTGTGCAGTATCTCGGAACCACGAGAGACAATAAGTTCTGGACTTCTTGCAGACCCCTCACAATCTCATGACTCATGGTCAGCTGCCCCTCCATGGTAAGGACACCTCGCACTTTCCTCAGCTCCCGCTACCTGAGGGGAAAGATAACCTTCCCTCATTGCTATGGCAAAAATCTCCTCAAAGTAAGGAACCAGCTTATCCACTTCAGGTGTTGATCCCTCTCCCTTAGACTCAATCATATTTACACCACTACCCGCATTATGGTTGGGCAGTGGATTTGAGGTGACATTGGGGAGGGAACCATTCCCCTCAATCTTCAACCACCCGTTCCGGATTAAAGCGTGCACTCTCCCTCTGAGTGCCCCGCAGTTATCGGTTGAATGCCCTTGTGCTCCTCCATGATACTCACAGCAGTGTGGCATCATACCACAGGATATGGCGGCGGATTGGGTCTAAAGGGGCTGATGCGATTTGGTTTATACTGCAAGGTATCGGTATATTTCACCGAGAGGGGAAGGGGTGGATCAGGATTCCTTGGAGGTCTTGGGTTATTCTGTGGTGGCCGTGGTTGAGCTGGAGGAGGAGGTGGTCTTGGTTGGAAATTTGTGGGTGGGGCGTATTGTGGGCGTGTTTGTGGATGATTAGGGAAAGGAGGTGGAATGTTGGCGACGGTTTGGCCATGAGAGGGGGAATATGGCCGGTAGTTATTTTGGGGAAATTGGGGGTAATTATTTGGACGGGTGACAGAGTGTACATCACCTTCCTTCTTTTGCCAAAATTGGCGGGCTTCTTCAGGGTTTTCAGCCAACTCCTGTAGTCTTCCTATTCTCAGATTAGCTTCAATTCTCTCACCGGCTTGGATGATATCTGAGAAGCTATTGGAGGTATTGCCAATCATCAGGTTGAAGTAGGGAGCCTTCAATGTTTCGATGAATAGGGAGCAAAGTTCATTGTCGGTCACTGGAGGATATACTTCTGCAGCCTTCTCCCTCCATCGTTGGGCGTACTGCTTGAAACTTTCCCGGTCTTTCTGTACCAGGTTCTGGAGGTCCCTCCTTGTGGGTGCCGCATCACAATTGAATTTATATTGCTTCAGAAAGGTATCGGCTAAATCCTTCCAGGAGTGTAGCTTGCTCCTGTCCAATTGTATGCACCATCTCAGAGCTGCTCCGGAGAGGCTCTCGTGAAAGAAGTGAATGAGAAGTCTATCGTCTTCCGTTAAGGCAGACATTTTGGCAATGTAGGTTGCCAGGTGGATGCGGGGATCCGAGTTTCCGGTGTACTTGTCGAAATCCGGAACCTTGAATTTGGGTGGTACCACCACATCTGGCACCAATCTCAGTGACGACACATCGACTGAACCATACATGTTCAGCCCCTCTATTGCTCTCAGTCTTTCTTCTAGAGCCGATAGTTTCTCGTTCTCTCTTGCCCTATGTTCTCCTTCCACCGCATGATACACTCCTCCAACCGGGAGCTGAGGGGTGGAGTAAACTGGAGGGATCGGGATTGAATGGTGAGGCTCGACATTTGAGGCAATGGGTAATAGGAAAAAGGTGGGTCATTATTTATGGTCACCGGATTGTGATGATTGTCGGGTCGGAATGGGAGACAGAAAGGTAAAAGATGTTGAAGCTTGTTGAGGATAATTTGCTGTAGGGGGCGGCGGAGGTAATGGTGGGCTAGCTTCTGAAGTAGGTTTGTTCTGAGACATTTCCTTCATTAGTCTCATAATTTGAGAAGTGATCTTTCAACTCGGAGACCTGCCCCTGTAGGTTCTGTACTTGCTCCTGATTTTCCATTATCTTCCTTGTTCGAGATCTTGTTAAGTACACTCGCTTAGGTTGAACCGTGTGTTTGGTCAGACTTGCCTTGTTTGAATCAATATTGATTTCCTGTGAGGATAAAAAAATTTAAATGAATTTGAGTTTTGCAAAAAAACTAAAAGTCCTGGTCTGGACGAATGATACAGTGGCGTTTGAGAGCCAGTTGGAGTGCGCAAAGGATAATCGCCTCAACTTTATCATGGCATCGTGCGATAGTCTGATCGTGAATGACGGGATTGAATGCGCATTTATGATACCTGTCCATATAGCGCATTTCAATTTTTCACATAACCCTAGCGAGGAAGTTCCTACGGGAGTCATACTATTCATTCACAAATTTTGCTAAACAATGGTTCAAAAATCACTTCATTAACTGAGTAATTTGCACATCGTATTTTTTTACATTGGCCTAGGCTCTGGAAGATTCTTTATAATAAGGTGACATTTTCTGAGATACTCATATAACCTTTCTTCTTGCTTGGCAGGGTCGAATGCTTTCAGGGCGTACTCGGATTCCGGTAATAATTCTTGTTTTCCTCGTGCTATTGTTCTCTCCAGCTGATCTACATTCTCTTTCAGTTCTTGATAGAGGGCAGCTTGTTTTTCTTTTTCTTTTCTCTCTTTAGCACACTCTTTCAAGATATCGTTGATGAGTAGTGCCTGTTCTTTTAATTCAAGCTTCTTCTTCTTGTTTTCCTGTTTATACTCTTCAACGAGCACCTCTTGGTACTTCATCCTTTCCTGAAGCTTACTATTCTGCCCTTTCATCTCTTTAACCTCAGCTTGGAGAGAGTCTCTTTCCTTTTCCCACTGTACCTCTTGCTCTTCGAACCCTATTCTTTCGGCCCTTGCCTCTTCCCTGAGCTTTCTTATCCTCCTCTTAATTTTCTGCTGTTGGTCCTTCAGCTGTTTTATTTGTTCCTGCAATTGTGAGTTCTCGGTATTTGCCTTTTGTAGCGAGTCAACCAGGCGATTATCAGCTTCCTCTAATAGGGCGTCTTGGCAAGGGTTGTCGTCCTTGAATTCTATGGTAGAGCATTCTTGGTCCCTATCAGCTCTCCATTTAAGGTGTCGTCAGAGGCACTCGGGCCTCAGGTGATTTCTCCATTAGAGTGATGTTTTCCCAGGACTTGCGAGCCATTTTCAACCCTTCTTCGTCCTTGAGCTCATGGTAGAAGTGACCTTGGTGGTATTTTTTAATGTTGAACATGGACTGTGTTGAGCCAAACTGCCTCATTACGATCTTTGGAGTGTAACTTGTATACCCAGTTATTCTAATTAGGGACACCAGTGAATACCTCTGTACCAATCAAGGCGGGTTGGCTTGGCGTCCACGACTTCCTCCAACGGTAATCATGGATATTGAAACTCAGAATCCGTTCCATGCTGTTTTTCATTCTTGGGCTGATCACTAAGGTCATCTTCTCAATGGGAGGCTGGTCAAGGTACCAAGTCAATCCTTTTGTCTCCTCGGGACACATGTGGTGATAGTCCAGAGGTATAATAGCGAGAGCAACACTTAATGGACCCTTTCCCTGTTGCTGCGGTAAGTTAGGGTTAACAAGGTTTCGGCAAGAATTGCTGGTATCGGATTGATCCTGTCTTTCTCTTGTCAAAATACCTCCACTTTGCATGCAAGTGATGATCCTCAATGGCCCGGGAGCAGGATCGGACCATAGATTCCCAAGGCGAGTGCCATGGAAGCTTGATCCCATTTCTCTTGGAGGTAATGATCTAACCGCTTTTCAAGGTACGTCCAATACCATCCATGCGTGTTCCCTTTGACTGTTTCTCTGGACTTCACTTCTTCTGGGGGAAAACCCAACATGTGGGCCAACCGTTTCCAGGTTTGTCTATGCTCAAGGTGTAAGTAGATCCGATTCTGCAATGAGTATGGGATCCCCAGCAATGCCTGATATTCCTCCATAGCGGGGGCCGTATCAATGTCATTGAAAGAGAACACTCCGTGCCAGGATTCCAAACCGTCAACATGGCTTTTAATGCGAGGATTTGGACCTTGACTTGCATTAAGGTTGCAATCCTTCCGTACTTCTCTTCAAAGCGTACCTTGACACAGTCGGAAGCAACCTCCATCTATTAGACATACCCTCGAGGTTGTTCATTTTGACCTCTATTTTGTCGGATCTAGCGAAGGTAGCGAGCTAACAGTGCCTCGAAGCATCATTTTGCGAGTGCGGACTATGAACCGGTCGGACCAAAGTCTAGCATTACGAGCCTTTTACGCGATGACTCGAGGATGCCATGATAAAAATGATGCCTATCCTTTTCACGGACCCTCGGTTTGTAACGCTGCGGAAAATTTGTTAGTAAGACTAATTAGGGTATTTTTGAATCATACTGTTGACAGGGTAACAGGTACTCATTTATCAAAGTAGGAAAATGTGTAGGCGTTTTAGTAGGATTCAAAATTACCCTGAAAAGAAATAAACAAAAGGAAATTAAAACAGAATAGGGTAAGAGTAAGTATGCCCCTGTTGTCCTATAGTAGGGAGACTCCTAACACCGGATAGCGCTACCTATCTGGATAGTTCTATCTTATGAGGCGGTTACTACGGCTTTCGGCTATCGTGGACGGTTTAGCTCGGGATCTAATTTTCTAATAGCCACGAGTTCCCAAATTGCCCCTCATGCAGTAGAGCCCCATTCTACCCCATGATATTGTCGGGAAAATTCCACGGGTATCACGGTAAATAGAACGAGTTTCAATTTGACGAAGCCTTCACGGATACTAACGGGTAAAACCCACGAATGCACTACATGACTCCCTCCTACTTTCCTAAAGGGTAAGAAAGCCGGGTTAGGACCATAGTGTGTGAGGACATTGTGTGAGTGTTCGGTGTGTGAAGGACACCTTTACCTCTTCCCAATTCGAGGATTTTATTTTTCCATTTTTTCCTTTTTCTTTTTCGAAATGAAGAGCACTGTAAGAGATAGAACAGGCAAAACAAAATAGTTAGTAGCAATAATAATTAGCATATGAGACATCGCCGAGTGAGCCCCTCTAAATATAATTTGATCGGACAAAAATTAAGCCTACTTTTGGGCCTCTAGACTGGGGTTGGGTCCCTAGACGTCCCCAGTGGAGTCGCCAGTCATGATGGGATTTTGCGGTGCCTGGACGATCACTCACGAAGTGGGAAAGAGTGAGGAGTCGCCACCTTAGTTTTGAGGAAACTAAAGAAAACCATTTGAGAAGTTAAATTAAAAATGAAACCACTTTAAAAGCAGAGATTCTAAGTTCGGGTCCGTAGCGGGTGGGGAAGGTGTTAGGCACCCCACCTCGTCCCTTAATAAGGGTAAGTAGATTTAATGCGTCCTTTACAAATTAGTTAGAAGGGCTTAGCGGCAATGTTAATCCTTTTGGTAGAAGGAATGTTTGATTTTTCACTAAATTTGGATCACCCGGATACATAAGTAAATGAGACAACCTTAGTGAGCAGGTGTGAGAATCGGATAAGAACTCTCCTCAGATCTTTTTAAGTTGTTCATTAAAATTTTGAGGGAGACCGGATAAGAACCCTCCTCAGGTCTCTTTTAAGTTATTTATTTAAAGTTTTGAGGATGAGACCGGATAAGAACACTCCTCCGATCTCTTTCGGATGTTTATTAAAATTTGAGGTTGAGACAGGATAAGAACACTCCTAAGATCACTATTTAATGTTTATAAAAATATTGAAGGGAGATCGTATAAGAAACATCATCCGATCTCATTTAAGTTATATATTAAAATTTTGAGAGGAGACCGGATAAGAACACTCCTCCGATCTCCTTTAGATTTATTCGTTAATGTTTTGAGTTGAGACAGGATAAGAACTCTCTTCCGATCCCTACTTAATGTTTATCAAAATTTTTAATGTATACCGCATAATAACCCTCCTCCGATCTCAATTAAGATTTGACTTAAAACTTTTAGGCAAGGATAGGATAAGGACTCTTCCCCTTCTATTTTGATGAGACTCGGACAAAGACTTTTCCGACCTTTAAAAATTTAACCACAACACGGGTCTTAAGAACCTAAAACTAAAATTCGACCTTCAAAAATGCCGGGATAAGGTTTATGGATATCCTGTGGCTGTACGGTGAACACTAGACTTTATTCACTGTCCTTTTCATGTAGTCATTTTACAAATATATATTAATTACCGATCCACTCTTTTTCGTTTACTTTGGTATTATTCCATTTCATGACATCTTTGTCGAATTGCTTTGTTTACGTCGGCCTAATAGTTCGGCTATCTTCACGACGTGTTATTCAGGTCCTCTTTTTAAAGGAGACCTCTAAGTTGCAACTACCTAGTTATAACCAACCAGATACATACTAAAAGGAGTTAAAAAAACTGGTTTTGAAATTACGGAGATCAATAAAATGAAGGATCACTAAAAAATGATTTGAAAGTGACTTTCTTTGGGATTGCTTATGCGAAATGATCTAGATGTAAGAAGAACAAGTAAAATGCGGAAATAAACGTAGGCGCTTAATAAAAGCAGTAACATGAACTCTTATAACAATATTTTCTCTTGGGTTCTCTTGTACAAAATACCCTTGAAGAAAGTTGCGGATGTATGAAGAACAAAGGAAGTGAAGGAAACAAGCGTAAACGATGAGTGTGAACTCTTACTGTGAGGAGCCAAATATATTGAAATAAGCGTGAAGTGGTAAGCAGTGATGAAGATGGCGGATTGATCAGCTGAGAGTTGATGTCTGTCGTGAAACCGAGAGATGCTTTAGCTAAAAGGTAACGGTAAGAACCAGTGAAAGGAAGTTGAGCTTGAGCAATGGAAAGGAAAGCGAGATGATGAGAGTATGACCGGATAATGAACAAAGCTGGAAATGTAGAGTTCCAATATTCAAAATCTTTTTCAAGAAAACACTCCACGAAAACTAGTTTCAAAAGTCTTTTAATCACTACAAAGCAATGAGTAACAAATGAATGAAGTTTGAGTTCCTCCACGATAATAGCGACCTCTTGCCTATATTTTTGTGTCCCCCGGATCCTTGAGCAGTTTTCATGCGGTATTTATAGGAATCGGTGCTCCCCTGAAGGGTCAAGATTCATTTTGAGGAGATGGAGGGTCGGGATTTTGAAGTACATGATCGGATGTTCGGGAATTAAAGAGAATCAAAGCGAATGGTGAGATCACTTCTCAAAGTATTTGTCCTTTTCCTCTTTTAATCAAGCGGTCTTGAATCCTCTTGTCCGAACGATCCGAGGGTGAGAGTGAAAAACGCTGGTATTATCATCTTCTTTTTTGATCCAAGGGCTCCGGATTCATCCTTACAAGTGAGATCAATGGTGGAGATTGGGATGTACAGGACTGTCATGACATACACTGGCACCTGTCAGCATTGCGGGCGATTCTTAGGCGTGCGGTGGAGATCTCGTGCGCCACGCTTTAACTACCTCGGCTCACGGTCGGCAGCGGTTGTGGAATTTGTCTTATTCTTTTTGTCTTCCGACCCTCCCAGCTCCTATTCCGATCTCTCATGCTGATCTCCTATCTCCGATCCCTTTTATCCCTTGATCGATGCGGATTCGGTCCAAGCATTAATTACATCTCGATTTTGAGCGTCAAGCCGTTTTCCTTCGACATTAAATGCCCATTTTCCCCTATATATACCCCTGTTGATAGTGGCATTTCCTTCATTCGATTTTTCTCTCTTTCTCCTTGTTTCTTGGTTCTAGCATTAGGGAAAGTTCCGCTACAAGCGTGGTTTTGATCCTCTTCATATGGAATTCCCTTTTCCTCATTGAAAATTTACGATCCGGTGATTGGATGGTCCTAATTGGCGATGGTGAGAGAAGCTGGATTTGACCGATCCGTATTGCGGGCTTGGTTGTACCGATCTCGAGTTGCTCAATCGAGTTCATTCGGCTTCTCATCACATTGAGTGTTCCGAAATGATTACGATCCACATTGGGTGTTAGACGGCGGATGAAGCATCCGGTCGGCAATATCCTTGGGATCGATTATAAAGCGATCCTTGGAACACACAGGAGTATCCTTGGAATTAGTTATAAAGCGATCCATGGATCTCACGGGAGTATCCTTGGGATCGATTGTAAAGCGATCCTTAGATCGACCTCTTGGATAGGATTTTTCACGGTCTCTAGAGATCACGAAATGATGTGATCCAATGTTAGTGTAATCCGATCTCTAGAGATCGCCCAAATGATGTGATGCATCAATGTAATCAGATCTCTAGAGATCACCCAAATGATGTAGTCTGTCCTTTATTGTAATCCGATCCCTCAAGATCGCCCAAATGATGTAATCCGATCTTTTTGCAAATAAAGACTTTATTTTGCAGTTATCATCTTATTATTTTGCATTGATTATTTTCCGATCTCTAAGGTGGTTATCCGATCTGGTTCTTTACTTGAATGACACTTGACTGATCCTTTATTCAAAATATTTAACTTATTATGCCGATCTCCAATTAACCGATCTCTGAACATTCGGATATTTGAGAAAAGTGTCAAAACAGCTGTCCAATCCCACCAATTGATGCGCTGCCTAGAACCTCGCGAGCATTAAATGCTCGGACTAGTATAAATAGGGGCGGGAGGGTTAGCTTGGTTGTTCTCTTATTTCATTTTCAGTCTCCCGCTCATAGCTTCGAAGTTCTCTCATTTTCTCCAGTTTCTCCGACGCCGATTAGACTCTGGTAAGGACTTTAATCCTCTTTTTTGTTTAAGTTCTTTGTTTCTTTTGAAAATGAGCGGTGCCGAAGGTCAGAGAGCGGCGAGCCCTCCTTCCATTGAGTTCTCTTGGTCATCGTCTGATGAAGAAGAGGCAGTCGGGCCAAGCGCGCAACCTGGACCCCTTAGGGTCCCTGCTCCAGGTCAGGGGCGGGTCGTACCATTAAGGCGTACGCGCCCTTCTTCAAGGAGAGAGACCCTTCCCATAGACGAGCTTCCATCGGTTCTTCGGGAATCCGATCTGCAATCGTTTGTTCAAGAATACAACATTTGTCCTGATTCATATGAGCTGATCAAGTGCCATGGCGATCTTCGTGTCGATCATTCTTTTGAAGAGGATGACATGGTCATGGTGTATGAAGAAACGATTAAAGGCGATCTGAGGTTCCCTCTAGCCGATTTCTATAAGGAGGTCCTAAAATTTCACCGAATATCCATTGTTCAAATCCACCCCAACTCGTGGCGGATCTTGGTTGCTTTCCGAGGTCTATGCCGAGCTAAGGGAATCAGACCTACAGCTAAAGTGTTCGCCAAGCTGCACCGGCTAACTCACCGAAAGGACGATGACCACTGGTTCTTTCAGGCGAAGCCTAATTGCGGGCTCTTTTCCGATCTGCCCTCGTCTCTTAAGAACTGGAAGAATCGTTTCTTCATTGTGAGGAGCAAAGATCCGAGCCGCTTTGAGGACTTCCCATGGTGGTGGTACGGGGACCCTTGCTTCGAACCATATTACCACTGAGCGAAGAGGAAAGTTTGATAGTGATGGATCTGAAGAGTGAGGCTGCCACTAAAAAGTATTCTTGTTTGGATTCGGTGACTGCCGAGCTGCACCATTGGGTGTTCAGCGCTCCTTTGGCCAAGACCGCGAGCTTCCGCTCTCTAACCTCGGCATCGGTTTTTTCTATACCTCAGATATCAGGACCTTAGTGATCTCACTAACCTTTTCTTTGTGCGGTATGGCGGGTGGTGAGGTTCAAGAAGCGGAAGAAGGAGAGAGATCTCGGAAGATAAAGGAGATAAAGCGTTGAACGACTCCAAAGCGCCCGGTCACGAACACAGGGAGATACAAAGTGATCCTCCCAACCTTGGTCCGCCGACCACTGAAGCTACCCGATCTCCTCCTAGATCGGAGGAGCGACCTCCGACTCTTGCGGTTGTTCCAAGCGGGGAAGGGGGCCTTCTCAAGCTTCACGGGAGGACCTCTTCTCGGGCGCTCAAGTCTTGATCATTGCTTGAGGAATAACCGGGTGTCAAGGAGAACTCGATTTCGCCAAAGTCCTTGGGTCTACCATCTTCTTTCATGAGGATCGGGACAGGCTATCCCAGAATGGTCTCGACGACATATTGACTCGGACCATGAGCTTAAACGTGGAGTGTCTGGTGAACCAGACCATGATCCGGGAGAGGATTCAGCGCCTGGGTAAGGAGATCGGGAAGAAGAATCAGGATGTGGATTCCCTCCGATCACAACTCTCATCCGCTCTGTATTATATATATCAAGTCGAGGTACGTGAAAAGCTCCAAGAAGACCGGTTGGCCGAACAGAATCTTCCTTTGCATGAGAGGGACCGTGCTCTTAAGGAAGTCCAGTGCTTCATGCCAACGAAGCGCTCAGTCGCTCAACTTATAGAGGAACTTGAGGCGAAGGATAAGGAGCTTAAGGAGAACGATAAGGAGCTTAAGGTGAGGTATGAAGAGATGGTTACGGGAAAATCCGAGGCCTATGTGAAGGCTCACAAGGATCTCTTGCCCGCACTCCAGGAGCGTTACCCAGAAGAAGACTTTTCTTGGATGGCCGATGTGGCTCCTGAGGACAATGATGTAGACAGTGAGGATGAAGCCAGGGGTGAGAGGGAGAGAGGAGTGATCCAAATGTAGATCAGTGGGGTGATCCCCAGTAGAATAACTGTACAAATTATGACATGAAATGAAATGCCTTTTGTTCAATGAATGATTGTGATCGGAAAATTTTAAACCATTATTTGTCTGAGTATTTGATTGTATGAGCACAGCAAAACAAAAACTAAATGTGATTATTAATCTAAGTATGAGAGATCGGAAAGCACTTTGAACATGAGATCGGTAGGGAAGAAAAAAAAATCAGAACTTGACCGAAAATTTAACTCGAACACTTAAGATCGGAATCGAACCAAAACTTTAGCTCTTAAACTTTCGGAAAGGAGGTCGGCAATAAAACTGGTAGGAAAAGATCTAGTGCCCGTTCATTTTATTCATCAACAGAGATCAGGAATATTCTTGACAGGTCCGGAAATCCGACATCGGGTTTGAGAGGTCGGTAAAATGATTTTGAGAGATCGGCGAGGCTTTAATGAATGTGAGGACTTAGCATTGATTCAATTCTCTGTGAGGAGAGATCGGAAATGTGACCGCCTATCAAAGAGGGACTGGAAACATGATTAGCTGTTCGAAAAAAAGATTTTTTTATTGATTCTAGGGATCGGCCAAAATATGGTGTCGACATCTATCACTTAGAAAAGTTATGATTTGTGTAGACCATTCAACTATGATTTTGTTTGGTTTGTAAATTTTATGATCTTGTATGATGTGTTGGCTATCTTCTATAATTTTTTCATGATTTTTAGGCATGTCTAACTATTTTTTAAAAATTGAATTTCTTGCTACTATCAATCTGCCAGAATTTGGAAATTGTATGTTCATGCATGTTCTTGTATTTTCTTAGTTTCAATTGATATTTGATTTATTTTTCTATGTTTTCTTAATTCAAGAAGTGTTATGAACTGTTTGGAATATGTTAGATATAACACCCTATTTGTATTGCCTGGTATATTTCACTGTTCCGGTGACCGATGTCGATCCGGATAATTAAGGGGCTTAGAACCACATCTAAGACAACTAGATAAGCCCAGAAAACAAATAATTAGTAATTGTCAAATAGTTAAGTATAAATAAGAAAAACAGGACACAAGAAGTTAAATGAGCTGGGAGTCATAGCGATGGGTGAACTTCTCGGGAAGGACTGTGAGGTCAATTTAAACTCGAAATTCGAACCGTAAAATGTGACACCGCGGTCCTTAGGACTATTGCGAATACAGTGGAAAAGAGAAAATCACGAAAAAGAATTATTAAGCAGGTCAAATAATTAGGTCAGAGATCTAGAAGAAATATCGAATTACTTGCAAACCGGATCGAACCGGCGAGGGATAATTTGGTCAATTCACCCCTAGAGCTGACTCCTGACCTAACTGTCCAATAAAATCGGAGAAAAGAAAATTTTGGGATCAAGAATTAAATTAAAGAAGTAAATGGAAAAGAAATGAAAAAGAAATGAAAAATCAAAAAAAAAAAAAATCAAAAGTTATGACATCATGCATGACATAAGCATGATGCAATAAAATTTTATTTTTAAAATTTGAAATTTTGGGATAATTTCTAACAATTAAAAGACAAATTAAGAAAAGAAAATGATCTTCTTTCCTATCTTCAAACCGTCTACCCTCTCTCTCCCACCTCTTTTATTTCTCTCATAAAACCTCCATTGAAGCCCACCTAAAGCTCTCTTAAACCCTAAATTTTGCCATGAAATCCCTACATCCCTTAACTAAAACTTGTGTTTGAGCTTTGATAAGAAGATTGGGAGTAAATAAATCAAGCAAAGTTTAAAGAATTGGAGATATAAATTCTGCTCACTTAAGGTAAGCTAATCCAACCTTTCTTTTTAGTATACATGATTGATTTAGGGTAGAAATGGATGAGATTATATGAAGAAATTGGAAAAATTTCATGATTAGGAATAGACGGAAATTCGGCCAGCCATGGTACCTTGGAGTTTTGATATGTTCAATTTAAATTAGACATGAATTTGAACTTGATTAAGGTTGAATATGTGATTAGTGTAGTGAATTTGGTATGAATTAATCAATTGCATGATTAGGGTTCTTAACCAATGTGAAAAAAATTGAAAAAAAAATTTGAGAATTGGCCAAATGATGTTATTGACTTTACTTGAGTTGAGAAATGGTCAAGTGTGACCATTTGTGGTATGTATGAAGTGTTGGAACCAAGTTTAAATTCGGATTGGTTATGGTCAATCTACTGGCAGCTTGACCTAGGTCCCTTTCAAGGACCAAAACTGAAAATTTACCAACCCAATTGGTGTGAAGCCAATTGGGAATGAAACTAGAGACAAAATGGCACATTTTTTATTTAGGAATCATGCCCAGAAAGTAACCATAACTTAGTGAACAAATTGGCCAAATCCGGATTAGGCAAACTAACCTGTACAAAAATGACTAAATGAATAATAGTTATGCAAATGACCATAACTTGGTCTAGGAAGGTCCAAATGACGTAAAATTTTACCAGTAGAAAGCTGAGACATAGTCCTACAACTTTCATGAAGAAAAAAAACCCAAATTTTAACCATAACCTATTTGAAAATCCACCTACAATCAACCATAAGAATTGCCAAAATCCAGAATTTGCCCAGAATTCTGGGCAAAACCAAATCGGCAAGCCATGTTCAAATGGCTATAACTTGGGCTACAAAACTCCAAATGGAGTGATTCAAAAAGGAAAATAAAGTTAAGACAATAAAGAACAACTTCTATGAAGAAAACTTAGCCAAATTCTAACAGCAACATGACTAATGGAATAGTACAATACAGGACACCAAAACTGAAAATTTAAAATTTATGCCTAAAAGACTTAATATTTGAGAAAAGAATCAAAACCAACAAATTAGGTAACCAAAATATGGTATGTGGGTGAAATTAGAATTCTCATACCTATTAAGCATTAGAAAGTCAACAAATTGACTTGAATAGTATCATGAATAGTAACTCCGAAATACAAATTTTAAAGAACGTCAAGTTTAGCATATTAAAGCTAGGTATAAGTAGATTTGAATTCATTTTTTTTTGGATTTATGATAAATTATGATACTGAAACACTGTGAAATTGTGTGTTTCAGTTGAAAAGAATACTGGGAAAGAACTCGAGGCATCGAGTCAAGGCCAAGAGGCGACTCGTATAAGGTTTGTGCACAACATCAATATTCTTTAAAATTCATTTACAAAGTGCATGAAATGAATTACTTATATTGCAAAATGTGTATTATACTTTTGACTTAAATTATTGAAAGTTCACTTGTATGTGTTTGAAATGGCAATAAATGTTAGATAGTTTTGAAACTACAGTGTCATAACCATATATTTGAATACCTCACTAGCATGACTAGTGGGAAGAAATAGTTTCGAATTTTGATTCCTTCTCTGGCTGAAGTGTTGAGGTGTGTGCCAGTAGAAGAAGAAATTGAATGGGTACCCATATATTTGAGCTAGCTAGCCTTGTGATGTGATTTCTCATAAGCCTCTAGCTATTGAGATGATTATTATTTCGAATGGCATGATATAACTGTGTGTTTTTATGAAATTTGTTTTGAGACTTCCTAAATTAAATTGTTTGGACTAAAAGTTTGTAAATTATGTTTTGCATCTGTTTCTCATATTCTGTTCAGTATTTGAATAAATGTGTGTTGAATTATGCATAAATATATTTTAGTATGCTGTGCACCACTGACTCATAGTACTCAGCGATGGCTATTATTGCTGTCGTAGATATAGAGACTAGAGGAGCAGCAGAGTGAGCTGCTGAGGATCTTGAAGCCACCTTTCCTGAAGTTTTGTTGGGTATAAATTTATACCCTAAATGTAATGTGTCACACCCTACTCCCCTGTAAGATATAACATGATCCCATAGTACACCTAATGAATTACCGTACTTCGCCTACCGATAACCCATTAGATATACTACAAGGGATTTTAAAACAATTTTCGTGAAATTTAAATCATCGGTTAAAATCTAGTGTTATAAATTTTTTTTTTTTTTTTCAGAATTTCGGCAAAGTGCCGGCTGTATTTTGAGAAAAAAGTTCTTCAATCCTGCAAAAGAAAATGCTCCCAATATGTTTTCTCAAATACAACTTCAATAACTTCATTTCAATTCACAATTCAATTCTCAATAAACAATCAATTCATTTTTAAACTACTCTCATCATAAAGAAACATTTCATTGATTACAAGACTCAAAATTTATAATACAAAACTATTCAAGTAAATGAAATCTCAACTTTATATTTACAATAATTTACATTTAATTACATACTAAAATATTTTAAAAGAGTTTTTATACAACTGCTCAAATAATTTACATACATATTATTACATGCATACATCAAAACCTATGCACATGGGTATACCTATAATATACCTGGAGCTTATCTGAATATGTCTTCAAAGAAACATATTCACTGCTCTATGCTCTTTTTACCTGCGATAGCATACAAAGCTATCGCTGAGTGGTGAACTCAGTGGTGCACAACTATAATTTAAAACATAGTACAATATACATTGACAAAATTTATAGTAAATAATTTGGAAATCTGAATACTCATCAAATTCCAAAACTCAAAATATTCATTGCCAATAATGTAAATCATTTGTATAAATGACTTTAATCACAAAATTCAATTTATCAAATCATGACTAACCATTTAAGTAATTCCAACAAAATCAATTATACATAAACCATATTTGAAATCACAATTCTTTACCATTCAAAAGCCATTCTGTTTCTCAAAAATCATTATGTATCTCAAAAATCAATCTTTATCTCACTAACTATGCAAGACTAATCCGAAAGGGCCATATTCGATGTGATTCTAACTCCCTATAGTCGGGGAGGTCGAATCAGATTCTAACTCCCTATGGTCGGGGAGGTCGAATCATCGTGTACAGTACCATCACAATAATGAATCTTCCGCAAGGGCCATAACGGTAAAATAAACTTAGATCTAACCTCAAATCAGAGGAAAATCTAAGCCTGTGCACGTACCATGGTAATCAAAACACAACTAACTCCATTGTCTTCTCAACAAATGAGAGAGATGGGTAATAACCTAGTCAAGCATCTATATTGAGATATAAAACAATATCACAATCCTTTTAGTGAGCATAAATCACAATATAATTCGATTCAAATTCAATTCCAATATCCAATAATTTTTATACTCATCACAAATCAAATCATAAATTTGCATTTTCCATGAAAATTACCATCACAATTCAAAACATGTTCTATCACAATTTTCTAAAACATAATTTATTCAATCCATAACAATGCTTAATACTTGTGAAAATACCATTTCACAAAGCTAAATTCATACATATTATAACAATTTTCAATAATCATTGAATTAAATCCAATGCTTGTTAAACATAATACATAAGAAAAGTATGCCATTTAATCATATGAAATATTCAAAAAAAAATTAGTAAAAAACTAGTTGTGCACAAACCTCTGATAACTGTCTCCTGGTCTTGACTCAGTGTTTCCTTCCCTTTTCCTGAGTCTTTGCTAACTGAGAAACACAATTTGAAGTGTTTCAGTACTAAATTAAACTGTCTCTAACGATAATGCTTGATAAGTAATTCACTGAATGCTATTATTTGCTTAGTCATCCTAATATGTCGACCCTCAATGCATTCTAGGTAAATTAGGTTTTAATGTTATTAATATGTCACATTCCATAGTATTTTAGGGTTGGTACATGTTACCAAGTTCATTTCCGTGTATACTGCATTTTCTTGCAATTTGCTGGATTCCGGGATACTAGTTTGACCTAGCAGGACTACCTAGTTCCCTCGGTTTTCGGGTTTCGGTCAAAACTACAAACTTGTAGATCTATGTCTTATGGAACGCGGGGCAAAATTTCAGGTTATTCTGAGTTATGTAGACCAAGTTATGGTCATTTTACTATTGCTAGTCAAATTGCACCAAAATTGGTCATTTTAGGTCACTTTAGGTCATTTTAGGTTCGGCCAGTTTTTGGACCCGAACTTGTGCAAGCTTTTTGACTTGCTTATGGTCATTTCTGGGCTTTGGTGTCTTCATAAGACTTGTAGATATGGGTCTTAACTATTCATGGTAAAATTTCAGGTCAATTGGACCTGTTTTGAGTGAGTTATGGCCTAAACACTAACTGTTGCCCAAATGGTCAATTTTCAAGCCTCATTTGCACTTAATCCAGATTTGGTGATTTTTCAAGCTACCTTGCAAGCAGAATTTTGGCAAGCTTCCTTCATGAAAGTTGGCACATTTTGTGCCTAGTTTCACCTCCAATTGGTCTCATACCAATTGGAGCCACACAATTAAAGTTCTAGGCCTAAAACTCAAACTACCTTATTGCATTTCTTTCATACACATCAAGGATCACTCCTAACACTTACCAAACTCAACATTCAAGTCAATTCTGGTTGTACCATAACCTAAACATAATTTACAACATATTATAGGTCATTTTGGAAGCTTACAATTACATTCAACAAACACCATAAAGTGCAGAATTTGTCCAACTCAATTTACAACAATTCAATCACCAATTCATGCTCATTTACATGCTCAAACTGCCATAACCCCTATCACAAATTAACATTAATATTCTATAATCCAAGCATGAAATAACATCCTTATGGTTCACCAAACCAGGCTGCCATTTCATGCATTACATTCCCATAATTTCCAAGCATTCAAATTTCAATACACATTCACATATACTAAGTATACATCACCCAAATGATTTCCTACACACATAAACATTTAATCAATGCTTTAATCCACCATTTACAAGCAAAAATAAACTGTCTTCAAGGTGTTTCCATGGCTGCCAAAAGTGCACATCCCCATTCAACATCAAACTCCAAAATTCCTTCCACAATTCAACTACCTATAACACCCACACAAACTTTAATGAAGCAAGGATGAAGGAAATGGACATATACCTCAAGTGGAGCTTGTCAAACCTCTTCAAATCTCTCCCTTTTTGCGCCCAAAATACTGCCCAAGGTGTGTACTTAAACTTTAATGAAGAAGACTTGAAGAAATTGTGGCTAAATCTTGAGTGGATGAAGCTCCACACATGGATGGCAATGGAGGTTTTGGGAGGGATTCCAATTCGGATGGTTCTTATCTTTGAGGTTGAAGATGGTAGTTTCAGTCCACTAATGCTTAATATGGGTCCCTTAAGAGGTCACTAGTGGAGCACTAACTTGGTTAAATAAGTCATTAATCTTAATTTCCTTAATTTTGCTCATTTGCCACTAATATTTTACTATTTACATAATGTATCTCAATTTAATTTTTCATGTCATTTCTAAAGTGTAATATCATTTATTTTTAATGGACATTGAGTTCAAAAGACAACTCTAGGTGTCAAATGACCAAAATGCCCCACTTCGGGTTATATTCCTGATTTTTCGGTAACACTGATTTTTGTCTGTTTCTCGATTTTTCGTTTTTCTTTGTACTAATTTATTAATTTTTCTTTGATATTTCTAATGGTATTTGTACTTCAATAGGTGTCTATTTAAGTCCTAAAAATATTTTCCAGGGTTCCCCGCAGTCTAGGGCTAGTCAACGGTCCACGCCGCAACTTTCTGATGCGGTCACCCATCGCTAGGGTTCTCGGCTCGCTTAACTTGGTTACATTTCTTTGCTATTATTTTTCCTTTGTTTTTATTATATTTTCTTTTCTTATATTTCATTATTTTATATCTCCTCACTCATATCGAAGTGTAGTTCTAGGTATCCTAGCTGTCCGGACAACACTGGTCACCGGAACAGTAGAACGCACTATCGAACATAGGGGTGTTACAATTCTCCCCCCCTTAAAATAAATTTCGTCTCGAAATTTAACCTGGCATTAGTCTCTGAATAGCTGTGGGTGCTGTCTCCTCATACCCTCTTCACGTTGCCAAGTAGCTTCCTGGCCTGAACGATGGTTCCACAGCACTTTAACCAGGTGTATCTGTTTATTCCTCAGCTGCTTCACCTCATCAGCCAGAATTTCTATGGGTTCTTCCTCATATGAGAGGTCTAGATTTTACCTCAATCTATTCAACTAATAGTACATGAGATGGGTCTGATCTGTACCTCTTTAAAATGGACACATGGAAGACACTGTGTATCATTGCTAACTCCGGAGGTAATGCTAACCGATATGCCAAAGGACCCACTCTTTCCAGAACCTCATGTGTTCCGATGAAACGAGGACTTAGTTTCCCCTTTCTACCAAATCTCATTATCCTCTTCCGAGGAGAAACTTTGAGGAATACCTTATCACCCACTACATATTCAATATCTCTTCTCTTCAGACCAACATAGGACTTCTGACAGTCTGATGTAGCCTTGAGTCTATCTCTGTTCAATCTGATCTTTTCCTCTGTCTGCTGAATAATTTCTGGCCCAATCATCTTCCTTTCACCTACTTCATCTCAACATAGGGGAGTTCTACATTTTCTTCCATACAAAGCTTTATATGGAGGCATCCCAATGCTTGATTGGTAGCTGTTGTTATAAGCAAACTTAATCAAAGGCAAGTGTGTATCCCAACTACCTTCAAACTCAATCACACAAGCCCGTAGCATATCCTCCAATATCTGAATAACCCTTTCAGGTTGGCCATCTGTCTGTAGGTGGAATGCTGTGCTGAAGTTCAATCTAATTCTTAGGGCTCTCTAAAGACTACCCTAGAATCTAGAAGTGAACCTAGGATCTCTGTCAGATACAATCGATACTGGCACTCCATGCAATTTTACAATTTCATATATGTACAATCAGGCCAATCTTTCCAGGTTATAGTCCATCCGGACTAGCAAAAAGTGAGCAGACTTGGTTAGTCTATCAACTATGACCTATACTGCATCTTAACTATTCTGTGTCCTCGGAAGTTTCATCACAAAATCTAGAGTTATCCGTTCTCTTACTATGTTTCATAGGGTGCCACTTGTATGCTAGCTTGACACTTATTAATGTATACAAATTCTGTTAGTGGGATGTATCTGTCCCATCTCCCTCGGATTCAAGGACAGAAGTTCTCAGTATATTCTCAAGGGTTTATTACATTTTATAGGTTATTATTATCATTTCATTTCATTATTTATAGAAACTCAACAAGTTTCAAAATTTACCTGAATCACTTGTTTCGACTGTCCATCCGTCTGAGGATGATAAGTCGTACTGATATCTCTAAGCTTATAGCAATTACTGTGGTACAGGTAATTCACATTAATATAACTGAGTCACTGACTCTAGCTACCTTATAAGTGTAGTCGTTTGATAGGCTAGTTCTGAAGTTTTAAATTTCTGACTAAAATTTTTACATTTATTTCGAGTAATAGTACTCTATTCGGGTGCAACTGTATCAATTTATAGATTACTTACAAATATTCTTAATTTATTATACCACGAGGAAGCACGTAGCTCTACACAATAACCTCGTGTCGGTACTATAATCTACAGCTTACCATACAAACATCGAGAACATTATATAGTCACTACGTTATAACCTCATGGACTAGGTTTTCTAACATCTTATCTTTCTCGAATCCACTAATATCCTAAACCGATTCTGATTATAATATCCATTAATAATTACTAACAGTAACATCTTTGCCCTCATCTAGAGCAATTCTATTACTGTAACTTACTTTTAGGTCCTCTTGCCTTACATTAAGTAGGCTCACCAATTAGCTTTATAATTTATGGTATGTTAGAAAATACTTTTAGCTAACAATTCTTCCAAAATTAATGTCAATCATACTTGTTATTGTAGTTTTGATCCTAAAAGACTAGTCACTAATGCATTAAAATTTATTCCCCTGTAAAGGAATAGCAACAAAACATAGAATTCTAACACTAACATATAAATAAGTAGTGCTGGGATCAAATAATAACTCATTGTTTCTTTCAAAAATTAAGAACTTACCAAAGCCTACATCCAAGTTTCTGCTCTTTCCCTTGGCGCATAGTGGATTCTCTGATTGGTGCGCTACTATATTCTGGTTGATTCACTGTGTTATAGTGGTGAGGAGTACCAACTCTATTTCTATCTCGACTGATCGACGGTCCGTGAACTCCGAGCGGTCGAGGTGCTCTAGTACAATCTTTAGAAAAGTGTCCAAGTTTTCCACAATTGTAGCAGGCTCCAGAGGCCCTTCGACAAATACCTCCACGTAGTTTACCACAAACATAGCAGAAACGGGCAGAATAGGAACTTCTGGTTGTTCAATGACTAGATCTTGGTGTTCTCTGCCCTGATGATCTGCTTCTATCGTATCCCTGAGCTCGGGATTCCTCAAATTCTTTTCTCTTCCTCAAATAACTGCTCGAGCTCTGACCCGTAGATTTCTCCCTCTTCTCTATTTCACACTGCCCTTGTGGGGGTTGGGTCTATACTTGGGCTTGGGCTGACAGATTATCAGGCCATTTGCTGGGCCATTTGTGCAGTAATTTGTACTGGTAAAACTGGTACAGTCAGGCCTTCGACACTTTGTGGAGCTGGGGCCTCAACTTGTACTTCTGCCATCACGGACTATTCTATTGTCTCATTCTTCTCTTCCATATCTTTTCATAGGATTTTCTATTCCTGTACAACCAACATAAGGAGACTCCTCTTCGTTAGTTCATATTTATGATGTAAATGTACTATATATATCAAACATTTGAGCAGTTGCAGTTACCGACAAAAAGATTTCAAATTCACAGTTCAAAATTTACTTTAAAACCATTGCTCTGATACCACAAAACATGTCACACCCTACTCCCCTGTAAGATGCAACATGATCCCCTAATACACCTAATGAATTACCGTACTTCGCCTACCGATAACCCATTAGATATACTATAAGGGATTTTAAAACAATTTTCGTGAAATTTAAATCATCGGTTAAAATCTGGTGTTATAATTTTTTTTTTTTTCAGAATTTCGGCAAAGTGCCGGCTGTATTTTGAGAAAACAGTTCTTCAATCCTGCAAAAGAAAATGCTCCCAATATGTTTTCTCAAATACAACTTCAATAACTTCATTTCAATTCACAATTCAATTCTCAATAAACAATCAATTCATTTTCAAACTACTCTCATCATAAAGAAACATTTCATTGATTACAAGACTCAAAATTTATAATACAAAACTATTCAAGTAAATGAAATCTCAACTTTATATTTACAATAATTTACATTTAATTACATACCAAAATATTTTACAAGAGTTTTTATACAACTGCTCAAATAATTTACATACATATTATTACATGCATACATCAAAACCTATGTACATGGGTATACCTATGATATACCTGGAGCTGATCTGAATATGTCTTCAAAGAAACTTATTCACTGCTCTATGCTCTTTTTACCTGCGACAGCATACAAAGCTATCGCTGAGTGGTGAACTCAGTGGTGCACAACTATAATTTAAAACATAGTACAATATACATTGACAAAATTTACAGTAAATAATTTGGAAATCTGAATACTCATCAAATTCCAAAACTCAAAATATTCATTGCCAATAATGTAAATCATTTGTATAAATGACTTTAATCACAAAATTCAATTTATCAAATCATGACTAACCATTTATGAAATTCCAACAAAATCAATTATACATAAACCATATTTGAAATCACAATTCTTTACCATTCAAAAGCCATTCTGTATCTCAAAAATCATTATGTATCTCAAAAATCAATCTTTATCTCACTAACTATGCAAGACTAATCTGAAAGGGCCATATTCGATGTGATTATAACTCCCTATGGTCGAGGAGGTCGAATCAGATTCTAACTCCCTATGGTCGGGGAGGATGAATCATCGTGTACAGTACCATCACAATAATGAATCTTCCGCAAGGGCCATAACGATAAAATAAACTTAGATCTAACCTTAAATCAGAGGAAAATCTAAGCCTGTGCACGTACCATGGTAATCAAAACGCAACTAACTCCATTGTCTTCTCAACAAATGAGAGAGACGGGTAATAACCTAGTCAAGCATCTATAGTGAGATATAAAACAATATCACAATCCTTTTAGTGAGCATAAATCACAATATAATTCGATTCAAATTCAATTCCAATATCCAATAATTTTTATGCTCATCACAATTCAAATCATAAATTTGCATTTTCCATGAAAATTACCATCACAATTCAAAACATGTTCTATCACAATTTTCCAAAACATAATTTATTCAATCCATAACAATGCTTAATACTTGTGGAAATACTATTTCACAAAGCTAAATTCATGCATATTATAACAATTTTCAATAATCATTGAATTAAATCCAATGCTTGTTAAACATAATACATAAGAAAAGTATGTCATTTAATCATATGAAATATTCAAAACAAAATCAGTAAAAAACTAGTTGTGCACAAACCTCTGATAACTGTCTCCTGGTCTTGACTCAGTGTTTCCTTCCCTTTTCCTGAGTCTTTGCTATTTGAGAAACACAATTTGAAGTGTTTCAGTACTAAATTAAACTGTCTCTAACGATAATGCTTGATAAGTAATTCACTGAATGCTATTATTTGCTTAGTCAACCTAATATGTCGACCCTCGATGAATTCTAGGTAAATTAGGTTTTAATGTTATTAATATGTCACATTCGATAGTATTTTAGGGTTGGTACATGTTACCAAGTTCATTTCCGTGCATACTGCATTTTCTTGCAATTTGTTGGATTCCAGGATACTAGTTTGACCTAGCCGGACTACCTAGTTCCCTCGGTTTTCGAGTTTCGGTCAAAACTACAAACTTGTAAATCTATGTCTTATGGAACGCGGGGCAAAATTTCAGGTCATTCTGAGTTATGTAGACCAAGTTATGGTCATTTTACTATTTCTGGTCAAATTGCACCAAAATTAGTCATTTTAGGTTTGGCCAGTTTTTGGACCCGAACTTGTGCAAGCTTTTTGACATGCTTATGGTCATTTCTGGGCTTTGGTGTCTTCATAAGACTTGTAGATATGGGTCTTAACTATTCATGGTAAAATTTCAGGTCAATTGGACCTGTTTTGAGTGAGTTATGGCCTAAACACTAACTGCTGCCCAAATGGTCAATTTTCAAGCCTCATTTGCACTTAATCCGGATTTGGTGATTTTTCAAGCTACCTTGCAAGCAGAATTTTGGCAAGCTTCCTTCATGAAAGTTGGCACATTTTGTGCCTAGTTTCACCTCCAATTGGTCTCATACCAATTGGAGCCACACAATTAAAGTTCTAGGCCTAAAACTCAAACTACCTTATTGCATTTCTTTCATACACATCAAGGATCACTCCTAACACTTACCAAACTCAACATTCAAGTCAATTCTGGTTGTACCATAACCTAAACATAATTTACAACATATTATAGGTCATTTTGGAAGCTTACAATTACATTCAACAAACACCATAAAGTGCAGAATTTGTCCAACTCAATTTACAACAATTCAATCACCAATTCATGCTCATTTACATGCTCAAACTGCCATAACCCCTATCACAAATTAACATTAATATTCCATAATCCAAGCATGAAATAACATCCTTATGGTTCACCAAACCAGGCTGCCATTTCATGCATTACATTCCCATAATTTCCAAGCATTCAAATTTCAATACACATTCACATATACTAAGTATACATCACCCAAATGATTTCCTACACACATAAACATTTAATCAATGCTTTAATCCACCATTTACAAGAAAAAATAAACTGTCTTCAAGGTGTTTCCATGGCTGCCAAAAGTGCACATCCCCATTCAACATCAAACTCCAAAATTCCTTCCACAATTCAGCTACCCATAACACCAACACAAACTTTAATGAAGCAAGGATGAAGGAAATGGACGTATACCTCAAGTGGAGCTTGTCAAACCTCTTCAAATCTCTCCCTTTTTGCTCCCAAAATACTGCCCAAGGTGTGTACTTAAACTTTAATGAAGAAGACTTGAAGAAATTGTGGCTAAATCTTGAGTGGATGAAGCTCCACACATGGATGGCAATGGAGGTTTTGGGAGGGATTCCAATTCGGCTGGTTCTTATCTTTGAGGTTGAAGATGGTAGTTTCAGTCCACTAATGCTTAATATGGGTCCCTTAAGAGGTCACTAGTGGAGCACTAACTTGGTTAAATAAGTCATTAATCTTAATTTCCTTAATTTTGCTCATTTGCCACTAATCTTTTACTATTTACATAATGTATCTCAATTTAATTTTTCATGCCATTTCTAAAGTGTAATATCATTTATTTTTAATGGACATTGAATTCAAAAGACAACTCTAGGTGTCAAATGACCAAAATGCCCCACTTCGGGTTATATTCCTGATTTTTCGGTAACACTGATTTTTGTCTATTTCTCGATTTTTCGTTTTTCTTTGTACTAATTTATTAATTTTTCTTTGATATTTCTAATGGTATTTGTACTTCAATAGGTGTCTATTTAAGTCCTAAAAATATTTTCCAGGGTTCCCCGCAGTCTAGGGCTAGTCAACGGTCCACGCCGCGACTTTCTGATGCGGTCACCCATCGCTAGGGTTCTCGGCTCGCTTAACTTGGTCACATTTCTTTGCTATTATTTTTCCTTTGTTTTTTTTGTATTTTCTTTTCTTGTATTTCATTATTTTATGTCTCCTCACTCATATTGAAGTGTAGTTCTAGGCATCCTAGCTGTCCGGACAACACTAGTCACCGGAACAGTAGAACGCACTACCGAACATAGGGGTGTTACATAATGTTTATATTTGTGTATGTAACTGTATGTATATGTAAAAACTGGTCATGACCAGTTGTATAGAGTTTGTAATAATATTATTTTAGATTTGCTTATGTAAAGTTTGGTTGATGAATGTAAATTAATTTTACTTTAATGAAATTATTTAGTATTATTTTTTATGATATTTGAATTGAGAATTATGTTGGAGTTTTGGAGTTTGAGAAAAATTGATATTGAGTTTGTTGTGGTAGTGATGGATTTTGATGAAAAGAATTATTGGAAGTGTTTTTACAGGTTTTTTAAGAACTGTTTTTCCCAAATATAGACGGCACTCTGTCAAAATTTTTTCAAAATTTGCGGACAAATACAAATGGACAAAAATTCTAACTAGTTTTCAAACTCCAATTAAATGTTTTTAATACCTATTAGAAAATGCTCACCACTTCCAAAAAGTAAGAAAATTGTTTTAAAATCCCTTGTAGGGTACTTAATGAGTTATCGGTAGGTAAATTGTTTTAAAATCCCTTGTAGGGTACTTAATGAGTTATCGGTAGGTGAAGTTCTGTAGTTCATTAGGTATTCTACGGGATAATGTTATGCCTTATAGAGGGGTAAGGTGTGATATGTTTTAGTGGTATCAGAGTGAATTTTTGAAATATGTTTTGATTTGTGAATTTGTGTCTTTTCTTTGATAAGTACAACTGCTCAATGTCCTTATTTGTTACATACATTGTATTACATCATGAATATGAGCTAACGGAGGGAAATCTCCTTGTGTTATTTGTTCAGGAGATATCCTAACTCTAGACTGAAATGGAAGAAGGGGATCGCTCTGTTGAGCAATCTGCTGAAGCTGAGGCATAAGGGGAAGCCCCAGCTCTACAAAAATGTCAATGGGTCAGTAGCACCAACCCCACAAATGCCGCAGTTCCTGCACAATTTGCTCAGTAGATGGCTACGATGTTCCAACAAATGGCTGGGGGTATGCCTACTCAAGCTCCACCCCAGACTTCTGTGGTGCAACCTCAAGCTCCAGTCAGACAGTATGACAAGCTGTTAAAGTATGGGGTGACAGAATTTAAGGGTACAGTAGACCCTTTAAAGGCAGAGAAGTGGCTAGAGAGGATGGATTGAGTGTTTAAGAAGCTGCACTACCAAAATGAACTAAAATTCAAGTACTCAGTATCGCTACTGCAAGGGGATGTGTATGATTGGTGGAAGACCATCCCCCAAAGCTTGGCAGAACTGCCAGTACTGACCTGGGATGACTTCATCAGAGAGTTTAGGAATAAATATATCCCAGATGCATATGTTGTAGCACCCCAAAGTTCGGTAGTGCGTTCTGCTGCTCCAGTGACCAGTGCTGTCCGGACAGCTAGGATGCCTAGAACTACACTTCGATATGAGTGAGGAGACATAAATTAATGAAATACACGAAAAGAAAATACAAGAAAAAACAAAGGAAAAATAATAGCAAAGAAATGTAACCAAGTTAAACGAGTCGAGAACCATAGCGATGGGTGACCGCACCGAGAAGTCACGGCGTGGACCGTTGACTAGCCCTGGACTGCGGGGAACCCTGGAAATCATTTTTAGGACTTAAATAGACCCTTATTGAAGAATAAATATCATTAGAAAGATCAAAGAAAAATTAAATAATTAGTACAAAGAAAAGTGAGAAATCGAAAAACAGACAAAATCCGGTGTTACCGAAAAATCGGGAATGCAACCCGAACAGGGGCATTATGGTCATTTGACATCCCGAATTGTCTTTTGACCTAAATTTCCATTAAAAATAAATAATATTACACTTAGAAAATGAAATGAAAAATTAATTTAGTGGTACCTAAAGTAAATAGCCAAAAATGGAGTGGAAATGGTGTAAATGACACATTAAACTTATAATATGATTAAATAATGTGAGTGGGCCACTAAAGGAATAAACTAAAGGCATAATGGGGCAGGTGTACACCCATTATCCCATCTGCACTTCATCTTCCTCATTTGAATTCCTTCATGCCGATTTGAGAGAGAAGAAAACCACCATTGCCGTTTGCTCTCAAGCTCATCTAATCCCTCCATTTCACCTTCAATCACTTTGATAGCTTCATGAAAAATTGTCTACACATCATAAGGAAGAGTTTGATACCAATTTTAAGAAGTTTAATCAAGGTTTGGCAAGTTTCAACTATAAGGTAAGTTAGCATTTTTGAAGATTTCTTTGATAAACTTTGTATACATGTTATGGGTGTTGGATTTGTGAAGAAAATTTTTGAGTTTGAAGAGTTATTGTTGTGTTCAATTTGGACAGCCATGGATTCATGTATTTGATGAAATAATTGTGCATATATTTGATGAGAAAGGATGTTGATCATGATGATTTAATAACCTAGTGAATTACTTCATATGTATATGGTGAATTTTGCACTTGGAATGGGATTTAATGAATTGTAGGACACTTTGGTGTTGAAGGACAATTTCGGCAGCCTTGGAACTCTTGGATAAGTATATGTGTTCATGAAGATATGGGCAGAATTTTGGCATTAAGGATAGATGGATATGTATATGAAATTGTTGTGTAAAGTGTATGTAAAAACTAGTAATGTTTATGTGTATGTGTAATTGTAATTGGACTTTGGAAATTAGAATTATATTTGGTGTGTTGAGGATAATTGTAATCTGCCCAAAGTGATGTTAATGTAAAGTGGAATATGTTTTTGGTAATGTACCAAAACAGATTTGGTAGGGAAGTAAACATATTGCAAGGTAAATGTGTGTGATTGATGTGTGTTAAGCAAAGTAACCAAGGGCAGTGTACATTTTAGCCAATAAGTTTAAATGTGTAACCTCAATTGGTATGAGACCAATTGGAGGTGGAACTAGGCACAAAATGTGCCAACTTTCATTGAGAAAACATACCAAAATTCTGCTTGCAAGGTGACCTAAGAAAATGACCAATTCGGATTAGGTGCAATTAGGACCTGAAAAATGACCAATTGGGCAGCAGTAAGTGTTTAGGCCATAACTCACTCAAAACAGGTCCAATTGACCTGAAATTTTAACCATGAATAGTTAAGACCCATACCTACAAGTCTTATGAAGACACAAAAACCCAGAAATGACCAGAATCAAGTCAAAAAGCTTGCACAAGTTCGGGTCCAAAAACTGGCCGAACCAAAGTTGACCAAATTGACCTAAAATTGACCTAATTTGATACCAATTGACCAGCAATAGTATAATGACCATAACTTGGTCTACTTAACTCGGATTGACCTGAAATTTTTCCCTGCATGCAATAAGAAATAGATCTACAAGTTTTTAGTTTTGACCAAAACCCGAAAACCGAGGGAACTAGATCGTCCGGCTAGGTCAAACTAGTATCCTGAAATCCAGCAATTTGCAATAAAATGCAAGAAAATGCAATATACATAGAATTGAGTTTGGTAACACGTACCAAACCTAAAACCCTATCGAATGTGACATATTATTGACACTAAGACCTAATTTACCTAAAACGCATTGAGGGTCGGTATATTAGGTGATTAAGCAAATAAAAGTATTCAGTGAATTGTTTATCGAACATTATCGTTAGAGGCAAATTAATTTAGCACTGAAACACTTCAAATTGTGTTTCTTAGTTAACAAGGACTCAGCAAAAGGGAAAGAAATACTGAGTCAAGACCAGGAGACAAATATCAGAGGTTTGTGCACAACAACTATTTCTTTTGAATTATTTTCAATTGAAATAAATATTGACTATTTGTATATTATTGTTTTAAATTGTGGAAATGTATTTGAATGAATATTTATTGCTTGAAAAGCATTGTAAATGATTTGAAACTGTGAGAAATTGTTTGAATGACATTGATGGATACTTATTGATTTAAAAGCATTGGAAATGGTTTGAAACCACAGCTATCATGTATATTGATTGTATTCCTCATTAGCTTGTCTAGTGGGACGAATTGAATTTCCTCTCTGGCTGAAGTGTTGAGGTGTGTGCCTGTTGAGGACGAATTGGATGAGTACTCATATTTTTGCTAGCTAGCTATGTTATTCCTCATTAGTCATCGACTTTTGGGACGAATTGAATACCTCATTAGCCATTGGCTTTTGGGACGAATTGAACTATGGATCATGATTAAGCTGTGTGTGATTTATTGATATGTACTGTGAGATTGTGAAATGGATTTAAACTCTCATTGACATATACTGTCTTTTGAATTCAAACATGATCTAACTTATGAAAATTATTGTGATATTGACAAATGGAGTTTAAATTCTTGTTGACAATTACTGTCTTGAATTTAACTATGATTTTAAGTATCTACTATTTACATGACTTATGAATTGTGATTTAAATTGTATTTGGTTAATGTTGTGCACCACTGAGACATTGTCTCAAATGATAGCTTTTATTGTCGCCGCAGTAAAGAGACAGACAGGGCAGCAGACTAGGCTGCATATACATCCAGCGAGGGATTACCTGGTATAATAAGTATACCAATATTTTGCATTTTGTAATCAGAATGTATGACACTGTATGTACATTTTGTTTTTGGTTTTGAGCAGTTGTAAATTCAAATTGTACCTTGAAGTTGTAAATTAATTATGAGTTATTTGACTTGTGAAAATTGTATTATATTTCCTTATCTCAGACTTTGAAAAATTTCTATGGAATTGAGTTGATAAATTGTTGTGTTGAGAAATGTATTGGAGTTGAGATTTGGAAAATTATTGAAGTGTCTTTTTACAGGTTTTCTGAAGAACTTTTTTATCCAAAATACAGATGGTACTCAGCCAAAATTTTTACAGAAATTTCAAATAAACCAAATGAGTTAGTTATTTCACTCAGTTCACCAAAGTCTTTAACACCTGTAAATAGTGCTCACCACTGTAAATGAAGTAAGAAAAGTTTTTAAAATCCCTTGTAGTGTATTTAATGGGTTATCAGTAGACAGAGTTGGTAATTCATTAGGTATACTACGGGATCATGTTATGCCTTACAGAGGGGTAGGGTGTGACATGTTTTAGTGGTATCAGAGCAAAGTTTTTAAATTCTGTTTTCACCTGTTATTTGATTATTCTTTCTTCATAGTACAACTGCTCAATATCATTGTTTGATACATACAGTACATTACATTATAAAAATGCACTAACGGGAGGAAATCTCCTTGTGTTATTTGTTCAGGAGATCTAAAATCCTCGCATTGAATATGGAAGAGGGTGATCGTTCAGTCGATCAGTCTATTGAGGCTGAGGTGCAAGGGGATGCCCCAGGCCTACATAATGTTAGTGGTTCAAGAAGACCACCGCAGATCTGCAGCTTTCTGCTCGATTCGCTCAGATGGCTGCAATGTTCCAACAAATGGCTGGCAATGTACCTACTCAAGTCCCAATACAGACACCAGTGGTACAACCACAGTCTCCTACTAGGCAGTATGATAAATTAATGAAATATGGGGCTACAGAGTTTAAGGGGACAGTAGATCCTCTAGAAGCTGAACAATGGTTAGAGAGGATGGATAGGGTGTTCAAGAAGCTACATTGTACAGAGGAGCTCAGATTCGAATACTCAGTATCCTTGCTACAGGGGGATGCTTATGATTGGTGGAAAACCATTCCCCACAGTCTGGTGGAACCTGCAGTGCTAACATGGAATGACTTTCTCAAGGAATTCAGGCAGAAATATGTCCCTGATGCTTATGTAGACCAGAAGCTGCAAGAGTTCCTAAGTCTGAAATAGGGGAACAGATCAGTGGCTGAGTATGAAAGAGAATTTTCCCGCCTTAGCCATTATGCAGTGAGTCTACTCTCTACCAGCAGGGAGAGATGCAAGAGGTTTGAAACTGGCTTGAAGCCCAGTATCAGAGTACAAGTAATCGGCTTCAAACACACTAACTTCTCTGAACTTATTTCTCAAGCCCTAGAGTTGGAAAGAATTGAGATTGAGACTGCTCCTGAGAGAAAGAAATTAGAGAAGACAGAGAAAGAGGGAAAGTCAGTAGAACAGAGTTCCAGTGGTCATACTGGGAAGAGGAAGAACTATGGGGGACATGGCAGAGGTGGCAAGAAATCTGGTAGGGGAAGATATTCAGGACAGACCTCCCTATCCGGTCGTCAGCAGAGTAGCAGAGGTTCCTATCCTCCCCGCCAATGTGAAACTTGTGGAAAAAATCATGGTGGGATATGCTACAAGGCTATTGGAGCCTGTTATAACGGTGGAGGCACAGGACACTTTGCCAAGGACTGCACTAGTAGTCGCAGAGTTGGACCACCTCCTACTACTGCAGAAGGGTCAGTTCAGAGCCCTTTCACCAGAAGTTCACATACACCCAGCAGAGGTAGGGGCAGGGGTAGAGGTAACCCAGCAGGCAGCCAAGGCACAGTAAAACAATCAGAGTAAGACAGTGCTCCAATCAGAATGTATGCAATGAGACAGAGGGAAGAGGCCGAGACATCTGATGTTGTGGCTGGTACCTTCTCAACTTTTAACCAAAATGTATTTGTGTTATTTGATCCGGGCTCTACCCATTCTTATGTGAGTGCTAGCATCATTGATTGCATTGCTGTTCCATGTACAAAAATGGACTTTGAGGTGCTAGTAACGAGTCCACTAGGACAGGAAGTCAGGGTTAATAGGATGTATAGAGATTGTCCTTTGGTGATCCAAGGACACACTTTCCTGTCTGATTTCATTGAAATGCCCTTCAGAGATTATGATATCATCTTGGGCATGGATTGGTTAGCTAGGCATCATGCCATGATTGATTGAGAGGTCAAGATCACTTTTGGCCTTCCTCGATCTGATGATGTGGTGATACAAGGGGAGAGGCAGTTATTGCCATCAAACATCATTTCGGCTACACTAGCCAGAAAAATGATCAGAAAGGGGTGTGAAGCATACTTAACACATGTGGTAGACACCCAAATGGGGAGTCCAGCATTGAAGGACATCCCTACAGTATATGACTTTCCAGATGTGTTTCCTGATGAATTGCCAGGATTACATCCGGAAAGAGAAGTGCAGTTTGAAATTAATGTTATGCCTGGTGTGGATCCAATCTCCATAACACCATACAGAATGGCACCAGCGGAGTTGAAGGAGTTGAAGATACAGTTGCAAGAATTACTTGAAAAAGGCTTCATCCGCCCTAGTGTGTCACCTTGGGGAGCACCAGTGTTGTTTGTTAAGAAGAAGGATGGTACTCTCTGCTTATGCATTGACTATCGGCAGTTGAATAAGGTGACAATAAAGAACAGATATCCATTGCCTCGCATTGATGATCTGTTTGATCAGTTGAAGGGTGCAGCTATATTCTCCAAAATTGATTTGCGATCTGGTTATTATCAGTTGAAGGTGCAAGAGCAGAGTATTCCAAAAACTGCTTTCAAAACTCGATATGGCCACTATGAGTTTCTAGTAATGCCATTCGGGTTAACAAATGCTCCAGCTGCTTTTATGGATCTGATGAACACTATCTTCAGACCATATCTTGATCAATTTGTGGTGGTGTTTATTGATGACATTTTGATATATTCAAGGAATGCAGAGGAGCATGACAGACATCTGCGGATTGTACTGCAGATTTTAAGGGAGAAACAACTATATGCCAAATTATCGAAATGTGAATTTTGGCTGAAAGAAATCTCCTTTTTGGGACATGTTGTGTCAGCTGAAGGGATCAAGGTAGATTCCAGCAAGGTAGAAGCTATCCTTAATTGGAAGCCGCCTAGAAACATCACAGAAATTCGCAGTTTTTCTGGGTCTAGCTGGATATTACTGTCGGTTTGTGAAGGGGTTTTCTATGTTATCTTCTCCACTGACCAAGCTGCTTCGGAAAGATGTGAAATTTCAGTGGACTGATAAATGTCAGAAGAGTTTTAATGAGTTGAAGAGGTGTTTAACTGAAGCTCCAGTCCTCACTTTACCTACTCCGGGTAAAGAATACACAGTTTATAGTGATGCTTCTCACAATGGGTTAGGCTGTGTACTGATGCAAGATCGGAATGTCATTGCTTATGCATCACGCCAGCTGAAACCGCATGAGAGGAACTACCCAACACATGATCTGGAGTTAGCAGCTATTGTTTTTGCTCTGAAGATCTGGAGACACAATTTGTATGGGGAGAAATGCTACATTTACACAGATCACAAGAGCTTGAAGTACTTAGGCCCCCAGAAGGAATTGAATTTGAGGCAGAGGAGATGGTTAGAACTCATCAAAGATTATGATTGCTTAATAGACTATCAGCCAGGGAAAGCAAATGTAGTGGCTGACGCCTTAAGTCGCAAGACTATGGCAAGTCTCAGAGTTTCGCCTATGTCCATGGTATATGAGTTGAAAGCACAAAGATGCCGCTTTAGAGATTGATGATGAGGGATGCATGAGTTGCTTGGCATGTACAGCCAGTGTTGATTGATCATATCAGAATGGCTGCTCAGAGTGATGAAAAGTATCAGAAGCTACTGAAAGAAGTCCAGCAGAGCAAGAAACCTGAATTCTCTGTGAGAGATGATGGTTTATTGCTCCATCAGGGCAGAATGTGCGTTCCTAGTGATGTGGAATTGAGACAAATCATTATGAAGGAAGCACATGAGTCTCCATTTGCTATGCACCCTGGTGGAACTAAAATGTACAGAGGGCTGAAAGAGCATTACTGGTGGATGGGCATGAAAAGAGATATAGCTGAATTCGTTTCCAAATGCCTAACTTGTCGCCAAGTAAAGCGAACATCAAGTTCCACTGGTTTGTTACATCCTTTGTCAAGCACTGCAGTGGAAATGGGAACGAATAACTATGGATTTTGTTACAGACTTCCAAAGACACAGAGTAGTCATGATGCATTATGGGTTATAGTTGATGATTGACCAAGTCCGCTCACTTTTTGCCGCTCGAATGGACTATAGCACGGAAAGATTGGCCGATTGTACATATATGAGATTGTAAAACTGCATGGAGTGCAACTATCAATTGTGTCTGACAGAGATCCTAGGTTCACTTCTAGATTCTGGGTAGTCTTCAGAGATCACTAGGAACTAGATTGAACTTCAAAGACAAAGATTCCACCCACGCATGATAGCCACCGAGAGGATTATTCAGATATTGGAGGATATGCTACGGGCTTGTGTGATTGAATTTGAAGGTAGTTGGGATACACACTTGCCTTTGATTGAGTTTGCTTATAACAACAGCTAACAATCAAGCATTGGGATGCCTCCATATGAAGCTTTGTATGGTAGAAAGTGCAGAACTCCCCTATGTTGGGATGAGGTAGGTGAAAGGAAGATGATTGGGCCAAAAATTGTTCAGCAGACAGAGGAAAAGATCAGATTGATTAGAGATAGACTCAAGGCTGCATCAGACCGTCAGAAATCCTATGTTGTTATGAAAAGAAGAGATATTGAGTACGCAGTGGGTGATAAGGTATTCCTCAAAGTTTCTCCTTGGAAGAGGATTATGAGATTTGGCAGAAAGGGGAAACTGAGTCCTCGTTTCATCGGACCATATGAAGTTCTAGAAAGAGTGGGTCCTTTGGCATATCGGTTGGCATTACCTCCAGAGCTAGCAAGGATACACAATGTCTTCCATGTGTCCATGTTAAGGAGGTACAGATCTGACCCATCTCATGTACTATCAGTTGAAGAGATTGAAGTAAATCCAGACCTTTCATATGAGGAAGAACCCATAAAAATTCTGGCTTATGAGGTGAAGCAGCTAAGGAACAAACAGATACACCTGGTTAAAGTGCTGTGGAACCATCATTCAGGCCAGGAAGCTACTTGGGAACGTGAAGAGGATATGAGGAGACAACACCCACAGCTGTTCAGAGACTAATGCCAGGTAAAATTTTGAGACGAAATTTATTTTAAGGGGGAGAGAATTGTAACACCCCAAAGTTCTAGAGTGCTCGCCGCTCCAAGGCGATCTTTGTCGGACAGCTAGGATGCCTAGAACTACATTTCGATATGAGTGAGGAGACATAAAATAATGAAATACAAGAAAAGAAAATACAAGAAAAAAACAAAGGAAAAATAATAGCAAAGAAATGTAACCAAGTTAAACGAGCCGAGAACCATAGCGATGGGTGACCGCACCGGGAAGTCACGGCGTGGACCGTTGACTAGCCCTGGACTGCGGGGAACCCTGGAAAACATTTTTAGGACTTAAATAGACCCTTATTGAAGAATAAATATCATTAGAAAGATCAAAGAAAAATTAAATAATTAGTACAAAGAAAAGTGAGAAATCGAAAAACAGAAAAAATCCGGTGTTACCGAAAAATTGGGAATGCAACCCGAACAGGGGCATTATGGTCATTTGACATCCCGAATTGTCTTTTGACCTAAATGTCCATTAAAAATAAATAATATTACACTTAGAAAATAAAATGAAAAATTAATTTAGTGGTACCTAAAGTAAATAGCCAAAAATGGAGTGGAAATGGTGTAAATGACACATTAAACTTATAATATGATTAAATAATGTGAGTGGGCCACTAAAGGAATAAACTAAAGGCATAATGGGGCAGGTGTACACCCATTTTCCCATCTGCACTTCATCTTCCTCATTTGAATTCCTTCATGCCGATTTGAGAGAGAAGAAATCCACCATTGCCGTTTGCTCTCAAGCTCATCTAATCCCTCCATTTCACCTTCAATCACTTTGATAGCTTCATGAAAAATTGTCTACACATCATAAGGAAGAGTTTGATACCAATTTTAAGAAGTTTAATCAAGGTTTGGCAAGTTTCAACCATAAGGTAAGTTAGCATTTTTGAAGATTTCTTTTATAAACTTTGTATACATGTTATGGGTGTTGGATTTGTGAAGAAAATTTTTGAGTTTGAAGAGTTATTGTTGTGTTCATTTTGGACAGCCATGGAGTCATGTATTTGATGAAATAATTGTGCATATATTTGATGAGAAAGGATGTTGATCATGATGATTTAATAACCTAGTGAATTACTTCATATGTATATGGTGAATTTTGCACTTGGAATGGGATTTAATGAATTGTAGGACACTTTGGTGTTGAAGGACAATTTTGGCAGCCTTGGAACTCTTGGATAAGTATATGTGTTCATGAAGATATGGGCAGAATTGTGGCATTAAGGATAGATGGATATGTATATGAAATTATTGTGTAAAGTGTATGTAAAAACTAGTAATGTTTATGTGTATGTGTAATTGTTTTTGGACTTTGGAAATTAGAATTATATTTGGTGTGTTGAGGATAATTGTAATCTGCCCAAAGTGATGTTAATGTAAAGTGGAATATGTTTTTGGTAATGTACCAAAACAGATTTGGTAGGGAAGTAAACATATTGCAAGGTAAATGTGTGTGATTGATGTGTGTTAAGCAAAGTAACCAAGGGCAGTATACATTTTTGTCAATAAGTTTAAATGTGTAACCTCAATTGGTATGAGACCAATTGGAGGTGGAACTAGGCACAAAATGTGCCAACTTTCATTGAGAAAACATACCAAAATTCTGCTTGCAAGGTGACCTAAGAAAATGACCAATTCGGATTAGGTGCAATTAGGACCTGAAAAATGACCAATTGGGCAGCAGTGAGTGTTTAGGCCATAACTCACTCAAAACAGGTCCAATTGACCTGAAATTTTAACCATGAATAGTTAAGACCCATACCTACAAGTCTTATGAAGACACCAAAACCCAGAAATGACCAGAATCAAGTCAAAAAGCTTGCACAAGTTCGGGTCCAAAAATTGGCCGAACCAAAGTTGACCAAATTGACCTAAAATTGACCTAATTTGATACCAATTGACCAGAAATAGTATAATGACCATAACTTGGTCTACTTAACTCGGATTGACCTGAAATTTTGCCCCGCGTGCAATAAGACATAGATCTACAAGTTTGTAGTTTTGACCTAAACCCGAAAACTGAGGGAACTAGATCGTCCGGCTAGGTCAAACTAGTATCCCGAAATCCAGCAATTTGCAATAAAATACAAGAAAACGCAATATACATAGAATTGAGTTTGGTAACACGTACCAAACCTAAAACCCTATCGAATGTAACATATTATTGACACTAAGACCTAATTTACCTAAAACGCATCGAGAGTCGGTATATTAGGTGATTAAGCAAATAAAAGTATTCAGTGAATTGTTTATCGAACATTATCGTTAGAGGCAAATTAATTTAGCACTGAAACACTTCAAATTGTGTTTCTCAGTTAACAAGGACTCAGCAAAAGGGAAAGAAATACTGAGTCAAGACCAGGAGACAAATATCAGAGGTTTGTGCACAACAACTATTTCTTTTGAATTATTTTCAATTGAAATAAATATTGACTATTTGTATATTATTATTTTAAATTGTGGAAATGTATTTGAATGAATATTTATTGCTTGAAAAGCATTGTAAATGATTTGAAACTGTGAGAAATTGTTTGAATGACATTGATGGATACTTATTGATTTAAAAGCATTGGAAATGGTTTGAAACCACAGCTATCATGTATATTGATTGTATTCCTCATTAGCTTGTCTAGTGGGACGAATTGAATTCCCTCTCTGGCTGAAGTGTTGAGGTGTGTGCCTGTTGAGGACGAATTGGATGAGTACTCATATTTTTGCTAGCTAGCTATGTTATTCCTCATTAGTCATCGACTTTTGGGACGAATTGAATACCTCATTAGCCATTGGCTTTTGGGACGAATTGAACTATGGATCATGATTAAGCTGTGTGTGATTTATTGATATGTATTGTGAGATTGTGAAATGGATTTAAACTCTCATTGACATATACTGTCTTTTGAATTCAAACATGATCTAACTTATGAAAATTATTGTGATATTGACAAATGGAGTTTAAATTCTTGTTGACAATTATTATCTTAAATTTAACTATGATTTTAAGTATCCACTATTTACATGACTTATGAATTGTGATTTAAATTGTATTTGGTTAATGTTGTGCACCACTGAGACATTGTCTCAGCGATAGCTTTTTATTGCTGTCGCAGGTAGAGAGACAGACAGGGCAGCAGACTAGGCTGCATATACATCCAGCGAGGGATTACCTGGTATAATGAGTATACCAATATTTTGCATTTTGTACTGTAATGTATGACACTGTATGTACATTTTGTTTTTGGTTTTGAGCAGTTGTAAATTCAAATTGTACCTTGAAGTTGTAAATTAATTATGAGTTATTTGACTTGTGAAAATTGTATTATATTTCCTTATCTCAGACTTTGAAAAATTTCTATGGAATTGAGTTGATAAATTGTTGTGTTGAGAAATGTATTGGAGTTGAGATTTGGAAAATTATTGAAGTGTCTTTTTACAGGTTTTCTGAAGAACTGTTTTATCCAAAATACAGATGGCACTCTGCCAAAATTTTTACAGAAATTCCAAATAAACCAAATGAGTTAGTTATTTCACTCAGTTCACCAAAGTCTTTAACACCTGTAAATAGTGCTCACTACTGTAAATGAAGTAAGAAAAGTTTTTAAAATCCCTTGTAGTGTATTTAATGGGTTATCAGTAGACAGAGTTGGTAATTCATTAGGTATACTACGGGATCATGTTATGCCTTACAGAGGGGTAGGGTGTGACATATGTGGATTAGAAACTATAAGATTTTCTGAGTCTGAAGCAAGGCAACAGATCAGTGGCAGAATATGAGAGGGAGTTCTCCCGCTTAAGCCACTATGCTGGGAGTCTCCTTTCTACTAGCAAGGAAAGGTGCAAGAGATTTGAGACCGGTTTGAAGCCTAGTCTACGGATGTAAATAATGAGATTTAGACACAGTAACTTCTCTAAGCTCATCTCACAGGCATTTGAGCTAGAAAGGATTAAATTAGAAGTGACACCAGCAAAAGAGAAAGCAGAGAAAGACAAAGGGGAAAAATCAGTAGAGTAAAGTCCCAGTGGTACATCTGGAAAGAAGAAAAAATTTAGGGGACCAAGCAGAGGTAGAAGTGAAAGGTTTGGAAGGGGTAGATTCTCTGGACAGAGACCCCCTAGATCTGGATTAGAAGTCGACTAGGGGTTCATATCCTGCCCGCCCCTGTGAGACATGTGGTAAGATTCATGGGGGAGAATGTTATTGGGCAATAGAAGCTTGCTTTAACTATGGAGGCAAAGGCCATCTTGCTAAGGACTGCACCAGTGCCCCTAGATTTGGGCCAGCTCCTACAACTATAGAAGGGTCTATTCAGAGTCCTGCTACCAGAAGTTCACAACCGATTAGCAGAGGAAGAGGCAAAGGTAGAGGCAATGCTTCTGGCAGTCAGGGTACTATTAGCCAGTCAGCACAAAGGAGTGCTCCGGCCAGAGTCTACACTATGAAACAGCGGAAAGAGGCTGAGACTTCCGATGTTGTAGCCGGTACATTCTCTATCTCTGATAAAAATGTATTTGTACTATTTGATCTAGGTTCAACCCACTCATATGTTAGTTCTAGCATAGTCAGTTCACTTGCTGTTCCGTGTGCCAAAATGAATTTTGAAGTGCTAGTAACTAGTCCGTTAGGACAAGAGGTTTGGGTCAATAGAATCTATAGAGATTGTCCTTTGGTAATCCAAGGACACACTTTTCTGTCAGATTTGATTGAAATGCCCTTCAGAGATTATGATATCATCTTGGGCATGGATTGGTTAGCCAGGTATCACGCCATGATTGACTGTAGACTAAAGATAGTCACTTTTGGTCTTCCTTTGTACGGTGATGTGGTAATACATAGGGAGAGGCAGTTACTGCCATCAAACATCATTTCGGCTACACTAGCTAGAAGAATGATTAGAAAGGGGTGTGAAGCATACTTGGCACATGTGATAGACACCCAAGTGGGGAGTTTGACACTAAGAGACATCCCTACTGTATGTGACTTTTTAGATGTGTTTCCTGATGAATTGTCAGGATTACCTCCAGAAGAGAGGTGCAGTTTGAAATTGATGTCATGCCTGGTGTGGACCCAATCTCTATAACACCATATAGAATGGCACCAGCAGAACTGAAAGAGTTGAAAGTACAGTTGCAAGAGCTGCTTAATAAGGGCTTTATCCGCCCTAGTGTGTCACCTTGGAGAGCGCCAGTGTTGTTTGTTAAGAAGAAGGATGGCACTCTCCGCTTATGTATCGACTATCGACAGTTGAATAAGTTGACAATAAAGAACAGATACCCATTGCCCTGCATTGATGACTTGTTTGATCAGTTGAGGGGTCCAACTGTGTTCTCCAAAATTAACCTGAGATCATGTTATTACCAGTTGAAAGTACAAGAGCAAAGTATTCCTAAAATTGCCTTTAGAACCCACTATGGCCATTATGAGTTCTTGGTCATGCCATTTGGGTTAACTAATGCTCCGGCTACTTTTATGGATTTGATGAACACTATCTTCAGACCATACCTCGACCAGTTTGTTGTGGTATTCATAGATGATATATTGGTCTATTCGAGGAGTGCAGAAGAGCATGATAGACATCTGCGGATTGTACTGCAGACTTTGAGGGAGAAACAGTTATACGTAAAATTGTCAAATTGTGAATTTTGGCTGAAGGAAATATCCTTTTTGAGGCACATAGTATCAGTAAGAAAGGCATCAAGGTAGATCCAAGTAAGATAGAAGCTGTCCTTAATTAGAGGCCACCTAGAAATATCACTGAAATTCACAGTTTTCTGGGTTTAGCTGGATACTACCGCCAATTTGTGAAGGGGTTTTCCATGTTGGCATCTCAATTGACTAAGCTACTTCGAAAAAGATGTAAAATTTCAGTGGACGGATAAATGCCAACAGAGTTTTGATGAGTTGAAGAGATGTTTGACTAAAGCTCCAGTCCTTACTTTACCTACCCCGAATAAAGACTATACTATTTATAATGACGCTTCTCACAATGGGTTAGGCTGTGTACTGATGCAAGAGTGGTATGTCATTGCCTATGCATCACGCTAGCTGAAATCGCTTGAGAGGAATTATCCGATACATGACTTGGAGCTAGCAGCTATTGTGTTCGCTCTTAAGATCTGGAAACACTATTTGTGTGGGGAAAAGTGCTACATCTACACAGATCATAAGAGTTTGAAGTATCTGGGTAGTCAGAAGGAGTTGAATTTGAGAAAGAGAAGATGGTTAGAGTTGATAAAAGACTATAATTGTCTGATAGACTATCAGCCAGGGAAAGCTAATGTGGTGGCTGACACCTTAAGTTGCAAGACTATGGCAAGTCTACATGTTACTCCTTTGTCTATGGTACATGAGTTGAGATTATTACATGCCAGCTTAGAAATTAATGATGAGGGGCAGACAGCAGTTGCATGGCATGTACAGCCAGTGTTGATTGATCAGATCAGAATGGCTGCTCAGAATGATCAGAAGTATCAGAAGCTATTAGAAGAAGTCAGACAGGGCAAGAAACCAGAATTCTCAGTAAGAGATAACCCTCGAAAGAAATACTGAATATGTCCTGGTTATTGCCCGGATAGTGACTCCTATCTATCTATGCCTTTGTGGAATAAATCCTTAGTATCATGTTAGTGTTATGGGAAGACAGTACTTACTAGTGGTTTGATTCTATTAGGATTGTATGAAGTGCATATCTAGGAAATGTTGTCTAAGGAGGTGGTGCTTAGGTGAGACCATTGTGATTGTATCATCTTTCCTGGGTATTACCTAGTGCATTTTATATAATTTTAGTGGATGATATTTTGCCTCACGCTTTACTACGAACCCCCACTTCTACAGTGGTACCTAAGAAGGGTGGGATAACTATGATAAAAAATGAAAACAATGAGTTAATTCCTATTAGGACAGTCACTAGATAGCGAATATGTATTGATTATAGAAAGCTAAACAGTTCCACTCGAAAAGATCACTTCCCTTTTTCCTTTATTGATCAAATGCTTGAAAGGCTAGCTAAGTATTGATATTTCTATTACTTAGATGGGTACTCAAGATTCTACAAAATCCCAAATGTAACACCCCTTATCCTTTTATAGTGTAACCAAGCAAGGCGTGCTACATTTTATATCGGAGCACCTTATCTTATCTTATTCAATTTCCCAGTAATTAAATTTAATTTTAATAATTTAAGTTTAATTATTCAATCAGAGAAACTAATGGAGTTTTTCCTAATTTATTAATATTTTGACGATTTCCCGCCTGTTTAAAATCTCAACAATAAATTCAATAATATAAATTTATCACAATCTCAAACTTCATCTTATTCAATTTCAAATTATCAAATTGAAGAAAACTTTCATACATTCATGCTCAATTCCATAAATGAAATACTCAAATTTCATTAATTTACATAATTTACAAATAATTACATAAATTCATAATTTACATGACAAAATTAATATTTGGATACAAAATACAAAATCACTAATAAAGCCTAACGGGTCCTATCAAAATGCACTGTAGAGAATGGTGACACTGAACTCAAATGCAGATCTAGACTCCCAAAAATCCCAGTCTATGGTCTATGGGCTCTCTCTCCTGGTCTCCAGTACCTACAGGTAGTAAAAAGCGACGCAGTAAGCATAATGCTTAGTAGTGCAAACGTAATATGAAATTATACTATTATACCACACCGGATGTATTTTTTATAACTGTTTAATTTAATGATTTTCTATTCATTATTTATTAGTAAATTTTTAGGACTTATTTTAATTGTCTAAGTAACCTATACAAATTTACTGAACTGGATAAATGGGTAAACTAGCATAAGGTATCAAGTACCTCAGGCCGTTACATTGTTGGTCATATAGTGTCTGCTAAGTGTGCAACAAAATGGCTAAAAAGCCACAATATCAATTGGGCATAAAGCCGCATATATCAAAGAATAACAGAATGGCTAAAAGCCATAAGTCACAAAATGGCAATAAAGTCCATAAATCACAGAATGGCATAGAGCCATAAGCAGTATTGCAATTCATAACCCTATTGGCATGTCAACCTATCCAAACCAATCATAACTAGGCATACATAGACATATTGCATCTTAGGTATTGGTTCTTTTCTTTTTGTATCATTATGGATACTATTTACAACACTATTCATACTAAATTTTTAATTATTCCATAAATATTAGGAACACAAGTTCCAAATTCATGTTCATACCAAATTTTAGTTTGTAAAGTTGTTGGCATTAATTGCCAACCACAATTCAAGTCCTCCTGGGAGCATTTCAAAAATTTCAGTTTTTGTAATCTAAGTTCACTGTTACATTAGGCCATTCTACAATGAAAATTTGGCCAACCTCTCTTCATCAAAGTTGTTCCTTAAGGTCTTAACTTTAATTACCTTTTTGAATCACTTCATTTGGAGTTTTTTAGCTCAATTTATGACATTTTTACCATAACTGGCTGGATTAGTCAATGTCTAGGATTTTCTGGGCAATTTTGGTTCTGGCAGTTTTGTTGAGCTAACTTTGGTTAGCAATTTGACTAGGTTAAGTTCAGAATTAGGGTTCATAATCTTCATGAAAAATGTTCTACTATGTCTAAGCTTTCCATGGGTTTAAAAATTAGGTCATTTGGACCTCTCTACAATGAGTTATACACATTTGAACAATCAGTATTCATATAGTCATTTTTCCAGGTCTAACATATGGTTACCCAGATTCAAGCCAATTTTAGGTCACTTTGTGTTAGTTTTCTGGGTAAGATCTCTTCATGAAAAATATACCATTATGTCCTAGGTTTCACCTCCAATTAGCTGTACACCAATTGAAGCTCTACAACTCTACTTATGGCTATCCAAACCTACTAGACTCAAAGTCTAGATTTCCAGCATAAGGGAGCACTCTCCTTTGAGCATTTCAATTCCACAACCAAGTCCATTTTAAGGGCAAACCACATCAAATGGTCATTAGTTGACCTTAATAACATCAATTCAATAACAATTTAACAAACCCCTAATTTTGGTTCAAATCCCTAACTTCCAATGTCTCAATTCCCTACCACACATGGAAATTAAAGTTCTAATCCATATATGCTTATCAAAGACCATCCCTAAGAAATTTTAATTCAAATAAAATCATCAAATACTCCCTTTACTCATGGCTGCCAAAATTCATGTATGGTCCTACATGTATGTTTTATTTCATTTTTCACCAAATTCTAACTCAAATCAATTTTTTAACAAATAGTAAAGAGAGAAGTGAGTGAGTATTTGCACTAACCTCTTTTGCCGCAACTTTGACCTTGCCTCAATTTCTCTCACTTTCTTGGCAGCTAAACACTTCTCCAAGGTGCAAAATCAAGTTTTAGTGAAGTGATCTAGGGATTTTATGGTGAGATTACATGGAAATTTAAGCTAGAAGGAAGAAGAAATGGAAGAGCTCTTCTTTCATGGTGGTTCGGCCAACATAAGGGAAAGGAAAAAGATGAGTTTTGATTTTTATTTCTTTTAATTCCCTTTTATCTCTTATAAATGTGCTTGTCTAATTTTGACTGGCTAAGGATTTTTAATTGCATCACCATGACATCATACATATGTAACAATTAGAATTTAATTTCATTTGTTTTATTTTCTTTCTTTCTCTTCTCTTACTCATTTCTAATTAAATTTTTATTAATATTTCTTTATATTTTATTACATAATTCTTACTTAATTAAATTGACATGTTGGTCAAAAATCATCTCTGAAGGAAAAATGACCAAAATGCCATTCATTGTGTTTACCGAGTTATAATTGCCTGTATCAATTGACATGAATTTTCTTGTATTTTCTTGGCATTTTATTATCATCTAAACCTTATAAATTCCTTCAATTACATCTCAAATAATTATGTCACAAGGTTCCCCATGGGTTTGGGGTTGGCAACTATCTTCACAGTCGCTTCCCATTAAGGTTACCCATAACCAGAGCTTCGGCTCATTTAATCTCTTTGCATTTCATTTCTTTAATTTCTCCTTAATTTTTTTTAGTCATTATTTAGGTTATTTATGACTCCTCACTCCAGTTTAAATATGTCTCAGACATTCTGAATGTCCAGACAGACATTGATCATCGGAATAAAAGAATGTATGGACTACCTAAACTGAGGGCGTTACACCAATTCATCCTGAAGACTAAGAAAAGACAATATTTACTTGTCCCTATGGCACTTTTGCCTATAGAATAATGCTTTTTGGTCTATACAATACACCCGTTACTTTCCAAAAATGCATGATGGTTATATTTTCTAACTTTATTGTAAATATTATGGAAGTATTTATAGATGATTTCTCTGTTTATGGCACTACTTTTGATGATTATTGGCTAACCTTTTTAAAGTATTGTAAAGATGTGAGGAACCTAGAACTTAACTAGGAAAAATGTCATTTAATGGTTAGCGAGGGTATAGTACTTGATCATTTGGTATTAGAAATAGGCATTACGGTGGATAAAGCAAGAAGTTATTGAGAAAATGCTACCACCTACATTAGTTAAAGGGGTGTGAAGCTTTTTGGGACATGCAAACTTTTACTGCCAGTTCATCAAAGGCTTCTAAAAAATAGCTAAGCCTTTAACAAACTTGTTAAACTAAAATGTACCCTTTAATTTTGATGAGGATTGCCTTACTTCTTTTTGCAAGATTTAGGAAGCATTAATCTCAACACCAATTATACAACCTCTAGATTGGAACCTCCCATTCAAAACAATGTACGATGCAAGTGACTACGCAATAAGAGCTATACTTGGACAAAGAAAAGACAAAAAAAAAAAAACCATGCAATCTACTATGCTAGCAAGATGTTTGATTATGCACAGGTCAACTATGCCACTACAAAAAAGAAGTTTATGGCTATTGTCTTCGTAATTGACAAATTCATATCTTTCCTAGTAGGGTCAAAAGTCATGGTGTACATTAACCATGCAGCTCTTTGGTACCTCTTAAACAAAAAAGAAGCAAAACCAAGGTTAAGTCACTGAATACTTCTCCTATAAGAATTTGACTTGAAAATAAAAGACAAAAAGGGAACCAAAAATATGGTAGCTGACTATCTTTTGAGACTATAGCAGGAGGAAAGAAAAGATCCATATGAAGAGACCCCAATGATGACTCCTTTCTAGATGAGCTCCTCTTCTCAATAACTCAACCTCCATGGTATGCAAACATTGTAAACTACCTTGCATGTGGGGTTCTACCACGAAATCTATCTTATAAATAGAGGAAAAAGCTTTTGTTTGATATATAGGATTACACATGGGAGGAACCACTTCTATACAAGAGATGCAACGATGGACTTATCAGAAGGTGCATCCAAAGGGAAGAAATTAAAAACATACTCCAGCATTGCCATTCATCACCTTATAGAGAACATTTTAGTACTTTGAAGACAGCTGCAAAAATAATGCAATTAGGCTTTTATTGGCCAACCTTGTTCCAAGATGCAAGGAATTTTGTACTCACATTCAGGCAATGTCAAAAGACTTGAAATATTTCAAGAAGAAATGAGATGCCCTTGCATGGAATACTTGAAGCAAAACTCCTCGATGCATATGGAATAGACTTTATGAGGCCATTCCCATCTTCATACAAGAATAAATACATCCTAGTTGGTGTTAATTATGTATCTAAGTAGGTGGAAGCAATATCATCACCAACAAATGATGCAAAAGTTGTAATCAACTTCTTTAAAAATTCATGAGAACAAGGTGCAGAACTCCGAGAGCCATAATTAGTGATGTAGGAAGTAACTTATACAATTATCAATTTGAAGCATTATTAAAGAAATATAAAGTGACACACAAAGTAGCAACACCTTGCCACTGATAAACTAGTCGTCAAGTTAAAATTTCTAAGAGAGAACTTAAAAGGACTTTAGAGAACATGGTGAATCGCTCAAGGAAATGTTGGTCCTTGAAGCTGGATGACGCACTTTGGGCATATCGCACAACCTTCAAAACCCCTATTGGAACCACCCCATTTCGCTTAGTCTTTGTAAATCAGGCCACCTCCTTGTTGAGCTAGAACACAAGGCTTATTGGGCAATAAAAATATTGAATTTTGACATGAAAAGTGCTAGAGCGAATAGGCTTCTACAAATGAATGAGCTGGAGGAGATAAAGTAAGATGCCTATAAAAATGCAAGAATTTATAAAAAAAAAAAAGGACCATAAATTGGCATGACAAGCACATAATGAGGAGAGAATTCAAAGAAGGAGAGCTAGTTGTACTATTTAAATTTAGATTAAAATTATTTCTTAGAAAATTGAGATTTAGGTGGTCCAAACCTTTTAAAGTTCTGTGACTCTTCCCACATGGTGCAGAAGAGGTATGGAGCAAATCATCAGGAGCATTCAAGGTCAATGGATAGCCCTTGAAGTTATACCTTATAAGAGAGCAAATTAAAAAAGGAGCCACATACTCCTATGCTGGTCCACCTACCCAACAGTAATGAACAACAAAGTAAATCTTAAGTCTATAAATAAGTGTTTTTTGGGAGGTAATCCAAGCTTTTCTTTTTCTTTTTCTTTTCATATTTAAGTTTTTCTTTTCAAATTTTTCTTTCTTTCTGAACCCCCAAGTCCAATTCTAATGACAGGATAAAAATAAAAAGTTATAGAAGACGGATTGAACAAGCCAAGCATGCAAATCACTAGGACTGCTAACTACAAAAGGGATGCTTTCTTAACTACTCTATTATTTGATCATTATTGTGCTAAGATGCTGCTTAGACACTCTAGATAAAGATAGTTGTGCTAATTTCTTATGAAAGAGAGAAATAGGGAATGTAATTTTAAAAATAGAACAAGGGTTATATATATAACATTTGGTCTGAATTTTACAAAGGGTCACACGGCTCTAGTTGACATACAACTATTAAAACCCCATGCAAATAAACAAAGAAAGAAGCAATATGTTACACGGGTTTGACTCGTGTAACACGTGCAGACCCTTGCAAGTACGAAAAAAATGCACAATTGAAATAAACAATTGGTTACATGGATCTAACCTGTACAATCATACTCAGACCAATACAATAAAGAAGACCTGTGCTATTTAAAAAATGCACAAATGCATTTCGTGCAACAATAGGTTATAAAGGTCTGCACCATCTACTGTTACACAACCCGTGTAAGTTGAAATGCTAGCAGTTTGAATCCCTTCTTTTGTGTGATCCTTTCCCACTTTTTCCAAAACATCCCACCTTCTCCACTTTCTCTCTACTAAGTGATACCCAAGGTGCAAGAACCCCAATCTCAACTTTCTTTCCCCCAAATCCCTAACTACCAAACCGTAGCCACCAAAAATAAGACCAAGGAAGAGCCCCACAAGAAGAGCCTCATCCTCGTGAAGGGAACCTAAGATTTTCCTCTCCCTAATTCTGCCAAACTGGATAATCCGAGCAACATCAAGGTCCAACAACATCTTCAGCCGCTGCACCGCCCTAACAACCAAGAACTGTGCCATCTACCCCTCCTGCGCTACCCTTAGCACTAGCTTGGCCATTCAAAGATAGTGCCCACTGTTAGTAGTATGCCCTAGAGCATATCATTTAGTATGTGTCTTGTACATGTTTTTATTGATAAAAGGCATTTTCACTTTTCCGTTTACATAATATATTTATGTGTAATAGAAAAGGTCCATTGATATTTTGTTAGAAATTCTATTCTTAAGTAGTTAAGAATATGAGTGACAGTATTTCTAGTACAAAGTATCATAAATAGGTTCACAATCGAGGATACTTCATAATAAGGACATGACTTATCCAGAAAGATTGTATTCATGTTTGTTCCCAAGTTATTTATATGAGATATAAATAAGATGGAATGGTGAGTCTCATGCCATATGACAAACATGATAGGCACTTATAAATGATAAGTAGGCCGAACCAGTGACACTTAAGACAAGCACATGGAGTTTACTCTTGTCAATGTTTTGTCATAAATCATATCAGTGCATATAATCTTTAGACCTAAGATAGCATAATTATCTTATATATAGGTAGTTTGAGTTTGATACTGCTTTCATACTTGTACTGTGTATGGGTATGTGGGCATGTGTTGGCTCCTACTAGTTATATATGGAGGTAGGTGTTGATCAAGATGGAATCTGTTCCTCTAAGTAAATAGAGATAAAATCCTATGTTCATTTAATTGTTCTTGATGTTTCAAGTTCCTGGCCAGGACAGATAGATTTAATCAGAAAAGAGTTTCTGATGAGAAAATCTTTTTAATCAAGAACTGGAATTAAAAGAGAACATAATATTCATAGCAAATGGAGTTTGACATAAACCATGACTCCAGCTTGAGTTGGGATTTTGTAACAGAGAGATCCCAGTGCATGGTGACATATGATTATAGGTTCATTTAAGGTAAACCTTATTACTGATTGAGTGGCCATGGCATGGTATGCTAGGTGTTAACCATGGTCTATGAGGTGCATAAAATGATTTAGAGAAATCATTTATGGTAAGAAAGAGTTCTGATGATATTAAGAGTTGATATCATGTCTCATTGCCAATTAGTGATGAGCCTAGTAAGTCACACACATACACAAGTTATCACCTAATTAAATATGATTTAATTAATTAATTAAAGATTTTAATCGATTAATTAAATGGTTTTGATTTGCAATTAGATTGCAAAGTCCCTAGCATGACTTGAAATCAAATCTAGATTATTGGATGTATAGTATAGGTTAAATTTATATTTAAAGTGTTTAAATATGAATTTAATTAATGAGAAATTGATTAATAAAGATTAATTAATTGATTTATATTTGATATAAATTGATTAGAAGAAGAGAAATAATTATTTTGGGTTGAGAACTCAAAATTAAGATACAGGGGCATTTTTGGTCATTTCACAGGGTAACATGTGGCACCATGTGATGGTGACACATGGAATTACACAGAAGCTTGCCAAATGTCTTTTAATCATGTAAGATGATTAAAATTAATATTAAATATAGGTTTGACACTTGGCACAGTGTGATTGGGTCAATTAAACCTAGAACCAATCAGAGGGTGACATGTGGCAAGGGTTTAATGTGTTGACCTAGCTATATAAGTGTTGTTATGATAAGAAAATAAAAAACCAGCAGCTACTCCTCCTTTGTTATGCCATTTTGAAGCTCTCCATCTCTTCTTCTTCATCTCTCATCAATTCAAAGAGATTAGCCATCAATCTCTTGAATTAAAAATACTAGAAATTGTTTCTAGTGTCCTGTTTACATCTTTAATCTCTTAAAAGGCAAAACTTGATTTTCTAATTAATAGAAAAAGCTTTAGAAGCTGTTCAAGGGCTATCATAGGTGTTCTTGGTGTGGACAAGCTAGAGGGACAACATATGGTGTCCTGTAGATGCATCTCAAAGGCGTGAATACACTGTAGTATATCAAGAGATTAGTGTGTTTGTTTTTTATTTAATCTAAGGTTCTAAAATTAATCTGATTAATTTAAAAATTTTAAATGGCAAATATAGATCCAAAAATATATTAGAAGAGTTTTAATATGTTGTTGATCATTGAAATCAAATAGATAAAAATAAATTTTGCATGATGCATGTGACCCTAGGTGAAAATTTTTGAATTCAATGGTATAAACTTCTATTTTTCACGCTTCTGTTCCTTCACCCACAGGGCATTCTACACCTCTCTCTCTAAAAGAAAGGTAATCTCTATAAAGTACTTAGATAAAGGTGTTTTAGAGCAACTTAGGTTAAAGAATGATGTAGACACATTTCTTGAAAATATAGGGTGGACAAGATTTATGAGTTTAAATTACCTAGCCTATATAGACCTAAGACTTGAGTTATTAGGAAGTTTCAAGATGAACTTATGGCAAAATAGTAGAGAAAATAGAGGGAACATTACTTTTAAGCTTATAGGAGTTGATAGGGAGTTAGACATTGATGGCTTTAATGCCATTTTTGGATTTGACAACATTTATATGCAAGAAATTTCAAGGAACAGGAATGACTATAACGATATCCTGTTCCGGCATTGGGTAACACCTAATGCACCAAAATACTCTCTAAGTAAGTCTAAATCATTAGGCCCTACTAACCCTACCCTTAGGTACCTACATCGAGTTCAGCCCATTCTATAACTGATAGGGGAGACAGCCTTAGAGTGGTAAATGCTATTGAATTATTTTCGTATGGTGCATGGTTAATGAAGTGAAATGCAGTATTGGGTTCTTTTTATGTCACCATTTTAGACAAATATCACATCAAGAATCCGGTCGCATAACTAGTGGAGGATTGATAACAACCATTGCCATCCATTTCAGTTTCATCCTTGCACAAGTACAAATCCATCCTATCATCGGTGCAATAAGGATCGATGCCATAATCCTTGTTGCAATGGGGATGTGCAAGATAGGAGATTAATGCTTTCTATTGGATGTTAAGCAATGCCATTCCAAGAGCACAGTAAGAGGAGTAAGCCCAAGAAAAAGGGCGAGGACAAGATGAACAACAATAGCAGGAAGAAGTAGGCCCACTGATGACTGCTTCACCAGGAAGTGTCCCCCCACCAGTTCCAACACCTGCCCCACCTACTCAAACTATAGAAGATGGAGGCAACATTTATATAGCGATTCCAAAACTTGGAGGATAGCCTGTAGCAAGCACATGCCAAGCTTAACATTCTCCTTGCTTAGCATGACTTGGCCCCTCATTGCCCTTAAAAGCTTTTTCTGTGACACCTCCTTACCCATCTACAATGTAGCCGAGTAAGGCATGTCACACTCGGTGCTGGAGCACCCTATTTTATCTTACTTTATTCCTTTAAAAATTTTGTTCTCGTTATGTTTTAATATCAATTATTTTTCTATGGAGAAACCAACGAAGTTTCCCCTATTTCTATTACCATTTGGCATATTTCACTATTCACCAGCTTGAAAATTTTCAATAACATTCTACAATAAAAACTCATTAGTTATTTTCATAATCATCTCATCACACATTCAATTCTTCCATCTCATTTACATACATATCCATTCATACTCAATTTACGTATCAAAATTCTCAAACTTTATAATTTACATGATTTACAAGCTAATTTTATAAATTCACAATTTACATGATATACAATTAATTACAATACCATAATTTACATTACAATTAATAACTACTTATAAATAGATAAAATAACTTTTGTGAGCCCTATCTACATGCATTGCTGAGGAGGTGACAACTTGAACACTTCTGACAATTCTGTAGATCTGGATTCCAAAAATTCCAGTCAAATGTCCACTGGGTTTTAGCTTCAGTACCTGCATGAAGGAAACAAATCCATCGCGCTAAGCATTTCTGCTTAGTGGTTCAATAATATAACAAGAAAATAATATATACAAATAAGAAAGATTGAAGTATAATTCTAAAGTATAATTTAGATCCTCGGGTATCAATTAAATTTGGTATGATATTTCTAATATCAATTATCTTATATTCTATTTTGTCCCTCTTTAAAAGTGCTAAGTTTATACAATAATAATATTCAATATACAGATTAATTCTAAGAGTATTGTATTTTCAGTTCCTATAATTCTGAAAATTTCATTTGTACTACTTGATTTAGTTATGTTTCCATTGCTAATCTTTTTCCTCATTTCATTCAATACTAATGTTCTTAAATAATTTCAATAATTTACACTGCCTAGGTAACCTATGGCAAGCTGACTAAACTAGATAACTGGTCATTGGCAATGGACACCGTGGTGCCTCGGGCCATCATATCATGGGACGCAGAATATCAACCACGTATGCAGTCAGTATGTCTAAAAACCCATGATAACATATAATCGGGCATAAAAGCCATGAGTGCGGGCATAAAGCCATAAATACAGACATAAAGCCTTACGCAGTACTGCTAAAATAATACCCTATTGGCATGCCAATCTATCCAATCTGACACACGTGTCTAGGCAATACATGGACACATAGTACCATTAAATGTTAATATATTGTGTTTTATGACTCCGTTATTTCATGACAAATTCCAATTATAATTTATACATTCATTTGATCATTTATATGATCATAATTAACATTAATTATCCTTCAATACCATTGTACTCAAAGTATTAGTCCTTTTCACAATAATGAGAACTAATGTCTCATTCATACATTAATATGATTTATTTATATGATCACAATTTACAACAATTATTTCATTATATATTCCATTATATATATTTGTTGTAACATTCTAAACTTTATTTCCTAGTGGAAATACAACATCTTGATGCATTTTTATCTAATGCATATAATCATGAATATCATTTATATAATTCACAATTTATCAATTATATCATCTATTTTTCCTTTCTAATTCCTTATATAATTTATTACATCATTTTACATGTCCCTAGGTTCAACATTTTCATTTATATTGATTTCCAAACCACATTTCAAAATATATTAACAATTTCTCCTAAGTTCTATTTATGATGAGAATACAATTCCCATCTACCTATTCTCATAATCTAGGTATATATTAAGTCCTTTAAGTGGGGTACCATTAATCCCATTAGCAACTTAAGTTTTTGGTAGTTACTATACACTTGACCATTTCCTTTCAAAGGTTGACTTTTTAATTCATAATATGTACATAAATATTTGATGCATATTTATACCACATTTTGGGTTCTAAGTTTGTTGGCATTGATTGCCAATTGCAATTCAAAGCCTCCTAAAAGTATTTTCAAAAATTCAGTTTTTGTATCCTATGTTTACTGTTCCATTGGTCTAAGCTACAGTGAGAATTTAGCAAACTTTTCTTCAACAAAGTTGTTCCTTTATATGTCTTCTTTAATTCCCTTATTGAATCACTCCATTTAGAGTTTTGTAGCTCAAGTTATGGCCATTTTACCATAACTGACTGGATTGACCTGTATCTAGAATTTCTGGGTAATTTGGTTCTACCAGATTTGGTATCCTAACTTAGACTAGCAATTTGAATTAGTTAGGTTCAGAATTTGAGTTTGTATTCTTCATAAAGGTTGTTCTAAATTGTCTAATCTTTCCATTGATATAAAATTCAGGTCATTTGGATATTTCTACACTGATTTATGGCCAAATAAATTCATTTGGTCAATTTTCCAGGGTGGTATGTATATTACCCGGATTAGGTCAATTTTTAGGACAACTTAGGTTGGTTTTCTGGGCATGGTTCCTCACAAAAAATGTGGCTTAAGGTCTTAAATTTCATATCCAATTGACCTCATACCAATTGGAGCTATCTAGCTCTACTTATGTTCATGTAAACACACTGGACTAATAGGTCCAGAATTTCCTGCATAAGAACAACACTTCCAATACCACCTTCCCACACTACTACCATCCACAAATCACATTCCATGCACTTCAATTAGTCCATAATTAGTCTCAACATCAATAATTTATCAACATATCAATAAATTCCTAATTTTTATATCAAACCCTAGCACCAATTCAAGATTTACACAACACATATCACATTAGGCATACTAATCAATTTCTAATTGATGTCTACACATCAAACACCATTTCTAAACCATTCAAATCCATCAAAACCCTCAAACTCTCACTCCCATAAGGCTGGCCAAAATTTCATGAAACCTAAGCATGCATATTTGCTTCATTTTTCATCAATTTCTAACCTAACTTAACTTGAATATGCTTAAATGGGAATAAAGGTAAGAAATATGGCACTAACCTTGTTTGATGAAATTTTCAACTTGTTAAACTTTCAATGCTTCTCTTCTTTTTATTGCCTAGAGGATGTTTAAGGTATAAGGAATAATTTTAGTAAAACAAGCAAGTGGTTTAATGGGATTTTTGTAAGAAATTTTTAGTGAGAAGGTGAAGCGAAAATGGAGGTATGGAAAGGGAAATGGGTCTTGGCTGAACAAGGAAGAAGGAGCAGAATTTGCTTTCTTAGTTATGACTTTTTTTCCCCTTTTAAAGAAATTAAAGTGTGTTGTTGAATTGTGATTGGTGGAGGCATGTTAAATGACATCATCTTATGTCATAATTCTAATTTTTATTCATTTTCTTTTTTTTCTTTCCTACTCATTTTCAATTTAATTTTTAGCAATATTTATTCATATTTTATGTCATATAATTCACTTACTTAAATGGACAAGTTGGTCAAAAATTGTCTCTATAGGCGACATGACCAAAATGCCCTTCGTTTGGCTTAAAGAGCCAAAATTATCTGTATTGATTGATAAAATTCTCCTAACCTTTTCTTGGCATTCTAATGTTGCCTAGGGCTCCGTAACTCTTCTCTGACATCCCAGAAATTATTTCATGGGATTTCCCTTGGGTTTAGGGTTACTAGCTGTTTTCACCGCTACTTCCCGTTAGGGTCACCCATCACCGGGGCATCTGCTCATTTAACTTTGTTTTATTTCATTTCTAAAATTTTTTCTAAATTTTTCTTACCATTATTTCAATTATTTATGACTCCTCACTCTAGTCTAAATATAGTTCCAGACATTTTAGCTATCCGGTCAGACATTGGTCACCAGAACAGTAGAACGTACAGACTATCTAAAGTGAGGGCGTTGCATTTTCAACCAAAGCATTAGAAATTTAGCAGTTTTGATTGGATATAGTACATGATCCAGTTGAACATGGATAATTTGCTTGCTATTGTCATATTCTATAATTTTTTTGGATGTTAATATTACTTTAATGTTTACATATTTTCCTTATTATTTAGTCTATAAATCCTACTTTTTGTCTGTTTTATAAAGTCTTTGTCATTATTATTCTGATTCTCAAATTGAAGACAATGTTGGCTTTGAGATTAGGGGTGCAATAAGATTTGCATTTTAGGTTCTACCTTGCATTTGTGCATTTGCATTTTAAGTTCTGCATTTTTGCAACTTTTTTATTCTTCCATTTTTATTCAACATTTTAGGCAAAGTTTTTATTATTCTTTTTCAACTCATGCATTATAGATCATAAAATTTTACATTTTCTAAGTACTTTTGACATGATAAGAATTGCATTGATGGATGATTGAAGGAACTTTGAGAGGACTAATGTGTTGATTGCTTAAAAAAGTACAAAAGGAAGAATATTCATAATGAAATTGATATTTAGCTTTTAGTAGATCATTCTTCCTAGGTATATGTGTATTACTCCATTACACTGAAATTATGTGTAATGCCCTCATTTTAGGTAGTCCGTATATTCTACTATTCTGATAATCAATGTCTGTTCAGACAGCTAGGATGGTTGAAACTACACCTAAACTAGAGTGAGGAGTCATAAGATGGTTAAATAAAGACCAAGTAAAACTAAAGAAAAGTAAAAGAAGCGAAGTGCAGCTCGATTAAATGAGCCGGAAGTCACGGCAATGGGTGACCCTAATGGGAAGCGACTGTGAAGACAGTTGTCAACCCCAGACTCATTGGAGAACCCTATAAGATAAATATTGGGACTTAATTTAAGGAGTTATGAGGTTTAAATGACAATGAAAATGTCAAAGAAAATCTAAGAAAATTTAGCCAATCGGTAAATATAAATAAAACTCGATAAGTTCAACGAAAGGCATTTTGGTCATTTCACCCTCAGGGTTGAATTTTGACCTAAATGTTAATAAAAATAAGAGAGATCAAAATATATAAAATAAATTAAAATCATGAATTATGTAATGGAAATGGGAAAAGAAAGAAAAAGAAATGAAAATATAATTATTACATAAGCATTACCTCATTATGACACAAGAATGACTTAAGTATGATGATACAATTACATCATTAAACAATTAATACAAATACATTAGGATAAATATACATACAAGTGGACAAAATTTCATTAATCAAATTCTTCTTCTTCCTTTATTCTATACTTGGCCGAACTCCATGGGAGAGAGAGAGCTTTCACCATTTTCTTCACAACAAGCTTGATTTTCCAAGCTTCTCACCCTAAAACCCATAGTTGCCTTCACTGAAAATTGATTTTGCACCTTGGGAAACCTATTGGCAGCTAAGAAAGGCAAAGAAATTGAAGATTTACAAGTCAATGAATTGGTCAAAATTGAGGTTAGTGCAAGATTTCCTCTTTCTCTCTTGTTTAATTATAATAAGCATGTTAAAAGGAGTAGGAATTGTATGAAATTGAGAAAAATATGATGAGTATTTGAAGGACAAAATTTTGGCAGCCATGAGGATATTTATGGTTTGGTAATTTTTGATGAAATTAATTTGTTTATTAGTTTTGTTGATGAGTATATGTGATAGATAAGTTGATTAGTATGAGTTTGGTATGTGTTTGCATGAAAGATGATTATGGAAGTTAGGGTTTTGACCTAAATTTGGGAATTTTGTGTTGTGACTTGAAATTAATATTGTTGAGGTTGCTTGTTGACTATTTGAAGTGCTGTAAATGCAATTGAAGCTTGGGAGTTTGGTGGAAATGAGAAATTAGGAGTGTTGTTTTCATGCAGGGATTTTGGACCTTGAGTCCAATGAACTTTCATAGCCATAAGTAGAGTTATGTTGCTTCAATTAGTGTTAAGCCAATTGAAGATGAAACCTAGGACAATTTACCACATTTTTCATGCAGAGACCCTGCCCAGAAACTGAACCTAACTTGGCCTAAAATTGACTTGAATCTAGGTAACCATATGTTGGACCTGGAAAAATGACCATATGAACAGTAAATGTTTAACTGTTCATAACTTACTCTAGGAATGTCAAAATGACCTGATTCTTAAACCATTGGAAAGGTTAGACATAGGAGCACATTTTTAATGAGGAACATAGAGCCCAATTCTACTTCTAACCCAACCAAATTGCTAGAAAAAATTAGGTCAATAATTTTGACTAGAACCAAAACTGACTTGAAATTCTGTACTTTGACCTACCTGACCAGTTTTGGCAAAAATACTATAACTTGGTCCATGAAACTACAAATATAATGAAACCTAAGCCAAAATTTTCATAAGACCTAGAACTACAATTTTGGTGTTTTGTCCAAAACCCAAAACCTAATGGAACTTGGCCAAATTGTTAGGACAAGTTAGCATGCTAAATCCTAAAATTGAACCAAATAACTATTTGACCTCAGAACAGTATTTATGTCATATCTCCCACTAGGAAACTCTAAGTGAGATGAGCAAAACTATTCTGGAAACCTAAGAAATGGGACTCCAACTTTAATTTAGGAAGTTTCCTCAAATTTTGAGTATAAGAACCCTAAAATGAGAATCAAAGACACTGACTTGAACCTAAAATCCTGAAGGCACAGGGTTCAGGAGTCCAGGTCAGTTAATTGGCCATAACTCACCCTACATAACTTGAAAAATTATGATTCTTGTGTCACACCCTACGCCTCTGTAAGATGTAACATAATCTCGTAGTACACCTAATGAATTACTGTACTTCACCTACCGGTAACCCATTAAATATACTACAAGAGATTTTAAATAATTTCTTACTTCTTTTTAAAGTGGTGAGCACTTTTGATGGGTGTAAAAACTTTTTAATCGAAGTTAAATCACACATTAGATCTAAAATAGCCACAACTTTTATAAAAATTTCGACAGAGTGCTGTCTGTATTTTGAGCAAAACAGTTCTTCAAAAACCTGTAGAAAAACACTTCCAATATATTTGTTTCAGTCCCAAACTCCAATATGGCTCAACACAAATAAATTTTCTCAAACATAAGTCAAACTCAATTCAACATCACTTTCAATAGTTTCAAAAATAGAATGCAAAATGACTAAGTATTTCAAAGCTGAGATAAGAAAATTATAGTACAACATTTTTATAGGCCAAAATAATTTACAACTGCTCAAGACCAAGTACGATATATGCATACAGTTCACATACATTACAATAATATTTACAAGAAAGTGGTATACTCAATATACCCGAAAAAATCCCAAAGCAAAGTTACAAGCAGCCTACTCTACTGCTTTATCTGTCTGTCTACCTGCGACAGCAATGAAAAAGCTATCGCTACGTAAAATTTACTCAGTGGTGCACAATAATAATTTAAAATACGGTATATAAAACTTTTATTGACAATTTACAATTCAAATAATTCACAATTTTATGTCATAATTTTCAAAGCTCATATAACACAAATTTGATCAAACAATTGAATAACACAGTGTTGCTAATCAATAACACAACTTAGGTCATGACACAAACTTTTCTGAACATGCCGTGTTGTACACCACGATAAGATAAACTCACCCCACTAATCAAAATCAATGAGGGAGGTGGCTAGCTAACTAATGAGTACTCATCCAAACTCACCTCAAACTGGCAAGCCAGAGAGGGAGGAAAGTGATCAAATATCAAACTCAACCCCACAAGTGGAGGAGGAACAGAGTAAGGGACTGCCATGCCAAGTGTGAATCAAAAACAATTTCAAATCATATTATTCCAATATTTTATGCAAAACATAATCAATTTCCAAAGTCAATTTTCCATTCACAAAGTGGTAACATAGTAGTTATCGAAACCCATAATTTAACACAATGTATACTTATCAAGTTTTCAATGGGAAAATGATAATTTAAAGCTATAGTGCACAAACACAATTTAAAACTATAATGTTCAATTGTAATTCAGGCAACAATCAAACAAACCTCATTTTCAAATTTCCATTTCTAAAATAGGCAATAAATTTTTCTCAAATAAATTTTCCCAAGTCATAAACTCACAACTCATTTCTCCAAATAAATTTTCTAGTAAAAGCAGTGAATATAAAAAGTATTGTGCACAAACCTGGTTTGAGTCGCCTCTGGGCCTTGACTCAATGTTCCTTATGCTTTTAAATATCCTTTTCAACTGAAATACACAATTTAAAGTGTTTCAGTACTCAGTTAAATTGTTTCTAATAATAAAATCCAATATCTAAATTTTCTTAGTAGTATTCCCTTCAATTCATTTTATTAGTCAACCTATAATGTTGACCTTTGATGCACTCTAAGTGAGTTAATTTTAATGTTCCCAATTTGTCACATTTTATATTCTCTAAGTGTATATATTACCAAAAATTTTGATTACCATTTTTCAAGTCTTATAGAATTCTTTATAGACAAATTGTTAACTTGAACTCAAAGGTCCCATATTGGCATGGTCCTCAATTAGGTCAATAGCTTTGACCTTAAATTCTGACCTTATACATTTATAATTTGAGGAAGTTGTCTAAAATAATATTTTAGGTCTCTTTCTTAGCTTTCCAGATTGGTATGGCTCATTTAAATTAGACACTTTGGTTGGGAGATATGCTTATTTGAATTTTATGGATTTTATGGTCAAATGTGCTAATTCCATATTTAGTGTGCTAACTTAATCAAGTTAATTAACCTAGTTCCCTTGATTTTTGGGTTTTGGTCAAATTACCAATATTGTAGATCTATGTCTTATTGAAATTTTGGGACTGATTTCATTTCATTTGGACTTCTATGGACCAAGTTATGGTCATTTTACTAATGCTGATCAAGTTGCACTTATATTGCAAAGTTTATGTCATTTTTAGGTCAAAGTCAATTCAGCTAGTTTTTGTAACCTAAATTATGCAAGCATTTTGACTTGGTTTTGGTCATTTCTGGGCTTTGATATCTCCATAAGAGTTGTAGCTCTATGTCTAAGCTTTCCATGGTATAAATTCCAGGTCATTTGGACCTGTTTTAAGTGAGTTATTGCCAAAATACTGACTGCTATTCAAATGGTCAATTTTCAAGTTTGCAAAGTCACCAATCCGGATTTGGTCGATCTTCATGTCACTTTCCAGACAAAATTTAGGTAGGCTTCCAACATGAAAGTTGGCACATTTTGTGCCTAGTTTCACCTCGAATTGGTCTCATACCAATTGGAGTCACACAATTCCATTTATAGCCTAAATCACATACTGCCCTTTTACATGTCTCTCAAACACCAATCCACATACACATTAAACTTGTTATAAGTCCACTTCTCTACCAAATTCTGAATTGGTACTCAACCATAACCACTCAACACATCACATTTAGGTCAACTTAGGCAGAATATAACAATTCACAATACATCAATTACAACTCATAATTTTAAAGTTCAATTTCAACAATACCTACACATGAACACCTCCTATTAACACATCTAATTTTCCACTAATATTTACATATACATTCTACCATCCTTGGTACCATAATTCACTAAACTATTTCATGAATTGAAACACTCTACCATGCATCACAAGGCTGCCCAATTTGCACATATACTTCAATCTTCCATATTGACTTCCTAACCTCACTTTTAATGTGCAATTCACACATACGCATGGTAATCAAGCTCTTATACATTTAAGCACTTTAATTAACCTCATTACCCATCAAAAACAAGTGAAAATACATCAAGTTTCTTCAACAATCATGGCTGCCAAAATAGAACATCCCATAACTCAACCATTTCTTTAAGTTTCTTCACCCAAAATACTACGCACAACCTCAACACAAGTTTTAATTAAGCAAGGGAAGAAAATGGACACTTACCTTTTATTGGAACTTGCTAAAACTTCTTCAAATCCTTCTCTTTCAGCTACCAATATGCTTCCCCAAGTGTGGTGATCAACTTTAGTGAAGAAAGCAAGCGGAAATGAGGTGAAATGCATGGTTGCATGGTGATTTTAAAGCTTCAGCCATGGGAGGGTCTCTTTGGGAGGTTTTGGCTAGTTCATTGGCTTAAGGTTGAAGATGAATTCTGCTGTCCTAAGTGTCTTTTATAGGTGGCCAAATCTATAGTATTGGAGCACTAAAATTGTTTTTAATGTTTATTTATTCAAGCTTTCATAAATTACATTTTATGCACCAAACTTCCATCATTTATTTTATGTACCATATTTTAATTTTCATGATATTTTCAAAGTGTGCTATCACTCATTTTTAATGGAAATTGAGGTCAAAAGGCAACTCTAGGTGTCAATTAACAAAAATGTCCCTATTCGGTTTGTATTCCTGATTTTTCGGTAACACCAATTTTTGTTTATTTCTTGATTTTTTGTTTTCTTTGTACTAATTTATTAATTTTTCTTTAACATTTCTAATGTCATTTATACCTCAATAGATGTTTAATTAGGTCCCAAAAATATTTTCCAGGGTTCCCCGTGGTCCAGGGCTAGTCAACAGTCCTCGCCGTAACTTCCCGGTGCGGTCACCCTTCGTTACAAATTTTGGCTCGTTTAACTTAATCACATTTCATTGCTCTTATTTTTCTTTTATTTTTCTTGTATTTTTCTCTATTGTATTTCATTATTTTATGTCTCCTCACTAACATTTAAGTATAATTCTAAGCATCCTAGCTATCCGGATAGACACTAGTCACCGAAACAGTAGAACGCACTACCGATTATAGGGGTGTGTAACACCCTCCCTATAGCAACTCTGTACATTCTACTGTTCCGGTGACTAGTGTCGGTTTGGATAGCTAGAACGTCCGGAAAAATATTTAAACTAAAGTGAGGAACCATAATTAACTCAAATATTAATAAGAAAAATTTAGGAAAAATTTTAGAAATAAAATACAACTAAGTTAAATGAGCTGGTGCCCTAGCGATGGGTAACCTAGAGGGAAGTTGCGGTTCTCACAACTAGGAGCCCTAGACCCAAGGGAAAATTCATAAAATAATTTTTGGAACTCCAGAGAAGGGTCATTGAGGTTTCTATGGCATTAGAATGCCAAGAAAATGCTTAGAAAAATTTTTCAATCGGTACAGACGATTTTGGCTCAATAAGCCAAATGAAGGGCATTTTGGTCATTTCGTCTTCAGAGATGATTTTTGGCTGACTTGTCTAGTTAAGTAAATAATTATTATAACATAAAATATGAATAAATATTGCTACAAATTAAATTGAAATTGAGTAGAAAAGAAAAAAAAAGAAAATAAATTAAATAAGAAATTATGACATTACATGATGTCATTAGTGTGCCTCCACCTAATCACATGGTGACACATGGCTATAACTCACTTAAAATAAGTTAAATGGGCAGAAATGAAAGAAAAAAAATCAGATTTCTTTTTTCCTTTCTTCTTCCATCCGTGGCCTCCCTTATCCCTTCCACCCAAACCTCCATGAAAGCTCCACCAAAGCTTCATAACTCACTAAATCTCACCCCAAAACCCTAAACACCCTTCACAAAAATTAATCCCCACATCAAGAGCAAGGTTTTAATTATCATAAAGTGAAGAAATTCCAAGGTTTATACAAGCCAATAAAGAGACCAAAGAGGTTAGTGCATGTTAATTACTTAATCTTGTTTATTTCTTAAAATTTAGTTTGAATATGAACAAATAATTAAGAAATTGAGATAAATCATGTGTGAAATTGAGAATGGAATTTTGGCCAGCTTTATAGGAGTGGTAGTTGATGGTTTTGATGGATTTAAAATGGCTTAGAAATGGTGTTGATGTGTAGACATAAATTTGAAATGGATTAGTATGCCTAATTGACATGTGTTGTGTGAACCTTGAATTTGAGCCAGGGTTTGTACACAAAAACTTGGATCTTGTTCATGTGTTGGTGAAAGTAAGTTTTAATAGTCAATTATTGACCATTTGGTTATGTATAAACGAGAAATGAAGTAGTTTGTGTAGTGAGAATTGAGGTTAGTATGGCTGCCCTTGGTGACCTGCAAGACTGGACATGAGTCCAGTAGGTTTGAGCAGCAATAACTAGAGTTGTAGAGGTTCAATTGGTGCAAGGCCAATTGGATATGAAACTATACATATAATGGCAAAACTTTGGTGAAGAAACTATGCCCATAAAACCAAACCAAGTTGACCTAAAGATTGCCCTAATCCGAGTGACCTGCATTCTACCTGGGCAAAATGACCAAATGAATAGTGTTAAGTCATTTGGCCATAACTCAGTGTAGAAATGTCCAATTGACCTGAACATTTACCAGCAATAAGCTGAGATATATACCTACAACTTTCAAGAAGAAACATAACTCAAATTATGACCATAACATATTTAAAAAGTGACTTGCAATCACTGCTCAAAATACTGTAGATTTGGTCAGTCCAGAAAATCTGGAAAATTTGTAATCCGGCCAGTTGTGGTTTTTGGGTCATAAATTGAGCTACAAAACTCCAAATGAAGTGATTCAAAAAAAAGAAATGTAACTAGACAAAAAAAGGAACAACTTTCATATTGATTACTTTGCCAAATTCCCACTGTAAAAATGACTAATAGAATAGTAAACACAAAGCTTGAAATCTTAAAATTTCAAACAATTAACATTAAGCTTAGAAATGGTATTAGCAACCAATACCAACAATTTTAGAATGCAAAATGTGGTATGTTGGGAGTATTAAAACTAATGTACCTATTGTCTATGCAAAAGTCAATATTTTTGTTGACTAATGAAATGAATAGTAACACCTAAACTTAAATTTCAAGAATTGTATAAATTAAGAGTATAACATGCCCTAGTACACCTAGCAAGATTGGTTTGGATAGGCTTGCATGCCAATAGGGTTCAGTTAGCAGTAATGCACATGGCATTATGCTATTCTGTGATTTCATGGCTTTTAGCGATTCTGTCACTATGTTGATACTTGCCTTGTGCCTAATGTTATTATAGCTTATTAGCTGTTCAGTTGCACAGCGGGAGATACATATGTGACCGATGGTGTGACTGCCCGATGTACTTAATACCCAGTGCTAGTTTATTCGTTTATCCAGTCCAGTCATCTAGTATAGGTTACTTGGGCAACCAAAAATGAAAGTAAATAAATTTAATGAAATTATGAATATAACTAGTACAAAATAAATAAGATTACCAATAATGATCGAAAAATTGTCTGCATAAGACATCAGGACATGCACTGCATATTTATTTTATATTATTTCTTTTTATTTTATTATTGGCACCACTAAGCATTATTGCTTAGCGCGTTACTTTTTGCAACGTGTAGGTTCTGGAGAGATCGACTGAGAGCCCAGTAGATCACAGACTGGGTGAGACCTTCTACAGCTCTGCATAGTGTCCGTGTCACCTCACCGTCATCAGTGCATTGGTAAGACACTAGGTTTTATTTTGATATTTTGTAATTAACTTTTACTTTCTCATGTGCAATTGAAACTCATGTAATGTATTTTGGTATTAATGTAAATAGTGAGAATTGTGTTTATGAATGAAAAAAAATTGAATATTTATGTATGACTTGTATATGAATTTCATATGAAATGAATGAATGAGAATGGGAGTATATATGAGAAATATTGGGATTTTGTTGAAGAAATGAAGTTTGAGAATGATTGAAAATTTTGGAAGTGCTTTTCACAGGTTCCGAAGAACTGTTTTATCCATTTTTAGCCGACACTCTGTCGGATTTTCTATAAAATTTACGGAACCTCAAATAAATTATAATTTCAATAAATAGCTTAAATGAATTATGTGTCACAAATTGTACTTCATAACTATGAAAAAAATAAATTAGGAAGAATAAAAATGATTGAATTAAATGGGGTGTTCCTGTACACTGCATGGCATATCTTGCTTGGCTACACTGTAGACGGGTAAGGGGTGTGACATTTAGTGGTATCAGAGCACGGTTTAGGCGTTTCTGGGCCTAGATTGAGTCCATACCATGCATTGCATTTGTAAGAGTCGAAGAGATACTAATGCAGATCTGTTTGTCTTTGTTATTTAGAACAGGATATGGACCCCACATATCAGAGGCCAGTTGAGGAGGAAGTGGAGAGTCATGCTCCACCTGCAGTAGCTGAGACTGGGGGTAGGGGAGAACCTGCTCCACTAGCTCCAGCAGAGCCTGCTCAGCCTCCACAGGCCATGTTCCAGCAAATGGCCGAGTTTTTCAGATAAATGGCTGGGGTAATGCCACCACCACCACTACCTCCACAGCATAAATCACATTTAGAAAGACTGAGAAAATTTGGAGCAGTGGACTTCTTTGGCAAGAGAGAAGATGATTCTGTTGCAGCCGAAAATTGGTTGAACAGAACAGGAAGGGTTTTAAAACAACTCCACTGCACTCCAGAACAAAATCTAGAAGCTGTTGTATCTCTATTGCAAGATGATGCATATGAATGGTGGGATACGGTGTCCAGTGAAGTACAGCCAGAAGTAATAACTTGGGACTTCTTCCTCTCATAATTCAAGAAAAAGTATGTGGGTAGTGTATACCTGGAAGAGAGAAGAAGAGAATTCATTAACCTGAGGCAGATACAGCTGACAGTGGCCGAGTATGAGAAGAAATTTGTCAGATTGAGCCTCTATGGAAGGGAGATAGTCCCTAATGAGACCGAAAGGTATAAGAGATTTGAATAGAGATTAAATGATAATATAAAGATCATGATCACTGCCTTGGGAATCACAGACTTCACCAAGTTAGTGGAAGTTGTAATAAAAGTTGAAAAGTTTAGAATAAGTGAGCAGACCAGAAGAGAGACACAATAGAAGAGGGGCCCGGGTTAGTCTAGCTCATCTCCTACACCTGGGAAGAAGTTCAAAGGTCCACCTGCTCATAGTTCAGGTCAACCACAAGGTCAGGGTCACTCCAAAGGGCCCAGGCCACAGTTGACACCTAGGAGAGGTTAGTCCACACCATTAGTGGGCAGCTCTCTAAGGATGGGGTTCAGGGGACTAGCCCCAGCATCTTCTGCATGTCCACATTGTCTGAAGTGGCATAAGGGGGAGTGTTGAAGAGTGACTGGTGCCTACTTAAGGTGTGGGTAGACAGAGCATTAGCTAAGGAACTGTCCATACAGAACAGCTACAGCTGCTCCAACACAAGCAAACAGACCTGCTCCTGCACCACAAAGGGGTAGGAAATCTGGCAAATCTGAGGCAGTGGGACCATCACAGAGGCCTGCATCTGAGCCAGCAAAGAGGCCTGAGGGTAGATCACCTGCCAGAGCCTATGCCATAAGAGCTCAGGAGGAGCAAGATGCCCCGGACATCATCAGGGGTACGTTCTCCCTCTACAATACATCTGTGCATGCATTGGTGGATACAGGATCCACTCATTCATACATCTGCATCAACCTACCCATAGAAAGGGGGATATTAGTAGGGGAGAGTGACCAAGACATTCTAGTCACTAATCCATTAGGCCACAGAGTAGTGGTGAACAAAGTGTACAAGGGTTGCCCGTTAAGGATTCAAGGGTATGAATTCTTGGCAGACTTGATTGAGTTGCCTTTTCATGAGTTTGACATGATTTTGGGAATGGACTGGTTGTCATGTCATCAGGTAATGGTTAATTGTAAACTGAAGAGGAATTCTTTGAAAACTCCTGAGGGTAATGAGATTACAGTTGTGGGGGACAGGACAGATTTCTTGTCCAATGTTATTTCAACCACAGTTGCAAGAAAACTGATGAGAAAAGGCTATGAAGCTGCAGAAGGTCTACATAACTTGAGCTACAAAACTCCAAATGGAGTGATTCAAAAAAGGAAATTCAACTAGACAAAATAAGGAACAACTTTCGTGTTTACCATTTCCTCAAATTCCCACTGTAAAAATAACAAATGGAACAGTAAAGATGAAGCACCAAATCTGAAAATTTTGTTCAATTAGCATTAAGCTTGGAAATGGTATTGGCAACCAATACCAACAAGTTTTAAATACAAAATGTGGTATGTTTGGGGTGTTAAAACCAATACACCAATTTTCTATCCAAAAGTCAACATTTTTGTTGACCAATGAGGTGAATAGTGACACCAAAACCAAAAATTGGCAATTTTGCCAAAATGACCTAAGCTTTGAGAAAGTGATCAAAACCAACAAGTTTTGAATACAAAATGTGGTATGTTGGGAGTACTAAAAACAATGTACCTATTGTTTATGCAAAAGTCAACATTTTAGTTGACTAATGAAATGAATAGTGACATGAAAACTTGAAATTCAAAAATTGTGAAACTTAAAAAATGCAAAATGCCCTAGTAGGCCTAATGTGATTGGTTTGGATAGTTTGGCATGCCAATAGAGTATTGTTTTAGCAGTACTGCGAAAGACTTTATGCCATATTCATGGCTTTATGCCCGTATTCATGGCTTTTATGCCCGTATTCATGGCTTTTATGCCAATTATGTGATATCATGGCTTTTTAGCCATACTGACTGCATACATGGTTGACGTTCTGCGTCCCATGGTATAATGACGAGGCACGCGGTGTCGGTGCCAATGACCCGTTATCTAGTCCAGTCGTCCAGTATAGGTTACTTGGACATGGAAAAGTATAACTGTGATTGAACTGATTATTAAAGAAGATACCAAAATTAAGTATCAGGAATGATTACAAAAATACAAAGAAGCTCAATATCATGAAGAAAATAATTAACGGAATGCATGAAGAAGTTAATATCATGAAACATGATTAGCCCTCGACTACACAATAAGTTAGTAATTATTCATTTCTTATGAACACAATAGCAAGGAAATTATTATTTTTATTTGCATATTATATTTTCTTGTATTATTGGCACCACTAAGCTTTATGCTTAGCGCGTCGCTTTTGCAACGCGTAGTGCTTGAAAGAATTGGACAGAGGGCCCGATAAACCCTGAGTTGGGTAAGGCCGTTCACAGTTCTGCATAGTGTCCGTGTCACCTCACCATCCACAGTGCATTGGTAGGACACTAGGTCCCATTTTGTATTTTGAGTTTTTTGTAAATTTTGTAATTAAACTCTTATTTTATCATGTGTATTTGAAACAAATGTAATATAATTTTGTATTAATGTAAGTACTTGTAATTTGTGATTATAAATCACATGTGAGAATTTATTTATGATTTGAGTCTAATGATGATGTGAAATGAATGAATGACAAATAGAGGAATTGTTAAGAAAATTGTGTTTGTGAAAGGAAGAGTGAATGTTTATTTATGACTTGTACATGATTAACAAATGAGATAAATAATTGAAAAACGAATGGTTGAAAAATATTGAGATCTTGATAAATGGAGTTGAGATGAATGAATAAGAATATAGGAAGTGTTTTTCACAGTTCAAGAAGCAGTTTCTCCATTTTTAGCCGGTACTTTGCCGGATTTTCTATAAAATTTCGGAACCTCAAATAAATTATAATTTCAAAAAAAAAGGCTTAAATAAATTATATTTCACAAGTTATATTCAAAAGGAAGAATAAAAATGAATTAAGATAAAATAGCGTGCTCGGCACACTAAGTGGCATAACTTGCTCGGCAACACTGTAGCCGAGTAAGGGGTGTCACATTTAGTGGTATCAGAGCGCGGTTTAGGCATTTCTGAACCTAGATAGATTGCATATCATGCATTGCATTCATAAGAGTCGAGGTGACACTATTGCAGATCTGTATTTCCTGTTTAATTTAGGTTAGGGTATGGAATAAAAGAGTGAAGAGACAATGAGATAGCGAATGGAAATGAGAAGGAGACTATATTTAAGATGAAAAAGAATGAGTACAGAACTGTTTGAGGATAGGATTGAGACTAGAAGAAAGTGAAGTATGATAACACGGAAAGGTGAAGAAATAAGGAGGTAATAGCTCCTTGACTATTTACACCGGATAAATTTCGAGGACGAAATTTAAATAAGAGGGGAAGAGTTGTAACACCCTCCCGGTAGCAACTCCGTACATTCCACTGTTCCGGTGACCGGTGTCGGTCCAGACAGCTAGAACGTCCGGAAAAATATTTAAACTAAAGTGAGGAATCAAAATTTACTCAAATATTAATAAGAAAAATTTAATAAAAATTTTAGAAATAAAATACAACCAAGTCAAATGAGCCGGTGCCCAAGCGAAGGGTAACCAGAGGGAAGTTGCGGTTCTCGCAACGAGGAGCCCTAGACCCGGGAAAAATTTCATAAAATAATTTTTGGGACTCCAGAGAAGGGTCATTGAGGTTCCTATGGCATTAGAATGCCAAGAAAATATTTAGAAAAATTTTTCAATCGGTACAGACAATTTTGACCCGTTAAGCCAAACGGAGGGCATTTGGTCATTTCGCCTTCAGAGGTGATTTTTAGCCGACTTGTCCAGTTAAGTAAATAATTAATATGACATAAAATATGAAGAAATATTGCTAAAAATTAAATTGAAATGTGGTAGAAAAGAAAAGAAAAGAAAAATGAAGGAAATTAGGGATAATGACATCACATGATGTCATTTACATACCCTCCACCAATCACCATTCAATAAGTCTTTTTTTAAACAATTAAAAGAGACAAATGGACTCAAAATTCTGCTGTTTCCTTCTTCTTCTTCAGCCAAAACGTGAATCTCTCCCTCTTCTCCCTCCATTGATTTTCAAACAAAAGCTTCATTTCTCATGCTTCCTCACCATATTTCCTCAAGACCCCAACACTAAAATGAATCCTTGGACCTAGAGGAAGTGTTTGGCAGCCAAGAGAGTACAAGAAAATGAAGATTTAACTTGGAAAAATCTGCCCTATAAGAGGTTAGTGACCAAAACCTTAAATTTCAATTCAATTTCATGTTTAAGCACTATATTGGTGATTAAATGACAAAGAAACTTGATGAAAGACATTGGTATGCCATCCCTTATTTTTGGCAGCCATGGTTAGGGTTTGATGGTGTTGAATTTAATGAAGTTAAATGGGTAATAGGGCTGCCCACAATATGTATTTGCTAAGTAGATTGATGAAATAAAGTGAAAATGCATGATTTTGAAATTGTTGAGCTAGGGTTTGGGAGTGAAATTTGGATTTAGCTTATGCAATTGTGAAAGAACATTTTAATGGTCAATTAGTGACCATTTTAGGTAAGTTGACCATAAAATGGACTGAAAAATAGGATTGCAAAGTGAAGTTGTAGGCTGCCCTAGGACAGCAGTAGAGGGACTGAAAATTCAGTCCACTTGCACTGCCATAACTTGGGCTGTGTTGGTCCAATTGGTGTTTGGACAATTGGACATGAAACTAGGCTTATAATGGCACATTTTTGCTGAAGAAACCATGCCCAAAAGACCAAAGCAAGAGGACCAAAACTTGGCCCCAATCCGGACACCTGTGACCCTGCGAATTGACCAAATGAACAGTAATTGTTCATTTGGCCATAACTCACTGTAGATTTGGTTAATTGACCTGAAATTTTTACAGCAAAAAGATAAGATATAGATAAACAACTTTCATGGAGAAATCTACCCCAAATAATGCCATTAACCCATTCAAATGATTGGGCAAAGTTAAGTTATCAAACCTGCAACTCTGCAGATTTATATTTGAACAGTAATGTTTGGATGACTATAACTCCCTCTAGAAAACTCGGATTTAGGCGATTCTTGAACCGATGGAAACCTAAGGTATGGTAGAACATTTCATATGAAGAAAGTTAGACCAAATTATGAACTTAACTTGATCAAATTACTGACCAAAGTTGGACCAAAATCTGCCAAAACCCAAAAGTGCAGCATGAACAATGCACGTGAACAATAAACTTATTTTGGCCATAACTTGAGCTACAAAACTCCAAATGGAGTGATTCAAAAAAGGAAATTCAACTAAACAAAATAAGGAACAACTTTCATGTTTACCATTTCCTCATATTCCCACTGTAAAAATAACAAATGGAACAGTAAAATGAAGCACCAAATCTGAAAATTTTGTTCAATTAGCATTAAGCTTGGAAATGGTATTGGCAACCAATACCAACAAGTTTTAAATACAAAATGTGGTATGTTTGGGGTGTTAAAACCAATACACCAATTTTCTATCCAAAAGTCAACATTTTTGTTGACCAATGAGGTGAATAGTGACACCAAAACCAAAATTTGGCAATTTTGCCAAAATGACCTAAGTTTTGAGAAAGTGACCAAAACCAACAAGTTTTGAATACAAAATGTGGTATGTTGGGAGTACTAAAAACAATGTACCTATTGTTTATGCAAAAGTCAACATTTTAGTTAACTAATGAAATGAATAGTGACATGAAAACTTGAAATTCAAAAATTGTGAAACTTAAAAAATGCAAAATGCCCTAGTAGGCCTAATGTGATTGGTTTGGATAGTTTGGCATGCCAATAGGGTATTGTTTTAGCAGTACTGTGAAAGACTTTATGCCATATTCATGGCTTTATGCCCGTATTCATGGCTTTTATGCCCGTATTCATGGCTTTTATGCTCGTATTCATGGCTTTTATGCCAATTATGTGATATCATGGCTTTTTAGCCATACTGACTGCATACATGGTTGACGTTCTGTGTCCCATGGTATGACGGCCCGAGGCACCGCGGTGTCCAGTGCCAACGATCCGTTATCCAGTCCAGTCGTCCAGTATAGGTTACTTGGGCATGGAAAAGTATAACTGTGATTGAACTGATTATTAAAGAAGATACGAAAATTAAGTATCAGGAATGATTACAAAAATACAAAGAAGCTTAATATCATGAAGAAAATAATTAACGAAATGCATGAAGAAGTTAATATCATGAAACATGATTAGCCCTCGACTACACAATAAGTTAGTAATTATTCATTTCTTATGAACACAATAGCAAGGAAATTATTATTTTTATTTGCATATTATATTTTCTTGTATTATTGGCACCACTAAGCTTTATGCTTAGCGTCGCTTTGCAGCGTAGGTACTGAAGAATTGGACAGAGGGCCCAGTAAACCACAGATTGGGTAAGGCCGTTCACAGTTCTGCATAGTGTCCGTGTCACCTCACCATCCACAGTGCATTGGTAGGGCACTAGGTCCCATTTTGTATTTTGAGTTTTTTGTAAATTTTGTAATTAAATTCTTATTTTATCATGTGTATTTGAAAAAAATGTAATATAATTTTGTATTAATGTAAGTACTTGTAATTTGTGATTATAAATCACATGTGAGAATTTATTTATGATTTGAGTCTAATGATGATGTGAAATGAATGAATGACAAATAGAGGAATTGTTAAGAAAATTGTGTTTGTTAAAGGAAGAGTGAATGTCTATTTATGACTTGTACATGATTAACAAATGAGATGAATGATTGAGAAACGAATGGTTGAAAAATATTGAGATCTTGATAAATGGAGTTGAGATGAATGAATAAGAATATAGGAAGTGTTTTTCACAGATTCCGAAGAACGGTTTTCTCCATTTTTAGCCGGTACTTTGTCGGATTTTCTATAAAATTTTTGGAACCTCAAATAAATTATAATTTCAAAAAAAAAGGCTTAAATAAATTATATTTCACAAGTTATATTCAAAAGGAAGAATAAAAATGAATTAAGATAAAATAGCGTGCTCGGCACACTGAGTGGCATAACTTGCTCGGCTACATTGTAGCCGAGTAAGGGGTGTCACAACACAAACCACTTCATTTCTTGTTTACACATAACCAAATGGTCACTAATTGACTATTAAAACTTACTTTCACCAACACATGAACAAGATCTAAGTTTTTGTGTCCAAACTCTAGCTCAAATTCAAGGTTCACACAACATATGTCAATTAGGCATACTAATCCATTTCAAATTTATATCTACACATCAACACCATTTCTAAGCCATTTTAAATCCATCAAAACCATCAATTACCACTCCCATAAAGCTGGCCAAAATTCCATTCTCAATTTCACACATGATTTATCTCAATTTCTTAATTATTTGTTCATATTCAAACTAAATTTTAAGAAATAAACAAGATTAAGTAATTAACATGCACTAACCTCTTTGGTCTCTTTATTGGCTTGTATAAACCATGGAATTTCTTCACTTTATAATAATCATAACCTTGCTCTTGATGTGGGGATTAATTTTTGTGAAGGGTGTTTAGGGTTTTGGGGTGAGATTTGGTGAGTTATGAAGCTTTGGTGGAGCTTTCATGGAGGTTTGGGTGGAAGGGATAAGGGAGGCTACGGATGGAAGAAGAAAGGAAAAAGAAATCTGATTTTTTTTCTTTCATTTATACCCATTTAACTTATTTTAAGTGAGTTATAGCCATGTGTCACTATGTGATTGGGTGGAGGCACACTAATGACATCATGTGATGTCATAATTTCTTATTTAATTCATTTTCTTTTTTTTTCTTTTCTACTCAATTTCAATTTAATTTGTAGTAATATTTATTCTTATTTTATGTTATAATAATTATTTACTTAACTGGAGAAGTCGGCCAAAAATCATCTCTAAAGACGAAATGACCAAAATGCCCTCCGTTTGGCTTATTGAGCCAAAATCGTCTGTACCGATTGAAAAATTTTTCTAAGCATTTTCTTGGCATTCTAATGCCATAGGAACCTCAATGACCCTTCTCTAGAGTCTCAAAAATTATTTTATGAATTTTCCCTTGGGTCTAGGGCTCCTAGTTGGAGAACTGCAACTTCCCACTAGGTTACCCATCGCTAGGGCACCGGCTCATTTAACTTAGTTGTATTTTATTTCTAAAATTTTTTCTAAATTTTTCTTATTAATATTTGAGTTAATTATGGTTTCTCACTTTAGTTTAAATATTTTTCCGGACATTCTAGCTGTCCAGACAGACACTGGTCACCGGAACAGTAAAATGTATGGAGTTGCTACAGGGAAGGTGTTACAACTCTTCCCCTCTAATTTAAATTTCATCCTTAAAATTTACCTGATGCAAACAGTTGAGGGAACTATTGCCTCATCATCTCTTCACTTTCCCAAGTTACCTCCTCGGTGTTGTGGTGCCTCCAAAGCACTTTCACCAGTGGAATCTGCTTATTTCTCAACTCTTTCACTTCCCGAGCCAGGATCCGTATGGGTTCTTCTTCATATGTCAAATCCGATTGTACTTTAATTTCTTCCATGGAGATGACATGTGAAGGATCTAAGCTGTATCTTCTTAGCATAGATACGTGGAACACATTGTGGATCTTGTCCAGCTCTGGTGGTAAAGCTAGCCTATAGGCCACTGGACCCATACGTTCAATGACTTCATATGGGCCAATGAACCTAGGGCTTAACTTATCTTTTCTTCCAAACCTCAATACCTTCTTCCAAGGTGACACCTTGAGGAATACTTTGTCGCCAACCGCATATTCTATTTCTTTTCTCTTCAGGTCGGCATAGGATTTATGTCTGTCTGAGGCAACCTTCAGATTGGCTTTGATTAGTTTTACTTTCTCCTCAGTCTGTTTCACCCGGTCTGGCCCTATCAGTTTATCTTCACCCAATTCAGTCTAGCACACTGAAGTTCTACATTTTCTCCCATACAGTGCTTCATACGGGGCCATTTTAATGCTAGCTTGATAGCTATTGTTGTATGCAAATTCTGCCAGTGGGAGGTATCTATCCCAACTTCCCTTAAATTCAATAACACAACTCCTCAGCATATCCTCAAGAACCTGACATATATTTTATGTTATTATTATCATTTCAGTTCAATATTTGTATTAATTCAATTGGTTTCAATTATTTACCTGGATTACTCTTTCTCATTGCCCATCCGTCTGAGGATGGAAAGTTGTGCTGAAGTGAAGTTGTGTACCCAAGGATTCATGCAACTTCTTCCAAAATCTCGATGTAAACCTTGGGTCTCGATCAAATATGATGCAAAGTGGAATTCTATGCAGTCTAACTATCTCATTGATATACAATTCTGCTAACTTCTCCAGTGAGTAGTCAGTCCTAACTAGCAGAAAATGTGCTGACTTCGTCAATCTATCTATTATCACCCATACTGCATCATGCTTCTTCTGGGTGAGAGGTAGACCACTTACAAAATCCATGGTGACCCGATCCCATTTCCATTCAGGTATGCGTATAGGCTATAGCAAACCCGATGGAACTTGATGTTCTGCCTTGACTTACTGACATGTCAAGCATTTAGTCACATAGTCAGCTATGTCCTTCTTCATACCAGGCCACCAATAATGAAGCTTCAGATCATGGCACATTTTTGTACTTCCTAGGTGCATAGCATAAACACTGGTGTGTGCCTCTTTCAGAATACTGACTTTCAATTCCCCATCATCTAGTACACATACTCTTCCTTTGTAGTACAGGCACCCATCTGCTTTCACCTCATAGTCAGTTGCTTTCCCCTCTAAGATTTTTCTCACAGTAGTCATTAATTTCTCATCTACCTTTTGCCCATCTAAAATCTGCTGTAGCAGGTTTGGCCTCACTTGCAACTCAGCCAAAATAGCTCCATCTCAAGCCAAAGATAGACGGGCATTCAATGATCTCAAAGCTGTGATGGATTTTCTGCTCAAAGCATGAGCAACTACATTTGCCTTCCCAGGATGATAGTCAATCACACAATCATAGTCCTTTAGGAACTCAATCCATCGCCTCTATCTAAGGTTAAGCTCCTTCTGGATTGGCAAGTATTTCAGACTTTTGTGGTCTGTGTAAATGTAGCACTTTTCACCATACAAGTAATGCCTCTATATCTTCAGTGTGAAGATAATTGTTGCAAGCTCTAGATCATGGGTAGGGTAATTTTGTTCATGTGGCCTTAGTTGCCTGGAAGCATAAGCAACCACCTTCCCCTCTTACATCAATACACACCCTAACCCATTATGAGAGGCATCACTATAGACCACAAAGTCCTTTCCCGACACTGGCTGTGTTAACATTGGTGCCTCTGTCAACATAGCCTTTAACTTCTCAAAACTGGTCTGACACTTATCATTCCAGTCAAATCTGACATTCTTGTGTAATAACTTGGTCGTTGGAGCAGCTATTAAAGAAAATCCCTTCACAAATCTTCTGTAATACCCAGCTAGCCTCAAGAAACTTCTGACCTCAGTTGTATTTCTGAGAGGCTTCCATTCCATCACTGCTTCTATTTTCTTGGGATCCACTCTAATCCCATCAGCTGACACTATGTGTCCAAGGAATGCAATCTCATTCAACCAGAAGTCATACTTGGACAACTTAGCATACAGCTTCTTTTCTCTTAGGGTTTGTAGAACAATCCTCAAATGCTCATCATGTTCTTCCTGGTCTTGGAATACACCAAAATATCATCAATAAAGACCACTACGAACCGATTTAGGTATGGATGGAAGATACGGTTCATAAGGTCTATGAATGCCGCTGGTGCACTTGTTAGGCCAAAGGGCATCACCAGGAACTCATAATGCCTATACCGGGTCCTGAATGCAGTCTTTGGCACATCTGCATCCTTCACCCTCAACTGATGATACCCTGATCTGAGATCAATTGTTGAAAATACTCCTACTTCCTTCAACTGATCAAACATATCATCAATTTTAGGCAACGGATATTTATTCTTCACAGTTACTTTATTCAACTGTCGGTAATCGATGCATAACCTCAAAGTCCCATCCTTCTTTTTCACAAACAGCACTGGAGCTCCCCATGGTGACACACTGAGGCATATAAACCCTTTATCCAGTAACTCCTGTAACTGGATTTTCAATTCCTTCAATTTTGTGGGTGCCATCCTATAAGGAGCAATAGAGATTAGTACTGTACCCGGCAATATCTCAATAGCAAATTCAATTTCCCTTTCTAGTGGCAAGCCAGGCAATTCTTCAGGGAACATATCTGGGAAGTCTCTTACTGTGGGTATGTCACAGGGTGTTACATCTTGAACCTAAGTGACCCTAGGATATAGGAGAACAACTCATATGAAGGACATTAGGCCTAAAAAAATGACTGCAGCCTGCCCAAATGAATAGACAAAGATTTACTATAGAATCTGCCTGGTTCTGGAACCAGAAAAGGTCAATAAACTAGTTTTGGTAATTTAACCATAACTTGAGTTCTAAAACTTCAAATGACATGATTCAAAAAGGAAAATAAAGATAAGATATAGAGGAATAACTTTCATGAAGGAAGTGTGGCCAAACAATGGCTACATCTCGACCAATTTTCTAAGTGAAGTTAACACACCAAATCTGGACCTTGAGAAAGGTTCATAAAATGACTTGTTCTATGATATGAAATTAGCTAACATGATTTGCTAAACATAAAAGTGACATGAATATGCATGTGGGACTTATGTTTCCCATCACAAGTAACATGAAAATGCTATAAACCACAAATAGTACATAACGTGATATAATGAAACTATAAGTACTTAATAATACTACCTTCTCCAAAGTATACCTAAACTTATTTATATAGCACGGATCGATTGGTATACCAATTAGGGACTACAAATTACAGTACTGTTTATAGGAATAATCATTGATAGACAATATATGTCTAATATGGTTGTTCTATAGGCTTTATGCCGGCCCATTAGCCATTGTGCCTATTATAATTTATGGCTTCATGCCTGTCCGCTAGCCTTATGCCTGTCCGCTAGCCTTGTGCCTGACATGACAGATGTATACATATTAGACATATAGATGTTTAACTAGTATACTCCAATGTATCCAGTCTTTATAATTTGTTATAGGTTACTTGAGCACAGATATGAGTAATAAATTTTAAAATTAAATAATTACATGAAGAGATCATTAATATGAATTTAATAAGAGTATATTCCCATGTATCCAGTCTTTATAATTTGTTATAGGTTACTTGGGCACAGATATGAGTAATAAATTTTAAAATTAAATAATTACATGAAGAGATCATTAATATGAATTTAATAAGACTGAACATGAGATAAATGACCAAAAAAGATCCTGATAAATGAAGTATTTATTTTATTTAAAATAATTGTGAACAATGATGTGACGAGAATTATGATGACATGATATGACATATGGAAATGTGCAATGGATATGAATTGTTTTAACAGGTAAATAATGGAACCCTCCATACGCTAATATAACAGAGGAGACTCTGTCTAGGTCTCTATAAAAATAAGATGTGATAAAAAAAAATTTCAACATATAAGATAATACAAATACATGGAATTCAAATTAATATGGTATAAGACAAGACAAGATAGGGTGTTTTGGCACCGAATGTGACACACCTTGCTTGGCTACATTGTAGATGGGTAAAGGGCGTCACATTTAGTGGTATCAGAGCAAAGGTTTAGGCATTTCTAGGCATAGATAAATAGAAAGAGATAATGTGCATAATATGCATGGGACTTTATTTAGGAGTCAAGGTGACACTAATACAGATTTGTTCTTTGTCTGTTTTATAGGATCAATGGAGTTTGATCCCTCAGAGCAAGGGTCTTTCAGACATGAAGAGGAAGAGATAGGTAGTTATACACCTGCTCCTAGTCAGGAGCGAGGTAGGAGAGAGGAGTCATCTCATGGTGCTATTGGGAGGGCACAACAAGCATTCTTGGAGCAGATGACTCAGATGCTCTGCCAAGTTACAGAAGCCATCCCACAGCCGTAGCCACAGCTATAGCCTGTACAGAGGTCCCTACTAGAGAAGTTGGAAAAGTACAAGGCAGTTGACTTTAAGGGTAAGAAGGAAGATGACCCAACCGCTGCTGAGCATTGGCTAGAACGGACTGAGAGGGTATTGCAGTAGCTACACTGCACACCAGAGCAGTAGTTGGAGTGCGCTCTATCATTATTACAGGAGGACGCCTACCAGTGGTGGGTGACAGTGTCTAGAGTGGTACAACCAGCATAGATTACTTGGGATTTCTTTCTGGCTGAGTTCAGAAAGAAGTACATCAATCATGTGTACCTAGAGGTTAGGAGGAGAGAGTTTCTGGCATTGAGACAGAGGCAGTTCACTGTCTCAAAATACGAGTAGGAGTTCATGAGACTTAGTAGATATGCCTGGGAGATGATGCCTACGGAGGCAGATAGATGTTGAAGGTTTGAGGACGGGTTAAATGATAACATCCGACTGCTTGTTACATCACACTAGTATACGAATTTCTCCCTGCTACTGGCATCGGCCCTTAATGTGGAGAGAGTAAAAAATGATGAGCAGTCCAGGAGATACAGACAGCGTAAGAGGGGTCCTGGACAGGGCCAGTCTAGTGCACCTGTTACTGGTAGTAAGAAGCCTAAGAGTTCACAGGGCCAGAGAGGCCAATCTGAAGTATCTATGGCTAGTTCTCCTAGCATAGCAATAAGGGGATCAATCCCGGTGCCAAAGTTTATACATTGTGGGAGGAGGTACCGAGGAGAGTGCTGACTATTGACTGGGGGATGCTTCAGATGTGGATCTGTAGATCATTTCTTATGAGATTGTCCATAAAGGAGTGCTTTCACTACTCTACCACCGACTGAGAGATTTGCCCCCGCAACCCAGAGGGTAGACGACCTGCGAGGCTAGAAGTGATAGGTATGCCACAGAGACCTGCTTTTGAGACTATAAAGCGGCCCAAAGCTGGAGTAGCGCCCCATGTATACGCTATGAGGGCTCGGGAGGAACCAGATCCAGCAGATGCTATCAGAGGTATATTTTCTATTTATGACACCTTTGTATATGTATTAATAGATCCTGATTCTATTTATTCCTATAGACACATTATACCCCTATTGATAGAGAGATACAAATAGATGGGTTAGAAGAGGACATACTTGTCACTAACCCTTAGGGCCATAAGGTAATGGTGAAGGAGCGGAAGCATGAAAAACATAAGTTTAGAACATTAAATTCAAAAATTTTCTTCTAGGGTCTCATGCATCATGCAAGGTTTATTATTTACCTATTTGATTTCAATGTTAAACAATATATTAAAACACTTTTAGTATGTTTTTGGATCTATATTTGCCATTTAAGATTTTATAATTAACAAATTAATTTATTAGAACCCTAGATTAAATCAAGAACAAGTGCACTAACCTTTTGATGCACTGTAGTTGTGTTTGGTACCTTTGTGAAGCACCTAGGACTCCAGATATTATCCCTCTAGCTTGTCCAAACCAAGATCACCAATGGCAGCCCCTTGAACAGCTTCTCAAGTCTTTCCAATCAATTAGAAATTAAGGTTTTGCCTTTAGAGATGTTATAAGTGTATACAGGACACTAGAAACGATTTCTAGCAATTTTAATTCAAGAGAATGTTGGCAATTCTCTTTGAATTGATGAGAGATGAAAAAGAAGAGAGGAAGAACAAGGCAAGGGTGGTGGCATATATGAAAGAAATAGCAGCTTATATTTTATTCGTTCATCATTTTCCTTATATAGCTAGGTCACCACTTAATACCCTTGCCACATGTTACCTTCTGATTAGCTCTTAGTTTAATTGACCTAATCACATTGTGCCAAGTGTTAAACTTAGATTTAATCTTGACTTTAATCATCTTACATGATTAAAAGATAAATGGCAAGCTTATGTATAGTGCCATGTATCACCATCTCATGGTGTCACATGTCACCCTGTGAAATGACCAAAATACCCTTGTGTCTTAATTTTGAGTTCTCAACCCAAAATAATTATTTCTCTTCTTCTAATCAATTTATATCAAATATAAATTAATTAATTAATCTATATTAATTAATTTCTCATAATTAAATTCATATTTAAATACTTTAAATATAAATTTAACTTACACTATACATCCAATAACCTAGATTTTGTTTCAAGCCATGCTAGGGACTTTACAATCTAATTGCAAACCAAACCTATTTAATTAATCAATTAAATTCTTTAAATAATTAATTAAATCACATTTAACTTAGTGATTACTTGTGTATGTGTGTGACTCACTAGGCTCATCACTAATTAGCAATGAGATATGATATCAACTCTTAATATCATCAGAATTCTTTCTTTCCATAAATGATTTCTTTAAATCATTTTAGGCAACTCATAGACTATGGTTAACACCTAGCATAGCATGTCATAGCCACCCAATCAGTAATAAGGTTTACCTTAAATGAACCTATAATCATATGTTACCATTGTTAGTAGTATGCCCTAGAGCATATCATTTAGTATATATCTTGTACATGTTTTATTAATAAAAGGCATTTTCACTTTTCCGTTTACATAATATATTTATGTATAATAGAAAAGGTCCGTTGATATTTTGTTAGAAATTCTATTCTTAAGTTATTAAGAATATGAGTGACAGTATTTCTAGCACAAAGTATTATAAATAGGTTCACAATCGAGGATACTTCACAATAAGGACATAACTTATCCAGAAAGATTGTATTCATGTTTGTTCCCAAGTTATTTATATGAGATATAAATAAAATGGAATAGTGAGTCTCATGCCATATAACAAACATGATAGGCACTTATACATGATACGTAGGTCGAACCAATGACATTTATGACAAGCACACGGAGTTTACTTGCAACACCCCTATGTTCGGTAATGCGTTCTACTGTTCCTGTGACCAGTATTGTCCGGACAACTAGGATGCCTAGAACTACACTTAGATATGAGTGAGGAGACATAAAATAATGAAATACAACAAAAGAAAATACAAAAAAAAAACAAAGGAAAAATAATAGCAATGAAATGTAACCAAGTTAAACGAGCCGAGAACCCTAACGATGGGTGACCGCACTGGGAAGTTGCGGCGTTGACCGTTGACTAGCCTAGGACAGCGGGAAACTCTAGAAAATATTTTTAAGAGTTAAATAGACGTCTATTGAAGTATAAATATCATTCAAAATATCAAAGAAAAATTAATTAATTAGTACAAAAAAATAGAAAATTGAGAAAACAACAAAACTCGGTGTTACCGAAAAATCGGAAATGAAACCCGAACAGGGGCATTGTGGTCATTTGACACCCCGAGTTGTCTTTTGACCTAAATGTCCATTAAAAATATATCATATTACACTTGGAAAATATCACGAGAAATTAAATTGGTGGTACCCAATTCAAATAGCAAAAGATAGGAGCTTAATGTGAGAAATTGGAAATTTAAGAATAAACAAACATTAAATCTTCACTTAGTGGTCCACTAACTCCACTTAAGTGGACATGTAATCAGCATATTGTGGACAGAAACTCACCTTCTTCAATCTCCCAAAAACCAGCCAAAATTTTCCTTTAAAGGAATCCTCCATGGCTGCACTTCACAAGCTCCATGCAAGCTTCAATCCTTTATCTCCAAGCCAATTTTCTTACATCTTCCTTCACTAAAATTGTTCTACACACCTTGGGCAGTAGATAGACAGCAAGAAAATCAAGTTTTGGTGAGGTTTTGAAGAGTTTCAAAAGTGGTAAGTATGTATTTTTTATTATTGTTTCATTAAACCTTGCATGGATGTTATGGGTAGTTGAATTATGGAAGGATTTTTGAAGTTTGATGAGTTAAGGGAGAGGTACATTTTTGGCAGCCATGGAACTTCAATAAGAGCAGTTTATCTTTGCATGTAAATGGTAGATTAAAGTGTTGATGTAAGTGTTTATGTGTGTAGGAATAAATTGGATAATGTATACTAGAGGTATGTGATAGTACACTTGATTTTGGAAGCTTGGAAACTAATGGAAGGGATGTACAATTTGGCAAACTTGAAGTGTGAATCAAAATGTGTTGTTTCATGGTTTGGTTTGTGGAATTATATTGTTGAATTATGATGCTTGTTATGGCAGCATGTATATGTGTATAAAGGTTTGAGTATGGACATGTAAATGAGCTATGTTATGTGGTTAAATTGTTTATAATTGGACTTGAAAAATTCTAGACTATAATGTGCATATTGAGTGTGGTTATAAGCTGCCAAAATGACCAAAAATGAGTTGCTAAATGTATTTATATTATGGTACAAAACATAAATGGCATGAAGGAAGTGACTTGGTAAGTGTTGAATGTGTCCTTTGGTATGTGATGAAGAGCATGCTGCAGGGTAGTGTGTGTTTTGGCTTAGAACCTTAAGTGTGTGACCCCAATTAGTATGAGACCAATTGGAGATGAAACTAGGTACAAAATGTGCCAACTTTTATGAAGGAAGCTTACCAAAATTCTACTTGGAAGGTGACTTGAAAAATGACCAAATCCAGATTAGTACATTTAAAACCTGAAAATTGACCATTTGGGCAGCAATTGATGTTTTGGCCATAACTCACTCAAAACAGGTCCAATTGACTTGAAATTTTTACCATGAATATTTTAGACATATATCTATAATTCTTATGAAGACACCAAAGCCCAGAAATGGCCAGAACTAAGCCAAATAGCTTGCACAATTTCGGGTTCAAAAAACCATTTTGATGCATTCTGACCAGCATTGGTAGATTGACCATAACTTGGTCTACACAACTCAGAATGACTTGAAATTTTTCCCCGTATGCAATAAGACATAGATCTACAAGTTTGTAGTTTGGACCAAAACCCAAAAATCGAGGGAACTAGGTCATCCGGCTAGGTCAAATTAGTATACCGAAATCTGACAAATTGTAATAAAATGCAATATACATAAAAATAAATTGGGTAACATGTACCAACACTAAAAGGCTATTGAATATGACACATTGGTAATATTAAAACCTAATTCACCTAGACTGCATCGAGGGTCAACATTTTAGGTTGACTAAGGAAATAATAGAATTCAATAAATTAAGTATTAAGCTTTATTCTTAGAGACAGTTTAAATGAGTACTGAAATACTTCAAATTGTGTGTTTCAGTTAGCAAAGACTCAGGGAAGGGAAAGGAAACACTGAGTCAGAGCCAAGAGACAGTTATCAGAGGTTTGTGCACAACAGTTATTTCTTTTGAATTTTTCAATTAAAATAAATTATGACTATTTGTATATTATTATTTTAAATTATGAGAAATTGTTTTTGGATGGATACTTATTGATTGAAAAGCGTTGTAAATGGTTTGAAACCACAACTATCATATATATTGATTGAATTCCTCGCTAGCTTGTCTAGTGGGATGAATTGAATTCCCTCTTTGGCTGAAGTGTTAAGGTGTGTGCCTGTTGAGGACGAATAGAATGAGTACTCATAATATTGCTAGCTAGCTATGTTATTCCTCATTAGCCATCTGCTTTTGGGATGAATTGAATTCCTCACTAGCCATCGACTTTTGGGATGAATTGAACTTTGGCAACATGATTAAACTGTATGTGTATTATTTATTGATATTTATTGTGATGTTGTGAAATAGAGTTTAAATTCTTTATGACATTCATTGTCTTTGAATTTAACTATAGTTTTAAGTATCCACTATTTATATGACTTGTGATTTGTGATTTAAAGTTGTATTTGGTTAATGTTGTGCACCACTAAGACAATGGCTCAGTGATAGCTTTTCATTGTTATCACAGGTAGATAGACTAACAGGGCAGCAGACTAGGCTGCTAGTACTACACTGAGAGTTCATCGGGTGTATTGAGTATACCATATTCTGCATTTTATATTGTAATGTATGTTCACCGTATGTATATAGTGTTCTTGGTTTTGAGCAGTTGTAAATTAAAATTGTACATTGAAGTTGTAAAATAAATTGTAAATTATTTTGGTTTGTAAATATTGTAATATATTTCTTTTATCTCAGCCTTTGAAAATACTAAAAAAAAAGTATTGTGGATTTGAGTTGATAAATGTTGAGAAACATATTGTGTTGATTAAATGTTGAAGTTTGAGATTGAGAAATATATTTGAAGTGCTTTTTACAGGTTTTTGAAGAACTGTTTTATTCAAAATACAGATAGCATTCCGCCAAATTTTTTACAGAAATTACTAATAATTCAAATGTATTAGCTATTTCACTTCAATTCAAAAAATTTTTTTAACACCTGTAAATAGTGCTCACCACTGTAAAAAGAAGTAAAAAAAGTTTTAAAATCCCTTGTAGTGTTTTTAATGGGTTATCAGTAGATGAAGTTGGTAATTCATTAGGTATACTACGGGATCATGTTATGCCTTACAGAGGGGTAGGGTGTGACATGTTTAAGTGGTATCAGAGCTAGTTTTTAAAATTCTGTTTTCACCTGTAATTTGAATATTCTTTCTTCGTAGTACAACTACTCAATGTCATTGTTTAATACATACAGTACATTACTTATAAATATGCACTAACGGGAGGAAATCTCCTTGTGTTATTTGTTCGGGAGGTCTAAGACCCTCGAATTGACTATGGAAGAGGGTGATCATTCAGTCGATCAATCAATAGAGGCTGAGGTAGAGGTAGGGGTAGAGGTAACCCAGCAGGCAGCCAAGGCACTGTGAATCAGTCAGAGCAAGGTAGTGCTCCAATCAGAGTCTATGCAATGAGACAGGGAGAAGAGGCCGAGACATCTGATATTATGGCCGGTACTTTCTCAACTTTTAATCAAGATGTATTTGTGTTATTTGATCCGGGTTCTATCCATTCTTATGTGAGTGCTAGCATCATTGATTGCATTGCTGTTCCATGTACAAAAATGGACTTTGAGGTGCTAGTCACAAGTCCGCTAGGACAAGAGGTCAGGGTTAATAGAATGTATTGGGATTGTCCTTTGGTGTTCCAAGGACATGCTTTTCTGTCTGATCTCATTGAAATGCCCTTCAGAGATTATGATATCATCTTGGGCATGGATTGGTTAGCCAGGCATCACGCCATGATTAACTGTAGGTTGAAGATAGTCACTTTTGGTCTCCCTCAGTACAGTGATGTGGTAATACATGGAGGAGAGGCAGCTATTGCCATCAAACGTCATTTCGGCTGCACTAGCCAGAAAAATGATCAGAAAGGGGTGTGAAGCATACTTGGCACATGTGGTGGACACCCAAGTGGGGAGTCTAGCATTGAGGGACATTCCTACAGTATATGACTTTCCGGATGTGTTTCCTGATGAATTGCCAAGATTACCTCCAGAAAGAGAGGTGCAGTTTGAAATTAATGTTATGCCTGGTGTGGATCCAATCTCCATAACACCATACAGAATGGCACTAGCAGAGTTGAAGGAGTTGAAGGTACAATTGCAAGAACTACTTGAAAAGGGCTTCATCCGCCCTAGTGTGTCACCCTGAGGAGTGCCAGTATTGTTTGTTAAGAAGAAAAATGGCACCCTCCACTTATGTATTGACTACCGACAGTTGAATAAGGTGACAATAAAGAACAGATATCCATTGCCTCGCATTGATGATCTGTTTGATCAGTTGAAGGGTGCAGCTGTATTCTCCAAAATTGATTTGTGATCTGGTTATTGTCAGTTGAAAGTGCAAGAGCAAAGTATTCCAAAAACTGCTTTCAAAACTCGATATGGCCACTATGAGTTTTTAGTAATGCCACAGGTTAACTAATGCTCCAGCTGCTTTTATGGATCTGATGAACACTATCTTCAGACCATATCTTGACCAATTTGTGGTGGTGTTTATTAATGATATTTTGATATATTAGAGGAATGCAGAGGAGCATGATAGACATCTGCGGATTGTATTGTAGACTCTAAGGGAGAAACAACTATACGCCAAATTGTCGAAATGTGAATTTTGGCTGAAAGAAATCTCCTTCTTGGGACATGTTGTGTCAGCTGAAGGGATCAAGGTAGATTCCAGTAAGGTAGAAGCTATCCTTAATTGGAAGCCACCAGGGAATATCACAGAAATTCGCAGTTTTATGGGTTTAGCTGGATATTACCGTCGATTTGTGAAAGAGTTTTCTATGTTATCTTCTCCACTGACCAAGCTGCTTCGGAAAGATGTAAAATTTCAGTGGAGGATAAATGCCAGCAGAGTTTTGATGAGTTGAAGAGGTGTTTGATTAAAGCTCCAGTCCTTACTTTACCTACCCCGGGTAAAGAATACACAGTTTATAGTGATGTTTCTCATAATGGGTTAGGTTGTGTATTGATGCAAGATCGGAATATCATTGCTTATGCATCACCCCAGCTGAAACCGCATGAGAGGAACTGCCCAACACATGATTTAGAGCTAGCAGCTATTGTTTTTGCTCTGAAGATCTGGAGACACTATTTGTATAGGGAGAAATACTACATTTATACAGATCACAAGAGCTTGAAATATTTGGGCACCCAGAAGGAATTGAATTTGAGGCAGAGGAGATGGTTAGAACTAATTAAAGATTATGATTGCATAATAGACTATCAGCCAGGGAAAGCAAATGTGGTGGCTGACGCCTTAAGTCTCAAGACTATGGCAAGTCTCAGAGTTTCTCCTTTGTCCATGGTACATGAATTGAAAGCACAGCATGCCAGTTTGGAGATTGATGATGAGGAAAGACAGTAGTTGCATGGCATGTACAACCAGTTTTGATTGATCAGATCAGAATGGCTGCTCAGAAGAATGATAAATATCAGAAGCTACTGAAAGAAGTCTAGCAGGGCAAGAAACCTGAATTCTCTATGAGAGATGACGGTTTATTGCTACATCAGGGCAGAATGTGCGTTCCTAATGATGTTGACTTGAGACAGATCATTATGAAGGAAGCACATGAGTCTCCTTTTGCTATGCACCCTGGTGGAACTAAAATGTACAGAGGGCTAAAAGAGCATTATTGATGGATGGGTATGAAGAAGGATATAGCTTAATTTGTTTCCAAATGCCTAACTTGTCAGCAAGTGAAGGCAGAACATCAAGTTCCAGCTGGTTTGTTACATCCATTGCCAGTACCAGAGTGGAAATGGGAACAGAAAACTATGGATTTTATTATGGGACTTCCAAGGACACAGAATAGTCATGATGCAGTATGGGTTATAGTTGATAGACTAACCAAGTGTGCTCACTTTTTGCCAGTCCGGATGGACTATAGCCTGGAAAGATTGGCCAGATTGTATATATATGAGATTGTAAAATTACATTGAGTGCCAGTATCGATTGTATCTGACAAAGATCCTAGGTTCACTTTTAGATTTTGGGGTAGTCTTCAGAGAGCCCTAGGAACTAGATTGAACTTTAGCATAGCATTCCACCTGCAGACAGATGGCCAGTCTAAAAGGGTAATTCAGATATTGGAGGATATGCTACGGGCTTATGTGATTGAGTTTGAAGGTAGTTGGGATACACACTTGCCTTTGATTGAGTTTGCTTATAACAACAGCTACCAATCAAGCATTGGAATGCCTCCATATGAAGCTTTGTATGGCAAGAAGTGCAGAACTCCCCTATGTTGGAATGAAGTAGGTGAAAGAAAAATGATTGGGCCAGAAATTGTTCAGCAGACAGAGGAAAAGATCAGATTGATCAGAGATAGACTTAAGGCTGCATCAGACCATTAGAAGTCCTATGTTGATCTAAAGAGAAGAGATATTGAATATGCAGTTAGTGATAAGGTATTCCTCAAAGTTTCTCCTTGGAAGAGGATTATGAGATTTGGCAGAAAGGGGAAACTGAGTCCTCCCTTTATCGGACCATATGAGGTTCTGGAAAGAGTCGGTCCTTTAGCATATCGGTTGGCATTACCTCCAGAGCTAGAAAGGATACATAGTGTCTTCCATCCGTCTATGTTAAGGAGATATAGATTGACCCATCTCATGTATTATTAGTTAAAGAGATTGAAGTAAATCCAGACCTCTCATATGAGAAAGAACCCATAGAAATTCTGGCATATGAGGTGAAGTAGCTGAGGAACAAACAGATACACCTGGTTAAAGTGTTGTGGAACCATCATTCAGGCCAGGAAGCTACTTGGGAAGTGAAGAGGATATGAGAAGACAGCACTCACAGCTGTTCAGAGACTAATGCCAGGTAAAATTTCGAGACAAAATGTATTTTAAGGGGGGGAGAATTGTAACACCCCTATGTTCGGTAGTGCGTTATACTGTTCCTATGACCAGTATTGTCCGGATAGCTAGGATGCCTAGAACTACACTTAGATATGAGTGAGGAGACATAAAATAATGAAATACAAGAAAAGAAAATACAAGAAAAACAAAGGAAAAATAATAGCAATGAAATGTAACTAAGTTAAACGAGTCGAGAACCCTAGCGATGGGTGACCGCATCGGGAAGTTGCGGCGTGGATCGTTGACTAGCCCTGGACCGTGGGACACCCTGGGAAAAATTTTTAAGACTTAAATAGAAATATCAAAGAAAAATTAATTAATTAGTGCAAAGAAAAATGGAAAATCGAGAAAACGACAAAACTCGGTGTTACCGAAAAATCGGGAATGCAACCCGAACAGGGGCATTATGGTCATTTGACACCCCAAGTTATCTTTTGACCTAAATGTCCATTAAAAATACATGATATTACACTTGGAAAAGATCATGAGAAACTAAATTGGTGGTACCTAATTCAAATAGCAAAAGATAGGAGCTTAATGTGAGAAATTGGAAATTTAAGAATAAACAAACATTAAATCTTCACTTAATGGTCCACTAACTCCACTTAAGTGGACATGTAATTAGCATATTGTGGACAGAAACTCACCTTCTTCAACCTCCCAAAAACCAGCCAAAATTTTCCTTGAAAGGAATCCTCTATGGCCGCACTTCACAAGCTCCATGCAATCTTTAATCCTTCTTCTCCAAGCCAATTTTCTTACATCTTCCTTCACTAAAATTGTTCTACACACCTTGGGCAGTAGATAGGCAGCAAGAAAATCAAGTTTTGGTGAGGTTTTGAAGAGTTTCAAAAGTGGTAAGTATGTATTTTTTATTATTGTTTCATTAAACCTTGCATGGATGTTATGGGTAGTTAAATTGTGGAAGGATTTTTTAAGTTTGATGAGTTAAGGGAGAGGTACATTTTTGGTAGCCGTGGAACTTCAATAAGAGCAGTTTATCTTTGCATGTAAATGGTAGATTAAAGTGTTGATGTAAGTATTTATGTGTGTAGGAATAAATTGGATAATGTATAGTAGAGGTATGTGATAGTACACTTGATTTTGGAAGCTTGGAAACTAATGGAAGGGATGTATAATTCGGCAAACTTAAAGTGTGAACCAAAATGTGTTGTTTCATGGTTTGGTTTGTGGAATTATATTGTTGAATTATGGTGCTTATTATGGCAGCATGTATATGTGTATAAAGGTTTAAGTATGGACATGTAAATGAGCTATGTTATGTGGTTAAATTGTTTATAATTGGACTTGGAAAATTCTGGATTATAATGTGCATATTGAGTGTGGTTATAAGCTGCCAAAATGACCAAAAATGAGTTGCTAAATGTGTTTATATTATGGTACAAAACAGAAATGGCATGAAGGAAGTGACTTGGTAAGTGTTGAATGTGTCCTTCGGTATGTGATGAAGAGTATGTTGCAGGGCAGTGTGTGTTTTGGCTTAGAAACTTAAGTGTGTGACTCCAATTGGTATGAGACCAATTAGAGGTGAAACTAGGCACAAAATGTGCCAACTTTCATGAAGAAAGCTTACCAAAATTCTGCTTGGAAGATGACTTGAAAAATGACCAAATCCGGATTAGTACATTTAAAACCTGAAAATTGACTATTTGGGCAGTAGTTGATGTTTTGGCCATAACTCACTCAAAATAGATCCAATTGACTTGAAATTTTTACCATGAATAGTTTAGACATATATCTACAATTCTTATGAAGACACCAAAGCTCAGAAATGGCCAGAACCAAGCCAAATAGCTTTCACAATTTCGGGTTCAAAAACTGGCCGAACCAAAAGTGACCTAAAAATGACCTAAAGTGACCATTTTGATGCATTCTGACCAACATTGGTAGATTGACCATAACTTGGTCTACATAACTCATAATAACCTGAAATTTTTCCCCGTATGCAATAAGACATAGATCTACAAGTTTGTAGTTTGGACCGAAACCCAAAAACTGAGGGAACTAGGTCATCCGGCTAGGTCAAATTAGTATACTGGTATCCGACAAATTACAATAAAATGCAATATACATGAAAATGAATTGGGTAACATGTACCAACACTTAAAGGCTATTAAATATGACACATTGGTAACATTAAAACCTAATTCACCTAGAGTGCATCGAGGGTCAACATCTTAGGTTGACTAAGGAAATAATAGAATTCAATAAATTAAGTATTAAGCTTTATTCTTAGAGACAGTTTAAATGAATACTGAAACACTTCAAATTGTATGTTTCAGTTAGCAAAGACTCAGGGAAGAGGAAGCAAACACTGAGTCAGAGCCAAGAGACAATTATCAGAGGTTTGTGCACAACAGTTATTTCTTTTGAATTTTTCAATTAAAATAAATTATGACTATTTATATATTATTGTTTTAAATTGTGAGAAATTGTTTTTTGATGGATACTTATTGATTGAAAAGCATTGTAAATGGTTTGAAACCACAGCTATCATGTATATTGGTTGAATTCCTCACTAGCTTGTCTAGTGGGATGAATTGAATTCTCTCTCTGGCTGAAGTGTTGAGGTGTGTGCCTGTCGAGAACGAATAGAATGAGTACTCATATTATTGCTAGCTAGCTATGTTATTCCTCATTAGCCATCTACTTTTGGGATGAATTGAATTCCTCACTAGCCATCGGCTTTTGAGATGAATTGAACTTTGGCAACATGATTAAGCTGTGTGTGTATGATTTATTGATATTTATTATTCTATTGTGAAATAGAGTTTAAATTCTTTATGACATTCATTGTCTTTGAATTTAACTATGATTTTAAGTATCCACTATTTATATGACTTATGATTTGTGATTTAAAGTTGTATTTAGTTAATATTGTGCACCACTGAGACAATGGCTCAGCGATAGCTTTTCATTGCTGTCGTAGGTAGACAAACTGATAGGGCAGCAGACTAGGCTGCTAGTACTACACTGAGAGTTTATCGGGTATATTGAGTATACCATATTCTGCATTTTGTATTGTAATGTATGTTCATCGTATGTATATAGTGTTCTTGGTTTTGAGCAGTTGTAAATTAAAATTGTACATTGAAGTTGTAAAATAAATTGTAAATTATTTTGGTTTGTAAATATTGTGATATATTTCTTTTATCTCAGCCTTTGAAAATACTGAAAAAAAAATTATTATTGATTTGAGTTGATAAATGTTGAGAAATATATTATGTTGATTAAATGTTGGAGTTTGAGAATGAGAAATATATTTGAAGTGCTTTTTAAAGGTTTTTTAAGAACTATTTTATTTAAAATACAGATGGCATTCTGCCAAAATTTTTACTGAAATTACTAATAATTCAAATATGTTAGCTGTTTCACTTCAGTTAAAAAAAATTTTTTTAACACCTGTAAATAGTGCTCACCACTGTAAAAAGAAGTAAGAAAAGTTTTAAAATCCCTTATAGTGTATTTAATGGGTTATTAGTAGACAAAGTTGGTAATTTATTAGGTATGCTAAGGGATCATATCATGCCTTACAGAGGGGTAGGGTGTGACATTACTCTTGTCAATGTGTTGTCATAAATCATATCAGTGCATATAATCTTTAGACCTGAGATAGCACAGTTATCTTGTATATAGGTGGTTTGAGTTTGATACTACTTTTATACTTGTACTTTTTATGGGTATATGGGCATGTGTTGGCTCCTACTAGTTATATATGGAGGTAGGTGTTGATCAAGATGGAATCTATTCCTCTAAGTAAATAGGGATAAAATTCTATGTTCATTTAATTGTTCTTGATGTTTCAAGTTCCTGGCCAGGACAGATAGATTTAATTAGAAAGAGTTTCTGATGAGAAAATCTTTTAATCTAGAAATGGAATTAAAAGAGAATATAATATTCATAGCAAATGGGGTTTGACATAAACCATGACTCCAGCTTGAGTTGGGATTTTGTAACAGAGATATTCTAGTGCATGGTAACATATGATTATAGGTTTATTTAAGGTAAACCTTATTACTAATTGGGTGGCCATGGCATGCTATGCTAGGTGTTAACCATGGTCTATGAGGTGCATAAAATGATTTAGAGAAATCATTTATGGTAAGAAATAGTTCTGATGATATTAAGAGTTGATATCATTTCTCATTGCCAATTAGTGATGAGCCTAGTAAGTCACATACATACACAAGTAATCACCAAATTAAATATGATTTAATTAATTAATTAAAGAGTTTAATTGATTAATTAAATAAGTTTGGTTTGCAATTAGATTGCAAAGTCCCTAGCATGGCTTGAAACTTAATCTAGGTTATTGGATGTATAATATAAGTTAAATTTATATTTAAAGTGTTTAAATATGAATTTAATTAATGAGAAATTAATTAATAGAGATTAATTAATTAATTTATATTTGACATAAATTGATTAGAAGAAGAAAAATAATTATTTTGGGTTGAGAACTCAAAATTAAGACAGAGGGGTATTTTGGTCATTTCATAGGGTGACATGTGGCACCATGTGATGGTGACACATGGCACTACACATAAGCTTACCATATGTCTTTTAATCATGTAAGATGATCAAAGTCAAGATTAAATATAGGTTTGACACTTGGCACAATCAGAATGTGACATGTGGCAAGGGTTTTAAGTGGTGACCTAGCTATATAAGTGCAAGGATGAAAGAAAAAAATACACAAGCTATCAATCTCTCTTTGTGCCGCCACCCTTGGCTGCCCTCTCCCCTCTTCTTCTTCATCTCTCATCAATTCAAAGAGATTAGCAAGCAATCTCTTGAATTAAAAATACTAGAAATTGTTTCTAGTGTCCCGCTTACATCTGTAATCTCTCAAAAGGCAAAACTTGATTTTTTAATTCATAGAAAAAGCTTTAGAAGCTGTTCAAGGGCTGCCATAGGTGATCTTGTTGTGGACAAGCTAGAGGGACAATATCTGGTGTCCTAAGACGCATCCAAAAGGTGCCAAACACACTGCAGTGCATCAAAAGGTTAGTGCACTTGTTCTTGATCTAATCTAGGGTTCTAATGGATTAATCTGTTAATTCTAAAATCTTAAATGGCAAATGTAGATCCAAAAATATATTAAAAGAGTTTTAATATGCTGTTTATCATTGAAATCAAATAGATAAAAATAAATTTTGCATGATGCATGTAACCCTAGATGAAAATTTTTGAATTTCAATGATCTAAACTTGTGTTTTTCATGCTTCCGCTCCTTGAATTGGTATCAGAGCCACTATATTTGCCATTTAGATTGTTGATTATATGATTTAATTGTGTGGTATGATCATGAGATGAAAGATTCATTACTAGTTGCAATGGAAAAGGTGGCGGCTTGGATGGGACACCAGATATTGAGCAATATTTGTGCAATTGTTGTATGATCTAATGCTCATAATTGCGTCCATTTTATGTCTAATTAAATTGTTTAATTAGAGTTTTATTCACACAATTAAATTTTGATTCAAATCTGAATTTTAAAAATTGTTTGAATGTGATTCAGATCTGAATTTTTAAAGTTGTTTAAATGTGATTCAAATCTGAATTTTAAAAATTGTTTGAATGTGATTCAAATATGAATTTTTAAAATTTTTTGAATGTGATATTTAATCTGAATATTAAAAGTTGTTTGAATGTGATTCAAATCTGAATTTTTAAAGTTGTTTGAATTTGATTCAAATCTGAATTTTTGAATTTATTTGAATGTGATTCAAATTTGAATTTTTAAATTTATTTGAGTGTGATCTGAATTTTTAAATTTGTTTGAATCATATTCAAATCTAGATTTTTAAGTTGAATATGAGATATTCAATTTAATTTAAGTATGTTTGAATCATATTCAAATCTAGATTTTTAAGTTGAATATGAGATATTCAATTTAATTTAAGTATGTTTGTTTTATTTAATTATTAAATAGTGATATGCATGATGGATGATCATAGATTATAAAAGACCAATGTGATTGGATTTATTTCTTCTATGTTTCTTTGGGTTGTAAATTAATTAATTTATTTTAATTTGTTTTTTGGCATGCATTATTAAGGTTGTAATAATTTTGGGTTGTAATTTCATTTATTTAGTTCTTGTAAATTTTCCTTAGTATGCCAAGGATTACTATGTAATTGGATTGCAAGAAGATCAAGGAGGTCAAGAGCATTGGTGGGACCAGTGGGAGGAATTCAATATCAAGTGTTGATTATGTACTCTTTTAGCGACTCTTGTAATATGAATGAATGAAATGCACCTATAAATGCCCTAATTCAATTCTTGGTGGCTCAAAATTGAATCCCTTAGAAAAGTTCATGATCATACCATATTTATTTATTATCCATGAATGCATGAGATGTATGGGAATGTATGCAAGTATATGATGTATGCATGCTAATTGGATAATGTGCAAAGTGAGATCTTAATAGTAATTAGAACGACCACAAAATCTTCCAAACAAATGATTAAGTTGTATATGTTATAATTAAAATAATTATAACATGGGCCCTCCATTAAGGTAATTATTTTAAGAAATTTTAAATACTTGCATATGATGCAATTAATTTAAGAGATTTTCTTAAGACTAATTATTAAGCATGAGATATTGTAAATATGTAAATGGTTTGGTGGCCAATATTGGATATACCTGAGGACATTAAAATTATTTGCATAATTACTGGCTCAATGGGATCAACTTAACTAATGTAAGATAAGTCAATAATGGATGTACCTGAGATTTTGAGCATTAAGGGCTAGGTAATGGATTGAACCTCACATGAGATGTGATGGGCAAGGAGTTGCTCACTTATAGTTTATTATAATTCCAATAATGGATGTACCTGAGGATGATCAATAGAATTATAAGAATTCAATCACCCACTAGAAATCCATCCAACTAGGATTTCTGTTTTCTATTTTGAAAGTGTAGGATTCACTAAGTTAGTGGGAGGACCAATTTGATTAAAAGACTATAATCATTTTGGTTAATTACATGATACATTTACTAATTAATCTGGTTATTTTCTGCAGTTAATTTTCTGATAATAATGAGCACACCACAACCACCACCATCCAATATCCTTGCAAGCATACTTGATCGCAATAGATTGACAGGACCTAATTTATCTGATTGGCTAAGAAATTTGAAGCTTGTCCTGAACCTTGAATATATGGGATATATTCTAGACTCAAATGTTCCTGGTCCCTTACCTCCAGAGGCCACTCAACAGGAACATGAAATGTTGGACAAGTGGAAGGAGCATGATATGAGAACCAAGTGTTACATGCTTGCTTCTATGCGTAATGAGTTACAGAAGCAGCATGAGAATATACAGAGTACGTGTGAGATCCTCCATCACCTACAAGAGTTGTATGGTGAACACAGCAGGAACGTTAGGTATGAGATATTTAGGCAGCTATTCCACTTGAGGATGTCAGAGGGACAGAATGTTAGGGATCATGTCCACAAGATGATTTGGCTGATTGAGCAGCTGGAACATCTTGACTTTAACATGGATTTCCAACTGTAGACGGATTTGATCCTTCAGTCCCTACATGAGACATTTGGGAATTTTGTGACAAATTTCCATATGATTAAATAGGAATGCACCTTGGCTGGTTTGCTCAACATGTTAGTTATTGCCCAAAAGAATATGTCGAGCAATAAAGGAGAAGAGGTAACTTTGATTGCATCTTCTTCTGCTGGGAAGTCCAACAAGAAGAAGGGCAATTAGAAAAAGAAACCTCAAGTTCCAGGAACTTCCAAGAAGATAGCCAAACAAAAAAACAAAGATCGAAGCTAACAAAGGCAAAGGAAAGTGTTTCCACTGCCAACAGGATGGGCACTGGAAAGGGAACTACCCAGAGTATAGCAATCTAAAAGAATACAATGCCATGATGAAAATCAAATCATGTTCAAAATATATTTGGCACTTAAGATTAGGTCATGTTGTAGAAGATAGGATTGCAAAACTAGAGAAAATGGGGATTTTATCCTCATTGGGCTCTGATCCTACTCCAACTTGTGAATCCTGCCTTCAAGGCAAAAATGACAAGATCACCCTTTGTTGGACAAGGACTAAGAGCTGAAAATATTTAGGAAATAATACATAGTGATGAATGTGGCCCATTTAGAGAAATGGCTAGAGGCAATTTTCATTACTTTATTACCTTTATTGATGATAAATCAAGGTTTGGATATTTGTATTTGATGAAATACAAACATGAATCCTTTGAAAAGTTCAAAGAATTTAATTCTAAAGTAGAAAATCAAATAGGAAAAAGTATTAAAGCTCTTCGATCAGATCATGGAGGTGAATACTTGAGTACTAAATTTGATGAATACTTGAGAGAGCATGGCATTGTTTCCAGCTGACTCCTCCAGGAACACCACAGCTGAATGGTAAATCTGAAAGGAGAAATCGTACCCTATTGGATATGGTATGTACTATGATAAGCTATATTGATATGCCAATCTCCTTTTGGGGATTTGCATTAGAATCAGCTTTGTATATTCTGAATAGGATTCCAACAAAATCAGTATCTTCCACACCTTATGAGATATGGCATGGAAGAAAACCAAGTCTTAAGCATGTTAAGATTTGGGGTTGTCCAGCTTATATCAAAAAGCTGAATACTTATAAATTGGAAACCAGATCAGAAAAGGGTCAATTTGTTGGATATCCAAAAGATAGTTTTGGATATTCTTTGCCTACATCACAAAAGGTTGTGATAAGTAGAGATGCCACATTTCTTGAATAATAGTTTATTCAAGAAGGAGGCAAAGGAAGGCAAATAGAGTTGAAATTGGAGAATTCTGACCAACCAATAGATCAGATGGATATAGATCCATCTAGTCAACCTACACCTATTGATGAAACATCTACAGCTGTTCCTCGTAGAACAACTAGGGTATCTCACCTACCAGTAAGATATGGTTTCCTTCATGAAGAAAATAAGAGTTATCTACTTATGAAGAAGTAGATCATGGAGATGATCTACTTACCTATAAAGAAGCTATATCAGATATAGACTCTTCAAAATGGATTGATGCTATGAAATCTGAGATTGATTCCATGTATAATAATCAAGATTGGGATTGTCACACCCTACCCCTCTGTAAGGCATAACATGATCTCGTAGTATACCTAATGAATTACCAACTTCGTCTACTGATAACCCATTAAATACAATACAAGGGATTTTAAAACTTTTCTTACTTCTTTTTATAGTGGTGAGCACTATTTACCGGTGTTAAAAATTTTTTTGAACTTAAGTGAAAGAGCTAACACATTTGAATTATTAATAATTTCTGTAAAAATTTTGGCAGAGTGCCATCTGTATTTTGGACAAAACAATTCTTCAAAAACCTGTAAAAAGCACTTCAATATTTTTCTTAATCTCAAACTCCAACATAATTCAACACAATACGTTTTTCAACTCAAATCCACAATAATTTTTCAAAGACTGAGATTAAAGAAATACAGTACAAATTTTACAAACCAAAATAACTCATCATTTACTTTACAACTTCAATGTACAATTTTAATTTATAACTGCTCAAAACCAAGAACAATATATACATACAGTGAACATACATTACAGTACAAAATGCAAAATGTGGTATACTCAATATACCCGATGATCTCTCAGTGTAGTACTAGCAGCCTAGTCTGCTGCCTTGTCAGTCTGTCTACCTGCGACAGCAATGAAAAGCTATCGCTGAGTAAAATTTACTCAGTGGTGCGCAATAATAATTTGAAATGCGATACATAAATCTTTTATTGACAATTCACAAATCAAATAGTTCACAATTCCATTTCACAATTTACAAAGTTCATATAACATAAATTTGATCAAATAACTGAGTAACACAGTTTTGCCAATCAATAACGCAATTTGATCAAATAACTGAATAACACGGTTTTGCCAATCCATAACACAATTTAATCAAATAACTGAATAATACAGTTTTGCCAATCAATAACACCATTTGATTAAATAACTGAATAATACAGTTTTGCCAATCAATAACACCATTTGATCAAATAACTGAAGAATACAGTGTTGCCAATCAATATCACAATTTAGTCCATGACACAATTTTTTTTTTTTGCACATGCCGTGTTGTACACCACGACAAGACACACTCACCCCAATAATCGAAATCAATGAGGGAGGAAGCTAGCTGAATAATGAGTACTCATCCACACTCACCTCAGACTGGCAAGTCAAAGAAGGAGGAACATAATCACACTCACCCCAAACAGATAAGTCAAAGAGGGAGGAATATTGTTAGTAGTATGCCCTAGAGCATATCATTTAGTATGTATCTTGTACATATTTTTATTAATAAATGGCATTTCCACTTTTCTGTTTGTATAATATATTTATGTGTAATAGAAAAGGTCCATTGATATTTTGTTAGAAATATTATTCTTAAGTTGTTAAGAATATGAGTGACAATATTTCTAGCACAAAGTATCATAAATAGGTTCACAATCGAGGATACTTCATAATAAGGACATGACTTATCCAGAAAGATTGTATTCATGTTTGTTCCCAAGTTATTTATATGAGATATAAATAAGATGGAATGGTGAGTCTCATGCCATATAACAAACATGATAGGCACTTATAAATGATAAGTAGGCCGAACCAGTGACACTTATGACAAGCACATGGAGTTTACTCTTGTCAATGTTTTGTCATAAATCATATCGATGCATATAATCTTTAGACTGAGATAGCACAGATTATCTTGTATATAGGTAGTTTGAGTTTGATCGCTTTCATACTTGTACCGTGTATGGGTATATGGGCATGTGTTGGCTTCTACTAGTTATATATGGAGGTAGGTGTTGATCAAGATGGAATCTGCTCCTCTAAGGAAATAGAGATAAAATCCTATGTTCATTTAATTGTTCTTGATGTTTCAAGTTCTGGCAGACAGATAGATTTATTCAGAAAAGAGTTTACGATGAGAAAATCTTTTAATCAAGAACTGGAATTAAAAGAGAACATAATATTCATAGCAAATGGAGTTTGACATAAACCATGACTCCAATTTGAGTTGGGATTTTGTAACAGAGAGATTCTAGTGCATGGTAACATATGATTATAGGTTCATTTAAGGTAAACCTTATTACTAATTGGGTGGCCATGGCATGCTATGCTAGGTGTTAACCATGGTCTATGAGGTTCATAAAATGATTTAGAGAAATCATTTATGGTAAGAAAGAGTTCTGATGATATTAAGAGTTGATATCATGTCTCATTGCCAATTAGTGATGAGCCTAGTAAGTCACACACATACACAAGTTATCACCTATTTAAATATGATTTAATTAATTAATTAAAGAGTTTAATTGATTAATTAAATAGGTTTGGTTTGCAATTAGATTGCAAAGTCCCTAGCATGACTTGAAACCAAATCTAGATTATTAGATGTATAATATAAGTTAAATTTATATTTAAAGTGTTTAAATATGAATTTAATTAATGAGAAATTAATTAATAGAGATTAATTAATTAATTTATATTTGATATAAATTAATTAGAAGAAGAAAAATAATTATTTTGGGTTGAGAACTCAAAATTAAGACACAGGGGCATTTTGGTCATTTTGCAGTGTGACACGTGGCACCATGAGATGGTGACACATGGCATAACACATAAGTTTGCCAAATGTTTTTTAATCATGTAAGATGATTAAAATCAAGATTAAATATAGGTTTGACACTTGGCACAATGTGATTGGGTCACTTAAACCTAGAGTTAATCAAAGGGTGACATGTCGCAAGGGTTTAATGTGTTAACCTAGCTATTTAAGTGTTGTTATGAGAAAATAAAACACAACCAGTAGCCACACTCCTTTGTCACGCCACTTTGAGGGTTTTCATCTCTTCTTCTTCATCTCTTATCAATTCAAAGAGATTTGCCATCAATCTCTTGATTTAAGAACACTAGAAATTGTTTCTAGTGTCCTGTTTACATCTTTAATCTCTTAAAAGGCAGAACTTGATTTTCTAATTAATAGAAAAAGCTTTAAAAGCTATTCAAGGACTGCCATAGGTGTTCTTGGTGTGGACAAGCTAAAGGGACAACATCTGGTGTCCTGAAGACGAATCTCAAAGGCGCAGACACGCTGCAGTGCATCAAGAGGTTAGTGTAATCGTTCTTGATTTAATCTAGGGTTCTAAAATTAATCTGATTAATTTTAAAATCTTAAATGGCAAATACAGATCCAAAAACATATTAAAAGAGTTTTAATATGTTGTTTATCATTGAAATCAAATAGATAAAAATAAATCTTGCATGATGCATGTGACCCTAGGTGAAAATTTTTGAATTCAATGGTATAAACTTGTGTTTTTCACGCTTCCGTTCCTTCAATTGGTATCAGAGCCACTATATTTGCCATTTAGATTGATGTTTATATGATTTAATTGTGTGTTTGATCATGAGATCAAGAGTTTATTGCTGGTTGCAAAGTCAAAGTGGCGGCACAAATGATGAACACCATGTTGTGCATGGTTGATGCATCACAATGGTGTGCAAAGGTAAATGGATGGTAAATGTGCAATTGTTGTATGATTTAAGATCCATTTTATGTCTAATTAAATTGTTTAATTAGAATTTTTATCACACAATTAAATTATGATTCAAATCAGAATTTTAAAAATTGTTTGAATGTGATTCAAATCTGAATTTTAAAAGTTGTTTGAATGTGATTCAAATCTGAATTTTTAAAGTTGTTTGAATCATATTTAAATTTGATTTTTTAAAATTGATTGAATAAAATTCAGATCTGATTTTTTTAAAAAATATTTGAATGTGATTCAAATCTGATTTTTTTAAAAAAATGTTTGAATGTGATTCAAATCTGAATTTTTAAAGTTGTTTGAATGTGATTCAAATCTGAATTTTTAAATTTGTTTGAATGGGATTCAAATCTGAATTTTTAAATTTATTTGAATCATATTCAAATCTGGATTTTTAAGTTGAATATGAGATATTCAATTTAATTTAAGTATGTATATTTTATTTAATTGTTAAATAGTGATATGCATGATGGATAATCATGGACTATAAAAGACCAATGTGATTGGATTTATTTCTTTTATGTTTCTTTGGGATTGTAAATTAATTAATTTATTTTAATTTTTTTTGGGCATGTATTATTAAGTTTGTAATAATTTTTGGGTTGTAATTTCATTTATTTAAGTTCTTGTAAATTTGCCTTGGTATGCTAAGGATTACTATGTAATATTGGATTGCAAGAAGTTCAAGGAGGTCAAGAGCATTGGTGGGACCAGTGGGAGGAATTCAAGATCAAGTGTTGATAATGTACTCCTTCAGTAACTCTTGTAAAATGAATGAATGAAATGCACCTAGGAATGCCCTGATTCAATTCTTGGTGGCTCAGAATTGAATCCCTTAGAAAGTCCATGATCATACCATATTTATTGCTTATCCATGAATGCATGAGATGTATGGGAATGTATGCAATTATATGATATATGCATGCTAAATGGATAATGTGCAAAGTGAGACCTTAATAGTAAATAGAATGACCATAAAATCTTCCAAACAAATGATTAAGTTGGAAATGCTATAATTAAAGTAATTATAACATAGGCCCTCCATTGGGGCAATTATTTTAAGAAATTTTAAATAGTTGCATAAGATGCAATTTATTTAAGAGATTTTCTTAAGAATAATTGTTAAGCATGAGATGTTGTAAATATGTAAATGGTTTAGTGGCCAATATTGGATGTACCTGAGGACATTAAAATTATTTGCATAATTACTGGCTCAATGGGATCAACTTAACTAATGCAAGATAAGTCAATAATGGATGTACATGAGATTTTGAGCATTAGGGGCTAGGTAAAGGATTGAACCTCACATGAGATGTGATGGGCAAGGAGTTGCTCACTTATAGTTTATTGTAATTCCAATAATGGATGTACCTGAGGATGATCAATAGAATTATAAGAATTCAATCACCCACTAGAAATCCATCCAACTAGGATTTCCGTTTTCTACTTTGGAAGTGTAGGATTCGCTAAGTTAGTGGGAGGACCAATTTGATTAAAAGACCATAATCATTTTGGTTAATTACATGATACATTTACTAATTAATCTGGTTATTTTCTGCAATTAATTTTCTGATAATAATGAGCACAGAACAACCACCACCATCCAATATCCTTGCAAGCATACTTGATCGCAATAGGTTGACAGGACCTAATCTGTCTGATTGGCTAAGAAATTTGAAACTTGTCCTGAACCTTGAACATATAGGATATGTTCTAGATTCAAATGTTCCTGGTCCCTTACCTCCAGAGGCCACACAAGAGGAACATGAAACTTTGGACAAGTGGAAGGAGCATGATATGAGAGCTAAGTGTTACATGTTTACTTCCATGAGTAATGAGTTACAGAAGCAACATGAAAACTTGCAGAGTGCAAGTGAGATCCTCCTTCACCTACAAGAGTTGTATGGTGAGCACAGTAGGAATGCTAGGTATGAGATATCTAGGCAGCTGTTCCGCATGAGGATGTCTGAGGGACAGAATGTTGGGGATCATGTCCACAAGATGATTCGGCTGATTGAGCAGTTGGAATATCTTGACTTCAACATGGATTTCTAACTACAGACGGATTTGATCCTTCAGTCCCTTCCTGGGTCTTTTGGGAAATTTTGTGACAAATTTCCATATGACTCAACAGGAATGCACCTTAGCTGGTTTACTCAACATGCTGGTTATTGCCCAAAAGAATATGCCAGGCAATAAAGGAAAAGAGGTAGCTTTGGTTGCATCTTCTTCTGCTGGAAAGTCCAACAAGAAGAAGGGCAATAAGAAAAAGAAACCTCGATTCTGGTCCTTCTAAGAAAATAGCTAAACAGAAAAGGAAGACTAAAGCTGATGAAGGCAAAGGAAAGTGTTTCCACTGCCAACAGGAAAGTGTTTCCATTGCCAATAGGAAAGTGTTTCCATTAGCCAGAGTATAGCAACCTAAATGAAAGCAATGCCGTGGTGAAAAACAACTCAAGTTCAAAATATATTTGGCACTTAAGGTTATGTCATGTTGCAGAAGATAGGATTACAAAATTGGAGAAAATGGGGATTCTATCCTCATTGGGCTCTGAGCCTACTCCAACTTGTGAATCTTGCCTTCAGGGCAAAATGACTAAATCACCCTTTGTTGGACAAGGGCTAAGAGCTGAAAATATTTTGGAGCTAATACATAGTGATGTATGTGGTCCATTTAAAGAAATGGCTAGAGGGGGTTTTCATTATTTTATTACCTTTACTGATGATAAATCAAGGTTTGGGTATTTGTATTTGATGAAATACAAACATGAATCTTTTGAAAAGTTCAAAGAATTTAAATCTGAAGTAGAAAATCAAACAGGAAATAATATTAAAGCTCTTCGATCAGATCGTGGAGGTGAATATTTGAGTACTGAATTTGATGAATACTTGAGAGAGCATAGCATTATTTCTCAGCTGACTCCTCCAGGAACGCCACAGCTGAATGGTGTATCTGAAAGGAGAAATCGTACCCTATTGGATATGGTACGTAGTATGATGAGCTATACTGATATGCCAATCTCCTTTTAGGGATTTGCATTAGAATCAGCTTTGTATATTCTGAATAGGATTCCATCAAAATCAGTTTCTTCCACACCTTATGAGATATGGCATGGAAGAAAACCAAGTCTTAAGCATGTTAAGATTTGGGGTTGTCCAGCTTATATCAAAAAGCTGAACACTGATAAATTGGAAACCAGATTAGAAAAGGGTCGATTTGTTGGATATCCAAAAGATAGTTTTGGATATTATTTTTATTTGCCTACTTCACAAAAGGTTATGATAAGTAGAGATGCCATATTTCTTGAACAACAGTTTGTTCAAGAAGGAGGCAAAGGAAGGCAAATAGAGTTAGAATTGGAGAATTCTGACCAACCAACAGATCAGATGGATATAGATCCATCTAGTCAACCAATACCTGTTGATGAAACATCTACAGTTGTTCCTCGTAGAACAACCAGGGTATCTCACCCACCAGTGAGATATGGTTTTCTTCATGAAGAAGAACAAGAGTTGTCTACTCATGAAGAAGTAGATCATGGAGATGATCCACTTACCTATGGAGAAGCTATATCAGATATAAACTCTTCAAAATGGATTGATGCTATGAAATCCGAGATTGATTCCATGTATAAGAATCAAGTTTGGGATCTTGTTGACCCACCTGAAGGTATTATACCTATAAGGAACAAATGGGTTTTCAAGAAGAAAATTGGTTCTGATGGAGAGGTAGAGACCTATAAGGCAAGGCTAGTAGCGAAAGGGTTTCGCCAAAGGCAAGGAATCGACTATGAGGAGACTTTCTCGCCTGTTGCCATGCTTAAATCAATTAGGATTTTATTAGCAATAACTGCATACTATGATTATGAGATTTGGAAAATGGATGTCAAAACAGCTTTTCTCAATGGATACATTGAAGAAAACATTTTCATGGAACAACCTAGGGGATTTGAATCCCAAGATGGTTCCAAGGTATGCAAGCTAAAGCGATCCATTTATGGGTTGAAACAAGCTTCGAGGAGTTGGAACATCCGTTTTGATGAAGCCATTAAATCCTTTGGTTTTATCAAAAATGAGGATGAGCCATGTGTATATAAGAAGGTTAGTGACAGTGCTATCACTTTCCTTGTCTTATATGTGAATGACATACTATTGATGGGTAATGACACAGGTATGTTGACAACTATAAAGGTATGGTTGTCAAATACATTCTCCATGAAAGACTTAGGGGAGGCAACCTATATTCTTGGGATTCATCTATAGAGATAAAGCACAAAGAATAATTGGATTATCCCAAAGTCTATACTTGGAAAAGGTGTTAAAGAGGTTTAACATGCTTGATTCCAAGAGAGGATTGTTACCAGTGAGACATGGTATCCATCTTTCTAAAGAGATGTCTCCAAAGACACCTGAAGAAAGAGATAAGATGGCCAGGATTCCATATGCTTCGTCTATTGGAAGTATTATGTATGCAATGTTGTGTACTAGGCGAGATATCGCATATGCTTTGTTAGTTTGACTAGCGGTATCAATCCAATCCAGGTTTGGAACATCGATAGTCACAAGAATATTCTTAAGTACTTGAGAAGAACTAAGGATTTATTCTTGATTTATGGAGGTGGAGACTTGCAATTGGATGGTTATCACGATTCGATTTCCAATCGGATATCGATGATAGAAAGTCTACCTCTAGATATGTGTTCATTTGTAATGGAGGTGCGATCGGTTGGAAGAGTTCTAAGCGAGCACGCATTGCAGATTCCACTACAGAGGTCGAGTATATTCTTTGCATCGAATCTTGCAAAGGAAGTTGTTTGGATAAAGAAGTTCGTGACAGAACTTACAGTAGTTCCTTCCATTGAGTCAGCAGTTCCATTACACTGTGACAACAATGGAGCAGTTATACAGGCTAAGGAACCAAGGTCTCACCAGAAATCCAAACACATAGAAAGGCGCTACCACATTATTAGAGATATAGTTGGGCAAGGCGACTTAGCCATGCAGAAAATAGCATCAGCTGAAAAACCAACTGATCCATTCACTAAGCCTATGTCACAGACTCAGTTAGACCGACATTTTGAGAAGAAAGGTCTAAGATATTGTAATGAATGGCTCTAGTGCTAGTGGGAGATTGTTAGTAGTATGCCCTAGAGCATATCATTTAGTATGTATCTTGTACATATTTTTATTAATAAATGGCATTTCCACTTTTCTGTTTATATAATATATTTATGTGTAATAGAAAAGGTCCATTGATATTTTGTTAGAAATATTATTCTTAAGTTGTTAAGAATATGAGTGACAATATTTCTAGCACAAAGTATCATAAATAGGTTCACAATCGAGGATACTTCATAATAAGGACATGACTTATCCAGAAAGATTGTATTCATGTTTGTTCCCAAGTTATTTATATGAGATATAAATAAGATGGAATGGTGAGTCTCATGCCATATAACAAACATGATAGGCACTTATAAATGATAAGTAGGCCGAACCAGTGACACTTATGACAAGCACATGGAGTTTACTCTTGTCAATGTTTTATCATAAATCATATCAGTGCATATAATCTTTAGACCTGAGATAGCACAGTTATCTTGTATATAGGTAGTTTGAGTTTGATCTGCTTTCATACTTGTACGTGTATGGGTATATGGGCATGTGTTGGCTCCTACTAGTTATATATGGAGGTAGGTGTTGATCAAGATGGAATCTGTTCCTCTAAGTAAATAGAGATAAAATCCTATGTTCATTTAATTGTTCTTGATGTTTCAAGTTCCTGGCCAGGACAGATAGATTTATTCAGAAAAGAGTTTCTGATGAGAAAATCTTTTTAATCAAGAACTGGAATTAAAAGAGAACATAATATTCATAGCAAATGGAGTTTGACATAAACCATGACTCCAGCTTGAGTTGGGATTTTGTAACAGAGATTCTAGTGCATGGTAACATATGATTATAGGTTCATTTAAGGTAAACCTTATTACTAATTGGGTGGCCATGGCATGCTATGCTAGGTGTTAACCATGGTCTATGAGGTTCATAAAATGATTTAGAGAAATCATTTATGGTAAGAAAGAGTTCTGATGATATTAAGAGTTGATATCATGTCTCATTGCCAATTAGTGATGAGCCTAGTAAGTCACACACATACACAAGTTATCACCTATTTAAATATGATTTAATTAATTAATTAAAGAGTTTAATTGATTAATTAAATAAGTTTGGTTTGCAATTAGATTGCAAAGTCCCTAGCATGACTTGAAACCAAATCTAGATTATTAGATGTATAATATAAGTTAAATTTATATTTAAAGTGTTTAAATATGAATTTAATTAATGAGAAATTAATTAATAGAGATTAATTAATTAATTTATATTTGATATAAATTAATTAGAAGAAGAAAAATAATTATTTTGGGTTGAGAACTCAAAATTAAGACACAGGGGTATTTTGGTCATTTTGCAGTGTGACACGTGGCACCATGAGATGGTGACACATGGCATAACACATAAGCTTGCCAAATGTTTTTTAATTATGTAAGATGATTAAAATCAAGATTAAATATAGGTTTGACACTTGGCACAATGTGATTGGGTCACTTAAACCTAGAGCTAATCAAAGGGTGACATGTCGCAAGGGTTTAATGTGTTAACCTAGCTATTTAAGTGTTGTTATGAGAAAATAAAACACAACTAGCAGCCACACTCCTTTGTCACGCCATTTTGAGGGTTTTCATCTCTTCTTCTTCATCTCTTATCAATTCAAAGAGATTTGCCATCAATCTCTTGAATTAAGAACACTAGAAATTGTTTCTAGTGTCCTGTTTACATCTTTAATCTCTTAAAAGGCAGAACTTGATTTTCTAATTAATAGAAAAAGCTTTAAAAGATATTCAAGGGCTGCCATAGGTGTTCTTGGTGTGGACAAGCTAGAGGGACAACATCTGGTGTCCTGAAGACGAATCTCAAAGGCACAGACATGCTGCAGTGCATCAAGAGGTTAGTGTAATCGTTCTTGATTTAATCTAGGGTTCTAAAATTAATTTGATTAATTTTAAAATCTTAAATGGCAAATACAGATCCAAAAACATATTAAAAGAGTTTTAATATGTTGTTTATCATTGAAATCAAATAGATAAAAATAAATCTTGCATGATGCATGTGACCCTAGGTGAAAATTTTTGAATTCAATGGTATAAACTTGTGTTTTTCACGCTTCCGTTCCTTCAAATATATCATACTCACCCCATAAATGGAGGGGGAACGTAGTAACAGTGTCATGCCAAGTGTGAATCAAAACAATTTCAAGTCAAAATATTTCATACAAACCATAAATCACATTTTATCTCAAAATTTCCATTTGCAAAGTTGGCAGCACAATAATTTCCAAATAAGATTCTCAAAGCCAAAACAATAAAAAATTATTCATAACTCATTTCTCTAATAAATTTTTTAGTAAAGGCAATGAATATCAAAATTATTGTGCACAAACACAATTTAAAACAATAACATTCAAATAATCATAATTTATTTCAATTGAAAATTTTAAAAGAAATAACTATTGTGCACAAACACAATTTAAAACAATAACATACAAATAATCATAATTTATTTCAATTAAAAAATTCAAAAGAAATAACTATTGTGCACAAACACAATTTAAAACAATAACATATAAATAATCGTAATTTATTTCAATTGAAAAATTCAAAAGAAATACTTATTGTGCACAAACACAATTTAAAACAATAACATATAAATAATCATAATTTATTTTAATTGAAAATTTTAAAAGAAATACTTATTGTGCACAAACACAAATTAAAAACAATAACATATAAATAATCGTAATTTATTTCAATTGAAAATTTTAAAAGAAATACTTATTGTGCACAAACCTCTGATAACTGTCTTCTGGCCTTGACTCAGTGTTTCCTTCCCTTTCCCTGAGTCTTTGCTAACTGAGAAACACAATTTGAAGTGTTTCAGTACTTATTTAAACTGTCTCTAACGATAATGCTTGCTAATTAATTCACTGAATTCTATTATTTGCTTAGTCAACCTAATATGTTGACCCTCGATGCATTCTAGGTAAATTAGTTTTTAATGTTACTAATATGTCACATTCGATAGTCTTTTAGGGTTGGTACATGTTATCAAATTCATTTCCATGTATCTTGCATTTTCTTGCAATTTGCTGGATTCCGGGATATTAGTTTGACCTAGCCGGACGACCTAGTTCCCTCAGTTTTTGGGTTTCGGTCAAAACTACAAACTTGTAGATCTATGTCTTATTGCACACATAGCAAAATTTCAGGTCATTCTGAGTTATGTAGACCAAGTTATGGTCATTTTACTATTGCTGGTCAAAATGCATCAAAATTGGTCACTTTAGGTCACTTTAGGTCAATTTTGGTTCGGCCAGTTTTTGGACCCGAACTTGTGCAAGCTGTTTGACTTGCTTATGGTCATTTCTGGGCTTTGGTGTCTTCATAAGACTTGTATATATGGGTCTTAACTATTCATGGTCAAAATTTCAGGTCAATTGGACTTGTTTTGAGTGAGTTATGGCCTAAACACTAACTGCTGCCCAAATGGTCAATTTTCAGGCCTTATTTGTACTTAATCCGGATTTGATCATTTTTCAAGCTACCTTGCAAGCAGAATTTTGACAAGCTTTATTCATAAAAGTTGGCATATTTTGTGCCTAGTTTCACCTCCAATTGGTCTCATACCAATTGGAGCTACACACTTAAGGTTCTAGGCTCAAACACAAACTGCCCTATTGCATTTTATTCATACTCATCAAAGATCACCTTTAACCCTTACCAAACTTCACCTTTATGTCATTTTTGGTTTGTACCCTAACCTAAACATATTTCACAACATTTTATTGATCATTTTGGCAGCTTACAATCACATTCAACATACACCATTAAGTGCAGAATTTGTCAAATTCAATTACAACAATTTAACTACCTATTCATGCTCATTTACATGTCCAACTTCACACCATCACACATATACCCAAACTGCCATCATAACTAACACAATTCAACATTAATATTCCATCATCCAAACATGAAATAACATCCTTATGGTTCACCCAACCAGGCTGCCAATTCATGCATTACATTCCATTAATTCCCAAGCTTCAAATTTCAAATACACATCCACATATACTAAGTATACATCACCCAAATAATTTCCTACACACATATACATTTAATCAATCCTTTAATCTACCATTTAGAAGCAAGAATAAGCTGTCCTCAAAGTGTTTCCATGGCTGCCAAAAGTACACATCCCCTTTAAACATCAAACCTAAAAAATTTCTCCATAAATAAAGTACCCATAACATCCTTACAAACTTTAATAAAACAATAATAAAAAACTCAAACTTACCACTTTGGAAATTCTTCAAAACTCCACAAAAACTTTCATTTCTTGCTGCCTATCTACTACCCATGGTGTGAGGATCATTTTTCATGAAGACACTTGCAAGAAATCAAGGCTTGATCATGGAGAACTTTAGCTCCATGCATGGTGCGGCCATGGAGTTTCTTTGGGAGAAATCTTCACTTCGGCAATGGAAGGGAATGAAGGTTGAAGATGAGTTTACAGATTTGTTAGTGGATTTACACCTGCCCATTTAATGGTTGTTTAACCCCATAGTGCTCCACTCACCATAAATAATGATATTATATGTTTAAATGTGTTAATTACTCAATTTGAATCCCATTTTTGCTATTTACATTAGGTACCACTAATTAAATTTTTCATGACATTTTCCAAATAAAATATCATGTATTTTCAATGGACATTTAGGTCAAAAGACAATTCGGGATGTCAAATGCCCACAATGCCCCTGTTCGGGTTGCATTCCCGATTTTTCGGTAACACCGGGTTTTGTCCGTTTTTCAATTTCTCACTTCTCTTTGTACTAATTAACTAATTTTTCTTTGATATTTCTAATGATATTTATACTTCAATAGGTGTCTATTTAAGTCTTAAAAATAATTTCCAGGGTTCTCCGTAGTCCAGGGCTAGTCAACGGTCCACACCGTGACTTCCCGGTGCGGTCACCCATCGCTAGGGTTCTCGGCTTGCTTAACTTGGTTGCATTTCTTTACTATTATTTTTCCTTTGTTTTTCTTGTGTTTTCTTTTTTTGTATTTCATTATTTTATGTCTCCTCACTCATATCGAAGTGTAGTTCTAGGAATCCTAGCTGTCCGGTCAATATTGGTCACCGGAATAGTAGAACGTACTACCGAACATAGGGGTGTTACAGGGATCTTGTTGACCCACCTGAAGGTATTGTACCTATAGGGAACAAATGGATTTTCAAGAAGAAAATTAGTTCTAATGGAAAGGTAGAGACCTATAAAGCAAGGCTAATAGCAAAGGGTTTCGCCAAAGGCAAGGAATCGACTATGAGGAGACTTTCTCGCCTATTGCTATGCTTAAATCAATTAGGATTCTATTAGTAATAGCTACATACTATGATTATGAGATTTGGCAGATGGATGTCAAAACAACTTTTCTCAATGGATACATTGAAGAAAATATTTTCATAGAACAACCTAGGGGTTTTGAATCCCAAGATGATTCCAAAGTGCTCAAGCTAAAGTGATCCATTTATGGGTTGAAACAAGCTTCGAGGAGTTGGAACATCCATTTTGATGAAGCCATTAAGTCATTTGGTTTTATCAAAAATGAGGATGAGCCATGTGTATATAAGAAGTTTAGTGATAGTGCTATCACTTTCCTTATCTTATATGTGGATAATATTCTGTTAATAGGTAATGAAATGGGTATGTTGACAACTATAAAAGGTATGGTTGTCAAATACATTCTCCATGAAAGACTTAGGGTAGGCAACTTATATTCTTGGGATTCGCATCTATAGAGATAGAGCGAAAAGAATAATTGGTTTATCCTATAGTCTATACTTAGAAAAAAGGTGTTAAAGAGGTTTAACATGCATTGATTCCAAGAGAGGATTGTTACCAGTGAGACATGGTATCCACCTTTCTAAAGAGATGTCTACAAAGACACCTAAAGAAAGAGATAAAATGGCCAGGATTCCATATGCTTCGGATATTGGAAGTTTGATGTATACAATATTGTGTACTAAGCTGGATATTGCATATGCTGTTAGTTTAACTAACAGGTATCAATCCAATCCAGGTTTGGAACACTGGATAGCTGTCAAGAATATCCTTAAGTACTTGAGAAGAACTAAGGATTTATTCTTAATATATGGAGGTGGAGACTTGCAATTGGATGGTTCTACTGATTCTGATTTCTAATCAGATATCGATGATAGAAAGTCTACCTTTGGGTATGTGTTCATTTGTAATGGAGGTACAGTTAGTTGGAAGAGTTCCAAACAGAGTACGACTGTAGATTCCACTACCAAGGCTGAGTATATTACTGCATCAGATGCTGCAAAAGGAGCTGTTTAGATATAAGGAACCCCAGTCTCACTAGAAATCCAAACACATAGAAAAGCGTTACCGCATTATTAGAGAGATAGTTGGTCAAGGCGATAAAGCCATGCAGAAAATAGCATCAGCTGAAAATCCAGATGATTCGTTCACTAAGCCTTTGTCACAAGCTCAATTAGACCTAAGATATTGTAATGAATGGGTCTAGCGCTAGTGGGAGATTGTTAGTAGTATGCCTTAAAGCATATCATTTAGTATGTATCTTGTACATGTTTTATTAATAAAATGCATTTTCACTTTTCCGTTTTGCATAATATATTTATGTGTAATAGAAAAGGTCCATTGATATTTTGTTAGAAATTCTATTCTTAAGTTGTTCAGAATATGAGTGACAGTATTTTTTGTTAGAAATTCTATTCTTAAGTTGTTAAGAATATGAGTAACAGTATTTCTAGCACAAAGTATTATAAATAGGTTCACAATAGAGGATACTTCACAATAAGGACATGACTTATCCAGAAAAATTGTATTCATGTTTGTTTCTAAGTTATTTATATGAGATATAAATAAGATGGAATTGTGAGTCTCATGCCATATAACAAACATGATAGGCACTTATACATGATAAGTAGGTCGAACCAGTGTCATTTATGACAAGCACGTAGAGTTTACTCTTGTCAATATATTATCATAAATTATATCAGTGCATGTAATCTTTAGACCTGAGATAACACAGTTAACTTGTATATAGGTGGTTTGAGTTTGATACTGCTTTCATACTTGTACTGTGTATGGGTATATGGGCATGTGTTGGCTCCTACTAGTTATATATGGAGGAAGGTGTTGATCAAGATAGAATCTGTTCCTCTAAGTAAATAGTGATAAAATCCTATGTTCATTTAATTGTTCTTGATGTTTCAAGTGCTGGCCAGGACAGATAGATTTAATCAGAAAAGAGTTTCTGATGAGAAAATCTATTAATCAAGAAATGGAATTTAAGAGAACATAATATTCATAGCAAATGGGGTTTGACATAAACCATGACTCCAGCTTGAGTTGGGATTTTGTAACAGAGAGATTCTATGTAACGATAGGGCTCCAACCACTAGAGAAATTGTCCGCTTTGGCCATAAGCCTCACGGTTTTGTCCTATAGGTGGAATGGAGAACTTCCGAGGAGGTCACCCATCCTAGGATTTCTCTCAAGCGAGCACGCTTAACCCTTGAGTTCTTTCAACTCTCCAGGCCATTCTACCAAAAGGTGCCTCTAGTGATTAGTTCCACCATTTTATATATCATTACTTTTTGAACCTAAGACCATCTACGTGCTTTACCAATGTGGGATTTGCCTAAGGGACCTTTCTCCCCCCCTTTCGGGACTCAGCGTCCTTGCTGAGGTTTGCCCCACCATCTCCTAGAGGACACGCGAGCGGCTTTGATACCAATTATAACGATTAGGGCTCCAACCACTAGAGGAATTGTCCGCTTTGGCCATAAGCCTCACGGTTTTGTCCCATAGGCGGAATGGAGAACTTCCTAGGAGGTCACCCTTCCTAGGATTTCTCTCAAGCGAGCACGCTTAACCCTAGAGTTCTTCTAACTCTCCAGGCCATTTTACCAAAAGGCGCCTCTAGTGATTAGTTCCCCATTTTATATATCATTACTTTTTGAACCCAAGACCATCTTCGTGCTTTGCCGATGTGGGATTTGCCTAAGAGACCTTTCTAAAACATGTCACACCCTACTCCTCGTAAGATGTAACATGCTCCCGTAGTACACCTAATGAATTACCGTACTTCGCCTACCGGTAACCCACTAAATATACTACAAAGGATTTTAAAACAATTTTTTTTCATTTTTAAATTGGTGGGTAAATTTTTTTTTTCAGATTTTAAAAACCTTTATTAAAAGTCCAAACATAAATTAAATTTTTGGATGTTTAAAATCTCCGCAATTTTTACAAAAATTTCGGCAGAGTGCCGTCTGTATTTTGAGAAAACAGTTCTTCAAAACCTGAAAATAAAGACACTCCCAATATTTTTCTCAATCACAACTTATCAAAATATGCATAATTTAAAAGGCGTTACCAACAATTCACACAATTGAACCCATGATCCAAAATTCAAATAGATGCCGTGTTGTACACCATGACATTTCACACTCTCCCAATAACTGAGGGTAAAAGAGAGGAACAAAGACTAGCTAGTATATATGAGTACTCATTCAAACTCTTCCCCAACTAGCAAGCCAGAGAGGAAGAAACTCGCCCCATCTAGTGGAGGAGATATCTCACTAGACAAGCTAATGAGAATTCACAACATATTTTGCCATGTCAACTGTGGTTTCGAATCATATTCAAAATAATTTCTATTTACAAAGTGTTTACAAATCATCAACATATTTAATCATCATAAATTCATGCTCAAGGTTGGCAACACATCAAACTTAAAATTTACAATCCTCAAAACAATGCAATAAATCCTTAAATACATAAGAAAATTTACATTTAATTTATATAATTTCATTCAACAAATTAAAATCCTTAATACAAAAAAATTATAAATCATAAAATAAACTTGTTCAAGTCAATTTAGAAGTGAAAAGTAACAAAATAGTTAGTTGTACACAAACCTTATACGAGTTGCCTCTTGGCCTTGACTTGATGTCTCGGGTTCTTTCCTGGTATTCTTTTCCACTGAAACACACAGTTTCACAGTGTTTCAGTATCGCCATTTATCATAACTCCAAAAATAAATTCAAATCTACTTACACCTAGCTTTAATATGCTAAACTTGACGTTCTTTAAAATTTGTGTTTCGGGATTACTATTCATGATACTATTCAAGTCAATTTTTTGACTTTCTAAGGTTTAATAGGTATGGAAATTCCAACTTCACCCACATACCACATTTTGGTTACTAAATTTGTTGGTTTGGGTTGTTTACTCAAAATCTAAGTCTTTTAGGCAAATTTGTAAATTTTCAGTTTTGGTGCCTTATGTTGCACTGTTTCATTGGTCATTTTTCTGTTGGAATTTGGCAAAACTTTCTTCATAGAAAATGTTCCCTATTATCTTAACTTTATTCTCTTTTTTGAATCACTCCATTTAGAGTTTTCTAGCTCAAGTTATAGCTATTTGAATCATGGCTGCGGGATCAGACTTAACCCAAATTTCTGGGCACTAAATTGGTTCTGGCAGTTTTAAGCCATCAAATTTGGGTGGCTAAATGACTTGGTTAAGGGCACAATTTGGGTTTGTGTTCTTCATGAAAGTTTTAGATCTATATCTCAGCTTTCCATAGGTAAAATTTTAGGTCATTTAGACCTTCCTAGCTCAAGTTATGGCCATACTGTTCATTTGGTCATTTTTGTACAGGTCAGATTGCCTAATTCTGGGTTTGGCCAATTTGTTCACTATGCTATGGTCACTTTCTGGGCATGATTCCTAAATGAAAAATGTTCCATTTTGTGTCTATTTTCATTCCCAATTAGCCTTATATCAATTGGACTTGTAAATTTTCAGTTTTGGTCCCTATAAGGGACCTTGGTCATGCTGCCTGTAGAATGACCATATCCAATTCGAATTCAAACTCAATTCCAACACTTCCTACACACCACAATTGGTCATAGATGACCATTCCTCAACTCAAATAAGGTCATTTACATCCATTGAACATTTTCTACAATTTTTCTCCCAAATCCGAAGTGCCAAGAACCCTAACTTACACAATTCATTCAATTAATGAATTTAAAGTACATAATCAACATCTATGCACTTAATTCATCTCAAATAATCATTCAAAACCATCAAACTCATTCATTTCAAACCCTAATCCTAGCTGGCTGAAATTTCTATTTGGTCCCCCATAATAGTTTTCTTTTGGATTTAAGTTAAAATCTAAGTTAAATTAACTCAAAATATATGTTTTAAACTAAAAATTTCAATTTAAATTCTTACCTCAACTTTGATGTTCAATCTTCAAATTTTATCCTCTTTTCTTCTTTCTTTCTTACTAAATCTCTTTCTCAAGTTGAACTAACAAATTTTTATGGACTAGTTTAGGGTCAAAGTAGGTTTTAGTGGTGGGAATCAAGCTTGGATTCAAGTTTCCATGGTTTTTCTTCAATGGTGATAAGTGAGAGAGGTGGGGCGGCAAAGAAGAAGATGAAGACTAAAATTAGTTTTTTTCTTTTCTTTTTTAGGTATTTTTAAGTCTTTTAGTCTTAGTTGACTTGGTCAATATTTGTAAGAAAATTAAAAATGGATTTTGACATCATGATGATGTCATCCAATGAGGTAAGCATGATGTAAATAAACTTTTTCTTTTTTTTTTTCTTTTGCATTTGTTTTTCTTTAGTTCTTTAATTTAATTCCCAATTCTGAAATTTTCTTTTCTCCGATTTTATTTGACAGTTAGATCAGGAGTCAGCTCTCAGGGTCAATTGACCAAATTGCCCCTTGCCAGTTCAACCCAGTTTGCAAATAATTCAATATTTCTTCCGGCTCCCTGACCTAATTATTTGACTGGCTTAACAATTCTTTTTCATGATTTTCTCTTTTCCACTGTGTTCGCAATAGTCCTAAGGACCGCAGCATCACATTTTTCGGTTCGAAATTTAAGTTTAAATCGACTTCGCAGTCCTTCCCGAAGGTCAACCATCGCTGTGACTCTCGGCTCATTTAACTTCTTATGTTTTGTTTTTCTTATTTATACTTAACTAATTGACAATTACTAATTATTTGTGTACAGGGCTTAACTAGGTTTCTTAAATACAGTTCTAATCCTCTTAATTATCAGGACCGATACCGATCACCAGAGTAACATATACCAGGTTATGCAAATAAGGGTGTTACATTCTAGTGCATGGTAACATATGATTATAGGTTCATTTAAGGTAAACCTTATTACTAATTGAGTGTGGCCTATGAGGTGTAAACCTTATTACTAATTGAGTGTGGCCTATGAGGTGCATAAAATGATTTAGAGAAATCATTTATGGTGAGAAAGAATTCTGATGATATTAAGAGTTGATATCATGTCTCATTGCCAATTAGTGATGAGCCTAGTAAGTCACACACATACACAAGTAATCACCAAATTAAATATGATTTAATTAATTAATTAAAAAGTTTAATTGATTAATTAAATAAGTTTGATTTGCAATTAGATTGCAAAGTCCCTAGCATGGCTTGAAACCTAATCTAGGTTATTGGATGTATAGTATAAGTTAAATTTATATTTAAAGTGTTTAAATATGAATTTAATTTATGAGAAATTAATTAATAGAGATTAATTAATTAATTTATATTTGATATAAATTAATTAGAAGAAGAGAAATAATTATTTTGGGTTAAAAACTCAAAATTAAGACACAGAGATATTTTAATCATTTCACAAGATGACATGTGGCACCATGTGATGGTGATACATGGCACTACACATAAGTTTGCCATATGTCTTTTAATCATATAAGATGATCAAAGTCAAGATTAAATATAGGTTTGACACTTGGCATAATGTGATTGGGTCAATTAATCCTAGAGCCAATCAGAAGGCGATATGTGGCAAGGGTTTTAAGTGGTGACCTAGCTATATAAGTGCAAGGATGAAAGAACAAAATACACAAGCTGCCATTCTCTCTTTGTGCCGCCACCCTTGGCTACCCTCTCCCCTCTTCTTCTTCATCTCTCATTAATTCAAAGAGATTAGCAAACAATCTCTTGAATTAAAAATACTAGAAATTATTTTTAGTGTCTTGTTTACATCTGTAATCTCTCAAAAGGAAAAACTTGATTTTCTAATTCATAGAAAAAGCTTTAGAAGCTATTCAAGGGCTACTATAGGTGATCTTGGTGTAGACAAGCTAGAGGGAGAACATCTGGTGTCCTAAGACGCATTGCAAAGGTGCCAAATACACTGTAGTGCATCAAAAGGTTAGTGAACTTGTTCTTGATATAATCTAGGTTTCCAATGGATTAATCTATTATGTAACATCCTCCCTGTGCGTATTCTATATGTTCTGTTGCTCCGGTGGCCTAATATCAGTTCGGGCAAGTTAGGATGTCTGGAACTATACTTCGGTGATATTGAATAGACATATAATGATAAAATAAATAAAAAGAAAATACAAGAAAATTTAAAGAAAAATAAAAGAAAGGAAATGAAACAAGGTTAAACGAGCCCGCACCGTAGCGATGGGTGACCACACCGGGAAATTACGGCGAAGGCAATTGCCGACCCTAGGACTGTGGGGAACTCTCGGAATTAAATTTTGAGACATAATTAAAGGTTTATTGAAATGTAATTGACACTAGAAATATTAAAGAAAAATTAAAAAATTAGTACAAAGAAAAATGAAAAATCGAGAAACAGACAAAAATCGATGTTACTGAAAAATCAGGAATACAACTCGAAGAGGGGCATTTTGGTCATTTGACACCTAGGATTGCCTTTTAACCTCAATGTCCATTAAAAATAAATGATATTATACTTTGAAAATGTCATGAAAAATTAAATATGCAAATAAGGAAACTTCGAATAATTAAATAATAAAGGATACCTTAGTGCTTTACTAACCATGTAACACCCTCCCTGTAGCAACTCCGTACATTCTCCTGTTCCGGTGACCAGCGTCCGTCCGGATAGCTAAAACATTCGCAAAAATATTTAAACTAAAGTGAGGAACCATAATTAATTCAAATATTAATAAGAAAAATTTTAAAAAAAATTTAGAAATAAAATACAACCAAGTTAAATGAGTTGATGCCCTAGCGATGGGTAACCTAGTGGGAAGTTGCGGTTCTCGCAACTAGGAGCCCTAGACCCAAGGGAAAATTCATAAAATAATTTTTGAGACTCCAGAGAAGGGTCATTGAGGTTCCTATGGCATTAGAATGCCAAGAAAATGCTTAGAAAAATTTTTCAATCGGTACAGACAATTTTAGTCTGTTAAGCCAAACGAAGGACATTTTGGTCATTTCGCCTTCAGAGGTGATTTTTGGCTGACTTATCCAATTAAGTAAATAATTATTATGATACAAAATGTGAATAAATATTGCTAAAAATTGAATTGAAATTTGGTAGAAAAGAAAAGAAAGAAAAAGAATTAAAATTGGGAATTATGATGTCATACTTATGTAATTAAGAATTTCCACCCAATCACCACTTAACAAAATGACTTAAGAGAATAAAGGGACACAAAATAAGATAAAAATAAAGAAGAAAAATTCCAGCAGCCATTTCTTTCCAAACCAGTGGAAATGTTAGAGAAAGAGAAAGAGAAGAGAAACTCCATGGAAGCTTAGGAAAGCTTGAAATCACCAACTAAATTACCTTGAAACTCAACTTTGTCTCCACAAAAAAGTGTTCATACATCTTAGACAAGCTAAAGACAGTAAAAGGAAATAGAAAAGAGGAGCTTTGATAAGCTTAGAATTTACTTCATTAAAGGTTAGTGACTAAACTCACTCATTCTCTTTTGATTCATGTTAAAGTAGTGGAGTAGAATGTAAATTTGTATGAAAATTAAAAATATACCATGTGTAAGCTTTGAAGGAGCGGAAGCGTGAAAACACAAGTTTATACCATTGAATTCAAAAATTTTCACCTAGGGCCACATGCATCATGCAAGATTTATTTTTTATCTATTTGATTTCAATGATAAACAACATATTAAAACTCTTTTAATATGTTTTTGGATTTGTATTTGCCATTTAAAATTTTAGAATTAATCAGATTAATTTTAGAACCCTAGATTAAATCAAGAATAAACACACTAACCTCTTGATGCACTGTAGTGTATTTGCGCCTTTAAGATTCGTCTTCAGGACACCAGATGTTGTCCCTCTAGCTTGTCCACACCAAGAACACCTATGGCAGCCCTTAAACAGCTTCTAAAGCTTTTTCTATTATTTAGAAAATCAATTTCTGCCTTTTAAGAGATTAAAGATGTAAACAGGACACTATAAACGATTTCTAGTATTTTTAATTCAAGGGATTGTTTGCTAATCTCTTGAAATAGATGAGAGATGAAGAGGAAGAGAGAATATGAGTCTCAAGGGTGGCGGCACACAATGGGAGGCAGCAACTTGTATTTTTATTTTTTTATAACAACACTTATATAGCTAGGTCACCACTTAAACCCTTGCCGCATGTCACCCTTTGATTGGTTCTAGGTTTAATTGACCTAATCACATTGTGCCAAGTGTCAAACCTATATTTAATCTTAATTTTAATCATCTTACATGATTAAAAGACATTTGGCAAGCTTATGTAATTCCATGTGTCACCATCTCATGGTGCCACATGTCACCCTGTGAAATGACCAAAATGCCCCTGTGTCTTAATTTTGAGTTCTTAACCCAAAATAATTATTTCTCTTCTTCTAATCAATTTATATTAAATATAAATTAATTAATTAATCTCTATTAATTAATTTCTCATTAATTAAATTCATATTTAAACACTTTGAATATAAATTTAACTTATACTATACATCCAATAATCTAGATTTGGTTTCAAGTAATGCTAGGGACTTTGCAATCTAATCGCAAACCAAACCTATTTAATTAATCAATTAAACTCTTTAATTAATTAATTAAATCATATTTAATTAGGTGATAACTTATGTATGTGTGTGACTTACTAGGCTCATCACTAATTGGCAATGAGATATGATATCAACTCTTAATATCATCAGAACTCTTTCTTACCATAAATGATTTCTCTAAATCATTTTATGCACCTCATTGACCATGGTTAACACCTAGCATAGCATGCCATGGCCACTCAATTAGTAATAAGGTTTACCTTAAATGAACCTATAATCATATGTTACCATGCACTAGAATCTCTCTGTTACAAAATCCCAACTCAAGCTAGAGTCATGGTTTATGTCAAACTCGGTTTGCTATGAATATTATGTTCTCTTTTAATTCCAGTTCTTGATTAAAAAGATTTTCTCATTAGAAACTCTTTTCTGATTAAATCTATCTGTCCTGGCCAGGAACTTGAAACATCAATAACAATTAAATGAACATAGGATTTTATCTCTATTTACTTAGAGGAACAGATTCCATCTTGATCAACACCTACCTCCATATATAACTAGTAGGAGCCAACACATACCATATACCCATACACAGTACAAGTATTCAAGATAATTGTGCTATCTCAGGTCTAAAGATTATATGCATTGATATGATTTATGACAAAACATTGACAAGAGTAAACTCCATGTGCTTGTCATAAGTGTCACTGGTTCGGCCTACTTATCATTTATAAGTGCCTATTATGTTTGTCATATAGCATAAGACTCACCATTCCATCTTATTTATATCTTATATAAATAATTTGAAAACAAACATGAATACAATCTTTCTGGATAAGTCATGTCCTTATTATGAAGTATCCTCGATTGTGAACCTATTTATGATACTTTGTAAAAATACTATCACTCATATTCTTAACAACTTAAGAATATAATTTCTAACAAAATATTAATGTACCTTTTCTATTACATATAAATATCTTATGTAAACGGAAAAGTGGAAATGCCTTTTATTAATAAAAACATGTACAAGATACATACTAAATGATATGTTCTAGGGCATACTACTAACAAGCTTTTCTTAAAATTCCAGCAGCCTTGGGCTTGGTAGGGTTTTGAAGATTTTCTTGAATTAAAATGGTACCCTAGCTGCCCTTAACACTAACCTATTGTTTAGGATGGTGAAAGGTAAGTGAATGCATGATTTGAGAAGGAATGGGTTAGGGTTTGAGTATGAAATTGAGACTTTGATCATGCAATGGTGAAAGTAAATTTTGATGGTCAATTAGTGACCATTTGGTTATGTGTGAAAGAGAAATGAAGTGGTTTGTGCAATGGGAATAGAAGTTAGTGTTGCTGCCTTGGTTGACCTGCAGGACTGACCATGAGTCCAGCAGGTTTGGGTAGCAATAACTAGAGTTGTAGAGGTTCAATTGGTGCAAGACCAATTGGACATGAAACTAGACACATTATGGCACCACTTTGGTGAAGAAACCATGCCTAGAAAATGAAATCAAGTTGACCTAAAGATTGCCCTAATCCGAGTGACTTGCATTCTGCCTGGGCAAAATGACCAAATGAATAGTATTTATTCATTTGGTCATAACTCAGTATAGAAAGGTCTAATTGACCTGAAATTTTACCAACAAATAGCTGAGACATATACCTACAACTTTCATGAAGAAACCTAACCCAAATTATTACCATAACATGTTCAAAAGGTGACCTGCAGTCACTGCACAAAAATACTGTAGATTTGGTCAGTCTAGAAAATCTGAGAAGTTGGCCAGTTATGGTTTTAGACCATAACTTGAGCTACAAAACTCCAAATGGAGTGATTCAAAAAAGAAATGTAACTAGACACAATAAGGAACAACTTTCGTGTTGACAACTTTGCCAAATTCCCACTGCAAAAATGACTAATGGAACAGTAAATATAAAGCTTGAAATCTGAAAATTTTGAACAACTAACATTAAGCTTAGAAATAGAATTGGCAATCAATACCAACAATTTTAAAATGCAAAATGTGGTATGTTGGGAGTATTAAAACTAATGTACCTATTGTCTATGCAAAAGTCAACATTTTTATTGTCTAATGAAATGAATAGCAACACCTAAACTTAAATTTCAAGAATTGTACAATTTAAGAATGTAACATGCTCTAGTACACCTAGAAAGATTGGTTTGGATAGGTTGGCATGCCAATAGGGTTCTGTTAGTAGTACTGCATATGGCTTCATGCCATTCTGTGTTTTATGGCCTCACATGCCATTCTGTGATAAAATAGCCTTTGGCTATGTTGATTGAGTTATTATACTTGGGTTTTATCCATGATAATTATTACAGCTTATTAGCTGTTCTGTTGCACACCAGGAGACACAATGTGACCAATGGTGTGATGGTCTGAGGTACTTAGTATCCAGTACTAGTTTACCTGTTTATCCAATCCAGTCGACTAGTATGAGTTACTCAGGCAGAATTGCTTAGCGCGTTGCTTTTGCCACTCGTAGGTATTGGAGACATAGCTGGGGAGTCCAGCAGACCTCATACCAGGTGAACTTTCAGATCTACACACAGAGTCCAGAGTCACCTCACATTTGCAGTGCATTGGTAGGACATTAGGTTACTTTTGGTCTTTTGTGTTTTGTAAACTTTTGTAATGTGTATTATAAACTCATGCAATTATGCTTTTGATGTAATTATTTATAAACCATGTTCAGTAATAAATTTGAGTATTTCTTATTGAATTGAGTATGATATGAAATGAATTGAAATTTGAGATATTGACGTCATTTGAGAAATTCTTGAAAAGATGTTGGCGGTTGACTGAGATTGATAATATGATTATATTGGAAGTGTTTTAACAGATTCAGAAGAACTGTTTTTCCAATTTACAGCCGGCACTCTGCCGGATTTTCTATAAAATTTATGAAAAATTCAGATTAATCAAAAATTATAAATAAATGAATTAAAAAGGGTAAATTGTAATGGAAATATGAATTGGTGCTCTGACACACTGTGTGGCATATCTTACTTGACTACACTATAGACGGGTAAGGGGTGTCACATTTTGTGATATCAGAGCATCGGTTTAGGCATTTCTAGGCCTAGATAGAGTGCATACCATTGCATTGTATTTGTAAGTGTTAAGGTGACACTGATGCAGATTTATTTGTTTTGTTATTTTGATCAGGATATGGATCCTGCTTCCCAAATAGCAGTTGATGAAGAGGTGGAGAGTCGTGCTCCACCAAGAGCTAAATCTAGGAGCAGGGGAGAATCTGCTCCACCAGCAGCTAAGGCACCTGCCCAACCTCAGTTTGCATTATTTCAGCAAATGACCGAGTTTTACCAGCAAATGATGGGGGCAATTCCACCACCACAACCACAGCCATAACCTCCACCAGCACCACAGAAGTCCCATTTGGAGAAACTGCGAAAACATGGGGCTGTGGATTTCTTTGAGAAGAAGGAGGATAACCCTATGACAGCAGAAAACTGGCTGGATAGAATAATCAGAGTGCTGAAACAGCTTCATTATACCCCCGAGCAGAACCTGGAGGGTGTTGTGTCCCTACTTCAAGATGATGCATACCAGTGGTGGGACACAGTAACCAGTGAGCTGCAATCGGATCAAATCACCTGGGATTACTTCCTTACAGAGTTCAGGAAGAAGTATGTTAGTAAAGTATATTTAGAAGAGAGAAGAAGAGAATTTATCAGTCTGAGACAAAGGCAACTATCAGTGGTAGAGTATGAGTGAGAATTCGTCAGACTAAGCTAGTATGGGAGGGAGATAGTCCCTACAGAGGCAGAAAGATGCAGAAGGTTCGAAGAAGGGCTCAATGACAATATCAATGTCATGATAACAGCATTGGAGATCACGGATTTTGCCAAATTAGTAGATGCTGCATCGAAAGTAGAAAGGATCCGAATAAATGAGCAAAATAGAAGGGAAAAACAGCAAAAGAGGGGTCCAGGTCAGCCCAGTTCATTCTCTGCTTCCAGTAAGAAGAGTAAGGGATCTCCTGCTCAGGGTTCAGGACAACCACAAGGTTAGGGTCAGTCCTAGGGGGCCAGACCATAGTTTACACTAAGAGAGGCCAGTCCACGCCATCACTGGGCAGCTCTTCAGAGATGGCATTCAGGGGACCAGTCCCAACATCTTCTGCCTGTCCATACTGCCAGAAGTGACATAAGGGGGACTGCTGGCGAGTGACTGGTGCATGCTTATGGTGTGGATCTATAGAACATCAGATCAAAAATTGTCTGAAGAGGACTACTACAGCTGCTCCAACACAAGCAGACAAACCTGCTCCTGCACCACAAAGGGGCAGGAAGCCCGGTAAATCTGAGGCAGCTGGTCCATCACTGTGGCATGCATCCGAGTCAGCTGAGAGGCCAGAGGCCAGAGTACCTGCCAGAGCCTATGCCATCAGAGCTCAGGAGGAGCAAGATGCCCCGGACGTCATCAAGGGTACGTTCTCCCTCTACAACACATCTGTGCATGCATTGGTGGATCCAGGATCCACTCATTCAAACATTTGCATCAAACTACCCATTGAGAGGGGAGTTTCAGTAAAGGAGAGTGATCAAGACATTCTGGTCACAAATCCACTAGGCCACAGTGTGGTACTGAATAAAGTGTATAAAGGTTGCCCGTTGAGGATTCAAGGGTATGAATTCTCGGCAGACCTAATTGAATTGCCCTTCCACTAGTTTGACGTGATTTTGGGAATAGACTGTTTGTCACGTCATCAGGCAATAGTTGATTGCAAATTAAAGAGGATTTCTCTGAAAACTTCTGAGGGTAATGAGATTACTGTTGTGGGTGAAAGGACAGATTTCCTATCCAATGTTATCTTAGCCACAGTTGCAAGAAGACTAATGAGAAAAGGCTGTGAAGCTTACCTAGTACACGTGGTTGATACTAGGCAGGCTAAGCCGAATCTATGTGATATACCCATAGTAAGGGACTTCCCAGATGTATTTCCTGAAGAATTGCCTGGTTTACCACCAGAAAAGAGAAGTCAATTTTGCTATTGAAGTAATGTCAGGTACAACACCAATTTCTATTGCCCCTTATAGGATGGCACCCACTGAATTGAAGGAGTTGAAAATTCAGTTGTAGGAGTTACTAGATAAGGATTTCATATGCCTCAGTGTGTCACCATGGGGAGCTCCAGTGCTGTTTGTGAAGAAGAAGGATGGAACCTTGAGATTGTGTATTGATTACCGGTAATTGAACAAAGTAACTATGAAGAATAAATATCTATTGCCCAGAATTGACAATCTGTTTGATCAGTTAAAGGGAGCCGATGTATTTTTAAAAAATTGATGTCAGATCAGGGTATCATCAGTTAAGGGTAAAGAATGCAGATGTGTCAAAAACTGCATTCAGAACTTGGTATGGGCATTATGAATTTCTGGTGATGCCGTTTGGGTTAACAAATGCACCAGCAGCATTTATGGACCTTATGAACTGTATCTTCCATCTATATTTAGATCGGTTTGTAGTGGTCTTTATTGATGATATTTTGGTGTATTTCAAGACCAGAGAACATGATGAATATTTGAGGATTGTTCTGCAAACCCTGCGAGAAAAGAAGCTGTATGCTAAGCTGTCCAAGTGTGACTTCTGGATGAGTGAAATCTCCTTCCTTGGACACATAGTATCAGCAGAGGGGATTAGAGTGGATCCCAAAAAGATAGAAGCAGTGATGGAATGGAAGCCTCCTAGAAATACAACTGAGGTCAGAAGTTTCTTGGGGCTAGCTGGGTATTACAGAAGATTTGTGAAGGGGTTTTCTCTTATAGCTGCTTCAATGACTAAGTTGTTACTAAAAAATGTGAAATTTGGCTAGAACGACAAGTGCCAAGCCAGTTTTGAGAGGCTAAAGGCTATGTTGATAGAAGCACCAGTGTTAACATAGCCAGTGTCGAGAAAAGACTTTGTGGTCTATAGTGATGCCTCGCATAATGGGTTAGGGTGTGTATTGATGCAAGAGGGGAAAGTGGTCGCCTATGCTTCCAGGCAGTTAAGGCCACATGAACAGAACTACCCTACTCATGACCTAGAGTTAGCAATAATTATCTTCACACTAAAGATATGGTGGTATTATTTATATGGTGAAAAATGCTACATATATACAGACCACAAAAGTCTGAAATACTTGCCAACCTAGAAGGAGCTCAATCTTAGACAAAAGTGATGGATTGAGTTCCTGAAGGACTATGATTGTGTGATAGATTACCATCCTGGGAAGGCAAATGTAGTTGCTGATGCCTTGAGCAGAAAGTCCATCACAGCTTTAAGATCACTAAATGCCCGTCTATCCTTAGCTCAAGATGGAGCTATTTTGGCTGAGTTACAAATGAGGCCATACTTGCTACAGCAGATGCAAGAGGGGCAGAAGGCAGATGAAAAATTAATGGTTATTGTGGGTAAAATTCCAAAGGGAAAGGAAACTGATTATGAGGTGAAAGTAGATGGGTGTCTGTACTACAGAGGAAGAGTGTGTGTACCAGATGATGGGGAACTAAAGACTAGTATTCTGAAACAAGCACACACTAGTGTTTATGCTATGCACTCGAAAAGCACAAAAATGTATAATGATTTGAAGCCTCATTATTGGTGGCCTAGTATGAAGAAGGATATAGCTGACTATGTAACTAAGTGTTTGACATGTCAGCAAGTTAAAGCAGAACATCAAGTTCCATCAGGATTGCTACAGCCTATAAGCATACCTGAATGGAAATGGAACCGGGTCACTATGGATTTTGTTAGTGGTCTACCTCTCACCCAGAAGAAGCATGATGCAGTATGGGTGATAGTGGATAAATTGATGAAGTCAGCACATTTTTTGCCAGTTAGGTCTAACTACTCACTGGAGAAGCTAGCAGAATTGTATATCAGTGAGATTGTTAGACTGCATGGAATCCCACTTTCCATCATATCTGATTGAGACCCAAGGTTTACATCGAGATTCTAGAAAAAGTTGCAAGAAGCCTTGGGCACACAACTCCGCTTTAGCACGGCTTTTCATCCTCAGACGGATGGACAATCGGAATGAGTAATCCAGATCCTGGAGGATATGCTGAGGAGTTGTGTCATTGAGTTTGAGGAGAGTTGGGATAGATACCTCCCACTGGTAGAATTTGCATATAACAATAGCTACCAAACTAGCATTCAAATGGCCCTGTATGAAGCATTGTATGGGAGGAAGTGTAGAACCCCAGTATGTTAGACTGAATTTGGTGAAGATAAGCTGGTGGGACCAGACCTGGTGAAACAGACTGAGGAGAAAGTGAAAATAGTCAAAGCAAATTTGAAGGTTGCCTCAGATAGACAGAAATCTTATGCTGACTTGAAGAGAAAAGAGATAGAGTATGCAGTTGGCGACAAATTGTTTCTCAAAGTCTCACCATGGAAGAAAGTATTGAGGTTTGGAAGAAAGGGTAAGTTAAGCCTTAGGTTCATTGGCCCATATGAAATCATTGAACGTGTGGGTCCAGTGGCCTACACGCTAGCTTTACCATTAGAGCTGGATAAGATCCACAATGTGTTCCATGTGTCTATGCTAAGAAGATACCGCTCAGATCCTTCACATGTCATCTCCATGGAAGAAATTGAAATACAACCGGACTTGACATATGAAGAAGAACCAATATGGATCCTGGCTCGGAAAGTGAAAAAGTTGAGGAATAAACAGATTCCACTGGTAAAAGTGCTTTGGAGGCACCACAACACCAAGGAGGCAACTTGGGAAAGTGAGGAGACGATGAGGCAACAGTTCCCTCAACTGTTTGCATCAGGTAAATTTCGAGGACGAAATTTAAATTAGAGGGGAAGAGTTGTAACACCCTCCCTATAGCAACTCCGTACATTCTACTGTTCCGGTGACCAGCGTCGGTTCGGACAGCTAGAACATCCGGAAAAATATTTAAACTAAAGTAAGGAACCATAATTAACTCAAATATTAATAAGAAAAATTTAGGAAAAATTTTAGAAATAAAATACAACCAAGTTAAATGAGCCGGTGTCCTAGCGATGGGTAACCTAGTAGGAAGTTGCGGTTCTCACAACTAGGAGCCTTAGACCCAAGGGAAAATTTATAAAATAATTTTTAGGACTTAAGAGAAGGGTTATTGAGATTCCTATGGCATTAGAATACCAAGAAAATGCTTAGAAAAATTTTTCAATCGATACAGACAATTTTAGTCTGTTAAGCCAAACAGAGGGCATTTTGGTCATTTCGCCTTCAGAGGTGATTTTTGGCCGACTTGTGCAGTTAAGTAAATAATTATTATGGCACAAAATGTGAATAAATATTGCTAAAAATTAAATTGAAATTTGGTAGAAAAGAAATGAAAGAAAAAGAAGTGAAATTGGGAATTATGATGTCATGCTTATGTAATTAAGAATTTCCACCCAATCACCACTTAACAAAGTGACTTAAGAGAATAAAGGGACACAAAATAAGATAAAAACAAAGAAGAAAAATTCCTGCAGCCATTTCTTTCCAAACCAGCGAAAATGTTAGAGAAAGAGAAAGAGAAGAGAAACTCCATGGAAGCTTAGGAAAGCTTGAAATCACCCACTAAATTACCTTGAAACTCAACTTTGTCTTCACAAAAAATTGTTCATACATCTTGGGCAAGCTAAAGACAGCAAAAATATACCATGTGTAAGCTTTTCTTAAAATTCCAATAGCCTTGGGCTTGGTAGGGTTTTGAAGATTTTCTTGAATTAAAATGGTACCCTAGCTGCCCTTAACACTAACCTATTGTTTAGGATGGTGAAAGGTAAGTGAACATGATTTGAGATGGAATGGGTTAGGGTTTGGGTATGAAATTGAGACTTCGATCATGAAATGGTGAAAGTAAGTTTTAATGGTCAATTAGTGACGATTTGGTTATGTGTGAAAGAGAAATGAAGTGGTTTGTGCAGTGGGAATTAAAGTTAGTGTTGCTGCCTTGACTGACCTGCAGGACTGACCATGAGTCCAGCAGGTTTGGGCAGCAATAACTAGAGTTGTAGAGGTTCAATTGGTGCAAGGCCAATTGGACATGAAACTAGACACATAATGGCACCACTTTGATGAAGAAATCATGCCCAGAAAATCAAACCAAGTTGACCTAAAGATTGCCCTAATCTGGGTGACCTGCATTCTACCTGCGCAAAATTACCAAATGAACAGTATTTATTAATTTAGTCATAACTCAGTGTAGAAAGGTTCAATTAACCTAAACTTTTACCAGTGAATAGCTGAGACATATACCTAGAACTTTCATGAAGAAAGCTAACCCAAATTGTGACCATAACATGTTCAAAAGGTGACCTATATTCACTGCACAAAAATACTGTGGATTTGGTCAGTCTAGAAAATTTGGAAAGTTGGCCAGTTATGGTGTTTAGGCCATAACTTAAGCTACAAAACTCCAAATGGAGTGATTCAAAAAATGAAATATAAGTAGACACAATAAGAAACAACTTTCATGTTGACAACCTTGCCAAATTCCCACTGTAAAAATGACTAATGGAACAGTAAATATAAGGCTTAAAATCTAAAAATTTTGAACAACTAACATTACGCTTAGAAATGGTATTAGCAACCAATACCAACAATTTTAAAATGCAAAATGTGGTATGTTGGGAGTATTAAAACTAATGTACCTATTGTCTATGCAAAAGTCAACATTTTTGTTGACTAATGAAATGAATAGTAACACCTAAACTTAAATTTCAAGAATTGTACAATTTAAGAATGTAACATGCCCTAGTACACCTAGCAAGATTGGTTTAGATACGTTGGCATGCCAATAGGGTTCTTTTAGAAGTACTGCATATGGGTTCATGCCATTCTGTGTTTTATGGCCTCACGTGCCATTCTGTGATAAAATAGCCTTTGGCTATGTTGATTGAGTTATTATACTTGTGTTTTATCCTTGATAATTATTACAGCTTATTAGTTGTTCTGTTGCACACCGGGAGACAATGTGACTGATGGTGTGATGGTCCGAGGTACTTAGTACCCACTGCAAGTTTACCCGTTTATCCAGTCCAGTCGACTAGTATGGGTTACTCGGGCAATGATAATAAATCTTATCAAATTTTAATCAAATAATACTGTAATAAATGCCATATATTAAGTCTACCAAAGATGTAAATATACATTATGCATATTCACTTTATTTTAGTTATTTTATTTTATATTGTCAGCACTAAGCAAAATTACTTAGCGCGTCGCTTTTGCCGCGCGCAGGTACTGGAGACATAGCTGGGGAGTCCAGCAGACCTCATACAGGGTGAACTTTCAGATCTGCACAGAGTCCAGAGTCACCTCACATTTGCAGTGCATTGGTAGGACATTAGGCTACTTTTGATCTTTTGTATTTTGTAAACATTTGTAACGTATATTATAAACTCATATAATTATGCTTTTGATGTAATTATCTATGAACCATGTTCAGTAATAAATTTGAGTATTCCTTATTGAATTGAGTATGATACGAAATGAATTGAAATTTGAGATATTGAAGTCATTTGAGAAATTGTTGAAAAGATGTTGGCGGTTGACTGAGATTGATAATATGATTATATTGGAAGTATTTTTAACAAATTCAGAAGAATTATTTTTCCAATTTACAGCCAGCACTCTGCGGGATTTTCTATAAAATTTGTATAAAATTCAGATTAATCAAAAATTGTAAATAAATGAATTAAAAAGGGTAAATTGTAATTGAAATATGAATTGGTGCTCCCACACACTGTATGGCATATCTTACTCGGCTACACTGTAGACGGGTAAGGGGTGTCACATTTAGTGGTATCAGAGCATCGGTTTAGGCATTTCTGGGCCTAGATAGAGTGCATACCATTGCATTGCATTTGTAAGTGTTGAGGTGACACTGATGCAGATTTATTTATTTTGTTATTTTGATCAGGATATGGATCCTGCTTCCCAAAGAGCAGTTGATGAAGAGGTGGAGAGTCGTGCTCCACTAAGAGCTGAATCTGGGGGCAGGAGAGAAGCTGCTCCACCAGCAGCTGAGGCACCTGCCCAACCTCAGTTTGCATTATTTCAGCAAATGACCGAGTTTTACCGGCAAATGATAGGGGCAATTCCACCACCACAACCACAGCCACAACCTCCACCAGCACCACAGAAGTCCCATCTGGAGAAATTACGAAAACATGGGGCTGTGGATTTCTTTGAGAAGAAGGACCCTATGAAAGCGAAAAACTGGCTGGATAGAACAATTAGAGTGCTGAAATAGCTTCATTGTACCCCCGAGCAGAACCTGGAGGGTGCTATGTCCCTACTTCAAGATGATGCATACCAGTGGTGGGACACAGTAACCAGTGAGGTGCAACTGGATCAAATCACTTGGGATTACTTCCTTACAGAGTTCAGGAAGAAGTATGTCAGTAAAGTATATTTAGAAGAGAGAAGAAGAGAATTTATTAGTATGAGACAGAGGCAACTATCAGTGGCAGAGTATGAGCGAGAACTCATCAGACTGAGCCGGTATGGGAGGCAGATAGTCCCTACAGAGGCAGAGAGGTGCATAAGGTTCAAAGAAGGGCTCAATGACAATATCAAAGTCATGATAACAGCATTGGAGATCACGAATTTTGCCAAATTAGTAGATGCTGCATCGAAAGTAAAAAGGGTCCGAATAAATGAGCAAAATAGAAGGGAAAGACAGCAAAAGAGGGGTTCAAGTCAGCCCAGTTCATTCTCTGCTCCCAGTAAGAAGAGTAAGGGTCCTCCTACTCAGGGTTCAGGACAACCACAAGGTCAAGGTCAGTCCCAGGGGCCCAGACCACAATCTTCTGCCTGTCCGTACTGCCCGAAGTGGCATAAGGGAGACTATTGGCGAGTGACTGGTGCATTGTAACACCCTTATGTTCGGTAGTGCGTTCTACTATTCCGGTGACCAGTGTTGTCCGGATAGCTAGGATGCCTAGAACTACACTTCGATATGAGTGAGGAGACATAAAATAATGAAATACAAGAAAAGAAAATACAAGAAAAACAAAGGAAAAAATAATAGCAAAGAAATGCAACCAAGTTAAGCGAGCCGAGAACCCTAGCGATGGGTGACTGCACCGGGAAGTCATGGCGTGGACCGTTGACTAGCCCTGGACTGCGGGGAACCCTGGAAAATATTTTTAGGACTTAAAGAGACATCAATTGAAGTATAAATACCATTAGAAATATCAAAGAAAAATTAATTAATTAGTACAAAGAAAAGTGAGAAATCGAAAAATGGATAAAACCCGGTGTTACCGAAAAATCGGGAATGCAACCCAAACAAGGGCATTGTGGTCATTTGACATCCCGAGTTGTCTTTTGACCTAAATGTCTATTAAAAATAAATGATATTACACTTGAAAAATTTCATAAAAAAATAAATTAGTGGTACCTAATGTAAATAGCAAAAATGGAGAGTTAAAGGTGGGAAAATGAAAGTTAAGATTAAATTAATATTAGATTAAGGTTAGTGCTCCACTCACCCATCAAAGTGGACCATTATCTCTTTATTTGGACAGCAGATCACCTTCTTCCTCACTTCTTAAAATTCCAGCCAAAATTCTCTTCCATGGAAGCATCCATGGTGTCCACCATGCAAGGGCAAAAACACCACCTTCAAGCCATGATCTTCACAAGTTGTCTTCATTAAAGTTGCTCTACATAGCTTGGGCAGTAGATAGGTAGCAAGAAGATCAAGTTTTGGAGAGATTTTGAAGAGTTTCCAAAGTGGTAAGTTTGAGTTTTTGGTTAGTGCTTCATTAAAGTTAGTAAGGAGGTTATGGGTACTTGAATTGTGAGAAGAATTTTGGAGTTTGATGTTCTAAGGGAGATGTTTATTTTTGGCAGCCATGAAAACTCTTTAAGGGCAGTTTATTTTTGCTTGTATATGGTGGATTAATGGATTGATTAAATGTATATGTGTGTAGGAAATTATTTGGGTGATGTATACTTAGTATATGTGGATGTGTATTTGAAATTTGAAGCTTGGGAATTAATGGAATGTAATGCATGAATTGGCAGCCTGGTTGGGTGAACCATAAGGATGTTATTTCATGTTTGGATGATGGAATATTAATGTTGAATTGTGTTAGTTGTGATGGCAATTTGGGTATATGTGTGATGGTGTGAAGTTGGACATGTAAATGAGCATGAATAGGTAGTTAAATTGTTGTAATTGAATTTGACAAATTCTGCACTTAATGGTGTATGTTGAATGTGATTGTAAGCTATCAAAATGATCAATAAAATGTTGTGAAATATGTTTTGGTTAGGGTACAAACTAGAAATGGCATAAAGGTGAAGTTTGGTAAGGGTTAAAAGTGATCTTTGATGAGTATGAATAAAATATAATAGGGCAGTTTGTGTTTTGGGCCTAGAACCTTAAGTGTGTAGCTCCAATTGGTATGAGACCAATTGGAGGTGAAAGTAGGCACAAAATGTGCCAACTTTCATGAAGGAAGCTTGCCAAAATTCTGCTTGCAAGGTAGCATGAAAAATGACCAAATTCGGATTAAGTGCAAATAAGGCCTGAAAATTGACCATTTGGGCAGCAGTTAGTGTTCAGGCCATAACTCACTCAAAACAGGTCCAATTGACCTGAAATTTTGACCATGAATAGTAAAGACCCATATCTACAAGTCTTATGAAGACACTAAAGCCCAGAAATGACCATAAGCAAGTCAAATAGCTTTCACAAGTTCGGGTCCAAAAACTGGCCGAACCAAAATTGACCTAAAGTGACCAATTTTGATGCATTTTGACCGGCAATAGTAAAATGACCATAACTTGGTCTACATAACTCAGAATGACCTAAAATTTTGCCCCGCGTGCAATAAGACATTGATCTACAAGTTTGTAGTTTTGACCGAAACCCGAAAACCGAGGGAACTAGGTCGTCTGGCTAGGTCAAACTAGTATCCCGGAATCCAGCAAATTGCAAGAAAATGCAAGATACATGGAAATGAATTTGGTAACATGTACCAACCCTAAAAGACTATCGAATGTGACATATTAGTAACATTAAAATCTAATTTACCTAGAATGCATCGAGGGTCGACATATTAGGTTAACTAAGCAAATAATAGAATTCAGTGAATTAATTATCAAGCATTATCGTTAGAGACAGTTTAAATAAGTACTGAAACACTTCAAATTGTGTTTCTCAGTTAGCAAAGACTCAGGGAAAGGGAAGGAAACACTGAGTCTAGGCCAGGAGACAGTTATCAGAGGTTTTTGCACAATAATTATTTCTTTCGAATTTTTCAATTGAAGTAAATTATGATTATTTGTATGTTATTATTTTAAATTGTGTTTGTGCACAATAATTTTGACTTCTTATTTTCTGCTTAAAAATTTATTTAAACATTATAGTTTAAATTGTGTCTGTGCACAATACTTTCATATTCACTGCTTTTACTAGCAAATTTATTTGGAGAAATGAATTATGAATAAATTTTGATTGTTTTGGTTTTGGGAATATTATTTGAAAATTATTGTGTTGCCAACTTTGCAAATGGAAATTTTGAGATAAAATGTGAATTGTGGTTTGTATGAAATATTGTGATTTGAGATTGTTTTAATTCACACTTGGCATGACACTATTACTATGTTCCTCCTCCATTTATGGGGTGAGTGTGATATATTCCTCCCTCTTTGACTTATCAGTTTGGGGTGAGTGTGATTATGTTCCTCCCTCTTTGACTTGCCAGTCTGAGGTGAGTGTGGATGAGTACTCATTGTTCAACTAGCTTCCTCCCTCATTGATTTCGATTATTGGGGTGAGTGTGTCTTATCATGGTGTACAACACGGCATGTGCGAAAAAAATTGTGTCATGGACTAAATTGTGATATTGATTGGCAACACTGTATTCTTCAGTTATTTGATCAAATAGTGTTATTGATTGGCAAAACTGTATTATTTAGTTATTTGATCAAATGGTGTTATTGATTGATAAAACTGTATTATTCAATTATTTGATCAAATTGTGTTATGGATTGGAAAAATCGTGTTATTCAGTTATTTGATCAAATTGTGTTATTGATTGGCAAAACTATGTTACTAAGTTATTTGATCAAATTTATGTTATATAAACTTTGTAAATTGTGAAATGGAATTGTGAACTATTTGATTTGTGAATTGTCAATAAAAGATTTATGTATCGCATTTCAAATTGTTATTGTGCACCACTAAGTAAATTTTACTCAGCGATAGCTTTTCATTGCTGTCGCAGGTAGACAGACTGACAAGGCAGCAGACTAGGCTGCTAGTACTACACTGAGAGATCATCGGGTATATTGAGTATACCACATTTTGTATTTTGTACTGTAATGTATGTTCACTGTATGTATATATTGTTCTTGGTTTTGAGCAATTGTAAATTAAAATTGTACATTGAAGTTGTACAGTAAATGATGAGTTATTTTGGCTTGTAAAACTTGTACTGTATTTCTTTAATCTCAGTCTTTGAAAAATTATTGTGGATTTGAGTTGAAAAACGTATTGTGTTGAATTATGTTGGAGTTTGAGATTGAGAAAAATATTGAAGTGCTTTTTACAGGTTTTTGAAGAACTGTTTTGTCCAAAATACAGATGGCACTCTGCCAAAATTTTTACAGAAATTATTAATAATTCAAATGTGTTAGCTCTTTCACTTAAGTTCAAAAAAATTTTAACACCTGTAAATAGTGCTCACCACTGTAAAAAGAAGTAAGAAAAGTTTTAAAATCCCTTGTAGTGTATTTAATGGGTTATCAATAGATGAAGTTGGTAATTCATTAGTTATACTACGGGATCATGTTATGCCTTACAGACGGGTAGGGTGTGACATGCATGCTTACGGTGTGGATCTATTGAACATCAGATCAAAAATTGTCCGAAGAGGACTACTACAGCTGCTCCAACACAAGCAGACAGACCTGCTCCTACACCACAAAGGGGTAGGAAACCCGATAAATCTGAGGCAGCTGGTGCATCACTGAGTCCTGCATCCGAGTCAATTGAGAGGCCAGAGGCCAGAGTATCTGCCAGAGCCTATGCCATCAGAGCTCAGGAGGAGCAAGATGCCCTGGACATCATCAGGGGTACGTTCTCCCTCTACAACACATCTGTGTATGCATTGGTGGATCCAGGATCCACTCATTCATACATCTGCATCAAACTACCCATAGAGAGGGGAGTTTCAGTAAAGGAGAGTGATCAAGACATTTTGGTCACAAATCCACTAGGCCATAGTGTGGTAGTGAATAAGGTTTATAAAGGTTGCCTATTGAGGATTCAAGGGTATGAATTCTCGGCAGGCCTAATTGAATTGCCCTTCTATGAGTTTGACGTGATTTTGGGAATGGACTGGTTGTCACGTCATCAGGTAATAGTTGATTGCAAATTAAAGAGGATTTCTCTGAAAACTTCTAAGGGTAATGAGATTATTGTTGTCGGTGAAAGGATAGATTTCCTGTCCAATGTTATTTCAGCCACAGTTGCAAGAAGACTGATGAGAAAAGGCTGTAAAGCTTACCTAGCACATGTGGTTGATACTAGGCAGGCTAAGCCGAATCTATGTGATATACCCACAGTAAGAGACTTCCCAGATGTATTTCCTGAAGAATTGCCTGGTTTACCACCAAAAAGGGAAGTTGAATTTGCTATTGAAGTAATGCCGAGTACAGCACCAATTTCTATTGCCCCTTATAGGATGGCACCCACTGAATTGAGGGAGTTGAAAATTCAGTTGCAGGAGTTGCTTGATAAGGGGTTCATACTCCCCAATGTTAACACAGCCAGTGTCGGGAAAAGACTTTGTGGTCTACAGTGATGCCTCGCATAATGGGTTAGGGTGTGTATTGATGCAAGAGGGAAAAGTGGTCACCTATGCTTCTAGGCAATTAAGGACACATGAGCAGAACTACCCTACTCATGACCTGGAGTTAGTAGCAATCATCTTCGCACTGAAGATATAGAGGCATTATTTATATGGTGAAAAACGCTACATATATACAGACCATAAAAGTCTGAAATACTTGCCAACCCAGAAAGAGCTCCATCTTAGACAGAGGCGATGGATTGAGTTCCTGAAGGACTATGATTGTGTGATAGATTATCATCCTAGGAAGGCAAATGTAGTTGCTGATGCCTTGAGCAAAAAGTCTATCACAGCTTTAAGATCACTAAATGCCTGTCTGTTCTTAGCTCAAGATGGAGCTATTTTGGCTGAGTTACAAGTGAGGCCAAACCTGCTACAGCTGATACAAGATGGGTAGAAGGCAGATGAAAAATTAATGGCTATTCTGAGTAAAATTTCAGAGGAAAAGGAAACTGATTATGAGGTGAAAGCAGATGGGTGTCTGTACTACAGAGGAAGAGTGTGTGTACCAGATGATGGGGAACTGAATACTAGTATTCTAAAAGAAGCACACACTAGTGTTTATACTATGCACCCGGGAAGCATAAAAATGTATAATGATTTGAAGCCTCATTATTGGTGGCCTGGTATAAAGAGGGATATAGCTAACTATGTGACTAAGTGTTTGACATGTCAGCAAGTTAAAGCAAAACATCAAGTTCCATCAGGATTTTTACAACCTAAAAGCATACCTGAATGGAAATGGGACCGGATCACTATGGATTTTATTAGTGGTCTACCTCTCACCCAGAAGAAGCATGATGCATTATGGGTAATAGTGGATAGATTAACAAAGTCAGCACATTTTATGCTAGTTAGGACTGACTACTCACTGGAGAAGCTAGCAGAATTGTATATCAATGAGATTATTAGACTGCATGGAATCCCATTTTCCATCATATCTGATCGAGACCCAAGGTTTACATCAAGATTTTGGAAAAAGTTGCAAGAAGCCTTAGACTCACAACTCCACTTTAGCACGGCTTTTCATCCTCAGACGGATAGACAATCGGAACGAGTAATCCAGGTAAACCTAAAAACTAATTGAATTTTCACAATTAATAAATTGAAATGATAGTAATAATTTGAATTATGGGATAGATACCTCCCACTGGCAGAATTTGCATATAATAATAGCTACCAAGCTAGCATTCAAATGGCCCCATACGAAGCACTGTATGGGAGGAAGTGTAAAACCCCAGTATGTTGGATTGAATTAGGCGAAGATAAACTGGTAGTACCAGACCTAGTGAAACAGACTGAGGAGAAAGTGAAGATAATCAAAGCTAACTTGAAGGTTGCCTCAGATAGACAAAAATCTTATACTAACTTGAAGAGAAAAGAGATAGAGTATGCAATTGGTGATAAAGTGTTTCTCAAAGTCTCACCGTGGAAAAAAGTACTAAGATTTGGAAGTTATGGTAAGTTAAGCCCTAGGTTCATTGGCCCATACGAAGTCATTGAACATGTGGGACCAGTGGCCTATCGGCTAGTTTTACCACCAGAACTGGATAAGATCCATAATGTATTTCATGTGTCTATGCTAAAAAGATACCGCTCAGACCCTTCACATGTCATTTCTATGGAAGAGATTGAAATCCAACTGGACTTGACATATGCAGAAGAACCTGTACAGATACTGGCTCGGGAAGTGAAGGAACTGAGAAATAAAAAAATTCCATTAGTGAAAGTACTTTGGAGGCACCATAATACCGAGGAAGTAACTTGGGTAAGTGAAAAGAAAATGAGGCAACAGTTTCCTCAACTGTTTGCATCAAGTAAATTTCGAGGACGAAATTTTTATTCGAGGGGAATAGTTGTAACATCCTCACTTTAGCTAGTCTGTACAGTCTACTGTTCCGGTGACCAATGTCAGTTCGGGCAGCTAGAATATTTGAAATTATAATTAGACTAGAGTGGGGAGTTATAAAGAAACCAAATAATACTCATAAAAATCAAGGAAAATTTTTAGGAATGAAATGCACTAAGGTTAAACGAGCCGAAACCCTAGTGATGAGTAACCCGAAGGGGAAGTGACGGTGAAGGCCAGTAACCACCCTAAACCAGAGAGAAAATTCATAAAATAATTTTTGGGACTTCAGAGAAGGGTCATTGAGGTTTCTAAGGCATTAGAATGCCAAGAAAAAGCTTAGAAAAATTTTTCAATCGATACAAACAATTTTAGCTCGTTAAGCCAAACGGAGGGCATTTTGGTCATTTCGTCTTCAGAGATGATTTTTGACCACCTTGTCCATTTATGTAAGTGAATTATATGACATAAAATATGAACAAACATTGATGAAAAATTAATTAAAAATGAATAGCAAGAGAAAGGAAAGAAAATGAAAATAAATGGATTTATTACTTAATGCTTATGTAAGCATGAGATAATAAATATACTTTGGCTAATAAAAAATCATTAAATACATTAAAAATACATTAAAAAGAGAAAGAAGAAGTCAAAATTTCAAAAAAGCTATCTGCCCTTATCTCCTTCTCCAAGCCGAACCACCTTCCTTGCATTATCCACCATTGTCAAGCTAACCAAAGCTTGATTTTCTTGGTTTTTCACCCATTAAACCCTAAGTTGTCAACACAAAATCCTATTTTTTCCTCATAGTGAAGCTTTTGGGAGTAAAAGAAACTCTAAAAGAAGAGTTCTTACAAGCTTGAGATTAGCTCCATTAAAGGTTAGTGACCAAACTTGGTTTATCTCTTTCAACTCATGTTGAAGGAGTGGTATTTAATGCAAATTTGTAAGAAAATTGAGTAAACATCATGTGTATGTCTTGCTTAAAATTTCAGCAGCCTTGAACTTGGATGAGTTTTGAAGATTTCTTAGAATTTAAATGATATTGTGGCTGCCCTTAACACTAATATACTGATTAGGATAGTGAAGTGCAAGTGAATGCAAAAATTTGAAATGGTAGGGCTAGGGTTTGGACCCTAATTGAGACTTTGTTCATGTATTTGGTGAAAGAGAGTTTTAATGGTCAATTACTGACCATTGGGTTGTGTGTGAATAAGAAATGAAGTGGTTTGTTTAGTGGGAATTGAAGTTAGTGTGGCTGCCCTTGGTGACCTGCAGGACTGGACATGAGTCCAGCAGGTTTGGGCAGCAATAACTAGAGTTGTAGAGGTTCTATTGGTGCAAAGCCAATTGTACATGAAACTAGATACATAATGGCACGACTTTAGTGAAGAAACTATGTCCAGAAAACCAAACCAAGTTGACCTAAAGATTGCCCTAATCTGGGTGACCTGTATTCTGCCTAGACAAAATGACCAAATGAACAGTATTTATTCATTTGGTCATAACTCAGTGTAGAAAGGTCCAATTGACCTAAAATTTTACCATCAAATAGCTGAGACATATATCTATAACTTTCATGAAGAAACCTAACCCAAATTTTGACCATAACCTATTCAAAAGGTGACCAGCACTCACTGCAAAAAACACTGTAAATTTGGTCAGTCCAGAAAATCTGGGAAGTTGGCAATCCGGCCAGTCATGGTACTTAGGCCATAACTTGAGTCACAAAACTCCAAATGGAGTGATTTGAAAAAAGAAATGTAACTAGACACATTAAGGAACAACTTTCATGTTGACAACTTTGCCAAATTCCCACTGCAAAAATGACTAATAAAATAGTAAACACAAAGCTTGAAATCTGAAAATTTTGAACAATTAACATTAAGCTTAGAAATGGTATTGGCAGCCATTACCAACAATTTTAGAATGAAAAATGTGGTATATTGGGAGTATTAAAACTAATGTACCTATTGTCTATGCAAAAGTCAATACTTTTGTTGACTAATAGAATGAATAGTAACACCTAAACTTAAATTTCAAGAATTGCACAATTTAAGAGTGTAACATGCCATAGTACACCTAACAAGATTAGTTTGGATAGGTTGGCATGCCAATAGGGTTCTGTTAGCAGTACTGCATATGGCTTCATGCCATTCTGTGTTTTATGGCCTCACATGCCATTCTGTGTTTTATGGCCTCACATGCCATTCTGTGATAAAATAGCCTTTGGCTATGTTAATTGAGTTATTATACTTGAATTTTATCCCTGATGATTATTACAGCTTATTAGTTATTCTGTTGCACACCGGGAGACACAATGTGACCGATGGTGTGATGGTGAGAGGTACTTAGTACCCAGTACCAGTTTACCCGTTTATCCAGTCCAGTCGACTAGTAGGGGTTACTTGGGGAATGATAATAAATCTTACCAAATTTTAATCAAATAATAATGCAATAGATGCCAGAAATTAAGTCTACCTAAAATGTAAACATACATTCTGCATATTTATGTTATTTTAGTTATTTTATTTTATATTGTCACCACTAAGCAGAATTGCTTAGTGCGTCGCTTTTGCCACGCACAGCTACTGGAGACATAGTTGGGGAGTCCAGCAGACCTCATACCGGGTGAGCTTTCAGATCTGTACACAGAGTCCAGAGTCACCTCACATTTGCAGTGCATTGGTAGCACATTAAGCTACTTTTGGTCTTTTGTATTTGTAAACTTTCGTTATGTATATTTTAAACTCATGTAATTATGCTTTTGATGTAATTATTTATGAACCATGTTCAGTAATAATTTGAGTTTTTCTTATGGAGTTGAGTATGATATGAATGAATTGAATTTTTGAAATATTGATGTCATTTGAGAAATTGTGGGAAGATGTTAGTGGTTGATTGAGATTGAAATTATGATTATATTGGAAGTGTTTTTAACAGATTCAGAAGAACTATTTTTCCAATTTACAGCCGGCACTCTACCGAATTTTCTATAAAATTTGCGGAAAATTCAGATTAATCAAAATTGTAAATAAATGAATTAAAAAGGGTAAATTGTAAGGGAAATATGAATTGGTGCCCCGGCACACTGTGTGGCATACCTTGCTCGGCTACACTTTAAACAGGTAAGGGGTGTCACAAAAATCCTATGGAGGCACCACAACACGGAAGAGGCAACATGGGAGAGCTAAGTGACAATGAGGCAACAGTTCCCTTAGCTCTTCACATCAGGTAAATTTCGAGGACGAAATTTTTATTTAGAGGACGAAATTTTTATTTAGAGGGGAAGAGTTGTAACATCCTCCCTGTACGTATTATGTATGTTCTATTGCTCCGGTGACCTAATGTCAGTCCGGGCAAGTCAGGATGTCTGAAACTATACTTCAGTGATAGTGAATAGACATATAATGATGAAATAAATAAAAAGAAAATACAATAAAAATTAAAGAAAAAATAAAAGAGTGGAAATGAAACAAGGTTAAATGAGCCGGCACCGTAGCGATGGGTGATCGCACCGAGAAATTACGGCGAAGGCAATTACTGTAACACCCCTATTTGTATAGCCTAATATATTTCACTGTTCTGGTAACTGGTGTCGGTCTGGACAATTAAGGGGATTAGAACCATACTTAAGACAACTAGAGAAGCCATAAACACAAATAATAAGTAATTGTCAATTAGTTAAGTATAAATAAGAAAAATAGAACATAAGAAGTTAAACGAGCCGAGAGTCATAGTGATGGGTGACCTTCTTGGGAACAACTGCGAAGTCGATTTAAAGTCAAATTTCAAATCGTAAAATGTGATGCTGCAGTCCTTAGGACCCTTATAAACACGGTGGAAAAGAGAAAATCACGAAAAAGAACTGTTAAGCCAGTCAACTAATTAGGTCAGAGAGCTGGAAGAAATATTGGATTATTTGCAAACCGGGAAGAACCGGCGAGGGGCAATTTGGTCAATTGACCCCGAGAGCTGACTCCTGACCTAACTGTCAAATAAAATCAGAGAAAAGAAAATTTCAGAATTGAGAATTAAATAAAAGAACTAATAGAAAAATAAATAGAAAAAAAAAAAGAAAATGGAAAAGTCAAAAGGTGATGGCATCATGCATGATGCCATAAAAACAATACTTAATATATTTATTTAATTGGGATTTTTGGGTCTTCCATAAGGATAAAAACAAAACAAAAGAAAAGAAAAATAAAAATCAAAGTCTTCTTCCACCAAGCTTTCCGCCCTCACACACTCTCTCTCTCCCTCACCATTGCAAACTCCATTAAAGCTTGTCTTCAAGCTTTGAAACCCTCACTAAACCTCAACTTTTCCCATACTTGCTTCACAAAAACTTGTTCTAGTCACTTGGGAAGGAGCTTGAAAACAAAAAGAAAAAGAAAGGAAGAAGTTTTGAAGAAAAAGAAATTCTACATAAAAGGTTAGTAATCAAATTTGATAACTTGAGTTTGATTTTTACATTTCTAACTTATTGAGCTTGTAAATAAACTTAAAATGGAAAGAAAATTTGTTGAGGGATTATATAGAATTTTGGACAGCTAGGGTTTGGTTGGACAAAGTATAAATTTGTTTGAGCTAAACATGTTAGGAGGCTTAATTGATTAAGGGAGCATGTTTATAAGTGTTTAATTAGCTAAATGCAACAAATGACATGAAATTGAAGGAACGGAAGCGTGAAAAACACAAGATTATACCATTGAATTCAAAAATTTTCACCTAGGGTCACATGCACCATGCAAGATTTATTTTTATCTATTTGATTTCAATGATAAACAACATATTAAAACTCTTTTAATATGTTTTTTTTTATCTGTATTTGCCATTTAAGATTTTAAAATTAATCTGATTAATTTTAGAACCCTAGATTAAATCAAGAACGATTACACTAACCTCTTGATGTGCTGCAGCGTGTCTGCGCCTTTGAGATTCGTCTTCAGGACACCAGATGTTGTCCCTCTAGCTTGTCCACACCAAGAACACCTATGGCAGCCCTTGAACAGCTTCTAAAGCCTTTTCTATTAATTAGAAATTCAAGTTCTGCCTTTTAAGAGATTAGAGATGTAAACAGGACACTAGAAACAATTTCTAGTGTTCTTAATTCAAGAGATTGATGGCTAATCTCTTTGAATTGATGAGAAATGAAGAGAAATAGCTGGAGAGGCTCAAAGTGGCGTGACAATTGAGAGGAGAGGCTGCTGGTTATGTTTTCTTTTCATAACCACATTTAAATAGCTAGGTTAACACATTAAACCCTAGCCACATGTCACCTTTTGATTAGCTCTAGGTTTAAGTGACCCAATCACATTGTGCCAAGTGTCAAACCTATATTTAATCTTGATTTTAATCATCTTACATGATTAAAAACATTTGGCAAGCTTATGTGTTATGCCATGTGTCACCATCTCACGGTGCCACGTGTCACACTGTGAAATGACCAAAATGCCCCTGTGTCTTAATTTTGAGTTCTTAACCCAAAATAATTATTTTCTTCTTCTAATTAATTTATATCAAATATAAATTAATTAATTAATCTCTATTAATTAATTTCTCATCAATTAAATTCATATTTAAACACTTTAAATATAAATTTAATTTATACTACACATCCAATAATCTAGATTTGGTTTCAAGTCATGCTAGGGACTTTGCAATTTAATTGCAAACCAAATCTATTTAATTAATCAATTAAACTCTTTAATTAATTAATTAAATCATATTTAAATAGGTGATAACTTGTGTATGTGTGTGACTTACTAGGCTCATCACTAATTGGCAATAAGACATGATATCAACTCTTAATATCATCAGAACTCTTTCTTACCATAAATGATTTCTCTAAATCATTTTATGAACCTCATAGACCATGGTTAACACCTAGCATTGCATGCCATGGCCACCCAATTAGTAATAAGATTTACCTTAAATGAACCTATAATCATATGTTACCATGCACTAGAATCTCTCTGTTACAAAATCCCAACTCAAATTTGAGTCATGGTTTATGTCAAACTCCATTTCTTTGTGAATATTATGTTCTCTTTTAATTCAGTTCTTGATTAAAAGATTTTTCTCATCGAAACTCTTTTACGAATAAATCTATCTGTCTGGCAGGAACTTGAAACATCAAGAACAATTAAATGAACATAGGATTTTATCTCTATTTACTTAGAGGAACAGATTCCTTCTTGATCAACACCTACCTCCATATATAACTAGCAGGAGCCAACACATGCCCATATACCCATACATAGTACAAGTATGAAAGCAGTATCAAACTCAAACTACCTATATACAAGATAACTGTGCTATCTCAGGTCTAAAGATTATATGCACTGATATGATTTATGACAAAACATTGACAAGAGTAAACTCCATGTGCTTGTCATAAGTGTCACTGGTTCGGCCTACTTATCATTTATAAGTGCCTATCAAGTTTGTTATATGGCATGAGACTCACCATTCCATCTTATTTATATCTCATATAAATAACTTGGGAACAAACATGAATACAATCTTTCTGGATAAGTCATGAAGTATCCTCGATTGTGAACCTATTTATGATACTTTGTGCTAGAAATATTGTCACTCATATTCTTAACAACTTAAGAATAATATTTCTAACAAAATATCAATGGACCTTTTCTATTACACATAAATATATTATGTAAACGGAAAAGTGGAAATGCCTTTTATTAATAAAAATATGTACAAGATACATACTAAATGATATGCTCTAGGGCATACTACTAACAATCTCCCACTAGCACTAGAGCCATTCATTACAATACCTTAGACCCATCTTCTCAAGATGCCGGTCTAACTGAACTTGTGACAAAAGCTTAGTGAATGGATCAGCTGGATTTTTCAGCTGATGTTATTTTTCTGCATGGCTATATCGCCTTGCCCAACTATATCTCTGATAATGTGGTAGTGCCTTTCTATGTGTTTGGATTTTGGGTGAGACCTTGGTTCCTTAGCCTGTATGACTGCTCCATTATTGTCACAGTGTAGTGGAACTGGCGACTCAATGGAAGGAACTCGTAAGTTCTATCACGATCTTCTTTATCCAAGCGACTTCTTTTGCGACATCGATGCGAGAATATACTCGACCTCGATGAGTGGAATCTGCGATGCGTGCTCTGTTTGGAACTCTTCCAACCGATCGCACCTCCATTACAAATGAACACATATCCAGAGGTAGACTTTCTATCATCGATATCTGATTGGAAATCAGAATCAGTATAACCATCCAATTGCAAGTCTCCACCTCCATAAATCAAGAATAAATCCTTAGTTCTTCTCAAGTACTTAAGGATATTCTTGTGACTATCCAGATGTTCCAAACTGGATTGGATTGATACCGCTAGTCAAACTAACAACATATGCGATATCCGGCCTAGTACACAACATTGCATACATTAAACTTCCAATAGCCGAAGCATATGGAATCCTGGCCATCTTATCTCTTTCTTCAGGTATCTTTGGAGACATCTCTTTAGAAAGGTGGATACCATGTCTCACTGGTAACAATCCTCTCTTGGAATCAAGCATGTTAAACCTCCTTAACACCTTTTCCAAGTATAGACTTTGGGATAAACCAATTATTCTTTTCGCTCTATCTCTATAGATGCGAATCCCAATAATATAGGTTGCCTCCCCTAAGTCTTTCATGGAGAATGAATTTGACAACCATACCTTTATAGTCGTCAACATACCTGTATCATTACCCATCAACAGTATGTCATCCACATATAAGACAAGGAAAGTGATAGCACTGTCACTAACCTTCTTATATACACATGGCTCATCCTCATTTTTTATAAAACCAAAAGATTTAATGGCTTCATCAAAACGGATGTTCCAACTCCTCGAAGCTTGTTTCAACCCATAAATGGATCGCTTTAGCTTGCATACCTTGGAACCATCTTGAGATTCAAATCCCCTAGGTTGTTCCATGAAAATGTTTTCTTCAATGTATCCATTGAGAAAAGCCTTTTGACATCCATCCGCCAAATCTCATAATCATAGTATGCAGCTATTGCTAATAAAATCCTAATTGATTTAAGCATGGCAACAAAGAGAAAGTCTCCTCATAGTCTATTCCTTGCCTTTGGCGAAACCCTTCGCTACTAGCCTTGCCTTATAGGTCTCTACCTTTCCCTCATTACCCATTTTCTTCTTTAAAAACCAATTTGTCCCTTAAGGGTAAATACCCTTTGGTGGGTCAACAAGATCCCAAACTTGATTCTTATACATGGAATCAATCTCGGATTTCATATCATCAATCCATTTTGAAGAGTCTATATATGATATAGCTTATTCATCGGTAAGTGGATAATCTCCATGATATACTTCTTCATGAGTAGACAACTCTTGTTCTTCTTCATGAAGAAAACCATATCTCACAGTGGGTGAGATACCTGGTTGTTCTACGAGAACGACTTTAGATGTTTCATCAATGGGTATAGGTTGACTAGATGGATCTATATCCATCGATGCATTGGTTGGTCATAATTCTCCAATTCTAACTCTTTTTGCCTTCCTTTGCCTCATTCTTGAACAAACTGTTGTTCAAGAAATGTGGCATCTCTACTTATCACAACCTTTTGTGAAGTAGGCAAATAAAAATAATATCCAAAACTATCTTTTGGATATCCAACAAATCGACATCTTTACGATGGTCTCCAATTTATCGGTGTTGACTTTTGATATAAGTGGACAACCCCAAATCTTAACATGCTTAAGACTTGGTTTTCTTCCATGCCATATCTCATAAGGTGTGGAAGAAAGCGATTTTGATGGAATCCTATTCGAATATATAAAGTGATTCTAATGCAAATCCCCAAAGGAGATTGGCATATCGGTATAGCTCATCATACTACGTACCATATCCAATAGGTACGATTTCTCCTTCGGATACACCATTCGGTGTGGCGTTCTGGAGGAGTCGGTGAGAAACAATGCCATGCTCTCTCAAGTATTCATCAAATTCGATTACTCAAATATTCACCTCCACGATCTGATCGAAGAGCTTTAATATTTTTTCCTGTTTGATTTTCTACTTCAGATTTAAATTCTTTGAACTTTTCAAAGGATTCATGTTTGTATTTCATCAAATACAAATACCCAAACCTTGATTTATCATCAGTAAAGGTAATAAAATAATGAAAGCCCCCTCTAGCCATTTCTTTAAACGGACCACATACATCACTATGTATTAGTTCCAAAATATTTTCAGCTCTTAGCCCTTGTCCAACAAAGGGTGATCTAGTCATTTTGCCTTGAAGGCAAGATTCACAAGTTGGATTAGGCTCAGAGCCCAATGAGGATAGAATCCCCATTTTCTCCAATTTTGCAATCCTATCTTCTGCAACATGACATAACCTTAAGTGCCAAATATATTTTGAACTTGAGTTGGTTTTCACCATGGCATTGTATTCTTTTAGATCACTTGCATTCAATTTGTGTTCATTATTATTATCCAAATAATAAAGACCATCATTCATATAACCCGAACCAACATATTTATTTCCAAAATAAATATTGCAAACATCATCTGTGAACTGAAATTCATAGCCATTTCTAGTCAAACTAGATATAGAAATGATGTTCTTAAAAGCATCAGGTACATATAAAATATTATCCAAACACAAAACATGTCCAAACATGTAAAAAGATTTAGATCCTATGGCTAAAGCTTCATGATTGAGCCATTGCCAATCCGACTCTAATATCTTGAGAACGCAAGTACTCTTGTTTGCTAGTTCCTGCATATCATTAGAAATGTGAAACTGCACCGATATTTAAAACCCAAGTGTAGATGAACTATGAGTATCATCGAATCTAAATAACAAGATATGGACATACCTTAGAAGGTGTATCCTTCTTGTCATTCGGAGAAGCAAGATACTGCAGGCGGTTCCTATTCCAGTGCCCATCCTTTTGGCAGTGGAAACACTTTCCTTTGCCTTTCATCAGCTTTAGTCTTCCCTTTTTGTTTAGCTATTTTCTTGGAAGGACCAGGAATCTGAGGTTTCTTTTTCTTATTGCCCTTCTTCTTGTTAGACTTTCCAGCAGAAGAAGATGCAACCAAAGCTACCTCTTTTTCTTTATTGCCTGGCATATTCTTTTGGGCAATAACCAGCATGTTGAGTAATTCAGCTAAGGTGCATTCCTGTTTAGTCATATGGAAATTTGTCACAAAATTCCCAAAAGACTCAGGAAGGGACTGAAGGATCAAATCCGTTTGTAGTTGGAAATCCATGTTGAAGTCAAGATGTTCCAACTGCTCAATCAGCCGAATCATCTTGTGGACATGATCCCCAACATTCTGTCCCTCAGACATCCTCATACGGAATAACTGTCTAGATATCTCATACCTAGCATTTCTGCTGTGCTCACCATACAACTCTTGTAGGTGAAGGAGGATCTCTCTTGCACTCTGTATGTTTCCATGCTACTTCTGTAACTCATTACTCATGGAAGCAAGCATGTAACACTTAGCTCTCATATTATGCTCCTTCCACTTGTCCAAAGTTTCATGTTCCTCTTGTGTGGCCTCTGGAGGTAAGGGACCAGGAACATTTGAGTCTAGAACATATCCTATATGTTCAAGGTTCAGGACAAGTTTCAAATTTTTTAGCCAATCATAGAGATTAGGTCCTGTCAACCTGTTGTGATCAAGTATGCTTTGCAAGAATATATGGTGGTGGTTGTTTTGTGCTCATTTTTATCAGAAAATTAACTGCAGAAAATAACCAGATTAATTAGTAAATGTATCATGTAATTAACCAAAATGATTATGGTCTTTTAATCAAATTGGTCCTCCCACTAACTTAGCGAATCCTACACTTCCAAAGTAGAAAACGGAAATCCTAGTTGGATGGATTTCTAGTGGGTGATTGAATTCTTATAATTCTATTGATCATCCTCAGGTACATCCATTATTGGAATTACAATAAACTATAAGTGAGCAACTCCTTGCCCATCACATTTCATGTGAGGTTCAATCCTTTACCTAGCCCCTAATGCTCAAAATCTCAGGTACATCCATTATTGACTTATCTTGCATTAGTTAAGTTGATCCCATTGAGCCAGTAATTATGCAAATAATTTTAATGTCTTCAGGTACATCCAATATTGGCCACCAAACCATTTACATATTTACAACATCTCATGGTTAACAATTATTCTTAAGAAAATCTCTTAAATTAATTGCATCTCATGCAACTATTTAAAATTTCTTAAAATAATTGCCCCAATGGAGGGCTTATGTTATAATTACTTTAATTATACCATTTCCAACTTAATCATTTGTTTGGAAGATTTTATAGCCATCCTAATTACTATTAAGGTCTCACTTTGCACATTATCCATTTAGCATGCATATATCATATAATTGCATACATTCCCATACATCTCATGCATTCATGGATAAGCGATAAATATGGTATGATCATGGACTTTCTAAGGGATTCAATTGAGCCACCAAGAATTGAATCGGGGCATTCCTAGGTGCATTTCATTCATTCATTTTACAAGAGTTGCTGAAGGAGTACATAATCAACACTTGATATTGAATTCCTCCCATGGTCCCACCAATGCTCTTGACCTCCTTGAACTTCTTGCAATCCAATATTACATAGTAATCCTTGGCATACCAAGGCGAATTTACAAGAACTTAAATAAATGAAATTACAACCCAAAAATATTACAAACTTAATAATACATGCCCAAAATAAATTAAAATAAATTAATTAATTTACAATCCCAAAGAAACATAAAAGAAATAAATCCAATCACATTGGTCTTTTATAGTCCATGATCATCCATCATGCATATCATTATTTAACAATTAAATAAAACATACATACTTAAATTAAATTGAATATCTCATATTCAACTTAAAAATCCAGATTTGAATATAATTCAAATAAATTTAAAAATTCAGATTTGAATCTCATTCAAACAAATTTAAAAATTCAGATTTGAATCACATTCAAACAACTTCAAAAATTCAGATTTGAATCACATTCAAACATTTTTTAAAAAATCATATTTGAATCACATTCAAATATTTTTTAAAAAATCAGATCTGAATTTTATTGAATCAATTTTAAAAAATCAGATTTAAATATGATTCAAACAACTTTAAAAATTCAGATTTGAATCACATTCAAACAACTTTTAAAATTCAGATTTGAATCACATTCAAACAATTTTTAAAATTCTGATTTGAATCATAATTTAATTGTGATTAAAATAACTAATTAAACACTTTAATTAGTCAAAGAATAGGCCTTAGATCATACAACAATTGCAGAATTAAAAGCCAAACCTTGAACCACCCATGGTAGCCAAACCATGCGCACCATTGATGGTGGCTTCACCATGTGTGCCGCCACACCTCATGATCCAACCAGCAATGAATCTCTTGATCTCATGATCAAACACACAATTAAATTATATAATCAACAATCTAAATGGCAAATATAGTGGCTCTGATACCAATTGAAGGAACGGAAGCGTGAAAAACACAAGATTATACCATTGAATTCAAAAATTTTCACCTAGGGTCACATGCACCATGCAAGATTTATTTTTATCTATTTGATTTCAATGATAAACAACATATTAAAACTCTTTTAATATGTTTTTTTTTATCTGTATTTTCCATTTAAGATTTTAAAATTAATCTGATTAATTTTAGAACCCTAGATTAAATCAAGAACGATTACACTAACCTCTTGATGTCTTTGCGGCGTGTCGCGCCTTTGAGATTCGTCTTGAGGACACGGATGTTGTCCCTCTAGCTTGTCCACACCAAGAACACCTATGGCAGCCCTTGAACAGCTACTAAATCCTTTTCTATTAATTAGAAATTCAAGTTCTGCCTTTTAAGAGATTAGAGATGTAAACAGGACACTAGAAACAATTTCTAGTGTTCTTAATTCAAGAGATTGATGGCTAATCTCTTTGAATTGATGAGAGATGAAGAGAAATAGCTGGAGAGGCTCAAAGTGGCGTGACAATTGAGAAGAGAGGCTGCTGGTTATGTTTTCTTTTCATAACCACATTTAAATAGCTAGGTTAACACATTAAACCCTAGCCACATGTCACCTTTTGATTAGCTCTAGGTTTAAGTGACCCAATCACATTGTGCCAAGTGTCAAACCTATATTTAATCTTGATTTTAATCATCTTACATGATTAAAAACATTTGGCAAGCTTATGTGTTATGCCATGTGTCACCATCTCATGGTGCCACGTGTCACTGTATGAAATGACCAAAATGCCCTCGTGTCTTAATTTTGAGTTCTTAACCCAAAATAATTATTTTCTTCTTCTAATTAATTTATATCAAATATAAATTAATTAATTAATCTCTATTAATTAATTTCTCATCAATTAAATTCATATTTAAACACTTTAAATATAAATTTAATTTATACTACACATCCAATAATCTAGATTTGGTTTCAAGTCATGCTAGGGACTTTGCAATTTAATTGCAAACCAAATCTATTTAATTAATCAATTAAACTCTTTAATTAATTAATTAAATCATATTTAAATAGGTGATAACTTGTGTATGTGTGTGACTTACTAGGCTCATCACTAATTGGCAATAAGACATGATATCAACTCTTAATATCATCAGAACTCTTTCTTACCATAAATGATTTCTCTAAATCATTTTATGAACCTCATAGACCATGGTTAACACCTAGCATAGCATGCCATGGCCACCCAATTAGTAATAAGATTTACCTTAAATGAACCTATAATCATATGTTACCATGCACTAGAATCTCTCTGTTACAAAATCCCAACTCAAATTTGAGTCATGGTTTATGTCAAACTCCATTTCTTTGTGAATATTATGTTCTCTTTTAATTCCAGTTCTTGATTAAAAGATTTTCTCATCGAAACTCTTTTACGAATAAATCTATCTGTCTGGCAGGAACTTGAAACATCAAGAACAATTAAATGAACATAGGATTTTATCTCTATTTACTTAGAGGAAGATTCCTTCTTGATCAACACCTACCTCCATATATAACTAGCGAGAGCCAACACATGCCCATATACCCATACATAGTACAAGTATGAAAGCGATATCAAACTCAAACTACCTATATACAAGATAACTGTGCTATCTCGTGTCTAAAGATTATATGCATCGATATGATTTATGACAAAACATTGACAAGAGTAAACTCCATGTGCTTGTCATAAGTGTCACTTAGTTGACCTACTTATCATTTATAAGTGCCTATCAAGTTTGTTATATGGCATGAGACTCACCATTCCATCTTATTTATATCTCATATAAATAACTTGGGAACAAACATGAATACAATCTTTCTGGATAAGTCATGAAGTATCCTCGATTGTGAACCTATTTATGATACTTTGTGCTAGAAATATTGTCACTCATATTCTTAACAACTTAAGAATAATATTTCTAACAAAATATCAATGGACCTTTTCTATTACACATAAATATATTATGTAAACGGAAAAGTGGAAATGCCTTTTATTAATAAAAATATGTACAAGATACATACTAAATGATATGCTCTAGGGCATACTACTAACAGAATTAGGGTTTTGAACATTAGGGTTTAGAGACCAAAAATGTGAAGAAGTGCTAAATGATGTCTTTGACATAGTTTAAGGTGAGAAATGGTCATTTGTGACCTAATTAAGTGTGTTAAAAGTGTTTGAATCAAAGCTAAATTCGGATTGGGTATGCACCATGACCAAAAGTCAACTTTGAGGGACCAAAAATAGAATTTTACAAGTACAATTGGTATGGGACCAATTGGGAATGAAAATAGGCACTAAATGACACAATTTTCATTTAGGAAGTATGCCCAAAAAGTGACCAAAACCTTGTGAACAAATTGACCAAAGTTGGAAAATTGCAGGCTGCCCTGTATAAACTGACCAAATGAACAGTGTTTGTTCATTTGGTCATAACTCGAGCTAGGCAGGTCAAAAAGACCTAAAATTTTACCAGTGGTTAGATGAGATATAGACCTAAAACTATCATGCAGAACACAAACCCAAATTATGCCATTAACCTAATCAAATTATTGAGCAAAGTTGAGTTACTGAATCTGCAGAACTGCAGATTTGCCATATGAACAGTAAAGTTTCAATGGCTATAACTCTCTTTAGAAAACTCCAATTTAGGTGATTCTTGAATCGATATAAACCTAAGACATAGTAGAACATTTCATATGAAGAAAATTAGACCAAATTGTGGACTTAACTTGATCAAATTGCTGAAAGAATTTGGAGCAATAAATCTGCAAAACTAAATTCTGCAGCATGAATAGTAACTGTATTTTGGCTATAACTTGAGCTACAAAACTCCAATTGGAATGATTCAAAAAGGAGAATAAACTTAAGACAATAGGGAACATTTTCTATGAAGAAAGTTTTGCCAAATTCGAATAGTAAAGTGACCAATGGAACAGTGCAACCTTAGACACCAAAATTGAAAATTTGGCAATTTTGCCTAAAAGACCTAAGTTTTGAGAAAATGACCAAAATCAACAAATTTACTGACCAAAATGTGGTATGTGGGTGAAGTTGGAATTCTCATACCTATTAAGCCTTAGAAAGTCAACAATTTGACTTGAATAGTGTAGTGAATAGTAACTCGAAACACAAAATTTCAATAACGTCGAGTTTAGCACGTTAGAGCTAGGTAAAAGTGAAGTTAAATTTATTTTTAGATTTATGCTAAGTTATAGTACTGAAACACTATAAAATTGTGCATTTCAGTTGAGAAGAATAGCGGGAAAGAACCCGAGGATCTGAGTCAAGGCCAAGAGGCGACTCGCTTGAGGTTTGTGCACAATGTGTAACTTTTGTAAATTATTTGTTGCATATTGTTTTGAATGATTTAAAAAAGTGAATTGAGACATTATTTATGATGCTTTAATCGAAATTGTTGAAAGTTATTGTGTATATTTGAAATGACAATGTTTAGCAAATTGTTAAGATAAGTTTTGAAACCACAATATCATGACCATATATTTGAACACCTCATTAGCACAACTAGTGGAGGTAATTAGTTTCGAATTTTGATTCCTTCTCTAGAGAAGTGTTGAGGTGTGCCAGTAGAAGAGAAAGTGAATGGATATCCATATATATGAGCTAGCTAGCCTTGTGATGTGATTTCTCTTTAGCATATGGCTATTGAGATTCTATTTGTTTCGAATGGCATAATCTAACTGTGGGTTTTATGAAATGTGTTTGATACTTCGAAATGAAATTGTTTGGAATAAAATCTCATAATTCATGTTTTGTGTTTAACTCGCATGCTCAGTTCAATTTTTGAATAAATGTGATTTAAATTCTGCATAAAGATTATTTTAGTATGTTGTGCACCACTGAGACCTAGTACTCAGCAATGGCTATTATTGCTATCGCAGATTTAGAGACTAGAGGAGCAGCAGAGTGAGCTGCTAAGGATTATTGAGTGACTCATCCTAAAGTTATATCGGGTATATTTTATACCTTGATTGTAGAAATTTATTTTGATATATGTAATGTACATAAATGTATGGATATGTAAATTCGGTCTTGAGCAGTTTGTACAAAGTTTGTATAAAGTTGTAATAAAATTTAGTTTGGATTTTCCCAAAGTAAACTTTAGTATGATGTATATATAGATTGTTTGTCTTTAATGAATGGAAATGTTTTATTTTAATTTAAATGAGATTGATAGATATTATTTTAATGATTATTGAATTTTTGAAAATTGAGAAATGTTGACTGTTGAATTTTGAGACTTGAGAAATTGGTTGAGATTGATTATGAAATTGAAGTAATGGTTGAGAAAAATTATTGGAAGTGTTTTTTTACAGGTATTTGAAGAACTATTCTCTCAAAATACAGATGGAACTCTGTCAAAATTTTTATAAAATTTGCTTAAAAATAAAATGGGCAAAAAATATTAACTAGTTTTAAATTTAATTAAATGTTTTAAATACCTATTAGAAAATGCTCACCACTTATCAAAAATAAGAAAATTGTTTTAAAATCCCTTATAGGGTACTTAATGAGTTATCGGTAGGTGAAGTTCGGTAGTTCATTAGGTATTTTACTGGATCATGTTATGCCTTACAAAGGGGTAAGGTGTGACATGTTTTAGTGGTATCAGAGCAAAATTTTTGAAGTATGTTTTTGAAGGAACGGAAGCGTGAAAAACACAAGATTATACCATTGAATTCAAAAATTTTCACCTAGGGTCACATGCACCATGCAAGATTTATTTTTATCTATTTGATTTCAATGATAAACAACATATTAAAACTCTTTTAATATGTTTTGAGATATGTATTTGCCATTTAAGATTTTAAAATTAATCAGATTAATTTTAGAACCCTAGATTAAATCAAGAACGATTACACTAACCTCTTGATGTGCTGCAGCGTGTCTGCGCCTTTGAGATTCGTCTTCAGGACACCAAATGTTGTCCCTCTAGCTTGTCCACACCAAGAACACCTATGGCAGCCCTTGAACAGCTTCTAAAGCCTTTTCTATTAATTAGAAATTCAAGTTCTGCCTTTTAAGAGATTAGATATGTAAACAGGACACTAGAAACAATTTCTAGTGTTCTTAATTCAAGAGATTGATGGCTAATCTCTTTGAATTGATGAGAGATGAAGAGAAATAGCTGGAGAGGCTCAAAGTGGCGTGACAATTGAGAGGAGAGGCTGCTGGTTATGTTTTCTTTTCATAACCCCACTTAAATAGCTAGGTTAACACATTAAACCCTAGCCACATGTCACCTTTTGATTAGCTCTAGGTTTAAGTGACCCAATCACATTGTGCCAAGTGTCAAACCTATATTTAATCTTGATTTTAATCATCTTACATGATTAAAAATATTTGGCAAGCTTATGTGTTATGCCATGTGTCACCATCTCATGGTGCCACGTGTCACACTGCAAAATGACCAAAATGCCCCTATGTCTTAATTTTGAGTTCTTAACCCAAAATAATTATTTTCTTCTTCTAATTAATTTATATCAAATATAAATTAATTAATTAATCTCTATTAATTAATTTCTCATCAATTAAATTCATATTTAAACACTTTAAATATAAATTTAATTTATACTACACATCCAATAATCTAGATTTGGTTTCAAGTCATGCTAGGGACTTTGCAATTTAATTGCAAACCAAATCTATTTAATTAATCAATTAAACTCTTTAATTAATTAATTAAATCATATTTAAATAGGTGATAACTTGTGTATGTGTGTGACTTACTAGGCTCATCACTAATTGGCAATGAGACATGATATCAACTCTTAATATCATCAGAACTCTTTCTTACCATAAATGATTTCTCTAAATCATTTTATGAACCTCATAGACCATGGTTAACACCTAGCATAGCATGCCATGGCCACCCAATTAGTAATAAGGTTTACCTTAAATGAACCTATAATCATATGTTACCATGCACTAGAATCTCTCTGTTACAAAATCCCAACTCAAGCCGAGTCATGGTTTATGTCAAACTCCATTTGCTATGAATATTATGTTCTCTTTTAATTCCAGTTCTTGATTAAAAGATTTTTCTCATCAGAAACTCTTTTCTGAATAAATCTATCTGTCCTGGCCAGGAACTTGAAACATCAAGAACAATTAAATGAACATAGGATTTTATCTCTAGTTACTTAGAGGAACAGATTCCTTCTTGATCAACACCTACCTCCATATATAACTAGCGTGAGCCAACACATGCCCATATACCCATACATAGTACAAGTATGAAAGCAGATCAAACTCAAACTACCTATATACAAGATAATCGTGCTATCTCGTGTCTAAAGATTATATGCACTGATATGATTTATGACAAAACATTGACAAGAGTAAACTCCATGTGCTTGTCATAAGTGTCACTGGTTCGGCCTACTTATCATTTATAAGTGCCTATCATGTTTGTTATATGGCATGAGACTCACCATTCCATCTTATTTATATCTCATATAAATAACTTGGGAACAAACATGAATACAATCTTTCCGGATAAGTCATGTCCTTATTATGAAGTATCCTTGATTGTGAACCTATTTATGATACTTTGTGCTAGAAATATTGTCACTCATATTCTTAACAACTTAAGAATAATATTTCTAACAAAATATCAATGGACCTTTTCTATTACACATAAATATATTATGTAAACGGAAAAGTGGAAATGCCTTTTATTAATAAAATATATACAAGATACATACTAAATGATATGCTCTAGGGCATACTACTAACAATCTCCCACTAGCACTAGAGCCATTCATTACAATACCTTAGACCCATCTTCTCAAGATGTCAGTCTAACTGAGCTTGTGACAAAGGCTTAGTGAATGAATCAGCTGGATTTTCAGCTGATGCTATTTTCTGCATGGCTATATTGCCTTGCCCAACTATATCTCTGATAATGTGGTAGTGCCTTTCTATGTGTTTGGATTTTGGTGAGACCTTAGTTCCTTAGCTCAGATGATCGCTCCATTGTTGTCACGATGTAGTGGAACTGCGACTCAATGGAAGGAACTATTGTAAGTTCTGTCACGAACTTCTTTATCCAAACGACTTCCTTTGCGACATCGATGCAGCAATATACTCACCTCGTAGTGGAATCTGCAATGCGTGCTCGCTTGGAACTCTTCCAACCGATCGCACCTCCATTACAAATGAACACATATCCAGAGGTAGACTTTCTATCATCGATATCTGATTGGAAATCAGAATCAGTATAACCATCCAATTGCAAGTCTCCACCTCCATAAATCAAGAATAAATCCTTAGTTCTTCTTAAGTACTTAAGAATATTCTTGACAGCTATCCAGTGTTCCAAACCTGGATTGGATTGATACCTGCTAGTCAAACTAACAGCATATGCGATATCCGGCCTAGTACACAACATTGCATACATTAAACTTCCAATAGCCGAAGCATATGGAATCCTGGCCATCTTATCTCTTTCTTCAGGTGTCTTTGGAGACATCTCTTTAGAAAGGTGGATACCATGTCTCACTGGTAACAATCCTCTCTTGGAATCAAGCATGTTAAACCTCTTTAACACCTTTTCCAAGTATAGACTTTGGGATAAACCTATTATTCTTTTTGCTCTATCTCTATAGATGCGAATCCCAAGAATATAGGTTGCCTCCCCTAAGTCTTTCATGGAGAATGTATTTGACAACCATACCTTTATAGTCGTCAACATACCTGTATCATTACCCATCAACAGTATGTCATCCACATATAACATAAGGAAAGTGATAGCACTGTCACTAACCTTCTTATATACACATGGCTCATCCTCATTTTTGATAAAACCAAAGGATTTAATGGCTTCATCAAAACGGATGTTCCAACTCCTCGAAGCTTGTTTCAACCCATAAATGGATCGCTTTAGCTTGCATACCTTGGAACCATCTTGGGATTCAAATCCCTTAGGTTGTTCCATGAAAATGTTTTCTTCAATGTATCCATTGAGAAAAGTTGTTTTGACATCCATCTGCCAAATCTCATAATCATAGTATGCAGCTATTGCTAATAAAATCCTAATTGATTTAAGCATGGCAACAGGCGAGAAAGTCTCCTCATAGTCTATTCCTTGCCTTTGGCGAAACCCTTTCGCTACTAGCCTTGCCTTATAGGTCTCTACCTTTCCATTAGAACCAATTTTCTTCTTGAAAACCCATTTGTTCCCTATAGGTACAATACCTTCATGTGGGTCAACAAGATCCCAAACTTGATTCTTATACATGGAATCAATCTCAGATTTCATAGCATCAATCCATTTTGAAGAGTCTATATCTGATATAGCTTCTTCATAGGTAAGTGGATCATCTCCATGATCTACTTCTTCATGAGTAAACAACTCTTGTTCTTCTTCATGAAGAAAACCATATCTCACTGGTGGGTGAGATACCCTGGTTGTTCTACGAGGAACAGATGTAGATGTTTCATCAATAGGTATAGGTTGACTAGATGGATCTATATCCATCTGATCTGTTGGTTGGTCAGAATTCTCCAATTCTAACTCTATTTGCCTTCCTTTGCCTCCTTCTTGAACAAACTGTTGTTCAAGAAATGTGGCATCTCTACTTATCACAACCTTTTGTGAAGTAGGCAAATAAAAATAATATCCAAAACTATCTTTTGGATATCCAACAAATCGACCTTTTTCTGATCTGGTCTCCAATTTATCAGTGTTCAGCTTTTTGATATAAGCTGGACAACCCCAATTCTTAACATGCTTAAGACTTGGTTTTCTTCCATGCCATATCTCATAAGGTGTGGAAGAAACTGATTTTGATGGAATCCAATTCAGAATATACAAAGCTGATTCTAATGCAAATCCCCAAAAGGAGATTGGCATATCAGTATAGCTCATCATACTTCGTACCATATCCAATAGGGTACGATTTCTCCTTTCAGATACACCATTCAGCTGTGGCGTTCCTGGAGGAGTCAGCTGAGAAACAATGCCATGCTCTCTCAAGTATTCATCAAATTCAGTACTCAAATATTCACCTCCACGATCTGATCGAAGAGCTTTAATATTCTTTCCTGTTTGATTTTCTACTTCAGATTTAAATTCTTTGAACTTTTCAAAAGATTCATGTTTGTATTTCATCAAATACAAATACCCAAACCTTGATTTATCATCAGTAAAGGTAATAAAATAATGAAAGCCCCCTCTAGCCATTTCTTTAAACGGACAACATACATCACTATGTATTAGCTCCAAAATATTTTCAGCTCTTAACCCTTGTCCAACAAAGGGTGATCTAGTCATTTTGCCCTGAAGGCAAGATTCACAAGTTGGAGCAGGCTCAGAGCCCAATGAGGATAAAATCCCCATTTTCTCCAATTTTATAATCCTATCTTCTGCAACATGACATAACCTTAAGTGCCAAATATATTTTGAACTTGAGTTGGTTTTCACCATGGCATTGTATTCTTTTAGATCACTATACTCTGGCCAGTGGAAACACTTTCTTACTGGCAATGGAAACACTTTCCTATTGACAATGGAAACACTTTCCTGCTGGCAGTGGAAACACTTTCCTTTGCCTTTATCAGCTTTAGTCTTCCTTTTCTGCTTAGCTATTTTCTTGGAAGGACCAGAATCAAGTTTCTTTTTCTTATTGCCCTTCTTCATGTTGGACTTTCCACAGAAGAAGATGCAACCAAAGCTACCTCTTTTCCTTTATTGCTGGCATATTCTTTTGGGCAATAACCAGATGTTGAGTAATTCAACTAAGGTGCATTCTGTTTAGTCATATGGAAATTTGTCACAAAATTCCCAAAAGACTCGTGAAGGGATCAAGGATCAAATCCGTTTGTAGTTGGAAATCCATGTTGAAGTCAAGATGTTCCAACTGCTCAATCACCAAATCATCTTGTGGACATGATCCCCAACATTCATCCCTCGGACATCCTCATACGGAATAGTGTCTAGATATCTCATACCTAGCATTCTGCCTGTGCTCACCATACAACTCTTCTAGGTGAAGGAGGATCTCACTAGCACTCTGCATGTTCTCATGTTGCTTCTGTAACTCATTACTCATAGAAGCAAGCATGTAACACTTAGCTCTCATATCATGCTCCTTCCACTTGTCCAAAGTTTCATGTTCCTCTTGTGTGGCCTCTGGAGGTAAGGGACCAGGAACATTTGAATCTAGAACATATCCTATATGTTCAAGGTTCAAGACAAGTTTCAAATTTCTTAGCCAATCAAACAGATTAGGTCCTGTCAACCTGTTGTGATCAAGTATGCTTGCAAGGATATTGGATGGTGGTGGTTGTTTTGTGCTCATTTTTATCAGAAAATTAACTGCAGAAAATAACCAGATTAATTAGTAAATGTATCATGTAATTAACCAAAATGATTATGGTCTTTTAATCAAATTGGTCCTCCCACTAACTTAGCGAATCCTACACTTCCAAAGTAGAAAACGGAAATCCTAGTTGGATGGATTTCTAGTGGGTGATTGAATTCTTATAATTCTATTGATCATCCTCAGGTACATCCATTATTGGAATTACAATAAACTATAAGTGAGCAACTCCTTGCCCATCACATCTCATGTGAGGTTCAATCCTTTTACTAGCCCCTAATGCTCAAAATCTCAGGTACATCCAATATTGACTTATCTTGCATTAGTTAAGTTGATCCCATTGAGCCAATAATTATGCAAATAATTTTAATGTCCTCAGTACATCCAATATTGGCCACCAAACCATTTACATATTTACAACATCTCATGCTTAACAATTATTCTTAAGAAAATCTCTTAAATTAATTGCATCTCATGCAACTATTTAAAATTTCTTAAAATAATTGCCCCAATGGAGGGCTTATGTTATAATTACTTTAATTATAGCATTTCCAACTTAATCATTTGTTTGGAAGATTTTATAGCCATCCTAATTACTATTAAGGTCTCACTTTGCACATTATCCATTTAGCATGCATATATCATATAATTGCATACATTCCCATACATCTCATGCATTCATGGATAAGCGATAAATATGGTATGATCATGGACTTTCTAAGGGATTCAATCGAGCCACCAAGAATTGAATCGGGGCATTCCTAGGTGCATTTCATTCATTCATTTTACAAGAGTTGCTGAAGGAGTACATAATCAACACTTGATATTGAATTCTCCCACGGTCCCACCAATGCTCTTGACCTCCTTGAACTTCTTGCAATCCAATATTACATAGTAATCCTTGGCATACCAAGGCGAATTTACAAGAACTTAAATAAATGAAATTACAACCCAAAAATATTACAAACTTAATAATACATGCCCAAAATAAATTAAAATAAATTAATTAATTTACAATCCCAAAGAAACATAAAAGAAATAAATCCAATCACATTGGTCTTTTATAGTCCATGATCATCCATCATGCATATCACTATTTAACAATTAAATAAAACATACATACTTAAATTAAATTGAATATCTCATATTCAACTTAAAAATCCAGATTTGAATATGATTCAAATAAATTTAAAAATTCAGATTTGAATCTCATTCAAACAAATTTAAAAATTCAGATTTGAATCACATTCAAACAACTTCAAAAATTCAGATTTGAATCACATTCAAACATTTTTTAAAAAATCAGATTTGAATCACATTCAAATATTTTTTAAAAAATCAGATCTGAATTTTATTGAATCAATTTTAAAAAATCAGATTTAAATATGATTCAAACAACTTTAAAAATTCAGATTTGAATCACATTCAAACAACTTTTAAAATTCAGATTTGAATCACATTCAAACAATTTTTTAAAATTCTGATTTGAATCATAATTTAATTGTGTGATTAAAACAACTAATTAAACACTTTAATTAGTCAAAGAATAGGCCTTAGATCATACAACAATTGCAGAATTAAAAGCCAAACCTTGAATCACCCATGGAACCATTTTTTGCCGCCACCAATGGTGGCTTCACCATGTGTGCCGCCACATCCCATGATCCAACCAGCAATGAATCTCTTGATCTCATGATCAAACACACAATTAAATTATATAATCAACAATCTAAATGGCAAATATAGTGGCTCTGATACCAATTGAAGGAACGGAAGCGTGAAAAACACAAGATTATACCATTGAATTCAAAAATTTTCACCTAGGGTCACATGCACCATGCAAGATTTATTTTTATCTATTTGATTTCAATGATAAACAACATATTAAAACTCTTTTAATATGTTTTGGGATATGTATTTGCCATTTAAGATTTTAAAATTAATCAGATTAATTTTAGAACCCTAGATTAAATCAAGAACGATTACACTAACCTCTTGATGTGCTGCAGCGTGTCTGCGCCTTTGAGATTCGTCTTCAGGACACCAAATGTTGTCCCTCTAGCTTGTCCACACCAAGAACACCTATGGCAGCCCTTGAACAGCTTCTAAAGCCTTTTCTATTAATTAGAAATTCAAGTTCTGCCTTTTAAGAGATTAGATATGTAAACAGGACACTAGAAACAATTTCTAGTGTTCTTAATTCAAGAGATTGATGGCTAATCTCTTTGAATTGATGAGAGATGAAGAGAAATAGCTGGAGAGGCTCAAAGTGGCGTGACAATTGAGAGGAGAGGCTGCTGGTTATGTTTTCTTTTCATAACCCCACTTAAATAGCTAGGTTAACACATTAAACCCTAGCCACATGTCACCTTTTGATTAGCTCTAGGTTTAAGTGACCCAATCACATTGTGCCAAGTGTCAAACCTATATTTAATCTTGATTTTAATCATCTTACATGATTAAAAATATTTGGCAAGCTTATGTGTTATGCCATGTGTCACCATCTCATGGTGCCACGTGTCACACTGCAAAATGACCAAAATGCCCCTATGTCTTAATTTTGAGTTCTTAACCCAAAATAATTATTTTCTTCTTCTAATTAATTTATATCAAATATAAATTAATTAATTAATCTCTATTAATTAATTTCTCATCAATTAAATTCATATTTAAACACTTTAAATATAAATTTAATTTATACTACACATCCAATAATCTAGATTTGGTTTCAAGTCATGCTAGGGACTTTGCAATTTAATTGCAAACCAAATCTATTTAATTAATCAATTAAACTCTTTAATTAATTAATTAAATCATATTTAAATAGGTGATAACTTGTGTATGTGTGTGACTTACTAGGCTCATCACTAATTGGCAATGAGACATGATATCAACTCTTAATATCATCAGAACTCTTTCTTACCATAAATGATTTCTCTAAATCATTTTATGAACCTCATAGACCATGGTTAACACCTAGCATAGCATGCCATGGCCACCCAATTAGTAATAAGGTTTTCCTTAAATGAACCTATAATCATATGTTACCATGCACTAGAATCTCTCACATACAAAATCCCAACTCAAGCCGAGTCATGGTTTATGTCAAACTCCATTTGCTATGAATATTATGTTCTCTTTTAATTCCAGTTCTTGATTAAAAGATTTTTCTCATCGAAACTCTTTTCGAATAAATCTATCTGTCTGGCCAGAACTTGAAACATGCAGAACAATTATATGAACATAGGATTTTTTCTCTTTTTTCTTTTAGGAACAGTTTGCTTCTTGATCAACACCTTCCTCCATATATAACTAGCGAGAGCCAACACATGCCCATATACCCATACATAGTACAAGTATGAAAGCAGATCAAACTCAAACTAACTATATAAAAGATAACTATGATAACTCATGTAAAAAGATTATATTCACTGATATGATTTATGACAAAACATTTACAAGAGTAAACTCCATGAGCTTGTCATAAGTGTCACTGGTTCGGCCTACTTATCATTTATAAGTGCCTATCATGTTTGTTATATGGCATGAGACTCACCATTCCATCTTATTTATATCTCATATAAATAACTTGGGAACAAACATGAATACAATCTTTCTGGATAAGTCATGTCCTTATTATGAAGTATCCTTGATTGTGAACCTATTTATGATACTTTGTGCTAGAAATATTGTCACTCATATTCTTAACAACTTAAGAATAATATTTCTAACAAAATATCAATGGACCTTTTCTATTACACATAAATATATTATGTAAACGGAAAAGTGGAAATGCCTTTTATTAATAAAATATATGCAAGATACATACTAAATGATATGCTCTAGGGCATACTACTAACAGTTTTAACTTGAGAATTTGTGTCTTTTCTTTATTAAGTACAACTGCTCAATGTCCATATTTGTTACATACAGTGCATTACATCATAAATATGAACTAACGGAGGAAAATCTCCATGTGTTACTTGTTCAGGAGATACCTTAACTTCAGAATGAAATGGAAGAAGGGGATCGCTCAGTTGAGCAAATTGAAGCCGAGGCACAAGGAAGCCCACTTTATCGAATGTCGGTGGGTCGATGGCGCTACCGCAAATGCCGCAGATTTCTGCAGACAACATGCACAGATGGCTGCGATGTTTCAACAAATGGCTGGGGGTATGCCTGCTCAAGCTCCACCTCAGACACCTGTGGCACAACCAATGCCTCCAGCCAGACAGTATGACAAGTTATTGAAGTATGGGGCTGCAGAATTTAAGGTTACAATGGACTCTTTAGAGGCAAAGCAATGGCTTGAAAGAATGGACAGAGTATTTAAAAAGCTGCACTACCAAGATGAACTAAAGTTTGAGTATTCTGTGTCGCTACTGCAAGGGGATGCATATGATTGGTGGAAGACCATCCCCCACAGCTTGGCTGAACCACCAGTGCTGACCTAGGATGACTTCATCAGAGAATTCAAATAGAAATACATCCCAGATGCATATGTTGATCAGAAGTTACAAGAATTTCTGAGTCTAAAACAAGGCAACAGAACAGTGGCAGAGTATGAGAGGGAGTTCTCCCGCTTAAGTCATTATGCTGGGAGTCTCCTTACTACCAGCAAGGCAAGGTGCAAGAGATTTGAGACGGGTTTGAAGCCCAGCATAAGGATGCAAGTTGTGGGATTCCGACAAAGCAACTTCTCAGAGCTCATGTCTCAAGCACTTGAGTTAGAAAGAATAGAATCAAAAGCAACCCCAGTGAAAGAAAAATCAAAGAAAGCTGAGAAATCAGAAAAAAAAAAAAAAAAAAAAAACAAGGGGGAAAAGTCAGTAGAGCCGAGTTCTGGTGGTACCTCTGGAAAGAAAAAGAAGTTTAGTGGACCCAGCAGGGGTCGAGGTCGAAGATTTGGTAGGGGAAGATTTTTTGGACAGAGACCCCCTAGGTTTGGTCAACAGTCGAGCAGGGGTTTACATTCTGCCCACCCCTGTGAGACTTGTGGCAAGATTCATGGGGGGGAATGCTATTGGGCCACTGGAACCTGCTTTAACTGAGGAGGCAAGGGTCATTTAGCAAGAGACTGTACTAGTGCTCCGTCTCCGAGATATGGTCCAGCTCCTACTACTACCGAGGGATCTATTTAGCGTCCTGCTCCTAGAGGTTCCCAATCAGTTGGTAGAGGAAGAGGCAGAGGTAGAGGTACTGCTTCGGTAGTTAGGGCACAGTTGGTCAGTCGGCACAAGGGAGTGCTTTAGTCAAGGTTTATTCAATGAGACAGCGAGAAGAGGCTGAGACTTCTGATGTTGTAGCCGGTACATTCTCTATCTCTGAGCAAGATGTATTTGTGTTATTTGATCCGGGTTCAACCCATTCATATGTTAGTGCTAGCATAGTCAGTTCACTTGTTGTTCCATGTGTGCAAATGGGTTTTGAAGTGCTAGTAACTAGTCCATTAGGACAAGAGGTCCGGGTCAACAGAATCTATAGAGACTGTCCTTTGGTGATCCAAGGACATGTTTTCCTGTCAGACTTGATTGAAATGCCCTTCAGAGAGTATGATATCATCTTGGGCATGGATTGGTTAGCCAAGCATCACGCCATGATTGGATCAGAGATCAAGATCACTTTTGGTCTCCCTCTGTACGGTGATGTGGTAATACATGGGGAGAGGCATTTACTGCCATCAAACATCATTTCGGTTGCACTAGCCAGAAGGATGATCAGAAAGGGGTGTGAAGCATACTTGGCACAGGTGATAGACACCCAAGTCGGGAGCCCAGTACTAAGGGACATCCCTATTGTATGTGACTTTCTGGATGTGTTTCCTGATGAATTGCTAGGATTACCTCCAGAAAGAGAGGTGCAGTTTGAGATTGATGTAATGCCTGGTGTGGACCCAATCTCCATAACGCCATTTAGAATGGCACCAGCAGAATTGAAAGAATTGAAAGTGCAGTTGCAAGAATTGCTTGACAAGGGCTTTATCCGCCCTAGTGTGTCACCTTTTGGAGCGCCAGTGTTGTTTGTAAAGAAGAAAGATGGCACTCTCCGCTTGTGTATTGATTATCGACAGTTGAATAAGGTGACAATAAAGAATAGATATCCATTGCCCTGTATTGATGACTTGTTTGATCAGTTAAGGGGTGCAGCTGTGTTCTCCAAAATTAACCAATGATCAGGTTATTATCAGCTGAAAGTACAAGAGCAGAGTATTCCTAAAACTGCCTTCAGAACCCGCTATGGCCATTATGAGTTCCTAGTCATGCCATTCAGGTTAACTAATGCTCCGACTGCTTTTATGGATCTGATGAACACTATCTTCAGACCATACCTCGAACAGTTTGTTGTGGTATTCATAGATGATATATTGGTCTATTCGAGGAATGGAGAAGAGCATGATAGACATCTGTGCGTTGTACTGCAAACTTTGAGGGAGAAACAACTATATGCCAAATTGTCGAAATGTGAATTTTGGTTGAAAGAAATATCTTTCTTGGGGCATGCAGTATCAGAAAAGGGCATTAAGGTAGATCCAAGTAAGATTGAAGCTGTCCTTAATTGGAGGCCACCCAGAAATGTCACAGAGATTCGCAGTTTTCTGGGTTTAGCTGGATACTACCGTCGGTTTGTAAAGGGATTTTCCATGTTGGCATCTCCATTGACTAAGCTACTCCGAAAAGATGTAAAATTTCAGTGGACGGATAAATGCCAACAGAGTTTTGATGAATTGAAGAAATGTTTGACTAAATTTCTAGTCCTGACTTTACCTACCCTGGGTAAAGAATACACAGTTTACAGTGATGCTTTTCACAATGGGTTAGGCTGTGTATTAATGCAAGATCGAAATGTCATTGCCTATGCATCACGCTAGCTGAAATCGCATGAGAGGAATTATCCAACACATGATTTGGAGCTTGCAGCTATTGTATTTGCTCTTAAGATCTGGAGACACTATTTGTATGGGGAGAAATGCTACATCTACACAGATCATAAGAGTTTGAAGTATTTGGGCACCCAGAAAGAGCTGAATTTGAGATAAAGGAGATGGTTAAAGTTGATAAAAGACTATAATTGTCTAATAGACTATGAGCTAGGGAAAGCTAATGTTGTGGCTGATGCCTTAAGTCACAAGACTATGGCAAGTCTACGGGTTACTCCTTTGTCTATGGTACATGAGTTGAGATCATTACATGCCAGCTTTGAGATTAATGATGAGGGGCAGACAGCAGTTGCATGGCATGTACAGCCAGTGTTGATTGATCAGATCAGGATGACTGCTCAAAATGATGAAAGGTATCAGAAGCTGATGGAAGAAGTCCGACAGGGCAAGAAACCAGAATTCTCAATCAGAGATGATGGTCTACTGCTACACCAGGGTAGAATGTGTGTTCCTAATGATGTTGATTTGAGGCAGATTATTTTGAAGGAAGCACATGAGTCTCCTTTTGCCATGCACCCTGATGGCACAAAAATGTATAGGGGGCTAAAGGAGCATTACTGGTGGATGGGTATGAAAAGAGATGTGGTAGAGTTTATTTCCAAATGCCTACTTATCAGCAAGTGAAGGCAGAGCATCAAGTACCCGCCGGGTTTTTACATCCACTACCAGTACTAGAATGGAAATGGGAAAGAATAACAATGGATTTTGTGATGGGACTTCCAAAGACACAGAAGAGTCATGATGCAATATGGGTCATTGTTGACAGACTGATTAAGTCTGCTCATTTCCTACTAGTTCAGATGGACTACAGTTTAGAAAGATGGGCCAAGTTATACATCGATGAGATTGTGAGACTGCATGGAGTGCCAGTATCCATCATATCAGACAGAGATCCTAGGTTCACTTCTAGATTCTAGGGTCATCTTCAGAGAGCCCTAGGAACTAGATTGAACTTCAGTACTGCATTCCACCCACAGACAGATGGTTAGTCTGAGAGGGTAATTCAAATCTTAGAGGACATGCTACGGGCTTGTGTGATTGAATTTGAGGGCAGTTGAGATACACACTTGCCTTTGATTGAGTTTGCTTACAACAACAGCTACCAATCAAGTATTGAGATGCCTCCATATGAAGCTTTGTATGGCAGAAAATGTAGAACCCCATTGTGTTGGGATGACGTGGGTGAAAGAAAGATGATTGGACCCGAAATTGTTCAGCAAACTGAGGAGAAGATCAGGGTGATCAGAGATCGACTTAAGACTGCATCAGACCGTCAGAAGTCCTACATTGATCTGAAGAGAAGGGATATTGAGTATGAAGTGGGTGAGAAAGTATTCCTCAAGGTTTCTCCTTGGAAGAGAATTATGAGATTTAGCAGAAAGGGGAAACTGAGTCCTCGTTTCATTGAGCCATATGAGGTTCTAGAAAGAGTAGGTCTTTTGGCTTATCGTTTGGCACTACCTCCAGAGTTGGAGAAGATATATAATGTCTTCCATGTGTCTATGTTGAGGAGGTATCGATTAGACCCATCTCATGTACTACCAGTAGAGGAAATTGAAGTGAATCCAGACCTCACATATGAGGAAAAACCCATAGTGATTCTGGCTTATAAGGTGAAGCAGCTATGGAACAAATAGATACCATTGGTAAAAGTGCTATGGAACAATCATTCGGGCTAGGAGGCTACTTGGGAACGAGAGGAGGACATGAGGAGACAGCACCCACAGCTATTCAGAGATTGATACCAGGTAAAATTTTGAAATTTATTTTAAGGGGGGGAGAATTGTAACACCCCTATTTGTATAGCCTGGTATATTTCATCGCTCGTGGATCGTGTGTCATTCGAACAATTAAGGGGATTAGAACCATACTTAAGACAACCAGAGAAGCCATAAACACAAATAATTAGTAATTGCCAATTAGCTAAGTATAAATAAGAAAAACAAAACATAAGAAGGTAAACGAGCTGAGAGTCACAGCGATGGGTGACCTTCTCGGGAACGACTGCGAAGTCAATTTAAAGTCAAATTTCGAACCATAAAATGTGATGCTGTGGTCCTTAGGACCCTTATAAACATAGTGGAAAAGAGAAAATCACGAAAAAGAACTGTTAAGCCAATCAAATAATTAGGTCAGGGAGTCGGAAGAAATATTGGATTATTTGCAAACCGGGAAGAACCGGCGAGGGGCAATTTGGTCAATTGACCCCGAGAGCTGACTCCTGACCTAACTGTCAAATAAAATCGGAGAAAAGAAAATTTCAGAATCGAGAATTAAATAAAAGGCCTAATAGAAAAATAAATAGAAAAAAAAAAGAAAATAGAAAAGTCAAAAGGTGATGACATCATGCATGACTTCAGGCATGATGCCATAAAAACAATACTTAATATATTATTTAATTGGGATTTTTGGGTCTTCAATAAGGATAGAAACAAAACAAAAGAAAAGAGAAAAAAAAAATCAAAGTCTTCTTCCACCAAGCTTGTCGCCCTCACACACACTCTCTCTCCCTCACCATTGCAAACTCCATTAAAGCTTGTCTTCAAGCTTTGAAACCCTCACTAAACCTCAATTTCTCCCATAGTTGCTTCACAAAAACTTGTTCTAGCCACTTGGGAAGGAGCTTGACAACAAAAAGAAAAAGAAAGGAAGAAGTTTTGAAGAAAAAGAAATTCTACATAAAAGGTTAGTAATCAAATTTGATAATTTGAGTTTGATTCTTACATTTCTAACTTATTGAGCTTGTAAATAAACTTAAAATGGAAAGAAAATTTGTTGAGGGATTATATAGAGTTTTGGACAGCTAGGTTTTGGTTGGACAAAGTATAAATTTATTTGAGCCAAACATGTTAGGAGGCTTAATTGAGTTAAGGGAGCATGTTTATAAGTGTTTAATTAGCTAAATGCAACAAATGACATGAATTAGGGTTTTGAACATTAGGGTTTAGAGACCAAAAATGTGAAGAAGTGCTAAATGATGTCTTTGACATAGTTTAAGGTGAGAAATGGTCATTTGTGACCTAATTAAGTGTGTTAAAAGTGTTTGAATCAAAGCCAAATTCGGATTGGGTATGCACCATGACCAAAAGTCAACTTTGAGGGACCAAAAGTCAACTTTGAAGGACCAAAAATGGAATTTTACATGTCCAACTGGTATGGGATCAATTAGGAATGAAAATAGACACTAAATGACACAATTTTCATTTAGGAAGCATGCCCAAAAAGTGACCAAAACCTAGTGAACAAATTGACCAAAGTTGGAAAATTGCAGGCTGCCCTATATAAACTAACCAAATGAACAGTATTTGTTCATTTGGTCATAACTCGAGCTAGGCAGGTCAAAATGACCTGAAATTTTACCAGTGGTTAGGTAAGATATAGACCTAAAACTTTCATGAAGAATACAAACCCAAATTATGTCATTAACCCAATCAAATTATTGAGCAAAGTTGAGTTACTGAATCTGCAGAACTGCAGATTTGCCATATGAATAGCAAAGTTTCAATAGCTATAACTCTCTCTAGAAAACTCCAATTTAGGTGATTCTTGAACCGATAGAAATGTAAGACATAGTAGAACATTTCATATGAAGAAAATTAGACCAAATTATGGACTGAACTTGATCAAATTGCTGAACGAAGTTGGAGCAACAAATCTGCGGAACTAAATTCTGCAGCATGAACAGTAACTATATTTTGGCTATAACTTGATACAAAACTCCAATTGGAGTGATTCAAAAAGGAGAATAAACTTAAGATAATAGGGAACATTTTCTATGAAGAAAGTTTTGCCAAATTCTAACAATAAAGTGACCAATAGAACAGTGCAACCTTAGACACCAAAACTGAAAATTTGGCAATTTTGCTTAAAAGACCTAAGTTTTGAGAAAATGACCAAAACCAACAAATTTAGTGACTAAAATGTGGTATGTGGGTGAAGTTGGAATTCCCATACCTATTAAGCCTTAGAAAGTCAACAATTTGACTTGAATAGTGTAGTGAATAGTAACTTGAAACACAAAATTTTAAGAACGTCGAGTTTAGCACGTTAGACCTAGGTACAAGTGAAGTTAAATTTATTTTTGGATTTATGCTAACTTATAGCATTGAAACACTGTAAAATTATGCGTTTCAGTTGAAAAGAATAGCGAGAAAGAACCCAAAGAACCGAGTCAAGGCCAAGAGGCGACTCGCTTGAGGTTTGTGCACAACGTGTAATTTTTGTAAATTATTTGCTGCATATTGTTTTGAATGATTTCAAAAAGTGAGTTGAGACATTATTTATGATGCTTTAATTGAAATTGTTGAAAGTTATTGTGTATATTTGAAATGACAATGTTTAGCAAATTGTTAAGATAAGTTTTAAAACCACAGTATCATGACCATATATTTGAACACCTCACTAGCACAACTGGTGGGGGTAATTAGTTCCGAACTTTGATTCCTTCTCTGGAGAAGTGTTGAGGTGTGCCAGTAGAAGAGGATGTGAATAGATATCCATATATTTAAGCTAGCTAGCTTTGTGATGTGATTTCTCTTTAGCCTCTGGCTATTAAGATTCTATTTGTTTCGAATGGCATGATCTAACTGTGGGTTTTATGAAATGTGTTTGATACTTCGAAATGAAATTGTTTGGAATAAAATTTCATAATTCATGTTTTGTGTTTAACTCGCATGCTCAGTTCAATTTTTGAATAAATGTGATTTAAATTCTGCATAAAGATTATTTTAGTATGTTGTGCACCACTGAGTCCTAGTACTCAGCGATGGCTGTTATTGCTGTCGCAGATTTAGAGACTAGAGGAGCAACAGAATGAGCTGCTAAGGATTATTGAGCGACTCATCCTGAAGTTATATCGGGTATATTTTATACCCTGATTGTAGAAATTTTTTTTGATATATGTAATGTACATAAATGTATGGATATGTAAATTCAGTCTTGAGCAGTTTGTACAAAGTTTGTATAAAGTTGTAATAAAATTTAGTTTGGATTTTCCCAATGTAAACTTTAGTATGATATATATAGATTGTTTGTCTTTAATGAATGGAAATGTTTTATTTTAATTTGAATGAGATTGATAGATATTATTTTAATGATTATTGAATTTTTGAAAATTGAGAAATGTTGACTGTTGAATTTTGAGACTTGAGAAATTGGTTGAGATTGACTATGAAATTGAAGTAGTGGTTGAGAAAAATTATTGAAAGTGTTTTTTACAGGTATTTGAAAAACTGTTCTCTCAAAATACAGATGGAACTCTGTCAAAATTTTTATAAAATTTGCTTAAAAATAAAATGGGCCAAAAATATTAACTAGTTTTAAATTTAATTAAATGTTTTAAATACCTATTAGAAAATGCTCACCACTTATTAAAAATAAGAAAATTATTTTAAAATCCCTTGTAGGATACTTAATGAGTTATCGGTAGGTGAAGTTCGGTAGTTCATTAGGTATTTTATGGGATCATGTTATGCCTTACAAAGGGGTAAGGTGTGACAATTGCTGACCCAAGGACTGTGGAGAACTCTCGAATTTAAATTTTGAGACATAATTAAAGGTTTATTGAAATTTAATTAACACTAGAAATATCAAAGAAAAATTAATAAATTAATACAAAGAAAAATGAAAAATCGAGAAACAGACAAAAATCGGTGTTACCGAAAAATTGAGAATATAACCCGAAGAGGGGCATTTTGGTCATTTGACACCTAAGGTTGCCTTTTTGACCTCAATGTCCATTAAAAAAGAATGATATTGTACTTTGAAAATATCATGAAAAATTAAATTGTGATACATTATGTAAATAGTAGAAGAAATGAGATAAATGTGCAAATAAGGAAACTTTGAATAATTAAATAATAAAGGATACCTTACTGCTCCACTAACCATGAATTAAGGGACTTAAACAAAGCAAAGTGGACAGAAATTCAGTCCATCTTCTTCCTTCCAAACAACCAGCCGAATTGTCCTCCATGAAAGCTCCATTGTCGCCCATGCATGAAGCTCTCTCTCTCCATTATCAAGCCATCATTTCCACTTGGATCCTTCATTAAAGCTTGCCTACTCACCTTGGGGAAGATATTAGGAACAAGAAAAAAAAGATTTGGTGAAGTTTAAGGGAAGCTCTCAAGTGGTAAGTGTCTAAATCCTCTCCCTTGCTTTAGTAAACTTTGTATTTAGGCTGAGGTGAGTAATTTGGTGAAGAGAAAGGAAGAAAATATTGAGATATGAACTTGTCCATTTTTGGCAGCCATGAAAGTTTGTTGTGTTTGAGTTTTTCTTACCTCTAATAGATGGGAATTAAGGTTGATTAACTCAAATGGAAATTGTAGTAGGTTAATGTCCAAGTATGTGCATGTTAGTGCTTGAATTAAGGGTTTGAAAATGGGACTTCGATACATTGGTAAACTGCCATGTTTGGCAGCCTATAATATTATGAAATTGTATGTGAGTTTATGTAATTTATTGTTGAGATGTGATGGTGTTAAATTGTGGGCAGCATGTGTAGTTGCCATGGAAGTGTATGTGTAATATTGGTGTTGAAGTATGTTAAATTTCGGTGGAAGTAAACGTTGAACTTTAATGGTGTATTGTGTGCATTGAGTACTTGAGTGTTCTGCCTAAAATGCTTTTTATATAGAAGTGCCATGATTGAATATTAAAGTATTGGGAGGAGGAGAATTGTCAAAATTAGAAGTGTAATTTTCAAATGCAGGTTGTGTGTGTTGACAGTACCTAAATTAGGTTATAAGTACAAAACTGTGAATCCAATTGGTATGAGGCCAATAATGGGTGAAGCTAGACACCAAATAGGCCAACTTTAATGGAGAAATGTTGCCAAAATTCTGCCTAGAAACTGACCTTAAAAATGACCAAATCCGGAATTGGTAAGTGCAGGCCCAGATTTTTGATCATATGAACAGTAGTAATTAAGATGACCATAACTCACTCAAAACAGATCCAAATGACTTGAAATTTTTACCATGGATAGCTTAGACATAGAGCTACAATTCTTATGAAGACACTAAAGCCCAGAAATGGCCAGAACCAAGTCAAATAGCTTACAAAAGTTCGGGTACCAAAACTGCTAGAACTAAATATGACCTAAAATTGATCAAATTTTGCACTAAAGGTGTAATCTGTCCAGTTTTAATAAATTGACTATATCTTGGTCTATACAACTCAGAATGACCTAAAATTTGTGTCAAAAGTTCAATAAGACATAGAGCTACAATTTTGCTTCTTTGACTAGAAGCTAAAAACCAAGAGAAATAAGACAATAAGCTAGACCAATCTAGCACACTAAAACTGAAGATTTGGTAATTATATACAATGATGCTTGAAGCAATTTGGCAATGAATGCCAACTTGTAAAAATAATAAATTGCACTATATTGGCAGCATATTGACTTACAAATTGTGACATGTTGATGCTAGAATCAACTTATCTATAGTACCTAAAAAGGTCAACATTTACAGTGACTTGTGAATTACATAATAACTAGTAAACTCAAAAAAATGAAGAATTAAACAATTAATTTTTAATGTGCCCTAGTTTCCCTAGCTGACTAGTTTGGATAGGTTGGCATGCCAATAGGATTCTGACAGCTATTCTGTAAATGGCTTTATGCCATACTGTGTTTTTATGGCATATTATGCCGCACTGTGACTTTAATAGCCTACGGCTATACGTATTGTGTTATTATACTTGGCTTATCGCCAGATTGACTATATGGCTTTTTAGCCATACTGTTTGTACACCGGGAGATGCTTTGTGACTGATGGTGTGACGGCCCGAGGTACTAGGTATCCAGTGCCAGTATATCCGTTTATCCACTCTGGTCAGTATATAGGCTACACGGGCAGTTAAATTAACCATTATTAAATTCAAATAGCTAAATTCAGTTTATTGACATACAGTGCAACACCCTCCCTGTAGCAACTCTGTACATTCTACTGTTCCGGTGACCAGTGTTGGTCTGGACAGCTAGAACGTCCGGAAAAATATTTAAACTAAAGTGAGGAACCATAATTAACTCAAATATTAATAAGAAAAATTTATAAAAAATTTTAGAAATAAAATACAACCAAGTTAAATGAGCCGGTGCCCAAGCAATGGGTAACCCAGAGGGAAGTTGCGGTTCTCACAACTAGGAGCCCTAGACCCGGGTAAAAATTCATAAAATAATTTTTGGGACTCCAGAGAAGGGTCATTGAGGTTCCTATGGCATTGAAATGCCAAGAAAATATTTAGAAAATTTTTTCAATCGGTACAGACAATTTTGACCCGTTAAGCCAAACGGAGGGCATTTTGGTCATTTCACCTTCAGAGACGATTTTTGGCCGACTTGTCCAGTTGAGTAAATAATTATTATGACATAAAATATGAATTAAGGGTGATGAAAATTTAATGTAAAGCTAGTAGAAAAGAAAAGAAAAGAAAAATCAATAAAAAGCAAATTATGACATCATTATGATGTCAATTAAAAGTTCCCACCAATCAAAATTAAACAACCATTTAATTAGCTAATAAAAAGAGATAAATAAGACCAAAGAAATTAAAAAGCAACAGCCATCTTCCTCCTCCCTAAACCAGCCGAAACCATGCCCTAGACCAAACCCCCATTAACACATTCAACAAGCTCAATTTCTCTCCTCATTTCACCATAAATCCTCCTACTCCTTTCACTAAAATTCATCCTTGCACCTTGCATAACCCTTTGGCAGCCAAGAAGAAGAAAGAAAGTGAAGTTTAAGCTTGAAAAATTCTGCTCTACAAGAGGTTAGTGCACATATATACCTAAAACTCTTTATTTCCATGTTAGAGACTTAAAAAGGAGTAAGAATTTGTAAGTCAAATGAACACAATTTATGTGTATGTATACCATGGATTTCGGTAGCCCTAAAGAAGGGATAGGGTTGATTGTTTTGATGGACTTAAAGTGGACTAGAGATCATGTTTAAAGTATATATATATGGGGATAGTGAATTAGTTAGTTAATTAAGTCATCTTGTGTAAATTCATAATGGGGATTAGGGTTTTGGGAGTGAAAATTTGATTTTTGCTTATGAGATGGTGAGTGAACATTCTCATGGTCAATTAGTGACCATTTGAGGTAAGTTGACCATAATTTGAAGTGAACTAGAGTGTTACAAACCAAATTGGTAGGCTGCCTAGTGACAGTAGCAAGGAGACTGTGAGTCCAGCCTGTTTGGACTGCCATATCTTTGGTTGTGTAGGTTCAATTGGTGTTTGGCCAATTGGACATGAAACTAGACTTATAATGGCAAAATTGTGCTGAAGAAACCATGTCCAAAAGACCAAAGCAAGTGGACCAAAAATTGGCCCCAATCCGAACACCCTGCAAGCAGATTCTGCAGAATGACCAAATGAACAGGCCATAACTCACTGTAAAGTGGTCCATTTGACCTGAAATTTTTACAAAAATAAGATAAGATATAGAAAAACAACTTTCATGAAGAAACCTACCCCAAATTATGACCAGAACCTATCCAACAAGGCACTCACAGTCACTGTTCATTGTACTGTAGATTTGGTAAATTCTGCAGTTTTCGAATCCGGCCAGCTGTGGTTTTTGGACCATATCTAGAGCTACAAAACTCCAAATGGAGTGATTCAAAAAAAGAAATTCAACTAGACAAAATAAGGAACAACTTTCATGTTTACCATTTCCTCAAATTTCCACTGTAACAGTCCCTAATGGAACAGTAAATTTATAGTACAAAAACTGAAAATTCTGCCCCTTAGTGCTAAGTTTGGAAATGGATTTGGTGATTAATTCCAACAAGTTTTAAATGCAAAATGTGGTACATTGGGAGTGTTAAAACCAATATACCTATTTTCTATCCAAAAGTCAACATTTTTGTTGACTAATGAAGTGAATAGTAACACCAAAACTTGAAATTCACAAATTGAAGAATTTTAAAGTATCAAATGCCCTAGTATACCTAACAAGATTGGTTTGGATAGTTTGGCATGCCAATAGGGTTCAGTTAGCAGTACTGCACATGGCATTATGCCATTCTGTGATTTTATGGCTTTTAGCCATTTTGATATTGTGTTGAGACTTGGCCTCGTGCCTAATATTATTCTGACATTGTTAGCCATTACATTTACTGGGAGATACATATGTGACCGATGGTGTGACGGCCAGAGGTACTTGATACCCAGTGCCAGTTTACCCGTTTATCCAGTCCAATCGTCTAGTATAGGTTACTTGGACAACCAAATGAATGAAAATGGACAAAGTTAAAGAAATAAATGAATATAACAAATACAAAACAAATAAGACATATACATTCAATACATATTTATTTTCTGTTATTTTCTTTTATTTTATTATTGCACCACTAAGCATCATTGCTTAGCGCGTTGCTTTTGCCCCGCGTAGGTTCTGGAGATACTGATCATGAGCCCAGTAGACCGCAGACTGGGTGAGTCCATCCTGCAGCTCTGCATAGTGTCCGTGTCACCTCACCCTCCACAGTGCATTGGTAGGACACTAGATTTCATTTTGGTATTTTGTAACTAAATTTTTATTTTCTCATATGTAATTGAACTTATGTAATGTATTTTGATGTTCATGTAAATAATGAGAATTGGGTTTGTGAATGGAAAAGTGAATGTTTATCTGTGATTTATACATGATCATCACATTAGATGCATGACTGAGAAATGAGATTGAAAAATATTGAGATTTTGATATTGGAGTTTGAGGTGATTGAATATGATTATTGGAAGTGTTTTTCACAGGTTCTGAAGAACTATTTTCTCCATGTATAGCCGGTACTCTGCCGGATTTTCTTTAAAATTTTCGGAACCTCAAATAAATTATAATTTCGATAAATGGCTCAAATATATTATATTTCACAAGTTATGTTCAAAACCATGATAAAAATTAATTAAGGTATAATAGAGTGTGCCGGTACACCGTGTGACATTGCTTACTCCGGTATACTGTACACGGGTAAGGGGTGTCACATTTAGTACCACCAAAAATTAGCAAAATGAAAGGTTAGCAAATAGAAGTATAAACAGCAATTACAAAGAATAAAGATGTCATAAATTCATAAATAATTCATTTATTTTATTTTAGTATATATTTCTTTACATTTAGTACCACTAAGCAGAATTGCTTAGCGCGTTGCTTTTGCTATGCGTAGGTATTGGAGACACAGCTGAGGAGCCCAGTAGACCTATGACCGGGTGAGACATCAGATCTGCACAGGAGCCCAGAGTCATCTACACTACACTGCATACATGGTAGGACTTAGAATCCTGTGTAATGACTATCAGTTATATTTTGACATTTTGTTAAGTAGTATAGATATCATAAAATTGTCAGGTTTGTAATAATTTGTACATATTAAACTCCTATGGAGAGTGTTTGGATGAATGTAAATTATGATGGACTGTATTTTGAAATTATGAAATTGTGAGACTGAAAAATTAGCTGGATGGTTGAGATTATCATATTGAACTATTTTTAACAGGTTTAGAAGTACATTTTGTCCGAAATACAGAAGGCACCATGACGAATTTTTATTGCCATTTTTGAAACACTGATTTTATTAAAGTATGAAAATAGTATCAGCATGATATGAATATTACATAAAAGACTTCTTAAATTCAAATTGAGTTCAGGAAATGAGTTGATTACAGACTAGGTGCTCCGGCACGTCGTGTAGCACGCCTTGCTCGGCTATACTATAGACGGGCGAGGGGTGTTACATGTTAATTCTAAAATCTTAAATGGAAAATGTAGATCTAAAAATATATTAAAAGAGTTTTAATATGGTATTTATCATTGAAATCAAATAGATAAAAATAAATCTTGCATGATGCATGTGATCCTAAATGAAAAATTTTGAATGTCAATGATCTAAACTTGTGTTTTTCATGCTTCCGCTCCTTCAACCATGCACTAGAATCTCTCTGTTACAAAATCCCAATTCGAGCTGGAGTCATTGCTTATGTCAAACTCCATTTGCTATGAATATATGCTCTCTTTTAATTCCAGTTCTTGATTAAAAAGATTTTCTCATCAGAAACTCTTTTCTGATTAAATCTATTTGTCCTGGCTAAGAACTTGAAACATCAAGAATAATTAAATGAATATAGGATTTTATCCCTATTTACTTAGGGTAACAGATTCCATCTTGATCAACACCTACCTCCATATATAACTAGTAGGAGCCAACAGATGCCCATATACCCATACACAGTACAAGTATGAAAGCAGTATCAAACTCAAACCACCTATATATAAGATAACTGTGTTATCTCAGGTCTAAAGATTATATGCACTGATATGATTTATGATAATGCATTGACAAGAGTAAACTCCATGTGCTTGTCATAAATGTCACTAGTTCAGCCTACTTATCATGCATAAGTGCCTATCATGTTTATTATGTGGCATGAGACTCACCATTCCATCTTATTTATATCTCATATAAATACATTGGGAGTAAATATGAATACAATCTTTTTGGATAAGTCACGTCCTGTGTGAAGTATCCTCAATTGTGAACCAATTTATGATACTTTGTGCTAGAAATACCGTCACTCATATTCTTAACAACTTAAGAATATAATTTCTAACAAAATATCAATGGACCTTTTCTATTACACATAAATATATTATGTAAACGGAAAAGTGAAAATGCCTTTTTATTAATAAAATATGTATAAGATACATACTAAATGATATGTTCTAGGGCATACTACTAAAAATCTCCCACTAGCACTAGAGCTATTCATTACAATATCTTAGACCCATCTTCTCAAGATGTCGGTCTAGTTGAGTTTGTGATATAGGCTTAGTGAATGGATCAGCTGGATTTTCAGCTGATGTTATTTTCTGCATGGCTAGATCGCCTCACTCAACTATTTCTCTGATAATGTGGTAGCGCCTTTCTATATGTTTGGATTTCTGGTGAGAACGAGGTTCTTTATATCCAAACAGCTTCTTTTACAGCATCTGATGCAGTAATATACTCAGCCTTTGTAGTGGAATCTGCAGTCGTACTCTGTTTGGAACTCTTCCAATTAACTGCACTTCAATTACAAATAAACACATATCTAGAAGTAGACTTTCTATCATCGATATCTGATTAGAAATCAGAATCAGTATAATCATCCAATTGCAAGTCACCACCTCCATATATTAAGGATAAATCCTTAGTTCTTCTCAAGTACTTAAGGATATTCTTGACAGTTATCCAATGTTCCAAACCTGGATTGGATTGATACCTGCTAGTCAAACTAACAGCATATACGATATCCGGCCTAGTACACAACATTGTATACATCAAACTTCCAATAGCCGAAGCATATGGAATCCTGGACATTTTATCTCTTTCTTTAGGTGTCTTAGGAGATATCTCTTTAGAAATGTGGATACCATGTCTCACTAGTAACAATCCTCTCTTGGAATCAAGTATGTTAAACCTCTTTAACACCTTTTCCAAGTATAGACTTTGGAATAAACCAATTATTCTTTTCGCTCTATCTCTATAGATGTGAATCCCAAGAATATAGGTTGCCTCCTCTAAGTCTTTCAAGGAAAATGTATTTGATAACCATACGTTTACAGTTGTCAACATACCTGTGTCATTACCCATCAATAAAATGTCATTGTGACACCCCTTACCCGTCTACAGTGTAGCCGAGCAAGTTATGCCACTCAGTGTGCCGGAGCACCAATTTATGTTTCTATTACAATTTATCCCTTTATAATTCATTTATTTTCAATTTTGATAAATCTGAATTTAACCTCAAATTTTATAGAAAATCCGGCAGAGTGCCGGCTGTAAATTGGAAAAACAGTTCTTCTAAACCTGTTTAAAAACACTTCCAAAATAATTTCCAAATACAAACTCCATTATATATATTCAAGTCAATCTCAAAATCTCAATCTCAATCGCGATATTATTTTCAAAACTTTTTTGTTCACTTCATCACTTGAAGCATATTCACAAATAATTCTCAACATTTCATTTATCAACATACATAATGCAGAAAATCTCAATAATATGAAATTTCATATATTTACATTAATACATAATTACAGGAGTTTATAATTACAATCCAAACTAATACAAAATGCCAAATACAAAAGGGCCACCTATAGTCCTAATGTCCTACCATATGCAGTGCAGATGTGAGGTGACTCTGGACTCCTGATACAGCTCTGCAGACTCACCCCTTTTGATGTCTGCTAGGCTTCCCAGCTAGGTCTCCAGTACCTGCGCGTGGCAAAAGCGACGCGCTAAGCAATTCTGCTTAGTGGTGACAATATAAAATAAAATAAAATAAAATAATTATGCAGAGTGCATGATTTCATTTTTGGGTAGACTTAATTTCTGGTATTGTTTGTAGTATTATTCACTTAAAATTTGATATGGTTTATTATCATTGCCCGAGTAACCCATACTAGTTGACTGGACTGGATAAATGGGTAAACCGGCACTGGGTACTAAGTACCTCAGACTATCACATCATCAGTCACATTGTGTCTCCCGGTGTGCAACAGAACAGCTAATAAACTGTAATAATTATCAGGGTCAAAACCCAAGCATATCAACTCAAATAACATAGCCAAAGGCTATTATTTCACAGAATGGCATGGGAAAGCCATGAAACACAGAATGGCATGAAGCCATATGCAGTACTGCTAACAGAACCCTATTGGCGCGCCAAGCTATCCAAACCAATCTTTTTAGGTATACTAGGGCATTTTACACTTTTAAGTTTTACAATTTTTGAATTTCAAGTTTTGGTGTTACTATTCACTTCATTAGTCAACCAAAATATTGACTTTTGCATAAACAATAGGTACATTAGTTTTAATACTCCCAACATACCACATTTGCATTCAAATTTTGTTGGTATTGGTTGCCAATACCATTTCTAAGCTTAATGTTAAGTAAGCATATTTCAGTTTTCTTGCTTCATTTTTACTGTTCTATTAGTCATTTTTGCAGTGGGAATTTGGAAAAATGATAAACATGAAAGTTGTTCCTTATTTTGTCTAGTTGAATTTCTTTTTTTGAATCACTCCATTTGGAGTTTTGTAGCTCAAGTTATGGTCCAAAAACCACAACTGGCAGGATTGAAATTTTTCTGGGCTGACCATATCTACAGTGCAGTAAATAGTGACTGCAACTCACTTGTTGGATAGGTTCTGGTCATAATTTGGGTATATTTCTTCATGAAAGTTGTTGTTCTATATCTTAGCTTATTGCTGGTAAAATGTCAGGTCAATTGGACCTTTCTACATTGAGTTATGGCCAAATGAACAATCATGTTCATTTGGTCATTCTGCAGAATCATACTACAGGTCACCGACTGCAACTCACTTGTTGGATAGGTTCTGGTCATAATTTGGGGTAGGTTTCTTCATGAAAGTTGTTGGTCTATATCTCATCTTATTGCTGATAAAATTTCAGGTCAATTGGACCTTTATACATTGAGTTATGACCACTGTTCATTTGGTCATTCTGCAGAAACAGCCTACAGGTCACCCAGATTTGAGCAAGCTTTTGGTCCACTTGGTTTGGTTTTATGGGCATGGTTTCTTCACCAAAGTTGTTCCATTATGTGTCTAATTTCATGTCCAATTGGCCTTGCATCAATTAAACCTCTACAATTCAAGTTATGGCTGCCCAAACCTACTTGACTCAAGTCCAATTCTGCAGGTCACTCCATTCTGCAGGTCCCTTTCATGGCAGCCACACCAAACCCAATCCCATCACTCAACACACTTCATTTTTAATTTAAACAGAACTAAATGGTCACTAATTGATCATTAAAACTCACTTTCATCATTATATGCTCAAAGTCCCATTTTTCCACCCCAAACCCTAACCCTAACATCTCAAACATTACCTCACATGCATTTTCACTTTATTTTATCAATCCACTTAGTAAATACATGTTGTGGGCAGCCATGATGGTCTTTTAATTTCATTAAGATCACCACAAACAAACCCTAACCATGGCTGCCAAAAATCTAGGGTTTCCATCCAAATGTTATTCAACAATTTTTCTTTACCATTTACACATATTCAAAGTTCTTAACATGAATTTAAAGAAAAATTCATGGTTAGGTCACTAACCTTTGTTGGAGAGTTTCCCTAGCTTAGAAAACTTCTTGATTTTCCTTTCTTTTTGCTGCCAAAAGTTTCCTCAAGGTGCTAGGTTAATTTTTTGTGAAGAAGGCTAGGGTTTTGGAGTGAGATTTGGTGAGGTTGGGAGCTTGGGTGAGCTTTAATGGAGTTTTTCCTTCCTCTCTCTCTCTCTCCACGTTTTTGGCTACCCCAAAGGTTGAAGAAGTCTGATTTTTTTGTTCCTTTTCCAACCCATTTGTCTCTTTTAAGTGAGCTTATGCCATGTGTCAACATTGGGTTGGTTGGGAGAATTTTAAATGACCTCATAGTGATGTCATAAATCTATTTTCTTTCATTTTTACTCTATTTCTTGTCTATTTAATTGCAATTAAATTTTTAACAACATTTAATCATATTTTATGTTATATAAATTATTTATTTAACTGAACAAGTTGGCCAAAAAAATCATCTTTGAAGACGAAATGACCAAAATGTCCTCCGTTTGGCTTAACGGGCCAAAATTGTCTTTACCGATTGAAAATTTTTTCTAAGTATTTTCTTGGCATTCTAATACCATAAGAACCTCAATAACCCTTCTCTGGAGTCTCAAAAATTATTTTATAATTTTTTTCCCTAGGTCTAGGGCTCCTGGTTGTGAGAACCGCAACTTCTCACTAGGTTACCCATCGCTAGGGCACCGGCTCATTTAACTTGGTTGTATTTTATTTCTAAAATTTTTCCTAAATTTTTCTTATTAATATTTGAGTTAATTATGGTTCCTCACTTTAGTAAAAAAATATTTTTTTTTTCCGAACGTTCTAGCTGTCCGGACCGACACTGGTCACCAGAATAGTAGACTGTACGGACTAGCTAAAATGAGGATGTTACAACTCTTCCCCTCTAAGAAAAATTTCGTCCTCGAAATTTACCTGATGCAAATAGTTGAGGGAACTGTTGCCTCATTATCTCTTCACTTTCCCAAGTTGCCTCTTCAGTGTTATGGTGCCTCCAAAGCACTTTCACCAGTGGAATTTGTTTATTTCTCAGTTCCTTCACTTCCCGAGCTAGGATCTGGATAGGTTCTTCTGTATATGTCAAGTCCGGTTGGATTTCAATCTCTTCCATGGAAATGACTTGTGAAGGATCTGAGCGATATCTTCTCAGCATAGAAACATGAAATACATTGTGTATTTTATCCAGTTCTGGTGGTAAAGCTAGCCGATAGGCCCTGGTCCCACACATTCAATGACTTCATATGGGCCAATGAACCTAGGGCTTAACTTACCCTTTTTCCCAAACCTCAGTACTTTCTTCCACGGTGAGACTTTGAGAAACACTTTATCACCAACTGCATATTCTATCTCTTTTCTCTTCAAGTCGGCATAAGATTTCTGTCTATCTGAGGCAACCTTCAGGTTAGCTTTGATTATCTTTACTTTCTCCTCAGTTTGTTTCACCAGGTCTGGTCCTACCAGCTTATCTTCGCCCAATTCAGTCCAAAATACTGTGGTTCTACATTTCCTCCCATACAGTGCTTCATACGGGGCCATTTGGATGCTAGCTTGGTAGCTATTGTTGTATCACAGTGCCCGATTGGGAGGTATCTATCCCAGCTCCCCTCAAACTCAATGACACAACTCCTTAGCATATCCTCCAGGATCTATCATATAATTCACATTGTTACTATCATTTCAATTTATTAATTGCAAAAATTCAATTAGTTCTTAGGTTTACCTAAATTACTCGTTCTGACTGTCCATCCGTCTGAGGATGAAAAGCCATGCTAAAACGGAGTTGTGTGCCCAAGGCTTCTTGCAACTTTTTCCAGAATCTCGATGTAAACCTTGGGTCTCGGTCAGATATGATGGAAAGTGGGATTCCATGCAGTCTAACTATCTCACTGATATACAATTCTACTAGCTTCTCCAGTGAGTAGTCAGTCCTAACTGGCAGAAAATGTGCTGACTTTGTCAATCTATCCACTACAACCCACATTGCATCGTGCTTTCTTTGGGTGAGAGGTAGACCACTAACAAAATCCATAGTGACTCGGTCCCATTTCCATTCAGGTATGCTTATAGGCTGTAGCAATCCTAATGGAACTTGATGTTCTGCTTTAACTTGCTGACATGTCAGACACTTAGTCACATAATCAGCTATATCCCTCTTCATACTAGGCCACCAATAATGAGGCTTCAAATCATTATACATTTTTGTGCTTCCCGGGTGCATAGCATAAACACTAGTGTGTGCTTCTTTCAGAATACTAGTCTTCAGTTCCCCATCATCTGGTACACACACTCTTCCTCTGTAGTACAGACACCCATCTGCTTTCACCTCATATTCAGTTTCCTTCCCCTCAGGAATTTTACCCATAATGGCCATTAGTTTTTCATCTGCCATCTACCCATCTTGTATCTGCTGTAACAGGGTTGGCCTCACTTGCAACTCAGCCAAAATAGCTCCATCTTGAGCTAGGGACAGATAGGCATTGAGTGATCTTAAAGCTGTGATGGACTTCCTGCTTAAAGCATCAGCAACTACATTTGCCTTCCCAGGATGATAATCAATCACACAATCATAGTCCTTCAGGAACTCAATCCATCGCCTCTGCCTAAGGTTGAGCTCCTTCTGGGTTGGCAAGTATTTTAGGCTCTTGTGGTCCGTATAGATGTAGCATTTTTCACCATATAAATAATGCCTCCATATCTTCAGTGCGAAGATAATTGCTGTTAACTCTAGGTGATGAGTAGGGTAGTTTTGTTCATGTGGCCTTAACTGCCTGGAAGCATAGGCGACCACTTTCCCCTCTTGCATCAATACACACCCTAGCCCATTATGTGAGGCATCACTGTAGACCACAAAGTCTTTTCCGAGCATCGGCTGTTAACACTGGTGCTTCTGTCAACATAGCCTTTAGCCTCTCAAAACTGGCTTGGCACTTGTCGTTCCAGCCAAATTTCACATTCTTGTGTAACAACTTAGTCATTGGAGCAGCTATAAGAGAGAACCCCTTCACAAATCTTCTGTAATACCCAGCTAGCCCCAAGAAACTTCTGACCTCAGTTGTATTTCTAAGAGGCTTCCATTCCATCACTGCTTCTATCTTTTTGGGATCCACTCTAATCCCCTTAACTGATACTATGTGTCCAAGAAAAGAGATCTCACTCATCCAAAAGTCACACTTGGACAACTTAACATACAACTTCTTTTCTCGCAGGGTTTGCAGAACAATCCTCAAATGTTCATCATGTTCTTCCCTAGTCTTAGAATACACCAGGATATCATCTATAAAGACCACTACAAACCGATCTAAGTATGGATGGAAGATACGGTTCATAAGGTCCATAAATGCTGCTAGTGCATTTGTCAAACCAAATGGCATCACTAGAAATTCATAGTTTTCATACCGAGTTCTGAATGCAATTTTTGACACATCTGCATCCTTTACCCTCAACTGATGATACCCTGATCTGAGATCAATTTTTGAAAATACACCCGCTCCTTTCAACTGATCAAACAGATCATCAATTCTGGGCAACGAATATTTATTCTTCACAATTACTTTGTTCAACTGCCGGTAATCAATACACAATCTCATAGTTCCATCTTTCTTCTTCACAAACAGCACCGGAGCTCCCCATGGTGACACACTGGGGCGTATGAACCCCTTATCCAGCAACTCTTGCAACTGAGTTTTCAACTCCCTCAATTCAGTGGGTGCCATCCTATAAGAAGCAATAGAAATGGGTGCTGTACCCGGCATTACCTCAATAGCGAACTCGACTTCCCTTTCTGGTGGTAAACCAGGCAACTCTTCAGGAAACACATTTGGGAAGTCTCTTACTGTGGGTATGTCACCCAAGTTTGGCTTAGCCTGCCTAGTATCAACCACGTGTGCTAGGTAAGCTTCACAGCCTTTTCTCATCAATCTTTTTGCAACCGTGGCTGAGATAACATTGGACAGGAAATCTGTCCTTTCACCCACAACAGTAATCTCATTACCCTCAGAAGTTTTTAGAGAAATCCTCTTCAATTTGCAATCAACTATTGCCTGATGACATGACAACCAATCCATTCCCAAAATCACGTTAAACTCGTGGAAGGGCAACTCAATTAGGTCTGTCGAGAATTCATACCCCTGAATCTTGAATGGGCAACCTTTATACACCTTATTCACTATCACACAGTGGCCTAGTGGATTTGTGACCAAAATGTCTTGATAACACTCCTCTACTGGAACTCCCCTCTCTATGGGTAGTTTGATGCAAATGTAGGAATGAGTGGATCCTGGATCCACCAATGCATGTACATTAGTGTTGTAGAGGGAAAACGTACCCTTAATGACATCCGAGGCATCTTGCTCCTCCTGAGCTCTAATGGCATAGGCCCTAGCTGGTATTCTAGTGTCTGGCCTCTCAGCTGACTCGGATGTAGGCCTCAGTGATGGACCAGCTGCCTCAGGTTTACCAGGTTTCCTACCCCTTTGTGGTGCAGGAGCAGGTCTGTCAGTTTGTGTTGGAGCAACAGTAGTAGTCCTCTTTGGACAATTCTTGATTTGGTGTTCTGTCGATCCACACCGTAAGCATGCACCGTTCACTCGCCAACAATCCCCCTTATCCCACTTCTGACAGTACTGATAAGCAAAAGATGCTAGGGCTGGTCCCCTAAACACCGTCCCTGGAGAGCTGCCCATTGATGGTGTGGACTGGCCTCTCCTAGGTGTGAACTGCGGTCTGGGCCCCTGAGACTAGCCCTGACCATGTGGTGGTCCTGAACTCTGAGCAGGAGGACCCTTACTCTTCTTACTGGGAGCAGAAAATGCACTAGACTGACCCGGACCCCTCTTCTGCTGTCTTTCACTTCTGTTTTGTTCATTGATTCTGACCCTTTCCACTTTTGATGCAGCATCCACTAGCTTAGCAAAATCTGTGATCTCCAATGCTATGATCATGACTTTGATGTTGTCATTGAGCCCTTCTTCAAACTGTCTGCACCTCTCTGCCTCTGTAGGGACTATCTCCCTCCCATATCTGCTCAGTCTGACAAATTCATGCTCATACTCAGCCACTGACAACTGTCTCTGTCTCAGACTGATAAATTCCCTTCTTCGCTCTTTTAAATACACTTTGCTAATATATTTCTTCCTGAACTCTGTGAGGAAGAATTCCCAGGTGATCCGTTCAGGTTGCACCTCACTGGTTACTGTGTCCCACCACTGATATGCATCATCCTGAAGTAGGGACACAGCACCCACCAGGTTTTGCTCGGGGGTGCAATTTAACTGTTTCAGCACTCTGATGGTTCTATCCAACCAATTTTCTGCAGCCATGGGATCATCTTCCCTCTTCCCAAAGAAGTATACAGCCCCATGCTTTCTCAATTTCTCCAGATGAGATTTCTGTGGTGCTGGTGGAGGTTGTGGCTGTGGTTGTGGTGGTGGAATTGCCCTCATCACAAATAATTCTCAACATTTCATTTATCAACATACATAATGCAGAAAAATCTCAATAATATGAAAATTCATATATTTACATTAATACATAATTACAGGAGTTTATAATTACAATCCAAACTAATACAAAATGCAAAATACAAAAGGGCCACCTATAGTCCTAATGTCCTACCATATGCAGTGCAGATGTGAGGTGACTCTGGACTCCTGATACAGCTCTGCAGACTCACCCCGTTTGATATCTGCTGGGCTCCCCAGCTAGGTCTCCAGTACCTGCGCGTGGCAAAAGCGACGCGCTAAGCAATTCTGCTTAGTGGTGACAATATAAAATAAAATAAAATAAAATAAAATAAAATAAAATAATTATGCAGAGTGTATGATTTCATTTTTGGGTAGACTTAATTTCTGGTATTGTTTGTAGTATTATTCACTTAAAATTTGATACGGTTTATTATCATTGCCCAAGTAACCCATACTAGTTGACTGGACTAGATAAACGGGTAAACCGGCACTGGGTACTAAGTACCTCGGACTATCACACCATCGGCCACATTGTGTCTCCCGGTGTGCAACAGAACAGCTAATAAGCTGTAATAATTATCAGGGTCAAAACCCAAGCATATCAACTCAAATAACATAGCCAAAGGCTATTATTTCACAGAATGGCATAGGAAAGCCATGAAACACAGAATGGCATGAAGCCATATGCAGTACTGCTAACAGAACTCTATTGGCGTGCCAAGCTATCCAAACCAATCTTGTTAGGTATACTAGGGCATTTTACACTTTTAAGTTTTACAATTTTTGAATTTCAAGTTTTGGTGTTACTATTCACTTCATTAGTCAACCAAAATGTTGACTTTTGCATAGACAATAGGTACATTAGTTTTAATACTCCCAACATACCACATTTGCATTCAAATTTTGTTGGTATTGGTTACCAATACCATTTCTAAGCTTAATGTTAAGTAAGCAGAAATTTCAGTTTTCTTGCTTCATTTTTACTGTTTTATTAGTCATTTTTGCAGTGGGAATTTGGAAAAATGATAAACATGAAAGTTATTTCTTATTTTGTCTAGTTGAATTTCTTTTTTTGAATCACTCCATTTGGAGTTTTGTAGCTCAAGTTATGGTCCAAAAACCACAAATGGCCGGATTGAAATTTTTCTGGGCTGACCATATCTACAGTGCAGTGAACAGTGACTACAACTCACTTGTTGGATAGGTTCTGGTCATAATTTGGGGTATGTTTCTTCATGAAAGTTGTTTTTCTATATCTTAGCTTATTGCTGGTAAAATTTCAGGTCAATTGGACCTTTCTACATTGAGTTATAGCCAAATGAACAATCACTGTTCATTTGGTCATTCTGCAGAATCATAATGCAGGTCACCGACTGCAACTCACTTGTTGGATAGGTTCTGGTCATAATTTGGGGACCATTTCTTCATGAAAGTTGTTGTTCTATATCTCATCTTATTTCTGGTAAACTTTTAGGTCAATTGGACCTTTCTACATTGAGTTATGGCCACTGTTCATTTGGTCATTCTGCAGAAACAGCCTGCAGGTCACCCGAATTTGAGCAAGCTTTTGGTCCACTTGGTTTGGTTTTATGGGCATAGTTTCTTCACCAAAGTTGTGCCAATATGTGTCTAGTTTCATGTCCAATTGGCCTTGCACCAATTGAACCTCTACAATTCAAGTTATGGCTACCCAAACCTGCTGGATTCAAGTCCAATTCTGCAGGTCACTCCATTCTGCAGGTCCCTTTCATGGCAGCCACACCAAACCCAATCCCATCACTCAACACACTTCATTTTTAATTTAAACAGAACTAAATGGTCACTAATTGACCATTAAAACTCACTTTCATCATTATATGCTCAAAGTCCCATTTTTCCACCCCAAACCCTAACCCTAACATCTCAAACATTACCCCACATGCATTTTCATTTCATTTCATCAATCCACTTAGAAAATACATGTTGTGGGCAGCCATGATGGTCTTTTAATTTCATTAAGCTCACCACAAACAAACCCTAACCATGGCTGCCAAAAATCTAGGGTTTCCATCCAAATGTTATTCAACAATTTTTCTTTGCCATTTACACATATTCAAAGTTCTTAACATGAATTTAAAGAAAAATTCATGGTTAGGTCACTAACCTTTGTTAGAGAGTTTCCCTAGCTTAGAAAACTTCTTGATTTTCCTTTCTTTTTGCTGCCCAAAGTTTCCTCAAGGTGCTAGGTTAATTTTTTGTGAAGAAGGCTAGGGTTTTGGAGTGAGATTTGGTGAGGTTGGGAGCTTGGGTGAGCTTTAATGGAGTTTTTCCTTCCTCTCTCTCTCTCTCCACGTTTTTGGCTGCCCCAAAGGTTGAAGAAGTCTGATTTTTTTGTTCCTTTTCCAGCCCATTTGTCTCTTTTAAGTGAGCTTATGCCATGTGTCAACATTGGGTTGGTTGGGAGAATTTTAAATGACCTCATGGTGATGTCATAAATCTATTTTCTTTCTTTTTTACTCCATTTCTTGTCTATTTAATTGCAATTAAATTTTTAAAAACATTTAATCATATTTTATGTTATATAAATTATTTATTTAACTGAACAAGTTGGCCAAAAAAATCATCTCTGAAGACGAAATGACCAAAATGTCCTCCGTTTGGCTTAACGGGCCAAAATTGTCTTTACCGATTGAAAATTTTTTCTAAGTATTTTCTTAGCATTCTAATACCATAAGAACCTCAATAACCCTTCTCTGGAGTCTCAAAAATTATTTTATAATTTTTTTCCCTAGGTCTAGGGCTCCTGGTTGCGAGAACCGCAACTTCTCACTAGGTTACCCATCGCTAGGGCACCGGCTCATTTAACTTGGTTGTATTTTATTTCTAAAATTTTTCCTAAATTTTTCTTATTAATATTTGAGTTAATTATGATTCCTCACTTTAGTTTAAATTTTTTTTTTTTCCGAACGTTCTAGCTATCCGGACTAACACTGGTCACCGGAACAGTAGACTGTACGGACTAGCTAAAATGAGGATGTTACAGTCATCCACATATAAGACAAGGAAAGTGACAGCACTATCACTAACCTTCTTATATATACATGGCTCACCCTCATTTTTTATAAAACTAGATGACTTAACGGCTTTATCAAAACGGATGTTCCAACTCCTCAAAGCTTGTTTTAACCCATAAATGGATCCCTTTAGCTTGCGCACTTTGGAATCATCTTGGGATTCAAAACCCCTAGGTTGTTCCATGAAAATGTTTTCTTCAATATATCCACTGAGAAAAGCTGTTTTGACATCAATCTACCAAAACTCATAATCATAGTATGCAGTTATTGCTAATAGAATCCTAATTGATTTAAGCATGGCAACAGGCGAGAAAGTCTCCTCACAGTCGATTCCTTGCCTTTGGCGAAACCTTTTCGCTACTAACGTTGCTTTATAGGTCTCTTGTGACACCCCTTACCCATCTACAGTGTAGCCGAGCAAGATATACCACAAAGTGTACCGAAACACCCTATTTTAATTCAATCATTTCTATTCTTCCTAATTTATTTTTTTTTCATAGTTATGGAGTACAATTTGCGAAATATAATTTATTTCAGTCATTTATTGAAATCATAAATTTATTTGAGGTTCCGCAAATTTTATAGAAAATCCGACAAAGTACCGGCTAAAAATGGAGAAAATAGTTCTTCGGAACCTGTGAAAAACACTTCCAATATTTTCAATCAATCCCAAACTCCATTTCATCAACAAAATCTCAATGTTTTTCATCAACAATTCTATTTCTCATTCATTCATTTCTCATGATATTCATATACAAGTCATAAATAAATTTCAATTTTTCCATTCATAAACACAATTTTCACTATTTACATCAATACCAAAATATATTACATAAGTCTTAATTACACATAAGAAAATAAAAGTTAATTACAAAATACCCAAAATGAAACCTAGTGTCCTACCAATGCACTGATGAAGATGAGGTGACACGGACACTATGCAGAGCTGCAGAAGGTCTCACCCAGTCTGTGGTCTACTGGGCTCTCTATCGGTCTCTCCAGAACTTACGCATGGCAAAAAGTAACGCGCTAAGCAATAATACTCAGTGGTGCCAATAATAGAATAAAAAGAAAAAACAAAAAATAAATATGCAATGAATGTATTGTTGTCTTATGCAGATAAATTTTCAATAATTTTTTGTAGTCTTATTGATTTTGTACTTGTTATGTTCATTATTTCATTAAATTTATCCACTTTCATTTTTTGATTACCCAAGTAACCTATACTAGATGACTAGACTGGATAATGGGTAAACTGGCACTGGGTATCAAGTACCTCGGACCATCACACCATCGGTCACATATGTATCTCCCGGTGTGCAACAGAACAACTAATAAGCTATAATAAATATTAGGCACAAGGCTAAGTATCATCACAATGTCAGAATGGTTAAAAGCCATAAAATCACAGAATGGCATAATGCCATGTGCAGTATTGCTAACTAAACCCTATTGACATGCCAACCTATCCAAACCAGTCTTGCTAGGTGTACTACGGCATGTTACACTTTTAAATTGTACAATTCTTGAAATTTAAGTTTAGGTGTTACTATTCATTTCATTAGTCAACTAAAATGTTGACTTTTGCATAGGCAATAGGTACATTGGTTCTAATACTCCCAACATACCATATTTTGCATTCTAAAGTTGTTGGTATTGGTTGCCAAAACCATTTCTAAGCTTAGTACTAGTTGTTCAAAATTTTCAGATTTCAAGCCTTGTGTTTATTATTCCATTGGTCAATTTTACAGTAGGAATTTGGCAAAGTTGTCAACATGAAAGTTGTTCCTTATTGTGTCTAGTTATATTTCCTTTTTTGAATCACTCCATTTAGAGTTTTTTAACTCAAGTTATGGCTTCAAAACCATAACTAGTTGGATTAGACAGAATCCAAAATTTTGGGAAAAACTAGTTCTGCCAGATTTGCTAACCTAAGTTTTATTAGTAATTTGAGTAGGTTATGGTTAGAATTTGGATTTATGTTCTTCATGAAAGTTGTAGATCTATTTCTCAGCTTTCTTCTAGTAAAATTTCAAGTCAATTGGACCTTTCTACACTGAGGTATGACCAAATGAATAAATAATGTTCATTTGGTCATTTTGCCCAGGAAAAATGTAAGTCACTCAGATTAGGGCAATTTTTAGGTCAACTTGATTTAGTTTTCTGGGCAGGATTTCGTCACCAAAGTTGTGCCATTATATGTCTAGTTTCATGTCCAATTGTCCTTGCACCAATTGAATCTCTACAACTCCATTTATAACTACCCAAACCTGCTGGACTAATGCTCAGTCCTGCAGGTCAGCCAAGGCAGCTCATCCACACTCAAATGCCAAGCCTCAACTCACTTCATTTCCCCATCATACACATTCAAATGGTCACTAATTGACCATTACAAAGTTAATAAACCATCACATAAGCAAACCCTAATGTTGTTAAGTGTCCATATTTTTTCCATATTCATACATGCCAAATCTTTGCATTTCACCTACACAACTAAGTTCAATCATTCATTTGGCACCAAGGGCTACTCATCAACACTTTGCTATCAAGCAAAATCATCAACCCTAACTAACCCTAGCTGCCTAAAGTTGTAGGGTGCACACACACACTTGTTTGTTTCATTTTCTTACATTTCCGACACATATCATGCCATTAATCATGAATTGAACTAACAATAGCAAAAGTTTGGTCACTTACAACTTGGAGCAGAATTTTCTCCCTTCACAAACTTCAGTTTCTTGGCTTTTCTTGGCAGCCAATCACCTTGCCAAGTTGTATAGACAAATTTTGTTGAAGTGGACTTAGGGTTTCAAGTGAGATTTGGTGGGTTATAAAGCTTGTGTAAGCTTTAATGGTGGTAAGGGCTAGGAGAGGTGTTTCAGCTGGTAATGGGGAAGGAGAAGAACTGATTTTTTTCTTTCTTTTTTCTACTCATTAAGTCATTTTAAGTAAGTTAGTGCCATGTATCAAAGTTTGGTTGGGTCGGAGGATTTTAATAACATCATAATGATGTCATAATCCCAATTTCTTTCATTTTTTTCCTTTTCTTGTCTACTTAATTTCAATTTAATTTTTAGCAATATTTATTCATATTTTATTTCATAATAATTATTTACTTAACTATACAAATTAGCAAAAAATCACCTCTGAAGGCGAAATGACCAAAATGCCCTCTGTTTGGCTTAAGAGACCAAAATTGTCTGTACCAATTGAAAAATTTTTCTAAGCATTATCTTGGCATTCTAATGCCATAGGAACCTCAATAACCCTTCTCTAGAGTCTCAAAAATTATTTTATGAATTTTCCCCCTGGTCTAGGGCTCCTAGTTGCGAGAACCGCAACTTCCCTTTGGGTTACCCATCGCTAGGGCACCGGCTCATTTAACCTGGATGTATTTTATTTCTAAAATTTTTTCTAAATTTTTCTTATTAATATTTGAGTTAATTATGATTTCTCACTTTAGTTTAAATATTTTTCCAGACGTTCTAGCTATCTGGACTGACACTAGTCACTGGAACAGTAGAATGTACGGAGTTGCTACAGGGAGGGTGTTGCAACTCTTCCCCTCTAATTTAAATTTCATCCTCGAAATTTACCTGATGCAAACAGTTGAAGGAACTGTTGCCTCATCGTCTCTTCACTTTCTCTAGTGGCCTCCTTGGTGTTGTGGTGCCTCCAAAGCACTTTCACCAGTGGAATCTACTTATTCCTCAACTCTTTCACTTCCCGAGCCAGGATCCGTATGGGTTCTTCTTCATATGTCAGATCCAATTGTACTTCAATTTCTTCCATGGAAATAATATGTGAAGGATCTGAGCGGTATCTTCTTAGCATAGACACATGGAAAGCATTGTGAATCTTGTCCAACTCTGGTGGTAAAGCTAGCCTGTAGGGCACTGGACCCACACGTTTAATTACTTCATATGGGCCAATGAACAAGGGCTTAACTTACCTTTTCTTCCAAACCTCAGTACCTTCTTCCACGGTGACACCTTGAGACACACTTTGTCGCCAATCGTATATTCTATTTCTTTTCTCTTCAGGTCGGCATAAGATTTTTGTCTATCTGAGGCAACCTTCAGATTAGCTTTGATTAGCTTTACCTTCTCCTCAGTCTGTTTCACCAGGTCTGGCCCTATCAGTTTATCTTCACCTAATTCAATCCAACACACTAGAGTTCTACATTTCCTCCCATACAGTGCTTCATATGAGGCCATTTGGATGCTAGCTTGGTAGCTATTGTTGTATGCAAATTCTGCCAGTGGGAGGTATCCATCCCAACTTCCCTCAAACTCAATGACACAACTTCTCAGCATATCCTCAAGGACCTGACATATATTTCATGTTATTATTATCATTTCAGTTTAATATTTGTATTAGTTCAATTGGTTTCAATTGTTTACTTGGATTACTCTTTCGGATTGCCCATCCATCTGAGGATGGAAAGCTGTGCTGAAGTGGAGTTGTGTACCCAAGGATTCATGCAATTTCTTCCAAAATCTCGATGTAAACCTTGGGTCTCGATCAAATATGATGGAAAGTGGAATTCCATGCAGTCTAACTATCTCACTGATATACAATTCTGCTAACTTCTCCAGCGAGTAGTCAGTCCTAACTAGCAGAAAGTGTGCTAACTTCATCAATCTATCTACTATCACCCATACTGCATCATGCTTCTTCTAGGTGAGAGGTAGACCACTTACAAAATCCATGATGACCAGGATGTCTTAGTCACTCTCCCCTACTAGTATCCCCCTTTCTACGGGTAAGTTGATGCAGATGTATGAATGAGTGGATCCTGGATCCACCAATGCATGCACAGATGTATTGTAGAGGGAGAACGTACCCCTAATGACGTCCGGGGCATCTTGCTTCTCCTAAGCTCTTATGGCATAGGCTCTGGCAGGTGCTCTGCCGTCAGGCTTCTCTGCTGGCTCAGATGTAGGCCTCTATGGTAGTCCCATTGCCTCAAATTTTCTAGATTTCCTACCCCTTTGTGGTGCAGGAGCAGGTCTGTCTACTTGTGTTGGAGCAGCTGTAGCAGTTCTGCATGGACAGTTCCTTAACTGATGTTCTGTTGACCCACACCTTAAGCAGGCACCTGTCACTCTCCAACACTCCCCCTTTTGCCACTTCAGGCAATGTGGACATGTAGAAGATGCTGGGGCTGGTCTCCTGAACCCTGTCCCTAGAGAGCTGCCCACTGATGGTGTGGACTGACCTCTCCTAGGGGTGAACTATGGCCTGGGCCCCTGGGACTAACCCTGACCTTGTGGTTGACCTGAACTCTGTGCAGGTGGACCTTTGAACTTCTTTCCTGGTGCAAGAGATGAGCTAGACTGACCCGAACCCCTCTTCTGCTATCTCTCCCTTTTGGTCTGCTCACTTATTCTTACTTTTTCAACTTTTATAGCAGCTTCCACTAACTTGGTGAAGTCTGTGATTCCTAAGACAGTGATAATGATCTTTATATTATCATTTAATCCCTCTTCAAATCTTTTACACCTCTCAGCTTCATTAGAGACTATCTCCCTTCCATAATGACTCAATCTGACAAATTCCTTTTCATACTCCGCCACTGTCAGCTGTCTCTACCTCAGGTTAATGAATTCTCTTCTTCTCTCTTCTAGGTATACACTACTCATATACATCTTCTTAAATTCTGAGAGGAAGAAATCCCAAGTTATTATTTCTGGATGCACTTCACTAGACACTGTATCCCTCCATTGGTAGTCATCATATTGTAACAGATATACAACAGCTTCTAGATTTTGCTCTGGAGTGCAGTGGAGTTGTTTTAAAACTCTGCCTGTTCTATTCAACCATTTTTCGGCTACAACAGAATCATCTTCTCTCTTGCTAAAGAAATCCACTGCTTCAAATTTTCTCAGTCTTTCTAGATGTGATTTCTGCTATGGAAGTGGTGGTGGTGGTGGCATTACCCTAGCCATTTGTTTGAAAAACTCGGCCATTTGTTGGAATATGGCCTGTAGAGATTGAGAAAGCTCTGCTGGAACTGGTGGAGCAGGTTCTCCCCTACCCCCAGTCTCAGCTGCTACAGTAGAGCATGACTCTCCACTTCCTCCTCAACTGCCCTCTGTGACGTGGGGTCCATATCCTAATCAAAATAACAAAGACAAACAGATCTGCATTAGTGTCACCTCGACTCTTACAAATGCAATGCATGGTATGGACTCGATCTAGACCCAGAAACGCTTAAACCGTGCTCTGATACCACTAAATGTGATATCCCTTATCCGTCTACAGTGTAGCCGAGCAAGATATGCCACACAGTGTATCGGAACACCCTATTTTAATTCAATCATTTCTATTCTTCCTAATTTATTTTTTTTTCATAGTTATAGAGTACAATTTGCGAAATATAATTTATTTCAGTCATTTATTGAAATCATAAATTTATTTGAGGTTTTGCAAATTTTATGGAAAATCTGTCAGAGTACTGGCTAAAAATGGAAAAAACAGTTCTTCGGAACCTGTGAAAAATACTTCCAATATTTTCAATCAATCCCAAACTCCATTTTATCAACAAAATCTCAATATTTTCCATCAATAATTCCATTTCTCATGATATTCATATACAAGTCATAAATAAATACTCAATTTTTCCATTCATAAACACAATTTTCACTATTTACATCAATACCAAAATACATTACATAAGTCTTAATTACACATGAGAAAATAAAAATTAATTACAAAATACCCAAAATGAAACCTAGTGTCCTACCAATGCACTGATAACGGTGAGGTGACATGCACACTATGCAGAGCTGCAGAAGGTCTCACCTAGTCTGTGGTCTACTGGGCTCTCTATTGGTCTCTCCAGAACCTATGCATGGAAAAAAGCAACACGCTAAGCAATAATGCTTAATCGTGCCAATAATAGAATAAAAAGAAATAACAGAAAATAAATATGCAGTGAATGTATTGATGTCTTATGCAGATAAATTTTCGATAATTATTTGTAGTCTTATTGATTTTGTACTTTTTATGTTCATTATTTCATTAAATTTATCCACTTTCATTTTTTGGTTGCCCTAGTAATCTATACTGGATGACTGGACTGGATAAATGGGTAAATTAGCACTGGCTATTAAGTACCTCGTGCCGTCACACCATCAGTCACATATGTATCTCCCGGTGTGCAACAGAACAGCTAATGAGCTATAATAAATATTAGGCACAAGGCCAAGTATCATCACAATGTCAGAATGGCTAAAAGCCATAAAATCACAGAATGGCATAATGCCATGTGCAGTACTGCTAACTGAACCCTATTGACATGCCAACCTATCCAAACCAATCTTGCTAGGTGTACTAGGGCATGTTACACTTTTAAATTATACAATTCTTGAAATTTAAGTTTAGGTGTTACTATTCATTTCATTAGTCAACTAAAATGTTGACTTTTGCATAGACAATAGGTACATTAGTTCTAATACTCCCAACATACCACATTTTGCATTCTAAAGTTGTTGGTATTGATTGCCAAAATCATTTCTAAGCTTAGTGCTAGTTGTTCAAAATTTTTAGATTTCAAGCTATGTGTTTACTGTTCCATTGGTCATTTTTACAGTAGGAATTTGGCAAAGTTGTCAACATGAAAGTTGTTCCTTATTGTGTCTAGTTACATTTCCTTTTTTTAATTACTCCATTTGGAGTTTTGTAACACCCCTATTGGTATAGCCTGGTATATTTCACTGTTCCGGTGACCGGAGTCGGTCTGGAAATTAAGGGGATTAGAACCACACTTAAGTCAATTAGAGAAGCCATAAATACAAATAATTAGTGATGTTCAATTAGTTAAGTATACATAAGAAAAACAGAACATAAGAGGTTAAACGAGCCGAGAGTCACAGCGATGGGTGACCTTCTCTGGAACGACTGCGAAGTCATTTTAAACTCAAATTTCGAACCGTAAAATGTGACGTTGCGGTCCTTAGGACCCTTACAAACACAGTGGAAAAGAGAAAATCATGAAAAAGGATTGTTAAGTCAGTCAAATAATTAGGTCAGGGAGCCGGAAGAAATATTGAATTATTTGCAAACCGGGATGAACCGGCGAGGGGCAATTTGGTCAATTGACCCCAAGAGCTGACTCCTAACCTAACTGTCAAATAAAATCGGAGAAAAGTAAATTTCAGAGTCGGGAATTAAATTAAAGAACTAATAGAAATAAATAAATAAAAAAAAGAAAAAGAAAAAGTGTAGGGAGATGACATCATGCATGACATCATGCATGATATCATAAAAGTAATAATTAATAAATTAAATTAAATGGGATTTTGGGGTCTTCCATAAGACAAAATAAATAAAAAAAGAAAAAGAAAAAAAATAAATTTCATTATCTTCTTCCCTAGTTGCCGCCTCTCTCTCCCAAGCTCTCCCAAACTTTTCCTCCATGAAAGCTTATTTTTAAGCTTCCTAAATATTAATTCCACCATAAATCCTTTGATTTTCTTGAAGAAAAATTATAAACAAATCTTGAAGGAAGATTAGAAGGAGAAGAATTGAAGAAAATTGAGAAGAAGTGAAGATCAAAGACTTCATTTAAGGTTAGTAATGTAAATTTCAAATTTTTAGTTTAATTAGTGTATGTATGGCATCAAGAACTTGTAAATAAACTTAAAATAAAAAAAAAATATGTGGGGAGGACCAAATTGAAATTTCGGCCAGCTTGAAGGGGAGTATGATTTGCATGGTTTGATGGATTTGAATGAGTATATAAACCCCAATTAGCTTAGTGATTATAGTTAAAAGCATTAAATGTGGTTAAATACAACAATTTAGTAAGTTAGGGTTTTGGGACTTAGGGTTTATGAACCAAAAATGTGAGAAATGAGTAAATGGTGTCTTTGACCTATTTTGAAGTGAAAAATGGTCATTTGTGACCAAATGAGTTGTGTTGGAATGGTTGGAATTAAAGCTAAATTCGGAGGGAGTGTGGTCATGCTGCTGGCAGCATGACCAAGTCAGCTTTGAAGGACCAAAAATGAAATTTTACAAGTCCAATTGATATGGGACCAATTGGGGATGAAAATAGACATAAAATGACACAATTTTTATTTAGGAACCATGCCCAAAAAGTGACCAAAACCTAGTGAACAAATTGATCAAAGTTGGAAAAGTGCAGGCTGCCCTGTACAAACTGACCAAATGAACAGTATTTGTTCATTTGGTCATAACTCGAGCTAGGCAGATCCAAATGACCTGAAATTTTACCAGTGGTTAGGTGAGATATAGACCTAAAACTTTCATGAAGAACATAAATCCAAATTCTTCCAGCAACCAAGTCATTTGGCCACCCCAAGTTGATGACCCAAAACTGCCAGCACCAAAATTGCCCAGAAAATCTGGGTTGTTTCCAATATGGCAGCCATGGTTCAAATGGCCATAACTTGAGCTACAAAACTCCAATTGGGGTGATTCAAAAATGAGAATAAAATTAAGACAATAAGGAACATTTTCTATGAGGGAAGTTTTGCCAAATTCCAACAGTAAAATTACCAATGGAACAGTGCAACTAGGGACACCAAAACTGAAAATTTGACAATTTTGCCTAAAGGACTTAAGCTTTGAGAAAATGACCAAAACCAACAAATTTAATGACCAAAATGTGGTATGTGGGTGAGGTTGGAGTTCCCATACCTATTAAGCCTTAGAAAGTCAATAATTTGACTTGAATAGTATAGTGAATAGTAACCCGAAACACAAAAACTTCGAGAACGTCGAATTTAACACGTTAGAACTAGGTAAAAGTGAAGTTAAATTTATTTTTGGATTTATGCTAAGTTATGGTACTGAAACACTATGAAACTGTGTGTTTCAGCTGAAAAAAACTTGGAAACTCAGAGAGACAGAGTCAAGGCCTAGAGGCGACTCACGTCAGGTCTGTGCACAATAATTCTTGTTTAAAAATTTTATTCTCAAAAATTTGACTTCTGTGATTAATTATGTATTGTGTTGCCATTTTATGATCGCAAATATGACTTTGAAAATGGATCAGATTCCTCACAAATTATTTGATTAAATTGTTTTGAATTGATTTTTGATTCACACTTAGCCTGACAGTGCCTTATTATTCCTCCTCCAGTTATGGGGTTGAGATCGATTATTTTCCTCCCTCTCTGGCTTACCAGTTGAGGTCGAGATCGGATGAGTACTCATTAGCTAGCTAGCCACCTCCCTCATTGATTTCGATTAATGGGGTTGTAGATTGCTTTGTCGTGGTATACAACACGGCATTGATCGGAAATTTTGTGTCATGGCATAAGTTGTGTATGATTTTGGCAACACTGTGTTTATTAAATTATTTAACTAAATTGTGTTATTCTGAGTTTTGATAATTATGAAATGTGATTGAGAAATATTTAAATTGTGTTTTGGTAATGAATGATTTATGTATCATATTTTAAATTTTTATTGTGCACCACTGAGTATTTTTATACTCAGCGATAGCTTATTTTGCTGTCGCAGATAAAAGTAAGGAGAAAGCAGCAGAGTGAGTTGCTATTGAATTGAGGACTACACCGGTCTTTTTGTACGAATATTATTTTATACCCTCATAGTTAATTTTGATGTAAATATCGAAATGTTGTATGTATCAATGTAAAGTTGAGCAGTTGTAAAATAGATTGTAATAATATTATTTTTGGATTTCCTTCTGTAAATTAATATTTATACTTGTGAATTTCATATTTTATGCCTTGTGAATGAAGTTATTAAATATTTTGAGATGATAAATTTTGATTTGGATTGTGGAATTATTTTGAAGTGAATTGAATTGAATTGATTTGAGATTTATTGGAGGTTGGGAGTTGAGAAAATTATTGGAAGTATTTTTTTTTTCGATATTTGAAGAACTGTTTTCTCCAAATACAAACGGAACTCTGTCAAAAATTTTATAAAATTTGCGGCAAAATTAAAATGGACAAAAATTTTTACTAGTATTTAAACTTTGAATAAATGGTTTTTAATTCCTCCCAAAATGCTCACCACTTCCAGAATGTAAGAAAATTATTTTAAAATCCCTTGTAGTGTACTTAATGAATTATCGGTAGGTGAAGTTCGGTAATTCATTAGGTATTCTACGGGATCATGTCATGCCTTACAGAGGGGTGAGGTGTGACAAGTTTTGTACCTCAAGTTATGGCCTAAACACGATAATTGGCCGAATTGGACAGAATCCAAAATTCTGGGCAAAACTAGTTCTGCCAGATTTGATAACCTAAGTTTGGTTGGCAATTTGACTAGGTTTGTGTTCCTCATGAAAGTTGTAGGCCTATGTCTCAGCTTTCTGATAGTAAAATTTCAGGTCAATTGGATCTTTCTACACTGAGTTATGACCAAATGAATAAACACTGTTCATTTGGTCATTTTGCCCAGGCAAAATGCAAGTCACCCGGATTAGGGTAATTTTTAGGTCAACTTGGTTTGATTTTCTGGGCAGAATTTCTTCATCAAAGTTGTGCCATTATATGTCTAGTTTCATGTCCAATTGGCTTTGCACCAATTGAACCTCTACAACTCCATTTATAACTGCCCAAACCTACTGGACTCATGCTCAGTCCTGCAGGTCAGCCAAAGCAGCTCATCCACACTCAAATGCTAAGCCTCAACTCACTTCATTTCCTCATCATACACATTCAAATGGTCACTAATTGACCATTACAAGGTTAATAAATCATCACATAAGCAAACCCTAATGTTGTTAAGTGTCCATATTTTTTCCATATTCATACATGCCAAATCTTTGTATTTCATCTACACAACTAAGTTCAATCATTCATTTAGCACCAAGGGCTACTCATCAACACTTTGCTATCAAGCAAAATCACCAACCCTAACTAACCCTAGCTACCTAAAGTTGTAGGGTGCACACACACACTTGTTTGTTTCATTTTCTTATATTTCCTACACATATCATGCCATTAATCATGAATTGAACTAACAATAGCAAAAGTTTGGTCACTTACAACTTGGAGCAGAATTTTCTCCCTTCACAAACTTCAGTTTCTTGGCTTTTCATGGCAGCCAATCACCTTGCCAAGTTGTATAAACAAATTTTATTGAAGTGGACTTAGGGTTTCAAGTGAGATTTGGTGGGTTATAAAGCTTATGTAAGCTTTAATGGTGGTAAGGGCTAGGAGAGGTGTTTCGGCTAGTAATGGGGAAGGAGAAGAACTGATTTTTTATTTCTTTTTTTTTTTTTGCCCATTAAGTCATTTTAAATAAGTTAGTGCCATATGTCAAAGTTTGATTTGTCACACCATACCCCTCTGTAAGGCATAACATGATCCCGTAGAATACCTAATGAACTACCGAACTTCACCTATCGATAACTTATTAAGTACCCTACAAAGGATTTTAAAACAATTTTCTTACTTTTTGGAAGTGGTGAGCATTTTCTAATAGGTATTAAACATTTAATTAAAGTTTATTAACTAGTTAAAATTTTTGTCTCTTTTTATTTTTTAGCAAATTTTAGAAAAATTTCAGCAGAGTGCCGTCTGTATTTTGATAAAACAGTTCTTTAAATACCTATAAAAAGCACTTCTAATGATTTATCTCATCAACTTCATCAAATCAACATCCATCACAACCAATTTCAACATCATTTCTCAAATTCCAAAAATTCAAATCAGTAATTTTCAATTCAAATAACATCCAAAATAATACTAAGTAATTTCATTCAAATTAAAACAAAATACATTCATTCATATTTTATTACAGTTAAAACAAATTACATTCATCCAAAATTTACATAAGAAAAATCCAACTAATATTATTACAAACTTTATACAACTGCTCATGACCAGTTCTACATGTACATACATCAAAATAATTATTACAATCAGGATATAAAATATACCCGATAGAACTTCAGGGAAGGTGGTTCCACAATCCTTAGTAGCTCACTCTGTTGCTCCTCTAGTCTCAATATCTGCGACAGCAATAACAGCCATCGCTGAGTACTATGACTCAGTGGTGCACAACATACTAAAATAACATTTATGCAGAATTTAAATCATATTTATTCAAAAACTGAACTGAATATGAGAAATAAATATAAACATGATTTATAAGCTTTTAATCCAAGAAATTTCATTTCGAAAGTCTCAAAACAAATTTCAAAAAAAACACACAGTTATATCATGCCATTCGAAACAATAATCATCTCAATAGCCAGAGGCTTATGAGAAGTCACATCACAAGGCTAGCTAGCTCAAATATATGGATATCTATTCAATTTCTTCTTCTACTAGCACACACCTTAATACTTTAGCCAGAGAAGGAATCAAAATTTGAAATTGATTTCCCCCACTAGTTATGCTAGCGAGGCATTCAAATATATGGTCATGACACTGTGCTTTTAAAATTGTCTTAGTAATTTACTAAACATTTATTACCATTTCCAACACAAATAAGCAAACTTTCAATAATTTGAGTCAAAAGCATAATAAACATTTCAGTACAATTGAGTCACAATTTAATATCTCAATTCATTCAAAACAATGTGTAGAAGAAAATTTACAGAAATTCTATGTTCTGCACAAACCTTGTGTGAGTCGCCTCTTGACCTTGACTTGATGCCTCGGGTTCTTTCTCGTATTCTTTTCAACTGAAACACACAGTTTCACAGTTTTTCAGTATCATAATTTATCATAACTCTAAAAATAAATTCAAATCTACTTATACCTAGCTTTAATATGCTAAACTTGACGTTCTTTAAAATTTGTATTTCGAGGTTACTATTCACGACACTATTCAAGTCAATTTGTTGACTTTCTAATGCTTAATAGGTATGGGAATTCTAATTTCACCCACATACCACATTTTGGTTACCTAATTTGTTGGTTTTGGTTGTTTTCTCAAAACTTGAGTCTTTTAGGCAAAATTTGAAATTTTCAGTTTTGGTGTCCTATTTTGCACTGTTCCATTGGTCATGTTGTTGTTAGAATTTGGCTAAGTTTTCTTCATAGAAATTGTTCCTTATTGTCTTAACTTTATTTCCCTTTTTGAATCACTCCAATTGGAGTTTTGTAGCTCAAGTTAAAGCCATTTGAATATGGCTGCCCGGATTGGTCTAACCTAGATTTTCTGGGCACCAACTTGGTTCTGGCAGTTTTAGGTCACTAACTTTGGGTGGCTAAATGACTTGGTTAAGGGCATAATTTAGACTTTTGTTCTTCATAGAAGTTTTAGGGTTATGTCTCAAATTTCTACTAGTAAAATTTCAAGCCATTTGGACCTACCTAGCCCAAGTTATGGCCAAATGAACAAACACTGTTCATTTGGTCATTTTTGTACAGGGCAGTGTGCTCAATTCCGAGTTTGGCCAATTTGTTTACCATGTTATGGTCACTTTCTAGGCATGATTCCTGAATGAAAAATGTGTCATTTTGTGTCTAGTTTCCTTCTCAATTGGCCTCACACTAATTGGGTTGGTAAATTTTTAGTTTTGGTCCCTGAAAGAGACCTTGGTCATGCTGCCTGCAGAATGACCATAAGCAATCCGAATTCAAACTTAATTCCAACACTTCCTACACACCACAATTGGTCATACATGACCATTTCTCATCTCCAACAAGGTCACACACATCATTTAACTAATTCTCACATTTTTATCTCCCAAACCCTAGGTGCCAAAATCCTAATTTTCATGTTTAGCTCATTTTATGAAATCTAAATGCATAATTAGTACTTATACACTCATTTACACTTAACTATTTCATTATTTGCTTCAAAATCACTCAACCCTAGCTCACTTCCTCTAGGCCGAAATTCATGTAAGTAGTCCACATACTTGATTTAATTCACTTATTTGTTAATTCTAAGTGTAACTTAGCTACTTAAACATAAATTCAAAGAGAGAATAAAGAAAGAACGCTAACCTTAATTCTTTGATTTACAATCCACAAATTCCTTCACTTTCTTCACTTTTCTTTCCTTAATTCTCCTTCTCAAGTTGCAAGAGCAAGGTGTAATCTATAATTTTTGGGGGATTTATGGGCAAATTTGGGGTTTAAAAGCTTACACACAAGCTTTAATAGAGGATGAAGTGAGGGAGCTTTGGGAGAGAGAGAGACCGGCTCACTCTTAGAGAAGACAACATAAATTTTTTTTTTCTTTTTTTTTCTTTTAAGTATTTTTAAATCATTATCCTAAAATTTCAAATTTTTTTAATTATTAGGTTTATTGCATCATGCATGATGTCATGCATGATGTAATAAACTTTATCAACTTTTTCTTTTTTCTTTTTTTTTATTTTTCTTTAGTTCTTTAATTTAATTCTTGATCCCAAAATTTTTTTTTCTCCGATTTTTTTTTACAGTTAGGTTAGGAGTCAACTCTAGGGGTGAATTGACCAAATTGCCCCTCGCTGGTTCGATCCGGTTTGCTAGTTAATTAATAGTTCTTCTGGATCTCTGACCTAATTATTTGACCGGCTTAACAATTTCTTTTTGTGATTTTCTCTTTTCCACTGTGTTCGCAATAGTCCTAAGGACCGCGGCATCACATTTTACGGTTCGAAATTTGAGTTTAAATCGACCTCGTAGTCCTTCCCGAGAAGGTCACCCGTCGCTATTTCTTGTGTTTCATTTTTCTTATTTATACTTAACTATTTAGCAATTACTAATTATTTGTTTTCAAGACTTATCTAGTTCTCTTAGATGTGGTTCTAATCCTCTTAATTATCTAGACCAACACCGGTCATCGGAATAGTGAAATATACCAGGCTATGCAAATAAGGGTGTTACAATTCTACCCCCCTTAAATAAATTTCATCTCGAAATTTTACCTGGTATCAGTCTCTAAACAGCTATGGGTGCTATCTCCTCATGTCCTCCTCTTGCTCCAAAGTAGCCTCCTAGCTTGAATGATGGTTTCGTAGCATTTTCACTAACGGTATCTGCTTGTTCCGTAGCTGCTTCACCTCATAAGCCAGAATCTCTATGGGTTTTTGCTCATATGTGAGGTATGGATTCACTTTAATTTCTTCTACTAGTAGTACATGAGATGGGTTTGATCGATACCTCCTCAACATAGACACATGAAAGACGTTATGTATCTTCTCCAACTCTAGAGGTAGTGCCAAATGATATGCCAAAGGATTCACTCTCTCCAAAACCTCATATGGCCCAATGAAACGAGGACTCAGTTTCCCCTTTCTGCCTTCCAAGGGGAAACCTTGAGGAATACTTTCTCACCTACTACATACTCAATATCCCTTCTCTTTAAATCAATATAGGACTTCTGACGGTCTGATGCAGCTTTGAGTTGATCTCTGATCACCCTGATCTTCTCCTTAGTCTGCTGAACAATTTCGGGCTCAATCATCTTCCTTTCACCTACTTCATCCCAGCACAGGGGAGTTCTGCACTTTTTGCCATACAAAGCTTCATATGAAGGCATCCCAATGCTTGATTAGTAGCTGTTGTTGTAAGCAAACTCAATCAAAGACAAGTGTGTGTCCCAACTGCCCTCAAACTCAATCACACAAGCTCGTAGAATGTCCTCCAAAATCAGAATTACTCTCTCAAACTGGTCATCTTTCTGTGGGTGGAATGCTATACTAAAGTTCAATCTAGTTCCTAGGGCTCTCTGAAGACTACCCCAGAATCTAAAAGTGAACCTAGGATCTCTGTCAGATATAATGGATACTGGCACTCCATGCAGTCTTACTATCTCATCAATGTACAACTTGGCCAATCTTTCTAAACTATAGTCCATCTGTACTGGTAGAAAATGAGCAGACTTGGTCAATCTGTCAATAATGACCCATACTGCATCATGACTTTTCTGTGTCCTCGAAAGTCCCATCACAAAATCCATCATTATTCTCTCCCATTTCCATTCTGGTACTGGTAGTGGATGTAACAAACCAGCTGGTACTTGATGCTCTGCCTTCACTTGCTGACAAGTTAGGCATTTGGAAACAAATTCTACCACATCTCTTTTTATACCCATCTACCAGTAATGATCCTTTAGCCTTCTATACATTTTTGTGCCACCAGGGTGCATGGCAAAAGGAGACTCCTGTGCTTCTTTTAAAATGATCTGCCTCAAATCAACATTATTAGGAACACACATTCTACCCTGGTGTAGCAATAGACCGTCATCTCTTATCGAGAATTCTAGCTTCTTGCCCTGTTGGACTTTTTCCAACAGCTTCTGATACTTCTGATTATTCTGTGCAGCCATTCTGATCTGATCAATCAACACTGGCTGTACATACCATGCAGCTGCTGTCTGCCCCTCATCATTAATCTCTAAGCTGGCATGTAATGATCTCAACTCATGTACTATAGACAAAGGAGTAACCTATAGACTTGCCATAGTCTTACGACTTAAAGCGTCAGCCACAACATTAGCTTTCCCTGTCTAATAGTCTATCAGACAATCATAGTCTTTTATCAACTCTAACCATCTCCTCTATCTCAAATTCAACTCTTTCCCGGTTCCCAAATACTTCAAACTCTTATGATCTGTGTAGATATAGCACTTCTCCCCATAAAAATAGTGTCTCCCGATCTTAAGAGCAAACACAATAGCTACAAGCTCCAAGTCATGTGTTGGATAATTCCTCTCATGCGGTTTCAGCTAGCGTGATGCATAGGCAATGACATTTCGATCTTGCATCAATACATAGCCTAACCCATTGTGAGAAGCATCACTGTAAACTCTGTATTCTTTACTCGGAGTAGGTAAAGTCAAGACTGGAGCCTCAGTCAAACACCTCTTCAATTCATCCAAACTCTGTTCGCATTTGTCCATCCACTGAAATTTCACATCTTTTCGAAGTAATTTGGTCAATGGAGATGCCAACATGGAGAATCCCTTCACAAAACGATAGTAGTATCCAGTTAAACCCAGAAAACTGTGAATCTCCATGATATTTTTGGGTGGCCTCCAGTTAAGGACAGCTTCTATCTTACTGGGATCTACCTTGATGCCCTCTACTGATACTACGTGTCCCAAGAAGGATATTTCCTTCAGCCAAAATTCACACTTTGATAATTTGGCATATAGCTGTTTCTCCCTCAAAATCTATTGAACAATCCGCAGATGTCTATCATGCTCTTCTGCACTGCTCGAATAGACCAATATATCATCTATAAATACCATAACAAACTAGTCAAGGTATGGTCTAAAGATAGTTTTCATCAGATCCATAAAAGTAGCCGGAGCATTAGTTAACCCGAATGGTATGACCAAGAACTCATAATGGCCATAACGGGTTCTAAAGGTAGTTTTAGGAATACTCTACTCTTGTACTTTCAACTGATAATAACCTGATCTCAGGTCAATTTTGGAGAACACAGCTGCACCCCTCAACTGATCAAACAAATCATCAATGCGCGGCAATGGATATCTATTCTTTATTGTCACCTTATTCAACTGCCGGTAGTCAATACATAAACGGAGAGTGCCATCTTTCTTCTTAACAAACAACACTGACACTCCCCAAGATGACACACTAGGGCGGATAAAGCCCTTTTCAAGCAGCTCTTGCAACTGCACTTTCAACTCTTTTAATTCTGCAGGTGCCATTCTATATAGTGTTATCGAGATTGGATCTACATCAAGTATAACATCAATCTCAAACTACACTTCTCTTTCTGGAAGTAATCCTGGAAATTCATCAAGAAACACATCCAAAAAGTCACACATAGTAGGGATGTCTATTAGTGCTGGACTCCCCACTTGGGTGTCTATCACATGTGCCAAGTATGCTTCACACCCCTTTCTGATCATCCTTCTGGCTAGCGCAGCCAAAATGTTGTTTGATGGTAGTAACTGCCTCTCCCCATGTATTACCACATCACCGTACAAAGAGAGACCACAAGTGACTGTCTTCAGTCTACAGTCAATCATGGCGTGGTGCCTGGCTAACCAATCCATGCTCAAGATAATATCATAATCTCTGAAGGGCATTTCAATCAAATCTAACAGAAAAACATGTCCTTGGATCACCAAAGAACAGTATCTATAGATTCTGTTGACCTGAACCTCTTGCCTAATAGACTAGTTACTAGCACTTCAAAACCCATTTTGACACACGGAACAGCAAGTGAACTGACTATGCTAGCACTAACATACGAGTGGGTTGAACCTGGATCAAACAACACAAATACTTCTTGATCAAAGATAGAAAATGTACCGACTACAACATTGGAAGTCTCAGCCTCTTCTTGCTATCTCATCGTATAAACCCTGGCTGAAGCACTTCTTGGTGCTAACTGACTAACAGTACCCTGACTGCCCGAAGTATTGCCTCTACCTCTGCTAACCGGTTGTGAATCTCTGGTATTTGGACTCTGAATAGATCCTTCTGCAATAGTAGGAGCTGGACCAAATCTAGGGGCATTGGTGCAGTCTTTAGCAAGATGACCCTTGCCTCCATAATTAAAGCAGGCTCCTATTGCCCAATAGCATTCTCCCCCATGAATCTTGCCACAAGTCTCATAAGGACGGGTAGGATATGAACCCCTGGTCGATTGCTGACCAGATCTAGGGGTTCTCTGTCCAGAGAATCTGCCCCTTCCAAACCTTCCACCTTGACCTATGCTAGGTCCCCCAAATTTTTTCTTCTTTCCAGAGGTACCACTAGGACTTTGTTCAACTAACCTTTCCCCCTTATCTTTCTCTGATTTTTCAACTTTCTCTGATTTTTCTTTTGCTGGGGTCACTTCTGATTTAATTCTTTCCAACTCAAGTGCCTGAGAAATGATCTCAGAGAAGTTACTATGTCTGAATCTCACTACTTGCATCCTCAAACTGGGCTTCAAAACAGTCTCAAATCTCTTGCACCTTTCCTTGCTGGTAGAAAGGAGACTCCCAGCATAGTGGCTTAAGCGGGAGAACTCCCTTTCATATTTTGCCACTGTTCTGTTACCTTGCTTCAAACTCAGAAATTCTTATAGTTTCTGATCCACATATGCATCTGGGACGTATTTCTGTCTAAACTTTCTGATGAAGTCATCCCAGGTCAGTACTGGTGGTTTAGCCAAGCTGTGGGGGAAGGTCTTCCACCAATCATAAGCATCCCCTTATAGCAAAGATACCGAATATTCAAATTTCAGTTCATCTTGGCAGTGTAATTTCTTAAATACTCTGTCCATTCTTTCCAGTCGTTGCTCTGCTTCTAATGGGTCTACTGTACCCTTAAATTTTGTAGCCCTATATTTCAACAGCTTGTCATGCTGTCTGACTGGAGCTTGAGGTTGCACCACACTAGTCTGGGGTGGAGCTTGAGTAGGCATACCCCCAGCCATTTGTTGGAGCATTGCCACCATCTATTGTGCGAACTGTGCAAAAAACTGCGGCATTTGTGGGGCTGGTGCCACTGACCCACTGACATTTTGTAGAGCTGGGGCTTCCCCTTATGCCTCAGCTTCAACAGATTGTTCAACTAAGCGATCCCCTTCTTCCATACCAGTCTGGAATAAGATATCTCCTGAACAATTAACATAAAGAGATTTCCCTCCATTAGTTCATATTTATGATGTAATACACAGTATGTAGTAAATAAGGACATTGAGCAATTGTACGTAACAAAGAAAAGACACAAATTCACAAGTTAAAATATACTTCAAAAATTTGCTCTGATACCACTAAAACATGTCACACCTTACCTCTTTATGATCCGTAGAATGCCTAATGAATTACCGAACTTTACTTACCAATAACTCATTAAGTACCCTACAAGGGATTTTAAAACAATTTTCTTACTTTTTGGAAGTGGTGAGCATTTTCTAATAGGTATTAAACATTTAATTAAAGTTTATTAATTAGTTAAAATTTTTGTCCCTTTTTATTTTTCCGCAAATTTTAGAAAAATTTCGGCAGAGTGCCGTCTATATTTTGATAAAATAGCTCTTCAAATACCTGTAAAAAGCACTTCCAATGATTTATCACATCAACTTCATCAAATCAACATCCATCACAACCAATTTCAACATCATTTCTCAAATTCCAAAAATTCAAATAAGTAATTTTCAATTCAAATAACATCTAAAATAATACTAAGTAATTTCATTCAAATTAAAACAAAATACTTTCATCATATTTCATTACAGTTAAAACAAATTACATTCATCCAAAATTTACATAAGAAAAATCCAACTAATATTATTACAAACTTTATACAACTGCTCATGACCAGTTCTACATATACATACATTTACGTACATCAAAATAATTATTACAATCAGGGTATAAAATATACCCGATAGAACTTCAGGGAAGGTGGTTCCACAATCCTTTGCAGCTCACTCTGTTGCTCCTCTAGTCTCAATATTTGCGACAGCAATAATAGCCATCGCTGAGTACTATGACTCAGTGGTGCACAACATACTAAAATAATATTTATGCAGAATTTAAATCATATTTATTCAAAAACTGAACTGAATATGAGAAATAAATACAAACATGATTTATAAGCTTTTAATCCAAGCAATTTCATTTCGAAAGTCTTAAAACAAATTTTATAAAAACACATAGTTATATCATGCCATTCGAAACAATAATCATCTCAATAGCCAAAGGCTTATCAGAAGTCATATCATAAGGCTAGCTAGCTCAAATATATGGATATCCATTCAATTTCTTCTTCTACTGGCACACACCTCAACACTTCAGCCAGAGAAGGAATCAAAATTCGAAATTGATTTCCCCACTAGTTATGCTAGTGAGGCATTCAAATATATGGTCATGACACTATGGTTTTAAAACTGTCTTAGCAATTTACTAAAAATTTATTACCATTTCCAACACAAACAAGTAAACTTTCAATAATTTGAGTCAAAAGCATAATAAACATTTCAGTACGATTGAGTCACAATTCAATATCTCAATTCATTCAAAATAATGTGTAGAAGAAAATTTACAAAAATTCTATGTTGTGCACAAACCTTATGCGAGTCACCTCTTGACTTTGACTCGATGTCTCGGGTTCTTTCCCGGTATTCTTTTCAACTGAAACATACAGTTTCACAGTATTTCAATATCATAATTTATCACAACTCCAAAAATAAATTAAAATCTACTTATACCTAGCTTCAATATGCTAAACTTGACATTCTTTAAAATTTCTATTTTGGGGTTACTATTCATGATACTATTCAAGTCAATTTGTTGACTTTCTAATGCTTAATAGGTATGGGAATTCTAATTTCACCCACATACCACATTTTGGTTACCTAATTTGTTGGTTTTGGTTGTTTTCTCAAAACTTGAGTCTTTTAGGCAAAATTTGAAATTTTTAGTTTTGGTGTCCTATTTTGCACTGTTCTATTAGTCTTGTTGCTGTTAGAATTTGGCTAAGTTTTCTTCATAGAAATAGTTTCTTATTGTCTTAACTTTATTTCCCTTTTTAAATCACTACAATTGGAGTTTTGTAGCTCAAGTTATAGCCATTTGAACATGGCTGGCCGGATTGGTCTAACCTAGATTTTCTGGGCACCAACTTGGTTCTGGCAGTTTTAGGTCACTAACTTTGGGTGGCTCAATGACTTGGTTAACGGCATAATTTGGACTTGTGTTCTTCATGAAAGTTGTAGGGCTATGTCTCAACTTTATACTGGTAAAATTTTAGGCCATTTGGACCTACCTAGCCCAAGTTATGGCCAAATGAACAAACACTATTTATTTGGTCATTTTTGTACAGGGGAGTGTGCTCAATTCCGGGTTTGGCCAATTTGTTCACTATGTTATGGTCACTTTTTGGGCATGATTCCTAAATGAAAAATGTGCCATTTTGTGTCTAGTTTCCTTCCCAATTAGCCTTACACCAATTGGGTTGGTAAATTTTCAGTTTTGATCCCTGAAAGATACCTTGGTCATGCTGCCTGTAGAATGACCATAAGCAATCTGAATTCAAACTTAATTCCAACACTTCCTACACACCACAATTGGTCATACATGACCATTTCTCATCTCCAACAAGGTAAAACACATCATTTGACTAATTCTCACATTTTTGTCTTATCACACCTTACCCCTCTGTAAGGCATAACATGATCCCGTAGAATACCTAATGAACTACCGAACTTCACCTACCGATAACTCATTAAGTACCCTACAAGGGATTTTAAAACAATTTTCTTACTTTTGATAAGTGGTGACCATTTTCTAATAAGTACTTAAAATCATTTAGTTAAAATTAAAACTAGTTAATATTTTTGGCTCATTTTATTTTTACGCAAATTTTATAAAAATTTTGACAGAGTTCCCTCTGTATTTTGAGAAAACAGTTCTTCAAATACCTGTAAAAAGCACTTCTAAAAATTTTTCTCAATAACTGCTTCAATTTCATACTCAATCTCAATCAATTTCTCAACACATTTATCAAATTTCAAATTTCAAATCCACTATCCAATGATCATCAAAATACTAGCAATCTATTTCATTCAAATTAAATAAAATAGTTCCATTCATATTTCATTAGAAACAAAACACATCATTACAAAATTTACATTAAGAGAATTTCAAACTACAATATATATTACAACTTTATACAAATTTTATACAAACTGCTCAAGACCCATTTTTACATGTCCATACATTTATGTGCAATATATACATCAAAAGAAATATTTACAGTCAGGGTATAAATTATACCTGAGCCCTGTCCTCAGCAGCTCAATCTGCTGCTCCTCTAGTTTCTATATCTACGACAGCATACAAATCTATCGCTGAGTGGTGAACTCAGTGGTGCACAAACTAATAATTTAAAACTTAATACAATTTATGCTTGACAATTCATAACAAATAGAATTTTAAAATTTCTAAATTCTTCAAAATCCATGACCTTCAGAAATCAACATTTTCATTCATGCAAATTATTCATTCGAATAACATTTTGATCAAATAGTAACTATTTATTTACATTTCTTTTAAATTCCGAGACAATGAAAAAATTTTTGAATCATTGACAAATTATTTATTTCAATCACAATTTATCAAATCATGCATAATTTAAAGGGCATTGCCAACAATACACACAGTCGAACCCATGACCCAAAATTCGAATAGATGCCGTGTTGTACACCACGACATTTCACATTCTCCCAATAACCGAGGCTAAAAGGGAGAAACAAACACTAGCTAGTATATATGAGTACTCATTTACATCATTCCCCAACTGGCAAGCCAGAGAGGAAGAAACTCGCCCCATCAAGTGGAGGAGTTATCTCACTAGACAAGCTAATAAGAATTCACAACATATTTTGTCATGTCAACTGTGGTTTCAAATCATATTCAAAACAATTTCTATTTGCAAAGTATTTACAAATCAACATATTTAATCATCATAAATTCATGCTCAAGGTTAGCAACACATCAAACTTAAAATTTACAATTCTCAAAACAATGCAATAAATCCTTAAATGCATAAGAAAATTTATATTCAAATTATACAATTTCATTCAATAAGTTAAAATTCTCAACTCAACAAAATCATAAATCATACAATAAATTTATTTCAAATCAATTTGGAATTGAAAAATAACAAAAGAGTTAGTTGTGCACAAACCTCAAGCGAGTCGCCTTTTGGCCTTGACTCGGTTCCTCGGGTTCTTTCCCAGTATTCTTTCCAACTAAAACACACAATTTTATAGTGTTTCAGTACTAGAACTTAAAATAAATCCAAAATAAACTTAGCTTCACTTTTACCTAGCTCTAACGCGCTTAACTCGATGTTCTTGAAATTTTGTGTTTCAGGTTACTATTCATTACACTATTCAAGTCAAATAGTTGACTTTCTAAGGCTTAATAGGTATGGGAACTCCAACTTCACCCACATACCACATTTTGGTCACTAAACTTGTTAGTTTTGGTCATCTTTTCAAAACTTAGGTCTTTTAGGTAAAATTGCAAATTTTCAATTTTGGTGTCCCTAATTCTACTGTTTTATTGGTCAGTTTACTGTTGGAATTTGGCAAAACTTTCTTCATAAAAAATGTTCCCTATTGTCTCAAGTTTATTCTCCTTTTTGAATCACCTCAATTAGAGTTTTGTAGCTCAAGTTATAAGCAAATTACGTTTACTGTTCATGCTGCAGAATTTGGTTCTGCAGATTTGTTGATCCAACTTCATTCAGTAATTTGATCAAGTTAAGTTTATAATTTGGTCTAATTTTCTTCATATAAAATGTTCTACCATGTCTTAGGTTTCCATAGGTTCAAAAATCGTTTAAATCGGAGTTTTCTAGAGAGAGTTATAGCCATTGAAACTTTACTGTTCAAATGGCAAATCTGCAGTCTGCAGATTCAGTGACCCAACTTGGCTCAATAATTTGATTGGATTAATGGCATAATTTGGGTTGGTGTTCTTCATTAAAGTTTTAGGTCTATATCTCATCTAACCACTGGTAAAATTTCAGGTCATTTTGACCTGCCTAGCTCGAGTTATGATCAAAAGAATAAACACTGTTCATTTGGTCAGGTTATGCAGGGCAGCCTACGATTTCTCAACTTCGATCACTTTGTTCACTAGGTTTTAGTCACTTTTTGGGCAGGCTTCCTAAATGAAAACCGTGTCATTTAGTGCCTATTTTCATCCCCAATTGGTCCCATATCCATTGGACTTGTAAAATTTCATTTTTGGTCCCTCAAAGGAAATTTTGGTCATGCTGCCAGCACATGACTTTATCCAATCCGAATTGGCTTTTAATTCCAACACTTCTAACACACCTCATTTGGTCACAAATGACCATTTTTCACTTCACATTAGGTCAAATATATCATTTACCAATTTCTCCAAAATTTTTGCCTCAAAACCCTAGGTTTCAAACCCTAACCACACTAATTCATTGTAATTAACTAATTCAAAACATATAAACACAATCTTTCAACTCATTCAAGCATTTTAACATGTTTAACTCAATCAAACTCATGCAAATCACTCTCCCCTCCTTGCTGGATGAATTTCAGTTTAGTCCCTCACACATATTTTTTTTTTATTTTAAGTTTATTTACAAGTAATTCAAGCTAAAAACACAACAATTAATCTCAAACTTTCAATTTGATGTGCTTACCTCAACTTTTATATCCAATCTTCAATTTTTCTCCTCTTTTCTTCTTTATTTCTTGTTAAATTTCTTTCTCAAGGGAAGGGAATAAGGTTTAATGGAGTGATTATGGAAGAAGTTGGGATTTGGTAAGGGTTTTAAAGCTTGAAGACAAGCTTTAATGGAGGTTTAACTATGGAGATATGAGGGAGAGGGAAAGTGATGTTTTGAAGAAGAAGACTTTGTGTTTTATTTTTTTTTTTCTTTTCTTTCTTTATGTCTTTTATCTTATGGAAGACTCAAAAATCCATTTAATCAAATTATTAATTATGGGATTTATGGCATCATGCATGATGTCATGCATGATGTCATTTCCCTACACCTTTTTCATTTTCTTTTTTTTTTCTTTTTTTTTTCTATTAGTTCTTTAATTTAATTTTCAATTCCGAAATTTTCTTTTCTCCGATTTTATTTGACAGTTAGGTCAGGAGTCAGCTCTCGGGGTCATTTGACCAAATTGCCCCTCGCCAGTTCATCCCGATTTGCAATTAATTCCATATTTCTTCCGACTCCCTGACCTAATTTTTTGACTGGCTTAACAGTTATTTTTCATGATTTTCTCTTTTCCACTGTGTTTATAAGAGTCCTAAGGACCTCGGCGTCACATTTTATGGTTTGAAATTTGAGTTTAAATCGACTTCGCAGTCGTTTCCGAGAAGGTCACCCATCGCTGTGACTCTCGGCTCATTTAACTTCTTATGTTATGTTTTTCTTATTTATATTTAACTAATTGACAATTGCTAATTATTTGTGTTTATGGCTTATTTAGTTATCTTAGATGTGGTTATAATCCCCTTAATTATCCGGACCGACACCGGTCACCAGAACAGTGAAATATACCAGGCTATGCAAATGGGTATGTTACATATCTCCCAAACCCTAGGTGCCAAAACCCTAATTTTCATGTTTAGCTCATTTTATGAAATCTAAATGCATAATTAGTACTTATACACTCATTTACACTTAACTATTTCATTATTTGCTTCAAAATCACTCAACCCTAGCACACTTCCTCTAGGCCGAAATTCATGTAGGTAGTCCACATACTTGATTTAATTCACTTATTTGTTAATTCCAAGTGTAACTTAGCTACTTAAACATAAATTCAAAGAGAGAATGAAGAAAGAACACTAATGTAACACCCCTAAGTTCGGTAGTGCATTCTACTGTTCCAGTGACCAGTATTGTCCGGACAGCTAGGATGCCTAGAACTACACTTCAATATGAGTGAGGAGACATAAAATAATGAAATACAAGAAAAGAAATGTAACATCCTCCCGGTAGCAATTCCGCACAGTCTACTGTTCCGGTGACCGGTGTCGGTCCGGACAGCTAGAACTTCTGGAAAAATATATTTAAACTAAAGTGAGGGACCATAATTAACTCAAATATTAATAAGAAAAATTTAGTAAAAATTTTAGAAATAAAATACAACCAAGTTAAACGAGCCGGTGCCCAAGCGATGGGTAACCAGAGGTAAGTTGCGGTTCTCGCAACGAGGAGCCCTAGACCCGGGGAAAATTTCATAAAATAATTTTTAGGACTCCAGAGAAGGGTCATTGAGGTTCCTATGGCATTAGAATGCCAAGAAAATATTTAGAAAAATTTTTCAATCGGTACAGACAATTTTGACCCGTTAAGCCAAACGGAGGGCATTTTGGTCATTTCGCCTTCAGAGACGATTTTTGGCCGACTTGTCCAGTTGAGTAAATAATTAATATGACATAAAATATGAATAAACATTACTAAAAATTGAATTGAAAATGAGTAGAGAAAAGAAGAAAAGAAAATGAAGGAAAATGCTTAATTATGACATATGATGATGTCAATTAAAAGCCCCCTCCAATCACCATTTGACAAACCAATAAAAAGAGATAAAAATGACTTAAAATGAGATAAAAAAAAAAAAAAAAACAAAGGAAACCAGCAGTTTCCTTCTTCATACGGGCTGGAATAAGAAAGAAAGAGAAAGAAAGAAAGAAAGAAAGGAAGAAGGAGAAGGAGATGAACAGTAGCAGAAATAGGGGTTCAGCAGGGCAGTATCTTTCTCTTCCGTCCAGGTGAGTTTGGCTCAACATCTACGGCTGATTTTTGGATATGTTTGAGGTATGTATGTGTGAAAGTTATGGTTAAAATTTGGTGATTGTTCAACGGTTGGATTTGGAGAAATATATTGTTGAACACAGGCTGTCTGTAGGTTGAATTCTGAATTTTGGCTACTGAAATTTTAGAAAAATAAATAGTTAGGATGCTTATAAAATTATGAAATTTGGAACAAATGATATTTGGGATGTTGAGGCTGCTGGGTTAAAATTTGGTGAATTTTAGACTTGTGGTTTATGAGATATAAATTGTTTTGCATGAGCTGTCTGAGTAAGACTGATTTCTGCAAAAATTCAGATTTTGAAGGGTTGAATGAATGTTTTGATATCTCATGATATAGAGATTATTTGATGCTAAAATTTTTACTGATATTGTATAGGGATGTCTTGAATATATGGTTAAAATTTGGGATTTATCTAACGGTTAGATCATTATATATAAATTTGAATGCATAAGCTGCCAGATTGGGTATTAATGGTTGGTTGTGGATTTAAGATTTATGATAGGAGTTTAGTCCAATTTAAGGGGAAATGCCGTTGAATTTTTATTGGATATTTAATTTAGGAAAGTGAAGTTATAATTGATTATGATTATTATGATTCTAGGAGAAATCTTGAAGAATAACAAGCTCAAGGTTGGTTTCAAAAAGGTTAGTGCATATTTATACCTAAATCCCTTTCATTCCATGTTAAGGACTTAAAGTGAACAAGAATTTGTAAATTAAATGAAAAGAATTCATGTGTATGTATACCATTAATTTCGGCAGCCCTAAGGAAGGAATGAGTTTGATTGTTTTAATGGACTTAGAGTGAATTAGAGATTATGTTTAAAGTGTATATATATATATATATAAGGAATGAAAGAGTTAACTAAGGAAATTTGTGAAAACCTTGACTTTGAGCTAGGGTTTGGGAGTGAAAATTTGACTTTGCTTAGAAAATTGTTAAAGAACATTCTAATGGTCAATTAGTGACCATTTGGGGTAAGTTGACCATAATTAGGAGTGAACTATTGCATGGCAAACTGAAATGGGCATGCTGCCTAGTGACAGCAGCAGGGAGGCTGTGAGTCCAGCCTGTTTGGACTGCCATATCTTTGGCTGTGTAGGTCCAATTGGTGTTTGGCCAATTGGACATGAAACTAGACTTATAATGACACATTTTTGCTGAAGAAACCATGCCCAAAAGACCAAAGCAAGTGGACCAAAAGTTGGCCCCAATCCGGGTACCCTGCAAGCCAATTCTGCAGAATGACCAAATGAACAGTAATTGTTCATGACCAAATGAACAGTTCATTTGGCCATAACTCACTGTAGAAATGGTCAATTGACCTGAAATATTTACAGAAACAAGATATGATATTGAAAAACAACTTTCATGAAGAACATCACCCCAAATTATGCCATTAACCCATTCAAATTATTGAACAAAGTTGAGTTATCAAACCTGCAACTCTGCAGATTTACATTTGAACAATAATGTTTGGATGGCTATAACTCTCTCTAGAAAACTCGGATTTAGGTGATTCTTGAACCGATGGAAACCTAAGGCATGGTAGAACATTTCATATGAAGAAAGTTAGACCAAATTATGAACTTAACTTGGTCAAATTACTGACCAAAGTTGGACCAAAATCTGCCAAAACCCAAAATTTCAGCAGGAACAGTACACGTGAACAGTAAACTTATTTTGGCCATAACTTGAGCTACAAAACTCCAAATGGAGTAATTCAAAAAAAGAAATTCAACTAGACAAAATAAGGAACAACTTTCATGTTTACCATTTCCTCAAATTCCCACTGTAACAGTATTTAATGGAATAGTAAAGTTAAGCTTCAAAAACTGAAAATTTTGTTTCCCTTGGTTTTAAGTTTAGAAATGGTATGGGTGCTCAATTCCAACAAGTTTTAAATGCAAAATGTGGTATCTTGGAGAACTTAGGTTCAATAAATTTATTGTGTATGAAAAAGTCAACATTTTGGTTGACTAGTAAGGTGAATAGTAAACAAAATGACACATATTACATAAGTAATACAACTTGAAATATAAAATGTAATTAACACAAATGGATTGTTTAGAGTATAAATGAAATAAAGTTATCATTAGGATTTACGTCTTTGTTTCAAATAGGATTATAATACCTTGTACAAAAATTGGTACATAAGAGCTAATAATGTGAATACTAATTCATATAAATATTGTAACGATTAGATGAATCACATGGATGTGTAAATGGGTTAATTGCTCTCATCATGAGAGAAATGGAAATATTTCGATGTACAAATGGTACATGAAAATCGATTGATGTAAATTGCAATTAACGTGAATGGTATGATGAATGCATAAATTATATAAAAATGAGATTTGAAGATTTATGCTTCTACTATAAATAAAATTAAAATACTATGAACGATAATTGGAACATAAAATGAAATAATAAAACTTATGAACATTTAATGATATTATGTGCCCTAGTATACCTAACAAGAGTGGTTTGGATAGTTTGGCATGCCAATAGGGTATTGTTTTAGCAGTACTGCGAAAGGCTTTATGCCTGTATTCATGGCTTTATGCCCGTATTCATGGCTTTTATGCGTATTCATGGCTTTTATGCCCGATTATGTGATATCATGGCTTTTTAGCCATCTCGATCTATCGTGGTAGACGTTCGCATCCCATGGTATGACGGCCCGAGGCACCGGTGTCCGATGGCAACGACCGTTATCCATCCGATCGTCCAGTATAGGTTACTTGGGCATGGAAAAGTATAACTGTGATTGAACTGATTATTAAAGAAAATACGAAAATTAAGAATCAGGAATGATTACAAAAATACAAAGAAGCTCAAGATCATGAAGAAAATAATTAACGAAATGCATGAAGAAGTTAATATCATAAAACATGATTAGCCCTCGACTAAATAATAAGTTAGTAATTATTCATTTCTTATGAACACAATAGCAAGGAAATTATTATTTTTATTTGCATATTATATTTTCTTGTATTATTTGCACCACTAAGCTTTATGCTTAGCGCGTCGCTTTTGCAACGCGTAGGTACTAAAGATTTGGATAGAGGGCTCAGTAGACCACAGATTCGGTAAGGCAGTTCACAGTTCTGCATAGTGTCTATGTCACCTCACCATCCACAGTGCATTGGTAGGACACTAGGTTTCATTTTGCCATTTTGTAACTAATTTCTATTTTCTCATATGTATTTGAACTTATGGAATGTATTTTGAGGTTCATGTAAATAATGAAAAATCGTATTAATGAATGTAAAAGTGAATGTTTATCTGTGATTTATACATGATATCACATGAGATGAATGATTGAGAAATGAATGGTGAAAAATGTTGAGATTTTGATATTGAAGTTTGAGAGTGATGAGATGATTGAATATGATCATAGGAAGTGTTTTTCACAGGTTCCGAATAACTGTTTTCTCCATTTTTAGCCGGTACTTTGCCGGATTTTCTATAAAATTCTCGGAACCTCAAATAAATTATAATTTCGATAAATGGCTTAAATAAATTATATTTCACAAGTTATATTCAAAAGGAAGAATAAAAATGAATTAAGATAAAATAGAGTGCTCGGCACACTGAGTGGCATAACTTGCTCGGCTACACTGTAGTCGGGTAAGGGGTGTCACAAGAAAATACAAGAAAAACAAAGAAAAAATAATAGTAAAGAAGTGCAATCAAGTTAAACGAGCCGAGAACCCTAGCGATGGGTGACCGCACCGGGAAGTCACGGCGTGGGTATTGACTAATACTGACCGCGGAAACCACGAAAAATATTTTTAGGACTTAAAGAGACATAAATTGAAGTATAAATATCATTATAAATATCAAAGAAAAATTAAATAATTAGTACAAAGAAAAGTGAGAAATCGAAAAACGGACAAAACCCGGTGTTACCGAAAAATCGGGAATGCAACCCGAATAGGGGCATTGTGGTCATTTGACATCCCGAGTTGTCTTTTGACCTAAATGTCCATTAAAAATAAATGATATTAAACTTTGAAAATGCAATGAAAAATAAAAATATGGTACATAATATAAAAGTGGAAATAATGAGGCAAAATTGTAAATTTGGTAACTTTAATTAAATAAGTCATTTCCTAAAGTTAGTGGTCCACTAACTCACATTGTGGGACACCTTTATAATGCATTTGGACAGAAATTTAGTCCATCTTCTTCCTCCCAAATGACCAGCCGTGAGCCTCCATTGAAGAACCTCCATGGCCATCCATGGCCAAGCTCCATGCATGCTTGAAGTAAGCCAAATTCTTCCTAAGTTCCTTCATCAAAGTTAGTCTACACCACTTGGGCAGTAGATAGGCAGCAAGAAATTTAAGTTTTGGTGAGGTTTTGAAGAATTTCAAAAGTGGTAAGTTTGTGTTTTTGAATATTGCTTTGTTAAAGTTTGTAAGGATGTTATGGGTGTTTGATTTATGGAGAAATTTTTGAAGTTTGATGTTGAATGGGGAAGTGTACTTTTGGCAGCCATGGAAACACTTTTAAGGCAGTTTATTTTTGCTTGTAAATGGTGAATTAAATGATTGATTAAATGTATATTGTGTAGGAAATTGGTTGGGTGATGTATACATAGTATATGTAAATGTGAATTGAAATTTGAAGCTTGGAAATTTATGGAATGTAAAGGCACCATTGCGGTAGGTTGTTAACTCTTGAAGAATGTTGGAATTCATGCTTGGTTTATGGTATATCAATGTTGAATTGTGTTGGATGTTAGGGCAGTTTGAGTGTATATATGATGGTGTGAAGTTGGACATGAAAAAGGTGTTATGGTTAGGTGATTGAATTGATTGTAAATTGAGTTGAAAAATTCTGCACTTTATGGTGTATATTGAATATAATTATAAGCTGCCAAAATGACCTATAATGTGTTGTGAATTATATTTAGGTCATGGTACAACCAGAATTGGCTTGAATGTTAAGTTTGGTAAGTGTTAAAAGTGATGCTTGATGTGTATGAAAGAAATGCAATAAGGCAGTTTGTGTTTTGGGCTTAGAACCTTAAGTGTGTGGCTCCAATTGGTATGAGACCAATTGGAGGTGAAACTAGGCACAAAATGTGCCAACTTTCATGAAGGAAGCTTGCCAAAATTCTGCTTGCAAGGTAGCTTAAAAAATGACCAAATCCGGATTAAGTGCAATTGAGGCCTGAAAATTGACCATTTTGGCAGCAGTTAGTGTTTAGGCCATAACTCACTCAAAACAGGTCCAATTGACCTAAAATTTTGGCCATAAATAGTTAAGACCTATATCTACAAGTCTTATAAAGACACCAAAGCTCAGAAATGACCATAAGTAAGTCAAACAGCTTGCACAAGTTCGGGTCCAAAAACTGGCCGAACCTAAAATGACCTAAAGTGACCTAAAGTGACCAATTTTGATGCAATTTGACTAGCAATAGTAAAATGACCATAACTTAGTCTACATAACTTAGAATGACCTGAAATTTTGCCCCGCGTTCCATAAGACATAGATCTACAAGTTTGTAGTTTTGACCGAAACCCGAAAACTGAGGGAACTAGGTCGTCCGGCTAGGTCAAACTAGTATCCCGGAGTCCATCAAATTGCAAGAAAATGCAGTATACACGGAAATGAACTTGGTAACATGTACCAACTCTAAAATACTATCGAATGTGTCATATTAATAACATTAAAACCTAATTTACCTAGAATGTATCGAGGGTCGACATATTAGGTTGACTAAGCAAATAATAGAATTCAGTAAATTAATTATCAAGCATTATCGTTAGAGACGGTTTAATTAAGTACTGAAACACTTCAAATTGTGTTTCTCAGTTAGCAAAGACTCAGGGAAAGGGAAGGAAACAATGAGTCAAGACCAGGAGACGGATATCAGAGGTTTGTGCACAACAGTTATTTCTTTTGAATTTTTGAATTGAAATAAATTATGACTATTTGTATATTATTGTTTTTAATTATGGAAATGTGTTTGAATGGATACTTATTGCTTGAAAAGCATTGTAAATGGTTTGAAACTATGGAAAAAAATTATTTAGTGTGATTTGTGAAAATTGAAGTTACTTATGAATTGTGTTGCCATTTTGTGAATGAAATTATGACTTTGGAAATTTATTGGATTCTCACGAATCATTTGAATAAAATGTCTAGAATTGATTTTGTGTTCACACTTAGCATGACAGTATCGTATCATTCTTTCTCCATTTATGGGGTTGTGATCATTTATTTTCCTTCTCCATTTATGGAGTCGTGATCGTTTATTTTTCTCCCTCTCTGGTTTACCAGTTGAGGTGATCGGATGAGTACTCATTATATAGCTAGCTCCCTTCCTCATTGATTTCGATTAGTGGGGTTGTTATTGCTTTGTCGTGGTGTACAACGCGGCATTGATCGGAAATTTTGTGTCATGGCTTAAGTTGTGAATGAATTGGCAACACTGTATTCTTAAATTATTCGACTAAATTGTGTTATTATGCGATTTGATAATTTATGAAATGGATTTTAAATTCTTATTGACATTCACTCTCTTTTGAATTTAACCATGTTTTGACTATTGAGATTTATTGTGATATTGTGAATTGGAGTTTAAATTCTTATTGACATTCACTGTCTTTTGAATTTAACCATGTTTTGACTATTGAGATTTATTGTGATATTGTGAATTGGAGTTTAAATTCTTATTGACATTCACTGTCTTTTGAATTTAACCATGTTTTGATTACTGAGATTTAATGTGATATTGTGTTAAATTCCTTATGACATTCATTGTCTTGAATTTAACTATGGTTTTATGTATCCATCATTTATATGATTTATGAAAATTGATTTAAAGTTGTATTTGTTAATGTTGTGCACCACTGAGACATTGTCTCAGCGATAGCTTTCCATTGCTGTCGCAGGTAGACAGACGGACAAGGCAGCAGACTAGGCTGCTAGTGCATTCAGCAAGAGATCATCGGGTATATTGAGTATACCACATTTTGCATTTTGTACTGTAATGTATGTTCACTGTATGTATATATTGTTCTTGGTTTTGAGCAGTTGTAAATTAAAATTGTACATTGAAGTTGTAAAGTAAATTATGAGTATTTTGACTTGTAAAAATTGTATTATCTTTCTTTTATCTTAGTCTTTGAAAAATTATTGTGGATTTGAGTTGAAAAAGAAATTGTGTTGTTTAACTGTTGAAGTGGAGATTTGGAAATATATTGAAGTGCTTTTTACAGGTTTTCTGAAGAACTGTTTTATCCAAAATACAGATGGCACTCTACCAAAATTTTTATAGAAATTACTAATAATTCAAATGTGTTATCTCTTCTACTTAAGTTCAAAAAAAATTTTAACACTTGTAAATAGTGCTCACCACTGTAAAATGAAGTAAGAAAAGTTTTAAAATCCCTTGTAGTGTATTTAATGGGTTATCAGTAAACGAAGTTGGTAATTTATTAGGTATACTACGGGATCATGTTATGCCTTACAGAGGGGTAGGGTGTGACAACTAACCTTAATTCTTTGATTTACAATCCACAAATTCCTTCACTTTCTTCACTTTTCTTTCCTTAATTCTCCTTCTCAAGTTGCAAGAGCAAGGTGTAATCAATAATTTTTGGGGGATTTATTGGCAAATTTGGAGTTTTAAAAGCTTACACACAAGCTTTAATGGAGGATGAAGTGAGGGAGCTTTGGGAGAGAGAGAGGCCGGCTCACTCTTGGAGAAGACAACATAAAATATTTTTTTTTTCTTTTCTTTTCTTTTAAGCATTTTTAAATCATTATCCTAAAATTTCAAATTTTTTTAATTATTAGGTTTTTTGCATCATGCATGATGTAATAAACTTTATCAACTTTTTCTTTTTTCTTTTTTTTTTATTTTTCTTTAGTTCTTTAATTTAATTCTTGATCTCAAAATTTTCTTTTCTCCGATTTTATTAGACAGTTAGGTCAGGAGTCAGCTCTAGGGGTGAATTAACCAAATCGCCTCTCGCTGGTTCAATCTAGTTTACTAGTTATTTGATATTTCTTCTGGAACCTTGACCTAATTATTTGACCGACTTAACAATTCTTTTCGTGATTTTCTCTTTTTCCACTGTGTTCGCAATAGTCCTAAGAGTCGCAGCGTCACATTTTATGGTTCGAAATTTGAGTTTAAATCGACCTCGCAATCTTTCCCGAGAAGGTCACCCATCGCTGTGACTCTCGGCTCATTTAACTTCTTGTGTTCTATTTTTCTTATTTATACTTAACTATTTAGCAATTACTAATTATTTATTTTCAGGACTTATCTAGTTGTCTTAGATATGGTTCTAACCCCCTTAACTATCCAGACCAACATCGGTCAACGGAACAGTGAAATATACCAGGCTATGCAAATAGGGGTGTTACATGATTGGGTGGGAGGATTTTAATGACATCATAATGATGTCATAATCCCAATTTCTTTCATTTTCTTTCCTTTTCTTGTCTACTTAATTTTAATTTAATTTTTAGCAATATTTATTCACATTTTATATCATAATAATTATTTACTTAACTAGACAAGTCGGCCAAAAATCACCTCTGAAGGCAAAATGACTAAAATACCCTCTGTTTGGCTTAACAGACCAAAATTGTCTGTACCGATTGAAAAAATTTTTCTAAGTATTTTCTTGGCATTCTAATTCCATAGAAACCTCAATGACCCTTCTCTGGAGTCTCAAAAATTATTTTATGAATTTTCCCCTTAGTCTAGGGCTCCTAGTTGCGAGAACCGTAACTTCCCTCTTGGTTGCCCATCGCTAGGGCACCGGCTCAATTAACTTGGTTGTATTTTATTTTTAAAAATTTTCCTAAATTTTTCTTATTAATATTTGAGTTAATTATGATTCCTCACTTTAGTTTAAATATTTTTCCGGACGTTCTAGCTGTCCGGACCGACACTGGTCACCGGAATAGTAGAATGTACGGAGTTGCTACAGAAAAGGTGTTACATCTCTACCTTTCCATCAGAACCAATTTTCTTCTTGAAATCCCATTTGTTCCCTATAGGTACAATACCTTCAGGTGGGTCAATAAGATCCCAAAGTTGATTCTTATAGATAGAATAAATCTCGGATTTCATAGCATCAATCCATTTTGAAGAGTCTAAATCTAATATAGCTTCTTCATAGGTAAGTGGATCATCTCCATGATCTACTTCTTCATGAGTAGACAACTCCTGTTCTTCTTCATGAAGAAAACCATATCTCACTGGTGGGTGAGATACACTGGTTGATCTTCGAGGAACAACTGTAGATGTTTCATCAATAGGTGTAGGTTGACTAGATGGATCCATATCTATCTGATCTGTTGGTTGGTCAAAATTCTCCAATTCTAACTCTATTTGCCTTCCTTTGCCTCATTCTTGAATAAACTGTTGTTCAAGAAATGTGGCATATCTACTTACCATAACCTTTTGTGATGTAGGCAAATAAAAGTAATATCCAAAATTCTCTTTTGGATATCCAACAAATCGACCCTTTTCTGATCTGGTTTCTAATTTATCAGTGTTTAGCTTTTTTATATAAGCTGGACAACTCCAAATCTTAACATGTTTAAGACTTGATTTTCTTCCATGCCATATCTCATAAGGTGTGGAAGATACTGATTTTGATGGAATCCTATTCAAAATATGCAAAGCTGATTTTAATGCAAATCCCCAAAAGAAGATTGACATATAAGTATAGCTCATAATACTACGTACCATATCCAATAGGGTACGATTTCTCCTTTCAGATACACCACTCAATTGTGGTGTTCCTAGAGGCGTCAGCTGGGAAACAATGCCATGCTCTTTCAAGTATTCATCAAATTCAGTACTCAAGTATTTACCTCTACGATCTGATCGAAGAGCTTTAATACTTTTTCCTATTTGATTTTCTACTTCAGATTTCAATTCTCTGAACTTTTCAAAGGATTCATGTTTGTATTTCATCAAATACAAATACCCAAACATTGATTTATCATCAGTAAACGTAATAAAATAATGAAAACCACCTCTAACCATTTTCCTAAATGGGCCACATACATCGCTATGTATTAGCTCCTAAATATTTTCAGCTCTTAGCCCTTGTCTAACAAAGTGTGATCTGGTCATTTTGCCTTAAAGGCAGGATTCACAAGTTGAAGTAGGTCCAGAACCCAATGAGGATAAAATCCCCATTTTTTCTAGCTTTGCAATCTTATCTTCTGCAACATGACTTAATCTTAAGTGCCAAATGTATTTTGAATTTGAGTTTATTTTCAACATGACATTGCATTCTTTTAGATTGCTATACTCTGGGCAGTTCCATTTTCAGTGCCCATCCTTCTGGTAGTGGAAACACTTTCCTTTGCCTCCATCAGCTTTAGTCTTCCCTTTCTGTTTAGCTATTTTCTTGGAAGGACCAGGAATCTGAGGTTTCTTTTTCTTATTGTCCTTTTTCTTGTTGGACTTTCCAGCAGAAGAAGATGCAATCAAAACTACCTCTTTTCTTTTATTGGCCGGCATATTCTTTTGGGCAATAACCAGTATGATGAGTAAACCAGCCAAAGTGTATTCCTATTTAGTCATATGGAAATTTGTCATAAAATTCCCAAATGACTCAGGAAGGGACTGAAGGATCAAATCCGTTTATAGTTGGAAATCCATGTTAAAGTCAAGATGTTCCAGCTGCTTAATCAGCCGAATCATCTTGTGGACATGATCCCTAACTTTCTGTCCCTCAAACATCCTCATGCGGAATAGCTGTCTAGATATCTAATACCTAGCATTCCTGCTTAGCCCACCATATAACTCTTGTAGGTGAAGGAGGATCTCACTCGCACTCTGCATGTTCTCATGCTGCTTTTGTAACTCATTACTCATAGAAGCAAGCATGTAACACTTGGCTCTCATATCATGCTCCTTCCACTCGTGCAAAGTTTCATGTTCCTCTTGAGTGGCCTTTAAAGATAAGAAACCAGAAACATTTGAGTCTGGAACATATCCTATATGTTCAAGGTTCAGGACAGGTTTCAAATTTCTTAGCCAATCAAAAAGATTAGGTCCTGTCAACCTATTGCGATCAAGTATGCTTGCAAGGATATTGGATGGTGGTGGTTGTGGTGTGCCCATTATTCTCAAAAAATTAACTGCAGAAAATAACCAGATTAATTAGTAAATGTATTATGTATTTAACTAAAATGATTATGGTCTTTTAATCAAATTAGTCCTCCCATTAACTTAGCGAATCCTACACTTCCAAAGTAGAAAACGGAAATCCTAGTTGGATGGATTTCTAGTGGGTGATTGAATTCTTATAGTCTTATTGATCATCCTCAGGCACATCCATTATTGGAATTACAATAAACTGTAAGTGAGCAACTCCTTGCCCATCACATCTCATGTGAGGTTCAATCCCTTACCTAGCCCTTAATGCTCAAAATCTCAAGCACATCCATTATTGACTTATCTTGTATTAGTTAAATTGATCCCATTGAGCTAGTAAACATGCAAATAATTTTAATGTCCTCAGGCACATCCATTATTGGCCACCAAACCATTTACATATTTACAACATCTCATGCTTAACAATTATTCTTAACAAAATCTCTTAAATTAATTGCATCTTATGCAAGTATTTAAAATTTCTTAAAATAATTGCCTCAATGGAGAGCCCATGTTATAATTACTTTAATTATACAATTTCCAACTTAATCATTTGTTTGGAAGATTTTGTGGTCGTCCTAATTACTATTAAGGTCTCACTTTGCACATTATCCAATTAGCATGCATATATCATATACTTGCATACATTCCCATATATCTCATACATTCATGGATAATAATAAATATGGTATGATCATGGACTTTCTAAGGGATTCAATTCTGAGCCACTAAGAATTGAATCAGAGCATTCCTAGGTATATTTTATTCATTCATATTACAAGAGTTGCTGAAGGAGTAAATAATCAACACTTGATCTTGAATTCCTCCCACTGGTCCTACCAATGCTCTTGACCTCCTTGATCTTCTTGCAATCTAATTTACATAGTAATCCTTGGCATACCAAGGCGAATTTACAAGAACCAAAAAAATAAAATTTTAACCCAAAAAATATTACAACCTTTATAATACATGCCACTAAAATAAATTAATTAATTTACAATCCAAAGAAACATAAAAGAAATAAATCTAATCATATTGGTCTTTTATTGTCCATGATCATCCATCACGCATATCACTATTTAATAATTAAATAAAACATACATACTTAAATTAAATTGAATATCTCATATTCAACTTAAAAATCCAGATTTGAATATGATTCAAACAAATTTAAAAATTCATATTTGAATCACATTCAAACAAATTTAAAAATTCATATTTGAATCAAAATTTAATTGTGTGATTAAAACTCTTAATTAAACACTTTAATTAGTCATGAGCTTAATTATGGGCCTTGAAACTAAGCCCACAAACAAGCCAAAAAGCCATGTGCATGGTTGGATGCACCAAACCATGCGCACCAATGGTGTCCATCATCATGTCGCCACCTTTGCTTTGCAACCAGTAATGAATCAATCATCTCATGATCAAATCACATAATTAAATCATATATTCAACAATCTAAATGGCAAATATAGTGGCTCTGATACCAATTGAAGGAGCAGAAGCATAAAAAACATAAGTTTAGAACATTGAATTCAAAAATTTTCTTCTAGGGTCTCATGCATCATGCAAGATTTATTATTTACTTATTTGATTTCAATGTTAAACAGCATATTAAAACACTTTTAATATGTTTTTTTACCTATATTTGCCATTTAAGATTTTAGAATTAATAGATTAATTTATTAGAACCCTAGATTAAATCAAGAATAAGTGCACTAACCTTTTGATGCACTGTAGTTGTGTTTGGTACATTTATGAAGCACCTAAGACCCCAGATGTTGTCCCTCTAGCTTGTCTACACCAAGATCACCAATGGTAGCCCCTTGAACAGCTTCTCAAGCCTTTCCAATAAATTAGAAATTAAGGTTTTGCCTTTAGAGATTTTATCAATGTATATAGGACACTAGAAACGATTTCTAGCAATTTTAATTCAAGAGAATGTTGGCAATTCTCTTTGAATTGATGAGAGATGAAAAAGAAGAAAGGAAGAACAAGGCAAGGGTGGTGGCACATATGAAAGAAATAGCATCTTATATTTTGTTCTTTCATCCTTTCCCTTATATAGCTAGGTCACCACTTAAAATTCTTGCCACATGTCACCTTCTGATTAACTCTTAGTTTAATTGACCCAATCACATTGTGCCAAGTATCAAACTTATATTTAATCTTGACTTTGATCATCTTACATGATTAAAAGATAAATGGCAAGCTTATGTGTAGTGCCATGTGTCACCATCTCATGGTGCCACATGTCACCCTTTGAAATAACGAAAATACCCTTGTGTCTTAATTTTGAGTTCTTAACCCAAAATAATTATTTCTCTTCTTCTAATCAATTTATATCAAATATAAATTAATTAATTAATGTATATTAATTAATTTCTCATAATTAAATTCATATTTAAATACTTTAAATATAAATTTAACTTACACTATACATCCAATAACTTAGATTTGGTTTCAAGCCATGCTAAGGACTTTGCAATCTAATTGCAAACCAAACATATTTAATTAATAAATTAAACTCTTTAACTAATTAATTAAATCATATTTAACTTGGTGATTACTTGTGTATGTGTGTAACTCACTAGGCTCATCACTAATTGGCAATGAGATATGATATCAATTCTTAATATCATCAGAACTCTTTCTTTCAATAAATGATTTCTCTAAATCATTTTAGGCAACTCATAGACTATAGTTAACACCTAGCATAGCATGCCATAGCCACCCAATTAGTAATAAGGTTTACCTTAAATGAACCTATAATCATATGTTACCATGCATTATAAGCTCTCTGTTACAAAATCCCAATTCAAGCTAGAGTCATGGCTTATGTCAAACTCCATTTGCTATGAATATTATGTTCTCTTTTAATTCCAGTTCTTGATTAAAAAGATTTTCTCATCAGAAACTCTTTTCTGATTAAATCTATCTGTCCTGGTTAGGAACTTGAAATATCAAGAATAATTAAATAAACATAGGATTTTATCCCTATTTACTTAGGATAACAGGTTCCATCTTGATCAACACCTACCTCCATATATAACTAGTAGGAGCCAACACATGCCCATATACCCATACATAGTACAAGTATGAAAGCAGTATCAAACTCAAACCACCTATATACAAGATAACTGTGCTATTTCAGGTCTAAAGATTATATGCACTGATATGATTTATTATAATGCATTGACAAGAGTAAACTCCATGTGTTTGTCATAAATGTCACTGGTTCAGCCTTCTATCATGTTTATTATATGGCATGAGACTCACCATTCTATCTTATTTATATCTCATATAAATACATTGGGAACAAACATGAATACAATCTTTTTGGATAAGTCATGTCCTTTGTGAAGTATCCTCGATTGTGAACCAATTTATGATACTTTGTGCTAGAAATACTGTCACTCATATTCTTAACAACTTAAGAATAGAATTTCTAACAAAATATCAATGGACCTTTTCTATTACACATAAATATATTATGTAAACGGAAAAGTGAAAATGCCTTTTTATTAATAAAACATGTATAAGATACATAATAAATGATAAGCTCTAGGGCATACTACTAACAAATGGTAGATTACCAGTTGAAAAGAATCACATTAAAGATAGCGAATGGAGATGAAAAGGAGATTGTATATAAGATAAAAGAAGATGAGTATAGAATTGATTGAAGATAAGATTGTAGAACTAGATCTTTGAAAACAGACTAAGGAGAAAGTGAAGTGTTATAACGCGAAAAAGTGGAGAAGCAAGGAGATAGCAGTTCCTCGACTATTTACACTAGGTAAATTTTGAGGACGAAATTTTTATTTAGAGGGGGAGAATTGTAACGCCCTCACTTTAGGTAGTCCGTACATTTTATTGTTTCGATGACCAACATCTGTTCAGATAGCCAAGATGGCTGGAACTACACTTAAACTGAGTGAGGAGTCATAATATGGTTAAATAAAGACCAAGTAAAACTAAGGAAAAATAAAAGAAGCGGAGTGCAGCTCAGTTAAATGAGCCGGAAGTCAAGGCGATGGGTGACCCTAATGGGAAGCAACTGTGAAGATAATTGTCAACCCCAGACTCATGGGGGAACACTGTAAGATAAATATTGGGACTTAATTTAAAGAGTTATGTGGTTTAAATGATAATGAAAATGTCAAAGAAAATCTAAGAAAATTTAGCCAATCGGTAAAAACAAATATAACTCGATAAGTTCAACGAAGGGCATTTTGGTCATTTCACCCTCAAGGTGGAATTTTGATCTAAATGTCAATTAAAATAAAAGAGATTAAAAATATAAAATAAATTAAAATTATGAATTGTGTAATGGAAATGGGAAAAGAAAGAAAAGGAAATGAAAATAGAATTATTACATAAGCATTACCTCATTATGACACAAGCATGACTTAAGCATGATGATAAGATTATAACATTAAACAATTAATACAAATACATTAGGATAAATATACATATAAATGGATAAAATTTCATTAATCAAATTCATCTTCTGCCTTTATTCTTCATTTGGCCGAACTCCATGGGAGAGAGAGAGCTTTCACCATTTTCTTCACAAGCTTGATTTCCCCAAGCTTCTCACCCTAAAATCCATATTTTCCTTTACTAAAAATTGATCTTGCACTTTGGGAAACCTATTGGCAGCCAAGAAAAGCAAAGAAATTGAAGATTTACAAGTCAAGGAATTGGTTAAATTGAGGTTAGTGCAAGATTTCCTCTCTCTCTTCTTTAATTATAATAAGCATGTTAAAAGGAGTAGGAATTGTATAAAATTGAGAAAAATATGATGAGTATTTGAAGGACCAAATTTCAATAGCCATGAGGATATTTACGGTTTGGTGATTTTTTATGAAATTAATTTTTTTTATTAGTGTTGTTGATGAGTATATGTGATAGATAAGTTGATTAGTATGAGTTTGGTATGTGTTTGCATGAAAGATGATTATGAAAGTTAGGGTTTTGACCTAAATTTGGAAATTTTGTGTTGTGGCTTGAAATTGATGTTGTTGAGGTTGCTTATTGACTATTTGAAGTGCCATGAATGCAATTGAAGTTTGGGAATTTGGTGGAATTGAGAAATTGGGAGTGTTGTTTTCATGCAGGAATTCTAGACCTTGAGTCCAATGTACTTTCAGGGCCATAAGAAGAGTTATGTTGCTTCAATTAGTGTGACACCAATTGAAGATAAAACCTAGGATAATTTGCCTCATTTTTTATACAGAGACCCTACACAAAAACTAAACCTAACCTGGCCTAAAATTGGCTTGAATTTGTGTAACTATATGCTGAACCTGGAAAAGTGACCATATGAATTGTAAATGTTCAAATGGCCATAACTTACTCTAGGAAGGTCATAATGACCTGATTCTTAAACCATTGGAAAGTTTAGACATAGGAGCACATTTTTCATGTGGAACATAGAGCCTAATTCTACCTCTAACCCAACCAATTTGCTAGAACAATTTAGGTTAATAATTTTGACTAGAACCAAAATGGACATGAAATTCTGGACTTTGACCTACTTAACCAGTTTTAGAAAAAATGTCATAACTTGGTCCACCAAGCTACAAATATAGTGAAACTAAAACCAAAATTTCACACCTAGAACTACAATTTTAGTGTTTTGACCAAAACTCAGAACCTATGGAACTTGGCTAAATTGTTAAGAAAAGTCAGCATGCCAAATCCTGAAATTGAACCAAATAACCATTTGACCCCAGAACAGTATTTATACCATATCTCCCACTAGGAAACTCCAAATGGGATGAGCCAAACCATTCTGGAAACATAAGAAAAAGAATCCAACTTTGATTTAGTAACTTTCCCCAAATTTTAAGTGTAAAAATCCTAAAATGGGAATCAAAGACACTGACCTAAATCTGAAATCCTGAAGGCACAGGGTTTAGGAGTCTAGGTCAATTAATTAGTCATAACTCACCCTACATAATTTGAAGAATTATGATTCTTGAACCTGAGTAACCCTAAGACATAGGAGAACAACTCATATGAAGGACATTAGGCCTTAAAAAATGACTGTAGCCTGCCCAAATGACTAGACAAAGATTTACTCTAGAATCTGCCTGGTTCTGGAACTAGAAAAGGTCAATGAATCAGTTTTTGTAATTTGACTATAAATTGAGTTTTAAAACTTCATATGTGATGCCCCTTACCCATCTACAGTATAGCCGAGCAAGGAGTGCCACATTCAGTGCCGGAGCACCCTATCTTGTCTTGTCATGTTCATTGTTAATCTTAAATACCATTTAAATAGATAATCCATGTGTGGAAATTTTTTTTTTTTTTACAATTTATTTCATTGGAGACCTGGACAGAGCCTCCTCTATTTTATTAGCCTTTGGCGAATTTCCACTTTTCATCTGTTAACATAATTCATATTCATTTCACATTTCCATTCATTTTCGTATGTATCATGTCATTCATAATTATTCATGTGATTTCAAAAAAATGATATATATATTTCATTCATATGAAAAGTTATATACAATAATTTACAATTTTATTTACAATACAAAATGAGTACACTCTATCTACTTATGTTCAATGAACAAAATACAGAATCTAATTACATGGGTCCTACCAAAATAAATACTGCTGAGGTGACTAATAGACACTGACAGATCTGATCAACCTCGGTGTGAGCACTACTGCTGCTGCTACGGCTACTGGGACTAGTCTCCAGTACCTACACGATGGAAAACAAATGCGCCAAACGAATTGCTTAGTGGTGCATAATTTAAAATAAAGGTAACTAGATAATTAAAAATAGCAATTCTATGTAAGAGTTCATATATCTGGGTTATTTATGTATTTACTGCACTTTAGGAGTAATTAGATTTAACGGGATCTTTTCTATTCATTTCTCTTATCTTCAGTCTTAATTAATTTATAACAGTGCTCTAGTAACTTATAACTTACTATAAAGGCTGGATATATAGGAGTATATACATCGGTCATGTCATGCACGAGGCCAATGGGCAGGCATGTTAGCCAGAAATCAAATTAGGCACAATGGCCAATGGACAGGCATAAAGCCTGTAGAATAATCATATCAGACATATTTGATCGATCAATGATTATTCATGTGAGCAGTGCTGTAATCTGTAGTCCCTAATTGGTATCTAAGCTATATACATAAGTCTAGGTATACTTTGGGCAATTTAAACATTATTACTTAATTTTTTGGACTTATTATTTCATATCATGTAACATTATGTAGTGGGAAAGTAGGTCCCACTTACACTTTCATGTAGTTTATGAATTAGGCAATTTATTAAGGTAAAGTCTGTAACACCCTCACCATAGGTAGTCCGTACATTCTACTATTCCGATGACTAATTTCTGTTCGGACAGTCAGAATGTCTGGAACTACACTTAAATTATAGTGAGAAGGCATAAATTGGTGGAATAAATGTTAAGAAAATATAGGAAAAATTTAGAGAAAATAAAGATAAAATTTAGAGAATTTATTAATTGGTACAAAAATAATAAAAATAATCTGATATGCACCATAAAGGGCATTTTGGTCATTTCAGCCCCAGAGGTGAATTTTGACCAAAATGTCAAAAATTTAAAATTTGAGAGAATTAAAATAATTAATATGAATTAAAATTTATGAAATGAATTAGGAAGAAGAATAAGAGAAGAGAAAGAAAAGAAAAGAAAAGAAAAGAAAAGAAAAGAAAAGAAAAGAAAAGAAAAATACCTATGCACATTTTAAAAATTTAAGTACACAAAAATATAAATATATAAGACATAAAAGACAAATCCCACTAACCCCAAGCCTTCATCTTCTTCCTCCACTTCTTCTCTCTCCATGAGCCGGCTGCCTTGCTCTCTTTTTCCACCATTGTTATTCAAGCTTCAAGCTTGATTTCCACCTTATTTCCTCACTAAAACTCTTAGCTCTCTTCACAAAAAATCCTTCCCACTCCATAAGGAATCTTTAGATACCCATTAGAAGAAGGGAAATTGAAGTTTGTAAGTTGGGTCACAAAGGTAAGTGCAAGATACCACTTTCTCTCTTATTTAAATCTTGTAAGAATGATGACATGAGTAAGTATCACATGAAAATGAAAACAAATGATAAGAAAATGAAATGCCCAAATTTCGGCAACTATGGAACCCTTGAGGTTTGATGCTTTTAAATAATGAAAAATGGTTATATAAGGATGTTTGAATAGTTGATATGATTAGAAGTGTAAATGAGTTGAGTATTGTGTAAATTGGGTGATTCGAATTAGGGTTTATGTACATGATTTGGGGACTTTACGTAAATGCTTGAAATTGACCTAATTGAGTTGAGATTGTTGCTTATAGAAGTGCTATGCATGCCAATTGAAGTAAGGAAGTTGGAGGAAATTGAAAATTGGGAGTGCTTATTTTCTGCAGGTTGGGACTTAATGAGTCTAGTGTGTTTGATGAACCATATCTGAAATTATGTGACTCCAATTGGTATGATGCCAATTGGAGGTGAAACTAGATCCAAAATAACCCATTTTTCATAAAGAAACGATGCTCAAATCCATCCAAAACTTGACCTAAATACTGCCCAAATCCGGATAACCTGCATAAAACCCAGAAAAAGACCAAATAAATAGTACACATTCATTTGGTCAGAACTCCCTCTATACTAGTTCAAATGACCTGAATTTGATACCATTGGTAAGCTTACATATAGGGCTACAATTTTCATGAAGACTAGTTAACCTAAAAATGCCAAAAACCAAACCAAATTACTGGTCCAAGTTGGGTCACAAAACTGTCTAGAATTAGGTTGTCCAGAAACTACTGGACATAAACTCACCTGACCAGTTTTGGAAAAATGGCCATAACTTGGTCTACAAGAACTCAAATGTAATGAAACTAGTGGCAAAATGTCCACAAGACACAAATCTACAAAATTGGTATTTTGACTAAAACCCATAAATCAAGAGAACTAGGTCAAATAGTTAGAACAAGTCACTGCATCAAAACCTGGAATCTGACCAAACTTCACTTGACCCCAGAACAATCCTTTAGTCATATCTCTCACTAGAAAAGTACAATTGGGATAAGCCATACCTTTTCAGAAATCTGAGAAATAAGGATATAACTTTTTTTTAGAAACCTACCTCAAATTATGAATGAAAGAACTTTGAAAATTGATTTACAATCACTGACCTGAACTGAACAACAGTTGGCACAGGGTATATGAGTCCAGGTCAGTTATTTGGCCATAAATAATTCCACAAAACTTGAAAAGTTGTGATTAAAAATTCCAAGAGACCACAAGACATAAGGCAAAAATTTCTATGAAGATCATTATGCCTAAAATTGACTGCAACATGTTCCATTAATTACGTAAAGTTAAGTCCAAAAGCTGCCTAATTAAGTAATTAGAATCTGGAAATGAATCAGTTATAGTTACCTAACCATAACTTGAGTTTTAAAAATCAAATTGACATGATTCAAAAGGGAAATAAAGATAAGACATAGGAAAACAACTTCCATGAAGGAAGTGTGGCCAAACAGTGACTACAAGCTGATCAAATGGATAGGTAAAAGTAAGACACAAAAAGTGAACCTAAAAAAAGGTTCATGAGATAAATTATCCTATGGTAGAAATTTAACCTTAACATGTAACATCCTCACTTTAGCTAGTCTGTACAGTCTACTGTTCCGGTGACCAATGTCGATTCAGGCAGCTAGAATATTTGAAATTATAATTAGACTAGAGTGAGGAGTTATAAACAAACCAAATAATAATTAGAAAAATCAAGGAAAATTTTTAGGAATAAAATACAACCAAGTTAAATGAGCCGGTGCCCAAGCGATGGGTAACCAAGTGGAAAGTTGCAGTCCTCGCAACTAGAAGCCCTAAACCCAGGAGGAAATTCATAAAATAATTATTGAGACTCCAGAGAAGAGTCATTGAGATTTCTATGGCATTAGAATGCCAAGAAAATGCTAAGAAAAATTTTTAAATCGGTACACACAATTTTAGCTCGTTAAACCAAACGGAGGGCATTTTGATCATTTCATCTTCAGAGATGATTTTTGGCCAACTTTTTTAGTTAAATAAATAATTTATATGACATAAAATATGAATAAATATTGTTAAAAATTTAATTGAAAATGAGTAGAAAAGAAAAGAAAAGAAAATGAAAGAAAAATAGAATTATGACATCATATGATATCATTAATGAGCTCTCCACCAATCACAACTTAACAAAATTACTTAAGGGATAAAATGGACACAAAATAAGATAAAAACAAAAAATAAAAGCCCAGCAGCCATTTCTTCTTCAACCAGGCCAATTGCTTGAGAGAGAGAGAGAGAGGAGAGAAAAACCACCATGAAAGCTTGATCAAGCTTGAATCCCCACCCTTTCTCACCATAAAAGCCCTAGTTGTCTTCACATAAAATTCACCCCACACCTTGAGGAAGCTTTGGGCAGCAAAATTTTGAAGAAACATTGAAGTTTTGCAAGACCCAAACTTAGTTTCAAAGAGGTTAGTGACCAAACTTAATCTTTCTCTTTCAATTCATGTTGAAGGAGTGAAATTGAATGCAAATTTATAAGAAAATTGACTAAACATTATGTGTATGCCTTCCTTAAAATTTTAGTAGCCTTGGGTTTGGTAGGATTTTGAAGATTTTCTTGAATTAAAATGGTACCCTAGCTGCCCTTAATACTAATTTATTATTTAGGATAATGAAAGGTAAGTGAATGCATGATTCGAGATGGTTGAGTTAGGGTTTGGGTATGAAATTGAGACTTTGATCATGTAATAGTGAAAGTAAGTTTTAATGGTCAATTAGTGACCATTTGGTTATGTGTGAATAAGAAATGAAGTGGTTTATTTAGTGGGAATTGAAGTTAGTGTTGCTGCCCTTAGTGATCTGTAGGACTGGGTGTGAGTCCAGCAGGTTTGGGCAGTAATAACTAAAGTTGTGTAGGTTTAATTGGTGCAAGGCCAATTGGACATGAAACTAGACACATAATGGCACAACTATGGTGAAGAAATCCTGCCCAGAAAATCAAACCAATTTGACCTAAAAATTACCCTAATCCGGGTGACCTGCATTCTGCCTAGACAAAATGATCAAATGAACAGTATTTATTCATTTGGTCATAACTCAGTGTAGAAAAGTTCAATTGATCTGAAATTTTACTAGCAGAAATTTGAGATATAGACCTACAACTTTCATGAAGAAACCAAACCCAAATTGTGATCATAACATATTCAAAAGGTGACCTGCAATCACTGCACAAAACACTGTAGATTTGGTCAGTCCAGAAAATCTGGAAAGTTTGTAATTCGGCCAGTTATGGTTTTTAGGCCATAACTTGAGTTACAAAACTCTAAATAGAGTGATTCAAAAAAAGAAATGTAACTAGACATAATAAGGAACAACTTTCATGTTGATAACTTTGCCAAATTTCCACTATAAAAATGACCAATGGAATACTAAACATAAGGCTTGAAATCTGAAAATTTTGAACAATTAATACTAAGCTTAGAAATGGTATTGGCAACCAATACCAATAATTTTAGAATGCAAAATGTGGTATATTGGGAGTATTAAAACCAATGTACCTATTATCTATGCAAAAGTCAACGTTTTAGTTGACTAATAAAATAAATAGTAACACATAAACTTAAATTTCAAGAATTGTAAAATTTAAAAGTGTAACATACCCTAGTACAACAAGATTGGTTTGGATAGGTTGGCATGCCAATAGGGTTCTGTTAGCAGTACTGCATATGGCTTCATGCCATTCTATGATAAAAAAAAAAATAGCCTTTGGCTATGTTGATTGAGTTGTTATACTTGGGATTTATTCCTAATGATTATTATAGCTTATTAGCTGTTCTGATGCACACTGGGAGACACAATATGACCAATGGTGTGATGGTCCGAGGTACTTGGAACCCAGTGCCAGTTTACCTATTTATCCAGTCCAATCGACTAGTATAGGTTACTCAGGCAATTAAAATAAATCTTACCAAATTTTAATCGAATAATACCGCAATAAATGCTAGAAATTAAGTCTATATAAAATGTAAACATACATTCTGTATATTTATTTTATTTTAGTTATTTTATTTTATATTGTCACCACTTAGTAGAATTGCTTAGCGCGTCGCTTTTGCCATGCGCAGGTGCTGGAGACATAGCTGGGGAGTCTAGTAGACCTCAGACCTGGTGAATTGTCAGATCTGCACACAGAGTCCAGAGTCACCTCACATTTGCACAGCATTGGTAGAACATTAGGTTACTTTTGGTATTTTGTATTTTTGTAAACTTTTGTAATGTATATTATAAACTCATATAATTATGCTTTTGATGTAATTATCTATGAATTATGTTCAGTAATAAATTTGAGCATTTCTTATTCAATTGAGTATGATATGAAATGAATTGAATTTTGAAATATTGAAGTAATTTGAGAAATTGTGGAAATATGTTGGTGGTTGACTGAGATTGATAATATGATTATATTGGAAGTGTTTTTAATAGATTCAGAAGAACTGTTTTTCCAATTTACAATTGGCACTCTACCGAATTTTCTATAAAATTTGTGAAAAATTCAGATTAATCAAAAATTATGAATAAATGAATTAAAAATGGTAAATTGTAATGGAAATATGATTTGGTGCTCCGGCACAATGTGTAGCATATCTTGCTCGGCTACACTGTAGATGGGTAAAGGGTATCACATTTAGTAGTATCAGAGCATCGATTTAGGCATTTCTGGGCCTAGATAGAGTGCATACCATTGCATTGCATTTGTAAGTATTGAGGTGACACTGATGCAGGTTTGTTTGTTTTCTTATTTTGATTAGGATATGGATCCTGCTTCTCAAAGAGCAGTTGATAAAGAGGTGGAGAGTCAGGCTCCACCAAGGGCTGAATCTAGAGGCAGGGGAGAATCTGCCCCACCTGCAGCTGAGGCACCTGCCCAACCTCAGTTTGCATTATTCCAGTAAATGACCGAATTTTACTGGCAAATGATGGGGGCAATTCCACCACCACAACTACAGCCACAACCTCCACCAGCACCACAGAAGTCTCATTTAGAGAAACTGCGAAAAAATGGGGCAATGGATTTCTTTGGGAAGAAGGAGGATGACCCTATGACAGCGAAAAACTAGTTGGATAGAACAGTCAGAGTGTTGAAATAGCTTCATTGCACCCCCGAGCAGAACCTGGAGGGTGTTGTGTCCCTACTTCAAGATGATGCATACCAATGGTGGGACATAGTAACCAGTGAGGTGCAACCCGATCAGATTACCTGGGATTTCTTCCTCACAGAGTTCAGGAAGAAGTATGTCAGTAAAGTATATTTAGAAGAGAGAAGAAGAGAATTTATCAGTCTGTGTAACACCCTCCCTGTAGCAATTCCGTACATTCTACTATTCCGGTGATCAGTGTCGGTCCGGACAGCTAGAACGTCTGGAAAAATATTTAAACTAAAGTGAGGAACCATAATTAACTCAAATATTGATAAGAAAAATTTAGAAAAAATTTTAGAAATAAAATACAACCAAGTTAAATGAGCCAGTGCCCAAGTGATGGGTAACCTAGTGAGAAGTTGCGATTCTTGCAACTAGGAGCCCTAGACCCTAGAGAAAAATTATAAAATAATTTTTGGGACTCCAGAGAAGGGTCATTGAGGTTCCTATGGCATTAGAATGCTAAGAAAATATTTAGAAAAATTTTTCAATCAGTACAGACAATTTTGACCCATTAAGCCAAACGGAGGGCATTTTGGTCATTTCGCCTTCAGAGGCGATTTTTGGCCAACTTGTCCAGTTAAGTAAATAATTATTATGATCTAAAATATGAATAAATATTACTAAAAATTGAATTGAAAATGAGTAGAAAAGAAAAGAAAAGAAAATGAAATAAAAGTCATATTTATGACATGAGCATGATGCAATTAAAATATTTTCACCCAACCAAATTTTGACACATCATTAAAAACTACTTAAACATGAATAAAAGGAGATAAAAATTGAAAAAGTGGACAGCCATCTTCAATCTTTGGGCCGCAGAAACGTTGAGATAGAGAGAGAGGAGAAAAAAACTCCATGAAAGCTCTTGTTCAAGCTTGATTTTCCCTAAGCTCTCCACCCCAAAACCCTAAACTTCCTTCACAAAAAATTATCCCTAAACCTTAAGGAAGCATAAGGCAGCAGAAATTTGAGGAAATTTTGAAGTTGGGCAAGTCCAAGTTAGGTCACAAGTGAGGTTAGTGCCATCTTTCTTTTTTTTTTCTTTGGATAATCATGTTAAGGCACTAAGTTAGGCTAAGAAATTGTGGGATTTGAAGGGAATTATTCATGCTAGGGTAGAGGTAAATTTTGGCAGCCTATTGGGAGTGGGGATTTGATTGTTTTGATGGGCTTAGAATGGATTAGAGATGGTGTTTGAAGTGTATATACATATTGATAATGAATTAGTGTGTTTAACTAATGCATGTCGTGTGAATTGGAATGGGGAATTAGGGTTTTGAAGAGAAATTTGGACTTTGTTTATGTAATGTTGAATGAACATTCTAAGGGTCAATTAGTGACCATTTGAGGGAGATTGACCATAACTTGGAGTGAATTATAGCATTAGAAAACTGATTTGGTATGCTGCCTAGTGAGAGCAGCAGGTTTGGATGTAAGTCCAGCCTGTTTGGACAGCCACAACTTGGGCTGTGTAGGTTCAATTGGTATTTGGCCAATTGGACATGAAATTAACACATAATGGCACAACTTTGGTGAAGATACCATGCCCAAAGGACCAAACAAAGTGGACCAAAAACTTGCCTCAATCCGGGTGTCCTGCAACCAGTTTCTGCAGAATGACCAAATGAACAGTGGCCATAACTCAGTGTAGAATGGCCCAACTTCACTTCAGCACAGCTTTCCATCCTCAGATGGATGGGCAATCAGAAAGAGTAATCTAGGTAAACAATTGAAACCAATTGACATAATATAAATATTGAACTAAAATGATAATAATAACATGAAATATATGTCAGGTCCTTGATGATATGCTGAGGAGTTGTGTCATTGAGTTTGAGGGAAGTTGAGATAGATATCTTCCACTGGCATAATTTGCATACAACAATAGCTACCACGCTCGCATCCAAATGGCCCCATATGAAGCACTGTATGGGAGGAAATATTGAACTCCAGTGTGCTAGACTGAATTGGGTGAAGACAAATCGCAGGCTGCACTGTGAAACAGATCGAGGAGAAAGTAAAACTAATCAAAGCCAATCAAGGTTGCCTCGCATGCATGTAAATCCTATGCCGACTTGAAGAGAAAAGAAATAGAATATGCGGTTGGCGATAAAGTGTTCCTCAAGGTGTCACCGTGGAAGAAGGTACTGAGGTTTGGAAGAAAAGGTAAGTTAAGCCCTAGGTTCATTAGCCCATATAAAATCATTGAACGTGTGGGTCCAGTGGCCTATAGGCTAGCTTTACCACCAGAGCTGGACAAGATCCACAATGTGTTCCACGTGTCTATGCTAAGAAGATACCGCTCAGATCCTTCACATGTCATCTCCATGGAAGAAATTGAAGTACAACCTGATTTGACATATGAAGAAGAACCCATACGGATCCTGGCTCGGGAAGTGAAAGAATTGAGGAATAAGCAGATTCCACTGGTGAAAGTACTTTGGAGGCACCACAACACCGAAGAGGCAACTTGGGAAAGTGAAGAGATGATGAGGCAACAGTTCCCTCAACTGTTTGCATTAGGTAAATTTCGAGGACGAAATTTAAATTAGAGGGGAAGAGTTGTAACACCCTCCCTGTAGCAATTCCGTACATTCTACTGTTCCGGTGATCAGTGTCGGTCCGGACAGCTAGAACGTCTGGAAAAATATTTAAACTAAAGTGAGGAACCATAATTAACTCAAATATTGATAAGAAAAATTTAGAAAAAATTTTAAAAATAAAATACAACCAAGTTAAATGAGCCGGTGCCCAAGTGATGGGTAACCTAGTGAGAAGTTGCGGTTCTCGCAACTAGGAGCCCTAGACTCGAGAGAAAAATTATAAAATAATTTTTGGGACTCCAGAGAAGGGTCATTGAGGTTCCTATAGCATTAGAATGCCAAGAAAATATTTAGAAAAATTTTTCAATCGGTAAAGACAATTTTGACCCGTTAAGCCAAACGGAGGGCATTTTGGTCATTTCGCCTTCAGAGGCGATTTTTGGCTGACTTGTCCAGTTAAGTAAATAATTATTATGATCTAAAATATGAATAAATATTGCTAAAAATTGAATTGAAAATGAGTAGAAAAGAAAAGAAAAGAAAAAGAAACAAAAGTCATATTTATGACATGAGCATGATGCAATTAAAATATTTTCACCCAACCAAATTTTGACACATCATTAAAAACTACTTAAACATGAATAAAAGGAGATAAAAATTGAAAAAGTGGACAGCCATCTTCAATCTTTGGGCTGCAGAAACGTTGAGAGAGAGAGAGAGGAGAAAAAAACTCCATGAAAGCTCTTGTTCAAGCTTGATTTTCCCTAAGCTCTCCACCCCAAAACCCTAAACTTCCTTCACAAAAAATTATCCCTAAACCTTGAGGAAGCATAAGGCAGCAGAAATTTGAGGAAATTTTGAAGTTGGGCAAGTCCAAGTTAGGTCACAAGTGAGGTTAGTGCCATCTTTCTTTTTTTTCTTTGGATAATCATGTTAAGGCACTAAGTTAGGCTAAGAAATTGTGGGATTTGAAGGGAATTATGCATGCTAGGGTAGAGGTAAATTTTGGCAGCCTATTGGGAGTGGGGATTTGATTGTTTTGATGGGCTTAGAATGGATTAGAGATGGTGTTTGAAGTGTATATACATATTGATAATGAATTAGTGTGTTTAACTAATGCATGTCGTGTGAATTGGAATGGGGAATTAGGGTTTTGAAGAGAAATTTGGACTTTGTTTATGTAATGTTGAATGAACATTCTAAGGGTCAATTAGTGACCATTTGAGGGAGATTGACCATAACTTGGAGTGAATTATAGCATTAGAAAACTGATTTGGTATGCTGCCTAGTGAGAGCAGCAGGTTTGGATGTAAGTCCAGCCTGTTTGGACAGCCACAACTTGGGCTGTGTAGGTTCAATTGGTATTTGGCCAATTGGAAATGAAACTAGACACATAATGTCACAACTTTGGTGAAGAAACCATGCCCAAAAGACCAAACCAAGTGGACCAAAAACTTGCCTCAATCCGGGTGTCCTGCAACCAGTTTCTGCAGAATGACCAAATGAACAGTGATTGTTCATTTGGCCATAACTCAGTGTAGAATGGCCCAATTGATCTAAAATTTTACCAGCAACAAGCTGAGATATAGACCAACAACTTTCATGAGGGAACCTATCCCAAATTATGACCAGAATCTATTCAACAAGAGAGTGGAAGTTATCACATCAGACCGTAGATATGGTCAGTTCTGAAATTTTTCAATCCGACCAGTTGTGGTTTTTGGACCATAACTTGAGCTACAAAACTCCAAATAGAGTGATTCAAAAAAATAAATTCAACTAAAAATAAATTCAACTAGAGAAAATAAGGAACAACTTTCATGTTTATCATTTTCCCAAATTCTCACTGCAGCAGCAACTAATGGAACAGTAAAGATTGGGTATGAAAACTGAAAATTCTGCTCCATTAATTTTAAGCTTAGAAATGGTATTGTTAACCAATACCAACAAATTTTGAATGCAAAATGTGGTATGTTGAGAGTGTTAAAACTAATGTACCTATTTTTTATGCAAAAGTCAACATTTTTGTTCACTAATGAAGGGAATAGTAACACCAAAACTTGAAATTCAAAAATTGTAAAATTCAAAAGTATCAAATGCCCTAGTATACCTAATAAGATTGGTTTGGATAGTTTGGCATGCCAATAGGGTTCAGTTAGCAGTACTGCACATGGCATTATGCCATTCTGTGATTTCATGGCTTTTAGCCATTCTAACATTGTGTTGATATTTGGCCTTGTGCCTATTGTTATCTGACTTATTAGCATTACATTGCCTGCCGGGAGATGCATATGTGACCGATGGTGTGACGGCCCGAGGTACTAGATACCCAGTGCCAGTTTACCCGTTTATCCAGTCCAGTCGTCTAGTATAGGTTACTTGGGCAACCAAAAACGAAGTGGATAAATTTAATGAAATAATGAATATAACAAGTACAAAATAAGTAATACTACAAATACTCATCGAAAATTTATTTGCAATAAGACACCGATACATTCACTGCATATTTACTTCCTGTTATTTCTTTTTATTTTATTATTGGCACAACTAAGCATTATTGCTTAGCGCGTTGCTTTTGCCACGCGTAGGTTCCGAGATATCTTGGCCAAAGACCCAGTAGACCACAGGCTGGGTGAGACCTCCTGCAGTTCTGCATAGTGTCCGTGTCACCTCACCATCTTCAGTGCATTGGTAGGACACTAGGTCTCATTTTGGTATTTTGTAACTAACTTTTATTTTTTTGTTTTTTAATTGAAACTTATGTAATGTATTTTGATGTTCATGTAAATAATAGAAATTGTGTTTGTGAATGGAAAAGTGAATATTTATTTATGACTTTTACATGATTATTACATGAGATGAATGATTGAGAAATGGAAATGTTGTTGAAAAACATATTGAGATTTTGATATTGGAGTTTGAGAATGATTGAATATGATTATTGGAAGTGTTTTTCACAGGTTCCGAAGAACTGTTTTCTCCATTTTTAGCCGGTACTCTGCCGGATTTTCTATAAAATTTTCGGAACCTCAAATAAATTATAATTTCAATAAATGACTTAAATGAATTATATTTCATAAATTATATTCAAAACTATGATAAAAGTAAATTAAGGAAGAATAAAAATATATACTGTAGACAGGTAAGGGGTGTCACAGTCTGAGACAAAGACAATTATTAGTGGTAAAGTATGAGCTAAAATTCGTCAGACTGAGCCAGTATGGGAGGGAGATAGTCCTTACAGAGGCAATGAGGTGCAGAAGGTTCGAAGAAGGGCTCAATGACAATATCAAAGTCATGATAACAGCATTGGAGATCATGGATTTTGCCAAATTAGTAGATGCTGCATCGAAAGTAGAAAGAGTCCGAATAAATGAGCAAAATAGAAGGGAAAGACAGTAGAAGAAGGGTCCAGGTCAGTCCAGTTCATTCTCTGCTCCCAGTAAGAAGAGTAAGGGTCCTCCTGCTCAGGGTTCGGGACAACCACAAGGTCAGGGTCAGTCCCAAGGGCCAAGACCACAATTTACACCTAGGAGAGGCCAGTCCACACCATCAGTGGGCAGCTCTCCAGGGACGGTGTCAGGGGTCCAGCCCCAGCATCTTCTGCCTGTCCATACTGCTAGAAGTGGCATAAGGGGGACTATTAGCGAGTGACTAGTGCATGCTTATGGTGTGGATCTACAGAACATAAGATCAAAAATTGTCCGAAGATGACTACTATAGTTGCCCCAACACAAGCTAATAGGCCTGCCCCTACACCTTAAAGGGGTAGGAAGCCCGGTAAATCTGAGGTAGCTGCTCCATCACTGAGGTCTAAATCTGAGTCAGCTGAGAGGCCAGAGGCTAGAGTACCTGCTAGAGCCTATGCCATGAGAGCCCAGGAGGAGCAAGATGCCCCAGATATTATCAGGGGTATGTTCTCTCTCTACAACACATTTGTGCATGCATTGGTGGATCCAGGATCCACTCATTCATGCATCTGCATCAAACTACCCATAGAGAGGGGAGTTCAGTAGAGGAGAGTGATCAAGACATTCTGATCATAAATCCACTAGGCCATAGTGTGGTAGTAAATAAGGTGTATAAAGGTTGCCCATTGAGGATTCAGGGATATGAATTCTCGACAAACCTAATTGAATTGCCCTTCCATGAGTTTGACGTGATTTTGGGAATGGACTAGTTGTCACGTCATCAGGCAATAGTTGATTGTAAACTGAACAGGATTTCTCTAAAAACTCTTGAGGGTAATGAGATTTCAGTTGTGGGGGAAAGGACAGATTTCTTCTCTTACCTAGCATATGTGGTTGATACTAGGCAGGCTAAGCCGAACTTGTATGATATACCCACAATAAGAGACTTCCCAGACATATTTCCTAAAGAATTGCCTGGTTTACCACTAGAAAGGGAAGTCGAATTTGCTATTAAGGTAATGCCGGGTACAGCACCAATTTCTATTGCTCCTTATAGGATGGCACCCACTGAATTGAGAGAGTTTAAAATTCAGTTGTAGGAGTTGCTCGATAAGGGTTTCATATGCCCCAGTGTGTCACCATGGGGAGCTTCAATGCTGTTTGTGAAGAAAAAGGATGGAACCTTAAGATTATGCATTGATTACCGGCAGTTGAATAAAGTAACTGTAAAGAATAAATATCCGTTGCCCAGAATTGACGATCTGTTTGATCAGTTAAAAGGAGCCGGTGTATTTTCAAAAATTGATCTTAGATCAGGGTATCATCAGTTAAGGGTAAAGAATGTAGATGTGTCAAAAACTGCATTCAGAACCTGGTATAGACATTATGAATTCCTAGTGATGTCATTTGGGTTAACAAATGCACCAGCAGCATTTATGGACCTTATGAACTGTATCTTCCATCCATACTTAGATTGGTTTGTAGTGGTCTTTATTGATGATATTCTGGTATATTCCAAGACCACGAAAGAACATGATGAACATTTGAGGATTATTCTGCAAACCCTGCGAGAAAAGAAGCTGTATGCTAAGTTGTCCAAGTGTGACTTCTGGTTGAGTGAAATCTCCTTCCTTGGACACATAGTATCAGCTGAGGGGATTAGGTGGATCCAAGCCAGTTTTGAGAAGCTGAAGGCTATGTTAACAGAAGCACAAGTGATAACACAGCCAGTGTCAGGAAAAGACTTTGTGGTCTATAGTGATGCCTCGCATAATGGGTTAGGGTGTGTATTGATGCAAGAGGGGAAAGTGGTTGCTTATGCTCCTAGGCAGTTAAGGCCACATGAATAGAACTACCCTACTCATGACCTGAAGTTAGCAGCAATTATCTTCGCACTGAAGATATGGAGGCATTATTTGTGTGGTGAAAAATACTACATCTATACAGACTACAAAAGTCTAAAATATTTGTCAATCTAGAAGGAGCTCAATCTTAGACAGAGGTGATGAATTGAATTCCTAAAGGACTATGATTGTGTGATAGATTATCATACTGAGAAGGCAAATATAGTTGCTGATGCCTTGAGTAGGAAGTCCATCACAGCTTTAAGATCACTAAATGCCTGTCTGTCCTTCGCTTAAGATGGAGCTATTTTGACTGAGTTACAAGTAAGACTATACCTGCTACAGCAGATACAAGATGGACAGAAGGCAGATGAAAAATTAATGGCTATTGTGGGTAAAATTCCAAAGGGAAAGGAAACTAATTATGAGGTGAAAGTAGATGGGTGTCTGTACTATAGAGGAAGAGGTGCGTACCAGATGATGGGAAACTGAAGACTAGTATTACGAAAGAAGCACACACTAGTGTTTATGCTATTCGCCCTTGAAGCACAAAATGTATAATGATTTGAAGCCTCATTATTGGAGGCCTGGTATGAAGAGGGATATAGCTGATTATGTGACTAAGTGTTTGACATGTCAGCAAGTTAAAGCATAACATCAAGTTTCATCAGGATTGCTATAGCCTATAAGCATACCTGAATAGAAATGGGACCGGGTCATGATGAATTTTGTTAGTGGTCTACCTCTTACCCAGAAAAAGCATGATGCAGTATGGGTGATAGTGGATAGATTAATGAAGTCAGCACTATAACACCCCTTACCCGTCTATAGTATAGCCGAGTAAGATATGTGACACAGTGTACCGGAACACCCTATTTTATTTCAATCATTTTTATCCTTCCTTATTTATTTTTATCATAGTTATGAAGTACAATTTGGTGAAGTATAATTTATTTAAGTCATTTATGGAAAACATCAATTTATTTGAGGTTCCGTAAATTTTATAGAAAATCCGGCAGAGTACCAGCTAAAAATGGAGAAAACAGTTCTTCAGAACCTGTGAAAAATACTTCCAAAATTTTCAATCAATCCCAAACTCCACTTCATCAATAAAATCTCAATATTTTTCAACAAAATTTTCATTTCTCAATCATTCATCTCATATGATATTCATGTAAAAGTCATAAATAAATATTCACTTTTTCATTCATAAACATAATTTTCACTATTTACATTGATAACAAAATGTATTACATGAGTTTCAATTTTACATGAGAAAGTAAAAGTTAATTATAAAATACCCAAAATGAAACCTAGTGTCCTACTAATGCACTGACGTCGGTGAGGTGACTTGGACACTATGCAGAGCTGCAGAAGGTCTCACCCAGTCTGTGGTTTACTGGGCTCTCGGTTGGTCTCTCCAGAACCTACGCATGGTAAAAGCAACGCGCTAAGCAATAATGCTTAGTGGTGCTAATAATAAAATAAAAAGAAATAATATAAAATAAATATGCAAAGCATATTCTGATGTCTTATACAGACAATTTTTCGATCATTAATGGTAATCTTATTTATTTGTACTTGTTATATTCATAATTTCATTAAATTTATCCACTTCCATTTTTAGTTGCCCAAGTAACCTATACTAAATGACTTGACTGAATAAACGGGTAAACTGGCACTGGGTATCAAGTACCTCGGGCCGTCATACCATCAGTCATATATGTATCTCCCGGTATATAACAGAACAGCTAATGAGCTGCAATAAATATTAGGCACAAGGCCAAGTATCATCACAATGTCAGAATGGCTAAAAGCCATAAAATCACAGAATGGCATAATGCCATGTGCAGTAATGCTAACTGAACTCTATTGGCATGCCAACCTATCCAAACCAATCTTGCTAGTTGTACTAGGGCATGTTACACTTTTAAATTATATAATTCATGAAATTTAAGTTTAGGTGTTACTATTCATTTCATTAGTAAACTAAAATATTGACTTTTGCATAGATAATAGGTACATTGGTTCTAATACTCCCAACACACCACATTTTGCATTCTAAAATTGTTGGTATTGGTTGCCAATACTATTTCTAAGCTTAGTGTTAGTTATTCAAAATTTTCAGATTTCAAGCCTCATAGTTACTGTTCTATTGGTCATTTGTACAGTAGGAATTTGACAAAATTATCTGCATAAAAGTTGTTTCTTATTTTGTCTAGTTACATTTCCTTTTTTGAATCACTCCATTTGGAGTTTTGTAGCTCAAGTTATGGCCTAAACACCATAAATGGCCGGATTGGATAGAATCCAAAACTCTGGGCAAAACTGGTTCTGCCAGATTTGGTAACCTAAGTTTGGTTAGCAATTTGACTAGGTTATGGTCAGAATTTGGATTTGTGTTCTTCATGAAAGTTGTAGGTCTATGTCTCAGATTTCTGTTGGTAAAATTTCAGGTTAATTGGACATTTCTACACTAAGTTATAACCAAATAAATAAATACTATTCATTTTATTATTTTGCCCAGGCAGAATGCAAGTCACCCGGATTAGAGCAATTTTTTTGTCAACTTGATTTGGTTTTCTGGGTAGGATTTCATCACTAAAGTTGTGCCATTATGTGTCTAGTTTCATGTCTAATTGGCCTTGCACCAATTGAACCTCTACAACTCCATTTATAACTGCCCAAACCTGCTGGACTCATGCTCAGTCCTGCGCAGTCGCCCAAGCGACTCACCCATGCACAAATGCCAAGCCTCAACTCACTTTATTTCCTCATTATACACATTCAAATGGTCACTAATTGACCATTAAAAAGTTAATGAACCATTACATGAGCAAACCCTAAAATTGTTCAAGTGTCCAATTTTTTTCATTTCATACATGTACAATTCTTGCATTTCACTTACTTAATTATGTTCAATACCCCATCCACTACCAAAGGCTGCTCATAACCATTTTTCTACCAAGCAAAATCATCAAACCCTAGCTGCCAAAAATTGTAAGTTGCCCACGCACACTTATTTGCTTTATTTCCTTATATTTCCTACACAATTCATGCCATTGAACATGAATTAAAGCAAAAGGAGTAAGAGTTTGGTCACTTACCTTGTTGGGGCAGAATTTATCCCTTCACAAAATTCTTTTTTTCTTCCACTTTTGGCTGCCTAGAGGATATACAAGTTGCTAGGTTAATTTTTTGTGAAGCTAGCTTAGGGTTTCAAGTGAATTTTGGGTGAGTTATAAAGCTTGAATAAGCTTTAATGGTGATTTTTGGTGGGAGGAAGGAAATGGCAAGTTAGGGAAAGAAGAAGAAACAACTGATTTTTTTCTTTTTTTCTGCCCATTAAGACATTTTAAATAAGTTAGTGCCATGTGTCAAAGTTTGATTGGGTGGGAGGATGTTTAACAATATCATAATGATGTCATAATTCTAATTTCTTTCATTTTCTTTCCTTTTCTTGTCTACTTAATTTCAATTTAATTTTTAGCAATATTTATTCACATTTTATATTATAATAATTATTTACTTAACTGGACAAGTAGGCAAAAAATCACCTCTGAAGGCAAAATGACCAAAATGCCCTCCGTTTGGCTTAACAGACCAAAATTATCTGTACCGATTGAAAATTTTTTGTAATTATTTTTTTTGGCATTCTAATACTATAAGAACCTCAATGACCCTTCTCTAGAGTCCCAAAAATTATTTTATGAATTTTCCCCCTGGTTTAGGGCTCCTAGATGCGAGAACCACAACTTCTTACTGGGTTACCCATCGCTTGGGCACCGGCTCATTTAACTTGGTTGTATTTTATTTCTAAAATTTTTTTCTAAATTTTTCTTATTAATATTTGAGTTAATTATGGTTCCTCACTTTAGTTTAAATATTTTTTCGGGCGTTCTAGCTGTCCGGATCGACATTAGTCACCGAAATAGTAGAATGTATGGAGTTACTACAGGGAGGGTGTTACAACTCTTCCCCTCTAATTTAAATTTCGTCCTCGAAATTTACCTGATACAAATAGTTGAGGAAACTGTTGTCTCATCGTCTCTTCACTTTCCCAAGTTGCCTCCTCGGTGTTGTGGTGCCTCCAAAGCACTTTCACCAGTGGAATCTACTTATTCCTCAACTCTTTCACTTCCCGAGCCAGGATCCATATGGGTTCTTCTTCATATGTCAAATCCAATTGTACTTCAATTTCTTCCATGGAGATAACATATGAAGGATCTGAGCAGTATCTTCTTAGCATAGATACGTGGAACACATTATGGATCTTGTCCAGTTCTGGTGGTAAAGCTAGCCTATAGGCTACTGGTCCCACATGTTCAATAACTTCATATGGGCCAATGAACCTAGGGCTCAACTTACCTTTTCTTCCAAATCTCAGTACCTTCTTTCACGGTGATACCTTGAGGAACACTTTATCGCCAACCACATATTCCATTCTTTTCTCTTCAGGTCAGCGTATGATTTATGTCTGTCTGAGGCAACCTTTAGATTGGCTTTAATTAACTTTACTTTCTCCTCAGTCTGTTTCACCAGGTCTGGCCCTACTAGTTTATCTTCACCTAATTCAGTCCAGCACACTGGAGTTCTACATTTCCTCCCATACAGTGCTTCATACGGGGCCATTTGGATGCTAGCTTGGTAGCTATTGTTGTATGCAAATTCTGCCAATGGGAGGTATCTATCCCAACTTCCCTCAAACTCAATGACACAACTCCTCAACATATCCTCAAGGACCTGACATATATTTCACGTTATCATTATCATTTCAGTTCAATATTTGTATTTGTTCAATTGGTTTCAATTGTTTACCTAGATTACTCTTTCTGATTGCCCATCCGTCTGAGGATGGAAAGCTGTGCTGAAGTGGAGTTGGGTACCCAAGGATTCATGCAACTTCTTTCAAAATATCGATGTAAACCTTGGGTCTCGATACGATATGATGGAAAGTGGAATTCCATGCAGTCTAACTATCTCACTAATATACAATTCTGCTAACTTCTCCAGTGAGTAGTCAGTCCTAACTAGTAGAAAGTGTGCTGACTTCGTCAATCTATCTACTATCACCCATACTACATCATGCTTCGTCTGGGTGAGAGGTAGACCACTTACAAAATCCATGGTGACTCGATCCCATTTCCATTCAGGTATGTATATAGGCTGTAGCAAATCCGATGGAACTTGATGTTCTGCCTTGACTAGCTGACATGTCAAGCATTTAGTCACATAATCAGCTATGTTCTTCTTCATACCAGGCCACCAACACTGAAGCTTCAGATCATGATACATCTTTGTACTTCCTGGGTGCATAGCATAAATACTAGTGTGTGCCTCTTTTAGGATACTGACTTTTAATTCCCTATCATCTGGTACACATACTCTTCCTTTGTAGTATAGACACCCATCTGCTTTCACCTCATAGTCAGTTGCTTTCCCCTCTGAGATTTTACTCATAGTACTCATTAATTTCTCATCTACCTTCTGCCCATTTAAAATTTGCTATAGCAGGTTTGGCCTCACTTGCAACTCAACCAAAATAGCTCCATCTCGAGCCAAAGATAGACGGGCATTCAATGATCTCAAAGCTGTGATGGATTTTCTGCTCAAAGCATCTGCAACTATATTTGCCTTCCCAAGATGGTAGTCAATCACACAATCATAGTCCTTTAAGAACTCAATCCATCGCCTCTGTCTGAGGTTGAGCTCCTTTTGGGTTGGCAAGTATTTCAAACTTTTGTGGTCTGTGTAAATGTAGCATTTTTCACCATACAAGTAGTGCCTCCATATCTTCAGTGCGAAGATAATTGCTGCAAGTTCTAGATCATGAGTAGGGTAATTCTGTTCATGTGGCCTCAGCTGTCACACCCTACCCCTCTGTAAGACATAACATGATCCCGTAGTATACCTAATGAATTACCAACTTCGTCTACTGATAACCCATTAAATATACTACAAGGGATTTTAAAACTTTTCTTACTTCTTTTTATAGTGGTGAGCACTATTTACAGGTGTTAAAAAAAAAATTTTTGAACTTAAGTGAAAGAGATAACACATTTGAATTATTAGGAATTTCTGTAAAAATTTTGGTGGAGTGCCCTCTGTATTTTGAATAAAACAGTTCTTCAGAAAACCTGTAAAAAAAACTTCAAATATATTTTTCAATCTCAACTCCACAATAATTTTTCAGTATTTTCAAAGGATGAGATAAAAGAAATATAATACAAAATTCTACAAGTCAAAATAACTCATAATTTATTTTACAACTTCAATGTACAATTTTAATTTACAACTGCTCAAAATCAAGAACAATATATACATACAGTGAACATACATTAAGTACAAAATGCAAAATGTGGTATACTCAATATACCCGATGATCTCTCGCTGAATACACTGGCAGCCTAGTCTGCTGCCCTGTCCGTCTGTCTACCTGCGACAGCAATGAAAAGCTATCGCTGAAACAATGTCTCAGTGGTGCACAACACTAACCAAATACAACTTTAAATCACAAATCATAAGTCATGTAAATAGTGGATACTTAAACTATAGTTAAATTCAAGACAATGAATGTCATAAGGAATTTGAACTCCATTTCACAATATCACAATAAATCTCAATAGTCAAATCATGATTAAATTCAAAAGACAGTGAATGTCAATAAGAATTTAAACTCTATTTCACAAATTATCAAAGCTCATAATAACATAATTTAGTCAAATAATTTAAGAATACAGTGTTGCCAATTCATACACAACTTAAGCCATGACACAATTTTTTAACACATGCTGTGTTGTACACCCCGACAAGACACACTCACCCCTATAATCGAAATCAATGAGAGAGGTGGTGGTATTTAAGAGTACTTATCAAAGCACCTGTAGGCGTTACGTATCGCCGTCCCTGCAAGCCCTTGGATGGTACCTATCAGAGCACTTGCAGGTGTTACATATCGCCATCCCTGCAAGCTCCTGAGTTCACTCGTGAGAGTTCCCAAGAATCGTAGGCGTTACGTATCGCCGTCCCTACTTTGCTCTGATAACACTAAACACATTTTATCTCAAAATTTCCAAAGTCATAATTTCATTCACAAGATGGCAACACAATTTATAATTAAGTTCAACTTTCACAAATCACACTAAATCAATTTTTTCACAGTTTCAAACCATTTACAATACTTTTTAAGCAATAAGTATCCATTCAAATACATTTCCATAATTGAAAACAATAGCATACAAATAGTAATAATTTATTTCGATTGAAAAATTCAAAAGAAATAACTGTTGTGCACAAACACAATTTAAAACAATAACACACAAATAATCATAATTTATTTCAATTGAAAATTTCAAAAGGAATAGCTATTGTGCACAAACACAATTTAAAACAATAATACACAAATAATCATAATTTATTTCAATTGAAAATTTCAAAAGGAATAGCTATTGTGCACAAACACAATTTAAAACAATAATGTACAATAGTCATAATTCATTTCAATTGAAAAATTCAAAAGAAATAGCCGTTGTGCACAAACCTCTGATAACTGTCTCCTGGCCTTGACTCAGTGGTTCCTTCCCTTTCCCTGAGTCTTCGCTAACTGAGAAACACAATTTGAAGTGTTTCAGTACTCATTTAAACTGTCTCTAACGATAATGCTTGATAATTAATTCACTGAATTCTATTATTTGCTTAGTCAACCTAATATGTTGACCCTCGATGCATTCTAGGTAATTTAGGTTTTAATGTTACTAATATGTCACATTCAATAGTCTTTTAGGGTTGGTACATGTTATCAAATTCATTTCCAAGTATATTGCGTTTTCGTGCAATTTGCTCGATTCCGGGAAACTAGTTTGACCTAGCCGGACGACCTAGTTCCCTCGGTTTTCGGGTTTTGGTCTAAACTAAAAACTTGTAGATCTATGTCTTATGGAACGCGGGGCAAAATTTCAGGTCATTCTGAGTTATGTAGACCAAGTTATGGTCATTTTACTATTGCTGGTCAAAATGCATCAAAATTGGTCACTTTAGGTCACTCTAGGTCATTTTAGGTTCGGCCAGTTTTTGGACCCGAACTTGTACAAGCTGTTTGACTTGCTTATGGTCATTTCTGGGCTTTGGTGTCTTCATAAGACTTGTAGATATGGGTCTTAACTATTTATGGTCAAAATTTCAGGTCAATTGGACATGTTTTGAGTCAGTTATGGCCTAAATACTAACTGCTGCTCAAATGGTCAAATTTTAGGCCTTAATTGCACTAATCCGGATTTGGTCATTTTTCAAGTTACCTTACAAGCAGAATTTTGGCAAGCTTCCTTCATGAAATTTGGCACATTTTGTGCTTAGTTTCACCTCCAATTGGTCTCATACCAATTGGAGCCACACACTTAAAGTTCTAGGCCCAAAACACAAACTGCCTTATTGCATTTCTTTCATACACATCAAGGATCACTTTTAACACTTATCAAACTCAACATTCAAGCCAATTCTGGTTATACCATAACCTAAACATAATTCACAATATATTATAGGTCATTTTGGCAGCTTACAATTACATTCAATGTGCACCATTTAGTACAGAATTTTTCAAACCCAATTTACAATAATTCAATCACCTAACCATAACACTTTTACATGTCCAACCTCACACCATCATACATACACTCAAACTGCCATAACCACTATCACAATTCAACATTATTATTCCATAAACCAAGCATGAATTCCAGCATTCTTCAAGAGTTAACAAACTGCCGCAATGGTGTACCTCCATAATTGCCTTTAAACTCAAATTTTTCACTTGGTCACCATTCCATATACATGAAGTTAACTTACCAAAACTTTGAATCACATTAGTCAAAGTTAATTCTCCATAATACATGTAATAATATTTCATTTAGTGTACAATCCCATGGCTGTCCATTTAGACAATCACGCATACAATTTCAAATTCAACAAAAATTTCCAATTCAAGTGTTCAATTTAACATACATCAATAATTAACCGACTAAACTTTGATTTACTTTAATCAACACTAATACCCATCAAATGCATGTGAAAATAATTCAAGTTCTTAAATTGCCATGGCTGTCTAAACTAGTGCATAATAACAATTCACCAAAATCTCAAAATTTCTTCATCAATTCAATAATCTCAAGCTTCCCATAAAACTTTACTTAAGAAATAAATCAATTTAAACACTTACCTATTGTTGAGGCTTATTAAATCTTCACCAAACTCCCTTGATTTTAGTATCTACTTCTTCCTTGTGAGGTGGGGATCAAGATTAGTGAAGAAACTTTGGTGATTGGAGGTGAAAATGGAGGAGGTTTGGAAGCTTTAAAGATTTCGGCTATGGAGGATTTTAATGGATTTCATTTCGGCATGGATGTTTTGAAAGGTTGAAGATGAAGTATAATGGGCATACATCTGCCCACTTAGTGAATATTTTAATCCATAGTGCTCCACTCACCCTAATTTAACTATATTATATGTTTTAAATGTTAATTACCCAATTTCAACCCCATTTTTGCTATTTACATTAGGTACCACTAAATTAATTTTTCATTATATTTTTCAGATGTAATATTATTTATTTTTAAAGGAAATTTAGGTCAAAAGACAACTCGGGGTGTCAAATGACCACAATGCCCCTGTTCGGGTTGCATTCCCGATTTTTCAGTAACAACGGATTTTGTCCGTTTTTCGATTTCTCACTTTTCTTTGTACTAATTAATTAATTTTTGTTTGATATTTCTAATGGTATTTATACTTAAATTGATGTCTCTTTAAGTTCTAAAAATAATTTCCAGGATTCCCCGCGGTCCAGGGCTAGTCAATGGTCCACGCCGTGATTTCCCGATGCGGTCACCCATCGCTAGGGTTCTCGGCTCACTTAACTTGGTTTCATTTCTTTACTATTATTTTTCCTTTGTTTTTCTTATATTTTCTTTTCTTGTATTTCATTATTTCATGTCTCCTCACTCATATCGAAGTGTAGTTCTAGGCATCCTAGTGGTCCGGACAACACTAGTCACAGGAACAGTAGAACGCACTACCGAACTTAGGGGTGTTACATTAGCTGTCTGGAAGCATAAGCGACCACCTTCCCCTCTTGCATCAATACACACCCTAACCCATTATGAGAGGCATCACTGTAGACCACAAAGTCCTTTCCCGACACTGGCTATGTTAACACTGGTGTCTCTGTCAGCATAGCCTTCAACTTCTCAAAACTGGTCTGACACTTGTCATTCCAGTCAAATCTGATATTCTTGTGTAACAACTTGGTTATTGGAGCAGCTATTAAAGAAAATCCCTTCACAAATCTTCTGTAATACCCAGTTAACCCCAAGAAACTTCTGACCTCAGTTGTATTCCTGGGAGGCTTCCATTCCATCACTGCTTCTATTTTCTTGGGATCCACCCTAATCCCATCAGCTGACACTATGTGTCCAAGGAATGCAATTTCATTCAACCAGAAGTCATACTTAGACAACTTAGCATACAGCTTCTTTTCTCTTAGGCTTTGCAGAACAATCCTCAAATGCTCATCATGTTCTTCACTGGTCTTGGAATACACCAAAATATCATCAATAAAGACCACTATGAACCGATCTAGGTATGGATGGAAGATACGGTTCATAAGGTCTATGAATGCTGCTGGTGCATTTGTTAGGCTAAAGGGCATCACTAGGAACTCATAATGCTCATATCGGGTCCTGAATGCAGTCTTTGGCACATCTGCATCCTTCACCCTCAACTGATGATACCCTGATCTGAGATCAATTTTGGAAAATACTCCTGCTCTTTTCAACTGATCAAACAGATTATCAATTCTAGGCAACGGATATATGAGCAAACCCTAGAATTGTTCAAGTGTCTAATTTTTTTCATTTTATACATGCACAATTCTTGCATTTCACTTATTTAATTATGTTCAATACCCCATCTACTACCAAAGGCTGCTCATAACCATTTTTCTACTAAGCAAAATCATCAAACCCTAGCTAACCCTAGCTGCCAAAAATTGTAAGTTGCACACACACACTTATTTGCTTTATTTCCTTATATTTCCTACACAATTCATGCCATTGAATATGAATTAAAGCAAAAGGAGTAAGAGTTTGATCACTTACCTTGTTGGGGCAGAATTTCTCCCTTCACAAACTTCTTTTTTTCTTCCTCTTTTGGCTACCTAAAGGATATTCAAGTTGCTAGGTTATTTTTTTGTGAAGCTAGGTTAGGGTTTCAAGTGAATTTTGGGTGAGTTATAAAGCTTGAATAAGCTTTAATGGTGGTTTTTGGTGGGAGGAGGGAAACGGCAGGTTAGGGAAAGAAAAAGAAACAACTGATTTCTTTCTTTTTTTTCTACCCATTAAGACATTTTAAATAAGTTAGTGCTATGTGTCAAAGTTTGATTGGGTGGGAGGATGTTTAACGACATCATAATGATGTCATAATTCTAATTTCTTTCATTTTCTTTTCTTTTCTTTTCTACTTAATTTCAATTTAATTTTTAGCAATATTTATTCACATTTTATGTCATAATAATTATTTACTTAACTGGACAAGTCAGCCACAAATCACCTCTGAAGGCGAAATGATCAAAATGCCCTCCGTTTGGCTTAACAGACCAAAATTGTCTGTACCGATTGAAAAATTTTTCTAAGCATTTTTTTTTTTTTTTTTTTTGCATTCTAATTCCATAGGAACCTCAATGACCCTTCTCTAGAGTCCTAAAAATTATTTTATGAATTTTCCCCTTGGTCTAGGGCTCCTAGTTGCGAGAACCGCAACTTCCTACTGGGTTACCCATCGCTTGGGCATCGGCTCATTTAACTTGGTTGTATTTTATTTCTCAAATTTTTTCCTAAATTTTTCTTGTTAATATTTGAGTTAATTATAGTTCTTCACTTTAGTTTAAATATTTTTCTAGGCGTTCTAACTGTCCGGACCGACACTAGTCACGAGAACAGTAGAATGTACAGAGTTGCTATAGGGAGGGTGTTACAAGCACATTTTCTGCCTGTTAGGACTGACTACTCACTAGAGAAGCTTGCAGAATTGTATATCAGTGAGATAGTTAGACTGCATGGAATCCCACTTTCCATCATATCTGATCGAGACTCAAGGTTTACATCGAGATTTTGGAAGAAGTTGCAAGAAGCCTTGGGCACACAACTCCGCTTTGGCACGGCTTTTCATCCTCAAATGGATGGACAGTCGGAACGAGTAATCCAAGTAAACCTAAAAACTAATTGAATTTTTACAACTAATAAATTGAAATGATAGTAACAATGTGAATTATGTGATAGATCATTAAGGATATGCTGAGTTGTGTTATTGAGTTTGAGGGGAGTTAAGATAGATATCTCTCATTGGCAGAATTCGCATATAACAATAGCTACCAAGCTAGCATTCAAATGGCCCCGTATGAAGCACTGTATGGGAGGAACTATAGAACCCCCGTATGTTGGACTGAATTGGGCGAAGATAAGCTGGTAGGACCAGACCTGGTGAAACAGACTGAGGAGAAAGTAAAAATAATCAAAGCTAATTTGAAGGTTGCCTCAGATAGACAAAAATCTTATGCCGACTTGAAGAGAAAAGATATATATTATGCAGTTGGCGACAAAGTGTTTCTCAAAGTCTCACCGTCGAAGAAAGTACTGAGGTTTGGAAGAAAGGGTAAGTTAAGCCCTAGGTTCATTGGCCCATATGAAGTCATTAAACGTGTGGGACAAAAATCTTATGCCGACTTGAAGAGAAAAGATATATATTATGCAGTTGGCGACAAAGTGTTTCTCAAAGTCTCACCGTCGAAGAAAGTACTGAGGTTTGGAAGAAAGGGTAAGTTAAGCCCTAGGTTCATTGGCCCATATGAAGTCATTAAACGTGTGGGACTAGTGGCCTATCGGCTAGCTTTACCACCAGAACTGGATAAGATCCATAATGTATTCCATGTGTCTATGCTAAGAAGATACTGCTTAGACCCTTCACATATCATCTCCATGGAAGAGATTGAAATCCAACCGGATTTGACATATACAGAAGAACCTATATGGATCCTAGCTTGGGAAGTGAAGGAACTGAGGAATAAACAAATTCCACTGGTGAAAGTACTTTGGAGGCACCATAATACCAAGGAGGCAACGTGGGAAAGTGAAGAGACGATGAGGCAACAATTTCCTCAATTGTTTGCATCAGGTAAATTTCGAGGACGAAATTTTTATTAGAGGGGAAGAGTTATAACATCCTCACTTTAGCTAATCCATACAGTCTACTGTTCCGGTGACCAATGTCGGTCCGGACAGCTAGAGTATTTGAAATTATAATTAGACTAGAGTGAGGAGTTATAAATAAACCAAATAATGATCAAAAAAATCAAGGAAAATTTTTAGGAATAAAATACAACCAAGTTAAATGAGCCGGTGCTCTAGCGATGGGTAACCCAGTGAAAAGTTGCGGTCCTCACAACTAGAAGCCCTAAACCCAGGAAGAAATTCATAAAATAATTTTTGGGACTTCAGAAAAGAGTCATTGAGGTTTCTATGGCATTAGAATGTCAAGAAAATGCTTAGAAAAATTTTTAAATCGATACACACAATTTTAGCTCGTTAAGCCAAACGGAGGGCATTTTGGTCATTTCGTCTTCAGAGATGATTTTTGGCCAACTTTTCCAGTTAAATAAATAATTTATATAACATAAAATGTGAATAAATATTGTTAAAAATTTAATTGAAAATGAGTAGAAAAGAAAATGAAAGAAAAGTGGAATTATGACATCAAATGATGTAATTAATGAGCTCTCCACCAATCACAACTTAACAAAATTACTTAAGGGATAAAATGGACACAAAATAAGATAAAAACCAAAAAGAAAAGTCCAGCAGCCATTTCTTCTTCAACCAGCCAAATTGCTTGAGAGAGAGAGAGAGGAGAGAAAAACCTCCATGAAAGCTTGATCAAGCTTGAATCCCCACCCTTTTTCACCATAAAAGCCCTAGTTGTCTTCACAAAAAATTCACCTCATACCTTGTGGAAGCTTTGGGCAGCAAAATTTTGAAGAAAAATTGAAGTTTTGCAAGACCCAAACTTAGTTCCAAATAGGTTAGTGACCAAACTTAATCTTTCTCTTTTCAATTCATGTTGAAGGAGTGAAATTGAATGCAAATTTACAAGAAAATTGTCTAAACATTATGTGTATGCCTTCCTTAAAATTTCAGCAGCCTTGGGCTTGGTAGGGTTTTGAAGATTTTCTTGAATTAAAATGGTACCCTAGCTGCCCTTAATACTAACTTATTGTTTAGGATAATGAAAGGTAAGTGAATGCATGATTTGAGATAGTTGAGTTAGGGTTAGGATATGAAATTGAGACTTTGATCATATAATAGTGAAAGTAAGTTTTAATGGTCAATTAGTGACCATTTTGTTATGTGTGAATAAGAAATGAAGTGGCTTGTTTAGTGGGAATTGAAGTTAGTGTTGCTGCCCTTGGTGACCTGTAGGACTGGGTGTGAGTCCAGCAGGTTTGGGCAGCAATAACTGAAGTTGTGTAGGTTCAATTGTTGCAAGGCCAATTGGACATATAACTAGACACATAATGGCACAACTTTAGTGAAGAAACAATGCCTAGAAAATCAAACTAAGTTGACCTAAAGATTGCCCTAATCCGGGTGACCTGCATTTTGCCTAGGCAAAATGACCAAATCAATAGTGTTTATTCGTTTGGTCATAATTCAGTGTAGAAAAGTCCAATTGACTTGAAATTTTACCAGCAGAAAGCTGAGATATAGACCTACAACTTTCATGAAGAAACTAAACCTAAATTTTAACTATAACATATTCAAAAGGTGACCTGTAATCACTGCACAAAACACTGTAGATTTGGTCAGTCCAGAAAATCTGGAAAGTTTGCAATCCGGCCAGTTATGGTGTTTAGGCTATAACTTGAGCTACAAAACTCCAAATGGAGTGATTTAAAAAAGGAAATGTAACTAGACACAATAAGGAACAACTTTCATGTTGATAGCTTTGCCAAATTTCCACTGTAAAAATGACCAATAGAATAGTAAACACAAGGCTTGAAATATGAAAATTTTGAACAACTAACACTAAGCTTAGAAATGGTATTGGCAACCAATACCAACAATTTTAGAATGCAAAATGTGGTATGTTGGAAGTATTAAAACCAATGTACCTATTGCCTTTGCAAAAGTCAATATTTTAGTTGACTGATGAAATGAATAGTAACACATAAACTTAAATTTCAAGAATTGTAAAATTTAAAAGTGTAACATGCCCTAGTACACCTAACAAGATTGGTTTGGATAGGTTGGCATAGCAATAGGGTTCTGTTAGCAGTAGTGCATATGGCTTCTACCATTCTATATTTTATGGCCTCTCATGCCATTCTGTGATAAAAAAAATAGCCTTTGGCTATGTTGATTGAGTTGTTATACTTAGAATTTATCCCTAATAATTATTATAACTTATTAGCTGTTCTGATGCATACCGGGAGATACAATGTGACCGATGGTGTGATGGTCCGAGGTACTTAATACCCAGTGCCAGTTTATCTATTTATCCATTCCAATCGACTAGTATATGTTACTCGGGCAATTAAAATAAATCTTACCAAATTTTAATCGAATAATACTGCAATAAATTCCAGAAATTAAGTCTACATAAAATGTAAACATACATTCTGCATATTTATTTTATTTTAGTTATTTTATTTTATATTGTCACTACTAAGCAGAATTGCTTAGCGCATCGCTTTTACCACGCGCATGTACTAGAGACATAACTGGGGAGCCCAGCAGTCCTCAGACCGGGTGATCTGCACGCAGAGTCTAGATTCACCTCACATTTGTAATGCATTGGTAGGACATTAGGTTACTTTTGGTATTTTGTATTTTATAAACTTTTGTAATGTATATTATAAACTCATGTAATTATGCTTTTGATGTAATTATCCATGAAACATGTTCAGTAATAAATTTGAGCATTTTTTATTGAATTGAGTATGATATGAAATGAATTGAATTTTCAAATATTGAAGTCATTTGAGAAATTGTGGAAATATGTTGGTGGTTGACTGAGATTGATAATATGATTATATTTGAAGTTTTTTTAACAGATTCAGAAGAACTATTTTTTCAATTTATAGCCGGCACTCTGCCGAATTTTCTATAAAATTTGCGAAAAATTCAGATTAATAAAAAATTATGAATAAATGAATTAAAAAGGATAAATTGTAATGGAAATATGATTTGGTGCTCCGGTACACTGTGTGGCATATTTTGCTCAGCTACACTGTAGACGGGTAAAGGGTGTCACATAACAAGCCATTAAACACTAAACCACATGAAAAGGGTATGTGGGACCTATTTTTCCACTATAAAGTGACATGAATATTTTAAGTAAATAAGTAATAATGTGCAATTGCCCATAGTATACCTAAATTTATTTATTTATTTTGGATCAATTGGTATACCAATTAGGGCTACAGATAGTAGTACTGCCTATAGGAATAATCATTAACAGATAAAATATGTCTGACATGATTGTTCTACAAGCTTTATGTCTGTCCGTTGGCCAATATGCCTAATATTATATCTGGCTTAAATGCCTGCCCGCAGGCTTCATGCCTGACATATACTGGATAGACATATAGCTGTCTAACTAGTATACTCCCGTGCATCTAGCTTTTATAATTTGTTATAGGTTTCTTGGGCACTGATAATGATTAATTAAGACTGAATATACAATAAGTAAACAGAAAAGATCCCAATAATTTTAATTGTTTCCAAAGTGCAATGAAAATGTAAAAGACCTAAAAATTATGAATCACCATTATTATTTCAATTGTTATTATTGTTATTATAAATTATGTACCACTAAGTGTTATGCTTAGCGCGTTGGTTTTTCATCACGTAGGTATTGGAGACCAGTCCGAGCAGCCGCAACAGCAGCACCAGTAGTGCCTTGACAGAGCTCTGACCAGATCTGCTACCATCCAGAGTCACCTCAGTCTTTTGTATTTTGTTGATAGGGCCCATGTATGTCTAGATTTTGTTCTTTTGTTCATTGTACATAAAAACATGATGTGTTTCACTTTGTATTGTAATTAAACCTTAAGATTGTAATGTAAACTTGTTAATTATTATCTATGAAGTTCTATATGAATGCAATAGATGATACTTTCTGAGATCTCATAAATAATTGTGAATAATATGATATAAAAATGTGTGAAATGAATATGAACATGTTAACAGGTGATTAGTGGAACCCGTCAGATGCTAACAAAACAGAGGAGGCTCTGTCCAAGTCTCCACAGAAACAAGTTATAAAAAAAAAAAAGTTTCTACACAAGGATTACATGCTTTTAAATTATATTAAAAGTTTACAATGGACATGATAAGATAAGATAGGGTGCTCCGGCACCGAATGCGGTACTTCTTACTCGGTTATACAGTAGATGGGTAAGGGGCGTCACAAAGTCCCTACCATAAAATAAATTATTTCATGAACCATTTCTTTAGGTTCAGTTTCAGTGTCTTAAGTTTAACTTTCAATTTGATCAATTTGTGGCCACTATTTGGCCACACTTCCTTCATGAAAGTTATTCCTCTATGTCTTTCTTTGTTTTTCCTTTTGAATCGTGTCATTTAGAGTTTTAGAATTCAAGTTATGATCAAATAACCACAACTGGTACAATTGGTTCATTTCCAAATTCTGGTTCCATAACTAGGTAGCTTTTGGACTTAGACTTTACCTAATTAATTGAATATGTTGCAGCCATTTTTAGGCATAGTTTTCTACATAGAAATTGTTGCCCTACGTCTTATGGTCACTCAAAATTTTGAATTGCAAATTTTCAAGTTTTGTAGAATTAATTATAGCCAAATCACTAGCCTGGACTCATATACCCTGTGCCAACAGGATTCTAGTTTAGGTCAGTGGATTTAACTCAACTTTTAGGGTTCTTACATTCATAATTTGAGGACAGTATCTGAAACAAAATTGAAGCCCTATTTCGTAGATTTCCAGAACAGTATGGCTCATCCCAATTGGAGTTTCCTAGTGGGAGTTATGACTAAAAGACTATTTTGGGGTCAAGAAGTCACTAAGGCAATTTCCAAAATTTGTATACTAAATTAACCTAGCCAATTGACCTAGTTTCCTTGATTTCTGGGTTTTGGTCAAAATACCAACATTGTATATTTATGTCTTATGAAAATTTTGCTACTGGTTTCATTGCATTTGAATTTTTTTAGACCAAGTTATGGCCTTTTTGCCAAAACTGGTCGAATAGGCCTATGTCCAGCAAATTCTGGGCTGTTTGGTTCTGGACAGTTTTGTGACCTAATTTGAGCCAGTAAATTGGCTTGGTTAGACGCATTTCTGGGCTCTGTGTTCTTCATGAAAGTTGTAGTCCTATGTCTAAGCTTTTTAATGGTGTAAAATTCAGGTCATTTGGACCTATCTAGAGGGAGTTATGACCAAATGAATGTGTACTATTTATTTGGTCATTTTTCTGAGTTTAGTGTATAATCAGCCGGATTGGAATAGTAATTCGGTCAAGTTATGGACAGAATTTGAGCATAGTTTCTTCATAGAAAATGGAGTATTTTGGCCTTAGTTTCACCTTCAATTAGCCTCATACCAATTGAAGCAACACAGATTTAGTTATAGGTCAAAATTCAAACTGGACTCGAAGAGTCCCACAACTGCATAGCAAAGGCACTTCCAATTTTATTTCCTCCAACTCCCAAACAATAATTTGGCATACATGGCACATCTATTAATCAACAATTCATCTTAACAAAGTCAAATTCCAGTAATTATATAAAATCCCCAATTCATGATCACAAACCCTAATTTAAATTTCAAAACTCAAGCAATTCCATTCCTATCACTTCTCATGCATATAACCTCATCAATCATCACCTTTAAACTAATTTTCATCAATTAAAACCATCAAAGTTCAATAAATTTTATGGTTGCCAAAAATTAGGGTGACCAATTCCATAGCCATTTCTTTCAATTTCATGAAATTCACACCTAATTTGGCATACATACAACGCCTTGAAGTTGAAAGAGAGGTTTTTAGAGCACTAACCTTTAATAGCCACTTCTTGAACTTGTAAAAACCTCTTTGTTTCTTCCTTTCTTAGCTACAAATAGCTTAGTTTAGGTGTAGGAATAATTTTTTATGAAGGGACTTGCGGATTTTGGTGGAGGGATGAAGGGAAAATGAAGCTCAAGCTTGACAAAAATGGTGGAAGGGTGCTACCTATTGTAGCCGGCCAAGGGAGAGAGATAGGAAGAATATGAAGCTGAAATTTTGGTCAAATTTGTCTTATTTCTCTTATTTATCCATTAATTGTATTAAGTTTAATTAATAAAATTTTTAATGACATCACTCATGATGTCATTAATCCCATTTTATTTTTTCCCTTCTCTCTTCTTCTTTTATTTTTCCAACTCCATTATAATTTTCATAATTTAATTTATTTTATGTATTTTAATCTCTCTCATTTTAATTAACATTCACTTTAAAATTCAACTTTAGGGTTGAAATGACCAAAATACCCTTCGTTATACTTGTCGGGTTATTTTTTATCTGTACCGATTAATAAATTCTCTTGAATTTTCTTTGACATTTTTAATGTCATTTGTACCTCAGTAAACCTTTAATTAAGTCTCAAAACTTATTTCCTAGGGTTTCTCGCAGGTCTGAGGCCGACACCTATCTTTATAGTTACTTCTCAGTACGGTCACCTATCGCTAGAACCTCGGCTCGTTTAACCCATTGACAATTCATTTCTTTTACTTTCTTTTAATTTTTCTTATTTTTTTTAATATTTATTCTATCAATTTATGCCTCATTACTATAGCTTAAGTGTAGTTTCAAACATCCTAGCTGTCCGAACAGATGTTAGTCATCGGAACAGTAGAATATATGGATTACCTACAATTAGGGTGTTATAATTCTTCCCCTCTAAATAAAAATTTCGTCATCAAAATTTACCTAATGTGAAGAGCTGAGGGAACTGCTGCCTCATCGTCTCCTCACTCTCCCATGTCGCCTCTTCTGTGTTGCGGTGTCTCCATAGGACTTTCACCAGTGGAATTCTCTTGTTTCTGAGCTCTTTTACTTCCTGTGCCAAGATTATAATCGACTCTTCTTCATATGTCAAGTCAAGTTACACAATGATCTCTTCTGCTAAGATGACATGTGAAGGATCTGATTGGTATCTCCTGAGTATCAACACATGGAACACATTGTGAATCTTGTCCAGCTCAGGTGGTAAAGCTAGCCTGTAGGCTACTGGACCCACATGTTCAATGACATCATATGGACCAATAAACCTAGGGCTTAACTTACCCTTCTTGCCAAATCTTAGCACTTTTTTCTAAGGTTATATCTTGAGAAATACTTTATCACCAACCTCATACTCTATGTCCTTTCTCCTCAAGTCGGCATATCACTTTTGTCTATCTGAGGCGGCTTTCAAGTTGTCTCTGATGAGTTTCACTCTCTTCAATCTGCCTCACCAACTTTGGGCCCACTATCTTGCCCTCGCCCAATTCTGTCCAGCACAAGGGAGTTCTGCATCTCCTCCCATATAATGCTTCTTATGGAGCCATTTTTATGCTGGTTTTGTAGCTGTTATTGTATGCAAATTCTACCAAAGGAAGGTATTTTTCCTAACTTCCTTCAAAGTCAATGATACAGCTCTGAAGCATATCTTCCAGCACCTATCATGTAATTCATGTCATGTCATTATTACCTGTCTCTAACATCTATAACAATTTACTAAGTTCTAATGGTTACCTGAATCACCCTCTCAGACTGTCCATCCGCCTAGGGATGAAAAGCCATACTGAAGTGCAGTTGAATGCCCAGTGACTCTTGTAGCTTCTTCCAAAACCTCGAAGTAAACCTCAGGTCTCGGTTAGATATGATTGATGTTGGCACTTCATGTAACCGTACTATCTCAGCCATGTAGATCTCTACTAATCTCTCCAGTGAGTAGTCTGTTCTGATAGGTAGGAAGTGAGCTGACTTTGTTAATCTATCAACAATCACCGAGATAATATCATGCTTCTTCTGTTTCAATGGAAGCCCAGTTACCAAATCCATGGTAATGCGGTCCCATTTCCACTCTGGTATAGATATGGGTTTTAATAACCCTGATGGAACCTGATGCTCAGCTTTAACCTGCTGGCATGTCAGACATCTAATCACAAAATCACCAATCTCTTTCTTCATTCTAGGCCACCAATACTGTACCTTCAAGTCATGATACATCTCGGTACTTCCAGGATGCATAGCATGGAAGCTACTGTGTGCCTCTTTCAAGATATTCTTCTTCAGTTCTTCATCTATTGGCACACATATTCTGCTTTTATAATACAGGAACCCATCTCCTTTCAGCTCATAATTAGTCTCCTTCCCCTCTTTAACTCTGCCCATAATAGTTATCAACTTTTCATCCCTTATCTGTGCTTCCTGTATTTGCTGTAGCAAGCTTGGCTTTACACATAACTCAGCCAAAATAGTCCCATCTGGAACTAATAGTCCCATCTGGAACTAATAGTCCCATCTGGAACTAAGGACAAGTGAACATTTAGTGCTCTCAAAGCCATTATAGACTTCCTGCTCAGTGCATTATCCACTACATTTGCCTTTTCAGGGTGGTAGTTAATCACGCAGTTATAATCCTTAAGGAATTTAATCCATCTCTTCTGTCTCAAATTGAGTTCCTTTTGGGTTGGCAAGTACTTTAGACTCTTGTGATCCGTGTAGATATAACACTTCTCACCATATAGGTAATGCCTCCATATCTTTAGTGCAAATATTATTGCCGCCAATTCCAAATCATGTGTTGGGTAGTTATTTTCATGTGGTCTTAGCTGTCTGGAAGCATAGGTAACTACTTTTCCTTCTTGCAACAGAACACACCAGAGCCCGTTATGTGAGGCATCACTGTAGATCACATAGTCTTTCCCTGACTCTGGCTATGTTAACATTGGAGCCTCTGTGAGCATGGCTTTTAGCTTTTCAAAGCTAGATTGGCATTTATCATTCTAGTCAAACTTAACATTCTTATGCAGCAGTTTAGTTAATGGAGTAGCTATGAGGGAAAATCCCTTAATAAATCTTCTGTAGTAACCAGCTAACCCCAAGAAGCTTTTGACTTCTATTGCATTTCTAAGAGACTTCCATTCAACTATTGCCTTAATCTTCCTTGAATCTACCCTGATCCTATCTACTGATACCACATGTCCAAGGAAAGATATCTCCTCTAACCAGAAATCACACTTAGACAACTTGACATATAACTGGTTTTCCTGCAGTGTCTGTAGTACTACTTTCAGGTGATCATCATGCTCCTCCCAGTTCTTAGAATACACCAGAATATCATCTATGAAGACCACTATGAACTGATCTAAGTAGGGATGAAAGATATGATTCATTAGGTCTATTAAAAGTTGCTAGTGCATTCGTCAGCCTAAATGGCATTACTAGGAACTTGTAGTGTCCATATTGGGTCATCTGTCTCCTTTACTCTCAGCTAGTGATAGCTTGATCTAAGACTTATCTTGGAGAATACACTGGCTCCCTTCAGTTGATCAAACAGATCATCTATCCATGGTAAATGATATTTGTTTTTCACAGTCACCTTATTCAGCTGCCGGTAGTCTATGCAAAGCTATAGTGTACAGTCTTTCTTCTTCACAAATAGCACCAGTGCTCCCCATGGTGACACACTAGGGTGTATGAAAACCTTATCCAATAGCTCATGTAACTAAACTTTTAACTCTCTCAGTTCAGTGGGTGCCATCCTATATGGAGCAATGGAAATCGGTGTAGTACCCGGCATAACCTCTATAGAAAACTCCACCTCTCTCTCTAGTGGCAAACCTGCCAACTCTTCTAGAAATACATCCAAAAAATCACATACAGTGGGGATGTCTGGTAAGCTTGGGCTAGTCCTCCTGGTGTCAACCACATGTGCTAAGAAAGCCTCACAGCCCCTCCTTATCAATCTTCTGGCTGTTGTGGCTGATATGATAGTAGAAAGATAATCTGTTCCTTCACCCACAACTATAATCTCATCCCCATCTGCTGTCTGTAATGAAATTCTCTTCAACCGATAATCTACCATTGGCTAATGATGTGATAACCAATCCATTTCCAGTATCACATCAAACTCATGGAATGGTAGTTCAATCAACTCAACTGGAAACTCATAACCCTATATCCTCAGAGGACAACCCTTATAGACCTTTTTCACCATGACACTATGGGCTAAAGGGTTAGTAACTTGTATGTCCTCCTCTAACTCCTCTATCTATACCCCTTTATCAACTGATGGTGTAATACACACGTATGAATGTGTGGAGCTAGGATCAATCAGTGCACATACTAACATGTCATAAAGAGAAAATGTACCTCTAATGACATCTATTGGATTTGACTCCTCCTGAGCCCGCATGGCATAAGCACGAGGTGCTACCCTAAGCTCCTGCCTCTCAATAGTCTCTATAGTAGGCCTCTGTGATGGACCAGCTGTATCAGGCCTCATAGGTCTTCTACTCCTCTGTGCTACCGGGATATACCTCTCTGTCCGGGGTGGAGCAGTGGGAGCACTAGCACTCCTTTGTGGACAATCCTTCAAGAAGTGATCCATAGACTCACATCTAAAGCATCCCCCAGTCAATAGTCTACACTCTCCTTGGTGGCTCCTCTCGCAATGTGTGCAAGCTGGTATCGAGGCTGATCCCCGTGTAGCTGCACCTGGAGAACTACACACTTATGCACCAGACTGTCCTCCTCTCCTCGGAGCAAATTGAGATCTCTACCTCTTACCTCGACCCTGAGTCTGACCCTAAGACTCCTTGGGCTTTTTACTACCAGTGGATGCTGAACCAAACTGGCCAGATCTAGAACCCCTCTTATGCTGCCTGTCCCTCCTGGACTACTCCTCATTTCTGACTTTCTCCACATCCAGAGCTGATGCTACTAACAAGGAGAAGTCAGTGAGCACAGCAGGCCTTTGATGTCATTGTGGTTACTATTCACACTACGATTCATGAAAATTTTTTACTATTTCATAATTAATAGGTATACAAATTCTAATTTTATGCTAGTACAACATTTTGGATTATAAACTTGTTGGCATTAGTTGCCAATTACAATTCAAGTCTTCCACGGAGTAATTTCAAAATTTTAGTTTTTGTCACAAATATTTACTATTCTATTGGACCAATCTACAATGGGAATTTGGCTAAACTTTCTTCATCAAAGTTGTTTCTTAATGTCTCTACTTTAATTTCCTTTTTAAATCACTCAATTTGGAGTTTTATAGCTCAAGTTATGGCATTTTTACCATAACTGGCTTGATTAGTCCATGTCCAGAATTTTCTGGGTAGATTGTGATTCTGGCAGTTTTAATGAATTAACTTTGGTTAGCAATTTGATTAGGTTATAGTTAGAATTTGGGTTTCTATTCTTCATGAAAGTTGTTTTACTATGTCTAAGCTTTCCATGGGTTCAAGAATCAAGTCATTTGGACCTCTCTATACAAAGTTATGGCCATTTGAACATTTACTGTTCATTTGGTCAATTCTGTCTAGAATCAGAACACCAATTCCATATTCAAGCCAATTTTAGGTCAACTTAGTGTCAGTTTTTGAGCAGGATTTCTTCATAAAAAATGTAGCATTATGACCATAATTTCATCTCTAATTAACCTCACACCAATTGGAGTAATACAATTCGACTTATAGCCATTTAACCTTGTTGGACTTATTGGTCCAGAATTCAAACAACTTAACCTGCCCCACTTATTTCAATTCCATTCATCAATTCTCAATTATAAGAACACTAATTGACCAAAATTAAGCATCAAAACATCAATTGGTCAACAATTCTCAAAAAACCCCAATTTCTTCTAAAACCCTAAGCACCACGATCCCTAATTCTTCAATTTCACAATTCATGTCATTCTAACCATACAAACCAATATAGTTCATCACCTAAGTTCAATTAAATGTTTAATTTCACTCAAATTCATCAAACCCTAATTCCCATCAAGTTGGCTAAATTTTATGGCTTGAGTTCCATGCATGATTTTTCAATTCTTAAGTTGATTCTCCCTACAATGCAATTCAACACATATATATTAAGTTTGGCTCATAGGACTCTTACCTTAATGGAAGCTCTTTCAACTCTTCAAATCTCTAGGTTTTCTTCTAATCTTTTACTCCCAATCTTCACCTTAAAGCTTAGTTTGAAGGTTTTAAGTGATAGACTAGGAAAATCATGAGAGAAAATGTGGGTTTGTCAAGCTTTACTAGCTCAAAAATGGTAGAATTTTGAGAGAATTAGGGAGAGAGAGAGGAACAACTCATTGGGAAGAAGAAGACCAATATTTTTTTTCTTTTAATTTGCATTTATCCCCTTTTATACTTATCCAAAAATAATTTAATTAAATTATAAATTTTTAATCGTGTCATACTTACATCATTATAATGTCATAATCACTTTAAATTTAAATTTTTCTTTTCTTTTTCTTTTCTTCCACTATACCTCTTCACTTTTAATTTATTTTTTAATATTTTAATTTTACACATTTTAATGGATATGTAGGTCAAAAATCACCTCTAAGAATGAATTAACCAAAATGCTCTTTATCTGGCCTGATCAATTTTTCTAATAACACTAGGTTACTTCCTGAATTCTGATTCAATTATTTAAACTCGTTCTTTATTCTTTTCTGTGCTTTTCACATTACCACTAGTTTCGCAATTATCTTTAAGCCTGAGGTTTCATAGGGTTCCACACGAAATTATGGTAGCAACTGAGCTCGCAGTCACTTCCCGGTTCGATTACCCATCGCTGGGACCTCGGCTCATTTAACCGATTATGTTTTGTTTTTCTTATTTCCATTTTCTCCTTCATGTGACTTCTATTAATTTTTATTTATGGCTTTTCTAGATGATGTAGATATAGTTCTAGATATTCTGACTATCCGGACAGACACTAGTCACCGAAATAGTAGAATGTATAGACTACTTAGTATGGGGGTGTTACAGGAATAATCATTGATAGACAATATATATCTGATATGGTTATTCTACAAGCTTTATGCCTACCCATTGGCCATTTTGCTTATTATAATTTTTGGCTTCATGTCTGCCTGCTAGCCTTGTGCCTGACATGATAGATATATACATGCTAGAAATACAGATGTTTAACTAGTATACTCCTGTGTATCCAGTCTTTATAGTTTGTTATAGGTTACTTGGGCACAGATATGAGTAATAAATTTCAAAATTAAATAATAACATGAAGATGTCATGCCCTACTCCTCCGTAAGATTTAACATGATCCAGCAGTACACCTAATGAATTACCGTACTTCACCTACCGGTAACCCATTAAATATACTACAAGGGATTTTAAATCAACTTTCGTGAAATTTAAATCATCGATTAAAATCAGGTGTTATAAAAATTTTTCAAAATTTCGGCAGAGTGTCGGCTGTATTTTGAGAAAACAGTTCTTCAAACCTGAGAAAGAAAACACTCCCAATATGTTTTCTCAAATACAACTCCAATAAACTTCATTTCATCTCACAATTCAATCTCAATAATCAAATCATTTCATTTTCAAACCAACCTCATCATAAAAGAAACATTTCATTGATTACAAGACTTACAAATTAATATTACAAAACTATTCAGGTAAATGAAATCTCAAATTTACATTTATAATAATTTACATTTAATTACATACTAAAATATTTTACAAGAGTTTTTATACAACTGCTCAAATAATTTACATACATATTATTACATGCATACATCAAAACCTATGTACATGGGTATACCTATGATATACCTGGAGTTGATCTGAATGTCTCTTCAAAGAAGCTTACTTAATTGCTTTATGGTCTTTTCACCTGCGACAGCATACAAAGCTATCGCTGAGTGATGAACTCAGTAGTATACAACTATAATTTAAAATATAGTACAATATACATTGACAAAATTATAACAATTAAATTGAAAGTCTCAAAATTCAACAGAATTCCAAAAGTCAAAATCTTTGTTGCCAATAATATAAATCATTAGTTAAAATGACTTTGAGCAAGAAATTCAATTTATCAAATCACAACTGGACATTTAAAGTAATTCCAGCAATCATGGAAATAAAGATTAATTCCAACAAAATTAATTATGCATAAATCCACTTGAAATCGAAATTCTTTACTATTCAAAACCCATTCTTTATCTCACTAACTATGCAAGACTAATCTGCAAGGGCCATCTTCAGGGTGATTCTAACTCCTTATGGTCGGGGAGGTCAAATCAGATTCTAACTCCCCATGGTCGGGGAGGTCGAATTATCGTGCATAGTACACATCACAATAATGAAACATCTGAAAAGGCCATAACATAAAAACTTAGATCTAACCTCTAATAAGAGAAGAATCTAAGCCTGTGCACGTACCATGGTAATCGAAACAAAGCTAACTCCATTTTCTCTTCAACAAATGAGAGAGACGGGTAATAACCTAGTCAAGCATCTATGGTGAGATACAAAACAATATCATCAATCTCTTTATCCTTTTTGTGAGCATAAATCACAACACAATTTGATTCAAAGTCAATTCCTATATCCAATAATTTTTTATGCTCATCACAATTCAAAACATAAATTTGTATTTTTCCATGCAAATTGCCCATCATAATTCAAAACATATTCTATCACAATTTTCCAAAACATAATTTATTCAATCCACAACAATACTTAATACTTATTGAAATACCATTTCACAAAGCTAAATTCATATATACTATAATAATTTCAATAATCATTGAATTAAATCCAATACTTGATAAACATAATATGTAAGGAAAATAACTTCATTTAATCATATGAAATATTAAAAAAAATCAATTAAAAACTAGTTGTGCACAAACCTTTGATGAGTCGCCTCTTGGCCTTGACTCAATATTCCTTATACTTTTTAATATTCTTTTCAACTGAAACACACAATTTAAAGTGTTTCAGTACTCAGTTAAATCGTTTCTGATAATAAAATCCAATATCTAAATTTTCTTGGTACTATTCCCTTCAATTCATTTCATTATCAACCTATAATGTTGACCTTTGATGCACTCTAAGTGAGTCAATTTTAATGATCCCAATATTTCACATTTTATAGTCTCTAAGTGTTGGTATATGTTACTAATTTCATTTTAAAGCTTATTGCATTTTATTGTAATTATTCAGATTTCATAGCCAATGCTTACTGTTTATTAGACCAAGCTACAGTGTAAATTTAACAGATTTCTCTTCATTAAATTGTTTCTCATTGTGTCTTCTTTAATTTCCTTTTTGAATCATGTCATTTGGATTTGTATAACTCAAGTTATGGTCAATTGACCATAACTAGGTCAATTCTGAATGTTGGTTCCCTTACTAGACAGTTTTAGTATTACACTTTGCCAATTTTATTTGAGTAGGTTACTGCCATATTTAGGTCTATTACTCTTCATAGGATATGTTACCCTATGTCATATGGTCACTAAGAAGTTTTTTTTTGTAATTTTTCAAGTCTTGTAGAGTTACTTATGGTCAAGTTATTAGGCTAGACTCAATGGTCTTAGTGACAGGATGTTCAACTAGGGCAGTAGCTTTGACCCAACATTTGAGCTTCTTACATTCATAAGGTGAGGGAGAGGTCTAAAACAAAGTTGAAGGTCTATTTCTTAGCTTTCCAGAATGGTATGGTTCAGTTTGTTTGAAGACTTTTAATGGGAGTTATACTTAAAACACTTTGCTGGAGTTAATGTCATTTGAACCATTTCCAGATTTCGTATGCCAATTTAATCAAGTTAATTGACCTAGTTCCCTAAGTTTTTGGGTTTTGGTCAAAATACTATTATTGTAGGCCTATGTCTTAGTAAAAATTTGGCACTGGTTTCAGGGCATTTGGAGTTATATGGACCAAGTTATGGTCATTTTACTATTGCTGGTCAAGTTGCACTTATATTGCAAAGTTTAGGTCATTTTTAGGTTAAAGTCAATTCGGCCAGTTTTTGTAACCCAACTTGTGCAAGCATTTTGACTTGGTTCTGGTCATTTCTGGGCATTGATGTCTTCAGAAGAGTTGTAGCTCTATGTCTAAGCTTTCTATGGTATAAATTTTAGGTCATTTGGACCTGTTTTGAGTAAGTTATGGTCAAAATACTGACTACTGTTCATATAGTCAAAATTCTGGGTTTTCATGTCATGCAATTCTGGATTTAGACATTCTTTTAGATCACTTCTAGGCAGAATTTGGACAACACTTCAACATGAAAGTTGGCCTATTTTATGTCTAGTTTCACCTCCAATTGGCCTCATACCAATTGGAATCACAATTTTACACTTATAACCTAATTTATATACTGCCAACAATCATAACCTGCATAAGAGAATTTACACTCTCAATTTGGCAATCCTCCTCCTCCTAATACTTCAATATTCATTCTTGGCACTTCTATATTTATTCAACACAATTCCAGCAAAGTAAATTGGGCAGAATACTCAAATAATATAGGCTCCCATGGCTACCTAAATTTGGGCAGTCCAATAACTCAATAATTCCATCAATTTTCATCACCAATCAACTCATCTCAAGCTAAACATAAACTTTACTTAAGAAAGGAAGTGAATTAGACCCTTACCACTTTTTGGAGCTTGGTCAAATCTTAACAAAACTCCTTCTTTTTGCTCCCAAGATGCTGCCCAAGATATGAGGATAAAGTTTAATGAAAGAACCTTGAAGATTTCATGGCTTGATCTTGGTGGATGAGAGCTTGAAGCTTTGGCCATCCATGGAGTTTTTGGGAGGATTGGATTTTGCTTGAAGATCAAATGAAGAAAAAGAAGTGGCTGAAGTGGGATTGCTGTTCACTTAATCAATATACAAATCCATAGTGGTCCACTAAGGTGGATTAAATGTTTAATAATCCAAATTTTCCCTTAATTGTAATTATGCCCCAAACTTTCATCATTTATTTTATATACCACATTTTTAATTTTCATGACATTTTCAAAGTGTGCTATCACTCATTTTTAATGGACATTGAGGTCAAAAGGCAACTCTAGGTGTCAATTGACCAAAATGCTCCTATTCGGATTGTATTCCCGATTTTTCAGTAACACCGATTTTTGTTTGTTTCTTGATTTTTTGTTTTTCTTTGTACTAATTTATTAATTTTTATTTGACATTTCTAATGTCATTTAAACCTCAATAGATGTTTAATTAAGTCCCAAAAATATTTTTTCGGGTTCCTCGCGGTCCAGGACTAGTCAATGGTCTTCGCCGTAACTCCCCGTGCGGTCATCCATCGCTAAGGTTTAACTTAATCACATTTCATTACTCTTATTTTTCCTTTGTTTTTCTTGTATTTTTCTCTATTGTATTTTATTATTTTATGTCTCTTTACTAACATTTAAGTATAATTCTAAGCATCCTAGCTGTCCGGACTGTGACACCCCTTTTCCGTGTACAGTATACCCGAGTAAGCAATGTCACACGGTGTACCGGCACACTCTAATATACCTTAATTAATTTTTATCAAGCTTTTGAATATAACTTGTGAAATATAATGTATTTGGGCCATTTATCAAAATTATAATTTATTTGAGGTTCCGAAAATTTTAAAGAAAATCCGGCAGAGTACCGGCTAAAAATGGAGAAAACAGTTCTTTGGAACCTGTGAAAAACACTTCCAATAACCATATTCAATCATCTCAAACACCAATATCATTACAAACTCAATATTTTTCAATTTCAGTTCTCAATCATCATTTCTCAGGGTACTCATATATAAACAACAATTAAATACTCAAATTACTTCCATACATAACCATAAATCTTCATTATTTACATGAACCTCAAAATACATTACATAAGTTCATTTACATATGAGAAAATAGAAATTTAGTTACAAAATACCAAAATAACACCTAGTGTCCTACCAATGCACTGCAGAAGTTGAGGTGACACGGACACTATGCAGAGCTGCAGGATGGACTCACCCAGCCTGTGGTCTACTAGGCTCTCGATCAGTATCTCCAGAACCTACGCGTTGCAAAAGCAACGCGCTAAGCAATAATGCTTAGTGGTACAATAATAAAATAAAAGAAAATAACATAAAATAAATATGCATTGAATGTATAAGTCTTATTTGTTTTGTATTTGTATATCCATTTATTTCGTTAACTTTGTCCACTTTCATTCATTTGGTTGCCCAAGTAACCTATACTAAATGACTGGACTGGATAAACGGGTAAACTGGCACTGGGTATCTAGTACCTCGGGCTGTCACACCATTGGTCACATATGCATCTCCCGGTGTGCAGTAATGCGCTAATAAGTCAGATAACAATAGGCACAAGGCCAAATATCAATACAAGGTCAGAATGGCTAAAAGCCATAAAATCACAGAATGGTATAATGCTATGTGCAGTACTGCTAACTGAACCCTATTGGCATGCCAAACTATCCAAACCAATCTTGTTAGGTATACTAGGGCATTTGATACTTTTTAATTCTTCAATTTTTGAATTTCAAGTTTTGGTGTCACTATTCACCTCATTGGTCAACAAAAATGTTGACTTTTGGATAGAAAATAGGTACGTTGGTTTTAACACCCCCAATGTACCACATTTTGCATCCAAAACTTGTTGGAATTAATCACCAATACCATTTTTAAGCTTAGAACTAAGGGAGCAGAATTTTCAGTTTTTGCACCCCAATTTTACTGTTCCATTTGTGACTGTTACAGTGGGAATTTGAGGAAATGGTAAACATGAAAGTTGTTCCTTATTTTGTCTAGTTGAATTTCTTTTTTTGAATCACTCCATTTGGAGTTTTGTAGCTCCAGATATGGTCCAAAAACCACAGCTGACCGAATTGCAAAACTGCAGAATTGACCATATCTACAGTGCAGTGAACAGTGACTGCCACTGCCTTGTTGGATAGGTTCTGGTCATAATTTAGGGTAGGGTTCTTCATGAAAGTTGTTTGTCTATATCTTATCTTGTTGATGTAAAAATTTCAGGTCAATTGGGCCATTCTACAGTGAGTTATGGCAAAATGAACAGTTACTGTTCATTTGGTCATTCTGCAGAATCTGATTTCAGGGTATCCGGATTGGGGCCAATTTTTGGTCCACTTGCTTTGGTCTTTTGGGCATAGTTTCTTCAGCAAAATTGTGCCATTTTATGTCTAGTTTCATGTCCAATTGGCCAAACACCAATTGAACCTACACAGCCAAAGTTATGGCTGTCCAAGTGGGCTGGAATCACAGCCTCACTGCCGCCTCACTAGGCAGCCACATCAACCTCAAATCCCACAACCCAATTCACTTCATTTCTGATTCAAACCAAACCAAATGGTCATTAATTGACCATTAAAACCTACTTCCATCATCACAAGATCAAATCTCATTCTTCAACCCAAACCCTAACTCAACAATTCAAAACCATGCATAATCATTTCATTTATCAATTCACTTATAAGTTACACTTTAAGGGCAGCCATACTTGCATATTAGATTCCCAAAAATTATCACCATATCACCTTAACCTTGGCTGCCCAAAATTTAGGGTTAGCATACCAATGTCTTTTATCAAAATTTCTTTGTCATTTAATCACTTACCTCTTAAACATGAAATTGAAGTGAGATTTAAAGTTTAGGGCACTAACCTTATTAAAACTCCCACTTGAGCTTGTCAATCTTTAAAATTTCTCCCTCTAATGGCTGTCTAAATATGATTTAGGGTGTGAGGATAAATTTTAGTGAAGTGAGGATGAGGTTTTATGGTGTAAAGGGTGAGGTTTTAGCAAGAAAAAGAGAAAGTTTTAATGGAGATTGTGAGGGAAATAGGGGCTGCCGGAAATGGAAGAAGATGTGCAGAAAAATTTTTCAAGTTTTAACTCTTTTATGACCTTTTTAATTGGTTTAAGAGTGCTTGTTAAAATGTGATTGGTGGAGGCCTTTTTGATGACATCATTATGATGTCATAATTCAAGTTTTCATTCAATTTCTTTTCTTTTCTTTCCTATCCACTTTCAATTCAATTTTTAACAATATTTATTCATATTTTAGATTATAATAATTATTTACTTAACTGGACAAGTTGGCCAAAAATCGCCTCTGAAGGCAAAATGACCAAAATGCCCTCCGTTTGGCTTAACGGGTCAGAATTGTCTGTACCGATTGAAAAATTTTTCTAAATATTTTCTTGGCATTCTAATGCCATAAGAACCTCAATGACCCTTCTCTGGAGTCCCAAAAATTATTTTATGAATTTTTCCCCTGGTCTAGGGCTCCTAGTTGCGAGAACCGCAACTTCCCTCTGGGTTACCCATCGCTTGGGCATCGGCTCATTTAACTTGGTTGTATTTTATTTCTAAAATTTTTACTAAATTTTTCTTATTAATATTTGAGTTAATTATGGTTCCTGACTTTAGTTTAAATATTTTTCCAGACGTTCTAGCTGTCCGGACCGACACCGTCACCGAAACAGTAGAATGTACGGAGTTGCTACAGGGATGGTGTTACAACTCTTCCCCTCTAATTTAAATTTCGTCCTCGAAATTTTACCTGATGCAAACAGTTGAGGGAACTGTTGCCTCATTGTCTCTTCACTTTCCCAAGTTGCCTCCTCGGTGTTGTGGTGCCTCCAAAGCACTTTCACCAGTGGAATCTGCTTATTCCTCAATTCTTTCACTTCCCGAGCCAGAATCCGTATGGGTTCTTCTTCATATCTCAAATCCGGTTGTACTTCAATTTCTTCCATGGAGATGACATGTGAAGGATCTGAGCGGTATCTTCTTAGCATAGACACATGGAACACATTGTGGATCTTGTCCAGCTCTGGTGGTAAAGCTAGCCTGTAGGCTACTGGTCCCACACGTTCAATGACTTCATATGGGCCAATGAACCTAGGGCTCAACTTACCTTTTCTTCCAAACCTCAAGAGCTTTTTCCACGGTGACACCTTGAGGAACACTTTGTCGCCAACCACATATTCTATTTCTTTTCTCTTCAGGTCGGCATAAGATTTCTGTCTGTCTGAGGCAACCTTCAAATTGGCTTTGATTAGTTTCACTTTCTCCTCAGTCTGTTTCACCAGGTCTGGCCCCACCAGCTTGTCTTCACCCAATTCAGTCCAGCACACTGGAGTTCTACATTTCCTCCCATACAGTGCTTCATATGGGGCCATTTGGATGCTAGCTTGGTAGCTATTGTTGTATGCAAATTCTGCCAGTGGGAGGTATCTATCCCAACTTCCCTCAAACTCAATGACATAACTCCTCAGCATATCCTCAAGGACCTGACAAGTATTTCATGTTATTGTTATCATTTTAATTCAATATTTGTATCAATTCCATTGGTTTCAATTGTTTACCTGGATTACTCTTTCTGATTGCCCATCCATCTGAGGATGGAAAGTCATCTTTGAAGTGGCGTTGTGGACCCACGGACTCATGCAACTTCATCCAAAATCTCGCTGTGAACCTTGGGTCTCGATCAGATATGATGGAAAGTGGAATTCCATGCGATCTAACTATCTCAGCGATATACAATTACGCTAACTTTTCCGGTGAGTAGTCGGTCCTAATCGCGTAAAGTGTCTTGACTTAGTCAATCTATCAACTATCACCCATACTGCATCATGTTTCTTCCGGGTGAGAGGTAGACCACTTACAAAATCCATGGTGACCCGATCCCATTTCCATTCAGGTATACGTATAGGCTGTAGCAAACCCGATGGAACTTGATGTTCTGCCTTGACTTGCTGACATGTCAAGCATTTAGTCACGTAATCAGCTATGTCTTTCTTCATACCAGGCCACCAATCACGAAGCTTGGATCATGATACATTTTTGTACTTCACAGGTGCATAGCATAAACACCGGTATGTGCCTCTTTCGAATCTGGCCTTCAATTCCCATCATCCGTACACAGTCTTCCTTTGTAATACAGACACCCATCTGCTTTCACCTCATAGTCAGTTGCTTTTCCCCCTGGGATTTTGCTCATAATAGCCATTAGCTTCTCATCTACCCTCTGCCCATCTAAAATCTGCTGTAACAGGTTTGGCCTCACTTGTAACTCAGCCAAAATAGCTCCATCTCGAACCAAAGATAGACGGGCATTCAATGATTTCAAAGCTGTCATGGATTTTCTGCTCAAAGCATCAGCAACTACATTTGCCTTCCCAGGATGGTAGTCAATTACACAATCATAGTCCTTCAGGAACTCAATCCATCGCCTCTGTCTAAGGTTGAGCTCCTTCTGAGTTGGCAAATATTTTAGACTCTTGTGGTCTGTGTAAATGTAGCACTTTTCACTATACAAGTAATGCCTCCATATCTTCAGTGCGAAGATAATTGCTGCAAGTTCTAGATCATGGGTAGGGTAATTTTGTTCATGTGGCCTTAGCTGCCTGGAAGCATAGGCAATCACTTTCCCCTCTTGCATCAATACACACCCTAGCCCATTATGTGAGGCATCACTGTAGACCACAAAGTCCTTTCCTGACACTAGCTGTGTTAACACGGGTGCCTCTGTCAACATAGCCTTCAACTTCTCAAAACTAGTCTGACACTTGTCATTCCAGTCAAATCTGACATTCTTGTGTAACAACTTGGTCATTGGAGCAGCTATTAAGGAAAATCCCTTCACAAATCTCCTGTAATACCCAGCTAGCCCCAAGAAGCTTCTGACCTCAGTTGTATTTCTGGGAGGCTTCCATTCCATCACTGCTTCTATTTTCTTGGGATCCACCCTAATCCCATCAGCTGACACTATGTGTCCAAGGAATGCAATCTCATTTAACCAAAAGTCACACTTGGATAACTTAGCATACAGCTTCTTTTCCCTCAGGGTTTACAGAACGATCCTCAAATGTTCATCATGTTCTTCCCTGGTCTTGGAATACACCAAAATATCATCAATAAAGACCACTACGAATCGATCTAAGTGTGGATGGAAGATACGGTTCATAAGGTCCATGAATGCCGCTGGTGCATTTGTTAGGCCAAAGGGCATCACTAGAAACTCAAAATGCCCATATCGAGTCCTGAATGCAGTCTTTGGCACATCTGCATCCTTCACCCTCAACTGATGATACCCTGATCTGAGATCAATTTTAGAAAATACTCCTGCTCCCTTCAACTGATCAAACAGATCATCAATTCTAGGCAACGGATATTTGTTCTTCACAGTCACTTTATTCAACTGCCGGTAATCGATGCATAGCCTCAAAGTCCCATCCTTTTTCTTTACAAACAGCACTGGAGCTCCCCATGGTGACACACTGGGGCGTATGAACCCCTTATCAAGCAACTCTTGCAACTGAGTTTTCAACTCCCTCAATTCCATGGGTGCCATCCTATAAGGAGCAATGGAAATGGGTGCTATACCCGGTAGTGTCTCAATAACAAAATTCAACTTCCCTTTCTGGTGGCAAACCAGGCAATTCTTCAGGAAACACCTCTGGGAAGTCTCTTACTGTGGGTATATCACTCAGGTTTGGCTTAGCCTGCCTAGTATCCACCACATGTGCTAGGTAGGCTTCACAGCCTTTCCTCATCATTCTTCTTGCAACTGTAGCTGAGATAACATTGGACAAGAAATCTGTCCTTTCCCCCACAACTGTGATCTCATTACCCCCAGGAGTTTTCAAAGAGATTCTCTTCAGTTTGCAATCAACTATTGCTTGATGACGTGACAACCAGTCCATTCCCAAAATCACGTCAAACTCGTGGAAGGGCAACTCAATCAGGTCTGCCAAGAATTCATACCCCTGAATCCTTAATGGGCAACCCTTGTACACTTTGTTCACTACTACACTGTGGCCCAATGGATTAGTGACCAGAATGTCTTGGTCACTCTCCCCTACTAGTATCCCCCTTTCTACGGGTAGGTTGATGCAGATGTATGAATGAGTGGATCCTGGATCCACCAATGCATGCACAGATGTATTGTAGAGGGAGAACGTACCCCTGATGACATCCGGGGCATCTTGCTCCTCCTGAGCTCTCATGGCATAAGCTCTGGCAGGTGGTCTGTTATTTGGCCTCTCTGCTGGCTCAGATGCAGGCCTCTGTGATGGTCCCACTGCGTCAGATTTGCCAGATTTCCTACCCCTCTGTGGTGCAGGAGCAGGTCTGTCTGCTTGTGTTGGAGCAGCTGTAGTAGTTCTGCGTGGACAGTTCTTCAACTGATGCTCTATTGACCCACACCTTAAGCAGGCACTAGTCACTCTCCAACACTCCCCCTTATGCCATTTCAAATAGTGTGGACATGCAGAAGATGCTGGGGCTGGTCCCCTGAACCCCATCCCTGGAGAGCTGCCCACTGATGGTGTGGACTGACCTCTCCTAGGGGTAAAGCGTGGCTGGGCCCCGAGGTGACCACGACCTTTTGGTTGACCTGAACTCTGTGCAGGTGGACCCTTGAACTTCTTCCCAAATGCAGGAGATGAACTAGACTGACCCGGGCCCCTCTTCTGTTGTCTCTCTCTTCTGGTCTGCTCACTTATTCTAACCTTTTCAACCTTTATTGTAGCTTCCACTAACTTGGTAAATTCTGTGATTCCCAGGGCAGTGAGCTGGATCTTTATGTTGTCATTTAGTCCCTCTTCAAATCTCTTACACCTTTCGGCCTCATTAGGGACTATCTCCCTTCCATAGCGGCTCAATCTGACAAATTCCTTCTCATACTCTGCCACTGACAGCTGCCTCTGCCTCAGGTTAATGAACTCTCTTCTTCTCTCTTCCAGGTATACACTACCCACATATTTCTTCTTAAATTCGGAGAGAAAGAAGTCTCAAGTTACTATTTCTGACTGTACTTCACTGGACACAGTATCCCACCATTCATATGCATCATCTTGTAATAGGGATATGGCAGCTTCCAAGTTTTGCTCTGGAGTGCAGTGGAGTTGTTTTAAAACTCTGCCTGTTCTGTTCAACCAATTCTTGGCTGCAACAGAATCATCTTCTCTCTTGTCAAAGAAGTCCACTGCTCCAAACTTTCTCAAATTTTCAAGGTGTGATTTTGGTTGTGGAGGTGGTGGTAGTGGTGCTGGCATTAGCCCGGCCATTTGTCTGAAGAATTCGGCCATTTGCTGAAACATGGCCTGTGGAGGCCGAAAGGTGCTCGCTTGAGTAGTGAGCGAGTTCTCCCATACCCCAGTCTCGATTCTGCAGTGGAGCATGACTCTCCACTTTCTCTTCAACTGCCCTCTGAGATGTAGGGTCCATATCCTATTCAAAATAAGAAAGACAAACAGATCTGCATTAGTGTCACCTCGACTCTTACAAATGCAATGCATGGTATGGACTCAATCTAGGCCCAGAAACGCCTAAACCAGGCTCTGATACCACTAAATGTGACACCCATTTCCCGTGTACAGTATACCCGAGTAAGCAATGTCACACGGTGTACCGGCACACTCTAATATACCTTAATTAATTTTTATCATGCTTTTGAATATAACTTGTGAAATATAATGTATTTGGGCCATTTATCGAAATTATAATTTATTTGAGGTTCCGAAAATTTTAAAGAAAATCCGGCAGAGTACCGGCTAAAAATGGAGAAAACAGTTCTTTAGAACCTGTGAAAAACACTTCCAATAACCATATTCAATCATCTCAAACTCCAATATCATTACAAACTCAATATTTTTCAATTTCAGTTCTCAATCATCATTTCTCAGGGTACTCATATATAAACAACAATTAAATACTCAAATTACTTCCATACATAACCATAAATCTTCATTATTTACATGAACCTCAAAATACATTACATAAGTTCATTTACATATGAGAAAATAGAAATTTAGTTACAAAATACCAAAATGACACCTAGTGTCCTACCAATGCACTGCAGAAGTTGAGGTGACACGGACACTATGCAGAGTTGCAGGATGGACTCACCCAGCCTGTGGTCTACTGGGCTCTCGATCAGTATCTCCAGAACCTACGCGTGGCAAAAGCAACGCGCTAAGCAATAATGCTTAGTGGTGCAATAATAAAATAAAAGGAAATAACAAAAAATAAATATGCATTGAATGTATAAGTCTTATTTGTTTTGTATTTGTATATCCATTTATTTCGTTAACTTTGTCCACTTTCATTCATTTGGTTGCCCAAGTAACCTATACTAAATGACTGGACTGGATAAACGTAACCGCACCGGGTATCTAGTACTCGGCCGTCACACCACCATCGGTCACATATGCATCTCCGGCAGGCAATGTAATAATAAGCTGTAATAACAATAGGCACAAGGCCAAATATCAATACAAGGTCAGAATGGCTAAAAGCCATAAAATCACAGAATGGCATAATGCCATGTGCAGTACTACTAACTGAACCCTATTGGCATGCCAAACTATCCAAACCAATCATGTTAGGTATACTAGGGCATTTGATACTTTTTAATTCTTCAATTTTTGAATTTCAAGTTTTGGTGTCACTATTCACCTCATTGGTCAACAAAAATGTTGACTTTTGGATAGAAAATAGGTACATTGGTTTTAACACCCCCAATGTACCACATTTTGCATTCAAAACTTGTTGGAATTAATCACCAATACCATTTTTAAGCTTAGAACTAAGGGAGCAGAATTTTCAGTTTTTGTACCCCAATTTTACTGTTCCATTTGTGACTGTTACAGTGGGAATTTGAGGAAATGGTAAACATGAAAGTTGTTCCTTATTTTGTCTAGTTGAATTTCTTTTTTTGAATCACTCCATTTGGAGTTTTGTAGCTCCAGATATGGTCCAAAAACCATAGCTGGCCGAATTGCAAAACTGCAGAATTGACCATATCTACAGTGCAGTGAACAGTGACTGTCACTACCTTGTTGGATAGGTTCTGGTCATAATTTAGGGTAGGGTTCTTCATGAAAGTTGTTTGTCTATATCTTATCTTGTTGCTGTAAATATTTCAGGTCAATTGGGCCATTCTACAGTGAGTTATACTATTCATTTGGTCATTCTGCAGAATCTGATTTCAGGGTATCCGGATTGGGGCCAATTTTTGGTCCACTTGCTTTGGTCTTTTGGGCATGGTTTCTTCAGCAAAATTGTGCCATTTTATGTCTAGTTTCATGTCCAATTGGACAAATGCCAATTGAACCTACACAGCCAAAGTTATGGCTATCCAAGTGGGCTGGAATCACAGCCTCACCTGCTGCCCTCACTAGGCAGCCAAATCAACCTCAAATCCCACAACCCAATTCACTTCATTTCTGATTCAAACCAAACCAAATGGTCATTAATTGACCATTAAAACCTACTTCCATCATCACAAGATCAAATCTCATTCTTCAACCCAAACCCTAACTCAACAATTCAAAACCATGCATAATCATTTCATTTATCAATTCACTTATAAGTTACACTTTAAGGGCAGCCATACTTGCATATTAGATTCCCAAAAATTATCACCATATCACCTTAACCTTGGCTGCCCAAAATTTAGGGTTAGCATACCAATGTCTTTTATCAAAATTTCTTTGTCATTTAATCACTTACCTCTTAAACATGAAATTGAAGTGAGATTTAAAGTTTAGGGCACTAACCTTATTAAAGCTCCCACTTGAGCTTGTCAATCTTTAAAATTTCTCCCTCTAATGGCTGTCTAAATATGATTTAGGGTGTGAGGATAAATTTTAGTGAAGTGAGGATGAGGTTTTATGGTGTAAAGGGTGAGGTTTTAGCAAGAAAAAGAGAAAGTTTTAATGGAGATTGTGAGGGAAATAGGGGCTGCCGGAAATGGAAGAAGATGTGCAGAAAAATTTTTCAAGTTTTAACTCCTCTTTGACCTTTTTAATTGGTTTAAGAGTGCTTGTTAAAATGTGATTGGTGGAGGCCTTTTTGATGACATCATTATGATGTCATAATTCAAGTTTTCATTCAATTTCTTTTCTTTTCTTTCCTATCCATTTTCAATTCAATTTTTAATAATATTTATTCATATTTTAGATTATAATAATTATTTACTTAACTGGACAAGTCGGCCAAAAATCGCCTCTAAAGGCGAAATGACCAAAATGCCCTCCGTTTGGCTTAACGGGTCAGAATTGTCTGTACCGATTGAAAAATTTTTCTAAATATTTTCTTGGCATTCTAATGCCATAGGAACCTCAATGACCCTTCTCTGGAGTCCCAAAAATTATTTTATGAATTTTTTCCCCGGGTCTAGGGCTCCTACTTGCGAGAACAGCAACTTCTCTCTGGGTTACCCATCGCTTGGGCACCGGCTCATTTAACTTGGTTGTATTTTATTTCTAAAATTTTTACTAAATTTTTCTTATTAATATTTGAGTTAATTATGGTTCCTGACTTTAGTTTAAATATTTTTCCGGACGTTCTAGCTGTCCGGACCGACACCGGTCACCGGAACAGTAGAATGTACGGAGTTGCTACAGGGAGGGTGTTACACGGACAGACATTGGTTACCGGAACAGTAGAACGCACTACCGAATATAGGGGTATTACAGAAGAGATCACTAATATGAATTTAATAAGACTTAATATGAGATAAATGACCAGAAAAGATCCTGATAAGTTTAATTGCTCCCAAAGTCAATAACATGTAAATGATTAAAAATTTACAGAACTTACATTTCCTTATAAAATTATACATAGAATAATTTTCTTTAATTATTTAGTTTATTTCTCTTTTAATTTATGCACCACTAAGCGTTATGTTTAGCGCGTTGATTTTTCCATTGCGTAGATATTGGTGAGCAGGACCAATCCAGATAGTGAGTGGAGCAGGTTTGCAGTAGCGGGACATGTCACCTCAGCAGTCCATTTTTTTTTTATAGGGCCCATGTATATTTAGCTTTTGTATTTTGATCATTGTACATGAATGGGATGTAATTCATTTTGGGATAGTAAATAAATTGTAAATTATTGTATATGAATTTTATATGAATAAAATAAAGTATTTATTTTATTTGAAATAATTATGAATAATGATGTGACGAGAATTATGATGACATGATATGACAAATGGAAATGTGAAATGGATATGAATTATTTTAACAGGTAAATAATGGAACTCGCCATACGCTAATATAACAGAGGAAACTCTGTCTGGGTTTCCATAAAAATAAGATGTGATAAAAAATCTTTTTTTTTTCAACATATGGGATAATACAAATACATGGAATTTAAATTAATACTGTATAAGACGAGACAAGATAGGGTGCTCCGGTACTGAATGTGGTACACTATACTTGGCTACACTGTATACGGGTAAGGGACGTCACATTGTGAGTTCTTATAGCAGTTATATATGCATGGATGTGATTTTCTAATTGTCTCACTAGTCCTAAAATAGGTCTTTTAAACTTGTCGAGGTAAAATCCTAACATACACTTAATAAATAGATGATTTAGGTATTCTTTGATTTAAGCCTTATTATAGCCTTAGCCACCCATAGTTAAAATTATCACTTGCAGCGAACTTAAGTCTATGAACAATCAAATGCCAACACTTTCATAACATTCCTTCTATTAAAAACTTTTGAGACACATTTTTCTTTCTCTTTATTTAGTTTCATCAAATCCAACTCCTTCCTTATGTTTCATAAAAATTTTCCCTGCCCTTTGCATCTTCTGTAGCTCCATGTTTTTAATCTCCACCAAAATTTTCTCCTTCAAAAGTTCAATTATCAGTTCCTTAGTCCATTTAGGAGACTCATAATCAAGCCATTAAAAGAACCCATAATTCTTATTATTCACATAAGGCAATAACGAAATGGAAACAAAAATTCACTTTCGAAAAAGTCCAACTTAAGGCCTTTATCCAAAATAGGTTATGAAAAATTACTCTTACACTATAATTAGCAAAACTATAAATTCTCCGGCTTATATTTGATTCTTTCCAAGATGTCCCAATCCTTACTTTAATTTGGCAATAATAGTACATAACACCTATATTTTTAATCATTTATCTCTTATGATAGAATTAAGTTGTGCAGCTATTGTCAATCATGTCAATGATGTAGTCATATCCCTAATTAATGCAAAACTTCTTCACACTACCATAGGTTCAAAGCTTCAAAATACATAAAAAAGAGTGAGAAAGTAGAGAGTTTAGCTTTTAGGTTATTGTGACACCCCTTACCCGTGTCCAATATACCCGAGTAAGTAATGTCACACGGTGTACTGGCACACTCTAATATACCTTACTTAATTTGTATCATGCTTTTAAAGCTAATTTATGAAATATGATTTATTTAAGCCATTTATCGAAATTATTATTTATTTGAGGTTCCGAAAATTTTAAAGAAAATCCAGTGGAGTACCGGCTAAAAATGGAGAAAACAGTTCTTCGGAACCTGTTAAAAACACTTCCAAATAATTACCAAACATTCCCAACTTCAATTTATCAGCAAAATCTCAATATTAAGATCTCAACAACATTTCAATTCCAGTTCTCAATCATCCATCACATGTGATGATCACATATAAATCACAAGTAAACATTTACTTTTCCATTCACAAGTACAATTTTCATAATTTACATAAACATCAATATACATTACACAAGTTTAATTACATAGGAGAAAAACAAAGTTAAGTTACAAAATGTCAAAATGACACCTAATGTCCTACCAATGCACCGCAAGTTGAGGTGACACGGACATTGTGCGAGTGCGAGGATGGACTCACCCGATCAGTGGTCTCACGGGTTCACGATCTATATCTCCAGTACCTACGCGTGGCAAAAGCAACGCGCTAAGCAATAATGCTTAGTGGTGCAATAATATAATAAAAGAAAATAGCAAGAAATTAAATGTGTAGTGAATGTGTACGTTTTATTTGTTTGGTATTTGTATATCATTTACTTTGTCCACTTTTATTCATTTGGTTGCCCCAAGTAACCTACACTAGACGACTGGACTGGATAATGGGTAAACTGGCACTGGGTATCTAGTACCTCGGGCCATCACACCATCGGTCACATATGCATCTCCCGGTGTGCAATGTAGCGACTAATAAGTCAGAATAATATTAGGCACGAGGCCAAGTCTCAATATAATGTCAAAATGGCTAAAAGCCATAAAATCACGGAATGGCATATTGCCATGTGCGATCGCTAATCGAACCCTATTGTCATGCCAAACTATCCAAACCAATCTTGTTAGGTATACTAGGGCATTCGATACTTTAAAATTCTTCAATCTTTGAATTTCAAGTTTCGGTGTTACTATTCACCTCTATGGTCAACTAAAATGTTGACTTTTAGGTAGAAATTAGGTACATTACATACCACATTTTGTATTTAAAACTTGTTGGCATTGAGCGTTAATACCATTTCTAAGCATTAAACAAAAGGAGCAGATTTTTCAGATTTTGTACCATAACTTTACTGTTCCATTTGGAATCTATTCTGATGGAAATTTGAAGAAATGGCAAACATGAAAGTTGTTCCTTATTTTGTCTAGTTGAATTTCCTTTTTGAATCACTCCATTTGGAGTTTTGTAGCTCAGATATGGTTCAAAAACCACAGTGGATTTCCATTCTCTGAAATTGCCATATCTCTGATAACATGAGCAGTGGATCACACTGCCATTTAGGTTAGGTTCTGGCCATAATTTGGGGTAGGTTTCTTCATGAAAGTTGTTTGTCTATGTCTTAACTTGTTTCTGTAAAAATTTCAGGTCAATTTACCAAATCTACACTGTTCATTTGGTCAATTCTGCAGGGGCTGTTGCAGTGTGTACGGATTGGGGCCAAGTTTTGGTCCTCTTGATTTGGTCTTTTGGGCATGGTTTCTTCAGCAAAAATGTGCCATTATAAGCCTAGTTTCATGTCCAATTGGCCAAACACCAATTGAACCAACACAGCCCAAGTTATGACAGTGCAAGTGGACTGAATTTTCAGTCCCTCTACTGCTGTCCTAGGGTAGCCCGCAACTTCACTTTGCAATCCTATTTTTCAGTCCATTTTATGGTCAACTTATCTAAAATGGTCACTAATTGACCATTAAAATGTTCTCTAATAATTTCCTAAACCAAGTTTACATTTTGCTCACAAAACCCTAATTCAAATTCATGTTTTATACAATTTACCTTAGTTAGCTTTTAATTCATTATTCTTGTGTTTATAAACTTCCAATATGATTCTAGTTCACTTCAAGCTCATCAAAAACACTCTCTCCCATTCCATAGCTAGGGCAGCTGAAATTTATATACTCATACACGTGAGTTTTTGTTCATTCAAATTACAATTCCTACTAAGTTTCAAGTCACAAATCATGAAATTAATGAGTTTTATGTATATAGTTGCACTAACCTTGAATAGGACAGATTTTTCCCTTCCTCAAAGTCTTGGTTTCCTTTTCTTTTTGCTCCCACAATAATCACCAAGATGATAGAATGAATTTTTGTGTTGGTAGTTAGGGTTTTTAGTGGAAGAAAGCTAAGAAAGATGAAGGATGAAAGGTTGTTAATGGTGGAATGGGTAAGGGTGAGTGGACGGCATGAAGAAGAAGAGAGGGAGCTGATTTTGGGTTTTTAGAATTTTGCTTCATTTAACCATTTTTATTTCATTTTAATGGACTTGCTAAAATTTGATTGGCCAATACACTTTTAATTACCTAAGCATGACATCATAATTCCCAATTTAGATCCTTTTTCTTTCTTTTCTTTTCTATCAAATTTCCATTTAATTTCTAGTAATGTTTATTCATATTTTATGTCATATTAATTATTTACTCAACTGGACAAGTCGGCCAAAAATCACCTCTGAAGGCGAAATGACCAAAATGCCCTCCGTTTGGCTTAACGGGTCAAAATTGTCTGTACCGATTGAAAAATTTTTCTAAATATTTTCTTGGCATTCTAATGCCATAGGAACCCCAATGACCCTTCTCTGGAGTCCCAAAAATTATTTTATAATTTTTCCCCCGGGTCTAGGGCTCCTCGTTGCGAGAACCGCAACTTCCCTCTGGGTTACCCCTCGCTAGGGCACCGGCTCGTTTAACTTGGTTGTATTTTATTTCTAAAATTTTTACTACATTTTTCTTATTAATATTTGAGTTAATTATGGTTCCTTACTTTAGTTTAAATATTTTTAGGACGTTCTAGGTATGGGACCGACACCGATCACCGGAACAGTAGAATGTACGGAGTTACTACCGGGAGGGTGTTACAACTCTTCCCCTCTAATTTAAATTTCGTCCTCAAAATTTACCTGATGCAAACAGTTGAGGAAACTGTTGCCTCATCATCTCTTCACTTTCCCAAGTTGCCTCCTCGGTGTTGTGGTGCCTCCAAAGCACTTTCACCAGTGGAATCTGCTTGTTCCTCAACTCTTTTACTTCCCGAGCCAGGATCCGTAGAGGTTCTTCTTCATATGTCAAATCCGGTTGTATTTCAATTTCTTCTCTGGAGATGACACGTGAAGGATCTGAGCGGTATCTTCTGAGTATAGACACGTGGAACACATTGTGGATCTTGTCCAGCTCTGGTGGTAAAGCTAGCCTATAGGCCACTGGACCCACACGTTCAATGACTTCATATGGGCCAATGAACCTAGGGCTTAACTTACCTTTCCTTCCAAACCTCAATACTTTCTTCCATGGTGACACCTTGAGGAACACTTTGTCGCCAACCACATATTCTATTTCTTTTCTCTTCAGGTCGGCATAAGATTTACATGCATGCGAGGCAACTTTTAAGTTGGCTTTGATTGATTTTACCTTCTCCTCACTGTTTCACAGTGCAGCCCTACCATTTGTCTTCGCCCAATTCGATCCGGCCTGCTGAGTTCTACATTTTCTCCCATACGATTGCTTCATATGGGGCCATTTGGATGCTAGCTTGGTAGCTATTGTTGTATGCAAATTACGCGATTGGGAGGTATCTATCCCAACTTCCCTCAAACTCAATGACACAACTCCTCAGCATATCCTCAAGGACCTGACAAGTATTTCACGTTATTGTTATCATTTTAATTCAATATTTGTATCAATTTCATTGGTTTCAATTGTTTTCCTGGATTACTCTTTCTGATTGCCCATCCGTCTAAGGATGGAAAGCTGTACTGAAATGAAGTTGTGTACCCAAGGACTCATGCAACTTCTTCCAAAATCTCGATGTAAACCTTGGGTCTCGATAAGATATGATGGAAAGTGGAATCCCATGCAGTCTAACTATCTCACTGATATACAATTCTGCTAACTTCTCCAGTGAGTAGTCAGTCCTAACTGGCAGAAAATGAGCTGACTTTGTCAATCTATCAACTATCACCCATGCTGCATCATGTTTCTTCCGGGTGAGAGGTAGCCCACTTACAAAATCTATGGTGACCCGATCCCACTTCCATTCAGGTATGCGTATAGGCTGTAGCAAACCCGATGGAACTTGATGTTCTGCCTTGACTTGCTGACATGTCAAGCATTTAGTCACATAGTCAGCTATGTCCCTCTTCATACCAGGCCACCAATACTGAAGCTTCAGGTCATGATACATCTTTGTACTTCCTGGGTGCATAGCATATACACTGGTATGTGCCTCTTTCAGAATACTGGCAGATGTATGAGTGAGTGGATCCTGGATCCACCAAGGCATGCACAGGAGTATTGTAGAGAGAAAACGTACCCCTGATGACGTTCGGGGCATTTTGCTCCTCCTGAGCTCTCAGGGCATAATTTACGGCGGTGGTCCATTATCCGCCTCTCTGGCGGCTCAGATGCAGCCTCTGTGATGGTCCAACGACCTCGATTTGCAGTTTTCTACCTCTTTGTGGTGCGAGGCAGTGCATGCGCTTGTGTTGGAGCAAATTGTAGTAGTTCTGCGTGGACAGTTTCTTAGCTGATGCTCTGTCGACCCACATCTTAAGCAGGCACCAGTTACTCTCCAACATTCCCCCTTGTGCCATTTCAGGCAATGCGGACATGCAGAAGATGTTGGGGCTGGTCCCCTGAACCCCATCCCTGGAGAGCTGCCCACTGATGGTATGGACTGACCTCTCCTAGGGGTGAACTGTGGCCTTGGCCCCTGAGACTGACCCTGACCTTGTGGCTGAGCTGAACTCTATGCAGGAGGACCCTTGAACTTCTTCCCAAATGCAAGAGCTGAACTAGACTGACCCGGGCCCCTCTTCTGCTGTCTATCCCTTCTGGTCTGCTCACTGATTCTTACTTTTTCTACCTTTATTGCAGCTTCCAATAACTTGGTAAATTCTGTGATTCCCAGGGCAGTGAGCTGGATCTTGATGTTGTCATTTAGTCCCTCTTCAAATCTCTTACATCTTTTAGCTTCATTAGGGACTATCTCCCTTCCATAGCGGCTTAATCGGACGAATTCCTTCTCATACTCAGCCACTGACAGCTGTCTCTGTCTCAGGTTAATGAATTCCCTTCTTCTCTCTTCTAGGTATACAGTACCCACATATTCCTTCTTGAATTCGGAGAGAAAGAAGTCCCAAGTTATAGCTTCTGGCTGCACTTCACTGGACACCGTGTCCCACCACTCATAAGCATCATCTTGCAACAGAGATATGGCAGCCTCTAAATTTTGCTCTGGGGTGCAGTGGAGTTGTTTTAGAACTCTGCCTGTTCTGTTCAACCAATTCTCGGCTGCCACAGAATCATCTTCTCTCTTGCCATAGAAATCCACTACCCCAAACTTTCTTAACCTTTTCAGGTGTGATTTCTGCTGTGGAGCTGGTGGTGGTGGTGGTGCTGGCATTACCCCGGCCATTTGTCTAAAGAAGTCGGCCATTTGCTGAAACATGGCCTGTGGAGGTGGCGAGCTCTGCACGAGCTGGTGGAGCGAGTTCTCCCATGCCCCAGTCTCACCGCTGCAGTGGAGCATGACTCTCCACTTCCTCCTCAACAGCTCTCTGAGATGAAGGGTCCATATCCTATTCAAAATAACAAAGACAAACAGATCTGCATTAGTGTCAGCTCGACTCTTACAAATACAATGCATGGTATGGACTCAATCTAGGCCCAGAAATGCTTAAACCGTGCTCTGATACCACTAAATGTGACACCCCTTACCCGTGTACAGTATACCCGAGTAAGTAATGCCACACGGTGTACTGACACACTCTAATATACCTTACTTAATTTGTATCATGCTTTTGAAGCTAATTTATGAAATATGATTTATTTAAGCCATTTATCGAAATTATTATTTATTTGAGGTTCCGAAAATTTTAAAGAAAATCCGGCGGAGTACCGGCTAAAAATGGAGAAAACAGTTCTTCGGAACCTGTTAAAAACACTTCCAAATAATTACCAAACATTCCCAACTTCAATTTATCAGCAAAATCTCAATATTAAGATCTCAACAACATTTCAATTCCAGTTCTCAATCATCCATCACATGTGATGATCACATATAAATCACAAGTAAACATTTACTTTTCCATTCACAAGTACAATTTTCATAATTTACATAAACATCAATATACATTACACAAGTTTAATTACATAGGAGAAAAACAAAGTTAAGTTACAAAATATCAAAATGACACCTAATGTCCTACCAATGCAATCGCAGAAGTTGAGGTGACACGGACATCGTGCGGAGTCTGCAGGATGGACTCACCCGATCTGTGGTCTACGGGCTCACGATCTGTATCTCCGCATCACGCATGGCAAAAGTAACGCGCTAAGCAATAATGCTTAGTGGTGCAATAATATAATAAAAGAAAATAGCAAGAAATTAAATGTGTAGTGAATGTGTACGTTTTATTTGTTTGGTATTTGTATATCATTTACTTTGTCCACTTTTATTCATTTGGTTGCCCCAAGTAACCTACACTAGACGCATCGGATGGATAACGGGTAACCGCACTGGGTATCTAGTACTCGGCCACACCATCGGTCACATATGCATCTCGGTTCCAGGCAAATGCAATGTAACAAGTGTAAATAATATTAGGCACGAGGCCAAGTCTCAATATAATGTCAAAATGGCTAAAAGCCATAAAATCACTAATGGCATATTGCCATGTGCGATCGTTAACTGAACCCTATTGGCATGCCAAACTATCCAAACCAATCTTGTTAGGTATACTAGGGCATTCGATACTTTAAAATTCTTCAATCTTTGAATTTCAAGTTTCGGTGTTACTATTCACCTCTATGGTCAACTAAAATATTGACTTTTAGGTAGAAATTAGGTACATTGGTTTTGGCACTCTCAACATACCACATTTTGTATTTAAAACTTGTTAGCATTGAGCGTTAATACCATTTCTAAGCATTAAAAAAAGGAGCAGATTTTTCAGATTTTGTATCATAATTTTACTGTTCCATTTGGAACTGTTACAGTTATATAATAGAAAACTAAATGTACTAGATCATGTGTGAATTCCGTAATAGAGATTAGGCTTCTTTGATCTAAATTTTTGAAGCTTTGAAGTTATTAAATAGTTCTTAAATCATTGGGGTAAATGGGTTAATTGAATTGATAAGTACTTATTTGAGCTAAAAGTAACTATGAGGGCTTAAAAAGCACTTTTTCCCTAAAATTTACAAATCTGTCATTTTAAGTCGAAATTTTCCTCCCTCTTTCTCTCTAACATCTTTTTGATTCCTGAATCATTCTGTATTCCATCAAACGCGAAAGAAAAATCGATCCATTTCAAAAGCTTGTAAACCCAAGAGCGTCTTCGAATCACCACCAAAACCCACACAATACTATATGGAGAACAATGTCAAATTGGGTTCAGGAGAAGCAAAGAGTATCGCTAACAACAATGGCAGCAGCAGGGAACAAGAACAAGAGCGGGAACACAACCTTAATTTAGGTTTTGCAAATGATAATGGAGACCAAGAGGAACCCCAGCCTCCTCGTCACTCTTCCAGAAGAACTCCCTTCACTAATCTCAGTCAGGTCGATGCTGACCTTGCTCTTGCCCGAACCCTTCAAGAACAGGTCTCTCTCTCTCTTTCTCTCTCTCTTTCTCTCTCTCTCGACACTATTTTTGTAGGTGATTGATTGTTTAGTTCTCTGTTATTTTTATGGCCTGTTGAATCTTAATTTCATTTATGTTTTTATGAACCTCAATTTTAATTTTTCATTTTTTTAATGTTTTACTTAGTTTGTTGACACCCAATGTTGGGTTAAACGATCTTCTCCTAGTTTTCGATTTAGTTATTTTTAGCTTTTTAATTGACGTGCTTTTAAATTATGGAGCAGGAAAGAGCATACATGATGTTGAGACTGAACAATGACGGAAGTGATTATGGAAGTTGGGAAGCTGGAAGCTACTTGCATGATGATGAGGATGATTTTGGTGATCCTACTGATGACAATGAAGGAGTGGAGGAAGATGAGGATGAGGATGATGATGGCACGGATGCAGATGATGGCATGGATGCATTTGATGTACATGCTCATGCTGATGCTGGAGCTGATAATGTTCCTGGCGTTGATCTTGACCCTTCTATGTTTTCTAGTGATGAGGCCTATGCTAGAGCATTACAGGATGCTGAAGAAAGAGAAATGGCGGCTAGACTGTTAGCTCTTGCTGGAATAGATGACCGTGAGTGTTAATAACTAATAAGGGACCTTTGTTTTCTCCCTTGCCTCTTGTGCATCTGCATTTGTGTTTGTGTTTTTGTCTTTGTAAGAGAGCTATCAAACTTACTGGTTTCTTTTTACAGGAGAAGTTGAGGACACTGAGGATCATGGTGGTAACTCTCAGGTACCAAATCTTGTATCTCTGTATTGGATTCTCCCTTTTCCTTTACTCTTGTTGAGGGATGATCTTAATTTGACAATTTGTCTTATCATATGGCATTTTATAAGAATCTTCAACTGTTGTATGCCGCATTTTTTTATATTGATTGTCAACATTTTAATTTTGGTGATAAAAGGTATAGATGATAAAAATGTTCAACTGTTGTATGCCTGCGGTTCCATGATTCTAGCATTAGTGAGTTGACAACACAGTCAAAAAGTGAACTTAAGTAGATGTTAGTGTCATAAACATCACACTTTAACCTTTGTGCTTTTATCATCATGTCTAGATTAGAAAAGAAGGTTTTTTTTTTTTCCCCCCCTCTCCCCCTTTTAAAAAAAAAGGAGGGTTGAAAAGGGAGAGAGAGAGAGAGAGAGAGAGAGAGAAAGAAAGAAAGGGATAATTAGTTAATGTTAGGACTTGTTTCTTGTAAGTTAGAAGTATTAATCAAGAGGTTGATTGAAGCCTTGTGGTACTTTCAGAATGGGTGTCAGTGTATTAATTAATTAGTAGAGGAACAGTTGTCTTCTTTCGGTAGATGCTACATGCTAGTGTTGTGACCCTTTTTGATGAGTGGTTAATTACAGCTTCTTATGAAATTCTATGCTGAGGCAGCTAGGTGAGATTTTATTCACTATTTGAATCCCAAACTTTTTGTTTGCTTCTAGATGCTACATCACATATATGTGGTTGGAATTTATTTCGTAGTTATTAACTGCCTAACCCTTGCTACAATTTCTCCAACAACCTCTAACAGAAAGCTACAACAATTTCAACTACCATCACAACTAATTAGTCAATTCACTTATTCTTATACTTCCTTCTTCTATATGTGACACACACTTGTCTATTTTTTTGGAGATTGTAGTGGTAGTCTAATCAGTAAATAGATGGATGTAACTGATATTTTGGTTGACATATATGAGCAGCCAACCTAGGTTTGTTACTCATTATTTTGGGTAACAACAATCTTTACAATGCTTCAATCTAGATATTGACTTCAGAACTTTTACAAATTTCAGGTGTTAAGACCATATTTGTAAAGAAAATCAAAAGTACCTGTTCTCTTGTTTTGCAAAACTGTCCGTAATGGTAATCTCTTAATGGTTAATTAAGATTTCATTGCACTACTTGTGGAAGTGGTTATTTTAGGACTTTTCCCCCTTTTAGGAAATGGTCAGAATGCATGTATTGAGTACTTAGCAAATTTGAAGTAAATCGAAATGGATAGTAGATCTATTTGCAACTTAGGTAGCCTGTAGAAAAGAAATGTGAATTCTGCTTAGATAGTCATAGATAGTTTTGACACTTGATTGATGCAGTACTTCATGCATAATGGGCATTGGAAGGATATTTTATAGTGGCATGAAGGATGGTTCCTATGAGGAATGACGCTATAGAAGCAAGTAGAAATACAATAAATTTCTAGTAACTTTCCAGCAATTGTGTTTGTTTGGGTTTTGTGATATAATTTAACCCTAGAACTGATCCCTAATCATTCTCTTTTTGCAAACCCTAATTTTCATATAACACCACTTTTTCTAGCTATAAAGCCAACCTTAAAAGAGCTTTAACCAGTAATTTGTAAGTTCTGCATCAGCTTATCACAAAATCCTTGAGTTATTTTTGCTCCAAGAGTGAAGAAGAAAGGAGATGAAATAATAGAAGAAACTGGAATGAGAAATAGAGAGAGAATAGATGAGGAATATTTTCTTTATTGATCATAACTGCCTCTTTTTGCAGATTACATTTCTATTTATGGACAACCTCTCAACTGTTACAACTAAGTCTGACTTCCCTAACAACTTCAGTTATTTCCTTCCATTTACAACTGCCCATAATAGCTCACACCCTACTTATACAATATATTCTCATATACATTCTCACAACTCCTATTCTTCTTATTATCATAATATTCCCCACTCCGTGAAAATCATTCTTGTCCTCAAGAATGAAGGAAATGCTGGAAATTAAAATAAATTATAGGTGCTTCCTTCTCATCAGCTGAAAGAATGGGAGAATCCCACATAGCATCTTCTGCTGGCCAGTTAACGCTCTCAATTTTGGAATATTAAATGTTAACTTCCATCATATGCTTCAATGATATTGTTAGGATTGAAACCCTAACAGAGAAGAATTAGAAGAATTTAGGAAGGAAGAGGAAGAAGTAGGGAGAGAGAAATAGAATCAGAAAAGAGAGAGAATTGTTATATTTTGAGGAAACATTAGAATGCCTTTACAATGAGCTACAACAGAGTTTATAACTATTTGACCGCAATTTGACAACCATTCTCCTGCCAATTACAACTCATACAACTAGCTACTTGACAACTATTTTCCTGCCAATTACAACTCATATAACTAGCCCTTATTCTGCCTTAGTCTTTTCCTCTGGTATGTAACAATACCTCCCCCATTAGGACTTTCTTGTCTCCAAGAAAGTTCAGCTTCTGGAGCTGGTTCACAATAAAAGAATAGCCTTCCCAAGTTGCATCTTTTATAGGAAGGTTCAACCACTTGATTAACCCCAGAAAACATGCTGTTGATAATGATTCTGATTTGAAGAACCTTTTCTGGAAGCTACTGTCACAATATCTTCATGCACTATGGGTAACTTAGAAAGGGGAACAATATTGCTGCCTATCTTCTTCTTTAACATGGATATATGAAATACAGGATGGATCATGGTTTCAAATTGCGGTTGTGGTCGCGGGTAACGGAAACAAGACTATAACGGTCGTAATGTAACGGCAACGGCCTAGTGCTACGCAAAATTTTTTAAAAATTTTGCAAAGTTCATAAAATGGCTCTACATTATGCACATGTGAAAAAATGATAGGAATCTTCAAAGTGATGGCCATTACTGTTATTTAACGGTCGGTAACGGTCTGTAACGGTCGTTACCATTACACTTGCAAGTACCCATTTTACTGTAAATAATGGTCTCACACGTAATGACCCCCTTCAAAACCGGTAAATAACAGCCTTTGCATTACGTAACGGCCTTTATTTGAAACCGTGGGATGGATTGAAGAAGAAGGAGGTAGGTTAAGCTTATAGGCTACTGTCCCAATCTTAACTAGGATTTGGAAAGGCCCATAATACTTAGGAGAAAGCTTGAAATTGTGTCTTAGTGCCGCAGAAGTTTGCCTATAAGGTTGTAACTTTAAATTGTGTCTTAGTGCCACAGAAGTTTGCCTATGAAGTTAATTCCATCATATGCTTCAATGATATTGTTAGAATTTATAACAAGAATTCATACATTCCTTAAGCATATGTATGTAACAATGATATTGTGGAAGAATTTATGAAGCTTAGGAAAGAAAATTCCTTAGAAGAATATCAAGATATCTTTGAGGATTTGAGGAAAGGATGGAAAGGGTTATGCCAGATTTAGGAGAGGCTTATTTTCTTTTTGCCTTTTTTTGGAGGGCTTAAGGATGAAATTCAATTAATGATGAGAATGATGAAGCCAACTACTTTAGCTGATGCAATAGAGATTGCTAGGCTACAAGAACAGTTATAAGATATCAAAAAGAATATAACCTTCAATTCCCACCCTAGATTTGTAACTTTCAATTTCACTCCTTATAATTCATACACCAAACCTACTCAATTGTTTCCTTACCCTCCTAAACCACCAAATCCAAATTTGACTTGTAAAACCCTAAATTTTGCTCTTACTACCAGTAAAGCAACTTCTATTAACCAAAATTCTAATACTAACCTTACAAAACCTACTGTTCAGAACATGTCAAATTCTAGATTCCAATCCAAACTCTATTATAAATGTGGGGACAAGTACTTCCCTAGCCATCAACGTAAAACTAAGGCATTAGTAGCTTTGCAAGTTGGAGAGCAGGAAGATGGGAATGGAGAGGAGGTTTGGCATGAGGTGGCAAAGGAAATGGAAGATGTGGGTGATCAAGGAGAACTTATGGTTTCTATTCATGTAGTGGAAGGGAGTGAAGGGGCAACAACTATTAGAATTTTAGGGATTAATAAAAATAGAGAAATGTTGATTTTAATTGATAGTGGTAGCAATAGTAGTTTCATTGACAAGAAAGTGGCTGAGGAACATAAGTTTGAGTTGGTGGATATACCTGTTACCACAATAGCAGTAGCTGATGGGAGGAAATTGAAGTGCAATCATCAGTGTTAGCCGTTCATGTGGAAAATTTAGTCCTATAAGTTTTGATTTGACTTTAGAATATTAGCATTGGGGAGTTTTGATATGATTTTGGTAGTAGATTGGTTTAGGAGCTTTAATCCAATGCTTTTTGATTTTAGAGCCTCTAGGATATCCTTTACGAAAAAAGGAAAGGAAGTAATTTTACAAGGGCTGAAATTGCATAGGGAAGGGAAGGCTGTTGTGTTATGTCATTCTAATGACTTATTTGGAAGGAATGGAGTGGATTTTCAATCTCCCTTATTGTGTGTAGTGAAGTCTCAAGTTGGATCCTCTTCAGCACCTCAAAAGAGGACAATTGGGAAGCTGCAGTAACAGATTTGGGACTGTAGTCTATGTTAAAGAAATATCATGAGGTTTTTAAAGAACCTCAGTAGCTGCCACTGTTCGGAAGTCACAACCATGCTATCCATTTGCAGCTTAATACACAACCAATTAATATTAGGCCATATAGGTATCCCTATTATCAAAAGGCTGAAATTGAGAAGCTTGTTTCAGAGATATTAACTTCCTCAGTAATCCAACCAAGTACAAGTCCTTTTTCATCATCAATACTTTTGGTTAAAAAAAAAATGGTACCTGGAGGTTTATAGACTACAAAGAGTTGAATGAGAAGATTATCAAGGACACATTTCCTATCCCCATTATAGATGACTTGCTGGATGAATTAAATAGGTTTAAGTATTTTTCAAAGATTGATTCTAGGGCTGGTTATCATTAGATTAGAATGGAGCCTTAAGATGTCCCTAAGACAATATTTAGGACTCACCATGGTCACTTTGAATTCAATGTCATGCCATTTGGGTTCACAAATGTACTAGCCGCATTCCAAGCCTTAATGAACCATAACTTCTGGCCTCATTTTAAGGAAATTTTTGTTGGTATTTTTTGATGGCATTCTGATTTACAACAAGGATTGGGAATCTCATTTGTAGCATTTAGAGGAGGTTTTTAAGATCTTGAAAGAGTAGCAACTTTATGCTAAATAGTCCAAATGTTCCTTTGGGTAAACAAAAGTAGAGTATTTGGGGCACATTATAACTGTTGAAGAGTGTCATTACTGATCCTCAAAAAGTTCAAGCTATAGTGTAGTGGCCAACTCCAATTTCTATTAAAGAATTGATGAGTTTTTTGGGGTTGACGGGGTACTACAGGAAGTTTGTGAAAAACTATGGCATAATTAGCAAACCTTTTACTGATTTTCTCAAGAAAGACTCATTTCAATGGTCTGAGAAAGCTCAAGAGGCATTTGATTCTCGTAGAAGGGCTATGATAGAAGCACCAGTACTTGCCTTGCCAGATTTTAATCTTCTTTTCATTGTTGAAATTGATGCAAGTAATTATGGTATACGGGCTGTTCTCCAGCAAAATGGCCATCCTCTAGTTTATATTTTCAAAGCTTTTGGCCCTAGAAGTCGTTCCCTATCTGTGTATGAAAAGTAATTATTGGCAATTACTTTTGCCATTTCTAAGTGGAGGCATTATCTTGAGCAAGGTCAGTTCTTTATTAAAACTGACCATGAGATGAGAGCATCAAATACTTGTTGGAGTAGAGGTTACATACTAATCAACAACAGAGGGGGATTTCTAAGTTGCTGGGCTTTGATTATAAAATTTTATATAGAAGAGGAGTTGAAAATAAGGCAGCTGATGCCCTATTTAGTAGACTAGCGAGGCAGGAGTTGTTTTGTGGTGCTATACACTCTTATATTACACCTAAATGGATGGATAATCTGATTCAGAGTTATGATAAGGATTACAAAGTTAACTCAATTAGTGCAATAGCTATCTATAGAAAGTAATGCTTATCTAGGGTTTAACTTGAGGAATGGTGTTCTTTATTTATAGGATAGGTTGTATGTGGGTTCCACTACAACTTTGAGGAAGTAGTTGATTGAGTTATACCATAACAGTGCTTTGGGAGACATTCAGGAGTAAATGTGACATAGTTGAGGCTCAAAAAGCATTTTTTCTTTTTTACTTCTCTAAATTTCCCATGCTTGTTCCTTCAAGATCACAATACCGTTTGATGGATGAACTTTCTTCCTTTCCCTTCTTGATATTTCCCATTCATCTTCTATGAGACTTATAGGATTACAACAGCTCCTAAAATTATGCCACTTGTTTACAGCACTGACATTTTTGGTAGCTCCTTTATCTTTCTTGTTTTCAAAAACATCCCCAAAAATTTCTATGGTAAGAATTTCAAATTTAGCTTCTGCATTCCCCATTTTAAACTCTAGTTTCCTATCATCACCTGTCAGCTAGAAACCCTAACAGAAGATATTCTAGTAGAAAAAGACTGAAGATAGAATAAAGAAGGAAAAAGAGAAAAGATAGAAAGATCAAGAAGAGAGAAGTAGTATTATTTATCCAAAATTCAGAATGCCAATACAAGTAAGCTAAATCGTTTTTATACACTGTTCCCTCCAATTCCTATAACTGCTCTAACCTGCTCCAATAACTGCAAATGCTACAATTTCCCTCTAATTACTAATAACTACTTCAATAGATTCTCAACAACTAACAAACTTTCCGTCTTAAATAACTACTTACGTGCCCATATGCCTATTATTATCCTTATTTCTATATCTTCTTCTCCTATGTGTAACAATACCCCCTCCATGAGAGCATTCTTGACCCAAGAATATTGGAAGTTAGGGAACTGTGCTTGTAGAAAGCTTCTATCTTCCTAAGTGGCTTCTTCATCAAACAAATTAGTTCATTTAACCAAATCTCGGACTACTTGTTGACCCGCTCTTCACAATTTTGGTGCTAAGAATACCAGCTGGAGCCACAATAAATTCATTCTCATGCGTAGCGGGCAGCTGTGTTTGAGGCACCATATTATCTCCTAACTTCTTTTTAAGGAGAGAGACATGAAGTACAGGGTGGATGGCAGCTTTTTCAGTCAACTGCAGCTTATAGGCAACCTACCCCACTCTCTTTAAAACTTGAAAAGGTCCAGAAAATTTAGCTGCCAACATCAAAGTTTTTCCTTAATGCCAGAGAGCTCTGTCTATATGGCTGAAGCTTTAAATAAACTCAATCACCTTCCTAAAATTCTCTTTTACTTCTTTTCTTATCTGCTTGTTGCTCCATCCTGTTTCTAGCTTGCTCCAAATTGGTTTTCAAAATATCATGAATTTACTGTCTTTGAACATAGAAGTCAACTACAACTTGGATTGGACTTTCAATAGGTAATGCAGCAGGAAGAGCAAAGGGATAACACCCATATAAGGCCTTAAAAGGGGTCATTTTTATGGAGCTATGGTTGGTAGAATTATACCACTATTCAGCTAGAGGCAACCAAATGCTAAAGATTGAGGTTGGTGATGACACATACACCTCAAATAGGCTTTTAAGCACTGATTCAAACGCTCTGTTTGTCCATCCGTTTGAGGATGATAGGCAATACTGTAAGAGAAAGTAGTTTCCAACTGTTTAAAGAATTCTTTCCAGAATAAGCTAGTGAATAGCTTATCTCTATCAGAAACAATAGAGATAGGGGACCCATGCAACTTGTAAATATTGTCCAAGAAAATCTGAGCTACTGTAGATGCTATAAAGGGGTGAGACAAAGCTAGAAAATGGGCATACTTGGTATACCTGCAAACTACAACCAAGATAGTGTCGTTGCCTTTTGATTTAGGAGGCTTCTCAATGAAATCCATAGTGAGATGCTGCCAAGCTTGACAAGGCAATGGATGGGGCAGGCTGCAACAACCCTGGATAAGCAGAATTATCTCCCTTGCACTGAGCACAATCAGTACATTGTTGCACCCACTAAAACACATTTGAGTGCATACCAAGCCAGTAAAAATGCTTTTGCAACCTCGAATAAGTGTTGTGAATGAGAGAATGGCCCCTATCGCACTTATGATATTGAGCAATCAATTTCTTCCTTAAATCCCCACTAGTGCCTGCATACAATTTTCCTTCATGATACAACAACCCTTGCTTTAATTGATACTTAGAATGACCAATGGCATCTACTAAAAGTTGAGCCACTAAAGTATTAGCTTTATCATCTTGCTCATAGCTAGCAAAAAAGTGATTTTTCCAAATTGGCACAATTATAGAATGAAGTGCATAAACCCCTTGAGTAGCAAATGTGGCCTCTTGGAGAGAGCATATGCAGCCTTATTATCACTCCCCCTCATGGTTTCTAGTCTAACGACCTGGCGCTATCAAATTCTTTTGAAAAATTTTCCAAGTTCATAAAATGACTAGATAAAAGTAGATACGACTAAAACGAAGATATACAACTATATAATAAGCACAAATACATAAAATAAAGACATTGAATCTATCATTTTTAATATCATTAACATAAAATATTTTGTAGCCAAAATAATTTTGTAGATGTAGTAAAACAATTAACCTTATTATCACAAAAATAGCACATAATGAAAAGAAATAGCAAAAAACAACAAATAACTCACCTTTTTGTAAGAAGTAGCTTTGGAGAACAGAGATATTTAATGATGGTCTTAGCTTAGAAAACAATAAGGGAGAGATTTATAGAAAGGAGAAATTTGGGCGAAAATTTTGAGTGAATAGGAAAGAAACCGCAGCTGTAGAAGAGAAAAGCACAGAGATAATGAAAAGAGAAGAAAAAAAAATTGTTTCCATGTGATTTATAGTAGATGCATAATGTTAGAATCCCTTAATTAGTGTAAATTAGCTGTAAATTAGAATATAATTAGGAATCATTGTATTTATTAGTTTTCTATTTAGTTCTAGCATTTGTGTATAAATTAGAATTCTTGTAAATCATTTTTGTATGAAGAAATATAAAAGAAATTCTCTAAATTCTCTGTCTTCTACATGGTATCAGAGCTGCACCAAAATTTTTTTGCGTGAACAGTGTAGTTCTGGGTAGTTTTTTGTGGATCAAGCTTCTACGTCGTTCTAAGAAGAGAGGTGGCTATCACCACCGGCCTGAGGAGGAAGGACACTAGCCGATCGGCCTACGCTCGGAGTCCCACCGCCCTTTGGTGAAGCACGTGAGCTCACGCGCCTATAGAATCCTTGTGTTGTTATGGAAAGTCAATCACTATATTATTTTTCTGTATATTCTGTATTCCTATTTAGGATTTCTTATTTAGGATTTTTTCCTAATTAGTAGAACACAATTATAAGAATCAATTTTATATATATACCCATGTACAGATTAATTGAAATTAAGGAGAATCATCTCTTTCTACATGGTATCAAAGCAGATTCATCAAGGAATCTAAATCTGGAATTTCTTTCCCCTTTGTTTCTGGACTGAAATCCACTGTTACTCTAGGTCATCTATCTAGGGTGACTATTTGTTCTCACCACCCAGCACAGGAGAGACCTTGCCTGCCGACCGGCCGTCCCCTCTGATCCGGTCGTCGAAATCCAAGCGCGTGAGGCTCACGAACCCAACTTAGGTTCTCGCCGTTTCTTCACTTGCCGGCATGTGGAGGCGCGTTTGCTGGCCGTTTCGACTCCGATCAGCATTGCCGGCGTTGCCTCAACCCCCTCATTCCACCACTGTGTTGTTGCCTGATCCAGTACACTATTAAAGGACTTCTGAGGTTTGGTTCATAGATTCTATTTCAGTATTTGTTTGATTTGTGATTTTGGGTTATTTTGTGGCTGTAAGCACTTTGGATTAGCATTTCGATTAGTTTTCTTTGTCTCAACAAATGGTAGACAATATGAATGTTATTTCTGATGTGATTCCGGTGATGACTAAGATCACGGAGCACAAACTTAATGGTTCGAATTCCTTGGAGTGGAGTAAGACTGTTAGGGTCTATTTGCGTAGTATTGATAAGGATGATCACCTTACTAAAGACTCACTCAATGATGATACACGACAAACTTGGCTAAGGTAGGATGCTCGGTTGTTTTTGCAGCTTCGAAACTCGATTCACAGTGAGGTAATTAGTTTAATTAATCATTGTGAATTTGTTAAGGAATTGATGGATTACTTAGATTTTCTGTATTCTGGTAAAGGGAATATCTCTCCTATTTATGATGTTTGTAAGGCATTCTACCATACTGAGAAAGAGGATAAGTCTCTCACGGTTTATTTCATGGATTTTAAACGAGTATATGAGGAACTTAATGTATTGTTGCCTTTTAGTCCTGATGTGAAAGTTCAGCAGGCCCAACGGGAGCAACTAGCTGTTATGAGTTTTCTTGTAGGCCTTCCTTCAGAATATGAGACTGGTAAATCTCAGATTCTCTCCAGTTTTGAGATTTCCTCTTTGCATGAAATGTTCACACGGGTCCTTCGTACAGAGAGTACCCAATCTTCAGCCTGCCAGTAGTGCTCTTATTAGCCGTAATCCAAATAGACAACAGGGTAATAGAAGAGGAAGTAGAGGAGGAATTACAGGCAACATAGGTAATTAGCGTAATGGGAAGGCTAGTTCAAATCAGGACTCAAGAGAAGTCATTTGTTATTATTGCCATAAGCCTGGCCATACAAAATATAATTGTCCGCTACAGTATGGCAAATATGGAAGCAGAGGATTCTACAGTATTTTCCTTTGAGAAAATTGTTTTGGTATCTGTATAGGATTTTGCACAGTTTTTCTAGTATCAGGCATCTATAAAGCCTACCTGTTTCCCTGTCACTGCAATCGCTGAGTCAGGTGAATCTACTACATGCCTTGTGTCTTCCTCATCCAAATGGGTTATTGATTCTGGTGCGACAGATCACATGATAGGTAATTCTAGTCTTCTATCTGCTTTTCAGTCTAATCTCACTTCCTCTACTGTTACTTTAGCTGATGGTTTTACTTCTTGTGTCATGGGTTCTGGAACTGCGAACCCGACTTCGTTAATTTCTTTGTCATCTGTTTTGTATCTACCAAAATTCTCTTTTAATCTACTTTCTGTTAGTAAACTTACTCGTACCTTAAATTGTTCTGTTTCCCTTTTTCCTGACCATTGTTTATTTCAGGATCTTACAACGAAGCAGATTATTGGTAGAGAATGTGAGTCAGGTGATCTCTACATTCTGAAAAATCATGTACTGTGGTCGCTTGTTTGCTCTAGTACCTTAACACCTCTTGAAGCTCATTGTAGATTGGGCCATCCTTCTTTGTATACCATGAAGAAGTTGTGCTATCAGTTTCAGTCTTTATCAGTACTAGAATGTGAATCGTGTCAGTTTGCAAAATATTATCATTTGCCTTCTGTGTTTAGAGTCAATAAACGGGCTTCATCCCTTTTGAGTTAGTTCATTCTGATATTTGGGTTCCTTGTTCTGTTACTTCTAAAACTGGATTTCATTATTTTGTTACTTTTGTTGATGATTACTCTCGTGTTACATTGTTATATTTAATGAAGAATCATTTTGAGTTTTCTATCTTTTGTGCCTTTTGTAATGAAATCAAAACTCAATTTAATATTTTTGTGCACATATTAAGAAGTGACAATGCCAAAGAATATTTTTCAGCACAATTTCAATCTTATATGACACAAAATGACATTCTTCATCAGCCTTCCTGTGTTGATATCCCATCTCAAAATGGCGTGGCCAAAAGAAAAAATTGGCATCTTTTTGAGGTAACTTGTGCTCTTCTTTTTCATATGAAAGTTCTTAAACACTTTTGGGTAGATCCAGTTTGTACGGTATGTTTTTTAATCAATCGTATGTCGTCTTCTGTTCTTAATGGGGATATTTCTTATACTGCTTTGTTTACTACAAAATCTTTATTCCCTGTTGAACCTCATATTTTTGGTTGTACCTGTTTTGTGCATGATGTTCGTCCACAGGTTACTAAATTAGATCCGAAGTCTCTCAAGTGTGTCTTCCTTGGGTACTCCCGGCTCCAAAAAGGGTACCGCTATTTATCTCCTACTCGTAATTGTTATCTTGTTTCTGCAGATCTCACATTTTTTGAGTCTACTTCATTCTTTCCTCAATCATCTGTGTATGAGAGTCAGGGGGAGGAGGATGATCTCTTAATATATACTGTCTAACCAATGTCTAGTCCTCTCCTACAGCCTGTTCTTTCTGTCTCTAGACCTACTCTACCTCCAGTTTTTCATATTTATTTCAGGAGATTGGAGATTCCTGACTCAGATCCTCCACCAGCTATTTTGTTGGGAGATCCTGTACCTCATACTGATCATGATTTTGACCTAGACTTATCCATTGCTCTTCATAAAGTTAAGTGTTTATGTACTTGCCCTATCTCTTCTTTTATTTCTTATAATCAATTGTCTTCTTGTTTTCGGTGTTTTGTTACTTCTTTAGACTCTGTTTCTATTCTTAATACTGTTGGTGAGGCACTGTCTTATCCTGGCTGGTGTGCTGCTATGAAAGAGGAAATGGAGGCTTTAGATGCTAATGGTTCATGGGAACTATTGTCTTTGCCTACTGGTAAGAAAGCTATTTGTTGTAAATAGGTATTTACTGTAAAAGTAAATCCTGGTGGTTCTGTGGCTAGGTTAAAAGTACACCTTGTGGCAAAAGGGCATGCTCAGACATATGGGTTTGATTAGACACTTTTTCTCCTGTAGCTAAACTTACTTCTGTTCGCTTGTTTATTTCTTTAGCAGCTACATATGATTGGCCCCTGTACCAATTGGATATCAAGAATGCTTTCTTTCATGGTGATCTTTAGGAGGAGGTGTATATGGAGCAACTATCTGTGTTTGTTGCCCAGGGGGAGTTGGGTAAAGTTTGTAGGCTTCGGAAGTCTTTTTATGGCTTGAAACAAAGTCCTAGGGCCTGGTTTGGGAGATTCAGTGAAGCTGTACAGGAATTTAGTATGCAAAAGAGTAAGTGTGATCACTCAGTATTTTATAGACAATCTGAGGCAGGTTTAATTCTCCTGGTAGTCTATGTGGACGACATTGTCATCACTGGGAGTAACTCTGCAGGTATTTCATCTCTTAAAACCTTTCTCCAAACTCAGTTTCAGACCAAAGACTTGGGATTGTTAAAGTATTTCTTGGGTATTAAAGTTATGAGAAGTAAGAAGGGTATTTTCTTGTCTCAAAGAAAATATGTCATCGATCTAATGGCAGAGACAGGAAAATCAGGTGTTAAGCCTTGCAGTGCACCAATGACTCCAAATTTACATCTGTTAGCAGGGGATAGTGAGTTGTTTGAAGATCAAGAGAGATACAGGAGATTGGTAGGAAAATTGAACTATCTTACAGTCACTCGTCCTGACATTGCTTATACCGTTAGTGTGGAAAGTCAGTTTATATCTTCTCCAACTGTTGCTCATTGGGAAGCCTTGGGACGAATCCTGTGTTATCTGAAGGGCGCTCCAGGAAGAGATTTGTTATATGGTAATCATGGGCATTTGAATTTTGAATGTTTTCCAGATGTAGACTGGGCTGGATCTAAGGTTGACAGGAGGTCAACTACTGGATATTGCGTTTTTGTTGGAGGAAATTTGGTGTCTTAGAGAAGCAAAAAGCAGAGTGTAGTTTCTCGATCTAGTGCTGAATTGGAATACAGAGCCATGGCACAATCAGTATGTGAGATAATGTGGATACTTCAATTACTAGATGAGACAGATTTTAAGACCTCCCTGCCTGCAAAATTGTAGTGTGATAATCAAGCTGCTCTCTATATTGCTTTTAATCCGGTGTTTCATGAGTGAACCAAACATGTTGAGATTGATTATCACTTTGTTTGTGAAAAGATTCAATAACAGATTATCTCAACAGGACATATCAAAACTGGAGAGCAGTTAGGAGATATTTTCACAAAAGCTCTGAATGGAGCTAGGATTGACTGCATTTGTAACAAGTTGGACATGATTAACATTTATACTTTAAAATTGAGGGGGAGTGTTATGGAAAGTCAATCACTATATTATTTTTCTGTATATTCTGTATTCCTATTTAGGATTTCTTATTTAGGATTTCTTTCTAATAAGTAGAACACAATTATAGGAATTAATTGTATATATATATATATATATATATATATATATATATATATAGATTAATTGAAATTAAGGAGAATCATCTCTTTTTGCATGTGTCATTCTTCACGCACCGACGCGTGCATCCTTTTTCTGGTGATTTCTCCGGTCGACAACCTTCCCTGTTTGGCGTGCCTTTGATCAATGTGTTTCCACACCTGGTTTGCACATTTATTTATTTATTTTTTTGGTACCTTCCGTTGTCCAGTTTCTTGCTTTCTGCCTCAGTATCTATTCCTTTAATTGAAAAATGACTGATGGAAAGAAGGAAGCCTCTGAAACAAAGACTGGATTTGTCAGTGATAATCCCTCTTTACAAATTAGTTCTATAAAGTTGGATGAAACTACTTATTTGGCATGGTCTAGATCCTGTCTACTGTTTATTCAGGTTAGAGGACTGCAGGGGTATATCAGTGGAGATAAGAAAAAGCCAGAAAGTGCTAGTTCTACCTACAATCAGTAGGAGTCGGAGAACTCTCTTGTTATATCATGGCTCATTAATTCTATGTAACCTCATGTAGTTCGTGGGTATTTACTGTTGGACAGTGCAGCTACCATTTGGAGTGCTGTTTTTCAGACTTATTTTCAAGTGGAGAATTAAGTTTATGAACTTGGGAACAATGTTCATGGAGTGAAACAAGGTGAGTTGACTGTTGCTCAGTATTATCCGGAATTGAGTGGTCTATGGCAAGAGTTGGATTTTTATTAGGACTTTCAGGCTTCATATTCGGCTGATGCAGTTAATCCAAAAATTGATTGAGAAGGAGCGCATATATGATTTTCTTGCTGGGCTAAATGTGGAGTATGATCAGACTCGGATCCAATTACTTGGTAAGGATCCTTTGCCCACCTTAAGGCAGACATATTCTTATGTTTAGTAGGAGGAGAGTAGGAGTGTCATGATCAATTCTACAGCTGTTGATAAGGTTGGGCTGACTGCTAACTCTTTACGAGAACAGTCACATGGTCCATCAGATAAGGATCACTTGCATTGTGACTACTGTGGGAAATCCCGGCACACCAAAGAACAATGTTAGAAGCTGCATGGCCACCCAACTAAAAGGCGTGGAGAAAAAAGGATAGGCTCTGCTAAACCACAAGCAAATGTATCTGAGGCTGTGAGTATTTCTGAAGATACTGATATCACTGGGATGTTTCCAATGAAGAGGTACAGACTCTGAGGCGATTCTTGTCACAGCTTGAATCACAATCCACTGCAGTTGTCTCTTCTAACTTCGTCAACTCAGGTAATGCTTTTCTTGCCAATCATAATAATTCATTTTGGGTTATAGATTCTGGAGCAAACAAACATATGACAGGCTTTTCGAATAAATTCATATCCTATTCTTCATGTTCAGGCAAAGAAAAAGTCTGCACTGCGGATGGATCATTATCTAATGTTTCTGGAACAGGTTCTATTAAATGCACTCCTAATATAAGTCATAGTTTTGTCTTAGATGTGTCTAGCTTTCCTATTAATCTTCTATATATCAGTTTTATCACAAAAGCTTTCAAACTGTAAAATTGAATTTTTTTCCACTCACTGTGTATTTCAGGAATTGATAACAGAGAGAACGATTGACAGTGGTAGACTGCAAGATGGGGTATATTTATTGAATGATTGTGTTGATCAGGCCATGTTGGGACAATCTATGGGTGCTGAGAAAGAAATTATCTAGTGGCATAAGAGACTTGGACATCCTTCATTTACTGTTTTAGAGAAACTTTATCCTCTTTTATTTAAGCAATGCAAAACTGAATTATTAGTATGTGATGCTTGTGAGTTTGCCAAACATACTAGGCAATCTTATCCTTCAATAAATAATAAGGCTTTAGTTTCTTTTATGACTATCCATTCTGATGTGTGGGGGCCTACTTAAACTGTGTCTTTATAGGATTATAGATGGTTTGTGACTTTTATTGATTGCTGTAGTAGGTTAACTTGGGTATATCTGATGAAAGAGAAAAATGAAGTATTTTCATGTTTTCAGCAGTTTTACAAAATGATAAGCACCCAGTTTGATGCTCATGTTAAAATACTGAGAACTAATAATGGCACAGAGTATATGAATGGAGTTTTTCAGGAATATTTGAAGTCACATGGAATTTTGCATCAGACTAGTTGTGTTAACACTAGTGCTCAAAATGGAGTGTCTGAGAGAAAAAATAGACACTTAGTTGAGGTTACTAGGTCTCTTATTTTACGATGAATATTTCCAAACCTTACTGGGGGGATGCTATTCTTTCTGTTGCATATCTTATTAACAGGATGCCACTCTGGACTTTAGAGTTTAAGAGTCTTTTAGAGGTTTTGCAAGGTAAAAATTCATATACTATTCCTTCAAAGGTCTTTGGTTGTGTTTGTTTTGTTCATCAGCCTAATAAGGGGAAATTAGAACCTTGAGCCATCAAGTGTGTCTTTGTTGGTTATTCCAGTACTCAGAAGGGGTATAGGTGTTACCACTCTCCTACACGGAAATATTTTGTGAGCATGGATGTTACTTTTAGGGAATCTGAATTTTATTTCCATCCATCTCTTCAGGGGAAGCATAGGAAGGAAGAAGAGGCGTCTTTCCCTTCTTCTTTGTCTTTCCCTTCTTTCTCTTTCCCTTCTTCTTTGTCTTCTCCCAACTTTCAACTTCAAAGGAAAAATCTGAGTTTAAAGTCTATACCTAATAATGATACTCAGAGGGAGTCACCTAAATTTCGAGGGAGACTAAATAGATCAGATTTGAGAATCTATACTCGGCGGAACAAGACAGATATAGCCATCGAGCAGGAGATTGCTGATCAATTGGAATCTCTAGATTCAATTCCTGAACATCCTGAGGTATGTGATGAGTCTCCTTTGGTTCGTGAAGAGTCTAATTTTAATTCTCAGTCTACTTTTCCTTCTTCTGATAATGATTTTGATATTCCTATTTCTCTTAGAAAAGGTATTAGAACCTGTACTAAACATCTCATTTCTAATTTCATTTCCTATGATTCTGTCTCCATCCTATAGAGCCTTTCTATTGTCTGTTTCCTTTGTTTTTATCTTACAGGATTGGAAGAAAGCATGTCTTGATTCAAAATGGAAGGCAGCCATGGCGGAGGAGATGAAAGCTCTGGCAAAGAATAAGACATGGGAACTTGTTACTCTTTCACTGAGAAAAAAAACCAGTTGGATGCAAGTGGGTGTTCACTGTGAAACATAGAGCAGATGGTTCAATTGAAAGGTATAAGGCTAGGCTGGTAACGAAAGGCTTCACATAGACGTATGGGGTAGATTACCAGAAAACCTTTGCTCCTGTTACTAAAATGAATACCATCAGAATTTTATTATCATATGCAGTAAATCTTGAGTGGGATTTGCAACAGTTTGATGTAAAAAATGCCTTTCTACATGATGATTTGGAAGAAGAAGTGTATATGAAAATTTCTCTAGGATTTGAGGATGAGAAGACCAGGGGAAAAGTTTATAGATTGAAGAAAGCACTGTACGGCTTAAAACAGTCACCTAGGGCATAGTTTGACAGGTTCAGTAAGGTTATGGTTTCCTTTGGATACTGCCAAAGCAATGTTGATCACACCTTATTTGTAAAACACTATAAGAGTAAGATCACTCTGCTTATTGTCTATGTGGTTGATATTGTGGTGACTGGTGATGATGGGGAAGAAATGGCTCATCTAAAGGAGCGACTAGCACAGGAGTTTGAAATAAAAGATTTGGGAAGGCTAAAGTACTTTCTTGGAATAGAGGTTGCCAAATCAGATAAAGGAATCTTTATTTCTCAAAGGAAGTAGATACTGGATCTGTTGGAGGAAACGGGAATGCTAGATTGTAAACCAGTAGAGTCTCCTATTGAGGCAAATCACAAATTGCAAGCTGGAGTTGGGGAATCAGTGGACATAGGGAGATATCAGAGGTTGGTTGGCAGATTGATTTATCTTTCGCATACCAGACCAGATATAGCATATACAGTGGGTCTAGTGAGTCAGTATATGCATGATCCTCGTGAACCTTATTTGGAGGCTGTTTTTCACATCTTGCGATACTTAAAATTTACACCTGGGAAATGACTTTATTTCTCAAAGCATGGCCATCTTCAAATTAAGGTCTTTACAGATGCAGATTGGGCTGGATCTCTTGATGATAGGAGATCGACATCTGATTACTGTACTTTTGTTGGTGGTAATCTAGTCACTTGAATAAGTAAAAAGCAAAATATGACAGCTAGATCTAGTGCAGAGGCTGAGTTTAGAGCAATGACTCAAGGTATTTGTGAATTATTGTGGTTACGAAAGTTGATGGAGGAATTAAAATTGCTGGAAGCTAGTGGTTTGTCCTTGTTCTGTGATAACAAAGCTGCTATCAGTGTAGTTCATAATCCAATTCAGCATGATCGGACCAAGCATATAGAGATTGACAGACACTTCATAAAAGAAAAAGTTGTCAATGGTTCCTTAAGTATCTCTTACGTAGGGTCGAAAGATCAGTTAGCTGATGTGTTCACTAAGGGATTAAGTTGTAAGGGGTTTCATACCCTAGTTTGCAAGTTAGACATGTGTAATACACATGAACCAACTTGAGGAGGAGTGTTAGAATCCCTTAATTAGTGTAAATCCCTTCATTAGTGTAAATTAGCTATAAATTAGAATATAATTAGAAATCATTGTATTTATTAGTTTTCTATTTAGTCCTAACCTTTGTGTATAAATTAGAATTCTTGTAAATCATTTTTGTATGAAGAAATATAAAAGAAATTCTCTAAATTCTCTATCTTCTACACATAATTGAAGTAATGGCCATTAACATTACACATCGGTAAATAACAATCGTTACCGTTATGTAATGGTCGTAACGGCTGTTACACATGCAACTCAGGATTCGCCTATAAATAGCAGGATAATGCGTAACGGACCCTTTAAAAACCTATAAATAATGGCTGTTATTTGGAGCCATGCTCCTCCTTCTATAAAGAATTTTATAGTCTAACCTCAACAACTTAGAAATTCCTCTTTGTTGCAAATTTGTGTGAAGTCACTACTCCAATAGATACTTGATACTTTCATGATCAGTTTTGATATAAAAGGTGCCCTGTTTAACATAATGTCTCCATTTAGAGACGACGTATGTAATGGCCAATAGCTCTTTTTCATAGACTAAAAGAGCTTGATTCCTCACTCCAAAAGCTTTTGAAATATAAGCTATAGGATGGCCATGTTGTTGCAGAACAACACCGATACCCATACTGCCTGCATCAGTCTCCACTACAAAGGGTTGTGTAAAATCTGGAAGGGACAGTACTGGTGCTGAAGACATAGTTGCCCTGTAGTGAATATTTTCTGTGTATTTTGTTGAATGAGATGCAAGGTATTTATATATAAAGGATCCTATAATTAAGTATTTTGAATCTTATAATTAAGTATTCTAATTAGGGTGATATCCCACTAATTATGCTAACTAATTAAAAAATAATATTATTTACATAATTATAGGATTTGACTTCCTATAACACTTATCCTCAAGTTGGAGCATAGATATTAATCACGCCCAACTTGTTACAAATGTAGTCAACCCGAGCCCTATTCAAAACTGTTATGGAAAATCAATCACTATATTATTTCTCTGTATATTCTATATTCTGTATTCCTATTTAGGATTTCTTCCTAACTAGTAGAACACAATTATAGGAATCAATTGTATATATATACCCATGTACAGATTAATTGAAATTAAGGAGAATCATCTCATTCTACATGGTATTAGAGCAGGTCATCTATATAGGGTGACTATTTGTTCTCAGCACCCAGCTCAGGAGAGACCTTGGCCACCGATCGGCCGTTTCGACCCGCATCAACATCGCCGGCGTCGCCTCAACCCCTTCATTCCACCATTCTATATAGGGTGACTACTAGATGTTGTTGGGCCTGTCAATGAAAAACAGGACACATAGTAGAACTCACTATTGTTTTGCCATCAGCACTCTCACTACTGAGGGGGGAATCTGCACCAGAAGGATCTTTAATTCCTTAGCAACTCTTTCATCCAAAAATGTACTAGTAATGCCACTATCTACAAGAATCACCAACTACCTATCTTTGTTTATCCGAAGAAGTTTGGTAGTGTCTATACCCTGACTACCCTCAATTGCATGGATTGAAAGGGTCATTTCAGGTTGTTCCTTGTGTAATTCTTCATTTGCCATAAGCACTATTCCTTCCTCCAATCTCTACTGATCATGCTTCTCCAATTGCATAAGACTATATTCTAGTAGAAGAAGATAGAAGGAAAGATAGGATAGAGAAGAAAAGAGAGAGAAGATAGAAAGATCATGAAGTGAGAAGAGTAGTATTATTGATCCAGAATTCAGAATGCAAATACAAGTAAGCTAAGTCCTTTTAATACACATTTCCCTCCAATTCCTATAATTGCTCTAACCTCCTCCAACAGCTACAACTGCTTACAATTTCCCTCCACTTACTAATAACTACTTCAATAGATTCTCAACAACTAACAAACTTTCCCTCTTAAACAACTACTCACGTACCTATATGCCTATTATTATCCTTATTTTTATATCTTCTTCTCTTATATGTAACATCACCATTCTCGTCCTTCTCCTCCTCGTAGTCCTTTCTTGCACTAGACAAAGCAGAAATAAGATCTTGCTGCTCCATCTCAGTGCACTTGTATTTTTCTTATTGGAAGTTTTGTCAGGGCCATCTTGTTTTTCACTTGAATTGTCAAGAAGTGGATCATTGACTGCAGCATTCTCCTTTGCCACTTGAATTGCTTCCACCACGTTGACTAGTTTCTCTTGAAATGACTTCTCATATTTCTTTAATTTTTGTAACAGCAATTCTCCCTGCCTTTTTAATCATCTTTTGACAATTTTCATAATCCTATCAAGTAACTTCTGTTCTCAAGGATGGTCTTCCATGATTATCATGTAGAAGGTTGTGTAGGATGTTGGAAAATTTTATTTCTTAGAGAATAAAAATTATAGGGACAGGGAAGAAGAGCTAAGGCAAAAATAAGGATTTCAAGAATTTCAAGAAACATATTTCTAGAAATGTAGGAGGTGAAAAATTGAAGAAGAAAAATAGAAGAAAGGACTAGAAATTAATAGAAGAAGAAAGAAATTTGATTCAAGAATTTTAAGAATGAAATAGAGGTGAGAAAGGGAAGAAATTTCAGGGAGACAAGGAAGAAGAAATTTCAAGGAAAGAAGAAATAGAGAGAGAAGATAGAACAGAAGAAGAAAAAGAAGAAGAATAGAGGTAAAGAAGGAAGAAATTTTAGGAAGGAGAAAGAAGAATTTAGAGGGAGAGAGAGAGAGAGAGAGAGAGAGAGAGAGAGAGAGAGAGATAGAAAAGCAGAAAGAAACCTGGAATTCTAGAATACTCCCATTGAACTGTTCAAGCTTGCTACTCCTGCAAGAAGGATTGGAAGCAAACTCAGCTTAGAATAAGTTTGATACCAATTTGTCACAAAATCGCTAAGTTAGGGTTTTTGCTCCAAGAATGAAGAGGAAAGGAGATGAGATACTAGAAGAAATAGGAATGAGAAATAGAGAGAATTGTTGAACTAAGTATTTGGGAGAGAAAAATTCTGTGTTTTCTATATGAAAAAAAAAACTTTGTACACTTTCTCCTATTTATATGCAATGATTCTAGATCTAAAAGGAAACCTAGATAGATTAGAAGACTATTATAGAAGAAAGAAAGTAATTACAATTACATACAAATTCTACAGTGAATGAAACACTCCTATAGGAGGAATGAAACACGGGATTCCAACACTCTCCCTCAAGTTGGTTCATGTATGTTACACATGTCCAACTTGCAGACCAAACTATGGAATGATTTGCTATTTAATCCTTTAGTAAACACATCGGTCACTTGCTCTTTTGAAGTCACATAAGAGACACTTAAAGATTCATCCACTATTTCTCCTTTATGAAGTGTCGATCAATCTCTATATGCTTGGTCCGATCATGTTGAATTGGATTATGAACTATACTGATAGCAGCTTTGTTGTCACAAAACGAGGACAAACTATTTGTTTCTATTAGTCTCATTTCCTCCATCAATTTCTGCAACCACATTAACTTACAAATACCCTGTGCCATAACTCTGTATTCTGCCTTTGCATTGGATCTTGCTATTACATTCTACTTCTTACTTCTCTAAGTGACCAAATTGCCACCAACAAAGGTACAATAACTTGATGTTGAACTCCTATCATCAAGAGATCTAGCCCATTCTGCATCTATAAAAGTTTTTATTTGGAGGTGGCTGTGCTTTGAAAAAAAGAAATCCCTTTCCCGATGCAGATTTTAAGTACCTTAAGATGCGGAAGACAACTTATAAGTGAGGTTCTCAAGGATTGTGCTTGTACTAGCTCATTAGATTTACAACATAGGCTATGTCTGGTTTAGTATGAGAGAGATAAATTAATCTCCCAACTAACCTCTAACATCTCCCTATGTCAACTGACTCCCCAACTCCTGCTTGCAACTTGTGATTAGCTTCAATAGGAGATTCTGCTGGTTTATATCTCAACATGCCAGTCTCATCTAAGAGATCCAATATGTACTTCCTTTGAGAAATAAGAATCTCTCTGTCTGATATGACAACTTCTATTCCCAGGAAGTACCTTAATTTACCCAAGTGTTTAATTTCAAATTCTTGGGCCAAGCGTTCCTTCAGATGGACAATTTCTTCCTTATCATCTCCTGTTATAACTTGATCGTCAACATGACAATAAGCAGTGTGATCTTCTCTCTACAATGTTTCATAAATAGGGTATGATCAACATTGCTTTGATGATACCTAAAGGAAATCGTGGCCTTACTAAACTTATCAAACCGTGCTCTTGGTGACTGCTACAAGCCATATAATACCTTCTTCAATTTATAGGCTTTTCCTTAGGTCTTTTCATCCTCAAATCCTAGAGGCATCTCCTTGTATATCTCCTCTTCTAAATCTCCATGCAAAAAAGCATTTTTAACATCAAATTGCCGTACGTCTTATTCAAGGTTTACAGCACATGACAGCAAGATCCTGACAGTATTCATCTGTGCAGCAGGTGCAAAAGTCTCTTAATAATTTACCTCATATGTTTGAGTAATTTGCCACTAACCTGGCCTTTTATCTTTTAATAGATCATTTGCTTTATGTTTCACAGTAAATATCCATTTGCATTCAACCAGTTTCTTTTCCAGTGGAAGACTAACAGGATCTCATGTCTCATTATTTGTCAAAGCCTTCATCTCTTCTACCATAGCAGCCTTTCATTTTGGATCAAGGTATGCTTTCTTTCAATCATGTGGGATAGAAACAGAAGAAATAGATAAGACAAAGACTTTATAGGAAGGAGATGAATCATAAGAAACAAACTTGGATATAGGATATTTGCTGCAAGTGCTAACTCCTTTTCTGTGAGTAATGGGTATATCAAGATCATCAACAGAAGAATTATAATTAAATTGAGTATCAGGAGTCTTTTCACATAATTTTGCAGGCTCAGGATGTGTAGAAGTTGAATCTAGGGATTCTGAGTGATTAGGTGTATCATGCTTAATGACTGTATCTGTCTCATCATGATAAGTGTAAGTTCTTAAATCCATTCTATTAAGTTTCTCTGTGGGTTGAGGAGCAATTGGCTTATCTTCACTACTCAGATTAGGTTCAAGTCTAAGAATCTCCCCCTGAAAAGGAGTATGAAAAGTAACCTCTTCCTTTATTATTCTCTTCCTGAAGAAGTAATTGGAAATAGGGTTCAAGTTCCCTAAAGGTGACATCCAACTCAACTCAACTCAACTCAACTAAGCCTATATCCCAAAAGTTTGGGTTCGGCTATATGGATTCGCTTTCTCCACTCTAAACGATTTTGGGTTAAATCCTCAGAAATGTGTAATGCTTCTAGGTCATGGTGTACTACTCTACTCTAGGTCGATTTAGGTCTACCCATTTTTTTCTTTCAATCCTCTAACCTAATGTGCTCTACTTGTCTAACTGAAGCCTCCGTATGTCTACGCTTCACATGACCAAACCACCTTAATGTCCCTTCTCTCAACTTATCCTCAATTGGCACCACTCCTACCTTTTCTCTAATACTCTCATTACGGACTTTATCTAGTCTAGTATGGCCACTCATCCACTTTAACATTCTCATATTTGCAACTCTTATCTTAGACTCATAAAGGTGACATCCATGATCAAAAAATTATTTCCTTGAAGGATGATGATAACACTTATACCCTTTTTGTGTTATAGAATAATCCACAAACACTTTTGGAGGAATAATATAAGAACTCTTACCTTTAAGAACTTCCAAAGGACTCTTAAAGTTTAGTGTGTGAAAGGGGCATTCGATTAATAAGATATGCTGCAGAAAGAATAGCTTTCCCCTAGTAAGACTTGAAAAGATTCATTGTGAACATAAGAGATCTAGCCACTTCAAGTAAATGCCTATTTTTCCTTTCAGACACTCCATTTTGTGCACTAGTATTCACACAATTAGTTTGATGTAGGATACCATGTGAATCTAAATTAAGACTAAAAAACTTTTTTCATATACTTTATCCCATTATCAGTTCTTAGAATTTTGACATATGCATCAAACTGGGTGCAAATCATTTTATGAAATTGTTGAAAACATGAAAATACTTCATTCTTAGCTCTTAACATATAAACCCAAGTTAATTTAGTACAACAATCAATGAAAGTAACAAACTATCTATAACAAGTCAATTTACACTAATTAAGGGATTCTAACACTCCTCCTCAAGTTGGTTCATGTATGTTGCACATGCCTAACTTGCAAACTAGGGTGTGAAACCCCTTACAACTTAGTCCCTTAGTGAACATATCAGCTAACTGGTTTTTCGACCCTATGTAAGAGATACTTAAGGAACCATTGACAACTTTTTCTTTTATAAAGTGTCTGTCAATCTCTATATGCTTGGTTCGATAATGCTGAATTGGATTGTGAACTATACTGATGGCAGCATTGTTATCATAGAACAAGGACAAACCACTAGCTTCCAGCAATTTTAATTCCTCCATCAACTTTCGTAATCACAATAGTTTACAAATGCGTTGAGCTATTGCTCTAAACTCAGCCTCTGCACTAGATCTAGCTGTCACATTTTGCTTCTTACTTCTCTAGGCAACTAAATTACCACCAACAAAAGTACAGTAACTAGATGTCGATTTCCTATCATCAAGAAATCCAGCCCAATCTGCATCTGTAAAGGCCTTAATCTGAAGATGGCCATGCATTGAGAAAAGAAGTCTTTTCCCAGGTGCAGATTTTAAGTATCACAAGATGCGAAAAAAACCTCCAAATGAGGTTCACGAGGATCATGCATATACTGACTCATTAGACCCACTGTATATGCTATATCTGGTTTGGTATGCGAAAGATAAATCAGTTTGCCAACCAACCTCTGATATCTCCTTATATCCACTGATTCCCCAACTTCAGCTTGCAATTTGTGATTTGCTTCAATGGGAGATTCTACTGGTTTACAATCTAGCATTCCTGTTTCCTCCAACAGATCCAGTATGTACTTCCTTTGAGAAATAAAGATTCCTTTATCTGATCTGGCAACCTCTATTCCAAGAAAGTACTTTAGCCTTCTCAAATCTTTGATTTCAAACTCCTGTGCTAGTCGCTCCTTTAGATGAGCCATTTCTTCCCTATCATCACTAGTTACCACAATATCATCCACATAGACAATAAGCAGAGTGATCTTACCCTTGTAGTGTTTTATAAATGATGTGTGATCAACATTGCTTTGGTAGTATCCAAAGGAAACCATAGCCTTACTGAACGTGTCAAACCATGCCTTAAGTGACTATTTTAAGCCATACAGTGCTTTCTTCAATTTACAAACTTTTTCTCTGGTCTTCTCATCCTCAAATTATGGAGGAATTTTCATATACACTTCTTCTTTCAAATCACCATGTAGAAAGGCATTTTTTACATCAAACAGTTGCAAATCCCACTCAAGATTTACTACACATGATAGTAAAATTCTGATGGTTTTCATTTTAGCAAAAGAAGCAAAGGTTTTCTAGTAATCTACCTCATACGTCTGTGTGAAGCCTTTAACTACTAACCTAGCCTTGTACCTTTCAATTGAATCATCTGCTCTATGTTTCACAGTGAACACCCACTTGCATCCAACTGGTTTTTTTCCCGGTGGAAGAGTAACAAGTTCCCATGTCTCATTATTTGCCAGAGCTTTCATCTCCTTTTTCATTTTGGATCAAGACATGCTTTCTTCCAATCTTGTGGGATATAAACAGAGGAAACAGACAACAGAAATGCTCTATAAGATGGAGACAAAGAATCATAGGAAATGAAGCTAGAAATGGGATGTTTAGTACAGGTTCTAACACCTTTTCTGAGAGCAATAGGAATATTAATATCATTATCAAAAGAAGGAAAAGTAGACTGAGAATTAAAATTAGATTCTTCAAGATCCAAAGGAGACTCATTACATACCTCAGAATGTTCAGGAATTGAATCTAGAGATTCTGATTGATCAGTAGTCTCCTGCTCGATGGCTATATCTGTCTTGTTCCGCCGAGTATAGATTCTCAAATTTGATCTATTTAGTCTCCCTTGAGATTTAGGTGACCACCCCCCCGAGTATTATTATTCGGTATAGGCTTTAAACCCAGATTTTCTCTTTGAACTTGAAAGTTAGGAGAAGACAAAGAAGAAGGGAAAGACACATCTTCTTCCTTCCTATGCTCCCCTTAAAGAGGTGGATGGAAATAAGATTCAGATTCCCTAAAGGTAACATCCATGCTCGCAAAATATTTTCGTGTAGGAGGGTGATAACACCTATACCCCTTATGAGTACTGAAATAACCAACAAATACACACTTGAGGGCTCGAAGTTCTAACTTCCCCCTATTAGGCCGATGAATAAAGCAAACACAACCAAAGACTTTTGGAGGAACAATATATGAATTTTTACTTTGCAAAATCTCTAAAAGACTCTTAAACTCTAAAGTCCGGAGTGACATTCTGTTAATAAGATATGCAGCAGAAAGAATAGCATCCCCCTAGTAAGGTTTGGGAATATTCATTGTAAACATAAGAGACCTAGCAACCTCAAGTAAGTGTCTATTTTTTTCTTTCAGACACTGCATTTTGAGCACTAGTTTAAACACAACAAGTCTGATGCAAAATTCCATGTGACGTAAAATATACCTGAAAAACTACATTCATATACTCTGTGCCACTATTAGTTCTCAGTATTTTAATATGAGCATCAAACTGGGTGCTAATCATTTTGTGAAATTGCTGAAAACATGAAAATACTTCATTTTTTCCTTTCATCAAATATACCCAAGTTAACCTACTGCAATAATCAATCAAGGTCACAAACCATCTATAACCCGATAAAGGCACAGTTTGAATAGGCCCCTACACATCAGAATGGATAGTCATAAAAGGAACTGAAGCCTTATTATTTATTGTAGGATATGATTATCTAGTATGTTTGGCAAATTCACAAGCATCACATACTAACAATTCAGTTTTGCATTGCTTAAACAAAAGAGGATAAAGTTTCTCTAAAACAGTAAATGAATGATGTCCAAGTCTCCTATGCCACTGGATAATTTCTTCCTCAGCATCCATAGACTGTCCGAACATGGCCTGATCAACACAATCATTCAATAAATATAGCCCATCTTGCAGTCTACCACTGCCAATCATTTTCCCTGTTATCAATTCCTGAAATACACAGTGAGTGGGAAAAAAATTTAATTTTGCAGTTGAGAGCTTTTGTGATAGAACTGACAGACAGAAGATTAATAAAAATGCTATGCACATGTAAGACAGAACTAAGACTTATAGTAGGAATGCATTTAACAGAACGTGTTTTAGAAACGTTAGATAAGGATCCATCTACAGTGCAGACTTTTTCTTTGCCTGAACATTAATAATAGGATATGAATTTATTCGAAGAGCCTGTCATATGTTTGTTTGCTCCAGAATTTATAACCCAAAATGAATTATTATGATTGGCAAGAAAAGCATTACCTAAGTTGACGAAGTTAGAAGAGGCAATTGTAGTGGATTGTGATTCAAGCTGTGACAGGAATCGCTTTAGAGTCTGTACCTCTTCATTGGAAACAATCCCAGTAATAGCAGTATCTTCAGAAACACTGACAGCCTCAGATACATTTGCTTGTGGTCTAGCAGAGCCCATCCTTTTTACTCCACACCCTTTAGTTAGGCGGCCATGCAGTTTCCAACATTGTTCTTTGGTGTGCCAGGATTTTCCACAGTAGTCACAATGCAAGTGATCCTTATCTGATGGATCACGTGACTGTTCTTGTAAGGAGTTAGCAGTTAGCCCAGCTTTATCAACAACTGTAGAATTGATCATGACACTCTTTCTGCTCTCCTTCTGCTGAACATAAGAATATGTCTGCCTTAAGGTGGGCAAAGGATCCTTACCAAGTACGTGGACCCGAATCTGATCATACTCCACATTTAGCCTAGCTAGAAAATCATATATGCGCTCCTTCTCAATCAATTTCTGGAACTTAACTGCATTAGCCGGATATGAAGCTTGAAAGTCCTGATAAAAATCCAACTTTTGCCATAGACCACTCAATTTCGCATAATACTGAGCAACAGTCAACTCACCTTGTTTTATTTCATGAACCTTGTTCCTAAGCTCATAAACTTGTGCATCATTCCCAACTTGAGAATAAGTCTGAGAAATAGTACTCCAAATGGTAGTTGCACTGTCTAACAGTAAATATCCACGAGCTATATGAGGTTGCATAGAATTGATGAGCCATGACATAACAAGAGAGTTCTCCGACTCCCACTGATTGTAAGTAGAACTAGCACTTTTTGGCTTTTTCTTATCTCCAGTGATATACCCCTGCTGTCCTCTAGCCTGAATGAACAGTAGACAGGATCTAGACTATGCCAAATAATTAGTTTAATCCAACTTTACAGGACTAATTTGTAAAGAGGGATTATCATCGACAAATCTAGCCTTTGTTTCAGAGGTTTCCTTCTTTTCATCAGTCATTTTTCAATTAAAGGAATAGGTACTGATGCAGAAAGCAAGAAACTGGGCAACGAAAGTTATAAAAAAAAAAAAAAATAAATGCGCAAACCAAGTGTGGAAACACGTTGGTCAGGGGCGCGCCAGACAAGGGAAGTCGTCGGCTGGAGAAATCATCGAAAAAAGGGTGCACGCGCCGGTGCGTGAAGAATGACGCGAGGCTTTTGGAAGCGCGTGAGCTCACATGCTTCACAGGACAGCGGCGGGACTTCCGGCGTAGGTCGATCGGCTGGTGTCCTTCCTCCTCATGTGGGTGGTGATAGCCACCTCCCTCCTTAGAATGGCGTAGAAGCTTGACCCACAAAAAACTACCTAGAACTACACTGTTGACGCCAAAAAATTTTGGCATAGCTCTGATACCATGTAGAAGATTTAGAGAATTACTTTTATATTTCTTTGTACAAAAATGATTTATAAGAATTCTAATTTATACACAAAGGCTAGGACTAAATAGGAAACTAATAAATATAATGATTCCTAATTATATTCTAATTTACAGCTAATTTACACTAATTAAGAAATTCTAATTGATAAGAATTTTTTATGTGTTTAGCAAATTTACAAGCATCACAAACTAATAATTCTGATTTGCAGTGTCTGAACAAAATGGGATATAACCTTTCTAAGGTTGAAAAATAAGGATGTCTTAATCTCCTATGCCACTAAATGATCTCCTGATCAGCTCCTATTGAATTTCCTAGCAAAGCTTTAGGATTTGAGAAACCAATAGTGTCGTCCAGCAAATACAAGACATCTTGCATTTTACCACTGCCAATCATTCTTCTTATTTTCAATTTCTGAAATTTGCAATAGGGAGGAAAAATTTAATTTTGCAATTAAGGGCTTTAGTAATAAAGCTAACAAATAAAAGATTAATAGGAAAACTGGACACATGTAAAATTGAAGTGAGATTTATAGTGGGAGTACATTCAAAAGAACCTGTCATGTGCTTGTTTACTCCAAAATCTATAACCTAAAGAGATTTTTTAAAATTGGCAAGAAAAGCATTACCTGATTTAACAAAATTAGAAGAGGTTCCAGCTGTGACAGCAAATGCCTTAGGGATTGTACTTCTTCACTGGAGAGGATTCTAGTGGTGGCAGTAGGAGCAAGGTCTTCAGAAAATCTTACTGTTTCAGATACATTTGCTTGTGGTCTTGTTGAGCCTGTCCGATTCCTCCACGCCCTTTGGATGGGCAACCATGTAACTTCTAGCAATGTTCCTTTGTATACCGGGATTCCCCACAATAATCACAATGTAGATGATTCTTATTTGATGGATCATTATGTGACTGTTCATGGGAGGAAGCAGCTACAAACCATTACTTCTCAGTAGATATAGAGTGAATCATGACTCTCCTTCAGCTTTCCTTCTGTTACACATACGAATAAGTCGGCCTTGGGGAAGGCATGGGTATCTAGCACTTGGACCCGAATCTGATCATATTCTATATTCGGTCCTGTAAGAAAGTCATAGATTCGTTCTTTTTCAATCAACTTCTGGAATTTAACAACATCAGCAGTACAGATGGCCTCAAAACCTTGGTAATAGTCCAGTTCTTGACACAAACCACTCAATTCAGCCAAAACCTGAGCAATGGTCATCTCTCCTCCTTTTGTATTATGAACCTTGTTTTGTATCTCATAGATCTGTGCGTCATTGCTCATTTGGGAATAAGCTTGGGACACAACACTCCAGATTGCAGCAACACTATTTAAAAGCAAATATCCATGGGCTATTTGTAGTTGCATTGAATTACTTAGCCAAGACATTATAAGGGAATTCTCTAATTCCCATTGACTATGAGTATAACTACCAGATTTTGGTTTTGTTTTTTTCCCAGTAACATATCTTTGTAGTCCTCCAGTTTGAATAAATAACAAGCAAGATCTCGACCATGCAAGATAGTTAGTACCATCAAGTTTTACGGGACTAATTTGTAGAGAAGGATTGTCACCTATTGGGCTCATCCTTGTTTCAGTTAAGTCTTTTCCCTCGGCCATTTGTTAAACAATAAGCCAAAAAGAAACGGCAAAAAATTGTGCCCCCCCCCCCCCCCAAAAAAAAAAAAAAAAGCAATGGCAGTGAAAGAGAAAAGAGATCGAGAGATCAAAGGTGCAAACCAAGGGGTGGAAATAGTTGGGTAGAGGCAAAAAAACCTTGGGAAGACAGCCGGAGGAGGATTCAGCCAAAAAAGGAGCCCAAAAATAGGTCCACTGGCTGGCGCGTGTGAACGGCAGCGAGACTTGAAACGGCGCATATGATGTTGGTTTGCCAGGGACAAACCGATTGATGGCTGTCCTTCCTCCTAGGATGGGTGGTGACAACCAACTCCCTCTGTGATTGTGCCTAGAAGCTTACCCTAGCAAAGCCCTAACTTTGGGTGAACAGTGTGTCACGCCAAAAATAAATGGCTCAGCTCTGATACTATGTTGAACTAGGTATTTTGGAGAGAAAAATTCTATATTTTCTATATATAAAAACATTGTACGCTTCCTCCTATTTATATACAATGATTTTAGATCTAATAGGAAATCTAGATAGACTAGAAGACTATCATAAAAGAAAGAAAGTAATTACAATTACATACAAATTCTATAGTGAATGAAACACTCCTATGGGGAATGAAACACGGGATTCCTACAAGAACAAGAATAGATGAGGAAAGAACGACAATTTCTTTATTGATCAGAACTGCCTCCTTTCTCAGATTACATTTCTATTTATAGACAGCCTCTCAACTGTTACAATTAAGTCTGACTTCCCTAACAACTTCAGTTATTTCCCCCTATTGACAACTGCCCATAACAGATCACATCTTACTTATACAATATATTCTCTTATACATTCCTACAGCTCCTATTCTTATTATTATAATAACAGGATCCTGTCACATCCGTAAGTTTCTTCGTATGGGGGTGCATGCACTATTCTTTTGTTTTTTTTTTTTCTGGTGCCACTGTAATTTCCACGGGAAAAAAATGTCTACCTGTCCAATGGCCATACTTAGGATTTAATCCTTCAATTTCTAAGATTATTAGTGTTGCATGTGAGTCAGAAGCATTTTATTGGTATAACACCATCTTATCGCCTTTTATCCAAAGTGGTTGCTGCTTAAGGGTGCCCATGGCTTTTATTTGAGAAGTGTGTATGTGTATGAAAATGTACACAAACAGGCCCTTGTCCAGAATATGTGAAATCATTTGTTTCCCCTGCTTAATTCTGTTGTCTTCATATGACCCTCTTTTATTTCCTCTTGAATGTGCAGGATGCATGGGAGGAGGTTGATCCAGATGAACTTTCATATGAGGTAAGCTGGGCTTCAGTCTGTTGCTTTTAGTCCAGCTTCTTGTTTGATTTATTTCTCATGTTATGTTTCCAATGATTCCAGGAGTTGCTTGCATTGGGTGAAGTTGTTGGAACTGAGAGTAGAGGGCTTTCAGCTGATACAATTGCCTCTTTGCCTTCAGTAAACTATGAGGCTGGAAGCATTCAGAATGGAAGCAATGATTCGTAAGTTCAAATGCCTAATTTTATCTTAATAATAGTTATGTGATTAATAAATTTTTGTGGTTGTCTTTCAGCTGTGTCATATGTCGTTTAGATTACGATGATGGTGACACCCTGACTGTGCTTTCTTGCAAACATTCCTACCATTCAGAGTGCCTAAATGATTGGTTGAAAATAAACAAGGTATGCGTCCTTTGTAATATAATAGTACCTGCTTATCTTTCAGGTTTCTTTCTTCCTAGTCTTCTCTTAGAAAGCATAGTTGGTAGCTTCTATTTTGCTAATCTTGAGTCCTTGCTGATGGACTGAAATTCTGGGACCCTATTAACTTAGCTGCACCTAGTAATCTGTAGTCCACCCGCCACCCCCCAAAGTCAGGCTTTTGGATATTTTTCATCATTCGATAATATAAACAGGTGAGATTTGCTCTGGGACATGAATGCTCGCAATTGCCTTTTCTCAGCTACCAGAGAATATGCTACTCAACTAAAGCTTTTAATCCCAATTTATTGGTGGTTGGTTATATGGATACCTTAGTGATTGAAAATTTAAATGGTTTGACAATCACGTATAACAATCTCAATGTCTTGTTAATACAATTTAAACCCTTTTTTTTTTTGAAATAATACAATTTAAACTGTTAATTAAAATTCAGAGTTGTGATTCTTTTTTTGCACAGTATAAAGTACCCAGCCATTGTTGTGAAAACAAATGCAAAATTAGTTTGTTGTGAAATTCTAACCTTTTTTTTGAGTTCAAGCACTTGGGTTAAATTAAAGTGTTATTACTAGCTTGAAAAAATCCAAGTTTGGGAAGTGAGTGCTTCCCTTGAGAATTCGCAGTTCCACTTTTACAGGTTTACCTACTGCGGCAACCTATTTCTTTCATTCTGAGCTTCTTGGTTGTCTACAAATCTAACAGTGTCATTTCATTTCTTAATCATGTGTTTTTTGCCTAGAATAAAATTTCTTAATCACTTTGCATGGTTGAATCTGCAGTAAAATTGGTTGGTGCCGTAGCCTACCAATGCGCGGTAGTTAAGTAGTAGGATGATGGAAATCAACCATTTATTGGGTGGTTTTATTTGCTTTCATTATTGGATGTTTGTAGTGGATTAAACAACAAACTTTTTTGTCATTGAACATTGTCACTCAAGTATATATAGGTTGCTGAAAAGATACTGCAAATCATTGTAAAAATAATTTATATATAGACCTCAGATTTTCCTAATTGCTTGTGATCAGACCAACTTCCTGGGTTTGGCAGTAGGAATGAAAATGTTATTGTCATTTTGTATATGTGATATTTTCTTTATTTCTTCTGGATTTGCATTACGTATCTATGTGTTCCAATTATATGTTTAAATTGCTTTGCCAATCTTGTTCCAAAATCATATCCTACTAATTTATGATGTGAAAAATGTATATGAACGTTCTTGCTCTGCAACTGCAGGTTTGCCCCGTCTGCAGCACAGAGGTCTCCACTTCTGGACACAGCTAGTGTTTGTTGGACCATCTTCTTGCTTTGCAGATCACAAGTTTCATGATGCACATGGAAAAATCAATGTGCGCATGCTGTAATCTTCTATCCCCGCCCTTATAATTGGTATATTGACATTTTATGTAGTGCAAAAGCAGGAACCGAGTGCATTTTCCGTTTATTTCACTCAACCTACCGATTTAGCTTTGCAAATGAAGATGTTATATTTTTTACAATTGAAGATCCTTTCATGCTCTTCCTTGAATTGACTGTAACCCCTTCCCTTTGTTTGGATTATTTGGATTGAATGCAGCTTGGTTTATCAATGTATTATACATATCGCATTGTATGGTATGATTTTTATTGTTAACTTGTTTGAAAAGATATTATAATACCTGATAGTTTAATAATCTCTTCTTGTTTGGTTGAATGGTATGACATGGTAAAATAAATATAAAAATTATTAAAATACATTTTTGTTGATTGGTTGAATGGTATGATATGGTAAAATAAATATGAAAATTATTAAAATACTCTTTATTACGGTTGGATGTATATAAATAATTTAAAGATTTTAAATAAAATATTAATTTATAAATATATTTTTTTAATTAATTATTAAATTTATCTTATAAATTTATTTAATATTTCTAATTTTCTGAAAATGAATTTTGTAAGGAGAATATGAGAATACAAAGATTTTAAATCATTTAACATCATCAATTTCGTGGTTTTAATTGGTGCTTCAAAAAATTGTGGTAAAATGATAGGAAATCATTTGACAATTAAAAACATCATTTTTCAGGGATAATTTTTATGTAAAGTAATCTAAACATAAAAAAGTGTGAAGGTGGAATATATATATATATATATGCTTTTACAGTGAGATTCATGAGTTTTTATTTTCTATATATGGTTAACTTAGGTATAATTTAGTTATGTAGAAAATCACGTATTAAATTTTCTATTTTAATCGAGTAATAATTTAGCTACTGAAGTTTGTTTCTATCTATAAAAGGATTTGAGTGTCTTGGACTTTAAATGATGAAGTAACTTTATTTCCAATCAAATTTTTTAATGAAAGTCTATTTAAATTTCATAAAGAATATTTAAATATTATCTTTAATAAATAGTTGTTTATATATATATATATATATATATTAAATTTAATGATATTAGTTTAACATACCGTTAATTAAGTTTTGTTGAATTTTCACTGATAGGTTGCTGTTTCTTGTTATCAGAGGCATAGTTGGTATGCATCTGTTTCATGAGGCATACAGTAGGCGAAATGGTCAACTTGGCTCTTAATTTTTCGTGATTGTTCAATTTAAAGTAGGCGAAATGGCTCCATGAGAATACAAGACAGAAAATGAATGTAAGTGTGTATATATATATATATATATATACCAAGGATCCACGGGGATCGAAAGGGGATGAGCTAACGAGGAAGAAACTACAATCTAAATCTTAAACAATATATAAATAACTAAAGAAATAAACAAAATGTACAAGAAAAGAAAATCTTCAGAAATGAAAATTAAAAAATTAATATATATTTCATTTTTAATTTTCATTTCTGAAGATTTTCTTTTCTTATACATTTTGTTTATTTCTTTAGTTATTTATATATTGTTCAAGATTTAGATTGTAGTTTCTTTCCTATTAGCTTATTCCCTTTTCGATCCCTTTGTGTCCTTGGTATCAGAGCCTGGGGGGGAAATGTTCTATTTAAGATTTGGATTCACATTTAAACATTTTTGAGAGGTTGGTAAGATGATCTTAAGGTGATAAAACAGCTTTTTTAGAGGTGTAAACAGGCCTGGGTTGTAAATCTCATCTTTGTTAGCCGAGTGAAGGCGTTTGTTTAGGGCAGTGATTCCTTTGGCGATTACCTCACTTAACTCAAAAGATCAACCTAGAAAAATTCTTTAAATATGAATCCTATTTTCTGTAGGACTGTTTCTTCTTCAAACTCTTCTACCTCGTCCTTTGAGTCGAGAAAGATAGTTAATAGTGAAGAAATTATAATTGAAAATTTTGAAAAATGTATAGATAATTAGGAAATTCCAAAAGTACAAAAGGATCAAATCTATCAAACTACAAAATTTAATTTTTTCAAAACTGATTTCACAATCAAAATGGAAGAGAGAGATCTTCAGATTACAAAACCTTTTGAGACAATTTCTCTTCTATCTCAAAAATTCTTATAAAAACACCGTGAAAAATAATACAAATACATCTACATAGGTTTAGTTCAAGTTGAAATTAAACCGCTTACAAAAGAAGGATTGAACACCACAATCCTAGCAGTTCTTAAATATACTAGGGTTCATAAACTTTCAGGACTCATTACTCAGTTTAGTAGAGTCTAGCTTGTGTAATGGACCAATCTCTTTTGATTGCTATTCAAATTTTACTGTTTCGTTAAACGACAGTAATATTACAAAATCCCTTGTCTTACAAATCAAAACCCACAATTACAAAATGCTTGCTGGATCTATTCCTCTCGCACTGATTTACAAAATCCATTATAAAGCTATGGTTTTTGCTTTTGTTACAAAACATAAGTTTCAGAGTAAAAGAGGAGAAACTTTGCTTCTACAAACTGATCTTACAAAATCTAATACCGTAATCCCTAGATCTATCCAATGGAAGGACATAACCCTGCCAGAAGAATGGGTCTTAGAAGGTGCAGTAGAACCAGAATCTTCAAAAATAGTTAAGCCAAACATTCAACTAAGGCAAATAACTCAGTATGACGATGAAAGATTCAGCCTTAGCTTTAACAGAAGCCTTAGGTTTTCAAATGATTCCTCAACATCTAGTACTATAGACATAGAAAGAGTGTCTTGTATACCTTATGTCATTAATTTGCCTATTACAAAACTGATTGGAATACAAAATATTCAGCCTAGGTATTCTACCTCAGATTTACCTAGCTCTTCTAGGTTTTCTACTTCAGAAATACCTAGATTCACTTTATAAAACGTAGATTACTCGACAAATGTTCCATATCTAGTTTATAAAAATTTACAAAACGAGTCTGTTTAAGTTGAAACCCAAACAGAGTCAGAACCTATTTCACCTACCTTTTCAGCCATTACAGAAAATGTAAACCATGAACTTAATGTGCTTGAAAAAGAATTTGAAGTAGACAAATAATATTTGCATGATAATTTTTATTCTCCTAAAAATCATAAAAAGCAAATGTAGTTTTTCAAAAATTTCAATGATCAAAGGAAAGAAATTCAAAAGGAATATTATGACTTTATATATCAGCATAAAGTTTATATTCTTTTCTTTGACTGGTTTGAAATGTATGCTAAACAACATAACATTTCATATCCATTTTCCAAAATACCAAAAACTTTCAAAAAATCAAATCCAGTTTCAAAACCTTCTCAAATTACAAAATCAAATCAACAAGAGTCTCAAGACAACCGAGCTGAGTTTATATAAGCCCTAAAAGATTTGCAAGCTAGGTTAGAAGCCTCAACTTCTACTCCAGTTCCAAATAAAGAGCTTGATACTCCTCATGATAAGAATTCAAAACAATAGGTTCTAGAGGAACAGAACCCTCAAGAAACCTTTAAATTACAAAAAGAACCTCTTCCAAAAACAATCCCAGAATTACAAACAGAAAGTGAGTTCAAAATTTTTGAATTCACTAACAATGATGAACCATTACAAAAAGAAGAACTAGTAATTCAAAATTTGAGTATTAATTCTTCAAATAACTCTTCAAACTCCAACCAAGAGTCCGTAGAAAATATGCCTTTATAATGATGGATTAGTCACTAATTCATTCAATTTAGACTATGAAATTGAATCTGAAGAAAATACAAAAAATGTCAACATGCTTTTAAAAAATCAAGAATTAGTCTTAGATATTTTAAAACATGGAGAATATTCTAAAGTTCAGAAAGAATTACAAAACCCTTCTATTCTACCTTCTATGGAAAAACCCACGAATGGCCTTACAACCATAACATGTAGAAAGAAACCTCCAAAGCAATTCAAAACTCCAGTCCAATGCCTCCACAAAGAAATAAAAATCACTGAGAATGAGCTTAAATAGTTTAAAGAAAAACAGGCACAGGACTCAAAAGCAATCCAGCTTTTATTTCAAAACCCCAGAAAGAATCTAAGAAAAATAAAGAAAATAGTTTGGAAACTCAAAAACCTCCAGAAGATTTTCTTTTCATCATCAATTAGATCACCTCCAGAAAATATTTAATACAAATTATCATTATTTTTTCAAAACATTTCAAAATTAATACAATTGCCTTATTTAATACAGGGGTAGATTTGAACTGTATTAAAGAAGGAATTGTTCCAAAGAAATTTTATGAAAAAATCACTAAAAAACTTTCAGCAGCAAATAATTCGAAAATGGCTATTAGCTATAAGACAAAAGCCTCTATAGCTAATGGTGATTTTCTTTTCAAAACCTCATTCATAATTGTTCAAGATATTCATCATAGTGTAATCTTAGGGACTCCTTTCATTAACTTGATAACTCCCTACAAGGTTAACAATGATAATATCTCCTTCAAACCTATAAAACAAACTCTTGTTTTCCCTTTCATTACAAAACCATAAACAAGAAATCTCAATATTATAAAAGCTTATTCCATTTATAATAATGAGATTAATGCTTTAATAGATGGAAAAAAGCAACACTTGTTGTATTTACAGCAAGATGTTTCTTTAACAAGAATTGAAAAACAACTACAAAATGATTTGGTGAAAAGGAAAATTTCTGATTTCAAAACTCAAATTGAAAAATAAATTTGTTCTGATTTACCAAATGCCTTTTGGAATCGAAAACAATATATGGTAGATTTACCATATGAAAATGGTTTTGATGAAAAACAGATACCTACAAAAGCCATACCAATCCAGATGAATACTGAACTAGAGCAACACTGTCGTTCAGAAATTCTGCATTTAAAAAAAAAAAGGATTAATTACAGAATCTAGATCTCGTTAGAGTTGTGCAGTTTTTAATGTCAACAAAAATTTAGAAATAGAAAGAGGCACTCCTAGATTAGTAATTAATTACAAACCTCTGAATAAAGCTTTGAAATGGATCAGGTATCCAATTCAAAAAAAAAAAGATCTTTTACAAAAACTTCATTCTGCATTTGTATTTTCCAAATTTGATATAAACTCAAGATTTTGGTAAATACAAATTGATCCAAAAGATAGATACAAAACCGCATTCACAGTTCCCTTTGGACAGTGTGAGTGGAAAGTCATGCCTTTTGGCTTGAAAAATGCCCCATCAGAGTTCCAGAGAATTATGAATGAAATCTCTAATCCATATTCAAAGTTTTGCATAGTCTATATAGATGATGTTCTTGTGTTCTCAGAGTCAATTGAACAACACTTCAAACACTTAAGAACATTCTTCTCTATTACAAAACGAAATGGCCTTGCCGTTTCAAAATCAATGATTTCTCTCTTTCAAACCAGAGTTAGGTTTCTAGGCCATTACATATCCCAAGGAACCATTACTCCAATAGAGAAAAGTCTAGAATTTTCAAACAAATTTCCTGACAAGATCTTGGATAAAACCCAGCTACAGAGATTCTTAGGTAGCTTGAATTATGTCTTAGATTTTTATCCAAATATTAACCATCTAGCAAAACCCTGGCATGATAGGTTAAAGAAAAACCCTGTTCCATGGACAGATCATCACACTGAGGTGATCCATCACATTAAACAATAGGTCCAAACCATTCGTTGTTTACATTTAGCGGATCCATTAGCCCTTAAGGTAGTAGAAACAGACACCTCAGAATTAGTTTATGATGGAAATTTAAAACAGATTCAAAACGAAAAAGAACAAATAGTTCAATTCCATTATGCACATTGAAATGATTATCAAAAGAAATACTTTACCCTCAAAAAAGAGATTATGGCAATTGTCATGTGCATACAAAAATTTCAAAGTGATTTATTAATTCAAAAATTTTTGCTTAGAATTGATTGCAAATCAGCCAAAGAAGTTTTGCAAAAAGATGTTTAAAATCTTGCATCCAAACAGATTTTTGAACGATGGCAAGCAATTTTAAGTATTTTTTATTTTGAAATTGAATTTATAAAAGGAGATACAAATTCTATCCTAGACTTTCTAACCAGAGAGTTTCTTCAAAATAGGCCAATGCCCAGAAAGAAAAATACCAAGGCTGAAGCCTCATTCTCTACAAAAACCAAACCCTACAAAACCATTCATCTCTTCTGCAAAGCCTATACAAACTTGGGCAGACATAGCCGAAGTAGAAGAGGAAGAAGATCATACAAAATATATTGAGTCTCAGGCTCCAGAAACTGACAGCTGGATTCAAAAATGGATAGAATCACTATCCAAATCTCCTGAAGTTCTTCAGGCCTTACAAAATATTACCTAGAAAGGTAAATCTACAAAACCCATTTCCAAAACCCTTGAGAAAGGAGAATCTTCCTCCCAAAAAACCCTTTCTCAAAATATTTCTCAAGCAAATGAGATTTTACAAATCGAATTTCAAAACAGTCTTTCCCAATTGAATTCTTCTTAAATAATTTTGTCCCAGACAAAATTAAAAAATAAGTCTTCACAATGGATTACAAAAACGCTTTTCAAAATGTTTTGATTATAGAGGATGAATTTTTGCACCAAGACGTCTCTATAGCAATTTTAAAAGCTTTTCTAAAAGGATGGCATTACAAACCATGGATCTTACCAAGACCCAATCCTACTACCAGGAAATCATTGAATTCACTGGCTCAGCAAAGTTCAAACATTTTTACTTAAAAGAAAACCATGCTGATCCGGCTTATTCAACTTGCCACATCCAAAACGTCCTTAATCCTTCTGATTGGGGGCAAGAACTTGCAAAATAAAAAATCTTCCCTTATCATTTCAAAATAGGATTAACCATTGCCAACATTTCAATTACTTGGATTACCAACAGGCATGGTACAATACCTTTCTCATACAAAATCACAAGAATAATCATTCATGGCTATTCTATTTCCAAAAAACATTTGATCCTTCCAAAACCTCTTAGTGGTTTACTCAGTGGCGGAAGTATTTTAGTGCACTACCTGAAATTCTTACACCATAAATCTCAGAGAGTTTAAACCTTTTCAAAACCCATTACAAACCCTCACCCAAAGAGAAAAGGTTTCCCTCTCTTCTCTTGTTTTCTTCAAATTTTTTTTTATCTTGGGTTCTCATCTGACTTTTCGAATTTCGACCCCAAGATGGATTGAATTTTTGACACCCCTTACCCGTCTACAGTGTAGCCGAGCAAGATTTGCCACACAGTGTGCCGGAGCACCCTATCTTATTCCATAGCAATTTACCCTTCTTAATTAATTTTTTTATTTACCAAGTGCAAAATTTTACCAATTATATTATTTATTTATAAATTTGATTAATCTGAATTTTTCGTAAATCTTTTTTTTTTTATGAAAAATCCGATAGAGTGCCGGCTGTAAATTGGAAAAATAGTTCTTCTGAACCTGTTAAAAAAAAACACTTCCAATATGGTTTTCAGATCCAGAACTCCAATATACATACATCGGTCACATTGTCTCTCCCGGTGTGTGTTAGAACAACTAATAAGCTGTAATAATTATTAGGGATAAAACCCAAGTATAGTAAACTCAATCAAAATAGCCAAAGGCTATTATATCACAGAATGGCACGTAAGGCCATAAAACATAGAATGACATAAAACCATATGTTGTACTGCTAACAGAACCCTATTGGCATGCCAACCTATCAAAACCAATCTTACTAGGTGTACTAGGGCACATTACCGAGTTATTGATTGAATTTTCATGCTTTACATGTAAGGTTACAATTCAATTTACTATTTAGGTCAAATTATTGACTTTCCAATGCATAATAGCTATATAAATCCTAATCACATAAATTTACCACATTTTGATTCTCAAAAGTGTTGGCATTAGTTGCCAATCCATACTTCTAACCAATGGTGAATAAATAAGAAATTTCAGTTTTGGTGTTAGAGTTCACTGTTCCATTAGGCCATTCTACAGTGCGAATTTGATCAAATGTTCTTCATCAAAGTTGTTCCTTATTGTGTCTAGTTACATTTCATTTTTTGAATCACTCCATTTGGAGTTTTGTAGCTCAAGTTATGGCTTAAACACCATAATTGGCCAGATTGCAATTTTTCCAAAATTTTTGGGCAGAATCAATTCTGCAGTTTTTATACACTAACTGCAGGTCAGTTTTTGGATATGTTATGGTCAAAATTTGGGTTTTTTTTCTTCATGAAAGTTGTAGGGCTATGTCTCAGCTTTCTACTGGTAAACATTCAGGTCAATTGGACTTTTTTACACTGAGTTATGACCAAATGAATGAACATTGTTCATTTGGTTATTTTCCAAGGACTGCGTGTTGGTCACTGGGATTAGGGTAGTTTTTAGGTCAACTTGGTTTGGCTTTCTGGATAAGGTTTCTTAACCAAAGTTGTGCCATTATGGGTCTAGTTTTATTCCAATTAGCCTTGCACCGATTGCACCTACACCTTTCAAGTTACAACTGCCCAAACTTGCTAGACTCACACCCAGCCTTGCAGGTCACCAAGGGCAGCATGCCTAACCTCAATTCCATTGTCCTAAATCACTTCAATTCCTCCTCACAAATAGTAACATCCTCCCTGTACGTGTTCTGCACGTTTTGTTGCTCCAGTGGCCTAATGTCAGTACGGGCAAGTCAGGATGTTTGGAACTACACTTCAGTGATAGTGAACAGACATATAATGATGAAATAAATTAAAAAAAATACAAGAAAAATCAAAGAAAAATGAAAGAGAAAAAATGAAGCTAAGTTAAACGAGCCGGCACCGCAGTGATGAGTGACTGCACCGGGAAGGCCGTTGCCGACCCTAGGATTACGGGGAACCCTCGGAATGAAATTTTGAGACATAATTAAAGGTTTATTGAAATGTAATTGACACTAGAAATATCAAAGAAAAATTAATAAATTAGTACAAAGAAAAACGAAAAATCAAAAAATAGACAAAAATCGGTGTTATCGAAAAATCAGGAATACAACCCGAAGAGGGGCATTTTAGTCATTTGACACCTAGAGTTGCCTTTTGACCTCAAGGTCCATTAAAAATAAATGATATTACACTTTAGAAATGCCATGAAAAATTTAATTGTGATACATTAAGTAAATAGTGAAAGAAATGGGGGATAAAATCCAATTTATGAAACTTTAACTAATTAAATATTAAAATGGAGCTTAGTGCTCCACTAACTCAAGCCTTGGGACACTTTTCTAAGTCAATTGTGGATAGAAATCATCATCTTCAACCTCAAGCAAAAACCAGCCGAAATGAAATCCTCCATGGAAGCACCATTGTCGCCCCACATGCAAGCTCCATTGGTGCATGATCAAGCCATCCTTTCCACTTGGTTCCTTCAATAAAACTTGCCTACTCACCTTGGAGAAGGTATTGGCAACAAGAAAACAAGATTTGGTGAAGTTTGAAGAAAGCTCTCAAGTGGTAAGTGTCCAAATCCTCTCCCTTGCTTTAGTAAACCTTGTGTTTAGGTTGAGGTGAGTAATTTGGTGAAGAGAAATGAAAAAAATATTGACATATGAACTTGTCCATTTTCGGCAGCTATGAAGGTTTGTTGTATTTGAGTTTTTCTCACCTCTAATGGATGGGAATTAAGGTTGATTAACTCAAATAGAAGTTGTAGTAGGTTAATGTCTAAGTACGTGCATGTTAGTGCTTGAATTAAGGGTTTGAAAATGGGACTTTGATGCTTTGGCAAACTGCCATGTTTGGTAGCCTATAATATCATGAATTTGTGTGTGTGAATATGAAGTTTATTAATGAAATATAATGGTGTTGAATTGTGGGCAGTTTGTATAATTGCCATGAAAGTGTATGTGTAATACAAGTGTTGATGTACATTGAATTTGGGTGGATGTAAATGTTGAATTTTAATGGTGTATTATGTGCATTGAGTGTAATACCCCTATTTGTATAGCCTGGTATATTTCACTATTCTGGTGACCAGTGTCGGTCCGGACAATTAAAAGGATTAGAACCACACTTAAGACAACTAGATAAGCCCTAAACATAAATAATTAGTAATTGTCAATTAGTTAAGTATAAATAAGAAAAACAGAACATAAGAAGTTAAATAAGCCGAGAGTCACAGCGATGGGTGACCTTCTCAGGAAGGATTGCGAAGTCGATTTAAACTCAAATTTTGAACCATAAAATGTGACACCGTGGTCCTTAGGACTATTGTGAACATAGTGGAAAAGAGAAAATCATAAAAAAGAATTGTTAAGCCGGTCAAATAATTAGGTCAAGAATCCAGAAGAAATATTGAATTATTTGCAAACCGGGTTGAACCAGCGAGGGGTAATTTGGTCAATTAACCCCTAGAGCTGACTCCTGACCTGACTGTCAAATAAAATCGGAGAAAATAAAATTTCAGGATCAAGAATTAAATTAAAGAACTAATAGAAAAATAAATACAAAAGAAAAAGAAAAAAAAGAGAAAAAGTGTTATTACATCACTTGGATGACATCATGGGTGATGTCAAAATCCAATTTAATTTTCCCACAATATTTGACCAAGTTAATTAAAGTTAAATACACATAAAATACCTTAAAAAGAAAAGAACAAACTAATTCTTGTTTTCTCCCATCTAGTGTGCCGCCCCACCTCTCACTAAGTCACCATGGAAGAAACTCCATTGAAGCTTGAGTTTAAGCTTCAAAACTCCTACTAAACCTTACCTTGACCCCAAATTAATCCATTAGAACTTGATAACCTCACTTGAGAAGAGGATTGAGCAAGAAAGAAAGAAGGAAAGAGGAGTGGAATTGAAGATTGAACTTCAAAGTTTAATGTTAGTAAATTTAAATTGAAAATTTATGTTTAATATTTGTGTTCTTGGTGTAGGTAACTTAGATCTTAACTTAAAGTTAAAAGAAAACAATTATTGGGGGAGTAATATGGAATTTCGTCCATCTAGGGTTAGCGTTTGATATGAAAGAATTTGATGCATTTGAATGGTTGTTTAAGTTGAATTATGTGTGTAGATAATGGATAGATGTTTAGAATGCATTAGGTTTGAATTTTATGAAAATTAGGGTTTTGGCACCTAGGATTTGGGAGACAAAATTTAGAAAAATGGTTAAATGGTGTGTTTGACCTTGTTTGAGCTGAAAAATGGTCATATGTGACCAATTGTGGTGTGTAGGAAGTGTTGGAATTGAGTTTAAATTCGGATTGATTATAGACATTCTGCAGGCAGTAGGACCAAGGTCACTTTCAGGGGCCAAAACTGAAAATTTACCAACCTAATTGATGTTCGGCCAATTGAGAATGAAACTAGACACAAAATGGCACATTTTTCATTCAGGAATCATGCCCAAAAAGTGACCAAAACCTAGTGAACAAATTGACCAAATCCGGATTAGGCAATCTGACCTGTACAAAAATGACTAAATGAACAGTGTTTGTTCATTTGGCCATAACTTGGGCTAGACAGGTCTAAATGACTTGAAATTTTACCAATGGAAAGTTGAGATATAGATCTAAAACTTTTATGAAGAATACTAATCACAAATTATGCCCTTAACCAAGTCATTTAGCCACCCAAAGTTAGTGACCAAAAATTGCCAAAACCAGAATTTGCCCAGAAAATCTGGGTAAGTCTAATCCGGCAACCATGATTCAAATGGCTATAACTTGAGCTGCAAAACTCCAATTGGAGTGATTCAAAAATGCGAATAAAGTTAAGACAATAGGGAACATTTTCTATGAAGGAAATTTTGCCAAATTCTAACAGCAAAATGACCAATGGAACAGTGCAACATAAGACACCAAAACTGAAAAATTTGCAAATTTGCCTAAAAGACTTAGAATTTGGGAAAACAACCAAAACCAATAAAATTGGTGACCAAAATGTGGTATGTGAGTATAGTTGGAATTCCCATACCTATTAAGCCTTAGAAAGTCAACAAATTGACTTGAATAGTGTCATGAATAGTAACCCCAAAATACAAAATTTAAAGAACGCCAAGTTTAGCATATTAAAGCTAGGTATAAGTGAATTTGAATTTATTTTTGGATTTTTAATGAGTTATGATACTGATACACTGTGAAACTGTGTGTTTCAGTGGAAAAGAATATCGAGAAAGAACCCGAGGCATCGAGTCAAGGCCAAGAGGCGACTTGTATAAGGTTTGTGCACAACATCAATATGCTTTAAAATTCATTTACAAAGTGCATGAAATGTGTATTATGCTTTTGCTTTGAATTGTTGAAAGATTATCTGTGTATGTTTGAAATGGCAATAAATGTTTAGTAAATTGTTAAGATAAGTTTTGAAACCACAGTGTCATGACCATATATTTGAACACCTCATTAGCATGACTAGTGGGGGAAATCAGTTTCGAATTTTGATTCATTCTCTGGCTGAAGTGTTGAGGTGTGTGCCAGTAGAAGAAGAAAAAGAATGGGTTCCCATATATTTGAGTTAGCTAGCCTTGTGTTATGACTTCTCCTTAGCCTCCGGCTATTGAGATTATATTTGTTTCGAATGGCATGATATAACTATGTGTTTTTATGTAAATGGTTTTAAGACTTTTGAAATAAAATTGTTTGAACTAAAATCTTGTAAATGATATCGCATGTTCAGTTTAATTTTTGAATAAATATGTTTTAAATTCCGCATAAAGATTATTTTAGTATGTTGTGCACCACTGAGTCCTAGTACTGAGCAATGGCTGTTATTGCTATCGCAGATATAGGGACTAGAGGAGCAGTAAAGTGAGCTGCTAAGGATTGAGGAGCTGCCTACTCTGAAGTTATCGGGTATATTTTATATCTTGAATGTAAAAACTATTTTGATATATGTAAATGTATGTAACTGTATGGACATGTAAAATTAGTTATGATCAGTTGTATAAAGTTGTATAGAGTTGTATAAAGCTTGTAATAAATTTTGGTTTGGATTTTTCTTAATGTAAATCTTTGTAATGATGTATATAAATTATTTATCTTTAATGAAATATGAATGGAAGTATTTTGTATTAATTTGAATGAAATTGATTAATAGTATTTTGATGATTGTTGAAGTTTGGAAATTGATAAATGATGTTGAAATTGATTGGGATGGTTGTGAAATTGAAGAAGTTGTTGAGACAAATCATTGGAAGTGCTTTTTACAGGTGTTTGAAGAACTGTTTTCTCAAAATATAGACGGCACTCTGCTGAAATTTTTATAAAATTTATAGAAAAATAAGATGGAACAAAGATTTTTACTAGTATTAAATCTTCGAATAAATGATTTTAATACCTATTAGAAAATGCTCACCACTTATAAAAGTAAGAAAATTATTTTAAAATCCATTGTAGGGTACTTAATGAGTTATCGGTAGGTGAAGTTCGGTAGTTCATTAAGTATTCTACGGGATTATGTTATGCCTTACAGAGGGGTAAGGTGTTTTAACTTTTGAATTTGTGTCTTTTCTTTGCTAAGTACAACTGCTCAATGTCCTTATTTGTTACATACAGTGCATTATATCATAAATATGAACTAATGGAGGGAAATCTCCTTGTGTTATTTGTTCAGAAGATACCTTAATTTCAGACTGATATGGAAGAAGGGAATCACTCAGTTGAGTGATCTGTTGAAGTTGAGGCACAAGGGGAAGCCCCAGCTCTATAGAATGTCAGTGGGTCAGTTGCACCAGCCCCACAAATGCCTCAGTTTCCTGTACAATTTGCACAGTAGATGGTGGCAATATTTCAACAAATGGCTGGGGGTATACCTGCTCAAGTTCCACCCCAGACTTCTGTGGTGTAACCTCAAGCTCGAGTTAGACAGTATGATAAACTGTTGAAGTATGGGGCTACGGAATTTAAGGGTACAGTAGACCCTTTAGAGGCAGAGCAGTGGCTAGAAAGAATGGACAGAGTGTTTAAGAAGCTGCACTGCCAAGATGAACTAAAATTTGAATATTCTGTGTCACTACTGCAAGGGGATGCATATGATTGGTGGAAGACCATCCCCCACAGCTAGGCTGAACCACTAGTACTGACCTAGGATGACTTCATCAGAGAATTCAGAGAGAAATACGTCCTAGATGCATATGTGGATCAGAAGTTACAAGAATTTCTGAGTCTGAAGCAAGGCAATAGATCAGTGGCAGAGTATGAGAGGGAGTTCTCCCGCTTAAGCCACTATGCTGGGAGTCTCCTTTCTACCAGTATGGAAAGGTGCAAGAGATTTGAGATCGGTTTGAAGCCTAGTCTGAGAATGCAAGTAGTAAAATTCAGACACAGTAACCTCTCAGAGCTCATTTCTCAAGCACTTGAGTTGGAAAGAATTGAATCAGAAGCGACCCTAGCAAAAGAAAAATCAGAGAAAGCTAAGAAATCAAAGAAAGATAAGGGAGAAAAGTCAGTAGAGCCAAGTCCTAGTGGTACTTTTGGGAAAAGAAAGAAATTTGGTGGACCTAGCAGAGGTAGAGGTGGAAGGTTTGGAAGGGGCCGATTCTCAGGACAGAGACTCCCTAGGTCTGGTCAACAGTCGAGCACGGGTTCATAGCCTCCCCACCCCTATGAGACTTGTGGCAAGATTCATGGGGGAGAATGCTATTGGGCAACAGGAGCCTATTTTAACTGTAAAGGCAAGGGTCATATTGCAAAAGACTGCACTAGTACTCCTAGGTTCGGTCCAGCTCCTACGACTGTAGAAGGATCTATTTAGAGTTTTGCTCCCAGAGATTCACAATCGGTTGGCAGAGGAAGAGGCAGAGGTAGAGGCGCTACTTACAGCGATCGAGTCTTGTTGGTCGATCGGCCTGAGGAAGTGCTTCAGCTAGGGTTTACACGATGAGACAGCGAGAAGAGGCTGAGACTTCTAATGTGATGGCTGGTACATTCTCTATATCTGATCAAGAAGTATTTGTGTTGTTTGATCCGGGTTCAACCCACTCGTATGTTAGTGCTAGCATAGTCAGTTCACTTGCTATTCCGTGTGTCAAAATGGATTTTGAAGTGCTAGTAACTAGTCCATTAGGATAAGAGGTTCGGGTTAACAGAATCTATAGAGACTGTCCTTTAGTGATCCAAGGACATGTTTTTCTATCAGATTTGATTGAAATGCCCTATAGAGATTATGATATTATCTTGGGCATGGATTGGTTAGCCAGGCATCATGCCATGATTGACTGTAGACTGAAGATAGTCACTTTTGGTCTCCCTTTGTATGGTGATGTGGTAATACATGGGGAGAGGCAATTAGTGCCATCAAACATCATTTCGGCTGCACTAGCCAGAAGGATGATAAAAAACGGGTGTGAAGCATACTTGGCACATGTGATAGACACCCAAGTGGGGAGTCCAGCACTCAGGGACATCCCTACGGTATGTGACTTTTCGGATGTGTTTCCTGATGAATTTCCAGGATTACCTCCAGAAAGAGAGGTGCAGTTTGATATTGATGTTATGCCTGGTGTGGACCCAATCTCCATAACACCATATAGAATGGCACCTGCAGAATTGAAAGAGTTGAAAGTGCAGTTGCAAGAGTTGCTTGACAAGGGCTTTATTCGCCCTAGTGTGTCACCTTGGGGAGCGCTAGTGTTGTTTGTCAAGAAGAAGGATGGCACTCTCCGCTTATGTATTGACTATTTGCAGTTGAATAAGGTGACAATAAAGAATAGATATCCATTGGCCCGCATTGATGACTTGTTTGATCAGTTGAGGGGTACAGCTGTGTTCTCCAAAATTGACCTGAGATCAGGTTATTATCAGCTGAAAGTGCAAGAGCAGAGTATTCCTAAAACTGCCTTTAGAACCTGCTATGGCCATTATGAGTTCTTGGTCATACCATTTGGATTAATTAATGCTCTGGCTACTTTTATGGATCTGATGAACACTGTCTTCAGACCATACCTCGATCAATTTGTTGTGGTATTCATAGATGATATATTGGTTTATTCGAGGAGTGCAGAAGAGCATGATAGACATCTGCGAATTGTACTATAGACTTTGAGGGAGAAACAACTACACGCCAAATTATCGAAGTGTGACTATTGGCTAAAAGAAATATCTTTCTTGGGGCATGTAGTATCGATAGAGGGCATCAAGGTAGATCCAAGTAAGATAGAAGCTGTCTTTAATTGGAGGCCACCCAGAAATATCACAGAGATTCGCAGTTTTCTGGGTTTAGCTGGATACTACCATTGATTTGTGAAGGGATTCTTAATGTTATCATCTCCATTGACTAAGCTACTTCGAAAAGATGTAAAATTTTAGTGGACGGATAAACACCAACGTAGTTTTGATGAATTGAAGAGGTGTTTAACTGAGGCTCCAGTCCTGACTTTACCTACTCCGGGTAAAGAATACATAGTTTATAGTGATGCTTCTCACAATGGGTTAGGCTGTGTATTAATGCAAGATCAAAATTTCATTGCCTATGCATCACACCAGCTGAAACCGCATGAGACGAATTATCCAACACATGACTTAGAGCTTGCAGCTATTGTGTTCGCTCTTAAGATCTGGAGACACTATTTGTATGGGGAGAAGTGCTACATCTACACAGATCATAAGAGTTTGAAGTATTTGGGCACCCAGAAAGAGTTGAATTTGAGAAAGAGGAGATGGTTAGAGTTGATAAAAGACTATGATTATCTGATAGACTATCAGCTAGGGAAAGCTAATGTAGTGGCTGACGCCTTAAGTCACAAGACTATGGCAAGTCTACGGGTTACTCCTTTATCTATGGTACATGAGTTGAGATCATTACATGCTAGCTTAGAGATTAATGATGAGGGGCAGACAACAGTTGCATGGCATGTACAGCCAGTGTTGATTAATCAAATTAAAATGGCTGCTCAGAATGATCAGAAGTATCAGAAGCTGTTGGAAGAAGTCTGGCAGGGTAAGAAACTAGAATTCTCAATCAGAGATGATGGTCTATTGTTACACCAGGGCAGAATGTGTGTTCCTAATTATATTGATTTAAGGTAGATCATTTTGAAGGAAGCACATGAGTCTCCTTTTTCCATGCACCCTGGTGGCACAAAAATGTATAGAGGGCTAAAGGAGCATTACTGGTGGATGGGTATGAAAAGAGATGTGGCAAAATTTGTTTCCAAATGCCTAACTTGTCAACAAGTGAATGCAGAGCATCAAGTACCAGCTGGTTTGTTACATCCACTACCAGTACCAGAATGGAAATGGGAGAGAATAACGATGGATTTTGTGATGGGACTTCCGCGGACACAGAAGAGTCATGATGTAGTTTGGGTCATAGTTGACAGACTGACCAAGTCTGTGCATTTTCTGCCAGTACGGATGGACTATAGTTTAGAAAGATTGGCCAAGTTGTACATTGATGAGATAGTAAGACTGCATGGAGTGCCAGTATCCATTGTATTAGACAGAGATCCTAGGTTCACTTCTAGATTCTGGGGTAGCCTTCAGAGAGCCCTAGGAACTAGATTGAACTTTAGTACAACATTCCACCCACAGATAGATGGCCAGTCTAAGAGGGTAATTCAGATCTTGGAGTACATGCTACGGGCTTGTGTGATTGAATTTAAGGGCAGTTGGGACACACACTTGCCTTTGATTGAGTTTGCTTATAACAACAGTTACCAATCAAGCATTGGGATGCCTCCATATGAAGCTTTGTATGGCAGAAAGTGCAGAACTCCCCTATGTTGGGATGAAGTAGGTGAAAGAAAGTTGATTGGGCCAGAAATTATTCAACAGACCGAGGAGAAGATCAGGGTGATCAGAGATCGACTTAAGACTGCATCAGACTGTCAGAAGTCCTATATTGATTTAAAGAGAAGAGATATTGAGTATACAATGGGTGAGAAAGTATTCCTCAAGGTTTTCCCTTGGAAGTAATTATGAGATTCGGCAGAAAGGGGAAACTGAGTTCTTGCTTCATTGGGCCATATGAGATTCTAGAAAGAGTGGGTCCTTTGGCATATCGTTTGGCACTACCTCCAGAGTTGGAGAAGATACATAATGTCTTCCATGTGTCTATGTTGAGGAGGTATCGATCAGACCCATCTCATGTACTACCAGTAGAAGAAATTGAAGTAAATCTAGACTTCACATATGAAGAAGAACCCATAGAGATTCTGGCTTATGAGGTGAAACAGCTACGGAACAAGCAGATACCGCTGGTGAAAGTGCTGTGGAACCATCATTCGGTCTAGGAGGTTACTTGGGAACGAGAGGAGGACATGAAGAGACAGCACCCATAGCTGTTTAGAGACTGATTACCTGGTAAAATTTCGAGACGAAATTTATTTTAAGGGGGGGAGAATTGTAATACCCCTATTTGTATAGCCTGGTATATTTCACTATTCCAATGATCGGTGTCGGTCTGGACAATTAAGAGGATTAGAACCACACTTAAGACAACTAGATAAGCCCTAAACATAAATAATTAGTAATTGTCAATTAATTAAGTATAAATAAGAAAAACAGAACATAAGAAGTTAAATGAGCCAAGAGTCACAGCGGTGGGTGACCTTCTCGGGAAGGATTGCGAAGTCGATTTAAACTCAAATTTCGAATCATAAAATGTGACGACACTGTCCTTAGGACTATTGCGAACACAGTGGAAAAGAGAAAATTACAAAATAGAATTGTTAAGCCTGTCAAATAATTAGGTTAGGAATCCGAAAGAAATATTGAATTATTTGCAAACCGAGTCGAACAAGCGACGGGCAATTTGGTCAATTGACCCCTAGAGCTGACTCCTCACCTGACTGTCAAATAAAATCGGAGAAAAGAAAAATTCGAGATTAAGAATTAAATTAAAGAACTAATAGAAAAATAAATGCAAAAAAAAAAAGAGAAAAAGTGTTATTACATCACTTGGATGACATCATGGGTGATGTCAAAATCCAATTTAATTTTCCCACAATCTTTGACCAAGTTAATTAAAGTTAAATACACATAAAATACCTTAAAAAGAAAAGAAAAAACTAATTGTTGTCTTCTCCCATCTAGTGTGCTGCCCCACCTCTCACCAAGTCACCATGGAAGAAACTTCATTAAAGCTTGAGTTCAAGTTTCAAAACTCCTACTAAACCTTACCTTGACCCCAAATTAATCTGTTAGAACTTGATAACCTCACTTGAGAAGAGGATTGAGCAAGAAAGAAAGAAGGAAAGAGGAGTGGAATTGAAGATTGAACTTCAAAGTTTAAGGTTAGTGAATTTAAATTGAAAATTTATGTTTAATATTTGTGTTCTTGGTGTAGGTAACTTAGATCTTAACTTAAAATTAAAAGAAAAAAATTGTTGGGGGAGTAATATGGAATTTCATCCATCTAGGGTTAGGGTTTGATATGAAAGAATTTGATGCATTTGAATGGTTGTTTAAGTTGAATTATGTGTGTAGACAATGAATAGATGTTTAGAATGCATTAGGTTTGAATTTTATGAAAATTAGGGTTTTGGCACCTAGAGTTTGAGAGACAAAATTTGAAAAAATGGTTAAATGGTGTGTTTGACCTTGTTTGAGTTGAAAAATGGTCATATGTGACCAATTGTGGTGTGTAGGAAGTGTTGGAATTGAGTTTAAATTTGGATTGGTTATAGGCATTCTGCAGGCAGCAAGACCAAGGTCCCTTTCAGGGACCAAAACTGAAAATTTACTAACCTAATTGGTGTGAGACCAATTGATAATGAAACTAGATACAAAATGACACATTTTTCATTTAGGAATCATGCCTAAAAAGTGACCAAAACTTAGTGAACAAACTGACCAAATCCGGATTAGGCAATCTGACCTGTACAAAATGACTAAATGAATAGTGTTTGTTCATTTGGCCATAACTTGGGCTAGGCAGGTCTAAATGACCTGAAATTTTACTAGTGGAAAGCTGAGATATGGACGTAAAACTTTAATGAGGAACACCAACCCAAATTATTCCCTTAACCAAGTCATTTAGCCACCCGAAATTGGTGACCTAAAATTGCCAGAACCAGAATTTGCCTAGAAAATCTGGGTAAGTCCAATCCAGCAGCTATGATTCAAATGGCTATAACTTGAGCTACAAAACTCTAATTGGAGTGATTCAAAAAGGAGAATAAATTAAGAAAATAGGAAACATTTTCTATGAAGAAAATTTTGCCAAATTCTAACAGCAAAATGACCAATAGAACAGTGCAACATAAGATACCAAAACTTAAAAATTTACAAATTTACCTAAAAGACTTAGAATTTGAGAAAATAACCAAAACCAACAAATTTGGCGACCAAAATGTGGTATGTTAGTATAGTTGGAATTCCCATACCTATTAAGCCTTAGAAAGTCAACAAATTGACTTGAATAGTATTGTGAATAGTAACCCCAAAATACAAAATTTAAAGAACGCCAAGTTTAGCATATTAAAGCTAGGTATAAGTAAATTTGAATTTATTTTTGGATTTTTAATGAGTTATGATACTGAAACACTGTGAAACTGTGTGTTTCAGTGGAAAAGAATACCGAGAAAGAACCCGAGGCATCGAGTCAAGGCCAAGAGGTGACTCGTATAAGGTTTGTGCACAACATCAATATGCTTTAAAATTCATTTACAAAGTGCATGAAATGTGTATTATGCTTTTGCTTTGAATTATTGAAAGTTTATTTGTGTATGTTTGAAATGGCAATAAATGTTTAGTAAATTATTAAGATAAGTTTTGAAACCACAGTGTCATGACCATATATTTGAACACCTCACTAGCATGACTAGTGGGGGAAATCACTTTCGAATTTTGATTCATTATCTGGCTGAAGTGTTGAGGTGTGTGCCAGTAGAAGAAGAAAAAGAATGGGTTCACATATATTTGAGCTATCTAGCCTTGTGTTGTGACTTCTCCTTAGCCTTCGGCTATTGAGATTATATTTGTTTCGAATGGCATGATATAACTGTGTGTTTTTATGTAAATGGTTTTGAGACTTTTGAAATAAAATTGTTTGAACTAAAATCTTGTAAATCATGTTTTGTATTGATATCGCATGTTCAGTTTAATTTTTGAATAAATATGTTTTAAATTCTGCATAAAGATTAATTTAGTATGTTGTGCACCACTGAGTTCTAGTACTCAGCGATGGCTGTTATTGCTATCGCAGATATAAAGACTAGAGGAGTAGCAGAGTGAGCTGCTGAGGATTGAGGAGCTACCTACTCTGAAGTTGTCAGGTATATTTTATACTCTGAATGTAAAAACTATTTTGATATATGTAAATGTATGTAACTGTATGGACAAGTAAAATTAGTTATGAGCAGTTGTATAAAGTTGTATAGAGTTGTATTAAACTTGTAATAAATTTTGGTTTGGATTTTTCTTAATGTAAATCGTTGTAATAATGTATATAAATTGTTTTATCTTTAATGAAATATGAATAGAAGTATTTTGTATTAATTTGAATGAAATTGATTAATAGTATTTTGATGATTGTTGAATTTTGAAAATTTATAAATGATGTTGAAATTGATTGGGATAGTTGTCAAATTGATGAAGTTATCGAGACAAATCATTGGAAGTGCTTTTTACAAGTATTTGAAGAACTGTTTTCTTAAAATGCAGACGGCACTCTACCGAAATTTTTATAAAATTTACGGAAAAATAAAATGGGACAAAGATTTTTACTAGTTTTAAATCTTTGAATAAATGATTTTAATGCCTATAAGAAAATGCTCACCACTCATAAAAGTAAGAAAATTGTTTTAAAATCCCTTGTAGGGTACTTTATAAGTTATCGGTAGGTGAAGTTCGATAGTTCATTAGGTATTCTACGGGATCATGTTATGCCTTGCAGAGGGGTAAGGTGTGGCATTGAGCACTTGAGTGTTCTGCCCAAAATGCTTGCTGGAATTGTGCACAATATATATAGAAGCGCTATGATTGAATATTGAAGTATTGGGAGGAGGAGGATTGTCAAAATTGGAAGTGTGATGTTCAAATGTAGGTTGTGTATATTAGCAGCACCTAAATTAGGTCATAAGTGCAAAACTATGAACCCAATTGGTATGAGACCAATGGGGGGTGAAACTAGACACCAAATAGGCCAATTTTCATGTAGAAATGTTGCCAAAGTTCTGCCTAGAAACTGACCTTAAAAATGACCAAATCCGGAATGGCAACCTTGCAAACGTAGATTTTTAACCATATGAATAGTAGTCATTGGGATGACCATAACTCACTCAAAACAGGTCCAATTGACCTGAAATTTTTACCATGGATAGCTTAGACATAGAGCTACAATTATTATGAAGACACCAAAGCCCAGAAATGGCCAGAACCAAGTCAAATAGCTTGCACAAGTTCAGGTACCAAAACTGCCAGAACTAAAAGTGACCTAAAATTAACCAAATTTTGCACTAAAGTGCAATCTGTCCAGCTTCAGTAAATTGACCATATCTTGGTCTATACAACTCAGAATGATATGAAATTTTGTCCAGAGTGCAATAAGACATAGAACTACAATTTTGCTTTTTTGACCAGAAGCTAAAAACCAAGAGAAATGGGACTTTAAGCTAGACCAATCTAGCATACAATGATGCTTAAGGTAATTTGGCAATGAATGCCAACTTGTAAAAAGGGTAAATTGTATTATATTGACAGCATATTGAATTGTAAATTTTGATATGTTGATACTATAAACAACTTATCTATATTACCTAAAAAGGTCAACATATACATTGACTTATGAAATTACATAATAGCTAGTAAACTCTAAAAATTGAAGAATTAAATAATTAATTTATAATATACCCTAGTTTGCCTTGTTGACTAGTTTGGATAGGTTGGCATGCTAATAGGATTCCGACAGCTGTTCTGTAAATGGCTTTACACCATACTGTGTTTTTACGGCATATTATGCCGCCCTGTGACTTTAATAGCCTACGGCTATGCATATTGTGTTATTATACTTAGCTTATCGCCAGATTGACTATATGGCTTTTTAGCCACACTATTTGCACACCGGGAAATACTTTATGACCGATGGTGTGACGGCTCGAGGTACTAGGTACCCAGTGCTAGTATATCCGTTTATCTAGTTTGGTCAGTGTATAGGTTACGCGGGCAATTAATTTAAGCACTATTAAATTCAAACAGCTAAATCAAGTCTTCTAACATACAACACTACCAAAATTAGCAGAAATTGAAATGTTAGTAAATAAAAGTAGAATCAACAACTATAAAGAATATCGATATCATAAATTCATAAAAAATTCATGTACTTTATTTTAGTGTATATTTCTTTATATTTGGCACCACTAAGAAAAATTGCTTAGCACGTTGCTTTTGTAAGGCGTAGGTGTTGGAGACACAGCTGGGGAGCCCAGCAGACCTACGACCGAGTGAGACATCAAATCTGCATAGGAGTCCAGAGTCATCTGCACTGCATTGCATATATGGTAGGACTTAGGATATCTTGTATTCTGTACTTCTGTTATATTTTTGAAATTCGACCCTGTATTTTGTAATATTATAAAAGCTCTACAATTTGTCATATCTTGTACATGTTAAATAACATGGAGATTTTCTGGATATATTTAAATTATTATGGACTGTATTATTGAATTGTTTAATGACTGTAAAAGTCTATTGACTTTACTGAGAAATCGAGACTATGAAATAGTTGAGATTTTGATATTATCATATTAAACTGTTTTTAATAGGTTTAGAAGGACAGTTTATCCGAAATACATACGGCACCTTGCCAAATTTTTATTATCATTTTTGAAACATTGATTTTATTAAATTATGAAAATAGTATCAGCATGATATGTATATTACATAAAAGACTTTTTAAAATCAAATTGAGTTCAGGAAATGAGATAATCACAGACTAGGTGCTCCAGCACGCCGTGTAGCACGCCTTGCTCGGCTATACTGTAGACGGGTGAGGGGTGTTATATTTAATGGTATCAGAGCACGGTTTAGGCGTTTCTGGACCTAGATAGATTGCATATCATGCATTGCATTGTAAGTGTTAAGATGACTCTAATGCAGATCTTTTGATTTATTATTTTGGTCAGAACATGGACTCCACATCGCAGAGAGCGGTCGATGAGGAGGCAGAGAGTCATGCTCCATCTATGACTGAGCCAGAAGACAAGAGGGAACCTGCTCCGCCAGTACGAGATGCACTAGCCGCATTTTAGCAAATGGCTGAGTTCTTTAGACAAATAGCAGGAGTTATGCCACCACCACCACCACCACCTCCACATAAAAAATCTCATATGTAGAGACTTAAGAAGTTTGGAGCAGTGGATTTTCTGGGCCAAAGAGAAGATAATTCTGTCACAGCAGAAAACTGGTTGGACAGAACTAGAAGAGTCTTGAAACAACTTCATTATACTCTAGAGTAGAATTTGGAAGCTGCTGTATCACTACTGCAAGATGATGCATACCAATGGTGTGATACAGTAACTAGTGAGGTGCCACCAGAACAAATAACTTGGGATTTCTTTCTCAATGAGTTCAGAAAGAAGTATGTGGGCAGTGTATACCTGGAAAAGAAGAGAAGGGAATTTATTACCCTACACCAGAGACAGCTGACAATGGCTGAATATGAAGGAGAATTTGTCAGACTGAGCCGTTATGGGCGGGAAATAGTCCCTAATGAGGCCAAGAGATGCAAGAGATTTGAGGAGGGATTCAATGATAACATTAAAGTAATGATTACAGCCTTGGGGATTACAGAGTTTGCCAAGTTAGTGGAAACCGCACTGAAGGTTGAAAAAGTTAGAATGAATGAGCAGAACAGAAGGGATAGACAGCAGAAAAGAGGTCAGGGTTAGACCAGTAAATCTTCTGCCCCTAGTAAGAAATTCAGAGGTTCGCCTACTCAGAGTTTCGGTAGAGCACCAAGTCAGGGTCAGTCACAGAGGCCCAAATCTCAGTTTGCACCAAGGAGAGGCCAGTCCACACCTTCAGTGGCTAGCTCTCCAGGGACAGGGTTCAGAGGACCAGCCCCAATAGTCTCTGTTGCTTGCCCACATTGCTAAAAATGGCATAAGGGTGAATGTTGGAGGATGATAGGTGCTTGTTTACGGTGTGGGTCTACAGACCACCTAGTCCGAGATTGCCCCCGCAGAACTACTACATCCACTCCAGTATCAACTGTTAGGCATGCTCGTCCAGTTCCAAGGGGTAGAAAGCCGGGTAAGGCTGAAGTAGCTGGTACTTCACAGAATCCTGTATCAGAGTCTGTGGAGAGAGCAGAAGGTAGAAAACCAGCCAGAACCTATGCTATAAGGGCATAGGAGGAACATGATACTTTAGATGTCATCAAGGGTATGTTCCTCCTTTATAATACTTTTGTGCATGCATTAGCGGATCCTGGATCTACTCATTCATATATTTGTATCAAGCTGCCTGCAAAAAAGGGAATACCAGTAGAGGAAAGTGACCAAGACATCCTGGTCACAAATCCGCTAGGCCACAGTGTGGTAGTAAACAAGGTGTATAAGGGCTGTCCATTGAAGATTCAAGGGAAAGAGTTCTCAGCAGACTAAATCGAATTGCCTTTCCATGAGTTTGATGTGATTTTGGGAATGGACTGGTTATCCCATCATCAGGCAATAGTAGATTGTAAATTAAAGTGAATCTCTCTGAAAACTGCTGAGAACGAAGAAATAACAGTTGTGGGTGAAAGGACAAATTTCTTATCCAATGTCATCTCAGCTATAGTTGCAAAGAGATGGTTGAGAAAAGGGTGTGAAGCCTATCTGGTGCACGTGGTTGACACTAGGCAGGGTAAACTTGACTTGTCTAACATACCCACAGTAAGGGATTTCTCTGAGGTATGTCCTAAGGAATTGCCTAGTTTGCCACCAGAAAGGGAAGTTGAATTTGCTATTGAGATTATGCCGGGTACAGCCCTAATTTCAATTGCTCCGTATAGGATGGCACCTGCTGAATTGAGAGAGTTAAAAATCCAGCTACAAGAATTACTAGACAAGAGGTTCATACGCCCCAGTGTGTCAATGTGGGGAGCTCCGGTACTGTTTGTAAAGAAGAAAGATGGGACACTGAGGTTATGTGTTGACTACCTGTAGTTAAATAGAGTAACAGTGAAGAACAAGTATCCGTTGCCTAGAATTGACGATCTGTTTGATCAATTGAAGAGAGCTGGTGTGTTTTCTAAGATTGATCTCAGATCAAGGTATCATAAGCTAAGGGTTAAGGATGCAGATGTGCCTAAGACTACATTCAGAACTCGGTATGGGCATTATGAATTCCTGGTGATGCCATTTGGGTTAACAAACGCTACAGTAGCATTCGTGGATTTTATGAACCATATCTTCCATCCATACTTAGATCGGTTCGTAGTGGTCTTCATTGATGAATTCCTGGTGTATTCCAAGGATAAAGCAGAACATGATGAGCATTTGAGAATTATTGTGCACACTTTAAAAGAGAATAAACTGTATGCTAAATTGTCCAAGTGTGAGTTCTGGTTGAATGAGATTGCATTCCTTGGACATGTAGTATCAGCTGAAGGGATTAGAGTGGATCCCAAGAAGATTGAAGCAGTGATGGAATGGAAGCCTCCCAGAAATACAACTGAGATCAGAAGTTTCTTGGGGTTAGTTGGATATTATAAAAGATTCGTAATGGGATTTTCCCTGATAGCTGCTCCAATGACCAAATTACGACACAAGAATATGAAATTTGACTGGAATGACAAGTGTCAAGCAAGTTTTGAGAGGCTGAAAGCTATATTGACAGAAGCACTGGTGTTAACACAACTAGTGTAGGAAAAAGACTTTGTAGTCTACAGTGATGCCTCACATAATGGGTTAGGGTGTGTACTCATGCAAAAAGGGAAAGTAGTAGCATATGCTTCCAGGTAGTTAAGGCCACATGAAAAGAATTACCCTACTCATGATTTGGAGTTAGCAGCAATTATCTTCGCATTGAAGATATGGAGGCATTACTTGTATGTAGAAAAATGCTACATATACACAGACCATAAGAGTCTGAAGTATCTGCCAACCTAGAAGGAACTTAATTTGAGACAGAGGCGATGGATTAAATTCCTGAAAGATTATGATTGTGTGATTGACTACCACCCTGGGAAGGCAAATGTAGTCACTAATGTTTTAAGCAGAAAATCTATTGTAGCATTAAGATCTGTGAATGCCTAACTGTCTTTAACTCATAACAGAGTTATTTTGGCTGAGTTACAAGTAAAGCCGAATCTGTTATAATAGATACAGGATGGGCAGAAGACAGATGAGAAATTGATGGCTGTTATGGGCAAAATCACTGAGGGAAAGGAAATTGAATATGAAGTGAAAGAAAATGGGTACTTATACTATAAAGAAAGAGTATGTGTACTAGATGATAAAGAGTTGAAAACAAGTATTCTGAGAGAAGCACATAATAGTGTATATGCAATGCACTCAGGAAGCACAAAAATGTACCATGACCTAAAACTTCGATACTGGTGACCGGGTATGAAGAAGGACATAGCTAACTATGTAACTAGATGCTTGACATGTCAGCAAGTCAAAGCAGAACATCAAGTTCCATCAAGTTTGTTACAGCCCATAAACATACCTGAATGGAAATGGGACCGAGTCACTATGGACTTTGTCAGTGGTCTACCTTTCATTCAGAAGAAGCATGATGCAGTATGGGTGATTGTGGATAGGTTGACCAAATCAGGACATTTTCTGCCAGTTAGAACTGACTACTCACTGGAAAGCTAGCAAAATTGTACATTAGTGAGATAGTTAGACTACATGGAATTTTGCTTTCCATTATATATGATAGAAACCCGAAGTTTACATCTAGATTTTGGAAGAAATTACAAGAATCCTTAGGTACACAACTCCATTTTAGTACGGCTTTTCATCCTCAGACGGATGGACAGTCAGAAAGAATAATTTAGGTAAAATTTGAAACTCATTGAGTTATTGCAAACAATAAACTGATAATGATAATAATAACTAAATATATGTGATAGGTCCTCGAGGATATGCTGAAGAGTTGTGTTATTGAGTTTGAGGGAAGCTGGGACAGATACCTTCCACTAGCAGAATTTGCATGCAACAATAGCTATCAAGCTAGCATACAAATGGCACCCTATGAAGCACTGTATGGGAGAAAATGCAGAACACCTGTATGTTGGACTGAATTGGGTGAAGATATGCTAGTGGGGCCAGACTTGATAAAACAGACAGAGAGAAAGGTGAAACTGATAAAGGCCAATTTGAAAATTGCCTCAGACCGATAGAAATCTTATGCTAACTTGAAAAGAAAGGACATTGAATATGAAGTTGGCGAGAAGGTATTTCTCAAAGTATCACTGTAGAAGAAAGTGTTGAGATTCGGGAAAAAGGGAAAATTAAGCCCTAGGTTTATTGGCCCATATGAAGTTATTAAACGTGTGAGACAAATAGCCTATAAATTAGCCTTACCACCTAAGCTAGACAAGATACATAATGTGTTCCATGTCTCGATGCATAGAAGATACAGATCAGATCCTTCACATGTCATCTCAGCAGAAGAAAGTGTTGTACAACCTGACCTGACATATGAAGAAGAACCAATTAAAATCTTAGCACGAGATGTAAAAGAGATCAGAAACAAGACAATTCCACTAGTGAAAATCCTATGGAGGCACCAAAACATAGAAGAGGCAACATGGGAGAGCGAGGAGACAATGAGGCAACAGTTCCCTCAGCTCTTCACATTAAGTAAATTTCGAGGACGAAATTTTTATTTAGAGGGGAAGAGTTGTAACATCCTCCCTGTACGTGTTCTGTACGTTTTGTTGCTCCAGTGACCTAATGTCAGTCTGGGCAAGTCAGGATGTCTGGAACTATACTTAAGTGATAGTAAACAGATGTATAATGATGAAATAAATAAAAAGAAAATACAAGAAAAATCAAAGAAAAATAAAAGAGAGAAAATGAAACTAAGTTAAACGAGCCGGCACCGCAGCGATGGGTGATCGCACCGGGAAGGCTGTTGCTGACCCCAGGACCACGGGGAACCCTCAGAATTAAATTTTGGCACATAATTAAAGGTTTATTGAAATATAATTGACACTAGAAATATCAAAGCAAAATTAATAAATTAGTACAAAGAAAAACGAAAAATCAAGAAACAGAAAAAAATCGGTGTTACCGAAAAATTAGGAATATAACCCGAAGAGGGGCATTTTGATTATTTGATACCTAGAGTTGCCTTTTGACCTCAAGGTCCATTAAAAATAAATGATATTACACTTTATAAATGTCATGAAAAATTTAATTGTGATACATTATGTAAATGGTGAAAGAAATGGGGGATAAAATCTAATTTATGAAACTTTAACTAATTAAATATTAAAATGGAACTTAGTGCTCCACTAACTCAAGCCTTGGGACACTTTTCTAAGTCAATTGTGGATAGAAATCATCATCTTCAACCTCAAGCAAAAGCCAGCCAAAATGAAATCCTCCATGGAAGCACCATTGCTGCCCCACATGCAAGCTCCATTGGTGCATGATCAAGCCATCCTTTCCACTTGGTTCCTTCATTAAAACTTGCCTAATCACCTTAGGGAAGATATTGGAAACAAGAAAAACAAGATTTGGTGAAGTTTGAAGGAAGCTCTCAAGTGGTAAGTGTCCAAATCCTCTCCCTTGCTTTAGTAAACCTTGTGTTTAGGTTGAGGTGAGAGATTTGGTGAAGAGAAATGAAAAAAATATTGAGATATGAACTTGACCATTTTCGGCAGCCATGAAGGTTTGTTGTATTTGATTTTTTCTTACCTCTAATGAATGGGAATTAAGGTTGATTAACTCAAATAGAAGTTGTATTAGGTTAATGTCCAAGTATGTGCATGTTAGTGCTTGAATTAAGGGTTTGAAAATGGGACTTTGATGCTTTGGCAAATTGCCATGTTTGGTAGCCTATAATATCATGAATTTGTGTGTGTGAATATGAAGTTTATTAATGAAATATGATGGTGTTAAATTGTGGCAGTTTGTATAATTGTCATGGAAGTGTATGTGTAATATAAGTGTTGATGTACATTGAATTTGGGTAGATGTAAATATTGAATTTTAATGGTGTATTGTGTGCATTGAGCACTTGAGTGTTCTACCCAAAATACTTGCTGGAATTTTGTACAATATATATAGAAGTGCTATGATTGAATATTGAAGTATTGGGAGGAGGAGGATTGTCAAAATTGGAAGTGTGATGTTCAAATGCAGGTTGTGTATGTTGGCAGCACTTAAATTAGGTTATAAGTGCAAAACTATGAACCCAATTGGTATGAGGCCAATGTGGGGTGAAACTAGACACCAAATAGGCCAACTTTCATGTAGAAATGTTGCCAAAATTCTGCCTAGAAACTAACTTTAAAAATGACCAAATCTGGAATGGCAACCTTGCAAACTCAGATTTTTGACTATATAAACATTAGTCATTGGGATGACCATAACTCACTCAAAACAGGTCCAATTGACCTGAAATTTTTACCATGGATAGCTTATACATAGAGCTACAATTATTATGAAGAGACCAAAGCCCAAAAATGGCCAGAACCAAGTCCAGTAGCTTACACAAGTTCGGGTACCAAAACTGCCAGAACTAAAAGTGACCTAAAATTGACCAAATTTTGCACTAAAGGTGCAATCTGTCCAGCTTTAGTAAATTGACCATATCTTGGTCTATACAACTGAGAATGACCTAAAATTTTGTCTAGAGTGCAATAAGACATAGAGCTACAATTTTGCTTCTTTGACCAGAAGCTAAAAACCAAGAGAAATGGGACTTTAAGCTAGACAAATCTAGCATACAAAAATTGAGAATTTGACATTTACATACAATGATGCTTGAGGTAATTTGGCAATGAATGCCAACTTGTAAAAAGGGTAAATTACATTATATTGACAGCATATTGAATTGTAAATTGTGATATGTTGATACTAGAAACAACTTATCTATATTACCTAAAAAGGTCAACATATGCATTGACTTATGAAATTACAAAATAGCTAGTAAACTCTAGAAATTAAAGAATTAAACAATTAATTTATAATGTGCCCTAGTTTGCCTTGTTGACTAGTTTGGATAGGTTGGCATGCTAATAAGATTCTGACAGCTGTTCTGTAAATGGCTTTATGCCATATTGTGTTTTTACGGCATATTATGCCGCACTGTGACTTTAATAGCCTACGGCTATGCATATTGTGTTATTATACTGGGCTTATCGCCAGATTGACTCTATAGCTTTTTAGCCACACTGTTTGCACATCGGAAGACACTTTATGACTGATGGTGTGACGGCTCGAGGTACTAGGTACCCAGTGCTAGTATATCCATTTATCCAGTCTGGTCAGTGTATAGGCTACACGGGCAGTTAATTTAAGCACTATTAAATTCAAACAGCTAAATCCAGTCTTCTAACATTCAGGACTACCAAAATTAGCACAAATTGAAATGTTAGTAAATAAAAGTAGAATCAACAACTATAAAGAATATCGATGTCACAAATTCATAAACAATTCATGTACTTTATTTTAGTGTATATTTCTTTATATTTGGCACCACTAAGCAAAATTGCTTAGCGCGTTGCTTTTGTAACGCATAGGTATTGGAGATATAACTGGGGAGCCCAGCAGACCTATGACTAGGTGAGACATAAGATCTACACAGGAGTCCAGAGTCATCTGCATTGCATTGCATACATGGTATGACTTAGGATATCTTGTATTTTGTACTTCTATTGTATTTTTGAAATTCGACCCTATATTTTGTAATATTATGAAAGCTCTACAGTTTGTAATATTTTGTACATATTAAATAACATGGAGATTTTCTGGATATATTTAAATTATTATGGACTGTAATATGAAATTGTTTAATGACTGTAAAAGTCTATTGACTTTACTGAGAAATCGAGACTGTGAAATAGTTGAGATTTTGATATTATTATATTGAACTATTTTTAACTGGTTTGGAAGGATAGTTTGTTCGAAATACAGATGGCACCTTGCCAAATTTTTATTACTATTTTTGAAACACTAATTTTATTAAATTATGAAAATAGTATCAGCATGATATGAATATTACATAAAAGACTTCTTAAAATCAAATTGAGTTCAGGAAATGAGATAATCACATACTAGGTGCTCTGGCACGCCTTGCTCGGCTATACTGTAGACGGGTGAGGTGTGTTACACATATAGTCAAATGGTCACTAATTGACCATTACAATGATCATATAACATTACATGAGCAAACCCTAATTTTGTTCAAGTCTCCAAGTTCTCAAAGTTCAATTTATGCATTAAACTTACAATTTCAACTTATATCATGTCCTTAAACATGAATTGAGTGAGAGAGAGAATAAATTAGGCACTAACCTTAGTTGAAGAGTTTCTCACACTTGCAAAACCTCTTTGTTTCCTTTCCTTTTTACTGCCTCAAGTTTACAAAAGGTATAAAGATCAAATTTAGTGAAGACAATGTAGGGTTTTATGGTGATTTAAGGTGGGATTTGAAGCTTTGTTGAGATGGCAATGGTGGAGCACCATGGAGCTGGTTCGGCCAGCTGAAGAAGAAAGACAATTCTGGAGTTTTTTTTCTTAATTCTTATCTCTTTTATTTATTTTAAGAAGACTTGCTAAATGGTGATTGGTGGGAGGTTTTAAATGACATCATTATGATGTCATAATTAGGCATTTTATTCATTTTTTTTTTCTTTCATTTCTACTCACTTCAAATTAATTTTTCATCAAAATTAATTCATATTTTATGTCATATAATTTATGTACTTAATTGGACAAGTTGGTCAAAAATCATCTTTGAAGACGAAATGACCAAAATGCCCTCCGTTTGGCTTAACGAGCTAAAATTGTGTGTACTGATTAATTTAATTTTCCTTGGCTTTTCTTAGTAATTTATTATCATCGAACCCTCAATAACCCTTTACTGGAGTTCCAAAAATTATTTCATGGAGTTTTCCCCGAGTCGAGGGTTGCTAATGGCCTTCACCGTCACTTCCCGTTAGGGTCACTCATCGCTGGGACTACGACTCATTTAACCTTAGTGCATTTCATTTCTAAAAATTTTTCTTAATTTTTCTTATCATTATTTGGTTTATTTATAACTCCTCACTCTAGTCTAATTATGATTCTAAATATTCTAGCTACCCGGACCGACATTGGTCACCGGAACAGTAGAACGTATGGACTAGCTAAAGTGAGGATGTTACAGCTCTTTCCCTCTAATAAAAATTTCATCCTCGAAATTTACCTGATGCAAATAGTTGAGTGAACTGCTGCCTCATCAACTCTTCACTTTCCCAAGTTGCCTCCTCGGTATTATGCTGCCTCCAAAGCACTTTCACCAGTGAAATTTGTTTATTTCTCAGTTTCTTCACTTCCCGAGCTAGGATCTGTATGGGTTCTTCTGCATATGTCAAGTCCGGTTGAATTTCAATCTCTTCCATAGAGATGAAATGTGAAAGGTCTGAGCGGTATCTTCTTAGCATCGACACATGAAACACATTGTGGATCTTATCCAGTTCTGGTGGTAAAGCTAACCGATAGGCCACTGGTCCCACACGTTCAATAACTTCATATGGGCCAATGAACCTAGGGATTGACTTACCCTTTCTTCCAAACCTCAGTACCTTCTTCCACGGTGAGACTTTGAGAAACACTTTGTCGCCAACTGCATACTCTATCTCTTTTCTTTTCAAATCGGCATAAGATTTCTGTTTATTTGAGGCAATCTTCAAATTAGCTTTAATTAACTTTACTTTTTCCTCAGTCTGTTTCATCAGGTCTGGTCCTACCAGCTTATCTTCACCCAATTCAGTCCAAAATACTGGGGTTCTACACTTCCTCCCATACAGTGCCTCATACAGGGCCATTTGAATGCTAGCTTGGTAGCTATTGTTATATGCGAATTTTGCCAGTGGGAGATATCTATCCCAACTCCCCTCAAACTCAATGGCACAACTCCTCAACATATCCTCAAGGATTTATCACATAATTCACATTGTTACTATCATTTCAATTTATTATTTGTAAAAATTCAATTAATTTTTAGGTTTACCTGAATTACTCATTCCGACTGTCCATCCGTCTGAGGATGAAAAGCCGTGCTAAAGTAGAGTTGTGTGCCTAAGGCTTCTTGCAACTTTTTCCAAAATCTCGATGTAAACCTTGGGTCTTGATCAGATATGATGGAAAGTGAAATTCCATGCAGTTTAACTATTTCACTGGTATATAATTCTGCTAGCTTCTCTAGTGAGTAGTCAGTCCTAACTGGCAGAAAGTGTGCTGACTTTGTCAATCTATCCACTATCACCCATACTGCATCATGCTTCTTTTAGGTGAGAGGTAGACCACTTAAAAAATCCATAGTGACCCGGTCCCATTTCCATTCAGGTAGCAATCCTGATAGAACTTGATGTTCTACTTTAACTTGCTGATATGTCAAGCACTTAGTAACATAGTCAGCTATATCCTTCTTCATACCAGGCCACCAATAATGAGGCTTCAAATCATTATATATTTTTATGCTTCCCGGGTGCATAGCATAAACACTAGTGTGTGCCTCTTTCAGAACACCGATCTTCATTTCCCCATTATCTAGTACACACATTCTCCCTTTGTAGTACAGACACCCATCTGCTTTCACTTCATAATCAGTTTCCTTCCCCTCTGAGATTTTTCCCATAATAGCCATTAATTTTTCATCTGCCTTCTGTCCATCTTGTATTTGCTGTATTAGGTTTGGCCTTACTTGCAACTCAGCCAAAATAGCTCCATCTCGAGCTAAGGACAGACAGGCATTTAGTGTTCTCAAAGCTGTGATAGACTTTCTGCTCAAAGCATCAGCAACTACATTTGCCTTTCCAGGATGATAATCAATCACATAGTCATAGTCTTTTAGGAACTTAGTCCATCGCCTCTGTCTAAGGTTGAGCTCCTTTTGGGTTGGCAAGCATTTCAGACTTTTGTGGTCTGTGTAAATGTAGCACTTTTCACCATATAAGTAGTGTCTCCATATCTTCAGTGCGAAGATAATTGCTGCAAGTTCTATATCATGGGTAGGGTAGTTCTGTTCATGTGGCCTCAGCTGCCTGGAAGCATAGGCGACCACCTTCCCCTCTTGCATCAATACACACCCTAACCCATTATGCGAGGCATCACTATAGACCACAAAGTCCTTTCTCGACACTGGCTATGTTAACACTGGTGCCTTTGTCAACATAGCCTTCAACCACTCAAAACTGGCTTGGCACTTATCGTTCCAGCCAAATTTCACATTCTTGTGTAATAACTTGGTCATTGGAACATCTATGAGAGAGAACCCCTTCACAAATCTTCTGTAATACCTAGCTAGCCCCAAGAAACTTCTGACCTCAGTTGTATTTCTGGGAGGCTTCCATTCCATCAATGCTTCTATCTTTTTGGGATCCACTCTAATCCCCTCAGCTGATACTATGTGTCCAAGGAAGGAGATCTCACTCATCCAGAAGTCACACTTGGATAGCTTAGCATATAGCTTCTTTTTCTCTCAGGGTTTGTAGAACAATCCTCAAATGTTCATCGTGTTTTTCCCTGGTCTTGGAATACACCAGAATATCATCAATAAAGACCACTACAAACCGATCTAAATATGGATGGAAGATACGGTTCATAAGGTCTATGAATGCTGCTGGTGCATTTGTTAACCCAAACGACATCACTAAGAATTCAAAATGCCCATACCGGGTTCTGAATGCAGTTTTTAACACATCTGCATCCTTTATCCTCACTGATGATACCCTGATCTAAGATCAATTTTTGAAAATACACCGGCTCCCTTCAACTGATCAAACAGATCGTTAATTCTGGGCAACAGATATTTATTTTTCACAGTTACTTTGTTTAACTATCGGTAATCAATACACAATCTTGAGGTTCCATCCTTCTTTTTCACAAACAGTTCCGGAGCTCCCCATGGTGATACACTGGGGCTTACGAACCCCTTATCCAGTAACTCCTGCAACTGAATTTTCAGCTCCTTCAATTCAGTGGGTGCCATCCTATAAGGAGTAATAGAAATTGGTGTTGTATCTGGCATTACCTCAATAGCAAATTCGACTTCTCTTTCTAGTGGTAAACTAGACAATTCTTCAGGAAACACATCTGAAAAGTCTCTTATTGTGGGTATATCACACAGGTTTGGCTTAGCCTACCTAGTATCAACCACATGTGCTGGGTAGGCTTCACAGCCTGTAACACCCTCCCGGTAGCAACTCCGTACATTCTACTGTTCCGGTGACCGGTGTCTGTCCGGACAGCTAGAACGTTCGGAAAAATATTTAAACTTAAGTGAGGAACCATAATTAACTCAAATATTAATAAGAAAAATTTAGTAAAAATTTTAGAAATAAAATACAACCAAGTTAAACGAGCCGGTGCCCAAGCGATGGGTAACCAGAGGGAAGTTGCGGTTCTCGCAACGAGGAGCCCTAGACCCGGGGAAAAATTCATAAAATAATTATTGGGACTCCAAAGAAGGGTCATTGAGGTTCCTATGGCATTAGAATGCCAAGAAAATATTTAGAAAAATTTTTCAATCGGTACAGACAATTTTGACCCGTTAAGCCAAACGGAGGGCATTTTGGTCATTTCGCCTTCAGAGGTGATTTTTGGCCGACTTGTTCAGTTGAGTAAATAATTAATATGGCAAAAAATATGAATAAACATTACTAGAAATTAAATTGAAAATGAGTAGTGAAGAAAGGAAAAGAAAATGAGGAAAAAGGCCCATTATTACATCTTTATGATGTCATTTAAAAGTTCTAACCAATCATATTTAAACAACCTATTAATTAACAAATAAAAGAGATAAACATGGCCAAAGGAATTAAAATAGCAGCTGCCTTCTCTTCAGCCAAAAACATGAGTTTCTCTTCTTCCTCCCTCCATGAAAATTTTCTTTCATTTCCTCCATTTCCCATGAATTTTCACTACTAAACCCTAGACACCTTTCATTAAAACTTGTCCATACCTCTTGGGGAAGTGTTTGGCAGCCTAGAAAGTGAAGGAAAGTGAAGTTTAATCTTGGAAAATTCTGCCATTAAAGAGGTTAGTGCCTATTATGCATACATCTTTCTCTTTCCATGATTAGAGACCTAAAATAAGCAAGAATTTGTGAATTAAATGAATGGAATTTATGTGTATGTATACAATGAATTTTGGCAGCCCTAGGGAGGAACAAGATTAAGTGTTTTTGATGGACTTAGAGTGGACTAAATATGATGTTTAAGGTATATATATATATGTATGATGAATTGGTGTGCTAACTAAGGTAATTGGTGTAATCCTTGAAAATGAGCTAGGGTTTGGGAGTGAAACTTGGATTTAGCTTGGGAAATTGTTAGAGAACATTTTAATGGTCAATTAGTGACCATTTTAGGTAAGTTGGCCATAAATTGGACTGAAATGTAGCATGGCAAAGTGAAGGAGCATGCTGTCTTGTGAGTGTAGCAGGGTGACTGAAATTTCAGTCCACTTGGACTGCCATAGCTTGTGCTGTGTTGGTCCAATTGGTGTTTGGCCAATTGGACATGAAACTAGGCTTATAATGGCACATTTTTGCTGAAGAAACCATGCCCAAAAGACCAAAGCAAGAGGACCAAAAGTTGGCCCCAATCCGGATACCCTGCAAACAGCCCCTGCAGAATGACCAAATGAACAGTAGTAACTGTTCATTTGGCCATAATTCACTGTAGAAATGGTCAATTGATCTGAAATTTTTACAGCAATAAGTTAAGACATAGACAAACAACTTTCATGAAGAAACCTACCCCAAATTATGACCAGAACCTAATCAAATCATTGAGCAAAGTGAAGTTTACTGTACTGAGATTTCCAGAATTTTCATTTGAGCAGTAATGTTTGGATGGCTATAACTCTCTCTAGAAAACTTGGATTTAGGCGATTCTTGAACCGATGGAAACCTAAGGCATGGTAGAACATTTCATATGAAGAAAGTTAGACCAAATTATGAACTTAACTTGGTCAAATTACTGACCAAAGTTAGACCAAAATCTGCCAAAACCCAAAATTTCAGCAGGAACAGTACACGTGAACAGTAAACTTATTTTGGCCATAACTTGAGCTACAAAACTCCAAATGGAGTGATTCAAAAAAAGAAATTCAACTAGACAAAATAAGGAACATTTTCTATGAAGGAAGTTTTGTCAAATTCCAACAGTAAATCGACCAATGAAACAGTGCAACTTCGGAGCACCAAAATCGAAAATTGGCAATTTTGCCAAAATGACCTAAGCTTTGAGAAAGTGACCAACACCAACAAGTTTTAAATGCAAAATGTGGTACATCGGGATTGTTAAAACCAATGTACCTATTGTCTATGCAAAAGTCAACATTTTTGTTGACCAATGAGGTGAATAGTGACACCAAAACTTGAAATTCAAAATTTGAAATTAGAAATGCATCTAGGGGACTTTAAATTGCAATTGGCAATTAATACTAGTAAATGTAAAACTCAAAATGTGGGATCTTGGTGTAATTAGAATTAATATATCCATTAAGTATAAAAAGGTCAACATTTTGGTTGACTAGTATGGTGAATACTAATCAAAATGATTAGTGAATTAAGATGAAGACCTAGAACCAATTCTAAGCTTAAATGCTTATAATTGTATGACAAATATGGACTATGCATCCTAGTCAAAATTGTTAAAAAGAAATTTAGGCCATAAATTTGAAATCCATGAAATATTCATGGATTACTTGAAACATGAAAAATAAGTCACATAATTGATGTGAATAGATAGTTAGGGCATATATGCCCATCACAAATGGAATTCATAAAATTTTAGTAACTCAACTTGAAATATAAAATTTGTAATTACATAAGTAGATTCTTGAATGTATAAATGAGAAAGGAAAAATGTTTTGAATACAATGGTACATGTGAACCATTGTTTAGAATTGTGATCAATATGAATAACATAATGAATGGATAAATAAACCATATTAATGTATGAATGAGACATTAGTTCTCATTATTGTAAAGAGGAGAAGTATTTTGAGTACTATGGTATAAAAGAATAATTGATGTGAATTGTGATCATATAATTGATCAAATGAATGTATGAATTATGATTGAAATTTATCATGAAATAATGAAGTCATAAAGCACAATATATTAACATTTTAAAGTATTAAATGCCCTAGTATTCCTAACAAGATTGGTTTGGATAGTTTGGCATGCCAATAGGGTATTGTTTTAGCAAGATCTTGCGAAAGGCTTTATGCTGTATTCATGGCTTTTATGCGTATTCATGGCTTTTATGCCCGTATGCATGGCTTTTATGCCCGATTATGTGATATCATGGCTTTTAGCCATCGATTGCATACATGGTTGGCGTTCTGCGTCCCATAGTATGACGCCCGAGGCACGCGGTGTCGGTGCCAACGACCCGTTATCGATCCGATCGTCCAAAGATAGGTTACTTGGGCATGAAAAAGTATAACTGTGATTGAACTGATTATTAAAGAAAATACGAAAATTAAGAATCAGGAATGATTACAAAAATACAAAGAAGCTCAAGATCATGAAGAAAATAATTAACGAAATGCATGAAGAAGTTAATATCATAAAACCTGATTAGCCCTCGACTAAACAATAAGTTAGTAATTATTCATTTCTTATGAACACAATAGCAAGGAAATTATTATTTTTATTTGCATATTATATTTTCTTGTATTATTGGCACCACTAAGCTTTATGCTTAGCGCATCGCTTTTGCAATGCGTAGGTACTGAAGATCTGGACAGAGGGCCCAGTAGACCACAGATTCGGTAAGGCAGTTCACAGTTCTGCATAGTATCCGTGTCACCTCACCATCCACAGTGCATTGGTAGGACACTTTGAGATTTTTGTAAATTTTGTAATTAAACTCTTATTTTATCATATGTATTTGAACAAATGTAATATAATTTTGTATTAATGTAAGTACTTGTAATTTGTGATTATGAATCACATGTGAGAATTTATTTATGATTTGAGTCTAATGATGATGTGAAATGATTGAATGACAAATAAAGAGGAATTGTTTAGAAAATTGTGTTTGTGAAAGGAAAAGTGAATACATAACTGTGACTTGTACATGATTATCACATGAGATGAATGATTGAGAAATGAATGGTGAAAAATATTGAGATTTTGATATTGAAGTTTGAGAGTGATGAGATGATTGAATATGATCATAGGAAGTGTTTTTCACAGGTTCCGAAGAACTGTTTTCTCCATTTTTAGCCAGACTCATGGATTTTCTATAAAATTTTCGGAACCTCAAATAAATTACAATTTCAATAAATGAATTATATTTCACAAGTTATTTTCAAAACTATGATAAAAACGAATTAGGATAAAATAGAGTGCTCCGGCACACTGAGTGGCATAACTTGCTCGGCTACACTGTAGTCGGGTAAGGGGTGTCACACAGCCTTTTCTCATCAATCTTCTTACAACTGTGGCTGAGATGACATTGGACAGGAAATCTGTCCTTTCACCCACAACTGAAATCTCATTACCCTCAGGAGTTTTCAGAGAAATTCTTTTCAGTTTACAATCAACTATTGCCCGATGATGTGATAACTAGTCCATTCCCAAAATCACGTCAAACTCGTGGAAGGGTAATTCAATTAGGTCTGCTAAGAATTCATACCCCTGAATCCTCAACGGCAACCTCTATACACCTTATTCACTACCACACTGTGGCCTAGTGAATTTGTAACCAGAATGTCTTGGTCACTCTCCTCTACTGAAACTCCCCTCTCTACGGGTAGCTTGATGCAGATATATGAATGGGTAGATCCTGGATCCACCAATGCATGCACAGGTAAAGTGTAGAGGAAGAACGTACCCCTGATAACATCTGGGACATCTTGCTCCTCCTGGGCTTTCATGGCATAAGCTTTAGCAGGTACTCTGGCCTCTAGCTTCTCGACTATCTCAGATGCAGGCCTCAGTGATGGACCAGCTACCTCAGATTTACCGGACTTCCTACCCCTTTGAGATGCAGGGGCAGACCCATCTACTTGTGTTGGGGTAACTGTAGCAGTTCTCTTTAGACAATTTTTTATCTGATGTTCTGTAGACCCACACTGTAAGCAAGCACCAGTCACTCACCAATGCTCTCCCTTATGCCACTTCTAGTAGTATGGATAGGCAGAAGATGCTGGGGCTGGTCCCCTGAATACCATCCCTAGAGAGCTATCCACTGATGGTGCGGACTGGCCTCTCCTAGGTGTGAACTGTGGTCTGGGCTCCTGGGACTGACCCTGACCTTGAGGCTGACCCGAACTCTGAGCAGGAGGACCCTTAAACTTCTTGTTGGGAGTAGAGAATGAACTAGACTGACCTGAACCCCTCTTCTGCTGTCTTTCCCTTTTGTCTTGTTCATTTATTTTGACTCTTTCTACTTTTAATGTGGCATCAACTAATTTGGAAAAATCCGTAATCTCCAATGTTGTTATCATGACCTTGATATTGTCATTTAGTCCTTCTTCAAACCTTCTGCATCTTTCAGCCTCTGTAGGGACTATCTCCCTCCCATACTGGCTCAGCCTGAAAAATTCTGTAACACCCCTAAGTTCGGTAGTGCGTTCTGCTGCTCCGGTGACCAGTGTTGTCCGGACAGCTAGGATGCCTAGAACCACACTTCAATGTGAGTGAGGAGACATAAAATAATGAAATACATGAAAAGAAAATACAAGAAAAACAAAGAAAAAATAATAGCAAAGAAATGTGATCAAGTTAAGCGAGCCGGGAAACCTAGCGATGGGTGACCGTACCGGGAAGTCACGGCGTGGACCGTTGACTAGCTACAGACTGCGGGAACCCTGGAAAACATTTTTAGGACTTAAATAGACCCTTATAGAAGAATAAATATCATTAGAAAGATCAAAGAAAAATTAAATAATTGGTACAAAGAAAAGTGAGAAATCGAAAAACAGACAAAACCCGGTGTTACCGAAAAATTGGGAATGCAACCCGAACAGGGGCATTATGGTCATTTGACATTCCGAATTGTCTTTTGACCTAAATGTCCATTAAAAATAAATAGTATTATACTTAGAAAATAAAATGAAAAATTAATTTGGTGGTACCTAATGTAAATAGCAAAAATGGGGAGTTAAATGTGGGAAATTGAAACTTTTGAATAAATTAACATTATCTTTCCACTTAGTGCTCCACTCACACCTAAAGTGGACCACTTAATCTGCATTTGGACAGCAGATTCATTTCCTTCTTCAACCTCAAAAATTCAGCCCTGAGCCTCCAAGAAGAACTCCATGGCCAAAGCTTCCAAGCTCCATGCATGAACTCCAATCTTCACTTTCATGCCATAAATCCAACAAGTCCCTTCATAAAAGTTTATCCTCACATCAAGAACAATCCTTGGGCAGCCATTAGGAGAGGAAATAGTGGAGTTGTCAAGGGCAGCAAGGGTCACACATATGAGGTAAGTTTACATTTTTGAAGATTGCTTTGTTAAACTTTGTGTACATGTTATGGGTGTTGGTTTTGTGAAGGAAATTTTTAAGTTTGAAGAGTATTGAGATATCCATTTTTGGGCAGCCATGTAATCATGTATTGATGAAGCATTTGTACATATAATTGATGAGAATTATGTTGGTTGTGATGATTTAATAACCTAGTGAATTACTTCATATTTATATGGTGATTTTTGGCACTTGGATGGGAATTGATAAATTGTAGGACAATTTGGTGTTGAAGAAGATTTTCGGCAGCTTGGGGACACTTGAATAAATGTATGTATTCATGGAAGTGTTGGCAGAATATTGACATAGAAGGATTGATGGATATGTATATGAACTTGTTGTGTAAAGAGTATGTAAAAACTAGTAATGTTATGTGTATGTGTAATTGTGTTTGGACTTTGGGAATTAGAGTTATATTTGGTGTATTGAAGATAATTGTAATCTGCCCAAAGTGATGTTAATGTAAAGTAATATATAGTTTTGGTAATGTACCAAAACAGATTTGGTAGGGAAGTAAACATATTGCAAGGTAAATGTGTGTAATTGATGTGTGTTAAGCAAAGTAACCAAGGGCAGTGTACATTTTAGCCAATAAGTTTAAATGTGTAACCTCAATTGGTATGAGACCAATTGGAGGTGGAACTAGGCACAAAATGTGCCAACTTTCATTGAGAAAACATACCAAAATTCTGCTTGCAAGGTGATGTGAAAAATGACCAATTCGGATTAGGTACACTTGAGACCTAAAAACTGACCATTTGGGCAGCAGTGAGTATTTAGGCCATAACTCACTCAAAACAGGTCCAATTGACCTGAAATTTTAACCATGAATAGTTAAGACCCATACCTACAAGTCTTATGAAGACACCAAAACCCAGAAATGACCAGAAGCAAGTCAAAAAGCTTGCACAAGTTCGGATCCAAAAACTGGCCGAACCAGAATTGACCAATTTGACCTAAAATTGACCTAAAATGGTACCATTTGACCAGCAATAGTATAATGACCATAACTCGGTCTACTTAACTCGGATTGACCTGAAATTTTGCCCCGCGTGCAATAAGACCTAGATCTACAAGTTTGTAGTTTCGACCGAGACCCGAAAACCGAGGGAACTAGATCGTCCGGTTAGGTCAAACCAGTGTCCCGGAATCCAGCAATTTGCATTAAAATGCACTAAACAAGGAAATGACTTTGGTAAAACATACCAAACCTAAAACCCTATCAAATGTGACATATTAACGACACTAAAACCTAATTTACCTAAAACGCATCGAGGGTCGGTATATTAGGTAATTGAGCAAATAATAGCCTTCAGTGAATTACTTATCGAACAATATCGTTAGAGACAGTTTAATTTAGTACTGAAACACTTCAAATTGTGTTTCTCAGTTACCAAAGACTCAGGAAAAGGGAAGGAAACATTGAGTCCAGACCAAGAGACAATTATCAGAGGTTTGTGCACAACTTGTTTTTAACTGATTTTGTTTGAATATTTCATATGATTAAATGACATATTTTTCTTATGTATTATGTTTAACAAGCATTGGATTTAATTCAATGATTATTGAAAATGTTATAGTATGTATGAATTTAGCTTTGTGAAATGGTATTTCCACAAGTATTAAGCATTGTTATGGATTGAATAAATTATGTTTTGGAAAATTGTGATAGAACATGTTTTGAATTGTGATGGTAATTTTCATGGAAAAATGTAAATTTATGATTTGAATTGTGATGAGCATAAAAAATTATTGGATATTGGAATTGACTTTGAATTGAATTATATTGTGATTTATGCTCACTAAAAGGATTGTGATATTGTTTTATATCTCACTATAGATGCTTGACTAGGTTATTACCCGTCTCTCTCATTTGTTGAGAAGACAATGGAGTGAGTTGTGTTTTGATTACCATGGTACGTGCACAGGCTTAGATTTTCCTCTGATTTGAGGTTAGATCTAAGTTTATTTTATCGTTATGGCCCTTACGGAAGATTCATTATTGTGATGGTACTGTGCACGATGATTCGACCTCCCCGACCATAGGGAGTTAGAATCAGATTCGACCTCCCTGACCATAGGGAGTTAGAATCACATCGAATATGGCCCTTTCGGATTAGTCTTGCATAGTTAGTGAGATAAAGATTGATTTTTGAGATACAACATGGTTTTTGAGATGCATAATGACTTTTGAGATACAGTATGATTTTTGAGATACAAAATGATTTTGAGATACAGAATGGCTTTTGAATGGTAAGGAATGGTGATTTCAATTATGGTTTGTGTGTAATTGATTTTGTTGGAATTACTTAAATGGATAGTCAAGATTTGATAAATTGAATTTTGTGCTCCAAGTTATTTATACAAATGATTTACATTATTGGCAATGAATATTTTGAGTTGTGAAATTTGATCAGTATTCAGATTCTCAAATTATTTACTGTAAAATTTGTCAATGTATATTGTACTATGTTTTAAATTATAGTTGTGCACCACTGAGTTCACCACTCAGCGATAGCTTTGTATCTTTGTCATGCAGTAAGCGAGCATAGAGCGATGATTAAGTTGCTTTGAGGATACATTCAGATCGACTCGGGTATATCATAGATATACCCATGTACATAGGTTTTGATGTAAGCATGTAATAATATGTATGTAAATTATTTGAGCATTGTATAGAAACTCTTGTAAAATATTTTGGTATGTAATTAAATGTAAATTATCGTGAATGTAAATCGAGATTTCATTTACTTAAATAGTTTTGTATTATATTTCTTGTATCTCATCTTTGAAAAATCACTATGGATTTGAATTGAGAAATATGTTGTGTTGAGAAATATATTGGAGTTGAGATTTGCAAATACATATTGAAGTGCTTTTCTGAGTTTTTCAAGAACTGCTTTATCCAAAATACAGATGGCACTCTGCCAAAATTTTCTGAAACTCCAATTAAGTCAAATGTGTCGGTTTATCACTTGATTCAAAAGGTTTTTAACACCTGTAAATAGTGCTCACCACTGTAAAAGAAGTAAGAAAAGTTTTTAAAATCCCTTGTAGTGTATTTAATGGGTTATCAGTAGACGGAGTTGGTAATTCATTAGGTATACTACGGGATCATGTTATGCCTTACAGAGGGGTAGGGTGTGACATGTTTTAGTGGTATCAGAGCAATGATTTTAAAGTGAATTTCGAACTGTGAATTTGAAATCTTTTTGTCGGTAACTACAACTGCTCAAATGTTTGATACATATAGTACATTTACATCATAAATGTGAACTAATGGAGAGGAATCTCCTTGTGTTGGTTGTTCAGGAATAGAAAATCTTGTGAAAAGATATGGAAGAGAAGAATGAGACAATAGAACAGTCTGTGATGGCAGAAGAACAAGTTGAGGCCCCAGCTCCACAAAATGTCGAAGGCTGTTGTGCAGTTTCTGGTACAAATTACTGCACAAATGGCCCAGCAAATGGCCACTTTCTTCCAATAAATGGCTGATAATCTGTCAGCCCAAGCCCAAGTACAGACCCAACCCCCACAAGGGCAGTGTGAAATGGAAAAGAGGGAGAAACCTATGGGTCAGAGCTCGAACAGTAATTTGAGAAAGAGAAAAGAATTTGAGGAACCCCGAGCTCAAGGATATGATAGAGGTGGATCAGTAAGACAGAGACCATCAAGGTCCAGTCGTCGAACAACTAGAAGTTCCTACTCTTCCCGCCAATGTGAAACTTGTAGAAGATATCATGGTGGGATATGCTATAAGGCGTCTGGAGCCTGCTACAATTGTGGAAAACTTGGACACTTTGCTAAAGATTGTACTAAACCACCTCAATCTGCTCTCCGGATTTCACAGACCGTCAGTCAGAGTCAAGATAGAAATAGAGTTGGTACTCCTCACCACTATAACACAGTGAATCAACCCGAATATGGTAGCACACCGATCGAGCGTCCACTATGCGCCAAGGAGAAAGAGCGAAACTTGGATGTAGGCTGGTAAGTTCTTAATTTTTGAAAGAAACAATTAGTTATTATTTGATCCCAGCACTACTTAATTGTGTGTTAGTGTCAGAACTATATGTTCTGTTGCTATTCCCTTACAGGAGAATAAATTTGATGCGTTAGTGACTAGTCTTTCAGGATCAAAACTACAATAACAAGTATGATTGACACTAATTTTGGAAGAATTGTTAACTAAAAGAATTGGGATATTGTAATCAGAATCGGTTTAGGATATTAGTGGATTCGAGAAAGATAAGATGTTAGGAAACCTAGTCCATGAGGTTATAACGTAGTGACTATATAATGTTCTCAATGTTTGTATTGTAAGCTGCAGATTCTGATGCAGGCACGGGATTATTGTGTAGAGCTACGTGCTTCCTCGTGGTACAATAAATTAAGAATATTTGTAAGTAATCTATAAATTGATACAGTTGCACCCGAATAGAGTACTATTACTGGAAATAAATGTAAAAATTTTAGTCAGAAATTTAAAATTTTAGAACTAGCCTATCAAATGATTACACTTGTAAGGTAGCTAGAGTCAGTGACTCAGCTATATTAATGTGAATTACCTGTACCCCAGTAATTGCTATAAGCTTAGAGATATCAGTACAACTTATCATCCTCAGATGGATGGACAATTGAAACAAGTGATTCAGGTAAATTTTAAAACTCATTGAGTTTCTATAAATAATGAAATGAAATGATAATAATAACCTATAAAATGTAATAAACCCTCGAGAATATACTAAGAACTTCTGTCATTGAATTCGAAGGGAGATGGGACAGATACATCCCACTAACAGAATTTGTATATAATAATAAGTGTCGAGCTAGCATACAAACGGCACCCTATGAAACATTGTAAGGGAACGGATAACTATGGATTTTGTGATGAGATTTCCGAGGACACAGAATAGTCATGATGCAGTATAGGTTATAGTTGATAGACTAACCAAGTCTGCTCACTTTTTGCCAGTTCGGATGGACTATAGCCTTAAAAGATTGGCCAGATTGTACATATATAAAATTGTAAAATTGCATGGAGTGCCAGTATCAATTGTGTCTGATAGAGATCCTAGGTTCACTTCTAGATTCTGGGGTAGTCTTCAGAGAGCCCTAGGAACTAGATTGAACTTCAGCACAGCATTCCACCCACAGACAGATGGCCAGTCTGAGAGGGTTATTCAGATATTGGAGGATATGCTACGGGCGTGTGTGATCGAATTTGAAGGTAGTTGGGATACACACTTGCCTTTGATTGAGTTTGCTTATAACAATAGCTACCAATCAAGCATTGGGATGCCTCCATATGAAGCTTTGTATGGCAGAAAGTGCAGAACTCCCCTATGTTGGGATGAAGTAGAGGAAAGAAAGGTGATTGGGCCAGAAATTGTTCAGCAGACATAGGAAAAGATCAAATTGATCAGAGGTAGACTCAAGGCTGCGTCAGACCGTCAGAAGTCCTATGTTGATCTGAAGAGAAGAGATATTGAGTATGCAATGGGTGATAAGGTAGTCCTCAAAGTTTCTCCTTGGAAGAGGATTATGAGATTTGGCAGAAAGGGGAAACTGAGTCCTCGTTTCATCGGATCATATGAGGTTTTAGAAAGAGTGGGTCCTTTGGCATATCGGTTGGCATTACCTCCAGAGTTAGCAAGGATACACAATGTCTTCCATGTGTCCATATTAAGGAGGTACAGATCAGACCCATCTCATGTACTATCAGTTGAAGAGATTGAAGTAAATCCAGACCTCTCATATGAGGAAGAACCCATAAAAATTCTTGCTTAAGAGGTGAAGCAGCTGAGGAACAAACAGATACCCCTGGTTAAAGTGCTGTGGAACCATCATTTAGGCCAGGAAGCTACTTGGGAACGTGAAGAGGATATGAGGAGACAGCACCCACAGCTGTTCAGAGACTAATGCCAGGTAAAATTTCGAGACGAAATTTATTTAAGGGGGGGAGAATTGTAACACCCCTAAGTTCGGTAGTGCGTTCTGCTGTTCCGGTGACCAGTGCTGTCCGGACAGCTAGGATGCCTAGAACCACACTTCAATGTGAGTGAGGAGACATAAAATAATGAAATACATGAAAAGAAAATACAAGAAAAACAAAGGAAAAATAATAGCAAAGAAATGTGATCAAGTTAAGCGAGCCGGGAAACCTAGCGATGGGTGACCGTACCGGGAAGTCACGGCGTGGACCGTGGACTAATACGGACATGAGGAACCACGGAAAACATTTTAGGACTTAAATAGACCCTTATAGAAGAATAAATATCATTAGAAAGATCAAAGAAAAATTAAATAATTAGTACAAAGAAAAGTGAGAAATCGAAAAGCAGACAAAACCCTGTTACCAAAAATTGGGAATGCAACGAGCAGGGCATTATGGTCATTTGACATTCCGAATTGTCTTTTGACCTAAATGTCCATTAAAAATAAATAGTATTATACTTAGAAAATAAAATGAAAAATTAATTTGGTGGTACCTAATGTAAATAGCAAAAATGGGGAGTTAAATGTGGGAAATTGAAACTTTTGAATAAATTAACATTATCTTTCCACTTAGTGCTCCACTCACACCTAAAGTGGACCACTTAATCTGCATTTGGACAGCAGATTCATTTCCTTCTTCAACCTCAAAAATTCAGCCCTGAGCCTCCAAGAAGAACTCCATGGCCAAAGCTTCCAAGCTCCATGCATGAACTCCAATCTTCACTTTCATGCCATAAATCCAACAAGTCCCTTCATAAAAGTTTATCCTCACATCAAGAACAATCCTTGGGCAGCCATTAGGAGAGGAAATAGTGGAGTTGTCAAGGGCAGCAAGGGTCACACATATGAGGTAAGTTTACATTTTTGAAGATTGCTTTGTTAAACTTTGTGTACATGTTATGGGTGTTGGTTTTGTGAAGGAAATTTTTAAGTTTGAAGAGTATTGAGATATCCATTTTTGGGCAGCCATGTAATCATGTATTGATGAAGCATTTGTACATATAATTGATGAGAATTATGTTGGTTGTGATGATTTAATAACCTAGTGAATTACTTCATATTTATATGGTGATTTTTGGCACTTGGATGGGAATTGATAAATTGTAGGACAATTTGGTGTTGAAGAAGATTTTCGGCAGCTTGGGGACACTTGAATAAATGTATGTATTCATGGAAGTGTTGGCAGAATATTGACATAGAAGGATTGATGGATATGTATATGAACTTGTTGTGTAAAGAGTATGTAAAACTAGTAATGTTATGTGTATGTGTAATTGTGTTTGGACTTTGGGAATTAGAGTTATATTTGGTGTATTGAAGATAATTGTAATCTGCCCAAAGTGATGTTAATGTAAAGTAATATATAGTTTTGGTAATGTACCAAAACAGATTTGGTAGGAAGTAGACATAGTGCAAGGTAAATGTGTGTAATTGATGTGTGTTAAGCAAAGTAACCAAGGGCAGTGTACATTTTAGCCAATAAGTTTAAATGTGTAACCTCAATTGGTATGAGACCAATTGGAGGTGGAACTAGGCACAAAATGTGCCAACTTTCATTGAAAACATACCAAAATTCTGCTTGCAAGGTGATGTGAAAAATGACCAATTCGGATTAGGTACACTTGAGACCTAAAACTGACCATTTGGGCAGCAGTGAGTATTTAGGCCATAACTCACTCAAAACAGGTCCAATTGACCTGAAATTTTAACCATGAATAGTTAAGACCCATACCTACAAGTCTTATGAAGACACCAAAACCCAGAAATGACCAGAAGCAAGTCAAAAAGCTTGCACAAGTTCGGATCCAAAAACTGGCCGAACCAGAATTGACCAATTTGACCTAAAATTGACCTAAAATGGTACCATTTGACCAGCAATAGTATAATGACCATAACTCGGTCTACTTAACTCGGATTGACCTGAAATTTTGCCCCGCGTGCAATAAGACCTAGATCTACAAGTTTGTAGTTTCGACCGAGACCCGAAAACCGAGGGAACTAGATCGTCCGGTTAGGTCAAACCAGTGTCCCGGAATCCAGCAATTTGCATTAAAATGCACTAAACAAGGAAATGACTTTGGTAAAACATACCAAACCTAAAACCCTATCAAATGTGACATATTAACGACACTAAAACCTAATTTACCTAAAACGCATCGAGGGTCGGTATATTAGGTAATTGAGCAAATAATAGCCTTCAGTGAATTACTTATCGAACAATATCGTTAGAGACAGTTTAATTTAGTACTGAAACACTTCAAATTGTGTTTCTCAGTTACCAAAGACTCAGGAAAAGGGAAGGAAACACTGAGTCCAGACCAAGAGACAATTATCAGAGGTTTGTGCACAACTTGTTTTTAACTGATTTTGTTTGAATATTTCATATGATTAAATGACATATTTTTCTTATGTATTATGTTTAACAAGCATTGGATTTAATTCAATGATTATTGAAAATGTTATAGTATGTATGAATTTAGCTTTGTGAAATAGTATTTCCACAAGTATTAAGCATTGTTATGGATTGAATAAATTATGTTTTGGAAAATTGTGATAGAACATGTTTGGTAATTTTCATGGAAAAATGTAAATTTATGATTTGAATTGTGATGAGCATAAAAAATTATTGGATATTGGAATTGACTTTGAATTGAATTATATTGTGATTTATGCTCACTAAAAGGATTGTGATATTGTTTTATATCTCACTATAGATGCTTGACTAGGTTATTACCCGTCTCTCTCATTTGTTGAGAAGACAATGGAGTGAGTTGTGTTTTGATTACCATGGTATGCGTGCAGGCTTAGATTTTCCTCTGATTTGAGGTTAGATCTAAGTTTATTTTATCGTTATGGCCCTTACGGAAGATTCATTATTGTGATGATGCATGCACGATGATTCGACCTCCCGACCATAGGGAGTTAGAATCGGTCGACCTCCCGACCATAGGGAGTTAGAATCACATCGAATATGGCCCTTCGGATTAGTCTTGCATAGTTAGTGAGATAAAGATTGATTTTGAGATACAACATGGTTTTGAGATGCATAATGACTTTTGAGATACAATATGATTTTGAGATACAAAATGATTTTGAGATCTGAGAATGGCTTTTGAATGGTAAGGAATGGTGATTTCAATTATGGTTTGTGTGTAATTGATTTTGTTAGAATTACTTAAATGGATAGTCAAGATTTGATAAATTGAATTTTGTGCTCCAAGTTATTTATACAAATGATTTACATTATTGGCAATGAATATTTTGAGTTGTGAAATTTGATCAGTATTCAGATTCTCAAATTATTTACTGTAAAATTTGTCAATGTATATTGTACTATGTTTTAAATTATAGTTGTGCACCACTGAGTTCACCACTCAGCGATAGCTTTGTATCTTTGTCAGCAGTAAGAGCATAGAGCAGTGATTAAGTTGCTTTGAGGATACATTCAGATCAGCTCCAGGTATATCATAGATATACCCATGTACATAGGTTTTGATGTAAGCATGTAATAATATGTATGTAAATTATTTGAGCAGTTGTATAGAAACTCTTGTAAAATATTTTGGTATGTAATTAAATGTAAATTATCGTGAATGTAAATCTGAGATTTCATTTACTTAAATAGTTTTGTATTATATTTCTTGTATCTCAGTCTTTGAAAAATCACTATGGATTTGAATTGAGAAATATGTTGTGTTGAGAAATATATTGGAGTTGAGATTTGCAAATACATATTAAAGTGCTTTTTACAGGTTTTCTGAAGAACTGTTTTATCCAAAATACAGATGGCACTCTGCCAAAATTTTTATAGAAACTCCAATTAAGTCAAATGTGTCAGTTTTATCACTTCAGTTCAAAAAGGTTTTTAACACCTGTAAATAGTGCTCACCACTGTAAAAGAAGTAAGAAAAGTTTTTAAAATCCCTTGTAGTGTATTTAATGGGTTATCAGTAGACGGAGTTGGTAATTCATTAGGTATACTACGGGATCATGTTATGCCTTACAGAGGGGTAGGGTGTGACAAATTCACGCTCATATTCTACCACTGATAGCTACCTCTGTCTCAGACTGATAAATTCTCTTCTTCTCTCTTCAAGATACACTTTACTGACATACTTCTTTCTAAACTCTATGAGGAAGAAATCCCAGATGATCTGATCTGGCTGCACCTCACTGGATACTGTGTCCCGCCACTGGTATGCATCATCTTGAAGTAAGGACACAACACCCTCCAGGTTCTGCTCGGGGGTGCAATGAAGCTGTTTCAACACTCTTCCAGTTCTATCCAGCCAATTTTCAGCTGTCATGGGGTCATCCTCCTTCTTCCCAAAGAAATCCACAGCCCCATGTTTTTGTAGTTTTTCCAGATGGGACTTTTGTGGTGGGGACGGAGGTTGTGGCTGTGGTTGTGGTGGTGGAATTGTCCCCATCATTTGCCGATAAAATTCAGTCATTTGCTGAAATAACGCAAACTGAGGTTGGCCAGGTGCCTCAGCTGCTGGTGGAGCAGGTTCTCCCCTGCCTCCCGATTCAGCCCTTGGTGGTGCACAATTCTCTACCTCTTCATCAACTGCTCTTTGAGAAGCAGGATCCATATCCTAATCAAAATAAGAAAACAAACTGATCTGCATCAGTGTCACCTTAAAACTTACAAATGCAATGCAATGGTATGCACTTTATCTAGGCCTAGAAACACCTAAACCGATGCTCTAATATCACTAAATGTGACACCCCTTACCCGTCTACAGTGTAGCCGAGCAAGATTTACCACACAGTATGCCGGAGCACTCTATCTTATTCCATAACAATTTACCCTTCTTAATTTATTTATTTATTTACCAAGTGCAAAATTTTACCAATTATATTATTTATTTATAAATTTGATTAATCTGAATTTTCCATAAATCTTTTTTTTTTTTTATAGAAAATCCGGCAGAGTGCCGGCTATAAATTGGAAAAACAGTTCTTCTGAACCTGTTAAAAAAAAAATACTTCCAATATGGTTTTCAGATCTAGAACTCCAATATACATACATATCAACTCAATCTCCAAATCTCAACACAATTTTCAAAATTTTGTTTCACATCACAATTCGAATCAATTTCATGAATATTTCCCCAACATTTTATTTTTCAACAAAATATACTGATAATTACAGTAACATAAAATTTCATATATTTACATTATCATATGATTTCATGAGTTTGTAATTACAATCAAGAACTAGTACAAAATGCAGAGTACAAAATACAACCCAAAATCCTAATATCCTACCAAGTGCACTGCAGATATGAGATGACTTTGAACTCTGTGCAAATCTGACTAATCACCCGGTTTGAGGTCTGTTGGACTCCCCAGCTATGTCTCCAGTACCTGCGCGTGGCAAAAGTGACGCGCTAAGCAATTCTGCTTAGTGGTGCCAATATAAAATAAAATGGATGTGCAGAATGTATGCTGACATTTTTGTAGATTAAGTTCCTGGCAGTTATTGTTGTATTATTTGATTAAAATTTAGTAAGATTTATTTTGATTGCCCAAGTAACCTATACTAGTTGACTGGACTGGATAAATGGGTAAACTGGCACTGGGTACCAAGTACCTCGGGCCATCACACCATCAGTCACAAGGAAGATGAGCTAACAAGGAAGAAATTATAATCTAAATCTTGAACAATATATAAATAATTAAAGAAATAAACAAAATGTATAAGAAAAGGAAATCTTCAGAAATGAAAATTAAAAATGAAATATCTGAAGATTTCCTTTTATTTCATTTTTAATTTTCATTTATGAAGATTTCCTTTTCTTGTACATTTTGTTTATTTCTTTAGTTATTTATATATTGTTCAAGATTTAGATTATAGTTTCTTTCTTGTTAGCTCATCCCCCTTTCGATCCTAGTGCGTGTGTATATATATATATAAAGCACTTGAAAGAAAATGACACGTGATACTTTCCTTGAAAATTTTATCACGTCACTTTTTATAAATGCTATTCTTTATATTAATTATTATTTAATTTTTTTATTTCTCTTTTAATTATCATTATTACTTTTAATACTTAAATTATTATTTTTTTTAAAATTTAATTTTTAAAAATTAAGACTTTTAGTAATTAAATACAATATTTAAAATTATTTATATTATTTTATAAATACCAATTATTATTTAATTTTTTTATTTCTCTTTTAATTATTATTATTATTTATAATACTACCTTAACATTTATAATTTAAATTATTATTTTCTTTAAAATTTACATTTTAAAAATTAAGAAATTTTATAATTAAATGTAATATTCAAAAATCATTTATATTATTCTTTTTATAAATATAAAAATATTATTTGTCACATATTACCCTCCATAATAATAATAATAATAGTAATAAGAGGTCATTGATGACCATTAGTTTAAAGAAAATTGACCATTAATTTGTAATCTCATAATCAACTATCATATAATTTAATCATCCTTAAATAATTTTATTTCTTTAATAAATATTTTAATTACATTGTTATATTCTTTTATTATTTTTATTATGAAATCTTTGTTAAAAAATTTGAGAGATAAAAAGTATAGTATACATAAAAATTATAAAAATAAAATATAGAAATTTAACTTATTTATAATTATTATGTATTATTTTTTATGTTAATAATTTAATTTTTTTATTTCACTTTAATAAAATTAATTATTATTATTATTATTATTATTATTATTATTATTATTATTATTATTATTATTATTATTATTATTATTATGGCCAACTTATGACCATTTAATTGAAACGGCTAAGTAAATATGAAATATTTTACTATTATAAAAATTGAATTTGAATACTTTTGTTACTATTTTTCAATTAAATAATATTTAATTATAAATTAATTTTTTTTATTTAAAAGGTTTTCATATATAGCATGTTATATGAGATATTTGATATACATCAGGCATTATCCTCTCATAAAATATTTTTATTTCACCAAAATGATCTCGAATCTTTTTTTGATTTGCACTATTTTTTTATTATTTCTTTCAAAAGTTAGTAGTTATTATTCTCAAATTTTATTTGTTTAAATATATTTAATTAATATTTATTTAATTATTAACTTTTTTATAAATTTCTTATTTAATATTACTTAAATTTTTGAATATTTTATTTCATTATTATAATTATATATTGAATGTAATTATAACTAATATTTTGATTATCCATATTTTGTTATCATTAATTTTCAACAGAATTATTTTTAAATTTTAATTAAATATCTATATTTTTATACATAAATTATCTCTCAACTATATTTTTATATAGAATTAGAATTTTAAAGATAAATTATAAATATGATTGTATTGAAAATTTAGCTGCAAATAAAAATAATTAAAAAAAAAATTAAAGTTATAATATTAAAATTATGGAATTTATCTTTGAAAAATAGTATGTATTTTTAATATTTATTACATTAATAAAAAATGGCAATATTTTAAAATTTTTTTATTTTTATGAAATATATTTATTTTATATTATAAATTTATATAAAGTGATAATCATTTTTGTTAAAAAATATATTAGATTAATAAAAAAATTTATACTTAGATATAATATTTTTTTAAAAAAATGTAATAGAATGTTATTTTTAATTAATAATAATGTTATATATTTTTATTATTATTAAAATTAAATAATTCAATTTATTGTTAGTAATTTAATATTTTTTATTATATTAATAACTAAAAACATAATATTATTTTCTCATTAATTTAATATATTTTTTATAATTTATAAAAAATAAATATCGATTTACATAAATTATGAGATAAAATATAAAAATTTCATAAAATTTAAATTATTTTTTAAACAAAGTACTTTTATTACATTTTAAACGAAATAATCATGAAAACTACTATTAATATATATATATAAAAAGAATTAAATAGGTATTTTAATTAATTACACTATAAATTAATTAAAAATTTATTATTATAACTAGTAAAAATTTATTAAATTAAATTAAATAAGAGAAAATTTTTAATTTAAAATTAATTTAATAGTAATAATTTATCTTATTTTAAATGTAAATAAAAGTTATAAATTACCCATGCATAGTATGTGCATTATACTAGTGAATAATATAGTAGTAGCTAATGAATGTAAGTAATTAAGGACGTTAAATTCTAATCTAACTCAAAAATTAAATTTTGAATAAATTTCAAAATTTATTTATTTATTTATTTATTTTTATAACAAAGGAGCGCTTCATTAAGCAACAGAAGAGGGTGCATCGGTCAGTAGAAAAGGAGTTATAGACGCTGGGAACTCCTCAATCCACAAAAGTTCAGAAAACAGTACCCATGCAAAACTTTGCTAACATATGAGCAACCATGTTGCAAGTCCTACATATATAAGACAAGAAGCAGGATCTAAAGCTTCGACATAGCTGCAAGACATCAGTTGTCAAACCCTATCCCTTATAAGGCACGGCATGTTCCCGTAGCATACCTAATGAATTACCAAACTCCACCTACAGATAACCCATTAGTTATGCTACAAAGGATTTTAAAACAAACCATAACTTTTTATCTTATCAATTCTTTTGCAGAAAACTGCATGAGAGTAGTTAAAATTCCATGTAAACATTCATTGGAAATAATGATAGACTAAATATTACAAAAGTTACATTTTCATAAGTCTCAAAGTAAAATACAAAATAGTTACAAACTCAAAATGAGATAGCAATGCATTGCTTTTAAATACAAACTGCTCAATATCTGTACATCCATACATATAGGTACAAAATACACCCAAAGGAATCACAAGGGTATACCTAACGTAAATACCCACAAATAATACCAAAATGCTGCTTTCAAGTCTCTCACTTGGTAGCCTTCTCCTTTCCCTTACCTGCGACAGCATAAAGAAGCAATCGCTGAGTATATCACTCAGTGGTGCACAACTAATAACTTTAAAATTTAAGGTAAAACACAATTTTTCAAAGCATAATAAATCACATTTTTCTTAAGCATGAAAACTTCACAAGAGTTCTAAGTTCATAAGAGCCATTTATTTGAATAACATTGCAAATGAGAAATCATACTTCATAAATCACAATTCACAAAGCATTAGTGTCACCAACATCAACACACAGTTCAGGCCATGACACAAAATTTCATGATCAGTGCCATGTTGTACACCACGACAAAGCAATCTCAACCTCACTAACCGTTATTAATGAGGGAAGGGCTAGCTAGCTAATGAGTACTCATATAGTCTTACTCCACTAACCGTTATTAATGGGAGACATAATCAATATCAATTACCAACCCCAAGTAGCCATTACTACTGGGGAGTTCCGAAAGGGACTGTCATGCTAACTGTGGTTTCAAAACAGTTTTCAAAAATTTTTCCATTCAACAATCACATTTATAAACTAATAAACACATTTAAATTCATCATAATATCCAAATAAAGGTAGCAACACCTAAATTTCGTAAATGCAAGAGAAAAACCATATTTCAGTCAAAGTAAACTTGTTCAAAGTAAACTCATTCAATTTAACACATTCCAAGCAATTTACAAATTTAAAAACGAAGAAAATGTTAGTTGTGCACAAACCTTCAATAATTCTCCTTCCTTGTTACCTACTTCTCCTTGTCCGTTCCAACTTCTTTTTGTACTGAAAATACACAAATAGAATACCTCAATACCAATCTCAATTGATGCCAAGAACTCATTACATGCATGTCTAATGCATCCCAAGTTAGCTTTGAAAATTTTAGAATATTTTGGTTTTGAGACAGCTTGGTGCCCCAATCTTTGAACCTAATTTGTACCTAGTTTCGATCATAATTTGATGAGGTGTTCTTTATGAAAATTGTTCATTTAGGTCTTAACTTTATTTTCCTTTTTGAATCGCCTAATTCAGAGCTGTGTAGCTCAAGTTATGCCCAAAAAACCATTACTGTTTAAGTCACTGTTCATGCTGCAGATTTTGTTCTGGCAGATTTATCGATCCAACTTCGTTCAACAATTTGACCAAGTTAAGTCAATAATTTGGTTTAATGTTCTTCATATGAAATGTTTTACTATGTCTTAGGTTTCCATCAGTTTAAGAATTACCTAAATCGGAGTTTTTTAGAGAGAGTTATAGCCTTGCAAAGTTTACTGTTCATTTGGTCAATTTTAGGTGCCCAGATTCTGGCAGATTCGGTGACCCGAATTCGTTCCGCAATTTGATTGAGTTAAGTTCATAATTTGGCCTAACATTCTTCATATCAAATCTTTTACTATATCTTAGGTTTACATTGGTTCAAGAATCGCCTAAATTGGAGTTTTCTAGAGAGAGTTATAGCCTTGCAAAGTTTACTGTTCATTTAGCAATTCTGCAGTTCTGCAGATTCAGGTCACCAACTTTGCTCAGTAATTTGATTGGGTTAATGACATAATTTGGGTGTGTGTTCTCCATGAAAGTTTTAGGTCTATGTCTTATCTAACCACTGGTAAAATCTCAGGTCATTTTTACCTGCCTAGCTCGAGTTATGACCCAAACACGATTACTGTTTATGTGTACTGTTCATACTGCAGTTTTTCAAGTTTGGTCAGTTTGTTCACTAGGTTTTGGTCACTTTTTGGGCATGCTTCCTAAATGAAAATTGTGTCATTAGTGCCTATTTTCAGTCCCAATTGGTCCCATACCAATTGGACTTGTAAAATTTCATTTTTGGTCCCTCAAAGTTGACTTTTGGTCATGCTTCATACCCAATCCGAATTTAGCTTTGATTTAAACACTTCTAACACACTTAATTAGGTCACAAATGGCCATTTATTTCCTTAAACTATGCAAAAGACATCATTTAGCAGCACTTCACATTTTTGGTCTCTAAACCCTAATGTTCAAAACCCTAATTTTTCTCCCATTTGGCCAAAACCCTAGTTTTGGTTCCATATATGTTTTCTTTCATTTTCTTATGAAATTTCATCATAAATTAACTTCCTTCCAAGCTTATACAACTAATCTAACATGAAAAGAAAATTACCTCTTGTTGATTTCTTTTCAACTTCACTTTTCTTCCAATTCTTGTTCTCCTTGCTTTTAATCTCTCAATCAAAGATCTCTTTGATGTTTTCTTTTAGTGGGCTATGGAATTTATGAAGGGAATTTAAGGGAATTGAAACTAGGGAGGGGAAATCAATGAGGGGAAGAAGTGGAAGAAGAAGAGAAAGAGAGAGAGAGAGATAGAGGAAGAGAGAGGAGAGGGTGGTGGCCTCTTATGAAAAAAAAGAAATGAATAAGACATTTGTCTTCTTATATATATATATATATATATATATATATATATATATATATATATATATATATATATATATATATATATATGTATATATATTTATCCCCAAAATTAGCTTATTAAAATTATAAATTTTAATTGTGTCATAAGGATAATTAAACTTTAATTTTTATTCCTTTTTTTTTTTTTTACATTTACACTTAATTTTTCCTTTTAATTAAATAATTAAATTTAACTATCAAAAGCCCATAAGTCTTTCATTTTAATTTTATCATAATGGAAATGAAAGTTTAAGTTTTCATTTCTTAAATTTTCCCTTACATATTTTTTTACTTGAATTTTTCTTCAATTTTTACCCCATAATTCAATTCATTAATTTCATTTAATTTAATTGACATTTTGGTCAAAAGTCAACTCTTAAGGTGAATTGACCAAAATGCCCCTCATCGGGTCATAATCCTTCTTTTTTTAATACCCGATGAGTCTTTAGCTTTTTGTTCACTAGAATTTTTATTGTGTCTATCTTAATTAATTTTCTATTTATTTTTGGTCCTCAAGGTGTCTTTGAATAGTATCCTGTTACAACTGTGGTGGAAGTTGGCATTTTTCTAGAGATTGCACTAGTGCCCGCAGATTTGGACCACCTACTACCATTCAGGGATCTGTTCAAGGTTCTGCTTCCAGAGGACAACCGAGAACTAGTAGAGGCAGAGGTAGGGGTAGAGGTAACACTTCTGGCAGTCAGGGCACAGTGAGCCAACCAGAGCAGAGTGGTGCACCAGTCAAGGTGTACACCATGTGCCAGAGGATGAACCTGAGACATCAGATGTTGTGGCTGGCACTTTCTCCATTTTTGATAGAGATGTATATGTGTTGTTTGACCCTGGTTCTACACATTCTTATGCTAGTACCAGTATTGCATGCTCTATTGCTATTCCTTGTATGAAATTGGATTATGATGTGCTAGTGACTAGTCCTTTAGGACAAGAGGTTAGGGTGAGCAAATTATATAAGGATTGTCCTTTGGTGATCCAAGGACATACATTCCTGTCAGACTTAATTAACATGCCCTTCCGAGATTATGATATCATCTTGGGCATGGATTGGTTAGCCAGGCATCACGCCATGATCGACTGTAGACTGAAGACAATCACTTTTGGTCTTCCCGAGTATGCAGACGTAGTGATACACGAGGAGAGGCAGTTATTGCCATCCAACATCATTTCAGCTGCACTTGCTAGAAAGATGATTAGAAAGGGATGTGAAGCTTATCTAGCTCATGTGATAGACACCCAGGTGGGGACTCTAGATCTTAAAGATATTCCTACGGTATGGGATTTTCCGGATGTCTTTCCGGAAGAATTACCGGGATTGCCTCCAGAAAGAGAGGTGCAGTTTGAAATTGAGACTATGCCTGGTGTGGAGCCAATCTCCATCACTCCTTATAGGATGGCACCTGCTGAGTTGAAAGAGTTGAAGGTGCAATTGCAGGAATTATTAGATAAGGGTTTCATTCGCCCTAGCGTGTCACCTTGGGGAGCACCAGTATTATTTGTGAAGAAGAAGGATGGTACTCTCCGTCTATGCATAGACTACAGACAGTTGAATAAGGTGACCATAAAGAATAGATATCCTCTGCCACGGATCGATGATTTGTTTGATCAGTTGAAGGATGCAACTGTATTCTCCAAAATTGACTTGAGATCAGGCTACTACCAGTTGAGGGTGCAGGAGCAAAGTATTCCTAAAACTGCCTTTAGGACTCGGTATGGTCACTATGAGTTCTTGGTAATGCCATTCGGGTTGACTAATGCTCCAGCTGCTTTTATGGGCATGATGAACACTATCTTCAGGCCATATTTGGATCAATTTGTTGTGGTGTTCATTGATGATATTTTGGTGTACTCAAAGAATGCAGAGGAACACGACAAGCACTTGAGGATAGTATTGCAGACTTTGAGGGAGAAGTAGTTGTATGCCAAACTGTCGAAATGTGAGTTTTGGCTAAAGGAGATTTCATTTTTGGGGCATATTGTATCTGCAGAGGGTATCCAGGTGGATCCTAGCAAAATAGAAGCCATTCTTAATTGGAAGCCAACCAGAAATGTCATGGAAGTTCGGAGTTTCCTTGGTTTAGCTGGGTATTATCAAAGGTTTGTGAAGGGATTCTCCATGCTAGCATCTCCACTGACCAAGCTACTTCGGAAGGATGTAAAATTTCAATGGACTGATCGATGCCAGGAAAGTTTTGATGAGTTAAAGAGGCATTTAACTGAAGCTCCAGTCTTAACCTTACCCAGTTTGGGTAAGGAGTATACCATATACAGTGATGCTTCTCATAACGGATTAGACTGTGTGATGATGTAAGATAGAAACGTCATTGCCTATGCTTCACGCCAGCCTAAACCACATGAGAGGAATTAGCCTACACATGACTTAGAGCTAGCAGCCATTGTCTTTGCCTTGAAGATCTGGAGACATTACTTGTATGGGGAGAGATGTTATATATACACAGATCATAAAAGTTTGAAGTACTTGGGCACACAAAAGGAGATGGTTAGAGGTGATAAAAGATTATGATTGTTTGATAGACTATCAGCCTGGAAAAGCTAATGTTGCAGTTGATGCTTTAAGTCGCAAGACTATGGCTAGTTTGAGGGTTTCTCCTTTGTCCATGGTGCATGAATTAAGGACATTGCATGCTAATTTGGAGATTAATGAAGATGGGCAGATGGTAGCTACTTGGCAAGTGAAGCCAATCTTTGTGAGAACAAATTAAAGCGATTACGAAGGATGATAAGTATGTGAAGTTGATGGAAGAGGCTCGAGATGGCAAGAAACCAGAATTATCAGTAAATGATGAGAGCTTGTTGTTATATAAGGGCAAAATGTGCATTCCTGAGAATGTTGAAATGAGGCAGACCATTTTAAAGGAAGCACATGATTCACCTTTTGCAATGCACCCTGGTGGAACCAAAATGTATAGAAGTGTGAAAGAGCACTATTGGTGGAGAGGAATGAAGAAAGACATTGCAGAATATGTTGTCAAATGCCTAACTTGTCAGCAAGTAAAAGCAGAACACCAAGTGCTGCAGTTGCTTTCGACCATTGCCAATTCCCGAGTGGAAATGGGAAAGAATCACTATGGATTTCGTGACAGGACTTCCACGTACACAAAAGAATCATGATGCAGTTTGGGTTATTATTGATAGATTGACCAAGTCTGCACACTTTTTGCGAGTGAGAATGGATTACAGCCTGGAAAGATTGGCCAAACTGTACATTGATGATGTTGTGAGGTTACATGGAGTGCCAGTGTCTATTGTGTCGGACAGAGACCCAAGGTTCAATTCTAGATTCTGGGGTAGTCTCCAAAAAGCCCTAGGAATTAGATTGAACTTTAGTACAACATTCCATCCACAGACAGACGGCCAATCCAAAAGGATCATTCAAATTTTGGAGGATATGCTTCGGGCTTGTGTGATTGAGTTTGAAGGGAGTTGGGACACACACTTGCCTTTAATTGAAATTGCCTACAACAAAAGTTATCAGTCAAGCATCGAAATGCCTCCATATGAAGCACTTTATGGCAAGAAGTGTAGAACTCCCTTGTGTTGGGATGAAGTGGGCGAAAGGAAGTTGATTGGTCCAGAATTAGTGCAGCAAATAGAAGAAAAGTTTAAGCTCATTAGAGATAGACTCAAAGTTGCAACGGATAGACAGAAGTCCTACATTGACCTAAAGAGAAGAGATATTCAGTATAGTGTGGGTAACAAGGTGTTCCTGAAAGTTTACCCATGGAAGAGGATCATGAGGTTTGGTAGAAAGGGGAAACTAAGTCCTCACTTCATTGGGCCGTATGAGGTTCTAGAAAGAGTGGGTCCATTGGCATATAGACTTGCATTGCCTCCGGAGTTGGAAAAGATTCACAATATCTTCCATGTCTCCATGTTAAGGAGGTACAGATCAGACCCCTCTCACATTTTGCCAATAGAGGAGATTGAGGTGAATCCAGACCTGACATATGATGAAGAGCCCATAAAGATCTTGGCACATGAGGTGAAGCAGCTGAGGAACAAACAAATACCTCTAGTCAAAGTGCTGTGGAACCATCATTCAGGCCAGGAGGCTATATGGGAACGTAAGGAGGACATGAAGAGACAGCACCCACAGCTATTCAGAGACTGAGACCAGGTAAATTTCAAGGACGAAATTTATTTTTAAGGAGGGGAGAATTGTAACACCCTGAACCTCCGAGTTATGAATAGTACCATTTTTGGTTCGTGACTAATACTATTCAAAGACACCTTGAGGACCAAAAATGATACTATTCATAACTCGGAGGTTCGGGGTGTTACAATTCTCCCTTCCTTAAAAATAAATTTCGTCCTCGAAATTTACCTAGTCTCAGTCTCTGAATAGCTGTGGGTGCTGTCTCCTCATGTCCTCCTTACGTTCCCATGTAGCCTCCTAGCCTGAATGATGGTTCCACAGCACTTTGACTAGAGGTATTTGTTTGTTCCTCAGCTGCTTCACCTCATGTGGCAAGATCTTTATGGGCTCTTCATCATATGTCAGGTCTGGATTCACCTCAATCTCCTCTATTGGCAAAATGTGAGAGGGGTCTGATTTGTACCTCCTCAACATGGAGACATGGAAGATATTGTGAATCTTTTCTAACTCCGGAGGCAATGCAAGTCTATATGCCAATGGACCCACTCTTTCCAGAACCTCATACGGCCCAATGAAGTGAGGACTTAGTTTCCCCTTTCTACCAAACCTCATGATCCTCTTCCATAGGTAAACTTTCAGGAACACCTTGTCACCCACACTATACTGAATATCTCTTCTCTTTAGGTCAATGTAGGACTTCTGTCTATTCGTTGCAACTTTGAGTCTGTCTATAATGAGCTTAAACTTTTCTTCTATTTGCTGCACTAATTTTGGACCAATCAACTTCCTTTCGCCCACTTCATCCCAACACAAGGGAGTTCTACACTTCTTACCATAAAGTGCTTCATATGGAGGCATTCCGATGCTTGACTGATAACTGTTGTTGTAGGCAAATTCAATTAAAGGCAAGTGTGTGTCCCAACTCCCTTCAAACTCAATCACATAAGCCCAAAGCATATCCTCCAAAATATGAATGATCCTTTCGGATTGGCCGTTTGTCTGTGGATGGAATGCTGTACTGAAGTTCAATCTAGTTCCTAGGGCTTTTTGGAGACTACCTCAGAATCTAGAATTGAACCTTGGGTCTCTGTCCGACACAATAGACACTGGCACTCCATGTAACCTCACAACATCATCAATGTACAGTTTGGTCAATCTTTCTAGGCTGTAATCCATTCTCACTCGCAAAAAGTGTGCAGACTTGGTCAATCTATCAATAATAACCCAAACTGCATCATGATTCTTTTGTGTACGTGGAAGTCCTGTCACAAAATCCATAGTGATTCTTTCCCATTTCCACTCGGGAATTGGCAATGGCTGCAGCAACCCTGCAGGCACTTGGTGTTCTGCTTTTACTTGCTAACAAGTTAGGCATTTGGCAACATATTCTGCAATGTCTTTCTTCATTCCTCTCCACCAATAGTGCTCTTTCACACTTCTATACATTTTGGTTCCACCAGGGTGCATTGCAAAAGGTGAATCATGTGCTTCCTTTAAAATGGTCTGCCTTAGTTCAACATTCTCAGGAATGCACATTTTGCCCTTATATAACAACAAGCTCTCATCATTTACTGATAATTCTGGTTTCTTGCCATCCCGAGCCTCTTCCATCAACTTCACATGCTTATCATCCTTCTGTGCAACTGCTTTAATTTGTTCTGCCAGCATTGGCTTCACTTGCCAAGTAGTTACCATCTGCCCATCTTCATTAATCTCCAAATTAGCATGCAATGTCCTTAATTCATGCACCATGGACAAAGGAGAAACCCTCAAACTAGCCATAGTCTTGCGACTTAAAGCATCAGTTGCAACATTAGCTTTTCCAGGCTGATAGTCTATCAAACAATCATAATCTTTTATCACCTCTAACCATCTCCTTTGCCTCAAATTTAACTCCTTTTGTGTGCCCAAGTACTTCAAACTTTTATGATCTGTGTATATATAACATCTCTCCCCATACAAGTAATGTCTCCAGATCTTCAAGGCAAAGACAATGGCTGCTAGCTCTAAGTCATGTGTAGGATAATTCCTCTCATGCGGTTTAAGCTGGCGTGAAGCATAGGCAATGACGTTTCTATCTTGCATCAACACACAGCCTAATCCGTTATGAGAAGCATCACTGTATATGGTATACTCCTTACCCAAAGTGGGCAAGGTTAAGACTGGAGCTTCAGTTAAATGCCTCTTTAACTCATCAAAACTTTCCTGGCATCGATCAGTCCATTGAAATTTTACATCCTTCCTAAGTAGCTTGGTCAGTGGAGATGCTAGCATGGAGAATCCCTTCACAAACCTTCGATAATACCCAGCTAAACCAAGGAAACTCCGAACTTCCGTGACATTTCTAGGTGGCTTCCAATTAAGAATGGCTTCTACTTTGCTAGGATCCACCTGGATACCCTCTGTAGATACAATATGCCCCAAAAATGAAATCTCCTTTAGCCAAAACTCACATTTCGACAGTTTGGCATACAACTACTTCTCCCTCAAAGTCTGCAATACTATCCTCAAGTGCTTGTCGTGTTCCTCTGCATTCTTTGAGTACACCAAAATATCATCAATGAACACCACAACAAATTGATCCAAATATGGCCTGAAGATAGTGTTCATCATGCCCATAAAAGCAGTTGGAGCATTAGTCAACCCGAATGGCATTACTAAGAACTCATAGTGACCATACCGAGTCCTAAAGGCAATTTTAGGAATACTTTGCTCCTGCACCCTCAACTGGTAGTAGCCTGATCTCAAGTCAATTTTGGAGAATATAGTTGCATCCTTCAACTAATCAAACAAATCATCGATCCGTGGCAGAGGATATCTATTCTTTATGGTCACGTTATTCAACTGTCTGTAGTCTATGCATAGACGGAGAGTACCATCCTTCTTCTTCACAAATAATACTGGTGCTCCCCAAGGTGACACGCTAGGGAGAATGAAACCCTTATCTAATAATTCCTGCAATTGCACCTTCAACTCTTTCAACTCAGCAGGTGTCATCCTATAAGGAGTGATGGAGATTGGCTCCACACCAGGCATAGTCTCAATTTCAAACTGCACCTCTCTTTCTGGAGGCAACCCCGGTAATTCTTCCGGAAAGACATCCAAAAAATCCCATACCTAGGAATATCTTTAAGATCTAGAGTCCCCACCTATGTAACACCCCTAAGTTCGGTAGTGCGTTCTACTGTTCCAGTGACCAGTGCTGTCCGGACAGCTAGGATGCCTAGAACTACATTTCAATATGAGTGAGGAGACATAAAATAATGAAATACAAGAAAAGAAAATACAAGAAAAATAAAGGAAAAATAATAGCAAAGAAATGTGATCAAGTTAAGCGAGCCGGGAAACCTAGCGATGGGTGACCGCACCGGGAAGTCACGGCGTGAACCGTTGACTAGCCCTGGACTGCGGGGAACCCTGGAAAACATTTTTAGGACTTAAATAGACCCTTATTGAAGAATAAATATCATTAGGAAGATCAAAGAAAAATTAAATAATTAGTACAAAGAAAAGTGAGAAATCGAAAAATAGACAAAATCCGGTGTTACCGAAAAATCGGGAATGCAACCCGAACAGGGGTATTATAGTCAATCGACATCCCGAATTGTCTTTTGACCTAAATTTCCATTAAAAATAAATAATATTACACTTAGAAAATGAAATGAAAAATTAATTTGGTGGTACCTAAAGTAAATAACTAAAATCATGGGTTAAATGTGGAATAAGTGGAAAGTTTAGCTTAAAATATGATTTAATTTTTTAGTGGACCACTAAGGGAATTAATTAAACACATAGTGGGACATGTGTACACTTAATATGCAGCTGAAACTCCATCTTCTCCACATGAATTCAACATTGCCGTGAATGAAGGTGAGAGGAAACTCCATAGCCATTTTTCATGCAAGCTTTCTTAACTCTCCATTTTCAACTCCAACCTCTTAGGTTTCTTCATTAAACTTTGTCTACACATCACAAGGAAGATATTGATACCAATTTTGAGAAGTTTGGTGAAGGTTTAGCAAGTTACAATCAAAGGTAAGTTTACATTTTTTGAGAATTCCTTTGTTAAGTTTTGTGTGCATGTTATGGGTGTTGGTTTGGTGAAGGAAAATTTTGAGTTTGAAGAGTTATTGTTGTTTTCATTTTGGACAGCCATGAGTCACGTTTTTGATGAGATATTTGTGCATATAATTGATGAGAAATAATGTTGATCATGGTGATTTAGTAACCTAGTGAATTATTTCATGTTTATATGGTGATTTATGCACTTGGATGGGAATTGGTAACTTGGACGGCACTTTGATGTTGAAGAAGATTTGCGGCAGCTTGGGAACACTTGAGTAATTGTATGTATTGAAGGAAGTGTGGGCAGAATATTGACCTAGAAGGATTGATGATATGTATGTAGATTGATATTGAAAAGTGTATGTAAGATTTGTAATGGTTAGGAGTGTATGTAATGGTACTTAGAAATTGTAAATGTGAATTATACTTGGTGTGTTGAGGGTAATGGTAATCTGCCCAAAATAATGTTAATGTAAAGTAGAAAATGCTTTTGGTAATGTACCAAAACAGATTGGTAGGGTATGGAAGTAAACTTTGCAAGGTAAATATGTGTTTGAAGTGGGGTGTGAAAGGCATAGTGAGGGCAGTGTACATTTTAGCCTATAACCTTAAATGTGTAACCTCAATTGGTATGAGACCAATTGGAGGTGAAACTAGGCACAAAATGTGCCAACTTTCATTGAGAAAACATACCAAAATTCTGCTTGCAAGGTGACCTAAGAAAATGACCAATTCGGATTAGGTGCAATTAGGACCTGAAAAATGACCAATTGGGCAGCAGTGAGTGTTTAGGCCATAACTCACTCAAAACAGGTCCAATTGACCTGAAATTTTAACCATGAATAGTTAAGACCCATACCTACAAGTCTTATGAAGACACCAAAGCCCAGAAATGACCATAAGCAAGTCAAACAACTTGCACAAGTTCGGGTCCAAAAACTGGCCGAACCAGAGTTGACCAAATTGACCAAAAATTGACCTAATTGATACCAATTGACCAGCAATAGTATAATGACCATAACTTGGTCTACTTAACTCGGATTGACCTGAAATTTTGCCCCGCGTGCAATAAGACATAGATCTACAAGTTTGTAGTTTTGACCGAAACCCGAAAACCGAGGGGACTAGATTGTCCGGCTAGGTCAAACCAATGTCCCGGAATCCAGCAATTTGCATTAAAATGCACTAAACAAGGAAATGACTTGGTAAAACGTACCAAACCTAAAACCCTATCGAATGTGACATATTAACGACACTAAAACCTAATTTACCTAAAACGCAACGAGGGTCGGTATATTAGGTGATTAAGTGAATAATTGAGTTCAGTGCATTATTTACCAAACACCATCGATAGAGACAGTTTAATTTGGTACTGAAACACTTCAAATTGTGTTTCTCAGTTAACAAGGACTCAGCAAAAGGGAAAGAAATACTGAGTCAGGACCAGGAGACAAATATCAGAGGTTTGTGCATAACGGCTATTTCTTTTGAATTTTTCAATTGAAATAAATTATGACTATTTGTATATTATTGTTTTAAATTGTGGAAATGTGTTTGGTGGACACTTATTGATTGAAAAACATTGTGAATGGTTTGAAATTGTGAAAAATTGTTTGAATGATATTGATGGATACTTATTGATTGAAAAGCACTGTAAATGGTTTTTGTGGAAATTGAAGTGAATTACGAATTGTGTTGCCATTTTGTGAATGAAATTATAACTTTGGAAATTTATTGGATTCTTACGGATCATTTGAATAAAATGTTTGGAATTGTTTTGACTCACAATTGGCATGACACGGATATTATGTTCCTCCTCCATTAATGGGGTGAGTGTGATTATTCCTCCCTCTTTGACTTATCAGTCTGGGGTGAGTATGGTTATGTTCCTCCCTCTTTGACTTGCCAGTCTGAGGTGAGTGTGGATGAGTACTCATTAGATAGCTAGCTTCCTCCCTCATTGATTTCGATTATTGGGGTGAGTATGTCTTGTCGTGGTGTACAACACGGCATATATGGAAAAAATTTGTGTCATGACCGAAATTGTGTTATTGATTGGCAACATTGTATTGTTCAATTATTTGATCGAATGGTGTTATTGATTTGCAAAACGATATTATTCAGTTATTTGATCAATTGTGTTATTGATTTGCAAAACGATATTATTCAGTTATTTGATCAATTGTGTTATTGATTTGCAAAACGATATTATTCAGTTATTTGATTGAATTGTGTTATTGATTTGCAAAACGATATTATTCAGTTATTTGATCAATTGTGTTATTGATTTGCAAAACGATATTATTCAGTTATTTGATCAATTATGTTATTGATTTGCAAAACGATATTATTCAGTTATTTGATCAATTGTGTTATTGATTTGCAAAACGATATTATTCAGTTATTTGATTGAATTGTGTTATTGATTTGCAAAACGATATTATTCAGTTATTTGATCGAATTGTGTTATTGATTTGCAAAAAGGTATTATTCAGTTATTTGATCAAATTGTGCATGAATTGGCAATACGGTATTCTTAAACTATTTGACTAAATTGTGTTATTATGAATTTTGATAATTTGTGAATTGGAGTTTAAATTCCTATGACATTCATTGTCTTGAATTTAACTATGGTTTTAAGTATCCACTATTGATATGATTTATGAATTGTGAATTAAAATTGTATTTGGTTAATGTTGTGCACCATCGAGACATTGTCTCAAATGATAGCTTTTATTGCCGCCGCAGTAGAGACAGACAGGGCAGCAGACTAGGCTGCTAATACATCCAGTGAGGGATTACCTGGTATAATGAGTATACCAATATTTTGCATTTTGTACTGTAATGTATGACACTGTATGTACATTTTGTTTTTGGTTTTGAGCAGTTGTAAATTCAAATTGTACCTTGAAGTTGTAAATTTATTATGAGTTATTTGACTTATAAAAATTGTATTATATTTCCTTATCTCAGACTTTGAAAAATTTCTATGGAATTGAGTTGAGAAATGTGTTGTATTGAGAAAAATGTTGGAGTTGAGATTTGGAAAATTATTGAAGTGCTTTTTACAGGTTTTCTGAAGAACTGTTTTATCCAAAATACAAAGGGCACTCTGCCAAAATTTTTACAGAAATTCCAAATAAACCAAATGAGTTAATTATTTCACTCAGTTCACCAAAGTCTTTAACACCTGTAAATAGTGCTCACCACTGTAAAAGAAGTAAGAAAAGTTTTTAAAATCCCTTGTAGTGTATTTAATGGGTTATCAGTAGACGGAGTTGGTAATTCATTAGGTATACTACGGGATCATGTTATGCCTTACAGAGGGGTAGGGTGTGACAACCTGGGTGTCTATCACATGAGCTAGATAAGCTTCACATCCCTTTCTAATCATCTTTCTAGCAAGTGCAGCTGAAATGATGTTGGATGGCAATAACTGCCTCTCCCCATGTATCACTACGTCTGCATACTCGGGAAGACCAAAAGTGATTGTCTTCAGTCTACAGTCGATCATGGCGTGATGCCTGGCTAACCAATCCATGCCCAAGATGATATCATAATCTCGGAAGGGCATGTTAATTAAGTCTGATAGGAATGTATGTCCTTGGAACACCAAAGGACAATCCTTACATAATTTGCTCACCCTAACCTCTTGTCCTAAAGGACTAGTCACTAGCACATCATAATCCAATTTCATACAAGGAATAGCAATAGAGCATGCAATACTGGCACTAGCATAAAAATGTGTAGAACCAGGGTCAAACAACACATATACATCTCTATCAAAAATGGAGAAAGTACCAGCCACAACATCTGATGTCTCAGCTTCATCCCTCTGGCACATGGTGTACACCTTGACTAGTGCACCACTCTGCTCTGGTTGGCTCACTGTGCCCTGGCTGCCAGAAGTGTTACCTCTACCCCTGCCTCCACCTCTACTAGTTGTCTGTTGTCCTCTGGAAGCAGAACCTTGAACAGATCCCTGAGTGGTAGTAGGCGGTCCAGATCTGCGGGCACTAGTGCAATCTCTAGCAAAATGCCCACTTCCACCACAGTTGTAACAGGATCCTATGGCCTTATAACATACTCCTCCATGAGTCCTGCTATAAGTTTCACAAGCACGGGTAGGAAAGGAACCCCTAGATGTCTGTTGTCCGGATCTAGGTAGCCTCTGCCCTGAGAATCTTCCCCTACTAGATCCTCTGTTACTTGGTCCCCCAAAGCTCTTCCTCCTACCCGAATTGTTACTTGGACTTTAACTTGTAGGCTTACTGCTCTTCTCTTTTTCAGTGATTACCTTTTCAAATGCCCCTTCCAGTTCTGTCCTTTCCAATTCAAGGGCCTGTGATATCAACCCAGAGAAGTTGTCATGTCAAAACCCAACCACTTGCAATCTCAAACTAGGCCTCAAACCGGCCTCAAACTGTTTGCATCTGTCTCTACTGGTAGTGAGTAGGCTTCCAGCATAGTGGCTGAGGCGAGAAAAGTCTCTCTCATACTCGGCTACACTCTTGTTCACTTGCTTCAAACTGAGAAACTCCTGTAGCTTCATATCCACATAGGTATCAGGAACATACTTCTGTCTAAACTCCCTTAGAAAGTCATCCCATGTCAGCACTGGCGGCTCAGCCAAACTGTGGTTAATGGTCTTCCACCACTCATATGCATCTCCATGCATTAAGGAAATTGAATATTCAAACTTCAACTCATCTGTGCAGTGCAATTTCTTGAAGACCCTCTCCATCCGTTCTAACCATTGCTCAGCTTCCAATGGGTCCACTGTACCCTTGAACTCTGTTGCCCCATACTTCATTAACTTATCATATTGTCTGGCTGGGGATGGTGGTTGCACTGGAGGTGCTTGCACAGGAGCTTGGACTGGTATATTGCTAGCCATTTGCTGAAATAGTGCAGCCATCTACTGAGCGAACTGAGCAGGAAACTGCATGGGTGGGATGGGTGCAAATGATCCATCGCATTCTCGAGGAGTCGGGCTTCCCTTATACCTCACCAAGCATCGATTGCTCTCTGCAGTGATCCCCTTTTTCCATATTGAATCACAAGGAATTCTACTCCCTAAGCAATCAACATAAGGAGATTTCCTTCCATTAGTCCATATTTATGATGTAATGCACTATATGTATCAATAATGACAATTGAGCAGTTGTACTTATCAAAAATTTTCAAACATGCAATTTCAAAACTTGTATAAAAACCAAAGCTCTGATACCACTAAAACATGTCACACCCTATCCCTTATAAGGCACGACATGTTCCCGTAGCATACCTAATGAATTACCAAACTCCACCTACAGATAACCCATTAGTTATGCTACAAAGGATTTTAAAACAAACCATAACTTTTTAACTTATCAATTCTTTTGCGAAAAACTGCATGAGAATAGTTAAAATTCCATGTAAACATTCATTGAAAATAATGATAGACTAAATATTACAAAAGTTACATTTTCATAAGTCTCAAAGTAAAATACAAAATAGTTACAAACTCAAAATGAGATAGCAATGCATTGCTTTTAAATACAAACTGCTCAATATCTGTACATCCATACATATAGGTACAAAATACATCCAAAGGAATCACAAGGGTATACCTAATATAAATACCCACAAACAATACCAAAATGCTGCTTTCAAGTCTCTCACTCGGCAGCCTTCTCCTTTCCCTTACCTGCGACAGTATAAAGAAGCTATCGCTGAGTATATCACTCAGTGGTACACAACTAATAACTTTAAAACTTAAGGTAAAACGCAATTTGTCAAAGCATAATAAATCACATTTTTCTTAAGCATGAAAACTTCACAAGAGTTCTAAGTTCATAAGAGCCATTTATTTGAATAACATTGCAAATGAGAAATCATACTTCATAAATCACAATTCACAAAGCATTAGTGTCGCCAACATCAACACACAGTTCAGGCCATGACACAAAATTTCATGATCAGTGCTGTGTTGTACACCACGACAAAGCAATCTCAACCTCACTAACCGTTATTAATGAGGGAAGGGCTAGCTAGCTAATGAGTACTCATATAGTCTTACCCCACTAACCGTTATTAATGGGAGACATCATCAATATCAATTACTAACCCCAAGTAGCCGTTACTACTGGGGAGTTCTGAAAGGGACTGTCATGCTAACTGTGGTTTCAAAACAGTTTCCAAAAATTTTTCCATTCAACAATCACATTTATAAACCAATAAACACATTTAAATTCATCATAATATCCAAATAAAGGTAGCAACACCTAAATTTCTTAAATGCAAGAGAAAAACCATATTTCAGTCAAAGTAAACTTGTTCAAAGCAAACTCATTCAATTTAACACATTCCAAGCAATTTACAAATTTAAAAACGAAGAAAATGTTAGTTGTGCACAAACCTTCAATAATTCTCCTTCCTTGTTACCTACTTCTCCTTGTCCGTTCCAACTTCTTTTTGTACTGAAAATACACAAATAGAATACCTCAATACCAATCTCAATTGATGCTAAGAACTCATTACATGCATGTCTAATGCATCCCAAGTTAGCTTTGAAAATTTTAGAATATTTTGGTTTTGGGACAGCTTGGTGCCCCAATCTTTGAACCCAATTTGTACCTAGTTTCGATCATAATTTGATGAGGTGTTCTTCATGAAAATTGTTCATTTAGGTCTTAAATTTATTTTCCTTTTTGAATCACCTAATTCAGAGTTGTGTAGGTCAAGTTATGCCCAAAAAACCATCACTGTTTACGTTACTGTTCATGCTGCAGATTTTGTTCTGGCAGATTTATCGATCCAACTTCGTTCAGCAATTTGACCAAGTTAAGTCCATAATTTGGTCTAATGTTCTTCATATGAAATGTTCTACTATATCTTAGGTTTCCATCGGTTTAAGAATTGCCTAAATCGGAGTTTTTTAGAGAGAGTTATAGCCTTGCAAAGTTTACTATTCATTTGGTCAATTTTAGGTGCCCAGATTCTGGCAGATTCGGTGACCCGAATTCGTTCCGCAATTTGATTGAGTTAAGTTCATAATTTGGCCTAACATTCTTCATATGAAATGTTCTACTATATCTTAGGTTTACATTGGTTTAAGAATCGCCTAAATCGGAGTTTTCTAGAGAGAGTTATAGCCTTGAAAAATTTACTGTTCATTTGGTAATTCTGCAGTTCTGCAGATTCAGGTCACCAACTTTGCTCAGTAATTTGATTGGTTAATGACAGAATTTGGGTTTGTATTCTTCATAAAAGTTTTAGGTCTATGTCTCATCTAACCACTGGTAACATTTCAGGTCATTTTGACCTGCCTAGCTCTAGTTATGACCCAAACACGATTACTGTTCATGTGTACTGTTCATACTGCAGTTTTTCAAGTTTGGTCAGTTTGTTCACTAGGTTTTGGTCACTTTTTGGGCATGCTTCCTAAATGAAAATTATGTCATTTAGTGCCTATTTTCAGTCCCAATTGGTCCCATACCAATTGGACTTGTAAAATTTCATTTTTGGTCCCTCAAAGTTGACTTTTGGTCATGCTTCATACCCAATCCGAATTTAGCTTTGATTTAAACACTTCTAACACACTTAATTAGGTTACAAATGGCCATTTCTTTCCTTAAACTATGTCAAAGACATCATTTAGCAGCACTTCACATTTTTGGTCTCTAAACCCTAATGTTCAAAACCCTAATTTTTCTCCCATTTGGCCAAAACCCTAGTTGTGGTTCCGTATATGTTTTCTTTCATTTTCTTATGAAATTTCATCATAAATTAACTTCCTTCCAAGCTTATACAACTAATCTAACATGAAAAGAAAATTACCTCTTGTTGATTTCTTTCCAACTTCACTTTTCTTCCAATTCTTGTTCTCCTTGCTTTTAATCTCTCAATCAAAGATCTCTTTGATGTTTTCTTTTAGTGGGCTATGGAATTTATGAAGGGAATTTAAGGGAATTGAAACTTGGGAGGGGAAATCAATGAGGGGAAGAAGTGGAAGAAGAAGAGAAAGAGAGAGAGAGAGAGAGAGAGAGAGAGAGAGAGAGAGAGAGAGAGAGAAAGAGAGAGGAGAGGGTGGTGGCCTCTTATGAAAAAAAAGAAATGAAGAAGACATTTGTCTTCTTATATATATATATATATATATATATATATATATATATATATATATATATATATGTATATATTTATCCCCAAAATTAGCTTATTAAAATTATAAATTTTAATTGTGTCATAAGGATAATTAAACTTTAATTTTTATTCCTTTTTTTTTTTTACATTTACACTTAATTTTTCCTTTTAATTAAATAATTAAATTTAACTATCAAAAGTCCATAAGTCTTTCATTTTAATTTTGTCATAATGGAAATGAAAGTTTAAGTTTTCATTTCTTAAATTTTCCTTCACATATTTTTTTACTTGAATTTTTCTTCAATTTTTACCCCATAATTCAATTCATTAATTTCATTTAATTTAATTGACATTTTGATCAAAAGTCAACTCTTGAGGTGAATTGACCAAAATGCCCCTCATCGGGTCATAATCCTTCTTTTTATAATACCCGATGAGTCTTTAGCTTTTTGATCACTAGAATTTTTATTGTGTCTATCTCAATTAATTTTCTATTTATTTTTGGTCCTCAAGGTGTCTTTGAATAGTATTAGTCACGGACCAAAAATGGTACTATTCATAACTCGGAGGTTCGGGGTGTTGCATCAGTCAACACAACACTTAAGCCATCCAGAGTGAAGAAACATGCTGAAAGTTATAATCACAGCTTTACGATCATATTCCACATGTACAAAAAGTAATTTGTGACGATACATCCCTTTTAACACACATAAGATGCTTGCACCCCCTCATTAAATGCGTCTTGCAAACACTCCTCTCTTAGTCAAGAATTCAACAGTAGTCCTTAGGTTTGTTGGAAACAGTTCTGGCTTCTAGTCATGCAGTCTCATTGGGTGCACCATGCTTTCATTTTACCTGTGCTAAAACTCCATTCATCTTCACCCTTTTGATCAGCCTTGTCAAATTCCACTTAAGGTCCCCTTTGAAAGTTTCATTGTATTGGTTTGCCATCCACTTAGCAGCTAAGAGTTTTAAAAGGCCAAATGGCAAAAAAAAAAAAAAAAAAAAACAAAAACAAAAAAGGCCCAAAATTTACAAGTTTTGTAAATTATAGCTAAAATCTTTGTTTTAGTCAATTTTAGCCTAATTTGAAATTTTCATGTTAATTATGATCTCGATCTTAAATTGAGTAAAGTGAACACTAATGTAGCAGCTTACATGGTAAAAATTTTAATTTTTCATATGTTGTTGCTGACGTGATAGTTGATGTGGCATAAACTTTATTTTTATATTATGTTGTTGCTAATGCGGCGGCTAATATAACAAAAATATTATTATTTTACATATTGTTGTTGACGTAACATAACTTTAATAATTAAAAAATGTAACGCTCTCACTTTAAGTAGTCCATACATTCTATTGTTCCGGTGACTAATGTCTGTCCGGACAGTCAGAATGTCTGGAACTATATTTTAACTAGAGTGAAGAGTCATAAATAACTTAAATAATGACAAGAAAAATTAAAGAAAAATTTTAGAAAATGGAATGCAAGAGGTTAAATGAGCAAAAGCTACGGCAATGGGTAACCCTAATGGGAAGCGACTGTGAAGACAGTTAGCAACCTTAGACCTGTAGGAAACCCTGTGAAATAATTATTAGGACTTAAATGAAGGATTTCTAAGGTTTAGATGACAATAGAATGCCAAGAAAATACAAGAAAAAAATTATGTAAATCGATACAGACAATTTTAGCTCAGTAAGCACAACGAAGGGCATTTTGCTCATTTCACCTTCAGAGATGATTTTTGACCAACTTGTCCATTTAAGTAAGTGAGATTTATGACATAAAATATGAATAAATATTGATGAAAATTTAACTAAAAATGAGTAAGGAAGAGAAGAAAAGAAATAAAAATAAAATGAAATTTAAAACTTATTATATAAGCATGATGAAAGATGATGTAATTAAAAACTTTTCTAGCCAATCACAATTAGACAAGGCTAAGTATAAAAGGCAAAAAGAGATTAATTAAAATAAAAATCAACATCTTCCTCCTCTTCCTCAAGCTTGGTCGAAACCTCTTCTCTCACTCCTCCATTGTTTCTTCTTTCTCAACCTTGCTAAACCTTGATTTCTTATCATAAAACCCATAATTTTCTTCATTAAAGCTTGTCATCTAACCTTGTCAAGGTGTTTGGCTAATAAGAATTGAAGAGAAAGTGAAGATTTGGAAACCTTAGGATTTTGCAATAAGAGGTTAGTGCCAATTCTCATCTCTCTCTTTCTTTATTCATTATTAGGGATTTAAGTTAAGCTAGAAATTGTTGAAATTGAAACAAAAATATGCATGTTGGACTACCCTTGAATTTCAGTAGCCATGAGTTTGTTAGGGTTGTGATGGTTTTTAATTAGATTAAAGTTGATTAGTGAGGAGTTTGTTGAGTATATATGGATTAAGGCCTCAATTTCCATGTGTGGTGTAAGATTGAAATGTTGGAAATTAGTGTTTTGTGCTAAATTAGGGTTTTTCCAAATTGATGGTAAATTAGTATTCTTAAGGTCAATTAGTGACCATTTGACATGGCTTGACCTTAAAATGAAAGTGATTGTGATATTGAATTGTGAATTGGTTGAGCTGCCCTATGTGTTAGGAATTTTGGACTTTAAGTTTAGTGGGTTTGGGCAGCCATAAGTTTAATTGTGTAACTTCAATTGGTGTAAGGCCAATTGAAGGTGAAACTAGGGACATAATGCCACATTTTTTATGATAGAGACCTTGCCCAGAAATCCATCCTAAAGTGACCTAAATTTGGCTTGAATCCGGGTATCCAAAATCTGGGCCTGGAAAAATGACTATATGAACAATATTTTTTAAAATAGCCATAATTTTGAGTAGAGAGGTCCAAATGACCTGATTCTTGAACCCATGGAAAGCTTAGACATAGTAGAACAACTTTCATGAAGAACAGAAACCCAAATTCTGACCATAACCTAATCAAATTGCTAACCAAAGTTAGCTCATCAAAATTGCTAGAACCAAAATTGTCTAGAAATTTTGGACATGGACCAATCCGGCGAGTTATGGTAAAAATGTCATAACTTGAGCTAAAAAACTCAAAATGGAGTAATTCAAAAAGAGAATTGAAGTACAGAAATTAAGGAACAACTTTGATGAAGAAAGTTTAGCCAAATTCTCACTGTAGATTTATCCAATGGAATAGTAAACATAAGCAACAAAAATTGAAATTTTAAAATTACTTATAGGAAGCTTTGAATTTAAATTGGCAACTAATGCCAACAAGTTTTTAACTCAAAATGTGGTATGACCGTGTGTTTAGAACTTGTATACTTATTATTTATGAGATAGTCAAAATTTGCATGAATAGTAATGTGAATAGTAACCCCAATAACATCAAATGCAAAGAACCAAAACCTAACTTTGTTAATATGTCATAGTATACTTAGTATGATTGGTTTGGATAGGTTGGCATGCCAATAGGGTTCCGATTGCAATACTGCTTATAGCTTCATGCCATTTCGTGATTTATGGCTCTTATTGTCATTTTGTGATATTATGGCCTTTGGCCATTTTGCTATTCTTTGACATACATGGCTTTATGCCCAACTGATTTTATGGCTTGTTAGCCATTTTGTTGCACACCTGGCAGACACTATGTGATCGATGGTGTGACGGCCCGAGATGCTTAGTACCCAGTGCTAGTTTACCCGTTTATCCAGTCTGGTCAACTGGTATAGGTTACTTGGGCAATTAAAATAAGTAGTAAAAATTTATAACTGAATAATGAACATAAAAACCACTAAATTAATGACATTACAAATAATTACCAAAAATTTAGTCTGTGTGAATTTATTAGCACAATTTCTTTATATTTAATTATTTAGTTCATTTTATATTATATTGGCACTACTAAGCTTTATGCTTAGCGCGTCACTTTTTACCACGCGTAGGTACTGGAGACCAGGAGTGAGAGCCCAGTAAACCCATAGACTGGGATTGCTCTGAGAGTCCAGATCTACACTTGTGTCCAGTGTCGCTTCCTTTGTAGTGCATCTTGGTAGGACCCACTAGGCTTGCTAGAAACTTTGTATTTTGTAGTTAGACATTCATTTTTTCATGTAAATTATGAACTTATGTAATTATTTGTAAATTATGTAAATTAATGAAATTGAGTATTTTATTTATGAATGTGAGTATCATGTTATTTATTTATGCATGAATGAAATTTGTGAGTTGAATAAATGAGATGAAGTATTGGAATTATGAGAAATTTATGCTATTGAGATTATATTTTTGAGACTTTTAATAGGTGGAAAAATGTCAAACTATTAATGATTTAGGGAAAACTCCGTCAGTTTCTCCGAATAAATGTGTGAACATAAATTGATAAAAATTTGATGTAATTAATAGGAATGTAATAATATAAGATAGATGCTCCGACACTGAGTGTGACGTGCTTTGCTCGGCTACACTGTAGATAGGTAAGGGATGTCACATTTAGTGATATCAGAGCACAATTTAGGCATTTTTTGACCTAGATAGAGTACATGCTATGCATTGCATTTGTAAGAGTTGAGGTGACACTAATGCAGATATGTTTGTTTTTTATTTTTTTTTTTGGTTAGGATATGGATCTGACATCTCTGAGAGCAGCAGAGGAAGAGGTGGAGAGTCTTGCTCCAACCAGAGCTGAAGCTGGAAATAGGGGAGAACCTGCTCCACCAGTGCAAGAGGCACTTACATAGCCTCAACAACCCCTAATCTAACAGATGACATAATTCTTTAGACAAATCACTGGGGCTATTCCAAAACCTCAGCAGCTACCACTGAAGTCCCATTTGGAGAAACTCAGAAAGTATGGGGCTGTGGATTTTCTGGGAAAGAAAGAAGATGATCCTACAACAGTTGAACATTGGTTAGAAAGGATGAAAAGAGTACTTAGACAACACCACTGCAACCAGAGCATAACTTAGAGGGTGCTGTATCCCTACTGCGACACCCCTTACCCGTCTACAGTGTAGCCGAGCAAGATATGCCACACAGTGTGCCGGAACACCAAATCATATTTCAATTCAATTTACCCCTTTTACTTTTTCATTTACAATTTTTTATTAATATGAATTTTCCATAAATTTTATAGAAAATCCGGGAGAGTGCCTACTGTAAATTGGACAAACAGTTCTTCTGAACCTATTTAAAAAACACTTCCAATATAATTTTCAAATCCATAACTCCATTATACACACATCTCAACTCAATCTCAAAATCTCAACACTATTTTCTGAATTTTTGTTCACATCATCACTTGAAGCACATTCATGAATATTTTTCAATATTTCATTTTTTAACATAATATACAGAGAATTTCAATAACATGAAATTTCATATCTTTACATTATCACATAAGCTCAAGAGTTTGTAATTACAATCAAAACTAATACAAAATGCAAAATACAAAATACAACCCAAAGTCCTAATGTCCTACCAAAACACTGCAAATGTGAGGTGACTCTGAACTCTGTGTGCAGATCTGAAAGCTTACCCAGTATGAGGTATGCTGGACTCCCCAGCTATGTCTCCAGTACCTGCGCATGGCAAAAGTGACGCGTTAAACAATTCTGCTTAGTGGTGACAATATAAAATAAAATAAAGTAACTAAAATAATATAAATATACAGAATGTATGTTTGCATTTTAGGTAGACTTAATTTCTGGCATTTATTGCAGTATAATTTGATTAAAATTTTGTAAGATTCATTATCATTGCCCGAGTAACCCATACTAGTCGATTGGACTGGATAAACAGGTAAACTGGCACTGGGTACTAAGTACCTCGGACCATCACACCATCGGTCACATTGTGTCTCTCGGTGTACAACAGAACAACTAATAAGCTGTAATAATCATCAAGGATATAATTCAAGTATAATAACTCAATTAACATAGCCAAAGGCTATTTTATCACACAATGGCACGGGAGGCCATAAAACACAGAATGGCATGAAGCCATATGCAGTATTGCTTGCAGTACTGCTAACAGAACCCTATTGGCATGCCAACCTATCCAAACCAATCTTGCTAGGTGTACTAGGGCATGTTACACTCTTAATTTATACAATTCTTGAAATTTAAGTTTAGGTGTTACTATTCATTCTATTAGTCAACAAAAATGTTGACTTTTGCATAGACAATAGGTACATTAGTTTTAATACTCCCAACATACCACATTTTGCATTCTAAAATTGTTGGTATTGGTTGCCAATACCATTTCTAAGCTTAATGTTAATTGTTCAAAATTTTCAGATTTCAAGTTTTGTGTTTACTGTTTCGTTAGTCATTTTTTCAGTGGGAATTTGGCAATGTGGTCATCATGAAAGTTGTTTCTTATTTTGTCTAGTTACATTTCTTTTTTTGAATCATTCCATTTGGAGTTTTGTAGCTCAAGTTATGGCCCAAAAGCCACAACTGGCCGGATTACAAATTTTCCAGATTTTCTGGACTAACCAAATCTATAGTATTTTGAGTAGTGAGTACAGGTCACTTTTTGAATATGTTATGGTCATAATTTGGGTTAGGTTTCTTCATGAAAGTTGTATGTCTATAACTCAGCTTATTGCTGGTAAAATTTCAGGTCAATTGGACCTTTCTACTCTGAGTTATGACCAAATGACTAAATACTATTCATTTGGTCATTTTACCCAGGCAGATTGCAGGTCACCTAGATTAGGGCAATCTTTAGGTCAACTTGGGTTGGTTTTATGGGCATGGTTTCTTCAAAAAAGTTGTGCTATTATGTGTCTAGTTTCATATTCAATTGGTCTTGTACCAATTGAACCTCTGTAACTCCAGTTATTGCTGTCCAAACCTGCTAGACTCATGCTTAGTCCTACAGGTCAGCCAAGGCAGCAACACTAATTGCAATTCCCACTAATCAAACCACTTCATTTCTTATTTACACATAACGAAATGGTCACTAATTGACCATTAAAACTTACTTTCACTATTACATTATCAAAGTCTCCATTTTATACCCAAACCCTAACCCTAACATCTCAAATCATGCATTTAACTTGCATTTCATCATTTCATTTAAAAGACTAATGTTAAGGCAGCCATACTACCATTTCTAGTTCCATAAAATTCTCAAAACCTCACCATATCCAAGGCTGCCAAAAATATGGGATGGGTATACACATGGTATTTATTAAATTTCTTTGCAAATTTACACTCATTCATACTCCTTCAACATGAATTGAAAGAGAAAAGCAAGTTAAGTCACTAACTCTAATGGAGTGAAATTCATACTTGCTAGAGTTCTTCCTTTACACTTCTCTTTGCTCCCAAAAGATTCACCAAGATAAAAGAGCAAGCTTTTGTGTTAACACTTAGGGTTTTTGTTGGAAGAAAACTAGGGAAAGCAAGCTTTTGGTGAGCTTGGCTATGGAGGAGTGAGGGAGAGGCTTGGTGCAGCTTGGAAGAAGAGTGGGAGGCTGCTGGTTTGTTCTAGATTTCATACCTCTTTTCCTTTTTTTTTTTAATATACTTTAAATATGTTTAGTGATTTTTGATTGGCCAAGCTTTTTAATTACCTCATGCTTACATAAACATGAAGTAATAAATCCCATTTTCTTTTCATTTTATTTTCTTTTCTTGTCTACTTGATTTCAATTAAATTTTCAATAATATTTATTCATATTTTATGTCATATAAATTATTCAGTTAATGGGACAAGTTGGCCAAAAATCATCTCTGAAGATGAAATGACCAAAATGCCCTCCGTTTGGCTTAACGAGCTAAAATTGTCTGTACCGATTGAAAAATTTTTCTAAGAATTTTCTTGGCATTCTAATGCCATAATAACCTCAATGACCATTCTCTGGAGTCCCAAAAATTATTTTTATAAATTTTTCCAGGGTCTAGGATGCTAACGGCCTTCACCGTCACTTCCCTTTTGGGTTACTCATCCCTGGGGTTTCGGCTTGTTTAACCTTAGTGTATTTCATTCCTATAAATTTTTTCTTGATTTTTATGAGCATTATTTAGTTTCTTTATAACTCTTCGCTTTAGTCTAATTATAATTTTAAACATTCTAGCTGCCCGGACTGACATTGGTCACCAGAACAGTAGACTGTACGGACTAGCTAAAGTGAGGATGTTACACCTACTTTAGGATGATGCCTATCAATGGTGGGACACAGTATCCAGGGAGATGCAACCAGACCAGATAACTTAGGATTTCTTCCTCACGGAGTTTAGAAAGAAATATATTAGTAATGTGTACTTGGAGGAGAAAAGAAGAGAATTCATCATTCTGAGACAGAGGCAGTTGTCAATAGCAGAGTATGAAAGAGAATTTGTCAGATTGAGTAAATATGGAAGAGAAATCATCCCCACTGAAGCTGAGAGATGCAGAAGATTTGAAGAAGGGTTAAATGACAATATTAAGCTACACATCACGGCTTTGAGGATTATAGATTTTGCCCAGTTGGTTGAAGCTGCACTAAAAGTTGAGAGGGTTAGAATAAATGAACAGAACAGAAGGGATAGGCAGCAGAAGAGGGGTCAGGGTCAAGCTAGTTCTTTCTCTACACCTAGTAAGAAATTCAAAGGCCCCCAGGCTTAGGGCCAAAGTCAGACTCAGGGTCAGCGTGTAACACCCCTATATTCGGTAGTGCATTCTATTGTTTCGATGACCAGTGTTTGTCCGGACAGTTATAATGTCTGGAACTACACTTAAATGTTAGTGAGGAGACATAAAATAATGAAATACAATAGAGAAAAATACAAGAAAAATAAAGGAAAAACAAGAGAAATAAAATGTAACTAAGTTAAATGAGCCAAAAACCGTAGCGATGGGTGACCGCACCGGGAAGTTGAGGTGTTGACCGTTGGCTACCCCTGGACCGCGGGGAACCCTGAAAAATATTTTTAAGACTTAAATAAACATTTATTGAGGTATAATTGACTTAGAAAATGTCAAAGAAAAATTAATAAATTAGTACAAAGAAAAATAAAAAATCGAGAAACTGACAAAAATCGGTGTTACCGAAAAATTTAAAATGTAACCCGAATAGGGGCATTTTGGTCAATTGACACCCCGTGTTGCCTTTTGACCTAAATGTCCATTAAAAATAAATGATATTAAACTTTGAAAATGTCATGAAAATTAAAATTGTGGTACATTATAGGAATAGTAAAAGAATTGAGGTCAAATGTGTGATTTGTGAAACTTTGGATTATTAAATCTTAAAACTAAGTTAGTGCTCCACTAAGGGGAATTAAGGGACATTAAAATACAACATTTGGGACAGAAAATCTATCATCTTCAACCTCACTCAACAACCAGTCGAAAACCTCCCAAAAGAAAATCCTCCATAGCCAAACCTCACACAAACCTCCATGCACTCCTCATTTTGCCATTGTTTCCACTAGTTCTCTTCATTAAAGTTGATCACCACACGGTGGCATTTAGGGAGCAAGAAAGAAAGGTTTTGATGAGTTTTTAACAAGCTTCAAATTAAGTAAGTGCTTGTTTTCCATTTTTGCTTCATTAAATTTTGTGTGGGTGTTGTGGTGAGTTAAATGATGAAGAAAATTTAAGGATTTGTTGAGTTAGTGAATTGTTCAAATTTTGGCAGCCCTCATGTCCATGGAAGTTGATTTATTTCTTCATGTATTTAGTGATTTGGGGTATTGATTTAAGTGCTTAAATGTATAAGAGTTGATTTCCATGTATATAGTTTGAATTGTAAGTTTGAAAGGTTAAAATGGAAGCTTGATGTATATGTGTTACTTGGGCAGCCTCATGGTGAAGATTGGAAGTGTTTAAATTCATGAAAAGTTTGTTGAATTATGGTACTAAAAGTGGCAGCATATGTATATGATATAGTAGTGAAAATGTATGTAATTTGGTAGTGGAAATTGTATGTAATAATTAGGAGTGTTTATGTGTATATATTGTTGGGTTTGGACTTTGTGAATTAGGATTGCATTTGGTGTATTGTGAGTTGTTATATTCTGCCCAAGTTGACCTAAATGTGATGTGTTGAGTGTTTATGGTTAGTACAAATTCAGAATTTAGTAGAGAAGTAAACTTATAACAAGGTTAATGTGTATTTGGATTGGTGTTTGAGAGACATGTAAAGGGCAGTATGCAAATGAGCCTCTAACCATAAGTGTGTGACTCCAATTGGTATGAGGCCAATTGAAGGTGAAACTAGGCACAAAATGTGCCAACTTTCATGAAGAAAGCCTACCTAAATTCTGTCCAGAAAGTGACATGAGAATTGACCAAATCCGGATTAGTGACTTTGCAAACCTGAAAATTGACCATTTGAACAGCAGTCAGTATTTTGGCCATAACTCACTCAAAATAGGTCCAAATGACCTAAAATTTATATGATTGCAAATCTTAGACATAGGGCTACATCTTTTATACAGATCACAAAACCCAAAAATGACCCTAAGAAAGTCAAAATGCTTGCACAAGTTCAGGTATAAAAACTGCCAGAATTGGAAATGACCTAAAAATGACCTAAGTTTGCCATTTTGGTGCAATCTGTCCAGCATTGGTAAAATGACCATAACTTGGTCTAGTAAACTCCAAATGACCTAAAATTTGTGGCAAAAGTTCACTAAGACATAGACCTAAAAGTTTGTAATTTGGACCAGAACCCGAAAACTGAGGAAACTAGGTCATTCGGTTAAGTCAAAATAGCATATCAAAATCTAATAAATTGCAACAAAATGCAATACACTTGAAAATGAAATTGGTAACATGTACCAACAATAAAGGACTATAAAATGTGATATATTGGTAACATTAAAATTTATTCCCCTAGAGTGCATCAAAGGTCAACATTATAGGTTGACTAATGAAAGCAATAGTATTAAATAAATTTAATTATTAAACCTTATTGTTAGAGACAATTTAACTGAGTACTGAAACACTTTAAATTATGTGTTTCAGTTAGCAAAGACTCAGGGAAGGGGAAAGAACCACTGAGTCAAGGCCAAGAGGCTACTCATTAGAGGTTTGTGCACAACAGTTATTTCTTTTGAATTTTCAATTGAAATAAATTATGACAAATTGTATGTTATTGTTTAAATTGTGGAAAATTATTTGAATGATATTTGATGGATACTTATTGCTTGAAAAATATTACAAATGATTTGAAACCACAACTATCATGTATATTGATTGAATTCCTCGCTAGCTTGTCTAGTGAGACGAATTGGCTTTGAATTCCCTCTCTGGCTGAAGTGTTGAGGTGTGTGCCAGTTGAGGACAAATAGGATGAGTGCTCATATAATTGCTAGCTAGCTATGTTATTCCTCATTAGCCATCGCCTTTTGGGACGAATTGGACTTTGGAAACATGATTAAGCTGTGTGTGTGATTTATTGATATTCATTGAGACACTGTTAAATGGAGTTTAATTCTTTATGACATTCTCCGTCTTTTGAATTTAACTATGATTTTAAGTATCCACAGTTTATATGATTTATGGTTTACGGTTTTAAATTGCATTTTCTTAATGTTGTGCACCACTGAGACATTGGCTCAGCGATAGCTTTTTCATTGTTGTCACAGGTAGACAGACAAAAAGAGCAGCAGAGTAGGCTGCTTGTGCTACATTTTGGGATTCTGCTAGGTATATTGAGTATACCACCTTTTTGTAATTTTTATTGTAATATATGTGCACTGTATGTATATATATTGTACTTGGTCTTGAACAGTTATAAACTAAAGTTGTAACATATTTATTTCTTTTCTCAGCTTTTGAACTACTCAGTAATTTTGTAGTCTATCTTTGGAAATACTGAAAATTAATGTTGAATTGAGTTTGAAAAATGTTGAGAAATTTATTTGTGTTGAACTATTAATACTGGAGTTTGGAATTGAACAAATATATTGGAAGTGCTTTTTACAGGTTTTTGAAGAACTGTTTTATTCAAAATACATATGGCACTCTGCTAAAACTTTTATAGAAATTACTGATGTCACACCCTACCCCTCTGTAAGGCATAACATGATCCCGTGGTATATCTAATGAATTACCAACTTCGCCTACTGATAACCCATTAAATACGCTACAAGGGATTTTCAAAAACTTTTCTTACTTCTTTTACAGTGGTGAGCATTATTTACAGGTGTTGAAAACCTTTTTGAACTGAGGTGAATTAACTAACACATTTAGACTATTAGTAATTTCTGTAAAAAAAATTTTGGCAGAGTGCCCTCCTTAATTTGGATAAAACAGTTCTTCAAAAACCTGTAAAAAGCACTTCAATATTTTTCTCAATCTCAAACTCTAGCATAATTCAACACAAATCCACAATAATTTTTCAAAGACTGAGATACAAGAAATATAATACAATTTTTACAAGTCCAAATAACTCATAATTTATTTTACAACTTTAATGTATAATTTTCATTTACAACTGCTCAAAACCAAGAACACTATATACATACAGTGAACATACATTACAATATAAAATGCAGAATATGGTATACTCAATATACCTGATGATTTCTCACTGAATCTACTAGCAGCCTAGTCTGCTGCCCTATCAGTCTGTCTACCTGCGACAGCAATGAAAAGCTATCGCTGAGTAAAATTTACTCAGTGGTGCACAATAACAATTTGAAATGCGATATATAAATCTTTTATTGACAGTTCACAAATCCAAAGATTCACAATTCCATTTCAAAATTTACAAAATTCATCTAACACAAATTTGATCAAGTAATTGAATAATACCGTTTTGCAAATCAATAACACAATTCGATCAAATAACTGAATAATACAATGTTGCCAATCGATAACATAATTTAGGCCATAACACAATTTTTTCCACACATGCCGTGTTGTACACCACGACAAGACACACTCACCCCAATAATCGAAATCAATGAGGGAGGAAGCTAGCTGAATAATGAGTACTCATCCACACTCACCTCAGACTGGCAAGTCAAAGAGGGAGGAACATAATCACACTCACCCCAGACTGATAAGTCAAAGAGGGAGGAATATCACACTCACCCCATAAATGGAGGAGGAACATAGTAACAGTGTCATGCCAAGTGTGAATCAAAATAATTTCAAATCACAATATTTCATACAAACCATAAATCACATTTTATTTCAAAATTTCCATTTGCAAAGTTGGCAACACAATAAGTTCCAAATAATATTCCCAAAAACAAAGCAATAAAAAATTATTCATAACTCATTTCTCCAAATAAATTTGCTAGTAAAAGCAGTGAATATAAAAGTATTGTGCACGGACACAATTTAAAACAATAACATACAAATAATTATAATTTACTTCAATTGAAAATTTCAAAAGAAATACTTATTGTGTACAAACATAATTTAAAACAATAATGTACAATAGTCATAATTCATTTCAATTGAAAAATTCAAAAGAAATAGCCGTTGTGCACAAACACAATTTAAAATAATAACATAGAAATAATCATAATTTATTTCAATTGAAAAATTCAAAAGAAATAATTATTGTGCACAAACCTCTGATAACTGTCTCTTGGCTCTGACTCAGTGTTTCCTTCCCCTCCCTGAGTCTTTGCAAACTGAGAAACACAATTTGAAGTGTTTCAGTACTCATTTAAACTGTCTCTAACGATAATGCTTGATAATTAATTCACTGAATTCATTTATTCGCTTAGTCAACCTACTATGTCGACCCTTGGTACATTCTAGGTAATTTAGGTTTTAATGTCATTAATATGTCACATTCGATAGTCTTTTAGGGTTGGTACATGTTACCAAATTCATTTCCGTGTATACTGCATTTTCTTGCAATTTGCTGGATTCCGGGATACTAGTTTGACCTAGCCGGACGACCTAGTTCCCTCGGTTTTAGGATTTTGGTCAAAACTTGAAACTTGTAGATCTATTCTTATGGAATGCGGGACAAAATTTCAGGTCATTCTGAGTTATGTAGGCCAAGTTATGGTCATTTTACTATTGCTGGTCAAATTGCACCAAAATTGGTCATTTTTCAAGCTACCTTGCAAGCAGAATTTTGGCAAGCTTCCTTCATGAAAGTTGGCACATTTTGTGCCTAGTTTCACCTCCAATTGGTCTCATACCAATTGGAGCCACACACTTAAAGTTATAAGCCTAAAATACAAACTGCCTTATTGCAATTCTTGCATACATATCAAACATCACTTTTAACACTCACCAAACTTAACATTCAAACTAATTCTGGTTGTACCATGACCTAAAAATAATTCACAACACATTATAGGTCATTTTGGCAGCTTACAACTACATTTAATGTGCTGGTACCAACAAGTGCAGAATTTGCCCAACTCAATTTACAACAATTTAACTCCATAACCAAGCTCATTCACATGTCCAACCTTCACACCACTATACATACATTCAAACTGCCATAACAACCAACACATTTTAACATCATTATTCCATAAATCAAGCATGAATTCCAGCATTCTTCAAGGGTTAGCAAACTGCCACAATGGTACACTTACATTCCATTACTTTCCAAGCTTTAAATTTCATTTTACATTTACATATACTAAGTATACATCACCTAAACAATTTCCTACACAATATACATTTAATCAATCATTTAATTCACCATTTACAAGCACAAATAACCTGCCTTCAAGGTATTTCCATGGCTGCCAAAATTACACATTCCCATTCAACATCAAACCTCAAAAATTTCTTCATAATTCAAACACCCATAACATGCTTACAAACTTTAACAAAGCAATATTCAAAAATACAAACTTACCACTTTGGAAATTCTTTAAAACTCCTCCAAAACTTGGTCTTCTTGCTGCCTATCTACTGCCCATTGTGTAAGGATCACTTTTAATGGAGAGACTTACAAGAAATTATGGCTTGAAAGTGAAGATTGGAGTTCATGCATGGAGCTTGGAAGCTTTGGCCATGGAGTTCTTCTTGGGAGCAAATCGGCTGCTGTTTGGGAAGGTTGAAGAAGATGACAATCTGTCCAAAAATGAGGATGTAGTGGTCCACTTAGGTGAGTTAGTGGAGCACCATGGGTGATTAAATATTTATTTAATCTTAAATTCCCAATTTCTCACATTAAGCTCCCAATTTTTGCTATTTACTTTAGGTACCACCAATTTAATTTTTCATGACATTTTCCAAGTGTAATATCATGTATTTTTAATGGACATTTAAGTCAAAAGACAACTCGGGGTGTCAAATGACCACAATACCCCTGTTCGGGTTGCATTCCCGATTTTTCGGTAATACCGGGTTTTGTCCGTTTTTCGATTTCTCACTTTTCTTTGTACTAATGATTTAATTTTTCTTTAATATTTCTTATGATATTTATACTTCAATAGGTGTCTCTTTAAGTCTTAAAAATATTTTCCAGGGTTCCCTGCGGTCTAGGGCTAGTTAACGGTCCACGCCGTGACTTCCCCGTGCGGTCACCCATCGCTAGGGTTCTCGGCTCGCTTAACTTGGTTGCATTTCTTTACTATTATTTTTCCTTTGTTTTTCTTATATTTTCTTTTCTCGTATTTAATTATTTAATGTCTCCTCACTCATATCGATGTGTAGTTCTAGGCATTCTAGCTGTGCGAACAACATTGGTCACCGGAACAGTAGAACGCACTACCGAACTTAGGGGTGTTACAATTCTCCCCCCCTTAAAATAAATTTCGTCCATGAAATTTTTCCCAATAGCCATCTTACAATAGTCATACGTTTATTTTCTCCTTTCTATATGATCGTATAATCTTCTTTCTCTCGAATTTGTATAAGACTTTTAACAATCTAATACAACATTTAATTTGTTTGTATAACACCAATCTTCTCTTACTATTGTCCTGTCTAATATTTCGATTCATGTTCCTTCTTGAATGACCCTTGAGGTCATGTTAGAATCATTTATCTAGTCATTGGTCCTCTGACCATTCTAGTCCATAGTCTTCCTCACATTCGTAACATTTCTTTGTTATATTTGAACCAACTGTTCGAATTTTTACTTTCATAACTCTTTTTATCTGTCAATATTCTATAACTTACTTTCTTTTGTATTGAACTATAACCTTTCGATATTCTAACCTTTGAGTTTTAGATCCCTAAGTAGGATTTTCAAACTTATTTCTAACGATTAAATTCTGTCATGGCATAACTATACAAAAATAGATGCCGTTGGCAACTATTCTTATCTAGGTGTACTATCGGGTAGTACGTAGCTCTACATAATAATCTCAAGTTATTACTGTAATCTGCAGCTTACAGTATAAACATCAAGAACATTACATAGTTACTACGATACATCCTAATAGATCAAATTTTTCGATATTTTATCCTTTTCGAATTTACTAATATTCGAATCTTATTCTGATTACAATATCCATTAGCAGTTTCTAACAGTAACCTCCTTGCCCTCATCTAGAGCAATTCCATTACTGCATCTTACTTTTATGTCCTCTTGCCTTCCATTAAGTAGGCTCGCCAATTAACTTTTATAATTTATGGTGTGTTAGAAAATACTTTTCACCAATAAACTCTTTCAAAACTAATTTCACTTATTATCACAATCCTTATTTTAAAGGGCTAATCACTAATGCATCAAAATTTATTCCCCTATAAAGGAATAACAATAGAACATATAGTTCTAACACTAACATAAAAGTATGCAGACCCCAGGTCAAACAATACATATATATATCTTAGTTACTATTTGAGAAAGTACCAGCAATAATATCAAAAGTCTAAGTCTCTTCTCTCTGCCATATAGCGTATACTCCAGCTGGAGCATCACCTTGTTCTGGCTGATTCACAGTACTCTGACTTCTAGGTGTACTACCCCTACCTCTACTTTTGCCTCTACTAACTGATGGTGAACTCTTTGGGGTAGAAACTTGGGTTGATCCCTTTGGTGTAGTAAATGATCCAGAACGATCTAGATTTACACAATCCCTAGCAAAATGGCCAGTCTCTCCACAGTTAAAACATGCTCCTACGGCTCTATAACATACCCCATTATGTGGTTTACCACAAGTTTCACAAAGTCGATCTGACAGCGCATTCCTGGGTTTCTATTGAGTTTGCTGATCGGATCGAGGTGGTTTTACATCGGAAGATCTATCTCTCTGGACTTCTTACTATCTCTGTTGTATCCCCAAAGTTTTTCCACTTTCAAGAAGACCACTAAAACTCGTTCTCTTGACTTTCCCTCTTTTCTGCCTTCTCGATTTCTTTTCTCGAAGTCGCTTGATTCAATTCTTAATAATTCAAGTGATTTAGAAATAAGATCAGAGAAGTTGTTATGTATAAATCCGACCACTTGTAATCGATACTAGGCTTCAAGCCGGTTTCAAACCTCTTACATCTCTCCTCTTGGTAGAAAGTAGATCGATCGCATAATGGCTCAAAGGAAAAATTCCCTTTCATATATAGCCACCGATCTACTCCTCTGTTTCAGACTTAGGAACTCTTGCAGTTTCTGATCTACATAAGCATCAGGGACATATTTTTGTCTGAATTCCCTGAGAAAGTCACTCCAGGTTAGTACTGCAGGTTCTACCAAACTGTGGGGAATGGTTTTCCACCAGTCATAAGCATCCCCCTGTAGCAAAGATGCTGAGTATTCAAATCTGAGCTCCTTTATGCAGTGCAGTTTCTTGAATACCCTATCCATCCTTTCTAACCACTGTTCTGCCTCTAGAGGATCTACTGTCCCCTTGAACTCTGTAGCCCCATATTTCATCAATTTGTCATACTGCCTTGCAGAAGACCGTGGTTGTACCACTGGTGTCTGTATTGGGGCTTGAGTAGGCACATTACCAGCCATTTGTTGGAACATTATAGCCATCTGCTGAGTGAACTGAGCAGGGAACTGCGGTACTGTGGGGGCTGGTGCTGCTGGACCACTGACATAATGTAGGGCTGGGGCATCCCCTTGCACCTCAGCCTTTATAGATTGATCGACTGAACGATCACCCTCTTCCATAGTCAATGCGAGGATCTTAGACCTCCTAAACAAATAACACAAGGAGATTTCCTCCTGTTAGTGCATATTTATAATGTAACGTACTGTATGTATTAGACAATGATATTGAGCAGTTGTACTATGAAGAAAGAATATTCAAGTAACATGTGAAAACAGAATTTTAAAAACTTTGCTCTGATACCACTAAAACATGTCACACCCTACCCCTCTGTAAGGCATAACATGATCCCGTAGTATACCTAATGAATTACCAACTTCACCTACTGATAACCCATTAAATACACTACAAGGGATTTTCAAAAACTTTTCTTACTTCTTTTACAGTGGTGAGCACTATTTACAGGTGTTAAAAACCTTTTTGAACTGAGGTGAATTAACTAACACATTTAGACTATTAGTAATTTCTGTAAAAAAAATTTTGGCAGAGTGCCCTCCGTAATTTGGATAAAACAGTTCTTCAAAAACCTGTAAAAAGCACTTCAATATTTTCCTCAATCTCAAACTCTAGCATAATTCAATACAAATCCACAATAATTTTTCAAAGACTGAGATACAAGAAATATAATACAATTTTTACAAGTCCAAATAACTCATAATTTATTTTACAACTTTAATGTATAATTTTAATTTACAACTGCTCAAAACCAAGAACACTATATACATACAGTGAACATACATTACAATATAAAATGCAGAATATGGTATACTCAATATACCCGATGATTTCTCACAGAATGTACTAGCAGCCTAGTCTGCTGCCCTGTCAGTCTGTCTACCTGCGACAGCAATGAAAAGCTATCGCTGAGTAAAATTTACTCAGTGGTGCACAATAACAATTTGAAATGCGATATATAAATCTTTTATTGACAGTTCACAAATCCAATGATTCACAATTCCATTTCAAAATTTACAAAATTCATCTAACACAAATTTGATCAAGTAATTGAATAATACCGTTTTGCAAATCAATAACACAATTCGATCAAATAACTGAATAATACAATGTTGCCAATCGATAACATAATTTAGGCCATGACACAATTTTTTCCACACATGCTGTGTTGTACACCACGACAAGACACACTCACCCCAATAATCGAAATCAATGAAGGAGGAAGCTAGCTGAATAATGAGTACTCATCCACACTCACCTCAGACTAGCAAGTCAAAGAGGGAGGAACATAATCACACTCACCCCAGACTGATAAGTCAAAGAGGGAGGAATATCACACTCACCCCATAAATGGAGGAGGAACATAGTAACAGTGTCATGCCAAGTATGAATCAAAACAATTTCAAATCACAATATTTCATACAAACCATAAATCACATTTTATCTCAAAATTTCCATTTGCAAAGTTGGCAACACAATAAGTTCCAAATAATATTCCCAAAAACAAAGCAATAAAAAATTATTCATAACTCATTTCTCCAAATAAATTTGCTAGTAAAAGCAGTGAATGTAAAAGTATTGTGCACGGACACAATTTAAAACAATAACATACAAATAATTATAATTTACTTCAATTGAAAATTTCAAAAGAAATACTTATTGTGCACAAACATAATTTAAAACAATAATGTACAATAGTCATAATTCATTTCAATTGAAAAATTCAAAAGAAATAGCCGTTGTGCACAAAACACAATTTAAAATAATAACATAGAAATAATCATAATTTATTTCAATTGAAAAATTCAAAAGAAATAATTATTGTGCACAAACCTCTGATAACTGTCTCTTGGCTCTGACTCAGTGTTTCCTTCCCCTCCCTGAGTCTTTGCAAACTGAGAAACACAATTTGAAGTGTTTCAGTACTCATTTAAATTGTCTCTAACGATAATGCTTGATAATTAATTCACTGAATTCATTTATTCGCTTAGTCAACCTACTATGTCGACCCTTGGTACATTCTAGGTAATTTAGGTTTTAATGTCATTAATATGTCACATTCGATAGTCTTTTAGGGTTGGTACATGTTACCAAATTCATTTCCGTGTATACTGCATTTTCTTGCGATTTGCTGGATTCCGGGATACTAGTTTGACCTAGCCGGACGACCTAGTTCCCTCGGTTTTCGGATTTTGGTCAAAACTTCAAACTTGTAGATCTATGTCTTATGGAACGCGGGGCAAAATTTTAGGTCATTCTGAGTTATGTAGGCCAAGTTATGGTCATTTTACTATTGCTGGTCAAATTGCACCAAAATTGGTCATTTTTCAAGCTACCTTGCAAGCAGAATTTTGGCAAAAGCTTCCTTCATGAAAGTTGGCACATTTTGTGCCTAGTTTCACCTCCAATTGGTCTCATACCAATTGGAGCCACACACTTAAAGTTATAGGCCTAAAATACAAACTGCCTTATTGCAATTCTTGCATACATATCAAACATCACTTTTAACACTCACTAAACTTAACATTCAAAATAATTCTGGTTGTACCATGACCTAAACATAATTCACAACACATTATAGGTCATTTTGGCAGCTTACAATTACATTTAATGTCCACCAACAAGTGCAGAATTTGCCCAACTCAATTTACAACAATTTAACTGCATAACCAAGCTCATTCACATGTCCAACCTTCACACCACTATACATACATTCAAACTGCCATAACAATCAACAAATTTTAACATCATTATTCCATAAACCAAGCATGAATTCCAGCATTCTTCAAGGGTTAGCAAACTGCCACAATGGTACACTTACATTCCATTACTTTCCAAGCTTTAAATTTCATTTTACATTTACATATACTAAGTATACATCACATAAATAATTTCCTACACAATATACATTTAATCAATCATTTAATTCACCATTTACAAGCACAAATAACCTGCCTTCAAGGTATTTCCATGGCTGCCAAAATTACACATTCCCATTCAATATCAAACCTCAAAAATTTCTTCATAATTCAAACACCCATAACATGCTTACAAACTTTAACAAAGCAATATTCAAAAATACAAACTTACCACTTTGGAAATTCTTCAAAACTCCTCCAAAACTTGGTCTTCTTGCTGCCTATCTACTGCCCATTGTGTAAGGATCACTTTTAATGGAGAGACTTACAAGAAATTATGGCTTGAAAGTGAAGATTGGAGTTCATGCATGGAGCTTGGAAGCTTTGGCCATGGAGTTCTTCTTGGGAGCAAATCGGCTGCTGTTTGGGAAGGTTGAAGAAGATGACAATCTGTCCAAAAATGAGGATGTAGTGGTCCACTTAGGTGAGTTAGTGGAGCACCATGGGTGATTAAATATTTATTTAATCTTAAATTCCCAATTTCTCACATTAAGCTCCCAATTTTTGCTATTTACTTTAGGTACCACCAATTTAATTTTTCATGACATTTTCCAAGTGTAATATCATGTATTTTTAATGGACATTTAAGTCAAAAGACAACTCGGGGTGTCAAATGACCACAATGCCCCTGTTCGGGTTGCATTCCCGATTTTTCGGTAATACCGGGTTTTGTCCGTTTTTCGATTTCTCACTTTTCTTTGTACTAATGATTTAATTTTTCTTTAATATTTCTTATGATATTTATACTTCAATAGGTGTCTCTTTAAGTCTTAAAAATATTTTCCAGGGTTCCCCGCGGTCTAGGGCTAGTCAACTGTCCACGCCGTGACTTCCCCGTGCGGTCACCCATCGCTAGGGTTCTCGGCTCGCTTAACTTGGTTGCATTTCTTTACTATTATTTTTCATTTGTTTTTCTTATATTTTCTTTTCTTGTATTTCATTATTTAATGTCTCCTCACTCATATCGAAGTGTAGTTCTAGGCATTCTAGCTGTCCGGACAACACTGGTCACCAGAACAGTAGAATGCACTACTGAACTTAGGGGTGTTACAACTGATACTTCATATTTGCTATTTGGGTTCACTTCAGTAAAAAAAAAAAAATTTAACACCTGTCAAAAGTGCTCATCATTGTAAAAAGAAATAAGAAAAGGTTTAAAATTCCTTATAATGTATTTAATGAGTTATCAGTAGACGAAGTTTGGTAATTCATTAGGAATACTACGGGATCATGTTATGCCTTACGGAGGGGTAGGGTGTGACATAGGGCCAGTCCCAGAGGCCTAGATCTTAGTTCACACCTAGGTGAGGTCAGTGCACACCATCAGTGGGCAGCTTTCCAGGAATGGTGTTTAGGAGACTAGCCCGAGTAGTTTCTTTAGCGTGTCCACACTGTCATAAGTGGCACAGAGGTGAATGTTGGTGATTGACTAGGGGATGTTTTCGGTGTGGGTCTACTGAGCATTAGGTAAGAGATTGCTCACGAAAAACTGTTACAGCCACTTCAGCACCAATAGACAGACCTGCCCCTGCAACTCAAAGGGGTAGAAAACCAGGTAAATCTGAAGCAGTTGGTACTTTACAGAGGCCCACATCAGAGTCAGTTGAGAGGACAGAGGTAAGGGCACCAGCCAGGGCATATGCTATGAGGGCTCAAGAGGAGCAGGATGCTCCGGATGTCATCAGGGGTATGTTTTCTCTCTATGACATACCTGTGCATGCATTAGTGGATCCAGGATCCACTCACTCATACATTTGCATTAAGTTACCCATGGAAAGGGGAATTCAAGTAGAGGAAAGTGACCAAGATATTCTAGTCACTAACCTATTAGGCCACAGTGTAGTGGTAAATAAAGCATACAAAACTTGCCCATTAATGATTCAGGGGTATGAGTTCTCGGCATACCTAATTGAATTGTCATTCCACAAGTTTGATGTCATCCTTGGGATGAATTGGCTATCACGTCATCAGGCAATAGTGGATTGTAGATTGAAGAGGATTACATTGAAAACTCCTGAAAATGATGAGATTATAGTTGTGGGGGAAAGGACAGATTTCCTGTTTAATGTCATTTCAACCACTGCTGCAAGGAGACTGATCAGGAAGGGTTGTGAAGCCTATCTGGCGCATGTTGTTAATACCAGAAAGGTTGGATCTAGTCTCTATGACATTCCCACAGTAAGTGATTTCCTCAATGTCAGGAATTGCCTGGTTTGCCAATAGAAAGGGAAGTAAAATTTGCTATTGAGGTAATGTCGGGTACAGTGCCAATCTCGATTGCTCCTTATAGGTGAAAGAGTTGAAAATCCAGTTGCAGGAGTTACTGGATAAGGGGTTAATACGCTCTAGTGTGTCACCATAGGGAGCTCCAGTACTATTTGTGAAGAAGAAGGATGGGACATTGAGGTTATGCATTGATTACCGGCAGTTAAACAAAGTAACTGTGAAGAACAAGTATCCATTGCCCAGAATTGATGATCTATTTGATCAATTGAAGGGAGCAGGTGTATTTTCCAAGATTGATCTCAGATCAAGGTATCATCAGCTAAGGGTAAATGGTGCAGATGTGCCTAAGATTGCATTTAGGACCCAGTATGGGCACTATAAATTTCTAGTGATATCGTTTGGTTTGACAAATGCACCAGCAACTTTCATGGACCTTATGAACCGTGTCTTCCATCCATATTTAGATTAGTTTGTAATAGTCTTTATTAATGATATTCTGGTGTATTCTAAGAAAAGAAAAGAACATGATGACCATTTAAGGACTATTTTGCAGACCCTGAGAGAAAAGAAGCTATATGCTAAGCTGTACAAGTATGACTTTTGGTTGAAAGAGATTGCTTTTCTTGGACACATAGTATCAACATATGGGATTAGAGTGTATAAGTTGCTTGAGATGTGATAATGGAGATTAAGGTTTTGCATGAAAATTTGAAAATTGTTGATATGATACTCCAATGAGGTGGTTAAGGTCAATTAGTGATCATTTGAAATAGTTTGACCACATATTGAAGTTGGTTGAGAAGTGGGAATGTTGAAATGGGAAGTGCTCCTTGGTGCAGAAAATTTTGGACTCTGAGTCTAGCATGTTTAAACAGCCATAAGTTGAGCTACACAACTCAAATTGGTGTGAAACTAATTGGATATGAAATATAAGACATAGGGCTAGAATTTTCATGAAGAAACCTGTGACACCCCTTACTCGTCTACAGTGTAACCGAGCAGGATATGCCACTCAGTGTGCTGGAGCACCAATTCATGTTTTAATTACAATTTATCCCTTTTAATTCATTTATTTATAATTTTTGACAAATCTGAATTTTTTCGAAATTTTTATAGAAAATCCAGCAGAGTGCCGGCTGTAAATTGGAAAAACAGTTCTTCTGTACCTGTTTAAAAACACTTCCAATATAATTTTCAAATCCAAACTCCATTATACACATTTCAAATCAATCTCAAAATCTCAATCTCAAATCACAACATTATTTTCAGAATTTTTTTCTTTTCACTTCATTACTGGAAGCACATTCATAAATATTTCTCAACATAATATACAAAAATTTTCAATAATATGAAATTTCATATATTTACATCATCAAATAATTTCAAGAGTTTATAGTTACAATCTCAAAACTAATACAAAATACAAAATACAAAATGCTACCCAAAATCCTAATGTCCTACCATATGCACTGCAGAGGTGAGGTGACTCTGGACTCCAGATGCAGCTCTAAAGGCTCACCCTGTCTGATGTCTGCTGGGCTCCCTAGCTAGGTCTCCAGTACTTGCGCGTGGCAAAAGCGACGCGCTAAGCAATTCTGCTTAGTGGTGACAATATAAAATAAAATAAAATAAAATAAAATAAAGATAAGTAGGCAGAATGTATGTTTACATTTTTGGGTAGACTTAATTTTTGATATTATTTGTAGTATTATTCGATTTAAATTTTGTAAGATTTATCAACATTGCCCGAGTAACCCATACTAGTCGACTGGACTGGATAAATGGGTAAACTGGCACTGGGTACTAAGTACCTCGGACCATCACACCATCGGTCACATTGTGTCTCCCGGTGTGCAATGAGCGACTAATAAGCTGTAATAATCATCAAGGTTAAAACCTGAGTGTAACAACTCAAATAACATAGCCAAAGGCTATTATGTCACAGAATGGCATGGGAAGCCATGCAACACAGAATGGCATGAAGCCATATACAGTACTGCTAACAGAACCCTATTGGCATGCCAACCTATCCAAACCAATCTTGCTAGGTATACTAGGGCATTTGACACTTTTAAGTTTCACAATTTTTGAAATTTAAAATTTAGTGTTACTATTCCATTCATTAGTCAACAAAAATGTTGACTTTTGCATAGGCAATAGGTACATTAGTTCTAATACTCCCAACATACCACATTTTGCATTTTAAATTTGTTTGCACTTTAAATTTGTTGGTATTGATTGCCAATACCATTTCTAAACTTAATTTTAATTGTACAGAATTTTCAGTTTTTATGCTTTGTCTTTACTGTTCCATTAGTCATTTTTGCAGTGGGAATTTGGCAAAATAATCAACATGAAAGTTGTTCATTATTTTTTCTAGTTGCATTTCCTTTTTTGAATCACTCCATTTGGAGTTTTGTAGCTCTAGTTATGGCCCAAAAACCACAACTGGCTGGATTAAAATTTTGTCCATAATTTCTGGACTGACCAAATCTAGTACTTGGAACAGTGATTGCAACTCCCTTTTTGAATATGTTCTGGCCATAATTTGGGTTAGGTTTCTTCATGAAAGTTGTTGGTCCATATCTCAGCTTGTTGTTGGTAAAATTTCAGGTCAATTGGACCTTTCTACATTGATTTATGGCCAAATGACCAAACATTATTTATTTAGTCATTTTGCCCAAGTAAAATGCAGGTCACCCGGATTAGGGCAAACTTTTGGTCAACTTGGTTTGGTTTTCTGTGCATGGTTTCTTCACCAAAGTTGTGCCATTATGTATCTAGTTTCATGTCCAATTAACCTTGCACCAATTGAACCTCTACAATTCAAGTTATTTCTGCCTAAACCTGCTGGACTCATGTCCAGTCCTGTAGGTTACCAAGGGCAGCCACACCAAACTCAAATCTCACTACACAATTCACTTCATTTTTTATTTAAACAGAACCAAATGGTCACTAATTGACCATTAAAACCTACTTTCATCATCAGATGACCAAAGTCTCATTTTTCCACCCCAAACCCTAACTCCAACATTACAAACCATGCAATATTATTGCATTTCAACATTCCCCTTAAGAGATGCAATTTAAGGGTAGCCATATTAGCATGTTAGCTCCATAAAAATCATCACCATATCACCCTAGCCAAGGCTGCTGAAATTTAGGGATTACATACAAATAGTATTCCATCAATTTCCTTATCATTTGCACTCATTCATAGTTATTAAACATGAATTTAAAGTGAAAGAACAAGGTTAGGTCACTAACCTCTAATGGAGTGAGATTTCCCACTTGCTAGAGTTCTTGTTTTCCTTTTCTTTTTTGCTCCCAAAAGACTCTCCAAGGTGTAAGAATACTTTTTTGTGTTGCTAGGTTAGGATTTTGTTGGGTAGAAGTTGGTGAAATCAAGCTTTGAAAAGCTTGTAAATGGGTGGCTATGGAGGAAGGTCGCGACAAAGAAGAAAGAAGAAGAATGAGTTTTGATTTTTTTCATTTTTCCAGCCCATTTTGTCTCTTTTAAATAAGTTTATGCCATGTGTCCACATTGAGTTGGATGGGAGAATCTTAATGACATCATTATGTTGTCATAAGTCCATTTTCTTTCATTTTCTCATCTTTTCTTGTCTATTTAATTGCAATTAAATTTTTAACAACATTTATTCATATTTTATGTTATATAAATTATTTATTTAACTGGACAAGTAGGGCAAAAATCATCTCTGAAGACGAAATGACCAAAATGCCCTCCGTTTGGCTTAACGAGCCAAAATTGTCTGTACCAATTGAAAAATTTTTCTATGTATTTTCTTGGCATTCTAATGCCATAAGAACCTCAATGGCCCTTCTCCAGAGTCCCAATAATTATTTTATAATTTTTCCCCCGGGTCTAGGGTTGTTAATGGCCTTCACTGTCACTTCCCCTTCGGGTTACTCATCCCTGGGGTTTCGGCTCGTTTAACCTTAGTGTATTTGGTTTCTAAAATTTTTCCTTGATGTTTATGAGCATTATTTAGTTTCTTTATAACTTCTCACTCTAGTCTATTTATAATTTCAAACATTCTAGCTGCCCGGACTGACATTGGTCACGGAAACAGTAGACTGTACGGACTAGCTAAAGTGAGGATGTTATAACTCTTTCCCTCTAATAAAAATTTCGTCCTCGAAATTTACCTGATGCAAACAGTTGAGGGAACTGTTGCCTCATTGTCCCTTCACTTTCCCAAGTTGCCTCTTCAGTGTTGTGGTGCCTCCAAAGCACTTTCACCAGTGGAATTTGTTTATTTCTCAGTTCTTTCACTTCTCAAGCTAGGATCTGTATAAGTTCTTCTGTATATGTCAAGTCCGGTTGGATTTCAATCTCTTCCATGGAAATGAGATGTGAAGGGTCTGAGCGATATCTCCTCAGCATAGAAACAAGGAATACATTATGAATTTTATCCAGTTCTGGTGGTAAAGCTAGCCGATAGGCCACTGGTCCCACACGTTCAATAACTTCATATGGGCCAATGAACCTAGGGCTTAACTTACCCTTCCTTCCAAACCTCAGTACTTTCTTCCACAGTGAGACTTTGAGAAATACTTTATCGCCAACTACGTACTCTATCTCTTTTCTCTTCAAGCCGGCATATGATTTCTGTCTATCTGAGGCAACCTTGAGGTTAGCTTTGATTATCTTCACTTTCTCCTCAGTCTGTTTCATCAGGTCTGGTCCTACTAGCTTATCTTCGCCCAATTCAGTCCAACACACTGGGGTTCTACATTTCCTCCCATATAGTGCTTCATACGGAGCCATTTGAATGCTAGCTTGGTAGCTATTGTTAATGCAAATTCTGCTAGCAGGAGGTATCTATCCCAACTCCCCTCAAACTCAATGACACAACTCCTCAGCATATCCTCTAGGATCTGGATTACTCGTTCTGACTGTCCATCCGTCTGAGGATAAAAAGCTGTGCTAAAACGGAGTTGTGTGGCCAAGGCTTCTTGCAACTTTTTCCAGAATCTCAATGTAAACCTTGGGTCTCGGTCAGATATGATGGAAAGTGGGATTCCATGCAGTCTAACTATCTCACTGATATACAATTCTGCTAGCTTCTCCAAAGGAGTAGTCACCCTAATCGCGTAAAATGTGCTGACTTCATCAATCTATCCACTGTCACCCATACTGCATCATGCTTCTTCTGGGTGAGAGGTAGACCACTAACAAAATCCATAGTGACCCGGTCCCATTTCCATTCAGGTATGCTTATAGGTTGTAGCAATCCTGATGAAACTTGATGTTCTGCTTTAACTTGCTGACATGTCAAACACTTAGTCACATAGTCAGCTATATCCCTCTTCATACCAGGCCACCAATAATGAGGCTACAAATCATTATACATTTCCATGCTTCCCGGGTGCATAGCATAAACACTAGTGTGTGCTTCTTTTAGAATACTAGTCTTCCGTTCCCCATTATTTGGCACACACATTCTTCCTTTATAGTACAAACACCCATATGCTTTTACCTCATACTCAGTTTCCTTTCCCTCTGGAATTTTACCCACAATGGCCATTAATTTTTCATCTGCTCTCTGCCCATCTTCTATCTGCTGTAGCAGGGTTGGCCTCACTTGTAACTCAGCCAAAATAGCTCCATCTTGAGCTAAGGACAGACAGGCTTTGAGTGATCTTAAAGCTGTGATGGACTTCTTGCTCAAAGCATCAGCAACTACATTTGCCTTCCCAAGATGGTAATCTATCACACAATCATAGTCCTTTAGGAACTCAATCCATCGCCTCTGTCTAAGATTAAGCTCCTTTTGGGTTGGCAAATATTTTAGACTCTTGTGGTCTGTATAGATGTAGCATTTTTCACCATATAAGTAATGCCTCCATATCTTCAGTGCGAAGATAATTGCTGCTAACTCTAGGTCATGAGTAGGGTAGTTCTGTTCATGTGGCCTTAACTGCCTGGAATGTCACACCCTACTCCTCGTAAGATGTAACATGCTCCTGTAGTACACCTAATGAATTACTGTACTTCGCCTATCAATAACCCATTAAATATACTACAAGAGATTTTAAAACAATTTTCGTTCATTTTTAAATTGGTGGGTAAAATTTTTCTCAAATATTAAAAACCTTTATTTAAAGTCCAACGTAAATCTAATTTTTAGATATTTAAAATCTTCGTAATTTTTACAAAAATTTCAACAGAGTGCCGTCTGTATTTTGAGAAAACAGTTTTTCAAAATATGAAAATAAAAACAGTCCCAATATATTTCTCAATCACAACTCCATTAATCAATTTCATTTCCCAAATCAGCACAAGCAACTCAATATACAATTTAAATTAAATCAAACATTGAAATATCTCATTAAGGTAACAAAATTAATATTTACATTCATGGGATCATTAAAAATTTAGTAGTGCAAAACTTTATAAATACATAAAATCTCAAGATAACCTTACAATAATTTGTATTTGATTACAATCCAAAAATATATTACAAAAGAGTTGGTACAACTGCTCAAAGTAAATTTCATACATATAATTACAGAATTACATCAAACTCTAAAGTACAAGGGTATAACTATGATATACCTGAAGATAGTCTCACTATGCCTTTCAGTAATCTTACTCCACTGCTTTATATTTTTTTTAACTTGCGACAACAAACAAAGCTATCGCTGAGTGGTGAACTCAGTGGTGCACAAACTAATAATTTAAAACTTAATACAAGTTATGCTTGACAATTCATAACAAATAAAAATTTGAAATTTCTAAATTCTTTAAAATTCATAACATTCAGAAATCAATATTTTCATTCATGCAAATTATTCATTTGAATAACATTTTGATCAAATAGTAACTATTTATCTACATTTCTTTTAAATTCCGAAACAATACAAAAATATTTTGAATCACTGACAAATTATTTATTTCAACCACAATTTATCAAACTATGCATAATTTAAAGAACGCTAAGTTTAATATATTAAAGCTAGGTATAAGTAGATTTGAATTTATTTTTGGACTTGTGATAAGTTGTGATACTGAAACACTGTGAAATTGTGTGTTTCATTTGAAAAGAATACCAAGAAAGAACCCGAGATATCGAGTCAAGGCCAAGAGGCGACTCGCATAAGGTTTGTGCACGACTAACTATTTTGTTACTTTTCACTTCTAAATTGATTTGAACAAGTTTATTTTATGATTTTATAAATTTTTCTGTGTTGAGAATTTTAATTTATTGAATAAAATTATATAATTTAAATATAAATTTTCTTATGCATTTAAGGATTTGTTGCATGGTTTTGAGGTTTGTAAATTTTAAGTTTGATGTGTTGCCAACCTTAAGCATGAATTTATGATGATTTAATATGTTCATGATTTTTAAATACTTTTGTAAATAGGAATTGTTTTGAATATGATTTGAAACCATAGTTGACATAGCAAAATATGTTGTGAATTCTCATTAGCTTGTCTAGTGAGATATCTCCTCCACTAGATGGGGTGAGTTTCTTCCACTCTGGCTTGCCAGTTGGGGAAGAGTTTGAATGAGTACTCATATATACTAGCTAGTCTTTGTTCCTCCCTTTTAGCCTCAGTTATTGGGAGAGTGTGAAATGTCGTGGTGTACAACACGACATCTATTTGAATTTTGGGTAATGGGTTCAATTGTGTGAATTGTTGGCAACGCCCTTTAAATTATGCATAGTTTGATAAATTATGATTGAAATAAATAATTTTTCAGTGATTCAAAATATTTTTGTATTATTTCGAGATTTAAAAGAAATGTAGATAAATAGTTATTATTTGATCAAAATATTATTCAAATGAATAATTTGCATGAATGAAAATATTGATTTCTGAATGTTATGAATTTTGAAGAATTTAGAAATTTCAAATTTTTATTTGTTATGAATTGTCAAGCATAACTTGTATTAAGTTTTAAATTATTAGTTTGTGCACTACTGAGTTCACCACTCAGCGATAGCTTTGTATGCTGTCGCAGGTGAAAAAAAATATAAAGCAGCTGAGTAAGATTACTGAAAGATATAGTGAGACTATCTTCGGGTATATCATAGGTATACCCTTGTAATTTAGATTTTGATGTAATTCTATAATTACATGTATGAAATTTACTTTGAGCAGTTGTACCAACTCTTTTGTAATATATTTTTGGATTGTAATCAAATACAAATTATTGTAAGGTTATCTTGAGATTTTATGTATCTATAAAGTTTTGCACTACTAAATTTTTAATAATCCCGTGAATGTAAATATTAATTTTGTTACCTTAATGAGATATTTCAATGTTTGATTTAATTTAAATTGTATATTGAGTTGCTTGTGCTGATTTGGGAAATGAAATTGATTAATGGAGTTGTGATTGAGAAATATATTGGAAGTGTTTTTATTTTCAGGTTTTAAAGAACTATTTTCTCAAAATACAGACGGCACTCTGCCGAAATTTTTGTAAAAATTACGGAGATTTTAAATATTTAAAAATTAGATTTATGTTGGACTTTAAATAAAGGTTTTTAATATTTGAGAAAAATTTTACCCACCAATTTAAAAATGAACGAAAATTGTTTTAAAATCCCTTGTAGTATATTTAATGGGTTATCAGTAGGTGAAGTACGGTAATTCATTAGGTGTACTACGGGAGCATGTTATATCTTACGAAGAGTAGAGTGTGACATGTTTTAATAGTATCAGAGCTAGTTTTTAAAGTAAATTTTGAACTATGAATTTGAAATATTTTTCGATAAGTACAACTGATCGAATGTTTCATACATATAGTACATTTACTTCATAAATATGAACAAACCGAGAGAAATCTCCTTGTGTTGGTTGTTAGTAGTATGCCCTAGAGCATATCATTTAGTATGTATCTTGTATATATTTTTATTAATAAAAGGCATTTCCACTTTTCCGTTTACATAATATATTTATGTGTAATAGAAAAGGTCCATTGATATTTTGTTAGAAATATTATTCTTAAGTTGTTAAGAATATGAGTGACAATATTTCTAGCACAAAGTATCATAAATAGGTTCACAATCGAGGATACTTCATAATAAGGACATGACTTATCCAGAAAGATTGTATTCATGTTTGTTCCCAAGTTATTTATATGAGATATAAATAAGATGGAATGGTGAGTCTCATGCCATATGACAAACATGATAGGCACTTATAAATGATAAGTAGGCCGAACCAGTGACACTTATGACAAGCACATGGAGTTTACTCTTGTCAATGTTTTGTCATAAATCATATCGATGCATATAATCTTTAGACTGAGATAGCACAATTATCTTGTATATAGGTAGTTTGAGTTTGATATCGCTTTCATACTTGTACCGTGTATGGGTATATGGGCATGTGTTGGCTCCTACTAGTTATATATGGAGGTAGGTGTTGATCAAGATGGAATCTGCTCTCTAAGTAAATAGAGATAAAATCCTATGTTCATTTAATTGTTCTTGATGTTTCAAGTTCTGCCAGACAGATAGATTTATTCGTAAAAGAGTTTACGATGAGAAAATCTTTTTAATCAAGAACTGGAATTAAAAGAGAACATAATATTCATAGCAAATGGAGTTTGACATAAACCATGACTCCAGCTTGAGTTGGGATTTTGTAACAGAGAGATTCTAGTGCATGGTAACATATGATTATAGGTTCATTTAAGGTAAACTTTATTACTAATTGAGTGGCCATGGCATGCTATGCTAGGTGTTAACCATGGTCTATGAGGTTCATAAAATGATTTAGAGAAATCATTTATGGTAAGAAAGAGTTCTGATGATATTAAGAGTTGATATCATGTCTCATTGCCAATTAGTGATGAGCCTAGTAAGTCACACACATACACAAGTTATCACCTATTTAAATATGATTTAATTAATTAATTAAAGAGTTTAATTCATTAATTAAATAGGTTTGGTTTGCAATTAAATTGCAAAGTCCTTAGCATGACTTGAAACCAAATCTAGGTTATTGGATGTGTAGTATAAATTAAATTTATATTTAAAGTGTTTAAATATGAATTTAATTAATGAGAAATTAATTAATAGAGATTAATTAATTAATTTATATTTGATATAAATTAATTAGAAGAAGAAAAATAATTATTTTGGGTTGAGAACTCAAAATTAAGACACAGGGGCATTTTGGTCATTTTGCAGTGTGACACGTGGCACCATGAGATGGTGACACATGGGATTACACATAAGCTTGCCAAATGTTTTTTAATCATGTAAGATGATTAAAATCAAGAGTAAATATAGGTTTGACACTTGGCACAATGTGATTGGGTTACTTAAACCTAGAGCTAATCAAAGGGTGACATGTGGCAAGGGTTTAATGTGTTAACCTAGCTATTTAAGTGTTGTTATGAGAAAATAAAACACAACCAGCAGCCACACTCCTTTGTCACGCCACTTTGAGGGTTTTCATCTCTTCTTCTTCATCTCTTATCAATTCAAAGAGATTAGCCATCAATCTCTTGAATTAAGAACACTAGAAATTGTTTCTAGTGTCCTGTTTACATCTTTAATCTCTTAAAAGGCAGAACTTGATTTTCTAATTAATAGAAAAAGCTTTAGAAGCTATTCAAGGGCTGCCATAGGTGTTCTTGGTGTGGACAAGCTAGAGGGACAACATCTGGTGTCCTGAAGACGAATCTCAAAGGCGCAGACACGCTGCAGTGCATCAAGAGGTTAGTGTAATCGTTCTTGATTTAATCTAGGGTTCTAAAATTAATCTGATTAATTTTAAAATCTTAAATGGCAAATACAGATCCAAAAACATATTAAAAGATTTTTAATATGTTGTTTATCATTGAAATCAAATAGATAAAAATAAATCTTGCATGATGCATGTGACCCTAGGTGAAAATTTTTGAATTCAATGGTATAAACTTGTGTTTTTCACGCTTCCGTTCCTTCAATTGGTATCAGAGCCACTATATTTGGCTAATTAAATTGTTTAAGATCCATTTTATGTCTAATTAAATTGTTTAATTAGAATTTTTATCACACAATTAAATTATGATTCAAATCAGAATTTTAAAAATTGTTTGAATGTGATTCAAATCTGAATTTTAAAAGTTGTTTGAATGTGATTCAAATCTGAATTTTTAAAGTTGTTTGAATCATATTTAAATCTGATTTTTTTAAAATTGATTGAATAAAATTCAGATATGATTTTTTAAAAAATATTTGAATGTGATTCAAATCTGATATTTTAAAAAATGTTTGAATGTGATTCAAATCTGAATTTTTAAAGTTGTTTGAATGTGATTCAAATCTGAATTTTTATATTTGTTTGAATGAGATTCAAATCTGAATTTTTAAATTTATTTGAATCATATTCAAATCTGAATTTTTAAGTTGAATATGAGATATTCAATTTAATTTAAGTATGTATGTTTTATTTAATTGTTAAATAGTGATATGCATGATGGATGATCATGGACTATAAAAGACCAATGTGATTGGATTTATTTCTTTTATGTTTCTTTGGGATTGTAAATTAATTAATTTATTTTAATTTATTTTGGGCATGTATTATTAAGTTTGTAATAATTTTTGGGTTGTAATTTCATTTATTTAAGTTCTTGTAAATTCGCCTTGGTATGCCAAGGATTACTATGTAATATTGGATTGCAAGAAGTTCAAGGAGGTCAAGAGCATTGGTGGGACCAGTGGGAGGAATTCAAGATCAATTGTTGATTATGTACTCTTTTAGCAACTCTTGTAAAATGAATGAATGAAATGCACCTAGGAATGCCCTGATTCAATTCTTGGTGGCTCATAATTGAATCCCTTAGAAAGTCCATGATCATACCATATTTACTTCTTATCCATGAATGCATGAGATGTATGGGAATGTATGCAATTATATGATATATGCATGCTAAATGGATAACGTGCAAAGTGAGACCTTAATAGTAAATAGAATGACCATAAAATCTTCCAAACAAATGATTAAGTTGGAAATGCTATAATTAAAGTAATTATAACATAGGCCCTCCATTGGGGCAATTATTTTAAGAAATTTTAAATAGTTGCATAAGATGCAATTTATTTAAGAGATTTTCTTAAGAATAATTGTTAAGCATGAGATGTTGTAAATATGTAAATGGTTTAGTGGCCAATATTGGATGTACCTGAGGACATTAAAATTATTTGCATAATTACTGGCTCAATGGGATCAACTTAACTAATGTAAGATAAGTCAATAATGGATGTACCTGAGATTTTGAGCATTAGGGGCTAGGTAAAGGATTGAACCTCACATGAGATGTGATGGGCAAAGAGTTGCTCACTTATAGTTTATTGTAATTCCAATAATGGATGTACCTGAGGATGATCAATAGAATTATAAGAATTCAATCACCCACTAGAAATCCATCCAACTAGGATTTCCGTTTTCTACTTTGGAAGTGTAGGATTCGCTAAGTTAGTGGGAGGACCAATTTGATTAAAAGACCATAATCATTTTGGTTAATTACATGACACATTTACTAATTAATCTGGTTATTTTCTGCAGTTAATTTTCTGATAAAAATGATCACAAAACAACCACCACCATCCAATATCCTTGCAAGCATACTTGATCACAATAGGTTGATAGGACCTAATCTGTCTGATTGGCTAAGAAATTTGAAACTTGTCATGAACCTTGAACATATAGGATATGTTCTAGATTCAAATGTTCCTGGTCCCTTACCTCCAGAGGCCACACAAGAGGAACATGAAACTTTGGACAAGTGGAAGGAGCATGATATGAGAGCTAAGTGTTACATGCTTGCTTCCATGAGTAATGAGTCACAGAAGCAACATGAGAACATGCAGAGTGCGAGTGAGATCCTCCTTCACCTACAAGAGTTGTATGGTGAGCACAGCAGGAATGCTAGGTATGAGATATCTAGGCAGCTGTTTCGCATGAGGATGTCTGAGGGACAGAATGTTGGGGATCATGTCCACAAGATGATTCGGCTGATTGAGCAGTTGGAATATCTTGACTTCAACATGGATTTCCAACTACAGACGGATTTGATCCTTCAGTCCCTTCCTGGGTCTTTTGGGAAATTTTGTGACAAATTTCCATATGACTCAACAGGAATGCACCTTAGCTGGTTTACTCAACATGCTGGTTATTGCCCAAAAGAATATGCCAGGCAATAAAGGAAAAGAGGTAGCTTTGGTTGCATCTTCTTCTGCTAGAAAGTCCAACAAGAAGAAGGGCAATAAGAAAAAGAAACCTCAGATTCCTGGTCCTTCTAAGAAAATAGCTAAACAGAAAAGGAAGACTAAAGCTGATGAAGGCAAAGGAAAGTGTTTCCACTGCCAACAGGAAAGTGTTTCCATTGCCAATAAGAAAGTGTTTTCATTACCAGTAAGAAAGTGTTTCCACTGGCCAGAGTATAGCAATCTAAATGAAAGCAATGCCGTGGTGAAAAACAACTCAAGTTCAAAATATATTTGACACTTAAGGTTATGTCATGTTGCAGAAGATAGGATTACAAAATTGGAGAAAATGGGGATTCTATCCTTATTGGACTCTGAGCCTACTCCAACTTGTGAATCTTGCCTTCAGGGCAAAATGACTAGATCACCCTTTGTTGGATAGGGGCTAAGAGCTGAAAATATTTAGGAGCTAATACATAGTGATGTATGTGGTCCATTTAAAGAAATGGCTAGAGGGGGCTTTCATTATTTTATTACCTTTACTGATGATAAATCAAGGTTTGGGTATTTGTATTTGATGAAATACAAACATGAATCTTTTGAAAAGTTCAAAGAATTTAAATCTGAAGTAGAAAATCAAACAGGAAAGAGTATTAAAGCTCTTCGATTAGATCGTGGAGGTGAATATTTGAGTACTGAATTTGATGAATACTTGAGAGAGCATGGCATTGTTTCTCAGCTGACTCCTCCAGGAACACCACAACTGAATGGTGTATCTGAAAGGAGAAATCGTACCCTATTGGATATGGTACGTAGTATGATGAGCTATACTGATATGACAATCTCCTTTTCGGGATTTGCATTAGAATTAGCTTTGTATATTCTGAATAGGATTCCATCAAAATCAGTTTCTTCCACACCTTATGAGATATGGCATGGAAGAAAACCAAGTCTTAAGCATGTTAAGATTTGGGGTTGTCCAACTTATATCAAAAAGTCAACAACGATAAATTGGAGACCAGATCAGAAAAGGGTCGATTTGTTGGATATCCAAAAGATAGTTTTGGATATTATTTTTATTTGCCTACTTCACAAAAGGTTGTGATAAGTAGAGATGCCACATTTCTTGAACAACAGTTTGTTCAAGAAGGAGGCAAAGGAAGGCAAATAGAGTTAGAATTGGAGAATTCTGACCAACCAACATATCAGATGGATATAGATCCATCTAGTCAAGCTATACCCGTTGATGAAACATCTATAGCTGTTCCTCGTAGAACAACCAGGGTATCTCACCCACCAGTGAGATATGGTTTTCTTCATGAAGAAGAACAAGAGTTGTCTACTCATGAAGAAGTAGATCATGGAGATGATCCACTTACCTATGAAAAGCTATATCAGATATAGACTCTTCAAAATGGATTGATGCTATGAAATCCGAGATTGATTCCATGTATAAGAATCAAGTTTGGGATCTTTTTGACCCACCTGAAGGTATTGTACCTATAGGGAACAAATGGGTTTTCAAGAAGAAAATTGGTTCTGATGGAAAGGTAGAGACCTATAAGGCAAGGCTAGTAGCGAAAGGGTTTCGCCAAAGGCAAGGAATCGACTATGAGGAGACTTTCTCACCTGTTGCCATGCTTAAATCAATTAGGATTTTATTAGCAATAGCTGCGTACTATGATTATGAGATTTGGCAGATGGATGTCAAAACAGCTTTTCTCAATGGATACATTGAAGAAAACATTTTCATGGAACAACCTAGGGGATTTGAATCCCAAGATGGTTCCAAGGTATGCAAGCTAAAGCGATCCATTTATGGGTTGAAACATGCTTCGAGGAGTTGGAACATCCGTTTTGATGAAGCCATTAAATCCTTTGGTTTTATCAAAAATGAGGATGAGCCATGTGTATATAAGAAGGTTAGTGACAGTGCTATCACTTTCCTTGTCTTATAAGTGAATGACATACTATTGATGGGTAATGACACAGGTATGTTGACAACTATAAAGGTATGGTTGTCAAATACATTCTCCATGAAAGACTTAGGGGAGGCAACCTATATTCTTGGGATTCGCATCTATAGAGATAAAGCAAAAAGAATAATTGGTTTATCCCAAAGTCTATACTTGGAAAAGGTGTTAAAGAGGTTTAACATGCTTGATTCCAAGAGAGGATTGTTACCAGTGAGACATGGTATCCATCTTTCTAAAGAGATGTCTCCAAAGACACCTGAAGAAAGAGATAAGATGGCCAGGATTCCATATGCTTCGGCTATTGGAAGTATAATGTATGCAATGTTGTGTACTAGGCCGGATATCGCATATGCTGTTAGTTTGACTAGCAAGTATCAATCCAATCCAGGTTTGGAACGCCGATAGTCACAAGAATATCCTTAAGTACTTGAGAAGAACTAAGGATTTATTCTTGATTTATGGAGGTGGAGACTTGCAATTGGATGGTTATACTGATTCTGATTTCCAATCAGATATTGATGATAGAAAGTCTACCTCTAGATATGTGTTCATTTGTAATGGAGGTGCAGTCAGTTGGAAGAGTTCCAAACAGAGCACGACTGCAGATTCCACTACAGAGCTGAGTATATTGTCGCATCGATGTCGCAAAGGAAGTTGTTTGGTTAAAGAAGTTCGTGATGAACTTACAGTAGTTCCTTCCATTGAGTCGCCAGCCCACTACACTGTGACAACAATGGAGCAGTCATACAGGCTAAGGAACTAAGGTCTCACCCAAAATCCAAACACATAGAAAGGTACTACCACATTATCAGACATATAGTTGGGCAAAGGCGATATAACCATGCAGAAAAATAACATCAACTGAAAAAATTCAGCTGATCCATTCACTAAGCCTTTGTCACAAGCTCAGTTAGACTGACATCTTGAGAAGATGGGTCTAAGGTATTGTAATGAATGGCTCTAGTGCTAGTGGGAGATTGTTAGTAGTATGCCCTAGAGCATATCATTTAGTATGTATCTTGTATATATTTTTATTAGTAAAAGGCATTTCCACTTTTCCGTTTACATAATATATTTATGTGTAATAGAAAAGGTCCATTGATATTTTGTTAGAAATATTATTCTTAAGTTGTTAAGAATATGAGTGACAATATTTCTAGCACAAAGTATCATAAATAGGTTCACAATCGAGGATACTTCATAATAAGGACATGACTTATCCAGAAAGATTGTATTCATGTTTGTTCCCAAGTTATTTATATGAGATATAAATAAGATGGAATGGTGAGTCTCATGCCATATGACAAACATGATAGGCACTTATAAATGACAAGTAGGCCGAACCAGTGACACTTATGACAAGCACATGGAGTTTACTCTTGTCAATGTTTTGTCATAAATCATATCAGTGCATATAATCTTTAGACCTGAGATAGCACAATTATCTTGTATATAGGTAGTTTGAGTTTGATACTGCTTTCATACTTGTACTGTGTATGGGTATATGGGCATGTGTTGGCTCCTACTAGTTATATATGGAGGTAGGTGTTGATCAAGATGGAATCTATTCCTCTAAGTAAATAGAGACAAAATCCTATGTTCATTTAATTGTTCTTGATGTTTCAAGTTCCTGGCCAGGACAGATAGATTTATTCAGAAAAGAGTTTCTGATGAGAAAATCTTTTTAATCAAGAACTGGAATTAAAAGAGAACATAATATTCATAGCAAATGGAGTTTGACATAAACAATGACTCCAGCTTGAGTTGGGATTTTGTAACAGAGAGATTCTAGTGCATGGTAACATATGATTATAGGTTCATTTAAGGTAAACCTTATTACTAATTGGGTGGCCATGACATGCTATGCTAGGTGTTAACCATGGTCTATGAGGTTCATAAAATGATTTAGAGAAATCATTTATGGTAAGAAAGAGTTCTGATGATATTAAGAGTTGATATCATGTCTCATTGCCAATTAGTGATGAGCCTAGTAAGTCACACACATACACAAGTTATCACCTATTTAAATATGATTTAATTAATTAATTAAAGAGTTTAATTGATTAATTAAATAGGTTTGGTTTGCAATTAAATTGCAAAGTCCCTAGCATGACTTGAAACCAAATCTAGGTTATTGGATGTGTAGTATAAATTAAATTTATATTTAAAGTGTTTAAATATGAATTTAATTAATGAGAAATTAATTAATAGAGATTAATTAATTAATTTATATTTGATATAAATTAATTAGAAGAAGAAAAATAATTATTTTGGGTTGAGAACTCAAAATTAAGACACAGGGGCATTTTGGTCATTTTGCAGTGTGACACGTGGCACCATGAGATGGTGACACATGGGATTACACATAAGTTTGCCAAATGTTTTTTAATCATGTAAGATGATTAAAATCAAGATTAAATATAGGTTTGACACTTGGCACAATGTGATTGGGTCACTTAAACCTAGAGCTAATCAAAGGGTGACATGTGGCAAGGGTTTAATGTGTTAACCTAGCTATTTAAGTGTTGTTATGAGAAAATAAAACACAACCAGCAGCCACACTCCTTTGTCACGCCACTTTGAGGGTTTTCATCTCTTCTTTTTCATCTCTTATCAATTCAAAGATATTAGCCATCAATCTCTTGAATTAAGAACACTAGAAATTGTTTCTAGTGTCCTGTTTACATCTTTAATCTCTTAAAAGGCAGAACTTGATTTTCTAATTAATAGAAAAAGCTTTAGAAGCTATTCAAGGGCTACCATAGGTGTTCTTGGTGTGGACAAGCTAGAGGGACAACATCTAGTGTCCTGAAGACGAATCTCAAAGGCGCAGACATGCTGCAGTGCATCAAGAGGTTAGTGTAATCGTTCTTGATTTAATCTAGGGTTCTAAAATTAATCTGATTAATTTTAAAATCTTAAATGGAAAATACAGATCCAAAAACATATTAAAAGAGTTTTAATATGTTGTTTATCATTGAAATCAAATAGATAAAAATAAATCTTGCATGATGCATGTGACCCTAGGTGAAAATTTTTGAATTCAATGGTATAAACTTGCATTTTTCACGCTTCCGTTCCTTCATTGGTTGTACAGGAAATAGAAAAAAAAAATCCTGTGAATACATATGGACAAGGGGGATAAAATGGTAGAGCAATCTGATACAGCTAACGTACAAGGAGAAGCCCCAGTTTCGCAAAGCGTTGGAGGTCCAACTGCACCAGTCCCTCTTATACAAATTACTACACAAATGGCCCAGCAGATGGCCATGTTCTTTCAGCAAATGGCTGATAATCTGTCAGCCCAGGCCCAAGTACAAAGCCAACCCCCTCAAGAGCAGCATGAAAAAGAGAAAAGTGGGAAACCCATCAGTCAAAGTTCGAGTAGTAATTTGGGAAAGAGAAAAGATTTTGAGGGACCTCGAGCTGCTAAGTATGATAGAGGCGGATCTTCAGGGCGGAAGCAATCAAGAACCATTCGTCAAAGAACTAGAAGTTCCTACCCTATCCGTATCTGTGACGTTTGTGGAAAATTTCATGGTGGTATTTGCCATAGGGTCATTGGAGCCTGCTTCAATTGTGGTAGAATTGGACATTTCGCCTGAGATTGTACTAGCACACGTCAATTTATGCCACATACTACACCAGAGGAATCAGTTCAAGATTCTGATTTTAGAGGCTCATTAATAGTTAGTAAGGGCAGAGGTAGAAGTAAAGACAGCACTTCGGGTAATCCTTGCACAATGGACCAACCTGAGCAGAGGAATATATTAGAAAGAGGGAAAGTCATGCATCGAGGGAAAGAAGCAGAGACTTCAGATGTAGTTGCCGATATGTTCTTAACTTGTGAAAGGAATAATTATGTACTATTTGATTCCGACTCTACTTGTTTATATGCTAATGCTAAAATTATATGTTCTACTGCTATTCCCTTACATAGAGATAAATTTTAATGCATTAGTAATTAGTCTTTTAGGATAAGAATTGCGATAATAAGCGTGATTGGAATTAATTTTGGAAAAGTTTCTAGTGAGAGACATCTCCTAAACTACGATAAATTATAAAGTTAATTAGTAAGCCTAATTAGGTAAGGCAAGAGGACCAAAAAGTAAGTTATAGTAGTATATCTGCCCTAGATGGAAGTAAAGGTACTACTGTTGATAGATGTCAATAAGTACCATAATCAAAATAAGTTTAAGATATTAGTGGATTTGAGAGAAATAAGATATAGGGAAGTTTGATCTATTGGGATGTATCATAGTAACTATGCAATATTCTTGATGTTTGTGCTGTAAGCTGCAGATTACAGTGCTGACTTGAGATTTATTGTGTAGAGCTACGTACTACCCAATAGTACATAAGGACATGAATAGTTATAAAGGACTTTTGCTCTGGTACAAATATACCAGAATAGAGTTTTATTACTAGAACTGAGTTTGAAAATCCTAATTCGGGATTTAAAACTCTATAATTAGAATATCAAAAGAACATGGTTGCAAGATAGTGAGAGTTAAAGACTCCGTTACCCTAGCATGAATTACAGTACATCAAGAATTGTTATGGGACTAGAGATTTTAGCATTGTAAAAATTTAAAAATAACACCTACAGGGCTAAGTCATCCAGTCTCCGATATGGGGTTTGTAGTTGTTTTGGTATTGCAATGGAACTTTTGCTCAAAGTTTAGTAAGGAACAGTATTCTATTTGTGTAGCAGTAAGACACAAAATATAATTTTGTTCCCCTAGAAGAAACAAGATGCTATGAATGACAATTATAACTTATAAAATAGTTAAGAAATGATATTCTACTAATAACAGTAATTCGATAGGAACTAGTTGGCCAGGTATTCTTTAGGAAGAGCACAATTTTATTGTGTGAATCATAAGGATTAGATTAGAATTCAAGCGAAACTTTTGAATAGCATGGGAAACAGGAGTGTCCGGTAGACTTCCTTCTGAAGATTAAAGAATTGTTTATGGTTGAAAAAAATAAAGGGTAATGATTGCAAACCAGCGGAAAATAAGCTATAGAATATTGATAGATAAAAAGTTGAGGAAGTAAAAATTAGAATAGTTAGTGCGAATGTAATAAAGAAGCGTTATGAATATTTGTTAAAGTGTTGACTAGAATGGTTAGAGGACCAAATCAAAGTAATATTGAAGTATGGTGAATTTATTAGGGATGATAAGAGGTGCTAAATCATGATTCGACAGTCAAGTTAAGGAAGAAGATAAGATTGAGGAATAAAATAATTAAAGTTAAGCTGTGGAAAAATAAAAGAAAGACAAATAGAACAGTAAGAAATGAGAAAAACACTAGATGAGGAATTGCCACTAGGGCAAACAACCTACTTAAGATGCGTAACGATATCCCGAACTATTTTATCAAGAAGGAAATAAGTTAAACAAAAGCAAACAAGATAGTGCAGAATAGCACATGGGCCTTGGTCATAAATGGAGATGGTAAGATAATGGTTATGGACCTATGGCCAAGAAAGAGATAAGCAGTTCATATATGACCAACAAGGTCATTTAAAAAAAAAGGCTACAAAGGAAAATAATTGCTAAAACAACAGCAAGAAAAGACTAAAATATTTTAAACTAAACTGAAGGTTGCATCAAATGATCAAGAGATTTGATAAGAAAAGATTAAAACTAAGTTCTCACCCATAGGATCGTACGAGGTCCTAGAAAGAGTGGATCCACTAGCACACAGATTTGCTTACCTTTAAAATTGAAATGAATTTGAATCTAACTTATTACAGAAGCTCATAAAAAACTTGGCACACGAGGTGAGCAATCGATGAGTAAATAATATAGGTTAAAGTGCTGTGGAACCATCATTCAGGCTAGGAAGCTACTAGGGAGAGTGAATAGGACATGGGGAGACAGCACCCACAACTGTTCAGAGATTGATACCTGGTAAAATTTCGAGGACGAAATTATTTTTAGGGGGGGGGGGAGAATTGTAACACCCCTATTTGTATAGCCTGGTATATTTCACTGTTCCGGTGACCGGAGTCAGTCCGGACAATTAAGGGGATTAGAACCACACTTAAGACAACTAGATAAGCTATAAACACAAATAATTAGTAATTGTCAATTAGTTAAGCATAAATAAGAAAAACAAAACATAAGAAGTTAAACGAGTCAAGAGTCATAGCGATGGGTGACCTTCTCAGTAAGGATTGCGAAGTCGATTTAAACTTGAATTTTGAACAGTAAAATGTGAAGCCGCGGTCCTTAGGACCATTGAGAACACTGTGGAAAAGAGAAAATCACGAAAAAGAATTGTTAAGCCAGTCAAATAATTAGGTCAGTGAGCCGGAAGAAATATTGAATTATTTGCAAACCAGGTTGAACCGGCGAGGGGAATTTGGTCAATTGACCCCGAGAGCTGACTCCTGACCTAACTGTCAAATAAAATGGGAGAAAAGAAAATTTCGGGATCGAAAATTAAATTAAAGAACTAATGGAAAAATAAATAAAAAAAAAGAAAATGAAAAAGGTGAAAAGAGATGATATCATGCATGACATCATGCATGATGCCATAATTATTATAATTAAAATTTATTTAATTTAAATTTGTGGTCTTACTAACTCATAAAAGAAAAGCAAACAAAAAAAAAGGGGACTTCATCTTCCATTGCCGCCTCTCTCTCTCCCAAGTTCTCTCTCTCAAATTTTCCTCCATGAAAGCTTATTCTTAAGCTTTCTAAACACTAAATTCCACCATAAATCCTTTAATTTTCTTGAAGAAAAATTATAAGCAAATCTTGGAAAGAAGGTTAAAGGAGAAAGAAAGAAGAAAAAGTTGAGGGAATTAAAGATTGAAAAGCTTCATTCAAGGTTAGTAGATAATTTTGGAATTTATAGTTTAATTATTGTATTTATAGCTTAACTAACCTAGAATTATGCTTAAAATGAAATGAAAATAATTGTTGGAGGACCAAAGAAAAATTCGGCCAGCCTATGAGGGGAGTAATTTGCTTGTGTTTTGATTGAATTAATTATGTTAGGAAGCTTAATTGAAGGTGGAAGTGATGTTGGTATGCTTAGACTTGATTAAATGTAATAAATATGTGAATTAGGGTTTTGGAAGCCAAAAATTGGAAGAATGGTCAAATGGTGTGTTTGACCTAGTTTGATGTGAGAAATGGTCATTTGTGACCAAATGAAGTGTGTTCGAAGTGTTGGAATTGAGTTCAAATTCGGATTGAATGTGGTTATGCTGCAGGCCGCAGGACTAAGGTCCCTTTGAGAGACCAAAACTGAAAATTTACAAGTTTAATTGGTATCAGTCCAATTGGGAATGAAAATAGACACAAAATGACACAATTTTCATTTAGGAATCATGCCCAAAAAGTGACCAAAACCTAGTGAACAAATTGACCAAATCCGGATTTTCTCAGTCTGACCTGTACAAAAATGACCAAATGAACAATGTTTGTTCATTTGGCCATAACTTGAGCTAGGCCAGTCTAAATGATCTGAAATTTTACCAGTGGATATTTGAGATATAGACCTAAAATTTTCATGAAGAAACAAATCCAAATTATGCCATTAACCAAGTCATTTGGCCACCCAAAGTTGGTGACCTAAAATTGCCAGAACCAGAATTTGCCCAGAAATCTGGGTTAAGTCCAATCCGGCAGCTATGATTCAAATGGCTATAACTTGAGCTACAAAAATCCAATTGGAGTGATTCAAAAAGGATAATTAAGTTAAGACAATAGGGAACATTTTCTATGAAGGAAGTTCTGCCAAATTCTAACAGAAAAATGACCAATGGAACAGTGAAACTTAAGATACTAAAAATGGAAATTTGCAAATTTGCCTAAAAGACTTAGAATTTGAGTAAACAACCAAAACCAACAAATTTAGTTACCAAAATGTGGTATGTGGGTGAAGTTGGAATTCCCATACCTATTAAGCCTTAGAAAGTCAACAAATTGACTTGAATAGTATAGTGAATAGTAACCCTGAAACACAAAATTTAAAGAATGTTAAGTTTAACATATTAAAGCTAGGTATAAGTAGATTTGAATTTATTTTTGGACTTATGATAAGTTGTAATACTGAAATATTGTGAAATTGTGTGTTTTAGTTGAAAAGAATACCGAGAAAGAACCCGAGATATCGAGTCAAGGCGAAGAGGCGACTTGTACAAGGTTTGTGTACAACTAACTATTTTGTTACTTTTCACTTCTAAATTGATTTGAACAAGTTTATTTTATGATTTTATAAATTTTGCTGTGTTGAGAATTTTAATTTATTGAATAAAATTGTATAATTTAAATATAAATTTTCTTATGCATTTAAGGATTTGTTGCATGGTTTTGAGGTTTGTAAATTTTAAGTTTGATGTGTTGCCAACCTTGAGCATGAATTTATGATGATTTAATATGTTCATGATTTGTAAATACTTTTGTAAATAGGAATTGTTTTGAATATGATTTGAAACCACAGTTGACATGGCAAAATATGTTGTGAATTCTCATTAGCTTGTCTAGTGAGATATCTCCTCCACTAGATGGGTGAGTTTCTTCCTCTCTGGCTTGCCAGTTGGGGAAGAGTTTGAATGAGTACTCATATATACTAGCTAGTCTTTGTTCCTCCCTTTTAGGCTCGGTTATTGGGAGAGTGTGAAATGTCATGGTGTACAACAAAAAGGTCCCTTAGGCAAATCCCACATCGACAAAGCATGGAGATGGTCTTGGATTCAAAAAGTAATGATATATAAAATGGGGGAAATAATCACTAGAGGCGCCTTTTGGTGGAATGGCCTGGGGAGTTAGAAGAACTCCAGGGTTAAGAGTGCTCGCTTGAGAGAAATCCTAGGATGGGTGACCTCATGGGAAGTTCTCCATTCCACCTATGGGACAAAACCATGAGGCCTACTGCCAAAGTGGACAATTCCTCTAGTGGTTGGAGCACAATCGATACAATTGGTATCAGAGCCATTCGCGTGTCCTCTTGGGCCATGGTGGGACAAACCTCAGCTAGGACGCTGAGTCCCGAAAGGGGGGGAGAAAGGTCCCTTAGGCAAATCCCACATTGATAAAGCGCAGAGATGGTCTTGGATTCAAAAAATAATGATATTTAAAATGGGGGAACTAATCACTAGAGGCGCCTTTTGGTGGAATGGCCTGGAGAGTTGGAAGAACTCCAGGATTAAGCGTGCTCACTTGAGAGAAATCCTATGTAACACCCCTATGTTCGGTAGTGCGTTCTACTGTTCCGGTGACCAGTGTTGTCCGGACAGCTAGGATGCCTAGAACTACACTTCGATATGAGTGAGGAGATATAAAATAATGAAATACAAGAAAAACAAAGGAAAAATAATAGCAAAGAAATGTAACCAAGTTAAGCGAGCCGAGAACCCTAGCGATTGGTGACCGCACCGGGAAGTCGCGGCGTGGATCGTTAACTAACCCTGGACCGCGGGGAACCCTAGAAAATATTTTTTAAGACTTAAAGAGACATCAATTTAAGTATAAATATCATTAGAAATATCAAAGAAAAATTAATTAATTAGTACAAAGAAAAGTGAGAAATCGAAAAACGGACAAAACCCGGTGTTACCGAAAAATCGGGAATGCAACCCGAGCAGGGGCATTGTGGTCATTTGACATCGCGAGTTGTCTTTTGACCTAAATTTCCATTGAAAATACATGATATTATATTTGGAAAATATCATGAAAAATTAAATTAGTGGTACATAATGTAAATAGCAAAAATGGGGTATAAATTGAGTAATTAACACTTAAATCATATTAAATCATTTTCTTAGGTGAGTGGAGCACTATGGGGATTAAATAAACCCTAAGTGGGCAGGTGTATATCCACTAAAAAAAATCTGCAATTCATCTTCTTCAATTGAGAAGTCCCATTGCCGCATGAAATCTCAAACCCCTCCCATGGCCGCCCACTTTCAAGCCATTACTACTCCATGATCAAGCCATCTTTTCCCACACTTATTTTTATTAAAGTTTATCCTCACCTTGCAAGGAAGAGTTTGATAGCAATTTTAAGAAGTTTTGGTGAGGTTTTGAAGAATTTCCAAAGTGGTAAGTTTGTATTTTTTATTATTGTTTTGTTAAAGTTTATAAGGATGTTATGGGTATTTGATTTATGGAGAGATTTTTGAGGTTTGATGTTTAAAGGGGGATGTGTACTTTTGGCAGCCATGGAAACTCCTTGAAGATAGTTTATTTTTTCTTGTAAATGGTGGATTAAAGGATTGATTAAATGTTTATGTGTGTAGGAAATTATTTGGGTGATGTATACTTAGTATATGTGAATGTGTATTGAAATTTGAATGCTTGGAAATTAAGGGAATGTAATGCATGAATCGGCAGCCTGGTTTGGTGAACCATGAGGATGTTATTTCATGTTTGGATTATGAAATATTAATGTTGAATTGTGTTAGTTGTTATGGCAGTTTGGGTATATGTATGATGGTGTGAAGTTGGACATGTAAATTAACATGAATAGGTAGTTAAATTATTGTAATTGAATTTGACAAATTCTGCACTTTGTGGTGTATGTTGAATGTGATTGTAAGCTACCAAAATGATTAACAATATGTGGTAAAATATGTTTAGGTTATGGTACAAACCAGATTGGGTAAGAATGTGTGAATTGGTAAATGCTAAAAGTGATCTTGATGAGTATAAACAAAATACAATAGGGCAGTTTGTGTTTTGGGCCTAGAACCTTAAGAGTGTGGCTCCAATTGGTATGAGACCAATTGGAGGTGAAACTAGGCACAAAGTGTGCCAACTTTCATGAAGGAAGCTTGCCAAAATTCTGCTTGAAAGGTAGCTTGAAAAATGACCAAATCCGGATTAAGTGCAAATAAGGCCTGAAAATTGACCATTTGGGCAGCAGTTAGTGTTTTGGCCATAACTCACACAAAACAGGTCCAATTGACCTGAAAGTTTGACCATGAATAGTTAATACCTATATCTACAAGTCTTATGAAGACACCAAAGCCCAAAAATGACCATAAGCAAGTCAAACAGCTTGCACAAGTTCGGGTCCAAAAACTGGCCGAACCAAAATTGACCTAAAATGACCTAAACTGACCAATTTTGATGCATTTTGACCAGCAATAGTAAAATGACCATAACTTGGTCTACATAACTCAGAATGACCTGAAATTTTGCCCTGCCTGCAATAAGACATAGATCTACAAGTTTGTAGTTTTGACCAGAACCCGAAAATCGAGGGAACTAGGTCGTCCGGCTAGGTCAAACTAGTATCCCGGAATCTAGCAAATTGCAAGAAAACGCAATATATATGGAAATGAGTTTGGTAACATGTACCAACCCTAAAAGACTATCGAATGTGACATATTAGTAACATTAAAACCTAAATTACCTAGAATACACCGAGGGTCGACATATTAGGTTGACTAAGTAAATAATAGAATTCAGTGAATTACTTATCAAGCATTATCGTTAGAGACAGTTTAAATGAGTACTGAAACACTTCAAATTATGTTTCTCAGTTAGCAAAGACTCAGGGAAGGGGAAGGAAACAATAAGTCAAAGCCAAGAGGCATATATCAGAGGTTTGTGCACAATAGTTATTTCTTTTGAATTTTTCAATTGAAATAAATTATGATTATTTGTATGTTATTGTTTTAAATTGTGTTTGTGCACAATAAGTATTTCTTTTGAATTTTTCAATTGAAATAAATTACAATTATTTATATGTTATTGTTTTAAATTGTGTTTGTGCACAATAAGTATTTCTTTTGAATTTTTCAATTGAAATAAATTACGATTATTTATATGTTATTGTTTTAAATTGTGTTTGTGCATAATAATTTTGATATTTACTGCTTTTACTACCAAATTTATTTGGAGAAATGAGTTATGAATAATTTTTGATTGCTTTGGTTTTGGGAATATTATTTGGAACTTATTGTGTTGCCAACTTTGCAAATGGAAATTTTGAGATAAAATGTGATTTATGGTTTGTATGAAATATTGTGATTTGAAATTGTTTTGATTCACACTTAGCATGACACTGTTAATATATTCCTCCCTCTTTGACTTATCAGTCTGGGGTGAGTGTGATTATGTTTCTCCCTCTTTGACTTCCCAGTCTGAGGTGAGTGTGGATGAGTACTCATTATTCAGCTAGCTTCCTCCCTCATTCATTTCAATTATTGGGGTGAGTCTGTCTTGTCGTGGTGTACAACACGGCATGTGTGGAAAAATTGTGTCATGACCTAAATTGTGTTATAGATTGGCAACACTGTATTCTTCAGTTATTTGATCGAATTGTGTTATTGATTTGCAAAATGGTTTTATTCAGTTATTTGATCAAATTGTGTTATTGATTGGAAAAACTGTGTTATTCAGTTATTCGATCAAATTGTGTTATTGATTGGCAAAACTGTGTTACTCAGTTATTTGATCAAATTTGTATTATATGAACTTTGTAAATTTTGTGAACTATTTGATTTGTGAATTGTCAATAAAAGGTTTATATATCGCATTCCAAATTTTTATTGTGCACCACTGAGTAAATTTTACTAAGCGATAGCTTTTCATTGTTGTCGCAGGTAGACAGACTGACAGGGCAGCAGACTAGGCTGCTAGTACTACATTAAGAGATCATCGAGTATATTGAGTATACCACATTTTGTATTTTGTACTGTAATGTATGTTCACTGTATATATATATTGTTCTTGGTTTTGAGCAGTTGTAAATTAAAATTGTACATTGAAGTTGTAAAGTAAATTATGAGTTATTTTGGCTTGTAAAATTTGTATTGTATTTCTTTTATCACAGTCTTTGAAAAATTATTATGGATTTGAGTTGAAAAACATATTGTTTTGAATTATGTTGGAGTTTGAGATTGAGAAAAATATTGAAGTGCTTTTTACAGGTTTTCTGAAGAACTGTTTTATCCGAAATACAGATGGCACTCTGCCAAAAATTTTACAGAAATTATTAATAGTCCAAATGTGTTAGCTATTTCACTTCTGTTCAAAAAGGTTTTTAACACCTGTAAATAGTGCTCATCACTGTAAAAAGAAGTAAGAAAAGTTTTAAAATCCCTTGTAGTGTATTTAATGGGTTATCAATAGACGAAGTTGGTAATTCATTAGGTATACTACGGGATTATGTTATGCCTTACAGAGGGGTAGGGTGTGACATCCTAGGATGGGTGACCTCCTGGGAAGTTCTCCATTCCACCTATGGGACAAAACTGTGAGGCCTACTGCCAAAGCGGACAATTCCTCTAGTGGTTGGAGCTCGATCATTACATGGAAGCATAGGCGACCACTTTCCCCTCTTGCATCAATACACACTCTAGCCCATTATGTGAGGCATCACTGTAGACCAGAAAGTCTTTTCCCGACACTGGCTGTGTTGACACTGGTGCTTCTGTCAACATACCCTTTAGCCTCTCAAAACTGGCTTGGCACTTGTCGTTCCAGCCAAAATTTACATTCTTGTGCAACAACTTGGTTATTGGAGCAGCTATAAGAGAGAACCCCTTCACAAATCTTCTGTAGTACCCAGCTAGCCCCAAGAAACTTCTGACCTCAGTTGTATTTCTAGAAGGCTTCCACTCTATCACTGCTTCTATCTTTTTGGGATCCACTATAATCCCCTCAGCTGATACTATGTGTCCAAGGAAGGAGACTTCACTCATCCAGAAGTCACATTTGGACAACTTAGCATACAGCTTCTTTTCTCCCAGTGCAGAACAATCCTCAAATGTTCATCATGTTCTTCCCTGGTCTTGGAATATACCAGAATATCATCAATAAAGACCACTACAAACCGATCTAAGTATGGATCGAAGATACGGTTCACAAGGTCCATAAATGCTGCTGGTGCATTTATTAACCCAAACGGCATCAATAGAAATTCATAATGCCCATACCGGGTTCTGAATGCATTTTTTGACACATCTGCATCCTTTACCCTCAACTGATGATACCTTGATCTGAGATCAATTTTTGAAAATACACCGGCTCCCTTCAACTGATCAAACAGATCGTCAATTCTGGGCAACGAATATTTATTACTCACAGTTACTTTGTTAAACTACCGATAATCAACACACAATCTCAAAGTTCCATCCTTCTTTTTCACAAATAGCACCGGAGCTCCCTATGGTGACACACTGGGGCGTATGAACCCCTTATCAAGTAACTTCTGTAACTGAGTTTTCAACTCCTTCAAGTCAGTGGGTGCCATCATATAAGGAGCAATTGAAATTGGTGCTGTACCCGGCATTACCTCAATAGCAAACTCGACTTCCCTTTCTGGTGGTAAACCAGGCAACTCTGTAAGAAATACATCTTGGAAGTCTCTTACTGTGGGTATATCACCCAAGTTTGGCTTAGCCTGCCTAATATCAACCATGTGTGCTAGGTAAGCATCACAGCCTTTTCTCATCAATCTTCTTACAACTGTGGCTGAGATAACATTGGACAGGAAATCTATCCTTTCACCCACAACAGTGATCTCATTACCCTTAGAAGTTTTCAGAGAAATCCTCTTCAATTTGCAATCAACTATTGCCTGATGACGTGACAACCAGTCCATTCCCAAAATCACGTCAAACTCGTGGAAGGTCAATTCAATTAGGTCTGCCGAGAATTCATACCCCTGAATCCTCAACGGGTAACCTTTATACACCTTATTCACTACCACACTGTGGCCCAGTGGATTTGTGACCAGAATGTCTTGATCACTCTCCTCTACTAGAACTCCCCTCTCTATGGGTAGTTTGATGCAAATGTAGGAATGAGTGGATCCTGGATGTCACACCCTACTCCTCATAAGATGTAACATGCTTCCGTAGTACACCTAATGAATTACCGTACTTCGCCTACTGGTAACTCATTAAATATACTACAAGGGATTTTGAAACAATTTTCGTTCATTTTTAAATTGGTGGGTAAAATTTTTTCAGATATTAAAAACCTTTATTTAAAGTCCAATCATAAATCAAATTTTTAGATATTTAAAATCTCCACAATTTTTACAAAAATTTCGATAGAGTGCCGTTTGTATTTTGAGAAAACAGTTCTTCAAAACCTGAAAATAAAGATACTCCCAATATTTTTCTCAATCACAACTCCATTATTCAATCTCATTTAACAAATCAACACAAGCAACTCAATACACAGTTTAAATTAAATCAAACATTGAAACCTCTCATTAAGGTAACAAAATTAATATTTACATTCATGGGATCATAAAAAATTTAGCAGTGCAAAACTTTATAAATACATAAAATCTCAAGATAACCTTATAATAATTTGTATTTCATTACAATCCAAAAATATATTACAAAAGAGTTGGTACAACTGCTCAAAGTAAATTTTATACATACAGTTACAGAATTACATTAAAATATAAAGTACAAGGGTATACCTATGATATACCCGAAGATAGTCTCACTATGCCTTTTATTAATCTTGCTCAGCTGCTTTATATTTTCTTTCACCTGCGACAGCATACAAAGCTATCACTGAGTGGTGAACTCAGTGGTGCACAAACTAATAATTTAAAACTTAATACAAGTTATGCTTGACAATTCATAACAAATAAAAATTTAAAATTTCTAAATTCTTCAAAATTCATAACATTCAGAAATCAATATTTTCATTCATGTAAATTATTCATTTGAATAACTTTTTGATCAAATAGTAACTATTTATCTATATTTCTTTTAAATCCCGAAACAATACAAAAATATTTTGAATCACTGACAAATTATTTATTTCAACCACAATTTATCAAACTATGCATAATTTAAAGGGCATTGCCAACAATTCACACAGTTGAACCCATGACCCAAAATTCAAATAGATGCCGTGTTGTACATCACGACATTTCACACTCTCCCAATAACCGAGGCTAAAAGGGAGGAACAAAGACTAGCTAGTATATATGAGTACTCATTCAAACTCTTCCGCAACTAGCAAGCCAGAGAGGAAGGAACTCGCCCCATCTAGTGGAGTAGATATCTCACTAGACAAGCTAATGAGAATTCACAACAAATTTTATAATGTCAACTGTGGTTTCAAATCATATTCAAAACAATTTATATTTACAAAGTATTTACAAATCAACAACATATTTAATCATCATAAATTCATGCTCAAGGTTGGCAACACATCAAACTTAAAATTTACGATTCTCAAAACCATGTAATAAATCCTTAAATGCATTAGAAAATTTACATTTAATTTATACAATTTCATTCAACAAATTAAAATCCTCAACACAACAAAATTATAAATTATAAAATAACTTGTTCAAATCAATTTAGAAGTGAAAAGTAACAAAATAGTTAGTTGTGCACAAACCTTATACGAGTTGCCTCTCGGCCTTGACTAAATGTCTCGGGTTCTTTCTCGGTATTCTTTTCCACTGAAACACACAGTTTCATAGTGTTTCAATATCACCATTTATCATAACTCCAAAAATAAATTCAAATCTACTTATACCTAGCTTTAATATGCTAAACTTGACGTTCTTTAAAATTTGTGTTTCGAGGTTACTATTCATGACACTATTCAAGTCAATTTGTTGACTTTCTAAGGCTTAATAGGTATGAGAATTCCAACTTCACCCATATACCATATTTTGGTTACTAAATTTGTTGGTTTTGGTTGTTTACTCAAAATCTAAGTCTTTTAGGCAAATTTGCAAATTTTCAGTTTTGGTGCCTTATGTTGCACTGTTCCATTAGTCATTTCTCTGTTAGAATTTGGCAAAACTTTCTTCATAGAAAATGTTTTCTTAAATTTATTCTCCATTTTGAATCACTCCATTTGGAGTTTTCTAGCTCAAGTTATAGCCATTTGAATCATGGCTGCCGGATTGGACTTAACCCAGATTTCTGGGCACCAAACTGGTTCTGGCAGTTTTAAGTCACCAATTTTGGGTGGCCAAATGACTTGGTGAAGGGCATAATTTGGGTTTGTTTTCTTCATGAAAGTTTTAGGTCTATATCTCAGCTTTTCACAGGTAAAATTTCAAGTCATTTAGACCTTCCTAGCCCAAGTTATGGCCAAATGAACAAATACTGTTCATTTGGTCATTTTTGTACAGGTCAGATTGCCTAATTTCGGGTTTGGCCAATTTGTTCACTATGCTATGGCCACTTTCTAGGCATGATTCCTAAATGAAAAATGTTCCATTTTGTGTCTATTTTCATTCCCAATTTGCCTTAATCAATTAGACTTGTAAATTTTCAGTTTTGGTCCCTAGAATGGACCTTGGTCATGCTGCCTGCAGAATGACCATATCCAATCCGAATTCAAACTCAATTCCAACACTTCCTACACACCACAATTGGTCATACATGACCATTCCCCAACTCAAATAAGTTCATTTACATCCATTGACCATTTTCTACAATTTTTCTCCCAAACCCTAAGTGCCGAGAACCCTAACTTACACAATTCATTCAATTAATGAATTTGAAGTACATAATCAACATCTATACACTTAATTCATCTCAAATAATCATTCAAAACCATCAAACTCATTCATTTCAAACCCTAATCCTAGCTGGATAAAATTTCTATTTGGTCCCCCATAATAGTTTTCTTTTGAATTTAAGTTAAAATCTAAGTTAAATTAACTCAAAACATATGTTTTAAACTAAAAATTTCAATTTAAATTCTTACCTCAACTTTGATGTTCAATCTTCAAATTTTCTCCTCTTTTCTTCTTTCTTTCTTGCTAAATCTCTTTCTCAAGTTGAACTAATAAATTTTTGTGGACTAGTTTGGGGTCAAAGTAGGTTTTAGTGGTAGGAATCAAGCTTGGATTCAAGTTTCCATGGTTTTTCTTCAATGGTGATAAGTGAGAGAGGTGGGGCGGCAAAGAAGAAGATGAAGGCTAAAATTAGTTTTTTTCTTTTCTTTTTTAGGTATTTTTAAGTCTTTTAGTCTTAGTTGACTTGGTCAATATTTGTAGGAAAATTAAAAATGGATTTTGACATCATGATGATGTCATCCAATGAGGTAAGCATGATGTAAATAAACTTTTTTTTTCATTTATTTTTCTTTAGTTCTTTAATTTAATTCTTGATCACAAAATTTTCTTTTCTTCAATTTTATTTGACAGTTAGGTCAGGAGTCAGCTCTAGGGGTAAATTGACTAAATTGCCCCTCTCTGGTTCGATCCGGTTTGCAAATAATAGAATATTTCTTCCAGCTCCCTGACCTAATTATTTGACTGGCCTAACAATTCTTTTTCAAGATTTTCTCATTTTCATTGTGTTCGTAATAGTCCTAAGGACAGCAGCGTCACATTTTCTGGTTCAAAATTTGAGTTACGATTAACCTCGCAGTCATTTCCCGAGAAGGTCACCCATCGTTGTGACTCTCGGCTCATTTAACCTTCTATGTTCTATTTTTCTTATTTTTACTTTTCTATCTGGTAATCACTATTTATTTTCAATCAAGGCTTTTCTAGGTGTCTTAAACATAGTTTTAATCCTCTTAATTGTCTAGACCGATATCGGTCACCGGAATAGTAACATATACCAGGCTATGCAAATAGGGGTGTTACACTGGATCCACCAATGCATGCACAGAAGTGTTGTAGAGGGAAAACATACCCCTGATGACATCTGGGGCATCTTGCTCCTCTTGAGCTCTGATGGCATAGGCCCTGGCAGGTACTCTAGTGTCTGGCCTCTCAGCTGACTCGGATGCAGGCCTCAGTGATGGACCAGCTGCCTCAGATTTACCAGGCTTCCTACCCCTTTTTGGTACAGGAGCAGGTCTATCAGCTTGTGTTGGAGCAACTGTAGTAGTCCTCTTCAGACAATTCTTGATCTGATGTTCTGTAGATCCACACTGTAAACATGCACCGGTCACTCATCAACAGTTTCCCTTATGCCACTTCTGGCAGTACTGATAGGCAAAAGATGCTGGGGCTGGTCCCCTAAACACCGTCCCTGGAGAGCTGCCCACTGATGGTGTGGACTGGCCTCTCCTAGGTGTGAACTGTGGTCTGGGCCCTTGAGACTGACCCTGACCCTGTGGTGGTCCTGAACTCTGAGCAGGAGGACCCTTACTCTTCTTACTGGGAGTAGAAAATGTACTGGACTGACCCGGACCCCTCTTCTGCTGTCTTTCCCTTCTATTTTGTTCATTTATTTGGACCCTTTCCACTTTTGATGCAGCATCTACAAATTTAGCAAAATTTGTAATCTCCAATATTGTGATCATGACTTTGATATTATCATTGAGTCCTTCATCAAACCTTCGGCACCTCTCTGCCTCTGTAGGGATTATCTCCCTCCCATATAGCTCAGTATGACAAACTCACACTCATATTCCACCACTGACAATTGCCTCTGTCTCAGACTGATAAATTCTCTTCTTCGCTCTTCTAAATACACCTTGCTAACATATTTCTTCCTGAACTCTGTGAGGAAGAATTCCTAAGTGATCTGTTCTGATTGCACCTCACTGGTTACTGTGTCCCACCACTAATATGCATCATCCTGAAGTAGGGACACATCACCCTCCAGGTTCTGCTTGGGGGTGCAGTTAAGCTGTTTCAGCACTCTGATGGTTCTATCCAACCAGTTTTATGCTGTCATGGGATCATCTTCTCTCTTCCCAAAGAAATCCACAGCCCCATGTTTTTGCAGTTTCTCCAAATGGGACTTCTGTGGTGCTGGTGGAGGTTGAGGCTATGGTTGTGGTGGTGGAATTGCCCCCATCATTTACTGGTAGAATTCTGTCATTTGCTGAAATAGAGCAAACTGAGGTTGGGCAGGTGCCTTAGCTACTGGTGGAGCAGATTCTCCCTTGCCCCCAGATTCAGCTCTTGGTAGAGCACGACTCTCCACCTCTTCATCAACTGCTCTTTGCGAAGCAGGATCCATATCCTATTCAAAATAAGAAAACAAACAGATCTGCATCAGTGTCACCTCAACACTTACAACTGCAATGCAATGGTATGCACTCTATTTAGGCCTAGAAATGCCTAAACCGATGCCTTGATACCACTAAATGTGACACCTCTTACCCGTCTACAGTGTAGCCGAGCAGGATGTGCCACTTAGTGCGCCGGAGCACCAATTCATGTTTTAATTATAATTTATCCCTTTTAATTCATTTATTTACAATTTTTGATAAATCTGAATTTTTTCGAAATTTTTATAAAAAATCCGGCAAAGTGCCAGCTGTAAATTGGAAAAACAGTTCTTCTGTACCTGTTTAAAAACACTTCTAATATAATTTCCAAATTCAAACTCCATTATACACATTTCAAATCAATATCAAAATCTCAATCTCAAATCACAACATTATTTTCAGAATTTTTTTCTTTTCACTTCATTACTAGAACACATTCATAAATATTTCTCAATATAATATACAGAAAATTTTAATAATATGAAATTTCATATATTTACATCATCAAATAATTTCAAGAGTTTATAGTTGCAATCCCAAAACTAATACAAAATACAAAATACAAAATGCTACCCAAAATCCTAATGTCCTACCATATGCACTGCAGAGGTGAGGTGACTCAAGACTCCGGATGCAGCTCTGAAGGCTCACCCTATCTCATGTCTGCTGGGCTCCCTAGCCAGGTCTCCAGTACCTGCGAGTGGCAAAAGTGATGCGCTAAGCAATTCTGCTTAGTGGTGACAATACAAAATAAAATAAAATAAAATAAAGATAAGCAGGCAGAATATATGTTTACATTTTTTTGTAGACTTAATTTTTGATATTATTTGTAGTATTATTCGATTTAAATTTGGTAAGATTTATCAACATTGCCCGAGTAACCCATACTAGTCGACTGGACTAGATAAATGGGTAAACTGGCACTAGATACTAAGTACCTCGGACCATCACACCATCGGTCACATTGTGTCTCCCGGTGTGCAACAGAACAACTAATAAGCTGTAATAATCATTAAGGTTAAAACCTGAGTGTAACAACTTAAATAACATAGCCAAAGGCTATTATGTCACAGAATGGCATGGGAGGCTGTGAAACACAGAATAACATGAAGCCATATGAAGTACTGCTAATAGAACCCTATTGGCATGCCAACCTATCCAAACCAATCTTGCTAGATATACTAGGGCATTTTACACTTTTAAGTTTCACAATTTTTGAAATTTAAATTTTAGTATTACTATTCCATTTATTAGTCAACAAAAATGTTAACTTTTGCAAAGGCAATAGGTACATTGGTTCTAATACTCCCAACATACCACATTTTGCATTTAAAATTTGTTGACATTGATTGCTAATACCATTTCTAAACTTAATGTTAATTGGACAGAATTTTTAGTTTTCATGCTTTGTCTTTAATATTCCAATAGTCATTTTTGCAGTGGGAATTTGGCAAAATAATCAATATGAAAGTTGTTCCTTATTTTGTCTAATTACATTTCCTTTTTTGAATCACTCCATTTGGAGTTTTGTAGCTCTAGTTATGGCCCAAAAACCACAACTGGCTGGATTAAAATTTTGTCCAGAATTTCTGGACTTACCAAATCTATAGTACTTGGAACAGTGACTGCAACTCACTTTTTGAATATGTTCTGGCCATAATTTGGGTTAGGTTTCTTCATGAAAGTTGTTGGTATATATCTCAGCTTGTTGTTGGTAATATTTCAGGACAATTGGACCTTTCTAAACTGAGTTATGGCTAAATGACCAAACACTGTTCATTTGGTCATTTTGCCCAGGTAGAATGTAGGTCACCTGGATTAGGGCAAACTTTTGGTCAACTTGGTTTGGTTTTCTGGGCATGGTTTCTTCACCAAAGTTGTGCTATTATGTGTCTAGTTTCATGTCCAATTAGCCTTGTACCAATTGAACCTCTACAATTCAAGTTATTGCTGCCCAAACCTGCTGGACTCATGTCCAGTCCTGCAGGTCACCAAGGGTAGCCACACCAAACTCAAATCCCACTGCACAATTCACTTCATTTTTGATTTAAACAGAACCAAATGGTCATTAATTGGCCATTAAAACCTACTTTCATTATCACATGACCAAAGTCTCATTTTTCCACCCCAAACCCTAACTCAAACATTACAAACCATGCAATATCATTGCATTTCAACATTCCACTTAAGAGATGCAATTTAAGGGCAGCCATACTAGCATGTTAGCTCCATAAAAATCATCACCATATCACCCTAGCCAAGGCTGCCAAAATTTAGGGATTACATACAAATAGTATTCCATCAATTTCCTTATCATTTGCACTCATTCATAGTTATTAAACATGAATTTAAAGTGAAAGAACAAGGTTAGGTCACTAACCTCTAATGGAGTGAGATTTCCCACTTGCTAGAGTTCTTGTTTTCCTTTTCTTTTTTGCTCCCAAAAGACTCTCTAAGGTGTAAAAACACTTTTTTGCGTTGCTAGGTTAGGGTTTTGTTGGGTAGAAGTTGGTGAAATCAAGCTTTGAAAAGCTTGTAAATGGGTGGCTATGGAGGAGGGTCACGGCAAAGAAGAAAGAAGAAGAAAGAGTTCTGATTTTTTTCATTTTTCCAGCCCATTTTGTCTCTTTTAAATAAGTTTATGCCATGTGTCCACACTGAGTTGGTTAGGAGAATCTTAATGACATCATTATGATGTCGTAAGTCCATTTTCTTTCATTTTCTCATCTTTTCTTGTCTATTTAATTGCAATTAAATTTTTAACAGCATTTATTCATATTTTATGTTATATAAATTATTTATTTAACTGGAAAAGTTGGGCAAAAATCATCTCTAAAGACGAAATGACCAAAATGCCCTCCGTTTGGTTTAATGAGCCAAAATTGTCTGTACTGATTGAAAATTTTTTTTATGTATTTTCTTGGCATTCTAATGCCATAAGAACCTCGATGACCCTTCTCTGGAGTCCCAATAATTATTTTATAATTTTTCCCCCGAGTCTAGGGTTGCTAACGGCCTTCACCGTCACTTCTCCTTCGGGTTACTCATCCCTGGGGTTTCGGCTCGTTTAACCTTAGTGTATTTGGTTTCTAAAATTTTTCCTTGATGTTTATGAGCATTATTTAGTTTCTTTATAACTCCTCACTCTAGTCTATTTATAATTTCAAACATTCTAGCTACCCAGACCGACATTGGTCAATGAAACAGTAGACTGTACGGACTAGCTAAAGTGAGGATGTTACAAAACCTAACCCAGAAACTGAAGGAGTGGAAGCATGGATTAAAGGGCATTAGGAAATTGAATTTCAAAAATCAATCTAGGGTTACATGCCACATGCTTGATGAGTTATGTGCCTAATCAATTTTCAATGCCTAATTGCATACTAAAACACATTTTAGCATGCTTTAAACTTTCATTTACTATCATCGATTGTGAATTAACATTTAATTTAAATAAACCCTAACTAAAAGCAGGGTTTTTGGGTACTAACCTCCAAGGTGCATAGTTGATGAATCCCTCTTGCTTTTGATGCCTCTAGGACCCCAATTGTTGTCCCTCTAGCTTGTCCACCACAAGCACACACCAATGGTAGCAATGGCAGCCCCCAAGTTTGCTTCCCAAGCCTATTCAACCACTTGAAGTTTGGGGTTTATGCTTTAGTGGGGTTGTATGAATGTATGGAAGTCTAGAAACACTTTCTAGCAATTTTAATTCAAAGAAGATCAAGGATTTCTTCTTGAATTAAAATCAACATATGAAGAGAAAGGGAAAGAGAGAGTTGCCATCCACTTTGATGAGGAAGAAGAGAATTATTTCCTCTTTCTTCCTTTTTCCCTTTTATAGTAAAGTCAAACCTTACTAACTCTTGCCACATGTCACTACAAGATCCAATCTTACTTTTGGTTGACTTAATCCTATCGAGCTAAGTATCAAGCTCCATTTAAATCATGAAAAGTGGTCTTCCATCATAGGAAGACAAGTGGCAAGATCATATGGTGCCATGTGTCAACATCTCATGGTGCCACATGTCACCATATGATTTAATCTTACTTTTATATTTTTAATTTTGAGTTCTCAACTCAAAATAATAATAATTTCTCTTTTTGAAATTAATTTATGTCAAATATAAATTAATTGATTAATTAATCTGCATTAATTAATTTCTTATAATTAAATTCATATATAAATTAATTGATTAATTAATCTCCATTAATTAATTTTTTACAATTAAATTCATATTTAAATAATTTAAATATAAATTTAATTTATGCTATACATCCAATAACCTAGATTTGGTTTAAAGTTATGTTAATTTAAATATAAATTTAATTTATGCTATACATCCAATGACCTAGATTTGGTTTAAAGTTATGTTAGGGACTTTGCAATTTTATTGCACACCAAACCTATTTAATTAATTAATTAAACTCTTTAATTTATCAATTAAATCACATTTTACTTGGTTGACTTGTTTAAATGTGTGACTTACTAGGCTCATTACTTATTAGCAATGATAAATGATATTGTCCCATAATATCATTAGAACTCTTTCTTACCTTAAATGATTTCTTTAAATCATTTCAGGCACATCATAGACCATGGTTAACACCTAGCATAGCATGCCATGGCCACCCAATTAGTAGTAAGGAATATCTTAAATGAACCTTTAATCATATGTTATCATGACTAGAATCTCTCCATTTTAAAATCCCATTTCTAGTTGGAGTCATGGTTAATGTCAAACTCCATTCACCATGAACATTATGTTTTCCTTTAATTCCAATTCTTGATTAATTAGATTTTCTTGCCAAAAACTCTTTCTTGACTAAATCTATCTGTCCTGGCTAGGAACTTAAATCATCAAGAATAATTAAATGAACATAGGATCTCATCCCTATTTACTTAGGGTAACGGATTCCATCTTGATCAACACCTATCTCCATATATAACTAGTAGAAGCCAACATGTAACACCCCTATTTGCATAGCCTGGTATATTTCACTATTCCGGTGACCGGTGTTGGTCCGGACAATTGAGGGGATTAGAACCTCACTTAAGACAACTAGATAAGCCATAAACATAAATAATTAGTAATTGTCAATTAGTTAGGTATAAGTAAGAAAAACAGAACATAAGAAGTTAAACAAGCTGAGAGTCACAGCGATGGGTGACCTTCTCGGGAAGGATTGCGAAGTCGATTTAAACTCAAATTTTGATCCGTAAAATGTGACGCTGTGGTCCTTAGGACTATTGCGAACACAGTGGAAAAGAGAAAATCACAAAACAGAATTGTTAAGCCAGTCAAATAATTAAGTCAGGGAGCCCGAAGAAATATTGAATTATTACAAACCGGGTCAAACCGGCGAGGGGCAATTTGGTCAATTAACCCCGAGAGCTGACTCCTGACCTAACTGTCAAATAAAATCAAAGAAAATAAAATTTTAGAATTGAGAATTAAATTAAAGAACTAATGGAATAATAAATAGAAAAAAAAAGGAAAATGAAAAAGGTGAAAAGAGATGACATCATGCATGACATCATGCATGATGCTATAAATATTATAATTAAAAATTAAATTTTAGATAATTTGTGGTCTTCATAAAGACATAAAAAAAAAAAGAAAAAGAAAGAAAAGAAACAAAAAAGAAAGTCATCATCTTCAAGCCGTCCATCTCTCTCTCTCCCTCTCCCTCACCAAAACTCCATGGAAGCTCATTTTGAGCTTGATCAAACCCTAAATCCCACCATAGAAAATTAAACTTCCATCATTAAATCTTGATTTCAAGCTTTGATAGAGAACTTGACAACAAAAAGAAGAAGAAAGGAAGAGATTTTGAAGAGGGGAAAATTTAAAGAAAGGTGAGTAAACTAAACTTTGTATTTTTGGTTTAATTCTAGTGTTTATGATTGAATGAACTTGGAAATAAACTTAAAATGAAATGAGAACAAGTGTTGGGGGACAAAGTTAAATTTTGGCCAGCTAGGGTTTGATGGGTGTATACATGTGTTTTGATTAAATTAAAAGTGTAGGTAAGTTTGTATGAGTGTGGAAGTGATGTTGGTATGCTTAGAATTAATTAAGTGTAACAAATTGGTGAATTAGGGTTTGGCACCTAGGGTTTGGAAGACAAAAATGTGAGAATGTGTTAAATGGTGTGTTGGACTTGGTTTGAGGTAAGAAATGGTCATTTGTGACCAATTGGAGTATGTTAGAAGTCTTGGAACCAAATGCAAATTCGGATTGCTTAGGGTCATGCTACAGGCAGCAAGACCAAGGTCCCTTTCAGAGACAAAAACCGAAAATTTACAAGTTCAATTGGTGTGAGGCCAATTGGGAATGAAAATAGACACAAAATGAAACATTTTTCATTCAGAAATCATGCCCAAAAAGTGACCAAAACCTAGTGAACAACTTGACCAAATCCAGATTAGGCAATCAGACCTGTACAAAAATGACCAAATGAATAGTGTTTGTTCATTTGGCCATAACTTGGGCTAGGTAGGTCTAAATAACCTGAAATTTTACCAGTGGAAAGCTGAGATATAGACCTAAAACTTTTATGAAAAACACAAACCCAAATTATGCCCTTAACCAAGTCATTTGGCCACCCAAATTTGGTGACCTAAAACTACCAAAACTAGTTTGGTGCCCAGAAATCTGGGTTAAGTTCAATCCGGCAGCCATGATTCAAATGGCTATAAATTGAGCTACAAAACTCTAAATAGAGTGATTCAAAAAGGAGAATAAAGCTAAGACAATAAGGAACAATTTCTATGAAGAAAACTTAGCCAAATTCTAACAGCAACATGACCAATGGAACAGTGCAACCTAAGACACCAAAACTTAAAATTGGCAATTTTGTTTAAAAGACTTAAGTTTTGAGAAAACAACCAAAACCAACAAAATTGGTGACCAAAATGTGGTATGTGAGTATAGTTGGACTTCCCATACCTTTTAGGCATAAGAAAGTCAATATTTTGACTTAAATAGTACTATGAATAGTAACCTTAACATGAAAGTATTCAAGAATGAAGTTTAAGCATAGTGAGATTAGTTATTGGAATTGTTATGAAGTAAAGATACTGAGACACTATAAATTTTATATTTCAGCTGAAAAAGACCCGTAAGGGACAAAAGACTGAGTTAAGGCCTAGAGGCGACTCACGTCAGGTTTGTGCACAATAAACCCTATTTAAGCATTTTATCATTGAAAAATTGATTTAGTACGCATTATGAGTTTAAGAACTTTTGTGTTGCCACTTTGTGAATGAAAATGTACCTTTGGAAATTGATTTATTTTTGTATGCAATATTGAATAAATTTTTTTAAATTGATTTCAGATTCACACTTAGCATAACAGTGCCATATTATTCCCCCATTTATGGGGTTGAGATAAATTATTTTTCTCCCTCTCTGGGTTACCAGTTGAGGTTGTAGATCGGATGAGTACTCATTAGCTAGCTAGCCACCTCCCTCATTGATTTCAATTAGTGGGGTTGTAGATTGCTTTGCCGTGGTGTACAACGCGGCATTGATCGAAAATTTTGTGTCATGGCTTAAGTTGTATATGAATTGGCAACACTAGGTTTATTAAATTATTTGACCCAAAATTTTGCTATAATGAGTTTTGATAGTTTGTGAAATGTAATTGTGCAATATTTAAATTGTGTTTTGTCAATGAATGATTTATGTATTGTATTTCAAAATTTTATTGTGCACCACTGAGTATTTTTATACTCAGCGATAGCTTATTTTGCTGTCGCAGATAAGGGCAAGGAGAAAACAGCAGAGTGAGCTGCTACTGAGATAGTGGACTTCACTGATCCTTTTTGTACGGGTATTTATTTATACCCTTGTAATTATTTGATGTAAATATTGTAGTATTCTATGTATCAATGTAAAGTTGAGCAGTTGTATAATAAATTATAATAATGTTATTTTGGATTTTCTTTTTGTAAATTAAGTACTATATGCAATGTGAATGAATTTATAAAGTATTTTGAGATGACAAATTTTTTATTGAATTGTGGAATTGATTTGAGTTATGTTGAACTGAGTTGAATTGAGATTATTTGGAGGTTGGGAGTTATGGAAATTTATTGGAAGTATTTTTTTTCAGGTATTTGAAGAACTGTTTTCTCAAAATACAGACGGCACTTTGCCGAAATTTTTCTAAAATTTGCGAAAAAATAAAAATGGGACAAAGATTTTAAGTAGTTTTAAAACTTCAAATAAATGATTTTAATTCCTACCAAAATGCTTACCACTTCTAAAATGTAAGAAAATAGTTTTAAAATCCCTTATAGGATACTTAATGAGTTATCGGTAGGTGAAGTTCGGTAGTTCAGTAGGTATTCTACGAGATCATGTCATGCCTTACAGAGGGGTGAGGTGTGACATAACACATGCCCATATACCCATAGATAGTACAAGTATGAAAGCAGTATCAAACTCAAACCACCTATATACAAGATAACTATGTTATCTCAGGTCTAAAGATTATATGGACTGATATGATATATGACAATGCATTGACATAAGTAAAATCCATGTGCTTGTTATAAGCGTCACTGTTTCAGCCTACTTATCATGTATGAGTGCCGATCATATTTGTTATGTGGCATGAGACTCACCACTCCATCTTATTTATATCTCATATAAATACCTTGGGAACAAACATGATTACAATCTTTTCTGGATAAGTCATGTCCTTTGTGAAGTATCCTCGATTGTGAGCCAATTTATGATACTTTATACTAGAAATACTGTTACTCATATTCTTTGTGACACCCCTTACCCGTCTGCAGTGTAGCCAAGCAAGATATGCCACATAGTGTGCCAGAGCACCAAATCATATTTTCATTACAATTTACCCTTTTTAATTCATTTATTTATAATTTTAATTGATCTGAATTTTTCGTAAATTTTATAGAAAATTCGGCAGAGTGCCAGCTGTAAATTGAAAAAACAGTTCTTCTGAATCTGTAAAAAAACGCTTCCAATATAATCATAATATCAATCTCAATCAACCACCAACATATTTTCAACAATTTCTCAAATGACTTCATTATCTCAAATTTCAATTCATTTCATGTCATACTCAATTCAATAAGAAATACTCAATTTATTATTGAACATGGTTCATAAATAATTACATCAAAAGCATAATTACATGAGTTTAAAATATACATTACAAAAGTTTACAAAATACAAAAGACCAAAAGTAGCCTAATATCCTACCAATGCACTCTAAATGTGAGGTGACTCTAGACTCTGTGTGTAGATCTGAAAGCTCACCCGGTCTGAGGTCTGCTGGACTCCCCAGCTATGTCTTTAGTACTTGCACGTGACAAAAGCGATGTGCTAAGCAATTCTGCTTAGTGGTGATAATAGAAAATAAAATAACTAAAATAAAGTGAATATGCAGAATGTATGTTTACGTCTTTGGTAGACTTAATATTTGGCATTTATTGCAGTATTATTCGATTAAAATTTGATAAGATTTATTATCATTGCCCGAGTAACCCATGCTAGTCGACTGGACAGGATAAATGGGTAAACTGACACTGGGTACTAAGTACTTCGGACCATCACACCATCGGTCACATTGTGTCTCCCGGTGTGCAACAGAACAACTAATAAGCTGTAATAATTATCAGGGATAAAATCCAAGTATAACAACTCAATTAACATAGCCTAAGGCTATTATAACACAGAATGGCACGTGAGGCCATAAAACACAAAATGGCATGAAGACATATGCATTATTGCTAACAAAATCCTATTGTCATGCCAACCTATCCAAATCAATCTTGTTAGGTGTACTAGGGCATGTTACACTATTAAATTATACAATTCTTGAAATTTAAGTTTCGGTGTTACTATTCATTTCATTAGTCAACAAAAATGTTGACTTTTGCATAGACAATAGGTACATTGGTTTTAATACTCCCAACATACCACATTTTGCATTCTAAAATTGTTGGTATTGGTTGCCAATACCATTTCTAAGCTTAGTGTTAGTTGTTCAAAATTTTCAGATTTCAAGCCTTGTATTTACTGTTCCATTAGTCATTTTTGTAGTGGGAATTTGGCAAGGTTGTCAACATGAAAGTTGTTCCTTATTGTGTCTAGTTACATTTCTTTTATTGAATCACTCCATTTAGAGTTTTTTAGCTCAAGTTATGGTCTAAACACCATAACTGGCCGGATTGCCAACTTCACAGATTTTCTGGACTGACCAAATCTACAGTATTTTGCACTGTGAATTCAGGTCACCTTTTGAACATGTTATGATCAAAATTTGGGTAAAGTTTCTTCATGAAAGTTGTAGGTCTATGTCTCAAATATTTTCTGGTAAACTTTTAGGTTAATTGGACCTTTCTACACTGAGTTATGACCAAATGAATAAACACTATTCATTTAGTCATTTTGCCCAGGCAGAATGCAGGTCACCCGGATTAGGGAAATCTTTAGGTCAACTTGGTTTGTTATTCTGGGCATAGTTCCTTCACCAAAGTTGTGCCATTATGTGTCTCATTTCATGTCTAATTGGCCTTGCACCAATTGAACCTCTACAACTCCAGTTATTACTGTCCAAACCTGCTGGACTCATACCTTGTCCTGTAGGTCACCAAGGGCAGCCACACTAACTTCAATTCCCATTACACAACCCACTTCATTTCTCATTCACACATAACCAAATGCTCACTAATTGACCATTAAAACTTACTTTCACCATTGCATGATCAAAGTCTCAATTTCATGCTCAAACCCTAACCCTACTGTTTCCAATCATGCATTTATTTTCCTTTCATTATCCTAAACAATATATTAGTGTTAAAGGCAGCCACAATATCATTTTAATTCTAAGAAATCTTCAAAACTCAACCAAGTTGAAGGCTGCCAAAAAATTGGGATGGGTATACACATGATGTTTATCAAGTTTCTTTATAAATTTATACTCATTTTCACTCTTCCAACATGAATGGAAAGAGAAAGATTAAATTTTAGTCACTAACCTCTAATGGAGCTAATCCCAAGCTTATAAGAACTCTTCCTTTTTTTTACTTCTTTTTGCTCCCAAAAGCTTGCCCAAGGTGTATGGATATTTTTTTTGTGAAGACAAAGATGGGTTTTATGGTGAAAAACTTAAAGAAATCAAGTTGGTAAGGAAGAAAAATGGTGGAGAGCTCATGAAGGGATTTCGGCCACCATAGGAAATGAAGAAGATGAAGTGATTTTGGTCTTCATTATCCCTTAAAATGTGTTTATTAAATTTTGATTGGTGGGTGAGTTTTTAATGAGGTCATGCTTATGTCATTGTTTGACTTTTATTTCATTAGTTATTTTTTTTTCTTCCTTACTCTATTTACTTATTTTTAATAAATTTTTTCTCAATATTTGTTTATATTTTATGTCATATAATTCACTTACTTAAATGGACAAGTTGGTCAAAAATCATCTCTGAAGACGAAATGACCAAAATGCCCTCCGTTTGGCTTAACGAGCTAAAATTGTGTGTATAAATTGAAAATTTTTCTAAGTATTTTCTTGGCATTCTAATGTCGTAGAAACCTCAATGACCCTTCTTTGGAGTCCCAAAAATTATTTTATGAATTTTCCCTTGGGTCTAGGGCTCCTTGTTGTGAGAACCGCAACTTTCCACTCGGTTACCCATCGCTAGGGCACTTGCTCATTTAACTTGGTTGTATTTTATTTCTAAAATTTTTTCTAAATTTTTCTTACTAATATTTGAGTTAATTATAGTTCCTCACTTTAGTTTGAATATTTTTCTAGACGTTCTAGCTATCCGGACCCACATTGGTCACCGGAACAGTAGAATGTACGAAGTTGCTACAGGGAGGGTGCTACAACTCTTCCCCTCTAATTTAAATTTCATCCTCGAAATTTACCTGATGCAAACAGTTGAGGGAACTGTTGCCTCATCGTCTCTTCACTTTTCCAAGTTGTTTCCTCAGCGTTGTGGTGCCTCCAAAGCACTTTCACTAGTGGAATTTGTTTATTTATTAGTTCCTTCACTTCTCGAGTTAGGATCCGTATAGGTTTTTCTGTATATGTTAAAGCCGGTTGGATTTTAATCTCTTCTATGGAGATGACATGTGAAGGGTCTGAGCGATATCTTCTTAGCATAGACACATGGAATACATTATAGATTTTATCCAGTTCTAGTGCTAAAGCTAGCCGATAGGCCACTGGTCCCACACGTTCTATAACTTCATATGGGCCAATAAACCTAGGGCTTAACTTACCCTTTCTTCCAAACCTTAGTACTTTCTTCTACGGTGAGACTTTGAGAAACACTTTGTCGCCAACTGCATACTCTATCTCTTTTCTCTTCAAGTCGGCATAAGATTTCTGTCTATCTGAGGCAACCTTCAAATTTCCTTTGATTATCTTCACTTTCTCCTCAATCTGTTTCACCAGGTCTGGTCCCACCAGCTTTTCTTCGCCCAATTCAGTCCAACATACTAGGGTTCTACACTTCCTCCCATACAGTGCTTCATACGGGGCCATTTGAATGCTAACTTGGTAGCTATTACTATATGTAAATTCTGCCAGTGGGAGGTATCTATCCCAACTCCCCTCAAACTCAATGACATAATTCCTCAGCATATCCTCCAGGATCTATCACATAATTCACATTGTTACTATCATTTCAATTTATTAATTGTGAAAATTCAATTAGTTTTTAGGTTTACCTAAATTACTCGTTTCGACTATCCATCCGTCTGAGGATGAAAAGCCTTGATAAAGCGGAGTTGTGTGCCCAAGACTTCTTGTAACTTTTTCTAGAATCTCGATGTAAATCTTGGGTCTCGATCAGATATGATGGAAAGTGGGATTCCATGCAGTCTAACTATCTCACTATTATACAATTCTGCTAGCTTCTCTAGTGAATAGTCAGTCCTAACTGGCAGAAAATATACTGACTTCGTCAATCTATCCACTATCACCCACACTGCATCATGCTTCTTCTGGGTGAGAGGTAGACCACTAACAAAATCCATAGTGACTCGGTCCCATTTCCATTCAGGTATGCTTATAGGCTGTAGCAATCCTGATGGAACTTCATGTTCTGCTTTAACTTATTGACATATCAAACACTTAGTCACATAGTCAGCTATATCCCTCTTCATACCAGGCCACCAATAATGAGGCTTCAAATCATTATACATTTTTGTGCCTCCCGGATGCATAGTATAAACACTAGTGTGTGTTTCTTTTAGAATACTATTCTTCAGCTCCCCATCATTTGGTACACATACTCTTCCTCTGTAATACAAACACCCATTTGCTTTCACCTCATAATCAGTTTCCTTTTCCTCTGGAATTTTTACCCACAATAGCCATTAATTTTTCATCTGCCTTTTGCCCATCTTGTATCTGCTATAGTAGGTATGGCCTCACTTGTAACTCAGCCAAAATAGCTCCATCTTGAGCTAAGGACAGACAGGCATTTAGTGATCTTAAAGCTGTGATGGACTTTCTGCTCAAGGCATCAGCAACTACATTTGCCTTCCTAGGATGGTAATCTATCACACAATCATAGTCCTTCAAGAACTCAATCCATTGCCTCTGTCTAAGATTGAGCTCCTTCTGGGTTGGCAAGTATTTCAGACTTTTGTGGTCTGTATATATATAGCATTTTTCACCATATAAATAATGCCTCCGTATCTTCAGTGCGAAGATAATTGCTGCTAACTCCAGATCATGAGTAGAGTAGTTTTGTTCATATGGCCTTAACTGCCTGGAAGCATAGGAGACCACTTTCCCCTCTTGCATTAATACACACCCTAACCCATTATGTGAGGCATCATTGTAGACCACAAAGTCTTTTCCTGACACTGGCTATGTTAACACTGGTGCTTCTGTCAATATAGCCTTTATCCTTTCAAAACTGGCTTGGCACTTGTCGTTCCAGCCAAATTTCACATTTTTTTGTAACAATTTGGTCATTAGAGCAGCTATGAGAGAAAACCCCTTCACAAATCTTCTGTAATACCCAGCTTGCCCCAAGAAACTTCTGACCTCAATTGTATTTCTGGGAGGCTTCCATTCCATCACTGCTTCTATCTATTTGGGATCCACTCTAATCCCCTCAGCTGATACTATGTGTCCAAGGAAAGAGATTTCACTCATCCAGAAGTCACACTTGGACAGCTTAACATATAGCTTCTTTTCTCATAGGGTTTGCAGAACAATACTCAAATGTTCATCATGTTCTTCCCTGGTATTGGAATACACCAAATATCATCAATAAAGGCTACTTCAGACCGATCTAAATATGGATGGAAGATATGGTTCATAAGGTCCATAAAATGCTACTGGTGCATTTGTTAACCCAAACGGCATCACTAGGAATTCATAATGTCCATACCAGGTTCTGAATGCAGTTTTTTTGCATATCTGCATCCTTTACCGTTAACTGATGATACCATGATCTGAGATCAATTTTTCAAAATACATCGGCTCCCTTTAATTGATCAAATAGATTGTCAATTCTGGGCAACGGATATTTATTCTTCACAGTTACTTTATTCAACTGCTGGTAATCAATACACAATCTCAAGGTTCCATCCTTCTTCTTCACAAATAGAACCAGAGCTCCCCATGGTGACACATTGGGGCATATGAATCCCTTATCAAGCAACTCTTGTAACTGAATTTTCAACTCTCTCAATTCAGTGGGTGCCATCTTATAAGGAGTAATAGAATTTGGTGTTGTACTCGGCATTACCTCAATAGCAAATTCGACTTCCCTTTCTGGTGGTAAACCAGGCAATTCTTCAGGAAACACATCTGGGAAGTCTCTTACTGTGGGTATATCACACAGGTTCAACTTAGCCTGCCTAGTATCAACCACGTGTGCTAGGTAAGCTTCATAGCCTTTTCTCATCAATCTTCTTGCAACTATGGCTGAGATAACATTGGACAGGAAATCTGTCCTTTCACCCACAACAGTAATCTCATTACCCTCAGAAGTTTTTAGAGAAATCCTCTTCAATTTGCAATCAACTATTGCCTGATGACGTGACAACCAGTCCATTCCTAAGATCACGTCAAACTCGTGAAAGGGGAATTCAATTAGGTCTGCTGAGAATTCAAACCCTTGAATCCTTAACGGGCAACCTTTATATACCTTATTCACTACCACACTGTGGCCTAGTGGATTTGTGACCAGAATGTCTTGATCACTCTCCTCTACTGAAACTCCCCTCTCTATGGGTAGTTTGATGCAAATGTATGAATGAGTGGATCCTGGATCCACCAATGCATGCACAGATGTGTTGTAGAGGGAGAACGTACCCCTGATGACGTCCAGCGCATCTTGCTCCTCCTGAGCTCTTATGACATAGGCTCTGGCAGGTACTCTGACCTCTGGCCTCTCAGCTGACTCAGATGCAGGCCTCAGTGATGGACCAATTGCCTCAGATTTACCAGGCTCCTACCCCTTTGAGGTGCAGGGGCAGGCTTATCAGCTTGTGTTAGGGCAACTGTAGTAGTCCTTTTCGAGCAATTTTTGATCTGATGTTCTGTAGATCCACACCGTAAACATGCACCAGTCACTCACCAACAGTCCTCCTTGTGCTACTTCTGGCAGTATGGATAGGCAGAAGATGTTGGGGCTGGTCCCCTAAACATCGTCTCTGGAAAGCTGCCCACTAATGGTGTGGATTGACCTCTCCTAGGTTTGAATTGTGGTCTGGGCCCCTAGGACTAACCCTGACCTTGTGGTTATCCTAAACCCTAAGTAGGAGGACGCTTACTCTTCTTACTAGGAGCAGAGAATGAATTGGACTGGCCAGGACCCCTCTTATGCTGTCTTTCTCTTCTATTTTGCTCATTTATTCAGACTCTTTCTACTTTTGAGGCAGCAACTACTAATCTGGAAAAATCCGTGATCTCCAATGCTGTTATCATGACTTCATATTGTCCTTGAGCCCTTTTTCGAATCTTCTACACCTCTCTGCCTCTGTAGGGACTATCTCCCTCCCATACTGGCTCAGTCTGACTAATTCACACTCGTACTCTACCATTGATAATTGCCTCTGTCTCAGACTGATAAATTCTCTTCTTCTCTCTTCTAAATATACTTTACTGACATACTTCTTCCTGAACTCTGTGAGGAAGAAATCTCAGGTGATCTGATCCGGTTGCACCTAACTGGTTATTGTGTCCACCACTGGTATGCATCATCTTGAAGTAGGGACACAGCACCCTCCGGGTTCTGCTCGGGGGTGCAATGAAGCTGTTTCAACACTCTGACTATTCTATCCAACCAGTTTTCCACTATCATAGGATCATCCTCCTTCTTTCCAAAGAAATCCACAGCCCCATGTTTTCGTAGTTTCTCCAGATGGGACTTCTGTGGTGCTGCTGGAGGTTGTGGTTGTGGTTGTGGTTGTGGTGGTGGGATTGCCCCCATCATTTACCAGTAGAATTCAGTCATTTGCTAGAATAATGCAAACTAAGGTTGGGTAGGTGCCTCAACTGCTGGTGGGGCAGATTCTCCCTTGCCTCCAGATTCAACCTTTGGTGGAGCATGACTCTCCACCTCTTCATCAACTACTCTTTGAGAAGTAGGATCCATATCCTGATCGAAATAACAAAATAAATAGATCTGCATCAGTGTCACCTCAACACTTACAAATGCAATGCAATGGTATGCACTCTATCTAGGCCCAGAAACGCCTAAACCGATGCTCTGATATCACTAAATGTGACACCCCTTACCCGTCTGCAGTGTAGCCAAGCAAGATATGCCACACAGTGTGCTGGAGCACCAAATCATATTTTCATTACAATTTACCCTTTTTAATTCATTTATTTATAATTTTGATTAATCTAAATTTTTTGCAAATTTTATAGAAAATTCGACAGAGTGCCGGCTGTAAATTAGAAAAACAGTTCTTCTGAATATGTAAAAAAAACATTTCTAATATAATCATAATATCAATCTCAGTCAACCACCAACATATTTTCAATAATTTCTCAAATGACTTCATTATCTCAAATTTCAATTCATTTCATATCATACTCAATTCAATAAGAAATACTCAATTTATTACTGAATATGGTTCATAAATAATTACATCAAAAGCATAATTACATAAGTTTAAAATATACATAACAAAAGTTTACAAAATACAAAAGACCAAAAGTAGCCTAATGTCCTACTAATGCACTGCAAATGTGAGGTGACTCTGGACTCTGTGGGTAGATCTGAAAGCTCACCCGGTCTAAGGTCTGCTGGACTCCCCCGCTATGTCTCCAGTACCTGCGCATGGCAAAAGCGACGTGCTAAGCAATTCTGCTTAGTGGTGACAATATAAAATAAAATAACTAAAATAAAGTGAATATGTAGAATGTATGTTTACATCTTTGGTAGACTTAATATCTGGCATTTATTGCAGTAGTATTTGATTAAAATTTGGTAAGATTTATTATCATTACCCGAGTAACCCATACTAGTCGACTGGACTGGATAAACGAGTAAACTAGCACTGGGTACTAAGTACCTCAGACCATCACACCATCGGTCATATTGTGTCTCCCGGTGTGCAACAGAACAACTAATAAGTTGTAATAATTATCAGGGATAAAATCCAAGTATAATAACTCAATCAACATAGCCTAAGGCTATTATAACACAGAATGACACGTGAGGCAATAAAACACAGAATGGCATGAAGCCATATGCAGTACTGCTAACAGAATCCTATTGGCATGCCAACCTATCCAAACCAATCTTGTTAGGTGTACTAGGGCATCTTACACTCTTAAATTGTATAATTCTTGAAATTTAAGTTTAGGTGTTACTATTCATTTCATTAATAAAAAAAAATGTTGACTTTTGCATAGACAATAGGTACATTGGTTTTAATACTCCTAACATACCACATTTTGCATTCTAAAATTGTTGGTATTGGTTGCCAATACCATTTCTAAGCTTAGTGTTAGTTGTTCAAAATTTTTAGATTTCAAGCCTTGTATTTACTATTTCATTAGTCATTTTTGTAGTCAGAATTTGACAAGGTTGTCAACATGAAAGTTGTTCCTTATTGTGTCTAGTTACATTTCTTTTTTTGAATCACTCCATTTGGAGTTTTTTAGCTCAAGTTATGGCCTAAACACCATAACTGGCCGGATTGCCAACTTCCCAGATTTTCTTGACTGACCAAATCTACATTATTTTGTGCAGTGACTTCAGGTCACCTTTTGAACATGTTATGGTCAAAATTTTGGTTAGATTTCTTCATGAAAGTTTTAGGTATATGTCTCAGCTATTTTCTGGTAAAATTTCAGGTCAATTGGACCTTTTTGCACTGAGTTATGACCAAATAAATAAATACTGTTCATTTGGTCATTTTGCCCAGGCAGAATGCAGGTCACGCAGATTAGGGAAATCTTTAGGTGAACTTGGTTTGATTTTCTAGGCATGGTTTCTTCACCAAAGTTGTGCCAGTATATGTCTAGTTTCATGTCCAATTGGCCTTGTACCAATTGAACCTCTACAACTCCAGTTATTGCTGTCCAAACCTGCTGGACTCACACCTAGTCCTGCAGGTCACCAAGGGCAGCCACACTAACTTCAATTCCCATTACACAACCCACTTCATTTCTCATTCACACATAACCAAATGTTCATTAATTGACCATTAAAACTTACTTTCACAATTGCATGATCATCAAAGTCTCAATTTCATGCTCAAACCCTAACCCTACTATTTCCAATCACGCATTTATTTTCCTTTCATTATCCTAAACAGCCACAATATCATTTTAATTCTAAGAAATCTTCAAAACTCAACCAAGTTCAAGGCTACCACAAAATTGGGGATGGGCATGGACATGATGTTTATCAAGTTTCTTTATAAATTTACACTCATTTTCACTCCTCCAACATGAATGGAAAGAGAAAGATTAAATTTTAGTACTAACCTCTAATGGAGCAAATCCCAAGCTTGTCAGAACTCTTCCTTTTTTTACTTCTTTTTGCTCCCAAAAGCTTGCCCAAGTTGTATGGATAATTTTTTGTGAAGATAAAGATGGGTTTTATGGTGAAAAACTTAAAGAAATCAAGTTGGGAAGGAAGAAAAATGGTGGAGAGCTCATGAAGGGATTTCGGCCACCATAGGAAATGAAGAAGATGAAGTGATTTTGGTCTTCATTATCCCTTAAAATGTGTTTATTAAATTTTGATTGGTGGGTGAGTTTTTAATGAGGTCATGCTTATGTCATTATTTGACTTTCATTTCATTAGTTATTTTTTTTTCTTCCTTACTCCATTTACTTATTTTTAATAAATTTTTCCTCAATATTTGTTCATATTTTATGCCATATAATTCACTTACTTAAATGGACAAGTTAGTCAAAATTCATCTCTGAAGATGAAATGACCAAAATGCCCTCTGTTTGGCTTAATGAGCTAAAATTGTGTGTACTAATTGAAAAATTTTTCTAAGCATTTTCTTGGCATTCTAATGTCATAGAAATCTCAATGACCCTTTTCTGGAGTCCCAAAAATTATTTTATGAATTTTCCCTCGGGTCTAGGGCTCCTAGTTGCGAGAACCGCAACTTCCTACTAGGTTAACCATCGCTAGGGCACTGGCTCATTTAACTTGGTTGTATTTTATTTCTAATTTTTTTTTAAATTTTTCTTATTAATATTTGAGTTAAATGGTTCCTTACTTTAGTTTGAATATTTTTCCAAACGTTCTAGCTGTCTGAACGCACACTGGTCACCGGAACAATAGAATGTACGGAGTTGCTACAGGGATGGTGTTACATTCTTAACAACTTAAGAATAGAATTTCTAACAAAATATCAATGGACCTTTTCCATTGCACATAAATAAATTATGTAAACAGAAAAGTGAAATTTCCTTTTTATTAATAAAATATGTACAAGATACATACAAAATGATATGCTCTAGGGCATACTACTAACAATCTCCCACTAGCACTAGAGCCATTCATTACAATATCTTAGACCCATCTTCTCAAGATGTTGGTCTAACTGAGTTTGTGACATAGGCTTTGTGAATGGATCAGCTAGATTTTCGGTTGATGCTATTTTCTGCATGGCTACATCACCTCACCCAATTATCTCTCTGATAATGTGGTTGTGACACCCCTTACCCGTGTACAGTATACCCGAGTAAGTAATGCCACACGGTGTACCGGCACATTCTAATATACCTTAATTAATTTATACCATGCTTGTGAATATAATTTATGAAATATAATTTATTTTAGCCATTTATCAAAAGTATTATTTATTTGAGGTTTCGAAAATTTTAAAGAAAATCCGGCGGAGTACCGGTTAAAAATGGAGAAAACAGTTCTTCGGAACCTGTTAAAAACACTTCCAATAACAAATTCATTCATTCTCAACTTCAATTCATCAACAGAATCTCAATATCAAAATCTCAACATTTTTTTCAATTTCAGTTCTCAATCATCATTTCTCAGGGTTCTCATATATAAACAACAATTAAATACTCAAATTACTTCCATACATAACCATAAATCTTTATTATTTACATGAACCTCAAAATACATTACATAAATCCAAATACATATGAGAAAATAAAAATTTAGTTATAAAATGACAAAATGACACCTAGTGCCCTACCAATGCACTACAGGTAGTGAGGTGACACGGACACTGTGCAGAGCTGCAGGATGAACTCACCCAGTCTGCGGTCTACTGGGCTCACGATCTGTATCTCCAGTACCTACGCGTGGCAAAAGCAACGCGCTAAGCAATAATGCTTAGTGGTGCAATAATATAATAAAAGAAAATAGCTGAAAGTAAGTATGTATATAATGTGTATGATTTCTTTATTTGGTATTGGTATATCTATTATTTCATTAACTTTGCCCACTTTTATTCATTTGGTTGCCCAACTAACCTACACTAGATGACTGGACTGGATAAATGGGTAAACTGGCACTGGGTATCGAGTACCTCGGGCCGTCACACCATCGGTCACATATGCATCTCCCGGTGTGCAACAGAACAGCTAACAAGCTGTAAATAATATCAGGCACAAGGCCAAGTCTCAATGCAAGGTCAGAATGGCTAAAAGCCATAAAATCACAGAATGGCATATTGCCATGTGCAGTACTGCTAACTGAACCCTATTGGCATGCCAAACTATCCAACCCAATCTTGTTAGGTATACTAGGGCATTTGAAACTTTTAAATTCTTCAATTTGTGAATTTCATGTTTTGGTGTTACTATTCACCTCATTGGTCAACAAAAATGTTGACTTTTGGATAGAAAATAGGTGTATTGGTTTTAACACCCCAAACATACCACATTTTGTATTTAAAACTTGTTGGAATTGATTGCCATTTCCATTTCTAACTTAAAACCAAGAGGGCAGAAAATTTCAGTTTTGGAGCCTAAGTTTACTGCTCCATTACACACTGTTACAGTGGAAATTTGAAGAAATGGCAAACATGAAAGTTGTTCCTTATTTTGTCTAGTTGAATTTCCTTTTTTGAATCACTCCATTTGGAGTTTTGTAACTCCAGATATGGCCCGAAAACCCAAGCTGGCCGGATTGCCAATCTGCAGAAATTACCATATCTACAGTAACATGAACAGTGACTGCCACTGCCATTTGGGTTAGGTTCTGGCCATAATTTGAGGTAGGTTCCTTCATGAAAGTTGTTTGTCTATGTCTTAACTTGTTGCTGTAAAAATTTCAGGTCAATTGACCATATCTACAGTGAGTTATGGCCAAATGAACAGTTACTGTTCATTTAGTCAATTCTGCAGAATCAGTTGCAGGGTATCCGGATTGGGGCCAAGTTTTGGTCCTCTTGCTTTGGTCTTTTGGGCAAGGTTTCTTCAGCAAAAATGTGCCATTATAAGCCTTGTTTCATGTCCAATTGGCCAAACATCAATTGGACCTACACAGCCCAAGTTATGGCAGTGCAAGTGGACTGAATTTTCAGTCCCTCTGCTGCTGTCCTAGGGCAGCCTGCAACTTCACTTTGCAATCCTATTTTTCAGTCCATTTTATGGTCAACTTACCTAAGATGGTCACTAATTGACCATTAAAATGTGCTCTAACAATTTCCTAAGCCAAGTCAATTTTCACTCCCTAAAACCCTAGCTTCACATTAGGTTTTCTACAAAATGCCTTAGTTAGCATACCAACTTATTATTCTTATGTTTATAAACTTCCTGCATGATTCTAGTTCACTTCAAGCTCATCAAAAACACTCCTTCCTATTCCTTCACTAGGGCAGCCAAAACTCATGTACACATACACATGAATTTTGTTCATTTAAATTACATTTTCTTACTAAATTCAAGTTCCATTTCATGAAATTAAAGAGTTTTAGGTATATAGTGCACTAACCTTGAATAGGGCAATTTTTTTCCCAACTCAAACTTCTCTTTCTTTCCTCTTCTTGGCTGCCAAAAGCTTGTTTAAGGTGTAGGGTAAAATTTTAATGAAGTGGGGTTAGGGTTTTATGGTGAAACAAGGTAGGAAATTAAGCTTGCTTGATTGAACATCAATGGAGGGAGGAAGAAGAGAAACTCATGTTTTTGGCTGAAGAGAAGGTAGCTGGTTTTTGGTTTTCCTTGGTCTTTATTTAGCTCTTTTATTAGTTAGTCAAATGGTTACTTAATGGTGATTGGTTGGCAATTTTAAATGACATCACAATGATGTCATAAATAAGCTTTTTCTTCACTTTCTTTTCTTTCCTCCACTACTCATCTTCAATTTAATTTCTAGTAATGTTTATCCATATTTTATGTCATATTAATTATTTACTCAACTGGACAAGTCGGCCAAAAATCGTCTCTGAAGGCGAAATGACCAAAATGCCCTCCATTTGGCTTAACGGGTCAAAATTGTCTGTACCGATTGAAAAATTTTTCTAGGTATTTTCTTAGCATTCTAATGCCATGGGAACCTCAATAACCCTTCTCTGGAGTCCCAAAAATTATTTTATAATTTTTCCCCCGGGTCTAGGGCTCCTCGTTGCGAGAACCGCAACTTCCCTCTGGTTACCCATCGCTAGGGCACCGGCTCGTTTAACTTGGTTGTATTTTATTTCTAAAATTTTTACTAAATTTTTCTTATTAATATTTGAGTTAATTATGATTCCCGACTTTAGTTTAAATATTTTTCCGGACGTTCTAGCTATCCGGACCGACACCGGTCACCGGAACAGTAGAATGTACGGAGTTGGTACAGGGAGGGTGTTACAACTCTTCCCCTCTAATTTAAATTTCGTCCTCGAAATTTACCTGATGCAAACAGTTGAGGGAACTGTTGCCTCATCGTCTCTTCACTTTCCCAAGTTGCCTCCTCGGTGTTGTGGTGCCTCCAAAGCACTTTCACCAATGGAATTTGCTTGTTTCTCAACTCTTTCACTTCCCGAGCCAAGATCCGTAGAGGTTCTTCTTCGTATGTCAAATCCGGCTGTATTTCAATTTCTTCTCTGGAGATGACATGTGACGGATCTGAGCGGTATCTTCTAAGCATGGACACGTGGAACACATTGTGGATCTTATCCAGCTCTGGTGGTAAAGCTAGCCTATAGGCCACTGGACCCACACGTTCAATGACTTCATATGGGCCAATGAACCTAGGGCTCAACTTACCTTTTCTTCCAAATCTCAATACCTTTTTCCACGGTGACACCTTGAGGAACACTTTGTCGCCAACCCCATATTCTATTTCTTTTCTCTTCAGATCGGCATAAGATTTCTATCTGTCTGAGGCAACCTTCAGATTGGCTTTTATTAGTTTCACTTTCTCCTCAGTCTGTTTCACCAGGTCTGGCCCTACCAGTTTGTCTTCGCCCAATTCAGTCCAGCACACTGGAGTTCTACATTTTCTCCCATACAGTGCTTCATATGGGGTCATTTGGATGCTAGCTTGGTAGCTATTGTTGTATGCAAATTCTGCCAGTGGGAGGTATCTATCCCAACTTCCTTCAAGCTCAATGACACAACTCCTCAGCATATCCTCAAGGACCTGACATATATTTCATGTTATTGTTATCATTTCAATTCAATATTTGTATCAATTTCATTGGTTTCAATTGTTTACCTGGATTACTCTTTCTGATTGCCCATCCGTCTGAGGATGGAAAGCTGTGCTGAAATGGAGTTGTGTACCCAAGGACTCATGCAACTTCTTCCAGAATCTCGATGTGAACCTTGGGTCTCGATCAGATATGATAGAAAGTGGAATTCCATGCAGTCTAATTATCTCACTAATATACAATTCTGCTAACTTCTCCAGTGAGTAGTCAGTCCTAACTGGCAGAAAGTGTGCTGACTTGGTCAATCTATCCACTATTACCCATGCTGCATCATGTTTCTTCCGGGTGAGAGGTAGACCACTTACAAAATCCATGGTGACCCGATCCCATTTCCATTCAGGTATGCGTATAGGCTGTAGCAATCCTGATGGAACTTGATGTTCTGCCTTGACTTGCTGACATGTGAAGCATTTAGTCACATAGTCAGCTATGTCTTTCTTCATACCAGGCCACCAATCACAAGCTTGGATCATGATACATCTTTGTACTTCCTGGGTGCATAGCATATACACTAGTGTGTGCCTCTTTTAGAATATTGGCCTTCAATTCCCTATCATCTGGTACACACAGTCTTCCTTTGTAATACAGACACCCATTTACCTTCACCTCATAATCAGTTGCTTTTCCTTCTGGGATTTTGCTCATGATGGCCGTTAATTTTCCATCTGCCATTTGCCCATCCAAAATCTGCTGTAGCAGGTTTGGCCTTACTTCCAACTCAGCCAAAATAGCTCCATCTCGAATCAAAGATAGATGGGCATTCAATGATCTCAAAGCTGTGATGGACTTTCTGCTCAAAGCATCAGCAACTACATTTGCCTTCCCAAGATGGTAGTCAATTACACAGTCATAATCCTTCAGGAACTCAATCCATCGCCTCTGTCTAAGGTTGAGCTCCTTCTGGGTTGGCAAGTATTTCAGACTTTTGTGGTCCGTGTAAATGTAGCACTTTTCCCCATACAAGTAATGCCTCCATATCTTGATCACGAAGATAATTGCATGAGCTCTAGATCATGGGTAGGGTAGTTCTGTTCATGTGGCCTTAGCTGTCTGGAAGCATAAGCGACCACCTTCCCCTCTTGCATCAATACACACCCTAACCCATTATGTGAGGCATCACTATAGACCACAAAGTCCTTTCCGGACACTGGCTGTGTTAACACTAGTGCCTCTGTCAACATAGCCTTCAATTTCTCAAAACTGGTCTGACACTTGTCATTCCAGTCAAATCTGACATTTTTGTGTAACAACTTGGTCATTGGAGCAGCTATTAAGGAAAATCCCTTTACAAATCTTCTGTAATACCCAGCTAGCCCTAAGAAGCTTCTGACCTCAGTTGTATTCCTGGGAGGCTTCCATTCCATCACTGCTTCTATTTTCTTGGGATCCACCCTAATCCCATCAGCTGACACTATGTGTCCAAGGAATGCAATCTCATTTAACCAGAAGTCACACTTGGACAACATAGCATACAGTTCCTTTTCTCTCAGGGTTTGCAGAACAATCCTCAAATGCTCATCATGTTCTTCCCTGGTCTTGGAATACACCAGAATATCATCAATAAACACCACTACGAACCGATCTAGGTATGGATGGAAGATACGGTTCATAAGGTCCATGAACGCCGCTGGCGCATTTGTTAAGCCAAAGGGCATCACTAGAAACTCATAATGCCCATATCGTGTCCTGAATGCAGTCTTGGGCACATCTACATCCTTCACCCTCAACTGATGATACCCTGATCTGAGATCAATCTGTTAGTAGTATGCCCTAGAGCATATCATTTAGTATGTATCTTGTATATATATTTATTAATAAAAGGCATTTCCACTTTTCCATTTACATAATATATTTATGTGTAATAGAAAAGGTCCATTGATATTTTGTTAGAAATATTATTCTTAAGTTGTTAAGAATATGAGTGACAATATTTCTAGCACAAAGTATCATAAATAGGTTCACAATCGAGGATACTTCATAATAAGGACATGACTTATCCAGAAAGATTGTGTTCATGTTTGTTCCCAAGTTATTTATATGAGATATAAATAAGATGGAATGGTGAGTCTCATGCCATATGACAAACATGATAGGCACTTATAAATGATAAGTAGGCCGAACCAGTGACACTTATGACAAGCACATGGAGTTTACTCTTGTCAATGTTTTGTCATAAATCATATCAGTGCATATAATCTTTAGACCTGAGATAGCACAGTTATCTTGTATATAGGTAGTTTGAGTTTGATACTGCTTTCATACTTGTACTGTGTATGGGTATATGGGCATGTGTTGGCTCCTACTAGTTATATATGGAGGTAGGTGTTGATCAAGATGGAATCTGTTCCTCTAAGTAAATAGAGATAAAATCCTATGTTCATTTAATTGTTCTTGATGTTTCAAGTTCTGGCCAGACAGATAGATTTATTGAGAAAAGAGTTTACGATGAGAAAATCTTTTAATCAAGATCTGGAATTAAAAGAGAACATAATATTCATAGCAAATGGAGTTTGACATAAACCATGACTCCGGCTTGAGTTGGGATTTTTGTAAGAGAGATTCTAGTGCATGGTAACATATGATTATAGGTTCATTTAAGGTAAACCTTATTACTAATTGGGTGGCCATGGCATGCTATGCTAGGTGTTAACCATGGTCTATGAGGTTCATAAAATGATTTAGAGAAATCATTTATGGTAAGAAAGAGTTCTGATGATATTAAGAGTTGATATCATGTCTCATTGCCAATTAGTGATGAGCCTAGTATGTCACATACATACACAAGTTATCACCTATTTAAATATGATTTAATTAATTAATTAAAGAGTTTAATTGATTAATTAAATAGGTTTGGTTTGCAATTAAATTGCAAAGTCCCTAGCATGACTTGAAACCAAATCTAGATTATTGGATGTGTAGTATAAATTAAATTTATATTTAAAGTGTTTAAATATGAATTTAATTAATGAGAAATTAATTAATAGAGATTAATTAATTAATTTATATTTGATATAAATTAATTAGAAGAAGAAAATAATTATTTTGGGTTAAGAACTCAAAATTAAGACACAGAGGCATTTTGGTCATTTCACAGTGTGACACGTGGCACCATGAGATGGTGACACATGGGATTACACATAAGCTTGCCAAATGTTTTTTTAATCATGTAAGATGATTAAAATCAAGATTAAATATAGGTTTGACACTTGGCACAATGTGATTGGGTCACTTAAACCTAGAGCTAATCAAAGGGTGACATGTGGCAAGGGTTTAATGTGTTAACCTAGCTATTTAAGTGTTGTTGTGAGAAAATAAAACACAACCAGCAGCCACACTCCCTTGTCATGCCACTTTGAGGGTTTTTATCTCTTCTTCTTCATCTCTTATCAATTCAAAGAGATTAGCCATCAATCTCTTGAATTAAGAACACTAGAAATTGTTTCTAGTGTCCTGTTTACATCTTTAATCTCTTAAAAGGCAGAACTTGATTTTCTAATTAATAGAAAAAGCTTTAGAAGCTATTCAAGGGCTGCCATAGGTGTTCTTGGTGTGGACAAGCTAGAGGGACAACATCCGTGTCTCAAGACGAATCTCAAAGCGCGAACACATTGCGATTGCATCAAGAGGTTAGTGTAATCGTTCTTGATCTAATCTAGGGTTCTAAAATTAATCTGATTAATTTTAAAATCTTAAATGGCAAATACAGATCCAAAAACATATTAAAAGAGTTTTAATACGTTGTTTATCATTGAAATCAAATAGATAAAAATAAATCTTGCATGATGCATGTGACCTTAGGTGAAAATTTTTGAATTAAATGGTATAAACTTGTGTTTTTCACGCTTCCGTTCCTTCAATTGGTATCAGAGCCACTATATTTGCCATTTAGATGGATGTTTATATGATTTAATTGTGTGTTTGATCATGAGATCAAGAGTTTATTGCTAGTTGCAAAGTCAAAGTGGCGGCACAAATGATGAACACCATGGTGTGCATGGTTGATGCATCACAATGGTGTGCAAAGGTAAATGGATGGTGAATGTGCATAATTTTTGGCAGGTGGTGCATTTGTCGCCTCTCCACCGCTCGAATCTGAGGCCTCTGTGATGGTCCAACGACCTCATTTACAGATTTTCTACCTCTACGTAGTGCGGAGCAGTGCATGCGCTTGTGTTGGAGCAGCTGTAGTAGTTCTGCGTGGACAGTTCCTTAACTGATGCTCTGTTGACCCACACCTCAAGCAGGCACCAGTTACTCTCCAGCACTCCCCCTTGTGCCACTTCAGGCAGTGTGGACATGCAGAAGATGCTAGGGCTGGTCCCCTGAACCCCATCCCTGGAGAGCTACCCACTGATGGTGTGGACTGACCTCTCCTAGGGGTGAACTGTGGCCTGGGCCCACGAGGTGACCACGACTGCGTGGTGAGCTGAACTCTGTGCAGGAGGACCCTTGAACTTCTTCCCAAATGCAGGAGCTGAACTAGACTGACCTGGGCCCCTCTTCTGCTGTCTCTCTCTTCTGGTCTGCTCACTGATTCTCACTTTTTCAACCCTTATTGCAGCTTCCACTAACTTGGTAAACTCTGTGATTCCCAAGGCAGTGAGCTGGATCTTGATGTTGTCATTTAGTCCCTTTTCAAATCTCTTGCACCTTTCAGCTTCATTAGGGACTATCTCCCTTCTGTAGCGGCTTAATCGAACAAATTCCTTCTCATATTCGGCCAATTTGTCTCTGCCTCAGGTTAATAAACTCTCTTCTTCTCTCTTCCAGGTATACAATACCCACATATTTCTTCTTGAATTCAGAGAGGAAGAAGTCCCAAGTTACAGCTTCTGGCTGCACTTCACTGGACACAGTGTCCCACCACTCATAGGCATCATCTTGCAACAGAGATATGGCAGCCTCTAAATTTTGCTCTGGGGTGCAGTGGAGTTGTTTTAGGACTCTGCTGCCTGCTCAACCAATTCTCATCGCATGAGTCATCTTCTCTCTTGCCATAGAAATCCACTGCCCCAAACTTTCTTAACCTTTCCAGGTGTGATTTCTGCTGTGGAGCTGGTGGTGGTGGTGGTGGTGCTGGCATTACTTCGGCCATTTGTCTAAAGAAGTCGGCCATTTGTTGGAACATGGCCTGTGGAGGCTGAGCAGGCTCTGCTTGAGCTGGCGGAGCAGATTCTCTCATGCCCCCAGTCTCACCGCCGGGTGGAGCATGACTCTCCACTTCCTCCTCAACGGCTCTCTGAGATGAAGGGTCCATATCCTATTCAAAATAAGAAAGATAAACAGATCTGCGTTAGTGTCACCTCGACTCTTACAAATGCAATGCATGGTATGGACTCAATCTAGGCCCAGAAACGCCTAAACTGTGCTCTGATACCACTAAATGTGACACCCCTTACCCGTGTACACTATACCCGAGTAAGTAATGCCACATGGTGTACCGGCACATTCTAATATACCTTAATTAATTTATACCATGCTTGTGAATATAATTTATAAAATATAATTTATTTTAGCCATTTATCAAAAGTATTATTTATTTGAGGTTCCGAAAATTTTAAAGAAAATCCGGCGGAGTACCGGCTAAAAATGGAGAAAACAGTTCTTCGGAACCTGTTAAAAACACTTCCAATAACAAATTCATTCATTCTCAACTTCAATTCATCAACAGAATCTCAATATCAAAATCTCAACATTTTTTTCAATTTCAGTTCTCAATCATCATTTCTCAGGGTTCTCATATATAAACAACAATTAAATACTCAAATTACTTCCATACATAACCATAAATCTTTATTATTTACATGAACCTCAAAATACATTACATAAATCCAAATACATATGAGAAAATAAAAATTTAGTTACAAAATGACAAAATGACACCTAGTGCCCTACCAATGCACTGCAGGTAGTGAGGTGACACGGACACTGTGCAGAGCTGCAGGATGAACTCACCCAGTCTGCGGTCTACTGGGCTCACGATCTGTATCTCCAGTACCTACGCGTGGCAAAAGCAACGCGCTAAGCAATAATGCTTAGTGGTGCAATAATATAATAAAAGAAAATAGCTGAAAGTAAGTATGTATAGAATGTGTATGATTTCTTTATTTGGTATTGGTATATCTATTATTTCATTAACTTTGCCCACTTTTATTCATTTGGTTGCCCAAGTAACCTACACTAGACGACTGGACTGGATAAACGGGTAACCGCCTTTGGTATCGAGTACCTCGGGCCGTCACACCATCGGTCACATATGCATCTCCCGGTGTGCAACAGAACAGCTAACAAGCTGTAAATAATATCAGGCACAAGGCCAAGTCTCAATGCAAGGTCAGAATGGCTAAAAGCCATAAAATCACAGAATGGCATATTGCCATGTGCAGTACTGCTAACTGAACCCTATTGGCATGCCAAACTATCCAACCCAATCTTGTTAGGTATACTAGGGCATTTGAAACTTTTAAATTCTTCAATTTGTGAATTTCATGTTTTGGTGTTACTATTCACCTCATTGGTCAACAAAAATGTTGACTTTTGGATAGAAAATAGGTGTATTGGTTTTAACATCCCAAACATACCACATTTTGTATTTAAAACTTGTTGGAATTGATTGCCATTTCCATTTCTAACTTAAAACCAAGAGGGCAGAAAATTTCAGTTTTGGAGCCTAAGTTTACTGCTCCATTACACACTGTTACAGTGGAAATTTGAAGAAATGGCAAACATGAAAGTTGTTCCTTATTTTGTCTAGTTGAATTTTCTTTTTTTAATCACTCCATTTGGAGTTTTTTAGCTCCAGATATGGCCCAAAAACCCAAGCTGGCCGGATTGCCAATCTGCAGAAATTACCATATCTACAGTAACATGAACAGTGACTGCCACTGCCATTTGGGTTAGGTTCTGGCCATAATTTGGAGTAGGTTCCTTCATGAAAGTTGTTTTTCTATGTCTTAACTTGTTGCTGTAAAAATTTCAGGTCAATTGACCATATCTACAGTGAGTTATGGCCAAATGAACAGTTACTGTTCATTTGGTCAATTCTGCAGAATCAGTTGTAGGGTATCCGGATTGGGGCCAAGTTTTGGTCCTCTTGCTTTGGTCTTTTGGGCAAGGTTTCTTCAGCAAAAATGTGCCATTATAAGCCTAGTTTCATGTCCAATTGGCCAAACATCAATTGGACCTACACAGCCCAAGTTATGGAAGTGCAAGTGGACTGAATTTTCAGTCACTCTGCTGCTGTCCTAGGGCAGCCTGCAACTTCATTTTGCAATCCTATTTTTCAGTCCATTTTATGGTCAACTTACCTAAGATGGTCACTAATTGACCATTAAAATGTGCTCTAACAATTTCCTAAGCCAAGTCAATTTTCACTCCCTAAAACCCTAGCTTCACATTAGGTTTTCTACAAAATGCCTTAGTTAGCATACCAACTTATTATTCTTATGTTTATAAACTTCCTACATGATTCTAGTTCACTTCAAGCTCATCAAAAACACTCCTTCCTATTCCTTCACTAGGGCAGCCAAAACTCATGTACACATACACATGAATTTTGTTCATTTAAATTACATTTTCTTACTAAATTCAAGTTCTATTTCATGAAATTAAAGAGTTTTAGGTATATAGTGCACTAACCTTGAATAGGGCAGTTTTTTTCCCAACTCAAACTTCTCTTTCTTTCCTCTTCTTGGCTGCCAAAAGCTTGTTTAAGGTGTAGGGTAAAATTTTAATGAAGTGGGGTTAGGGTTTTATGGTGAAACAAGGTAGGAAATTAAGCTTGCTTGATTGAACATCAATGGAGGGAGGAAGAAGAGAAACTCACGTTTTTGGCTGAAGAGAAGGCAGCTGGTTTTTGGTCTTCCTTGGTCTTTATTTAGCTCTTTTATTAGTTAGTCAAATGGTTACTTAATGGTGATTGGTTGGCAATTTTAAATGACATCACAATGATGTCATAAATAAGCTTTTTCTTCACTTTCTTTTCTTTCCTCCACTACTCATCTTCAATTTAATTTCTAGTAATGTTTATCCATATTTTATGTCATATTAATTATTTACTCAACTGGACAAGTCGGCCAAAAATCGTCTCTGAAGGCGAAATGACCAAAATGACCTCCGTTTGGCTTAACGGGTCAAAATTGTCTGTACCGATTGAAAAATTTTTCTAGGTATTTTCTTGGCATTCTAATGCCATGGGAACCTCAATAACCCTTCTCTGGAGTTCCAAAAATTATTTTATAATTTTTCCCCCGGGTCTAGGGCTCCTCGTTGCGAGAACCGCAACTTCCCTCTAGTTACCCATCGCTAGGGCACTGGCTAGTTTAACTTGGTTGTATTTTATTTCTAAAATTTTTACTAAATTTTTCTTATTAATATTTGAGTTAATTATGATTCCCGACTTTAGTTTAAATATTTTTCCGGACGTTCTAGCTGTCCGGACCAACACCGGTCACCGGAACAGTAGAATGTACGGAGTTGGTACAGGGAGGGTGTTACAGTGGTAGCGCCTTTCTATGTGTTTGGATTTCTAGTGAAACTGGGGTTCCTTAGCCTGTATAACCGCTCCATTTTTGTCACAGTGAAAAAGAATTGCTAACTCAATGAAAGGAACTACTGAAAGTTTTGTCATGAACTTCTTTATCCAAACAGCCTCTTTTGCAGCATTTGATGCAGTAAGGTACTCGGCCTCTATAGTGGAATCAGCAGTTGTACTCTAATTGGAACTCTTCCAACTGACTGCACCTCCATTACAAATGAACACAAAACCAGAGGTAGACTTTCTGTCATCAATATCTGATTGAAAATAAAATCAGTATAACCATCCAATTGCAAGTCACCACCTCCATAAATCAAGAATAAATCCTTAGTTCTTTTCAAGTACTTAAGGATATTCTTGACAGCTATCCAGTGTTCCAAACCTAGATTGGATTGAAACCTGCTAGTCAAACTAACAGAATACGCGATATCTGGCCTAGTACACAATATTGCATACATCAAACTTCCAATAGCTAAGGCATATGGAATCCTAGCCATCTTGTCTCTTTTTTTAGGTGTCTTTAGAGACATTTCCTTAGAAAGATGGATATCATATCTTACTGGTAACAATCCTTTCTTGGAATCAAGCATTTTAAACCTCTTTAACACCTTTTCCAAGTATAGACTTTGGGATAAACCAATTATTCTTTTCGCTTTATCTCTATAGATGCGAATTCTAAGAATATAGGTTGCTTCCCTTAAGTCTTTCATGTGGAATGTATTTGACAACCATACCTTGACAATTGTCAACATACCGATATCATTACCTATCAACAGAATGTCATCTACATATAAGACAAGGAAAGTGATAGCACTCTCACTAACCTTCTTATATACACATGGTTCATCCATATTTTTTATAAAACCAAATGACTTAATGGCTTTATCAAAAATGGATGTTCCAACTCCTCGAAACTTGTTTTAACCCAAAAATGGATCGTTTCAGCTTGCACACCTTGAACCATCTTGGGATTCAAAACTCCTAGGTTGTTCCATGAAAATGTTTTCATCAATGTTTCCATTGAGAAAAGCTATTTTAATATCCATCTACCAAATCTCATAATCATAGTATGCAGCTATTGCTAATAAATTCCTAATTGATTTAAGCATGGCAACAGGCGAGAAAGTATCCTCATAGTCAATTCCTTGCCTTTGGCGAAACCCTTTCGCAACTAGCCTTGCCTTGTAGGTCTTTACCTTTCCATCAGAACCAATCTTTTTCTTAAAACCCATTTATTTCCTATAGGTACAATACCTTCAGGTGGGTCAATAAGATCCTAAACTTGGTTCTTATGCATAGAATCAATTTCGGATTTCATAACTTCAATCCATTTAAAAGAGTCTATATCTGATATAGCTTCTTCATAGGTAAAAGGATCATCTCCATGATCTATTTCTTCATGAACGAACAACTCTTGTTCATCTGCATGAAGAAAACCATATCTCTCTGGTGGATGAGATATCTTGGTTAATCTACGAGGAATTATTGTAGAAGTTTCATCAATAAGCATAGGTTGACTAGATGGATCTATATCCATCTGATTTGTTAGTTGGTTAGAATTCTCTAATTCTAACTCTATTTGCCTTCCTTTGCCACCTTCTTGAATAAATTGTTGTTCAAGAAATATGGCATCTCTACTTACCACAACCTTTTGTGATGTAGGCAAATAAAAAGAATATCCAAAACTTTCTTTTGGATACCCAACAAATTGACCCCTTTCTGATTTGATTTCCAATTTATCGGTCTTCAGCTTTTTAATGTAAGCTAGACAACTCTAATCTTAACATGTTTAAGACTTGGTTTTCTTTCATGCTATATCTCATAAGGTGTGGAAGAGACTGACTTTGATGGAATCTTATTCAGGATATGCAAAGCTAATTCTAATGCAAATCCCCAAAAGGAGACTGGCATATCAGTGTAGCTCATCATACTGCGTATCATATTTAATAGGGTACAATTTTTCCTTTCAGATACACCATTTAATTGTGGCGTTCCTAGAGGAGTCAGCTGGGAGATAATGCCATGCTCTTTCAAGTATTCATCAAATTCAGTACTTAAGTATTCACCTCTATGATCTAATCGAAGAGTTTTAATACTTTTTTCTGTTTGATGTTCTACATCAGATTTAAATTCTTTGAACTTTTCAAAGGATTCATGTTTGTATTTCATTAAATACAAATACCTAAACCTTGATTTATCATCAGTAAAGGTAATAAAATAATGAAAACCACCTCTAGCCATTTCTTTAAATGGACCACATACATCACTATATATAAGTTCCAAAATATTTTCAGCTCTTAACCCCTGTTCTATAAAAGGTAATCTAGTCATTTTGCCTTGAAGGCAGGATTCATAAGTTGGAGTAGGTTCAGAACCCAATGAGGATAAAATCCCCATTTTCTCCAGCTTTGCAATCCTATCTTCTGTAATATTACCTAATCTTAAGTGCCACAAATATTTGAACTTGAGTTGATTTTCATCATGGTATTACATTTATTTAGATTGCTTGCATTAGATTTGTATTTAACATTATTATCCAAATAATAAGCTCCTTCATGCATATAACCCGAGCCAATATATTCATTTCCAAAATAAATATTGCAAACATCATTTGTGAACTAAAATTCATAACCATTTCTAGTCAAACTAGATACAGAAATAATGTTCTTAAAAGCATCAGTACCTACAAAATATTATTTAAATACAAAACATGTCCATACATGTACGAAAATTTATATCCTATGGCTAAAGCTTCAACAATTGAGCCATTGCTAATCCAGAGTCTAACATCTCGTGTCTGCAAGCTGCTACTACTTGATAGTTCCTGCATATCAAAAGTAATATGAGAACTAGCACCAGTATCTAAAATCCAAGCTGTAGATGAACTATGAGCATCATCAGAATCTAAATAACAAGATATAGACATAGCTTCTGAAGGTTTATCTTTCTTGTCCTTTAGCAAGATACTTTGGGTAGTTCCTCTTCTAATGCCCATCCTTCTAATAGTGAAAACACTTTCCTTTGCCTTTGTCAGCTTCGGTCTTGCCCTTTTGTTTGGCTATCTTCTTTGAAGGTCCAGGAACTTGAGGTTTCTTTTTCTTATTGCCCTTCTTCTTGGACTTTCCAGAAGAAGAAGATGCAACCAAAGCCACTTCTTTTCCTTTATTGCCCGGTATATTCTTTTGGACAATAACTAGCATGTAAAGCAAGCTAGCTAGAGTGCATTCTTGCTTAGTCATATGGAAATTTGTCACAAAATTCCCAAATGACTCTGGTAGGGACTAAAGGATCAAATTCGTCTGCAGTTGGAAATCCACATGAAAATCAAGATGCTCCAGTTGCTCAATAAGCCGAATCATCTTGTGGACATGATCTCCTACATTTTGTCCCTCTGACATCCTCATGCGCAATAGCTGCCTAGCTATCTCATATCTAGCATTCCGGCTGTGCTCACCATACATCTCTTGCAGGTGAAGAAGGATCTCATTCGCACTTTGCATGTTCTCATATTTCTTCTGTAACTCATTAGTCATAGAAGAAAGCATGTAGATTCTGGCTCTCATATCATGGTCCTTCCACTTGTCCAAGGTCTCTGATTCCTCTGGAGTGGCCCTTGGAGGCAAGGGACCAAGAATCTTTGAATCTAGAACATATCCAATACGTTCTAGGTTCAGGACAAGCTTTAAATTTCTGAGCCAATTAGAAAGGTTAGGTCTTGTCAACCTATTGTGATCAAGTATGCTCGCAAGAATATTGGATGGTGGTGATTGTTGTGTGTTCATTATTATTAGAAAATAAACTATAGAAATAACAAGATTAATTAGCAAATGCATCAAGTAATTAACCAAAATGATTATGATCTTTTAATCAAATTGGTCCTCCCATTAACTTGGCGAATCCTACACTTCCAAAGTAGGAAACGAAAATCCTAGTTGGATGGATTTCTAGTGAGTGATTGAATTCTTATAGTCTTATTGATCATCCTCAGGCACATCCATTATTGGAATTACAATAAACTATAAGTGAGCAACTCCTTGTCCATCACATCTCATGTGAGGTTCAATCATTTATTTGGCCCCTAATGCTCAAAATCTCAGGCACATCCATTATTGATTTATCTTGCATTAGTTAAGTTGATCCCATTGAGCTAGTAGACATGCAAATAATTTTAATGACCTCAGGCACATCCATTATTGGCCACCAATCATTTACATACTTACAACATTTTATGCTTAACAATTATTTTTAAGAAAATCTCTTAAATAAATGCATCATATCCAAGCTCATATAGCTAATAATGCATGTAACATCCTCCCTATACCAATTCTATATGTTTTGTTACTCCAGTGACCTAATGCCAGTTCGGGCAAGTCAGGATGTCTGGAACTATACTTAAGTGATAGTGAACAGACATATAATGATGAAATAAATAAAAAGAAAATACAAAAAAAAATTAAAGAAAAATAAAAGAGAGAAAATAAAACTAAGTTAAACGAGCCGGCACCGTAGCGATGGGTGACCTCTTTGGAAAGTTACGGCAAAGGCAATTGCCGACCCTAGGACTGCAGGAAACCCTCGGAATTAAATTTTGAGACATAATTAAATGTTTATTGAAATGTAATTGACACCAGAAATATCAAAGAAAAATTAATAAATTAGTATAAAGAAAAATGAAAAATCGAGAAACAGACAAAAATCGGTGTTACCGGGGATACAACCTGAAGAGGGGCATTTTGATCATTTGACATCTAGAGTTGCCTTTTGACCTCAATGTCCATTAAAAATAAATGATATTACACTTTGAAATGTCATAAAAATTTAAAATGAGGTACATTATATGAATAGTGAAAGAAATGAGGCAAAAAATGTAAATTGTGAAACTTTGAATAATAAAACAATAAAAGTAACCTAAGTGCTCCACTAACTCATGATTTAGAACACATATATGGGACTTTGGGACAACAGATCCCACTAACTTCATCTTCTTCTTCTTCATTCTTCTTCTTGCCGAAATGAAGCTCTAAACCAAACCTCCATGGCCGCACACCTTGTAAGCTTCATCAACCCATCATCAAGCCATGATTCTCACACTTCTCTTCACTAAACCTTATCTACACACCTTGGGTAGCACACTTGGAGCAAAAAGAAGGAAGTTTAGTGAGGTTTGAGCAAGCTACAAAAATATGTAAGTGTCCAAATCCCCTCCCTTGCTTTAGTAAACTTCATGTTTAGGTTGAGGTGAGTTGAAAGGTGAAGAGAATGGAAGAATTTATTGAGTTATGGAATTGTTCAATTTTGGCAGCCATGAGAACCTATGTTGCTTGAGTTTTTCTTACCTCTAATGGATGGAAATTAATGTTGATTTAGTCAATTTAAGGTTATAGTAAATTAGTTTCCATGTATATGTATATTGAGTACTTGAATTTAAGGGTTGGAAAGCAATTTGAATACCTTAGCAAACTGCCACTTTTGGCAGCCTTTAAATTGATGAATTAATGTTTGGTTTTATGAATTTTCTTGATGAATTATGGTGAAGATGAATAGAGACCAGAGTTTGTGAAGTAATGATTGGAAGGTATATGTAATAATTAAGTGGTTTCATGTATATGTTATGTTGAATTTAACTTTGTGAATTAGGGTTGTATAATGTACATGGAGCACTTGTATATTCTGCCCAAATGGATATGATTGAGATATGATGAAAGGTATAGAAGTTTTATGAATGTATAATTGTAGTTTTGGGAGGAGGAGAAATGGCATTTGGGAGTGTTCTTTTATGTGCATATTGTGTGTTGTGAAGGCAGTAGGTAAATTGAAACACAAGTGAAAATTGGTGACCCCAATTGGTATGAGGCCAATGGAAGGTGAAACTAGACACAAAATAGGCCAACTTTCATGTAGAAATGTTGCCAAATTTCTGCCTAGAAACTAACCTTAAAAATGACCTAATCCGAAATTGATAATGTGCAAGCCCAGATTTTTGACCATATGAACAATAGTCACTAAGATGACCATAACTCACTCAAAACAAGTCCAAATGACCTGAGATTTTTACCATGGAAAGCTTAGACATAGAGCTATAATTTTTATGAAGGCACCAAAGCCCAAAAATTTCCAAAACCAAGTCAAATTACTTTCCCAATTTAGGGTACCAAAACTGCCAGAACTGAATTTGACCTAAAATTGACCAAATTTTGCACTAAAAGTGCAATCTGTCCAGCTTTAGTAAATTGACCATATCTTGGTCTATATAACTCAAAATGACCTGAAATTTGTGCCAAAAGTTCAATAAGACATAGAACTACAATTTTTCTTCTTTGACCTAAAGCTAAAAACCAAGAGAAATAGGACATTAAGCTAGACCAATCTAGCACATTAAAACTGAAAATTTGACATTAACATACAATGAAGCCTTAAAGTAATGTGCCAATAAATGGCAACTTATGAAAAGGGCAAATTGCACTATATTGGCAGCATATTAAATTACAAATTGTGACATATTGATACTAGAATCAACTTATTCATGATATCTAAAAAGGTCAATATTTGTATTGACTTGTGAATTATATAATAACTAGTAAACTCTAAAAATGAAGAATTAAACAATTAATTTGTAATGTGCCCTAGTTTGCCTGGTTGACTAGTTTAGATAGGTTGGCATGCTAATAGAATTCTGCCTGTTATTTTGTAAATGGCTTTATGCCATACTGTGTTTTTATAGCTTATTATGCCGCACTGTGATTTTAATAGCCTACGGTTATATGAATTGTGTTATTAATCGTCGGATTGACTATATGGCTTTTTAGCCACACTGTTTGCACACCGGGAGACACTTTGTGACCGATGGTATGACGGCCCGAGGAACTAGGTACCTAGTGCTAGCATATCCGTTTATCTAGTTTGGTCAGTGTATAGGCTACACAAGTAATTAATTTAAGCATTATTAAATTCAAATAGCTAAATTCAGTTTACTGACATACAGCACCACCAAAATTAGCAAAAATGAAAGGTTAGAAAATAAAAATAGAAACAGTAACTGTAAAGAATATTGATGTCATAAATTCATAAACAATTCATTTATTTTATTTTAGTGTATATTTCTTTATATTTGGCACCACTAAGCAGAATTGCTTAGCGCGTTACTTTTGCTACGCGTAAGTATTGGAGACACAGCTGGGGAGCCCAGCAGACCTACGATCGGGTGAGACATCAGATCTGGACAGGAGTCTAGAGTCATCTGCACTACACTGTATACATGGTAGGACTTAGGATATTGTGTAATGACTATCAATTGTATTTTGACATTTTGTTATGCAATATTTATGTCATAAAATTTTAAGGTTTGTAATAATTTATACATATTAAACTCCTATGGAGAGTGTTTGGATGAATGTAAATTATGATGGATTGTATTTTGAAACTATGAAATTTTGAGATAGAAAAATTAGTTGGAAGGTTGAGATTATCATATTGAACTGTTTTTAACAGGTTTAGAAGGACAGTTTGTCCGAAATACAGACGGCACCTTGTCGGATTTCTATTACAATTTTTGAAACATAGATTTTCTTAAAATATGAAAATAGAACCAATATGTTATGAATATCACATAAAGACTTCTAAAATCAAATTGAGTTCAGAAAATGAGATCATCATAAACTAGGTGCTCCAGCATGCCATGTAGCATGCCTTGCTCGGCTACACTGTAGACGGGTGAGGGGTGTTACATTTAGTGGTATCAAAGCACGGTTTAGGCGTTTCTGGGCCTAGATAGATTGCATATCATGCATTGCATTATAAGTGTTAAGATGACTCTAATGCAGATCTTTTGATTTGTTATTTTGATCAGAATATGGACTCCACATCGCAGAGAGCGATCGATGAGGAGGTGGAGAGTCATGCTCCATCTATGACTAAACTAGGAGACAGGAGGGAACCTGCTCCACCAGTACCAGAGGCACCAGCCACATTTCAGCAAATGGCTGAGTTCTTTAGATAGATGGCAGGAGTTATGCCACTGCCACCACCTCCACATCAAAAATCTTATATGGAGAAACTTAGAAAGTTTGGAGCAGTGGATTTTCTGGGCAAAAGGGAAGATGATTCTATCACAGCTAAAAACTGGTTGGACAGAACTAGAAGGGTTTTAAAACAATTTCACTGTACTCTAGAGCAGAATTTGGAAGCTGCTGTATCACTACTGCAAGATGATACATAACAATGGTGGGATACAGTAACTAGTGAAGTGCCACCAGAACAAATAACTTGGGATTTCTTTCTCACTGAGTTCAGAAAGAAGTATGTGGGTAGTGTATACTTAGAAGAGAAGAGAAGGGAATTTATTACCCTATGCCAGAGACAGTTGACAGTGGCTGAATATGAAAGATAATTTATCAGACTAAGCTGCTATGGGCGAGAAATAGTCCCTAATGAGGCCGAGAGATGCAAAAGATTTGAGGAAGGACTCAATGATAACATTAAAGTAATGATTACAGCCTTGGCGATTACAGAGTTCGCCAAGTTAGTGGATGCCGCATTGAAGGTTGAAAAAGTTAGAATAAATGAGTAGAGCAGAAGGGACAGACAGCAAAAAAGAGATCAGGGTCAGACCAGTACATCTACTGCCCCTAGTAAGAAATTCAGAAGTTTGCCTACTCAGAGTTTTAGTAGAGCACCAAGTCAGGGTTAGTCACAGAGGCCCAAATCTCAGTTTACACCGAGGAGAGGCCAGTCCACACCTTTAGTGGCTAGCTCTCTAGGGACAGGGTTTAGGGGACCAACCCCAATAGTATCTATTTCTTGACCACATTGCCAAAAAGGGCATAAGGGGGAATGTTGGAGGATGGTAGGTGCTTGTTTACGGTGTAGGTCTACAGACCACCTAATCCGAAATTATCCGCGTAGAATTACTACATCTACTCCGGTATCAACTGTTAGGCCTGCCCCTCCAGCTCCAAGGGGTAGAAAGCTGGGTAAGGCTGAGGCAGTTAGTACTTCACAGAAACCTGTATCAGAGTCTGGGGAGAGAGCAGAGGGTAAAATACTAGCCAGACCCTATGCTATAAGGGCACAGGAGGAGCAGGATGCTCCAGATGTCATTAAGGGTATGTTCCTCCTCCATAATACTTCTGTTCATGCATTAGTGGATCTTGGATCTACTCATTCATATATTTGTATCAAGCTGCCCATAGAAAAGGGAATACTAGTAGAGGAAAGTGACTAAGAAATCCTAGTTACAAATCCGCTAGGTCATAGTGTGGTAGTAAATAAGGTATATAAGTGCTATCCATTGAAGATTCAAGGGAAAGAGTTCTTAGCAGACTTAATCGAACTGCCTTTCCTTGAGTTTGACGTGATTTTGGGAATGGATTGGTTATCCCATCATCAGGCAATGGCAGATTGTAAATTGAAGAGAATCTCTCTGAAAATTGCTGAGAATGAAGAAATAACAGTTGTAGGTGAAAGGACAGATTTCTTATCCAATGTCATCTCAGCTACAATTGCAAGGAGATGGATGAGAAAAGGGTGTGAAGCCTATCTAGCACACGTGGTTGACACTAGGCAGGGTAAACTTGAATTGTCTGACATACCCACAGTAAGGGATTTCTTTGAGGTATTTCCTGAGAAATTGCCTAGTTTGCCACCAGAAAGGGAAGTTGAATTTGCTATTGAGATTATGCTGGGTACAGCTCCTATTTCAATTGCTCCGTATAGGATGGCACCTGCTGAATTGAAAGAGTTAAAAATTCGGCTGCAAGAATTATTAGACAAGGGGTTCATACGCCCTAGTGTGTCGCCGTGGGGAGCTCTAGTACTATTTGTAAAGAAGAAAGATGGGACACTGAGGTTATGTGTTGACTACTGGCAGTTAAACAGAGTAACAGTGAAGAACAAGTATCCATTACCTAGAATTGACGATCTGTTTGATCAATTGAAGGGAGCCGGTGTGTTTTCTAAGATTGATCTCGATCAAGGTATCATCAGTTAAGGGTTAAGGATGCAGATGTGCCTAAGACTGCATTCAGAACCCAGTATGGGCATTATAAATTCCTGGTGATGCCATTTGGGTTAACAAACGCTCTAGCAGCATTAATAGACCTTATGAACCGTATCTTCCATCCATATTTAGATCAGTTCATAGTGGTCTTCATTGATGACATCCTGGTGTATTCCAAGGATAAAGCAGAACATGATGAGCATTTGAGAATTGTTCTGTAGACTCTGAAAGAGAAGAAACTGTACGCTAAATTGTCCAAGTGTGAGTTCTGGTTGAATGAAATTACATTCCGTAAACATGTAGTATCAGCTGAAGGGATTAAAGTGGATCCCAAGAAGATTAAAGCAATGATGGAATGGAAGCCTCCCAGAAATACAACTGAGATTAAAAGTTTCTTGGGGTTAGCTGGATATTATAGAAGATTTGTAAAGGGATTTTCCCTGATAGCTGCTCCAATGACCAAATTACTACACAAGAATATGAAATATAACTGGAATGACAAGTGTCAAGCCAGTTTTGAGAGGCTGAAAGCTATGTTGACAGAGGCACTAGTGTTAACACAGCCATTGTCGGGAAAAGACTTCGTAATCTACAATGATGCCTCACATAACGGTTAGGGTGTGTACTCATGCAAGAAGGGAAAGTGGTCACATATGCTTCCAGGCAGTTAAGGCCACATGAAAAGAATTACCCTACTCATGATTTGGAGTTAGCAGCAATTATCTTCACATTGAAGATATGGAGGCATTACTTGTATGGAGAAAAATGCTACATATACATAGACCATAAGAGTCTGAAGTATCTGCCAACCCAGAAGGAACTTAATTTGAGACAAAGGTGATGAATTGAATTCCAGAAAGATTATGATTGTGTGATTGACTACCACCCTGGGAGGGCTAACATAGTCACTGATGCCGTAAGTAGAAAATCTATTATAGCATTAAGATCTCTGAATGCCCAACTGTCCTTAACTCATGACGGAGTTATTTTGGCTGAGTTGCAAGTGAAACCGAATCTGTTACAATAGATACAGGATGGGCAGAAGACAGATGAGAAATTAATGGCTGTTATGGGCAAAATCATTGAGGGAAAGGAAACTGAATATGAAGTGAAAGAAAATGGGTGCCTGTACTATAAAGAAAGAGTGTGTGTATCAGATGATAAAGAGTTGAAAACCAATATTCTGAGAGAAGCACATAACAGTGTGTATGCTATGCACCCAAAAAGCACAAAAATGTACCATAACCTGAAACTTTGATACTGGTGGCCAGGTATAAAGAAGGACATAGTTGACTATGTAACTAGATGCTTGACAATCAGCAAGTCAAAGCAAAACACCAAGTTCCAACAGGTTTGTTACAACCTATAAACATACCTGAATGGAAATGGGACCGAGTCACTATAGACTTTGTCAGTGGTCTACCTCTCACTTAGAAGAAGCATGATGGAGAATGGGTGATTATGGATAGGTTGACCAAATCAGCACATTTTCTGCCAGTCAGAACTGACTACTCACTGGAAAAGCTAGTAGAATTGTACATCAGGGAGATAGATAGACTACATGGAATTCCACTTTCCATCATATCTGATAGAGACCCGAGGTTTACATCTAGATTTTGGAAGAAATTATAAGAATCCTTGGGCACACAACTCCATTTTAGTATGGCTTTTCATCCTCAGACGGATGGACAATCAGAAAGAATAATCCAGGTAAATTTTGAAACTCATTGAGTTATTGCAAACAATAAATTAAACTGATAATGATAATAATAACCGAACATATGTGATAGGTCCTTGAGGATATGCTGAGGAGTTGTGTTATTGAGTTTGAGGGAAGTTGGGATAGATACCTTCCACTGGCAGAATTTGCATACAACAATAGCTATCAAGCTAGCATACAAATGGCACGCTATGAAGCACTGTATGGAAGAAAATGCAGAACACCAGTATGTTGGACTAAATTAGGTGAAGATAAGCTAGTGGGACCAGACCTGGTAAAATAGACAGAGGAAAAGGTGAAACTGATAAAGGCCAATTTGAAAGTTGTCTCGGACCGACAGAAATCTTATGTTAACTTGAAAAAAAAGGACATTGAGTATGAAGTTGGCGAGAAGGTATTTCTCAAAGTATCACCGTGGAAGAAAGTATTGAGATTCGGGAAAATGGGAAAATTAAGCCCTAGGTTCATTAGCCCATATGAAGTTATTGGACGTGTGGGACCAGTAGCCTACAGATTAGTCTTACCACCAGAGCTGGACAAGATACACAACGTGTTCCATGTCTCGATGCTTAGAAGATACAGATTAGATTCTTCACATGTCATCTTAGCAGACGAAATTATTGTACAACCTGACTTGACATATGAAGAAGAAACGATTAAAATATTGGCATGAGAGGTAAAAGAGGTCAGAAACAAGACAATTCCACTAGTGAAGGCACCATAACATGGAAGAGACAACATGGGAGAGCGAGGAGACAATGAGGCAATAGTTCACTCAGCTCTTCACATCAGGTAAATTTCTTTTTTATTTAGAGGGAAAGAGTTATAGCAACCTCCCTGTACCAATTCTGTATGTTTTGTTGCTCCAATGAACTAATTTTAGTCCGAGAAAGTCAGAATGTCTGGAACTACACTTCAGTGATAGTGAACAGACATATAATGATGACATAAATAAAAAGAAAATATAAGAAAAATTAAAGAAAAATGAAAGAGAGAAAATAAAACTAAGTTAAACGAGCTAGCACCGTAGCGATGAGTGACTGCACCGGAAAGTTACGGCGAAGGCAATTGCCGACCCCAGGACTGTGGAGAACCCTCAGAATTAAATTTCGAGACATAATTAAAAGTTTATTGAAATGTAATTGACACTAGAAATATCAAAGAAAATTTAATAAATTAGTATAAAGAAAAATGAAAAATCGAGAAACAGATAAAAATCGGTGTTACCAAAAAATCGAGAATACAACTTGAAGAGGGGTATTTTGGTTATTTGACACCTAGAGTTGCCTATTGACCTTAATGTCCATTAAAAATAAATGATATTACACTTTGAAAATGTCATGAAAAATTAAAATGAGGTACATTATATGAATAGTGAAAGAAATGAGGCATAAAATGTAAATTGTGAAACTTTGAATAATTAAACAATAAAAGTAACCTAAGTGCTCCACTAACTCATGATTTAGGACAGATATATGGGACTTTGGGACAGCAGATCCCACTAACTTCATCTTCTTCTTCATTCTTCTTCTTGCCGAAATGAAGCTCCCAAACCAAACCTCCATGGCCGCACACCTTGTAAGCTTCATCAACACATCATCAAGCCATAATTCTCACACTTCTCTTCACTAAACCTTATCCACACACTTTGGGCAGCATACTTGGAGCAAAAAGAAGGAAGTTTAGTGAGGTTTGAGCAAGCTACAAAAATAGGTAAGTGTCCAAATCCCCTCCCTTGCTTTAGTAAACTTCATGTTTAGGTTGAGGTGAGTTGAATGGTGAAGAGAATGGAAGAATTTATTGAGTTATGGAATTGTTCAAATTCGGCAGCCATGAGAACCTATATTGCTTGAGTTTTTCTTACCTCTAATGGATGGAAATTAATGTTATTTAGTCAATTTAAAGTTGTAGTAAATTAGTTTTCATGTATATGTATATTGAGTACTTGAATTTAAGGGTTGGAAAGCAATTTGAATACCTTAGCAAACTGCCACTTTTGGCAGCCTTTAAATTGATGAATTAATGTTTGGTTCCATGAATTTTCTTGATGAATTATGGTGAAGATGAATAGAGGGCAGTGTATGTGAAGTAATGGTTGTAAGGTATATGTAATAATTAAGTGATTTCATGTATATCTTATGTTGAATTTAACTTTGTGAATGAGGGTTGTATAATGTACATGGAGCACTTGTATATTTTGCCCAAATGGATATGATTGAGATATGATGAAAGGTATAGAAGTGTTATGAATGTATAATTGTAGTTTTGGGAGGAGGAGAAATAGCATTTGGGAGTGTTCTTTTATGTGCAGATTGTGTGTTATGAAGGTAGTAGGTAAATTGAAATATAAGTGAAAATTGGTGACCCCAATTGGTATGAGGCCAATGGGAGGTGAAACTAAACACAAAATAGGCCAACTTTCATGTGGAAATGTTGTCAAAATTCTGCCTAGAAATTGACCTTAAAAATAACATAATCCAGAATTGGTAATGTGCAAGCCCAGATTTTTGACCATATGAATAGTAGTCACTAAGATGACCATAACTCACTCAAAACAGGTCCAAATAACCTGAAATTTTTACCATGAAAAGCGTAGACATAGTGCTACAATTCTTATGAAGACACCAAAGCCTTGAAATGGCCAGAACCAAGTCAAATTACTTGCCCAATTTAGGGTACCAAAACTATCAGAACAAAATTTGACCTAAAATTGATCAAAATTTGCACTAAAGATGTAATCTGTCCAGCTTTAGTAAATTGACCATATAATGGTCTATTCAACTCAGAATGACCAGAAATTTGTGCCAAAAGTTCAATAAGACATAGAGATACAATTTTGCTTCTTTGACCAGAGGCTAAAAACCAAAGGAAATAAGACATTAAGCTAGACCAATCTAGCACACTAAAACTGAAAATTTGACATTAACATACAATGAAGCCTTGAAGTAATTTGGCAATAAATGCCAACTTGTGAAAAGAGTAAATTGCACTATATTTGCAGCATATTGAATTACAAATTGTGACATGTTGATACTAGAATCAACTTATCCATGATATCTAAAAAGATCAACATTTGCATTGACTTGTGAATTACATAATAACTAATAAACTCTGAAAATGAAGAATTAAACAATTAATTTGTAATGTGCCCTAGTTTGCCTAGTTGACTAGTTTGGATAGGTTGGCATGCCAATAGGATTCTGACAGCTGTTCTGTAAATGGCTTTATGCCATACTGTGTTTTTACGGCTTATTATGCCACACTGTGATTTTAATAGCCTATGGCTATACGGATTATGTTATTATACTTGGCTTATCGCCGGATTGGCTATATTGCTTTTTAGCCACACTATTTGTACACTGGGTGACACTTTGTGACCGATGGTGTGACGGCTCGAGGTACTAGGTACCCAGTGCCAGTATATCCATTTATCCAGTCTGATCAATGTATAGGCTACACGGGCAGTTAATTTAAGCATTATTAAATTCAAATAGCTAAATTCAGTTTATTGACATACAACACCACCAAAATTAGCAAAAAATGAAAGGTTAGCAAATAAAAGTAGAAACAGCAACTGCAAAGAATATTGATGTCACAAATTCATAAACTATTCTTTTATTTTATTTTAGTGTATATTTCTTTATATTTGGCACCACTAAGCAGAATTGCTTAGCGCATTGCTTTTGTTATGCGTAGGTATTGGAGACATAGCTGGGGAGCCCAACAGACCTACGACCGGGTGAGACATCAGATTTGCACAGGAGTCCAGAGTCATCTGCACTACACTGCATACATGGTAGGACTTAAGATCTTGTGTAATGACTATCAATTATATTTTGACATTTTGTTATGTAATATGTATATCATAAAACTTTAAGGTTCGTAATAATTTGTACATATTAAACTCCTATGGAGAGTGTTTGGATGAATGTAAATTATGATGGATTGTATTTTGAAACTATGAAATTTTGTGACTGAAAAATTAGTTGGAAGGTTGAGATTATCATATTGAATTATTTTTAATAGGTTTAGAAGGACAGTTTGTCCGAAATATAGACGACACCTTGCTAGATTTTTATTACTATTTTTGAAATACTGATCTTATTAAAATATGAAAATAGAACCAATATGTTATGAATATCACATAAAGACTTCTTAAATCAAATTAAGTTCAAAAAATGAGATAATCACAGACTAGGTGCTCCGGCATGCCATGTAGCACGCCTTGCTCGGCTGCACTGTAGACAGGTGAGGGGTGTTACAATGCAAGTATTTAAAATTTCTTAAAATAATTGCCTCAATGGAGGTGTAATACCCCTACATTAAGTAGTGCGCTCTATTATTCCAGTGACCAGTGTCTATCCGGATAGTTAGGATGTCGGAAATTATACTTAAATGTTAGTGAAGAGACATAAAATGATGAAATACATGATGAGAAAATACAAGAAAAAATAGAGAAAAATGAGAGCAATGAAATGTAATTAGGTTAAAAAAGCTAGAAACTGTAGCGATGGGTAACCGCACCAGGAAGTTACGGTGAGGACCGTTGACTAGCCCTGGACCGCGAGGAACCCTGGGAAATATTTTTCAGACCTAATTAAAGGTCTATGGAGGTGTAATTGACATTTAAAATATCAAAGAAAAATTAGTAAGTCAGTATAAATGAAAACGAAAATTTAAGAAATCGGCGGGACAAGGATTAAATCGGTGTTATCAAAAAATTCGAAATACAACCAGAAGAGGGGCGTTTTGGTCAATTGACACCTAGAGTTGACTTTTGACCTAAATGTCCATGAAAAATTAGTAGTGTTAAATTTTGAAAATGCCATAAAAATTAGAAGTCAAATATATAGAATAAATAAAAGGAATTAAGGGATAAAACTTAAGATAATTAAAGTTTAATTATATGGATATTTTAATGTTAATTAAAGGTTAGTGGGGCACTAATTAGCACTATATAAGCATGAGGACAACACTTCATTCATCATCTTTAACCTTAATTTACCACCTTTGCCAAATTGCATTTCTCTCTCAAAAGAAAACTCCATGGATGTCCCAACCAAGCTTTCTCTCTCCATGATCCAGCCTTCCATTTCTTAAAGTTCCTTCACTAAAGTTGTTCTACACAACTTGGGCAACATATTGGAAACAAGAAAGAAGAGTTTTGGTGAAGATTTAAGCAAGCTCCAAAAGAGGTAAGTGTCCAAACTCCTTCATTTCTTAAGTAAAGTTTATGTTTATTTTGAGATAAGTGATTTGGTGAAGAAATTTTAAAGTTTTGAGGAGTTATTGATATATCTAATTTTTGGGCAGCCATGGAAGTGAAAGGTAAGAGGTTTGTTCTTATATGAATTTAATGGGAATTAAGGTTGATTAGAGTAATTTGATGTGTTAGTAAATTAATTCTATGTTTATGTGTGTTTGAGTATTTGATTTGAGGGTTGAATGAAAATGTGAAGACTTTGGCAATTTGGAGCATTTCGGTAACTTTTTGGTTCCATGAAGAGTGCATAATTTCATGAAGTTGTTTGATGAATTGTGGTATTAAGGATTGAAGAATATGTATATAATTTTTTAGTGGAAGTTATATGTAATATTTAGGAGTGTTTATGTGTATACATTATTAGAATTGGACTTTGTGAATTAGGATTATATTTGGTGTATTACAAGTAATTGTATTTTGCACAAATTGACTTTAATGTAAAGTGATTGATGAATATGGTAATGTACAAAATCAAAATTAGGCATGGAAAGTAAGTTAGAACAAGTTGAATGTGCATTTGAATTGGTGTTTGAGGAAAATGTAAAGGGCAGTATGCAATTGAGCCTATAACCCTAAATGTGTGACCCCAATTGGTATGAAGCCAATTGAAGGTGAAACTAGGCACAAAATGTGCCAACTTTCATGTAGAAGCCTTACCAAAATCTGTCCAGAAAATGACTTAAAAATTTACCAAATCCGTATTGCCTAACATGTGAACCCAGATTTTTGACCATATGAATAGTAGTCACTAAAATGACCATAACTCACTCAAATAGGTCCAAATGACCTAAAATTTATATCTATGGAAAGCTAAGACATAGGGCTACAATTTTGGTTAAGACTACCAAGCCCAGAAATGCCATTAAGCAAGTTAAAATGATTACCTAAGTTGGGTTATAAAAACTGGCCAAATTGACTTTGACTTTAAAAATGACCTAATTTTGCAATGTAAGTGCAACTTGACCAGCCATAGTAAAATGACCATAATTTGATCTGTAACACCCCTACATTCGATAGTGCATTCTACTATTCCGGTGACCAGTGTCTGTCGGGACAGCTAGAATGCCTGGAATTATACTTAAATATTAATGAGGAGATATGAAATTATGAAATAAAATAGAGGAAACTACAAGAAAAATTAAGGAAAAATAAAAGAGAGAAAATAAAACTAAGTTAAACGAGCCAGCATCGCAATGATGGGTGACCGCACAGGGAAGTTACGGCGCAGGCAATAGCCGACCCTAGGACCGCGGGAAACCCTCGGAATTAAGTTTTGAGACATAATTAAAGACTTATTGAAGTATAATTGACATTAGAAATGCTAAAGAAAATTAAAGAATTAGTACAAAGAAAAACAAAAAATTCAAGGAATCGATAAAAATCAGTGTTACCAACAAAATCGGGAACGCAACTCGAAGAGGGGCATTTTGGTCATTTGACACCAAGAGTTGATTTTTGACCTAAATGTCCATTAAAAATAAGTAGTATTAAATTTTAAAAATTCTATGAAAATGAGAAACTTGACATACAATGTAAATAGTGAGAAATTAGGGTGTTAATTGCAATTAGGAAACTTAGGATTATTTAAATGCTTAATTTGTAACACTCTCATTTTCGTAGTCCGTACATCCTACTGTTCCGATGGCTAATGTCTACCCCGGAAAGTCAAAATGTCTGGAACTACACTATAATGACAGTGAGGAAGCATAAAATAATGAAATATGTGATGAGAAAAATAAAGGAAAAATAAAAGAGATAAAATGTGACTAAGTTAAACGAGCCGAACCCGTAGCGATGGGTGACTGCACCGGGAAGTTACGGCGAGGACTGTTCACTAGCCTTGGACCATGGGAAACTCGGGGAAATATTTTCGGGACATAATTAAAGGTCTACTGAGGTGTAATTAACATTGGAAATATCAAAGAAAATTTAGTGAGTCAATATAAACGAAAAATGAAAATTAAAGAAATCGGCGATACAAGGAGTAAATCGGTAGTAACGAAAAATCTGAAATATAACTTGAAGAGGGGCATTTTGGTTATTTGATACCTCGAGTTGACTTTTACCCTAAATGTCCATGAAAAATAAATAGTGTCAAATTTTGAAAATGCCATGAAAATAAGAAAAATTACACATAATGTAAATAGTGAAAAATGAGGGCATAATTGCAATTAGGGAAAACATGGATTATTATAATGTTAATTATACTTAGTGGGGGAATTAGTGGACATATTTAAGGCCATTAGTGGACAAAGAGGGCAGCACTAACATCTTCTTCTTCATTTTTCATCTTAGCCGAATTCCATTTCTCCCAAATTCTCCCATTGTCCTCAATGGCCATCCCACATTCAAGCTTCCTCTACTCCATGATCAAGCCATGATTCCTATAAGTTTCTTTATTAAAAGTAGTGTACACATCTTGGGCAGAATATTGGGAGCAAAAAGAAGGAAGTTTGGTGAGGTTTTAGTCAAGCTCAAAAAAGGTTAGTGCTTATTTTTCCTCCCTTGCTTAATTAAACTTTGAGTTGATGTTGTAATGAGTTAAATTGTGGAGAAATTGAAAGAATTGGATGAGTATTTGTGGGGATTTAAATTCAGCAGCTAAGGAAGTCCATGGGAAGTTGGTAAATTCCACTTGTAATTGATGGTTAGACATGTTGATTTAAGTAAATAAATGAATTAGAGCTTATGGGCATGCATATGTTTGAAATGATAATTGAATTAGGGGTTTGAATAAGTGTTAGAAACTTTGGAAAATTGAGCTTAAATGTGGCAAGCTTGAGGTACTTAAGGGATTGGTAATTCATGAATTTTATTGTTGAATTATGGTATTGATAGATTAGTGGGAGTGTATTGTAAGTTGTTAGTGGAAATTTCAAGTATTAACTAATTGTTTGCAAGTATATATTGTTGACCTTGACTTTGTGAATTAGGGCTCTACATTGATTAATGAGAACTTGAGTAAACTGTTGGGAATTTACCAACTTGAGACTTGATGAATGAGATTAGAAGTGTCATGAATATGGTATTGTAGTATGGGAGAAGGAGGATTAAACATTGGAAGTGCAATTTATGTGCAGGTTATGTGATTGATGAAAGCAGTGTATAAATTAGGTTATAAGTGTAAAGTTGTGACTCCAATTGGTATGAGGCCAATTGGAGGTGAAACTAGACATAAAATAGGCCAACTTTCATGCAGAAGTGTTGTCCAAATTCTGCCTAGAAGTAACCTAAAAGAATGACCAAATCCGGAATTGCATAACATGAAAACCTAGAATTTTGACCATATGAATAGTAGTCAGTATTTTGGCCATAACTCACTCAAAACAGGTCCAAATGACTTGAAATTTATACTATGGAAAGCTTAAACATAGAGCTACAACTCTTATGAAGACACAAAAGCCTATAAATGACCAGAACTAAGTCAAAATGCTTGCACAAATTGGGTTACAAAAACTGGCCGAATTGACGTTGACCTAAAAATGACCTAAACCTTGCAATATAAGTGCAACTTGACCAGCAATAGTAAAATGACCATAACTTGGTCCATATGACACCAAATGCCCTGAAACCAGTGCCAAATTTTCACTAATACATAGGCCTACAATAATGGTATTTTGACCAAAACCCATAAACTTAGGAAACTAGGTCAATTAACTTTATTAAGTTAGCATACCAAATCTGGAAATGGTTCAAATGACCATTACTCTAGCAAAGTTTTTTAAGTATGACTCCCACTAGAAGTCTTCACACAAAATGAGCCATACCATTCCGGAAAGCTAAGAAATAGACCTTAAACTTTGTTTTAGACCTCTCCCTCACCTTATGAATGTAAAAAGCTCAAATGTTGAGTCAAAACTACTACCCTAGTTGAACATCCTGCCACTACAAGACCATTGAGTCCAGTCCAATAACTTGACCATAAGTAACTCTACAAGACTTGAAAAATTACAATAAAAAATTCTTAGTGACCATAAGACATAGGGTAACATATCCTATGAAGAGTAATAGACCTAAATATGGCAGCAACCTACTCAAATAAAATTGGTAAAGTGTAATACTAAAACTGCCTAGTAAGGGAACCAAAATTCAGAATTGACTTAGTTATGGTCAATTGACCATAACTTGAGTTATACAAATCCAAATGACATGATTCAAAAAGAAAATTAAAGAAGACACAATGAGAAACAATTTAATGAAGAGAAATCTGTTAAATTTACATTGTAGCTTGGTCCAATAGGCAGTAAACATTGGCCATGAAATCTGAATAATTATAATAAAATGTAATAAGCTTTAAAATGAAATTGGTAACATATACCAACACTTAGAGACTATAAAATGTGACAAATTGGGAACATTAAAATTGACTCACTTATAGTGCATCAAAGGTCAATATTATAGGTCGACTAATGAAATGAATTGAAGGGAATAGTACCAAGAAAATTTAGATATTAGATTTTATTATCAGAAACGATTTAACTGAGTACTGAAACACTTTAAATTGTATGTTTCAATTGAAAAGGATATTGAAAAGCATAAGGAACATTGATTCAAGGCCAAGAGGCGACTCATCAGAGGTTTGTGCACAACTAGTTTTTAATTGATTTTGTTCTGAATATTTCAAATGATTAAATGACGTTATTTTCCTTATGTATTATGTTTATCAAGTATTGGATTTAATTCAATGATTATTGAAATTATTATAGTATGTATGAATTTAGCTTTGTGAAATGGTATTTCAACAAGTATTAAGCATTGTTGTGGATTGAATAAATTATGTTTTCGAAAATTTTGATAGAATATGTTTTGAATTAAGATGGGCAATTGCATGGAAAAATACAAATTTATGTTTTGAATTGTGATGAGCATAAAAATTATTGGATATTAGAATTGACTTTGAATCGAATTGTGTTATGATTTATGCTCAGAAAAAGGACAAAGAGATTCATGATATTGTTTTATATCTCACTATAAATGCTTGACTAGGTTATTACCCGTCTCTCTTATTTGTTGAGGAGATAATGGAGTTAGCTTTGTTTTGATTACCATGGTACGTGCACAGGCTTGATTCTCCTCTTATTAAAGGTTAGATCTAAGTTCTTATTTGTTATGTGTAACACCCCTATGTTCGGTAGTGCGTTCTACTGTTCCGATGACTAGTGTTGTCCGGACAGCTAGGATGCCTAGAACTACAGTTAGCTATGAGTGAGGAGACATAAAATAATGAAATACAAGAAAAGAAAATACAAGGAAAACAAAGGAAAAATAATTGCAATGAAATGTAACCAAGTTAAACGAGCCGAGAAACCTAGTGATGGGTAACCGCACCGGGAAGTTGTGGCGTGGACCGTTAACTAGCCCTGGACAGCGGGGAACCCTGGAAAATATTTTTAGGACTTTAATAAATGTCTATTGAAGTATAAATACCATTAGAAATATCAAAAAAAAAAAATTAGTACAAAGAAAAAGTGAGAAATCGAAAAATGGACAAAACCCGGTGTTACCGAAAAATTGGGAATGCAACCCGAACAGGGGCATTGTGGTCATTTGACACCCCCGAGTTATCTTTTAACCTAAATTTCCATTAAAAATAAATGATATTACACTTAGAAAATGTCATAAAAAATTAAATTGGTGGTACCTAATGTAAATAGCAAAAGATAGGAGCTTAATGTGGGAATAAGGAAACTTTAGAATAAACAAATGTTATAACTTTCACTTAGTGTTCCACTAACACCTAAAGTGGACCACTACACCTTCATTTGGACAGCAGAAACCCATCTTCTCCAACAATTCCAAAACCAGCGGAAAATGGTGAAGAACAATCCTCCATTGTCGTCCCACCTTGAACCTTCATGCAAGCATGATCCAAGCCATTTTTCCACTAACTCTCTCCACTAAAATTGCTCTACACCACTTGGGCAGTAGATAGGCAGCAAGAAGATCGAGTTTAGTCAAGGTTTTGAACAGTTTCCAAAGTGGTAAGTAGGTATTTTTGATGCTTGCTTCATTAAAGTTTGTGTGGATTTTATGGGTAGTTGAATTGTGGAAAGATTTTTGGAGTTTGATGTTTTAAGGGAGATGTATATTTTTGGCAGCCATAGAAACTCCATAAGAACAGTTTATCTTTGCATGTGAATGGTATATTAAAGTGTTGATGAAGTGTTTATGTGTGTAGGAATAAATTGGGTGATTTATACTAAATGTATATGTGAATGTACACTTGACTTTGGAAGCTTGGAAGTTAATTGAGAGAGATGTATGAATCGGCATCTTGAAGTGTGAACCAAAATATGTTATTTCATGGTTTGGTTTATGGAATTATATGTTTGAATTATGGTGCTTGTTATGGAAGCTTGTACATGTGTATAAAGGTGTGAGTGTGGACCTGTAAATGAGCTAGGTTATGTGGCTAAATTGTTTGTAATTTGGACTTGGTAAATTCTGTACTATAAGGTGCATATTGAGTGTGATTATAAGCTGCCAAAATGACCAACAATATGAAGTAAAATGTGTTTAGGTTATGGTATAAACCAGAATTGGCATGAATGTGTAACTTGGTAAGTGTTAAATGTGTAATTGATGAGTGATGAACAATGTGCAATAGGGCAGTGTGTGTTTTGGCTTAGAACCTTAAGTGTGTAGCTCCAATTGGTATGAGACCAATTGGAGGTGAAACTAGGCACAAAAATTGCCAACTTTCATGAAGGAAGCTTACCAAAATTCTTCTTGGAAGGTAACTTAAAAAATGACCAAATCCGGATTAGTGCATTTAAGGCCAGAAAATTGACCATTTGGGCAGCAATTAGTTTTTTGGCCATAACTCACTCAAAACAGGTCCAATTGACCTGAAATTTTTACCATGAATAGTTGAGACATATATCTACAAGTTTATGAAGACACCAAAGCCCAAAAATGATCATAAGCAAGTAAAATAGCTTGCACAAATTCGGGTCCAAAAACTGGCCAAACCAAAAGTGACCTAAAAGTGACCTAAAGTGACCATTTTGATACATTTTGACCAGCAATAGTAAAATGACCATAACTTGGTCTACATAACTCAGAATTACCTGAAATTTTGGCCCGCGTGCAATAAGACATAGATCTACAAGTTTGTTGTTTTGAACAAAACCCGAAAACTAAGGAAACTAGGTCATTCGGTTAGGTCAAATTGGTATACTGGAATTCGACAAATTGCAATAAAACGTAATATACATGGAAATGAATTGGGTAACATGTACCAACGCTAAAAGGCTACAAATGTGACATATTGGTAACATTAAAACCTAATTCACCTAGACTGCATCGAGGGTCAACATCTTAGGTTGACTAAGGAAAAAATAGAATTCAATAAACTAAGTGTTAAGCCTTATTCTTAGAGACAGTTTAAATGAGTACTGAAATACTTCAAATTGTGTTTCTCAGTTAGCAAAGACTCAAAGAAGGGGAAGGAAACACTGAGTCAGAGCCAAGAGACAGTTATCAGAGGTTTGTGTACAATAGTTATTTCTTTTGAATTTTCAATTGAAATAAATTATGACTATTTGTATATTATTGTTTTAAATTGTGGAAATGTGTTTGAATGGATACTTATCGCTTGAAAAGCATTGTAAATGGTTTGAAACTGTGAAAAATTGTTTAAATAATATTTGATGGATACTTATTGATTAAAAAGCATTGTAAATGGTTTGAAACCACAGCTATCGTGCATATTGATTGAATTCCTCACTAGCTTGTCTAGTGGGACAAATTGAATTCCCTCTCTAGCTGAAGTGTTGAGGTGTGTGCCTTTTGAGGACGAATAGAATGGGTACTCATATTTTTGCTAGCTAGCTATGTTATTCCTCATTAGCCATCTGCTTTTGAGACGAATTGAATTCCTCATTAGCCATCGGCTTTTGGGACGAATTGAACTTTGGAACATGATTAAGCTGTGTGTGATTTATGGATATTCATTGTGATATTGTGAAATGGAGTTTAAATTCTTATTGACATTCACTGTCTTTTGAATTTAACCATGTTTTGATTTATTGAGATTTATTGTGATATTGTGAAATGGAGTTTAAATTCTTTATGACATTCATTGTTTTTGAATTTAACTATGGTTTTAAGTATCCACTATTTATATGACTTATGATTTGTGTTTTAAAGTTGTATTTGGTTAATGTTGTGCACCACTGAGATAATGGCTTAGCGATAGCTTTTCATTGCTGTCACAGGTAGACAGACTAACAGGGCAGCAGACTAGGCTGCTAGAGCTTCAGTGAGAGATCATCGGGTATATTGAGTATACCATATTCTACATTTTGTATTGTAATGTATGTTCACTGTATGTATATAGTGTTCTTGGTTTTGAGCAGTTGTAAATTAAAATTGCACATTGAAGTTGTAAAATAAATTGTGAATTATTTTGGCTTGTAAAATTTATACTATACTTCTTTTATCTCAGCCTTTGAAAATATTGAAAAATTATTGTGGATTTGAGTTGAGAAACATATTGTGTTGATTAAATGTTGGAGTTTGAGATTGAGAAATATATTTGAAGTGCTTTTTACAGGTTTTTGAAGAATTATTTTATTCAAAATACAGATGGCACTCTGCCAAAATTTTTATAGAAATTCTGTCACACCCTACTCCTTATAAGATGTAACATGCTCCCATAGTACACCTAATGAATTACCGTACTTCGCCTACCGGTAACCCATTAAATATACTACAAGGGATTTCGAAGTAATTTTCGTTCATTTTTAAATTGGTGGGTAAATTTTTTTCAGACAATAAAAACTTTTATTTAAAGTCCAAACATAAATCAAATTTTTAGATATTTAAAATCTCCGCAATTTTTATAAAAATTTCGACAGAGTGCCATCTGTATTTTAAGAAAACAGTTCTTCAAAACCCGAAAATAAAGATACTCCCAATATTTTTCTCAACAACTTCTTCAAATTTCAAAATCAATCTCAACCAATTTCTCATGTCTCAAAATTCAAACAATCCTCATTTCACAAACAACACAAGCAATTCAATACACAGTTTAAATTAAATCAAACATTGAAATATCTCATTAAGATAACAAAATGAATATTTACATTCATGGGAGTATTAAAAATTTAGTAGTGCAAACTTTATAAATACATAAAATCTCAAGATAACCTTATAATGATTTGTATTTCATTACAATCCAAAAATATGTTCCAAAAGTGTCACACCCTACCCCTCTGTAAGGCATAACATGATCCCGTAGTATACCTAATGAATTACCAACCCCGTCTACTGATAACCCATTAAATACACTACAAGGGATTTTAAAAACTTTTTTTACTTCTTTTACAGTGGTGAGCACTATTTACAGGTATTAAAAACTTTTGTGAACTGAAGTGAAATAGCTAACTCCTTTGGATTATTTCGAATTTCTGTAAAAATTTTGGCAGAGTGCCATCTGTATTTTGGACAAAACAGTTCTTCAGAAAACCTGTAAAAAGCACACTTCAATATATTTCCAAATCTCAACTCCAACATACTTCTCAACACAACATTTTTCTCAATTCAAATCCATAGAAAATTTTCAAAGTCTGAGATGAGGAAATATAATACAATTTTTACAAGTCAAATAACTCATAATTAATTTACAACTTCAAGGTACAATTTGAATTTACAACTGCTCAAAATCAAAACAAAATATACATACAGTGAATATACATTACAGTACAAAATGCCAACTGTGATATACTCACTATAAACAAAAATCTCTCACAGATTAGCAAATTTAGTTCTGTCTGTCTACACTGACAAAGAATAAAGCTATCACGAGACAATGTCTCAGTGGTGCACAACATTAACCAAATACAACTTTAAATCATAATTCATAAACCATATAAATAGTGGATACGTAAAACCATAGTTAAATTCAAGACAATGAATGTCATAAGGAATTTAAACTCCAATTCACAAATTATCAAAATTCATAATAACACAATTTAGTCAAATAGTTTAAGAATACCGTATTGCCAATTCATAAACAATTTGATCAAATTACTGAATAACACAGTGTTGCCGATCAATATCACAATTTGGTCAAATAACTGAATAATATCATTTTGCAAATCAATAACACAATTCGATCAAATAACTGAATAATATCGTTTTGCAAATCAATAACACAATTCGATCAAATAACTGAATAATATCGTTTTGCAAATCAATAACACAATTCGATCAAATAACTGAATAATATCGTTTTGCAAATCAATAACACAATTCGATCAAATAACTGAAGAATCTAGTGTTGCCAATCAATATCACAATTCAAGCCATGACACAATTTTTTTCGTACATGTCGTGTTGTACACCACGACAAGACATACTCACCCCAATAATCGAAATCAATGAGGGAGGAAGCTAGCTATATAATGAGAACTCATCCACACTCACCTCAGACTGACAAGTCAAAGAGGGAGGAACATAATCATACTCACCCCAGACTGATAAGTCAAAGAGGGAGGAATAATCACACTCACCCCATTAATGGAGGAGGAACATAGTATCAGTGTCATGCCAATTGTGAGTCAAAACAATTCCAACATTTTATTCAAATGATTCGTAAGAATTCAATAACTTTCCAAAGTTATAATTTCATTCACAAAATGGCAACACAATTCGTAATTCACTTCAATTTCCACAAAAACCATTTACAGTGCTTTTCAATCAATGAGTATCCATCAATACCATTCAAACAATTTTTCACAGTTTCAAACCATTCACAATGTTTTTCAATCAATAAGTGTCCATCAAACACATTTCCACAATTTAAAACAATAATATACAAATAGTCAATATTTATTTCAATTGAAAAATTCAAGAGAAATAGTTGTTGTGCACAAACCTCTGATGACTGTCTTCCTGGTCTAGACTCAGTGTTTCCTTCCCTTTCCCTGAGTCCTTGTTAACTGAGAAACACAATTTGAAGTGTTTCAGTGCTAAATTAAACTGTCTCTATTGATGGTGTTTGGTAAATAATGCACTGAACTCAATTATTCACTTAATCACCTAATATACCGACTCTCGTTGCGTTTTAGGTAAATTAGGTTTTAGTGTCGTTAATATGTCACATTTGATAGGGTTTTAGGTTTGGTACGTTTTACCAAAGTCATTTCCTTGTTTAGTGCATTTTAATGCAAATTGCTGGATTCCGGGACACTGGTTTGACCTAACCGGACGATCTAGTTCCCTCGGTTTTCGGGTCTCGGTCGAAACTACAAACTTGTAGATCTAGGTCTTATTGCACGCGGGGCAAAATTTCAGGTCAATCCGAGTTAAGTAGACCGAGTTATGGTCATTACACTCTTGCTGGTCAAATGGCATCAAATTAGGTCATTTTTAGGTCAATTTGGTCAACTCTGGTTCGGCCAGTTTTTGGACCCGAACTTGTGCAAGTTGTTTGACTTGCTTATGGTCATTTCTGGGCTTTGGTGTCTTCATAAGACTTGTAGGTATGGGTCTTAACTATTCTTGGACAAAATTTCAGGTCAATTGGACCTGGTTTGAGTGAGTTATGGCCTAAACACTCACTGCTGCCCAATTGGTCATTTTTCAGGTCCTAATTGCACCTAATCCGAATTGGTCATTTTCTTAGGTCACCTTGCAAGCAGAATTTTGGTATGGTTTCTCAATGAAAGTTGGCACATTTTGTGCCTAGTTTCACCTCAAATTGGTCTCATACCAATTGAGGTTACACATTTAAACTTATTGGCTAAAATGTACACTGCCCTTAGTTACCTTGCTTAAACACACATCCATGACACATTTACCTTGCAATATGTTTACTTTCCTACCATTTCTGTTTTGGTTCATTACCAAAAACATATTCCACTTTACATTATCATCACTTTGGGCAGATTACAATTATCCTCAATACACCAATTAAAGTTCACATTTACAAAGTCTAAATACAATCACATACACACCTAAACATCACTAATTCTCACATACACTTTACAAAATAAATCTATATACATATCCATCAATCCTTAATGCTACAATTCTGCCTATATCTTCATGAACACATACACTTATCCAAGAGGTTCAAGGCTCCCGAAAATCCTCCTCAATACCCAAGTGTCCTACAATTCATCAATTTCCATCCAAATGCAAAAATCACCATATATATGTGAAATAATTTACTAGGATATTAAATCACCATAATCAACATCATTCCTCATCAAATATATGTACACTAAATCATTAAATACATGACTCCATGGCTGTCCTAAATGGACATTTCAATAACTCTTCAAACTTACAAATTTTCTTCACAAATCCAACACCCATAACATGTACACAAGGTTTAACAAAGCAAAGTTCAAAAATGTAAACTTACCTTATGGTTGGAACTTGCCAAACCTTGATTAAACTTCTCAAATTTGGTATCAAACTCTTCCTTATGATGTGTAGACAATTTTTCATGAAGGAACCTAAGAGATTGGAGTTGAAATGGAGGAGTTAAGAGAGCTTGATTGAAAAATGGCCATGGAGGATTTTTCTTCTTCAATTCGGCATGGGAGGACCAAGTGAGGAAGATGAACATTTCAGCTGCATTATGGACTTACACCTGCCCCATTATGTGTTTATTTTATTCCCTTAGTGGTCCACTTACTCATTTAATCATATAATATGTTAAACTTTCACTTAATCCCACATTAAACCCTTAATTCTCACTATTTACTTTAGGTACCACCAAATTAATTTTTCATTTTATTTTCTAAGTGTAATATTATTTATTTTTAATGGACATTTAGGTCAAAAGACACTTCGGGATGTCAAATGACCATAATGCCCCTGTTCGGGTTGCATTCCCGATTTTTCGATAACACCGGGTTTTGTCCGTTTTTCGATTTCTCACTTTTCTTTGTACTAATTATTTAATTTTTCTTTGATTTTTCTAATGATATTTATACTTCAATAAGGGTCTATTCAAGTCCTAAAAATATTTTCCAGGGTTCCCCGCAGCCCAGGGCTAGTCAACGGTCCACGCCGTGACTTCCCGGTGCGGTCACCCATCGCTAGGGTTTCCAGCTCGCTTAACTTGGTTACATTTCTTTGCTATGATTTTTCCTTTGTTTTTCTTGTATTTTCTTTTCTTGTATTTCATTATTTTATGTCTCCTAACTCATATTAAAGTGTGGTTCTAGGCATCCTAGCTCCTGACAAAGATCGGTCACCTAATAGCGTAACGCACTACCAAACTTAGGGTGTTACAAAAGAGTTGGTACAACTGCTCAAAGTAAATTTCATACATATAATTATAGAATTACATCAAAAGCTAATGTACAAGGGTATACCTATGATATACCCAAGATAGTCTCACTATGTCTTTTCAAAATCTTGCTCACCGCTTTATTAGTCCTTTCACTGTGATAAACAAACAAAGCTATCATTGAGTGGTGAACTCAGAGTGCACAAACTAATAATTTAAAACTTAATACAAATTATTCTTAACAATTCATAATGAATAAAAATTTAAAATTTCTAAATTCTTCAAAATTCATGACATTCAAAAATCATTATTTTCATTCATGGAAATTATTCATTTGAATAACATTTTGATCAATTAATAACTATTTATTTACATTTCTTTTAAATTCTGAAACAATGCAAAAATATTTTAAATCACTAACAAATTATTTATTTCAATCACAATTTATCAAATTATGCATAATTTAAAGGGCGTTGCCAACAATTCACTGATTGATCCCATGACCCAAAATTCAAATAGATGCCGTGTTGTACACCACGATATTTCACACTCTCCCAATAACCAAGGCTAAAAGGGACGAACAAAGATCGGCTAGTATATATGAGTACTCATTCATATTCTTCCCCAACTGGAAAGCTAGAGAGGAAGTAACTCGCCCCATCTAGTGGAGATGATATCTCACTAGACAAGCTAATGAGAATTGACAATAAATTTTGCCATGTCAACTGTGGTTTCAAGTCATATTCAAAACAATTTCTATTTACAAAGTGTTTACAAATCATCAACATATTTAATCATCATAAATTCATGCTCAAGGTTGGTAACACATCAAACTTAAAATTTACAATCCTCAAAACAATGCAATAAATCCTTAAATGCATATGAAAATTTATATTCAAATTATACAATTCCATTCAATAAGTTAAAATTCTCAACACAACACTATTCATAAATCATACCATAAATTTATTTCAAATCAAATTGGAATTGAAAAATAACAAAAGAGTTAGTTGTGCACAAACCTTATACGAGTCGCCTCTTGGCCTTGACTCGATCCCTCGGGTTCTTTTCCGGTATTCTTTTCAGCTGAAACACATAGTTTCAAAGTGTTTCAATATCATAACTCATCGTAAATCCAAAAATAAATTCAAATTCACTTATACCTAGCTTTAATATGCTAAACTTGGCGTTCTTCAAAATTTGTGTTTCGGGGTTACTATTCACTATACTATTCAAGTCAATTTGTGACACCCCGTACCCATGTACAGTATACTCGAGTAAGTAATGACACACGGTGCACCGGCACACTCTAATATACCATAATTAATTTTCATCATAACTTTGAATATAACTTGTAAAATATAACTCATTTAAGTCATTTATTGAAATCATAATTTATTTGAGGTTCCGAGAATTTTAAAGAAAATCCGGCAGAGTACCGGCTAAAAATGGAGAAAACAGTTCTTCGAAACCTGTGAAAAACACTTCCAATAAACAAATTCATTCATTCTCAACTCCAATATCATCACAAAACTCAATATCAAGATCTCAACATTTCAATTTCAATTCTCAATCATCCATCACATGTGATGATCACATATAAATCATAAATAACCATTTACTTTTCCATTCACAAATACAATTTTCATAATTTACATAAACCTCAATATACATTACACAAGTTTAATTACATATGAGAAAATCAAAATTAAGTTACAAAATGTCAAAATGACACCTAGTGTCCTACCAATGCACTGCAGAAGTTGAGGTGATAAGGACACTGTGCAGAACTGCAGGATGGACTCACCCAGTCTGTGGTCCACTGGGCTCACGATCGGGATCTCCAGTACCTACGCGTGGCAAAAGCAACGCGCTAAGCAATAATGCTTAGTGGTGCAATAATATAATAAAAGAAAATAGCAAGAAAATAAATGTGTATAGAATGTGTATGCTTTCTTTGTTTGGTATTGATATATTCATTATTTCATTAACTTTGTTCACTTTTATTCATTTGGTTGCCCCAAGTAACCTACACTAGACGACTGGACTGGATAACGGGTAAACTGGCACTGGGTATCTAGTACCTCGGGCCGTCACACCATCGGTCACATATGCATCTCCTGGCAGGCAATGTAACCTAGCAAGTCAGAATACATCGAGCACAAGGCCAAATCTCAATACAAGGTCAGAATGGCTAAAAGCCATAAAATCACAGAATGGCATTTATTTTCTAAGTGTAATATTATTTATTTTTAATGGACATTTAGGTCAAAAGACACTTCGGGATGTCAAATGACCATAATGCCCCTGTTCGGGTTGCATTCCCGATTTTTCGATAACACCGGGTTTTGTCCGTTTTTCGATTTCTCACTTTTCTTTGTACTAATTATTTAATTTTTCTTTGATTTTTCTAATGATATTTATACTTCAATAAGGGTCTATTCAAGTCCTAAAAATATTTTCCAGGGTTCCCCGCAGTCCAGGGCTAGTCAACGGTCCACGCCGTGACTTCCCGGTGCGATCACCCATCGCTAGGGTTTTCGGCTCGCTTAACTTGGTTACATTTCTTTGCTATGATTTTTCCTTTGTTTTTCTTGTATTTTCTTTTCTTGTATTTCATTATTTTATGTCTCCTAACTCATATTAAAGTGTGGTTCTAGGCATCCTAGCTGTCCGGACAGCACTGGTCACCGGAATAGCAGAACGCACTACCAAACTTAGGGGTGTTACAAAAAGAGTTGGTACAACTGCTCAAAGTAAATTTCATACATATAATTATAGAATTACATCAAAAGCTAATGTACAAGGGTATACCTATGATATACCCGAAGATAGTCTCACTATGTCTTTTCAAAAATCTTGCTCAGCTGCTTTATTAGTCCTTTCACCTGTGACAGCAAACAAAGCTATCGCTGAGTGGTGAACTCAGTAGTGCACAAACTAATAATTTAAAACTTAATACAAATTATTCTTAACAATTCATAATGAATAAAAATTTAAAATTTCTAAATTCTTCAAAATTCATGACATTCAAAAATCATTATTTTCATTCATGGAAATTATTCATTTGAATAACATTTTGATCAATTAATAACTATTTATTTACATTTCTTTTAAATTCTGAAACAATGCAAAAATATTTTAAATCACTAACAAATTATTTATTTCAATCACAATTTATCAAATTATGCATAATTTAAAGGGCGTTGCCAACAATTCACACAGTTGATCCCATGACCCAAAATTCAAATAGATGCCGTGTTGTACACCACGATATTTCACACTCTCCCAATAACCAAGGCTAAAAGGGACGAACAAAGACTGGCTAGTATATATGAGTACTCATTCATATTCTTCCCCAACTGGCAAGCTAGAGAGGAAGTAACTCGCCCCATCTAGTGGAGATGATATCTCACTAGACAAGCTAATGAGAATTGACAATAAATTTTGCCATGTCAACTGTGGTTTCAAGTCATATTCAAAACAATTTCTATTTACAAAGTGTTTACAAATCATCAACATATTTAATCATCATAAATTCATGCTCAAGGTTGGTAACACATCAAACTTAAAATTTACAATCCTCAAAACAATGCAATAAATCCTTAAATGCATATGAAAATTTATATTCAAATTATACAATTCCATTCAATAAGTTAAAATTCTCAACACAACAAAAATCATAAATCATACCATAAATTTATTTCAAATCAAATTGGAATTGAAAAATAACAAAAGAGTTAGTTGTGCACAAACCTTATACGAGTCGCCTCTTGGCCTTGACTCGATCCCTCGGGTTCTTTTCCGGTATTCTTTTCAGCTGAAACACATAGTTTCAAAGTGTTTCAATATCATAACTCATCGTAAATCCAAAAATAAATTCAAATTCACTTATACCTAGCTTTAATATGCTAAACTTGGCGTTCTTCAAAATTTGTGTTTCGGGGTTACTATTCACTATACTATTCAAGTCAATTTGTGACACCCCGTACCCATGTACAGTATACTCGAGTAAGTAATGACACACGGTGCACCGGCACACTCTAATATACCATAATTAATTTTCATCATAACTTTGAATATAACTTGTAAAATATAACTCATTTAAGTCATTTATTGAAATCATAATTTATTTGAGGTTCCGAAAATTTTAAAGAAAATCCGGCAGAGTACCGGCTAAAAATGGAGAAAACAGTTCTTCGGAACCTGTGAAAAACACTTCCAATAAACAAATTCATTCATTCTCAACTCCAATATCATCACAAAACTCAATATCAAGATCTCAACATTTCAATTTCAATTCTCAATCATCCATCACATGTGATGATCACATATAAATCATAAATAACCATTTACTTTTCCATTCACAAATACAATTTTCATAATTTACATAAACCTCAATATACATTACACAAGTTTAATTACATATGAGAAAATCAAAATTAAGTTACAAAATGTCAAAATGACACCTAGTGTCCTACCAATGCAATGCAGGTTGAGGTGATAAGGACACATGCGTAATCGCAGGATGGACTCACCCAGTCTGTGGTCCACTGGGCTCACGATCGGGATCTCCAGTACCTACGCGTGGCAAAAGCAACGCGCTAAGCAATAATGCTTAGTGGTGCAATAATATAATAAAAGAAAATAGCAAGAAAATAAATGTGTATAGAATGTGTATGCTTTCTTTGTTTGGTGTTGGTATATTCATTATTTCATTAACTTTGTTCACTTTTATTCATTTGGTTGCCCCAAGTAACCTACACTAGACGACTGGACTGGATAACGGGTAAACTGGCACTGGGTATCTAGTACCTCGGGCCGTCACACCATCGGTCACATATGCATCTCCCAATGTAATGAGCTAGCAAGTCAGAATACATCGAGCACAAGGCCAAATCTCAATACAAGGTCAGAATGGCTAAAAGCCATAAAATCACAGAATGGCATTTATTTTCTAAGTGTAATATTATTTATTTTTAATGGACATTTAGGTCAAAAGACACTTCGGGATGTCAAATGACCATAATGCCCCTGTTCGGGTTGCATTCCCGATTTTTCGATAACACCGGGTTTTGTCCGTTTTTCGATTTCTCACTTTTCTTTGTACTAATTATTTAATTTTTCTTTGATTTTTCTAATGATATTTATACTTCAATAAGGGTCTATTCAAGTCCTAAAAATATTTTCCAGGGTTCCCCGCAGTCCAGGGCTAGTCAACGGTCCACGCCGTGACTTCCCGGTGCGGTCACCCATCGCTAGGGTTTTCGGCTCGCTTAACTTGGTTACATTTCTTTGCTATGATTTTTCCTTTGTTTTTCTTGTATTTTCTTTTCTTGTATTTCATTATTTTATGTCTCCTAACTCATATTAAAGTGTGGTTCTAGGCATCCTAGTCATGTCCGACAAAGACTGGTCACCGGAATAGCAGAACGCACTACCAAACTTAGGGGTGTTACAAAAAGAGTTGGTACAACTGCTCAAAGTAAATTTCATACATATAATTATAGAATTACATCAAAAGCTAATGTACAAGGGTATACCTATGATATACCCGAAGATAGTCTCACTATGTCTTTTCAAAAATCTTGCTCAGCTGCTTTATTAGTCCTTTCACCTGTGACAGCAAACAAAGCTATCGCTGAGTGGTGAACTCAGTAGTGCACAAACTAATAATTTAAAACTTAATACAAATTATTCTTAACAATTCATAATGAATAAAAATTTAAAATTTCTAAATTCTTCAAAATTCATGACATTCAAAAATCATTATTTTCATTCATGGAAATTATTCATTTGAATAACATTTTGATCAATTAATAACTATTTATTTACATTTCTTTTAAATTCTGAAACAATGCAAAAATATTTTAAATCACTAACAAATTATTTATTTCAATCACAATTTATCAAATTATGCATAATTTAAAGGGCGTTGCCAACAATTCACACAGTTGATCCCATGACCCAAAATTCAAATAGATGCCGTGTTGTACACCACGATATTTCACACTCTCCCAATAACCAAGGCTAAAAGGGACGAACAAAGACTGGCTAGTATATATGAGTACTCATTCATATTCTTCCCCAACTGGCAAGCTAGAGAGGAAGTAACTCGCCCCATCTAGTGGAGATGATATCTCACTAGACAAGCTAATGAGAATTGACAATAAATTTTGCCATGTCAACTGTGGTTTCAAGTCATATTCAAAACAATTTCTATTTACAAAGTGTTTACAAATCATCAACATATTTAATCATCATAAATTCATGCTCAAGGTTGGTAACACATCAAACTTAAAATTTACAATCCTCAAAACAATGCAATAAATCCTTAAATGCATATGAAAATTTATATTCAAATTATACAATTCCATTCAATAAGTTAAAATTCTCAACACAACAAAAATCATAAATCATACCATAAATTTATTTCAAATCAAATTGGAATTGAAAAATAACAAAAGAGTTAGTTGTGCACAAACCTTATACGAGTCGCCTCTTGGCCTTGACTCGATCCCTCGGGTTCTTTTCCGGTATTCTTTTCAGCTGAAACACATAGTTTCAAAGTGTTTCAATATCATAACTCATCGTAAATCCAAAAATAAATTCAAATTCACTTATACCTAGCTTTAATATGCTAAACTTGGCGTTCTTCAAAATTTGTGTTTCGGGGTTACTATTCACTATACTATTCAAGTCAATTTGTGACACCCCGTACCCATGTACAGTATACTCGAGTAAGTAATGACACACGGTGCACCGGCACACTCTAATATACCATAATTAATTTTCATCATAACTTTGAATATAACTTGTAAAATATAACTCATTTAAGTCATTTATTGAAATCATAATTTATTTGAGGTTCCGAAAATTTTAAAGAAAATCCGGCAGAGTACCGGCTAAAAATGGAGAAAACAGTTCTTCGGAACCTGTGAAAAACACTTCCAATAAACAAATTCATTCATTCTCAACTCCAATATCATCACAAAACTCAATATCAAGATCTCAACATTTCAATTTCAATTCTCAATCATCCATCACATGTGATGATCACATATAAATCATAAATAACCATTTACTTTTCCATTCACAAATACAATTTTCATAATTTACATAAACCTCAATATACATTACACAAGTTTAATTACATATGAGAAAATCAAAATTAAGTTACAAAATGTCAAAATGACACCTAGTGTCCTACCAATGCACTGCAGAAGTTGAGGTGATAAGGACACCATGCGTAATCGCAGGATGGACTCACCCAGTCTGTGGTCCACTGGGCTCACGATCGGGATCTCCAGTACCTACGCGTGGCAAAAGCAACGCGCTAAGCAATAATGCTTAGTGGTGCAATAATATAATAAAAGAAAATAGCAAGAAAATAAATGTGTATAGAATGTGTATGCTTTCTTTGTTTGGTATTGATATATTCATTATTTCATTAACTTTGTTCACTTTTATTCATTTGGTTGCCCCAAGTAACCTACACTAGACGCATCGGATCGATAACGGGTAACCGCCTTTGGGTATCTAGTACCTCGGCCGTCACACCATCGGTCACATATGCATCTCCCGGCAGTGCAATGTACCTAGCAAGTCAGAATACATCAGGCACAAGGCCAAATCTCAATACAAGGTCAGAATGGCTAAAAGCCATAAAATCACAGAATGGCATATTGCCATGTGTAGTACTGCTAACTGAACCCTATTGGCATGCCAAACTATCCAAACCAATCATGTTAGGTATACTAGGGCATTTGAAACTTTTAAATTCTTCCATTTGTGCATTTCAAGTTTTGATGTCACTATTCACCTCATTGGTCAACAAAAATGTTGACTTTTGGATAGAAAATAGGTGTATTGGTTTTAACACCCCAAACATACCACATTTTGTATTTAAAACTTGTTGGAATTGATTGTCATTTCCATTTCTCAACTTAATTCTAAGAGGGCAGAAATTTTAGTTTTTGAGACCCAACTTTACTGTTCCATTGGGCCCTGTTGCAGTGGGAATTTGAGGAAATGACAAACATGAAAGTTGTTTCTTATTTTGTCTAGTTGAATTTCTTTTTTTGAATCACTCCATTTGGAGTTTTGTAGCTCTAGATATGGTCCAAAAACCACAGCTGGCCGGATTGCCAATCTGCAGAATTGACCATATCTACAGTAACATAAACAGTAAATAGAGTCACTTGGTTGGATGGGTTCTGGCCATAATTTGGGGTAAGTTCCTTCATGAAAGTTGTTTTTCTATGTCTTAACTTATTGCTGTAAAAATTTCAGGTCAATTGACCAAATCTACAGTGAGTTATGGCTAAATGAACAGTTACTGTTCATTTGGTCATTCTGTAGAATCAGTTGCAGAGTATCCGGATTGGGGCCAAGTTTTGGTCCTCTTGCTTTTGTCTTTTGGGCATGGTTTCTTCAGCAAAAATGTGCCATTATAAGCCTAGTTTCATGTCCAATTAACCAAACACCAATTGGACAAACACAGCCAAAGTTATGGCTGTGTAATTGGACTGGATTCTCAGTCCCCATTCTACTGTCTTTAGGCAGCATAGTCATTCTCTTTGCCAAGCCATTTTTCAGTCCAATTTATGGTCAACATACCTCAAATGGTCACTAATTGACCATTAGAGTGTTCTTTAACAGTTTCATAAGCCAAGTTAAAGTTTCACTTCTCAAAACCCTAATGTCCAACTCAATTTACCCATAAACCTCAATTAGCACACTAGTTCAACATCCATGCATATTCATACCTTAAACACCATTTCTAGCTCACTTTAAGTCCATTAAAACAATCAAAACCATTCCTCTATTAGGGCTGCCGAATTCTATAGTGGACATACACATGAATTTGTTTCATTTATTTCACAATTTCTCATCCATTACAAGCCTCAATCATGGAATTAATGAGTTTTAACTACATATATGCACTAACCTCTTGTAGGGAGATTTTTCCCAAGCTCAAAACTTCACTTTCCTTCTTCTTCTTGGCTGCCAAAAGCTTCCCCAAGAGATATGGTCAAGGTTTAATGAAAGGGGTTAGGGTTTAGTGGTATAACAAAGGGAGAAATTAAGCTTGATTGAAAAAAAAATCAATGGAGGTGTCTAAGGCATGTTTCGGCTGGCTTTTGGGGAGGGAGATGGCTGCTGCAATTTTTTTTATTTTGGTCTTCTTTTAGTCTCTTTTATTTGTTAGTCAATTAGTTGCTTAAGTGTGATTGGTGGAAAATTTTAAATGACATCACAATGATGTCATAAATAAGTCTTTTTCCCATTTTCCTTTCTTTTCTCCACTACTCATTTTCAATTTAATTTCTAGTAATGTTTGTTCATATTTTATGTCATATTAATTATTTACTCGACTGGACAAGTCGGCCAAAAATCACCTCTGAAGGCGAAATGACCAAAATGCCCTCTGTTTGACTTAACGGGTCAAAATTGTCTGTACCGATTGAAAAATTTTTCTAGGTATTTTCTTGGCATTCTAATGACATAGGAACCTCAATGACCCTTCTCTGAGGTCCCAAAAATTATTTTATAATTTTTCCCCCGGGTCTAGGACTCCTCGTTGCGAGAACCGCAACTTCCCTCTGGTTACCCATCGCTAGGGCACCGGCTCGTTTAACTTGTTTGTATTTTATTTCTAAAATTTTTACTAAATTTTTCTTATCAATATTTGAGTTAATTATGGTTCCTCACTTTAGTTTAAATATTTTTCCAGACATTCTAGCTGTCCGAACCGACACTGGTCACCGGAACAGTAGGATGTACGGAGTGGTTACCGGGAGGGTGTTACAACTCTTCCCCTCTAATTTAAATTTCGTCCTCGAAATTTTACCTGATGCAAACAGTTGAGGGGACTGTTGCCTCATCATCTCTTCACTTTCCCAAGTTGCCTCCTCGGTGTTGTGGTGCCTCCAAAGCACTTTCACCAGTGGAATCTGCTTATTCCTCAATTCTTTTACTTCCCGAGCTAGGATCCGTAGAGGTTCTTCTTCATATGTCAAATCTGGTTGTATTTCAATTTCTTCCCTGGAGATGACATGTGAAGGATCTGAGCGGTATCTTCTGAGCATGGACACATGGAACACATTGTGGATCTTGTCCAGCTCTGGTGGTAAAGCTAGCCTATAGGCCACTGGACCCACACGTTCGATGATTTCATATGGGCCAATGAACCTAGGGCTCAACTTACCTTTCCTTCCAAACCTCAATACCTTCTTCCATGGTGACACCTTGAGGAACACTTTGTCGCCAACCACATATTCTATTTCTTTTCTCTTTAGGTCGGCATAAGATTTACATGCATGCAGAGGCAACCTTTAAGTTGGCTTTGATTGATTTTACCTTCTCCTCACTGTTGCACTGTGTCAGCCCTACCATTTGTCTTCGCCCAATTCAGTCCGGACTGCTGAGTTCTACATTTCCTCCCATACGATTACTTCATATGGGGCCATTTGGATACTAGCTTGGTAGCTATTGTTGTATGCAAATTGCGATGGGAGGTATCTATCCCAACTTCCCTCAAATTCAATGACACAACTCCTCAGCATATCCTCAAGGACCTGACATATATTTCATATTATTGTTATCATTTCAGTTCAATATTTGTATTAATTCAATTGGTTCAATTGTTTACCTAGATTACTCTTTCTGATTGCCCATCCGTCTGAGGATGGAAAGCTGTGCTGAAGTGGAGTTGTGTACCCAAGGACTCATGCAACTTCTTCCAAAATCTCGATGTGAACCTTGGGTCTCGATCAGATATGATGGAAAGTGGAATTCCATGCAGTCTAACTATCTCAGCGATATACACCGCTAACTTTTCCAGGTGAGTAGTCACCCTAATCGGTAGAAAGTGTGCTGACTTCGTCAATCGGTCCACTATCACCCATGCTGCATCATGTTTCTTCCGGGTGAGAGGTAGACCACTTACAAAATCCATGGTGACCCGATCCCATTTCCATTCAGGTATGCGTATAGGCTGTAACAAACCTGATGGAACTTGATGTTCTGCCTTGACTTGCTGACATATCAAGCATTTAGTCACATAGTCAGCTATGTCCTTCTTTATACCAGGCCACCAATATTGGAGCTTCATATCATGATACATCTTTGTACTTCCTGGGTGCATAGCATATACACTGGTGTGTGCCTCTTTTAGAATACTGGCTTTCAATTCCCCATTATCTGGTACACACAGTCTTCCTTTGTAGTGCAGACACCCATCTGCTTTCACCTCATAGTCAGCTGCTTTTCCCTCTGGGATTTTGCTCATAATAGCCATTAGCTTCTCATCTACCTTCTGCCCATCTAAAATCTGTTGTAGCAGGTTTGGCCTCATTTGCAACTCAGCCAAAATAGCTCCATCTCGAATCAAAGTGAGACGGGCATTCAATGATCTCAAAGCTGTGATGGACTTTCTGCTCAAAGCATCAGCAACTACATTTGCCTTCCCAGGATGGTAGTCAATTACACAATCATAATCCTTCAGGAACTCAATCCATCGCCTCTGTCTAAGGTTGAGCTCCTTCTGGGTTGGCAAGTATTTTAGGCTTTTGTGGTCCGTGTAAATGTAACACTTTTCACCATACAAGTAATGCCTCCATATCTTCAGTGCGAAGATAATTGCTGCAAGCTCTAAATCATGGGCAGGGTAATTTTGTTCATGTGGCCTTAGCTGCCTAGAAGCATAGGCGACCACCTTCCCCTCTTGCATCAATACACACCCTAACCCATTATGTGAGGCATCACTATAGACCATAAAGTCCTTTCCTGACACTGGCTGTGTTAACACTGGTGCCTCTGTCAACATAGCCTTCAATTTCTCAAAACTGGTCTGACACTTCTCATTCCAGTCAAATCTGACATTCTTGTGTAACAACTTGGTCATTGGAGCAGCTATTAAGGAAAATCCCTTCACAAATCTCCTGTAATACCCAGCTAACCCCAAGAAGCTTCTGACCTCAATTGTATTTCTGGGAGGCTTCCATTCCATCACTGCTTCTATTTTCTTGGGATCCACCCTAATCCCATCAGCTGACACTATGTGTCCAAGGAATGCAATCTCATTCAGCCGAAAGTCACACTTGGACAACTTAGCATACAGTTCCTTTTCTCTCAGGGTTTGCAGAACAATCCTCAAATGCTCATCATGTTCTTCCCTGGTCTTAGAATACACCAAAATATCATCAATAAAGACCATTACGAACCGATCTAGGTATGGATGGAAGATACGGTTCATAAGGTCCATAAATGCTGCTGGTGCATTTGTTAGGCCAAAGGGCATCACCAGAAACTCATAATGCCCATACCGGGTCCTGAATGCAGTCTTTGGCACATCTGCATCCTTCACCCTCAACTGATGATACCTCGATGCGAGATCAATCTTAGAAAATACTCTGCTCCCTTCAATCGATCAAACAGATCATCAATTCTAGGCAACGGATATTTGTTCTTCACGATCACTTTATTCAATCACAGAATCGATGCATAGCCTCAAAGTCCCATCCTTCTTTTTCACAAACAGCACTGGAGCTCCTCATGGTGACACACTGGGGCGTATGAACCCCTTATCAAGCAACTCTTGCAACTGAGTTTTCAACTCCCTCAATTCAGTGGGTGCCATCCTATAAGGAGCGATGGAAATGGGTGCTGTTCTCGGCAGTGTCTCAATAGCAAACTCGACTTCCCTTTCTGGTGGCAAACTAGGCAACTCTTCAGGAAATACCTCTGGGAAGTCTCTTACTGTGGGTATGTCACTTAGGTTTGGCTTAGCCTGCCTAGTATCCACCACATTTGCTAGGTAGGCTTCACAGCCTTTTCTCATCATTCTTCTTGCAACGGTGGCTAAGATGACATTGGACAAGAAATCTGTCCTTTCCCCCACAACTGTGATCTCATTACCCTCTTAAGTTTTTAGAGAAATTCTCTTCAATTTGCAATCAACTATTGCCTGATGACGTGACAACCAGTCCATTCCCAAAATCACGTCAAACTCGTGGAAGGGTAACTCAATTAGGTCGGCCAAGAATTCATACCCCTGAATCCTTAACGGGCAACCCTTGTATACCTTGTTCACCACTACACTGTGACCCAATGGATTAGTGACCAGAATGTCTTGGTCACTCTCCCCTATTAGTATCCCCCTTTCTAAGGGTAAGTTGATGCAAATGTAGGAATGAGTGGATCCTGGATCCACCAATGCATGCACAGGAGTATTGTAGAGGAGAACGCATTCCATGATGACGCCCGGCATCTTGCTCTTGCCGAGCTCGGGCATAATTTACGCGGTGGTGCATTATCCGGCCTCTGCTGGCTCGGATCTGCAGACTCTGTGATGGTCCCACCGCGCCGACTTACCAGATTTTTACCTCTCGTGGTGCGAGAACAGTGCATGCGCTTGTGTTGGAGTAGCTGTAGTAGTTCTACGTGGGCAGTTCCTCACGGCTGCTCTGTCGACCCACATCTTAAACAGCACCGCCATTACTCCAACACTCTCCCTTGTGCCATTTCAGACAGTGTGGACATGCAGAAGATGTTGGGGCTGGTCCCCTGAACCCCATCCCTGGAGAGCTGCCCCACAGATGGTGTGGACTGACCTCTCCTAGGGGTGAACTGTGGCCTGGGCCCCTGAGACTGACCCTGACCATGTGGCTGACCTGAACTCTGTGCAGGTAGACCTTTGAACCTCTTCTCAGATGCAGGAGCTAAACTAGACTGACCTGGGCCCCTCTTCTGCTGTCTATCCCTTCTGGTCTGCTCACTGATTCTCACTTTTTCAACCCTTATTGCAGCTTCCACTAACTTGCTAAATTCAGTGATTCCCAGGGCAGTGAGCTGAATCTTTATGTTATCATTTAGTCCCTCTTCAAATCTCTTACATCTTTCAGCTTCATTAGGGACTATCTCCCTTCCATAACGGCTCAATCGGACAAATTCCTTCTCATACTCAGCCACTGACAACTGTCTCTGCCTCAGGTTAATGAATTCCCTTCTTCTCTCTTCTAGGTATACAGTACCCACATATTTCTTCTTGAATTCGGAGAGAAAGAAGTCCCAAGTTACAGCTTCTGGCTGCACTTCACTAGACACAGTGTCCCACCACTCATAGGCATCATCTTGCAACAGAGATATGGCAGCCTCTAAATTTTGCTCTGGGGTGCAGTGGAGTTGTTTTAGAACTCTGCCTGTTCTGTTCAACCACTTCTCGGCTGCAACAGAGTCATCTTCTCTCTTACCGAAAAAGTCCACTGCTCCAAACTTTCTTAGCCTTTCTAGGTGTGATTTTTGCTGTGGAGCTGGTGGTGGTGGGGGTGGTGCTGGCATTACTCCGGCCATTTGTCTAAAGAAATCGGCCATTTGCTGAAACATGGCCTGTGGAGGCTGAGCAGGCTCTGCATGAGCTGGCGGAGTAGGTTCTCCCCTACCCCCAGTCTCAACTGCTGCAGGTGGAGCATGACTCTCCACTTCCTCCTCGACTGCTCTCTGAGATGAAGGGTCCATATCCTATTCAAAGTAAGAAAAACAAACAGATCTGCATTAGTGTCACCTCGACTCTTACAAATGCAATACGTGGTATGGACTCAATCTAGGACCAGAAACGCCTAAACCGTGCTCTGATACCACTAAATGTGACACCCCGTACCCGTGTACAGTATACCCGAGTAAGTAATGCCACATGGTGTACCGGCACACTTTAATATACCATAATTAATTTTCATCATAACTTTGAATATAACTTGTAAAATATAACTCATTTAAGTCATTTATTGAAATCATAATTTATTTAAGGTTCCGAGAATTTTAAAGAAAATCCGGCAGAGTACCAGCTAAAAATGGAGAAAACAGTTCTTCGAAACCTGTGAAAAACACTTCCAATAAACAAATTCATTCATTCTCAACTCCAATATCATCACAAAACTCAATATCAAGATCTCAACATTTCAATTTCAATTCTCAATCATCCATCACATGTGATGATCACATATAAATCATAAATAACCATTTACTTTTCCATTCACAAATACAATTTTCATAATTTACATAAACCTCAATATACATTACACAAGTTTAATTACATATGAGAAAATCAAAATTAAGTTACAAAATGTCAAAATGACACCTAGTGTCCTACCAATGCACTGCAGAAGTTGAGGTGATAAGGACACTGTGCAGAACTGCAGGATGGACTCACCCAGTCTGTGGTCTACAGAGCTCACGATCGGGATCTCCAGTACCTACGTGTGGCAAAAGCAACGCGCTAAGCAATAATGCTTAGTGGTGTAATAATATAATAAAAAAAATAGCAAGAAAATAAATGTGTATAGAATGTGTATGCTTTCTTTGTTTGGTATTGGTATATTCATTATTTCATTAACTTTGTTCACTTTTATTCATTTGGTTGCCTCAAGTAACCTACACTAGATGACTGGACTGGATAACGGGTAAACTGGCACTGGGTATCTAGTACCTCGGGCCATCACACCATCGGTCACATATGCATCTCCTGGTGTGCAATGTAGCTAACAAGTCAGAATACATCAGGCACAAGGCCAAATCTCAATACAAGGTCAGAAAGGCTAAAAGCCATAAAATCACAGAATGGCATATTGCCATGTGCAGTACTGCTAACTGAATCCTATTGGCATGCCAAACTATCCAAAGCAATCATGTTAGGTATACTAGGGCAATTGAAACTTTTAAATTCTTCCATTTGTGCATTTCAAGTTTTGATGTCACTATTCACCTCATTGATCAACAAAAATGTTGACTTTTGAATAGAAAATAGGTGTATTGGTTTTAACACCCCAAACATACCACATTTTGTATTTAAAACTTGTTGGAATTGATTGCCATTTCCATTTCTCAACTTAATTCTAAGAGGGCAGAAATTTCAGTTTTTGAGACCCAATTTTACTGTTCCATTGGGCCCTGTTGCAGTGGGAATTTGAGGAAATGACAAACATGAAAGTTGTTCCTTATTTTGTCTAGTTGAATTTCTTTTTTTGAATCACTCCATTTGGAGTTTTGTAGCTCTAGATATGGTCCAAAAACCACAGCTGGCCGGATTGCCAATCTGCAGAATTGACCATATCTATAGTAACATAAACAGTAACTAGAGTCACTTGGTTGGATGGGTTCTAGCCATAATTTGGGGTAAGTTCCTTCATGAAAGTTGTTTGTCTATGTCTTAACTTATTGCTGTAAAAATTTCAGGTCAATTGACCAAATCTACAGTGAGTTATGGCTAAATGAACAGTTACTGTTCATTTGGTCATTCTGCAGAATCAGTTGCAGGGTATCTGGATTGGGGCCAAGTTTTGGTCCTCTTGCTTTGGTCTTTTGGGCATGGTTTCTTCAGCAAAAATGTGCCATTATAAGCCTAGTTTCATGTCCAATTAACCAAACACCAATTGGACCAACACAGCCAAAGTTATGGCTGTGTAATTGGACTGGATTCTCAGTCCCCATTCTGCTGTCTTTAGGCAGCATAGTCATTCTCTTTGCCAAACCATTTTTCAGTCCAATTTATGGTCAACATACCTCAAATGATCACTAATTGACCATTAGAGTGTTCTTTAACAGTTTCATAAGCCAAGTCAAAGTTTCACTTCTCAAAACCCTAATGTCCAACTCAATTTACCCATAAACCTCAATTAGCACACTAGTTCAACATCCATGCATATTCATACCTTAAACACCATTTCTAACTCACTTTAAGTCCATTAAAACAATCAAAACCATTCCTCTATTAGGGCTGCCGAATTCTATAGTGGACATACACATGAATTTGTTTCATTTATTTCACAATTTCTCATCCATTACAAGCCTCAATCATGGAATTAATGAGTTTTAACTACATATATGCACTAACCTCTTGTAGGGAGATTTTTCCCAAGCTCAAAACTTCACTTTCCTTCTTCTTCTTGGTTGCCAAAAGCTTCCCCAAGAGATATGGTCAAGGTTTAATGAAAGGGGTTAGGGTTTAGTCGTGTAACAAAGGGAGAAATTAAGCTTGATTGAAAAAAAATCAATGGAGGTGTCTAGGGCATGTTTGGGCTGGCTTTTGGGGAGGGAGATGGCTGCTGCAATTTTTTTTATTTTGGTCTTCTTTTAGTCTCTTTTATTTGTTAGTCAATTAGTTGCTTAAGTGTGATTGGTGGAAAATTTTAAATGACATCACAATGATGTCATAAATAAGTATTTTTCCCATTTTCCTTTCTTTTCTCCACTACTCATTTTCAATTTAATTTCTAGTAATGTTTATTCATATTTTATGTCATATTACTGGACAAGTCGGACAAAAATCACATCTGAAGGCGAAATGACCAAAATGCCCTCCGTTTGGCTTAACGGGTCAAAATTGTCTGTACCAATTGAAAACTTTTTCTAGGTATTTTCTTGGCATTCTAATACAATAGGAACCTCAATGACCCTTCTCAGAGGTCCCAAAAATTATTTTATAATTTTTCCCCCAGGTCTAGGGCTCCTCGTTGCGAGAACCGCAACTTCCCTCTAGTTACCCATCGCTAGGGCACCGGCTCGTTTAACTTGTTTGTATTTTATTTCTAAAATTTTTACTAAATTTTTCTTATCAATATTTGAGTTAATTATGGTTCCTCACTTTATTTTAAATATTTTTCCGGACATTCTAGCTGTCCGGACCGACGTTGGTCACCGGAACAGTAGGATGTATGGAGTGGTTACCGGGAGGGTGTTACACAATTTGTTGACTTTCTAAGGCTTAATAGGTGTAGGAATTCCAACTTCACCCACATACCACATTTTGATCACTAAATTTCTTGGTTTTGGTTGTTTACTAAAATTATAAGTCTTTTAGGCAAAATTGCAAATTTTTAGTTTTGGCATCTTAAGTTGCACTGTTCCATTGGTCATTTTACTATTAGAATTTAGCAAATTTTCCCTCATAGAAAATGTTCCTTATTGTCTTCAGTTTATTCTCCTTTTTGAATCACTCTAATTGGAGTTTTGTAGCTCAAGTTATAGCCATTTGAACTATGGCTGCCGAATTAGACTTAACCCAGATTTCTGGGCATTTTTTGGTTCTAGCAGTTTTAGGTCACCAAATTTGGGTGGCCAAATGACTTGGTTAATGGCATAATTTGGGTTTTTGTTCTTCATGAAAGTTTTAGGTCTATATCTCAACTGTCCACTGGTAAAATTTCAGGTCATTTAGACCTGCCTAGCTCAAGTTATGGCCAAATGAACAAAACATTGTTCATTTAGTCAGTTTGTACAGGGCAGACTGAGAATTTTCGGATTTGGTCAATTTATTCACTAGGTTTTGGTCACTTTTTGGGCATGGTTCCTAAATGAAAATTGTGTCATTTAGTGTCTATTTTCATTCCCAATTGGTCTCATACCAATTGGACTTGTAAATTTTCATTTTTGATCCCTCAAAGGGACCTTGGTCATGCTGCCAGCAGCATGACCACATGGAATCCGAATTTAACCTCAACTCCAACACTTCCAACACACTTCATTTGATAAAAAATGACCATTTCTCACCTCAAACTAGGTCAACTACATCATTTCACCATTTCTCCACATTTTGTCTCCCAAATCCTAGGTGTCCAAAACCCTAGTTCACCAATTAATTGCATTTAACCAATTCAATGCATTTAATCATAATTATTCAACACAATTAAGCTCACATACACATTCAAATCCACCAAATTCTTGCATACATATATCAAAACCCTAGTTGGCCATATTTTCAGTTTGGTCCTTCACAAATGTTTTTATTTCATTTTAAGTTAAGATCATAGTTACCTACACTAAGAACACAAATATTAAACATAAATTTTCAATTTAAATTCACTAACCTTAAACTTTGAATTTTAATCTTCAATTCCACCCCTCTTTCCTTCTTTTTTTCTTGCTCAATCCTCTTCTCAAGTGAGGTTATCAAGTTCTAATGGATTAATTTGAGGTCAAGGTAAAGTTTAGTATTAGTTTTGAAGCTTGAACTCAAGCTTCAATGGAGTTTCTTCTATGGTGGCTTAGGGAGAGGTGGGGCAGCAACTTAGGTGAAGGAAGAAGACTTTTTAGTTTTTTTTTTTTTTTCTTTTCTTGTATTTTTATCTTTTAGGAAGACCATAAATCAATTTAATTAAATTTATTAATTATAACATTTTATGGCATCATGCATGATGTCATGCATGATGTCATCTCCCTTCACTTTTTCATTTTCTTTTTTTTTTTTAATTTTCTATTAGTTCTTTAATTTAATTCTTGACTCTGAAATTTTCTTTTCTCTGATTTTATTTGACAGTTAGGTCAGGAGTCAGCTCTCGGGGTCAATTGACCAAATTGCCCCTCGCTGGTTACACCCGGTTTGCAAATAATTCAATATTTCTTTCGGCTCCCTGACCTAATTATTTGACTGGCTTAACAATTCTTTTTCATGATTTTCTCTTTTCCATTGTGTTCGCAATAGTCCTAAGGACTGCAGTGTCACATTTTACAGTTCAAAATTTGAGTTTAAATCGACTTCGCAATCCTTCCCGAGAAGGTCACCCATCGCTGTGACTCTCAGCTCGTTTAACTTCTTATGTTCTGTTTTTCTTATTTATACTTAAATAATTGACAACTACTAATTATTTGTGTTTATGGCTTATCTAGTTGTCTTAAGTGTGGTTCTAATCCCCTTAATTGTCCGAACCGACACCGGTCATCGGAACAGTGAAATATACTAGGCTATGCAAATAGGGGTGTTACAATTCTCCCCCCTTTAAAACAATTTCATCCTCGAAATTTCACCTGGTATCAGTCTCTAAACAGTTGTGGGTGCTGTCTCCTCATGTCCTATTCATGCTCCCAAGTAGCTTCCTGGCCTGAATGATGGTTCCTTAGCACTTTGACCAATACTATTTACTCATCGATTGCTCACCTCATGTGCCAAGTTTCTTATGAGCCTCTGTCATAAGTTAGATTCAAATTCATTTCAATTTCAGAGGTAAGCAAATCTGTGTGCAAGTGGATCCACTCTTTCTAGGACCTCGTATGATCCTATGGGTGAGAACTTAATTTTACTCTTTTCTTATTAAATCTTTTGATCATTTGATGCAACCTTCAGTTTAATTTAGAATATTTTAGTCTTCTCTTGCTATTGTTTTAGCAATTATTTTCCTTTGTAGTTTTTTTTTTTAAGTGACCTTGTTGGTCAACCATTTCTAAGCTTAAAGTTAATTGAGCAGAATTTTCAGTTTTCATACCTTATATTTACTGTTCCATTAGTCATTTTTGCAGTAGGAATTTGGCAAAATGATCAACATAAAAGTTGTTCCTTATTTTGTCTAGTTGAATTTCATTTTTCGAATCATTCCATTTAGAGTTTTGTAGCTCAAGTTATGGTCCAAAAACCACAACTGACCGGATTGGAATTTTTCTGGACTGACCATATCTACAGTGCAGTGAATAGTGACTGCAACTCACTTGTTGGATAGGTTCTAGTCATAATTGGGGTTAGGTTTCTTCATAAAAGTTGTTGGTCTATATCTCAACTTATTGCTGGTAAAATTTTAGGTCAATTGGACCATTCTACGCTGAGTTATGGCCAAATGAACAATAACTATTCATTTGGTCATTCTGCAGAAACAGACTGCAAGTCACCCGGATTGGGACAAGATTTTGGTCCACTTGATTTGGTTTTATGGGCATGGTTTCTTCACCAAAGTTGTGCCATTATGTGTCTAGTTTCATGTCCAATTGGCCTTGCACCAATTGAACCTCTACAATTCAAGTTATAGCTGCCCAAACTTGCTAGACTCATGTCCAATTCTGCAGGTCACCTAGGGCAGCCACACTAAACCTAAATCCCATCACTAAACACACTTCATTTCTTGTTTACCAATAACCAAATGGTCACTAATTGACCATTAAAACTCACTTTCATCATTACATAATCAAAGTCTCAATTTCATGCTCAAACCCTAACTCCAATTTCCAATTCATGGCATACACACACCAAACTCATACCAAATCACTTTATCCATCATCTATACTCATCAACAATATAATTAAGCCACTTAATTTCATCAAAAACCAACAATCCTTAAACTTTCTCATGGCTGCCAAATTTAGAGATTTCATTTACTCAAGTTTTTCTTTTAATTTCACACAATTTCTACTTGATTTAGCATGCTTACAAGATTAAAGAAAGAAAAGAAATTGTTTAGTGCACTAACCTTGAATGGATCAGAATTTCAAGCTACCCAACTTCTTCTTTTCTTCCTCTTTTGGCTGCCTAGAGGATGTTCAAGTTGCTAGGTTAATTTTTTTGTGAAGCAAGTTTGTGGTTTCAAGGTGAAATAAGGTGAGGTTTGGGAGCTTTAGTAAGCTTTCATGGTGGAATGGCTTTGGGAGAGAAAGTGACGCTGGTTTGGGTGAGGAAGAGCAGATGGATTTTTTTTTTTGTCTCAATTATCCTCTTTAATAGGTTAATTTAAGTGGTGCTTAATTGTGATTGGTGGATAGGTTTTTAATGACATCATATGATGTCATAATTAGGTATTTTCTTTCATTTTTTTTCTTCTCTTCTCTACTCATTTCCAATTTAATTTTTAGCAATATTTATTCACATTTTATGTTATAATAATTATTTACTTAACTGGACAAGTCGGCCAAAAATCACCTCAGAAGGCGAAATGACCAAAATGCCCTCCGTTTGGCTTAACAGACCAAAATTGTCTGTACCAAATGAAAAAATTTTCTAAGTATTTTCTTGGCATTCTAATGCCATAGAAACCTCAATGACCCTTCTCTAGAGTCCCAAAAATTATTTTATGAATTTTCCCCTTGGTCTAGGGCTCCTAGTTGCGAGAACCGCAACTTCCTACTAGGTTACCCATTGCTTGGGCACCGGCTCATTTAACTTGGTTGTATTTTATTTCTAAAATTTTTCCTAAATCTTTCTTATTAATATTTGAGTTAATTATGGTTCCTCACTTTAGTTTAAATATTTTTCCAAACGTTCTAGCTGTCCGGACCGACACCGATCACCGGAACAGTAGAATGTACGAAATTGCTACAGGGAGGGTGTTACAACTCTTCCCCTCTAATTTAAATTTCGTCCTCGAAATTTACCTGATGCAAACAGTTGAGGGAACTGTTGCCTCATCGTCTCTTCACTTTCCCAAGTTGCCTCCTCGGTGTTGTGGTGCCTTCAAAGCACTTTCACCAGTGGAATCTGCTTATTTCTCAACTCTTTCACTTCTCGAGCCAGGATCCGTATGGGTTCTTCTTCATATGTCAAATCCGGTTGTACTTCAATTTCTTCCATGGAGATGACATGTGAAGGATCTGAGCAGTATCTTCTTAGCATAGACATGTGGAACACATTGTGGATCTTATCCAGCTCTGGTGGTAAAGCTAGCCTGGAAGCTACTAGTCCCACACGTTCAATGACTTCATATGGGCCAATGAACCTATGGCTTAACTTACCTTTTCTTCCAAACCTTAGTACCTTCTTCCACGATGACACCTTGAGGAACACTTTATCGCCAACTGCATATTCTATTTCTTTTCTCTTCAAGTCAGCATAGGATTTCTGTCTGTCTGAGGCAACCTTCAGATTAGCTTTGATAAGTTTTACCTTCTCCTTAGTCTGTTTCATTAGGTCTGGTCCTACCAGTTTATCTTTGCCCAATTCAGTCCAGCACACTGGAGTTCTACATTTCCTCCCATACAGTGCTTAATACGGGGCCATTTGGATGCTAGCTTGGTTGCTATTGTTGTATACAAATTCTGCCAGTGGAAGATATCTATCCCAACTTCCCTCAAACTCAATAACACAACTCCTCAGCATATCCTCAAGGACCTGACATATATTTCACATTATTATTACCATTTCAGTTCAATATGTGTATTAGTTTAATTGGTTTTAATTGTTTACCTGGATTACTCTTTCTGATTGCCCATCCATCTGAGGATGGAAAGCTGTGCTGAAGTGGAGTTGTGTACCCAAGGACTCATGCAACTTCTTCCAAAATCTCGATGTAAACCTTGGGTCTCGATCATATATGATGGAAAGTGGAATTCCATGCAATCTAACTATCTCATTGATATGCAATTCTGCTAACTTCTCCAGTGAGTAGTCAGTCCTAACTAGCAGAAAGTGTGCTGACTTCGTCAATGTATCTACTATCACCCATACTGCATCATGCTTCTTTTGGGTGAGAGGTAGACCACTTACAAAATCTATGGTGACCCGATCCCATTTCCATTCAGGTATGCGTATAGGCTGTAGCAAACCCGATGGAACTTGATGTTCTGCCTTAACTTGCTGACATGTCAAGCATTTAGTCACATTATCTGCTATGTCCTTCTTCATACTAGGCCACCAATACTGAAGCTTCAGATCATGATACATTTTTATACTTCCTGGGTGCATAGCATATACATTGGTGTGTGCCTCTTTTAGAATACTGGCCTTCAATTCCCCATCATCTAGTACACACAGTCTTCCTTTATAGTATAGACACCCATCTGTTTTCACTTCATAGTCAGTTTCTTTCCCTTCTAGAATTTTTCTCATAATAGCATTTAGCTTCTCATCTACCTTCTGCCCATCTAAAATCTGCTGTAACAGGTTTGGCCTCACTTGCAACTCAGCCAAAATAGCTCCATCTCGAACCAAAGATAGACGGGCATTCAATGATCTCAAAGCTGTGATGGATTTTCTGCTCAAAGCATTAGCAATTACATTTGCCTTCCCAGGATGGTAGTCAATTACACAATCATAGTCCTTCATGAACTCAATCCATCACCTTTGTCTAAGGTTGAGCTCCTTCTGGGTTGGCAAGTATTTCAGGCTTTTGTGGTCTGTGTAAATGTAGCACTTTTCACCATACAAGTAATGCCTCCATATCTTCAATGCGAAGATAATTGTTGTAAGTTCTAAATCATGGGTAGGGTAATTCTGTTCATGTGGCCTTAGCTGCCTGGAAGCATAAGCGACCACCTTCCCCTCTTGCATCAATACACACCCTAACCCATTATGAGAGGCATCACTGTAGACCACAAAGTCCTTTCCCGACACTGGCTGTGTTAACACTGGTGCCTCTGTCAACATAGCCTTTAACTTCTCAAAACTGGTCTGACACTTGTCATTCCAGTCAAATCTGACATTCTTATGTAACAACTTGGTCATTGAAGCAGCTATCAAGGAAAATCCCTTCACAAATCTCCTATAATACCCAGCTAGCCCCAAGAAGCTTCTGACCTCAGTTGTATTTCTAGGAAGCTTCCATTCCATCACTGCTTCTATTTTCTTGGAATCCACCCTAATCCCATCAGCTGACACTATGTTTCCAAGGAATGCAATCTCATTCAACCAGAAGTCACACTTGAACAACTTAGCATACAGCTTCTTTTCTCTCAGGGTTTGCAGAACAATCCTCAAATGCTCATCTTGTTCTTCACTAGTCTTGGAATACACCAAAATATCATCAATAAAGACCACTACGAACTGATCTAGGTATGGATGGAAGATATGGTTCATAAGGTCCATGAATGCTGCTGGTGCATTTGTTAAGCCAAAGGGCATCACGAAAAACTCATAATGCCCATACCGGGTCCTGAATGCAGTCTTTGGCACATCTGCATCCTTCACCCTCAACTGATGATACCCCGATCTAAGATCAATTTTTGAAAATACTCTTGCTCCCTTCAATTGATCAAACAAATCATCAATTCTAGGCAATGGATACTTATTCTTCACTGTCACTTTATTCAATTACCGGTAATCAATGCATAACCTCAAAGTCCCATCCTTCTTTTTCACAAACAGCACTGGAGCTCCTCATGGTGACACACTGGGGCATATTAATCCCTTATCCAGTAACTCCTGTAACTGGATTTTCAGTTCCTTCAATTCTGTGGGTGCCATCCTATAAGGAGCAATAGAGATTAGTGATGTACCCGGCAGTGTCTCAATAGCAAATTCAACTTCCCTTTCTGGTGACAAACCAGGCAATTCTTCAGGAAACACATCTGGGAAGTCTTTTACTATGGTATGTCACACAGATCTGGCTTAGCCTGCCTAGTATCCACCACATGTGCTAGGTAGGCTTCACAGCCTTTTCTCATCAGTTTTCTTGTAACTGTGGCTGAGATGACAATGGATAAGAAATCTGTCCTTTCCCCTATAACTGTAATCTCATTACCTTAAGAGTTTTCAAAGAAATCCTCTTCAGTTTACAATCAACCATTGCCTGATGACATGACAACCAGTCCATTCCCAAAATCACGTCAAACTCATGGAAAGGCAACTCAATCAGGTTTGCCAAGAATTCATACCCCTGAATCCTTAATGGGCAACCCTTGTACACTTTGTTCACCACTACACTGTGGACTAATGGATTAGTGACCAGAATGTCTTGGTCACTCTCCCCTACTAGTATCCCCCTTTCTATGGGTAGGTTGACGCAGATGTATGAATGAGTGGATCCTGGATCCACCAATGCATACACAGATGTATTGTAGAGGGAGAACGTACCCCTGATAATGTCTGGGGCATCTTGCTCCTCCTGAGCTCTCATGGCATAGGCTCTGGCAGGTGGTCTGGCCTCAAGCCTCTTTGCTGGCTCAGATGTAGGCCTCTGTGATGGCCCCACTGCCTCAGATTTGCCAGATTTCCTACCCCTTTGTGGTGCAGGAGCAGGTCTGTCTGCTTGTGTTGGAGCAGCTGCAGTAGTTCTGCGTGGACAGTTCCTCAGCTGATGCTCTGTTGACCCACACCTTAAGCATGCACCAGTCACTCTCCAACACTCCCCCTTATGCCATTTCAGACAATGTGGACATGCAGAAGATGCTGGGGCTAGTCCCCTAAACCCCGTCCCTAGAGAGCTACCCACTGATGGTGTGGACTAACTTCTCCTAGGGGTAAACTGTGACCCTGGGCCCCTGAGACTGACCCTGACCTCGTGGTTGACTTGAACTCTGTGTAGGTGGACCTTTGAACTTCTTCCCAGGTGCAGGAGATGAACTAGACTGACCCGGGCGCCTCTTCTGCTGTCTCTCTCTTCTGGTCTGCTCACTTATTCTAACCTTTTCAACTTTTATTACAGCTTCCACTAACTTGGTGAAGTCGGTGATTCCCAAGGCAGTAATCATGATCTTTATGTTGTCATTTAATCCCTCTTCAAATCTCTTACACCTTTCGGCCTCATTAGGGACTATCTCCCTTCCGTAGCTGCTCAATCTGACAAATTCCTTTTCATACTCGACCACTGTCAGCTGACTCTGCCTCAGGTTAATGAATTCTCTTCTTCTCTCTTCTAGGTATACACTACCCACATACTTTTTCTTAAATTCTGAGAGGAAGAAGTCCTAAGTTATTACTTCTGGTTGCACTTCACTAGACACCGTATCCCACCATTCATATGCATCATCTTGCAACAGAGATATGGCAGCTTCTAGGTTTTGCTCTGGAGTGTAGTGGAGTTGTTTAAAACCCTTCCTGTTCTGTTCAACCAATTTTCAGCTGCAACAGAGTCATCTTCTCTCTTGCCAAAGAAATCCACTGCTCCAAATTTTCTTAGTCTTTCCAGGTGTGATTTCTGCTATGGAGGTGGTGGTGGTGGCATTACCCCAGCCATTTGTCTGAAGAATTCGGCCATTTGCTAGAACATGACTTGTGGAGGCTGAGCAGGCTCTGCTGGAGCTGGTGAAGCAGGTTCTCCCCTACCCCCAGTCTCAGCTACTGCAGGTGGAGCATGACTCTCCACTTCCTCCTCAACTGCCCTCTGAGATGTGGGGTCCATATCCCAATCAAAATAACAAAGACAAACAGATCTGCATTAGTGTCCCTCGACTCTTACAAATGCAATGCATGGTATGGACTCGATCTAGGCCAAAAAATGCCTAAACCGTGCTCTGATACCACTAAATGTGACACCCCTTACCCGTCTACAGTGTAGCCGAGCAAGATATGCCACGCAGTGTATCGAAACACCCTATTTTAATTCAATCATTTTTTTCCCTAATTTATTATTATTATTTTTTTATTTTTTTTTCATAGTTATGAAGTAAAATTTATGAAATATAATTCATTTAAGTCATTTATTGAAATTATAATTTATTTGACGTTCCGAAAATTTTATAGAAAATCCGGCAGAGTACCGGCTAAAAATGGAGAAAACAGTTCTTCGGAACCTGTGAAAAACACTTCCAAAGTTTTCAACCAATCCCAAACTCCATTTCATCATCAAAATCTCAATATTTTTCAACAACATTTCCATTTCTCAATCATTCATTTCTCATGGTATTCATATATAAGCAATAAATAAATACTCAATTTTCCATTCATAAACACAATTTTCACTATTTACATTAACATCAAAATACATTACATAAGTCTCAATTACACAAGAGAAAATAAAAGTTAGTTACAAAATACCAAAATGAAACCTAGTGTCTTACCAATGCACTGAAGATGGTGAGGTGACACGGATACTATGCAGAGCTGCAGGAGGTCTCACCCAGTCTGTGGTTTACTGGGCTCTTGGTCAGTATCTCCAGAACCTATGCGTGGCAAAAGCAACGCGCTAAGCAATAATTCTTAGTGGTGCCAATAATAAAATAAAAAGAAATAATAGAAAATAAATATGCAGTGAATGTATTGATGTCTCATTGCAAATAAATTTTCGATGAGTATTTGTAGTCGTACTTATTTTGTACTGGTTATATTCATTATTTCATTAAATTTATCCACTTTCATTTTTGGTTGCCCAAGTAACCTATACTGGATGACTGAACTGGATAAACAGGTAAACTAGCACTGGCTATCAAGTACCTCAGGCCGTCACACCATCGGTCACATATGTGTCTCCTGGTGTGCAACAGAACGGCTAATAAGCTGTAATAACATTAAGCACGAGGCCAAGTATCAACATAATGTCAGAATGGCTAAAAGCCATGAAATCACAGAATTGCATAATGCCATGTGCAGCACTGCTAACTGAACCCTATTGGCATGCCAAGCTATCCAAACCAATCTTGTTAGGTATACTAGGGCATTTTACACTTTTGAGTTTTACGATTTTTGAATTTCAAGTTTTGGTGTTACTATTCACTTCATTAGTCAATCAAAATGTTGACTTTTGCATAGACAATAGGTACATTAGTTTTAATACTCCCAACATACCACATTTCGCATTCAAAATTTGTTGGTATTGGTTGCCAATACCATTTCTAAGCTTAAAGTTAATTGAGCAGAATTTTCAGTTTTCATACCTTATTTTACTGTTCTATTAGTCATTTTTGTAGTGGGAATTTGGCAAAATGATCAACATGAAAGTTGTTCCTTATTTTGTCTAATTGAATTTCCTTTTTTGAATCATTCCATTTGGAGTTTTGTAGCACAAGTTATGGTCCAAAAACCACAACTGGCCGGATTGGAATTTTTCTGGACTGACCATATCTATAGTGCAGTAAATAGTGAGTGCAACTCACTTGTTGGATAGGTTTTGATCATAATTTGGGTTAGATTTCTTAATGAAAGTTGTTGGTCTATATCTCAACTTATTGTTGGTAAAATTTCAGGTTAATTGGAACATTCTACACAGAGTTATGGCCAAATGAACAATAACTGTTCATTTGGTCATTCTGCAGAAACAGACTGCAGGTCACCCGATTGGGGCAAGGTTTTGGTCCACTTGGTTTGGTTTTATGGGCATGGTTTCTTCACCAAAGTTGTTGTCACACCCTACCCCTCTGTAAGGCATAACATGATCCCGTAGTATACCTAATGAATTACCAACTCCGTCTACTGATAATCCATTAAATACACTACAAGGAATTTTAAAAACTTTTCTTACTTCTTTTACAGTGGTGAGCACTATTCACAGGTGTTAAAAACCTTTTTGAACTGAAGTGATAGAACTAACACATTTGAATTATTTGGAGTTTCTGTAAAAATTTTGGCAGAGTGCCATTTGTATTTTGGATAAAACAGTTCTTCAGAAAACCTGTAAAAAGCACTTCAATAGATTTCCAAATCTCAACTCCAACATATTTCTCAACACAACCCATTTCTCAATTCAAATCCACAGTGATTTTTCAAAGACTGAGGTAAAAGAAATATAATACAATTTTTACAAGCCAAAATAACTCATAATTATTTTGCAACTTCAATGTACAATTTTTATGTACAACTGCTCAAAACCAACAACAATATGTACATACAGTGAACATACATTACATTACAAAATACAAAATATTGGTATACTCATTATACCCGGTAGTCTCTCGCTGGAGGTACTAGCAGCCTAGTCTGCTGCACTGTCTGTCTGTCTACCTGCGACAGCAATAAAAAGCTATCGCTGAGACAATGTCTCAGTGGTGCACAACATTAACTAAATACAAATTTAAATCACAATTCATAATTCAAATAAATAGTGGATACTTAAAAACCATAGTTAAATTCAAGACAATACTGTCATAAGGAATTTAACACAATATCACAATAAATCTCAATAATCAAAACATAGTTAAATTCGAAAGACAGTAAATGTCAATAAGAATTTAAACTTCATTTCACAAATTATCAAATCGCATAACAACACAATTTAGTCGAATAAGTTAAGAATACAGTGTTGCCAATTCATTCACAACTTAAGCCATGACACAAATTTCCGATCAATGCCGCGTTGTACACCACGACAAAGCAATCACAACCCCACTAATCGAAATCAATGAGGAAGGGAGCTAGCTATATAATGAGTACTCATCCGATCACCTCAACTGGTAAACCAGAGAGGGAGAAAAATAAACGATCACGACTCCATAACTGGAGAAGGAAAATAAACGATCACAACCCCATAAATGGAGAAGGAATGATATGATACTGTCATGCTAAGTGTGAACATAAAATCAATTCCAAACATTTTATTCAAATGATTCGTGAGAATCCAATAAATTTCCAAAGTTATAATTTCATTCACAAAATGGCAACACAATTCATAATTATCTTTAATTTCCACAAAAACCATTTACAGTGATTTTCAATCAATAGTATCCATCAAATCATTTACAATGCTTTTCAAGCAATAAATATCCATTCAAACACATTTCCACAATTTAAAACAATAATGTACAAATAGTCATAATTCATTTCAATTGAAAAATTCAAAAGAAATACTATTGTGCACAAACACAATTTAAATCAATAACATACAATTAATCATATGAAATCTTATTCAGAGTAAAATCAGTTGAAAACTAGTTGTGCACAAACCTCTGATAATTGTCTCCTGGTCTGGACTCAGTGTTTCCTTCCCTTTTCCTGAGTCTTTGCTAACTGAGAAACACAATTTGAAGTGTTTCAGTACTAAATTAAATTGTCTCTAACGATAATGTTCGATAAGTAATTCACTGAAGGCTATTATTTGCTCAATCACCTAATATACCGACCCTCGATGCATTTTAGGTAAATTAGGTTTTAGTGTCATTAATATGTCACATTCGATAGGGTTTTAGGGTTGGTACATTTTACCAAACTCATTTCCTTGTTTAGTGCATTTTAATGCAACTTGCTGGATTCTGGGATACTAGTTTGACCTAACCGGACGACCTAGTTCCCTCAGTTTTCGGGTTTCGGTCAAAACTACAAACTTGTAGATCTATGTCTTATGGAACGCGGGGCAAAATTTTAGGTCATTCTGAGTTATGTAGACCAAGTTATGGTCATTTTACTATTGCTGGTCAAATGGCATCAAATTAGGTCACTTTAGGTCAAATTTGGTCAACTTTGGTTCGGCCAGTTTTTGGACCCGAACTTGTGCAAGCTGTTTGACTTGCTTATGGTCATTTCTGGGCTTTGGTGTCTTCATAAGACTTGTAGGTATGGATCTTAACTATTCATGGTTAAAGTTTCAGGTCAATTGGACCTGTTTTGAGTAACTTATGGCCTATACACTAACTGCTGCCCAAATGGTCAGTTTTTAGGCGTCATTTGCACTTAATCCGAATTGGTCATTTTTCATGTTACCTTGCAAGCAGAATTTTGGTATGCTTTCTCAATGAAAGTTGGCAAATTTTGTGCCTAGTTTCACCTCCAATTGGTCTCATACCAATTGAGGTTACACATTTAAAGTTATAGGTTAAAATGTACACTGCCCTCAATTACATTGCATAAACATGTATCAACTACACATTTACCTTACTCTAAGTCCATCTCTCTTACCCATTCTGTTTTGGTACATTACCAAAACCACATACCTCTTCACTTTAAAGTCACTTTGGGAAGATTACAATTATCCTCAATACACCAATTAAAACTCAAATTTACAAAGTCTAAGTACAATCACATATACACCTAAACATTACTAATTCTTACATACACTTTACACAATCACTCTATATACATATCCATCAATCCTCAATGTCAATATTCTGCCAATACCTTCATAAACACATACATTTATCCAAGAGTCCCAAGGCTGCCGAAAATCTTCACCATGCCAAAGTGTCCTACAATTCATCAATTTCCATTCCAAGTGCACAATCACCATATACATGTGGAATAATTTACTAGGATATTAAATCACCTTAATCAACATCATTTCTCATCAAATATATGTATAAATATTTCCTTAAATACATAACTCCATGGCTGTCCAAAATGAACATATCAATAACTCCTCAAACTTGAAAATTTTCTTCACAAATCCAACACCCATAACATGTACACAAAGTTTAACAAAACAATATTCAAAAAATGTAAACTTACCTATGGTTGGAACTTGCTAAACCTTGATTAAACTTCTTGATTTTGGTATCAAGCTCTCCCTTATGATGTGTAGACAAATTTTTATGAAGCTATCTAAGTGATTGGAGTTGAAATGGAGGAGTGGATCAAGCTCATGCAAAAACGGCAATGGTGGTTTTCATTTCCTTCAATTCGGCTAGGTTAAGGGAAATGGAGAAGATGAAGTATTCAGCTGGTATAGTCGACTTACATCTGCCCCATTTTATGTTTAGTTTATTCATTAGTGGCCCACTTACACAAATAATCATATTATAAGTTAAATTCCCACTTATTCCACATTAAACCCTTAATTCTTGTTATTTACTTTAGGTACCACCAAATTAATTTTTCATTTTATTTTCTAAGTGTAATATTATTTATTTTTAATGGACTTTTAGGTCAAAAGACAATTCGGGATGTCAATTGACTATAATACCCCTGTTCGGGTTGCATTCCTGATTTTTCGGTAACACCGGGTTTTGTCTATTTTTCGATTTCTCACTTTTCCTTGTACTAATAATTTAATTTTTCTTTGATATTTCTAATGATATTCCTACTTCAATTGATGTCTCTTTAAGTCCTAAAAATATTTTCCAGGGTTCCCCGCGGTCCAGGGCTAGTCAATGGTCCATGCCGTGACTTCCCGGTGCGGTCACCCATCGCTAGGGTTCTCGGCTCGCTTAACTTGGTTACATTTCTTTGCTATTATTTTTCCTTTGTTTTTCTTATATTTTTTTTCTTGTTTTTCATTATTTTATGTCTCGTCACTCATAACGAAGTGTAGTTCTAGGCATCCTAGCTGTCCGGACAACACTGGTCACCGGAACAGTAGAACGCACTACCGAACTTAGGGGTGTTACAGTTGTGCCATTATGTGTCTAGTTTCATTTCAATTTGGCTTTGCACCAATTGAACCTCTACAATTCAAGTTATGGCCGCCCAAACCTGCTGGACTCATGTCCAATTCTGCAGGTCACCTAGGGCAGCCACACTAAACCTAAATCCCATCACTAAACACACTTCATTTCTTGTTTACCAATAACCAAATGGTCACTAATTGACCATTAAAACTCACTTTCATCATTACATAATCAAAGTCTCAATTTCATGCTCAAACCCTAACTCCAATTTCCAATTCATGGCATACACACACCAAACTCATACCAAATCACTTTATTCATCATCTATACTCATCAATAATATAATTAAGCCACTTAATTTCATCAAAAACCAACAATCCTTAAACTTTCTCATGGCTAAATTTAGATATTTCATTTACTCAAGTTTTTCTTTTAATTTCACACAATTTCTACTTGATTTAGCATGCTTACAAGATTAAAGAAAGAAAAGAAATTGTTTAGGGCACTAACCTTGAATGGAGCAGAATTTCAACCTACCCAACTTCTTTTTTTCTTCCTCTTTTGGCTGTCTAGAGGATGTTCAAGTTGCTAGGTTAATTTTTTGTGAAGCAAGTTTGTGGTTTCAAGGTGAAATAAGGTGAGGTTTGGGAGCTTTAGTGAGCTTTCATGGTGGAATGGCTTTGGGAGAGAAAGTGACGCTGATTTGGGTGAGGAAGAGCAGATGGCTTTTGTTTTTTTTTTTTTGTCTCAATTATCCTCTTTCATAGGTTAATTTAAGTGGTGCTTAATTGTGATTGGTGGATAGGTTTTTAATGACATCATATAATGTCATAATTAGGTATTTTCTTTTATTTTCTTTTCTTCTCTTCTCTACTCATTTCCAATTTAATTTTTAGTAATATTTATTCACATTTTATGTTATAATAATTATTTACTTAACTGGACAAGTCGGCCAAAAATCACCTCTGAAGGAGAAATGACCAAAATGCCCTCCGTTTGGCTTAATAGACCAAAATTGTCTGTACCGAATGAAAAATTTTTCTAAGTATTTTCTTGGCATTCTAATGCCATAGAAACCTCAATGACCCTTCTCTGGAGTCCCAAAATTTATTTTATGAATTTTCCTCCTGGTCTAGGGCTCCTAGTTGCGAGAACCGCAATTTCCTACTAAGTTACCCATCGCTTGGGCACCGGCTCATTTAACTTGGTTGTATTTTATTTCTAAAATTTTTCCTAAATTTTTCTTATTAATATTTGAGTTAATTATGGTTCCTCACTTTAGTTTAAATATTTTTCCAGACGTTCTAGCTGTCCGGACCGACACCGATCACCGGAACAGTAGAATGTACGAAATTGCTACAGGGAGGGTGTTACAAAATGTTTCTTTTATGATGAGGTTGGTTTGAAAATGAATTGATTTGATTATTGAGATTTGAATTGTGAGATGAAATGATGTTTATTGGGATTGTATTTGAGAAATAATATTGAGAGTGTTTTCCTTTTCAGGTTTGAAGAACTGTTTTCTCAAAATACAGCCGACACTTTGCCGAAATTTTGAAAAATTTTTATAACACCAGATTTTAATATATGATTTAAATTTCACGAGAATTGTTTTAAAATTCCTTGTAACATATTTAATGGGTTACCAGTAGGCGAAGTACGGTAATTCATTAGGTGTACTACGGGATCATGTTACTTCTTACTGAGGGATAGGGTGTGACATTTTTAGTGGTATCAGTGCAATGGTTTTAAAGTAATTTTTGAACTGTGAATTTGAAATCTTTTTGTCGGTAAATATAACTGCTCAAATGTTTGATACATATAGTACATTTGCATCATAAATATTAACTAATGAAGAGAAATCTTCTTGTGTTGGTTGTACAGGAAATAGAAAATCCTGTGAAAAGATATGGAAGAGAGAATGAGACAATAGAACAGTTTGTAATGGCAGAAGTACAAGGTGAAGCCCCAGCCCCTCAGAGAGTCAGAAGCTCGACTTTACCAGCCCCACCTGTATAAATTACTGCACAAATGGCCACTTTCTTTCAACAAATGGTTGATGCACTATCAGCTCAAGCTCAAGCACAAACCCAACACCCACAAGGGCAGTGTGAAATAGAGAAGAGGGAGAAACCTATGGGTCAGAACTTAGCAGTAATTTGGGGAAGAGAAAAGAATTTGAGGAGCTCCGAGCTCATGGATATGACAGAGGCGGATCATTAGGGCAGAGACCACCAAGACCTAGTCGTCGAACAACCAGAGGTGCCTATTCTGCCCGTATCTGCAATGTTTATGGCAAGTTACATGGGGTATTTGTCGTAAGGCCGCTAGAGCCTGCTATAATTGTGAAAAGCATGGACATTTTGTTAGAGATTGTACTAGAGCACCTCGATCTGCTCTCCAAAGTTCACAGACAGTTAGTAGAGGTCGAGATAGAAATAGAATTGGTACTCCTCACAATCATAACATAGTGAATCAACCCGAATATAGTAGCGCACTAGTAAGAGCGTCCACTATGTGCCAAGGGGAAAGAGCAAAAGCTTCAGATGTAGCTGCTGATAAGTTCTTAATTTTGGAGGAAACAATTAGTTATTATTTGATCCCAGCACTACTTATTTATATGTTAGTGTTAGAATTATTTTTTTTTTTGTTGCTATTCCTTTACAGTGGAATAAATTTTGATGCATTAGTGACTAGTCCTTTAGGATAAAAACTATGATAACAAGTATGATTGACATTAATTTTGAAAGAATTTTCAGTTAAAAGTATTTTCTAACACACTATAAATTATAAAGCTAATTGGCAAGCCTACTTAATGTAAGGTAAGAGGACCTAAAAGTAAGTTGCAGTAATAGACTTACTCTAGACGAGGGTAAAGATGTTACAGTTAGTAATTATTAATGGATATTGTAATCAGAATAAGTTTAGGATATACATGAACTCAAGAAGGATAAGATATAAGAAAATTTGATCTATTGGAATGTATCGTAGTAACTAGGCAATGTTCTTGATATTTGTACTGTAAGCTGCAGATTATAATACTAACTTGAGATTATTATGTAGAGCTATGTACTACTTAATAGTACACTAAGATGAGAATAATTGCCAACGGCATCTGTTTTCGTATAGTTATGTCAGGACATATTTTTATTGTTGGAAATGAGTTTGGAAATCCTACTAAGGGATTTAAAACTCAAAAGTTAGAATATCAAAAGGTTATAGTTCAGTACAAAAGGAAGTAATTTATAGAATATTGGTAAATAAACGAGTTGTGGAAGTGAAAATTTGAACAGTTGATTTAAATGAAACAAGAAATGTTACGAATATGAGTAAGATTGTTGACTAGAATGGTTAGAGGACCAATCATTAGATAAATAATTCTAACATGACCACAATGGTCATTCAATAAGGAAACATGAATTGAAATATTAGACGCAACGATAGTAAGAAAAGATTAATGCCATACAAAAAAATTAAATGTTATATTAGATTGTTAAAAGTCTTACACAAATTCAAAGGAAAGAAGATTATACGATCGTATAGAAAGGAGAAAAACTAAGTTCTCACTCCATAGAACCATACAAGGTCTTAGAAAGAGTGGATTTGTTAGCACACAAAATTGCTTACCTCTAAAAAGGTGAAATGAATTTAAATTGAACGTATGATGGGGAAGCTCATAAAGATCTTAGTACATGAGGTGAAGCAGCTGAGAAATAAATGTATACATTTGGTTAAGGTGTTATGGACCATCATTCAGGCCAGGAAGTTACTTAGGAACGAGAGGAGGATATTTGAAGGCAGCACCCACAGCTATTCAGAGACTAAAATTAGGTAAAATTTTGAGACGAAATTTATTTTAAGGGGGGAAGAATTGTAACACCCCTACATTTGGTAGTGTATTCTACTGTTCCGGTGACCAGTGTTTGTCCGGACAGCTAGAATGCCTAGAATTATACTTAAATATTAGTGAGAAGATATAAAATAATGAAATACAATAGAGGAAAATACAAGAAAAATTAAGAAAAAATGAAAGAGAGAAAATGAAACTAAGTTAAGCAGTCGACCTGCATGATGATGGGTGACCATACGGGGAAGTTACTAGCGCAGCAATAGCCGACCCAGACAATGGGAACCCTCGGAATTAAGTTTGGAGAATAATTAAAGACTTATTGAAGTATAATTGACATTATAAATGTTAAAGAAAATTAAAGAATTAGTACAAAGAAAAATGAAAAATTCAAGAAATCGATAAAAATCGGTGTTACCGAAAAATTGGGAATGCAACTCAAAGAGGGGCATTTTGGTCATTTGACACTAAGAGTTGACTTTTGACCTAAATGTCCATAAAAAATAAGTAGTATTAAATTTTAAAAATTCCATGAAAATGAGAAACTTGACATATAATGTAAATAGTGAGAAATTAGGGTGTTAATTGCAATTAGGAAACTTAGGATTATTTAAATGCTTAATTAAGGTTAAGTGGAGCACTAAGTGGACTATTTAAACATTAGTGGACAAGAAGGGTAGCACTAACCTTCATCTTCAACCTTCATATTCAACATTGCCAAATTGAAATTCCAAAGGAAACTCCATAGCCGGGCAAAGTTAGAGCTCCATGCCATCCATGATCCAACCATCCAAACTTCAAGCCTCCTTCATTAAAAGTTGTCTACACAACATGGGAAAGAGATAGGCAGCAAGAAGGAGAGGATTTGGTGAAGATTTAACAAGCTCCAACAATAGGTAAGAGTTCAAATTCCTTTCCTTCTAAAATAAAGTTTGTGGGAAGCTTGAGATAAGTAAATTGATGAAGAAATTTTGAGGTTTTGATGAGTTATTAATATATACTATTTTAGGCAGCCATGGGAGCCTATATTACTTGAGTATTCTGCCCAATTTACTTTGCTAGAATTGTGTTGAATAAATATAGAAGTGTCAAGAATGAATATTGAAGTATTGGGAGGAGGAGGACTGCCAAATTGGGAGTGTAAATTCTCTTATGCAGGTTGTGATTGTTAGTAGTGTATAAATTAGGTTATAAGTGTAAAGTTGTGACTCCAATTGGTATGAGGCTAATTGGAGGTGAAACTATACATAAAATAGGCCAACTTGCATGTAGAGAGCTTGCCCAAATTCTGCCTAGAAGTGACCTAAAAAAATGACCAAATTCGGAATTGCATGACATAAAAACCCAGAATTTGACCATATGAACAGCAATCAGTTTTTTGGCCATAACTCACTCAAAACTAGTCCAAATGACCTAAAATTTATACCATGGAAAGCTTAGACATAGAGCTACAACTTTTATGAAGACACAAAAGCCTAGAAATGACCAGAACCAAGTCAAAATGCTTGTAAAATTTGGGTTACAAAAACTGGCTGAATTGACTTTGACCTAAAAATGACCTAAACTTTGCAATATAAGTGCAACTTGACCAGCAATAATAAAATGACCATAACTTGGTCCATAGAACTCCAAATGACATGAAATCAGTCCCAAAATTTCAATAAGACATAGATCTACAATATCGGTAATTTGACCAAAACCCAGAAATCAAGGGAACTAGGTCAACTAACTTGATTAAGTTGGCATACTAAATCTGGAATTAGCACAATTGACCATAAAATCCAGAAAATTCAAATAAGCATATCTACCACCAAAAGTGTCCAATTTAAATGAGCCATACCAATCTGGAAAGCTAAGAAAGAGACCTAAAACATTGTTTTAGACAACTTCCTCAAATTTTAAATGTATAAGGTCAGAATTTAAGGTCAAGCCATTGACTTAATTGAGGACCATGCCAATATAGGACCTTTGAGTCCAAGTTAAAAATTTGTCTATAAAGAATTTTGTAAGACTTGAAAAATAGTAAGCAAAATTTCTGGTTGTCCCTAAGACATAGGGCAACAATACTTATGAAGAATGCTAGACCTCAATGTGATTACAAATAGTCCAAATAAATTAACCGAAAATGCCTAAAAAGGAAACTAAAATTTAGATTTGACCTAGTTATGGTTAATTGACCATAACTTGAGCTATACAACTCCAAATGAAGTGATTCAAAAAGGAAATTAAAGAAGACACAATGAGAAACAATTTAATGAAAAGAAATCTACTAAATTTACACTGTAGCTTGGTCCAATACACAGTAATCATTGGCCATGAAATCTGAATAATTACAATAAAATGCAATAAGCTTTGAAATGAAATTGGCAACATATGTCAGCATGTGAGGAATGAAAAATGGAACATATTAGTGACATTAAAGCTAATTCACCTAGTGTGCATTAAAGGTCTACATTATAGGTTGATTAATGAAAGGAATAGTATTAATAAAATTTAATCATTGAACCTTATTATTAGAAACAATTTAAATGAGTACTGAAACACTTTAAATTGTGTGTTTCAGTTAGAAAAGACACTGGGAAAGGAAAAGACCCACTGAGTCAAGGCTAAGAGGTGACTCATCAGAGGTTTGTGCACAACTAGATTTTAATTGATTTTGTGTAACACCCCTCACCCGTCTACAGTATAGCCGAGCAAGGCATGCTACACGGCGTGCCGGAACACCTAGTCTGTGATTATCTCATTTCTTGAACTCAATTTGATTTTAAGAAGTCATTTATGTAATATTCATATCATGTTGATACTATTGTCATACTTTGTTAAAATCAGTGTTTCAAGACTGGTAATAAAAATTTGGCAAGGTGCCATCTATATTTAGGACAAACTGTCCTTCCAACCTGTTGAAAACAGTTTAATATTATGATATTAAAATCTCAAATATTTCACAGTCTCTATTTCTCAGTAAAGTCAATAGACTTTTACAGTCATTAAACAGTTCCATAATACAGTCCATAATAATTTAAATATATACAAAAAATCTCCATGTTATTTAATATGTGCAAGATATTACAAAATACAAGACCGAATCTCAAAAATACAATAAAAGTACAAAATACAGGTTATCCTAAGTCCTACCACATATGCAATGCAGTGCAGATGACTCCGGACTCCTGTGCAGATCTGATGTCTCACCCGGTTGTAGGTCTGCTGGGCTCCCAGCGGTGTCTCCAATACCTACGCGTTACAAAAGCAACGCGCTAAGCAATTTTGCTTAGTGGTGCCAAATATAAAGAAATATACGCTAAAATAAAGTAAATAAAGTATTTACAAATTTTTGGTGGTGCTGTATGTCAGTAGACTGGATTTAGCTATTTGAATTTAATTTTACTTGAATTACTGCCCGTGTAGCCTATATACTGACCAGACTGGATAAACGGATATACTGGCACTGGGTACTTAGTACCTCGGGCAGTCACACCATCGGTCACAAAGTGTCTCCCAGTGTGCAAATAGCGTGGCTAAAAAGCCATATAGTCAATCTGGCGATAAGCCAAAAATAAATACACAATATGTATAGCCGTAGGCTATTAAAGTCACAGTGCGGCACAATAGGCCGTAAAAACATAGTATGGCATAAAGCCATTTACAGAACAGCTGTCAGAATCCTATTGGCATGCCAACCTATCCATACTAGTCAACTAGGCAAACTAGGGCACATTATAAATTAATTGTTTAATTCTTCAATCTTTGGAGTTTACTAACTATTGTATAATTCACAAGTCAATGCATATGTTGACCTTTTTAGGTAATATGGACAAGTTGTTTCTAGCATCAATATGTCACAATTTATATCTCAATATGCTGCCAATATAGTGGAATTTACCATTTTTACAAGTTGGCATTCATTGCCAAAATGCTTCAAGCATCATTGTATGCAAAATGTCAAATTCTCAATTTTTGTGTGCTAGATTGGTCTAGCTTAAAGTCCTACTTCCTTTGGGTTTTAGCTTCTGGTCAAAGAATAAAAATTGTAGCTCTATGTCTTATTGCAAGCGGGGCAAAATTTCAGGTCATTCCGAGTTGTGTAGACCAAGATATGGTCAATTTGCTAAAGCTGGACAGATTGCACTTTTAGTGCACAATTTGGTAAATTTTTAGGTCACTTTTGGTTCGGCAGTTTTTGTACCTGAACTTGTGCAAGCCATTTGACTTGGTTCTGGCCCTTTCTGGGCTTGGGTGTCTTCATAAGACTTGTAGGTACAGGTCTTAACTATTCATGGTCAAAATTTCAGGTCAATTGGACCTATTTTGAGTGAGTTATGGCCTAAACACTAACTGCTGCCCAAATGGTCAGTTTTCAGGCCTTAAATGCACTAATCCGGATTTGGTCACTTTTTAAGGTCAGTTTCTAGGCAGAATTTTGGCAATCTTTCTACATGAAAGTTGGCCTATTTGGTGTCTAGTTTCACCCTATATTGGCCTCATACCAATTGGGTTCATAGTTTGGCACTTATGGCCTCATTTAGGTGCTGCCTTCAATACACAACCTGCACAAAGCTCATACACTTCCAATTTAATGTTCATTCTCCTCCTCATTGCTACAATATTCAATCAACAACACTTCTATACATATATTGTACACAATTCCAGCAAGAATTCTGGGCAGAATACTCAAGGGCACAAGGCACACAATACACCATTAAACTTCAACATTTACATCCACCCAAATTCAATGTACATCAACACTTATGTTACACAAACACTTCCATTTTAACTACACATGCTGCCCACAATTTAATACCATCACATCTCATCAATATATTACATAAATTCAAATACAATTCATAACATTATAGGCTGCCAATTTCAAGCTTAATTGTCCAAGTCTTCAAAATTTTGTTCAAAACCCACTTTCACATTGTCAACCTCACATGTACTCTTACAATTAAATTCTACCACTTATAATCATATAAATTGAGCATCATTAATCAACAATAATATGCATAAATTAACCATTTTCATGCTTCTCAAGGCTGCCCCAATTCAACAATTATCCAAGGTCTTCAACAATTCTTTCAAACTCCTAATTCAATCACTCAATCTCAACATATACATAAAGTTAATTTGCTAGGACCTCTAATTACCTTAATCAATATCATTTCCCATCAAATACATGTAAAGATAATTCAAACCTCTTTAGGTTCCATGGCTTCCAAATTCAATCACCATTAAATATTCATCCAATCCATCTAATTTTTCAATAATTCAACTCATCTCAACCTTAGTACAAATTTTAATTAAGTGAGGTAAGGAAAACTAGCACTAACCTTTGTTTAGAGCTTGCTAAACCTTGAAATTTCTTCTTTTTCTTGCTGCCCAAAGCTTTCCCATGGTGTGGAGACAAAGTTTGATGAAGGGAACCTTGAGTTTTAAGTTGAAAATGGGGGAGGATTGAAGCTTGCATGATGAGTTCTCATGGAGGAAAAATGGAGACCCATATTCGGCCATGGAAGTGGAATTGAAGAAAATGAATGGTTTTCCTCATAAAATCTGTCCACTTAGTGCTTTTACATGTCCATAATGCTCCACTAATTAAGATTTATGAATATAATATATACCACTCACTTTAGGTTAATATTAGTATAATTAAACTTATAGTTATTTCAATTATGTCCCCATAATTTCTTTTAATTACATTATGTATAAAACTTCTTATTTTCATGACATTTTCAAAATTTAATACTACTTATTTTTCATGGAAATTTAGGTCAAAAGTCAACTCTAGGTGTCAATTGACCAAAATGCCCCTCTTCGGGTCAAGTTCGGACTTTTTCGGTAACACCGATTTACTCCTTATACCGCCGATTTCTTTAATTTTTATTTTTTGTTTATACTAACTTTCTAATTTTTCTTTGAAAATTTCTAAGTGTAATATCATTTATTTTTAATGGAGATTGAGGTCAAAAGGCAACATTATGTGTCAAATGACCAAAACACCCCACTTCGGGTTACATTCCCGATTTTTCGGTAACACCGATTTTTGTCTATTTCTCGATTTTTCATTTTTCTTTATACTAATTTATTAATTTTTCTTTGATATTTCTAGTGTCAATTCTATTTCAATAAACCTTTATTTATGTCTCAAAATTAGATTCAGAGGGTTCTCCGCGGTCTGGGGGTAACAGCGGCCTTCCTAAGTCACCCATCATTTGGTGCCATCGTTTAACTTAGCTTCATTTTCTCTCTTTCATTTTTGTTTGATTTTTCTTGTATTTTCTTTTTATTTATTTCATCATTATATGTCTGTTCACTATCACCAAAGTGTAGTTCCAGACATCCTGACTTGCCTGGACTGTTATTTGACTACTGGAGCCATAGAACGTACAGAACACGTATAGGGAGGATGTTACATTTTGTTCTAAAAATTTCATATGACTAAATGACGTATTTTCCTTATGTATTATGTTTATCAAGTATTGGATTTAATTCAATGATTATTGAAATTGTTATAGTATGTCTGAATTTAGCTTTGTGAAATGGTATTTCAACAAAAATTAAGCATTGTTGTGGATTGAATAAATTATGTTTTGAAAAATTGTGATAGAATATGTTTTGAATTGTGATGGGCAATTTGCATGGAAAAAAAAAATACAAATTTATGTTTTGAATTCTGATGAGCATAAAAATTATTGGATATTGGAATTGACATTGAATCGAATTGTGTTGTGATTTATGCTCACAAAAAGGACAAAGAGATTCATGATATTGTTTTATGTCTCACTCTAGATGCTTGACTAGGTTATTACCCGTCTCTCTCATTTGTTGAGGAGACAATGGAGTTAGCTTTGTTTGATTACCGTGGTACGTGCACGGGCTTAGATTCTCTTCTTATTAGAGGTTAGATCTAAGTTTTTATTTGTTATGGCCCTTTCAGAAGTTTCATTATTGTGGTGTGTACTGTGCACGATGATTCGACCTCCCCGACCATAGGGAGTTAGAATCCGATTCGACCTCCCCGACCAGAGGGAGTTAGAATCACCCTGAAGATGGCCCTTACGGATTAGTCTTGCATAGTTAGTGAGATAAAGAATGGTTTTTGAGTAGTAAAGAATTTCGATTTCAAATGGGATTTATGCATAATTGATTTTGTTGGAATTAATCCTTATTTCCATGATTGCTGGAATTAATTTAAATGTCCAGTTGTGATTTGATAAATTGAATTTCTTGCTCAAAGTCATTTTAACTAATGATTTATATTATTGGCAACGAAGATTTTGACTTTTGAAATTTTGTTGAATTTCGAGACTTTCAAATTAATTGTTATGATTTTGTCAATGTATATTGTACTATATTTTAAATTATAGTTGTGCACCACTGAGTTCACCACTCAGCGATAGCTTTGCATGCTGTCACAGGTGAAAAGAGCATAGAGCAGTTGAGTAAGCATCTTTGAAGACACATTCAGATCAGCTCCAGGTATATCATAGGTATACCCAGGTACATAGGTTTTGATGCATGCATGTAAATATATATATGTAAATTATTTGAGTAGTTGTATAAAAACTCTTGTAAAATATTTTGGTATGTAATTAAGTGCAAATTATTGTAGTATAAATTTGAGATTTTATTTACCTGTATAGTTTTGTAATATTAATTTTTGAGTCTTGTAATTAATGAAATTTTATTTTATGATGAGGTTGGTTTCAAAATCATTTGATTTGATTATTGAGATTTGAATTGTGAGATTAAATGAAGTTTATTGGGATTATATTTGAGAAATCATATTGGGAGTGTTTTCCTTTTCAGGTTTGAAGAACTGTTTTCTCAAACTACAGCCGACACTCTGCTGAAATTTTGAAAAATTTTTATAACACCAGATTTTAATCGTTTATTTAAATTTCACGAGAATTGTTTTAAAATCCCTTGTAGCATATTTAATGGGTTACCGATAAGTGAAGTACGATAATTCATTAGGTGTACTACGAGATCATGTTACATCTTACTGAGGGATAGGGTGTGACATGATCCATAGAACTCCAAATGACATGAGATCAGTGGAAAATTTTCAATAAGACATAGAGCTACATTATTGGTAATTTGATCAAAACCCAGAAATAAAGGGAAATAGGTCAATTAGCTAGGTCAAGGCAGCATAACAAATCTAAAAAATTGTAATAAAATGCAAAGTCTAGAAAATGCCATTTTAAGCCTATGTAAGGATACAATTAAATAAATATGAAATAAATTGTTAGAATTATTATATGATATGAAACTGAAACACTATAAATTATTTGTTTCAGTTGAAAAGGACATTGAGAAGCATAAGGAACATTGAGTCAAGGCCTAGAGGCGACTCAAATTAGGTCTATGCACAATAACTCTAAATTATTGTTTTCACCTTGAAAACTTGATTTATTCCATATTGTAAATGTATTGTGTTAATTTTGAATTCCGAGAACTATTGTGTTGCTACTTTGTGCCTGTAAATTGGACTTTGGAAATTGATTGGATTTTTCATGCAATATTTGAATAAATTGTTTTAAATTTATTTCGGATTCACACTTAGCATGACAATACCACATTATTCCTCCTCCATTTATGGGGTTGAGATCGATTATTTTCCTCCTTCTCTGGCTTACCAGTTGAGGTCGAGATCGGATGAGTACTCATTAGCTAGCTAGCCATCTCTCTCATTGATTTCAATTAGTGAGGTTATAGTTTGCTTTGTCGTGGTGTACAACATGGCATTGATAGAAAATTTTGTGTCATGACCTAAGATGTATATGGATTGGCAACACTGTGTTTATTACATTATTTGACAAAATTGCATTATAAATGCGATTTGAAAATGGTGAAATATGAGTGAGAAATGTTTGAATTATGATTTATCAGTGAATATTTTATATTCAACATTTTAAATTTTATTGTGCACCACTGAGTAAATTATACTCAGCGATAGCTTATTTTGCTGTCGTAGATAAAGAAAGGAGAAAGCAACAGAGTGAGCTGCTATTGAGATAGCATGCAAGATTTATTTTTATCTATTTGATTTCATTGATAAACAACATATTAAATGTCACACCCTACCCCTCTGTAAGGCATAACATGATCCCGTAGTATACCTAATGAATTACCAACTCCGTCTACTGATAACCCATTAAATACACTACAAGGGATTTCAAAAACTTTTCTTACTTCTTTTACAGTGGTGAGCACTATTTACAGGTGTTAAAAACTTTGGTGAACTGAAGTGAATCCACTAACTCATTTGGTTTATTTGGAATTTCTGTAAAAATTTTGGCAGAGTGCCATCTGTATTTTGGATAAAACAGTTCTTCAGAAAACCTGTAAAAAGTACTTCAATAATTTTCCAAATCTCAACTCCAATACATTTCTCAACACAACAATTTATCAACTCAATTCCATAGAAATTTTTCAAAGTCTGAGATAAGGAAATATAATACAGCTTTTACAAGTCAAAACAGCTCGTAATTATTTTACAACTTCAAGGTACAATTTGAATTTACAACTGCTCAAAACCAAAAACAATATGTACATACAGTGTCATACATTACAGTACAAAATGCAAAATATTGGTATACTCATTATACACGAAAAATCTCTCATTTGGAGGTATATGCGGCCTAGTTTGCTTTATACTGTGCATCTCTCTACTGCGGCAATTAAAAAAAACTATCGCTGAGACAATGTCTCAGTGGTGCACAACATTAACCAAATACAATTTAATCACAATTCATAAGTCATGTAAATAGTGGATACTTAAAATCATAGTTAAATTCAAGACAATAAATGTCAACAAGAATTTAAACTCCATTTGTCAATATCACAATAATTTTCCATAAGTCAGATCATGTTTGAATTCAAAAGACAGTATATGTCAATGAGAGTTTAAATCAATTTCACAATCTCACAATACATAATAATGCAATTTAGTCGAACAATTTAAGAATACAGTGTTGCCAATTCATTCACAACTTAAGCCATGACACAAATTTCCGATCAATGCCGTGTTGTACACCACGACAAATCAATCACAACCTCACTAATCGAAATCAATGAGGAAGGGGAGCTAGCTATATAATGAGTACTCATCCGATCACCTCAACTGGTAAACCAGAGAGGGAAAAATAAACGATCACGACTCCATAAATGGAGAAGGAAATAAACGATCACAACCCCATAAATGGAGAAGGAATGATACGATACTGTCATGCTAAGTGTGAACACAAAATCAATTCCAAACATTTTATTCAAATGATTCGTGAGAATCCAATAAATTTCCAAACTCATAGTTTCATTCATAAAATGGCAACCCAATTCATAATTAACTTCAATTTCCACAAAAACCATTTCTGATTGCTTTTCAATCAATAAGTTTCCATCAATATCATTCAAACAAATTTTCACAGTTTCAAACCATTCACAATGTTTTTCAATCAATAAGTGTCCACCAAACACATTTCCACAATTTAAAACAATGATATGCAAATAGTCAATATTTATTTCCATTGAAAATAATTCAAAAGAAACAGTTGTTGTGCACAAACACAATTTAAAACAATAATATACAAATATTCAATATTTATTTCAATTGAAAAATTCAAAAGCAATAGCCGTTGTGCACAAACCTCTGATATTTGTCTCCTGGTCCTGACTCAGTATTTCTTTCCCTTTTGCTGAGTCCTTGTTAACTGAGAAACACAATTTGAAGTGTTTCAGTACCAAATTAAACTGTCTCTATCGATGGTGTTTGGTAAATAATGCACTGAACTCAATTATTCACTTAATCACCTAATATACCGACCCTCATTGCCTTTTAGGTAAATTAGGTTTTAGTGTCCTTAATATGTCACATTCGATAATGTTTTAGGATTGGTACGTGTTACCAAACTCATTTCCTGGTTTAGTGCATTTTAATGCAATTTGCTGGATTCCGGGACACTGGTTTGACCTAACCGGACGATCTAGTTCCCTCGGTTTTCGGGTCTCGGTCGAAACTACAAACTTGTAGATCTAGGTCTTATTGCATGCGGGGCAAAATTTCAGGTCAATCCGAGTTAAGTAGACCGAGTTATGGTCATTATACTATTGCTGGTCAAATGGTACCATTTTAGGTCAATTTTAGGTCAAATTGGTCAATTCTGGTTCGGCCAGTTTTTGGACCCGAACTTGTGCAAGTTGTTTGACTTGCTTATGGTCATTTCTGGGCTTTGGTGTCTTCATAAGACTTGTAGGTATGGGTCTTAACTATTCTTGGTCAAAATTTCAGGTGAATTGGACCTAGTTTGTGTGAGTTATGGCCTAAACACTCACTGCTGCCCAAATGGTCAGTTTTTAGGTCTCAAGTGTACCTAATCCGAATTGGTCATTTTTTTAGGTCACCTTGCAAGCAGAATTTTGGTATGGTTTCTCAATGAAAGTTGGCACATTTTGTGCCTAGTTTTACCTCAAATTGGTCTCATACCAATTGAGGTTACACATTTAAGGTTATAGGCTAAAATGTACACTGCCCTCACTATGCCTTTCACACCCCACTTCAAACACACATTTAACTTGCAAAGTTTACTTCCATACCCTACCAATCTGTTTTGGTACATTACCAAAAGCATTATCTACTTTACATTAACATTATTTTGGGCAGATTACCATTACCCTCAACACACCAAATATCATTCACAATTACAATTTCTAATTACCATTACAAACACACCTAACCATTACAAATTTTACATACACTTTACAATATCAATCTACATACATCTCATCAACCTTCTAGGTCAATATTCTGCCCACACTTCCTTCAATATATACCATTACTCAAGTGTCCCCAAGCTGCCATAAACCATTCTTCAACATCAAAGTGCCATCCAATTTACCAATTCCCATCCAAGTGCATAAATCACCATATAAACATGAAATAATTCACTAGGTTACTAATTCATCATGATCAACACCATTTCTCATCAATTATATCCACAAATATCTCATCAAAAACGTGACTCATGGCTGTCCAAAATGAAAACAACAATAACCCTTCAAACTCAAAATTTTCCTTCACCAAACCAACACCCATAACATGAACATAAACTTTAACAAAGAAATTCTCAAAAATGCAAACTTACCTTTAATTGTAACTTGCTAAACCTTCACCAAACTTCTCAAAATTGGTATCAATATCTTCCTTGTGATGTGTAGACCATTTTTCATAAAGCTACTTAAGTATTTAGAGATGAAATGAAGGGAGAAGATGAAGCTCATGCAAAACGTCAATGGTGGGTTCCTTCACTCTTCAATTCGGCAAGTTGAATGCAAATGAGGAAGATGACTTATTCAGCTGCATTTTAAGTGTACACATGAACCACTATGTATTTAATTAATCCCTTTAGTGGTCCACTTAGTCATTTAATCATATAATAAGCTAAATTCCCACTTATTCCACATTTAACCCATGATTTCCACTATTTATTTTAGGTACCACCAATTTAATTTTTCATTTTATTTTCTAAGTGTAATATTATTTATTTTTAATGGACATTTAGGTCAAAAGACACTTTGGGATGTCAAATGACCATAATGCCCTTGTTAGATTCGTTCGATTTTTCGATAACACCGTATTTTGTGCTTTTTCGATTTCTCACTTTTCTTTGTACTAATTATTTAATTTTTCTTTAATCTTTTAATGAGATTTATACTTCAATAAGGGTCTATTTATGTCCTAAAATGTTTTCCGGGGTTCCCATGATCGAGAGCTAGTCAACGGTCTACGCCGTGACTTCTCGGTGCGGTCACCCATCGCTAGATTTCCGGCTCGCTTAACTTGGTGACATTTCTTTGCTATTATTTTTCCTTTGTTTTTCTTGTATTTTCTTTTCTTGTATTTCATTATTTATGTCTCCTCTCTCATATCAAGGTGTGGTTCTAGGCATCCTAGCTGTCCGGACAACACTGGTCACTGGAGCAGTAGAACGCACTACCGAACTTAGGGGTGTTACAATTCTCCCCCCCTTAAATAAATTTCGTCCACGAAATTTTACCCAATAGCCATCTTACAATAGTCATACGTTTATTTTCTCCTTTCTATATGGTCGTAAGACTTTTAACAATCTAATACAATGTTTAATTTGCTTGGATAAACCCAATCTCCTCTTACTATGATGTTGTCTAATATTTCAGCTCACGTTCCTTCTTGAATGACCCTTGAGGTCATGTTAGAATCATTCATCAGGCATTGGTCCTCTGACCATTCTAGTCCATAGTCTTCCTCACATTCGGAATATTTCTTTGTTATATATGAATCAACTGTTCAAATCTCTACTTCCATAACTCTTTTTATCTGTCAATATCCTATAACTTACTTCCTTTTGTACTGAACTATAACCTTTCGACATTCTAATTTTTGAGTTTTAGATCCCTAAGTAGGATTTTCAACTTATTTCTAACAATTAAATTCTGTCCTGGCATAACTATACAAAAAACAGATGCCGTTGGCAACTATTCTCATCTAGGTGTACTATCGGGTAGTACGTAGCTCTACACAATAATCTCAAGTTAGTACTGTAATCTACAGCTTATTCAATAGATCAAACTTTCCTATCTTTTATCCTTTTCAAATTCACTGATATCCGAACTTCTTCTAATTACAATATCTATTAACAATTACTACAGTAACATCTCTGCCTTAATCTAGAGCAATTCTATTTCTGTAACTTACTTTTACGTTCTCTTGCCTTACATTAAGTAGGCTCGCCAATTAGCTTTATAATTTTATGGTGTGTCAGCAAATACTTTTCGCCGATAAACTCTTCCAAAACTAATTTCACTTATTATCACAATCCTTATCCTAAAGGACTAATCACTAATGCATCAAAATTTATTTCCCCGACCTCCTGTCCTAACGGACTTGTTACTAGCACCTCAAAATCCATTTTTGTACGTCAGCCTCTATAGACTGATCGACTGAACGATCACCCTCTTCCATATTCAATGCGAGGATCTTAGCTTTCCTGAACAATAACACAATGATATTTACTCTCGTTAGTGCATATTTATACTGTAATGTACTATATGTATCAAACAATGATATTGAGCAGTTGTACTATGCAGAAGAACATTCAAATAACAAGTGAAAACAGAATTTAAAAACATTGCTCTGATACCACTAAAACATGTCACACCCTACCCCTCTATAAGGCATAACATGATCCCGTAGTATACCTAATGAATTACCAACTCCGTCTACTGATAACCCATTAAATACACTACAAGGGATTTTAAAAACTCTTCTTACTTCTTTTACAGTGGTGAGCACTATTTACAGGTGTTAAAAACTTTGGTGAACTGAAGTGAATCCACTAACTCATTTGGTTTATTTGGAATTTCTGTAAAAATTTTGGCTGAGTGCCATCTGTATTTTGGATAAAACAGTTCTTCAGAAAACCTGTAAAAAGTACTTCAATAATTTTCCAAATCTCAACTCTAATACATTTCTCAACACAACAATTTATCAACTCAATTCCATAGAAATTTTTCAAAGTCTGAGATAAGGAAATATAATACAGCTTTTACAAGTCAAAAGCATTTCGTAATTATTTTACAACTTCAAGGTACAATTTGAATTTACAACTGCTCAAAACCAAAAACAATATGTACATACGATGTCATACATTCTGATTACAAAATGCAAAATATTGGTATACTCATTATACCCGAAAAATCTCTCGCTGGAGGTATATGCAGCCTAGTCTGCTGCCCTGTCTGTCTCTCTACCTGCGACAGCAATTAAAAAGCTATCGCTGAGACAATGTCTCAGTGGTGCACAACATTAACCAAATACAATTTAATCACAATTCATAAGTCATGTAAATAGTGGATACTTAAAATCATAGTTAAATTCAAGACAATAAATGTCAACAAGAATTTAAACTCCATTTGTCAATATCACAATAATTTTCCATAAGTCAGATCATGTTTGAATTCAAAAGACAGTATATGTCAATGAGAGTTTAAATCAATTTCACAATCTCACAATACATAATAATGCAATTTAGTCGAACAATTTAAGAATACAGTGTTGCCAATTCATTCACAACTTAAGCCATGACACAAATTTCCGATCAATGCCGTGTTGTACACCACGACAAAGCAATCACAACCTCACTAATCGAAATCAATGAGGAAGGGGAGCTAGCTATATAATGAGTACTCATCCGATCACCTCAACTGGTAAACCAGAGAGGGAAAAATAAACGATCACGACTCCATAAATGGAGAAGGAAATAAACGATCACAACCCCATAAATGGAGAAGGAATGATACGATACTGTCATGCTAAGTGTGAACACAAAATCAATTCCAAACATTTTATTCAAATGATTCGTGAGAATCCAATAAATTTCCAAACTCATAGTTTCATTCATAAAATGGCAACCCAATTCATAATTAACTTCAATTTCCACAAAAACCATTTACAGTGCTTTTCAATCAATAAGTTTCCATCAATATCATTCAAACAATTTTTCACAGTTTCAAACCATTCAAAATGTTTTTCAATCAATAAGTGTCCACCAAACACATTTCCACAATTTAAAACAATGATATGCAAATAGTCAATATTTATTTCCATTGAAAATAATTCAAAAGAAACAGTTGTTGTGCACAAACACAATTTAAAACAATAATATACAAATATTCAATATTTATTTCAATTGAAAAATTCAAAAGCAATAGCCGTTGTGCACAAACCTCTGATATTTGTCTCCTGGTCCTGACTCAGTATTTCTTTCCCTTTTGCTAAGTCCTTGTTAACTGAGAAACACAATTTGAAGTGTTCAGTACCAAATTAAACTGTCTCTATCGATGGTGTTTGGTAAATAATGCACTGAACTCAATTATTCACTTAATCACCTAATATACTGACCCTCGTTGCCTTTTAGGTAAATTAGGTTTTAGTGTCCTTAATATGTCACATTCGATAATGTTTTAGGATTGGTACGTGTTACCAAACTCATTTCCTGGTTTAGTACATTTTAATGCAATTTGCTGGATTCCGGGACACTGGTTTGACCTAACCGGAAGATCTAGTTCCCTCAGTTTTCGGGTCTCGGTCGAAACTACAAACTTGTAGATCTAGGTCTTATTGCACGCGGGGCAAAATTTCAGGTCAATCCGAGTTAAGTAGACCGAGTTATGGTCATTATACTATTGCTGGTCAAATGGTACCATTTTAGGTCAATTTTAGGTCAAATTGGTCAATTCTGGTTCAGCCAGTTTTTGGACCCGAACTTGTGAAAGTTGTTTGACTTGCTTATGGTCATTTCTGGGCTTTGGTGTCTTCATAAGACTTGTAGGTATGGGTCTTAACTATTCTAGGTCAAAATTTCAGGTCAATTGGACCTGGTTTGAGTGAGTTATGGCCTAAAAACTCACTGCTGCCCAAATGGTCAGTTTTTAGGTCTCAAGTGTACCTAATCCGAATTGGTCATTTTTTTAGGTCACCTTGCAAGCAGAATTTTGGTATGGTTTCTCAATGAAAGTTGGCACATTTTGTGCCTAGTTTTACCTCAAATTGGTCTCATACCAATTGAGGTTACACATTTAAGGTTATAGGCTAAAATGTACACTGCCCTCACTATGCCTTTCACACCCCACTTCAAACACACATTTAACTTGCAAAGTTTACTTCCATACCCTACCAATCTGTTTTGGTACATTACCAAAAGCATTATCTACTTTACATTAACATTATTTTGGGCAGATTACCATTACTCTCAACACACCAAATATCATTCACAATTACAATTTCTAATTACCATTACAAACACACCTAACCATTACAAATTTTACATACACTTTACAATATCAATCTACATACATCTCATCAACCTTCTAGGTCAATATTCTGCCCACACTTCCTTCAATATATACCATTACTCAAGTGTCCCCAAGCTGCCACAAACCATTCTTCAACATCAAAGTGCCATCCAATTTACCAATTCCCATCCAAGTGCATAAATCACCATATAAACATGAAATAATTCACTAGGTTACTAATTCATCATGATCAGCACCATTTCTCATCAATTATATCCACAAATATCTCATCAAAAACGTGACTCATGGCTGTCCAAAATGAAAACAACAATAACCCTTCAAACTCAAAATTTTCCTTCACCAAACCAACACCCATAACATGAACATAAACTTTAACAAAGAAATTCTCAAAAATGCAAACTTACCTTTAATTGTAACTTGCTAAACCTTCACCAAACTTCTCAAAATTGGTATCAATATCTTCCTTGTGATGTGTAGACCATTTTTCATAAAGCTACTTAAGTATTTAGAGATGAAATGAAGGGAGAAGATGAAGCTCATGCAAAACGTCAATGGTGGGTTCCTTCACTCTTCAATTCGGCAAGTTGAATGCAAATGAGGAAGATGACTTATTCAGCTGCATTTTAAGTGTACACATGTCCCACTATGTATTTAATTAATCCCTTTAGTGGTCCACTTAGTCATTTAATCATATAATAAGCTAAATTTCCACTTATTCCACATTTAACCCATGATTTCCACTATTTATTTTAGGTACCACCAATTTAATTTTTCATTTTATTTTCTAAGTGTAATATTATTTATTTTTAATGGACATTTAGGTCAAAAGACACTTTGGGATGTCAAATGACCATAATGCCCCTGTTCGGGTTACGTTCCCGATTTTTCGATAACACCGTATTTTGTCTGTTTTTTGATTTCTCAATTTTCTTTGTACTAATTATTTAATTTTTCTTTAATCTTTTTAATGAGATTTATACTTCAATAAGGGTCTATTTATGTCCTAAAAATGTTTTCCAGGGTTCCCCGCAGTCCAGGGCTAGTCAACGGTCCACGCCGTGACTTCTCGGTGCGGTCACCCATCGCTAGGTTTCCGGCTCGCTTAACTTGGTGACATTTCTTTGCTATTATTTTTACTTTGTTTTTCTTGTATTTTCTTTTCTTGTATTTCATTATTTATGTCTCCTCTCTCATATCAAGGTGTGGTTCTAGGCATCCTAGCTGTCCGGACAACACTGGTCACTGGAGCAGTAGAACGCACTACCGAACTTAGGGGTGTTACATTAAAACTCTTTTAATATGCTTTTGGATCTGTATTTGCCATTTAAGATTTTAGAATTAATTAGATTAATTTTAGAACTCTAGATTAGATCAAGAACAAGTGCACTAACGTCTTGATGCACTGTAGCGTGTTGGCACCTTTAGGATGCATCTTTAGGACACTAGATGTTGTCCCTCTAGCTTGTCCACACCAAGATCACCTATGGCAGCTCTTGAACAGCTTCTAAATCTTTTTCTATTAATTAGAAAATCAAGTTTTTTCCTTTTAAGAAATTAAAGATATAAATAGGACACTAGAAACAATTTCTATTATTTTTAATTCAAGAGATTGTTTGCTAATCTCTTGGAATTGATGAGAGATGAAGAAGAAGAGAGAATGGGAGCCTCAAGGGTGGCGGCACAAAGGGAGGCAGCAGCTGGTTGTAATTTTTCTTTTCATAACAACACTTATATAGCTAGGTCACCACTTAAAACCCTTGCCACATATCACCTTCTGATTGGCTCTAGGTTTAATTGACCCAATCACATTGTGCCAAGTGTCAAACCTATATTTAATCTTAATTTTAATCATCTTACATGATTAAAAGACATTTGGCAAGCTTATGTGTAGTGCCATATGTCACCATCTCATGGTGCCACATGTCACCCAGTGAAATGACCAAAATGCCCCTGTGTCTTAATTTTGAGTTCTCAACCCAAAATAATTATTTCTCTTCTTCTAATCAATTTATATCAAATATAAATAAATTAATTAATCTTTATTAATTAATTTCTCATTAATTAAATTCATATTTAAACACTTTAAATATAAATTTAACTTATACTATACATCCAATAATCTAGATTTGGTTTCAAGTCATGCTAGGGACTTTGCAATCTAATTGTAAACCAAATCTATTTAATTAATCAATTAAACTCTTTAATTAATTAATAAATCATATTTAATTTGGTGATTACTTGTGTATATGTGTGACTTACTAAGCTCATCACTAATTGGCAATGAGATATGATATCAACTCTTAATATCATCAGAACTCTTTCTTACCATAAATGATTTCTCTAAACCATTTTATGCACCTCATAGACCATGGTTAACACCTAGCATAGCATGCCATGGCCATCCAATTAATAATAAGGTTTACCTTAAATGAACCTATAATCATATGTTACCATGCACTAGAATTTCTCTATTACAAAATCCCAACTCAAGCTGGAGTCATGGTTTATGTCAAACCCCATTTGTTATGAATATTATGTTCTCTTTTAATTCCAGTTCTTGATTAAAAGATTTTCTCATCAGAAACTCTTTTCTGATTAAATTTATCTGTCCTGGCCAGGAACTTGAAACATCAAGAACAATTAAATAAACATAGGATTTTATCCCTATTTACTTAGAGGAACAGATTCCATCTTGATCAACACTTACCTCCATATATAACTAGTAGGAGCCAACACATGCCCATATACCCATACACAATACAAGTATGAAAGCAGTATCAAACTTAAACCACCTATATACAAGATAAGTGTGCTATCTCAGGCTAAAAATTATATGCACTGATATGATTTATGATAATATATTGACAAGAGTAAACTCCATGTGTGACACCCTTTACCCATCTATAGTGTAGCCGAGCAAGATATGCCACACAGTGTGCTGGAGCACCAAATCACATTTCAATTCAATTTACCTTTTACTCATTTATTTATAATTTTTGATCAATTTGAATTTTTCGCAAATTTTATAGAAAATCCGACAAAGTGCCGACTGTAAATTGAAAAAACAGTTCTTATGAATCTGTTAAAAACACTTCCAACAAAATCATCACATCATTCTCAGTAAACCCCCAATATATTCTAAAAAATTTCTCAAATGATTTCAGTATCTCAAAATTAAATTCAAGTCATATCACAGTCAGCTCAATGAGAAATGCTCACGTTTATTACTGAACATAGTTCATAGATAATTACATCAAAAGCATAATTACATGAGTTTATAATATACATTACAGAAGTTTACAAAATACAAAATATCAAAATATCAAAAGTGGCCTAATGTCCTACCAAATGCACTGTAATGTGAGTTGACTCTGGACTCAGTATGTAGCTCTAAAAGTTTACCCTGTTTGATGTCTGATGGGCTCCCCAGCTACGTCTCCAGTACCTGCGTGTGGCAAAAGTGACGCGCTAAGCAATTCTGCTTAGTGGTGATAATATAAAATAAAATAACTAAAATAACATAAATATGCAGAATGTAGATTTACATTTTTGGTAAACTTAATTTCTGGCATATATTACAGTATTATTCGATTAAAATTTTATAAGACTCATTATGATTGCCAGAGTAACCCATACTAGTCGACTAGACTGGATAAACGGATAAACTGGCACTAGGTACTAAGTACCTCGGACCATCACACCATTGGTCACATTGTGTCTCCTGGTGTGCAACAGAACAACTAATAAGCAGTATAATCATCAAGGATATAATTCAAGTATAATAACTCAATTAACATAGCCAAAGGCTATTTTATCACAGAATGGCATGAGAGGCCATGAAACACAGAATGGCATGAAGCCATATGCAGTACTGCTAACAGAACCCTATTGGCATGCCAACCTATCCAAACCAATCTTGCTAGATGTACTAGGGTATATTACACTTTTAAGTTTCACAATTCTTGAAATTCATGTTTTGTTGTTACTATTCAATTCATTTAGTCAACAAAATGTTGACTTTTACATGGATAATAGGCACATTGGTTTTAATACTCCCAACATACCACATTTTGCATTCTAAAATTGTTGGTATTTGTCACACCCTACCCCTCTGTAAGGCATAACATGATCCCGTAGTATACCTAATGAATTACCAACTCCGTCTACTGATAACCCATTAAATACACTACAAGGGATTTTAAAAACTTTTCATACTTCTTTTACAGTGGTGAGCACTATTTACAGGTGTTAAAAACCTTTTTTGAACTGAAGTGATAGAACTAACACATTTGAATTATTTGGAATTTCTGTAAAAGTTTTGGCAAAGTGCCATCTGTATTTTGGATAAAACAGTTCTTCAGAAAACCTGTAAAAAGCACTTCAATATATTTCCAAATCTCAACTCCAACATTTTTCTCAACTCAAATCCACAGTGATTTTTCAAAGACTGAGATACAAGAAATATAATACAATTTTTACAAGCCAAAATAACTCATAATTATTTTACAACTTCAATGTACAATTTGAATTTACAACTGCTCAAAACCAAGAACACTATGTACATACAGTGGTCATACATTACAGTACAAAATGCAAAATGTGGTATACTCATTATACCCGATAATCTCTCGCTGGATGTACTAGCAGCCTAGTCTGCTGCCCTGTCAATCTGTCTACCTGCGATAGCAATGAGAAGCTATCACTGAGACAATGTCTCAGTGGTGCACAACATTAACCAAATACAACTTTAAATCACAGTTCATAAATCATATAAATGATAGATACGTAAAACCATAGTTAAATTCAAGACAATGAATGTCATAAGGAATTTAACACAATATCACAATAAATCTCAGTAATCAAAACGTAGTTAAATTCAAAAGACAGTGAATGTCAATAAGAATTTAAACTCCATTTCACAAATTATCAAAGCTCATAATAACACAATTTAGTCAAATAATTTACAAACACAGTGTTGCCAATTCATACACAACTTAAGCCATGACACAAAATTTCCGATCAATGCCACATTGTACACCACGACAAAGCAATCACAACCCCACTAATCAAAATCAATGAGGAAGGGAGCTAGCTATATAATGAGTACTCATCCGATCACCTCAACTGGTAAACCAGAGAGGGAGAAAAATAAACGATCACGACTCCATAAATGGAGAAGGAAAATAAATGATCGCAACCCCATAAATGGAGAAGGAATGATATGATACTGTCATGCTAAGTGTGAACACAAAATCAATTCCAAACATTTTATTCAAATGATTCGTGAGAATCCAATAAATTTCTAAAGTCATAAATTCATTCACAAAATGGCAACACAGTTCATAATTAACTTCAAATTTTCACAAATCACACTAAATCAATTTTTCCATAGTTTCAAACTATTTACAATGCTTTTCAAGCAATAACTATCCATTCAAACACATTTCCATAATTGAAAACAATAATATACAAATAGTCATAATTTATTTCAATTGAAAAATTCAAAAGAAATAACTGTTGTGCACAAACACAATTTAAAATAATAATGTATAATAGTCATAATTCATTTCAATTGAAAAATTCAAAAGAAATAGCCGTTGTGCACAAACCTCTGATAACTGTCTCCTGGCCTTGACTCAGTGTTTCCTTCCCTTTCCCTGAGTCTTTGCTAACTGAGAAACACAATTTGAAGTGTTTCTGTACTTAATTAAACTGTCTCTAACGATAATGTTTGATAAGTAATTCACTGAATGCTATTATTTGTTTAATCAACCTAATATATCGACCCTCAATGCATTCTAGGTAATTTAGGTTTTAATGTTACTAACATGTCACATTCGATAGTCTTTTAGGGTTGGTACATGTTACCAAGTTCATTTCCGTGTATACTGCATTTTCTTGCAATATGCTGGATTCCGGGATACTAGTTTGACCTAGTCGGACGACCTAGTTCCCTTAGTTTTCGGGTTTTGGTCAAAACTACAAGCTTTTAGATCTATGTCTTATGGAACGCAGGGCAAAATTTCAGGTCATTCTGAGTTATGTAGACCAAGTTATGGTCATTTTACTATTGTTGGTCAAATTGCATCAAAATTAGTCACTTTAGGTCATTTTAGGTTCGGCCAGTTTTTGGACCCGAACTTGTGCAAGCTGTTTGACTTGATTATGGTCATTTCTGGGCTTTGGTGTCTTCATGAGACTTGTATATATGGGTCTTAACTATTCATGGTCAAATTTTCAGGTCAATTGGACCTGTTTTGAGTGAGTTATGGCCTAAATACTAACTGCTGCCCAAATGGTCAATTTTCAGGCCTCAATTGCACTTAATCCGGATTTGGTCATTTTTCAAGCTACCTTGCAAGCAGAATTTTGGCAAGCTTCCTTCATGAAAGTTGGCACATTTTGTGCCTAGTTTCACCTCCAATTGGTCTCATACCAATTGGAGCCACACACCCAAAGTTCTAGGCCTAAAACTCAAACTGCCTTATTGCATTTCTTTCATACACATCAAGGATCACTCCTAACACTTACCAAACTCAACATTCAAGTCAATTCTGGTTGTACCATAACCTAAACATAATTTAAAACATATTATAAGTCATTTTGGCAGCTTAAAATTACATTCAATGTGCACCAATAAGTGCAGAATTTGTCCAACTCAATTTACAATAATTCAATCACCAATTCATGCTCATTTACATGTCCTACTTCACACCATCATACATGCACTCAAACTGCCATAACCACTATCACTATTCAACACCATTATTTCATAAACCAAGCATGAATTTCAGCATTCCTCAAGAGTTAACAAACTGCCACAATGGTACATTTACATTCTATTAATTTCCAAGCTTTAAATTTCATTTCACACTTACATATACTAAGTATACATCACCCAAACTATTTCCTACACAATATACATTTAATCAATCATTTAATTCACCATTTACAAGCACAAATAAACTGCCTTCAAGGTGTTTCCATGGCTGCAAAAAGTATACATTCCCATTCAACATCAAACCTCAAAAATTTCTTCATAAATCAACTTACCCAAAGCTCAACACAAGGATTAGTGAAAGAAATTGGAAAGATTAAGGACTAACCTCAACTTGAGCTTGATTAAACTTCACCAAAACTCCTCTTTCTTGCTTCCTACATGCTGCCCATGATGTGTAGAACACTTTTAATGAAGAACAATTGGAGAAATTGTGGCTTGATCATTAGGAGTGGAGCTTGCATGCAAGGCATGGCCATGGTGGACAATGGAGAGAAAATTCAATTCGGCAAAAATCAAGAATGAGGAAGATGAAGGTGAAAGTGGACAGAATTTTGGCATTTTATAGTCCCACTTAGTGGTCCACTAAGTTTCCATTAAGTGTAATTAATATTATAATAATCAAATCTTATTAACATTTTAATTAATCCCCCATAACTTGTAAAATTTCTTATTTCCATGGGATTTTAAAAAATTTAATACCACTTATTTTTAATGGACATTTAGGTCAAAAGATAACTCGGGGTGTCAAATGACCACAATGCCCCTATTTAGGTTGCATTCCCAATTTTTCGGTAACACCGGGTTTTGTCCGTTTTTCGATTTCTCACTTTTCTTTGTACTAATTATTTAATTTTTCTTTGATATTTCTAATGATATTTATACTTCAATAAATATTTATTTGAGTCCTAAAAATATTTTTCAGGGTTCCCCGCAGTCCAGGGCTAGTCAACGGTCCACGCCGTGACTTCCCGGTGCGGTCACCCATCGCTAGGGTTCTCGGCTCGCTTAACTTGATTGCATTTCTTTACTATTATTTTTCCTTTGTTTTTCTTGTATTTTCTTTTCTTGTATTTCATTATTTTATGTCTCCTCACTCATATTGAAGTGTAGTTCTAAGCATCCTAGCTGTCCGGATAACACTGGTCACTGGAACAGTAGAACGCACTACCGAATATAGGGGTGTTACAGTATTGGTTGCCAATACCATTTCTTAGCTTAATGTTAATTGTTCAAAATTTTCAGATTTCAAGCTTTGTGTTTACTATTCCATTAGTTATTTTGCAGTGGGAATTTGGCAAAATGATCAACATGAAAGTTGTTCCTTATTTTGTCTAATTACATTTTCTTTTTTGAATCACTCTATTTGGAGTTTTGTATCTCAAGTTATGGCCCAAAAACCACAACTGGCCGGATTATAATTTTTCTAGAATTTCTGGACTGACCAAATCTACAGTATTTTGAACAGTGACTGCAGGTCACTTTTCGAATATGTTATGGTCATAATTTGGGTTAGGTGTCTTCATGAAAGTTGTAGGTCTATATCTCACTTATTTTTGGTAAAATTTTAGGTCAATTGGACCTTTCTACACTGAGTTATGACCAAATGACTAAACACTGTTCATTTAGTCATTTGCCTAGGCAAAATGCAGGTCACCCGGATTAGGGTAATCTTTAGGTTAACTTGTTTTGGTTTTATGGGCATGGTTTCTTCACCAAAGTTGTGCCATTATGTGTCTAGTTTCATGTCCAATTGGCCTTGCACCAATTGAACCTCTACAACTCCAGTTATTGCTGCCCAAACCTGCTGGACTCATGCCTAGTCCTGTAGGTCACCAAGGGCTGCCACACTAAACTCAATTCCCACTACACAAACCACTTCATTTTTTATTTACACACAACCAAATGGTCACTAATTAACCATTAAAATCTACTTTCACCATCACATGATCCAAGTCTCATTTTCATCCCAAACCCTAACTCAACTATCTCAAACCATGCATTATAACTTGCATTTCATTACTCCACTTAAGAGATTAATACTAAGGGCAGCCATACTACCATTTTAGCTCCATGAAAATCATCAAAATCTTACCACAACCAAGGCTGCCAAAAATATGGGATGGGCATACACATAGTATTTATTAAATTTCTTTGTAATTTTGCACTCAATCATACTCCTTTAACATGAATTTAAAGAGAAAATCAAGTTTAAGTCACTAACCTCTAATGGAGTGAAATTCCAACTTGCTAGGGTTCTTCTTTTTCTTTTCTTTTTGCTCCCAAAAGATTTACCAAGAGGAAAGAACAAGTTTTGTATTGACAACTTAGGCTTTAGTGGGTGAAAAACTATGGAAATCAAGCTTTGGAAAGCTTGACAATGGTGGCCATGGGAGAGGAGTGAAATGGAAAGGAAGAAGGATAAGGCTTTGCTGATTTTTTTTTCTTTTTTTTTCTGCCCATTAGATCTTTTTAAACAATTTAGTGCCATGTGTCAACATTTGATTGGGTGGAATAATAGTAATGACATCATAATGATGTCAAAATCCTCAATTTTTCTCATTTTCTATCCTTTTCTTGTCTATTTAATTTCAATTAGAATTTTAACAATATTTATTCATATTTTATGTCATATAAATTATTTATTTAACTAGATAAGTTGGCCAAAAATCATCTATGAAGACAAAATGACCAAAATGCCCTCCGTTTGGCTTAACGAGCCAAAATTATGTGTACTAATAGAAAAATTTTTCTAAGAATTTTCTTGGCATTCTAATGCCATAAGAACCTCAATGACCCTTCTCTAAAGTCCCAAAAATTATTATATAAATTTCCACCCGGGTCTAGGGTTGTTAACGGCCTTTACCGTCACTTGCCCTTCTTGTTACTCATTACTGAGGTTTCGGCTCGTTTAACCTTAGTGTATTTCATTCCTATAAATTTTCCTTGATTGTTATGAGCAGTATTTAATTTCTTTATAACTCCCCACTTTAGTCTAATTATAATTTCAAACATTCTAGCTGTCCGGACCGACATTGGTCACCGGAACAGTAGACTGTACGGACTAGCTAAAGTGAGGATGTTACAACTCTTCCCCTCTAATAAAAAGTTCATCCTCGCAATATACCTGATGTAAACAGTTGAGAGAACTGTTGCCTCATTGTCTCTTCACTTTCCCAAGTTGCCTCTTCAGTGTTGTGCTGCCTCCAAAGCACTTTCACCAGTGGAATTTGTTTATTTCTCAGTTCCTTCACTTCCCGAGCTAAGATTCGTATAGGTTCTTCTGTATATGTCAAGTCAAGTTGGATTTCAATCTCTTCCATGGAGATGACATGTGAAAGGTCTGAGCGATATCTTCTTAACATAGAAACATGGAATACATTATGGATTTTATCCAGTTCTGGTGGTAAAGCTAGCCGATAGGCCATTAGTCCCACACGTTTAATGACTTCATACGGGCCAATGAACCTAGGGCTTAACTTACCCTTTCTTTCAAACCGCAATACTTTCTTCCACGGTGAGACTTTGAGTGTAACACCCCTAAGTTCGGTAGTGCATTCTACTGTTCCTGTGACCAGTGTTGTCCGGACAGCTAGGATGCCAAGAACTACACTTTGATATGAGTGAGGAGACATAAAATAATGAAATACAAGAAGAAAAACAAAGGAAAAATAATAGCAAAGAAATGTAACCAAGTTAAGCGAGCCGAGAACCCTAGCGATGGGTGACCGCACCGGGAAGTCACGGCGTGAACCGTTGACTAGCCCTGGACTGCGGGGAACCCTGGAAAATATTTTTAGGACTTAAATAAACGTCTATTGAAGTATAAATATCGTTAGAAATATCAAAGAAAAATTAAATAATTAGTACAAAGAAAAGTGAGAAATCGAAAAATGGACAAAACCCGGTGTTACCGAAAAATCGGGAATGTAACCCGAACAGGGGTATTGTGGTCATTGACATCCCGAATTGTCTTTTGACTTAAATGTCCACTAAAAATAAATGATATTAATGTTTGAAAATGCCATTAAAAATGAAATTTTATGTGTATTATAAATAAGAAAAATTATGGGGTATAATGTTGAATAATTAAAAGTTTAACATTAACTTAATGTTTTAATTGTGTTAGTGGACCACTAAACATTATATTAAGTATTAAAAACCAGGTTCCTTCCACTATATCTCTACATTCATCTTCTTCTTCAATTAAACTTCATTTGGCCGAATGAAAATCTCTCCCAAAGTTCATCCATGGCCGCCCCATTTGCATGCTCCATGCTCCCATGATCAAGCAACAATTTCTTGCAAGAGTCTTCATCAAAGTTAGTCTATACAACTTGGGCAGCCATTTGAGAGCAAAAAGGGAGAGGTTTGAAGAAGATTTAGTAAGCTTCAAAGATAGGTAAGTGCTTATTTTCCATTTTTGCTTCATTAAAACTTGTGAGGATGTTATGGGTACTTGAATTGTGGAAAGAATTTTGAGGTCTGATGTTGAATGGGAATGTGTAATTTTGGCAGCCATGGAAATACCTTGAAGGCAGATTATTTGTGCTTGTAAATGGTGAATTAAATGATTGATTAAATGTATATTGTGTAGGAAATTGTTTGAGTGATGTATACTTAGTGTATGTAAATGTAAAATGAGATTTAAAGCTTGGAAAGTAATGGAATGTAAGTGTACCATTGTGGCAGTTTGCTAACTCTTGAAGAATGCTGGAATTCATGCTTGGTTTATGGAATAATGATGTTAAAATGTGTTGGTTGTTATGGCAGTTTGAATGTATGTATAGTGGTGTGAAGGTTGGACATGTGAATGAGCTTGGTTATGGAGTTAAATTGTTGTAAATTGAGTTGGGCAAATTCTGCACTTGTTGGTGCACATTGAATGTAATTGTAAGCTGCCAAAATGACCTATAATGTGTTGTGAATTATGTTTAGGTTGTGGTACAACCAGAATTGGTTTGAATGGTAAGTTTGGTGAGTGTTAAAAGTGATGCTTGATGTGTATGCAAGAATTTCAATAAGGCAGTTTGAGTTTTAAGCCTATAACTTTAATTGTGTGGCTCCAATTGGTATGAGACCAATTGGAGGTGAAAATAGGCACAAGATGTGCCAACTTTCATGAAGGAAGCTTGCCAAAATTCTGCTTGCAACGTAGCTTGAAAAATGACCAAATCAGGATTAAGTGCAATTGAGGCCTGAAAACTGACCATTTGGGTAGCAATTAGTGTTTAGGCCATAACTCACTCAAAACAGGTCCAATTGACCTGAAAGTTTAACCATGAATAGTTAAGACCCATATCTACAAGTCTTATGAAGACACCAAAGCCCAGAAATGACCATAAGCAAGTCAAACAGCTTGCACAAATTCGGGTCCAAAAACTTGCCGAACCTAAAATGACCTAAAGTGACCTAAAATGACCAATTTTGGTGCAATTTGACCAGCAATAGTAAAATGACCATAACTTGGTCTACATAACTCGGAATGACCTGAAATTTTGCCCTGCGTGCAATAAGACATAGATCTACAAGTTTGTAGTTTTGACCGAAACCCAAAAACCGAGGGAACTAGGTCGTCCAGCTAGGTCAAACTAGTATCCCGGAATCCAGCAAATTGCAAGAAAATGCAGTATACACGGAACTGAAATTGATAACATGTACCAACCCTAAAAGACTATCGAATGTGATATATTAGTAACAATAAAACCTAAATTACCTAGAATGCACCAAGGGTCGACATATTAGGTTGATTAAGTAAATAATAGAATTCAGTGAATTACTTATCAAGCATTATCGTTAGAGACAATTTAAATGAGTACTGAAACACTTCAAATTGTGTTTTCAGTTAGCAACGACTCAGGGAAAGGGAAGGAAACACTGAGTCAGAGCCAAGAGACAGTTATCAGAGGTTTGTGCATAATAAGTATTTCTTCTGAATTTTTCAATTGAAATAAATTATGATTATTTCTATGTTATTATTTTAAATTGTGTTTGTGCACAATAAGTTTGACTTCTCATTTTCTACTTAAAAATTTAATTCAACATTATAGTTTTAAATTGTGTCCATACACAATACTTTTATATTCACTGCTTTTACTAGCAAAATTATGTAGAGAAATGAGTTATAAATAAGTTTTGATTCCTTTGGTTTTGGGTATATTAATTGGCACTTATCGTATTGCCAACTTTGCAAATGGAAATTTTGAGATAAAATGTGATTTATGGTTTGTATGAAATATTATGATTTGAAATTGTTTTGATTCACATTTGGCATGACACTGTTGATATATTCCTCCCTCTTTGACTTATCAGTCTGGGGTGAGTGTGATTATGTTCCTCCCTCTTTGACTTGTCAGTCTGAGGTGAGTGTGGATGAGCACTCATTATTCCGCTAGCTTTCTCCCTCATTGATTTCGATTATTGGGGTGAGTGTGTCTTGTCGTGGTGTACAACACGGCATGTGTGGAAAAATTGTGTCATGGCCTAAATTATGTTATCGATTGGCAACATTGTATTATTCAGTTATTTGATCGAATTGTGTTATTGATTTGCAAAACGGTATTATTCAATTATTTGATCGAATTGTGTTATTGATTTGCAAAATGGTATTATTCAGTTATTTGATCGAATTGTGTTATTGATTTGCAAAACGATATTATTCAATTACTTGATCAAATTTGTGTTAGGTGAATTTTGTAAATTGTGAAATGGAATTGTGAATCATTTGATTTGTGAACTGTCAATAAAAGATTTATATATCGCATTTCAAATTGTTATTGTGCACCACTGAGTAAATTTTACTCAGCGATAGCTTTTCATTGCTGTCGCAGGTGGACAGACTGACAAGGCAGCAGACTAGGCTGCTAGTACATTCAGTAAGAAATCATCGGGTATATTGAGTATACCATATTCTGCATTTTATATTGTAATGTATGTTCACTGTATGTATATAGTGTTCTTGGTTTTGAGCAGTTGTAAATTAAAATTGTAAATTAAAGTTGTAAAATAAATTATGAGTTATTTGGACTTATAAAAATTGTATTATATTTCTTGTATCTCAGTCTTTGAAAAATTATTGTGGATTTGTGTTGAATAATGGTACAGTTTGAGATTGAGAAAAATATTGAAGTGCTTTTTACAGGTTTTTGAAGAACTGTTTTATCCAAATTACGGAGGGCACTCTGCCAAATTTTTTTTTTACAGAAATTACTAATAGTCTAAATGTGTTAGTTAATTCACCTCAGTTCAAAAAGGTTTTTAACACCTGTAAATAGCGCTCACCACTATAAAAGAAGTAAGAAAAGTTTTTGAAAATTCCTTGTAGTGTATTTAATGGGTTATCAGTAGGCGAAGTTGGTAATTCATTAGGTATACTACGGGATCATGTTATGCCTTACAGAGGGGTAGGGTGTGACATGTTTTAGTGGTATCAGAGCAAAGTTTTTAAATTCTATTTTCACATGTTATTTGAATATTCTTTCTTCATAGTACAACTGCTCAATATCATTGTTTGATACATACAGTACATTACATTATAAATATGCACTAACGGGAGGAAATCTCCTTGCATTAATTGTTCAGGAGGTCTAAGATCGTCGCATTGACTATGGAAGAGGGTGATCATTCAGTCGATCAATCTATAGAGGCTGAGGTGCAAGGGGATGCCCCAGCCCTACATAATGTCAGTGGTTCAGCAGTACCAGCCCCCGCATTACCACAGTTCCCTGCTTAGTTCGCTCAGCAGATGGTTGCAATGTTCCAACAGATGGCTGGTAACATGCCTACTCAAGTCCCAATACAAACACCAGTGGTACAACCACGGTCTTCTGCAAGGCAGTATGACAAATTGATGAAATATGGGGCTACAGAGTTCAAGGGGATAGTAGATCCTCTAGAGGTAGAATAGTGGTTAGAGAGGATGGATAGGGTATTCAAGAAACTGCATTGCACAGAGGAGCTCAGATTTGAATACTCAGTATCTTTGCTATAGGGGGATGCTTATGACTGGTGGAAAACCATTCCCCACAGTCTGGTAGAACCTGCAGTGCTAACATGGAATGACTTTCTCAGGGAATTCAGACAAAAATATGTCCCTGATGCTTATGTAGACCAGAAGCTGCAAGAGTTCCTAAGTCTGAAACAGGGGAGTAGATCGGTGGCTGAATATGAAAGGCAATTTTTCCGCCTAAGCCATTATGCAGTAAGTCTACTTTCTATGAGTAGGGAGAGATGTAAGAGGTTTGAAACCGGCTTAAAGCCTAGTATCAGATTACAAGTGGTCGGATTCAAACATAACAACTTCTCTGAACTTATTTCTCAAGCACTAGAATTAGAAAGAATTGAATCTGAAGCTGCTTCTGAGAAAAAGAAATCAGAGAAGACAGAAAAAGAAGGATAGTCAGTAGAACAGAGTTCTAGTGGTCTTACTGGAAAGAGGAAAAACTTTGGGGGATACAATAGAGATAGTAAGAAGTCCGGTAGAGAAAGATCTTCTGGACAGAAACCACCTCGATCTGATCAGCAAACTCAACAGAAACCCAGGAATGTACTGTCAGATCGACTTTGTGAAACTTGTGGTAAACCACATAGTGGGGTATGTTATAGAGCCGTAGGAGCATGTTTTAACTGTGGAGAGACTGGCCATTTTGCTAGGGATTGTGTAAATCTAGGTCGTTCTGGATCATTTACTACACCAAAGGGATCAACCCAAGTTTCTACCCCAAAGAGTTCACCATCAGTTAGTAGAGGCAAAGGTAGAGGTAGGGGCAGTACACCTAGAAGTCAGAGTACTGTGAATCAGCCAGAACAAGGTGATGCTCCAGCTGGAGTATACGCTATACGGCAGAGAGAAGAGACATAGACTTTTGATATTATTGCTGGTACTTTCTCAAATAGTAACTAAGATATATATAAGTATTGTTTGACCTGGAGTTTGCATACTTTTATGTTAGTGTTAGAACTATATATTCTATTGTTATTCCTTTACAGGGGAATAAATTTTGATGCATTAGTGATTAGTCCTTTAAAATAAGGATTGTGATAATAAGTGAAATTAGTTTTGAAAGAGTTTATTAGCAAAAATTATTTTCTAACACACCATAAATTATAAAGCTAATTGGTGAGCCTACTTAATGTAAGGCAAGAGGACGTAAAAGTAAGATGCAGTAATGGAATTGCTCTAGATGAGGGCAAGGATGTCACTGTTAGTAATTGTTAATGGATATTGTAATCATAATAAGTTCGGGATATTAGTGAATTCGAAAAGGATAAAAGATAGGAAAATTTGATCTATTGGGATGTATCGTAGTAACTATGCAATGTTCTTGATGTTTATACTGTAAGCTGCAGATTACAGTACTAACTTGAGATTATTGTGTAGAGCTACGTACTACCCGATAGTACACCTAGATAAGAATAGTTGCCAACGGCATCTGTTTTGGTATAGTTATGCCATGATAGAATTTAATTGTTAGAAATAAGTTTGAAAATCCTACTTAGGGATCTAAAACTCAAAGGTTAGAATATCGAAAGGTTATAGTTCAGTACAAAAGGAAGTAAGTTATAGAATATTGACAGATAAAAAGAGTTATGGAAGTAGAGATTTGAACAGTTGATTCATATATAACAAAGAAATATTATGAATGTGAGGAAGACTATGGACTAGAATGGTCAGAGGACCAATGACTAGATGAATGATTCTAACATGACCTCAAGGGCCATTCAAGAAGGAACGTGAACCGAAATATTAGACAGTACAATAGTAAGAGGAGATTGGTGTTATACAAACAAATTAAACGTTGTATTGGATTGTTAAAAGTCTTATACAAATTTGAGGAAAAGAAGATTATACGATCATATAGAAAGGAGAAAATAAACGTATGACTATTGTAAGATGGCTACTGGGCAAAATTTCGTGGACGAAATTATTTTAAGGGGGAGAGTATTGTAACACCCCTATGTTCGGTAGTGCGTTCTACTGTTCTTGTGACCAGTCTTGTCCGGACAGCTAGGATGCCTAGAACTACACTTTGATATGAGTGAGGAGACATAAAATAATGAAATACAAGAAGAAAAACAAAGGAAAAATAATAACAAAGAAATGTAACCAAGTACCCTAGCGATGGGTGACCTCACCGGGAAGTCACGGCGTGAACCGTTGACTAGCCCTGGACCGCGGGGAACCCTGGAAAATATTTTTAGGACTTAAATAAACATCTATTGAAGTATAAATATCGTTAGAAATATCAAAGAAAAATTAAATAATTAGTACAAAGAAAAGTGAGAAATCGAAAAATGGACAAAACCCGGTGTTACCGAAAAATCGGGAATGCAACCCGAACAGGGGTATTGTGGTCATTGACATCCCGAATTGTCTTTTGACTAAAATTTTCATTAAAAATAAATGATATTAATGTTTGAAAATGCCATGAAAAAAGAAATTTTATGTGTTGTATAAATAAGAAAAATTATGGGGTATAATGTTGAATAATTAAAAGTTTAACATTAACTTAATGTTTTAATTGTGTTAGTGGACCACTAAACATTATATTAAGTATTAAAAACCAGGTTCCTTCCACTATATCTCTGCATTCATCTTCTTCTTCAATTAAACTTCATTTGGCCGAAAGAAAATCTCTCCAAAAGTTCATCCATGGCCGTCCCATTTGCATGCTCCATGCTCCCATGATCAAGCAACAATTTCTTGCAATAATCTTCATCAAAGTTGGTCTATACAACTTGGGCAGCCATTTGAGAGCAAAAAGGGAGAGGTTTGAAGAAGATTTAGTAAGCTTCAAAGATAGGTAAGTGCTTATTTTCCATTTTTGCTTCATTAAAACTTGTGAGGATGTTATGGGTACTTGAATTGTTGAAAGAATTTTGAGGTTTGATGTTGAATGGGAATGTGTAATTTTGGCAGCCATGGAAATACCTTGAAGGCAGATTATTTGTGCTTGTAAATGGTGATTAAATGATTGATTAAATGTATATTGTGTAGGAAATTGTTTGAGTGATGTATACTTAGTGTATGTAAATGTAAAATGAGATTTAAAGCTTGGAAAGTAATGGAATGTAAGTGTACCATTATGGCAGTTTGCTAACTCTTGAAGAATGCTGGAATTCATGCTTGGTTTATGGAATAATGATGTTAAAATGTGTTGGTTGTTATGGCAGTTTGAATGTATGTATAGTGGTGTGAAGGTTGGACATGTGAATGAGCTTGGTTATGGAGTTAAATTGTTGTAAATTGAGTTGGGCAAATTATGCACTTGTTGGTGCATATTGAATGTAATTGTAAGCTGCCAAAATGACCTATAATGTGTTGTGAATTATGTTTAGGTTGTGGTACAACCAGAATTGGTTTGAATGGTAAGTTTGGTGAGTGTTAAAAGTGATGCTTGATGTGTATGCAAGAATTTCAATAAGGCAGTTTGAGTTTTAAGCCTATAACTTTAATTGTGTGGCTCCAATTGGTATGAGACCAATTGGAGGTGAAACTAGGCACAAAATGAGCCAACTTTCATGAAGGAAGCTTGCCAAAATTCTGCTTGCAAGGTAGCTTGAAAAATGACCAAATCCGGATTAAGTGCAATTGAGGCCTGAAAACTGACCATTTGGGTAGCAGTTAGTGTTTAGGCCATAACTCACTCAAAACAGGTCCAATTGACCTGAAAATTTAGCCATGAATAGTTAAGACCCATATCTACAAGTCTTATGAAGACACCATAGCCCAGAAATGACCATAAGCAAGTCAAACAGCTTGCACAATTTTGGGTCCAAAAACTGGCCGAACCTAAAATGACCTAAAGTGACCTAAAATGACTAATTTTGGTGCAATTTGACCAACAATAGTAAAATGACCATAACTTGGTCTACATAACTTGGAATGACCTGAAATTTTGCCATGCGTGCAATAAGACATAGATCTACAAGTTTATAGTTTTGAATGAAACCCAAAAACCGAGGGAACTAGGTCGTCCGGCTAGGTCAAACTAGTATCCCTGAATCCAGCAAATTGCAAGAAAATGCAGTATACATGGAACTGAAATTGGTAACATGTACCAACCCTAAAAGACTATCGAATGTGATATATTAGTAACATTAAAACCTAAATTACCTAGAATGCACCGAGGGTCGACATATTTGGTTAACTAAGTAAATAATAGAATTCAGTGAATTACTTATCAATCATTATCGTTAGAGACAATTTAAATGAGTACTGAAACACTTCAAATTGTGTTTTCAGTTAGCAATGACTCAGGGAAAGGGAAGGAAACATTGAGTCAGAGCCAAGAGACAGTTATCAGAGGTTTGTGCATAATAAGTATTTCTTCTGAATTTTTCAATTGAAATAAATTATGATTATTTCTATGTTATTATTTTAAATTGTGTTTGTGCACAATAAGTTTGACTTCTCATTTTCTACTTAAAAATTTAATTCAACATTATAGTTTTAAATTGTGTCCGTGCACAATACTTTTATATTCACTGCTTTTACTAGCAAATTTATGTAGAGAAATGAGTTATGAATAAGTTTTGATTCCTTTGGTTTTGGGAATATTATTTGGAACTTATCGTATTGCCAACTTTGCAAATGGAAATTTTGAGATAAAATGTGATTTATGGTTTGTATGAAATATTGTGATTTGAAATTGTTTTGATTCACATTTGGCATGACACTGTTGATATATTCCTCCCTCTTTGACTTATCAGTCTGGCGTGAGTGTGATTATGTTCCTCCCTCTTTGACTTGTTAGTCTGAGGTGAGTGTGGATGAGTACTTATTATTCAGCTAGCTTCCTCCCTCATTGATTTCGATTATTGGGGTGAGTGTGTCTTGTCGTGGTGTACAACACGGCATGTGTGGAAAAATTGTGTCATGGCCTAAATTATGTTATCGATTGGCAACGTTGTATTATTCAGTTATTTGATCGAATTGTGTTATTGATTTGCAAAATCGTATTATTCAGTTATTTGATCGAATTGTGTTATTGATTTGCAAAACGGTATTATTCAATTACTTGATCAAATTTGTGTTAGGTGAATTTTGTAAATTGTGAAATGGAATTGTGAATCATTTGATTTGTGAACTGTCAATAAAAGATTTATATATCGCATTTCAAATTGTTATTGTGCACCACTGAGTAAATTTTACTCAGCGGTAGCTTTTCATTGCTGTCGCAGGTAGACAGACTGACAAGGCAGCAGACTAGGCTGCTAGTAAATTCAGCGAGAAATCATCGGGTATATTGAGTATACCATATTCTGCATTTTATATTGTAATGTATGTTCACTGTATGTATATAGTGTTCTTGGTTTTGAGCAGTTGTAAATTAAAATTGTGAATTAAAGTTGTAAAATAAATTATGAGTTATTTGGACTTGTAAAAATTGTATTATATTTCTTGTATCTCAGTCTTTGAAAAATTATTGTGGATTTGTGTTGAATAATACTAGAGTTTGAGATTGAGAAAAATATTGAAGTGCTTTTTACAGGTTTTTGAAGAACTGTTTTATCCAAATTACGGAGGGCACTCTGCCAAAATATTTTTCACAGAAATTACTAATAGTCTAAATGTGTTAGTTAATTCACCTCAGTTCAAAAAGGTTTTTAACACCTGTAAATAGTGCTCACCACTGTAAAAGAAGTAAGAAAAGTTTTTAAAAATCCCTTGTAGTGTATTTAATGGGTTATCAGTAGGCAAAGTTGGTAATTCATTAGGTATACTACGGGATCATGTTATGCCTTACAGAGGGGTAGGGTGTGACATTGAGAAACACTTTGTCACCAACTGCATACTCTATCTCTTTTCTCTTCAAGTCGGCATAAGATTTCTGTCTATCTGAGGCAATTTTCAAGTTAGCTTAAATTATCTTCACTTTCTCCTCAGTCTGTTTTACTAGGTCTGGTCCTACCAACTTATCTTTGCCCAATTCAGTCCAACACACTGGGGTTCTACATTTCCTCCCATACAGTGTTTCATATGGAGCCATTTGAATGCTAGCTTGGTAGCTATTGTTATATGCAAATTCTGCCAGTGGGAGGTATCTATTCCAACTCCCCTCAAACTCAATGACACAACTCCTTAGCATATCCTTTAGGATCTATCATATAATTCACATTATTACTATCATTTCAATTTATTAACTATGAAAATTCAATTAGTTCTTAGGTTTACCTGGATTACTCATTCTGACTGTCTATCCGTCTGAGGATGAAAAGCCGTGCTAAAGCAGAGTTGTGTGCCCAAGGCTTCTTGCAACTTTTTCCAGAATCTCGATGTAAACCTTGGGTCTTGGTCAGATATGATGGAAAGTGGGATTCCATGCAGTCTAACTATCTCACTGATATACAATTCTGCTAACTTCTCTAGTGAGTAGTCAGTCCTAACTGGCAGAAAATGTGCTGACTTCGTCAATCTATCCACTATCACCCATACTGCATCATGCTTCTTCTGGGTGAGAAGTAGACTACTAACAAAATCTATAGTGACCTGGTCCCATTTCCATTCAGGTATGCTTATAGGCTGTAGCAATCCTGATGGAACTTGATGTTCTGCTTTAACTTGCTGACATGTCAAACACTTAGTCACATAGTCAGCTTTATCCCTCTTCATACCAGGCCACCAATAATGAGGCTTCAAATCATTATACATTTTTGTGCTTATTGGGTGCATAGCATAAACACTAGTGTGTGCTTCTTTCAGAATACTAGTCTTCAGTTCCCCGTCATCTGGTACACACACTCTTCCTTTGTAGTACAAACACCCATCTGCTTTTACCTCATAATTAGTTTCCTTTCCCTCTAGAATTTTACCCACAATGGCCATTAATTTTTCATCTGCCTTCTGCCCATCTTGTATCTGCTGTAGTAGGTTTGGCCTCACTTGTAACTCAGCCAAAATAGCTCTATCTTGAGCTAAGGATAGACGGGCATTTAGTGATCTTAGAGCTGTGATGGACTTCCTGCTTAAAGCATCAGTAACTACATTTGCCTTCCCAGGATGATAATCTATCACACAATCATAGTCCTTTAGAAACTCAATCCATCGCCTCTGCCTAAAATTGAGCTCCTTCTAGGTTAGCAAATATTTTAAACTCTTGTGGTATGTATAGATGTAGCATTTTTCACCATATAAATAATGCCTCCATATCTTCAATGCAAAGATAATTGCTGCTAACTCCAGGTCATGAGTAGGGTAGTTCTGTTCATGTGGCCTTAACTGCCTGGAAGCATAGGCGACCACTTTCCCCTCTTGCATCAATACACACCCTAGCCCATTATGTGAGGCATCACTGTAGACCACAAAGTCTTTTCCCGACACTGGCTGTGTTAACACTGGTGCTTCTATCAACATAGCCTTCAGCCTCTCAAAACTGGCTTGGCACTTATCGTTCCAGCCAAATTTCACATTCTTGTGCAACAACTTGGTCATTGGAGCAGCTATAAGAGAGAACCCCTTCACAAATTTTCTGTAATACCCAGCTAGCCCCAAGAAACTTCTGACCTCAGTTGTATTTCTAGGAGGCTTCCATTCCATCAATGCTTCTATCTTTTTGGTATCCACTCTAATCCCCTCTGCTGATACTATGTGTCCAAGGAAAGAGATTTCACTCATCCAGAAGTCACACCTGGACAATTTAGCATATAGCTTCTTTTCTTGTAGGGTTTGCAGAACAATCCTCAAATGTTCATCATGTTCTTCCCTGGCCTTGGAATACACTAGAATATCATCAATAAAGACCACTACAAACCGATCTAAGTATGGATGGAAGATACGGTTCACAAGGTCCATAAATGCTGCTGGTGCATTGTTAACCCAAACAGCATCACTAGAAATTCATAATGCCCATACTGGGTTCTGAATGCAGTTTTTGACACATCTGCACCCTTTACCCTCAACTGATGATACCCTGATCTGAGATCAATTTTTGAAAATACACCGGCTCCCTTCAACTTATCAAACAGTTCGTCAATTCTGAGCAACGGATATTTATTCTTCACAGTTACTTTGTTCAATTGTCAGTAATCAATATACAATCTCAAGGTTCTATCCTTCTTCTTCACAAACAGCACCGGAGCTCTCCATGGTGACACACTAGGGTGTATGAACCCCTTATCGAGTAACTCCTGCAACTGAATTTTCAACTCCCTCAATTCAGTGGGTGCCATCCTATAAGGGGCAATAGAAATTAGTGTTGTACCTGGCATTACCTCAATAGCGAACTCGACTTCCCTTTCTGGTGGTAAACCAGACAATTCTTCAGGAAACACATCTGGGAAGTCTCTCACTGTGGGTATATCACACAGGTTCGGCTTAGCCTGCCTAGTATCAACCACGTGTACTAGGTAAGCTTTACAGCCTTTTCTCATTAATCTTCTTGCAACTATCACTGAGATAACATTGGATAGGAAATATGTCCTTTCACCCACAATAGTAATGTCATTACCCTCAGAAGTTTTTAGAAAAATCCTCTTCAATTTGCAATCAACTATTACCTGATGACGTGACAACCAGTCTATTCCCAAAATCATGTCAAACTCGTGGAAGGGCAATTCAATTAGGTCTGCCGAGAATTCATACCCCTAAATCCTCAACGGGCAACCTTTATACACCTTATTCACTACCACACTGTGGCCTAGTGGATTTGTGACTAGAATGTCTTGATCACTCTCCTCTACTGGAACTCCCCTCTCTATGAGTAGTTTGATACAGATGTATGAATGAGTAGTCCTGGATCCACCAATGCATGCACAAAAGTGTTGTAGAGGGAGAACGTACCCTTGATGACATTTGGGGCATCTTGCTCCTCCTGAGCTCTAATGGCATAGGCCTTGGCAGGTGTTCTAGTCTCTGGCCTCTCAGCTGACTCGGATGCAGGCCTTAGTGATAGACCCGCTGCCTCAGATTTACTAGGCTTCCTACCCCTTTGTGGTGCAAGAGCAGGTCTGTCAGCTTGTGTTGGAGCAATTGTAGTAGTCCTCTTCGGGCAATTTTTGATCTGATGTTCTGTAGATCCACACCGTAAACATGCACCGGTCACTCGCTAACAGTCCCCCTTATGCCACTTTTAGTAGTACGGACAGGCAGAAGATGCTGGGGCTGGTCCCCTAAACACCATCCCTAGAGAGCTGCCCACTGATGGTGTGGACTGGCCTCTCCTAGGTGTGAACTATGGTCTGGGCCCCTGAGACTGACCCTGACCTTGTGGTTGTCCTGAACTCTGAGCAGGAGGACCCTTACTCTTCTTACTGGGAGCAAAAAATGTAATGGATTGACCTGAACCCCTCTTCTGCTGTCTTTCCCTTCTATTTTGTTCATTTATTTAGACTCTTTCTATTTTCGTTGCAGCATCAACTAGCTTAGCAAAATCCGTAATCTCCAATGCTGTTATCATGACTTTGATATTGTCATTGAGCCCTTCTTTAAACCTTCTACACCTTTCTGCCTCTGTAGGGGCTATCTCCCTCCCATACCGGCTCAGTCTGACAAACTCACGCTCATACTCTACCACTGATAATTGCCTCTGTCTTAGACTGATAAATTTTCTTCTTCTCTCTTCTAAATACACTTTACTGACATATTTCTTCCTGAACTCTATGAGGAAGAATTCCCAGGTGATCCGTTCCGGTTACACCTTACTGGTTACTGTGTCCCACCACTGATATGCATCATCCTAAAGTAGGGACACAGCACCCTCCAGGTTCTGCTCGGGGCTATAATTAAGCTATTGTAGCACTCTGATTGTTCTATCCAACTAGTTTTCTGCTGTCATGGGATCATCCTCTTTCTTCCCAAAAAAAAACCATAGCCCCATGTTTTCTCAGTTTCTCCAGATGGGACTTCTGTGGTACTGGTGGAGGTTGTGGCTGTGGTTGTGGTGGTGGAATTGCCCCCATCATTTACTGGTAGAATTCGGTCATTTGCTGGAATAGTGCAAACTGAGGTTGGGCAGGTGCCTCAGCTGCTGGTGGAGCAGATTCTCCTCTGTCTCCAGATTTAGCCCTTGGTGGAGCACGACTCTCCACCTCTTCATCAACTGCTCTTTGAGAAGCAGGATCCATATCCTAATCAAAATAAGAAAACAAACAGATCTACATCAGTGTCACCTCAACACTTACAAATGCAATGCAATGGTATGCACTCTATCTAGGCCGAGAAACGCCTAAACCGATGCTCTAATACCACTAAATGTGACACTCCTTACCCGTCTACAGTGTAGCCGAGCAAGATATGCCACACAGTGTGCCGGAGTACCAAATCACATTTCAATTCAATTTACCCTTTTTACTTATTTATTTACAATTTTTTGATTAATTTGAATTTTTCAAAAATTTTATAGAAAATCCGGCAGAGGGCTGTAAATTGAAAAAACAATTCTTCTGAATCTGTTAAAAACACTTCCAATAAAATCATCACATCATTCTCAGTCAACCACCAATATATTCTCAACAATTTCTCAAATGATTTCAGTATCTCAAAATTAAATTTAAGTCATATCACAGTCAACTCAATGAGAAATGCTCACATTTATTACTGAACATAGTTCATAGATAATTACATCAAAAGCATAATTACATGAGTTTATAATATACCTTACAGAAGTTTACAAAATACAAAATATCAAATTATCAAAAGTGGCCTAATGTCCTACCAAATGCACTGCAATGTGAGGTGACTCTGGACTCAGTATGCAACTCTGAAAGTTTACCCTGTCTGATGTCTGCTGGGCTCCCCAGTTAAGTCCCCAGTACCTGCGCGTGGCAAAAGCGATGCGCTAAGCAATTCTGCTTAGTGGTGACAATATAAAATAAAATAACTAAAATAATATAAATATGCAGAATGTAGATTTACATTTTTGGTAGACTTAATTTCTGGCATATATTGCAGTATTATTCGATTAAAATTTTATAAGATTCATTATCATTGCCCGAGTAACCCATACTAGTCGACTGGACTAGATAAATGGGTAAACTGGCACTGGGTACTAAGTACCTCGGACCATCACACCATCGGTCACATTGTGTCTCTCGGTGTGCAACAGAATAGCTAATAAGCTGTAATAATCATCAAGGATATAATTCAAGTATAATAACTCAATTAACATAGCCAAAGGCTATTTTATCACAGAATGGCATGAGAGGCCATGAAACACAGAATGGCATAAAGCCATATGCAGTACTACTAACAGAACCCTATTGGCATGCCAACCTATCCAAACCAATCTTGCTAGGTGTACTAGGGCATATTACACTTTTAAGTTTCACAATTCTTGAAATTCAAGTTTTAGTGTTACTATTCAATTCATTTAGTCAACAAAATGTTGACTTTTACATGGATAATAGGCACATTGGTTTTAATACTCCCAACATACCAAATTTTGCATTCTAAAATTATTGGTATTGGTTGCTAATACCATTTCTAAGCTTAATGCTAATTGTTCAAAATTTTCAGATTTCAAGCTCTGTGTTTACTGTTCCATTAGTCATTTTTGCAGTGGGAATTTGGCTAAATGATCAACATGAAATTTGTTTCTTATTTTTTCTAGTTACATTTCCTTCTTTGAATTACTCCATTTGTAGTTTTGTATCTCAAGTTATGGCCCAAAAACCACAACTGGCTGGATTATAATTTTTCCAGAATTTCTATAGTATTTTGAGCAGTGATTGCAGGTCACTTTTTGAATATGTTATGGTCATAATTTTGGTTAGCTATATCTCAGCTTGTTCCTGGTAAAATTTCAGGTCAATTGGAGCTTTCTACATTGAGTTATGACCAAATGACTAAACACTGTTCATTTGGTCATTTGCCCAGGCAGAATGCAGGTCACCCAGATTAGGGCAATCTTTAGGTCAACTTGTTTTGGTTTTATGGGCATGGTTTCTTCACCACAGTTGTGCCATTATGTGTCTAGTTTCATGTACAATTGGCCTCACACAAATTGAACCTCTACAAGTCCAGTTATTGCTGCCCAAACCTACTGGACTCATGCCCAGTCCTGCAGGTCACCAAGGGCAGCCATACTAAACTCAATTCCCACTACACAAACCACTTCATTTTTTATTTACACACAATAAAATGGTCACTAATTGACCATTAAAACCTACTTTCACCATCACATGATCCAAGTCTCATTTTCATCCCAAACCCTAACTCAACTATCTCAAACCTTGCATTATAACTTGCATTTCATTACTCCACTTAAAAGATTAATACTAAGGGCAGCCATACTAACATTTTAGCTCCATAAAAATCATCAAAATCTTACCACAACCAAGGCTGCCAAAAATATGGGATGGGCATACACATAGTATTTATTAAATTTCTTTGTAATTTTGCACTCAATCATACTCCTTAAACATGAATTTAAAGAGAAAATCAAGTTTAAGTCACTAACCTCTAATGGAGTGAAATTCCAACTTGCTAGGGTTCTTCTTTTTCTTTTCTTTTTGCTCCCAAAAGATTTATCAAGAGGAAAGAACAAGTTTTTATATTGACAACTTAGGCTTTAGTTGGTGAAAAACTATGGAAATCAAGCTTTGGAAAGCTTGACAATGGTGACCATGGGAGAGGAGTGAAATGGCAAGGAAGAAGGATAAGGCTTTTCTGATTTTTTTTCTTTCGTTTTCTCCCCATTAAGTCTTTTTAAACAATTTAGTGCCATGTGTCAACATTTGATTGGGTGGAAGAATAGTAATGACATCATAATGATGTCAAAATCCTAATTTTTTCTCATTTTCTATCCTTTTCTTGTCTATTTAATTTCAATTAGATTTTTAACAATATTTATTCGTATTTTATGTCATATAAATTATTTATTTAACTGGACAAGTTGGCCAAAAATCATCTCTGAAGACAAAATGACCAAAATGCCCTCCGTTTGGCTTAACGAGCCAAAATTATGTGTACTGATAGAAAATTTTTTGTAAGCATTTTCTTGGCATTCTAATGCCATAAGAACCTCAATGACCCTTCTCTGGAGTCCCAAAAATTATTTTATAAATTTTCCCCTGGGTCTAGGGTTGTTAACGAACTTTACCGTCACTTCCCCTTTGGGTTACTCATCACTGAGGTTTCGGCTCGTTTAACCTTAGTGTATTTCATTCCTACAAACTTTCCTTGATTGTTATGAGCATTATTTAATTTCTTTATAACTCCCCACTTTAGTCTAATTATAATTTCAAACATTCTAGCTGCCCGGATCGACATTAGTCATCGGAACAGTAAACTGTACGGACTAGCTAAAGTGAGGATGTTACACCATGTGCTTGTCATAAGTGTCACTAGTTCGACCTACTTATCATGTATAAGTGCCTATCATGTTTGTCATATGGCATGAGACTCATCACTCCATCTTATTTATATCTCATATAAATAACTTGAGAACAAACATGAATACAATCTTTCTAAATAAGTCATGTCCTTATTGTGAAGTATCCTCAATTGTGAACTTATTTATGATACTTTGTACTAGAAATACTGTCACTCATATTCTTAACAACTTAAGAATAGAATTTTTAACAAAATATCAATGGACCTTTTCTATTACACATAAATATATTATGTTAAAAGGAAAAGTTGAAATGCCTTTTATTAATAAAAATATGTATAAGATACATACTAAATGATATGCTCTAGGGCATACTACTAACAATCTCCCACTAGCACTAGAGCCATTCATTACAATATCTTAGACCCATCTTCTTAAGATGTCGGTCTAGCTGAGTCTGTGACATAGGCTTAGTGAATGGATCAGCTGGATTTTCAGCTAATGCTATTTTCTGCATGGCTACATCGCCTCGTCCAACTATTTCTCTGATAATGTGGTATCGCCTTTTTATGTGTTTGGATTTCTAGTGAGACCGGGGTTCCTTAGCCTGTATGACTACTCCATTGTTGTCACAGTGAAGTGGAACTGCTGACTCAATGGAAGGAACTACTGCAAGTTCTGTCACGAACTTCTTTATCCAAACAGCTTCCTTTGCAGAATCTGATGTAGTAATATACTCAGCCTCGGTAGTGGAATCTGCAGTCATACTCTGTTTGTAACTCTTCCAACTGACTGCACCTCCATTACAAATGAATACATACCCAGAGGTAGACTTTCTATCATCGATATCTTATTGGAAATCAGAATCAGTATAACAATCCAATTGTAAGTCTCCACCTCTATAAATCAAGAATAAATCCTTAGTTCTTCTCAAGTATTTAAGGATATTCTTGATAGTTATCCAGTGTTTCAAACCTGGATTGGATTGATACCTTCTAGTCAAACTAACAACATATGTGATATTCTGCCTAGTACACAACATTGCATACATTAAACTTCCAATAGCCGAAGCATATGAAATCCTAGCCATTTTATCTCTTTCTTCAGGTGTTTTTGGAGACATCTCTTTAGAAAGGTGAATACCATGTCTCACTGGCAACAATCCTCTCTTGGAATTAAGCATGTTAAACCTCTTTAACACCTTTTCCAAATATAGACTTTGGGATAAACCAATTATTCTTTTCACTCTATCTCTATAGATGCGAATCCCAAGAATATAGGTTGCCTCCCCTAAGTCATTCATGGACAATGTATTTGACACTCATACCTTTACAATTGTTAACATACCTGTGTCATTACCCATCAACAGTATGTCATCCACATATAAGACAAGGAAAGTGATAACACTGTCACTAACCTTCTCATATACACATGGCTCATCCTTATTTTTGATAAAACCAAATGACTTAATGGCTTCATCAAAATAGATGTTCCAACTCCTCGAAGCTTGTTTCAACCCATAAATGGATCGCTTTAGCTTGCATAACTTAAAACCATCTTGGGATTCAAAACCCCTAGGTTGTTCCATGAAAATGTTTTCTTCAACGTATCCATTGAGAAAAGCTATTTTGACATCCATCTACCAAATCTCATAATCATAGTATACAGCTATTGCTAATAGAATCCTAATTGATTTAAGCATGGCAACAGGCGAGAAAGTCTCCTCATAGTCAATTCCTTGCCTTTGGCGAAACCTTTTCGCTACTAGCCTTGCCTTATAGTGTTAGTAGTACGCCCTAGAGCATATCATTTGGTATGTATCTTATATATGTTTTATTAATAAAAGGCATTTTCACTTTTCCATTTACATAATATATTTATGTGTAGTAGAAAAGTTCATTGATATTTTATTAGATATTCTATTCTTAAGTTGTTAAAAATATGAGTGACAGTATTTCTAGCACAAAGTATCATAAATAGTTTCACAATCGAGGATACTTCACAATAAGGACATGACTTATCCAGAAAGATTGTATTCATGTTTGTTCCTAAGTTATTTATATGAGATATAAATAAGATGGAATGGTGAGTCTCATGCCATATAATAAACATGATAGGCACTTATACATGATAAGTAGGCCAAACCAGTGACATTTATGATAAGCACATGGAGTTTACTCTTATCAATGTATTGTCATAAATCATATTAGTGCATATAATCTTTAGACCTGAGATAACACAGTTATCTTGTATATAGGTGGTTTGAGTTTGATACTGCTTTCATACTTGTACTGTGTATGGGTATATGGGCATGTTTTGGCTCCTACTAGTTATATATAGAGGCAGGTGTTGATCAAAATGGAATCTATTTCTCTAAGTAAATAGAGATAAAATCCTATGTTCATTTAATTGTTCTTGATGTTTCAAGTTCCTGGCCAGGATAGATAGATTTAATTAAAAAAGAGTTTCTGATGAGAAAATCTTTTTAATGAAGAACTGGAATTAAAAGAGAACATAATATTCATAGCAAATGGGGTTTGACATAAACCATGACTCCATCTCGAATTGGGATTTTGTAACAGAGAGATTCTGGTGCATGGTAACATATGATTATAGATTCGTTTAAGGTAAACCTTATTACTGATTGGGTGGCCGTGGCATGCTATGCTAGGTGTTAACCATGGTATATGAGGTGCATAAAATGATTTAGAAAAATCATTTATGGTAAGAAAGAGTTCTGATGATATTAAGAGTTGATATCATGTCTCATTGCCAATTAGTGATGAGCCTAGTAAGTCACACACATACACAAGTAATCACCAAATTAAAATATGATTTAATTAATTAATTAAAGAGTTTAATTGATTAATTAAACAGGTTTGGTTTGCAATTAGATTGCAAAGTCCCTAGCATGGCTTCAAACCAAATCTAGGTCATTGGATGTATAGTATAAGTTAAATTTATATTTAAAGTGTTTAAATATGAATTTAATTAATGAGAAAATAATTAATAGAGATTAACTATTTAATTTATATTTGATATAAATTAATTAGAAGAAGAGAAATAATTATTTTGGGTTGAGAACTTAAAATTAAGGCACAGGGGTATTTTGGTCATTTCACAGGGTGACATGTGGCCCCATGAGATGGTGACATATGGTACTACACATAAGCTTGCCAAATGTCTTTTAATCATGTAAGATGATTAAAATTAAGATTAAATATATGTTTGATACTTGGCACAATGTGATTGGGTCAATTAAACCTAGAACCAATCAGAAGGTGACATGTGGCAAGGGTTTTAAGTAGTGACCTAACTATATAAGTGTAAGGATGTAAGAAAAAATTACACAAACTGCTGTATTGTCAAAGGTGCCACCACCCCTTGGCTGCCTCTCCCTCTCTTCTTCTTCATCTCTCATCAATTCAAAGATATTAGTAAACAATCTCTTGAATTAAAAATACTAGAAATCGTTTCTAGTGTCCAGTTTACATCTGTAATCTTTTAAAAGGTAAAACTTGATTTTCTAATTCATAGAAAAAGCTTTGGAAGCTGTTTAAGGGCTGCCATAGGTGATCTTGGTGTGGACAAGCTAGAGGGACAACATCTAGTGTCCTAAAGACACATCCCAAAGGTGACAAACACACTGCAGTGCATCAAGAGGTTAGTGCACTTATTCTTGATGTAATCTAGGGTTCTTAAAATTAATCTGATTAATTCTAAAATCTTAAATGGCAAATATAGATCCAAAAACATATTAAAAGAGTTTTAATATATTGTTTATCATTGAAATCAAATAGATAAAAATAGATCTTGCATGATGCTTGTGACCCTAGATGAAAAATTTTTTAAATTCAATAATATAAACTTGTGTTTTTCATACTTCCACTCCTTCAATTAGTATCAGAGCCACTATATTTGCCATTTAGATCGTTGATTATATGATTTAATTCTGTGGTATGATCATGAGATGATAGATCCATTGCTGGTTGCAATGAAAGTTGGCAACTTGGTGACCAACACCATTGGTGTGCACACTTTGTGGCCTCCAATGGTGTGCGCAATAATTGGCTTTTTAATTTGCAATTGTTGTATGATCTAAAAGCACATCCTATGTCTAATTAAATTGTTTAATTAGAGTTTTAATCACACAATTAAATTTTGATTCAAATCAGAATTTTAAAAATTGTTTGAATGTGATTCAAATCTGAATTTTAAAAGTTGTTTGAATGTGATTCAAATCTGAATTTTTAAAGTTGTTTGAATGTGATTCAAATCTGAATTTTTAAAGTTGTTTGAATCATATTCAAATCTACATTTTTTAAAATTGTTTGAATATGATTCAAATCTGAATTTTTAAAAATTGTTTGAATGTGATTCAAATCTGAATTTTTAAGGTTGTTTGAATGTGATTCAAATCTGAATTTTTAAATTTGTTTCTAAAGTTTTAAATTTGTTTGAATCATATTTAAATCTGGATTTTTAAGTTGAATATGAGATATTCAATTTAATTTAAGTGTGTATGTTTTATTTAATTGTTAAATAGTGATATGCATGATGGATGATCATGGACTATAAAAGACTAATGTGATTGGATTTATTTCTTTTATGTTTCTTTGGGTTGTAAATTAATTAATTTATTTTAATTTATTTTGGGCATGTATTATTAAGGTTGTAATAATTTTTGGGTTGTAATTTCATTCATTTAGTTCTTGTAAATTCGCCTTAGTATGCCAAGACTATGTAATTGGATTACAAGAAGATCAAGGAGGTCAAGAGCATTGGTGGGACTAGTGGGAGGAATTCAATATCAAGTGTTGATTATGTACTCCTTCAGCAACTCTTGTAAAATGAGTGAATGAAATGCACCTAGGAATGCCTTAATTCAATTCTTGGTGGCTCAGAATTAAATTCCTTAGAAAAGTTCACGATCATACCATATTTAATTATTGTCTATGAATGCATGAGATGTATGGGAATGTATGCAATTATATGATATATGCATGCTAATTGGATAATGTGCAAAGTGAGACCTTAATAGTAATTAGGATGACAATAAAATCTTCCAAACAAATGATTAAGTTGGAAATGCTATAATTAAAGTAATTATAACATGGGCCCTCCATTGGGGCAATTATTTTAAGAAATTTTAAATAGTTGCATATGATGCAATTAATTTAAAAGATTTTCTTAAGAATAATTGTTAAGCATGAGATGTTGTAAATATATAAATGGTTTGGTGGCCAATATTGGATGTACCTGAGGACATTAAAATTATTTGCATAATTACTGGCTCAATGGGATCAACTTAACTAATGTAAGATAAGTCAATAATGGATGTACTTGAGATTTTGAGCATTAGGGGCTAGGTAAAGGATTGAACCTCACATGAGATATGATGGGCAAGGAGTTGCTCACTTATAGTTTATTGTAATTCTAATAATGGATGTGCCTGAGGATGATCAATAGAATTATAAGAATTCAATCACCCACTAGAAATCCATCCAACTAGGATTTCTGTTTTCTACTTTGGAAGTGTAGGATTCGCTAAGTTAGTGGGAGGACCAATTTGATTAAAAGACTATAGTCATTTTGGTTAATTACATGATACATTTACTAATTAATCTAGTTATCTTTTGCAGTTAATTTCCTGATAATAATGATCACAGAACAACCACCATCATCCAATATCCTTGCAAGCATACTTGATCGCAATAGGTTGACAAGACCTTATCTGTCTGATTAGCTAAGAAATTTAAAACTTGTCTTGAACCTTGAACATATAGGATATGTTCTAGACTCAAATGTTCCTGGTCCCTTACCTCTAAAGGGCACTCAAGAGGAACATGAAACTTTGGACAAGTGGAAGGAGCATGATATGAGAGCTAAGTGTTACATGCTTGCTTCCATGAGTAATGAGTTACAGAAGCAACATGAGAACATGCAGAGTGCGAGTGAGATCCTCCTTCACCTACAAGAGTTGTGTGGTGAGCACAGCAGGAATACTAAGTATGAGATATCTAGGCAGCTATTCCGCATGAAGAGTCTGAGGGATAGAATGTTGGGGATCATGTCCAAAAGATGATTCGCTTAATTGAGTAGCTAGAACATCTTGACTTTAACATTGATTTCCAACTGCAAACGGATTTGATCCTTCATTCCCTTCCTGAGTCTTTTGGGAATTTTGTAACAAATCTCCATATGAATAAACAGGAATGCACCTTGGCTGGTTTACTCAACATGCTGGTTATTGCCCAAAAGAATATGCCGAGCAATAAAGGAAAAGAGGTAGCTTTGATTGCATCTTCTTCTGCTGGAAAGTCCAACAAGAAGAAGGACAATAAGAAAAATAAACCTCAGATTCCTGGTCCTTCTAAGAAAATAACTAAATAGAAAGGGAAGATTAAAGCTGATGGAGGCAAAGGAAAGTGTTTCCACTGCCAGAAGGATGGGCATTGGAAAAGGAACTGCCCAGAGTATCTTGCTTCTCTGAAGAACAAGAAGGATAAACCTTCAAAAGGTATGTCCATATCTTGTTATTTAGATTCTGATGTTACTCTAGTTCATCTACAGCTTGGGTTTTAGATACTGGTGCCAGTTCTCACATTTCTTATGATATGTAGGAACTAACAAATAGTAGCAGCTTGCATTCTCGAGATGTTGGAGTCCAGATTGGCAATGGCTCAACTGTTGAAGCTTTAGCCATAGGATCTAAATCCTTTTACATGTCTGGACATGTTTTGTGTTTGGATAATATTTTATATGTACCTGATGCTTTTAAGAACATCATTTCTATATCTAGTTTAACTAGAAATGGCTATGAATTTTAGTTCACAGATGATGTTTGCAACATTTATTTTAGAAATAAATATGTTGGTTCTCTTTATATAAATGATGGTCTTTATTATTTGGATAATAATGACAAACACAAAATGAATGCAAGTGATCTAAATGAATGCAATGCCGTGGTGAAAATCAACTCAAGTTCAAAATATATTTGGCAGTTAAGGTTAGGTCATGTTGCAGAAGATAGGATTGCAAAACTGGAGAAAATGAGGATTCTATCCTCATTGGGCTCTGAGCCTACTCCAACTTTTGAATCTTGCCTTCAAGGCAAAATGACTAGATCACCCTTTGTTGGACAAGGGCTAAGAGCTGAAAATATTTTGGAGCTAACACATAGTGATATATGTGGTCCATTTAAGGAAATGGCTAGAGGCAGTTTTCATTACTTTATTGCCTTTACTAATGATAAATCAAGGTTTAGGTATTTGTATTTGATGAAATACAAACATGAATCCTTTGAAAAGTTCAAAGAATTTAAATCTAAAGTAGAAAATCAAACAAGAAAGAGTATTAAAGCACTTCGATCAGATCGTGGAGGTAAATATTTGGGTACTGAATTTGATGAATACTTGAGAGAGCATGGCATTGTTTCCCAGCTGACTCCTCCAGGAACACCACAACTGAATGGTGTATCTGAAAGGAGAAATCGTACCCTATTGGATATGGTACATAGTATGATGAGTTATACTGATATGCCAATCTTCTTTTGGGGATTTGTATTAGAATCAGCTTTGGATATTCTGAATAGGATTCCATCAAAATCAATTTTTTCCATACCTTATGAGATATGGCATGGAAGAAAACCAAGTCTTAAGCATGTTAAGATTTGGGGTTATCCAGCTTATATCAAAAAGCTGAACACTGATAAATTGGAAACCAAATAAGAAAAGGGTCGATTTGTTGGATATCCAAAAGATAGTTTTTGATATTATTTTATTTGCCTACTTAATAAGAGGTTGTAATAAGTAGAGATGCCACATTTCTTGAACAACAGTTTGTTCAAGAAGGAGGCAAAAGAAAGCAAATAGAGTTAGAATTGGAGAATTCTGACCAACCAACAGATCATATGAATATAGATCCATCTAGTTAACCTACACTTATTGATGAAACATCTGCAGCTGTTCCTCGTAGAACAACCAGGGTATCTCACCCACCAGTCAGATATGGTTTCCTTCATGAAGAAGAATAAGAGTTGTCTACTAATGAAGAAGTAGATCATGGAGATGATCCACTTACCTATGAAGAAGCTATATCAGATATAGACTCTTCAAAATGGATTAATGCTATGAAATCCAAAATTGATTCCATGTATAAGAATCAAGTTTGGGATCTTGTTGACCCACCTAAAGGTATTGTATCTATAGGGAACAAATGGGTTTTCAAAAAGAAAATTGGTTCTGATGGAAAGGTAGAGACCTATAAGGCAAGGCTAGTAGCGAAAGGGTTTCGCCAAAGGCAAGGAATCGACTATGAGGATACTTTCTCGCCTGTTACCATGCTTAAATCAATTAGGATTCTATTAGCAATAGCTGCATACTATGATTATGAAATTTGGCAGATGGATGTCCAAACAGCTTTTCTCGATGGATATATTAAAGAAAACATTTTCATGGAACAACCTAGGGGTTTTGAATCCCAAGATGGTTCCAAGGTATATAAGCTAAAGAGATCCATTTATGGGTTGAAACAAGCTTCGAGGAATTGGAACATCCGTTTTAATGAAGCCATTAAGTCATTTGGTTTTATAAAAAATGAGGATGAGCCATGTGTATATAAGAAGGTTAGTGAAAGTGCTGTCACTTTCCTTATCTTATATGTGGATGATATTTTGTTGATGGATAATGACACAGGTATGTTGACAACTGTAAAGGTATGGTTGTTAAATACATTCTCTATGAAAGACTTAGGGGAGGCAACTATATTCTTGGGATTCGCATCTATAGAGATAGAGTGAAAAGAATAATTGGTTCATCCCAAAGTCTATACTTGGAAAAGGTGTTAAAGAGGTTTAACATGCTTAATTCCAAGAGAGGATTGTTACTAGTGAGACATGGTATCTACCTTTCTAAAGAGATGTCTCCTAAGACACCTAAAGAAAGAGATAAAATAGCTAAGATTCCATATGCTTTGGCTATTGAAAGTTTGATGTATGCAATGTTGTGTACGAGGTCGGATATCGCATATGCTGTTAGTTTGACTAGCAGGTATCAATCCAATCCAGGTTTGGAACATTGGATAGCTATCAAGAATATCCTTAAGTACTTGGGAAGAACTAAGGATTTATTCTTGATATATGGAGGTGGAGACTTGCAATTGGATGGTTATACTGATTCTGATTTGCAATCAAATATCGATGATAGAAAGTCTACCTCTGGATATGTGTTCATTTGTAATGGAGGTGCAGTCAGTTGGAAGAGTTCCAAACAGAGTACGACTACAGATTTCACTACTGAGGCTGAGTATATTACTGCATCAGATGCTACAAAGGAAGCTGTTTGGATAATGAAGTTCATGATAGAACTTGCAGTAGTTCCTTCCATTGAGTCAGCAGTTCCACTTCACTGTGACAACAATGGAGCAGTCATACAGGCTAAGGAACCCTGGTCTCACCAGAAATCCAAACACATAGAAAGGCGCTACTACATTATCAGAGAAATAGTTGGGCGAGGTGATGTAGCCATGCAGTAAATAGCATCAGCTGAAAATCCAGCTGATCCATTCACTAAGCCTGTCACACCTTACCCCTCTGCAAGGCATAACATGATCCCGTAGTATACCTAATGAATTTCCAACTCCGTCTACTGATAACCCATTAAATACACTACAAGGGATTTTAAAAACTTTTCTTACTTCTTTTACAGTGGTGAGCACTATTTACAGGTGTTAAAAACTTTGGTGAACTGAGGTGAAACAACTAACTCATTTGGTTTATTTGGAATTTCAGAAAATTTTGGCAAAGTGCCATCTATTTTGGACAAAACAGTTCTTGAAAACTGTAAAAAGCACTTCAATAATTTTTTCCAAATCTCAACTCCAATACATTTCTCAACACAACAATTCATCAACTCAATTCCATAGAAATTTTTCAAAGTCTGAGATAAGGAAATATAATACAACTTTTACAATCCAAAACACTCATAATTAATTTACAACTTCAAGTACAATTTAATTTACAACTGCTCAAAACCAAATACAATATGTACATACAGTGTCATACATTCTGATTACAAAAAGCAAAAGCGGTATACTCAATATACTGTAATCCCTCATTGGGCGTATATGCGGCCTAGTCTGCCTGTCTATCTCTCTACTGCGACAATAAAAGCTATCATTTGAGACAATGTCTCGATGGTGCACAACATTAACCAAATCCAATTTAAATCACAATTCATAAGTCATGTAAATAGTGGATACTTAAAATCATAATTAAATTCAAGACAATAATTGTCAACAAGAATTTAAACTCCATTTCTCAATATCACAATAATTTTCCATAAGTCGGATCAGTTTGAATTCAAAAAGTATATGTCAATGAGAGTTTAAATCCATTTCACAATCTCACAATACATATCAATAAATCACACACTTAATCATGATCCATAATTCAATTCATCCCAAAAGCCGATGGCTAATGAGGTATTCAATTCATCCCAAAGTCGATGACTCATGAGGAATAACATGGCTAGCTAGCAAAAATATGAGTACTCATTCTATTCGTCCTCAACAGCACACACCTCAACACTTGACGAGAGAGAATTCAATTCATCCCACTAGACAAGCTAGAGAGGAATACAATCAATATACATGATAGCTGTGGTTTCAAACCATTTCTAATGCTTTTAATCAATAAGTATCCATCAATGTCATTCAAACCATTTTTCACAGTTTCAAACTATTCACAATATTTTTCAATCAATAAATATTCCTCAAACACATTTCCACAATTTAAAATAATGATATACAAATAATCAATATTTATTTCCATTGAAAATAATTCAAAAGAAACAGTTGTTGTGCACAAACCTCGATATTTGTCTCTGGTCTTGACTCAGATTTCTTTCCCTTTTCTTTGAGTCCTTGTTAATCGAGAAACACAATTTGAAGTGTTTGATTACCAAATTAAACTGTCTCTATCGATGGGGTTTGGTAAATAATGCACTGAACTCAATTATTCGCTTAATCACCTAATATACCGACCCTCGATGCGTTTTAGGTAAATTAGGTTTTAGTGTCGTTAATATGTCACACTCGATAGGGTTTTAGGTTTGGTATGTTTTACCAAAGTCATTTCCTCGCTTAGTGCATTTTAATGCAAATTGCTGGATTCCGGAACACTGGTTTGACCTAACCGGACGATCTAGTTCCCTCGGTTTTCGGGTCTCGGTCGAAACTACAAACTTGTAGATCTAGGTCTTATTGCACGCGGTGCAAAATTTCAGGTCAATCCGAGTTAAGTAGACCAAGTTATGGTCATTACACTATTGCTGGTCAAATGGTACCATTTTAGGTCAATTTTAGGTCAAAGTGGTCAATTCTGGTTCGGCCAGTTTTTGGACCCGAACTTGTGCAAGTTGTTTGACTTGCTTATGGTCATTTCTGGGCTTTGGTGTCTTCATAAGACTTGTAGGTATGGGTCTTAACTATTCTTGGTCAAAATTTCAGGTAAATTGGACCTGGTTTAAGTGAGTTATGGCCTAAACACTCACTGCTGCCCAATTGGTCATTTTTCAGGTCCTAATTGCATCTAATCCGAATTGGTCAAATTTTTAGGTCACCTTGCAAGCAGAATTTTGGCATGGTTTCTCAATGAAAGTTGGCACATTTTGTGCCTAGTTTCACCTCAAATTGGTCTCATACTAATTAAGGTTACACATTCAAGGTTATAGGCCAAAATATACACTGCCCTTAATATGCATTACACCCCAACTTCAAACACATTATTTACCTTGCAAGGTTTACTTCCATACCCTACCAAACTGTTTTGGCACATTACCAACAACATTTACTACATTACATTAGCATTATTTTGGGCAGATTCCAATCACCATCAACACACCAATTATCATTCACAATCACAATTCTAAGTACCATTACAATTACACCTAAACACTACAAACATTACATACACTTTACAACTTTAATTTACATACTTAACATCAATCCTTCTAGGTCAATATGCTGCCCACACTTCCTTCAATATACACCCTTTCTCAAGTGTCCACAAGCTGCCACAAATCACTCATCAACATCACATTGCCGTACCATAAGTTAATTTCCATCAAAGTGCATAATTCACCATATATACATGCATTAAATCACTAGGTTACTAAATCACCATGAATAACATTATTTCTCAACAATTATATGCACAATTTCCTCATCAAAAACGTGACCATGGCTGTCCAAAATGACAACAACAATAACCCATCAAACTCAAAATTTTCCTTCACCAAACTAATACCCATAACATGCACATAAACTTTAACAAAGAAATTCTCAAAATTATGAACTTACCTTATGCTTGGAGCTTGTTAAACCTTGCTTAAACTTCCCAAAATTGGTATCAATATCTTCCTTGTGGTGTGTAGACCATTTTTCATGAAAGAAGCTAAGTGAATGGAGTTGAAAATGGAGGGTGGATTAAGCTTGCATGCAAACGCCCATGGAGTTCTTTGTGTTCTTCAATTCGCCATTTTGAGAGAATATGAGGAAGATGGATTTCAGATGGTGAGTGGACCATATCAGCCATAATTCAATGATAAATTAATCCCTTAGTGCTCCACTAAGTAAAATAATTCATATTATAAACTTAACTTTCCCATAATCCACATTTAACTCATTATTTCCACTATTTATTTTAGGTACCACCAAATTAATTTTTCATTTCATTTTCTAAGTGTAATACTATTTATTTTTAATGGACATTTAGGTCAAAAGACACTTCGGGATGTCGAATGACCATAATGCCCCTGTTCGGGTGGTTTTCCCGATTTTTCGGTAACACCGTATTTTGTCTGTTTTTCGATTTCTCACTTTTCTTTGTACTAATTATTTAATTTTTCTTTGATCTTTCTAATGATATTTACTCTTCAACAATGGTCTATTTAAGTCCTAAAAATGTTTCCCGTGGTTCCCCATGATCCGAGGCTAGTCAACGGTCCACGCCGTGACTTCCGGTCATGATCACCATCGCTAGGTTTCAGCTCACTGACTCTGTTACATTTCTTTGCTATTATTTTACCTTTTATTTTCTTTTCTTGTATTTCATTATTTTATGTCTCCTCACTCATATTGAAGTACGGTTCTAGGCATCCTAGCTGTCCGGACAACACTGGTCACCGGAGCAGTAGAACGCCCTACCGAACTTAGGGGTGTTACAAAGCCCATGTCACAGACTCAGCTAGACTGACATCTTGAGAAGATGGGTCTAAGATATTATAATGAAAGGCTCTAGTGTAAGTGGGAGATTGTTAGTAGTATGCCCTAGAGCATATCATTTAGTATGCATCTTGTATATGTTCTATTAATAAAAGGCATTTTCACTTTTCTGTTTACATAATATATTTATGTGTAATAGAAAAGTTCTAGTGATATTTTGTTAGAAATTTTATTCTTAAGTTATTAAGAATATGAGTGACAGTATTTCTAGCACAAAGTATCATAAATAGGTTCACAATCAAGGATACTTCACAATAAGGACATGACTTATCCAGAAAGATTATATTCATGTTTATTCCTAAGTTATTTATATGAGATATAAATAAAATGGAATGGTGAGTCTCATGCCATATAACAAACATGATAGGCACTTATACATGATAAGTAGGCCGAACCAGTGACATTTATGACAAGTACATGGAGTTTACTCTTGTCAATGTATTGTCATAAATCATATTAGTGCATATAATCTTTAGACCTGAGATAGCACAGTTATCTTGTATATAGGTGGTTTGAGTTTGATACTGCTTTTACACTTGTACTGTGTATGGGTATATGGGCATGTGTTGGCTCCTACTAGTTATATATGGAGGTAGGTGTTGATCAAGATTGTAACACCCTCACTGTAGCAATTCCGCACAGTCTACTGTTCCGGTGACCAGTGTCGGTCCGGACAGCTAGAACGTCCGAAAAAATATTTAAACTAAGGTAAAGAACCATAATTAACTCAAATATTAATAAGAAAAATTTAGGAAAAATTTTAGAAATAAAATACAACCAAGTCAAATGAGCCGGTGCCCAAGTGATGGGTAACTAGAGGGAAGTTGCGGTTCTCGCAACGAGGAGCCCTAGACCCGGGGGAAAAATTATAAAATAATTTTTGGGACTCCAGAGAAGGGTCATTGAGGTTCCTATGGCATTAGAATGCCAAGAAAATATTTAGAAAAATTTTTCAATCGGTACAGACAATTTTGACCCGTTAAGCCAAACGGAGGGCATTTTGGTCATTTCGCCTTCAGAGGTGATTTTTGGCCGACTTGTCCAGTTGAGTAAATAATTATTATGACATAAAATATGAATAAATATTGCTAAAAATTGAATTGAAAATGAGTAGTGATGAAAAGAAAAGAAAAATGAAATAAAAAGCAAATTATGACATCATATGATGTCATCCAACACTCTCCAACCAATCACCATTTGACAAACCAATAAAAAGAGATAAAAATGACTTAAAATGAGATAAAAAACAAAGGAAACCAGCAGTTTCCTTCTTCATACTGGCTGGAATAAGAGAGAAAGAGAGAGAAAAGGAAAAGAAAGAAAGAAAGGAAGAAGGAGAAGGAGATGAACAGTAGCAGAAAAAGGGGTTCAGCAGGGCAGCATGTTTCTCTTCCGTCCAGGTGAGTTTGGCTCAACATCTATGGCTGATTTTTGGATATGTTTGAGGTATGTATGTGTGGAAGTTATGGTTAAAATTTGGTGATTGTTCAACGGTTGGATTTGGAGAAACATATTGTTGAACACAGGCTGTCTGTAGGTTGAATTCTGAATTTTGGCTACTGAAATTTGAGAAAAATAAATAGTTAGGATGCTTATAAAATTATGAAATTTGGTACAAATGATATTTGGGATGTTGAGGCTGCTGGGTTAAAATTTGGTGAATTTTAGACTTGTGGTTTATGAGATATAAATTGTTTTGCATGAGCTGTCTGAGTAAGACTGATTTCTGCAACAATTCAGATTTTGAAGGGTTGAATGAATGTTTGATATCTCATGATATAAAATGATTTGATGCTGAAATTTTTACTGATATTGTATAGGGATGTCTTGAATATATGGTATAAATTTGGGATTTATCTAACGGTTAGATCATTATATATAAATTTGAATACACAAGCTGCCAGATTGGGTATGAATGGGTGGTTGTGGATTTAAGATTTATGATAGGAGTTTAGTCCAATTTAAGGGGAAATGCTGTTGAATTTTTATTGGATATTTAATTTAGGAAAGTGAAGTTATAATTGATTATGATTATTATGGTTCTAGGAGAAATCTTGAAGAATAACAAGCTCAAGGTTGGTTTCAAAAAGGTTAGTGCCTAATTCCACTTATATCTCTATTATTCCATGTTAATGACTTAAAATAAGTATGAAGTTGTGAACCAAATGAATAAAAGTTAAGTGTATGTAGCCCAATGGATTTCGGCTGCCTTAAGGAAGGAGTAGGATTGAGTGTTTTTGATGGACTTGAAGAGAACTAAAGATTAGGTTTAAATTATGTGAATATAAGGATAATGAACTAGTAGTTAATTAAGGTATGTTGTGAAAACTCATAATGGGAACTAGGGTTTTGGAGAGTGAAATTTGGTTTTGGCTTATGAAGTGGTAAGTAAACATTATAAGGGTCAATTAGTGACCATTTTAGGTAAGTTAACCATAAATTGGATTGAAATGTAGCATGGCAAAGTGAAGGAGCATGCTGCCTTGTGAGTGCAGCAGAGTGACTGAAATTTCAGTCCACTTGCACAGCCATAACATTGGCTGTGTAGGTCCAATTGATGTTTGGCCAATTGGACATGAAACTAGGCTTGTAATGGCACATTTTTTCTGAAGAAACCATGCCCAAATGACCAAAGCAAGAGGACCAAAACTTGGCCCCAATCCGTATACCCTGCAACCAGCACCTGCAGAAATGACCAAATGAACAGTAACTGTTCATTTGGCCATAACTCACTGTAGAATGGTCAAATTGACCTGAAATTTTTACAGCAACAAGAGAGAATATAGAAAAACAACTTTCATGAAGAACATTACCCCAAATTATGCCATTAACCCATTCAAATTATTGGGCAAAGTTAAGTTATCAAACCTGCAACTCTGCAGATTTTCACTTGAGCAGTAATGTTTGGATGGCTATAACTCTCTCTAGTAAACTCGGATTTAGGCGATTCTTGAACCGATGGAAACCTAAGGTATCGTAGAACATTTCATAAGAAGAAAGTTAGACCAAATTATGAACTTAACTTGATCAAATTACTGACCAAAGTTGGATCAAAATCTGCCAGAACCCATGATAGCAGCATGAACAGTGCACGTGAACAGTAAACTTATTTTGGCCATAACTTGAGCTACAAAACTCCAAATGGAGTGATTCAAAAAAATAAATTCAACTAGACAAAATAAGGAACATTTTCTATGAAGGAAGTTTTGTCAAATTCCAACAGTAAATCGACCAATGAAACAGTGCAACTTCGGAGCACCAAAACCGAAAATTGGCAATTTTGCCAAAATGACCTAAGCTTTGAGAAAGTGACCAAAACCAACAAGTTTTAAATGAAAAATGTAGTATGTTTGAAGTGCCAAAGTCAATGTACATATTTTCTATGCAAAAGTCAACATTTTAGTTGACTAATAAAGTGAATAGTGACATGAAAACTTGAAATAAGCTTGGAAATGGATTTGGTAATTGATTTCAACAAGTTTTAAATGCAAAATGTGGTACATCGGGAGTGTTAAAACCAATGTACCTATTGTCTATGCAAAAGTCAACATTTTTGTTGATCAATGAGGTGAATAGTGACACCAAAACTTGAAATTCAAAATTTGAAATTAGAAATGCATCTAGGGGACTTTAAATTGCAATTGGCAATTAATACTAGTAAATGTAAAACTCAAAATGTGGGATCTTGGTGTAATTAGAATTAATATATCCATTAAGTATAAAAAGGTCAACATTTTGGTTGACTAGTATGGTGAATAGTAATCAAAATGATTAGTGAATTAAGATGAAGACCTAGAACCAATTCTAAGCTTAAATGCTTAGAATTGTATGACAAATATGGACTATGCATCCTAGTCAAAATTGTTAAAAAGAAATTTAGGCCATAAATTTGAAATCCATGAAATATTCATGGATTACTTGAAACATGAAAAATAAGTCACCTAATTGATGTGAATAGATAGTTAGGGCATATATGCCCATCACAAATGGAATTCATAAAATATTAGTAACTCAACTTGAAATATAAAATTTGTAATTACATAAGTAGACTCTTGAATGTATAAATGAGAAAGGAAAAATGTTTTGAATACAATGGTACATGTGAACCATTGTTTAGAATTGGGATCAATATGAATAACATAATGAATGGATAAATAAACCATATTAATGTATGAATGAGACATTAGTTCTCATTATTGTAAAGAGGAGAAGTATTTTGAGTACAATGGTATAAAAGGATAATTGATGTGAATTGTGATCATATAAATGATCAAATGAATGTATGAATTATGATTGAAATTTATCATGAAATAATGAAGTCATAAAGCACAATATATTAATATTTTAAAGTATCAAATGCCCTAGTATACCTAACAAGATTGGTTTGGATAGTTTGGTATGCCAATAGGGTATTGTTTTAGCAGTATTGCGAAAGGCTTTATGCTTGTATTCATGGCTTTATGCCCGTATCCATGGCTTTTATGCCCGTATTCATGGCTTTTATGTCAATTATGTGATATCATGGCTTTTTAGCCATACTGACTGCATACGTGGTTGACGTTCTGTGTCCCATGGTATGACGGCCCGAGGCACCGCGGTGTCCAGTGCCAACGACCCGTTATCGATCCGATCGTCAAAGATAGGTTACTTGGGCATGGAAAAGTATAACTGTAACTGAATTGATTGTTAAAGAAAATACGAAAATTAAATATCAGGAATGATAACGATAGAATACAAAGAAACTCAAGATCATGAAGAAAATAAATAAACAAAATGCATGAAGAAGTTAATATCATAAAACGTAATTAGCCCTCGACTAAACATTAAGTTGGTAATTATTCAGTTCTTATGAACACAATGGCTAAGAAATTATGATTTTTATTTGCATATTATTTCTTTCTATTTTATTATTTGCACCACTAAGCTTTATGCTTAGCGCGTCGCTTTTGCAACGCGTGAGTGCGAAGATACTGATCGAGAGCCAGTAGACCACAGATTGGGTAAGTCCATCCTGCAGTTCTGCATAGTGTCCGTGTCACCTCAACTTCTGCAGTGCATTGGTAGGACACTAGGTGTCATTTTGGCATTCTGTAATAAATTTTGATATTCTCATATGTAATGAAACTTATGTAATGTATTTTAATTTTCATGTAAATAATGCAAATTTGTGTTTGTAAATGGAAAAGTGAATATTGATCTGTGATTGTTACATGACTATCAAATGAGATGAATGATTGAGAATTGAAATTGAGAAATGAATGGTTGACAAATGTTGAGATGATGATTATTGGAGTTTGAGAGTAATTGAATACGAATATATGAATATTGGAAGTGTTTTTCACAGGTTCCGAAGAACGGTTTTCTCCATTTTTAGCCGGTATTTTGTCGGATTTTCTATAAAATTCTCGGAACCTCAAATAAATTATAATTTCGATAAATGGCTTAAATAAATTATATTTCACAAGTTATATTCAAAAGGAAGAATAAAAATGAATTAAGATAAAATAGAGTGCTCGGCACACTGAGTGGCATAACTTGCTCGGCTACACTGTAGTCGGGTAAGGGGTGTCACAAAGATGGAATCTGTTCCTCTAAGTAAATAGAGATAAAATCCTATGTTCATTTAATTGTTTTTGATGTTTCAAGTTCTTGGCCAGGACAGATAGATTTAATCAGAAAAGAGTTTTTGATAAGAAAATCTTTTTAATGAAGAACTGGAATTAAAAGAGAACATAATATTCATAGCAAATGGGGTTTGACATAAGCCATGACTCCAACTCGAATTGGGAATTTGTAACAGAGAGATTCTAGTGCATGGTAACATATGATTATAGGTTCATTTAAGGTAAACCTTATTACTGATTGGGTGGCCATGGCATGCTATGCTAGGTGTTAACCATGGTCTATAAGGTGCTTAAAATGATTTAGAGAAATCATTTATGGTAAGAAAGAGTTCTGATGATATTAAGAGTTGATATCATGTCTCATTACCAATTAGTGATGAGCCTAGTAAGTCACACACATACACAAGTAATCACCAAATTAAAATATGATTTAATTAATTAATTAAAGAGTTTAATTGATTAATTAAATAAGTTTGGTTTGCAATTAGATTGCAAAGTCCCTAGCATGACTTAAAACCAAATCTAGGTTATTAGATGTATAGTATAAGTTAAATTTATATTTAAAGTGTTTAAATATAAATTTAATTAATGAGAAATTAATTAATAGAGATTAATTAATTAATTAATTTATATTTGATATAAATTAATTAGAAGAAGAGAAATAATTATTTTGAGTTGAGAACTCAAAATTAAGGCACAGGGGTATTTTGGTCATTTCACAGGGTGACATGTGGCCCCATGAGATGGTGACACATGGCACTACACATAAGCTTGCTAAATGTCTTTTAATCATGCAAGATGATTAAAATTAAGATTATGTAACATCCCCACTGTACGTATTCTGTACGTTTTGTTGCTCTAGTGGCATAATATTAGTCCAGGCAAGTCAGGATATCTGGAACTACACTTCGTGATAGTGAACAAACATATAATGATGAAATAAATAAAAAGAAAATACAAGAAAAATCAAAGAAAAATGAAAGAGAGAAAATGAAACTAAGTTAAACGAGCTGACACTGCAACGATGGGTGACCGCACCGAGAAGGCCACTGCCGACCCCAGGACTATGGGGAACCCTCAGAATTATATTTCGGGACATAGTTAAAGGTTTATTGAAATGTAATTAACACTAGAAATATCAAAGAAAAATTAATAAATTTATACAAAGAAAAACAAAAAATTGAGAAACAGATAAAAATCGGTGTTACCGAAAAATCGGGAATACAACCCGAAGTGGGGCATTTTGGTCATTTGACACCTAGAGCTGCCTTTTGACCTCAATGTCCATTAAAAATAAATGATATTACACTTTGAAAATGTCATGAAAAATTAAAATGAGATACATTATGTAAATAGTAAAGGAATTGAGATAAGTGAGCAAATAAGGAAACTTGGAATAATTAAACATTAAAAATAGGATTAGTGCTCCACTAACTCCTAACTTGGGAGACATATTGGACCGACAGCAGATTCCATTCATTGTCATCTTCATCTTCAACCTCACTCTCACTTGCCGAAATGCAACCTCCATAAAAGCACCATTGCCGCCCCACATGCAAAGCTCCATTAGTGCATGATCAAGCCATCATTTCCACTTGGATCCTTCATTAAAGCTTGCCTACTCACCTTGGGGAAGATATTGGGAACAAAAAGGAAGAGATTTGGTGAAGTTTAAGGGAATATCTCAAGAGATAAGTTTCCAAATCCTCTCCCTAGCTTTAGTAAACCTTGTGTTTAGGTTGAGGTGAGTAATTTAGTGAAGAGAAATGAAGAAAATATTGAGGTATGAACTTATCCATTTTTGGCAGCCATGAAAGTTTGTTGTGGTTGAGTTTTTCTTACCTCTAATGGATGAGAATTAAGGTTGATTAACTCAAATGGAAGTAGTAGTAGGTTAATGTCCAAATATGTGTATGTTAGTGCTTGAATTAAGGGTTTAAATGTGGGACTTTGATGCTTTAGTAAACTACCATGTTGGGCAGCCTTGAATATCATGAATTTGTGTATGAGTTTATGAAATTTATTAATGAAATATGATGGTGTTGAATGGTGGACAATTTGTGTAATTGCCATGGAAGTGTATGTGTAATATAAGCGTTAATGTTCATTAAACTTGGGTTAAAGTAAATGTTAAACATTAATGGTGTATTGTATGCATTGAGCACTTAAATGTTCTACCCAAAATGCTTGCTAGAATTATACACATATATAGAAGTGCCATGATTAAATGTTGAAGTATTGGGACGAAGAGGATTGTTAAAATTGGAAGTGTAATTGTCAAATGCAGGTTGTGTGTGTTGGCAACACCTAAATTAAGTTATAAGTGCAAAACTGTGAACCCAATTGGTATGAGGCTATCTTTCATGTAGAAATATTGCCAAAATTCTACTTAGAAACTGACCTTAAAAATGACCAAATCCGGAATGGCAACGTTGCAACCCAAATTTTTGACCATATGAACAGTAGTCATTAGGATGACCATAACTCACTCAAAACAGGTCCAATTGACCTGAAATTTTTAAAATGAATAGCTTAGACATAGAGCTACAATTCTTATTGAAGACACCAAAGCCCAGAAATGGACAGAACCAAGTCAAATAGCTTGCACAATTTCGGGTACCAAAACTGCCAAAACTAAATGTGACCTAAAATTGACCAAATTTTGCACTAAAGGTGCAATCTGTCTAGCTTTAGTAAATTGACCATATGTTAGTCTATACAACTCAGAATGACCTGAAATTTTGCCAAAGATTCAATAAGACATAGAGCTACAATTTTGCTTCTTTGACCAGAAGCTAAAAACCAAAAGAAATAAGACATTAAGCTAGACCAGTCTAGCACACTAAAACTGAAAATTTGACATTTACATACAATGATGCTTGAAGTAATTTGGCAATGAATGTCAACTTGTAAAAAGGGTAAATTACACTATAATGGCAGCATATTGAATTACAAATTGTGACATGTTGATGCTAGAATCAACTTATCCATATAACCTAAAAAGGTCAACATATACATTGACTTGTGAATTACATGATAACTAGTAAACTCAAAAAAATGAGGAATTAAACAATTAATTTGTAATGTGCCCTAGTTTGCCTAGTTGACTAGTTTGGATAGTTTGGCATGCCAATAGGATTCTGACAGCTGTTCTGTAAATAGCTTTATGCCATACTGTGTTTTTACAGCATGTTATGCCGCACTGTGACTTTAATAGCCTACGGCTATACGTATTATGTTATTATACTTGGCTTATCGTCGGATTGACTATATTGCTTTTTAGCCACACTGTTTGCACACCGGGAGATACTTTGTGACCGATGGTGTGAAGCCCAAGGTACTAGGTACTCAGTGCCAGTATACAGTTTATCCAGTCTAGTCAGTGTATAGGCTACACGGGTAGTTAATTTAAGCACTATTAAATTCTAATAGCTAAATCCAATCTTCTAACATACAACACCACCAAAATTAGCAAAAATGAAAGGTTAGCAAATAAATGTAGAATCAACAACTGTAAAGAATATTGATGTCATAAATTCATAAATAATTCATTTACTTTATTTTAGTGTATATTTCTTCATGTTTAGCACCACTAAGCAAAATTGCTTAGCGTGTTGCTTTTGTAATGCATAAGTATTAGAGACACAGCTGGGGAGCCCAGCAGACCTACGACCAGGTGAGACATCAGATCTGCACACAAGTCTAGAGTCATCTGCACTACACTACATACATGGTAGGACTTAGGATCTTGTGCAATGACTATCAGTTGTATTTTGATATTTTGTTATGTAATATGTATAGATATCATAAAACTTTAAAGTTTGTAATAATTTGTATATATTAAACTCCTATGGATAGTGTTTTGATGAATATAAAATATGATGGATTGTATTTTAAAACTATGAAATTTTGATACTGAAATAGAATTTGAAAGGTTGAGATTATCATATTGAACTATTTTTAACAGGTTTAGAAGGACAGTTTGTCCGAAATACAGACAGCACTTTGCCAGCTTTCTATTACCATTTTTGAAACACTGATTTTATTAAAGTATGAAAATAGTATCAGCATGATACGAATATTACTTAAAAGACTTCTTAAAATCAAATTGAGTTCAGGAAATGAGTTGATTACATACTAAGTGCTCCGGCACGCCGTGTAGCACGCCTTGCTCAGCTATACTGTAGACAGGTTTGAGGTGTTATATTTAGTGGTATCAGAGCACGGTTTAGGCATTTCTAAACCTAGATAGATTGCATATCATGCATTGCATTGTAAGTGTTCAGATGACTCTAATGCAGATCTTTTGATTTGTTATTTTGATTAGAATATGGACTCCACATTGCAAAGAGCGATCGATGAGGAGGTGGATAGTCATGCTCCATCTATGACTGACCAAGAGACAGAAGGGAACCTGCTCCACTAGCACTAGATGCACCAGCCACATTTCAGCAAATGGCTGAGTTCTTTAGACAGATGGCAGGAGTTATGCAACCATCACCACCTCCACATCAAAAATCTCATATGGAGAGACTCAGGAAGTTTGGAGCAGTGGATTTTTTGGGCAAAAGGGAAGATGATTCTGTCACAGCTGAAAACTGGTTGGACAGAACTGGAAGAGTCTTGAAGCAACTTCATTATACTCCAGAGTAGAATTTGGAAGCTACTGTATCACTACTACAAGATGATGCATACTAATGGTGGGAAACAATAACTAGTGAGCTGCCACCAAAACAAATAACTTGGGATTTCTTTCTCACTGAGTTCAGAAAGAAGTATGTGCACAGTGTATACCTGGAAGAGAAGAGAAGGGAGTTTATTACTGTAACCCGTCTACAGTATAGCCAAGCAAGGCGTGCTACACGGCATGCCGGAACACCTATTTTGTGATTATTTCATTTTCTGAACTCAATTTGATTTTAAGAAGTCTTTTATATAATATTCATATCATGTTGATACTATTTTCATACTTTGATAAAATCAGTGTTTCAAAAATGGTAATAAAAATTTGGCAAGGTGCCATCTATATTTCGGACAAACTGTCCTTCCAAACCTGTTGAAAACAGTTTAATATGATAAAATCAAAATCTCGAATATTTCATGGTCTTTATTTCTCAGTAAAATCAATAGACTTTTACAGTCATTAAACAGTTCTATAATACAATCCATAATAATTCAAATATATCTAGAAAATCTTTATATTATTTAATATGTACAAAATATTACAAACTTTAGAGCTTTCATAACATTACAAAATATAGGGGTGAATTTCAAAAATACAACAAAAGTACAAAATACAAGATATCCTAAGTTGGCATTCATTGCCAAAGTGCTTCAAGCATCATTATATGTAAATGTCAAATTCTCAATTTTGGGTGTGCTAGATTGGTCTAGCTTAAAGTCCTATTTCTCTTTGTTTTTAGCTCCTGGTCAAAGAAGTAAAATTGTAGCTCTATGTCTTATTGCACGCGGGGAAAAATTTCAGGTCATTCTGAGTTGTATAGACCAAGATATGGTCAATTTACTAAAGCTGGACAGATTGCACCTTTAGTGCAAAATTTGGTCAATTTTAGGTCACTTTTAGTCTTGGCAATTTTGGTACCCTTTTGACTTGGTTCTGATCATTTCTCGGCTTTTAGTGTCTTCATAATAATTGTAGCTCTATGTCTAAGCTATCCATGGTAAAACTTTCAGGTCAATTGGACCTGTTTTGAGTGAGTTATGGTCATCCTAATGATTACTGTTCATATGGTCAAAAATCTGGGTTGCAAGGTTGCTATTCCAGATTTGGTCATTTTTAAGGTCAGTTTCTAGGTAGAATTTTGGCAATATTTCTACATGAAAGTTGGCCTATTTGGTGTGTAGTTTCACCCCCCATTGGCCTCATACTAATTGGGTTCACAGTTTGACACTTATGACCTAATTTAAGTACTGCCTTCAATACACAACCTACACAAAGCACATACACTTCCAATTTGATGTTCCTTCTCCTCCTCATTACTTCAATATTCAATCAATGACACTGTAACACCCCGAACCTCCGAGTTATGAATAGTACCATTTTTGGTCCATGACTAATACTATTCAAAGACATCTTGAGGACCAAAAATAAATAGAAAATTAATTGAGATAGACACAATAAAAATTCTAGTGAACAAAAAAGCTAAGGACTCATCGGGTATTATAAAAAGAAGGATTATGACCCGATGATGGGCATTTTGGTCAATTCACCTCAAGAGTTGACTTTTGACCAAAATGTCAATTAAATTAAATGAAATTAATGAATTGAATTATGGGGTAAAAATTGAAGAAAAATTCAAGTAAAAATATGTAAGGGAAAATTTATGAAATGAAAACTTAAACTTTCATTTCCATTATGACAAAATTAAAATGAAAGACTTATGGGCTTTTGATAGTTAAATTTAATTATTTAATTAAAAGGAAAAATTAAGTGTAAATGTAAAAAAAAAAAGGAATAAAAATTTAAGTTTAATTATCCTTATGACACAATTAAAATTTATAATTTTAATAAGCTAATTTTAGGGATAAATATATAAATATATATATATATATATATATATATATATATATATATATATATATATATATATATATATATATATATGAGAAGACAAATGTCTTTTTCATTTCTTTTTTTTCATAAGATGCCACCACCCTCTCCTCTCTCTTCCTCTCTCTCTCTTTTTCTCTTCTTCTTCCACTTCTTTCTCTCATTGATTTCCCCTCCCAAGTTTTAATTCCCTTAAATTCTCTTCATAAATTCCATAGCCCACTAAAAGAAAACATCAAAGAGATCTTTGATTGAGAGATTAAAAGCAAGGAGAACAAGAATTGGAAGAAAAGTGAAGTTGGAATGAAATCAACAAGAGGTAAGTTTCTTTTCATGTTATATTGGAATGAAGTTAATTTATGATGAAATTTCATAAAAAAAAAATGAAAGAAAACATATATGGAACCTAAACTAAGGTTTTGGCCAAATGGGAGTGTCGCAAGGGGTTTTGCGGTCGCCTGGACGAACACTCACCGAAGTGGTAAAGAGTGAGGAGTCGCCATTTTAATTTTGAGGGAAATTAAAGAAAACCATTTGCGAAAATAAATTAAAATGAAACCACTTCAAAAACAGAGATTCAAGGTTCAGGGTCCGTGAACGGGTGGGGAAGGTGTTAGGCACCCCACCTCGTCCCTCAATGAGGGTAAGCATATTTAACTTCAAGCTCTTTATAAACTAGAATTGATAGTTAGGAGGTTCGAACGGAGATGTTAATCCTCTTGGTAAAAGGGAATATTTGATTTTTCACCAATTCGGGTTACCTAGATACATAAATAAATGAGTCGACCCTTTGTGAGTTATTGTTGCATATCAGTTTTGTTTAAGGGGTCATTTTGCATATTTGTTAGAATTCGATTTGAGAATTGAATAAGAACTCTCCTCCGATCTCTTTCAAATTAAAATTTTGATTAGAGATCGGATAAGAACTCTCCTCCGATCTCTTTTAGGTTAAAATTAGAGTTTTTTTGGATTGAGAATCGGATAAGAACTCTCCTCCGATCTCTTTTAAATATTTGTTAAAATTATGGACTGAGGATCGGATAAGAACTCTCCTCCGATCTCTTTGAGGTTAAAATTAGAATTTTTTGGATTGAGAATCGGATAAGAACTCTCTTCTGATCTCTTTTAAATATTTATTAAAATTATGGATTGAGGATCGGATAAGAACTCTCCTCCGATCTCTTTTAAATGTTTGCTAAAATTTTGGTTAAGAATCGGATAAGAAGTCTCGTCCGATCTCTTTTAAATATTTGTTAAAATTTTGGTTGAGAATCGGATAAGAACTTTCCGCCGATCTCTTTTATTTTAATAGGAGTCGGATAAGGACTTTTCCGATCTCTCGAAATTTGATTACAGCTACACATCACAAGAGCCTAAAACTAAGGGTTCTGGCATTCAAAGATGTCGGGGATCGGAATAAGGCTTATTTTAACTCATTGGTACCTTGTGACTAGACAGGGGATACCAAACTGAATTTTCCGACCTCCTATGTGGTCGCCTTACCAGTACCTTTTGATACCCGATCTATTCCATTTATTTATCTTAGATTGGGTTTTATTCCGCCTTATGACATTTTACCCAATTATCTTCTGTGTTAGTCTAGTTATTCAACTTTACTATTTTCCTGACTTGTTATTCAGACCTTCTATTATTTTAAAGAAACGCTTAAGATACAGTTACCTACATTTTATCCAACTACTTATACGCTACTCGGGACTAGAACTCTTGCATTTAGAAGTAACAAAGATTAACAAAAGAATGGACTGATTAACAAAGAAGTAAACTCAAGAATGACCTTCTTCGCATTTTTTAACGCAGTATAAACTTAGTGAAAATTACAAACATAAAAATAAAGGAAATACGTAAAATAAAACGAGCACTTGATAAAGCAGCGATATAAGCACTCATCTGTAGGGAGCCGAATCTACTAAACTAACTACGGAATCACAAAACATAATAGGACTGCGGGTTGATAGCCGGAGGACTAAGGTTCGCCTTGAAATGAAGGATACTTTGCTAAAATGCAGTCAGGTCAAAATAACCGAGTTTGAATGAAGTTGAGCTTGGACAATGGGAGTGGAAATAAAGATAATAAAGACAGAAAGTGAAAGTGTCACAGGATAATGAACGAACTGAAAATGGAGAGTTTCAGTATTCAAAAATCCCTTTGCAAGAAAATACTTCAGAAAACTGGTTTCAAAAGTTTTTGTTATGAAAGCTCAAAAATAGCAGAGTAACGAACTGAATTAAGTTTCAGAGTCCTTCCGCTATATTCACTATTTTTTCTGTCCTCCTTGAAAAGTTTTCATGCAGGTATTTATAGGAACCAGGTGCTCCCCATGAAGGGTCAGGATTTATTTTGAGGGTGATGCAAGGTTAGGATTTTAAAGGACATGATCTGAGGCTCAGGAATTAAAGAGAATCAGAACGAACGGCTGAGATCCCTTTCAGAATTTTTGCCCTTTCTCTCTTCTAATCTGATGGCCCAAAATTTTCTTGTCAAGGGCGATCCGAGGGCTGGAAGTGAAAGGCACTGATCTTGTCGTCTTCTTCTTTGATCCAAGGGCTCCGGGCTCGTCCTTACAAGTAAGATCAATGGTGGAGATTGGGATGTACAGCACTGTCATGACATACTCTGGCGCATGTCAGTAATGCGGGCGATTCTGGAGCGTGCGGTGGAGATTTCGTCTGCAACGCTTTAACTACCTCGGCTCTGATTATGACGACAGTTAGCAGAAGTTGTCTTATTCCCTTTGTTTTCTGACCTCCCCTCCTTTGCGATCTTTCTAATACGATCCTTTTTCGCTCTCTCGTGCCGGGCTCCCCTCTTTCGACCTCTCCAACTCCGATCTTCTCCTTCATCTGGTCCGGTTCAGTCAAAGCATTTATTCCTTTGATTTCCGAGGCATCTGCTTTGTTTTCTGCTCGCAATAAATGCTCAGATTTTCCCTATATATATACCTTCAATGGGAAAGCCCTCCGTATTTGATTTTCTCCTCTTCCTTCTCACATTTCCTATTCTAACTGCTCTGGCAATAGTCCCGGCCATGATAGTGGCCTTTGATCTTTTTCTGATTGTCCTTTTTATTCCCCGACTAAAAATTTAGGATCCTGGTAATCGGGAAATTATGATAACCTCATTTGATGATAGTGGGAGAACCGGACTAATTTGTCGACCTGGATCGAGGACTTCAATCGTGTCGATCTCGAATCGTTCGACCGATATAATCGGTGAACTGATTTCGGGCGAGAAGACTGCTAATATTCCCCTTAACATTGGTGACTGCCCCTTGAAGTTCATTCAGCTTCTCACCACATTGGGTGTCCCAACAGCGACTCTGTTCTGGGCAATAACATTGATGATGACCTCTCTCATCTTCATGAGAGTCATAATCCCCCTATTTGAGCTGTACATCTATCCACATCTTTTGATTCAGCCACGAGACTAGGCTTTGACATAGGTCTTTATTAGATGGGATGTACTGCCGATCTCTAGAGATCGCCCAAATGATGTAATTTGACTTTCAATGTAATCCGATCTCTAGAGATCGCCCAGATGATGTAATCTGACCTTTAATGTAATTCGATCCCTAGAGATCGCCCAAATGATGTAATCCGACCTTTTCGGAAATAAAATTTTATTTTGACAACTATCATTTTTATTATTATTGTATTGATTATTTTTCGATCTCTGATGTTTTTATCCGATCTGGTTCCTAACTGAATAACTCTTAACCGATCCGCCTTAATTCACCGATCTGTAACTAGCCGATCCCTTTTATTATGGAATTTCTGAAATATTCGTGAGACGTGTCAGAAAAGCTGGCGATTCCCGCTAACCGATGCACCGCCTGGAACACTATGAGCATTAAATGCTCATACGGGTATAAATAGGGGATGGGTCAGCCAGTTGCTCTCTTATGTTATTTTCAGCATCCCGTGAGCGATTCCAAAATTTTCTCGATTTTTCAAGTTCTTCCGACACCGATCAAGCTTCGGTAAGGGTTTTGATCCTTCTTTTAGTTTAAATTCTCTATTTCCTTTGAAAATGAGCGATGCCGAGGGCCAGAGAGCGGCAAGCCCCCCTTCGGTTTAGATCTCGTGGTCGTCTGATGAAGTGGAGGTGGTCGGATCAAGCGTGCGACCTGAACCTCCTAGGGTCTCCGTTCCAGCTTGGGGCCAAGCAGCACCATCAAGGCATGTACATTCTTCAGGGAGAGAAAATCTTCCCATGGATGAGCTGCCATCAATCCTGTAAGAAACCGACCTGCAGTCGTTCAGCCAGGAGTATAACATTCGGCCTGATTCATACGAGCTGATTAAGTGTCACGGCGATCTTCATGCCGATCACTTCTTCGAGGAGAATGATATGATCATGGTATACGAAGAACAATTAAAGGCCGGGCTGCGGTTCCCCCTTGATGACTTCTTCAAGGAAGTTTTAAAATTTCACCAAGTGTGCATCGCCCAAGTTCACCCGAACTCGTGGTGGATCCTAGTAGCCTTCAGAGGCCTCTGCCGAGCTAAGGGACTCCATCCTACAGCTAAGGTATTCGCCGAACTACATAGATTAACTCGTCGAAAGGATGACGAGTATTGGTTCTTCCAGGCGAAGCCACATTACGGGCTTTTTACCGATCTGCCCTCCTCCCTGAAGAATTGGAAGAATCGCTTCTTCATTCTGAGGAGCAAAATTCTGAATGGCTTTGAGGGCTTCCCTCGCAGCTGGCTGCACCAGGGCCCCTTACTTCCGAAGCGCATCACCCTAAATAGGGAAGAAGGCCTGATGGTGATGGAGCTGAAAGATCAGGCGGCCAGTGAGGAGTTCTCTTGTTTAGATGTAGTGACTGCCGAACTGCATCACTGGACAATGGATTTGATCACTGGCAAAGATCGCGGGCTTCAGCTCTCTGACCTCGGCATCGGTATTTTCTATATCTCAGATCTTTGGATCTTAGCGATCTCACTGACCTCTTCTTTGTGCAGGTATGGCAAGCGGCGAAGCTTCCAAGGAGAGCCAAAAGTGGAAGAGGGAGGTCTCCTGGAAAGTGCGGGAGATGAAACGTTCCGAGCTGCTTCAAACGCCCAGTCATGATCTCGGGGAGATGCAAGGAGGCTCGTCTCAACCCTCGGGACCGCCAGTCATAGAAGTGGTCCGATCTCCTCCTAGCCAAGAGGAGCCGCCTCCACCTCCCCCAATCGCTTCGAGTGCGGAAGGGGGTCCTTCCCAACCTCCTGTAAGGACCCTTTCCCGCAGTGCCCAAATCTTGATCCACTCGCTGGAGAAGAATCGCACGGTTTGAGAGAACCCGGGTTTTGCTAAGGTCTTGGGGTCCTCCATCTGCCTTCGGAAGGATCGGGATAGGCTATCCCCGGACAATCTTGATGACATCCTGACCCGATCTATGAGCCTGAACGTGGAGTGCTTAGTGAACCAGCACATTGTCCGGGAGAAGGCTCACCGCCTGGGTAAGGAGGTCGAGAAGATGGGTCATGAAGTGGCTTCCCTTCGATCCCAACTCTCATCCGCTCAGAACTACATATCTGAAATTGAGGGGCGGATGAAGTTCTATGAGGATAAGCTGGCCGAGCAAGCTCATGTTCTAGCTGAGCGAGCTCATGTTCTTAAAGAAGTTCAGGCACTGCGGGCCGGTGAAGTTGCTCACCTCACTGAGGAGCTCAAAGCGAAAGAAGAAGAGGTGGTGACAAGGGAGGTCGGTGCTTATGTGAATGCTCACAGGGATCTCTTGGCCGAGCTCAAGAAGCGTTATCCCGAGAGGGACTTCTCCTGGATGGTCGACCTGGCTCCCCAAGACGAAGAGGAAAGCGGGGAGGAGGCCGAAGGTGAGAGAGGGAGCGAACAAAATGTAAATCAGGCTGGGGGTGATCCCCCAGCCGAATGACCTGTATAAATTTTAATATGAAATGAAATGAAATTCCCTTTTTATTCAATGATTGGATGTGATCAAAAAGTCTTTAAATTGCATAAGCACTTGATTGTCTGAGCATATTAGAACAACATCTAAAAGTGATTATTAATCTAAGTGTAAGAGGTCGAAAAACACAATAAGCATGAGATCGGCTGGGAACCAACGCTAAACGGGACTCGATTAAAATTGGAAATTTAATTTGGATACTTAAGATCAGAATCATCATTAAACCGGATTGGAACCTTAACTTTATTATTCCCAAACTTTTAAATAAGAGATCGGCAATAAGACTGATGGCACAAAGGCCTAATATTGGTTCAATCTCTTTTGACAAGAAAGATCGGAAATATAATTGACTGATCAGGGGACTTGACAATTGGTTTGAGAGATCGGTGAGGCTTTAAATGATACGGGGACTTAGTATTAATTAGATTCCTTTTGAGGAGAGATCGGAAATGTGGTTATTTGGCAAAGGGGAGATTATGTGTTGGGGATAGGCTTCAAAGTTTATTGGTTTCGAGGATCGGCCAAAATATGGTGTCGACAGCTGCCCCTCTTTATATAATTCCTACTGGAAAAAATTTCCGTGCAGGGATTATGTAAAGATTCAGACCCATATTTTGGACGATTAAAATTTGAAATTTCAAATTAAAGTTAGGAAACTAAAACCCACTTGGGTCGGCACCCTGAGGTTGGTAACAGGAAATTAAAATGCTAGAAAACTAAAATCAAGTTAGATCAAGGAACCAGAGGTTGATTGACAGGAAATTTAAATGCAAGAAAATTAAAAATCAACTTAGACCAAGGAACCAGAGGTTGATTGACAGAAAATTAAAATCAACTTACATCAAGGAACCAGAGGTTGATTGAAAGGAAATTTAAATGCAGGAAAATTAAAATCAACTTAGATCAAGGAACCAGAGGTTGATTGACAGGAAATTTAAATGCAGGAAAATTAAAATCAACTTAGATCAAGGAACCAGAGGTTGATTGACAGGAAATTTAAATGCAGGAAAATTAAAATCAACTTAGATCAAGGAACCAGAGGTTGATTGACAGGAAATTTAAATGCAGGAAAATTAAAAATCAACTTAGATTAAGGAACCAGAGGTTGATTGACAGGAAATTTAAAATGCTGAAAATTAAAATCAACTTAGATCAAGGAACCAGAGGTTGATTGACAGGAAATTTAAATGCAGGAAAATTAAAAATCAACTTAGATCAAGGAACCAGAGGTTGATTGACAGGAAATTTAAAATGCTGAAATTTAAAATCAACTTAGATCAAGGAACCAGAGGTTGATTAATAGGAAATTTAAAATGCTGAAAATTAAAATTAACTTAGATCAAGGAACCAGAGGTTGATTGACAGGAAATTTAAAATGCTGAAATTTAAAATCAACTTAGATCAAGGAACCAGAGGTTGATAACAGGAAATTTTAAATGCTGAAAATTAAAATCAACTTAGATCAAGGAACCAGAGGTTGATTGACAGGAAATTTAAATGCAGGAAAATTAAAATCAACTTAGATCAAGGAACCAGAGGTTGATTGACAGGAAATTTAAATGTAGGAAAATTAAAATTCAACTTAGATTAAGAAACCAGAGGTTGATTGACAGGAAATTTAAATGCAGGAAAATTGAAATCAACTTAGATCAAGGAATAGGAAATTTAAATGCAGAAAAATTAAAATCAACTTAGATCAAGGAACCAGAGGTTGAGTGACAGGAAATTTAAATGCAGGAAAATTAAAATCAACTTAGATCGAGGAACCAGAGGTTGATTAATAGGAAATTTAAAATGCTGAAATTTAAAATCAACTTAGATCAAGGAACCAGAGGTTGATTAACAGGAAATTTAAAATGCTGAAAATTAAAATCAACTTAGATCAAGGAACCAGAGGTTGATTGACAGTAAATTTAAAATGCTGAAATTTAAAATCAACTTAGATCAAGGAACCAGAGGTTGATAATAGGAAGTTTAAAATGCTGAAAATTAAAATCAACTTAGATAAAGGAACCAGAGGTTGATTGACAGGACATTTAAATGCAGGAAAATTAAAATCAACTTAGATCGAGAAACCAGAGGTTGATTAACAGGAAATTTAAATGCAGGAAAATTAAAATCAACTTAGATCAAGGAACCAGAGGTTGATTGACAGGAAATTTAAAATGCTAAAAATTAAAATCAACTTAGATCAAGGAACCAGAGGTTGATTAACAGGAAATTTAAAAATGCTGAAAATTAAAATCAACTTAGATCAAGGAACCAGAGGTTGATAATAGGAAATTTAAATGCAGGAAAATTAAAATCAACTTACAAAGCAAGTCTAATCCCGACACGAGAAGTTCTTCCCCGATCAAGTGTACTTAACAGGATCCCGAAGGCCAATGATTAATGGAGGACGAGTAACAAGACTTGACCTATGACCTCTTTTCTTCGGATGCCCCTTTTCTGTTCTTGACTTTCTTCTTATTTTGCGAAAAGCGCCCTTGCGGGTTTTCACTTTCCTTTCGTCCATTTGACTAGAAGCGCCCTTCCAGGTTTTCACCTCTACTTTTTTTTTTTTAGGCCATTCCTTGCAAATCTCATAGTAAAGTACGTGAGGTTATCTATTTTCAAATCCTAATCTTATGGCAAAATTTTAACAGATTAATAGCGCATTAGATGAAGGGATTGAAGAAGGACAATATTAAAGAGTGAGTATACGGGAAAGATAAAAGCAAAGTGAATAAAGTATGACTTTATTATGGTTTTAAGAAATAAAGGTACAGTTTCAAAGAAAAAGGGTACAAGGATAGATCTCACATATTCCTTGTAGTTAGCTTTGAAGTCCCTTAACTGCCATTATTTCCAGTACTCTGAAGTCTCATGCCATGACGGTTTATTTCCCTTCTCGGTTTCATGCTCCTTTCCTTATTTCTCCCTTTTGGTTATTGGGATGCCCTTTCGGGTTTTCACCCCTAGATTTTTTTTTTTTCACTTGCTCTTTCAGGATGCCCTTTCGGGTTTTCGTCCCTCACTCATTTTACAGAAAGCGCCCCTCCAGGGTTTTCGCCTTCTTTCACACATTTTGCTAGGAGCGCCCTTTCGGGTTTTCACTCCTTCCCTTTTTTTTTTTTTTTTTTTTAGGCATAGTATCTTTTGACGGTGTCGGCATTCACAGGTCTTAGAAATTCTTCGCCTTCCATGTGGGTCAAGATCAATGCCCCACCAGAAAATTCTTTTTTAACCACATAGGGTCCCTCGTAGGTTGGTGAGCATTTACCCCGGGGATCATTTTGATTCGGAAGCACTTTCTTCAGGACTAGGTCTCCTGGTTGGAATTCACGTGGGCGAATCCCTTTCTTAAATGCCTTGGCCATTCTTCTCTGGTATAACTGCCCGTGATATGCCGCCGCTAGCCTCTTCTCATCTAGCAAGTTTAATTGGTCCAACCTTGACTGGATCCATTCCGACTCATCAATCCCTGATTCCTTCAGAATTCTTAGGGAAGGAATTTCTACTTCAATAGGTAGTACAGCTTCCATCCCGTAAACCAGTGAGTATGGGGTTGCCCCAGTTGATGTCCTTACAGAAGTCCATTATGCATGAAGAGCGTAGGGAAGCATATCATGCAATCCTTATAAGTGACTGTCATTTTTTGGATTATTCTCTTGAGATTTTTGTTTGCGGCTTCCACTTCTCCATTCATCTAGGGATTGTATGGTGAGGAATTGAGATGTCAGATTTTGTATTGATCACATAATTTATGAATCTTCAGACCATTCAAATTCTTGGCATTGTCAGTGACGATTTCATTGGGGAGGCCGTGCCGGCAGATGATATTATTTCTGAGGAATTTGAGAAATGTGTTCTGTGTAATGTGGGCATACGATGTCGCTTCGACCCATTTAGCAAAATAATCGATAGCTACCATGATAAATCTATGCCCGTTGGATGCCTTAGGGTTGATGGGGCCAATCACATCGATGCCCCACATTGCGAAAGGCCATGGTGAAATGAGGTTGAACAATTGGTGAGGCGGAACGTTTATTGGATCTGCATAGATTTGACACTTATGGCACTTTTGGAAATACTCAACGCAATCCTTTTCCATGGTAGTCCAAAAATATCCTCGTCTCATGATTTGCTTAGCCATCATATGCCCATTAGCATAGTTTGCACAGTTTCCCTCATGAGTCTCGAAAAGGATTCTCTTTGCCTCTTTTGCATCCACACATCTCAATAATTCGCCGTTGGAGCTCCTTTTGTATAGGGTTTCTCCACTAGGGAAGTATCCCAATGCTAATCTCCGAATCATCCTCTTTTCGTTTTTGCTCGCCCCTGAGGGGAATTCTCTGGTTCTGATGTAAAGCAAGATGTCATGGTACCAAGGTTTACCATCAGGTTCTTCTTCGATCATGAAGTAGTAAGTCGGTTCACTCCTTGCTTTAATCTTTAATACCTGAGTCGTCTACCCTTTTTCCATTTGAGCCATAACAGCCAAGGTGGCTAAGGCGTCTGTAAATTGATTCTTGTCTCGACTAAGGTGAGTGAAAGAGATTTCTTCGAACTTCTTAATCAACTCCAGTAAGTACTTCTGATATGGGATTAGCTTCGGATCCTTAGTTTTCCATTCTCCCTTGACTTGATAAATGATCAAGGCTGAGTCTCCATATACCTCCAACTTCCTGACTTTCATTTCGATGGCAGCTTGTAAACCCATCACACAAGCTTCGTCTTCTGCGACGTTGTTGGTGTAGACAAATCTCAACTTGATAGCTATCGGGAAGTGTTTTCCATCCGGGGATACCAATACAGCTCCGATTCCATTACCGGACAAATTGACAGCTCCGTCGAAGTACATTTCCCATACATCAGCTGGCTCTTCTTCTCCGCAGTCCACTTCGTTAATATACTCATCAGTGAACTCAAAATCCAGAGCTTCATAATCCTAGATAGGGTTTTCTGCTAGGAGATCGGTGATCACGCTACCTTTGACTGCTTTTCGGGTCATATAAACAATGTCATATTGGGAGAGAATGACCTACCATTTGGCTATCCTTCCTGGCATGAATGGGCTTTCGAATACATACTTAATAGGATCCATCTTGGAGATGAGCCATGTCTTGTGATTCAACATGTAGTGTTTGAGGCGATTTGCTGTTCAGGCTAACGCGCAGCAAGTTTTCTCTAGGAAAGAGTACCTTGACACACAATCATTGAACTTTTTACTCAGGTAATAAATAGCCCTCTCCTTTCGGCCGGTATCATCATGTTGCCCCAAAACACATCCCATTGAGCTTTGTTGAACTGCCATATACAGAATCAGAGGCCTTCCCGCCACCGGCGAAACTAATACTGGTGGGTTGGACAGGTATTGCTTGATTTTCTCGAAAGCCTCTCGACAAACTGAATCCCATTGAGTGGTGTTGTTCTTTCGGAGTAGTCTAAAAATAGGCTCAGCTTTAGCGGTGAGATTGGAAATAAACCTTGATATGTAGCTTAACTTCCCCAAGAAACTACGCACCTCCCTTTCTGTTTTTGGGGATGGCATCTCTTGAATGGCTCGAACTTTGTCCGGATCAACTTCTATTCCCTTCTCGCTCACTATGAATCCCAACAATTTCTCAGATCTAGCTCCAAATATGCATTTGGCAGGGTTCAGTTTCAGCTGATATTTCCTGAGTCTCTCGAATACTTTCCTCATCACCTGCACATGGCTATCTTCTCCCCTGGATTTGATGATCATATCATCCATATACACCTCCACTTCTTTATGCATCATATCGTGGAATAATGTGACCATAGCGCGTTGGTAGGTGGCGCTAGCATTCTTTAACCCGAAAGGCATGACCTGATAACAAAATACCCCCCATTGAGTGATAAAAGCAGTTTTCTCCTTGTCTTCCTCATCCATTGGGATTTGATTGTACCCCGATGCCCTATCGATACACGAACACCTGCCCAATCCCGCAGCATTGTCTACTAACACATCAATGTGAGGGAGAGGGAAATCATCTTTCAAGCTCGCTTTATTAAGATCCCTATAGTCAACGCACACCCTGACTCTCCCGTCCTTCTTCATTACCGGGACAACGTTAGCTATCCATTGGGGATATTTGACTACTTCTAGAAACCCAGCATCATACTGTTTCTTGACCTCATCCCTAACTTTGAGCAATGTGTCAGGATTCATTCTTCTTAATTTCTGCTTTACCGGGATTGTCCCTGAAATTAGGGGAATTTTGTGCATCACTATATGAGGGTCCAAACCAATCATATAATCATAGCTCCAGGAAAACACGTCTAGGAATTCTTTGAGCAAACTGATCATATCTTCTAATTCTTCACTCTCCACAACCTTAAGTTCCCTTTTCACTTCTTCCGTGCCTAAGTTTACAGTGCGCGTTTGTCCCCACAAGGCACTAGGGAAGGTTCATCTCTTTCATCCCTTTCCTCTGTGAGTTCCACCTCAGATTCACTTGAAGTAATGGCAGTTATGGGGATTTCAAAATTAACCAGAGGAATTTCTGAGTCTATTGAATTATTAGGTGCTAATTGATGAATGGTCCTGAATGAACAAAAATGGAATATATTATAAGGATGGAATTCAAAAGGAAAGAAAGAGAATTGGATATAAAATGCGCTATTAATTCATTAACATTTATGACATAAGAAAAGAGTCCATTTACAATATTACACTTGCCACCATGGACAAAATGATCAAGTGTAGATAACCAAAAGTACTTTACTCGAAATTAAGTACAGGGATGTCCTCTGCTGTCCAGTTGTCCAGTTCTTGCCCCTCAGCTATTGGCAAGACCAGGACCTCATACAAGGAATCCAAGTGGATGACATCGATGAATGGTTCATTGGGTGATTCTTCAACCTCTGCCGGATTTTCAATGACCGATTTAGTGAATACCTCCGTGATTCTCGGGACTACTTTCATTCTCCCGAGTTTCTGGTCAAATCTTTGATCCCGAAGTCTGTTCCTCATCCAGAATTGCCCATCCATGAGGGCGTCCTCCTCATAACCCAAACCGCAACGGCCTACCTTCTGGATAGCCGGTATAGGTCAATAATCCCTTGTAATGTGGGGCCTAACCCTTTGCCCTCTTCATACCCATTCCTTGACATCACCTTGGCTACCATAGCCATAACCCCTTCATTCCTTGAGATGGTTTCTTGTAATTCGAGGGCCTGGAAGGAGCTTTCCAACGACTCCTCAGCAGCTTCCACATAAGGAAGTGATTGTGGCTTGGTAACCAATATGGCTTCTTCCCCTCTTACAGTGATGATTTTGCCGTCCATAATATATTTAATCTTCTGGTGCAAAGTGGAAGGAATGGCATTTGCTAAATGGATCCAAGGCCTCCCCAGCAACATAGTGTATGCGGGCTCAATGTTCATCACCTAGAACGTGACGTTGAAAGTGCATGCACCAATTTGGAGAGGCAAGTCTATGTCTCCCAGCACCTCTCTCCTTGTGCCGTCAAAAGCTCTTACCACCATAGCACTTTGACAAATATTGGAACGGTCAACCGGTAGCCTAGCCAAAGTGGCATTAGGCAGTACATTGAGCGCGGATCGATTATCAATAAGGACTTTGGCCACTATACAACCTTCACATTTCACCGTCACATGCAGAGCTTTAGTGTGCGTTAAGCCTGTAGAGTCTATCTCTTCTTCAGAAAATGTGACAAAACTGGATGCCTGAATTTGTCCCACTATCTTCTCGAACTGCCCCGGTGTGATGTTGGGGTTCACAAAGGCTTGATCCAGAATTTTCTGCAGGGCTTGACAATGTACCTCTGAGCTCAAAATTAGTGACAATAGTGAAATTCGGGCAGGTGTCTTCCTTAATTTCTCAACCACGTCATATTCACTCTGCTTCATTAGTTGAAGCAACAGCTCCTCTTCTTCTTTCGACCCGGTGGGTTCTCCCCTCTCCATTCTCTCAACCTCCTCTCCTGTATTTTCTTGGGGCTCTCCCATTTTTACTTTCCCTCTCTTCTTTTCTTTTTCTTCATACCCGTAACATCTCCCACTTCGAGTTATAAACTCGACTTCTTGCTCAGGTGGGGAGGATTTTGTGGCAATGACGGGCTGAGGATTAGTTTGGGGAGTAGTACTGCTGGTAGGTCCAGCATAAGTCATCTTAAAATGCTCATGAGGAGTGAAGCACGATTTTGGAGGTGCCGAAGGTGAAGCAAGATTAGGAGCCGATGTACTACTTGACGCTCCTTGGGTGAAAACTTAGAAGTAATAATTCCAAGGTATGGCATGGGTGTTTGTGACAGGAAGCTGAGGCGGGGTTCGTATGATTGTCACTGGAGGTGAGGATACTGGGGGTGAGAAAGTGATTATGTGATTAGGGGTGGAGGCATTTTGGCCGAGTCGGGCTATATTTACTCCTTCCTCCATTTTGGACCTTGCCTGGCATCTCAGAACTTTGAGGGACAATAAGTTTTGGACCTCTTACTTAAATTCTTCATAATTTTACAGCTCATGGCCAGCTGCTCTTCCATGACAGGGGCATCCCGTTTCAACCTCATGTTCTGAGGCTTGAGGGTGGAGGTAACCTTCCCTTACTGCCATTCTAAAAATTTCCTCAAAGTGAGGAATCAGCTAGTCTACCTCTGGTGCCGACCCCTCTCTGTCTGACTCTATCATGTTTACACCATTGCCCGTATTATGATTGGGCAATGGGTTTGAGGTAACATTGGAGAGGGAACCATTTCCCTCAATCTTCAACCACCAATTCCTAATTAAAGCGTTCACTCTCCCTCTAAGTGCCCTGCAGTTATCGGTTGAATGCCCTTGTGCCCCTCCATGATACTCACACCGGGCAATGGCATCATACCACCTGGGGTATGGTGGCTGAATTGGGTCAAGGGGAATGGGTACTATCTGGTTTATACCGATGAGATATCGGTATATTTCGCTGAGTGGCAGGGGAAGAGGTGGATCAGGATTTCTTGGTGGTCTCGGGTTGTTTTGAGGGGGTCTAGGTTGAGCAGGAGGAGGAGGTGGTCTGGGCTGGTTGTGACACCCCTTACCCGACTACAGTGTAGCCGAGCAAGTTATGCCACTCAGTGTGCCGGAGCACTCTATTTTATCTGATTTCATTACAGTTCTTGATTTATTTATTCAAAAACTTTATTGAAGATTTAGGCTATTTTTACTTTTATCAAAATCTAACTAAATTGGAAATTTAAAAAATTTTAACGATAATCCGACAAAGTGTCGGCTGTAATTTGGACTAACAGTTCTTCCAGACTCGCCAAAGACAATTTCAATATATACTCAATTTCTCAAACTTAATAGTCTCAAAAATTTTCAAACATAATGTATCTCAATACAGTATCCAGATTTCTCAGAAATCTCATTAGATTTTCAATATCTCAATATTCACAAGTATAATCTCATTATAACTCAAATACAGTTCACATACTAAAATACTTACTTTGAATAGCTTCCATAATTCATAGGTTAATTACATGAGTTTATTTTGTACAAGATATACAAATAATTTACAATGTGCTAGGAATGAACAATATACATAACATGTATAAAATGAGCCCTATCTACATGCATTACTGAGGAGGTGACAATCTTGAACTCTTCTGACACTTCTGCAGATCTAGACTCAAAAAATCTCAGTCGACAGTCTACTGGTTTTACCTTCAGTACCTGCGCGAGGAAGCAATTCCATCGCGCTAAGCATTTCTGCTTAGTGGTGCAATAATATAACCAGAAATAATATATGCAAGTAAAGAAAGAAATAAATGATAATTCAGATACTCAAGAATCAATTTAATTTGGTATTTCTAATATCAACGATCTTATATACTAGTTTGTTCCTCTTTGGAAGTGCTTAGTTTATAACTTTTCAGTAATACTAGCAGGTATATAATTTATTCTATCTGTATTGTATTTCAAGTCCATGATTTGCTCGCAATTTATATTTTTGTTATGTTTCTTTTGCTAATCTCTTTTGCTTATTCATTCAATACTTAATTTAATTGTCTTGGATTTTCATTATACTTAACTTAACTTAGCTGAATTGAATAATACTTTAATTGATCGCCAAGTAACCTATACTAGACGATCGGATCGATAACGGGTCGTTGGCACCGACACCGCGGTGCCTCGGGCCGTCATACCATGGGACGCAGAACGTCTACCATGTATGGAGTCAGTATGGCTAAAAAGCCATGATATCACATAATCGGGCATAAAAGCCATGAAATCGGGCATAAAAGCCATGAATATGGGCATAAAGCCATGAATACAGGCATAAAGCCTTTCGCAGTACTGCTAAAATAATACCCTATTGGCATGCCAAACTATCCAAACCAATCTTGTTAGGTATACTAGGGCATTTGATACTTTAAAATATTAATAAATTGTGCTTTATGACTTCATTATTTCATGATAAATTTCAATCATAATTCATACATTCATTTGATCATTTATATGATCACAATTCACATCAATTATCCTTTTATACCATTGTACTCAAAATACTTTTCCTCTTTACAATAATGAGAACTAATGTCTCATTCATACATTAATATGGTTTATTTATTCATTCATTATGTTATTCATATTGATCCCAATTCTAAACAATGGTTCACATGTACCATTGTATTCAAAACATTTTTCCTTTCTCATTTATACATTCAAGAGTCTACTTATGTAATTACAAATTTTATATTTCAAGTTGAGTTACTAATATTTTATGAATTCCATTTGTGATGGGCATATATGCCCTAACTATCTATTCACATCAATTAGGTGACTTATTTTTCATGTTTCAAGTAATCCATGAATATTTCATGGATTTCAAATTTATGGCCTAAATTTCTTTTTAACAATTTTGACTAGGATGCATAGTCCATATTTGTCATACAATTCTAAGCATTTAAGCTTAGAATTGGTTCTAGGTCTTCATCTTAATTCACTAATCATTTTGATTACTATTCACCATACTAGTCAACCAAAATGTTGACCTTTTTATACTTAATGGATATATTAGTTCTAGTTACACCAAGATCCCACATTTTGAGTTTTACATTTACTAGTATTAATTGCCAATTGCAATTTAAAGTCCCCTAGATGCATTTCTAATTTCAAATTTTGAATTTCAAGTTTTGGTGTCACTATTCACCTCATTGGTCAACAAAAATGTTGACTTTTGCATAGACAATATGTATATTGACTTTGGCACTTCAAACATACTACATTTTTCATTTAAAACTTGTTGGTTTTGGTCACTTTCTCAAAGCTTAGTTCATTTTGGCAAAATTGCCAATTTTCGGTTTTGGTGCTCCGAAGATGCACTGTTTCATTGGTCGATTTACTGTTGGAATTTGATAAAACTTCCTTCATAGAAAATGTTCCTTATTTTGTCTAGTTGAATTTCTTTTTTTGAATCACTCCATTTGGAGTTTTTTAGCTCAAGTTATGGCCAAAATAAATTTACTGTTCACGTGTACTGTTCATGCTGAGATTTTGGGTCTGGCAGATTTTTGGTCCAAATTTGGTCAGTAATTTGATCAAGTTAAGTTCCTAATTTGGTCTAACTTTCTTCATATGAAATGTTCTACTATGCCTTAGGTTTCCATCGGTTCAAGAATCGCCTAAATCCGAGTTTTCTAGAGAGAGTTATAGTCCTCCAAACATTGCTGCTCAAATGAAAATTCTGGAAATCTCAGTACAGTAAACTTCACTTTGCTCAATGATTTGATTAGGTTCTGGTCATAATTTGGGGTAGGTTTCTTCATGAAAGTTGTTTTTCTATGTCTTAACTTGTTTCTGTAAAAATTTCAGGTCAATTGACCAAATCTACAGTGAGTTATGGCCAAATGAACAGTTACTGTTCATTTGGTCATTTTTGCAGGTGCTGTTGCAGGGTGTCCGGATTGGGGCCAACTTTTGGTCCTCTTGCTTTGGTCTTTTGGGCATAGTTTCTTCAGCAAAAATGTGCCATTATAAGCCTAGTTTCATGTCCAATTGGCCAAACATCAATTGGACCTACACAGCCAAAGTTATGGCTATGCAAGTGGACTGAAATTTCAGTCACTCTGCTGCACTCACAAGGCAGCCTACACATTCACTTGGCTATACTATTTTTCAGTCCAATTCATGGTCAACATACCTAAAATGGTCACTAATTGACCATAAAAAGGTTCTCTAACAATTTCCTAAGCCAAGTCAATTTTTCACTTCTCAAAACCCTAATTCCCATATGAGTTTTCACAAATTCCTTTTTTAACTCTTCCATTCTTTGTATATGTATATGTATACACTTTAAACATAAGCTCTAGTTCACTCTAAGTCCATCAAAACTATCAAAATAATTCCTTCACAAGGGCTGCAGAAAATTCATAGTATGTATACACATAATTCATGTTCATTTAATTTACAATTTCTCACTTATTTCAAGCTTCTAACATGGAATCAAAGAAGTATATATATAAGTAGGCACTAACCTCACTTTAACCTCTTGTAGGGCAGATTTCTCCAAGCTAAAACTTCACTTTCCTTCCTTTTCTAGGCTGCCAAACACTTCCCCAAGAGGTATGGACAAGTTTTAGTGAAGGTGACTTAGGGTTTTGGGGTGAGGAAAGCATGGAAATTGAAGCTTTTAAGAACCAAAAATGGAGGAGCATGGGTGACGTTTTTTGAAGAGAGAAAGGGCTGCTGAAATTTCTGGAATTCTGCCTCATTTATCCCTTTTTATTGAATTTTAATTGTCTTGCTTTAATGTGATTGGCCATAGCATTTTTAATTACCTAAGCATGACATCATAATTCCCAATTTAGCTCATTTTTCTTTCTTTTCTTTTCTATTAAATTTCAATTTAATTTTTAGCAATATTTATTCATATTTTAGATCATAATAATTATTTACTCGACTGGACAAGTCGGCCAAAAATCACCTCTTAAGGCGAAATGACCAAAATGCCCTCCGTTTGGCTTAACGGGTCAAAATTGTCTGTACCGATTGAAAAATTTTTCTAAATATTTTCTTGGCATTCTAATGCCATAGGAACCTCAATGAACCTTCTCTGGAGTCCCAAAAATTATTTTATAAATTTTTCTCCGGGTCTAGAGCTCCTCGTTGCGATAACCGCAACTTACCTCTGGGTTACCCATCGCTTGGGCACCGGCTCATTTGACTTGGTTGTATTTTATTTCTAAAATTTTTACTAAATTTTTCTTAGTAATATTTGAGTTAATTATGGTTCCTCACTTTAGTTTAAATATTTTTTCAGAAGTTCTAGCTGTCCGGACCGACACCGGTCACCGGAACAGTAGAATGTACGGAGTTGCTACCGGGAGGGTGTTACAACTCTTCCCCTCTAATTTAAATTTCGTCCTCGAAATTTACCCAATGTAAATAGCCAAGGAGCTACTACCTCTTTATTTCTTCACCTTTTCGTGTTATCCTACTTCACTTTCTCCTTAGTCTCAATCCTATCCTCAAACAGTTATGTACTCATCCTTTTTCATCTTAAATACAGTCTCCTTCTCATCTCCATTCGCTATCTCATTGTCTCTTCACTCTCTTATTCCATATCTTAACCAAAAATAAACAGGAAATATAGATCTGCAATAGTGTCACCTCGACTCTTATGAATGCAATGCATGATATGCAACTTATCTCGGTCCAGAAACGCCTAAACCGTGCTCTGATACCACTAAATGTGACACCCCTTACCCGACTACAGTGTAGCCGAGCAAGTTATGCCACTCAAGCAGCTGTGAGCACTCTATTTTATCTGATTTCATTACGCTTCTTGATTTATTTATTCAAAAACTTTATTGAAGATTTAGGCTATTTTTACTTTTATCAAAATCTAACTAAATTGGAAATTTAGTTAAATTTTAACGATAATCCGACAAAGTGTCGACTGTAATTTGGACTAACAGTTCTTCTGAACCTGCCAAAGACAATTTCAATATATACTCAATTTCTCAAACTTAATAGTCTCAAAAATTTTCAAACATAATGTATCTCAATACAGTATTCAGATTTCTCAGAAATCTCATTAGATTTTCAATATCTCAATATTCACAAGTATATTCTCATTATAACTCAAATTCAATTCACATACTAAAATACTTACTTTGAATAGCTTCCATAATTCATAGGTTAATTACATGAGTTTATTTTGTACAAGATATACAAATAATTTACAATGTGCTAGGAATGAACAATATACATAACATGTATAAAATGAGCCCTATCTACATGCATTGCTGAGGAGGTGACAATCTTGAACTCTTCTGACACTTCTGCAGATCTTGACTCAAAAATCTCGATCGATACCATCTGGTTTTACCTTTCAAGCTGCGAGGAAGCAATTCCATCGCGCTAAGCATTTCTGCTTAGTGGTGCAATAATATAACCAGAAATAATATATACAAGTAAAGAAAGAAATAAATGATAATTCAGATACTCAAGAATCAATTTAATTTGGTATGGTATTTCTAGTATCAACGATCTTATATACTAGTTTGTTCCTCTTTGGAAGTGCTTAGTTTATAACTTTTCGAATACTAGCGGTATATAATTTATTCTATCTGTATTGTATTTCAAGTCCGCATTTACTGCAATTTATATTTTTGTTATGTTTCTTTTGCTAATCTCTTTTTCTTATTCATTCAATACTTAATTTAATTGTACTGGATTTTCATTATACTTAACTTAACTTAGCTGCCTGAATTGAATAATACTTTAATTGACTGCCCAAGTAACCTATACTAGATGACTGGACTGGATAACGGGTCGTTGGCACTGGACACCGCGGTGCCTCGAGCCGTTATACCATGGGACGCAGAACGTCTACCATGTATGCAGTCAGTATGGCTAAAAAGCCATGATATCACATAATCGGGCATAAAAGCCATGAAATCGGGCATAAAAGCCATGAATACGGGCATAAAGCCATGAATACAGGCATAAAGCCTTTCGCCGTACTGCTAAAACAATACCCTATTGGCATGCCAAACTATCCAAACCAATCTTGTTAGGTATACTAGGCAATTTGATACTTTAAAATATTAATATATTGTGCTTTATGACTTCATTATTTCATGATAAATTTCAATCATAATTCATACATTCATTTGATCATTTATATGATCACAATTCACATCAATTATCCTTTTATACCATTGTACTCAAAATACTTTTCCTCTTTACAATAATGAGAACTAATGTCTCATTCATACATTAATATGGTTTATTTATCCATTCATTATGTTATTCATATTGATCCCAATTCTAAACAATAGTTCACATGTACCATTGTATTCAAAACATTTTTCCTTTCTCATTTATACATTCAAGAGTCTAATTATGTAATTACAAATTTTATATTTCAAGTTGAGTTACTAATATTTTATGAATTCCATTTGTGATGGGCATATATGCCCTAACTATCTATTCACATCAATTAGGTGACTTATTTTTCATGTTTCAAGTAATCCATGAATATTTCATGGATTTCAAATTTATGGCCTAAATTTCTTTTTTAACAATTTTGACTAGGATGCATAGTCCATATTTGTCATACAATTCTAAGCATTTAAGCTTAGAATTGGTTCTAGGTCTTCATCTTAATTCACTAATCATTTTGATTACTATTCACCATACTAGTCAACCAAAATGTTGACATTTTTATACTTAATGGATATATTAGTTCTAGTTACACCAAGATCCCACATTTTGAGTTTTACATTTACTAGTATTAATTGCCAATTGCAATTTAAAGTCCCCTAGATGCATTTCTAATTTCAAATTTTGAATTTCAAGTTTTGGTGTCACTATTCACCTCATTGGTCAACAAAAATGTTGACTTTTGCATAGAAAATATGTACATTGACTTTGGCACTTCAAACATACTACATTTTTCATTTAAAACTTGTTGGTTTTGGTCACTTTCTCAAAGCTTAGTTCATTTTTGGCAAAATTGCCAATTTTCGGTTTTGGTGCTCCGAAGTTGCACTGTTTCATTGGTCGATTTACTGTTGGAATTTGATAAAACTTCCTTCATAGAAAATGTTCCTTATTTTGTCTAGTTGAATTTCTTTTTTCGAATCACTCCATTTGGAGTTTTTTAGCTCAAGTTATGGCCAAAATAAATTTACTGTTCATGCTGAGATTTTGGGTCTGGCAGATTTTTTGTCCAAATTTGGTCAATAATTTGATCAAGTTAAGTTCCTAATTTGATCTAACTTTCTTCATATGAAATGTTCTACTATGCCTTAGGTTTCCATCGATTCAAGAATCGCCTAAATCCGAGTTTTCTAGAGAGAGTTATAGTCCTCCAAACATTGCTGCTCAAATGAAAATTCTGGAAATCTCAGTACAGTAAACTTCACTTTGCTCAATGATTTGATTAGGTTCTGGTCATAATTTGGGGTAGGTTTCTTCATGAAAGTTGTTTTTCTATGTCTTAACTTGTTGCTGTAAAAATTTCAGGTCAATTGACCAAATCTACAGTGAGTTATGGCCAAATGAACAGTTACTGTTCATTTAGTCATTTCTGCAGGTGCTGTTGCAGGGTGTCCGGATTGGGGCCAACTTTTGGTCCTCTTGCTTTGGTCTTTTGGGCATAGTTTCTTCAGAAAAAATGTGCCATTATAAGCCTAGTTTCATGTCCAATTGGCCAAACATCAATTGGACCTACACAGCCAAAGTTATGGCTGTGCAAGTGGACTGAAATTTCACCACTCACAGCACTCACAAGGCAGCCTACACATTCACTTGGCTATACTATTTTTCAGTCCAATTCATGGTCAACATACCTAAAATGGTCACTAATTGACCATAAAAAGGTTCTCTAACAATTTCCTAAGACAAGTCAAATTTTCACTTCTCAAAACCCTAATTCCCATATGAGTTTTCACAAATTTCTTATTTAACTCTTCCATTCTTTGTATATGTATATGTATACACTTTAAACATAAGCTCTAGTTCACTCTAAGTCCATCAAAACTATCAAAATAATTCCTTCACAAGGGCTGCAGAAAATTCATAGTATGTATACACATAATTCATGTTCATTTAATTTACAATTTCTCACTTATTTCAAGCCTCTAACATGGAATCAAAGAAGTATATATATAAGTAGGCACTAACCTCACTTTAACCTCTTGTAGGGCAGATTTCTCCAAGCTAAAACTTCACTTTCCTTCCTTTTCTAGGCTGCCAAACACTTCCCCAAGAGGTATGGATAAGTTTTAGTGAAGGTGACTTAGGGTTTTGGGGTGAGGAAAGCATGGAAATTGAAGCTTTTAAGAACCAAAATGGAGGAGCATGGGTGACGTTTTTTGAAGAGAGAAAGGGCTGCTGAAATTTCTGGAATTCTGCCTCATTTATCCCTTTTTATTGAATTTTAATTGTCTTGCTTTAATGTGATTGGCCATAGCATTTTTAATTACCTAAGCATGACATCATAATTCCCAATTTAGCTCATTTTTCTTTCTTTTCTTTTCTACTAAATTTCAATTTAATTTTTAGCTATATTTATTCATATTTTAGATCATAATAATTATTTACTCGACTGGACAAGTCGGCCAAAAATCACCTCTGAAGGCGAAATGACCAAAATGCCCTCCGTTTGGCTTAACGGGTCAAAATTGTCTGTACCGATTGAAAAATTTTTCTAAATATTTTCTTGGCATTCTAATGCCATAGGAACCTCAATGACCCTTCTCTGGAGTCCCAAAAATTATTTTATAAATTTTTCTCCGGGTCTAGAGCTCCTCGTTGCGATAACCGTAACTTACCTCTGGGTTACCCATCGCTTGGGCACCGGCTCATTTGACTTGGTTGTATTTTATTTCTAAAATTTTTACTAAATTTTTCTTAGTAATATTTGAGTTAATTATGGTTCCTCACTTTAGTTTAAATATTTTTCCAAAAGTTCTAGCTGTCCGGACCGACACCGGTCACCGGAACAGTAGAATGTACGGAGTTGCTACCGGGAGGGTGTTACACTGGTAGTTTGTCGGGGGCGGATACTGTGGGTGTGGGTGAGGATAATCTGGAAAAGGGGGAGGAATGTTGGCAATTGTTTGGCCATGAGGGGGAAGATATGGCCGGTAGTTATTTTGAGGAAGCGGGGAGTAATTGTTCTGCCGGGTGATGGAATGCACATCACCCTCCTTTTTCTTGCCAAAACTGGCAGTCTTCTTCGCAAGGTTCTCGGCCAACTCCTGCAGTCACCCCATCCTTAAGTTGGCCTCTATTCTCTCACCAGCTTGGATGATGTCTGAGAAGCTATTGGAGGTATTTCCAATCATCAGATTGAAAAAAGGAGCCTTCAATGTCTCGATGAACAGGGAGCAGAGTTCATTGTCAGTCACCGAAGGATATACTTTTGCAGCCTTCTCTCTCCATCTCTGGGCATATTCCTTGAAGCTTTCCCTGTCTCTCTGCACCAGGTTTTGGAGGTCTCTCCTCGTGGGGGCTACATCGCAGTTAAATTTATACTGCTTCAGGAAAGCTTCAGCCAAATCCTTCCAGGAGCGCAGTTTGCTCCTGTCCAACTGTATGCACCATCTCAGGGCTACCCCGGAGAGACTCTCATGAAAGAAGTGGACGAGAAGTCTGTCATCTTCTGTCAAGGCAGACATTTTGGCAATGTAAGTTGCCAGGTGAATGCGGGGGTTTGAGTTCCCGGTGTACTTATCGAAGTCCGGGATTTTGAACTTAAGCGGCACCACCACGTCTGGCACCAATCTCAGTGATGCCACATCGACTGAACCATATATGTTCAGCCCCTCTATTGCTCTGAATCTCTCCTCTAGTGCAGACAGCTTCTCATTTTCCCTGGTCTTATTTTCTCCTCCTACTGCATGAAATGCTCCCCCAGTTGGGAGATGAGGGGTGGAGTGAACTGGAGGAATTAGTATTGAAGGGTATGGGTCGGCATTTGAGACGGCTGGGTAATGGGAGAAAGGTAGGTCATTATTTATGGTAGCCAGATTGACAGTGATTGTCGGATCCGGGATAGGTGACTGAAAGGTGAAAGAGGTTGAAGCCTGATGAGGATCAATTATTGTAGGTGATGGGGGAGGTAGTGGTAAGTTAGGTTCTGAAGCAGGTTTATTTTGGGACATCTCCCTCATTAGTCTCATGAGCTCCGAGACTTGGTCTTTCAATTCGGAAACCTGTCCTTGTAGGTTCTGGACTCGTTCCTGGTCTTCCATTATCTTCTTAGTTCGTGATCTTATTAAGTACACTCGTTTGGGTTGAACTGTGTGCCTGGTCAGACTTGCTTTGTTTAAAGCAATGTTGATTTTCTGTAGGGAAGTAAAAAAGTTTTTAATGAATTTTGAATTTCGTAAAAAAACTAAAGGTCCTGGTTCGGACAAAGGATACAGTGGCATTTGGGAGCCAAAATGAAATATGCAGAAGGATGATTGCATCAATTTTATCATGGCATCGTTCGATAGTCTGACTGTGAATGACTGGATTGAATGCGCATCTATGATACCTGTCCATATGGCACATCCAATTTTTCGCATAACCCAGCGAGGGGGTTCTTACGGGAGTTATACTATTCATTCACAATTTTGCTAAACAATGGCCTAAAAATTATTCTATTAACTGAATAATTCGTACACAGCATTCTTTATATCGGCCTAGGCTTAGGGAGGTTCTTTATAATGTAATGACATTTTCTGAGATACTCATATAACCTTTCTTCTTGTCTGGCAGGGTTGAACACTTTCAGAGCATACTCAGATTCAGGTAGGAGTTCTTGTTTTCCCCATGCTATCATTCTCTCCAGCTGATCAACATTCTCTTTCAGCTCCTGATAGAGAGCAGCTTGTCTTTCTTTTTCCTTCCTTTCTTTAGCACATTCTTTCAGAATATCGTTGATAAGCACTGCTTGTTCTTTCAGTTCAAGCTTCTTCGTTTTGCTTTTTTGTTTATACTCTTCCATGAGTATCTCCTGATATTTCATTTTCTCCTGAAGCTTGCTATTCTGTACTTCTACTTCTTTTAATACAGCTTGGAGAGAGCTTTTTTCCTTTTCCCACCGCATCTCTTGCTCTTCGAACCCCATCTTTTCGGTCTTTGCCTCTTCCCTGAGCCTTCTTACTTTTCTTTTGAGGATCTGCTATTGGTCCTCCAACTGTTTTATTTGTTCTTGCAGTTGCGAGTTTTTGGTGTTTGCCTTTTGTAGGGAGTTGGCTAAACGATCACCATCTTCTTCTGAAAGGACGTTTCGGTGAGGGTTGCTGTCTTCGAATTTTGATGGATCTGTAGTCAAGTTTTCTTGATCCCTGTCAGCCCTCCATTTAAGATAATCGCCCGTGGCACTCGAGCCTTTAGGCGATCTCTCCATCAGAGTGATGTTTTCCCAAGATCTGTGAGCTCTTTTCAACCCTTCCTCTTCCTTGAGCTCATGGTAGAAATGACCTTGGTGGTATTCTTCAGTGTTGATTCTGAACTGTGTTGAGCCGAATTGTCTCATTACTAATGCCGGAGTGTAACTTGTGTATCCAATCACTTCGATTAGGGATACTGATTGATTACCCCCCGTGCCGACCAAAATGGATTGACCCAATGTCCACAATTTCCTCCAACAGTAGTCATGGCTGTTGAAGCTCAAAATCTGTTTTTGCCACTGCGGCTCATCCTTCGGGCTGATTACTAATCGGGTCATTTTCTCGATGAGAGGCTGGTTAAGGTACCAAGTTAATCCCTTCGTCTCCACAGGACACATATGACTAATGATCCAGAGGTGCAACAATTGAGAACAATATTTAATGGATCCCTTGCCTTGTTGTCTATAGTAAGTAAGGGTTAAGAAAGTCTCGGCAAGAATTACCGGTACTGGATTGACCTTCTGTTTCTCTACTGCCCAGAAAATTTCCACAACGCCGCAGGTTATGATTCCGGAAGGTCCAGGGAGCAAGATCAGGCCGTAGATCGCTAAAGCGAGCATCAATGAAGCTTGATCCCACTGTTCATCTTGGATGCATTGATCCAACCACTTCTTGAGATAAGTCCAATACCATCCATGCGTGTTCCCTTTGACAGTTTCCCTCACCTTTACTTCTTCTGGTGGAATCCCCAGCATATGTGCGAACCATTTCCAGGACTGCCTATGCTCGAGGTGTAGGTAAATCCGATTTTGCGCCACATAAGGGATTTCTAGCAATGCTTGATATTCTTCCATAGTGGGAGCAGTATCGATATCGTTGAAAGAGAACACCCCATACTTAGGATTCCAAACTGGCAACATGGCCTTTAATGCCGGGACTTGAACTTTAACTCGTATCAAGGTTGCAATCCTCCCATATTTCTTCTCAAATTGTGCTTTGACCTGATCAGGAAATGACTTCCAACCATTGGCCAAACCCTCGAGACTATTCATTCTGACTTCAATCTTGCTCAGGTCCAATGGAGGTAATGAGCTAGTATCACTTTGTGGGGGCACTGAACTATGAGACAGTTCGGGCCATGGTTTAGCATTCTGTTCTGGTCTAAGAATTTCTTCTGCCGACTGACTCGAGGATGCCATGTTAAAATTGATGCTTATCCTTTTACAGACCTTATTTTGGTGATGCCTACAGGAAAAACTTATTAGCAGATAATTGTGTAATCTTGAATTATACTGTTGGCAGAGTGACACCTACACATTTATCAAAGTAGGATAGTGTGTAGGTTTTCTTAACAGTATGATTCAAGATTACCCTAAAAAATAAAGACTAAATAAAAGACAAACAGAATAGGGTAAGAGTAATTATGCCCCTTTTGTCCTAAAATAAGGAGAGTCCTAGTACTGGCTAGGTGCTACCTAATTGGATAGTTCTATCTTATAAGGTAGCTTGCTACGGCTTCCAACTATTGTGACAATTTAGCTCAAGGTCTAATCTTCTAAAAGCCACAAGTTCCCAAATTGCCCCTACTGTAAACAGTAGAGCCCCATTCTATCCCCCATGATACTGTCGGGAAAGTTCCACGGGTATCACAGTGAATAGAACGAGTTTCAATTTGAGCAGAAGCCTTCACGGATACTAACGGGGTAAAACCCACGGGTACCGCTACATGACCCCCTCCTACTTTCCTAAAAGGGTAAGAAAGCCCGAGTATAGGGCTGAAGTGTGTGAGGACATTATGTGAGTGTTCAGTGTGTGAAGGGACACCTTTACCTCTTCCTAATACAGGGGGATTCTTATTTTTCCTTTTTAGATGGAGAATGTTGTAGGATATAAAACAAAAATAAACAAAGCGGTTAGAGGAAATAATAAACATTAATAGATTAAGGTTTTCGAATTTCATAAATTGTACCTATTTAAATATAATTCTAGTTTATAGGAACATAAAATTAAATTTGCTTTTGGACCTCTGGGCCGGGGTTGAAGAAAAGTCCCGTCCCCAGTGGAGTCGGCAAGCTGTCGCAAGGGGTTTTGCGGTCGCCTGGACGAACACTCACCGAAGTGGGAAAGAGTGAGGAGTCGCCACTTTAATTTTGAGGGAAATTAAAGAAAACCATTTGCGAAAATAAATTAAAATGAAACCACTTCAAAAACTGAGATTCTAGGTTCGGGGTCCGTGAACGAGTGGGGAAGGTGTTAGGCACCCCACCTCGTCCCTCAATAAGGGTAAGTAGATTTAACTTCAAGCTCTTTATAAACTAGAATTGATAGTTAGGAGGTTCGAACGGAGATGTTAATCCTCTTGGTAAAAGGGAATATTTGATTTTTCACCAATTCGGGTTACCCAGATACATAAATAAATGAGTCGACCCTTAATGAGTTACTGTTGCATATCAGTTTTGTTTAAGGGGTCATTTTGCATATTTGTTAGAATTCGATTTGAGAATCGGATAAGAACTCTCCTCTGATCTCTTTTAGGTTAAAATTAGAGTTTTTTTGGATTGAGAATCGGATAAGAACTCTCCTCCGATCTCTTTTAAATATTTGTTAAAATTATGGACTGAGGATCGGATAAGAAATCTCCTCCGATCCCTTTTAGGTTAAAACTAGAATTTTTTGGATTGAGAATTGGATAAGAACTCGCTTCCGATCTCTTTTAAATATTTATTAAATTATGGATTGAGGATTAGATAAGAACTCTCCTCCGATCTCTTTTAAATGTTTGCTAAAATTTGGTTGAGAATTGGATAAGAACTCTCCTCCGATCTCTTTTAAATATTTGTTAAAATTTTGGTTGAGAATCGGATAAGAACTTTCCGCCGATCTCTTTTATTTTAATAGGAGTCGGATAAGGACTTTTCCGATCTCTCGAAATTTGATTACAGCTACACATCACAAGAGCCTAAAACTAAGGGTTCTGGCATTCAAAGATGCCGGGGATCGGAATAAGGCTTTTTTAACTCATTGGTACCTTGTGACTAGATAGGGGATACCAGACTGAATTTTCTGACCTCCTATGTGGTCGCCTTACCAGTACTTTTTGATACCCAATCTATTCCATTTATTTATCTTAGATTTGGTTTTATTCCGCCTTATGATGTTTTACCTAATTATCTTCTGTGCTAGTCTAGTTATTCAACTTTACTATTTTCCTGACTTGTTATTCAGACCTTCTATTATTTTAAAGAAACGCTTAAGATACAGTTACCTACATTTTATCCAACTACTTATATGCTACTCGAGACTAGAACTCTTGCATTTAGAAGTAACAAAGATTAACAAAAGAATGGACTGATTAACAAAGAAGTAAACTCGAGAATGACCTTCATCGCGTTTTTTAATGTAGTATAAACTTAGTGAAAATTACAAACATAAAAATAAAGGAAATACGTAAAATAAAACGAGCACTTGATGAAGCAGCGATATAAGCACTCACCTGTAGGGAGCCGAATCTACTAAACTAACTACGGAATCACAAAACGTAATAGGACTGTGGGTTGATACCCGGAGGACTAAGGTTCGCCTTGAAATGAAGGATACTTTGCTAAAAGGCAGTCAGGTCAAATAACCGAGTTTGAATGAAGTTGAGCTTGGACAACGGGAGTGGAAATAAAGATAACAAAGACAGAAAGTGAGAGTGTCACAGGATAATGAACGAACTGAAAATGGAGAGTTTCAGTATTCAAAAATCCCTTTGCAAGAAAATACTTCAGAAAACTGGTTTCAAAAGTTTTTCTTATGAAAGCTCAAAAATAGCAGAGTAACGAACTGAATTAAGTTTCAGAGTCCTTCCGCTATATTCACTATTTTTTCCGTCCTCCTTGAACAGTTTTCATGCAGGTATTTATAGGAACCGGGTGCTCCCCATGAAGGTTCAGGATTTATTTTGAGGGAGATGGAAGGTTAGGATTTTAAAGGACATGATCTAAGGCTCGGGAATTAAAGAGAATCAGAACGAACGACTGAGATCCCTTTCAGAATTTTTGTCCTTTCTCTCTTCTAATCTGAGGGACCAAAATTTTCTTATCAAGGGCGATCCGAGGGCTGGGAGTGAAAGGCACTGATCTTGTCGTCTTCTTCTTTGATCCAAGGGCTCCGGGCTCATCCTTACAAGTAAGATCAACGGTGGAGATTGGGATGTACAGCACTGTCATGACATACTCTAGCACATGTCAGTAATGCGAGCGATTCTGGGGCGTGCGGTGGAGATTTCGTCTGCAACGCTTTAACTACCTCGGCTCTGATTATGACGACAGTTAGTGGAAGTTGTCTTATTCCCTTTGTTTTCCGACCTCCCCTCCTTTCCGATCTTTCTAACACGATCCTTTTCCGCTCTCTCGTGCCGGGCTTCCCTCTTCCGACATCTCCAACTCTGATCTTCTCCTTCATCCGGTCTGGTTTAGTCAAAGCATTTATTCCTTTGATTTCCGAGGCATCTGCTTCATTTTCTGCTCGCAATAAATGCTCAGATTTTCCCTATATATATACCTTCAACGGGAAAGCCCTCCGCATTTGATTTTCTCCTCTTCCTTCTCACATTTCCTGTTCTAACTGCTCTGGAAATAGTCCCGGCCATGATAGTGGCCTTTGATCTTTTTCCAATTGTCCTTTTTATTCCCTAACTGAAAATTTACGATCCCGGTGATTGGGAAATTATGATAACCTCATTTGATGATAGTGGGAGAACCGGACTAATTTGCTGACTTGGATCGAGGACTTCGATCGTGTCGATCTTGAATCGTTCGACCGATATAATCGGCGAACTGATTTCAGGCGAGAAGACTGCTAATATTTCCCTTAACATTGGTGACTGCCCCTTGAAGTTCATTCGGCTTCTCACCACATTGGGTGTCCCGACAGCGACTCGGTTCCGAGCAATAACATTGATGACGACCTCTCTCATCTTCATGAGAGTCATAATCCCCCCATCTGAGCTGTACATCTATCCACATCTTTTGATTCAGCCACGAGACTAGGCTTTGACATAGGTCTTTATTAGATGGATGTACTGCCGATCTCTAGAGATCGCCCAAATGATGTAATTTGACTTTCAATGTAATCCGATCTCTAGAGATCGCCCAGATGATGTAATTCGACCTTTAATGTAATTCGATCCCTAGAGATCGCCCAAATAATGTAATCCGACCTTTTCGGAAATAAAATTTTATTTTGACAACTATCATTTTTATTATTATTACATTGATTATTTTCCGATTATCCGATCTGGTTCCTAACTGAACAACCCTTAACCGATCCGCCTTAATTCACCGATCTATAACTAGCCGATCCCTTTTATTATGAAATTTCTGGAATATTCATGAGACGTGTCAGAAAAGCTGGCAAATCCCGCTAACCGATGCACCGCTTGGAACACTGTGAGCATTAAATGCTCATACGGGTATAAATAAGGGATGGGTCAACTAGTTGCTCTCTTATGTCATTTTAAGCATCCCGCGAGCGATTCCAAAATTCTCTCGATTTTTCAAGTTCTTCCGACACCGATAAAGCTCCGGTAAGGGTTTTAATCCTTCTTTTAATTTAAATTCTCTATTTCCTTTGAAAATGAGCGGCGCCGAGGGCTAGAGAGTGCAAACCCCCCTTCGGTTCAGATCTCGTGGTCGTCTGATGAAGTGGAGGTGGTCAGACCAAGCATGCGACCTGAACGTCTCCGTTCCAGCTCGGGGCCAAGCAGCACCATCAAGGCATGTACATTCTTCAGGGAGAGAATATCTTCCCATGGACGAGCTGCCATCAATCCTGCAAGAAACCGACCTGTAGTCGTTCAGCCAGGAGTATAACATTCGGCCTGATTCATACGAGCTGATTAAGAGTCACGACGATCTTCGTGCCGATCACTTCTTCGAGGAGAACGATATGATCATGGTATACGAAGAATAATTAAAGGCCGGGCTGCGGTTCCCCCTTGATGACTTCTTCAAGGAAGTTTTAAAATTTTACCAAGTGTGCATCGCCCAAGTTCACTCGAACTCGTGGCGGATCCTAGTAGCCTTCAGAGGCCTCTGCCGAGCTAATGGACTCCGTCCTACAGCTAAGGTATTCGCTGAACTACATAGATTAACTCGTCGAAAGGACGACGAGTATTGGTTCTTCCAGGCGAAGCCACATTGCGGGCTTTTTACCGATCTACCCTCCTCCCTAAAGAATTGAAAGAATCGCTTCTTCATTCTGAGGATCAAAATTCTGAACGGCTTTGAGGGCTTCCCTCGCATCTGGCTGCACCAGGGCCCCTTACTTCCGAAGCGCATCACCCTAAATAGGGAAGAAGGCCTGATGGTGATGGAGCTGAAAGTTCAGGCAGCCAGAGAGAAATTCTCTTGTTTGGATGCAGTGACTGCCGAACTGCATCACTGGACAATGGAGTTGATCACTAGCGAAGATCGCGGGCTTCAGCTCTTTGACCTCGGCATCGGTATTTTCTATATCTCAGATCTTTGGACCTTAGCGATCTCACTGATCTCTTCTTTGTGCAGGTATGGCAAGCGGCGAAGCTTCCAAGGAGAGCCGAAAGCGGAAGAGGGAGGTCTCCCGGAAAGTGCAGGAGATGAAGCGTTCCGAGCTGCTTCAAACGCCCAGTCATGATCCCAGGGAGATGTAAGGAGGCTCGTCTCAACCCTCGGGACCTCCGGTCATAGAAATGGTCCGATCTCCTCCTCACCAAGAGGAGCTGCCTCTACCTCCTCCAGTCGCTTCGAGTGCGGAAGGGGGTCATTCCCAACCTCCTGTAAGGACCCTTTCCCGCGGTGCCCAAATCTTGATCCACTCGCTGGAGAAGAACTGCACTGTTCGAGAGAACCCGGGTTTTGCTAAGGTCTTGGGGTCCTGCATCTGCCTTCGGGAGGATCGGGATAGGCTGTCCTCGGACAATCTTGATGACATCCTGACCCGATCTATGAACCTGAACGTGGAGTGCTTGGTGAACCAGCACATTGTTCGGGAGAAGGCTCATCGCCTGGGTAAGGAGGTCGAGAAGATGGGTCATGAAGTAGCTTCCCTCCGATCCCAACTCTCATCCGCTCAGAACTACATATCTGAAATTGAGGGGCGGATGAAGTTCTACGAGGATAAGCTGGCCGAGCAAGCTTATGTTCTGGCCGAGCGAGCTCATGTTCTTGAAGAAGTTCAGGTGCTCCAGGCCGGTGAAGTTGCTCACCTCACTGAGGAGCTCAAAGTGAAAGAAGAAGAGGCCGTGACAAGGGAGGCCGGCGTTGTAACACCCTCCCGGTAGCAACTCCGTACATTTTACTGTTCCGGTGACCGGTGTCGGTCCGGACAGCTAGAACGTCAGGAAAAATATTTAAACTAAAGTGAGGGACCATAATTAACTCAAATATTAATAATAAAAATTTAGTAAAAATTTTAGAAATAAAATACAACCAAGTTAAATGAGCCGGTGCCCAAGCGATGGGTAACCAGAGAGAAGTTGCGGTTCTCGCAACGAGGAGCCCTAGACCCTGGAAAAAATTCATAAAATAATTTTTGGGACTCCAGAGAAGGGTCATTGAGGTTCCTATGGCATTAGAATACCAAAAAAATGCCTAGAAAAATTTTTCAATCGGTATAGACAATTTCGACCCGTTAAGCCAAACGGAGGGCATTTTGGTCATTTCGCCTTCAGAGGTGATTTTTGGCCGACTTGTCCAGTTGAGTAAATAATTAATATGACATAAATTATGAAGAAACATGTGACACCCCTTACCCGTGTACAGCATACCCGAGTAAGTAATGCCACCTGGTGTACCGGCACACTCTGATATTCCTCAATTAATTTAGACAATGCTTTTGCATATAATTTATGAAATACAATTTATTTAAACCATTTATCAAAAGTATCATTCATTTAAGGTTCCGAAAATTTTTAAGAAAATCCGGCGGAGTACTGGCTAAAAATGGAGAAAACCGTTCTTCAGAACCTGTTAAAAACACTTCCAATATTTTTATTCCATCATCTCAAACTCCAATTTCAACACCAAACTCAATATCAATATCTCAATAATTTGTCAATTTCAGGTCTCAACAACCTTTTCATTTCTCAAAACATCCCTTTCTCAGGGTTCTCATATATAAACAACCATTAAATACTCAAATTAATACCATACATGACCATAAATCTTTATTATTTACAATAAGCTCAAAATACATTACATAAATCCCAAATACATATGAGAAATAAAAATTTAATTACAAAATGACAAAATGACATCTAGTGTCCTACCAATGCAATCGCAGTGACGAGGTGACACGGACACCGAGCAGAATCGCGGATGGACTCACCCGATACGTGGTCTCACTGGCTCGCGATCGGGATCTCAGCACTACGCTGCGTGGCAAAAGCAACGCGCTAAGCAATAATGCTTAGTGGTGCAATAATATAATAAAAGAAAATAGCAAGAAAATAAATGTGTAGAGAATGTGTATGCTTTCTTTGTTTGGTATTGATATATTCATTGTTTCATTAACGTTGTTCACTTTTATTCATTTGGTTGCCCCAAGTAACCTACACTAGACGATCGGATCGATAACGGGTAAACCGCACCGGGTACCTAGTACCTCGGCCGTCACACCATCGGTCACATATGCATCTCCCGGCAGGCAAATGCAATGTACCTAACAAGTCAGAATAATATCGTGCACAAGGCCAAGTCTCAATGCAAAGTCAGAATGGCCAAAAGCCATGAAATCACAGAATGGCATTTTTGCCATGTGCAGTACTGCTAACTGAACCCTATTGGTATGCCAAACTATCCAAACCAATCTTGTTAGGTATACTAGGGCATTTGAAACTCTTAAAGTTGTCAATTTGTGAATTTCAACTTTTTTGGTGTCACTATTCATCATTGGTCAACAAAAATGTTGACTTTTAGAATAAAAATGTGTACATCAACTTTGGCACTCCCAACATACCACATTTGGTGTTTAAAACTTGTTGGCATTAAGTGTTTTTGCCATTCCAAAGTGTAACTCAACACAAACAGATTTTTCAATTTTGGTAAGTCAACTTCACTGTTCCATTGGACACTGTTACTGTTGGAATTTGAGGAAATGTAAAACATGAAAGTTGTTCCTTATTTTGTCTAGTTGAATTTCCTTTTTTGAATCACTCCATTTGGAGTTTTGTAGCTCCAGATATGGCTCAAAAACCCAAGCTGTCCGGATATGCATTCTGCAGAAATTTACCATATCTACAGTGCATGAATAGTAACTTGAGTCACTTGGTTGAATGGGTTCTGGCCATAATTTTGGGTAGGTTTCTTCATGAAAGTTGTTTGTCTATGTCTTAACTTGTTTCTGTAAAAATATAAGACCAATTGACCAAATCTACAGTGAGTTATGGCCAAATGAACAGTTACTGTTCATTTGGCAAATTCTGCAGAATTCAGTGCAGGGCATCCGGATTGTGGCTGAGTTTTGACCCTTTTGCTTTGGTCTTTTGGGCATGGTTTCTTCAGCAAAAATGTGCCATTATAAGCCTAGTTTCATGTCCAATTGGCCAAAAACCAATTGGACTACCACTGCCCAAGTTATGGCAGTGCAAAGGGACTGAATTTTCAGTCCCTATGCTGCTGTCCTAGGCAGCCTGCAATCCTCACTTTGCAATCTCATTTTTCTGTCCCATTTATGGTCAACACATCTAAAATGGTCACTAATTGACCATTACAATGTGCCCTAACAATTTCCTAAGCCAAGTCACACTTTCACCTTTCCAAACCCTAATTTCCATATGAATTTCTACAACATGCTTTAATTATCTCATTCCATAATCACATGCATACATGGTTTAATCTTGATCTCTAGTCCACTTTAAGTCCATCAAAACACTCATTCCTTTTTATTCAATAGGGCTGCCGAAACTTAGGGCATGGATAGACATAGATTTCATTCATTTTAGTTACAAATTCCTACTTATTCCAAGTCTCTAACATAGAATTTAAAAAGCTTTAGATGTATATATGCACTAACCTTGTTTGGGCAGAATTTCCAAAGCCCTAAACTCCAATTTCCTTCCTCTTGTTGGCTGCCAAGAGCTTGTTTAAGGTGTAGGGTAAAGTTTTAATGAAGAGGGGTTAGGGAAATATGGTGGAATGATGGAGATCTAAAGCTTGAAAAAAAAACTTGAATGGAGGTGGCTATGGAGGTGAATTTCGGCTGGTCTCTTGGGGAGGGTGGCTGCTGCACTTTCTTTATTATTTTGGTCTTCATTTTGTCTTTTTATTTGTTAGTCAATTGATAGCTTAATTTTGATTGGTTGGTGAGTAAGTGAGTGACCTCATATGATGTCATTTTTGCATTATTTTGCATTTTCTTTTCTTTTCTTTCACTACTCATTTCAAATTTCATTTCTAGTAATGTTTATTCATATTTAATGTTATATTAATTATTTACTCAATTGGACAAGTCGGCCAAAAATCACCTCGGAAGGCGAAATGACCAAAATGCCCCGTTGGGCTTAACGGGTCAAAATCGTCTGTACCGATTGAAAAATTTTTCTAGATATTTTCTTGGCATTCTAATGCCATGGGAACCTCAATTACCCTTCTCTGGAGTCCCAAAAATTATTTTATAATTTTTCCCCTGGGTCTAGGGCTCCTCGTTGCGAGAACCGCAACTTCCCTCCGGTTACCCATCGCTTGGGCACCGGCTCGTTTAACTTGGTTGTATTTTATTTCTAAAATTTTTACTAAATTTTTCTTATTAATATTTGAGTTAATTATGGTTCCTGACTTTAGTTTAAATATTTTTCCGGACATTCTAGCTGTCCGGACCGACACCGGTCACCGGAACAGTAGAATGTACGGAGTGGTTACCGGGAGGGTGTTACAACTCTTCCCCTCTAATTTAAATTTCGTCCTCGAAATTTACCTGATGCAAACAGTTGAGGGAGCTGTTGCCTCATCGACTCTTCACTTTCTCAAGTTGCCTCCTCGGTGTTGTGGTGCCTCCAAAGCACTTTCACCAATGGAATTTGCTTGTTTGTCAACTCTCTCACTTCCCGAGCCAAGATCCGTAGAGGTTCTTCTTCGTATGTCAAATCCGGCTGTATTTCAATTTCTTCTCTGGAGATGACATGTGAAGGATCTGAGCGGTATCTTCTGAGCATGGACACGTGGAACACATTATGGATCTTGTCCAGCTCTGGTGGTAAAGCTAGCCTATAGGCCACTGGACCCACATGTTCAATGACTTCATAGGGGCCAATGAACCTAGGGCTCAACTTACCTTTTCTTCCAAACCTCAACACTTTCTTCCATGGTGACACCTTGAGGAACACTTTGTCGCCAACCACATATTCTATTTCTTTTCTCTTCAGGTCGGCATAAGATTTCTGTCTGAGGCAATCTTTAAGTTGGCTTTGATTGATTTCACCTTCTCCTCACTGTTTCACTGTGTCCGCCCTACCGCTTGTCTTCGCCAATTCAGTCCAAAGACACCTGAGTTCTACATTTTCTCCCATACATTGCTTCATACGGCCATTTGAATACTAGCTTGGTAGCTATTGTTGTATGAAAATTCGCGCTGGGAGGTATCTATCCCGACTTCCTCAAACTCAATGACACAACTCCTCAGCATATCCTCAAGGACCTGACAAGTATTTCACGTTATTGTTATCATTTCAATTCAATATTTGTATCAATTTCATTGGTTTCAATTGTTTACCTGGATTACTCTTTCAGATTGCCCATCCGTCTGAGGATGGAAAGCTGTGCTGAAATGGAGTTGTGTACCCAAGGATTCATGCAACTTCTTCCAAAATCTCGATGTAAACCTTGGGTCTCGATCGATATGATGGAAAGTGGAATTCCATGCGATCTAACTATCTCACTGATATACAATTCTGCTAATCTCTCTAGTGAGTAGTCAGTCCTAACTGGCAGAAAGTGTGCTGACTTTGTCAATCTATCAACTATCACCCATGCTGTATCATGTTTCTTCCGGGTGAGAGGTAGACCACTTGCAAAATCCATGGTGACCCGATCCCATTTCCATTCAGGTATGCGTATAGGTCGTAGCAAACCCGATGGAACTTGATGTTCTCGCTTGACTTGCCGACATGTCAAGCATTTAGTCACATAGTCACTATGTCCTTCTTCATACCAGCCACCAATATCAAGCTTCAGGTCATGATACATCTTTGTACTTCCAGGTGCATAGCATATACACTAGTGTGTGCCTCTTTAGAATACTAGCTTTCAATTCCCATCATCCGTACACAGTCTTCCTTTGTAATACAGACACCCATCCGCTTTCATCACATAATCGCTGCTTTTCCTCCGAGACCTTGCTCATAATAGCCATTAACTTCTCATCTACCTTCTGCCCATCTAAAATCTGCTGTAGCAGGTTTGGCCTCACTTGCAACTCAGCCAAGATAGCTCCATCTCGAATCAAAGTTAGACGGGTATTCAATGATCTCAAAGTCGTCATGGATTTTCTCGCTCAAAGCATCCGCAACTACATTTGCCTTCCCAGTGGTAGTCAATTACACAATCATAATCCTTTAGGAACTCAATCCATCGCCTCGTCTAAGGTTGAGCTCCTTCTGGTTGGCAAGTATTTCAGGCTTTTGTGATCTGTGTAAATGTAGCACTTTTCCCCATACAAGTAATGCCTCCATATCTTCAGTGCGAAGATAATTGCTGCAAGCTCTAGATCATGGGTCGGGTAGTTCTGTTCATGTGGCCTTAGCTGTCTAGAAGCATAGGCGATCACTTTCCCCTCTTGCATCAATACACACACTAACCCATTATGTGAGGCATCACTATAGACCACAAAGTCCTTTTCGACACCGGGCCGTGTTAACACCGGTGCCTCTCAACATAGCCTTCAATTTCTCAAAACTGTCCGACACTTGTCATTCCAGTCAAATCGATATTCTTGTGTAACAACTTGGTCATTGGAGCAGCTATTAGGGAAAATCCTTCACAAATCTTCTCAGAATACCCAAATAGCCCCAAGAAACTTCGACCTCGGTTGTATTTCGGGAGGCTTCCATTCCATCATCGCTTCTATTTTCTTGGGATCCACTAATCCCATCACCGACACTATGTGTCCAAGGAATGCAATCTCATTCAACCAAAAGTCACACTTGGACAACTTAGCATACGACTTCTTTTCTCTCGTGGTTTGCGTAACAATCCTCAAATGCTCATCATGTTCTTCACTGGTCTTGGAATACACCAAAATATCATCAATAAAGACCACTACGAACCGATCTAAGTGTGGATGAAAGATACGGTTCATAAGGTCCATGAATGCATTGGTGCATTTGTTAGGCCAAAGGGCATCACCGAAACTCATAATGCCCATACCGGTCTGAATGCGCCTTGGGCACATCTACATCTTTCACCCTCACCGATGATACCTCGATGCGAGATCAATCTTAGAAAATACTCCTGCTTCCTTCAACCGATCAAACAGATCATCAATTCTAGGCAACGGATACTTGTTCTTCACAGTCACTTTATTCAACCGCCAGAATCAATACATAGCCTCAAAGTCCCATCCTTCTTCTTTACAAACAAGATCGAGCTCCCCATGCCGACACATGGGCGTAATAATCCCTTATCAAGCAACTCTTGCAATCGAAGTTTTCAACTCCTCAATTCAATGAGGTGCCATCCTATAAGGAGCAATGGAAATGGGTGTGCATCGCAGTTGTCTCAATAGCAAATTCGACTTCCCTTTCTGGTGGCAAACCAGGCAACTCTTCAGGAAATACTTCTGGGAAGTCTCTCACTGTGGGTATGTCACTCAAGTTTGGCTTAGCCTGCCTAGTATCCACCACATGTGCTAGGTAGGCTTCACAGCCTTTTCTCATCATTCTTCTTGCAACTGTGGCTGAGATGACATTGGACAAGAAATCTGTCCTTTCCCCCACAACTGTGATCTCATTACCCTCAGGGGTTTTCAAAGAAATTCTCTTCAATTTGCAATCAACTATTGCCTGATGACGTGACAACAAGTCCATTCCCAAAATCACGTCAAACTCATGGAAAGGCAACTCAATCAAGTCTGCCAAGAATTCATACCCTTGAATCCTTAACGGGCAACCTTTGTATACCTTGTTCACCACTACACTGTGGCCCAATGGATTAGTGACCAGAATGTCTTGGTCACTTTCCCCTACCAGTATCCCCCTTTCTACGGGTAGATTGATGCAAATGTATGAGTGAGTGGATCCTGGATCCACCAATGCATGCACAGGAGTAGTGTAGAGTGAGAACGCACTCGATGACGCCCGGCATCTTGCTCCTCCCGAGCTCTCAAGGCATAATTTCTGGCAGGTGGTCTGTTATCTGGCCTCTCTGCTGGCTCAGATGTAGGCCTCTGTGAGGGTCCCACTCGCCGACCGCGCATTTTCTACCTCTCTGTGGTGCAGGAGCAGGTCTTTCTGCTTGTGTTGGAGCAGCTGTAGTAGTTCTGCGTGGACAGTTCCTTAACTGATGCTCTGTTGACCCACACCTCAAGCAGGCACCAGTCACTCTCCAACACTCCCTCTTATGCCATTTCTGACAGTGTGGACACGCAGAAAATGCTGGGGCTGGTCCCCTAAACCCCATCCCTGGAGAGCTGCCCACTGATGGTGTGGACTGACCTCTCCTAGGGGTGAACTGTCGCCTGGGCCCCTGAGACGACTCGACCCGTGGCTGACCCGAACTCGTGCGGGAGGACCCTTAAACTTCTTCCCAAATCCAGGTGGAACTAGACCGACCTGTCCCCTTCTCGCTGTCTCTCCTTCCAGTCTGCTCATTGATTCTCACTTTTTCAACCCTTATTGCAGCTTCCACTAGCTTGCTAAATTCTGTGATTCCCAAGGCAGTGAGCTGTATCTTGATATTCTCATTCAGTCCCTCTTCAAATCTCTTGCACCTTTCAGCTTCGTTAGGGACTATTTCCATTCCATAGCGGCTTAACCGAACAAACTCCTTCTCATACTCGGCCACTGACAACTTTCTCTGCCTCAGGTTAATGAATTCCTTCTTCTCTCTTCCGTATACGCATCCACATATTTCTTCTTGAACTCAGAGAGGAAGAAGTCCCAAGTTACTGACTTCGGCTGCACTTCATCGACACAGATGTCCCACCATCCGTAGGCATCGCCTTGTAACAAGGATATAGCGACTTCTAAGTTCTCGCCTGGGTGCAAAGTGGAGTTGTTTTAAGACTCGCCTGCCTGCTCAACCAATTCTACCGCAATGAGTCATCTTCTCTCTTGCCATAGAAGTCCACAGCTCCAAACTTCCTTAGCCTTTCCAGGTGTGATTTCTGCTGTGTAGCTGGTGGTGGTGGTGGTGGTGCTAGCATTACCCCGGCCATTTGTCGGAAGAAGTCGGCCATTTGTTGGAACATGGCTCGTGGAGGCCGAGCAGCTCGCTTGAGCTGGTGGAGCAGATTCTCTCATGCCCCCGGGCCTCACCGCCGCAGTGGAGCATGACTCTCCATTTCCTCCTCAACGGCTCTCTGAGATGAAGGGTCCATATCCTATTCAAAATAAGAAAGATAAACAGATCTGCGTTAGTGTCACCTCGACTCTTACAAATGCAATGCATGGTATGGACTCAATCTAGGCCCAGAAACGCCTAAACCGTGCTCTGATACCACTAAATGTGACACCCCTTACCCGTACAAAGATACCCGAGTAAGTAATGCCACCGTGTACCAAGCACACTGATATTCCTCAATTAATTTAGACAATGCTTTTGCATATAATTTATGAAATACAATTTATTTAAACCATTTATCAAAAGTATCATTCATTTAAGGTTTCGAAAATTTTTAAGAAAATCCGGCGGAGTACCGGCTAAAAATGGAGAAAACCATTCTTCGGAACCTGTTAAAAACACTTCCAATATTTTTATTCCATCATCTCAAACTCCAATATCAACACCAAACTCAATATCAATATCTCAATAATTTGTCAAATTCAGGTCTCAACAACCTTTTCATTTCTCAAAACATCCATTTCTCAGGGTTCTCATATATAAACAACCATTAAATACTCAAATTAATACCATACATGACCATAAATCTTTATTATTTACAATAAGCTCAAAATACATTACATAAATCCCAAATACATATGAGAAATAAAAATTTAATTACAAAATGACAAAATGACATCTAGTGTCCTACCAATGCACTGCAGGTGACGAGGTGACACGGACACTAAGCAGAACTGCCGGATGGACTCACCCAGTCTGTGGTCTACTGGGCTCGCGATCGGGATCTCCAGTACCTACGCGTGGCAAAAACAACGCGCTAAGCAATAATGCTTAGTGGTGCAATAATATAATAAAAGAAAATAGCAAGAAAATAAATGTGTAGAGAATGTGTATGCTTTCTTTGTTTGGTATTGATATATTCATTGTTTCATTAACGTTGTTCACTTTTATTCATTTGGTTGCCCCAAGTAACCCACACTAGACGACTGGACTGGATAACGGGTAAACTAGCACTGGGTACCTAGTACCTCGGGCCGTCACACCATCGGTCACATATGCATCTCCCTAGTAAATGTAACTAACAAGTCAGAATAATATCGTGCACAAGGCCAAGTCTCAATGCAAAGTCAGAATGGCCAAAAGCCATGAAATCACAGAATGGCATTTTTGCCATGTGCAGTACTGCTAACTGAACCCTATTGGCATGCCAAACTATCCAAACCAATCTTGTTAGGTATACTAGGGCATTTGAAACTCTTAAAGTTGTCAATTTGTGAATTTCAACTTTTTTGGTGTCACTATTCATCATTGGTCAACAAAAATGTTGACTTTTAGAATAAAAATGTGTACATCAACTTTGGCACTCCCAACATACCACATTTGGTGTTTAAAACTTGTTGGCATTAAGTGTTTTTGCCATTCCAAAGTGTAACTCAACACAAACAGATTTTTCAATTTTGGTAAGTCAACTTCACTGTTCCATTGGACACTGTTACTGTTGGAATTTGAGGAAATGTAAAACATGAAAGTTGTTCCTTATTTTGTCTAGTTGAATTTCCTTTTTTGAATCACTCCATTTGGAGTTTTGTACCTCCAGATATGGCTAAAAAACCCAAGCTGTCCGGATATGCATTCTGCAAAAATTTACCATATCTACAGTGCATGAACAGTAACTTGAGTCACTTGGTTGAATGGGTTCTGGCCATAATTTTGGGTAGGTTTCTTCATGAAAGTTGTTTGTCTATGTCTTAACTTGTTGCTGTAAAAATTTCAGACCAATTGACCAAATCTACAGTGAGTTATGGCCAAATGAACAGTTACTGTTCATTTGGCAAATTCTGCAGAATTCAGTGCAGGGCATCCGGATTGTGGCTGAGTTTTGACCCTTTTGCTTTGGTCTTTTGGGCATGGTTTCTTCAGTAAAAATGTGCCATTATAAGCCTAGTTTCATGTCCAATTGGCCAAACACCAATTGGACTACCACTGCCCAAGTTATGGCAGTGCAAAGGGACTGAATTTTCAGTCCCTATGCTGCTGTCCTAGGCAGCCTGCAATCCTCACTTTGCAATCTCATTTTTCTGTCCCATTTATGGTCAACACATCTAAAATGGTCATTAATTGACCATTACAATGTGCCCTAACAATTTCCTAAGCCAAGTCACACTTTCACCTTTCCAAACCCTAATTTCCATATGAATTTCTACAACATGCTTTAATTAACTATCTCATTCCATAATCACATGCATATTGGTTTAATCTTGATCTCTAGTCCACTTTAAGTCCATCAAAACACTCATTCCATTTTATTCAATAGGGCTGCCGAAACATAGGGCATGGATAGACATAGATTTCATTCATTTTAGTTACAAATTCCTACTTATTCCAAGTCTCTAACATAGAATTTAAAAAGCTTTAGATGTATATATGCACTAACCTTGTTTGGGCAGAATTTTCAAAGCCCTAAACTCTAATTTCCTTCCTCTTGTTGGCTGCCAAGAGCTTGTTTAAGGTGTAGGGTAAAGTTTTAATGAAGAGGGGTTAGGGAAATATGGTGGAATGATGGAGATCTAAAGCTTGAAAAAAAAACTTGAATGGAGGTGGCTATGGAGGTGAATTTCGGCTGGTCTCTTGGGGAGGGTGGCTGCTGCACTTTCTTTCTTATTTTGGTCTTCATTTTGTCTTTTTATTTGTTAGTCAATTGATAGCTTAATTTTGATTGGTTGGTGAGTAAGTGAGTGACCTCATATGATGTCATTTTTGCATTATTTTGCATTTTCTTTTCTTTTCTTTCACTACTCATTTCAAATTTCATTTCTAGTAATGTTTATTCATATTTAATGTTATATTAATTATTTACTCAATTGGACAAGTCGGCCAAAAATCACCTCGGAAGGCGAAATGACCAAAATGCCCTCCGTTTGGCTTAACGGGTCAAAATCGTCTGTACCGATTGAAAAATTTTTCTAGGTATTTTCTTGGCATTCTAATGCCATGGGAACCTCAATTACCCTTCTCTGGAGTCCCAAAAATTATTTTATAATTTTTCCCCCAGGTCTAGGGCTCCTCGTTGCGAGAACCGCAACTTCCCTCCGGTTACCCATCGCTTGGGCACCGGCTCGTTTAACTTGGTTGTATTTTATTTCTAAAATTTTTACTAAATTTTTCTTATTAATATTTGAGTTAATTATGGTTCCTGACTTTAGTTTAAATATTTTTCCGCACATTCTAGCTGTCCGGACTGACACCGGTCACCGGAACAGTAGAATGTACGGAGTGGTTACCGGGAGGGTGTTACAAAACATTACTAAAAATTAAATTGAAATTGAGTAGTGATGAAAAGAAAAGAAAAATGAGAAAAAAGGGTTTATTTATGACATAAGGTGATGTCATTAAAAGCCACCACCAATCACTATTGAACAACCAATTAATTAACCAATAAAAGAGACCAAAAATGGACCAAAGGAATTAAAAATGCAGCAGCCATCTCCTTCCCCAAAACCAGCCAAAACGTAGAGAGAGAGAAGAGAGGGTTTCCACCATAGCCATTCTTTGCAAGCTTTCATTCTCATGCTTCCTCACCATATTTCCTCAAGACCCCAACACTAAAATGAATCCTTGGACCTAGAGGAAGTGTTTGGCAACCAAGAGAGTATAAGAAAAGTGAAGATTAAACTTGGGAAAAATCTGCCACTTAAAGGTTAGTGCACTAAAACCTTTTCTTTCAATTTTAGGTGTAGTATGCATGCCAAATTAAGTGGGAAATTCAAGAAATTGAAAGAATTAGTTAAGGAATTAAACATCCCTAATTCAGCAACCTTGGGAACCTTATGGGGTTTGATGAATTCCTGCATATATACATGGTTAGTGATGATGATTGATGAGGTTATATGCATGAGAAGTGATAGGAATTTAATTGATTAAGTTTTGAAATTTGAAATTAGGGTTTTGGGAGTGAAGAATTGGACTTGGTTTATGAAGTGATTAATGGACATTTTAATGGTCAATTAGTGACCATTTAAGGCAAGTTAATCATAATTTGAAGTGAGTTAATGCATGGCAAAACTAAAATGGATGGCTGCCTAAAGACAGCAGCATAGTGACTGAAATTTCAGTCCACTTGGACTGCCATATCTTGGGCTGTGTTGGTTCAATTGGTGTTTGGCCAATTGGACATGAAACTAGGCTTATAATGGCACATTTTTGCTGAAGAACCATGCCCAAAAGACCAAAGCAAGAGGACCAAAAGTTGGCCCCAATTTTGGCCATAACTCACTGTAGAATGGTCAAATTGACCTGAAATTTTTACAGCAACAAGATAGGATATAGACAAACAACTTTCATGAAGAACATCACCTCAAATTATGCCATTAACCCATTCAAATTATTGGGCAAAGCTAAGTTATCAAACCTGCAACTCTGCAGATTTTCACTTGAGCAGTAATGTTTGGATGGCCATAACTCTCTCTAGAAAACTCGGATTTAGGCGATTCTTGAACCGATGGAAACCTAAGGTATGGTAGAACATTTCATATGAAGAAAGTTAGACCAAATTATGAACTTAACTTGATCAAATTACTGACTAAAGTTGGACAAAAATCGCGGACCAAAATATCTGCATGAGCGATTGCACGTGAAGCGATAAACTTATTTTGGCCATAACTTGAGCTAAAAAACTCCAAATGGAGTGATTCAAAAAAGGAAATTCAACTAGACAAAATAAGGAACAACTTTCATGTTTACCATTTCCTCAAATTCCCACTGCAACAGTGCTTAATGGAACAGTAAAGTTAAGTTTCAAAAACTAAAAATTTTGTTTCCCTTGGTTTAAGCCTAGAAATGGTAATGGTGATCACTTCCAATAAGTTTTAAATGAAAAATGTGGTATGTTTGAAGTGCCAAAGCCAATGTACCTACTTTCTATGCAAAAGTCAACTTTTTGTTTGACTAATGAAGTGAATAGTGACACCAAAACTTGAAATTCAAAAATGTGAAACTTAAAAATGCAAAATGCCCTAGTAGGCCTAATGTGATTGGTTTGGATAGTTTGGCATGCCAATAGGGTATTGTTTTAGCAGTACTGCAAAAGGCTTTATGCCTGTGTTCATGGCTTTATGCCCGTATTCATGGCTTTTATGCCCGTATTCATGGCTTTTATGCCCGATTATGTGATATCATGGCTTTTTAGCCATAATGACTGCATACATGGTTGACGTTCTGCGTCCCATGGTATGACGGCCTGAGGCACCGCGGTGTCCAGTGCCAACGACCCGTTATCCAGTCCAGTCGTCCAGTTTAGGTTACTTGGGCATGGAAAAGTATAACTGTGATTGAACTGATTATTAAAGAAAATACGAAAATTAAGTATCAGGAATGATTACAAAAATACAAAGAAGCTCAAGATCATGAAGAAAATAATTAACGAAATGCATGAAGAAGTTAATATCATAAAACATGATTAGCCCTCGACTAAACAATAAGTTAGTAATTAGTCAATTCTTATGAACACAATAGCAAGGAAATTATTATTTTTATTTGCATATTATATTTTCTTGTATTATTGGCACCACTAAGCTTTATGCTTAGCGCGTCGCTTTTGCAATGCATAGGTACTGAAGATTTGGACAGAGTGTCACACCTTACCCCTCTGTAAGGCATAACATGATCCCGTAGAATACCTAATGAACTACCGAACTTCACCTACCGATAACTCATTAAGTACCCTACAAGGGATTTTAAAACAATTTTCTTATCTTTGACAAGTGGTGAGCATTTCAAATAAGTATTTAAAACATTTAGTTGAAATTAAAACTAATTAATATTTTTGGCCATTTTAGTTTTCCGCAAATTTTATAAAAATTTTGACAGAGTTTCCTCTGTATTTTGAGAAAACCGTTCTTCGAATACCTGTAAAAAGCACTTCTAAAAGTTTTTCTCAACCACTACTTCAATTTCAAACTCAATCTCAAACAATTTCTCAAATTCACAAGTTCAATAATTTCTTCAAAATACTGTCCATCAATATCATTTATTCATATTCCATTCAAGATAAACAATTTATATATTCATCATACTAAAATTTACATTCAGGAAGTCCAAACTAAAATTTATTACAACTTTTATACAAACTTTGTACAAGCTGCTCAAGACCCATGTACATGTCCATACATTTATGTGCAATATATACATCAAAAGAAATATTTCTGATTAGGGTATAAATTATACCAAGACTTCAAGTGATGACTTCACACACCTCAAAGACTCGATCTGCTGCTCCTCTAATTTCAGATCTGCGACAATAAAAGCTATCACGAGTACTAAGACTCGATGGTGCACAATATACTAAAATAATCTTTATGCAAAACTTAAAGCACATTCATTCAAAAATTTGACTAAACATGAAAATTAAATACAATCATGCATTGTAAGATTTTACATGTAAACCAAGTTTATTTCAAAGTATCAAAACACATTTCATAAAACCCACAGTTAGATCACGCCATTCGAAACAAATAGAATCTCAATAGCCAGAGACTAAAGAGAAATCATATCACAAGGCTAGCTAGCTCACATATATGGATATCCATTCACATCCTCTTCTACTGGCACACCTCAACACTTCTCCAGAGAAGGAATCAAAATTCGAAACTAATTACCCCCACTAGTCGTGCTAGTGAGGTGTTCAAATATGTGGTCATGACACTGTGGTTTCAAAACTTATCTTAACAATTTGCTAAACATTGTCTTTTCAAATATACATAATAACTTTCAATAATTTAGATCAAACATCATAAAAATGCCATAATCCAATATTTCATATTATTCAAAACGATATGCAAAAGATGATTATAAAAGTATATGTTGTGCACAAACCTCAAACGAGTAGCCTGTTGGCCTTGACTCGACTCCTCGGGTTCTGTCCCGGTATTCTTTTCCACTGAAACACGAAATTTTCCAATGTTTCAGTACTAAAACTTAAAATAAATCCAAAATAAACTTAACTTCACATTTACCTAGCTCTAACGTGTTAAATTCGACGTTCTCGAAATTTTGTGTTTCGGGTTACTATTCACTGCACTATTCAAGTCAAATTATTGACTTTCTAAGGCTTAATGGGTATGGGAACTCCAACTTCACCCACATACCACATTTTGGTCACCAAACTTGTTGGTTTTGGTCATTTGTTTAAAGCTTAGGTCATTTTGGCAAAATTGCCAATTTTCGGTTTTGGTTCTCCGAAGTTGTACTGTTCCATTGGTCAATCTACTGTTGGAATTTGACAAAACTTCCTTCATAGAAAATGTTCCTTATTGTCTTAAGTGTATTCTCATTTTTGGATCACCCCAATCGGAGTTTTGTAGCTCAAGTTATGGCCAAAATAAGTTTACTGTTCACATGTACTGTTCATGCTGAGATTTTAGTGCTGGTAGATTTTTGGTCCAACTTTGGTTAATAATTTGACCAAGTTAAGTTCATAATTTGGTCTCACTTTCTTCATATGAAATGTTGTACTATATCTTAGGCTTCCATCGGTTCAAGAATCGCCTAAATCCGAGTTTTCTAGAGAGAGTTATAGCCATCCAAACATTGCTGCTCAATGAAAATTCTGCAGAATCTCAGTACAGTAAATTTAATTTTGCTCAATGATTTGAATGAGTTAATGGCCTAATTTGGGTTGGTGTTCTTCATGAAAGTTTTAGGTCTATATCATATCTAATTGCTGGTAAAATTTCAGGTCAATTTGACCTACCTAGCTCGAGTTATGACCAAATGAACAGTTACTGTTCATTTGGTCAGTTTAGTGCAGTGGCAGCCTGCTATCAACTCACTTTGGTCAATTGTTTCACCGAGTTTTGGTCAGTTTTTGGCTATGGTTCCTTAATGAAAATTGTGTTCTTTTATGTCTATTTTCATCTCCAATTGGTGGCATATCAATTGGACTTGTAAAATTTGAGTTTTGGTCCTTCAAAGTGGGTTTGGTCATGCTGCCAGCAGCATGACCATTTACCTCCGAATTTAGTTTTCATTCCTATCATTCCCACACAAGTTATTTGGTCATAATTGACCATTATTTCATTTCACAATAGGTTAAACATGCCATTTATGCATTTCTCCAAATTTTGGTTCATAAACCCTAGCATTGAAACCCTAATCTCACTAACTCTTGCATTTAACTACTTCTAATGATTTTAATGTTAATCATTTAACTAAGTAAGGTTTCTAAACTCATTCAATTGCATCATATTCATGCAAACCATACTCCTCTCAAGCTGCCCCAAAATTCAGTTTGTTCTTCCCCACATTTTTTTTTTCATTTTAAGGTTATTTACAAGCTCTTAATGCCATATAAACACTAATTAAACAAAGAAAAATTAAGGCTTGTATTACCAACCTTGAGCAGAATTTTCTTCCTCCTTTTCTTCAAATTTTCCTTCTTTCTTTCTTGCTCAATCCTCTTCTCAAGTTGCCTAGATAAGCTTTAACTATGGTGGCTAATTTTTCTATGGTGGAATTAGGGATTTGATCAAGCTCAAAATGAGCTTTAATGGAGGTTTTGGGTGAGGGAGAGGGTGAGGGAGAGAGAGTCACGTTTTTGATGAAGAAGATGACTTTATTATATTTTTTTTTCTTTTCTTTTCTTTTCTTTTATGTCTTAGGAAGACCAAAATTCCCAAATTAATAAAATAAATCAATTAAGCCTTTATGACATCATGCATGATGTCATCACTTTGACTTTTCCATCTTCTTTCTTTTTTTTTTTTCTATTAGTTCTTTAATTTAATTCTCAATTCCGAAATTTTCTTTTCTCCGATTTTATTTGACAGTTAGGTCAGGAGTCAGCTCTCGGGGTCAATTGACCAAATCGCCCCTCACCGGTTCATCCCGGTTTGCAAATAATCCAATATTTCTTCCGGCTCCCTGACCTAATTATTTGACTAACTTAACAGTTCTTTTTCGTGATTTTCTCTTTTCCACTGTGTCCATAAGGGTCCTAAGGACCGCAGCGTCACTTTTTACGGTTCGAAATTTGAGTTTAAAACGACTTCGTGATGCGTTCCCGAGGAGGTCACTCATCGCTGTGACTCTCGGCTCGTTTAACCTCTTATGTTCTGTTTTTCTTATTTATAGTTAACTAATTAAACATTACTAATTATTTGTGTTTATGGCTTCTCAAATTGTCTTAAGTGTGACCCTAATCCCATTAATTTTCCGGACCGACACCGGTCACCGGAACAGTGAAATATACCAGGCTATACAACGGGGGTGTTACACAGAGGGCCCGGTAGACCACAGATTGGGTAAGGCCATTCACAGTTCTGCATAGCGTCCGTGTCACCTCACAGACTACAGTGCATTGGTAGGACCCTAGGTCCCATTTTGTATTTTGAGATTTTTGTAAATTTGGTAATTAAACTCTTATTTTATCATATGTATTTGAACAAATGTAATATAATTTTGTATTAATGTAAGTACTTGTAATTTGTGATTATAAATCACATGTGAGAATTTATTTATGATTTGAGTCTAATGATGATGTGAAATGATAAATAGAGGAATCGTTAAGAAATTGCTGTAACTTGATGTGATACAAAATGTGAATTGTATATGAGTACCATGAGATGAATGATTGAGAAATAAATGAAATTGATGAAATTATTCTGAGACTTTGTTGATAATTGGAGTTGGGATTGATTGAATATGATCATAGGAAGTGTTTTTCACAGGTTCCGAAGAACTGTTTTCTCCATTTTTAGCCGGTACTCCGCCGGATTTTCTATAAAATTTTCAGAACCTCAAATAAATTACAATTTCAATAAATAAATTATATTTCATAAGTTATATTCAAAACTACGATAAAAATGAATTAAGATAAAATAGAGTGCTCCGGCACACTAAGTGGCATAACTTGCTCGGCTACACTGTAGTCGGGTAAGGGGTGTCACATTTAGTGGTATCAGAGCGCGGTTTAGACATTTCTGGACCTAGATAGATTGCATATCATGCATTGCATTCATATGAGTCGAGGTGACACTATTGCAGATCTGTATTTCTTGTTTATTTTAGGTTAAGGTATGGAATAAGAGAGTGAAGAGACAATGAGATAGTGAATGGAGATGAGAAGGAGACTGTATTTAAGATGAAAAAGGATGAGTACATAACTGTTTGAGGATAGGATTGAGACTAAGGAGAAAGTGAAGTAGGATAACACGGAAAGGTGAAGAAATAAAGAGGTATTAGCTCCTTGGCTATTTACATTGGGTAAATTTCGAGGACGAAATTTAAATTAGAGGGGAAGAGTTGTAACACCCTCCCAGTAACTCCGTACATTCTCTTTGTTCGGTGACGGTGTCGGTCCGGACAGCTAGAACGTCCGGAAAAATATTTAAACTAAAGTGAGGGACCATAATTAACTCAAATATTAATAAGAAAAATTTAGTAAAAATTTTAGAAATAAAATACAACCAAGTTAAATGAGCCGGTGCCCAAGCGATGGGTAACCAGAGGGAAGTTGCGGTTCTCGCAACGAGGAGCCCTAGACCCGGGAAAAAATTCATAAAATAATTTTTGGGACTCCAGAGAAGGGTCATTGAGGTTCCTATGGCATTAGAATGCCAAGAAAATACCTAGAAAAATTTTTCAATCGGTACAGACAATTTCGACCCGTTAAGCCAAACTGAGGGCATTTTGGTCATTTCGCCTTCAGAGGTGATTTTTGGCCGACTTGTCCAGTTGAGTAAATAATTAATATGACATAAAATATGAAGAAACATTACCAAAAATTAAATTGAAATTGAGTAGTGATGAAAAGAAAAGAAAAATGAGAAAAAAGGGTTTATTTATGACATAAGGTGATGTCATTAAAAGCCACCACCAATCACTATTGAACAACCAATTAATTAACCAATAAAAGAGACCAAAAATGGACCAAAGGAATTAAAAATGCAGCAGCCATCTACTTCCCCAAAACCAGCCAAAACGTAGAGAGAGAGAAGAGAGGGTTTCCACCATAGCCATTCTTTGCAAGCTTTCATTCTCATGCTTCCTCACCATATTTCCTCAAGACCCCAACACTAAAATGAATCCTTGGACCTAGAGGAAGTGTTTGGCAGCCAAGAGAGTACAAGAAAAGTGAAGATTAAACATGGGAAAAATCTGCCACTTAAAGGTTAGTGCACTAAAACCTTTTCTTTCAATTTTAGGTGTAATATGCATGCCAAATTAAGTGGGAAATTCAAGAAATTGAAAGAATTAGTTAAGGAATTAAACATCCCTAATTCAGCAACCTTGGGAACCTTATGGGGTTTGATGAATTCCTGCATATATACATGGTTAGTGATGATGATTGATGAGGTTATATGCATGAGAAGTGATAGGAATTTAATTGATTAAGTTTTGAAATTTGAAATTAGGGTTTTGGGAGTGAAGAATTGGACTTGGTTTATGAAGTGATTAATGGACATTTTAATGGTCAATTAGTGACCATTTAAGGCAAGTTAATCATAATTTGAAGTGAGTTAATGCATGGCAAAACTGAAATGGAAGGCTGCCTAAAGACAGTAGCATAGTGACTTAAATTTCAGTCCACTTGGACTGCCATATCTTGGGATGTGTTGGTTCAATTGGTGTTTGGCCAATTGGACATGAAACTAGGCTTATAATGGCACATTTTTGCTGAAGAAACCATGCCCAAAAGACCAAATCAAGAGGACCAAAAGTTGGCCCCAATCCGGATACCACAGCAGCACTGCGAAATGACCAAATGAACAGTAACTGTTCATTTGGACATAACTCACTGTAGAATGGTCAAATTGACCTGAAATGTTTACAGCAACAAGATAGGATATAGACAAACAACTTTCATGAAGAACATCACCTCAAATTATGCCATTAACCCATTCAAATTATTGGGCAAAGTTAAGTTATCAAACCTGCAACTCTGCAGATTTTCACTTGAGCAGTAATGTTTGGATGGCTATAACTCTCTCTAGAAAACTCGGATTTAGGCGATTCTTGAACCGATGGAAACCTAAGGTATGGTAGAACATTTCATATGAAGAAAGTTGGACCAAATTATGAACTTAACTTGATCAAATTACTGACCAAAGTTGGACCAAAAATCCGCCAGACCCAAAATATCAGCATGAACAGTGCACGTGAACAGTAAACTTATTTTGGCCATAACTTGAGCTACAAAACTCCAAATGGAGTGATTTAAAAAAGGAAATTCAACTAGACAAAATAAGGAACAACTTTCATGTTTACCATTTCCTCAAATTCCCACTGCAACAGTGCTTAATGGAACAGTAAAGTTAAGTTTCAAAAACTGAAAATTTTGTTTCCCTTGGTTTAAGCCTAGAAATGGTAATGGTGATCACTTCCAACAAGTTTTAAATGAAAAATGTCGTATGTTTGAAGTGCCAAAGCCAATGTACCTACTTTCTATGCAAAAGTCAACTTTTTGTTTGACTAATGAAGTGAATAGTGACACCAAAACTTGAAATTCAAAAATGTGAAACTTAAAAATGCAAAATGCCCTAGTAGGCCTAATGTGATTGGTTTGGATAGTTTGGCATGCCAATAGGGTATTGTTTTAGCAGTACTGCGAAAGGCTTTATGCCTGTGTTCATGGTTTTATGCCCGTATTCATGGCTTTTATGCCCGTAGTCATGACTTTTATGCCCGATTATGTGATATCATGGCTTTTTAGCCATACTAACTGCATACATGGTTGACGTTCTGCGTCCCATGGTATGACGGCCCGAGGCACCGCGGTGTCCAGTGCCAATGACCCGTTATCCAGTATAGGTTACTTGGGCATGGAAAAGTATAACTGTGATTGAACTGATTATTAAAGAAAATACGAAAATTAAGTATCAGGAATGATTACAAAAATACAAAGAAGCTCAAGATCATGAAGAAAATAATTAACGAAATGCATGAAGAAGTTAATAGCATAAAACATGATTAGCCCTCGACTAAACAATAAGTTAGTAATTAGTCAATTCTTATGAACACAATAGCAAGGAAATTATTATTTTTATTTGCATATTATATTTTCTTGTATTATTGGCACCACTAAGCTTTATGCTTAGCGCGTCGCTTTTGCAATGCATAGGTACTGAAGATTTGGACAGAGGGCCCGGTAGACCACAGATTGGGTAAGGCCATTCACAGTTCTGCATAGCGTCCGTGTCACCTCACAGACTACAGTGCATTGGTAGGACCCTAGGTCCCATTTTGTATTTTGAGATTTTTGTAAATTTGGTAATTAAACTCTTATTTTATCATATGTATTTGAACAAATGTAATATAATTTTGTATTAATGTAAGTACTTGTAATTTGTGATTATAAATCACATGTGAGAATTTATTTATGATTTGAGTCTAATGATGATGTGAAATGATAAATAGAGGAATCGTTAAGAAATTGCTGTAACTTGATGTGATACAAAATGTGAATTGTATATGAGTACCATGAGATGAATGATTGAGAAATAAATGAAATTGATGAAATTATTCTGAGACTTTGTTGATAATTGGAGTTGGGATTGATTGAATATGATCATAGGAAGTGTTTTTCACAGGTTCCGAAGAACTGTTTTCTCCATTTTTAGCCAGACTCATGGATTTTCTATAAAATTTTCAGAACCTCAAATAAATTACAATTTCAATAAATAAATTATATTTCACAAGTTATATTCAAAACTATGATAAAAATGAATTAAGATAAAATAGAGTGCTCCGGCACACTGAGTGGCATAACTTGCTCGGCTACACTGTAGTCGGGTAAGGGGTGTCACAGGCGCTTATGTGAATGCTCACAGGGATCTCTTAGCCGAGCTCAAGAAGCATTATCCCAAGGAGGACTTCTCTTGGATGGTCGACCTGGCTCCCCAAGACAAAGAGGAAAGCAAGGAGGAGGCCGAAGGTGAGAGAGGGAGCGAACAAAATGTAGATCAGGCTGGGGGTGATCCCCCAGCCGAATGACCTGTATAAATTTTAACATGAAATGAAATGAAATTCCCTTTTTGTTCAATGATTGGATATGGTCGGAAAGTCTCTAAATTGCATAAGCACTTGATTGTCTGAGCATATTAGAACAACATCTAAAAGTGATTATTAATCTAAGTGTAAGAGGTCAAAAAACACAATAAGCATGAGATCGACTGGGAACCAACGCTAAACGGGACTCGATTAAAATTGGAAATTTAATTTGGATACTTAAGATCGGAATCATCATTAAACCGGATTGGAACCTTAACTTTATTATTCCCAAACTTTTAAATAAGAGATCGGAAATAAGACTGATGGCACGAAGGCCTAATGTTGGTTCAATCTCTTTTGACAAGAAAGATCAGAAATATAATTGACTGATCAGGGGACTTGACAATTGGTTTGAGAGATCGGTGAGGCTTTAAATGATACGGGGACTTAGTATTAATTAGATTCCTTTTGAGGAGAGATCGGAAATGTGGTTATTTGGCAAAGGGGAGACTATGTGTTGGGGATCGGCTTCAAAGTTTATTGGTTTCGAGGATCGACTAAAATATGGTGTCGACAGGGAGAAAAATTAGGGTTTGATGTATTTTTAGTTAAATTGATGATAAATCTAAGTTAAAGTGAAGTAGTATGCATGATTGGAAGTTGTAAGATTTCATGGGATTGCATAAATTTAATTATGGGAGATTACGGTTCGTGGGAAAATTGGGTTTTGGTGCTAGAGAGTGAAATTGGTGTGTGTAGTGTTAAATTATGATCATTTGAGATTTATTTAGTTTGAATTGACATTGGATTGATAAATGGAAGTAACAAAATGGTAGGATTAGGGACAATTACAAACTTTGGTGTTTGAAAATTGTGGGTTTTGTGCTAGGAAGTGCCATTGATGTGTCAATGCGAAATTATAGTCATTTTGGGTGAATTAAATTTGAATTGAGGTTGGTTAGAGGGAATAATTGAAGAAATGAAAATTTTAAACCTAGGGCAGAATTTGCACACTGAGTTCAGTGTGTTTGACAGCCCATAAATTGAGCTACACAACTCCAATTGGTGTGACATAGGGCTAGAATTTTCATGAAGAGACCCACCCCAGAAACTGCCTAGAAATTGCCTAAACCTTGGCTTGAACTTAGAGACACAATTCTAGAACCTATAGAATTTGACCATATGAATAGTAAACTTTGCATGGCCATAACTCTCTTTAGAAAACTCCGATTTAGGCGATTCTTGAACCGATGGAAACCTAAGACATAGTAGAACATTTCATATGAGAACTTGAGGCCAAATTATGGACTTAACCCAATCAAATTGCTGAGCAAATTTGAATCATCAAATCAGTAGAACTACAGATTTACCATATGAACAGTAAATTTTGCATGGCCATAACTCTCTCCAGGAAACTCCGATTTAGGCGATTCTTGAACCGATGGAAACCTAAGACATAGTAGAATATTTCGTATGAAGAACATTAGACCAAATTATGGACTTAACTTGATCAAATTGCTGAACAAAGTTAGATTGATAAATCTACCAGAGCTGATTCTGCAACATGAACAGTGACGTGAACAGTAACCGTATTTTGGTCATAACTTGAGCTACACAGCTCTGAATTAGGCGATTCAAAAAGGAAAATAAAGTTAACACCTAAATGAACAATTTTCATGAAGAACACCTCACCAAATTATGATCGAAACTAGGTAAAAATTGGGTTCAAAGATTGGGGCACCAAGTTGTCCCAAAACCAAAATATTCTAAAATTTTCGAAGCTAACTTGGGATGCATTAGATATGCATGTAATAAGTTCTTGGCAGCAATTGAGATTGGTATTGAGGTATTCTATTTGTGTATTTTCAGTAGAAAAAGAAGTTGGAACGGACAAGGAGAAGTAGGTAACAAGAAAGGAGAGCATTGAAGGTTTGTGCACAACTAACTTTTTCTTCGTTTTTAAACTTTTAAATTGTTTGGAATGTGTTTATTTGAATGAGTTTGTTTTGAACAAGTTTACTTTGACTAGAATATAGTTTTCTCTTGCATTTGAAAAATTTGAGTGTTGCCACCTTTATTTGGATATTATGATGAATTTAAATGTGTTTAATGGTTTATAAATGCGATTGTTGAGTGGTATAGCTCCGATTTCAATTTCTCCATATAGGATGGCACCTGCTAAATTGAAAGAGTTAAAAATCCAGCTGCAAGAATTACTAGACAAGGCGTTCATACACCCCAGTGTGTCACCATAGGTGTAACACCCCTAAGTTCGGTAGTGCATTCTACTGTTCCGGTGACCAATGTTATCCGGACAGCTAGGATGCCTAGAACTACACTTCGTTATGATTGAGGAGACATAAAATAATGAAATACAAGAAAAGAAAATACAAGAAAAGTAAAGGAAAAATAATAGCAAAGAAATGTAACCAAGTTAAGCGAGCCGAGAACCCTAGCGATGGGTGACCGCACCGGGAAATCACGGCGTGGACCGTTGACTAGCCCTGGGCCGCGGGGAACCCTGAAAAATATTTTTTGGACTTAAAGAGACATCAATTGAAGTATAAATACAATAAGAAATATTAAATAAAAATTAATTAATTTGTACAAAGAAAAGTGAGAAATCGAAAAACGGACAAAACTCGGTATTACCAAAAAATCATGAATGCAACCCGAACAGGGGCATTGTAGTCATTTGACACCCCGAGTTTTCTTTTGACCTAAATGTCCATTAAAAATAAGTGGTATTAAATTTTTTAAAATGCCATGGAAATAAGAAATTTTACAAGTAATGTAATTAGAGGACTTATGGGGGATTAATTGAAATGTTAATCAGATTTTGATTATTATAATATTAATTATACTTAATGGACAATTAGTGGACCACTAAGTGGGACTATAAAATGCCAAAATTCTATACACTTTCACCTTCATCATCCTCATTCTTGATTTTTTCCGAATTGAATTTTCTCTCCATTGTCCACCATGGCCACACCTTGCATGCAAGCTCCACTCCTAATGAGCAAGCCACAATTTCTCTAATTGTTCTTCATTAAAAGTGTTCTACACATCATGGGCAGTAGATAGGCAGCAAGAAATGAAAGTTTTTGTGGAGTTTTGAAGAATTTCCAAAGTGATAAGTTTGTGTTTTTGATTATTGTTTAATTAAAGTTTGTAAGGATGTTATGGGTGTTTGATTTATGGAGAGATTTTTGAGGTTTGATGTTGAATGAGGAAGTGTACTTTTGGCAGCCATGGAAACACCTTGAAGGCAGTTTATTTGTGCTTGTAAATGGTGAATTAAATGATTGATAAATGTATATTGTGTAGGAAATTGTTTGGGTGATGTATACTTAGTATATGTAAATGTAAAATGAAATTTAAAGCTTGGAAAGTAATGGAATGTAAGTGTACCATTGTGGCAGTTTGCTAACTCTTGAGGAATGCTGGAATTCATGCTTGGTTTATGGAATAATGATGTTAAAATGTGTTGGTTGTTATGGCAGTTTGAGTGTATGTATGGTGGTGTGAAGTGGGACATGTAAATGAGCATGAATAGGTGATTGAATTATTGTAAATTAGATTGAAAAATTCTGCACTTGTTGGTGCACATTGAATGTAATTGTAAGCTGCCAAAATGACCTATAATATGTTGTGAATTATGTTTAGGTCATGGTACAACCAGAATTGGCTTGAATGTTAAGTTTGGTAAGTGTTAAAAGTGATCCTTGATGTGTATGAAAGAAATGCAATAAGGCAGTTTGTGTTTTAGGCCTATAACTTTAAGTGTGTGGCTCCAATTGGTATGAGACCAATTGGAGGTGAAAGTAGGCACAAAATGTGCCAACTTTCATGAAGGAAGCTTGCCAAAATTCTGCTTGCAAGGTAGCTTGAAAAATGACCAAATCCGGATTAAGTGCAATTGAGGCCTGAAAATTTACCATTTGGGTCGCAGTTAGTATTTTGGCCATAACTCACTCAAAACAAGTCCAATTGACCTGAAATTTGACCATGAATAGTTAAGACCCATATCTACAAGTCTTATGAAGACACCAAAGCCCAGAAATGACCATAAGCAAGTCAAACAGCTTGCACAAGTTTGGGTCCAAAAACTGGCTGAACCTAAAATGACCAATTTCGGTGCAATTTGACCAGCAATAGTAAAATGACCATAACTTGGTCTACATAACTCAGAATAACCTGAAATTTTGCCCCACGTTCCGTAAGACATAGATCTACAAGTTTGTAGTTTTGACTGAAACCCGAAAACTGAGGGAACTAGGTCATCCGGTTAGGTCAAACTAGTATCCCGGAATCCAGCAAATTGCAAGAAAATGCAGTATACATGGAAATGAACTTGGTAACATGTACCAACTCTAAAATACTTTCGAATGTGACATATTAATAACATTAAAACCTAATTTACCTAGAATGCATCGAGGGTCGACATCTTAGATTGACTAAGCAAATATTAGAATTCAGTGAATTAATTATCAAGCATTATCGTTAGAGACAGTTTAAATGAGTACTGAAACACTTCAAATTGTGTTTCTCAGTTAGCAAAGACTCAGGGAAAGGGAAGGAAACACTGAGTCAAGGCCAGGAGATAGTTATCAGAGGTTTGTGCACAATAAGTATTTCTTTTGAATTTTTCAATTGAAATAAATTACGATTATTTATATGTTATTGTTTTAAATTGTGTTTGTGCACAACAATTATTTCTTTTGAATTTCTCAATTGAAATAAATTATGACTATTTGTATATTATTGTTTTCAATTATGGAAATGTGTTTGAATGGATACTTATTGCTTGAAAAGCATTGTAAATGGTTTGAAACTATGGAAAAATTGGTTTAGTGTGATTTGTGAAAATTGAAGTTAATTATGAATTGTGTTGCCATTTTGTGAATGAAATTATGACTTTGAAAATTTATTGGATTCTCACGAATCATTTGAATAAAATGTTTGGAATTGATTTTGTGTTCACACTTAGCATGACAGTATCATATCATTCCTTCTCCATTTATGGGGTTGTGATCGTTTGTTTTCCTTCTCCATTTATGGAGTCGTGATCGTTTATTTTTCTCTCTCTCTGGTTACCAGTTGAGGTGATCGGATGAGTACTCATTATATAGCTAGCTCCCTTCCTCATTGATTTCGATTAGTGGGGTTGTGATTGCTTTGTCGTGGTGTACAACGCGGCATTGATCGGAAATTTTGTGTCATGGCTTAAGTTGCGAATGAATTGGCAACACTATATTCTTAAATTATTTGACTAAATTGTGTTATTGTAACACCCCTAAGTTCTAGAGTGCGCTCATTGTTCGATGACCAGTCTTGTCCGCATACCTAGGATGCCTAGAACTACACTTCAATGTGAGTGAGGAGACATAAAATAATGAAATACAAGAAAAGAAAATGCAAGAAAAACAAAGGAAAAATCATAGCAAAGAAATGTAACCAAGTTAAGCGAGCCGGGAAACCTAGCGATGGGTGACCGCACCGGGAAGTCACGGCGTGGACCGTTGACTGGCCCTGGACTGCGGGGAACCCTGGAAAACATTTTTAGGACTTAAATAGAACCTTATTGAAGAACAAATATCATTAGAAAGATCAAAGAAAAATTAAATAATTAGTACAAAGAAAAGTGAGAAATCAAAAAATAGACAAAATACGGTGTTACCGAAAAATCGGGAATGCAACCCGAACAGGGGCATTATGGTCATTTGACATCCCGAAGTGTCTTTTGACCTAAATGTCCATTAAAAATAAATAGTGTTACACTTAGAAAATGAAATGAAAATTTAATTTGGTGGTACCTAAAGAAAATAGCTAAAATCATGGGTAAATGTGGAATAAGTGGGAAGTTAGCTTAAAATATGATTTAATTTTGCTAGTGGACCACTAAGAACATTAAAATGATTAATTATACTTATAAGTGGGCAGATTATTCCCACTCAAAGTTCATCTTCCTCACTTGGCTCAACATTGCCGAATTGAAGAACCTTGAAACCTCCATGGACGTTTTGTGTAAAGCTTGATCCATCCCCTCATTTCAACTCAAATCACCTAGGGTTCTTCATTAAACTTTGTCTACACATCACAAGGAAGATATTGATACCAAATTTGAGAAGCTTGGTGAGGGTTTAGCAAGTTACAATCAAAGGTAAGTTTACATTTTTTGAGAATTCCTTTGTTAAGTTTTGTGTGCATGTTATGGGTGTTGGTTTGGTGAAGGAAAATTTTGAGTTTGAAGAGTTATTGTTGTTTTCATTTTGGACAGCCATGATTCACGTTTTTGATGAGATATTTGTGCATATAATTGATGAGAAATAATGTTGATCATGGTGATTTAGTAACCTAGTGAATTATTTCATGTTTATATGGTGATTTATACACTTGGATGGGAATTGGTAAATTGGACGGCACTTTGATGTTGAAGAAGGTTTGCGGCAGCTTGGGAACACTTGAGTAATTGTATGTATTGAAGGAAGTGTGGGCAGAATATTGACCTAGAAGGATTGATGATATGTATGTAGATTGGTATTGAAAAGTGTATGTAAGATTTGTAATGGTTAGGTGTGTATGTAATGGTATTTAGAACTTGTAAATGTGAATTATATTTGGTGTGTTGAGGGTAATTGTAATCTGCCCAAAGTAATGTTAGTGTAAAGTAAAATATGCTTTTGGTAATGTACCAAAACAGATTGGTAGGGAAGTAAACAAATTGCAAGTTAAATATGTGTTTGAATTGGAGTTTGAAAGGCATATAGAGGGCAGTGTGCAAATAGACCAATAAGTTTAAATGTGTAACCTCAATTGGTATGAGACCAATTGGAGGTGAAACTAGGCACAAAATGTGCCAACTTTCATTGAGAAAACATACCAAAATTCTGCTTGCAAAGTGACCTAAGAAAATGACCAATTCGGATTAGGTGCAATTAGGACCTGAAAAATGACCAATTGGGCAGCAGTGAGTGTTTAGGCCATAACTCACTCAAAACAGGTCCAATTGACCTGAAATTTTAATCATGAATAGTTAAGACCCATACCTACAAGTCTTATGAAGACACCAAAGCCCAGAAATGACCATAATCAAGTCAAACAACTTGCACAAGTTCGGGTCCAAAAACTGGCCGAACCAGAGTTGACCAAATTGACCTAAAATTGACCTAAATTGGTACCATTTGACCAGCAGTAGTATAGTGACCATAACTTGGTCTACTTAACTCGGATTGACCTAAAATTTTGCACCACGGTCCATAAGACCTAGATCTACAAGTTTTTATTTCGACCGAGACTCGAAAACCGAGGGAACTAGGCCGTCCGGCTAGGTCAAACCAGTATCCCGGAATCCGACAAATTGCAATAAAATGCAAGGAAACGCAGTATACATAGAAACGAGTTTGGTAAAATGTACCAAACCTAAAACCCTATCGAATGTGACATATTAACGACACTAAAACCTAATTTACCTAAAACACAACGAGGGTCGGTATATTAGGTGATTAAGTGAATAATTGAGTTCAGTGCATTATTTACCAAACACCATCGATAGAGACGGTTTAATTTAGTACTGAAACACTTCAAATTGTATTTCTCAGTTAACAAGGACTCAGCAAAAGGGAAGGAAACACTGAGTCCAGACCAGGGGGACAGTCATCAGAGGTTTGTGCACAACGGCTATTTCTTTTGAAATTTTCAATTGAAATAAATATTGACTATTGGTATATTATTGCTTTAAATTGTGTTTGTGCACAACAACTATTTCTTTTGAATTATTTTCAATTGAAATAAATTATGACTACTTGTATATTATTGTTTTAAATTGTGGAAATGTACTTGAATGGATATTTATTGCTTGAAAAGTATTGTAAATGATTTGAAACTGTGAGAAACTGTTTGAATGGTATTTGATGGATACTTATTGATTGAAGAGCACTGTAAATGGTTTTTGTGGAAATTGAAATGAATTACGAATTGTGTTGCCATTTGTGAATGAGATTATAACTTTGGAAATTTATTGGATTCTTACGGATCATTTGAATAAAATGTTTGGAATTTCTTTGACTCACAATTGGCATGACACTGATACTATTTCCTCCTCCATTAATGGGGTGAGTGTGATGATTCCTCCCTCTTTGACTTATTAGTCTGGGGTGAGTATGATTATGTTCCTCCCTCTTTGACTTCCCAGTCTGAGGTGAGTATGGATGAGTTCTCATTATATAGCTAGCTTCCTCCCTCATTGATTTCGATTATTGGGGTGAGTATGTCTAGTCGTGGTGTACAACACGGCATGTACGAAAAAAATTGTGTCATGGCTTAAATTGTGATATTGATTGGCAACACTGGATTCTTCAGTTATTTGATCGAATTGTGTTATTGATTTGCAAAACGATATTCTTTAGTTATTTGATCGAATTGTGTTATTGATTTGCAAAACGATATTCTTCAGTCATTTGATCGAATTGTGTTATTGATTTGCAAAACGATATTCTTCAGTTATTTGATCGAATTGTGTATGAATTGGCAATACGGTATTCTTAAGCTATTTGACTAAATTGTGTTATTATGAATTTTGATAATTTGTGAATTGAAGTTTAAATTCCTTATGACATTCATTGTCTTGAATTTAACTATGGTTTTAAGTATCCACTATTGATATGATTTATGAATTGTGATTTAAAATTGTATTTGGTTAATGTTGTGCACCACTGAGACATTGTCTCAAATGATAGCTTTTATCTTTGCCGCAGTAGAGAGATAGACAGGGCAGCAGACTAGGCTGCTAGTACATCCAGCGAGGGATTACCTGGTATAACGAGTATACCAATATTTTGCATTTTGAACTGTAATGTATATTCACTGTATGTATATTTTGTTGTTGGTTTTGAGCAGTTGTAAATCCAAATTGTACATTTGACTTGTAAAATAATTATGAGTGGTTTTGGCTTGTACAAATTGTATTATATTTCTCATATCTCAATCTTTGAAAAACCACTGTGGATTTGACTTGATAAATTGTTGTGTTGAGAAATGTATTGGAGTTGAGATTTGGAAAATAATTGAAGTGCTTCTTACAGGTTTTCTGAAGAACTGTTTTATCCAAAACACAGATGGCATTCTGCCAAAATTTTTACAGAAATTCCAAATAATTCAAATGTGTTAGTTCTATCACTTCATATCAAAAAGGTTTTTAACACCTGCAAATAGTGCTCACCACTGTAAAAGAAGTAAGAAAAGTTTTTAAAATCCCTTGTAGTATATTTAATGGGTTATCAGTAGACGGAGTTGGTAATTCATTAGGTATACTATGGGATCATGTTATGCCTTACAAAGGGGTAGGGTGTGACAGTTATTATGTGATTTGATAATTTGTGAAATGGAGTTTAAATTCTTATTGACATTCACTGTCTTTTGAATTTAACCATGTTTTGACTCTTGAGATTTATTGTGATATTGTGAAATGGAGTTTAAATTCTTATTGACATTCACTGTCTTTTGAATTTAACTACGTTTTGATTACTGAGATTTCTTGTGATATTGTATTAAATTACTTATGACATTTATTGTCTCGAATTTAACTATGGTTTTATGTATCCATCATTTATATGATTTATGAATTGTGATTTAAAGTTGTATTTGGTTAATGTTGTGCACCACTGAGACATTGTCTCAGCGACAGTTTTTCATTGCTGTCGCAGGTAGACAGATTGACAGGGCAGCAGACTAGGCTGCTAGTACATTCAGCGAGAGATCATCGGGTATATTGAGTATACCACATTTTGCATTTTGTACTGTAATGTATGTTCACTATATGTATATAGTGTTCTTGGTTTTGAGCAGTTGTAAATTAAAATTGTACATTGAAGTTGTAAAGTAAAGTATGAGTTATTTTGACTCGTAAAATTTGTATTATATTTCTTTTATCTTAGTCTTTGAAAAATTATTGTGGATTTGACTTGAGAAAAATATTGTGTTATTTAACTGTTGGAGTCGAGATTGGGAAATCTATTTGAAGTGCTTTTTATAGGTTTTCTGAAGAACTGTTTTGTTCAAAATACAGATGGTACTCCGCTAAAATTTTTACAGAAATTCCAAATAATTCAAATGTGTTATCTCTTTCACTTAAGTTCAAAAAATTTTTTAACACCTGTAAATAGTGCTCACCACTATAAAAAGAAGTAAGAAAAGTTTTAAAATCCCTTGTAGTGTATTTAATGAGTCATCAGTAGACGAAGTTGGTAATTCATTAGGTATACTACGGGATCATGTTATGCATTACAGAGGGGTAGGGTGTGACATGTTTTAGTGGTATCAGAGCAAAGTTTTTAAAATTCTGTTTTCACCTATAATTTGAATATTCTTTCTTCATAGTACAACTGCTCAATGTCATTGTGTGATACATACAGTACATTACATTATAAAAATGCATTAACGGGAGGAAATCTCCTTGTGTTATTTGTTTAGAAGGTCTAAGATCCTCGAATTGACTATGGAAGAGGGTGATCGTTCAGTCGATCAATCGATAGAGGCTGAGGTACAAGTTGAGACCCCAGCTCCACAAAGTGTCAAAGGCCCGACTATACCAGTTTTACCAGTACAAATTACTGCATAAATGGCCCAGCAAATGGCCACTTTCTTTCAATAAATGGTTGATACTCTGTCAGCTCAAGCTCAAGTACAGGCCCAACCCCCACAAGGGCAATATGAAATAGAAAAGAGGGAGAAACCTATGGGTCAGAGCTCAAGTAGTAATTTGAGAAAGAGAAAAGAATTTGAGGAGCCTCGAGCTCAGGGATATAACAGAGGTGGATCATCAAGGCAGAGACCACCAAGGTCCAGTCGTCGAACAACTAGAAGTTCCTATCCTCCCCGCCAATGCGAAACTTGTGGTAGAAATCATGGTGGGGTGTGCTACAAGGCCATAAGAGCCTGTTATAACTGTGGAGGCATAGAACATTTTGCCAAGGATTGCACCAGTGTCCGTAGAGTTGGACCACCTTCTACTACTACTGAAGGGTTAGTTCAGAGCCCTGTCACCAGAAGTTCACAACCACCCAGCAGAGGTAGAGGCAGGGGTAGAGGTAGCCCAGTAGGCAGCCAAGGCACAGTGAAACATTCAGAGCAAGATAGTGCTCCAGTCAGAATCTATGCAATGAGACAGAGAGAAGAGGCCGAGACATCTGATGTTGTGGCTGGTACCTTCTCAACTTTTAATCAAGATGTGTTTGTGTTATTTGATCCTGGTTCTACCCATTCTTATGTGAGTGCTAGCATCATTGATTACATTATTGTTCCATGTACAAAAATGGACTTTGAGGTGCTAGTAATGAGCCCGTTAGGACAAGAGGTCAGGGTTAATAGAATGTATAGGGATTGTCCTTTGGTGATCCAAGGACACACTTTTCTATCTGATCTCATTGAAATGCCCTTTAGAGATTACGATATCATCTTGGGCATGGATTGGTTAGCCACGCCATGATTGACTGTAGGCTAAAGACAGTCACTTTTGGTCTCCCTCAGTACAGTGATGGGGTAATACATGGGAAGAGGCAGCTATTGCCATCAAACATCATTTCGGCTGCACTAGCCAGAAAAATGATCAGAAAGGGGTGTGAAGCATACTTGGCACGGGTGGTAGACGCCCAAGTGGAGAGTCCAACATTGAAAGACATCCCTACAGCACATGACTTTCCAGATGTGTTTCCTGATGAATTTCCAGGATTACCTCCGGAAAGAGAAGTGTAGTTTGAAATTAATGTTATGCCTGGTGTGGATCCAATCTCCATAACACCATACAGAATGGCACCAGCAGAGTTGAAGCAGTCTGAATACTTTTATTTTAGTGTTAGAATTATATGTTCTATTGTTATTCCTTTACAGGGAAATAAATTTTGATGCATTAGTGATTAGTCCTTTAGGATAAGGATTGTGATAATAAGTGAAATTAGTTTTGGAAGAGTTTATCGGCGAAAAGTATTTTCTGACACACCATAAATTATAAAGCTAATTGGCGAGCCTACTTAATGTAAGGCAAGAGGACGTAAAAGTAAGATGCAATAATGGAATTGCTCTAGATGAGGGCAAGGATGTTACTGTTAGTAATTGCTAATGGATATTGTAATCAGAATAAGTTCGGATATTAGTGAATTCGAAAAGGATAAAAGATAGGAAAGTTTGATCTATTGGAATGTATCGTAGTAACTATGCAATGTTCTTGATGTTTATAGTGTAAGTTGCAGATTATAGTACTAACTTGAGATTATTGTGTATAGCTACGTACTACCTGATAGTACACCTAGATGAGAATAGTTGCCAACGGCATCTGTTTTGGTATAGTTATGCCAGGACAGAATTTAATTGTTAGAAATAAGTTTGAAAATCCTACATAGGGATTTAAAACTCAAAAGTTAGAATATCGAAAGGTTATAGTTTAGTACAAAAGGGAAGTAAGTTATAGAATATTGACAGATAAAAGGAGTTATGGAAGTAAAAATTCGAACAGTTGGTTCAGATATAAAAAAAAAATGTTACGAATGTGAGGAAGACTATTGACTAGAATGGTAAGAGGACCAACGACTAGATAAATGATTCTAACATGACCTCAAGGGTTATTCAAGAAGGAACATGAACTGAAATATTAGACAGGACAATAATAAGAGAAGATTGGTGTTATACAAACAAATTAAGCGTTGTATTAGATTGTTAAAAGTCTTATACAAATTTGAGGAAAAGAAGATTATATGATCGTATAGAAAAGAAAAAAATAAATGTATGACTATTGTAAGATGGCTATTGGGTAAAATTTCGTGGACGAAATTTATTTTAAGGGGGGGAGAATTGTAACACCCCTAAGTTCGGTAGTGCGTTCAACTGTTCCGGTGACCAGTGTTGTCCGGACAGCTAGGATGCCTAGAACTACACTTCGTTATGATTGAGGAGACATAAAATAATGAAATACAAGAAAAGAAAATACAAAAAAAGCAAAGGAAAAATAATAGCAAAGAAATGTAACCAAGTTAAGCGAGCCGAGAACCCTAGCGATGGGTGACTGCACCGGGAAATCACGGCGTGGACCGTTGACTAGCCCTGGACCGCAGGGAACCCTGGAAAATATTTTTTGGACTTAAAGAGACATCAATTGAAGTATAAATACCATAAGAAATATTAAATAAAAATTAATTAATTAGTACAAAGAAAAGTGAGAAATCGAAAAACGGACAAAACCTGGTATTACTGAAAAATTAGGAATGCAACCTGAACAGGGGCATTGTGGTCATTTGACACCCCGAGTTTTCTTTTGACCTAAATGTCCATTAAAAATAAGTGGTATTAAATTTTTTAAAATGCCATGGAAATAAGAAATTTTACAAGTAATGTAATTAGAGGACTGATGGGGGATTAATTGAAATGTTAATAAGATTTGATTATTATAATATTAATTATACTTAATGGACAATTAGTGGACCACTAAGTGGGACTATAAAATGCCAAAACTCTATCCACTTTCACCTTCATCTTCCTCATTCTTGATTTTTGCTGAATTGAATTTTCTCTCCGTTGTCCACCATGGCCACACCTTGCATGCAAGCTCCAATCCTAATGATCAAGCCACAATTTCTCCAATTGTTCTTCATTAAAAGTGTTCTACAAATCATGGGCAGTAGATAGGCAGCAAGAAATGAAAGTTTTTGTGGAGTTTTGAAGAATTTCCAAAGTGGTAAGTTTGTGTTTTTTATTATTGTTTAATTAAAGTTTGTAAGGATGTTATGGGTGTTTGATTTATGGAGAGATTTTTGAGGTTTGATGTTGAATGAGGAAGTGTACTTTTGGCAGCCATGGAAACACCTTGAAGGCAGTTTATTTGTGCTTGTAAATGGTGAATTAAATGATTGATTAAATGTATATTGTGTAGGAAATTGTTTGGGTGATGTATACTTAGTATATGTAAATGTAAAATGAAATTTAAAGCTTGGAAAGTAATGGAATGTAAGTGTACCATTGTGGCAGTTTGCTAACTCTTGAGGAATGCTGGAATTCATGCTTGGTTTATGGAATAATGATGTTAAAATGTGTTGGTTGTTATGGCAGTTTGAGTGTATGTATGGTGGTGTGAAGTGGGACATGTAAATGAGCATGAATAGGTGATTGAATTATTGTAAATTAGATTGAAAAATTCTGCACTTGTTGGTGCACATTGAATGTAATTGTAAGCTGCCAAAATGACCTATAATATGTTGTGAATTATGTTTAGGTCATGGTACAACCAGAATTGGCTTGAATGTTAAGTTTGGTAAGTGTTAAAAGTAATCCTTGATGTGTATGAAAGAAATGCAATAAGGCAGTTTGTGTTTTAGGCCTATAACTTTAAGTGTGTGGCTCCAATTGGTATGAGACCAATTGGAGGTGAAAGTAGGCACAAAATGTGCCAGCTTTCATGAAGGAAGCTTGCCAAAATTCTGCTTGCAAAGTAGCTTGAAAAATGACCAAATCCGGATTAAGTGCAATTGAGGCCTGAAAATTTACCATTTGAGCAGCAGTTAGTATTTTGGCCATAACTCACTCAAAACAAGTCCAATTGACCTTAAATTTTGACCATGAATATTTAAGACCCATATCTACAAGTCTTATGAAGACACCAAAGCCCAGAAATGAGCACAAGCAAGTGAAACAGCTTGCGCAAGTTCGGTTCCAAAAACTGGCCGAACCTAAAATGACCAATTTTGGTGCAATTTGACCAGCAATAGTAAAATGACCATAACTTGGTCTACATAACTCAGAATGACCTGAAATTTTGCCCCGCATTCCATAAGACATAGATCTACAAGTTTGTGGTTTTGACCAAAACCCAAAAACTGAGAAAACTAGGTCATCCGACTAGGTCAAACTAGTATCCCGGAATCCAGCAAATTGCAAGAAAATGCAGTATACACGGAAATGGACTTCGTAACATGTACCAACTCTAAAATACTATTGAATGTGATGTATTAATAACATTAAAACCTAATTTACCTAGAATGCATTGAGGGTCGACATCTTAGGTTGACTAAGCAAATATTAGAATTCAGTGAATTAATTATCAAGCATTATCGTTAGAGACAGTTTAAATGAGTACTGAAACACTTCAAATTGTGTTTCTCAGTTAGCAAAGACTCAGGGAAAGGGAAGGAAACACTGAGTCAAGGCCAAGAAACAATTATCAGAGGTTTGTGCACTATAAGTATTTCTTTTGAATTTTTCAATTGAAATAAATTACGATTATTTATATGTTATTGTTTTAAATTGTGTTTGTGCACAACAGTTATTTCTTTTGAATTTCTCAATTGAAATAAATTATGACTATTTGTATATTATTGTTTTCAATTATGGAAATGTGTTTGAATGGATACTTATTGCTTGAAAAGCATTGTAAATGGTTTGAAACTGTGGAAAAATTGGTTTAGTGTGATTTGTGAAAATTGAAGTTAATTATGAATTGTGTTGCCATTTTGTGAATGAAATTATGACTTTGGAATTTTATTGGATTCTCACGAATCATTTGAATAAAATGTTTGGAATTGATTTTGTGTTCACACTTAGCATTACAGTATCATATCATTCCTTCTCCATTTATGGGGTTGTGACCGTTTATTTTCCTTCTCCAATTATGGAGTCGTGATCGTTTATTTTTCTCCCTCTCTGGTTACCAGTTGAGGTGATCGGATGAGTACTTATTATATAGCTAGCTCCCTTCCTCATTGATTTCGATTAGTGGGGTTGTGATTGCTTTGTCGTGGTGTACAACGCGGCATTGATCGGAAATTTTGTGTCATGGCTTAAGTTGTGAATGAATTGGCAATACTGTATTCTTAAATTATTCGACTAAATTGTGTTATTATGCGATTTGATAATTTGTGAAATGTAGTTTAAATTCTTATTGACATTCACTGTCTTTTGAATTTAACCATGTTTTGACTCTTAAGATTTATTGTGATATTGTGAAATGGAGTTTAAATTCTTATTGACATTCACTGTCTTTTGAATTTAACTACGTTTTGATTACTGAGATTTATTGTGATATTGTATTAAATTCCTTATGACATTCATTGTCTCGAATTTAACTATGGTTTTATGTATCCATCATTTATATGATTTATGAATTGTGATTTAAAGTTGTATTTGGTTAATGTTGTGCACCACTGAGACATTGTCTCAGCGATAGCTTTTCATTCATGGACCTTATGAACCGTATCTTCCATCCATACTTAGATCGGTTTGTAGTGGTCTTCATTGATGACATCCTAGTGTATTGTAAGGATAAGGCAGAACATGATGAGCATTTGAGAATTGTTCTGCAGACTCTAAAAGAGAAGAAATTGTATGCTAAATTGTCCAAGTGTGAGTTCTGGTTGAATGAGATTGCATTCCTTGGACATGTAGTATCAGCTGAAGGGATTAGAGTGGATCCTAAGAAGATTGAAGCAGTGATGGAATGGAAGCCTGCCAGAAATACAACTAAGATTAGAAGTTTCTTAGGGTTAGCTGGATATTATAGAAGATTTGTAAAGGGATTTTCCCTAATAGCTGCTCCAATGACCAAATTACTACACAAGAATATGAAATTTAACTGGAATGATAAGTGTCAAGCCAGTTTTGAGAGGCTGAAGGCTATATTGATAGAGGCACCAGTGTTAACACAGCCAATGTTGGGAAAAGACTTTGTAGTCTACAGTGATGCCTCACATAATGGGTTAGGGTGTGTACTCATGCAAGAAGGGAAAGTGGTCACATATGCTTCCAGGCAGTTAAGGCCACATGAAAAGAATTACCCTACTCGTGATTTGGAGTTAGCAATAATTATCTTTGCATTGAAGATATGGAGGCATTACTTGTATGGAGAAAAATACTACATATACACAGACCACAAGAGTCTGAAGTATTTGCCAACTAAGAAAGAACTTAATTTGAGACAGAGGCGATGGATTAAACTCCTGAAAGATTATGATTGTGTGATTGACTACCACTCTAGGAAGGCAAACGTAGTCGCTGATGCTTTAAGCAGAAAATCTATTGTAGCATTAAGATCTCTGAATGCCCAACTGTCCTTAACTCATGATGGAGTTATTTTGGTAAAGTTGCAAGTGAAGCCGAATCTATTACAACAGATATAGGATGGGTAGAAGACATGTCACACCCTACTCCCCCGTGAGATGTAACATGGTCCTGTAATACGCCTAATGAATTACCATACTTCGCCTACCGATAACCCATTAGATATACTACAAGGGATTTTAAAACAATTTTCGTGAAATTTAAATCATCAATTAAAATCTGGTGTTATAAAATTTTTCAAAATTTCGGCAGAGTACCGGCTGTATTTTGAGAAAACAGTTCTTCAAACCTGAAAAAGAAAACACTCCCAATATGTTTTCTCAAATACAACTCTAAGAAACTTCATTTCATCTCACAATTCAATCTCAATAATAAATCATTTAATTTTCAAACCAATCTCATCATAAAAGAAACAATTCATTGATTACAAAACTCGAAAATTAATATTACAAAACTATTCAGGTAAGTGAAATCTCAAATTTACATTTATAATAATTTACATTTACATTTACAATAATTTACATACCAAAATATTTTACAAGAGTTTTTATACAACTACTCAAATAATTTACATACATATTATTACATGCATACATCAAAACCTATGTACATAGGTATACCTATGATATACTTGGAGCTGATCTGAATGTGTCTTCAAAGAAACTTACTCAATTACTCTATGCTCTTTTCACCTGCGACAACATACAAAGCTATTGCTGAGTGGTGAACGCAGTGGTGCACAACTATAACTTAAAACATAGTACAAAATACCTTAGCAAAATTACAGCAAATAATTTGGAAATCAGGATACTCATCAAATTCCAAAAATCAAATTATTCATTGCCAATAACATAAATCATTTGTGTAAAATGACTTTGATCACGAAATTCAATTTATCAAATCACAACCAAACATTTAAGGTAATTCCAACAATTTATGGAAATAAAGATTAATTCCAATAAAATCAATTATACATAAATCCCATTTGAAATCGAAATTCTTTACTATTCAAAAACCATTCTTTATCTCAAAAGCCATTCTTTATCTCAAAAATCATTCTTTATCTCACTAACTATGCAAGACTAATCCGAAAGGGCCATCTTCGGGGTGATTCTAACTCCCTATGGTCGGGGAGGTCAAATCGGATTCTAACTCTTTATGGTCGGGGAGGTCGAATCATCGTGCACAGTACACACCACAATAATGAATCTTCCGAAAGGGCCATAACATAAAAAACTTAGATCTAACCTCTAATAAGAGAAGAATCTAAGTCTGTGCACGTACCATGGTAATCAAAACACAACTAACTCCATTGTCTTCTCAACAAATGCGAGAGATGGGTAATAACCTAGTCAAGCATCTATAGTGAGATATAAAACAATATCACAATCCTTTTAGTGAGCATAAATCACAATACAATTCGATTCAAAGTCAATTCCAATATCTAATAATTTTTATGCTCATCACAATTCAAATCATAAATTTGCATTTGTCCATGCAAATTGCCCATCACAATTCAAAACATGTTCTATCAGAATTTTCCAAAACATAATTTATTCAATTCACAACAATGCTTAATACTCGTGGAAATACCATTTCACAAAGCTAAATTCATACATACTATAACAATTTCAATAATCATTGAATTAAATCCAATGCTTATTAAACGTAATACATAAGAAAAATATATCATTTAATCATATGAAATATTCAGAACAAATTCAGTTAAAAACTAGTTGTGCACAAACCTGATTTGAGTTGCTCCTAGGCCTTGACTCAATGTTCTTTATGCTTCTCAATATCCTTATCAACTGAAACACACAATTTAAAGTGTTTCAGTACTCAATGAATTTGTTTCCAACCATAAAATCCAATATCTAAATTTTCTTGGTACTATTCCCTTCAATTCATTTCATTAGTCAACTTATAATGTTGACCCTTGATGCACTCTAAGTGAGTCAATTCCAATGTTACCAATTGCTACATTTTAGAGCCCTTTAGTGTTAGTATATGTTACCAATTTCATTTCTAAGTGTATTGCATTTTATTTCATTTTACCAGATTTCGGTGTGCTATTTTGCCATAGCCGGACGACCTAGTTCCCTTAATTTTCGGGTTTCGGTCCAAACTACAAACTTGTAGGTCTTTGTATTATTGTATGCGGGGAAAAATTTCAGGGCATTTTGAGTTGTGTAGACCAAGATATGGTCAATTTACCGATGCTGGATAGAATGCACTAAAATGGTATGCTTAGGTCATTTTTAGGTCACTTTGGGTTCGGCCAGTTTTGGTACCCAAAATTTTGCAAGCTATTTGGCTTGGTTCTGGCCATTTGTGGGCTTTGGTGTCTTCATAAGAATTGTAGACATATGTCTAAACTATTCATGGTAAAAAGTTTAGGTCAATTAGACCTGTTTTGAGTAAGTTATGGTCAAAACACTAACTACTGCCCAAATGGTCAATTTTCAGGCTTTCATGTCACTAATCCATATTTGGTCATTTTTCAAGTCACCTTCTAGGCAGAATTTTGGTAAGATTCCTTCATGAAAGTTGGCACATTTTGTTCCTAGTTTCACCTCCAATTGGTCTCATACCAATTGGAGTCATACACTTAAGCTTCTAAGCCAAAACACACACTGCCCTACTACACACTTCTTTATCACATACCCATTACACATTTTATACTTACCAAACTACTTTCTTCATGCTAATTCTGGTTTGCACCTTAATATTAACACACTTTACTTCACATTTTTTGTCATTTTGGTGGCTTGTAACCACTCTCAATATGCACACTATAATACAAAATTTTCGAAAGTCCCATTTACAACAATTCAACCACATAAACATACCTTATTTCCATGTCCAAATTCAAACAATTATTTATATACACATGCTGCCATCAATGACAACATAATTCAACAATATTTCATGAACTCAAACACTTCAATCTTCTTCATGAGGCTGCCACAAGTTTACACATACCCATCAACCTCCATTTGCAATTTTCAAGCTTACAAATCAAACCTTACTCATGGAATTCAACTACAATACAATCAAACATTTAAATCATCATTCAAACCACTATTTACATGCAAGAACAAACTGTTCATAGTGAAGTTCCCTGGCTGCCAAAATGTACATTTCCACTAATTCATCAAACTTCAAAAATTCTTCCATAAATTAACTACCCACAACCTTGGTTACACTTTTAATGAAACAAGAATTGAAAAGACTCACTTACCACTTTTGAAGTTCTTCAAAACCTCACCAAAACTTAACTTTCTTGCTACCTGTCTACTGCCCATGGTGTGAGAATCACCTTTATGGAAGGGACTTATAAGAATTTATGGCTTGAATGTGGTGAAATGAGAGCTTGCATGTAATTTGGCCATGGAGGTTTCTCTCCCTCGTTTTGGCTGGTTTTTCCCAAGGTTGAAGCTGACAGAAATTTTCTGTCCAAGGGTTAATTAGTGGTCCACTTAAGTGGTGTTAGTGGAGCACTAATTGAGTAAAAGGATATTTTAATATTAAACTTTTCAATTTTTCACATTTTTCTCTTATCTTTTGCTATTTAGATTATGTACTACTATTTTAATTTTTCATGACATTTTCCAAGTGTAATATCATTTATTTTTAATGGAAATTTAGGTCAAAAGACAACTCAGGGTGTCAAATGACCACAATGTCCCTGTTCGGGTTGCATTCCCGAATTTTCGATAACACCGAGTTTTGTCGTTTTCTCGATTTCTCATTTTTCTTTGTACTAATTAATTAATTTTTCTTTGATATTTCTAATAAAATTTATACTTTAATAAGTCTTTAATTATGTCTTGAAACTAAATTTCGAGGGTTCCCTGCAGTTCTGGGGTCGGCTATTACCTGCGCGGTAACTTCCCCGTACGGTCACCCATCGCTACAGTGCTGGCTCGTTTAACTTAGTTTCATTTCATTGTTGTTATTTTTCCTTTGTTTTTCTTGTATTTTCTTTTCTTGTATTTTATTATTTTATGTCTCCTCACCCATATCTAAGTGTAGTTTTAGGTATCCTAGCTGTCCGAATAGACACTGTCACCGGAACAGTAGAATGCACTACCGAACATAGGGGTGTTACAATTCTCCCCCCCTTAAAATAAATTTCATCTCGAAATTTTACCTGGCATCAGTTTCTGAATAGCTGTGGGTGCTGTCTCCTCATGTCCTCTTCCAAGGAGAAACTTTAAGGAATACCTTATTACCCACTACATATTCAATATCTCTTCTCTTCAGATTAACATAAGACTTCTGACGATCTGATGCAGCCTTAAGTCAATCTCTGATCAATCTGATCTTTTCCTCTGTTTGCTGAATAATTTCTAGCCCAATCATCTTCCTTTCACCTACTTCATCCCAACATAAGGGAATTCTGCACTTTCTGTCGTATAAAGCTTCATATGGAGGCATCCCAATACTTGATTGGTAGCTATTGTTATAAGCAACTCAATCAAAGGCAAGTGTATATCCCAACTACCTTCAAACTCAATTGTACAAGCCCGTAGCATATCCTCCAATATCTGAATTACCCTCTCAGACTGGCCATCTATTTGTGGGTGGAATGCCATGCTAAAGTTCAATCAGGTCCCTAGGGCTCTCTGAAGACTACCCCAGAATCTAGAAGTGAACCTAGGATCTCTGTCTGATACAATCAATACAGGCACTCCATGCAGTTTTACAATCTCATTTATGTACAGTCTGGCCAATCTCTCCAACTATAGTCCATCCGGACTGGCAAAAAGTGAGCAGACTTGGTTAGTCTATCAACTATGACCTATACTGCGTCATGACTATTCTGTGTTTACGGAAGTCTCATCACAAAATCCATAGTTATCCGTTCCCTTACAATGTTTCATAGGGTGCCGTTTGTATGCTAGCTTGACACTTATTATTGTATACAAATTTTGTTAGTGGGAGGCATCTATCCCATCTCCCCTCAGATTCAAGGACACAAGTTCTCAGTATATTCTCAAGGGCTTATTACATTTTACAAGTTATTATTATCATTTCATTTCATTATTTACAGAAACTCAATGAGTTTCAGAATTTACCTGAATTACTTGTTTCGACTGTCCATCCGTCTGAGGATGATAAGTCGTATTGATATCTCTAAACTTATAGCAATTACTGTGGTACAGGTAGTTCACATTATTGTAACTGATTTACTGACTCTAGCTACCTTACAAGTGTAGTCTTTCGATAGGCTAGTTCTAAAGTTTTTAAATTTCTGACTAACATTTTCACATTTATTTCTCATAATAGTACTCTATTCGGGCATAACTGTATCAATTTATAGATTACTTACAAATATTCTTATTTTATTGTACCATGGGGAAGCACGTAGCTCCACACCATAATCCCGTGTTGGTACTGTAATCTGCAGCTTATAATACAAACATCGAGAATATTACATAGTCACTACGTTATAACCTCATGGGCTAGGTTTTCTAACATCTTATCTTTATCGGATCCACTAATATCATAAACTGATTATGATTACAATATCCCTTGACAATTACTAACAGTAACATCTTTGCCCTTATTTAGTGCAATTCTATTACTGTAACTTATTTTTAGGTCCTCTTTCCTTACATTAAGTAGGCTTGCCAATTAGCTTTATAATTTATAGTGTGTTGGAAAATACTTTTAGCTAACAATTCTTCCAAAATTAATGTCAATCATACTTATTATTATAGTTTTTATCCTAAAGGACTAGTTACTAATACATCAAAATTCATTCCTATGTAAAGGAATAGCAACATAACATATAGTTCTAACACTAGCACACAACTAAGTAGTGCTGGGATAAAATAATAACTAATTATTTCTTTCAAAAATTAAGAACTTACCAACAGCTAAATCCGAAGTTTCTGTTCTTTCCCCTTGGCGCATAGTGGACGCTCTAATTCATGCGCTACTATGTTCGGGTTGATTCATTATGTTATGGTTGTGAGGAGTACCAACTCTATTTCTATCTCGACCTTTACTGACTGTCTGTGAACTTTGGAGAGTAGATCGAGGTGCTCTAGTATAATCTTTAACAAAGTGTCCAAGCTTTCCACAATTATAGTAGGCTCCAGAAGCCTTACGACAAATACCTCCATGTAGCTTACCACAAACATGGCAGAAACGGGCAAAATAGGAACTTCTGATTGTTCGACGACTAGATTTTGGTTTTCTCTACCCTGATGATCTGCCTCTGTCATATTCCTGAGCTTGGGGTTCCTCAAATTCTTTTCTCTTCCCCAAATTACTGTTCGAGCTCTGACCCATAGGTTTCTCCCTCTTCTCTATTTCACACTGCCCTTGTGGGGGTTGGGTTTGTGTTTGAGCTTGAGCTAATAGTGTATCAGCCATTTGTTGAAAGAAAGTGGCCATTTGCTTGGCCATTTGTGCAGTAATTTGTACCAGTAAAACTGGTACAGTAGGGCCTTCGACACTTTGTGGGGCTGGGGCCTCAACTTGTACTTCTGCCATCACAGACTGTTCTATTGTCTCATTCTTCTCTTCCATATCTTTTCATAGGATTTTCTACTCCTGTACAACCAACACAAGGAGATTCCTCTCCATTAGTTCATATTTATGGTGTAAATGTACTATATTTATCAAACATTTGAGTAGTTGTAGTTACTGACAAAAGGATTTCAAATTCACAGTTCAAAATTTACTTCAAAACCATTACTCTGATACCACAAAACATGTCACACTCTGGTCCCCCGTAAGATGTAACATGATCCCATAGCGTACCTAATGAATTACCGTACTTCGTCTACCGAAAACCCATTAGATATACTACAAGGGATTTTAAAACAATTTTCGTGAAATTTAAATCATCGATTAAAATTTGGTGTTATAAAATTTTTCAAAATTTCTGCAGAGTGCTGGCTGTATTTTGAGAAAACAGTTCTTCAAACCTGAAAAAGAAAATACTCCCAATATGTTTTCTCAAATACAACTCCAAGAAACTTCATTTCATCTCACAATTCAATCTCAATAATCAATCATTTCATTTTCAAACCAATCTCATCACTAAAGAAACATTTCATTGATTACAAAACTCGAAAATTAATATTACAAAACTATTCAGGTAAGTGAAATCTCAAATTTAAATTTACAATAATTTACATTTACATTTACAATAATTTACATACTAAAATATTTTACAAGAGTTTTTATACAACTACTCAAATAATTTACATACATATTATTACATGCATACATTAAAACCTATGTACATGGGTAAACCTATGATATACTTGGAGCTAATCTGAATGTGTCTTCAAAGAAGCTTACTTAATTACTCTATGCTCTTTTCACCTGCAACAGCATATAAAGCTATCGCTGAGTGGTGAATTCAGTGGTGCACAACTATAACTTAAAACATAGTACAAAATACCTTAGCAAAATTACAGCAAATAATTTGGAAATCCGGATACTCATTAAATTCCAAAAATCAAATTATTCATTGCCAATAACATAAATCATTTGTATAACATGACTTTGATCACGAAATTCAATTTATCAAATCACAACCAAACATTTAAGGTAATTCCAACAATTTATGGAAATAAAGATTAATTCCAATAAAATCAATTATACATAAATCCCATTTGAAATCGAAATTCTTTACTATTCAAAAACCATTCTTTATCTTAAAAGCCATTCTTTATCTCAAAAATTATTCTTTATCTCACTAACTATGCAAGACTAATCCGAAAGGGCCATCTTCGGGGTGATTCTAACTCCCTATGGTCGGGGAGGTCGAATCATATTCTAACTCCCTATGGTCAGAGAGGTCGAATCATCGTGCAAAGTACACACCACAATAATGAATCTTTAGAAAGGGCCATAACATAAAAAACTTAGATCTAACCTCTAATAAGAGGAGAATCTAAGCCTGTGCACGTACCATGGTAATCAAAACACAACTAACTCCATTGTCTTCTGAACAAATGAGAGAGATGGGTAATAACCTAGTCAAGCATCTATAGTGAGATATAAAACAATATCACAATCCTTTTAGTGAGCATAAATCACAATACAATTCGATTCAAAGTCAATTCCAATATACAATAATTTTTATGCTGATCACAATTCAAATCATAAATTTGTATTTTTCCATGCAAATTGCCCATCACAATTCGAAACATGTTCTATCATAATTTTCTAAAACACAATTTATTCAATTGACAACAATGCTTAATACTTGTGGAAATACCATTTCACAAAGCTAAATTCATACATTCTATAACAATTTCAATAATCATTGAATTAAATTTAATGCTTGTTAAACATAATATATAAGAAAAATTTATCATTTAATCATATGAAATATTCAGAACAAAATCGGTTAAAAACTAATTGTGCACAAACCTGATTTGAGTCACTCCTAGGTCTTGACTCAATGTTCTTTATGCTTCTCAATATCCTTATCAACTGAAACACACAATTTAAAGTGTTTCAGTACTCAATGAATTTGTTTCCAACCATAAAATCCAATATCTAAATTTTCTTGATACTATTCCCTTCAATTCATTTCATTAGTCAAGTTATAATGTTAACCCTTGATGCACTCTAAGTGATTCAATTCCAATGTTACCAATATGTTACATTTTAGAGCCCTTTAGTGTTGGTATATGTTACCAATTCATTTCTAAGTGTATTGCATTTTATTGCAATTTACCAGATTTCGGTGTGCTATTTTGACCTAGCCGGACGACTTAGTTCCCTTGATTTTCAGGTTTTGGTCCAAACTACAAACTTGTAGGTCGATGTCTTATTGCACGCGGGGCAAAATTTCAGGTCATTTTGAGTTGTGCAGACCAAGATATGGTTAATTTACTAATGCTGGATAGAATGCACTAAAAAGGTAGGCTTAGGTCATTTTTAGGTCACTTTTGGTTCGGCTAGTTTTGGTACCTAAACTTGTGCACGCTATTTGGCTTGGTTCTGGCCATTTGTGGGCTTTGGTGTCTTCATAAGAATTGTAGATATATGTCTAAACTATTCATGGTAAAAATTTCAGGTCAATTGCACCTGTTTTGAGTAAGTTATGGCCAAAACACTAACTACTGACCAAATGGTCAATTTTTAGGCTTTCAAGTCACTAATCCGGATTTGGTCATTTTTCAAGTCACCTTCTAGGCAGAATTTTGATAAGCTTTCTTCATGAAAGTTGGCACATTTTGTGCCTAATTTCACCTCCAATTGGTCTTATACCAATTGTAGTCACACACTTAAGCTTCTAAGCCAAAACATACACTGCCCTACTACACACTTCTTCATCACATACCCATTACACATTTTATACTTACCAAACTACTTCCTTCATGCCAATTCTGGTTTGCACCTTAACATTAACACACTTTACTTCACATTTTTGGTCATTTTGGCAGCTTGTAACTACTCTCAATATGCACACTATAATACATAATTTTCCAAAGTCCCATTTACAACAATTCAACCACATGAACATACCTCATTTCCATGTCCAAATTCAAACAATTATTTATATACACATGCTGTCATCATTGACAACATAATTCAACAATATTTCATGAACTCAAATACTTCAATATTCTTCATGAGGCTGCCACATGTTTACACATACCCATCAACCTCCATTTGCAATTTTTAAGCTTACAAATCAAACCTTAATCATGGAATTCAACTACAATACAATCAAACATTTGAATCATCATTCAAACCACTATTTATATGCAAGAACAAACTGTTCATAGTGAAGTTCCATGGCTGCCAAAATGTACATTTCCACTAATTCATCAAACTTCAAAAATTCTTCCATAAATCAATTACCCACAACCTTGGTTACACTTTTAATGAAACAAGAATTGAAAAGACTCACTTACCACTTTTGAAGTTCTTCAAAACCTCACCAAAACTTAACTTTCTTGCTGCCTATCTACTGCCCATGGTGTGAGGATCACTTTTAATGAAGGGACTTACAAGAATTTATGGCTTGAAGGTGGTGAAATGAGAGCTTGCATGTAATTTGGCCATAGAGGTTTCTCTCCCTTATTTCGGCTGGTTTTTCCCAAGGTTGAAGATGACAGAATTTTTCTGTCCAAGGGTTGATTAGTGGTCCACTTAAGTGGTGTTAGTGGAGCACTAGTTGAATAAAAGGATATTTTAATGTTAAACTTTTCAATTTTCCACATTTTTCTCTTATCTTTTGCTATTTAGATTATGTACCACTATTTTAATTTTTCATGACATTTTCCAAGTGTAATATCATTTATTTTTATTGGAAATTTAGGTCAAAAGACAACTCGGGGTGTCAAATGATCACAATGCCCTTTTCAGGTTGCATTCCCGATTTTTCGGTAACACCGAGTTTTGTCGTTTTCTCGATTTCTCGTTTTTCTTTATACTAATTAATTAATTTTTCTTTGATATTTCTAATAAAATTTATACTTTAATAAGTCATTAATTATGTCTCGAAACTAAATTCTAAGGGTTCCCTGCAGTCCTGGGGTCGGCTATTACCTGCGGCGTAACTTCCCCGTGCGGTCACCCATCGCTGCGGTGTTGGCTCGTTTAACTTAGTTTCATTTCATTGCTATTATTTTTCCTTTGTTTTTCTTGTATTTTCTTTTTTTGTATTTCATTATTTTATGTCTCCTCATCCATATCTAAGTGTAGTTCTAGGCATCCTAGCTGTCTGGACAGACACTGTCACCAGAACAGTAGAACGCACTACCGAACATAGAGGTGTTACAAGACAGATGAGAAATTAATGGCTGTTATGGGCAAAATCACTGAGGGAAAGGAAATTGAATATGAAGTGAAAGAAAATGGGTGCGTGTACTATAAAGAAAGAGTGTGTGTACCAGATGATAAAGAGTTGAAAACTAGTATTCTGAGAGAAGCACATAACAGTGTGTATGCTATGCACCCAGGAAGCACAAAAATGTACCATGACCTGAAACTTCGATACTGGTGGCTAGGTCTAAAGAAGGACATAGCTGACTATGTAACTAGTTGCTTGACATGTCAGCAAGTCAAAGCAGAAAATCAAGTTCCATCAGGTTTGTTACAGCCCATAAACATACCTGAATGAAAATGAAACCGAGTCACTATGGACTTTGTTAGTGGTCTACCTATAACTCAGAAGGAGCATGATGCAGTATGGGTGATTGTGGATAGGTTGACCAAATCAGTACATTTTCTACTAGTCAGAACTGACTACTCACTAGAAAAGCTAGCAGAATTGTATATCAGTAAGATAGTTAGACTACATGGAATTCCGCTTTCCATTATATCTAATAGAGACTCGAGGTTTACATCTAGATTTTGGAAGAAATTATAAGAATCCTTGGGCACACAACTCCATTTTAGCATAGCTTTTCATCCTCGTATGGATGGACAGTTAGAAAGAATAATCCAGTTAAAATTTGAAACTCATTGAGTTATTATAAACAATAAACTGATAATAATAATAATAACCAAATATATGTGGTAGGTCCTCGAGGATATGCTGAGGAGTTGTGTTATTGAGTTTGAGAGAAGTTGCGACAGATACCTTCCACTGGCAGAATTTGCATACAACAATAGCTATCAAGCTAGCATACAAATGGCATCCTATGAAGCACTGTATGGGAGAAAATGCAGAATGCCTATATATTGGATTGAATTGGCTAGTGGGGCCAGACCTGATAAAACAAACAGAGGAAAAGTTGAAATTGATAAAGGCGAATTTGAAAGTTGCCTCAGACCGACAGAAATCTTATGCTGACTTGAAAAGAAAGGACATTGAATATGAAGTTGGCGAGAAGGTATTTCTCAAAGTATTACCGTGAAAAAAAGTGTTGAGATTCGGGAAAAAGGGAAAATTAAGCCCTAGGTTCATTGGCCCATATGAAGTTATTGAAAGTGTGAGACCAGTAGCCTACAGATTAGCCTTACCACCTGAACTGGACAAGATACATAATGTGTTCCATGTCTTGATGCTCAGAAGATACAGATCAGATCCTTCACATGTCATCTCAACAAAAGAAATTATTGTACAACCTGACCTGACATATGAAGAAGAACTAATTAAAATCTTGACACGAGAGGTAAAAGAGCTCAGAAACAAGACAATTCCACTGGTGAAAATCCTATGGAGGCACCACAACATGGAAGAGGCAACATGGGAGAGCGAGGAGACAATGAGGCAACAGTTCCCTCAACTATTCACATCAAGTAAATTTCGAGGACGAAATTTTTATTTAGAGGGGAAGAGTTATAACATCCCCACTGTACGTGTTCTATACTTTCTGTTGCTCCAGTGGCATAATATCAGTCCAGGCAAGTCAGGATGTCTAGAACTACACTTCGGTGATAGTGAACAGACATATAATGATGAAATAAATAAAAAGAAAATACAAGAAATGTAACACCCCTATGTTCGGTAGTGCGTTCTACTGTTTCGGTGACCAGTATTGTCCGGATAGCTAGGATACCTAGAACTACATTTAAAAGTAGTGAGAAGACATAAAATAATGAAATACAAGAAAGGAAAATACAAGAAAAACAAAGGAAAAATAATAGCAATGAAATGAAACTATGTTAAATGAGTCAGCACCATAGCGATGGGTGACTGCACTAGGAAGTTACGGCACAGGCAATAGTTGACCCCAAGACTATAGGGAACTCTCGAAATTTAGTTTTGAGATATAATTAAAGACTTATTGAAGTATAAATTTCATTAGAAATATCAAAGAAAAATTAATTAATTAGTACAAAGAAAAACGAGAAATCGAGAAAACGACAAAACTCGGTGTTACCGAAAAATCGGGAATGCAACCCGAATAAGGACATTGTGGTCAATTGACACCCTGAGTTGCCTTTTGACCTAAGTGTCCATTAAAAATAAATAGCATTTAAATTTGGGGACCCCATTAAAAAGGAAATTAAATGTGTAATAGAATTTAGAGAAATGTGGGGATTAAATGCAATTATGAAGACTTTAAACTATAATAAGGTTAAAATATATTAGTGGAGCACTATGGACACCTTAAAAAATTATTAAGGAATAGATTAGTGGACCACTAACCATTTCATCTTCTTCTCCCAAAAATCCCTCAAAGTTGCTAAACCCATTTTCCTCTCAAAACTCCATGGGACTCCATGGCCAAAGCTTAACTAAGCTCCATGCAACCATGATTTAGCCATATTTTTCAATAGGTTCCTTGATTAAACCTTACCTACATACCTTGGGCAGCAATAAAGGAGCAAGAAAGATAAGTTTAGGTGAGGTTTTGAAGAAGTCCAAAAGTGGTAAGTGGTTATTTTCAATCCTTGTTTCATTAAAAGTATAACTAAGGTTGTGGGTAGTTGAATTATGGAAGAAGTTTGAGGTTTGATGAATTATTAGAGTTGAGCCATTTTGGCAACCATGGAACCTCACCATGTACAACTTATCTTTGCATGTAAATGGTTGTTTGAGATGTTGATTTAAATATTTAATTGTATTGAAGTTGAATTCCATGTTTGAAGTTTGAATGTTAAGCTTGAAAAGGGAAAATGGAAGTGGATGTGTATGTATAAATTTTTGGCAGCCTCATGATGAAGATTGAAGTGTTTAAGTTCATGAAATATTGTTGAAATATTGTACAAAAAATGGTAGCATATATGTGTGACACCCCTTACCCGTCTACAGTGTAGCCGAGCAAGTTATGCCACTCAGTGTGCTGGAGCACCAATTTATATTTCCAATTACAATTTATCCCTTTTAATTTATTTATTTATAATTTTTTGATAAATCTGAATTTTTCCGCAAATTTTATAGAAAATCCGACAGAGTGCAGGCTGTAAATTGGAAAAACAGTTCTTCTGAACCTATTTAAAAACACTTCCAATATAATTTCCAAATCCAAACTCCATTATACACATTCAAGTCAATTTCAAAATCTCAATCTCAAATCACAAACTATTTTCAGAAATATTTCTTTTTACTTCATTGCTGGAAGCACATTCATAAATATTTCTCAACATAATATACAAAAAATTCTAATAATATGAAATTTCATATACTTACATCATTACATAATTACAAGAGTTTATAGTTACAGCCCAAAGCTAATACAAAATGCAAAATATAAAATGCTACCCAAAATCCTAATGTCCTACCATATGCAGTGCAGATGTGAGGTGACTCTAGACTCCGGATGCAGCTCTGAATGCTCACCCTGTCTGATGTCTGCTGGGCTCCCTAGCTAGGTCTCCAGTACTTGTGCGTGGCAAAAGCGACGCGCTAAGCAATTCTGCTTAGTGGTGACAATATAAAATAAAATAAAATGAAATAAAAATAAATATGCATAATGTATGTCTACATTTTTGGGTAGACTTAATTTCTTCTATTAATTGCATTATTATCCATTTAAAATTCTGTAAAGTTTATTATCATTGCCCTAGTAACCTATATTGGTCGACTGGACTGGATAAATGGGTAAACTGGCACTGGGTACTAAGTACCTCAGACCATCACACCATCGATCACATTGTGTCTCCCGGTGTGCAACAGAACAGCTAATAAGCTGTAATAATTAGCGAGGTTAAAACCCAAGTGTAATAATTCAAATAACATAGCCAAAGGCTATTTTATCACAGAATGGCATGGGAAGCCATGAAACACAGAATGGCATGAAGCCATATGCAGTACTGCTAACAGAACCCTATTGGCATGCTAAGCTATCCAAACCAATCCTGTTAGGTATATTGGGGCATTTTACACTTTTAAGTTTCATAATTTTTGGAATTTAAGTTTTAGTGTTACTATTCCATTCATTGGTCAACAAAAATGTTGACTTTTGCATAGGCAATTGGTACATTGGTTCTAATATCGTCAACATACTACATTTTGCCTTCAAAATTTGTTGGTATTGGTTGCCAATACCATTTCTAAGCTTAATGTTAGTTGGGCAGAATTTTCATTTTTTATGCTTTGTTTTTACTGTTCCATTGGTCAATCTTGCAGTGGGAATTTGGCAAAATGGTCAACAAGAAAGTTGTTCCTTATTTTGTCTAGTTGCATTTCCTTTTTTGAATCACTCCATTTGGAGTTTTGTAGCTCAAGTTATAGTCCAAAAACCATAACTGGCCGGATTGAATTTTTGTCCAGAATTTCTGGACTGACCATATCTACAGTGTAATGAACAGTGACTGCAACTCACCTTTTGAATATGTTCTGGTCATAATGTGGGTTAGATTTCTTCATAAAAGTTGTTGGTCTATATCTCAGTTTGTCGCTGATAAAATTTCAGGTCAATTGGACCTTTCTACACTGATTTATGGCCAAATGACCAAATACTGTTCATTTAGTCATTTTGCCCAGGCAGACTGCAGGTCACCTGGATTAGAGCAAGCTTGTGGTCCACTTGGTTTGGTTTTATGGGCATGGTTTCTTCACCAAAGTTGTGCCATTATGTGTCTAGTTTCATGTCCAATTGGCCTTGAACCAATTGAACCTCTACAATTCAAGTTATGCTGCCCAAACCTACTGGACTCATGTCCAATTCTGTAGGTCACCAAGGGCAGGAACACCAAACCCAAATCCCATCACTCAACACACTTCATTTTTTATTTAAATAGAACTAAATGGTCAATAATTGACCATTAATACCTTTTTTTATCATCACATGGTCAAAGTCCCATTTCTCCACCCCAAACCCTAACTCAACATTTCAAACCAAGCATTAAGATTGCATTTCATCAATCCACATAAAAGAGACATATTGTGGGCAGCCATACTACCCTTTTAACTTCATTAAAATCATTACCATCTTGCCTAACCAAGGCTTCCAAAACTTAGAGTTTACATACAAATGGTATTCCATCAATTTTCCTTATCATTTGCACTCATTCATAATTATTAAACATGAATTTTAAGTGAAATTTAAGTTCAAGTCACTAACCTCTATGGAGTGAGATTTTTCCCACTTGCTAAAGCTCTTGTTTTCCTCTTCTTTTTGCTCCCAAAATACTCACCAAGTTGCAAGAATACTTTTTTGTGTTGACAATTAGGGTTTTTGGTGGAAGAAAGCTAGGGAAAATCATGCTTGAAAAGGCTTGCAAATGGGTAACAATGGTGGAGGTTCACGGCAAGGAAGAGATGAGAAAGAGAAATCTGATTTTTTTTGTTTCATTTTCAGCCCATTTTGTCTCTTTAAAATAAGTCGATGCCATGTGTCCATATTGGATAGGTTGGGAAAACTTTAATGACATCATTATGATGTCATAATGCTATTTTCTTTCATTTCTTCTCCATTTCTCGTCTAATTAATTTCAATTAAATTTTTAACAACATTTAGTCATATTTTATGTTATATAAATTATTTATTTAATTGGACAAGTTGGCCAAAAATCATCTCTGAAGACGAAATGACCAAAATGCCCTCCGTTTGGCTTAACGGGCCAAAATTGTCTGTACCGATTGAAAAATTTTTCTAACTATTCCTTGGAATTCTAATGCCATAAGAACCTTAATAATCCTTCTCTGGAGTCCCAATAATTGTTTTATAATTTTTCCCCCGGGTCTAGAGCTCCTAGTTGCAAGAACCGCAACTTCTCACTAGGTTACCCATCGCTAGGGCACCGACTCATTTAACTTGGTTGTATTTTATTTCTAAAATTTTTTCTAAATTTTTTTTATTAATATTTGAGTTATTTATGGTTCTTCACTTTAGTTTAAATATTTTTCCAGACATTCTAGCTATCCGGACCGACACTAGTCACCGGAACAGTAGACTGTACGGACTAGCTAAATTGAGGATGTTACAATATGTGTGTGGATAATAGTGATAAGGTTGGCCAATTGTTAATGGAAGTATGTGTGATAATTAGAAGTATTTATGTGTATATATTGTTGGGATTGAACTTTGTGAATTGTGACTGCATTTAGTGTATTTTGAAGTGGTTATATTTTGTCCAAGTTGACCTATAATGTAGAGAATTGAATGTTTTTGGTTAGTGCCAAATGCAGAATGGTATGAGAAGTGAAAATGCAATTGGTAAACATGTGTTTGGTTTGGTGTTTGAAAAGCATGTAGAGGGCAGTGTGCAAATGGACCTATAACCCTAAGTGTGTGACTCCAATTGGTATGAGGCCAATTGGAGGTAAAATTAAGCACAAAATGTGCCAACTTTCATGAAGAAAGCCTACCTAAATTTTGTCCAGAAAGTAACTTGAAAAATGACCAAATCCGGATTAGTGACTTGAAAGCCTGAAAATTGACCATTTGCGCAGCAGTTAGTGTTTTGCCCATAACTCACTTAAAACAGGTCCAAATGACCTGAAATTTTTACCATGAATAGATTAGACATAAAGCTACAATTCTTATAAAGACAACAAAACCCAGAAATTTCCATAAGCAAGTCAAATAGCTTGCACAAGTTTGGGTATAAAAACTGCCAGAACCAGAAATGACCTAAAAATGACCTAAAGTTATCATTTTAGTGCAATCTGTCCAGATTTGGTAAATTGACCATATCTTGGTCTATACAACTCAGAATGATCTGAAATTTTGCCCCGCGTGCAATAAGACATAGATCTACAATTTTGCTTCTTTGACCATAAGCTAAAATGTCACACCCTACCCCTCTGTAAGGCATAACATGATCCCATAGTATACCTAATGAATTACCAACTCCGTCTACTGATAACCCATTAAGTACACTACAAGGGATTTTAAAAACTTTTCTTACTTCTTTTACAGTGGTGAGCACTATTTACAGGTGTTAAAGACTTTGGTGAACTGAAGTGAAACAACTAACTCATTTGGTTTATTTGGAGTTTCTGTAAAAATTTTGGCAGAGTGCCATCTATATTTTGGACAAAACCGTTCTTCAGAAAACCTGTAAAAAGCACTTCAATATGTATTTGCAAATCTCAACTCCAACATGTTTTTCAACACAACATATTTCTCAACTCAAATCCATAGTGATTTTTCAAAGACTGAGATAAAGGAAATATAATACAAAATTATTCAAGTAAATGAAATCTCAAATTTACATTTACAATAATTTACATTTAATTACATACCAAAATGTTTTACAAGAGTTTTTATACAACTGCTCAAATAATTTACATACATATTATTACATGCATACATCAAAACCTATGTACATGGGTATACCTATGATATACCTGGAGCTTATCTGAAAGTGTCCTCAAAGTAACTTAATCACTGCTCTATGCTCTTCTTACCTGCGACAGCATGCAAAGCTATCGCTGAGTGGTGAACTCAGTGGTGCACAACTATAATTTAAAACATAATACAATATACATTGACAAATTTTACAGTAAATAATTTGAGAATCTGAATACTGATCAAATTTCACAACTCAAAATATTCATTGCCAATAATGTAAATCATTTGTATAAATGACTTGGAGCACAAAATTCAATTTATCAAATCATGACTATTCATTTAAGTAATTCCAACAAAATCAATTACACACAAACCATAATTGAAATCACCATTCCTTACCATTCAAAAGCCATTCTGTATCTCAAAATCATTTTGTATCTCAAAAATCATACTGTATCTCAAAAGTCATTATGCATCTCAAAAACCATGTTGTATCTCAAAAATCAATCTTTATCTCACTAACTATGCAAGACTAATCCGAACGGGCCATATTCGATGTGATTCTAACTCCCTAGGGTCGGGAGGTCGAATGATTCTAACTCCCTATGGTCGGGAGGTCGAATCATCGTGCAGTACCATCACAATAATGAATCTTCCGTAAGGGCCATAACGATAAAATAAACTTAGATCTAACCTCAAATCAGAGGAGAATCTAAGCCTGTGCACGTACCATGGTAATCAAAACACAACTCACTCCATTGTCTTCTCAACAAATGAGAGAGACGGGTAATAACCTAGTCAAGCATCTATAGTGAGATATAAAACAATATCACAATCCTTTTAGCGAGCATAAATCACAATATAATTCGATTCAAAGTCAATTCCAATATCCAATAATTTTTATGCTCATCACAATTCAAATAATAAAGTTTTCATTTTTTCCATGAATATTACCATCACAATTCAAAACATATTCTATCACAATTTTCCAAAACATAATTTACTTAATCCATAACAATGCTTAGTACTTATGGAAATACCATTTCACAAAGCCAAATTCATACATACAATAACAATTTTCAATAATCATGGAATTAAATCCAATGCTTGTTAAACATAATTCATAAGAAAAATATATCATTTAATCATATGAAATATTCAAAACAAAATCAGTTAAAAACTAGTTGTGCACAAACCTCTGATGACTGTCTCCCTGATCTGGACTCAGTGTTTCCTTCCCTTTGCCTGAGTCTTTGGTAACTGAGAAACACAATTTGAAGTGTTTCAGTACTAAATTAAACTGTCTCTATCGATGGTGTTTGGTAAATAATGCACTGAACTCAATTATTCACTTAATCACCTAATATACCGACCCTCATTGCGTTTTAGGTAAATTAGGTTTTAGTGTCGTTAATATGTCACATTTGATAGGGTTTTAGGTTTGGTATGTTTTACCAAAGTCATTTCCTTGCTTAGTGCATTTTAGTGCAAATTGCTGGATTCCGGGATACTGGTTTGACCTAGCCGGACGATCTAGTTCCCTCAGTTTTTGGGTCTCGGTCGAAACTACAAACTTGTAGATCTAGGTCTTATTGCACGCGGTACAAAATTTCAGGTCAATCCGAGTTAAGTAGACCAAGTTATGGTCATTACACTATTGCTGGTCAAGTGGTACCATTTTAGGTCAATTTTAGGTCAAATTGGTCAATTCTGGTTCGGCCAGTTTTTGGACCCGAACTTGTGCAAGTTGTTTGACTTGCTTATGGTCATTTCTGGGCTTTGGTGTCTTCATAAGACTTTTAGGTATGGGTCTTAACTATTCTTGGTCAAACTTTCAGGTCAATTGGACCTGGTTTGAGTGAGTTATGGCCTAAACACTCACTGCTGCCCAATTGGTCATTTTTCAGGTCCTAATTGCACCTAATCCGAATTGGTCATTTTTTTAGGTCACCTTGCAAGCAGAATTTTGGCATGGTTTCTCAATGAAAGTTGGCACATTTTGTGCCTAGTTTCACCTCAAATTAGTCTCATACCAATTGAGGTTACACATTCAAGGTTATAGGCTAAAATATACACTGCCCTCAATATGCATTTCACACCCCAACTTCAAACACACACTTACCTTTGCCATTTGTTTACTTACCTACCAAACTGTTTTGGCACATTACCAAAAACATTTTCTACATTACATTAACATTATTTTGGGCAGATTCCAATCACCCTCAACACACCAATTATCATTCACAATTATAATTTCTAAGTACCATTACAAACACACCTAAACATTACAAACTTTACATACCCTTTACAATGTTAATTTACATACATATCATCAATCCTTCTAGGTCAATATTCTGCCCACACTTCCTTCAATATATACCATTACCCAAGTGTCCACAAGCTGCCACAAACCATTCTTCAACATCACATTGCCGTCCCATATACCAATTTCCATCAAAGTGCATAATTCACCATATAAACATGAAATAATTCACTAAGTTACTAAATCACCATGATTAACATTATTTCTCATCAATTATATGCACAAATACCTCATCAAAAACGTGACTCATGGCTGTCCAAAATGAAAACAACAATAACCCTTCAAACTCAAAATTTTCCTTCACCAATCTAACACCCATAACATGAACATAAACTTTAACAAAGAATTTCTCAAAAATGCAAACTTACCTTTAATTGTAACTTGCTAAACCTTCACCAAACTTCTCAAAATTGGTATCAATATCTTCCTTGTGGTGTGTAGACCATTTTTTGTGAAGGAACTTAAAGGATTGGAGTTGAAAATGGGAGGTTAAGAGAGCTTGCATGAAAAATGGCCATGGTTTTTTTTTATTTCCTCTCAATTCGGCAACTTTGGTTGTTTTGGAGAAGATGACTATTTCTGCTGGTTTAGTGGAGTTACAGCTGCCCTATTATGTATTTAATTTATGCATTAGTGGTCCACTCACAAATTTAATCATTTTATAAACTTAACTCCCACTTATTCCACATTTAACCCATGATTTTAGCTATTTACTTTAGGTACCACTAAACTAATTTTTCATTTTATTTTCTAAGTGTAATATTATTTATTTTTAATGGACATTTAGGTCAAAAGACAATTCGGGATGTCAAATGACCATAATGCCCTGTTAGATTCGTTCCCAATTTTTCGGTAACACCGGGTTTTGTCTGTTTTTCGATTTCTCACTTTTCTTTGTACTAATTATTTAATTTTTCTTTGATATTTCTAATGATATTTATACTTCAATAAGGGTCTATTTAAGTCCTAAAAATGTTTTTCAGGTTCCCATGATCCAGAGCTAGTCAACGATTGCCGTGACTTCCGGTCATGGTCACCCATCGCTAGGTTTCCTACGCTTAACTTGATCACATTTCTTTGCTATTATTTTTCCTTTGATTTTCTTGTATTTTCTTTTCTTGGATTTAATTATTTTATGTCTACTCACTCATATAAAGGTGTAGTTCTAGTCATCCTAGCTGTCCTGACAAAGACCAGTCACCGAGCAATGAGCACTCTAGAACTTAGGGGTGTTACATAAAAACCAAGAGAAATAGGACTTTAAGCTAGACTAATCTAGCACACAAAAATTAAGAACTTGACATTTACATACAATGATGCTTGAAATAATTTGGCAATGAGTGTCAACTTGTAAAAATGGTAAGTTGCACTATATTTGTAACATCCTCACTTTAGCTAGTCCGTACAGTCTACTGTTCCTGTGACCAATGTCGGTCCGGGCAGCTAGAATGTTTGAAATAATTAATAGACTAGAGTGAGGAGTTATAAAGAAACTAAATAATGCTCATAAACATCAAGGAAAAATTTTAGAAACCAAATACACTAAGGTTAAATGAGCCGAAACCCCAGGGATGAGTTACCCGAAGGGGAAGTGACGGTGAAGGTCGTTAGTAACCCCAGACCCAGGGGAAAAATTATAAAATAATTATTGGGATTCCAGAGAAGGGTTATTGAGGTTCTTATGGCATTAGAATGCCAAGAAAATGTTTAGAAAAATTTTTCAATTGGTACAGACAATTTTGGCTCGTTAAGCCAAACGGAGGGCATTTTGGTCATTTCGTCTTCAGAGATGATTTTTGAACAACTTGTCTAGTTAAATAAATAATTTATATAACATAAAATATGAATAAATGTTGTTAAAAATTTAATTGAAATTAAATAGACAAGAAATTGAGAGAAAATGAAAGAAAATGGCATTATGACATCATAAGGATGTCATTAAAAATTTCCCAACCAATCTAATGTTGACACATGGCATAAATTTATTTACAAGAGATAAAATGGGCTGAAAAATGAAAAATAATCAGAATCTTCTCTCCTTTCCTCTTGCCGTGACCACTCCCACCATAACCACCATTTTCAAGCTTTTGAAAGCTTGAGTTCCCTAGCCTTTACCCAACTAAACCCTATACTTCCAACACAAAAAAGTGTTCTTACACCTTGGAGAGTCTTTTGGGAGCAAAAAGAAAAGGAAAACAAGAACTCTAACAATAAGGAAATCTGACTCCATTAGAGGTTAGTGACCTAACCTTGTTCTTTCACTTTAAATTCATGTGTAAGGACTAAGAATGAGTGTAAATGACAAACAAATTGATGAAATACCATTTGTATGCCATCCCTAAATTTCGGCAGCCTTAGTTAGGGTATGATTGTGATGAGTTTTATGGAGTTAACTTGCTTGTATGGTTGCCCACAATATGTATCTCTTAAGTGGAATGATGAAATACAATGATAATGCATGATTTGTAATGTTGTGTTAGGGTTTGGGGTGGAAGAATGAGACTTTGACCATGTGATGATGAAGTAGGTTTTAATGGTCAATTAATGACCATTTGGTTTGGTTTGAATGAAAAATGAAGAGAATTGTATAGTGGGATTTGAGTTTAGTGTGGCTGCCCTTGGTGACCTGTAGGATTGGACATGAGTCCAACAGGTTTGGGCAGCAATAACTTGAGTTGTAGATATTTAATTGGTGCAAGGCCAATTGAACATAAAACCAGACACATAATGGAACAACTTTGGTGGAGAAACCATGCCTAGAAAACCAAACCAAGTTGACCAAAAGTTTGCCCTAATTTGGGTGACCTACATTCTGCCTGGGCAAAATGACCAAATGAACAGTGTTTAGTCATTTGGCCATAACTCAGTGTAGAAAGGTCCAATTGACCTGAAATTTTACTAGCAACAAGCTGATATATAGATCTAAAATTTTATGGAGAAACCTAACTCAAATTATAACCAGAACATATTCAAAAAGTGAGTTGCAGTCACTGTTCCAAGTACTATAAATTTGGTCATTCCATAAATTCTGGACAAAATTTTAATCTGGCCAATTGTGATTTTTGGGCCATAACTAGAGCTACAAAACTCCAAATGGAGTGATTCAAAAAAGAAAATGTAACTAGACAAGATAAGGAACAACTTTCATGTTGATTATTTTGCCAAATTCCCACTGCAAAAATGACTAATAGAATAGTAAAGACAAAGCATGAAAATTGAAAATTCTGTCCAATTAACATTAAGTTTATAAATGGCATTGGCAATCAATACCAACAAATTTAAAATGTAAAATGTGGTATTTTGGGAGTATTAGAACCAATGTACCTATTGCCTATGCAAAAGTCAACATTTTTGTTGACTAATGAATGGAATAGTAACACTAAAACTTAAATTTTAAAAATTGTGAAACTTAAAAGTGTAAAATGCCCTAGTATACCTAGCAAGATTGGTTTTGATAAGTTGGCATGCCAATAGGGTTCTGTTAGTAGTACTGCATATGGCTTCATGCCATTCTGTGTTTCATGGTTTTCCATGCCATTCTGTGACATAATAGCCTTTGGCTATGTTATTTGAGTTGTTACACTCGGGTTTTATCCACGATAATTATTACAGCTTATTAGCTGTTCTGTTGCACATCGGGAGACACAATGTGACCGAGTCATGGTCCGAGGTACTTAGTACCCAGTGCCAGTTTACCCGTTTATCCAGTTCAGTCGACTAGTATGGGTTACTCGGGCAATGTTAATAAATCTTACCAAATTTAAATCGAATAATACTGCAAATAATATCAGAAATTAAGTCTACTAAAAAATGTAAACATACATTCTGCCTGCTTATCTTTATTTTATTTTATTTTATTTTATTTTATTTTATATTGTTACCACTAAGCAGAATTGCTTAGCGCGTCGCTTTTCCATGCGCAGGTACTGGAGACCTAGCTGGGGAGCCCAGCAGACATCAGACAGGGTGAGCCTTCAGAGCTGTATCTGGAGTCCAGAGTCACCTCACCTCTGCAGTGCATATGGTAGGACACTAGGATTTTGGGTAGCATTTTGTATCTTGCATTTTGTATTAGTTTTGGGATTATAACTATAAACTCTTGAAATTATTTGATGATGTAAATATATGAAATTTCATATTATTGAAATTTTCTGTATATTATGTTGAGAAATATTTATGAATGTGCTTCCAGTAATGAAGTGAAAAGAAAAAATTCTGAAAATAATGTTGTGATTTGAGATTGAGATTTTGAGATTGATTTGAAATGTGTATAATGGAGTTTGGATTTGGAAATTATATTGGAAGTGTTTTTAAACAGGTTCAGAAGAACTGTTTTTTCAATTTACAGTCGACACTCTGTCGAATTTTCTGTAAAAATTTCGAAAAAATTCAGATTTATCAAAATTTGTAACTAAATGAATTGAAAGGGATAAATTGTAATTAAAACAAGAATTGGTGCTCCGGCAGACTGAGTGGCATATCCTGCTCAGCTACACTGTAGATGGGTAAGGGGTGTCACATTTAGTGGTATCAGAGCATCGGTTTAGGCGTTTCTGGGCCTAGATAGAGTGCATACCATTGCATTGCATTTGTAAGTGTTACGGTGACACTGATGCAGATCTGTTTGTTTTCTTATTTTGAATAGAATATGGATCCTGCTTCACAAAGAGCAGTTGATGAAGAGGTAGAAAGTCGTGCTTTACCAAGGGCTGAATCTGGGGGCAGGAGAGAATCTGCTCCACCAGCAGCTGAGGCACCTGCGCAACCTCAGTTTGCTCTATTTCAGCAAATGACTGAATTCTACCGAAAAATGATGGGGGAAATTCCACCACTACAACCACAGCCATAACCTCTACCAGTACCACAGAAGTCCCATCTGGAGAAACTGCGAAAACATGGGGCTGTGGATTTCTTTGGGAAGAAGGAGGATGATCCCATAATCGCAGAAAACTAGTTGGATAGAACCATCAGAGTGTTGAAATAGCTTAACTGCACCCCTGAGCAGAACCTGGAGGGTGTTGTGTCCCTACTTCAGGATGATACATATCAGTGATGGGACATAGTAACCAGTGAGGTGCAACCTAAACAGATCACCTAGGAATTCTTCCTCACAGAGTTCAGGAAGAAATATGTTAGCAAAGTGTATCTAGAAGAGCGAAGAAGGGAATTTATCAGTCTGAGACAGAGGCAACTATACATGGTTGAGTATGAGCATGAGTTTGTCAGACTGAGTCGATATGGGAGGGAGATAGTTCCTACAGAGGCAGAGAGGTGCAGAAGGTTTGAAGAAGGACTCAATGACAATATCAAAGTCATGATCACAGCATTGGAGATTACTGATTTTGCTAAATTAGTAGATGCTACATCAAAAGTGGAAAGGGTTCGAATCAATGAACAAAATAGAAGGGAAAGACAGCAGAATAGGGGTCCCGGTCAGTCCAGTACATTTTCTGCTCCCAGTAAGAAGAGTATGGGTCCTCGTGCTCAGAGTTCAGGACCACCACAGGGTGAGGGTCAGTCTCAGGGGCCCAGACCACAGTTCACACCTAGGAGAGGCTAGTCCACACTATCAGTGGGCAGCTTTCCAGGGACGGTGTTTAGGGGACCAGCCCGGCATCTTCACTGTCGATCATCGAAGTGGCATAAGGGGGATTGTTGGTGAGTGACCGGTGCATGCTTACAGTGTGGATCTACAGTTGCTCTAACACAAGCTGCAAGACCTGCTCTTGCACCATAAAGGGGTAGGAAGCCCAGTAAATCTGAGGTAGCTAGTCCATTACTGAGGCCTGCATCCGAGTCAGCTGAGAGGCCAAACACTAGAGTACCTGCCAGGGCCTATGCCATCAGAGCTCAGGAGGAGCAAGATGCCCCGGATGTCATCAAGGGTACGTTTTCCCTCTACAACACTTATGTGCATGCATTGGTGGATCCAGGATCCACTCATTCCTACATTTGCATCAAACTACCCGTAGAGAGGGGAGTTCCAGTAGAAGAGAGTGATCAAGACATTCTGGTCACAAATCCACTAGGCCACAGTATGGTAGTGAATAAGGTGTATAAAGGTTGCCCGTTGAGGATTCAGGGGTATGAATTCTCGGCAGACCTAATTGAATTGCCCTTACACGAGTTTGACGTGATTTTGGGATTGGACTAGTTGTCACGTCATCAGGCAATAGTTTATTGCAAACTGAAGAGGATTTCTCTGAAAACTTCTGAGGGTAATGAGATTATTATTGTGGGTGAAAGGACAGATTTCCTGTCCAATGTTATCTCAGCCATAGTTGCAAGAAGATTGATGAGAAAAGGCTGTGAAGCTTACCTAGCACATGTGGTTGATACTAGGTAAGCTAAGCGAAACTTGTGTGATATACCCACAGTAAGAGACTTCCCAGATGTATTTCCTGAAGAGTTGCCGGGTTTACCACCAGAAAGGGAAGTCGAGTTTGCTATTGAGGAAATGCTGGGTACAGCACCAATTTCTATTGCTCCTTATAGAATGGCACCCACTGAATTGAAGGAGTTGAAAATTCAGTTATAGGAGTTACTTGATAAGGGGTTCATACGCCTTAGTGTGTCACCATGGGGAGCTCCGATGCTGTTTGTGAAGAAGAAAGATGGAAACTTGAGACTGTGTATTGATTAACGACAGTTGAACAAGGTAACTGTGAAGAATAAATATCCATTGCCCAGAATTGATGATCTGTTTGATCAGTTGAAGGGAGCCAGTGTATTTTCAAAAATCGATCTCAGATCAGGGTATCATCAGTTGAGGGTAAAGGATGCAGATGTGTCAAAAACTGCATTCAGTGTAACACCCCGAACCTCTGAGTTATAAATAGTACCATTTTTGGTCCGTGACTAATACTATTCAAAGACACCTTGAGGACCAAAAATAAATAGAAAATTAATTGAGATAGACACAATAAAAATTCTAGTGAACAAAAAAGCTAAGGACTTATCGGGTATTATAAAAAGAAGGATTATGACCCGATAAGGGGCATTTTGGTCAATTCACCTCAAGATTGACTTTTGACCAAAATGTCAATTAAATTAAATGAAATTAATGAATTGAATTATGGGGTAAAAATTGAAGAAAAATTCAAGTAAAAAAAAATATGTAAGAGAAAATTTAAGAAATGAAAACTTAAACTTTCATTTCCATTATGACAAAATTAAAATGAAAGACTTATGGGCTTTTGATAGTTAAATTTAATTATTTAATTAAAAGAAAAAAAAATAAGCATAAATGTAAAAAAAAAAGGGAATAAAAATTTAAGTTTAATTATCCTTATGACACAATTAAAATTTATAATTTTAATAAGCTAATTTTGGGGATATATATATATATATATATATATATATATATATATATATATATATATATATATATATATATAAGAAGACAAATGTCTTCTTCATTTCTTTTTCTTTCATAAGAGGCCACCACCCTCTCCTCTCTCTTTCTCTCTCTCTCTCTTTTTCTCTTCTTCTTCCACTTCTTCCCCTCATTGATTTCCCCTCCCAAGTTTTAATTCCCTTAAATTCCCTTCATAAATTCCATAGCCCACTAAAAGAAAACATCAAAGGGATCTTTAATTGAGAGATTAAAAGCAAGGAGAACAAAAATTGGAAGAAAAGTGAAGTTGAAAAGAAATCAACAAGAAGTAATTTTCTTTTCATGTTAGATTAGTTGTATAAGCTTGGAATGAAGTTAATTTATGATGATATTTCATAAGAAAATGAAAGAAAACATATATGGAACCTAAACTAGGATTTTGGCCAAATGGGAGAAAAATTAGGGTTTTGAACATTAGGGTTTAGAAACCAAAAATGTGAAGAAGTGCTAAATGATGTCTTTGACATAGTTTAAGGGAAAAAATGGTCATTTGTGACCTAATTAAGTGTGTTAGAAGTGTTTAAATCAAAGCCAAATTCGGATTGGGTATGAAGTATGACCAAAAGTCAACTTTGAGGGACCAAAAATGAAATTTTACAAGTCTAATTGGTATGGGACCAATTGGGACTGAAAATAGGCACTAAATGACACAATTTTCATTTAGGAAGCATGCCCAAAAAGTGACCAAAACCTAGTGAACAAACTGACCAAACTTGAAAAACTGCAGTATGAACAGTACATATGAATAGTAATCGTGTTTGGGTCATAACTCGAGCTAGGAAGGTCAAAATGACCTGAAATTTTATCAGTAGTTAGATGAGATATAGACCTAAAACTTTCATGAAGAACACAAACCTAAATTATGCCATTAACCCAATCAAATTATTGAGCAAAGTTGAGTTACTGAATCTGCAAAACTGCAGAATTGCCATATGAGCAGTAAAGTTTCAATGGCTATAACTCTCTCTAGAAAACTCCAATTTAGGCGATTCTTGAACCGATGGAAACCTAAGACATAGTAGAATATTTCATATGAAGAATGTTAGGCCAAATTATAAACTTAACTCAATCAAATTGCAAAACAAATTCAGGTCACCGAATCTGCCAAAATCTGGGCACCTAAAATTGACCAAATGAACAGTAAATTTTGCAAGGCTATAACTCTCTCTAGAAAACTCCGATTTAGGCGATTCTTAAATCGATGGAAACCTAAACATAGTAGAACATTTAATATGAAGAACATTAGACCAAATTATGGACTTAACTTGGTCAAATTACTGAACAAAGTTGGATTGATAAATCTGCCAGAACAAAATCTGCAGCATAAACAGTGACGTGAATAATAATGGTGTTTTGGGCATAACTTGAGCTACACCGCTCTGAATTAGGCAATTCAAAAAGGAAAATAAAGTTAAGACCTAAATGAACAATTTTTATGAAGAACACCTCATCAAATTATGATTGAAACTAGGTACAAATTGGGTTCAAAGATTGGGGCACCAAGCTGTCCCAAAACCAAAATATTCTAAAATTTTCAAAGCTAACTTGGGATGCATTAGACATGCATGTAATGAGTTCTTGGCAGCAATTGAGATTGGTATTGAGGTATTCTATTTGTGTATTTTCGTTAGAAAAAGAAGTTGGAATGGACAAGGAGAAGTAGGTAACAAGGAAGGAGAATTATTGAAAGTTTGTGCACAACCAACATTTTCTTCGTTTTTAAACTTGTAAATTACTTGGAATGTGTTAAATTGAATGAGTTTGCTTTGAACAAGTTTACTTTGACTGAAATATGATTTTTCTCTTGCATTTAAGAAATTTAGGTGTTGCCACCTTTATTTGGATATTATGATGCATTTAAATGTGTTTATTAGTTTATAAATGTGATTGTTGAATGGAAAATTTTAAAAACTGTTTTGAAACCACAGTTAGCATGGATCCCTTTGAACTCCCAAAGAGTAATGCGGCTACTTGGGGTTTTATAATTGATATTGATTATGTCTCCCATTAATAATGGTTAGTGGGGTAAGACTACATGAGTACTCATTAGCTAGCTAGCCCTTCCCTCATTAATAATGGTTAGTGATGTTGATATTGCTTTGTCGTGGTGTACAACACGGCACTGATCGTGAAATTTTGTGTCATGGCCTAAACTGTGTATTGATGTTGGCAACACTAATGCTTTGTGAATTGTGATTTATGAAATGTGATTTCTCATTTCAAATGTTATTCCAATAAATGTTTCTTATGAACTTAGAACTATTGTGATGTTTTCATGCTTAAGAAGGATGTGATTTGTTATGCTTTGACAAATTGTGTTTTTACCTTAAGTTTTGAAATTTTAGTTATGCACCACTGAGTGATATACTCAACGATAGCTTCTTTATGCTGTCGCAGGAAAGGGAAAGGAGAAGGCTGCTGAATGAGAGACTTGGAAGCAACATTTTGGTTTTGATTGTGGGTATATATAGTAGGTATACCTTTGTAATTTCCTTTTGATGTATTTTGTACCTATATGTATGGATGTACGGACATTGAGCAGTTTGTATTTAAAAGCACTGCATTGCTATCACATTTTGAGTTTGTAACTATTTTGTATTTCACTTTGAGACTTATGAAAATGTAACTTCTACAATATTTATTCTATTACTATTTCCAATGAATGTTTACATGGAATTTTAACTATTCTCATGCAATTTTCTGCAACAGAATTGATAAGACAAAAAGCTATGATTTGTTTTAAAATCCCTTGTAGCATAACTAATGGGTTATCGGTAGGTGTAGTTCGGTAATTCATTAGGTATGCTACGGGAACATGTCATGCCTTACCAGGGATAAGGTGTGACATTCAGAACCCGGTATGGGCATTATGAATTTCTAGTGATGCCGTTTGTGTTAACAAATACACCAGCAGCATTTATGGACCTTATGAACCGTATCTTCCATCCATATCTAGATCGGTTTGTAGTGGTCTTTATTGATGATATTCTGGTATATTCCAAGACCAGGGAAGAACATGATGAACATTTGAGGATTGTTCTGCAAACCCTGCGAGAAAAGAAGCTGTATGCTAAGTTGTCCAAATGTAACTTCTGGATGAGTGAAATCTCCTTTCTTAGATACATAGTATCAGCTGAGGGGATTAGAGTGGATCCCAAAAAGATAGAAGCAGTGATGGAATGGAAGCCTCCCAAAAATACAACTAAGGTTAAAAGTTTCTTGGGGCTAGCTGGGTATTACAGAAGATTTGTGAAGGGGTTCTCTCTTATAGCTGCTCCAATGACCAAGTTATTGCACAAGAATGTGAAATTCGACTGGAACGACAAGTGCCAAGCCAGTTTTGAGAGGCTAAAGGCTATGTTGACAGAAGCACTAGTGTTAACACAGCCAGTGTCGGGAAAAGAATTTGTGGTCTACAGTGATGCCTCGCATAATGGGCTAGGGTGTGTATTGATGCAAGAGGGGAAAGTGGTTGCTTATGCTTCCAGGCAGTTAAGGCCACATGAACAGAATTACCCTACTCATGATTTGGAGTTAGCAGCAATTATCTTCGCATTGAAGATATGGAGGCATTATTTATATGGTGAAAAATGTTATATCTATACAGACCACAAGAGTCTAAAATATTTGCCCACCCAGAAGGAGCTCAATCTTAGACAGAGGCGATGGATTGAGTTCTTAAAGGACTACGATTGTGTGATAGATTATCATCCTGGGAAGGCAAATGTAGTTGCTGATGCTTTGAGCAGAAAATCCATCACAGCTTTAAGATCACTAAATGCCTTTCTGTCCTTAGCTCAAGATGGAGTTATTTTGGCTTAGTTACAAGTGAGGCCAACCCTGCTACAGCAGATACAAGATGGGCAGAGGGCAGATGAAAAATTAATGGCCATTGTGGGAAAAATTCCAGAGGGAAAGGAAACTGATTACGAGGTGAAAGCAGATGGGTGTCTTTATTACAAAGGAAGAGTGTGTGTACCAGATGATGGGGAATTGAAGACTAGTATTCTAAAAGAAGCACACACTAGTGTTTATGCTATGCACCCGGGAAGCACAAAAATGTATAATGATTTGAAGCCTCATTATTGGTGGCTTAGTATGAAGAGGGATATAGCTGACTATGTGACTAAGTGTTTGACATGTCAGCAAGTTAAAGCAGAACATCAAGTTCCATCAAGATTGCTGTAGCCTATAAGCATACCTAAATGGAAATGGAACCAGGTCACTATGGATTTTGTTAGTGGTCTACCTCTCACCCAGAAGAAGCATGATGTAGTATGGGTGATAGTGGATAGATTGACGAAGTTAACACATTTTCTGCCAGTTAGGACTGACTACTCACTGGAGAAGCTAGCAAAACTGTATATCAGTGAGATAGTTAGACTGCATGGAATCCCACTTTCCATCATATCTGACCGAGGCCCAAGGATTACATCGAGATTCTAGAAAAAGTTGCAAGAAGCCTTGGGCACACAACTCCGCTTTAGCACAAATTTTCATCCCCAGACAGATGGACAGTCAGAACGAGTAATCCAGGTAAACCTAAGAAATAATTGAATTTTCATAGTTAATAAATTGAAATGATAGTAACAATGTGAATTATGTGATAGATCCTAGAGGGTATGCTAAGGAGTTGTGTCATTGAGTTTGAGGGGAGTTGGGATAGATACCTCCCACCGGCAGAATTCGCATATAACAATAGCTACCAAGCTAGCATTCAAATGGCTCCGTATGAAGCACTGTATGGGAGGAAATGTTGAACCCCAGTGTGTTGGACTGAATTGGACGAAGATAAACTGGTAGGACTAGACCTGGTGAAGCAGACTGAGGAGAAAGTGAAGATAATCAAAGCTAACCTGAAGGTTACCTCAGATAGACAGAAATCTTATGCCGACCTGAAGAGAAAAGAGATAGAGTATGCAGTCGGCGATAAAGTGTTTCTCAAAGTCTCACCGTGGAAGAAAGTACTAAGGTTTGGGAGAAAGGGTAAGTTAAGCCCTAGGTTCATTGGCCCATATGAAGTTATTAAACGTGTGGGACCAGTGGCCTATCGGCTAGCATTACCACCAGAACTGGATAAAATTCATAATGTATTTCATGTTTCTATGCTGAGGAGATATCGCTCAGACCCTTCACATGTCATTTCCATGGAAGAGATTGAAATCCAACCGGACTTGACATATACAGAAGAACCTATACAGATCCTAGCTCGAGAAGTGAAGGAATTCAGAAATAAACAAATTCCACTAGTGAAAGTGCTTTGGAGGCACCACAACACTGAAGAGGCAACTTGGAAAAGTGAAGAGACAATGAGGCAACAGTTCCCTCAACTATTTGAATCAGGTAAATTTCGAGGACGAAATTTTTATTAGAGGGGAAGAGTTGTAACATCCTCACTTTAGCCAGTCCGTACAGTCTACTGTTCCAGTGACCATTGTCAGTCCGGGTAGCTAGAATGTTTGAAATAATAAATAGACTAGAGTGAAGAGTTATAAAGAAACTAAATAATGCTCATAAACATCAAAGAAAAATTTTAGAAATCAAATACACTAAGGTTAAACGAGCCGAAACCCCAGGGATGAGTAACCTGAAGGGGAAGTAACGGTGAAGTCCGTTAGCAACCCTAGACCCGGGGGAAAAATTATAAAATAATTATTGGGACTCCAGAGAAAGGTTATTGACGTTCTTATGGCATTAGAATGCCAAGAAAATGTTTAGAAAAATTTTTCAATCGGTACAGACAATTTTGGCTCGTTAAGCCAAACGGAGGGCATTTTGGTCATTTCGTCTTCAGAGATGATTTTTGGCCAACTTGTCCAGTTAAATAAATAATTTATATAACATAAAATATGAATAAATATTGTTAAAAATTTAATTGAAATTAAATAGACAAGAAATGAAGAGAAAATGAAAAAAAAATGGCATTATGACATCATAAGGATGTCATTAAAATTTTTCCAACCAATCCAATGTTGACACATGGCATAACTTTATTTAAAGAGATAAAATGGGCTGAAAAATGAAAAATAATCAGAATCTTCTCTCCCTTCCTCTTCCTTGCTGTGACCACTCACACCATAACCACCATTTTCAAGCTTTTGGTAAACATACATTCTGCCTGCTTATCTTTATTTTATTTTATTTTATTTTATATTATCACCACTAAGCAGAATTGCTTAGCGCGTTACTTTTGCCACGCGCAGGTACTGGAGACCTAACTGGGGAGCCCAGCAGACATCAGACAGAGTGAGCTTTCAGAGCTGCATCTGGAGTCCAGAGTCACCTCACCTCTGCAGTGCATATGGTAGGACATTAGGATTTTGGGTAGCATTTTGTATTTTGCATTTTGTATTAGTTTTAGGATTATAACTATAAACTCTTGAAATTATTTGATGATGTAAATATATGAAATTTCATATTATTGAAATTTTCTGTATATTATGTTGAGAAATATTTATGAATGTGCTTCCAGTAATGAAGTGAAAAGAAAAAATTCTGAAAATAATGTTGTGATTTGAGATTGAGATTTTGAGATTGATTTGAAATGTGTATAATGGAGTTTGGATTTGAAAATTATATTGGAAGTGTTTTTAAACAGGTTCAGAAGAACTATTTTTCCAATTTACAGCTGACACTCTGCTGGATTTTCTATAAAAATTTCGAAAAAATTCAGATTTATCAAAAATTGTAAATAAATGAATTAAAAGGGATAAATTGTAATTAAAATATAAATTGGTGCTCCGGCACACTAAGTGGCATATCCTGCTCGGCTACACTGTAGACGGGTAAGGGGTGTCACAATATTGGTAGCATATTGAGATGCAAAATGTGACATATTGGTAACATTAACCCTAATTCACCTAGAGTGCATCGAGGGTCAACATTATAAGTTAACTAAGGAAAATAATAGAATTCAATAAATTAATTATCAAGCCTTATTGTTAGAGATAGTTTAAATGAGTAATGAAACACTTCAAATTGTGTGTTTTAGTTAGCAAAGACTCAAGAAAGGGGAGGAAAACACTGAGTCAGGGCTAAGAGGCATTTATCAGAGGTTTGTACACAACAGTTATTTCTTTTGAATTTTCAATTGAAATAAATTATGACAATTTGTCTATTATTATTTAAATTATAAAAATTCTTTTGAATGATATTTGATGGATACTTAATGCTTGGAAAATATTGTAAATGATTTGAAACCATAGCTATAATGTATATTGATTGAATTCCTCGCTAGCTTATCTAGTGGGACGAATTGACTTTGCATTTCCTCTCTGGCTGAAGTGTTGAGGTGTGTGCCTGTTGAGGACAAATAGGATGAGTACTCATATTATTGCTAGCTAGCTATGTTATTCCTCACTAGCCATCGGCTTTTGGGACGAATTGGACTATGGAATCATGATTAAGCTGTGTGTGTGATTTATTGATATTTATTGTGATATTGTGAAATAGAGTTTAAATTCTTTATCACATTCTTTGTCTTTTGAATTTAACTATGATTTTAAGTATCCACAGTTTATATGATTTATGGTTTATGGCTTTAAATTGTATTTTCTTAATGTTGTGCACTACTGAGACATTGGCTCAGCGATAGCTTTTTCATTGTTGTCACAGGCAGACAGACGGACAAAGCAGTAGAGTAGGCTACTTGTGCCACATTTTGAGATCTCGCTGGGTATATTGAGTATACCATATTTTGTAGTTTTTGTTGTAATGTATGTGCACTGTATGTATATATTATACTTGGTCTTGAGCAGTTGTAAACTAAAATTGTAAATTATTTTGGCTTGTAGAAATATTGTGACATGTTTCCTTTATCTCAGCTTTTGAAAACACTGGAAAATTGATTGTTGAACTGAGTTGATAATGTTGAGAAATTTATTATGTTGAACAAATTTATTGGAGTTGGGATTGAACAAGTTATTCGAAGTGCTTTTTACAGGTTTTTGAAGAACTATTTTATTCAAAATACAGATGGCACTCTGCCAAAATTTTTATAGAATTTACTGACACTCAGATTTGTTATTTGGTTTCACTTCAGAAAAAAAAAAAATTTAACACCTGTCAAAAGTGCTCACCATTGTAAAAAGAAATAAAAAAAAGGTTTTAAAATCCCTTGTAGTGTATTTAATGAGCTATCAGTAGACGAAGTTTGGTAATTCATTAGGTATACTACGGGTTCATGTTATGCCTTACAGAGGGGTAGGGTGTGATATGTTTTAGTGGTATCAGAGCTAGTTTTTAATTTCTGTTTTCACCTGTAATTTGAATATTCTTTCTTCATAGTGTCGCAAGGTGTTTTGCGGTCGCCTGGACGAACACTCACCGAAGTGGGAAAAGTGAGGAGTCACCACTTTAATTTTAAGGGAAATTAAAGAAAACCATTTGTGAAAGTAAGTTAAAATAAAACCACTTCAAAAACAGAGATTCTAAGTTCGGGGTCCATAAACGGGTGGGGAAGGTATTAGGCACCCCACCTCGTCCCTCAACGAGGGTAAGCAGATTTAACTTCACATTTTTCATAGTTAGAAGGGTTCGAATGGAAATGTTAATCCTTTTGACCGAAAGGAATGTTTGATTTTTCACTAATCCGTATTACCTAGATACATAAGTAAATGAGACGACCTTAATGAATTACGGTTGCGTATTAATTTTATTTCAGGGGGAATCATTTTACGTATTTGTTAAAACTTAATTTGGGAATCGGATAAGAAGTCTCCTCTGATCTCCTTTAAATATTTATTAAAATTTTAAGTTTGAGGATCAGATAAGAACCCTCGTCCGATTTCTTCTTTTAAATATTTATTAAAATTTTTAAGCTTGAGGATCGGATAAGAACTCTCCTTCGATCTCCCTTTTAAATATTTATTAAAATTTTAAGCTTGAGAATCGGATAAGAACTCTCCTCTGATCTCCCTTTTAAATATTTATTAAAATTTTAAGCTTGAGAATCGGATAAGAACTCTCCTCCGATCTCCTTTTAAATATTTATTAAAATTTTAAGCTTGAGAATCGGATAAGAACTCTCCTCCGACCTCAGTTAAATATTTATGGGAATTTTAAGCTTGAGAATCGAATAAGAACTCTCCTCCGATCTCCTTTTAAATATTTATTAAAATTTTAAGCTTGAGAATCGGATAAGAACTCTCCTCCGACCTCAGTTAAATATTTAAGGGAATTTCGGGTGAGGATCGGATAAGAACTCTCCTTCGACCTCTGTTAAATATTTATGGAAACTTTGGGCGAGGATTGGATAAGAACTCTCCTCCGACCTCTATTAAACATTAAATGGGGACCGGATAAGGACTTTTCAGATCTCTCGAGGTTTAATCACAGCTACGCATCATAAGAACCTGAGACTAAGAGTTTCGTTATTCAAAGATGCCAAGGGCCGGAATAAGGCTTCTTTTAACTGCTTGGTACCTTGTGACCAGACAAAGGATGCCAGACTAAATTTTACCGATCTCCTATGTAATTACCTTACCAGTACCCTTTTATACCTAATCCGTTCTGTTTATTTATCTGAAATTTAGTTTCATTCTGCTTTATGACATCATACTGAATCACCTTCTATGTTAGCCTAGTGATTCAACTCTATTATTTTCTTGATGTATTATTCAGGCCTTCTATTTTAAAGAAACACTTAAGACACGGCTACCCACATTTTATCGAACTGCTTATACGCTACTTGAGATGAGGACTCTCGCATTCAGAAGTAGCAAAGCTTAACAAAAAGAATGGACCAGTTGACAAAGAAAGTAAACTTCGGGAATAACCTTCATTACACCATATAAATTTGGTGAAGATTACAAAAATAAAAGTAAAGGGAATGCGTAAAATAAAGAGAGCTATTAATGAAACGGAGATATAAAAACTCACCTGTAAGGAGCCGAACCTACTGAACTAATCGCAGAACGTAATAGGAGCGCAGACTGTTTATCCTGAAGGCTGAAGCTCGCCTAGAAACGAAGGATGTTTAGCTAAACTGTAGTCAGGTTTAAACAACCACGTTGAATGGAGTTGAGCTTGGTGAATGAGAATGGAAATATGGATACTAAAGAACTGAAAGTAAGAGCGTCACAGAATAATGAATGAACTGAAAATGGAGAGTTCCAGTATTTCAAAAATCCCTTTTGCAAGAAAACACTTCAGAAAACTGGTTTCAAAAGTTTTTCCTTATCAAAAGCTTAAAAAATAGCAGAGTAATGAACTGAATTAAATTTCAGAGTTCTTCCGCTATAGTAACTATCTCTCTTTTTTGCCCGTCCCTTGAACAGTTTTTCATGCAAGTATTTATAGGAACCGGGTGCTCCCCATGAAGGGTCAGGATCTGTTTTGGGGGAAATGGAGGGTTAAGATTTTGAAGGACATGATCTGAGGCACAGGAATATTTTTCATTTTCTTCTTCTAATCTGACGGTCCCAAATTCTCTTGTCCGGCAATCAGAAATTTTGGGAATAAAGCGCCCGATCTTGTCGTCTTCTTCTTTGATCCAAGGGCTCTGGACTCGTCCTTACAAATGAGATCAACGGTGGAGGTTGAGATGTACAGCACTGTCGTGACATACTCTGGCACTTGTCAGTAATGCGGGCGATTCTGAGGCGTGCGGTGAGGATTTCATCTGCGACGCTTTAACTACCTCGGCTCTGATTCTGACGACGGTTATTAGAAGTTGTCTTATTCTCTTTGTATTCCGATCTCCTTCCGACCTTATTCCGATCTCTCGTTTCAAACGCCTTCTCGATCTCTCCCCTTTCAGGGCGTTCTCCTTTATCTGGGTCAATTCGGTCAGAGCATTTATTGCTTCGGTTACCAAGGCATTCGCTTCGGTTTCCGCTAATAATAAATGCTTCAGACCCTTCCCTATATATATGTTTCGACTGGAGTATTTTCCCACCTTTCATTCCTTCCTCTTTACCTTTCTTCCTTTCTTCTTCTGTTCTAACTTTTTCGGTGAACTTATGGCCAAGGTGTCTGTTTTTGATCTTTTTTCGGCCATTTTCTTTGTGCCCCGACTGAAAATTTACGACCCCGGTGATCGGAACATAATGATAACCTCATTTGATAACAGTGAGAGAACTGGACTAATGTCCCGATCAAGATCGAAAATATCCATCATACCGATCTCGGATTACTTTGCCAACATAATTGGCGAGCTGATTTGGAGCGAGAAGACTGCTAACATTCCCCTCAACCTCGGTGATTGCCCGCTGATGTTCATTTGGCTACTCACCACATCGGGCGTCCCGACTACTGCTCAGTTCTGGTCGATGACAGTGGAGGTGACTCTCCATCCTCATGAGAGTCATAATCACTCCATCTAAGCTGTACATCTATCCGATGTCAATGGCCAGTCTCCCGATCAAACACATCTTTTGATTCAGCCACGAGACTTGGCTTTGACAAAGACCTTTTAGATAGGATGTTCCATTGGTCTCTAAAGATCGCTCTTATGATGTAATCAGACCTTTAATGTAATCCGATCTTTAGGGATCGCCCAAATGATGTAATTAGACTTTTAATATAATCTGATCTCCAGAGATCGCCCAAATGATGTAATCAAATCTTTTCAGAAATAAAATTTATTTTGACAACTGTCGTTTTATTATTATTGCATTGATTATTTTCCAATCTCTGAAGTATTTATCCGATCCGACTCTTAATTTGAATGACACTTATCCGATCCGTAATTCAAAACACCTTAATCTGCCGCTCTATAGTTAACCGATCTCTTTATGGAATCTCTGGAATATTCGTGAGATGTGTCAGAACAGCTAGCGAGTCCCGCTATTCGATGCATTACCTGGAATATCGTGAGCATTAAATGCTCGGACGAGTATAAATAGGGGTGGGGTTAGCCAGTTGCTCCTTTATGTCATTTTCAGTCTCTCGTGAACAACTTCTAAATTCTCTCGTTTTCTCAAGTTCGTCCGACACCAATCAAGCTCCGGTAAGGGTTTTGATCTTTCTTTTAGTTTAAATTCTCTATTTCCTTTGAAAATGAGCGGTGCCGAGGGTCAGAGAGCAGTAAGCCCCCCTTCCATTCAGTTCTCATGGTCATCCGATGAGGTAGAGGTGGTCGGACCAAGCGCACGGCCTGAACTTCCTAGGGTCTCCGTTCTAGCTCGGGGACAACCAACACCCCCGAAGCATGTGCCTTCTTCGGGGAGGGAAAATCTTCCCATGGACGAGCTTCCATCAATCTTGCAAGAAACTAACCTGTAGTCGTTCAGCTAGGAGTACAACATTCGGCCTGATTCGTACGAACTTATCCAGTGTCATGGCGACCTTCGAGCAAATCACTTCTTTGAGAGGGGCGATATGATCATGGTGTATGAAGAACAGTTAAAAGCCGAGCTGCGGTTCCCTCTTGACGACTTCTTTAAAGAAGTTTTAAAATATCACCAAGTGTGCATCGCCCAAGTTCACCTGAACTCGTGGCGGATCTTAGTAGCTTTCTGAGGCCTATGCCGAGCTAAGGGGCTCCGACCTACAACTAAGGTGTTCGCTGAACTGCACAGGCTAACTCGTCGTAAGGATGACGAGTATTGGTTCTTCTAGGCGAAACCCCATTGTGGGCTTTTTACCGACCTACCTTCCTCCTTGAAGAATTGGAAGAACTGCTTCTTCATCTTGAGGAGCAAAATTCCGAACGGTTTTGAGGGCTTCCCTCGGAGCTGGCTGCATCAGGGTCCTTTGCTTACGAAGCACATCGCCCTAAATAGGGAAGAGGGTGCAATGGTGATGGAGTTGAAGGAACAGGTATCCAGAGAGAAGTTCTCTTGTTTGGATGTAATGACGGCCGAGCTACACCATTGGATTATGCAGCTGGTCACCGGTCAAGATCGCGGGCTTCAGCTCTCTGATCTCGGCATTGGTATTTTCCATATCTCAGATCTTTGGACCTTAGCGATCTCACTGACCTCTTCTTTGTGCAGGTATGGCAAGCGGCGACGCCTCCAAGGAGAGCCGAAAGCGAAAGAGGGAGATCTCCCGGAAGGTACGGGAGATGAAGCGGGCTGAGGAGATGCGGACACCCAGTCATGAGCCCAGGGAGATTCAGGGAGGCTCATCTCAACCTTCTGGACCTCCGATCATAGAAGTGGTCCGGTCTCCTCCTCGTCAAGAAGAGCCGCCTCCACCTCCTCCAGTCACTCCGAGTGCGAAAGGGGGTCCTTCCCAACCTCCTGTAAGGTCCCTTTCCCGCGGTGCCCAAGTCTTGATCCACTCACTGGAGAAGAATCACACGGTTCGAGAAAACCATGGTTTTGCTAAGGTCTTAGCGTCCTCCATCTGCCTTCGAGAAGATTGGGATAGGCTGTCTCCGTATAACCTTGATGACATCTTGACCAGATCTATGAGCCTGAACGTGGAGTGTTTGGTGAACCAGCACCTGGTCCGAGATAAGGCTCATCGCCTGGGTAAGGAAGTCGAGAAGATGGGTCATGAGGTGTCTTCTCTCCGATCCCAACTTTCGTCTGCTCAGGACTACATATCTCAAATTGAGGGACGAATGAAGTTCTATGAGGACAAGCTGGCCGAGCAAGCTCATGTTCTGGCCGAGCGAGATCGTGTTCTCGAGGAAATTCAGGCGCTCCGAGCTAATGAAGCTGCTCAACTTGCTCATCTTGCTGAGGAGCTCAAGGCGAAAGAAGAAGAAATGGTGACCGGAGTGGCCGGCGCTTATGTGAATGCTCACAGAGATCTCTTGGCTGAGCTCAAGAAGCGTTATCCCGAGGAGGACTTCTCCTGGATGGCCAACCTGGCTCCCGAGGATGAAGGTGAGGATAGCGAAGAGGAGGCTGGAGGTGAGAGAGAAAATGATCAACATGTAGTTCAGGCTGGGGGTGATCCCCCAGCCGAATGACTTGTATAAATTTTGAAATGAAATGAAGGTTCCCTTTTTGTTCAATGATTGATTGTGATCGGAAAGTTTCTAAATTGCATAAGCACTTGATTGTTTGAACATATTAGAACGACAACTGAAAGTGATTATTAATCTAAGTATAAGAGATCGGAAAACACAATATGCATGAGATTAGTTACGAAACGGGACATGATTAAAATTAGAAATTTGGCTTTGAACACTTAAGATCGGGATCATCTTTGAACCGAGTCAAAACCTTTATCATTCTCAAAATTTTAAATGAGAGACCGGCAATAAGACTGGTGGTACGAAGGCCTTATGTTGGTTCAATCTTATTTGACAAGAAAGATCGGAAAGATAATTAAATGATCAGGGGACTCGAGAATTGGTTTGAGGGATCAGTGAGGCTTTAAATAACCTGGAGACTTGGTATTAATTAAATTCCTTTTGAGGGGAGATCGGAAGTGTGGTCGGTTGGCAAAGGGGATTGTGTTGGGGATCAGCTTCAAAGTTTATTAATTTCGGGGGGGATCGGCCAAAATATGGTGTCGACAGCTGCCCCTCTTTACATAATTTCTATTGAAGGGAAAAATTTTCCTGTGTAGGAATTATGTAAAGATTCAGACCCATATTTTGGATGATTTAAAATTTGAAATTTGAAATTAAAGTCCGGAGGCTAAAACCCACTTGGGTCGAAACCTTGAGGTTGGTCACGCGAAATTAAAATGCTAGAAAATTAAAATCAACTTAGATCAAGGAACCAGAGGTTGATTGCAGAAAATTTAAATGCAAGAAAAATTAAAATCAACTTAGATCAAGGAACCAGAGGTTGATAATAGGAAATTTAAATGCAGGAAATTAAAATCAACTTAGATCAAGGAACCAGAGGTTGATAACAGGAAATTTAAATGCAGGAAATTAAAATCAACTTAGATCAAGGAACCAGAGGTTGATAGCAAGAAATTTAAATGCAGAAAATTAAAATCAACTTAGATCAAGGAACCAGAGGTTGATAACAGGAAATTTAAATGCAGGAAATTAAAATCAACTTAGATCGAGGAACCAGATCAAGGAACCAGAGGTTGATAACAGGAAATTTAAATGCAGGAAATTAAAATCAAATTAGATCAAGGAGCCAGAGGTTGATAACAGGAAATTTAAATGCAGGAAATTAAAATCAACTTAGATCAAGGAACCAGAGGTTGATAACAGGAAATTTAAATGCAGGAAATTAAAATCAACTTAGATCAAGGAACCAGAGGTTGATAACAGAAAATTTAAATGCAGGAAATTAAAATCAACTTAGATCAAGGAACCAGAGGTTGATAGCAAGAAATTTAAATGCAGGAAATTAAAATCAACTTAGATCAAGGAACCAGAGGTTGATAGCAAGAAATTTAAATGCAGGAAATTAGATCAACTCACAAAGCAAGCCTAATATCGACACAAGAAGTTCTTCCCCGATGAAGTGTACTTAAAAGGATCCGGAAAGCCGATGATTAATGGAAGACAAGTTACAAGACTTGGCCTACGACCTCATTTCTTCGGATGCCCCTTGACTTTCTTCTTATTTTGCGAAAAGCGCCCTTGCAGGTTTTCACTTTCCCTTCGTCCATTTGATTAGAAGTGCCCTTCCAGGTTTTCACCTCTAGTTTTTTTTTTTTTTGGCCATTTCCTGTAAATCTCATAGTAAAGTACGTGAGATTATCAATTTCAAATCCTAATCTTATAGCGAAATTTTAAATGATTAATAACGCATTAGGTAAAAAGATTAAAGAAGGACAATGTTAAAGAAGGAAAGATAAAAGCAAAGAGATAGGAAAATATGACTTTATTATGGTTTTAGGAAACAAAGGTACAGTGTCAAAGGAGAAGGGTACAAGGACAGATCTCACATATTCCTTGTAGTTAGCTTTGAAGTCTTTTAACTGCCATTATTTCAAGTACTCTGAAGCCTCATGCCACGACGGTTTATTTCCATCCTTGGTTTCATGCCCCATTCCTTATTTCTCCCTTTTGGTTCTTGGGATTTCCCTTCGGGTTTTCACCCCTAGATTTTTTTTATTTTTTTATTTTTTTTTTAATTTTTTAGCTCGCTTTTCAGGACGCCCTTTTGGGTTTTCGTCCTTCACTCATTTTACAGAAAGCGCCCTTTGAGGGTTTTCGCCTTCTTTCACACATTTTGCTAGGAGCGCCCTTTCAGGTTTTCACCCCTGCTCTTTTTTTTTTTTTTTTTAGGCATAGTATCTCTTGACGGCGTCAGTATTCACAGGTCTTGGAATTTCTTCGCCGTCCATGTGGGTCAAGATCAGGGCCCCACCAGAAAATACCTTTTTAACCACATAGGGTCCCTCATAGGTTGGTGACCATTTACCCCGGGGATCATTTTGATTCGGGAGAACTTTCTTCAGAACTAGGCCCCCGGGTTGAAATTCACAAGGGCGAACACTTTTGTCAAATGCCCTGGCCATTCTTTTCTAATACAATTGTCCATGACATGCTGCTGCTAGCCTTTTCTCGTCCAGCAAGTTTAATTGATCCAACCTCGACTGGATCCATTCCGACTCATCAATCCCTGATTCCTTCAGAATCCTTAGGGAAGGAATTTCAACTTCGATAGGTAATACAGCTTCCATCCCATAGACCAGTGAGTACGGAGTTGTCCCAGTTGATGTTCTTACGGAGGTCTGGTATGCACGAAGAGCGTAAGGGAGCATATCATGCCAATCCCTATAAGTGACCGTCATTTTCTGAATTATTCTTTTAAGATTTTTATTTGCGGCTTCCACCGCTCCATTCATCTGGGGACGGTATGGGGAGGAATTGAGATGTCGAATCTTGTATTGATCACATAACTTCTGGATCTTTGGACCATTCAAGTTCTTGGCGTTGTCAGAGACGATTTCATTGGGGAGGCTGTGCTGGTAGATGATATTATTTCTGAGGAATTTGAGAAATGTGTTCTGTGTAATGTGAGCATATGATGTCGCTTCGACCCATTTAGAAAAATAATCGATTGCTACTAGGAAAAACCTGTGCCCATTGGATGCCTTAGGGTTGATGGGACCAATCACATCGATGCCCCACATTGCGAAAGGCCATGGTGAAACGAGATTGAACAGTTGGTGAGGCCGAACATTTATCAGATCCGCGTAGATTTGACACTTATGGCACTTTCGGAAATACTCGACGCAGTCCTTTTCCATGGTGGTCCAAAAATATCCCCGTCTCATGATTTGCTTAGCCATCATATGCCCATTAGCATGGGTTGCACAGTTCCCTTCATGAGTCTCGAAAAGGATTTTCTTCGCCTCTTTTGCATCCACACATCTCAACAATTCGCCATTGGAGCTCCTTTTGTATAGGATTTCTCCACTAGGGAAGTATCCCAATGCTAATCTCTGAATCATTCTCCTTTCGTTTTTGCTCGCCCCAGAGGGGAACTCTCTGGTTCTGATGTAGAGCAAGATGTCATGGTACCAAGGTTTACCATCAGGTTCTTCTTCGATCATGAAGCAGTAATCCGGCTCACTTCTTGCTTTAATCTTTAGCACCTGGGTCGTCTGTCCTTCTTCCATCTGAGTCATAATCGCCAGGGTGGCTAAGGCGTCTGCAAATTGATTCTTGTCTCGACTAAGGTGAGTGAAAGAGATTTCCTCGAATTTCTTAGTCAGCTCCAGTAAGTACTTTTGATATGGGATTAGTTTCGGATCTTTAGTTTGCCATTCTCCCTTGACTTGATAAATGATCAGGGCTGAGTCTCCATATACCTCCAGCTTTCTGACTTTCATTTCGTTGGCCGCTTGTAAACCCATTACACAAGCTTCATATTCTGCGACGTTGTTGGTGCAGTCAAATCTCAACTTGATAGCTATCGAAAAGTGTTTCCCATCCGGGGATACCAGTACAGCTCTGATTCCATTACAGGACAAATTGACAGCTCCTTCGAAATACATTTCCCAAACATCAGTTGGCTCTTCTTCTCCACAGTCTACTTTATTAATATGCTCATCAGGGAACTCAAAATCCAGAGCTTCATAATCTTGGATAGGGTTTTCTGCTAAGAGATCAGCGATCACGCTACCTTTTACCGCTTTCCGGGTCATATTGGGATAGTATGACCTGCCACTTGGCTATCCTTCTAGGCACGAATGGGCTTTCGAATACATACTTGATGGGATCCATTCTGGAAATGAGCCATGTCTTGTGATTCAACATGTAGTGCTTAAGGCGATTCGCTGCCCAAGCTAGTGCACAGCAAGTTTTCTCTAGGAAAGAGTACCTTGACTCACAATCATTGAACTTTTTGCTCAGGTAATAAATAGCTCTTTCCTTCCGACCGGTATCATCGTGTTGCCCCAAAACACATCCCATTGAGTTTTGTTGGACTGCCATATACAGAATCAGAGGCCTTCCGGCCACTAGTGGAACCAACACTGATGGGTTTGACAGGTAATGCTTGATTTTCTCGAAAGCCTCTTGGCAAACTGAATCCCATTGAGTGGTGTTGTTCTTTCGGAGTAGTCTAAAAATAGGCTCCGCCTTAGCGGTGAGATTAGAAATAAACCTTGATATGTAATTCAATTTCCTCAAGAAACTGCGCACCTCCCTTTCTGTTTTTGGGGATGGCATCTCTTGAATGGCTCGGACTTTGTCCGGATCAACTTCTATTCCCTTCTCGCTTACTATGAATCCCAAGAATTTCCCAGATCTAGCTCCGAATATGCACTTGGCAGGGTTCAGTTTCAACTGATATTTTCTGAGTCTTTCGAATACTTTCCTCATCACCTGCACATGGCTTTCCTCTCCCCGGGATTTGATGATCATATCATCTACGTACACCTCCACTTCCTTATGCATCATATCGTGGAATAATGTGACCATGGCGCGTTGGTAGGTGGCTCCAGCATTTTTTAACCCGAAAGGCATGACCCGATAGCAAAATACTCCCCATTGAGTGATAAAAGCAGTTTTCTCTTTGTTTCCCTCATCCATTGGGATTTGATTATACCCTGATGTCCCATCTATACACGAACACCTGCCCAATCCTGCCGTGTTGTCTAATAACACATCAATATGGGGGAGAGGGAAATCATCTTTCAAGCTTGCTTTATTAAGATCCCTGTAGTCAACACACACCCTAACTCTCCCGTCTTTCTTCATTACTGGGACAACGTTAGCTATCCATTGGGGATATTTGACTACTTCCAGGAACCCAGCATCATACTGTTTCTTGACCTCATCCCTAACTTTGAGCAGTGTGTCAGGGTTCATCCTTCTTAGCTTCTGCTTTACCGGGATTGTCCCAGGAATTAGAGGAATTTCGTCTGTCACTATCTGGGGATCCAAACCAATCATGTCGTAATAACTCCAGGAAAACACATCCAGGAATTCTTTGAGCAAACTGATCATATCTCCCAATTCTTCACTATCCACAACCTTAAGTTCCCTTTTCACTTCCTCCGTGCCTAAGTTCAGGGTGCGCGTTTCATCTCCACAAGGCACTAGGGAAGGTTCATTCCTTTCATCCCTTTCTTCTGTGGGCTCCACCTCAGAATCACTTGAAGTAATGGCAGTTATGAGGATTTCAAAATTAACCAGAGGAATTTCTGAGTCTATTGAATTATTAGGTGTTAATTGATGAATGGTCCTGAATGAACGAAAATAGAATATATTATAAGGATGGAATTCAAATGGAAAGAAAAAAGAGAATTGGATCTAAATGCGCTATTAATTCATTAAAAATTTATGATATAAGAAAAGGGTCCATTTACAATGTTACACTTGCCATCATGGACAAAATGATCAAGTGTAGATAACCAAAGGTACTTTACTCGAAATTAAGTATAGGGATGTCCTATGCTGTCCAGTTGTCTAACTCTTGCCCCTCAGCTATTGGCAAGACCAAAGCCTCGTACAAGGAATCCAAGTGGATGACATCAATGGATGGTTCATCGGGTGATTCTTCAGCCTCTGCCGGATTTTCAATGACCGGTTTAGTGAATACCTCTGTGATTCTCGGGACTACTTTCACTCTCCTGATTTTCTGATCGAATCTCTGATCCCGAAGTCTGTTTCTCATCCAGAATCACCCATCCATGAGGGCATCTTCCTCATATCCCAAACCGTAACGGCCCACCTTCTGGATAGCCGGTATAGGTTCAACAATTCCTTGTAATGTGGTGCCTAGGCCTTTGCCTTCTTCATATTCATTCCTCGACATTACCTTGGCTACCATAGCCATAGCCCCTTCATTTCTGATTCCTTGTAATTCGAAGGCCTGGAAGGAGTTTTCCAATGACTCCTCAGCCGCTTCCTCATAAGGAAGTGATTGTGGCTTGGTGACCAATATGGCTTCTTCCCCTCTCACCGTGATGATTTTGCCGTCCATAATGTACTTTATCTTCTGATGCAAAGTTGAAGGAACGGCATTTGCTGAATGGATCCACGGCCTACCCAGCAACATAGTGTAGGCCGGTTCAATGTTCATCACTTGGAAAGTGACGTTGAAGGTGCATGCGCTAATTTGGAGTGGCAAGTCAATATCTCCCAATACTTCCCTTCTTGTACCGTCAAAGGCTCTTACCACCATAGCACTCTGACGTATATCCGATTGGTCAACTAGCAGTCTAACCAAGGTAGCACTAAGCAGTACGTTGAGTGCTGATCCATTATCAATGAGGACCTTGGCCACTATACACCCTTTGCATTTCACTGTCACATAGAGGGCTTTAGTGTGTGCCAAGCCTGCAGGATCTATCTCTTCTTCAGAAAAGGTAACAAAACTGGATGCCTGGATTTATCCCATTATTTTCTCGAACTGCCCCAGTGTGATGTCGGGGTTCACAAAGGCCTGATCCAGGATTTTCTGCAGGGCTTGAAGGTGCACCTCAGAGCTCAAAATCAGCGATAACAGTGAAATTCGGGCTGGTGTCTTTCTCAACTGTTCCACCACATCATACTCACTCTGCTTCATTATTTGGAGCAACAGCTCCTCTTCTTCTTTAGGCCCGGCGAGTTCTACTTCCCCCATTTTCTCAATCTCATTTTCTGTACTCTGCTGTAATTCTCCCATTTTTACTTTCCCTTTCTTCTTTTCTTTCTCTTCGTTCCCGTAACATCTCCTACTTCGAGTTATAAACTCGACTTCTTGCTCAGGTGGGGAGAATTTTGTGGTGATAACGGGCTGAGGATTGGTTTGGGGAGTAGTATTGCTGGTAGGTCCGGCGTAAGTCATTCTGAAGTGCTCATGGGGAGTGAAGCACGGTTTTGGAGGTGTCGGAGGTGAAGCAAGATTAGGAGCCGACGTACTGCCTGATGCTCCTTGGGTGAAAACTTGGAAATTGTAGTTCCAAGGGACAGCATGAGTATTTGTGACTGGGAGCTGAGGCAGGGTTCGGATAATCGTTACTGGTGGTGAGGGCATTGGGGCATTGGGGACAGAGAAGGTTAATCTAGGATTGGGGGTAGAGGTATTCCGGCCAAACCTTACGGTATTTACTTCGCCCTCCACTTTCGATCTCCTTTGGCATCTTAAAATTTTGAGAGACAGCAGATTCTAGACCTCTTGCTGGAATCCCTCACAGTCTTGCAGCTCATGATCAGCTGCCTCTCCATGGTAAGGACATCCCGTACCTTTTTCTGATTCTGATACCTAGGGGCAAAGGTAACCTTTCCTCATTGCCATGGCAAAAATTTCCTCAAAATGAGGAATTATCTCTTCTACCTCTGGTGCCAACCTCCCTCCATTCGATTCTATCATATTTACTCCATTGCCCGCATTATGATTGGGCAACGGGTTTGAGGTAACACTGGGGAGGGAACCATTTTCCTCAATCTTCAACCACCCGTTTCGGATTAAAGCGTGCACTCTCCCTCTAAGTGCCTCGCAGTTGTCAGTTGAATGCCCTTGTGCCCCTCCATGGTATTCACAACGGGCAGTGGCATCATACCACCTGGGGTATGGTGGCTGAATTGGGTCTAGGGGAACTAGTACTATCTGGTTTATACCGACGAGGTATCGGTATATTTCACTGAGTGGGAGGGGAAGGGGTGGATCAGGATTCCTTGGTGGTCTGGGGTTATTCTAAAGGTGGTCTGGGTTGGGTAGGTAGAGGAGGAGGTGGTGGGTATTGTGGGCGTGTGTGTGGATAATTTGGGAAAGGGGGTGGAATGTTGGCAATGGTTTAGCCACGGGGAGGATATGGTTGGTAGTTATTTTAGGGAGGTGAGGAGTAATTATTTTGCCGGGTGACGGAATGCACATCACCCTCCTTCTTTTTGCCAAAACTGGCAGTTTTCTTCGCAGGATTCTCAGTCAACTCCTATAGCCGTCCCATCCTTAAATTAGCCTTTATTCTCTCACCGGCTTGGATGATGTCAGAGAAGCTGTTGGAGGTATTCCCAATCATTAAGTTGAAGTAAGGAGCCTTCAATGTTTCGATGAACAGGGAGCAGAGTTCATTGTCGGTCACTGGAGGATATACTTCTGCAGCCTTCTCCCTCCATCTTTTGGCATACTCTTTGAAGCTTTCCCTGTCCCTCTGTACCAAGTTTTGGAGATCTCTCCTTGTGGGGGCCACGTCGTAGTTGAACTTGTACTGCTTTAAGAAAGCATCAGCCAAATCCTTCCAGGAGCGCAGTTTGCTCCTGTCCAACTATATGCACCATCTCAGGGCTGCTCCAGAGAGGCTCTCGTCAAAGAAGTGGATGAGAAGTCTGTCATCTTCTGTCAAGGTAGACATTTTGGCAATGTAGGTTGCCAGGTGGATGCGGGGATCTGAGTTCCCGGTGTACTTATCGAAATCCGGGACTTTGAATTTGGGCGGCACCACCACATCTGGCGCCAATCTCAGTGACGCCACATCAACTGAACCATACATGTTCAGTCCTTCTATTGCTCTCAATCTTTCCTCTAGAGCAGATAGCTTTTCGTTTTCCCTGGCCTTACTTTCTCCTCCTACTGCATAAAATGCTCCTCCAGTTGAGAGATGAGGGGTAGAGTGAACTGGAGGGATTACTATTGAAGGGTATGGGTCGGCAATTGAGACTGCCGGGTAATGGGAGAAAGGTGGGTCATTATTTATAGTAGCTGGATTGACAGTGATTGTCGGATCCGGGATAGGTGACTGAAAGGTGAAAGAAGTTGAAGCTTGATGCGGATCATTTGTTGTAGGTGGTGGGGGAGGTAATGGTAAGTTAGGTTCTGAAGCTGATTTATTTTGGGACATCTGCCTCATTAGTCTCATAAGTTCTGAGACCTGATCCTTCAATTCAGAAACCTGTCCTTATAGGTTCTGTACTTGTTCCTGATCTTCCATCATCTTCTTTGTTCGAGATCTTGTTAAGTACACTCGCTTGGGTTGAACCGTGTGCTTGGTCAGACTTTCCTTGTTTAAAGCAATGTTGATTTTCTGTAAAGAATGATAAATAAAAACTTTTAGTGAATTTTGAATTTCATAAAAAAACTAAAGGTCCTGGTTCGGACGAAGGATACGGTGGCATTTGGAAGCCAAAAATGAAATCTGCAGAAGGATGGTTGCATCAGTTTTATCATGGCATCATTCGATAGTCTGACTGTGAATGACTAGATTGAATGTGCGTTTATGATACCTGTTCATATGGCATATCCAATTTTTTGCATAACCCTAGGTAAGGGGTTCCTACGGGAGTTATACTATTCATTCACAATTTTGCTAAACAATGGCCCAAAAAGTTTTCCATTAACTGAATATTTATACACAACATTCTTTACATCGGCCTAAGCTCAGGGAGGCTCTTTATAATGAGATGACATTTTCTGAGATACTCGTATAACCTTTCTTCTTGTTTGGCAGGGTCGAATGCTTTCAGAGCATACTCGGATTCAGGAAGGAGTTCTTGTTTTCCCTGTGCTATCGTTCTCTCCAGCTGGTCAACATTCTCTTTCAGCTCTTGATAGAGAGCAGTTTGTCTTTCTTTCTCCCTCCTTTCCTTAGCACATTCTTTCAGAATATCGTTGATGAGTAATGCCTATTCCTTCAATTCGAGCTTCTTCTTTTTGTTCTCTTGTTTATACTCTTCTACGAGTATCTCTTGGTATTTCATTTTTTCCTGAAGCTTACTATTCTGCACTTCTACTTCTTTTACCAGAGCTTGAAGGGAGCCTTTTTCCTTTTCCCACTGCACTTCTTGCTCTTCGAACCCCATCTTTTCAGTCCTTGCCTCTTCCCTGAGTCTTCTCACTTTTCTTTTAAGGTTCTGCTATTGGTCCCCTAACTGCTTTATTTGTTCTTGCAGTTGCGAGTTTTCGGTGTTTGCCTTCTGTAGTGAGTCAGTCAAATGATTACTAGCTTCTTCTGATAGGATGTTTTGGCGAGGGTTGCTGCCTTCGAATTCTGCAGTTAAGTGTTCTTGGTCCCTGTCAGCCCTCCATTGAAGATAATCGCCCGTGGCACTCGGACCTTTAGGCGACCTCTCCATCAGAGTGATGTTTTCCCAAGATTTGCGAGCTATTTTCAACCCCTCCTCTTCCTTGAGCTCATGATAGAAACAACCTTGGTGGTATTCTTCAATGTTGATTCTGAATTGTGTTGAGCCAAACTGTCTCATTACTAATGTTGGAGTGTAACTTGTGTATCCAGTCACTCCGATTAGGGATACCGATTGATTACCCCCCGTGCCGACCAAAATGGATTGACCTGACGTCCACAACTTCCTCCAGTAGTAGTCATGGCTATTGAAGCTCAAAATCCGTTCTTGCCACTGTGGCTCATCCTTCGGGCAGATTACCAATCGGGTCATTTTCTCAATGAGAGGCTGGTCAAGATACCAAGTTAATCCCTTCGTTTCCACAGGACACATATGACTAATGACCCAGAGGTGCAACAACTGAGAACAAAATTTAATGGACCCCTTGCCTTGCTGTCTGCAGTAAGTGAGGGTTAAGAAAGTCTCGGCAAGTATTGCTGGTACTGGATTGACTTTCTGTTTCTCTACTGCCCAAAACATTTCCACAACACCACAGGTTATGATTTCGGAAGGTCCAGGGAACAAGATTAAGCCGTAAATTGCTATAGCGAGCACCAATGAAGCTTGATCCCACTGTTGATCTTGGATGCATTGATCCAACCCTTTCTTGAGGTAACTCCAATACCATCCATGCATGTTTCCTTTGACGGCTTCTCTCGCCTTTGGTTCTTCTGGTGGGATCCCCAGCATATGTGCGAGCCATTTCCAGGTCTGCCTATGGTCGAGGTGTAGGTAAATCCGATTATGCGCCTCATAAGGAATTTCTAGCAATGCTTGATATTCTTCCATAGTGGGAGCAGTATCGATGTCGTTGAAAGAGAACACTCCAAACTTAGGGTTCCAAACTGGTAACATGGCCTTTAGTGCCGGGACCTGGACCCTAACTCACATCAAGGTTGCAATCCTCCCGTATTTCTTCTCAAATTGTGCTTTGACCTGATCGGGAAACGACTTCCAACCATCGGCCAGACCCTCGAGACTGTTCATCCTGACTTCAATCTTGTTCAGGTCCAATGGAGGCCATGAGCTAATATCCCTTTGTGGAGGCACTGAGCTATGAGACGATTCGGGCCATGGTTTAGCATTCTGTTCTAATTTAAGAACTTCTTCTGCCGACTGACTCGAGGATGCCATGTTAAAAATGATGTAATGATGTTTATCCTTTTACAGACCTTATTTTGGTAATGCCTGCAGGAAAAAACTGGTTAGCAAGATAAATTCAGGTAATCTTGAATTATACTGTTAGCAGAGTGACGCCTACACATTTATCAAAGTAGGAAAATGTGTAGGTTTTCTTAACAGTATGATTCAAGATTACCCTTAAAAATAAGAACAAAATAAAATAAACAGAATTGGGTAAGAGTAAGTATGCCCCCTTTGTCTTAAAGTAAAGGAAAGTCCTAATACCGGCTGGGTGCTATCTAGTTGGACAGTTCTATCTTACAAGGTAGCTCGCTACGGCTTCCAACTATCGTGATAGTTTAGCTCAGGGTCTAATTTTCTAAAAGCCACAGGTTCCCAAATTGCTCCTACTGTACACAGTAGAGCCCCATTCTATCCCCCACGATACTGTCGGGAAAATTCCGCGGGTATCACGGTGAATAGAACGAGTTTCAATTTGAGCAGAAGCCTTCACGGATACTAACGGGGTAAAACCCACAGGTACCGCTACATGACTCCCTCCTACTTTCCTAAAAGGGTAAGAAAGCCCGGGTATAGGGCTGAAGTGTGTGAGGACATCGTGTGAGTGTTCAGTGTGTGAAGGGACACCTTTACCTCTTCCCAATTCAGGGGGATTTTTATTTTTCCTTTTCTTCCTTTTAAACGAAGAGCGCTGTAAAAAGTAAACAAGTAAGGACAAGCAAAATGGTTAGCAGAGATAACAATAATTAATATATAGAATTTCACGGAGTGAGCCCATCTAACTATGATTTGATCACAAAATTAGATCTACTTTTGGACCTCTAGACCGGGGTTAAGTTAGTCAAAAATCATCCCCAGTGGAGTCGCCAAGCTGTTGCAAGGTGTTTTGCGGTCGCCTGGACGAACACTCACCGAAGTGGGAAAAGTGAGGAGTCGCCACTTTAATTTTAAGGGAAATTAAAGAAAACCATTTGTGAAAGTAAGTTAAAATAAAACCACTTCAAAAATAGAGATTCTAAGTTCGGGGTCCCTAAACGGGTGGGGAAGGTGTTAGGCACTCCACCTCGTCCCTCAACGAGGGTAAGCAGATTTAACTTCACGTTTTTCATAGTTAGAAGGGTTCGAATGAAAATGTTAATCCTTTTGACCGAAAGGAATGTTTGATTTTTCACTAATCCGTATTACCCAGATACATAAGTAAATGAGACGACCTTAGTGAATTACGGTTGTGTATTAATTTTATTTCAGGGGGAATCATTTTACGTATTTGTTAAAACTTAATTTGGGAATCGGATAAGAACTCTCCTCCGATCTCCTTTAAATATTTATTAAAATTTTAAGTTTGAGGATCGGATAAGAACCCTCGTCCGATTTCTTCTTTTAAATATTTATTAAAATTTTTGAGCTTGAGGATCGGATAAGAACTCTCCTCCGATCTCCCTTTTAAATATTTATTAAAATTTTAAGCTTGAGAATCGGATAAGAACTCTCCTCCGATCTCCTTTTAAATATTTATTAAAATTTTAAGCTTGAGAATCGGATAAGAACTCTCCTCCGACCTCAGTTAAATATTTATGGGAATTTTAAGCTTGAGAATCGGATAAGAACTCTCCTCCAATCTCCTTTTAAATATTTATTAAAATTTTAAGCTTGAGAATCGGATAAGAACTCTCCTCCGACCTCAGTTAAATATTTATGGGAATTTCGGGTGAGGATCGGATAAGAACTCTCCTCCGACCTCTGTTAAATATTTATGGAAACTCTGGGCGAGGATTGGATAAGAACTCTCCTCCGACCTCTATTAAACGTTAAATGGGGACCGGATGAGGACTTTTCCGATCTCTCGAGGTTTAATTACAGCTACGCATCATAAGAACCTGAGACTAAGAGTTTCGGCATTCAAAGATGCTAAGGGCCGGAATAAGGCTTCTTTTAACTGGTTGGTACCTTGCGACCAGACAAAGGATGCCAGACTAAATTTTACCGATCTCCTATGTAATTACCTTACCAGTACCCTTTTATACCTAATCCGTTCTGTTTATTTATCTGAAATTTAGTTTCATTCTGCTTTATGATGTCATACTGAATCACCTTCTATGTTAGCCTAGTGATTCAACTCTATTATTTTCTTGACGTATTATTCAGGCCTTCTATTTTAAAGAAACACTTAAGACACGGCTACCCACATTTTATCGAACTACTTATACGCTACTTGAGATGAGGACTCTCGCATTCAGAAGTAGCAAAGCTTAACAAAAAGAATGGACCAGTTGACAAAGAAAGTAAACTTCGGGAATAACCTTCATTACACCATATAAATTTGGCAAAGATTACAAACATAAAAGTAAGGGGAATGCGTAAAATAAAGAGAGCTGTTAATGAAACGGAGATATAAACACTCACCTGTAAGGAGCCAAACCTACTGAACTAATCGCAGAACATAATAGAAGCGCGGACTGTTTATCCTGAAGGCTAAAGCTCGCCTAGAAACGAAGGATGTTTAGCTAAACTGCAGTCAGGTTTAAACAACCACGTTGAATGGAGTTGAGCTTGGTGAATGAGAATGGAAATAAGGATAACAAAGAACTGAAAGTAAGAGCGTCACAGATAATGAGCAGGCGAAAATGGAGAGTTCCAGTATTTCAAAAATCCCTTTTGCAAGAAAACACTTCAGAAAACTGGTTTCAAAAGTTTTTCCTTATCAAAAGCTTAAAAAACAGCAGAGTAACGAACTGAATTAAATTTCAGAGTTCTTCCGCTATAGTAACTATCTCTCTTTTTTGCCCGTCCCTTGAACAGTTTTTCATGCAGGTATTTATAGGAACCGGGTGCTCCCCATGAAGGATCAGGATCTGTTTTTGGGGAGATGGAGGGTTAAGATTTTGAAGGACATGATCTGAGGCACAGGAATTAAAGAGAATCAGAACGGAGGGCCGAGATCCCCTTCAAAATATTTGTCATTTTCTTCTTCTAATCTGACGGTCCCAAATTCTCTTGTCCGGGGCGATCCAAGGGCTGGGAATAAAAAGCGCCGGTCTTGTCGTCTTCTTCTTTGATCCAAGGGCTCTGGACTCGTCCTTACAAATGAGATCAATGGTGGAGGTTGAGATGTACAGCACTGTCGTGACAGGAGGTTGAGATTTACAGCACTGTCGTGACATACTCTGGCACTTGTCAGTAATGCGGGCGATTCTGAGGCGTGCGGTGAGGATTTAGTCTGCGACGCTTTAACTACCTCGGCTCTGATTCTGACGACGGTTATTAGAAGTTGTCTTATTCTCTTTGTATTCCGATCTCCTATCCCTTCCGTCCTTATTCCGATCTCTCATTTCGAATGCCTTCCCGATCTCTCCCCTTTCAGGGCGTTCTCCTTTATCCGGGTCAATTCGGTCAGAGCATTTATTGCTTCGGTTACCAAGGCATTCGCTTCGGTTTCCACTAATAATAAATGCTTTAGACCCTCCCCTATATATATGTTTTGACTGGAGTATTTTCCCACCTTTCATTCCTTCCTCTTTACCTTTCTTCCTTTATTCTTCTGTTCTAACTTTTCTGATGAACTTATGGCCAAGGTGTCTGTTTTTGATCTTTTTCCAGCCATTTTCTTTGTGCCCCGACTGAAAATTTACGACCCCGGTGATCGGAATGTAATGATAACCTCATTTGATGACAGTGAGAGAATTGGACTAATTTCTCGATCAAGATCGAAAATATCGATCATACCGATCTCGGATTACTTTGCCAACATAATTGGCGAGCCGATTTGGGGCGAGAAGACTGCTAACATTCCCCTCAACCTCGGTGATTGCCCGCTGATGTTCATTTGGCTCCTCACCACATCGGGCGTCCCGACTACAGCTCAGTTCTGGTCGATGACAGCGGAGGTGACTCTCCATCCTCATGAGAGTCATAATCACTCCATCTAAGCTGTACATCTATCCGATGTCAATGGCCAGTCTCCCGATCAAACACATCTTTTGATTCAGCCACGAGACTTGGCTTTGACAAAGGCCTTTTAGATAGGATGTTCCACTGGTCTCTAAAGATCGCTCTTATGATGTAATCAGACCTTTAATGTAATCCGATCTTTAGGGATCACCCAAATGATGTAATTAGACCTTTAATGTAATCTGATCTCTAGAGATCGCCCGAATGATGTAATCAGATCTTTTCGGAAATAAAATTTATTTTGACAACTGTCGTTTTATTATTATTGCATTGATTATTTTTCGATCTCTGAAGTATTTATCCGATTCGACTCTTAATTTGAATGGCACTTATCCAATCCGTAATTCAAAACACCTTAATCTGCCGCTCTATAGTTAATCGATCTCTTTATGGAATCTCCAAAATATTCGTGAGATGTGTCAGAACAGCTGGCGAGTCCCGCTATCCGATGCATTACCTGGAACATCGTGAGCATTAAATGCTCGGACGAGTATAAATAGGGGTGGGGTTAGCCAGTTGCTCCTTTATGTCATTTTCAGTCTCTCGCGAACAACTTCCAAATTCTCTCGTTTTCTCAAGTTCCTCTGACACAGATCAAACTCTAGTAAGGGTTTTGATCTTTCTTTTAGTTTAAATTCTCTGTTTCCTTTGAAAATGAGCGGTGCCGAGGGTCAAAGAGCAGTAAGCCCCCCTTCCATTCAGTTCTCGTGGTCATCCGATGAGGTAGAGGTGGTCGGACCAAGCGCGCGTCCTGAACTTCCTAGGGTCTCCGTTCCAACTAGGGGACAACCAGCACCCCTGAGGCATGTGCCTTCTTCGGGGAGGAAAATCTTCCCATGGACGAGCTGCCATCAATCTTGCAAGAAACCGACCTGCAGTCGTTCAGCCAGGAGTACAATATCCGGCCTGATTCGTACGAACTTATCTGGTGTCATGGCGACCTTCAAACAAATCACTTCTTTGAGAGGGGCGATATGATCATGGTGTATGAAGAACAGTTAAAAGCCGAGCTGCAGTTCCCTCTTAACGACTTCTTTAAAGAAGTTTTAAAATATCACCAAGTGTGCATCGCCCAAGTTCACCCGAACTCATGGCGGATCTTAGTAGCTTTCCGAGGCCTATGCCGAGCTAAGGGGCTCCGACCTACAGCTAAGGTGTTCGCTGAACTGCGTAGGCTAACTCGTCGTAAGGATGACGAGTATTGGTTCTTCCAGGCGAAACCCCATTGTGGGCTTTTTACCGACCTACCTTCCTCCTTGAAGAATTGGAAGAACCGCTTCTTCATCTTGAGGAGCAAAATTCCGAACGGTTTTAAGGGCTTCCCTCGGAGCTGGCTGCATCAGGGTCCTTTGCTTACGAAGCACATCGCCCTAAATAGGGAAGAGGGTGCAATGGTGATGGAGTTGAAGGAATAGGCGTCCAAAGAGAAGTTCTCTTATTTGGATGCAATGACGGCCGAGCTACACCATTGGATTATGCAGCTGGTCACCGGTCAAGATCGCGGGCTTCAGCTCTCTGATCTCAGCATCGGTATTTTCCATATCTCAGATTTTTGGACCTTAGCAATCTCACTGACCACTTCTTTGTGCAGGTATGGCAAGCGGCGACGCCTCCAAGGAGAGCCGAAAGCGAAAGAGGGAGATCTCCCAGAAGGTACGGGAGATGAAGCGGGCTGAGGAGATGCGGACGCCCAATCATGAGCCCGGGGAGATTCAGGGAGGCTCGTCTCAACCTTCTGGACCTCCGATCATAGAAGTGGTCCGGTCTCCTCCTTGTCAAGAAGAGCTGCCTCCACCTCCTCCAGTCGCTCCGAGTGCGAAAGGGGGTCCTTCCCAACCTCCTGTAAGGTTCTTTTCCCGCGGTGCCCAAGTCTTGATCCACTCACTGGATAAGAATCGCACGGTTCGAGAAAACCCTGGTTTCGCTAAGGTCTTGGCGTCCTCCATCTGCCTTCGAGAAGATCGGGATAGGCTGTCTCCGGATAACCTTGATGACATCTTGACCAGATCTATGAGCCTGAACGTGGAATGTTTGGTGAACCAGCACCTGGTCCGAGAGAAGGCTCATCGCCTGGGTAAGGAAGTCGAGAAGATGGGTCATGAGGTGTCTTTTCTCCGATCCCAACTTTCGTCCTCTCAGGACTACATATCTCAAATTGAGGGACGAATGAAGTTCTATGAGGACAAGCTGGCTGAGCAAGCTCATGTTCTGGCCGAGCGAGATCGTGTTCTCGAGGAAATTCAGGCCCTCCGAGCTAATGAAGTTGCTCAACTCGCTCATCTTGCTGAGGAGGTCAAGGCGAAAGAAGAAGAAATGGTGACCGGAGTGGTCGGCGCTTATGTGAATGCTCACAGAGATCTCCTGGCTGAGCTCAAGAAGCGTTATCCCAAGGAGGACTTCTCCTGGATGGCCAACCTGGCTCCCGAGGACGAAGGTGAGGATAGCAAAGAGGAGGCTGGAGGTGAGAGAGAAAATGATCAACATGTAGTTCAGGCTGGGGGTGATCCCCCAGCCGAATGACTTGTATAAATTTTGAAATGAAATGAAGGTTCCCTTTTTATTCAATAATTGATTGTGATCGGAAAGTTTCAAAATTGCATAAGCACTTGATTGTTTGAACATATTAGAACGACAACTGAAAGTGATTATTAAACTAAGTATAAGAGATCGGAAAACACAATATGCATGAGATCAGTTACGAAACGGGACTTGATTAAAATTAGAAATTTGGCTTTGAACACTTAAGATCGGGATCATCTTTGAACCGAGTCGAAACCTTTATCATTCTCAAAATTTTAAATGAGAGACCGGCAATAAGACTGGTGGTACGAAGGCCTTATGTTGGTTCAATCTTATTTGACAAGAAAGATCGGAAATATAATTAAATGATCAGGGGACTCGAGAATCGGTTTGAGGGATCGGTGAGGCTTTAAATGACCTGGAGACTTGGTATTAATTAAATTCCTTTTGAAGGGAGATCGGAAGTGTGGTCGGTTAGCAAAGGGGATTGTGTTGGGGATAGGCTTCAAAGTTTATTAATTTTGGGGGGGATCGGCCAAAATATGGTGTCGACACATAGTACAACTGCTCAATGTCATTGTTTAATACATACAGTATAGTACATTATAAATATGCACTAACAGGAGGAAATCTCCTTGTGTTATTTATTCAGGAGGTCTAAGATCCTCAAATTGACTATGGAATAAGGGGATCGTTCAGTCGATCAATCAATAGAGGTTAAGGTACAAGGGGATGCCCCAGCCCTACACAATGTGAGTGGATCAGCAGCACCAGCCCCCTCAGTACCGCAGTTCCCTGCTTAGTTTGCTTAGCAGATGACTGCAATATTCTAACAGATGGCTAGTAACATGCCTACTCAAGTCCCACTACAGAAACCAGTGGTACAACCACAGTCTATAGCTAGGCAGTATGACAAGCAGATTAAATATGGGGCTACTGAGTTCAAAGGGACAGTAGATCCTCTAGAGGTAGAACAATGGTTAGAGAGAATGGATAGGGTGTTCAAGAATCTAAATTGTACAAAGGAGCTCAGATTTGAATATTCGGTGTCACTGCTATAGGGAGATGCATATGACTGGTGGAAAACCATTCCTCATAGTTTGGTGGAACCCCTAGTACTAACCTGGGATGACTTTCTGCGGGAGTTCAAATAAAAATATATCCCAGATGCTTATGTGGACTAGAAGCTACAGGAGTTCTTAAGTCTGAAACAGGAAAGTAGATCAGTGGTAGAATATGCAAGGGAATTTTCTTGCCTGAGCCACTATGCAAGAAGTCTCCTTTTTACCAGCAGGGAAAGATGTAAGAGGTTTGAAACCGGCTTAAAGCCCAGTCTCAGACTACAAGTGGTAGGATTCAAACATAATAAGTTCTCTAAGCTTATTTCTCAAGCACTGGAATTAGAGAGAATTGAGTCAGAAGCAGCCCCAGAGAAAAAGAAATCAGAGAAGATAGAAAAGGAGAAAGAGGGGAAGTCAGTAGATCAGAGTTCCAGTGGTCCTATTGGGAAGAGAAAGAACTTTAGGGGACACAACAGAGGTGGTAAAAAGTCCAGTAGGGGAAGATATTCGGGATAGAAACCTCCTCCATCTGGTCAGCACAGTACCAGAAGTTCCTACCCTCCTCGCCAATGTGAAACTTGTGGTAGAAGCCATGGTGGGGTATGCTATAAGGCCATAGGAGCCTGTTATAACTGTGGAGGCACAGGACACTTTGCCAAGGACTGCACCAGTGCCCGTAGAGTTGGGCCACCTCCTACTACTGCTAAAGGGTCAGTTCAAAATCCTATCACCAGAGGTTCACAACCACCTAGCAGAGGTAGAGGTAGGGGTAGAGGTAGTCTAGCAGGCAGCTAAGGCACTGTGAATCAATCAGAGCAAGGTAGTGCTCCAGTCAGAGTCTACACAATGAGATAGAGAGAAGAGGTTGAAATATCTGATATTGTGGCTGGTACCTTCTCAACTTTTAATCAAGATGTGTTTGTATTATTTGATCTGGGTTTTACCCATTCCTATGTGAGTACTAGCATCATTGATTGCATTGTTGTTACGTGTGTGAAAATGGACTTTGAGGTGCTAGTAACAAGTCCGCTATGACAGGAGGTCAGGGTTAATAGAATGTATAGGGATTGTCCTTTGGTGATCCAAGGACACACTTTTCTGTCTAATCTCATTGAAATGCCCTTCAGAGATTATGCTATCATCTTGGGCATGGATTGGTTAGCTAGGCATCACGCCATGATTGATTGTAGACTGAAGATAGTCACTTTTGGTCTTCCCCAGTGCAGTGATATGGTAATACATGGGGAGAGGCAGCTATTGCCATCAAACATCATTTCGGCTACACTAGCTAGAAAAATGATCAGAAATGGGTGTGAAGCATACTTGGCACATGTGGTGGACACCCAAGTGGGGAGTCCAGCATTGAGGGACATCCCTACAGTATATGACTTTCCAGATGTGTTTCCTGATGAATTGCTAGGATTACCTCCAGAAAGAGAGGTGCAGTTTGAAATTAATGTTATGCCTGGTATGGATCCAATCTCCATAACACCATATAGAATGGCACCAGTAGAGTTGAAGGAGTTGAAGGTACAGTTGCAAGAACTACTTGAAAAGGGCTTCATCCTCCCTAGTGTGTCACCTTGGGGAGTGCCAGTATTGTTTGTTAAGACGAAAGATGGCACTCTCCGCTTATTTATTGACTACTGGCAGTTGAATAAGGTAACAATAAAGAACAGATATCCATTGCTTCGCATTGATGATCTATTTGATCAGTTGAAGGGTGCAGCTGTATTCTCCAAAATTGATTTGCGATCTGGTTATTATCAGTTGAAAGTGCAATAGCAGCGTATTCCAAAAACTGCTTTCAGAACTCGATATGGCCACTATGAGTTTCTCGTAATGCGTTCAGGTTAACTATTGCTCTAGCTGCTTTTATGGATCTGATGATGTGACACCCCTTACCCGTCTACAGTGTAGCCGAGGAAGATATGCCACGCAGTGTACCGGAACATCCTATTTTAATTCAATCATTTTTATTCTTCCTAATTTATTTTTTTCATAGTTATGAAGTACAATTTGTGAAATGTAATTCATTTTAGTCATTTATTGAAATCATAAATTTATTTGAGGTTCCGCAAATTTTATAGAAAATCCGGCAGAGTACCGACTAAAAATGGAGAAAATAGTTCTTCGGAACCTGTGGAAAACACTTCCAATAATCATTTCCAATCATGTAACACCCTCTCGGTAGCAACTCCGTACATTCTACTGTCCGGTGACCGGTATCGGTCCGGACAGCTAGAACGTCCGGAAAAATATTTAAACTAAAGTCAGGAACCATAATTAACTCAAATATTAATAAGAAAAATTTAGGAAAAATTTTTGAAATAAAATACAACCAAGTTAATCGAGCCGGTGCCCAAGCGATGGGTAACCAGAGTGAAGTTGCGGTTCTCGCAACGAGGAGCCCTAGACTGGGTATTAATGGGTGGTTGTGGATTTAAGATTTATGATAGGAGTTTAGTCCAATTTAAGGGGAAATGCTGTTGAATTTTTATTGGATATTTAATTTAGGAAAGTGAAGTTATAATTGATTATGATTATTATGATTCTAGGAGAAATCTCGAAGAATAACAAGCTCAAGGTTGGTTTCAAAAAGGTTAGTGCATATTTATACCTAAATCCCTTTCATTCCATGTTAAGGACTTAAAGTGAACAAGAATTTGTAAATTAAATGAAAAGAATTCATGTGTATGTATACCATGAATTTCTGCAGCCCTAAGGAAGGAATGAGTTTGATTGTTTTAATAGACTTAGAGTGAATTAGAGATTATGTTTAAAGTGTATATATATATATATATATATATATATATATAAGGAATGAAAGAGTTAACTAAGGAAATTTGTGAAAACCTTGACTTTGAGCTAGGGTTTGGGAGTGAAAATTTGACTTTGCTTAGGAAATTGTTAAAGAACATTCTAGTGGTCAATTAGTGACCATTTGGGGTAAGTTGACCATAATTAGGAGTGAACTATTGCATGGCAAACTGAAATGGGCATCTTTGCCTAATGCTAGTGTGGGAGGCTATGAGTCCAGCCTGTTTGGACTGCCATATCTTTGGCTGTGTAGGTCCAATTGGTGTTTGGCAAATTTGACATGAAACTAGACTTATAATGACACATTTTTGCTGAAGAAACCATGCCCAAAAGACCAAAGCAAGTGGACCAAAAGTTGGCCCCAATCCGGGTACCCTGCAAGCTAATTCTGCAGAATGACCAAATGAACAGTAAGCCATAACTCACTGTAGAAATGGTCAATTGACCTGAAATTTTTACAGCAACAAGTTAAGACATAGACAAACAACTTTCATGAAGAAACCTACCCCAAATTATGACCAGAACCTAACCCAAATGGCAGTGGCAATCACTGTTCATGGGACTGTAGATTTGGTAAATTCTGCAGAATTGAAATCCGGCCAGCTGTGGTTTTTGGACCATATCTGGAGCTACAAAACTCCAAATGGAGTAATTCAAAAAAAATAAATTCAACTAGACAAAATAAGAAACAACTTTCATGTTTACCATTTCCTCAAATTCCCACTGCAACAGGACCCAATGGAACAGTAAAGTTGGGTCACAAAAACTGAAAATTCTGCTCTTTTGGTTTTAGGTTTGGAAATGGATTTGGTGGTTAATTCCAACAAGTTTTTAATGTAAAATGTGGTACATTGGGGGTGCTAAAACCAATGTACATATTTTCTATCTAAAAGTCAACATTTTTGTTGACCAATGAGGTGAATAGTGACACCAAAACTTGAAATTCAAAATGTGAAATTAGAAATGCATCTAGGGGACTTTAAATTGCAATTAGCAATTAATACTAGCAAATGTAAAACTCAAAATGTGGGATCTTGGTGTAATTAGAACTAATATATCCATTAAGTAGAAAAAGTCAACATTTTGGTTGACTAGTAAGGTGAATAGTAGTCAAAATAATTAGCAAATTAAGATGAAGACCTAGAACCAATTCTAAGCTTAATGCTTAGAATGGTATGACAAATGTGGACTATGCATCCTAGTCAAAATTGTTAAAAAGAAATTAAGGCCATAAATTTGAAATCCATGAAATTTTCATGGATTACTTGAAACATGATAAATAAGTCACCTAATTGATGTGAATAGATAGTTAGGGCTTATATGCCCATCACAAGTGGAATTCATAAAATATTAGTAACTCAACTTGAAATATAAAATTTGTAATTACATAAGTAGATTCTTAAATGTATAAATGAGAAAGGAAAATGTTTTGAATACAATGGTACAGGTGAACCATTGTTTAGAATTGTGATCAATATGAATAACATAATGAATGAATAAATGAACTATATTAATGTATGAATGAGACATTAGTTCTCATTATTATAGAAAGGAGAAGTATTTTGAGTACAATGGTATAAAAGGATAATTGATGTGAATTGTGATCATATAAATGATCAAATGAATGTATGAATTATAATTGAAATTTCTCATAAAATAATGAATTCATAAAACACAATATATTAATATTTAATGATATTATGTGCCCTTGTATTGCCTAGACACGTGTATCAGATTGGATAGATTGGCATGCCAATAGGGTATTGTTTTAGCAGTACTGCGAAAGACTTTATGCCTGTATTCATGGCTTTATGCCCGTATTCATGGCTTTATGCCAACATTCATGGCTTTTATGCCCGATTATGTGTTATCATGGCTTTTTTGCCATCGATGCATACGTGATTGGCGTTGCGTCCCATGGTATGACGGCCCGAGGCACCGCGGTGTCGGTGCCAACGACCCGTTATCCAGTTTAGTCAGCCTGTCGTAGGTTACTTGGGCAGTGTAATTTATTGAGATAAGTTAAGAATATTAGCAATTAAAAATATTAGAAATTAAATAAAATAAATGAGTAAGATGACCTAAAATAAATTAGGATAGTTATTTATTAGAAAGAATCGAAATGAACTGAATGAGATATCAAAATTTACTTATTATGAAATAATCTGAGACAACCTAGCAAGTATAGAGAAAATGCTAAAAGATTAGCAAAGAAAATTATAACATAAATAAATATTGCAAATGTGCTTATATAACAATATAAGCATAAATTTATTATTTTCAAATCATTTTTCTTTGTACATTATTACTGTACATTGGCAAATAAACACTTTCAAAAAAGACTAAATTAGGATATAACACATTAAATTTTAGAAACCGCATGTGAAGTATAAATAAATCTTGATTATTTGAATTATGTTTTATGTCTATCTTTATTTGTATATTATTTCCTTGTTATATTATTGCACCACTAAGCAGCAATGCTTAGCACGATGGAATTGTTTCCTCGCGCAGGTACTGAATCTAGAACCCACTGGAGGTTTGACTGGAAATTTTGAGAGTTCAGATCTGCAGAGTGTCAAAGGTTGTCACCTCCTCAGCAATGCATGTAGATAGGGCTCACATTAAGCATATCATGTATTTTGTGTATGTTAATTATTTCTTATATTGTAATATAAATTAGCGAATTTTAATTAATTTGTATATCATGTAAATTATGAAATTTTGTAATTATTTTGTAAATTATGTAAATTAAGGAAATTTGAAAATTTTGCTTATGTAATTTGAGAATGTTTACATACGAATTGAGTATGCATGGAAATGATTATGAAATTGAAATGTATGAATGAGATTTGAAATATGAGAAAATTATGACAATGATTGATGAGATAATTATGATTAGCATGGATAAGACTTTATTCTGAAAATATTGTTGAAACTTTCAAACAGGTAAATAGTAAAACACGTCAACTGGTAATAAAATAGGAGAAACTCACTGGTTTCTCCGTCCAAAAAATAATTAATATTAAAATATAATGAGATCAAATTATGAAAGGAATAAAGTAAGATAAGATAGGGTGCTCCGGCACCGAATGTAGCACACTTTGCTCGGCTACACTGTAGTCGGGTGAGGGGTGTTACATTTATTGGTATCAGAGCGCGGTTTAGGCGTTCCTAGGCATAGATAGATAAAATAAGATTGTGTGCATGACATGCATTGCATTCACATGAGTCGAGGTGACACTAATGCAGATCTATTTTCGTGGTTATTTTAGGTTAAGGTATGGACTCAGAATCGCAGAGGGCAATAGAAGAAGAAGTAGTAAGCCGTATCCCGACTGGGAGTGATATTGGAAATCAGGGAGATCCTGCTCCACCAGTGCAAGAGGTGCCTGTACAACCCCAACAGGCCTTGTTTGAGCAGATGACTGAATTCTTCGGACAGATGACTGGGGTTATTCCACCACCGCTTCAGCGGAAATCACCTCTAGGAAAAATTAGGAAATATGGAGCTGTAGATTTCAATGGTAGAAAGGAAGACGATTCTGTAGCAGCTGAGTATTGGTTAGAAAGGACTAAAAGAGTCTTGCAGCAGCTCTATTGCACACCAGAACAGAGTTTGGAGTGTGCAGTTTCATTGTTACAAGAAGCTGCATATCGGTGGTGGGATGTTGTAACCAAGGCAGTGCAACCAGCCGACGTAACTTGGGAATTCTTTCTGATAGAGTTCAGAAAGAAATATATTAGCTGTGTTCATGAAGAGGAACAGAAGAGGAGTGGTGATCAGCAAAAGAGGAAATTTGGACAGTCTAGTAATAAGAGGCCGAGAGAACAATTAAGTCAGACATCTGATCAAAGTAGGAGATCTAGACCCAGGCCTATACACAGAAGAGATCAGCCAAAAACACTAGCAGTGAGTGCGACAGGACTAGCAAGAAAATGTAGCCATTGTAACAAGTGGCATAAAGGTGAATGTAGGGGATTGACTGGAGCCTGTTATAGATGTGGGGCCATAGACCATCGTCTGAAGGATTGTCCTAAGAGGAATTTACCACGGACCCAGACAGAGGTCGTGGAAGGACCAAGTACAACAGTAACACCACTTCCAAATGTCACCCAAGCCGGAGAGGAGCAAGAAGCCGCAGATGTGAATTTGAGGTAAAGTATTTCCTTTATGATATGCCTAAGTGTATAATGATAGATACGAAAAAAAAAAAAACTAAATAGTACCATATATATAAAAGAAGTAGACAGAGGGAGTAATAGAAAGGTAAAAGAATTATCTCAGAACCCAAAACACCCAGTAAATTTCGAGGACGAAATTTAAATTAGAGGGGAAGAGTTGTAACACCCTCTCGGTAGCAACTCCTTACATTCTACTGTTTCGGTGACCGGTGTCGGTCCGGATAGCTAGAACATCCGGAAAAATATTTAAACTAAAGTCAGGAACCATAATTAACTCAAATATTAATAAGAAAAATTTAGGAAAAATTTTTGAAATAAAATACAACCAAGTTAAACGAGCCGGTGCCCAAGCGATGGGTAACCAGAGTGAAGTTGCGGTTCTCGCAACGAGGAGCCCTAGAACCGGGGAAAAATTCATAAAATAATTTTTGGGACTCCAGAGAAGGGTCATTGAGGTTCCTATGGAATTAGAATGCCAAGAAAATATTTAGAAAAATTTTTCAATCGGTACAGACAATTTTGACCCGTTAAGCCAAACGGAGGGCATTTTGGTCATTTCACCTTCAGAGACGATTTTTGGCCGACTTGTCCAGTTGAGTAAATAATTAATATGACATAAAATATGAATAAACATTACTAAAAATTGAATTGAAAATGAGTAGAGAAAAGAAGAAAAGAAAATGAAGGAAAATGCTTAATTATGACATATGATGATGTCATTTAAAAGCCCCCTCCAATCACCATTTGACAAACCAATAAAAAGAGATAAAAATGACTTAAAATGAGATAAAAAAAATAAAGGAAACCAGCAGTTTCCTTCTTCATACGGGCTGGAATAAGAAAGAAAGAGAAAGAAAGAAAGAAAGGAAGAAGGAGAAGGAGATGAACAGTAGCAGAAATAGGGGTTCAGCAGGGCAGCATCTTTCTCTTCCGTCCAGGTGAGTTTGGCTCAACATCTACGGCTGATTTTTTGATATGTTTGAGGTATATATGTGTGGAAGTTATGGTTAAAATTTGGTGATTGTTCAACAGTTGGATTTGGAGAAATATATTGTTGAACACAGGCTGTCTGTAGGTTGAATTCTGAATTTTGGCTACTGAAATTTGAGAAAAATAAATAGTTAGGATGCTTATAAAATTATGAAATTTGGTACAAATGATATTTGGGATGTTGAGGCTGCTGGGTTAAAATTTGGTGAATTTTAGACTTGTGGTTTATGAGATATAAATTGTTTTGCATGAGCTGTCTGAGTAAGACTGATTTCTGCAAAAATTCAGATTTTGAAGGGTTGAATGAATGTTTTGATATCTCATGATATAGAGATTATTTGATGCTAAAATTTTTACTGATATTGTACAGGGATGTCTTGAATATATGGTTAAAATTTGGGATTTATCTAACTATTAGATCATTATATATAAATTTGAATGCACAAGCTGCCAGATTGGGTATTAATGGGTGGTTGTGGATTTAAGATTTATGATAGGAGTTTAGTCCAATTTAAGGGGAAATGCTGTTGAATTTTTATTGGATATTTAATTTAGGAAAGTGAAGTTATAATTGATTATTATTATTATTATGATTCTAGGAGAAATCTTGAAGAATAACAAGCTCAAGGTTGGTTTCAAAAAGGTTAGTGCATATTTATACCTAAATCCCTTTCATTCCATGTTAAGGACTTAAAGTGAACAAGAATTTGTAAATTAAATGAAAAGAATTCATGTGTATGTATACCATGAATTTCTGCAGCCCTAAGGAAGTAATGAGTTTGATTGTTTTAATGGACTTAGAGTGAATTAGAGATTATGTTTAAAGTGTATATATATATATATATATATATATATATATATATATATAAGGAATGAAAGAGTTAACTAAGGAAATTTGTGAAAACCTTGACTTTGAGCTAGGGTTTGGGAGTGAAAATTTGACTTTGCTTAGGAAATTGTTAAAGAACATTCTAATGGTCAATTAGTGACCATTTGGGGTAAGTTGACCATAATTAGGAGTGAACTATTGCATGGCAAACTGAAATGGGCATGCTTTGCCTAGTGACAGATGGGAGGCTGTGAGTCCAGCTTGTTTGGACTGCCATATCTTTGGCTGTGTAGGTCCAATTGGTGTTTGGCCAATTGGACATGAAACTAGACTTATAATGACACATTTTTTCTGAAGAAATCATGCCCAAAAGACCAAAGCAAGTGGACCAAAAGTTGGCCCCAATCCGGGTACCCTGCAAGCCAATTTTGCAGAATGACCAAATGAACAGTAAGCCATAACTCACTGTAGAAATGGTCAATTGACCTGAAATTTTTACAGAAACAAGTTAAGACATAGAAAAACAACTTTCATGAAGAAACCTACCCCAAATTATGACCAGAACCTAACTCAAATGGCAGTGGTAGTCACTGTTCATGGTACTGTAGATTTGGTAAATTCTGCAGAATTGAAATCCGGCCAGCTGTGGTTTTTGGACCATATCTGGAGTTACAAAACTCCAAATGGAGTAATTCAAAAAAAAGAAATTCAACTAGACAAAATAAGGAACAACTTTCATGTTTACCATTTCCTCAAATTCCCACTGCAACAGGACCCAATGGAGCAGTAAAGTTGGGTCACAAAAACTGAAAATTCTACTCTTTTGGTTTTAGGTTTGGAAATGGATTTGGTGGTTAATTCCAACAAGTTTTAAATGTGAAATGTGGTGCATTGGGGGTGCTAAAACCAATGTACCTATTTTCTATCCAAAAGTCAACATTTTTGTTGACCAATGAGGTGAATAGTGACACCAAAACTTGAAATTCAAAATGTGAAATTAGAAATGCATCTAGGGGACTTTAAATTGCAATTGGCAATTAATACTAGCAAATGTAAAACTCAAAATGTGAGATCTTGGTGTAATTAGAACTAATATATCCATTAAGTAGAAAAAGTCAACATTTTGGTTGACTAGTAAGGTGAATAGTAGTCAAAATAATTAGCAAATTAAGATGAAGACCTAGAACCAATTCTAAGCTTAATGCTTAGAATGGTATGACAAATGTGGACTATGCATCCTAGTCAAAATTGTTAAAAAGAAATTAAGGCCATAAATTTGAAATCCATGAAATTTTCATGGATTACTTGAAACATGATAAATAAGTCACCTAATTGATGTGAATAGATAGTTAGGGCTTATATGCCCATCACAAGTGGAATTCATAAAATATTAGTAACTCAACTTGAAATATAAAATTTGTAATTACATAAGTAGATTCTTAAATGTATAAATGAGAAAGGAAAATGTTTTGAATACAATGGTACAGGTGAACCATTGTTTAGAATTGTGATCAATATGAATAACATAATGAATGAATAAATGAACTATATTAATGTATGAATGAGACATTAGTTCTCATTATTATAGAAAGGAGAAGTATTTTGAGTACAATGGTATAAAAGGATAATTGATGTGAATTGTGATCATATAAATGATCAAATGAATGTATGAATTATAATTGAAATTTCTCATGAAATAATGAATTCATAAAACACAATATATTAATATTTAATGATATTATGTGCCCTTATATTGCCTAGACACGTGTGTCAGATTGGATAGATTGGCATGCCAATAGGGTATTGTTTTAGCAGTACTGCGAAAGACTTTATGCCTGTATTCATGGCTTTATGCCAACATTCATGGCTTTTATGCCCGATTATGTGTTATCATGGCTTTTTAGCTATACTGACTGCATACGTGGTTGACGTTCTGCGTCCCATGGTATGACGGCCTGAGGCAATCGGTGTCGGTGCCAACGACCGTTATCGATTTAGTCACTGTCGTGAGGTTACTTGGGCGATGTAATTTATTGAGATAAGTTAAGAATATTAGCAATTAAAAATATTAGAAATTAAATAAAATAAATGAGTAAGATGACCTAAAATAAATTAGGATAGTTATTTATTAGAAAGAATCGAAATGAACTGGACAGATATCAAAATTTACTTATTATGAAATAATCTGAGACAACCTATCAAGTATAGAGAAAATGCTAAAAGATTAGCAAAGAAAATTATAACATAAATAAATATTGCAAATGTGCTTATATAACAATATAAGCATAAATTTATTATTTTCAAATCATTTTTCTTTGTACATTATTACTGTACATTGGCAAATAAACACTTTCAAAGAAGACTAAATTAGGATATAACACATTAAATTTTAGAAACCGCATGTGAAGTATAAATAAATCTTGATTATTTGAATTATGTTTTATGTCTATCTTTATTTGTATATTATTTCCTTGTTATATTATTGCACCACTAAGCAGCAATGCTTAGCACGATGGAATTGTTTCCTCGCGCAGGTACTGAATCTAGAACCCACTGGACATTTGACTGGAAATTTTGAGAGTTTAGATCTGCAGAGTGTCAAAGGTTGTCACCTCCTCAGCAATGCATGTAGATAGGGCTCACATTAAGCATATCATGTATTTTGTGTATGTTAATTATTTCTTATATTGTAATATAAATTAGCGAATTTTAATTAATTTGTATATCATGTAAATTATGAAATTTTGTAATTATTTTGTAAATTATGTAAATTAAGGAAATTTGAAAATTTTGCTTATGTAATTTGAGAATGTTTACATACGAATTGAGTATGCATGGAAATGATTATGAAATTGAAATGTATGAATGAGATTTGAAATATGAGAAAATTATGACAATGATTGATGAGATAATTATGATTAGCATGGATAAGACTTTATTCTGAAAATATTGTTGAAACTTTCAAACAGGTAAATAGTAAAACACGTCAACTGGTAATAAAATAGGGGAAACTCCGCTGGTTTCTCCGTCAAAAAAAATAATTAATATTAAAATATAATGAGATCAAATTATGAAAGGAATAAAGTAAGATAAGATAGGGTGCTCCGGCACCGAATATAGCACACTTTGCTCGGCTACACTGTAGTCGGGTGAAGGGTGTTACAAATCATTGTCAAACTCCAATAACCATCAACATGGTCTCAACATTAGCAATCATTTCAAGTTCTCAACATTAATCCACAATTTCATTCAAATTCAAAATCAACTAAAATTCCATGAAGATATTCTCAAATTATATTAATTAACAAAATTCTTCAAAATATGTACATCAACATATGATTACATAAATTTACTATTTACATGAGTTCATAATTTACAAATCACAAACTACTACCTATTACAAAAATGCAAAAACATAATTTCAAAAGGGACCTAAAGGTCCTACCACTGATGCACTGTAGATGAGAAGTGACTCTGACTCTAGGCAGATCTGTGACCTCACCGAGTCTATGGTTTGCTGGGCTCTTTGTTTGTCTCTCCAGAACCTATGCGTGGCAAAAAGCGACGCGCTAAAGCAATAATGCTTAGTGGTGCCAATAATAAAATAAAAAGAAATAACAGAAAATAAAATAAGCAGTGCATGTTCTGATGTCATATGCAGATAATTTTTCGATCATTATTAGTAATCTTATTTATTTTGTACTTGTTATATTCATAATTTCATTAAATTTATTTACTTTCATTTTTGGTTGCCCAAGTAACCTATACTGGATAACTGGATTGGATAAACGGGTAAACTGGCACTGGGTATCTAGTACCTCGGGCCGTCACACCATTAGTCACATATGCATCTCCTGGTGTGCAACAGAACAGCTAATAAGCTGTAATAACACTAGGCACAAGGCCAAGCATTAACACAATGTCAGAATGGCTAAAAGCCATGAAATCATAGAATGGCATAATGCCATGTGCAGTACTACTAACTGAACGCTATTGGCATACCAACCTATTCAAACCAATCTTGCTAGGTGTACTAGGGCATGTTATAGTTTTAAATTTTACAATTCTTGTAATTTAAGTTTAGGTGTTACTATTCATTTCATTAGTCAACTAAAATGTTAACTTTTGCATAGATAATAGGTACATTGGTTCTAATACTCCCAACATACCACATTTTGCATTCTGAAATTGTTGGTATTGGTTGCCAATACTATTTCTAAGCTTAGTGCTAGTTGTTCAAAATTTTCAGATTTCAAGCCTTGTGTTTACTGTTCCATTGGTCATTTTTACAGTAGTAATTTTGAAAAATTGTCTTCATGAAAGTTGTTCCTTATTTTGTCTAGTTACATTTCCTTTTTTTCATCACTCCATTTGGAGCTTTGTAGCTCAAGTTATGGCCTAAAAACCATAACTAGCCGAATTGGATAGAATCCAAAATTCTGGGCAATACTGGTTCTGCTAGATTTGGTAACCTAAGTTTGGTTGGCAATTTGACTAGGTTATGGTCAGAATTTGAATTTGTGTCCTTCATGAAAGTTGTAGGTCTATGTCTCAGATTTTTGCTGGTAAAATTTCAGGTCAATTGGACCTTTCTACGCTGATTTATGACCAAATGAATAAACAATGTTCATTTGGTCATTTTGCTCAGGCAGAATGTAGGTCACCCGGATTAGGGCAATTTTTAGGCCAACTTGGTTTGGTTTTCTGGGTAGGGTTTCTTCACCAAAGTTGTGCCATTATGTGTCTTGTTTCATGTCCAATTGGTGTTGCACCCATTGAACCTCTACAACTCCATTTATAGCTGCCCAAACCTGCTGGACTCATGCTCAGTCCTGCAGGTCAGCCAAGGCAGCTCACCCATACACAAATGCCAAGTCTCAACTCACTTCATTTCCTCATCATACACATTCAAATGGTCACTAATTGACCATTAAAACTTATTTTCATCCTTACATGAACAAAGTCTCAAGTTTGTCTCCAAACCCTAACCCCAACAGCTAAAATTTTAATACACATACAATCTATGGTTTACAACACCAAAATCATGTTCAATGGCAGCCATATACAAAATTTTTAAAAGAAATTGGCCCTAACCTTGACTTAGGCACTTTCCAAAGCTTGAGAACTTCTCTTTTCCTCCCCCTTTTTGCTGCCCAAGACTTGCTCTAGGTGTAAGGAAAATTTTTAATGAAAGGGGCAAGGGATTTTATGGAGTAAAATGGTGGGAAAGGAAGCTTGGTTGGGATAGCTTGGTTGGGATGGCAATGGTGGATTGCTTGGAGCTGGTTCATTGCAGCTGAAGAAGATGAAAGAAACTGATTTGTTTTATTTCATTTTCTGCCCATTTAGTCATTTTAAATGTGTCACACGCTACCCCTCTGTAAGGCATAACATGATCCCGTAGTATACCTAATGAATTACCAACTTCGTCTACTGATAACCCATTAAATACACTACAAGGGATTTTAAAACTTTTCTTACTTCTTTTTATAGTGGTGAGCACTATTTACAGGTGTTAAAAACCTTTTTGAACTGAAGTAAAACAGCTAACACACTTGGACTATTAATAATTTCTGTAAAAATTTTGGCAGAGTGCCATCTGTATTTTGGACAAAACAGTTCTTCAAAAACCTGTAAAAAGCACTACAATATTTTTCTCAATCTCAAACTCCAACGTAATTTAACACAATATGTTTTTCAACTCAAATCCACAATAATTTTTCAAAGACTGAGATAAAAGAAATACAGTACAAATTTTACAAGCCAAAATAACTCATAATTTACTTTACAACTTCAATGTACAATTTTAATTTACAACTGCTCAAAACCAAGAACAATATATACATACAGTGAACATACATTACAGTACAAAATGCAAAATGTGGTATACTCAATATACCCGATGATCTCTCAATGTAGTACTAGCAGCCTAGTCTGCTGCCCTGTCAGTCTATCTACCTGCGACAGCAATGAAAAGCTATCGCTGAGTAAAATTTACTCAGTGGTGCACAATAACAATTTGAAATGCGATATATATAAATCTTTTATTGACAATTCACAAATCAAATAGTCCACAAAATTTACGAAGTTCATATAATACAAATTTGATCAAATAACTGAGTAACACAGTTTTGCCAATCAATAACACAATTTGATCAAATAACTGAATAACACAGTTTTGCCCATCAATAACACAATTTGATTAAGTAACTGAATAATACAGTTTGCCAATCAATAACACAATTTGAACAAATAATTGAATAATACAGTGTTGTCGATTAATATCACAATTTGAACAATTAATTGAATAATACAGTGTTGCCGATCAATATCACAATTTAGGCCATGACACAATTTTTTCACACATGCCGTGTTGTACACCACGACAAGACACACTCACCCCAATAATCGAAATCAATGAGGGAGGAAGCTAGCTGAATAATGAGTACTCATCCACACTCACCTCAGACTAGGAAGTCAAAGAGGGAGGAACATAATCACACTCACCCCAGACTGATAAGTCAAAGAGGAAGGAATATATCACACTCACCCCATAAATGGAGGAGGAACATAGTAACAGTGTCATGCCAAGTGTGAATCAAAACAATTTCAAATCACAATATTTCATAGAAACCATAAATCACATTTTATCTCAAAATTTCCATTTGCAAAGTTGGCAACACAATAATTTCCAAATTATATTCCCAAAATCAAAGCAATCAAAAATTATTCATAACTCATTTCTCCAAATAAATTTGCTACTAAAGCAGTGAATATAAAAGTATTGTGCACGGACACAATTTAAAAATATAATGTTCAATTAAATTTTTAAGTAGAAAATGAAAAGTCAAAATTATTGTGCACAAACACAATTTAAAACAATAACATACAAATAATCATAATTTATTTCAATTGAAAAATTCAAAAGAAATACTTATTGTGCACAAACACATTTTAAAACAATAACATATAAATAATCGTAATTTATTTCAATTGAAAAATTCAAAAGAAATACTTATTGTGCACAAACACAATTTAAAACAATAACATATAAATAATCGTAATTTATTTCAATTGAAAAATTCAAAAGAAATACTTATTGTGCACAAACCTCTAATAACTGTCTCTTGGCTCTGACTCAGTGTTTCCTTCCCTTCCCTGAGTCTTTGCTAATTGAAAAACACAATTTGAAGTGTTTCAGTATTCATTTAAACTGTCTCTAACGATAATGCTCGATAATTAATTCACTGAATTCTATTTTTTGCTTAGTCAACCTAAGATGTTGACCCTCGATGCATTCTAGCTAAATTAGGTTTTATTGTTATTAATATGTCACATTCGATAGTATTTTAGGATTGGTACATGTTACCAAGTTCATTTCCGTGTATACTGCATTTTCTTGCAATTTGCTGGATTTCGGGATACTAGTTTGACCAAGCCGGATGACCTAGTTCCCTCAGTTTTCGGGTTTCGGTCTAAACTAAAAACTTGTAGATCTATGTCTTATGGAATGCGGGGTAAAATTTCAGGTCATTCTAAGTTATGTAGACCAAGTTATGGTCATTTTACTATTGCTGGTCAAATTGCATCAAAATTGGTCACTTTAGGTCACTTTAGGTCATTTTAGGTTCGGCTAGTTTTTGGACCCAAACTTGTGCAAGCTTTTTGACTTGCTTATGGTCTTTTCTGGGCTTTGGTGTCTTCATAAGACTTGTAGATATGGGTCTTAACTATTCATGGTTAAAATTTCAGGTCTATTGGACCTGTTTTGATTAAGTTATGGCCTAAAAACTAACTGTTGCCCAAATGGTCAATTTTCAGGTCTCAATTGTACTTAATCCGGATTTAGTCATTTTTCAAGCTACCTTGCAAGCATAATTTTGGCAAGCTTACTTCATGAAAGTTGGCACATTTTGTGCCTAGTTTCACCTCCAATTGGTCTCATACCAATTGGAGCCACACACTTAAAGTTATAGGCCTAAAACTCAAACTGCCTTATTGCATTTCTTTCATACACATCAAGGATCACTTTTAACACTCACCAAGCTCAACATTCAAGCCAATTCTGGTTGTACCATAACCTAAACATAATTCACAACACATTATAGGTCATTTTGGAAGCTTACAATTACATTCAACATACACCATTTTGTATAGAATTTTCAAACCAAATTTATAACAATTTAATCACCTAACCATAACACTTTTTTCATGTCTAACTTCACACCATCATATACACACTCAAACTGCCCTAACATCCAACAATTCCACATTAATATACCATAATTCAAGCATGAATTCCAGCATTCTTCAAGAGTCAACAAACTGCCACAATGGTACATTTATATTCCATCAATTTCCAAGCTTTAAATTTCAATACACATTTACATATACTAAGTATAATCACCCAAATGATTTCCTATACACATAAATATTTAATCAACCTTTTAATCCACTATTTACAAGCACAAATGAACTGCATTCAAGGTGTTTCCATGGCTGCCAAAAATACTTATTCCCATTCAACATTAAACCTCAAAAATTTCTTCATAAATCAAACACCCATAACATTCTTACAAACATTAACAAAGCAACAATCAAAAATACAAACTTACCACTTTGGAAATTCTTCAAAACTCCACAAAAACTTTCATTTCTTGCTGTCTATCTACTGCCCAAGCTATGTAGAGCAACTTTAATGAAGAACAAGTGAAGAAATTATGACTTGAAATGGTGGATTGGAGTTCATGCATGGAGCTTGGAAACTTTGGCCATGGAGTTCTTCATTGGGAGCATTTCGGCTGAATTTGAGAGGTTGAAGAAGAGGATGAATCTGCTGTCCAAATGCAGATTAAGTGGTCCACTAAGTGTCCACTTAGTGCTCCACTAATTAACATTAACATTATAATAATCCAAGTTTTCAATTTCCACATTTAACTCCTAATTTTTGCTATTTAATTTATGTACCACCAATTTAATTTTTCATAACATTTTCCAAATATAATATCATGTATTTTTAATGGAAATTTAGGTCAAAAGACAACTCGGGGTGTCAAATGACCACAATGCCCCTGTTCGGGTTGCATTTTCAATTTTTCGGTAACACCGGGTTTTGTCCGTTTTTTCGATTTCTCACTTTTCTTTGTACTAATTAATTAATTTTTTTTTGATATTTCTAATAATATTTATACTTCAATAGGTGTCTATTTAAATCTTAAAAATATTTTCCAGGGTTCCCATGGTCCAGTATTAGTCAACATTACGTGTGACTTCCGGCATGTCACCCATCGCTAGGGTTCTCGGCTCGCTTAACTTAGTTGTATTTCTTTACTATTATTTTTCCTTTATTTTTCTTGTATTTTCTTTTCTTGTATTTCATTATTTAATGTCTCCTCACTCATATCAAAGTGTAGTTCTATGCATTCTAGCTGTCCGGACAACACTGGTCACCGGAACAGTAGAACGCACTACCGAACTTAGGGGTGTTACAATTCTCCCCCCCTTAAAATAAATTTCGTCCACGAAATTTTTCCCAATAGCCATCTTACAATAGTCATACGTTTATTTTCTCCTTTCTATATGATCGTATAATCTTCTTTCTCTCGAATTTGTATAAGACTTTTAACAATCTAATACAACATTTAATTTGTTTGTATAACACCAATCTTCTCTTACTATTGTCCTGTCTAATATTTCGATTCATGTTCCTTCTTGAATGACCCTTGAGGTCATGTTAGAATCATTTATCTAGTCATTGGTCCTCTGACCATTCTAGTCCATAGTCTTCCTTACATTCGTAACATTTCTTTGTTATATTTGAACTAACTGTTCAAATTTTTACTTCCATAACTCTTTTTATCTGTCAATATTCTATAACTTACTTTCTTTTGTATTGAACTATAACCTTTCGATATTCTAACCTTTTTAGATCCCTAAGTAGGATTTTCAAACTTATTTCTAACAATTAAATTCTGTCATGGCATAACTATACCAAAACAGATGCCGTTGGCAACTATTCTTATCTAGGTGTACTATCGGGTAGTACATAGCTTTACACAATAATCTCAAGTTAGTACTGTAATCTGTAGCTTACAGTATAAACATCAAGAACATTGCATAATTACTACGATACATTCAAATAGATCAAACTTTCCTATCTTTTATCCTTTTCGAATTCACTAATATCCGAACTTATTCTGATTACAATATCCATTAGCAATTACTAACAGTAACATCCTTGCCCTCATCTAGAGCAATTCCATTACTGCATCTTATTTTTACGTCCTCTTACCTTACATTAAGTAGGCTCGCCAATTAGCATTATAATTTATGGTGTGTCAGAAAATACTTTTCGCCGATAAACTCTTCCAAAACTAATTTCACTTATTATCACAATCCTTATCTTAAAGGACTAATCACTAATGCATCGAAATTTATTCCCCTGTAAAGGAATAACAACAGAACATATAATTCTAACACTAACATAAAAGTATTCAGACTCCAGGTCAAACAATACATAAACGAAGAGTGCCATTCATCTTCTTAACAAACAATATTGGCGCTCCCCATGGTGACACACTAGGGTGGATGAAGCCCTTTTCAAGTAGTTTTTGCAATTGCTCTTTCAACTTTTTCAACTCTGCTGGTGCCATTCTATATGGTGTTATGGAGATTGGATCCACACCAAGCATAACATTAATTTCAAACTGCACTTCTCTTTCCGGAGGTAATCCTGGCAATTCATCAGGAAATATATCTGGAAAGTCACATACTGTAGGGATGTCTTTCAATGTTGGACTCCCCACTTGGGTGTCTACCACATGTGCCAAGTATGCTTCACACCCCTTTCTAATCATTTTTCTGGCTAGTGCAGCCGAAATGACGTTTGATGGCAATAGCTACCTCTTCCCATGTATTACCAAATCACTGTACTGAGAAAGGCCAAAAGTGATTGTCTTCAGCCTACAGTCAATCATGGAATGATGCCTAGCTAACCAATCCATGCCCAAGATGATATCATAATCTCTGAAGGGCATTTCAATGAAATCAGACAGGAAAGTGTGTCCTTGGATCACCAAAGGACAATCTCTATACATTCTATTAACCCTGACTTCCTGTCCTAACGGACTTGTTACTAGCACCTCAAAGTCCATTTTTGTACATGGAACAGCAATGCAATCAATGATGCTAGCACTCATATAAGAATGGGTAGAACCCGGATCAAATAACACAAACACGTTTTGGTTAAAAGTTGAGAAGGTACCAGCCACAACATTAGATGTCTCGGCCTCTTCCCTCTGTCTCATTGCATACATTCTGATTGGAGCACTGTCTTGCTCTGATTGTTTCACTATGCCTTGGCTGCCTGCTGGGCTACCTCTACCCCTGCCTCTACCTCTGCTGGGTGGTTGTGAACTTCTGGTGACAGGGCTCTGAACTGACCCTTCTGCAGTAGTAGGAGGTGGTCCAACCCTGCGACTACTAGTGCAGTCCTTGGCAAAGTGTCTGGTGCCTCCATAGTTATAACAGGCTCCTATAGCCTTGTAGCAGATCCCACCATGATTTCTTCCACATGTCTCATATTGGCGGGGAGGATAGGAACCTCTGGTACTCTGCTGACCAGATAGGGGAGGCTTCTGTCCTGAATATCTTCCCCTACCAAATTTCTTGCCACCTCTGCCATGTCCCCCATAGTTCTTCCTCTTTCCAGTAGGACCACTGGAACTCTGTTCTACAGATTTTCCCTCTTTCTCTGTCTTCTCTGATTTCTTTTTCTCAAGAGCAGCTTCAGACTCAATTCTTTGTAGTTCTAGGGCTTGAGAAATAAGTTCAGAGAAATTAGTGTGTTTGAAGCCGACTACTTGTAATCTGATACTGGGCTTCAAGCCAATTTCAAACCTCTTGCATCTCTCGCTGCTGGTAGAAAGTAAACTCACTACATAATGGCTCAGGCGGGAAAATTCTCTTTCATACTCAGCCACTGATCTGCTCTGTTTGGACTTAGGAATTCTTGTAACTTCTGGTCTACATAAGCATCAGGGACATATTTCTATCTGAATTCCCTGAGAAAGTCATTCCATGTTAGCACTGCAGGTTCTACCAGACTGTGGGGAATGGTTTTTCACCAGTCATAAGCATCCCCCTGTAACAAAGATACAGAGTCTTCGAATCTGAGCTCCTCCGTGCAATGTAATTTCTTGAATACCCTATCCATCCTCTCTAACCATTGTTCAGCCTCTAGAGGATCTACTGTCCCCTTAAACTCTGTAGCCCCATACTTCATCAATTTATCATACTGCCTTGTAGGAGACTGTGGTTGTACCATTGGTGTCTGTATTGGGACTTGAGTAGGCACATTACCAACCATTTGTTGGAATATTGCAGCCATCTGCTGAGCGAACTGAGCAGGAAACTGCGGTACTACAGGGGCTGGTGCAGTTGAACCATTGACATTTTGTAGGCCTGGGGCATCCCCTTGCACCTCAGCCTCAATAGATTGATCGACTAAACGATCACCCTCTTCCATGGTCAATGCGAGGATTCTAGATATCCTGAACAAATAACACAAGGAGATTTCTTCCCGTTAGTGCATATTTATAATGTAATGTACTGTATGTATCAAACAATGATGTTGAGCAGTTGTACTATGAAGAAAGAATATTCAAATAACATGTGAAAATAGAATTTAAAAACTTTGCTCTTATACCACTAAAACATGTCACACCCTACCCCTCTATAAGGCATAACATGATCCCGTAGTATACCTAATGAATTACCAACTTCGTCTACTGATAACCCATTAAATACACTACAAGGGATTTTAAAACTTTTCTTACTTCTTTTTATAGTGGTGAGCACTATTTACAGGTGTTAAAAACCTTTTTGAACTGAAGTAAAACAGCTAACACACTTGGACTATTAATAATTTCTGTAAAAATTTTGGCAGAGTGCCATCTGTATTTTGGACAAAACAGTTCTTCAAAAACCTGTAAAAAGCACTTCAATATTTTTCTCAATCTCAAACTCCAACATAATTCAACACAATATGTTTTTCAACTCAAATCCACAATAATTTTTTAAAGACTGAGATAAAAGAAATACAGTACAAATTTTACAAGCCAAAATAACTCATAATTTACTTTACAACTTCAATGTACAATTTTAATTTACAACTGCTCAAAACCAAGAACAATATATACATACAAATGAACATACATTACAAGATATAAAATGCAAAATGTGGTATACTCAATATACCCGATGATCTCTCAATGTAGTACTAGTAGCCTAGTCTGCTGCCCTGTCAGTCTATCTACCTGCGACAGCAATGAAAAGCTATCGCTGAGTAAAATTTACTCAGTGGTGCACAATAACAATTTGAAATGCGATATATATAAATCTTTTATTGACAATTCACAAATCAAATAGTCCACAAAATTTACGAAGTTCATATAATACAAATTTGATCAAATAACTGAGTAAATACGCTTTGCCAATCAATAACACAATTTGATCAAATAATCGAATAACACGCTTTGCCCATCAATAACACAATTTGATTAAGTAACTGAATAATACAGTTTGCCAATCAATAACACAATTTGAACAAATAATTGAATAATACAGTGTTGTCGATTAATATCACAATTTGAACAATTAATTGAATAATACAGTGTTGCCGATCAATATCACAATTTAGGCCATGACACAATTTTTTCACACATGCCGTGTTGTACACCACGACAAGACACACTCACCCTAATAATCGAAATCAATGAGGGAGGAAGCTAGCTGACTAATGAGTACTCATCCACACTCACCTCAGACTAGCAAGTCAAAGAGGGAGGAACATAATCACACTCACCCCAGACTGATAAGTCAAAGAGGGAGGAATATATCACACTCACCCCATAAATGGAGGAGGAACATAGTAACAGTGTCATGCCAAGTGTGAATCAAAACAATTTCAAATCACAATATTTCATAGAAACCATAAATCACATTTTATCTCAAAATTTCCATTTGCAAAGTTGGCAACACAATAATTTCCAAATAATATTCCCAAAATCAAAGCAATCAAAAATTATTCATAACTCATTTCTCCAAATAAATTTGCTAGTAAAAGCAGTGAATATAAAAGTATTGTGCACGGACACAATTTAAAACTATAATGTTCAATTAAATTTTTAAGTAGAAAATGAAAAGTCAAAATTATTGTGCACAAACACAATTTAAAATAATAACATACAAATAATCATAATTTATTTCAATTGAAAAATTCAAAAGAAATACTTATTGTGCACAAACACAATTTAAAACAATAACATATAAATAATCGTAATTTATTTCAATTGAAAAATTCAAAAGAAATACTTATTGTGCACAAACACAATTTAAAACAATAACATATAAATAATCGTAATTTATTTCAATTGAAAAATTCAAAAGAAATACTTATTGTGCACAAACACAATTTAAAACAATAACATATAAATAATCGTAATTTATTTCAATTGAAAAATTCAAAAGAAATACTTATTATGCACAAACCTCTGATAACTATCTCTTGGCTCTGACTCAGTGTTTCCTTCCCTTCCCTGAGTCTTTGCTAACTGAAAAACACAATTTGAAGTGTTTCAGTATTCATTTAAACTGTCTCTAACGATAATGCTCGATAATTAATTCACTGAATTCTATTATTTGCTTAGTCAACCTAAGATGTTGACTCTCGATGCATTCTAGCTAAATTAGATTTTAATGTTATTAATATGTCACATTCGATAGTATTTTAGGATTGGTACATGTTACCAAGTTCATTTCCTTGTATACTGCATTTTCTTGCAATTTGCTGGATTCCGAGATACTAGTTTGACCTAGCCGGACGACCTAGTTCCCTCAGTTTTCAGGTTTCGGTCTAAACTAAAAACTTGTATATCTATGTCTTATGGAATGCGGGGCAAAATTTCAGGTCATTCTGAGTTATGTAGACCAAGTTATGGTCATTTTACTATTGCTGGTCAAATTGCATCAAAATTGGTCACTTTAGGTCACTTTAGGTCACTTTAGGTCATTTTAGGTTCGGCCAGTTTTTGGACCCAAACTTGTGCAAGCTGTTTGACTTGCTTATGGTCTTTTCTGGGCTTTGGTGTCTTCATAAGACTTGTAGATATGGGTCTTAACTATTCATGGTTAAAAATTTCAGGTCAATTGGACCTATTTTGATTGATTTATGGCCTAAAAACTAACTGCTGCCCAAATGGTCAATTTTCAGGTCTCAATTGTACTTAATCCGGATTTGGTCATTTTTCAAGCTACCTTGCAAGCATAATTTTGGCAAGCTTCCTTCATGAAAGTTGGCACATTTTGTGCCTAGTTTCACCTCCAATTGGTCTCATACCAATTGGAGCCACACACTTAAAGTTATAGGCCTAAAACTCAAACTGCCTTATTGCATTTCTTTCATACACATCAAGGATCACTTTTAACACTCACCAAGCTCAACATTCAAGCCAATTCTGGTTGTACCATGACCTAAACATAATTCACAACACATTATAGGTCATTTTGGCAGCTTACAATTACATTCAACATACACCATTTTGTACAGAATTTTCAAACCAAATTTATAACAATTTAATCACCTAACCATAACACTTTTTTCATGTCCAACTTCACACCATCATATACATACTCAAACTGCCCTAACATCCAACACAATTCCACATTAATATACCATAATTCAAGCATGAATTCCAGCATTCTTCAAGAGTCAACAAACTGCCACAATGGTACATTTATATTCCATCAATTTCCAAGCTTTAAATTTCAATACACATTTACATATACTAAGTATAATCACCCAAATGATTTCCTATACACATAAATATTTAATCAACCTTTTAATCCACTATTTACAAGCACAAATGAACTGCCTTCAAGGTGTTTCCATGGCTGCCAAAAATACTTATTCCCATTCAACATTAAACCTCAAAAATTTCTTCATAAATCAAACACCCATAACATTCTTACAAACTTTAACAAAGCAACAATCAAAAATACAAACTTACCACTTTGGAAATTCTTCAAAACTCCACAAAAACTTTCATTTCTTGCTTCCTATCTACTGCTCAAGCTATGTAGAGCAACTTTAATGAAGAACAAGTGAAGAAATTATGGCTTGAAATGGTGGATTGGAGTTCATGCATGGAGCTTGGAAGCTTTGGCCATGGAGTTCTTCATTGGGAGCATTTCGGCTGAATTTGAGAGGTTGAAGAAGAGGATGAATCTGCTGTCCAAATGCAGATTAAGTGGTCCACTAAGTGTCCACTTAGTGCTCCACTAATTAACATTAACATTATAATAATCCAAGTTTTCAATTTCCACATTTAACTCCTAATTTTTGCTATTTAATTTATGTATCACCAATTTAATTTTTCATAACATTTTCAAAATATAATATCATGTATTTTTAATGGACATTTAGGTCAAAAGACAGCTCGGGGTGTCGAATGACCACAATGCCCCTGTTCGGGTTGCATTCCCGATTTTTCGGTAACACCGGGTTTTGTCCGTTTTTTCGATTTCTCACTTTTCTTTGTATTAATTAATTAATTTTTCTTTCATATTTCTAATAATATTTATACTTCAATAGGTGTCTATTTAAATCTTAAAAATATTTTCCAGGGTTCCCCGCGGTCCAGGGCTAGTCAACAGTCCACGCCGTGACTTCCCGGTGCGGTCACCCATCGCTAGGGTTCTCGGCTCGCTTAACTTAGTTGCATTTCTTTACTATTATTTTTCTTTTATTTTTCTTGTATTTTCTTTTCTTGTATTTCATTATTTAATGTCTCCTCACTCATATCGAAGTGTAGTTCTATGCATTCTAGCTGTCCGAACAACACTGGTCACCGGAACAGTAGAACGCACTACCGAACTTAGGGGTGTTACAAAATGAGTTATTGCCATGTGTCACAATGTGATTGGGTGGAAGGATTTTAATTGCATAAGCATGATGTCAAAAGTCCCATTTTTCTTCATTTTTTTTTCTTTTCTTTCTATTCATTTTCAATTAAATTTTTAGCAATATTTGTTCACATTTTGTGTCATGATAATTATTTACTTAATTGGATAAGTAGGCCAAAAATCATCTCTGAAGATGAAATGACCAAAATGCCCTCCATTTGGCTTAACAGACCAAAATTGTCTGTACCGATTGAAAAATTTTTGTAAGCATTTTCTTGGCATTCTAATGCCATAGAAACCTCAATGACCCTTCTCTGGAGTCTCAAAAATTATTTTATGAATTTTCCCTAGAGTCTAGGGCTCCTAGTTGCGAGAACCGCAACTTCCCACTAGGCTACCCATAGCTAGGGCACCGTCTCATTTAACTTGGTCGTATTTTATTTCTAACATTTTTCCTAAAATTTTCTTATTAATATTTGAGTTAATTATGGTTCCTCACTTTAGTTTAAATATTTTTCCAGACGTTCTAGCTATTTGGAGCGACACCAGTCACCGGAACAGTAGAATGTATGGAATTGCTACAGGGAGGGTGTTACAGATGAACACTATCTTCAGACTATATGTCGACTTTGTGGTGGTGTTTATTGATGATATTTTGATATATTCAAGGAATGTAGAGGAGCATGGCAGACATCTGTGGATTATACTGCAAACTTTAAGGGAGAAACAGCTATATGCCAAATTGTTGAAATGTGAATTTTGGCTGAAAGAAATCTCCTTCTTGGGACATGTTGTGTTGGCTGAAGGGATCAAGGTAGATTCCAGCAAGGTAGAAGCTATCCTTAATTGGATGCCACCCATGAATATCATAGAAATTCACTGTTTTTCTAGGTTTAGCTGGATATTACCCCTGATTTGTGAAAGGGTTTTCTATGTTAGCTTCTCCACTAACCAAGCTGCTTCTTAAAGATGTTAAATTTCAGTGGACAGATAAATGTCAGCAGAGTTTTGATGAGTTGAAGAGGTGTTTGACTGAAGCTCCAGTCCTTACTTTACCTACCCCGGGTAAAGAATATACAGTTTACAGTGATGCTTCTCACAATGGGTTAGGCTATGTACTGATGCAAGATCGGAATGTCATTGCTTATGCATCATGCCAGCTGAAACCGCATGAGAAGAACTACCCAACACATGACTTGGAGCTTGCAGCTATTGTTTTTGCTCTGAAGATCTGGAGACACTATTTGTATGGGGAGAAATTGTCACATCTTACCCCTCTGTAAGGCATAACATGATCCCGTAGAATACTTAATGAACTACCGAACTTCACCTACCGATAATTCATTAAGTACACTACAAGGGATTTTAAAACTATTTTCTTACATTTTGGAAGTCGTGAGCGCTTTGGTAGGAATTAAAATCATTTATTCAAAGTTTAAAACTAGTAAAAATTTTTGTCCATTTTTATTTTTCCACAAATTTTATAAAAATTTCGACAGAGTGCCGTCTGTATTTTGAGAAAATAGTTCTTCAAATACCTGAGAAAAACACTTTCAATGAATTTTTCCACAACTCCCAACCTCCAATTAATCTCAATTCTCAAATCAAACCACTTCAAGATAATTCCACAATTTAATCCAAGTTTATCATCTCAAAATATTTCATCAATTCATTCAACAAAGCTAATTTACATTCACAAGCTTAATTTACAGATATTAAATATAGAAAATAATATTATTACAATTTATTCTACAACTGCTCAACTTTACATTGATACGTAAAATATTACAATATTTACATCAATTAATTACAAGGGTATAAATAAATACCCGTACAAAAAGGTCAGTGAAGTCCTCAATATCAGTAGCAGCTCACTTTGCTGCTTTCTCCTTGCTCTTATCTGTGACAGTGAAATAAGCTATCGCTGAGTATAAAAATACTCAATGGTGCACAATAAAGAATTTGAAATATATTACATAAATCATTCATTGACAAAACACAATTTAAATGCTGAACAAGTACATTTCACAAATTATCAAAGCTCATTATAGAAAAATTTTGGATCAAATAATTTAATAAACACAGTGTTGCCAATTCATACACAACTTAATCCATGACACAAAATTTTCGATCAATACCGCGTTGTACACCACGATAAAGCAATCTACAACCTCACTAATCAAAATCGATGAGGGAGGTGGCTAGCTAGCTAATGAGTACTCATCCGATCTACAACATCAACTGGTATACCAGAGAGGGAGGAAAAGAATCGATCTCAACCCCATAAATGTAGGAGGAATAATAAGGCACTGTCATGCTAAGTGTGAATCAAAAATCCACTTCAAACATTTTATTCAAATATTACATACAAAAATCAAATCAATTTCCAAAGTTACAATCTCATCACAAAGTGGCAACACAAAAGTTCATAAACTCATAATGCGTACTAAATCAATTTTTCAAGGATAAAATGCTGAAATAAAGTTTATTGTGCACAAACCTGACGTGAGTCTCCTCTAGGCCTTGACTCAGTCTCTTAGACTTTCCAAGCCTTTTTCAACTGAAACACACAGTTTCATAGTATTTCAGTGCCATAACTTAGCATAAATCCAAAAATAAATTCAATTTCACTTTTATCTAGTTTATATATGCTAAACTTGACGTTCTTTAAAATTTGTGTTTCAGGGTTACTATTCATTATACTATTCAAGTCAATTTGTTGAATTTCTAAGGCTTAATAGGTATGGGAATTCCAACTTCACCCACATACCACATTTTGGTCACTAAATTTGTTGGTTTTGGTTGTTTTCTCAAAACTTAGGTCTTTTAGGCAAAATTGCAATTTTTCAGTTTTGGTGTCTTATGTTACACTGTTCCATTGGTCAATTTTCTGTTAGAATTTGGCAAAATTTTCTTCATAGAAAATGTTCCCTATTGTCTTAGCTTTATTCTCCTTTTTGAATCACTCCAATTGGAGTTTTTCAGCTCAAGTTATAGCCATTTGAATCATGGCTGTCAGATTGGACTTAACCTAGATTTCTGGGCACCAAACTAGTTCTGGTAGTTTTAGGCCACCAATTTTGGGTGGCCAAATGACTTGGTTAAGGGCATAATTTAGGTTGGTGTTCTTCATGAAAGTTGTTGGTCTATATCTCAGCTTTCTACTAGTAAAATTTCAGGTCATTTAGACCTGTCTAGCCCAAGTTATGGCCAAATGAATAAACACTGTTTATTTGGTCATTTTTGTATAAGTCAGACTGCAGAAATCCAGAATTGGTCAATTTGTTCACTAGGTTTTGGTCACTTTTTGGGCATAATTCTTGAATTAAAATTGTGTCATTTTGTGTCTATTTTCATTCCCAATTGGTCTCATACCAATTGGACTTCTAAATTTTCAGTTTTGGTCCCTCAAAGGGACCTTGGTCCTGCTGCTTGCAGCATGACCATTTTCAATCTGAATTCAAACTCACTTCCAACACATCTCAACTGGTCACAAATGACCATTTTTCATCTCAAACAAGGTAAATTACACCATTTGACCAATTCTCACATTTTTGTCTTCCAAACCCTAGGTGCCAAAACCCTAACTACACTAATTGTTACATTTAACTAAATCAAAGCCTACCTACATCATTCCTCAACTCAATTAAGCTTCCATACACTTTTAATTCCATCAAATTCATGCATTACTATGGAAAAACCTAGCTGACTAAAATCTCCGCCTAGGCCTCCAATACTTGTTTTCATTTCATTTTAATCATATTTCTAAGTTAATGCAACTATAAACACAATAATTAAACAAAAAAAAAAAGTTGATGTTTGAATTACTAACCTTATGCAGAATTTTCTCTCCCTTCAAATCTCTACCTTTCTTTTTTCTTTCTTCTTCAAGCTTCTTTTCTAGTTGAGATAGCAAGTTTTCTTAAGGTTTAGGGTTAAACTTATGGGGCAAAACTAAGTTTTTCAAGCTTTAAAAACATGTTAATGGTGGAACAATGGAGAAAGAGAGAGGTAGGGAGAGATAGACGTTTTTTAACTTTGAAGAAGAAGAATGAATTTTAATTTTTTTTTTCTTTTCTTTTATGTGTATTAGGAAGACTACAAATTAGATTAAATAAATTTTTAATTATAATATTTATGGCATGCATGAGGTCATCTCTTTTCACTTTTTCACTTTCTTTTTTTTATTTATTTTCCCATTAATTCTTTAATTTAATTTCCAATTCTTAATTTTTCTTTTCTCTGATTTTATTAGACAGTTAGGCCAGGAGTCAGCGCTCGAGGTCAATTGACCAAATTGCCCCTCGCTGGTTTGACCCGGTTTGCAAATAATTCAATATTTCTTCTAGCTCCCTAACCTAATTATTTGATTGACTTAACAATTCTTTTTCGTGATTTTCTCTTTTCCACTATGTTCGTAATGGTCCTAAGGACCGCAGCGTCATATTTTACTATTCAAAATTTGAGTTTAAAATAACTTCGCAGTCCTTCCCGAGAAGGTCACCCATCTCTGTGACTCTCGGCTCATTTAACTTCTTATGTTCTGTTTTTCTTATTTATACTTAACTAATTGGCAATTACTAATTGTTTGTGTTTATAGCTTATCTAGCTGTCTTAAGTGTGGTTCTAATCCCCTTAATTATCCGGACCGACACCAGTCATCGGAATAGCGAAATATACCAGGCTATGCAAATAGGGGTGTTACAATTCTCCCCCCCCTTAAAATAAATTTCGTCTCCAAATTTTACCTGGTATCAATCTCTGAAAAGTTGTGGGTGCTATCTCCTCATGTCCTCCTCTCGTTTCCAAGTAGCTTCTTGGCCCGAATGATGGTTCCACAGCACTTTTACCAATGGTATTTGCTTGTTCCGTAGTTGCTTCACCTCATAAGCCAGAATCTCTACGGGTTCTTCCTCATATGTGAGGTTTGGATTCATTTTAATTTCTTCTACCGGTAGTACATGAGATGGGTCTGATCTGTACCTCCTCAACATGGACACATGGAAGACATTATGTATCTTCTCCAACTCTGGAGGTAGTGCCAACCAATATGCCAAAGGACCAACTCTTTCCAGAACCTCATATGGCCCAATGAAACGAGGACTCAGTTTCCCCTTTCTGTAGAATCTCATAATCCTCTTCCAAGGGGAAACCTTGAGGAATACTTTGTCACCTACTGCATATTCAATATCCCTTCTCTTCAAATCAACATAGGACTTCTGATGGTCTGATGCAGTCTTAAGTCGATCTCTAATCACCTTGATTTTCTCCTCAGTCTACTGAACAATTTCGGGTCCAATCATCTTCCTTTCACTCACGTCATCCCAACACAATGGGGTTCTACATTTTCTGCCATACAAAGCTTCATATGGAGGCATCCCAATGCTTGATTGGTAGCTGTTGTTGTATGTAAACTCAATCAAAGGCAAGTGTGTGTGGGTGGAATGCAATAGTAAAGTTCAATCTAGTTCAAGCCAGTAGCATGTCCTCCAAGATCTGAATTACCCTCTCAGATTGGCCATCTGTCTGTGGGTGGAATGCAATAGTAAAGTTCAATCTAGTTCCTAGGGCTCTCTGAAGACTACCCCAGAATCTAGAAGTGAATCTATGTCACACCCTACCCCTCTGTAAGGCATAACATGATCCCGTAGTATACCTAATGAATTACCAACTCCGTCTACTGATAATCCATTAAATACACTACAAGGGATTTTAAAAACTTTTCTTACTTCTTTTACAGTGGTGAGCACTATTTACAGGTGTTAAAAACTTTTGTGAACTGAAGTGAAACAGCTAACTCATTTGGATTATTTGGAATTTTTGTAAAAATTTTGGCAGAGTGCCATCTGTATTTTGGATAAAACAGTTCTTCAGAAAACCTGTAAGAGCACTTCAATATTTTTCCAAGTCTCAACTTCAACATTTTTCTCAACACAACATATTTCTCAAGTCAAATTCACAGTAGTTTTTCAAGGACCGAGATAGAGAAAATATAATACAATTTTTACAAGTCAAAATATCTCATAATTTACTTTACAACTTCAATGTACAATTTTAATTTACAACTGCTCAAAACCAACAACAATATGTACATACAGTGAACATCATTACATTACAAAATACAAAATACTGGTATACTCATTATACCCGAAAAATCTCTCGCTGGAGGTACTAGCAGCCTAATCTGCTTTATACTGTCGGTCTGTCTACTGCGACGACAATAATAAAGCTATCATTTGAGACAATGTCTCAGTGGTGCACAACATTAACCAAATACAATTTAAATCACAATTCATAAATCATATAAATAGTGGATACTTAAAACCATAGTTAATTTCAAGACAATAATTGTCAATCAGAATTTAAACTCCATTTCTCAATATCACAATAAATTTCAATAAGTCAGATCATGGTTGAATTCAAAAGACAGTATATGTCAATAAGAGTTTAAATTCATTTCACAATCTCACAATACATATCAATAAATTACACACAGCTTTAATCATGTTCCCAAGTTCAATTCATCCCAAAAGCCGATGGCTAATGAGGCATTCAATTCATCCCAAAAGTCAATAACTAATGAGGAATAACATAGCTAGCTAGCAAAAATATGAGTACTCATTCTATTTGTCCTCAACAGGCACACACCTCAACACTTCAGCCAGAGAGGGAATTCAATTCATCCCACTAGACAAGCTAGCGAGGAATACAATCAATGTACATGATAGCTGTGGTTTCAAACCAATTACAGTGCTTTTCAATCAATAAGTATCCATCAAATAATATTCAAACCATTTTTCACAATTTCACAATTTAAAACAATAATATGCAAATAGTCATAATTTATTTCAATTGAAAATAGTTCAAAAGAAATAGTTGTTGTGCACAAACCTCTGATAACTGTCTCCGGTTCTGGACTCAGTGTTTCCTTCCCTTTTCCTAAGTCTTTGGTAACTGAGAAACACAATTTGAAGTATTTCAGTACTAAATTAAACTGTCTCTAACGATAATGTTCGATAAGTAATTCACTGAAGGCTAATATTTGCTCAATCACCTAATATACCGACCTTCAATGCGTTTTAGGTAAATTAGGTTTTGGTGTCCTTAATATGTCACATTCGATAATGTTTTAGGATTGGTACGTGTTACCAAACTCAATTCTATGTATATTGCGTTTTCTTGCATTTCATTGCAAATTGCTGGATTTCGGGATACTAGTTTGACCTAGCTGGACGACCTAGTTCCCTCGGTTTTCGGGTTTCGGTTAAAACTACAAACTTGTAGATCTATGTCTTATGGAACGCGGGGCAAAATTTTAGGTCAATCCGAGTTAAGTAGACCAAGTTATGGTCATTACACTATTGCTGGTCAAATGGCATCAAATTAGGTCAATTTTAGGTCAATTTGGTCAACTTTGGTTCGGCCAGTTTTTGGACCCGAACTTGTATAAGCTTTTTGACTTGCTTCTGGTCATTTCTGGGTTTTGATGTCTTCATAAGACTGGTAGGTATGGGTCTTAACTATTCATGGTTAAAATTTCAGGTCAATTGGACCTGTTTTGAGTGAGTTATGGCCTAAACACTAACTGCTGCCCAAATGGTCAGTTTTTAGGTCTCAATTGCATCAAATCCGAATTGGTCATTTTTTTATGTCACCTTGCAAGCAGAATTTTGGTATGCTTTCTCAATGAAAGTTGGCACATTTTGTGCCTAGTTTCACCTCCAATTGGTCTCATACCAATTGAGGTTACACATCTAAAGTTATTGACTAAAATGCATACTGCCCTTAACTACCATGCTTAAACACACATCAATTACACATGTACCTTACTATATGTTCACTTCCCTTACCATTTCTGTTTTGGTTCATTACCAAAACCATATCCCACTTTACATTAACATCACTTTGGGCAGATTACAAACATCCTTAATACACCAATTAAAGCTCACATTTACAAAGTCTAAATACAATCACATACACACCTAAACATCACTAATTCTTACATACACTTTACACAATCAATCTTTACACATATCCATCAATTCTCAAGGTCAATATTCTGCCAATACCTTCATGAACATATACATTTATCCAAGAATCTCAAGGCTGCCGAAAATTTCCTCAACACCAAAGTATCCCACAATTCATCAATTTCCATCCAAGTGCAAAAATCACTATATACATATGAAGTAATTTATTAGGATATTAAATCACCATAACCAACAACATTTCTCATCAAATATATACACAATTATTTCATCAATTACATGACTCCATGGCTGTCCAAAATGAACATCTTAATAACTCTTCAAACTTAAAAATTTTCTTCACAAATTCAACACCCATAACATGCACACAAAGTTTAACAAAGCTATCTTCAAAAATGCTAACTTACCTTATAGTTGGTGTGACACCCCTTACCCGACTACAGTGTAGCCGAGCAAGTTATGCCACTCAGTGTGCCGGAGCACTCTATTTTATCTTAATTCATTTTTATCATAGTTTTGAATATAACTTGTGAAATATAATTCATTTTAAGCCATTTATCGAAATTATTATTTATTTGAGGTTCCGAAAATTTTCTAGAAAATCCGGCAGAGTACCGGCTAAAAATGGAGAAAACTGCTTCTTGAACTCGTGAAAAACACTTCCTATATTCATATTCAATCATCTCAACTCCATTTGTTATAATCTCAACATTTTTCAACCATTCATTTCTCAATCATTCATCTCATTTGATCCATTTGCATCACATCAATTTACAACAATTTCTTAACAATTCCTCTATTTGTCCTTCATTCATTTCACATCATCATTATACTCGAATCATAAATAAATTCTCACATGTGATTTATAATCACAAATTACAAGTACTTACATTAATACAAAATTATATTACATTTGTTTCAAATACACATGATAAAATAAGAGTTTAATTACAAAATTTACAAAAAACATAAAATACAAAATGGGACCTAGTGTCCTACCAATGCACTGTAGTCTGTGAGGTGACACGGACGCTATGCGAATCGTGAACCGCCTTACGAATCTGTAGTCTACTGGGCCCTCTGTCCAAATCTTCAGTACCTACGCGTTGCAAAAGCGACGCGCTAAGCATAAAGCTTAGTGGTGCCAATAATACAAGAAAATATAATATGCAAATAAAAATAATAATTTCCTTGCTATTGTGTTCATAATAAATGAATAATTACTAACTTATTGTGTAGTCAAGGCTAATCATGTTTCATAATATTAACTTCTTCATGCATTTCGTTAATTATTTTCTTCATGATATTGAGCTTCTTTGTATTTTTGTAATCATTCCTGATACTTAATTTTCGTATTTTCTTTAATAATCAGTTCAATCACAGTTATACTTTTCCGTGCCCAAGTAACCTATAATCGACGATCGGATCGATAACGGGTCGTTGGCACCGACAACGCGTGTCTCGGGCGGTCATACCATGGGACGCAGAACGTCAACCATGTATGCAGTCAGTATGGCTAAAAAGCCATGATATCACATAATCGGGCATAAAAGCCATGAATACTGGCATAAAAGCCATGAATACGGGCATAAAGCCATGAATATAGGCATAAAGCCTTTCGCAGTACTGCTAAAACAATACCCTATTGGCATGCCAATCTATCCAAACCAATCACATTAGGTCTACTGGGGCATTTTGCACTTTTAAGTTTCACAATTTTTGAATTTCAAGTTTTCATGTCACTATTCATTTCATTAGTCAACTAAAATGTTGACTTTTGTATAAACAATAGGTACATTGGTTTTAGTACTCCCAACATACCACATTTTGTATTCAAAACTTGTTGGTTTTGGTCACTTTCTCAAAGCTTAGGTTATTTTGGCAAAATTGCCAATTTTTGGTTTTAGTGTCACTATTCACCTCATTGGTCAACAAAAATATTGACTTTTGAATAGAAAATAGGTGTATTGGTCTTAATACCTCAAACATACCACATTTTGTATTTCAAACTTGTTGGTATTGGTTGCCAATACCATTTCTAAGTTTAATGCTAATTGAACAAAATTTTCAGATTTGGTGCTTCATCTTTATTGTTCCATTTGATATTTCTACAGTGGGAATTTGAGGAAATGGTAAACATGAAAGTTGTTCCTTATTTTGTCTAGTTGAATTTCGTTTTTTGAATCACTCCATTTGGAGTTTTGTAGCTCAAGTTATGGCCAAAATAAGTTTACTGTTCACGTGCACTATTCATGCTGCTATATTGGGTGCTGGCAGATTTTTGGTCCAACTTTGGTCAGTAATTTGACCAAGTTAAGTTCATAATTTGGTCTAACTTTCTTCATATGAAATGTTCTACTATGTCTTAGGTTTCCATCGGTTCAAGAATCGCCTAAATCCGAGTTTTCTAGAGAGAGTTATAGCCATCCAAACATGGCTGCTCAAATCAAAATCTGCAGAGTTGCAGGTTTGAACAGTGGCTGCTACTGCCATTTGGGTTAGGTTCTGGCCATAATTTGGGGTAGGTTCCTTCATGAAAGTTGTTTGTCTATGTCTTAACTTGTTGCTGTAAAAATTTCAGGTCAATTGACCAAATCTACAGTGAGTTATGGCCAAATGAACAGTTACTGTTCATTTGGTCAATTCTGCAGAGGGCTGTGCAGGGTGTCCGGATTGGGGCCAAGTTTTGGTCCTCTTGCTTTGGTCTTTTGGGCATGGTTTCTTCAGCAAAAATGTGCCATTATAAGCCTAGTTTCATGTCCAATTAGCCAAACACCAATTGGACTAACACAGCCCAAGTTATGGCAGTGCAAAGGGACTGAATTTTCAGTCCCTATGCTGCTGTCCTAGGGCATTTTTCACCTTCACTTTGCCATTCTATTTTTAAGTTCTAATTATGGTCAACATACCTAAAATGGTCACTAATTGACCATTAAAATGTGCTCTAACAATTTCCTAAGCCAATTCAAATTTTCACTTCTCAAAACCCTAGTTTTCCCTTATGATTCACACATACACCTAATTAAGCACTTCCATTCACTATATATGTGTATATACACCTTAAGCATAATCTTTAATTCATTCTAAGTCTATTAAAACCATCAAAAACACTCCACCTTTGTTCCTTCCTTAGGGCAGCCAAAATCCATAGCATACATACCCTTAACTTTCATTCATTTGGTTCACAAATTCATACTTATTTTAAGTAATTAACATGGAATAATAGAGATATAAGTGGAATTAGGCACTAACCTTATTTGATAAAATTCCCAACTTGTTAAACCTTCACTTCTCCTCTTTTTTTTTGCTACTAAACACTTGATCAAGGTCTAAAATCAACTTTTAATGTTGGGAGCTAGGGTTTTTATGGTGAGAATTGTGGGAAATTTAAGCTTGGGAGAAGAAAAATGAAGAAGAGAGAGTAGAGAGAGGTTCACGTATTGGAGGAAGAAGATGCAGAATTTTGGTTTAATTTAGGGTCTTTTGACTTTTATTCTTATGCTTGATTAAATATGATTGGTTGATAGAGTTTTAATTGCATCATCCTATGTCATAAATTTGATTTTTATTTCATTTTTTTTTTATGTTCTTTTATTCTTTCATAAATCATTTACAATTTAATTTCTAGTAATGTTTATTCATATTTTATGTCATATTAATTATTTACTCAACTGGACAAGTCGGCCAAAAATCACCTCGGAAGGCGAAATGACCAAAATGCCCTCCGTTTGGCTTAACGGGTCAAAATTGTCTGTACCGATTGAAAAATTTTTCTAAATATTTTCTTGGCATTCTAATGCCATAGGAACCTCAATGACCCTTCTCTGGAGTCCCAAAAATTATTTTATAATTTTTCCCCCGGGTCTAGGGCTCCTCGTTATAGAATCAAGAACTTCCCTCCGGTTACCCATCGCTTGGGCACCGGCTCGTTGAACTTGTTTGTATTTTATTTCTAAAATTTTTACTAAATTTTTCTTGTCAATATTTGAGTTATTTATGGTTTCTCACTTAAGTTTAAATATTTTTTCGAACGTTCTAGCTGTCCGGACCGACACCGGTCACCGGAACAGTAGAATGTACGGAGTTGCTACGGGGAGGGTGTTACAGTTGGAACTTGTTAAACCTTGATTAAACTTCTTAAATTTGGTATCAAACTCTTCCTTGTGATGTGTAGACAATTTTTCATGAAGGAACCTAAGTGATTGGAGTTGAAATGGAGGAGTTAGGAGAGCTCATGCAAAACATCAATGGTGGTTTCCTCTCATCCTTCAATTCGGCAACTTTGAATCCAAATGAGGAAGATGAATTGCAGATGCTAAGATGAGTGTACACCTGCCCCATTATCTTTAATTTATTCCTTTAGTGGTCCACTTACTTAGATTAATTCATATAATATGTTTACATGTGTTATTTACACATTTTTCACTCCATTTTTGGCTATTTGTATTAGGTACCACTAAACTAATTTTTCATTTCATTTTCTAAGTGTAATATTATTTATTTTTAATGGACATTTAGGTAAAAGTACAATTCGGGATGTCAAATGACCATAATGCCCCTGTTCGGGTGGCATTCCCGATTTTTCGGTAACACCGAGTTTTGTCCGTTTTTCGATTTCTCACTTTTCTTTGTACTAATTATTTAATTTTTCTTTGATCTTTCTAATGATATTTATTCTTCAATAAGGGTCTATTTAAGTCTTAAAAATATTTTCTAGGGTTCCCCGCAGTCCAGGGCTAGTCAACGGTCCACGCCGTGACTTCCCGGTGCGGTCCCCCATCGCTAGGGTTCCCGGCTCGCTTAACTTGATTACATTTCTTTGCTATTATTTTTTTCTTTGTTTTTCTTGTATTTTCTTTTCTTATATTTCATTATTTTATGTCTCCTCACTCATATTGAAGTGTAGTTCTAGGCATCCTAGCTGTCCGGACAACACTGGTCACCGGAGCAGCAGAACGCACTACCGAACTTAGGGGTGTTACAATCTAGGATCTCTGTCAGATACGATAGATACTGGCACTCCATGCAGTCTCACAAGCTCATCAACGTACAATTTGGCCAATCTTTCTAAACTGTAGTCCATCCGAATTGGCAGAAAATGAGCAGACTTGGTCAGTCTGTCAACAATGACCCATACTGCATCATGACTCTTCTATGTCCTTGGAAGTCCCATCACAAAATCCATAGTTATTCTCTCCCATTTCCATTCTGGCACTGGTAGTGGATGTAATAACCCAGTTGGTACTTGATGCTCTGCCTTCACTTGCTGACAAGTTAGGCATTTGGAAACAAATTCTGCCACATCTCTTTTCATACCCATCCACTAGTAATGCTCCTTTAGCCCTCTATACATTTTTATACCACCACGGTGCATGGCAAAAGGAGACTCATGTGCTTCCTTCACAATGATCTGCCTAAAATTAACATCATTAGGAACACACATTCTTCCGTGGTGTAGCAATAGACCATCATCTCTTATTGAGAATTCTAGTTTCTTGCCCTGCTGGACTTCTTCCAATAACCTCTGATACTTCTGATCATTCTGAGCAACCATTCTGATCTAATCAATCAACACTGGCTGTACATGCCATGCAACTACTGTTTGGCCCTCATCATTAATCTCTAAGCTGGCATGTAATGATCTCAACTCATGTACCATAGACAAAGGAGTAACCCGTAGACTTGCCATAGTCTTACAACTTAAGGCGTCAGCCACCACATTAGCTTTCCCTGGCTGATAGTCTATCAGACAATCATAGTCTTTTATCAATTCTAACCATCTCCTCTGCCTCAAATTCAACTCTTTCTGGGTGCCCAAATACTTCAAACTCTTATGATCTGTGTAGATGTAGCATTTCTCCCCATGCAAATAATGTCTCCAGATCTTAAGAGCAAACACAATAGCTGTAAGCTCCAAATCATGTGTCGGATAATTCCTCTCATGCAGTTTTAGCTGGCGTGATGCATAAGCAATGACATTCCGATCTTGCGTCAACTTACAACCTAACCCATTGTGAGAAGCATTGCTGTAAATTGTATATTCTTTACCCGGTGTAGGTAAAGTCAGGACTGGAGCCTCAGTCAAACACCTCTTCAATTCATCAAAACTCTGCTGGAATTTATCCATCCACTGAAATTTCACATTTTTCCTAAACAGCTTAGTCAATGGAGATGCCAACATGGAAAATCCTTTTACAAACCTACGGTAGTATCCAGCTAACCCCAGAAAACTGAGAATCTCCGTGATATTTCTGGGTGGCCTCTAATTAAGGACAGCTTCTATCTTGCTAGGATCTGCTGAGACTATGTTCCCCAAAAAGGATATCTCCTTCAGCTAAAATTCACATTTCGACAATTTGGCATATAGCTGTTTCTCCCTCAAAGTTTGTAATACAATGCGCAGATGTCTATCATGCTCTTCTGCATTCCTCGAATAAACCAATATATTATCTATAAATACCACAACAAACTGGTTGAGGTATGGTGTGACACCCCTTACCCGTGTACAGTATACCCGAGTAAGTAATGCCACACGGTGTACCGGCACACTCTAATATACCTTAATTAATTTATATCATGTTTTTGAATATAATTTGTGAAAGATAATTTATTTAAGCCATTTATCAAAAGTATTATTTATTTGAGGTTCCGAAAATTTTAAAGAAAATCCGGCAGAGTACCGGCTAAAAATGGAGAAAACAGTTCTTCGGAACCTGTTAAAAACACTTCCAATATTTGTATTCAATCATCTCACTCCAATATCCAAAATCTCAACAATTTTCAATTTCGATTCTCAACAACATTTTCATTTCTCAAACATCCATTTCTCATAATGCTCATATATAACAATAAATAAATGCTCAAATTTTGCATTCATAACCATAACTTTCATTATTTACATGAACCTCAAAATACATTACATAAATCCAAATACATATGAGAAAATAAAAATTAGCTACAAAATATCAAAATGACACCTAGTGTCCTACCAATGCACTGCAGAAGTTGAGGTGACACGGACACTGTGCAGAACTGTAGGATGGACTCACCCAGACTGTGATCTACTGGGCTCACGATCTGTATCTCCAGTACCTACGCGTGGCAAAAGCAACGCGCTAAGCAATAATGCTTAGTGGTGCAATAATATAATAAAAGAAAATAGCAGAAAGTAAGTATGTATATAATGTGTATGATTTCTTTATTTGCTATTGGTATATCTATTATTTCATTAACTTTGCCCACTTTTATTCATTTGGTTGCCCAAGTAACCTACACTAGACGACTGGACTGGATAAATGGGTAAACTGGCACTGGGTATCGAGTACCTCGGGCCGTCACACCATTGGTCACATATGCATCTCCGGCAGGCAATGTAATGACTAACAAGTCAGAATAATATCAGGCACAAGGCCAAGTCTCAATGCAAGGTCAGAATGGCTAAAGCCATAAAATCACAGAATGGCATATTGCCATGTGCAGTACTGCTAACTGAACCCTATTGGCATGCCAAACTATCCAAACCAATTTTGTTAGGTATACTAGGGCATTTGAAACTTTTAAATTCTTCAATTTGTGAATTTCATGTTTTGGTGTTACTATTCACCTCATTGGTCAACAAAAATGTTGACTTTTGAATAGAAAATATGTACATTGACTTTGGCACTCCCAACATACCACATTTTGTATTTAAAACTTGTTGGCATTGAGCGTTAATACCATTTCTAAGCATTAAACCAAAGAAGCAGATTTTTTAGATTTTATACCATAACTTTACTGTTCCATTAGGAACTGTTACAGTGGAAATTTGAGGAAATGACAAACATGAAAGTTGTTCCTTATTTTGTCTAGTTGAATTTCCTTTTTTGAATCACTCCATTTGGAGTTTTTCAGCTCCAGATATGGCTCAAAAACCACAGCTGGCCGGATTGCCAATCTGCAGAATTGACCATATCTACAGTAACATGAACAGTGATTGTGATTGCATTTTTGAATTGGTTCTGGCCATACTTTGGGGTAGGTTTCTTCATGAAAGTTGTTTGTCTATGTCTTAACTTGTTGCTGTAAAAATTTCAGGTCAATTGACCAAATCTACAGTGAGTTATGGCCAAATGAACAGTTACTGTTCATTTGGTCATTCTGCAGAATCATTTGCAGGGTGTCCGGATTGGGGCCAACTTTTGGTCCTCTTGCTTTGCTCTTTTGGGCATGGTTTCTTCTGCAAAAATGTGCCATTATAAGCCTAGTTTCATGCCCAATTGGCCAAACACCAATTGGACCAACACAGCCCAAGTTATGGCAGTCCAAGTGGACTGAAATTTCAGTCACCCTACTGCTGTCCTAGGGCAGCCTACACATTCACTTTGCCATACTATTTTTCAGTCCAAATTTTGGTCAACTTACCTAAAATGGTCACTCATTGACCATTAAAATGTTCTCTAATAACTTCCTAAGCCAAGTCAAATTTTCACTTCTCAAAACCCTAGTTTTCCCTTATAATTCACACATACACCTAATTAAGCACTTCCATTCATTATATATGTGTATATACACCTTAAACATAATCTCTAATCCATTCTAAGTCCATTAAAACCATCAAAAACACTCCACCTTTGTTCCTTCCTTAGGGTAGCCGAAATTCATGGGGTCCATATACATAGATTCCATTCATTTAATTCACAAAACCTTATTCACTTTAAGTCTTTAACATGAATTAAAAGAGATTTAAGTGTAAATAGGCACTAACCTTGAATAGGGCAGAATTTCCCAACTCAAAACTTCACTTTCTTTCCTTTTCTTGGCTGCCAATCACTCTCCCAAGATGAGTGGACAACTTTTAATGAAAGGGGTTTAGGGTTTAGTGGGGTAACAAAGGGAGAAAGGGAGCTTGGTTGCAAAATCAATGGAGGGAGATAGGGAGAGGGTTATGTTTTCATGAAGGAGAAGAAGGGCTGCTGTTTGCTTTTTAATTCTTTGGTCTCTTTTGACTCTTTTTATTAGTTAATTTGATGGTTACTTAATTGTGATTGGTGGACAATTTTAAATGACCTCATAATATGTCATAATTGGCATTTTATTGTATTTTCTTTTCTTTTCTCTTCTACTAACTTCAAATTAATTTTTCATCAACATTAATTCATATTTTATGTCATAATAATTATTTACTCAACTGGACAAGTCAGCCAAAAATCGTCTCTGAAGGCGAAATGACCAAAATGCCCTCCGTTTGGCTTAACGGGTCAAAATTGTTTGTACCGATTGACAAATTTTTCTAGGTATTTTCTTGGCATTCTAATGCCATAGGAACCTCAATGACCCTTCTCTGAAGTCCCAAAAATTATTTTATGAATTTTCCCCGGGTCTAGGGCTCCTCGTTGCGAGAACCGCAACTTCCCTACGGTTACCCATCGCTTGGGCACCGGCTCATTTGACTTGGTTGTATTTTATTTCTGAAATTTTTACTAAATTATTCTTATTAATATTTGAGTTAATTTTGGTTTCTCGCTTTAATTTAAATATTTTTCCGAACGTTCTAGCTGTCCGGACCGACACCGGTCACCGGAACAGTAGAATGTACGGAGTTGTTACCGGTCACCGGGTCTGTTTGTTCCTCAACTCTTTCACTTCCCGAGCCAAGATCCGTAGAGGTTCTTCTTCATATGTCAAATCCGGTTGTATTTCAATTTCTTCTCTGGAGATGACACGTGAAGGATCTGAGCGGTATCTTCTGAGCATGGATACGTGGAACACATTGTGGATCTTGTCCAGCTCTGGTGGTAAAGCTAGCCTATAAGCCACTAGACCCACACGTTCAATGACTTCATATGGGCCAATAAACCTAGGGCTTAACTTACCTTTTCTTCCGAACCTCAATACCTTCTTCCACGGTGACACCTTGAGGAACACTTTGTCGCCAACTGTGTATTCTATTTCTTTTCTCTTTAAGTCGGCATAGGATTTCTGTCTGTCTGAGGCAACCTTCAGATTAGCTTTGATTAGTTTCACTTTCTCCTCAGTCTGTTTCACCAGGTCTGGGCCTACCAGCTTATCTTCGCCCAATTCAGTCCAGCACACTAGAGTTCTACATTTCCTCCCATACAGTGCTTCATATTGGGCCATTTGGATGCTAGCTTGGTAGCTATTGTTGTATGCAAATTACGCGATTGGGAGGTATCTATCCCAACTTCCTCAAACTCAATGACACAACTCCTCAAAGATATCCTCAAGGACGACATATATTTCACGTTATTGTTATCATTTTAATTCAATATTTGTATCAATTTCATTGGTTTCAATTGTTTACTGGATTACTCTTTACGATTGCCCATCCGTCGAGGATGGAAAGTCATCTTGAAATGGAGTTGTGTACCCAAGGACTCATGCAACTTCTTCCAAAATCTCGATGTAAACCTTGGGTCTCGATCGGATATGATGGAAAGTGGAATTCCATGCGATCTAACTATCTCTTGATATACAATTACGCTAACTTCTCTAGTGAGTAGTCGGTCCTAATCGGCGAGAAAGTGTCTTGACTTCGTCAATCTATCAACTATCACCCATCTTTGCATCATGTTTCTTCCGGGTGAGAGGTAAACCACTTACAAAATCCATGGTGACCCGATCCCATTTCCATTCAGGTATGCGTATAGGCTGTAGCAAACCCGATGGAACTTGATGTTCTGCCTTGACTTGCTGACATGTCAAGCATTTAGTCACATAGTCAGCTATGTCCTTTTTCATACCAGGCCACCAATACTGAAGCTTTAGACCATGATACATCTTTGTACTTCCTGGGTGCATAGCATATACACTGGTGTGTGCCTCTTTTAGAATACTGGCCTTCAATTCCCCATTATCTGGTACACACAGTCTTCCTTTGTAATACAGACACCCATCTGCTTTCACCTCATAGTCAGCTGCTTTTCCCTCTGGGATTTTGCTCATAATAGCCAGTAACTTTTCATCTACTTTTTGCCCATCTAAAATCTGCTGTAGCAGGTTTGGCCTCACTTGCAACTCAGCCAAAATAGCTCCATCTCGAATCAAAGATAGACAGGCATTCAATGATCTCAAGGCTGTCATGGATTTTCTGCTTAAAGCATCAGCAACTACATTTGCCTTCCCAGGATGATAGTCAATTACACAATCATAGTCCTTCAGGAACTCAATCCATTGCCTCTGTCTAAGGTTGAGCTCCTTCTGGGTTGGCAAATATTTCAGGCTTTTGTGGTCTATGTAAATGTAGCACTTTTCACCATACAAGTAGTGCCTCCATATCTTCAGTGCGAAGATAATTGCTGCAAGCTCTAGATCATGGGTAGGGTAGTTCTATTCATGTGGCCTTAGCTGTCTGGAAGCATAAGTGACCACCTTCCCCTCTTGCATCAGTACACACCCTAACCCATTATGAGAAGCATCACTATAGACCACAAAGTCCTTTCCTGACACTGGCTGTGTTAACACTGGTGCCTCTGTCAACATAGCCTTCAACTTCTCAAAACTGGTCTGACACTTGTCATTCCAGTCAAATCTGACATTCTTGTGTAACAACTTGGTCATTGGAGCAGCTATTAAGGAAAATCCCTTCACAAATCTCCTGTAATACCCAGCTAGCCCCAAGAAGCTTCTGACCTCAGTTGTATTCCTGGGAGGCTTCCATTCCATCACTGCTTCTATTTTATTGGGATCCACCCTAATCCCATCAGCTGACACTATGTGTCCAAGGAATGCAATTTCATTCAGCCAAAAGTCACACTTGGACAACTTAGCATCTGACTTCTTTTCTCTCGTGGTTTGTAGAACAATCCTCAAATGCTCATCATGTTCTTCCTGGTCTTGGAATACACCAAAATATCATCAATAAAGACCACTTGAACCGATCTAGGTATGGATGGAAGATACGGTTCATAAGGTCCATAAATGTCTTTGGTGCATTTGTTAGGCCAAAGGGCATCACGAGAAACTCATAATGCCGTCTGGGTCTGAATGCGATCTTGGGCACATCTACATCCTTCACCCTTAGCCGATGATACCACGATCCGAGATCAATCTTAGAAAATACTCTGCTCCCTTCAACCGATCAAAGCAGATCATCAATTCTAGGCAACGGATATTTGTTCTTCACGGTCACTTTATTCAATCGCCGTGTCGATGCATAGCCTCAAAGTCCCATCCTTCTTTTTCACAAAGCGACCGAGCTCCCCATGGTGACACCTTTGGGCGTATGAACCCCTTATCAAGCAACTCTTGCAACCGAAGTTTTCAACTCCTCAATTCGATGGGTGCCATCCTGTAAGGAGCAATGGAAATGGGTCTTTGTGCCGGCGTTGTCTCAATAGCAAATTCAACTTCCCTTTCTGGTGGCAAACCGGGCAATTCTTCACGAAACACCTCTGGGAAGTCTCTTACTGTGGGTATATCACTTAGGTTTGGCTTAGCCTGCCTAGTATCCACCACATGTGCTAGGTAGGCTTCACAGCCTTTTCTCATCATTCTTCTTGCAACTGTGGCTGAGATGACATTGGACAAGAAATCTGTCCTTTCACCACAACAGTGATCTCATTACCCTCAGGAGTTTTCAAAGAAATTCTCTTCAATTTGCAATCAACTATTACCTGATGACGTGACAACCAGTCCATTCCTAATATCACGTCAAACTCGTGGAAGGGCAACTCAATCAGGTCTGCCAAGAATTCATACCCCTGAATCCTTAACGGGCAACCCTTGTATACTTTGTTCACCACTACACTGTGACCCAATGGATTAGTGACCAGAATGTCTTGGTCACTCTCCCCTACCAGTATCCCCCTTTCTACGGGTAGGTTGATGCAAATGTAGGAATGAGTAGATCCTGGATCTACCAATGCATGCACAGGTGTAGTGTAGAGGAAGAACGTACCCCTGATGACGTCCGGGGCATCTTGCTCCTCCTGAGCTCTAATAGCATAAGCCCTTGCTGGTGGTCTACTGTCAGGCCTCTCTGCTGGCTCAGATGCAAGCCTCTGTGATGGTCCAATGACCTCATTTACAGATTTTCTACCTCTCGTAGTGCGGGAGCGGTGCATGCCTTGTGTTAGAGCAGCTGTAGTAGTTCTGCGTGGACAGTTCCTTAACTGATGCTCTGTTGACCCACATCTTAAATAGGCACCAGTTACTCTCCAACACTCTCCCTTGTGCCATTTCAGACAGTGTGGACATGCAGAAGATGTTGGGGCTGGTCCCCTGAACCCCATCCCTGGAGAGCTGCCCACTAATGGTGTGGACTGACCTCTCCTAGGGGTGAACTATGGCCTGGGCCCCTGAGACTGACCCTGACCCTGTGGCTGAGCTGAACTCTGTGCAGGAGGACCCTTGAACTTCTTCCCAAATGCAGGAGCTGAACTAGACTGACCCGGGCCCCTCTTCTGCTGTCTATCCCTTCTGGTCTGCTCACTGATTCTCACTTTTTCCACCTTTATTGCAGCTTCCACTAACTTGGTAAATTCTGTGATTCCCAAGGCAGTGAGCTAGATCTTGATGTTGTCATTTAGTCCCTCTTCAAATCTCTTGCACCTTTCAGCTTCATTAGGGACTATCTCCCTTCCATAGCTGCTTAATCGGACAAATTCCTTCTCATACTCGGCCACTGATAGCTGTCTCAGCCTCAGGTTAATGAACTCTCTTCTTCTCTCTTCCAGGTATACAGTACCCACATATTTCTTCTTGAACTCGGAGAGAAAGAAGTCCCAAATTCTGACTTACTGCACTTCACCGAACCACGTGTCCCATCATTCGTAGGCATCATCTTGCAACAAGGATACTGCAGCTTCTAGATTTTGCTCTGAGGTGCAGTGAAGTTGTTTTAAAACTCTGCCCGTTCTGTTTAACCAACTCTCAGCTGCAACAGAGTCATCTTCTCTCTTACCGAAAAAGTCCACTGCTCCAAACTTTCTTAGCCTTTCTAGGTGTGATTTCTGCTGTGGAGCTGGTGGCGGTGGTGGTGGTGCTAGCATTACTCCGGCCATTTGTCTAAAGAAGTCGGCCATTTGTTGAAACATGGCCTGTGGAGGCTGAGCAGGCTCTGCTTGAGCTGGTGTAGCAGATTCTCTCATGCCCCCAGTCTCAGCTGCTGCAGGTGGAGCATGACTCTCCACTTCCTCCTCGACTGCTCTCTGTGATGAAGGGTCCATATCCTATTCAAAATAAGAAAGACAAACAGATCTGCATTAGTGTCACCTCGACTCTTACAAATGCAATGCATGGTATGGACTCAATCTAGGCCCAGAAACGCCTAAACCTGGCTCTGATACCACTAAATGTGACACCCCTTACCCGTGTACAGTATACCCGAGTAAGTAATGCCACACGGTGTACCGGCACACTCTAATATACCTTAATTAATTTATATCATGTTTTTGAATATAATTTGTGAAAGATAATTCATTTAAGTCATTTATCAAAAGTATTATTTATTTGAGGTTCCAAAAATTTTAAAGAAAATCCGGCAGAGTACCGGCTAAAAATGGAGAAAACAGTTCTTCGGAACCTGTTAAAAACACTTCCAATATTTGTATTCAATCATCTCACTCCAATATCCAAAATCTCAACAATTTTCAATTTCGATTCTCAACAACATTTTCATTTCTCAAACATCCATTTCTCATAATGCTCATATATAACAATAAATAAATGCTCAAATTTTGCATTCATAACCATAACTTTCATTATTTACATGAACCTCAAAATACATTACATAAATCCAAATACATATGAGAAAATAAAAATTAGCTACAAAATATCAAAATGACACCTAGTGTCCTACCAATGCACTGCAGAAGTTGAGGTGACACGGACACTGTGCAGAACTGTAGGATGGACTCACCCAGACTGTGATCTACTGGGCTCACGATCTGTATCTCTCGATTCTACGCGTGGCAAAAGCAACGCGCTAAGCAATAATGCTTAGTGGTGCAATAATATAATAAAAGAAAATAGCAGAAAGTAAGTATGTATATAATGTGTATGATTTCTTTATTTGCTATTGGTATATCTATTATTTCATTAACTTTGCCCACTTTTATTCATTTGGTTGCCCAAGTAACCTACACTAGGCAGTAATTTGGATAAACGGGTAAACTGGCACTGGGTATCGAGTACCTCGGGCCGTCACACCATTGGTCACATATGCATCTCCCGGTGTGCAACAGAACAGCTAACAAGCTGTAAATAATATCAGGCACAAGGCCAAGTCTCAATGCAAGGTCAGAATGGCTAAAGCCATAAAATCACAGAATGGCATATTGCCATGTGCGATCGCTAATCGAACCCTATTGGCATGCCAAACTATCCAAACCAATCTTGTTAGGTATACTAGGGCATTTGAAACTTTTAAATTCTTCAATTTGTGAATTTCATGTTTTGGTGTTACTATTCACCTCATTGGTCAACAAAAATGTTGACTTTTGGATAGAAAATATGTACATTGACTTTGGCACTCCCAACATACCACATTTTGTATTTAAAACTTGTTGGCATTCAGCGTTAATACCATTTCTAAGCATTAAACCAAAGAAGCAGATTTTTCAGATTTTATACCATAACTTTACTGTTCCATTAGGAACTGTTACAGTGGAAATTTGAGGAAATGACAAACATGAAAGTTGTTCCTTATTTTGTCTAGTTGAATTTCCTTTTTTGAATCACTCCATTTGGAGTTTTGCAGCTCCAGATATGGCTCAAAAACTACAGCTGGCCGGATTGCCAATCTGCAGAATTGACCATATCTACAGTAACATGAACAGTGACTGTGATTGCATTTTTGAATTGGTTCTGGCCATAATTTGGGGTAGGTTTCTTCATGAAAGTTGTTTGTCTATGTCTTAAATTGTTGCTGTAAATATTTCAGGTCAATTGACCAAATCTACAGTGAGTTATGGCCAAATGAACAGTTACTATTCATTTGGTCATTCTGCAGAATCATTTGCAGGGTGTCCGGATTGGGGCCAACCTCTTGCTTTGGTCTTTTGGGCATGGTTTCTTCAGCAAAAATGTGCCAATATAAGCCTAGTTTCATGTCCAATTGGCCAAACACCAATTGGACCAACACAGCCCAAGTCATGGCAGTCCAAGTGGACTGAAATTTCAGTCACCCTGCTGCTGTCCTAGGGTAGCCTACACATTCACTTTGCCATACTATTTTTCAGTCCAAATTGTGGTCAACTTACCTAAAATGGTCACTCATTGACCATTAAAATGTTCTCTAATAATTTCCTAAGCCAAGTCAAATTTTCACTTCTCAAAACCCTAGTTTTCCCTTATAATTCACACATACACCTAATTAAGCACTTCCATTCATTATATATGTGTATATACACCTTAAACATAATCTCTAATTCATTCTAAGTCCATTAAAACCATCAAAAACACTCCACCTTTGTTCCTTCCTTAGGGCAGCCGAAATTCATGGGGTCCATATACATAGATTCCATTCATTTAATTCACAAAACCTTACTCACTTTAAGTCTTTAACATGAATTAAAAGAGATTTAAGTGTAAATAGGCACTAACCTTGAATAGGGCAGAATTTCCCAACTCAAAACTTCACTTTCTTTCCTTTTCTTGGCTGCCAATCACTCTCCCAAGATGAGTGGACAACTTTTAATGAAAGGGGTTTAGGGTTTAGTGGGGTAACAAAGGGAGAAAGGGAGCTTGGTTGCAAAATCAATGGAGGGAGATAGGGAGAGGGTTACGTTTTCATGAAGGAGAAGAAGGGATGCTGTTTGCTTTTTAATTCTTTGGTCTCTTTTGACTCTTTTTATTAGTTAATTTGATGGTTACTTAATTGTGATTGGTGGACAATTTTAAATGACCTCATAATATGTCATAATTGGCATTTTATTATATTTTCTTTTCTTTTCTCTTCTACTAACTTCAAATTAATTTTTCATCAACATTAATTCATATTTTATGTCATAATAATTATTTACTCAACTGGACAAGTCGGCCAAAAATCATCTCTGAAGGCGAAATGACCAAAATGCCCTCCGTTTGGCTTAACGGGTCAAAATTGTCTGTACCGATTGAAAAATTTTTCTAGGTATTTTCTTGGCATTCTAATGCCATAGGAACCTCAATGACCCTTCTCTGAAGTCCCAAAAATTATTTTATGAATTTTCCCTGTCTAGGGCTCCTCGTTGCAGAACCGCAACTTCCCTCGATTACCCATCGGCAGGCACCGCTCATTTGACTTGGTTGTATTTTATTTCTGAAATTTTTACTAAATTTCTCTTATTAATATTTGAGTTAATTTTGGTTCCTCGCTTTAATTTAAATATTTTTCCGAATGTTCTAGCTGTCCGGACCGACACCGGTCACCGGAACAGTAGAATGTACGGAGTTGTTACCGGGAGGGTGTTAGATATGGTCTGAAGATAGTGTTCATCAGATCCATAAAAGCAGCCGGAGCATTAGTTAACCCGAATGGCATGACCAAGAACTCATAATGGCCATAGCGGGTTCTAAAGGCAGTTTTAGAAATACTCTGCTCTTGTGCTTTTGGCTGATAATAACTTGATCTCAGGTCAATTTTGGAGAACACAGCTACATCCCTCAACTGATCAAATAAGTCATCAATGCGGGGCAATGGGTATCTGTTCTTTATTATCACCTTATTCAACTGCCGATAGTCAATGCATAACCGGAGAGTGCCATCCTTCTTCTTTACAAACAACACTGGCACTCCCTAAGGTGACATACTAGGGTGGATAAAGCCCTTGTCAAGCAGCTCTTGTAACTGCGCTTTCAATTCTTTTAGTTCTGCTGGTGCCATTTTATATGGTGTTATAAAGATTGGTTCCACACTAGGCATAACATCAATTTCAAACTGCACTTCTCTTTCTGGAGGTAATCTTGGCAATTCATCAGGAAAAACATCTGGAAAGTCACATACCGTAGGGATGTCCCTCAATGCTGGACTACCCACTTGGGTGTCTATCACATGTGCCAAGTACGCCTCACACCCCTTCCTAACCATTTTTCTAGCCAGTGCAGCTGAAATGATGTTTGAAGGCAATATCTGCCTCTCCCCATGTATTACTACATCAACATTCTAAGGAAGACCAAAAGTGACTGTCTTCAGTCTACAGTCAATCATTGCATGATGCCTGGCTAACCAATCCATGCCCAAGATAATGTCATAATCTCCGAAGGGCATTTCAATCAAATTAGATAGAAAAGTGTGTCCTTGGATCACCAAAGGACAGTCCCTATATAGTCTATTTACCCTGACCTCTTGGCCTAATAGACTAGTTACTAGCACATCATAGTCCATTGGTACACACTGAATAGCAGTAGAACACATCACTCTAGCACTAACATACGAATGTGTGGAGCCAGGATCAAATAACACATATACATCTTGGTCAAGGATGGAGAAAATACCAGCTACTACGTCTGATGTTTCAGCCTCCTCCCTCTGATGCATGGTATACACTCTGACTGGTGCGCCACTGGGTACTGGTTGGTTAACAGTGCTTTGACTTCCAAGAGTGTTACCAGGACCCCTACCTTTGCCTCTACCTCTACTAGCTGACTGTGACCCTCTAGGTGCAGAGACTTGGGCTGATCCCTCAGATGTAGCAGAAGGTCCAGACCGGCGTGGACTAGTACAATCCATAGCGAAATGTCCACTCCCTCCACAGTTATAGCATGCACCTATGGCCTTGAGACACACCCCACCGTGTGTTCTACCACAGGTTTCACACTGCCGGACTGATAAAGATCCTCGAAAAGCTTGTTGGGTGGACTGACTAGACCGGGGTGGTCTTTGGCCAGAGAATCTACCTTTGCCATATCTGCGAGAGCTAGATCCCCCAGATTGTTTCCTCTTCCCTGAACCACTTTCAGGTGCTTGACCAGTAGTCTTTTCAGTCTTCTCTTTCTCTTGTGTACCCTTCTTCACTGCCCCTTTTGATTCTATCCTTTCCAGTTCCAGGGCCTGTGAAATCAGCTCAGAAAAATTTTGGTGTCTGAATCCCACAACTTGCATCCTCAGATTCGGCCTTAACCCAGACTCAAACCTCTTACATCTGTCTCTGGGGTTGGAGACTAAGCTTCCTGCATAGTGACTTAGCCTTGAAAAGTCCCGTTCATACTCTGCTATTGTTCTGTCCCCTTGCTAGACTCAAGAATTCTTGCAATTTCATATCCACATAAGCATTGGGAACCCACTTCTGTCGAAACTCTCTCAAAAAATCTGATCAGGTAAGGACTGGAGTTTCTACCAGTCTGTGGGAGATGGTCTTCCACCATTCATATGCATCCCCTTGCAACAAAGAAATAGAATACTCGAACTTCAGCTCTTCTGCACACAGCAGCTTTCTAAAAACCCATTCTATTCTTTCCAACCACTGTTCTGCCTCCAGTGGATCCACAGTGCCCTTAAACTCGGTGGCCCCAAATTTCATCATTTTTTCATATTGCCGAGCTGAGGGCTGTGCTTGTGCTACAGGTGCTTGCATCTGAACTTGAGGTGGCACATTTCCAGCCATTTGTTAGAAAAATGCAGCCATCTGCTGTGTAAACTGAGCAGGAAACTGCGGTGCTGGAGTAGAAGCTGGAGTGGCTGACCCACTCACATTCTAGAGTGCTGGGGCTTCCCCTTGAACCTCAGCCTCAACAGATTGTTCCACGGAATGATCTCCTTCTTCCATTCCATTTTCCCAAAATTTCTACTTCCTGAGATCAAACACAAGGAGGTTGACCTCCGTTAGTGCATATTCATGATGTAAATATGTCATATATATCAATTAAAGACACTTGAGCAGTTGTACTTATCAAAGAAATATTCATACACATAGTCAAAATTTATTGCAAAACCATGCTCTAATACCACTAAAACATGTCACACCTTACCCCTCTATAAGGCATAACATGATCCCGTAGAATACCTAATGAACTACCGAACTTTACCTATCGATAATTCATTAAGTACACTACAAGGGATTTTAAAACCATTTTCTTACATTTTGAAAGTCATGAGCGTTTTGGTAGGAATTAAAATCATTTATTCAAAGTTTAAAACTAGTAAAAATTTTGTCCATTTTTATTTTTCCGCAAATTTTATAAAAATTTCGGTAGAGTGCCGTCTGTATTTTGAGAAAATAGTTCTTTAAATACCTGAGAAAAACACTTCCAATGAATTTTTCCACAACTCCCAACCTCTAATTAATCTCAATTCTCAAATCAAACCACTTCAAGATAATTCCACAATTTTATCCAAGTTTGTCATCTCAAAATATTTCATCAATTCATTCAACAAAGCTAATTTACATTCACAAGTTTAATTTACAGATATTAAATACAGAAAATAATATTATTACAATTTATTCTACAACTGCTCAACTTTACATTGATACATAAAACATTACAATATTTACATCAATTAATTACAAGGGTATAAATAAATACCCGTACAAAAAGGTCAGTGAAGTCCTCAATATCGTGTGACTCACTTTCTTTGCTTTCTCCTTGCTCTTATCTGTGACAGCAAAATAAGCTATCGCTGAGTATAAAAATACTCAGTGGTGCACAATAAAGAATTTAAAATACATTACATAAATCAATCATTGATAAAACACAATTTAAATGCTGAACAATTACATTTCACAAATTATCAAAGCTCATTATAGAAAAATTTTGGATCAAATAATTTAATAAACACAGTGTTGCCAATTCATACACAACTTAAGCCATGACACAAAATTTTCGATCAATGCCGCGTTGTACACCACGACAAAGCAATCTACAACCTTACTAATCAAAATCAATGAGGGAGGTGGCTAGCTAGCTAATGAGTACCCATTCAATCTACAATTTCAACTGGTAAACCAGAGAGGGAGGAAAATAATCGATCTCAACGCCATAAATGGAGGAGGAGGAATAATAAGGCACTGTCATGCTAAGTGTGAATAAAAAAATCCACCTCAAACATTTTATTCAAATATTGCATACAAAAATCAAATCAATTTCCAAAGTTACAATCTCATCACAAAGTGGCAACACAAAAGTTCATAAACTCATAACGTGTACTAAATCAATTTTTCAACGATAAAATGCTGAAATAGAGTTTATTGTGCATAAACCTGACGTGAGTCGCCTCTAGGCCTTGACTCAGTCTCTTAGACTTTCCAAGCCTTTTTCAGTTGAAACACACAGTTTCACAGTGTTTCAGTACCATAACTTAGCATAAATCTAAAAATAAATTCAAATTCACTTTTATCTAGCTTATATATGCTAAACTTGACATTCTTTAAAATTTGTGTTTCAGGGTTACTATTCGCTATACTATTCAAGTCAATTTGTTGACTTTCTAAGGCTTAATTGGTATGGGAATTCCAACTTCACCCACATATCACATTTTGGTTACTAAATTTGTTGGTTTTGGTTGTTTTCTCAAAACTTAGGTCTTTTAGGCAAAATTGTAATTTTTCAGTTTTGGTGTCTTATGTTGCACTGTTCCATTGGTCAATTTGCTGTTAGAATTTGGCAAAATTTTCTTCATAGAAAATGTTCCCTATTGTCTTAAATTTATTCTCCTTTTTGAATCACTCCAATTCGAGTTTTGTAGCTCAAGTTATAGCCATTTGAATCATGGCTGCCGGATTGGACTTAACCCAGATTTCTGGGCACCAAACTGGTTCTGGTAGTTTTAGGTCACCTATTTTGGGTGGCCAAATGACTTGGTTAAGTGCATAATTTGGGTTGCTGTTCTTCATGAAAGTTGTTGGTCTATATCTCAACTTTCTACTGGTAAAATTTTAGGTCATTTAGACCTGCCTAACCCAAGTTATGGCCAAATAAACAAATATTATTTATTTGGTCATTTTTGTATAGGTCAAACTGTAGAAATCCGGATTTTGTCAATTTGTTCACTAGGTTTTGGTCACTTTGTTGCCATGATTCCTGAATTAAAATTGTGTCATTTTTTGTCTATTTTCATTCCCAATTGGACTTCTAAATTTTCAATTTTGGTCCCTCAAAGGGACCTTGGTCCTGCTACCTACAGCATGACCATTTTCAATCCGAATTCAAACTCACTTCCAACACTTCCAACACATCTCAATTGGTCACAAATGACCATTTTTCATCTCAAACAAGGTAAATTACACCATTTGACCAATTCTTACATTTTTGTCTTCCAAACCCTAGGTGCCAAAACCCTAACTACACTAATCGTTACATTTAACTAAATCAAAGCCTACCTACATCATTCCTCAACTCAATTAAGCTTCCATACACTTTTAATTCCATCAAATTCATGCATTACCATGGCAAACCCTAGCTGACTGAAATCTCTACCTAGGCCTCCAATACTTGTTTTCATTTTATTTTAATCATATTTCTAAGTTAATGCAACTATAAACATAATAATTAAACAAAAAAAATTGAAGTTTGAATTACTAACCTTATGCAGAATTTTCTCTCCCTTCAAATCTCTTCCTTTCTTTTTTCTTTCTTCTTCAAGCTTCTTTTCTAGTTGAGATAGCAAGTTTTCTTAAGGTTTAGGGTTAAACTTATGGGGCAAAACTAAGTTTTTCAAGCTTTAAAAGCATGTTAATGGTGGAACAATGGAGAAAGAGAGAGGTAGGGAGAGATGGACATTTTTTAACTTTGAAGAAGAATGAATGAATTTTATTTTATTTTTCTTTTCTTTTATGTGTATTAGGAAGGCCACAAATTAGAGTAAATAAAATTTTAATTATAATATTTATGGCATCATGCATGATGTCATCTCTTTTCACTTTTTCACTTTCTTTTTTTTTATTTATTTTTCCATTAATTCTTTAATTTAATTTCCAATTCCTAATTTTTCTTTTCTCTGATTTTATTTGACAGTTAGGTCTGGAGTCAGTTCTCGGGGTCAATTGACCAAATTGCCTGTGACACCCCTTACCCGTCTACAGTATATCCAAGTAAGCTATGTCACACGGTGTATCGGAACACTCTATTTTATCTTAATTATTTTTATTCTTCCTTAATTAATTTTTATCATAGTTTTGAATATAACTTGTGAAATATAGTTTATTTAAGTCATTTATTGAAATTATAATTTACTTGAGGTTCCGAAAATTTTATAGAAAATCCGGCAGAGTACCGACTAAAAATGGAGAAAACAGTTCTTCGGAACCTGTGAAAAACACTTCCAATATTCATATCCAATCAATCCCAACTCCAATAATCATCAACAAGGTCTCAATTATTTTTCAACAACCTTTCCATTACTCAAACATTCATTTCTCATAGCATTCATATACAAGCAATAATAATAAAAGAAATTTCCATTCATAAACACAATTTTTCACTATTTATGTTAACATCAAAATACATTACATAAGTTCCATTTACACAAAAGAAAATAAAAGTTAATTACAAAATACCAAAATAAAACCTAGTGTCCTACCAATGCACTGAAGATGGTGAGGTGACACGGACACTATGCAGAGCTGCAGGAGGTTTCACCCAGTCTGTGGTCTACTGGGCTCTCGGTCAGTATCTCCAGAACCTACGCGTGGCAAAAGCAACGTGCTAAGCAATAATGCTTAGTGGTGCCAATAATAAAATAAAAATAAATAACAGAAAGTAAATATGCAGTGAATGTATTGATGTTTCATTTCAAATAAATTTTCGATGAGTGTTTGTAATCTTACTTATTTTGTACTTGTTATATTCATTATTTCATTAAATTTGTCCACTTTTATGTTTGGTTGCCCAAGTAACCTATCTTTGACGATCGGATCGATAAACGGTAAACCGCACTGGGTATCAAGTACCTCGGCCGTCACACCATCGGTCACATATGTATCTCGGTGTACCTTGAGCACTAATAAGTCAGTAAATAACATTAGGCACAAGGTCAAGTCTCAACACAATGTCAGAATGGCTAAAAGCCATGAAATCACAGAATGGCATAATGCCATGTGCAGTACTGCTAATTGAACCCTATTGGTATGCCAAACTATCCAAACCAATCTTGTTAGGTATACTAGGGCATTTGATACTTTTGAATTTTGAAATTTTTGAATTTCAAGCTTTGGTGTTACTATTCACTTCATTAGTCAACAAAAATGTTGACTTTTGCATAGAAAATAGGTACATTGGTTTTAACACTCCCAACATACCACATTATGCATTCAAAACTTGTTGGCATTAATCACCAATACCATTTCTAAGCTTAAAACTAATGGAGCAGAATTTTCAGTTTTTATACCCTAACTTTACTGTTCCATTAGTTACTGTTGTAGTGAGAATTTGAGAAAATGATATACATGAAAGTTGTTCCTTATTTTGTCTAGTTTAATTTATTTTTTGAATCACTCCATTTGGAGTTTTGTAGCTCAAGTTATGGTCCAAAAACCACAACTGGCCGGATTGAAAAATTTCAGAACTGACCATATCTACAGTACAGTGAACAGTGACTGCAACTGCCTTGTTGGATAGGTTCTGGTCATAATTTGGGGTAGGTTTCTTCATAAAAGTTGTTGTTCTATATCTTAACTTGTTTCTGTAAAAATTTCAGGTCAATTGGGCCATTCTACAATGAGTTATGGCCAAATGAACAATCACTGTTCATTTGGTCATTCTGCAGAATCTGGTGGCAGGACATCCGGATTGGGGCAAGTTTTTGGTCCACTTGCTTTGATCTTTTGGGCATGGTTTCTTAACCAAAATTGTGCCATTATGTGTCTAGTTTCATTTCTAATTGGCCAAACACCAATTGAACCTACACACCCCAAGTTATGGCTGTCCAAATAGGCTGGACTCACAGCCACCCTGCTGGTTTCACTAGGCAGCATACCAAATAAGTTTGTAATGCTATAATTCACTCTAAGTTATGGTCAACTTACCTCAAATGGTCACTAATTGACCATTAAAATGTTCATTCACCATTACATAAGCAAAGTCCAAGTTTCTCTCCAAAACCCTAATTCCCCATATCAATTCACACCACACACCTTAGTTAAACACACTAATTCATTATATATATATATATATATATATATATATATATATATATATATATATATATATATACACTTTAAACACCATCTCTAGTCCACTCTAAGCCCATCAAAACCATCAAAATCATCACCCCCAATAGGCTGCTGAAATTCACCATTTACCCTAGCATGTTTAATTTTCTTCAATTCCACAATTTCCTAGCCTAACTTAATGTTTTAACATGAATATCCAAAGGAAGAAGGAGAAAGATGGCACTAACCTTGTTGGAGCTAACTCCCAAGCTTGATAAACTTCTTTATTTTCACTTCTTTTTGCTGCCCAAAGCTTCCTCAAGGTGTGGGGTGAATTTTTTTGTGAAGACAACTAGGGCTTTTATGGTGTGGAAGCTAGGGAAAATCAAGCTTGAAAAAGCTTGTCCATGGAGGTTAGGGAAGAGTGGTTCACGGCAAGGAAATGAAGAAGAAAAGGAATTCTGGTTTTTCTCCATTTTCCAGCCCATTTGACCACTTTTAAGTTAGTTTATGCCATGTGTCAATATTTGAGTGGGTGAAGGCACACTAATGACATCATGTGATGTCATAAATTCCCATTTAATTCATTTTTTTTCTTTTCTTTTCTACTCATTTTCAATTCAATTTTTAGTAATATTTATTCACATTTTATGTCGTAATAATTATTTACTTAACTGGACAAGTCAGCCAAAAATCACCTCTGAAGGCAAAATGACCAAAATGCCCTCCGTTTAGCTTAACGGGCCAAAATTGTCTGTACCGATTGAAAAATTTTTCTAAGTATTTTCTTAGCATTCTAATGCCATAAGAACCTCAATAACCCTTCTCTGGAGTCCCAAAAATTATTTTATAATTTTTCCCCCGGGTCTAGGGCTTCTAGTTGCGAGAACCGCAACTTCTCACTAGGTTACCCATCGCTAGGGCACCGGCTCATTTAACTTGGTTGTATTTTATTTTTAAAATTTTTCCTAAATTTTTCTTATTAATATTTAAGTAAATTTTGGTTCCTCACTTTAGTTTAAATATTTTTCCAAACGTTCTAGCTGTCCAGACCGACACTGGTCACCGGAACAGTAGAATGTACGGAGTTGCTATAGGAGGGTGTTACATTGCCCCTCGCCGGTTCGACTCGGTTTGCAAATAATTCAATATTTCTTCCGGCTCCCTGACCTAATTATTTGATTGACTTAACAATTCTTTTTCGTGATTTTCTCTTGTCCACTGTGTTCGTAATGTTCCTAAGGACCGCAGCGTCATATTTTACTGTTCAAAATTTGAGTTTAAAATGACTTCATAGTCTTTCCTCAGAAGGTCACCAATCGCTGTGACTCTCGGCTCGTTTAACTTCTTATGTTCTATTTTTCTTATTTATACTTAACTAATTGGCAATTACTAATTATTTGTGTTTATAGCTTATCTAGTTTTCTTAAGTGTGGTTCTAATCCCCTTAATTATCCGGACTGACACCGGTCACCGGAATAATGAAATATACCAGGCTATGCAAATAGGAGTGTTACAGAAATGCTACAATTACACAAATCACAAGAGCTTGAACTACTTGGGCACCCAGAAGGAATTGAATTTGAGGTAGAGGAGATGGTTAGAACTTATTAAAGACTATGATTGCTTAATAGACTATCAGCCAGGGAAAGCAAATGTGGTGGCTGACGCCTTAAGTCGCAAGACTATGGCAAGTCTCAGAGTTTCTCCTTTGTCCATGGTACATGAGTTGAAAGCACAGCATGCCAGTTTGGAGATTGATGATGAGGGACAGACAGTAGTTGCATGGCATGTACAGCCAATGTTGATTGATCAGATCAGAATGGCTACTCAAAATGATGAAAAATATCAGAAGCTACTGAAAGAAGTCTAGCAGGGCAAGAAACATGAATTTTCTGTGAGAGATGATGGTTTACTACTACATCAGGGTAGAATGTGCGTTCCTACTGATGTGAAATTGAGACGGATCATTATGAAGGAAGCACATGAGTCTCCTTTTGCTATGCATCCTGGTGGAACTAAAATGTACAGAGGGCTGAAAGAGCATTACTGGTGGATGGGTATGAAAAGGGATGTAGCTGACTTTGTCTCCAAATGCCTAACTTGTCAGCAAGTGAAGGCAGAACATCAAGTGCCAGCTGGTTTGTTACATCCATTACTAGTACCATAGTGGAAATGGGAATGGATAACTATGGATTTTGTGATGGGACTTCCAAGGACACAGAATAGTCATGATGCAGTATGGGATATAATTGACAGACTGACCAAGTTTGCTCACTTTTTGCCAGTCCGGATGGACTATAGCCTAGAAAGATTAGCCAGATTGTACATAAATGAGATTGTAAGACTGCATGGAGTGCTAGTATCATTTGTATCTGACAGAGATCCTAGGTTCACTTCTAGATTCTAGGGTAGTCTTCAGAGAGCCCTAGGAACTAGATTGAACTTTAGCACGGCATTCCACCCACAGATAGATGGCCAGTCTGAGAGGATAATTCAGATATTGGAGGATATGCTACAGGCTTGTATGATTGAGTTTGAAGGTAGTTGGGATACACACTTGCCTTTGATTGAGTTTGCTTATAACAACAACTACTAATCAAGCATTAGGATGCCTCCATATGAAGCATTGTATGGCAGAAAGTGCAGAACTCCCCTATGTTGGGATGAAGTAGGTGAAAGGAAGATGATTGGGCCAGAAATTATTCAGCAGACAGAGGAAAAGATCAGATTGATCAGAGATCAACTCAAGGCTACATCAGACTGTCAGAAGTCCTATGTTGATTTAAAGAGAAGAGATATTGAATAAGCAGTGGGTGATAAGGTATTCCTCAAAGTTTCTCCTTGGAAAAGGATTATGAGATTTGGCAAAAAGGAGAAACTGAGTCCTCACTTTATCGGACCATATGAGGTTCTGGAAAGAGTGGGTCCTTTAGCATATCGGTTGACATTACCTCCAAAGATAGAAAGGATACACAGTTTCTTCCATGTGTCCATGTTAAGGAGGTACAGATCTGACCCATCTCATATTCTATCAGTTGAAGAGATTGAGGTAAATTCAGACCTTTCATATGAGGAAGAACCCATAGAAATTCTGGCATATGAGGTGAAGCAGCTGAGGAATAAATAGATACACCTGATTAAAGTGCTGTGGAACCATCATTCAGGCCAGGAAGCTACTTGGGAATGTGAAGAGGACATGAGGAGACAGCACCCACAGCTGTTCAGAGACTGATGCCAAGTAAAATTTCGAGACAAAATTTATTTTAATGGGGGGGGGGGGCAGAATTGTAACACTCCTATGTTCGGTAGTGTGTTCTACTATTCTGGTGACTAGTGTTATCCAGATAGCTAGGATGCCTAGAACTACATTTAAAAGTAGTGAGGAGACATAAAATAATGAAATACAAGAAAGGAAAATACAAGAAAAACAAAGGAAAAATAATAGCAATGAAATGAAACTAAGTTAAACGAGCCAGCATCGCAGCGATGGGTGACCGCACGGGGAAGTTACGGTGCAGGCAATAGCCGACTCCAGGACTATAGGGAACCCTTGAAATTTAGTTTCGAGACATAATTAAAGACTTATTGAAGTATAAATTTCATTAGAAATATCAAAGAAAAATTAATTAATTAGTACAAAGAAAATGAGAAATCGAGAAAATGATAAAACTCAGTGTTACCGAAAAATCGGGAATGCAACCCGAACAGGGGTATTGTGGTCAATTGACACCCCGAGTTGCCTTTTGACCTAAGTGTCCATTAAAAATAAATAGTATTTAAATTTGGGGACCCCATTAAAAAGGGAATTAAATGTGTAATGGAATTTAGAGAAATGTGGGGATTAAATACAATTATGAAGACTTTAAACTGTAATAAGGTTAAAATAGATTAGTGGGGCACTATGGACACCTTAAAAAATTATTAAGGAACAGATTAGTGACCACTAACCATTTCATATTCTTCTCCCACAAATCCCTCAAAGTTGCTGAACTCATTTTCCTCTCAAAACTCCATAGGACTCCATGGCCAAAGCTTAACCAAGCTCCATGCAACCATGATTTAGCCATATTTTTCACTAGGTTCCTTCACTAAACCTTGCCTACATACCTTGGGCAGCAATAAGGGAGCAAGAAAGATAAGTTTTGGTGAGGTTTTGAAGAAGTCCAAAACGTAAGTGGTTATTTTCAATCCTTATTTCATTGAAAGTATAACTAAGGTTGTGGGTAGTTGAATTATGGAAGAAGTTTGAGGTTTGATGAGTTATTGAAGTTGAGCCACTTCAGCAGCCATGGAACCTCACCATGTACAACTTATCTTTGCATGTAAATGGTTGTTTGAGATGTTGATTTAAATGTTTAATTGTATTGAAGTTGAATTCCATGTGTGAAGTTTGAATGTTAAGCTTGAAAAGGGAAAATGGAAGTGGATGTGTATGTGTAAATTTTTGGCAGCCTCATGATGAAGATTGGAGTGTTTAAGTTCATGAAATATTGTTGAAATATTGTACAAAAAATGGCAGCATATATGTGTGTGGATAATAGTGATAAGGTATGTAACACCCCTAAGTTCGGTAGTGCGTTCTGCTGCTCCAGTGACCAGTGTTGTCCGGACAGCTAGGATGCCTAGAATTACACTTTGATATGAGTGAGAAGACATAAAATAATGAAATACAAGAAAAGAAAATACAAGAAAAACAAAGGAAAGATAATAGCAAAGAAATGTGATCAAGTTAAGCGAGCCGGGAATCCTAGCGATGGGTGATCATGAGGGAAGTCACGGCGTGGACCGTTGACTAGCTCCTGACTGCGGGAACCACGGAAAACATTTTTAGGACTTAAATAGACCCTTATTTAAGAATAAATATCATTAGAAAGATCAAAGAAAAATTAAATAATTAGTACAAAGAAAAGTGAGAAATCGAGAAACAGACAAAACCCGGTGTTACCGAAAAATCGGGAATGCAACCCGAACAGGGGCATTATGGTCATTTGACATCCTGAATTGTCTTTTGACCTAAATTTCCACTAAAAATAAATAATATTACACTTACAAAATAAAATGAAAAATTAATTTGGTGGTACCTAAAGTAAATAGTGAGAATTAAGGGTTTAATGTGGAATAAGTGAAAGTTTAACTTATAATATGAATTAATTAAGTAAGTGGTCCACTAATGAATAAAATAAACATGAAGTGGGGCAGGTGTAAGTCCATAATGCAGCTGAATTCTTCATCTTCTCCAATTCTCTCAACATTGCCGAATTGAAGAAGAAGAAAACCTCCATTAACGTTTTTCATTCAAGCTTGATCCACCCCTCCATTTCACCTTCAATCACTTAGGTTCCTTCATGAAAGTTTGTCTACACATCATAAGGAAGAGCTTGATGCCAAATTTAAGAAGTTTAATCAAGGTTTGGCAAGTTCTAACCATAAGGTAAGTTTACATTTTTGAAGATTTCTTTGTTAAACTTTGTGTACATGTTATGGGTGTTGGTTTTGTGAAGGAAATTTTTAAGTTTGAAGAGTTATTGAGATATCCATTTTTGGGCAGCCATGTAGTCATGTATTGATGAAGTATTTGTACATATATTTGATGAGAATTATGTTGGTTATGGTGATGTAATATCCTAGTAAATTATTCCATATATATATGGTGATTTTTGCATTTGGATGGAAATTGATGAATTGTGGAATACTTAGGTGTTGAGGAAGTTTGCGGCAGCCTTGAGATTCTTGAATAAATGTATATGTTCATGAAAGTATTGGCAGAATATTGACCTTGAGAATTGATGGAGAGGTGTATAGATTGATTGTGTAAGTATATGTAAAAAAATTTGTAATGTTTAGGTGTATATGTGATTGTACTTAGAACTTGTAAATGTGAGTTTTAATTGGTGTATTGAGGATAATTGCAATCTACCCAAAGTGACATTTAAGTGAAGTGGAATGTGGTTTTGGTAATGAACCAAAACAGAAATGGTAAGGGGAAGTGGACATGTAGTAATGTAAGTCTGTAATTGATGTGTGTTAAGCAAGGTAACTAAGGGCAGTGTACATTTTAGCCTATAACTTTAGATGTGTAACCTCAATTGGTATGAGACCAATTGGAGGTGAAACTAGGCACAAAATTTGCCAACTTTCATTGAGAAAGCATACCAAAATTCTGCTTGCAAGGTGATATGAAAAATGACCAATTCGGATTGAGTACATTTGAGGCCTGAAATTTGACAAATTGGGCAGCAGTTAGTGTTTAGGCCATAACTCACTCAAAACAGGTCCAATTGACCTGAAATTTTAACCATGAATAGTTAAGACCCATACCTACAAGTCTTATGAAGACACTAAAGCCCAGAAATGACCAGAAGCAAGTCAAAAAGCTTGCACAAGTTCGGGTCCAAAAACTGGCCGAACCAAAGTTGACCAAATTGACCTAAAATTGACCTAATTTGATGCCATTTGACCAGCAATAGTATAATGACCATAACTTGGTCTACATAACTCGGATTGACCTGAAATTTTTCCCCGCGTGCAATAAGACATAGATCTACAAGTTTGTAGTTTTGACCGAAACCCGAAAACCGAGGGAACTAGGTCGTCCGGCTAGGTCAAACTAGTATCCCGAAATCCAGCAATTTGCAATGAAATGCAAGAAAACGCAATATACATAGAATTGAGTTTGGTAACACGTACCAATCCTAAAACATTATCGAATATGACATATTAAGGACACCAAAACCTAATTTACCTAAAACGCATCGAGGGTCGGTATATTAGGTGATTGAGCAAATAATAGCCTTCAGTGAATTACTTATCGAACATTATCGTTAGAGACAGTTTAATTTAGTACTGAAACACTTCAAATTGTGTTTCTCAGTTACTAAAGACTCAGGGAAAGGGAAGGAAACACTGAGTCCAGACCAAGAAGACAGTCATTAGAGGTTTGTGCACAACAACTATTTTGTTTGAATTATTTTCAATTGAAATAAATATTGACTATTTGTATATTATTGTTTTAAATTGTGGAAATGTATTTGAATGAATATTTATTGCTTGAAAAGCATTGTAAATGATTTGAAACTGTGAGAAATTGTTTGAGTGACATTGATGGATACTTATTGATTTAAAAGCATTGGAAATGGTTTGAAACCACAGCTATCATGTATATTGATTGTATTCCTCGCTAGCTTGTCTAGTGGAACGAATTGAATTCCCTCTCTGGCTGAAGTGTTGAGGTGTGTGCCTGTTGAGGACGAATTGGATGAGTACTCATATTTTTGCTAGCTAGCTATGTTATTCCTCATTAGTCATCGACTTTTGGGACGAATTGAATACCTCATTAGCCATCGGCTTTTGGGACGAATTGAACTTTGGTTCATGATTAAACTGTGTGTGATTTATTGATATGTATTGTGAGATTGTGAAATGAATTTAAACTCTGATTGACATATACTGTCTTTTGAATTCAACCATGATCTGACTTATTGAAATTTATTGTGATATTGAGAAGTGGAGTTTAAATTCTTGTTGACAATTACTGTCTTAAAATTAACTATGGTTTTAAGTATCCACTATTTATATGATTTATGAATTGTGATTTAAATTGTATTTGGTTAATGTTGTGCACCACTGAGACATTGTCTCAGCGATAGCTTTTTATTGCTGTCGCAGGTAGACAGACAGACAGGGCAGCAGACTAGGCTGCTATTACCTCCAGTGAGAGATTACCGGGTATAATGAGTATACCAACATTTTGCATTTTGTACTGTAATGTATGACCACTGTATGTACATATTGTTTTTGGTTTTGAGCAGTTGTAAATTCAAATTGTACCTTGAAGTTGTAAAATAATTATGAGTTATTTTGGCTTGTAAAAGTTGTATTATACTTCTCTTATCTCAGACTTTGAAAAATCACTGTGGATTTGAGTTGAGAAAAATGTTGTGCTGAGAAATATGTTGAAGTTGAGATTTGGAAAAATATTGAAGTGCTTTTTACAGGTTTTCTGAAGAACTATTTAATCCAAAATACGGATGGCACTCTGCCAAAATTTTACAGAAATTCCAAATAATTCAAATGTGTTAGTTCTATCACTTCAGTTCACAAAAGTTTTTAACGCCTGTAAATAGTGCTCACCACTGTAAAAGAAGTAAGAAAAGTTTTTAAAATCCCTTGTAGTGTATTTAATGGGTTATCAGTAGATGGAGTTGGTAATTCATTAGATATACTACGGGATCATGTTATGCCTTACAGAGGGGTAAGGTGTGACATGTTTTAGTGGTATCAGAGCAAAGTTTTTAAATTCTGTTTTCACCTGTTATTTGAATATTCTTTCTTCATAGTACAACTGCTCAATATCATTGTTTGATACATACAGTACATTACATTATAAATATGCACTAACGGGAGGAAATCTCCTTATGTTATTTGTTCAGGAGATCTAAAATCCTCGCATTGAATATGGAAGAGGGTGATTGTTCAGTCGATCAATCTATTGAGGCTGAGGTGCAAGGGGATGCCTCGGGCCTACAAAATGTTAGTGGTTCAGCAGCACCAGCCCCTACAGTACCGCAGTTTCCTACTCAGTTCGCTCAGGAGATGGCTGCAATGTTCCAACAAATGGCTGGTAATGTACCTACTCAAGTCTCAATACAGACACCAGTGGTACAACCACAGTCTCCTACTAGGCAGTATAATAAATTGATGAAATATGGGGCTACAGAGTTCAAAGGGACAGTAGATCCTCTAGAAGCTGAACAGTGGTTAGAGAGGATGGATAGGGTATTCAAGAAACTACATTGCACTGAGGAGATTAGATTTGAATACTCAGTGTCTTTGCTACAGGGGGATGCTTATGACTGGTGGAAAACCATTCCCCACAGTCTGGTAGAATCAGCAGTATTAACATGGAATGACTTTCTCAGGGAATTCAGATAGAAATATGTCCCTGATGCTTATGTAGACCAGAAGCTGCAAGAGTTCCTAAGTCTGAAACAGGGGGGCAGATCAGTGGCTGAGTATGAAAGGGAATTTTCCCGCCTTAGCCATTATGCGGTGAGTCTACTCTCTACCAGCAGGGAGAGATGCAAGAGGTTTGAAACTGGCTTGAAGCCCAGTATCAGAGTACAAGTAATCGGCTTTAAACACACTAACTTCTCTGAACTTATTTCTCAAGCCTTAGAGTTGGAAAGAATTGAGATTGAGACTGCTCTTGAGAAAAAGAAATCAGAGAATACAGATAAAGAAGGAAAGTCAGTAGAACAGAGTCCCAGTGGTCATACTGGGAAGAGGAAGAACTATGGGAGACATGGCAGAGGTGGCAAGAAATCTGGTAGGGGAAGATATTCAGGACAGAAGCCTCCCCTATCTGGTCAGCAGAGTACCAGAGGTTCCTATCCTCCCCGCCAATGTGAAACTTGTGGAAAAAATCATGGTGGGATCTGTTACAAGGCTATTGGAGCCTGTTATAACTGTGGAGGCACAGGACACTTTGCCAAGGACTGCACCAGTAGTCGCAGAGTTGGACCACCTCCTACTACTGCAGGGTCGCCTGAGCCCTGTCACCGTAAGTTCACAACCACCCAGCAGAGGTAGAGGCAGGGGTAGAGGTAACCCAGCAGGCAGCCAAGGCACAGTGAAACAATCAGAGCAAGACAGTGCTCCAGTCAGAATGTATGCCATGAGACAGAGGGAAGAGGCCGAGACATCTGATGTTGTGGGTGGTACATTCTCAACTTTTAACCAAAATGTGTTTGTGTTATTTGATTCGGGCTCTACCATTCTTATGTGAGTGCTAGCATCATTGATTGCATTGCTGTTCCATGTACAAAAATGGACTTTGAGGTGCTAGTAACAAGTCCACTAGGAAAGGAAGTCAGGGTTAATAGAATGTATAGAGATTGTCCTTTGGTGATCCAAGGACACACTTTTCTGTCTGATTTCATTGAAATGCCCTTCAGAGATTGTGATATCATCTTGGGCATGGATTGGTTAGCTAGGCATCATGCCATGATTGACTGTAGGCTGAAGACAGTCACTTTTGGCCTTCCTCAGTACAGTGATGTGGTAATACATGGGGAAAGGCAGTTATTGCCATCAAACATCATTTCGGCTGCACTAGCCAGAAAGATGATCAGAAAGGGGTGTGAAGCCTACTTGGCACATGTGGTAGACACCCAAGTGGGGAGTCCAGCATTGAAGGACATCCCTACAGTACATGACTTTCCAGATGTGTTTCCTGATGAATTGCCAGGATTACCTCCGGAAAGGAAAGTGCAGTTTGAAATTAATGTTATGCCTGGTGTGGATCCAATCTCCATAACGCCATATAGAATGGCACCAGCAGAGTTGAAGGAGTTGAAGATACAATTGCAAGAACTACTTGAAAAGGGCTTCATCTGCCCTAGTGTGTCACCTTGGGGAGCACCAGTGTTGTTTGTTAAGCAGAAGGATGGTACTCTCTGCTTATGTATAGATTACCGGCAGTTGAATAAGGTGACAATAAAGAATAGATATCCATTACCTCGCATTGATGATCTGTTTGATCAGTTGAAGGGTGCAACTGTATTCTCCAAAATTGATTTGCGATCTGGTTATTATCAGTTGAAGGTGCAAGAGCAGAGTATTCCAAAAACTGCTTTCAGAACTCGGTATGGCCACTATGAGTTTCTAGTAATGCCATTTGGGTTAACAAATGCTCCAGCTGTTTTTATGGATCTTATGAACACTATCCTCAGACCATATCTCGATCAATTTGTGGTAGTGTTTATTAATGACATTTTGATATATTCAAGGAATGCGGAGGAGCATGACAGATATCTGCGGATTGTACTGCATACTTTAAAGGAGAAACAGCTATACGCCAAATTGTCGAAATGTGAATTTTGGCTGAATGAAATCTCCTTTTTGGGACATGTTGTGTCAGCTGAAGGGATCAAGGTAGATTCCAGCAAGGTAGAAGCTATCCTTAATTGGAAGCCCAGAACATCACGTAAATTCGCAGCTCGTCTAGCTGGATATTACCGTCGGTTTGTGTAGGGGTTTTCTATGTTATCTTCTCCATCGACCAAACCGCTTGGAAAGATGTAAATTTTCAGTGGACTGATAAATGCCAGCAAAGTTTTGATGAGTTGAAGAGGTGTTTGACTGAAGCTCCAGTTCTCACTTTACCTACTCCGGGTAAAGAATACACAGTTTATAGTGATGCTTCTCACAATGGGCTAGGCTGTGTACTGATGCAAGATCGGAATGTCATTGCTTATGCATCACGCCAGCTGAAACCGCATGAGAGGAACTACCCAACACATGATCTGGAGTTAGCAGCTATTATTTTTGCTCTGAAGATCTGGAGACACTATTTGTATGGGGAGAAATGCTATATTTACACAGATCACAAGAGCTTGAAGTACTTAGGTACCCAGAAGGAATTGAATTTGAGGCAGAGGAGATGGTTAGAACTCATCAAAGATTATGATTGCTTAATAGACTATCAGCCAGGGAAAGCAAATGTGGTGGTTGACGCCTTAAGTCGCAAGACTATGGCAAGTCTCAGAGTTTCTCCTTTGTCCATGGTATATGAATTGAAAGCACAACATGCCAGTTTAGAGATTGATGATGAGGGACAAACAGTAGTTGCATGGCATGTACAACCAATGTCGATTGATCAGATCAGAATGGACCAGGTAATGCACCAGGTAATGCCCAGGAAAGATGGTGGAGTCACAATGGTCTCACTTAAGTACCACCTCCTTAGACAGCATTTCCTAGACATGCACTTCATACAATCCTAATAGAATCAAACCACTGGTAAGTACCGTCTTCCCATAACACTAACACGGTACTAAGGATTTATGCCACGAAGGCATAGATAGACAGGAGTCGCCACCCGAGTAATAACCGGGACATATTCAGTGTTTCTTCCGAGGGTCATGGATGGCAACTTACTCCTTGCAGAGTTTCCACAACCGTCATTACCATAGCCCAATGTCTAGGTTCGGGATAGTGGGTACGTAAGGGGAAGGTGTTAGGCACCCCTTACGCCTGGTCTAACCTCGTTAATTCGAGTGCCAGTCCTCTACTAATGTTTCTAGAAGTCTTGTTTATTATTCCTTTGTTAAACTTTATCCTAAAAAATGCAATTCTAATCCTACACACGCAAGTAATTCACAAAAAGGATTGTTGTTTACACACAATTTTCATGCACAAGTAATTCCTATCTATGGGGTTGCTAATTATTTAAATGATATTTACCAGATGACTAAAATTAATTTATTATTGGGAATTTAATTTACAAACAAATTCAATTTCAAATAACCCTATGTTTCTATTTAACCTAATTAATTAATTTTCACCAAGTTACCCTAAGGATAATTGAACTAAGTTAATTATGTACATGTGTAATTTATTCTAATATCACATAAGTCCCAAACAATCACAACCTAATAAAGATTTCTAACATGCAAATTTATTTTACAATTACCAAGTATTTAATTAAATTTATTTACATGTCAATGTTAGTTTAATTTACAAACAAGATTAATTTTAATTTACAAAGTATTTATTTAAATTAATTACATGCAAAAGTCAGTTAAATTAAAAACAAAGTTAATTTTAATTTACCAAATAAAAGTTCTATTATTACTACAATTTCATGCCAATGGTTATTCGATAAGTTTAGAGTTACTTACCTGTTGGTAAATGCAGTTGCCATTGGGGCAAGCTACCCTTAAAAAAGGGTCTTCTCTTCTAGTATGGCAATGATATCCCTGGCTTACTCCCGTTTAGCTCTATATAAGCTCAAGAAATGCCCTCTTTGGTACTTACCTTAGGGCTACTTACCAATTTTGTTTGTAATAAAAAAAAATAAAGAAACTAAAGAAAATAAAAGAAATAAAGAAAATATTAATAACAATTTACATTGGATTCTAACTCTAGTCTCCTAAAGGGTTAAGATTCCTAATTAGTTACAACTACCTAATGGTCTAAGTCTTCTAACATGATCCAAACACTTTATAACACTTCTTGAATTAAAAGAATACAGAAAATAGATCAAATATCAATTAAAACCTAAGAACATACAAGAACATGCATAAATATACAATTTTCAAATTCTGGCAGATTAACAGTAGCAAGAAATTTGATTTTTTAAAAATAGTTAAACATGCCTAAAAATCATAAAAAAATTACAGAAGACAGCCTACATATCATACAATAACGTAAAATTTATAAATCAAACAAAACCCTAGCCGAATGATCTACATAAATCGTAACTCTTCTAAGTGACAGAATCGTACTACTTTTTTGTAAAATTCATAACTCATTAACCACAAAAGATATGAATGCAAAACCAATTGGAAAAGATTCATAAGATTCTGAAGTTAATTTTAGACACTAGATTTGCACAAAAATATTAAGGAACAAGGGAGATATAGGCTCCACAAGTCGGATATCCTGCAAATCAGATTTTACAGGAACCCTAACTTCAAACAGCCACAACTTACAAAATATTAAAGCTTTTTTAGTGATTATTGAGCCTAAAATTAATGGAATTTCGTGTAGAATATGAATATAATTTTTATAAATTTTTTACAGATTCGAAAAATAAAGAAAAATAATAAAAATACGAGAGATAGAAATTAAACATGTGCAGAGTTGTGTATCCCCTCAAATTAAACATGATTACATGATCAATATGAACATATAAAATAAATTGAAGACAAGGAGCATAGAATTAAAATATTGTGTGGCATAGATCTTGAAAAGAAAACAATAAAAACTGACCTTTCAGAAATCTTGTATGAAAATCTTCTTGAAGAAAAGAAAAAATAAGGAAGAACTCAAAGAGTCTTGAATATCTCTAAATTTCCTATAGCTTTGAATTTTCTCTTCCTCTTTCCTCCCATCATCCTCTTCTTCTCTTCTCTAGTAGGGTATTTATAGGGTTTTGGGAGAGAGGTGTGATAGGATTTGGAGTCTTAGGATGATAAAGTTTAGATGACTTAAACAACTACAATTGCAGAATTCGAATAAGACTGGGATATGGGTGAGGTGTTTCAACCAATAGGAAGACAGAAAAAAATGGAAGGCACCAATAGGGAATGAGGAAGAGGTGTGGTAGGATTTGGAGTCTTAGGGTGATAAAGTTTAGATGACTTAAACAACTGCGATTGCAGAATTCGAATAAGACTGGGATATGGGTGAGGTGTTTCAACCAATAGGAAGACAGGAAAAAATGGAAGGCACCAATAGGGAGTGAGGAAGAGAGTGGGGTCAAGGAAGAGAGAGATATTTTGTTATTTTAATTTTTAGAAAATAATTAAATGGGTCCCATTTAAAATTCCTAACTAGGCTTTCTTAGGCCCATAGAGCCCAATTAAACTTAATTAGATCCATTTAAGAACTACCCATATTAAATTTAAACAAAATAAAATTTTATTTAAATTTAATTAAATTAATTTCTCCAAAATTTTATTATTATTTTTATTTTTTCAAGATCATGCCACGGAATTAATAATTCAGCTCCATGCCTCCAATTACATCTTACAGTCATATAATTTTTCATCATCGGGTTTCCCACGGCCTCAATGCACATACTCATCACAAAATAAGGGTCTACAGTTTGCCCCCCACTTTGGCGAAAGTTGAAATCAATGCGAAAGCATTGCTCAAGTTTCGTCAAAGTGAAACTCAAATTTCTAATAACTATGAAACATTGGCTATGAGGATCAAGTATATCTTGCTCGGTCGACATACTCTATGTTATGAGACTAGCTACGGTCTCATAATAGTAATAATTGTGTCATGTGAAAAACGAGTGTATCTTGCTCTGTCGATACACTCTGCGTCATGAGACTAGCTACGGTCTCATAACAGTGATAACTGTGTCATGTAAAAATTGAGTGCATCTTGCTCTGTCGATACACTCTGTGTTATGAGACTAGCTACGGTCTTATAACAGTGATAACTTTGTAATGTGAAAATCGAATGCATCTTACTCTGTCGATACACTCTGCATCATGAGACTAGCTATGGTCTCATGATAATGGAAACTCTATGTTTTGAAATGTTGTGGATTCGTATTTAGGACCGTAGTCCTAAACTACCTACGTATCTCCCTCGCTATCCTGAGGAAGAATCAGACCCACTCGTAGTTCGACACTTGAAACTGTGGTGATGCATGTTCTTCTACGCCTTACACACCTATAGGTGACATGTTGATGCGTGTTCTTCTACGCCTTACACAACTATGCCATGTGCCCTAAACAACGTCTAAGGACTTACCAAAAAACATCTATCATGAAATGTTGTGGGTTCGTATTTAGGACCACGATCCTAAACTACCTACGTATCTCCCTCGCTATCCTGAGGAAGAATCAGACCCCCTCGTAGTTTGACACTTGAAACTGTGGTGATGCATGTTATTCTACGCCTTACACACCTACAGGTGACATGTTGATGCATGTTCTTCTATGCCTTACACAACTATGTCGTGCGCCCTAAACAACGTCTAAGGATTTACCAAAAAATATCTAATTCGTGATTTGAAAAAAATTAAGATAACTTGGTCTCAAAATTCTCTCTGATTTTTGTGCTTCTGTATGCTATTTCCTATCATGAGAATGCAAATTTTATTGGAGATTCTATAAAAAAACATAGTCCTCTGAGGGATCTCTTTTGCAAAAACTTTCTTTTAGCCTCAAAATTTTTGAGAAAAACCATTCACTAAAAAGACTTCCTTAAGGTCACAATACAATTTCCCTCTGATTTTTCTTTTTCTTCTCTCCCCCTATGGTTTCTTCCTTGACTCATTTCTCTTCCATGAACTCCATTCTCTGTGCCTTAACTTTTGCCTGAAATGCCTTTTTCGGTTTTCATCTCAACGGGCTTGCTCTAACTTTTGCCTAAGCGGCCCTTTCGGGTTTTCCACTTAGCGAGCTCTTTCTTTTCTTTTTCTTGTTCTTTTTCTCTTTTTTTTTTTCTTTGAAATTAGACAATCACCAGGATATTCATATCAAGCACCTATTCTATCATGCTCACAAGACAATAGGTTAAATCAAAACAATGCAGTTCAATTACTTAATCTTTTGATGTATCCCTCAAGACACAAACATTCACAATCATAATTCAATAAAACCTATTCCTGGTTAATGCAATAAAAACTTCTTTATTTATTCAGGTACACCATTACTCCCTTTTACATTTAGTTTTGCTAAATTTCTAACCTTCCAAAGTTAGAAATAAGCTTTATAACCTGCCGAATGGCCTTTTCAGGTTTTCCATCCAGATCTTCTCTCATCTCTCCTTTTGCCTAGACTGCCTTTTGCAGGTTTTCAATCTAGCATTTTTTCTTTTCTTTTCTTTTTTTTTTTCTTTTTCTTTTTTTTTCGTTCTTTTTTCTTTGACCTTTACTTTTGCCTAGACCGCCTTTTGCAGGTTTTCAGCCTAGCGGACCTGTCTCACACAAAGTACCATTTAAGCCTGTCTAAATTGACTGGTTCTTGAAATTCATTCCCATCCAGGTCTGATATTCTTACAGTAGCAAGATCTTTTTGACTATGTGTGGACCATCCCAATTTGGCTTAAACTTTCCTCTTGGATCAAAAGGGATGGGCCGAGTTTGTTTCACAACCATATCTCCCTCTTTGATCTTTCTTGGCTTCACCTTCTTATTAAAGGCTCTAGTTATCTTCCTTTGATAAGCCTGCATATGATACAAGGCTCGCATCCTCTTTTCATCAATCAAAGCTAGTTCTTCATATCTCTTATAGGCCCACTCAATTTCTAGGATCTTAGCTTCTAGCATCACTCTTAAGGATTTGACCTCTTGCTTAATGGATAGCACTACTTTAATCCCATACACTAAAGAGAATGGAGTTGCCCTCGTGGATGTCCTTGTAATACTAAGATAATCTTAAAGAACATAAGGGAGTTTTTCAGGCCAATCCGTATATGTTTCGAACATTTTTTCCCAACTAGAACATTTCCATTCATATGGGGACCACAAATTTCCTGCAAGTATTTCTTTCATTATTTGCTCAGCCTGTTTTTCTATCACACATAAGAGTTTGTAGAATTGCCCCCCAGCTAAAGTAAGTTGAGTGGCTAATCCATGAATTGTTGCTCTATCTCTTTTGTAGGCTTATTGTGAGTATTCTCTCACTTCCAGAGACCTCCTTATGTCTTCATATCATTTTCCTTCTCCCTCTAGGTCCATATGTGCTACTACTAATCCTTCATAGCATAAAATTTTACTCCTCATTAGGATAACTGGCTAAGTCAACTTTTGATCACTCTTTTCCTATAGCGACACCAGCGTGGCTTGGGAATCGGCCATCTGATTTTAAGCTCGAGGCATGTGCTTCTTGGTACTTTGTTAACAAGGCTATAAATTTATCTCTTTCTTCTTAGATTAAATCTTCAGCTAACTTAATGTCTTTAGGATTATTTGGTGTACCCAAATTAATAGAGATCGATTTTGATGCATTAACAAAAATAGATTCTAAATGATTATGAATGCCATGCATATGCCCATTAGAATAAACATCAAACAAGTAAGCGTAAGAATTTGGGAATGTTATTGATCTTGGCCTCAAATCTTTATCAAGTACGTCGAATTGGAAACATCAATATCACTCATGTGAGCATTACAAAAGATAGACTCAAACATAGGGTGTAGCTTTAGGTGTTTGGCTTTTCATGCGGTCCTCGGATCAATGGTGCTGATTTTTACGCTTTAGCTATTTCACATGTGGTAACCCCTAATCATATGTCAAGGTAATTGCCCCATCTTTCAAGAACTTAGGAGGCTTTAGCTCTTCTTCCTCTTCTGTTAGCTCATAGCCTAAACCATGACTCGTGATCTGCCCCATCATCTCAAGAAAAGTCACCAGACCATCTATACTTTCTTCTAAGCCTGTGCTAAGAAAAAACTCAGCCTTTTCTTCATAGTAGCCACTTTTAGATCCATCTAGTTTTTATAGATCCCAACAACTTGAAAATCAGACACTAGTAGAATTGAACCATCTAGTTGTAATGCAACTATCTCCTCATCAGAATCAGTCCAGACATCCAAAGGACCCTCATCATAGCTAGAATTATCACAAATGTCAACAACCATTATAGACTGAGGTTCATTGGGCTTTTGGATTGGTTGGATAGGTTCACTGGGCTTTTGGATGTGTTGGATAAGTTCATTGGGCTTTTGGATGTGTTGGATAAAGTCAATAATTCTGTTAGGGTTATTTGGGGTGATGGAGATCATGTAGAGACTTGGCGTAGGTAGAAATTTTGGCTAGGCATGGGGCTTTTGGGTTGATTTTCTGGGTCAATCATCCTTTTGGCATCAATTAGGTCTTAGATATCATGCTTAAGTTAAAAGCATCAATCGGTGTCATGATTGTGGGCTTGGTAGGACCGATAACATTGGTTGATATCATAGCTAGGTGGGAGTGGATTTGGTAGTGGTCCGGGTGCTAAGAGCTATAGGAGGTCTTGAGCTTTGAGACGCTTCAAAACTTTGGATAAGGGTTGGCTAAATTGAAAAAATCTTCTTGGGGTTTGAGACACAATTTGAACCTCAATAACTTTAATGCCACTTAATTGGCCTACTTTGGGGCCTCTTTCTAAAGTTGACCACAATTGTCTCTTCTAGCTCAAACATCTTGGCATTCAATATTTCATCAAGTACGGCCATAATTTCTTCCATCCTAAGTAGTGCAGGTGAAATCCTTACTAGTCTCTTCCCTTTCCTAACCCAAGTGACTTGATTGGAAGTCTTTTTAGTGTATTTTGAGGCTATATTTGCTCAAAAAAATAGGATTTAAGGGTTAACCTAAGCATGCTATGTACATGAATGCAATGCATGAATGGACCATTTTTTTTTTTTTTTTGCCTTTACTTTTACTAAACCAAAACCGAACCATACCAATAGAACCAAAACTAAACCCAAAACCGGACCATATAAACTAAACTAAAATCGGACCAAAGACTGAATCAAAACTAAAAAAAAAAAAAAAAAAAAATCTCCAGAACTGAATCTTCGCCCCCTTATACCTTCAACTATCACGTTCAGGGTAAGAAAAAAAATTCTATCCTAGGCTATGGTACACTAGACACACCAACAGGGGGTGGTCCAGGACGATCCTTCCCTCACAAACAGAGGATTTATATCCTTAAAGTTTAACCATAAGTAAGCATCCTCTTGCTTAACATGGTTTTTGAAATGGACTTGGGCCTATACACACATTGGGTTTATGCATAGGCCTAGGGTCATCTCAACTACCACTAGAACTTATAGTTTAAATAGTAAGATTATAAATCCAGCACAACAAAAATCTACAGGGTACCTAGGGTTGAAATCTATGGCTCATGGGCTTCATTGGGTAGGAAAAGGGTCACCCATGCGAGAGCTTGTCCATTAAGCACAACGGCCGGAGCTGTGGCTCTTTTATATACTCGAAGGTACGGGCATGGGGTGCTAGCATTCACCAATTCATCATAGCTCGAGTAGAACTATGGTTTCCTTGGCTAGTACTAACGGGGCTAAAAGGGTAAGGGTGATCCGTGTGATAGTGTAGTGCAATGCAAAAAGCTTAACAAAGGAATAATATTAGACTAATAGAAATATGTTGGAGTAACTATCCATTTAATCCCCAGTGGAGTTGCCCAAACTGTGGGAGGTGGGGCGTGAGGCAAAATATCATCCATTAGAATTATATAAAATGCACCAGGTAATGCCCAGGAAAGATGGTGGAGTCACAATGGTCTCACTTAAGTACCACCTCCTTAGACAGCATTTCCTAGACATGCACTTCATACAATCCTAATAGAATCAAACCACTGGTAAGTACCGTCTTCCCATAACACTACCACGGTACTAAGGATTTATGCCACGAAGGCATAGATAGACAGGAGTCGCCACCCGGGTAATAACCGGGACATATTCAGTGTTTCTTCCGAGGGTCATGGATGGCAACTTACTCCTTGCAGAGTTTCCACAACCGTCATTACCATAGCCCAATGTCTAGGTTCGGGATAGTGGGTACGTAAGGGGAAGGTGTTAGGCACCCCTTACGCCTGGTCTAACCTCGTTAATTCGAGTGCCAGTCCTCTACTAATGTTTCTAGAAGTCTTGTTTATTATTCCTTTGTTAAACTTTATCCTAAAAAATGCAATTCTAATCCTACACACGCAAGTAATTCACAAAAAGGATTGTTGTTTACACACAATTTTCATGCACAAGTAATTCCTATCTATGGGGTTGCTAATTATTTAAATGATATTTACCAGATGACTAAAATTAATTTATTATTGGGAATTTAATTTACAAACAAATTCAATTTCAAATAACCCTATGTTTCTATTTAACCTAATTAATTAATTTTCACCAAGTTACCCTAAGGATAATTGAACTAAGTTAATTATGTACATGTGTAATTTATTCTAATATCACATAAGTCCCAAACAATCACAACCTAATAAAGATTTCTAACATGCAAATTTATTTTACAATTATCAAGTATTTAATTAAATTTATTTACATGTCAATGTTAGTTTAATTTACAAACAAGATTAATTTTAATTTACAAAGTATTTATTTAAATTAATTACATGCAAAAGTCAGTTAAATTAAAAACAAAGTTAATTTTAATTTACCAAATAAAAGTTCTATTATTACTACAATTTCATGCCAATGGTTATTCGATAAGTTTAGAGTTACTTACCTGTTGGTAAATGCAGTTGCCATTGGGGCAAGCTACCCTTAAAAAAGGGTCTTCTCTTCTAGTATGGCAATGATATCCGGCTTACTCGTTTAGCTCTATATAAGCTCACAAGAAATGCCCTCTTTGGTACTTACCTTAGGGCTACTTACCAATTTTGTTTGTAATAAAAAAAAATAAAGAAACTAAAGAAAATAAAAGAAATAAAGAAAATATTAATAACAATTTACATTGGATTCTAACTCTAGTCTCCTAAAGGGTTAAGATTCCTAATTAGTTACAACTACCTAATGGTCTAAGTCTTCTAACATGATCCAAACACTTTATAACACTTCTTGAATTAAAAGAATACAGAAAATAGATCAAATATCAATTAAAACCTAAGAACATACAAGAACATGCATAAATATACAATTTTCAAATTCTGGCAGATTAACAGTAGCAAGAAATTCGATTCTTTAAAAATAGTTAAACATGCCTAAAAATCATAAAAAAAATTACAGAAGACAGCCTACATATCATACAATAACGTAAAATTTATAAATCAAACAAAACCCTAGCCGAATGATATACATAAATCGTAACTCTTCTAAGTGACAGAATCGTACTACTTTTTTGTAAAATTCATAACTCATTAACCACAAAAGATATGAATGCAAAACCAATTGGAAAAGATTCATAAGATTCTGAAGTTAATTTTAGACACTAGATTTGCACAAAAATATTAAGGAACAAGGGAGATATAGGCTCCACAAGTCGGATATCCTGCAAATCAGATTTTACAGGAACCCTAACTTCAAACAGCCACAACTTACAAAATATTAAAGCTTTTTTAGTGATTATTGAGCCTAAAATTAATGGAATTTCGTGTAGAATATGAATATAATTTTTATAAATTTTTTACAGATTCGAAAGATAAAGAAAAATAATAAAAATACGAGAGATAGAAATTAAACATGTGCAGAGTTGTGTATCCCCTCAAATTAAACATGATTACATGATCAATATGAACATATAAAATAAATTGAAGACAAGGAGCATAGAATTAAAATATTGTGTGGCATAGATCTTGAAAAGAAAACAATAAAAACTGACCTTTCAGAAATCTTGTATGAAAATCTTCTTGAAGAAAAGAAAAAATAAGGAAGAACTCAAAGAGTCTTGAATATCTCTAAATTTCCTATAGCTTTGAATTTTCTCTTCCTCTTTCCTCCCATCATCCTCTTCTTCTCTTCTCTAGTAGGGTATTTATAGGGTTTTGGGAGAGAGGTGTGATAGGATTTGGAGTCTTAGGATGATAAAGTTTAGATGACTTAAACAACTACAATTGCAGAATTCGAATAAGACTGGGATATGGGTGAGGTGTTTCAACCAATAGGAAGACAGAAAAAAATGGAAGGCACCAATAGGGAATGAGGAAGAGGTGTGGTAGGATTTGGAGTCTTAGGGTGATAAAGTTTAGATGACTTAAACAACTGCGATTGCAGAATTCGAATAAGACTGGGATATGGGTGAGGTGTTTCAACCAATAGGAAGACAGCAAAAAATGGAAGGCACCAATAGGGAGTGAGGAAGAGAGTGGGGTCAAGGAAGAGAGAGATATTTTGTTATTTTAATTTTTAGAAAATAATTAAATGGGTCCCATTTAAAATTCCTAACTAGGCTTTCTTAGGCCCATAGAGCCCAATTAAACTTAATTAGATCCATTTAAGAACTACCCATATTAAATTTAAACAAAATAAAATTTTATTTAAATTTAATTAAATTAATTTCCCCAAAATTTTATTATTATTTTTATTTTTTTCAAGATCATGCCACGGAATTAATAATTCAGCTCCATGCCTCCAATTACATCTTACAGTCATATAATTTTTCATCATCGGGTTTCCCACGGCCTCAATGCACATACTCATCACAAAATAAGGGTCTACAGCAGTATGGGTTATAGTTGACAGATTGACCAAGTCTGCTCACTTTTTGCCAGTTCGGATGGACTATAGCCTAGAAAGATTGGCCAGATTGTACATATATGAGATTGTAAAATTGCATGGAGTGCCAATATCAATTGTATATGACAGAGATCCTAGGTTCACTTCTAGATTCTGGGGTAGTCTTCAGAGAGCCCTAGGAACTAGATTGAACTTCAGTATAGCATTTCACCCACAAACAGATGGCCAGTCTGAGAGGGTTATTCAGATATTAGAGGATATGCTATGGGCTTGTGTGATTGAATTTGAAGGTAGTTGGGATACACACTTGCCTTTGATTGAGTTTGCTTATAACAACAGCTACCAATCAAGCATTGGGATGCCTCCATATGAAGCATTGTATGGCAGGAAGTGCAGAACTCCCTTATGTTGGGATGAAGTAGGTGAAAGGAAGATGATTGGGCCAGAAATTGTTCAGCAGACAGAGGAAAAGATCAGATTGATTAGAGATAGACTCAAGGTCGCATCGCATCGTCAAGTCCTATGTTGATCTGAAAAGAAGAGATATTGAATATGCAGTGGGTGATAAGGTATCCCTCAAAGTTTCTCCTTGGAAGAGGATTATGAGATTTGGCAGAAAGGGGAAACTGAGTCCTCGTTTCATCGGACCATATGAAGTTCTGGAAAGAGTGGGTCCTTTGGCATATCGGTTGGCATTACCTCCAGAGCTAGCAAGGATACACAGTGTCTTCCATGTGTCCATGTTAAGGAGGTACAGATATGACCCATCTCATGTACTATCAGTTGAAGAGATTGAAGTAAATCCAGACCTCTCATATGAGGAAGAACCCATAAAAATTCTGGCATATGAGGTGAAGCAGCTGAGGAACAAACAGATACACCTGGTTAAAGTGCTGTGGAACCATCATTCAGGCCAGGAAGCTACTTGGGAACGTGAGGAGGATATGAGGAGACAGCACCCACAGCTGTTTAGAGACTAATGCCGGGTAAAATTTCGAGACGAAATTTATTTAAGGGGGGGAGAATTGTAACACCCCTAAGTTTGGTAGTGCGTTCTGCTGCTCCGGTGACCAGTGTTGTCCGGACAGCTAGGATGCCTAGAATTACACTTTGATATGAGTGAGAAGACATAAAATAATGAAATACAAGAAAATAAAATACAAGAAAAACAAAGGAAAGATAATAGCAAAGAAATGTGATCAAGTTAAGCGAGCCGGGAATCCTAGCGATGGTGATCAAGACTGAAGTCACGGCGTGGACCGTTGACTAGCCCTGGACTGCGGGGAACCCTGGAAAACATTTTTAGGACTTAAATAGACCCTTATTGAAGAATAAATATCATTAGAAAGATCAAAGAAAAATTAAATAATTAGTACAAAGAAAAGTGAGAAATCGAGAAACAGACAAAACCCGGTGTTACCGAAAAATCGGGAATGCAACCCGAACAGGGGCATTATGGTCATTTGACATCCCGAATTGTCTTTTGACCTAAATGTCCACTAAAAATAAATAATATTACACTTAGAAAATAAAATGAAAAATTAATTTGGTGGTACCTAAAGTAAATAGTGAGAATTAAGGGTTTAATGTGGAATAAGTGAAAGTTTAACTTATAATATGAATTAATTAAGTAAGTGGTCCACTAATGAATAAAATAAACATGAAGTGGGGCAGGTGTAAGTCCATAATGCAGCTGAATTCTTCATCTTCTCCAATTCTCTCAACATTGCCGAATTGAAGAAGAAGAAAACCTCCATTAACGTTTTTCATTCAAGCTTGATCCACCCCTCCATTTCACCTTCAATCACTTAGGTTCCTTCATGAAAGTTTGTCTACACATCATAAGGAAGAGCTTGATACCAAATTTAAGAAGTTTAATCAAGGTTTGGCAAGTTCTAACCATAAGGTAAGTTTACATTTTTGAAGATTTCTTTGTTAAACTTTGTGTACATGTTATGGGTGTTGGTTTTGTGAAGGAAATTTTTAAGTTTGAAGAGTTATTGAGATATCCATTTTTGGGCAGCCATGTAGTCATGTATTGATGAAGTATTTGTACATATATTTGATGAGAATTATGTTGGTTATGGTGATGTAATATCCTAGTAAATTATTCCATATATATATGGTGATTTTTGCATTTGGATGGAAATTGATGAATTGTGGAATACTTTGGTGTTGAGGAAGTTTGCGGCAGCCTTGAGATTCTTGAATAAATGTATATGTTCATGAAAGTATTGGCAGAATATTGACCTTGAGAATTGATGGAGAGGTGTATAGATTGATTGTGTAAGTATATGTAAAAAAATTTGTAATGTTTAGGTGTATATGTGATTGTACTTAGAACTTGTAAATGTGAGTTTTAATTGGTGTATTGAGGATAATTGCAATCTACCCAAAGTGACATTTAAGTGAAGTGGAATGTGGTTTTGGTAATGAACCAAAACATAAATGGTAAGGGGAAGTGGACATGTAGTAATGTAAGTGTGTAATTGATGTGTGTTAAGCAAGGTAACTAAGGGCAGTGTACATTTTAGCCTATAACTTTAGATGTGTAACCTCAATTGGTATGAGACCAATTGGAGGCGAAACTAGGCACAAAATGTGCCAACTTTCATTGAGAAAGCATACCAAAATTCTGCTTGCAAGGTGATATGAAAAATGACCAATTCGGATTGAGTACATTTGAGGCCTGAAATTTGACAAATTGGGAAGCAGTTAGTGTTTAGGCCATAACTCACTCAAAACAAGTCCAATTGACCTGAAATTTTAACCATGAATAGTTAAGACCCATACCTACAAGTCTTATGAAGACACTAAAGCCCAGAAATGACCAGAAGCAAGTCAAAAAGCTTGCACAAGTTCGGGTCCAAAAACTGGCCGAACCAAAGTTGACCAAATTGACCTAAAATTGACCTAATTTGATGCCATTTGACCAGCAATAGTATAATGACCATAACTTGGTCTACATAACTCGGATTGACCTGAAATTTTTCCCCGCGTGCAATAAGACATAGATCTACAAGTTTGTAGTTTTGACCGAAACCCGAAAACCGAGGGAACTAGGTCGTCCGGCTAGGTCAAACTAGTATCCCGAAATCTAGCAATTTGCAATGAAATGCAAGAAAACACAATATACATAGAATTGAGTTTGGTAACACGTACCAATCCTAAAACATTATCGAATGTGACATATTAAGGACACCAAAACCTAATTTACCTAAAATGCATCGAGGGTCGGTATATTAGGTGATTGAGCAAATAATAGCCTTCAGTGAATTACTTATCGAACATTATCATTAGAGACAGTTTAATTTAGTACTGAAACACTTCAAATTGTGTTTCTCGGTTACTAAAGAATCAGAGAAAGGGAAGGAAACACTAAGTCCAGACCAGGAAGACAGTCATTAGAGGTTTGTGCACAACAACTATTTTTTTGAATTATTTTCAATTGAAATAAATATTGACTATTTGTATATTATTGTTTTAAATTGTGGAAATGTATTTGAATGAATATTTATTGCTTGAAAAGCATTGTAAATGATTTGAAACTGTGAGAAATTGTTTGAATGACATTGATGGATACTTATTGATTTAAAAGCATTGGAAATGGTTTGAAACCACAGCTATCATGTATATTGATTGTATTCCTCGCTAGCTTGTCTAGTGGGACGAATTGAATTCCCTCTCTAGCTGAAGTGTTGAGGTGTGTGCCTGTTGAGGACGAATTGGATGAGTACTCATATTTTTGCTAGCTAGCTATGTTATTCCTCATTAGTCATCGACTTTTGGGACGAATTGAATACCTCATTAGCCATCGGCTTTTGGGACGAATTGAACTTTGGTACATGATTAAGCTGTGTGTGATTTATTGATATGTATTGTGAGATTGTGAAATGAATTTAAACTCTGATTGACATATACTGTCTTTTGAATTCAACCATGATCTGACTTATTGAAATTTATTGTGATATTGAGAAGTGGAGTTTAAATTCTTGTTGACAATTACTGTCTTGAAATTAACTATGGTTTTAAGTATCCACTATTTATATGATTTATGAATTGTGATTTAAATTGTATTTGGTTAATGTTGTGCACCACTGAGACATTGTCTCAGCGATAGCTTTTTATTGCTGTCGCAGGTAGATAGACAGACAGGGCAGCAGACTAGGCTGCTATTACCTCCAGCGAGAGATTACCGGGTATAATGAGTATACCAACATTTTGCATTTTGTACTGTAATGTATGACCACTGTATGTACATATTGTTTTTGGTTTTGAGCAGTTGCAAATTCAAATTGTACCTTGAAGTTGTAAAATAATTATGAGTTATTTTGGCTTGTAAAGGTTGTATTATACTTCTCTTATCTCAGACTTTGAAAAATCACTGTGGATTTGAGTTGAGAAAAATGTTGTGCTGAGAAATATGTTGAAGTTGAGATTTGGAAAAATATTGAAGTGCTTTTTACATGTTTTCTGAAGAACTATTTAATCCAAAATACAGATGGCACTCTGCCAAAATTTTACAGAAATTCCAAATAATTCAAATGTGTTAGTTCTATCACTTCAGTTCACAAAAGATTTTAATGCCTGTAAATAGTGCTCATCACTGTAAAAGAAGTAAGAAAAGTTTTTAAAATCCCTTGTAGTGTATTTAATGGGTTATCAGTAGATGGAGTTGGTAATTCATTAGATATACTACGGGATCATGTTATGCCTTACAGAGGGGTAGGGTGTGATAAGGTAGGCCAATTGTTAATGGAAGTATGTGTGATAATTAGAAGTATTTATGTGTATATATTGTTGGGATTGAACTTTGTGAATTGTGGCTACATTTGGTGTATTTTGAAGTGGTTATATTCTGTCCAAGTTGACCTAAAATGTAGAGAACTGAATGGTTTTGGTTTGTGCCAAATGCATAATGGTATGAGAAGTGAAAATGTAATTGGTAAACATGTGTTTGGTTTGGTGCTTGAAAAGCATGTAGAGGGCAGTGTGCAAATGGACCTATAACCCTAAGTGTGTGACTCCAATTGGTATGAGACCAATTGGAGGTGAAACTAGGCATAAAATGTGCCAACTTTCATGAAGAAAGCCTACCTAAATTCTGTCCAGAAAGTAACTTGAAAAATGACCAAATCTGGATTAGTGACTTGAAAGCCTGAAAATTGACCATTTGGGCAGCAGTTAGTGTTTTGGCCATAACTCACTCAAAACAAGTCCAAATGATCTGAAATTTTTACCATGAATAGATTAGACATAAAGATAAAATTCTTATGAAGACACCAAAACCCAGAAATGACCATAATCAAGTCAAATAGCTTGCACTAGTTCGGGTATAAAAACTGCCAGAACCAGAAATGACCTAAAGTTACCATTTTAATGCAATCTGTCCAGCTTTGGTAAATTGACCATATCTTGGTCTATACAATTCAGAATGACCTGAAATTTTTCCCCGCGTGCAATAAGACATAGATCTACAATTTTTCTTCTTTGACTAGAAGCTAAAAAACAAGAGAAATAGGACTTTAAGCTAGACCAATCTAGCACACAAAAATTGAGAACTTGACATTTACATACATTGATGCTTGAAATAATTTGGCAATGAATGCCAACTTGTAAAAATAGTAAGTTGCACTATATTGGTAGGATATAGAAATGCAAAATATGACATATTGGTAACATTAAACCTAATTCACTTAGAGTACATCGAGGGTCAACATTATAGGTTGACTAAGGAAAATAATAGAATTCAATAAATTAATTATTAAGCCTTATTGTTAGAGATAGTTTAAATGAGTACTGAAACACTTCAAATTATGTATTTCAGTTAGCAAAGACTCAGGGAAGGGGAAGAAAACACTGAGTCAGGGCCAAGAGACATTGATCAGAGATTTGTGCACAACAGTTATTTCTTTTGAATTTTTAATTGAAACAAATTATGACAATTTGTCTGTTATTGTTTAAATTGTGAAAATTTGTTTGAATGTTATTTGATGGATACTTATTGCTTGAAAAACATTGTAAATGGTTTGAAACCACAGCTGTCATGTATATTAATTCGATTCCTCATTAGCTTGTCTAGTGGGATGAATTGACTTTGAATTCCCTCTCTGGCTGAAGTGTTGAGGTGTGTGCCTGTTGAGGACGAATAGGATGAGTACTCATATTATTGCTAGCTAGCTATGTTATTCCTCGCTAGCCATCGGCTTTTGGGATGAATTGGACTATGGAATCATGATTAAGCTCTGTGTGTGATTTATTGATATTTATTGTGATATTGTGAAATGGAGTTTAAATTCTTTATGACATTCTTTGTCTTTTGAATTTAATTATGATTTTAAGTATCCACAGTTTATATGATTTATGGTTTATGGCTTTAAATTGTATTTTCTTAATGTTGTGCACCACTGAGACATTGGCTCAGCGATAGCTTTTTCATTGCTGTCGGAGGTAGACAGACGGACAGAGCAACAGAGTAGGCTGCTTGTGCCACATTTTGAGATCTCGCCGGGTATATTGAGTATACCATATTTTGTAGTTTTTATTGTAATGTATGTGCACTATATGTATATATTGTACTTGGTCTTGAGCAGTTGTAAACTAAAATTATAAATTATTTTGGCTTATAGAAATATTGTGACATGTTTCCTTTATCTTAGCTTTTGGAAACACTAAAAAATTGATTTTTGAACTGAGTTGATAATGTTGAAAAATTTATTGTGTTGAACAAATTTATTGGAGTTGGGATTGAACAAATTTATTGGAAGTGCTTTTTACAGGTTTTTGAAGAACCATTTTATTCAAAATACAGATGGCACTCTGTGACACCCCTTACCCGTCTACAGTATATCCGAGTAAGATATGTCACACAGTATACCGGAACACTCTATTTTATCTCAATCATTTTTATTCTTCCTTAATTTATTTTTATCATAGTTTTGAATATAATTTGTGAAATATAATTCATTTAAGTCATTTATTGAAATTATAATTTATTTGAGGTTCCAAAAATTTTATAGAAAATATGGCAGGATACCGGCTAAAAATGGAGAAAACAGTTCTTTGGAACCTATGAAAAACACTTCCAATATTTTCAATCAATCCCAAACTCCATCTTATCAACAAAATCTCAATATTTTTTTTAACAACATTTCCATTTCTCAATCATTCATTTCTCATGGTATTCATATATAAGCAATAAATAAATACTCAATTTTCCATTCATAAACACATTTTTCACTATTTACATTAACATCAAAATGCATTATATAAGTCTCAATTACACAAGAGAAAATAAAAGTTAGTTACAAAACACCAAAATGAAACCTAGTGTCCTACCAATGCACTGAAGATGGTGAGGTGACACAGATACTATGCAGAGCCGCAGGAGGTCTCACCCAGTTTGTGGTCTACTAGGCTTTCGGTCAGTATCTCCAGAACCTACGCGTGGCAAAAGCAACGCGCTAAGCAATAATGCTTAGTGGTGCCAATAATAAAATAAAAAAAAATAATAGAAAATAAATATGCAGTGAATGTATTGATGTCTCATTACAAATAAATTTTCGATGAGTATTTGTAGTCTTACTTATTTTGCACTTGTTATATTCATTATTTCATGAAATTTATCCATTTTCATTTTTTGTTGCCCAAGTAACCTATACTGGACGACTGGACTGGATAAACGGGTAAACTGGCACTGGGTATCAAGTACCTCAGGCCGTCACACCATCAGTCACATATGTATCTCCCGGTGTGCAACAGAACAGCTAATAAGCTGTAATAACATTAGGCACAAGGCCAAGTCTCAACATAATGTTAGAATGGCTAAAAGCCATGAAATCACAGAATGGCATAATGCCATGTGCAGTACTGCTAACTGAACTCCATTGGCATGCCAAGCTATCAAAACCAATCTTGTTAGGTATACTAGGGCATTTTACACTTTTGAGTTTTACAATTTTTGAATTTCAAGTTTTGGTGTTACTATTCACTTCATTAGTCAACCAAAATGTTGACTTTTGCATAGACAATAGGTACATTGGTTTTAATACTCCCAACATACCACATTTTGCATTCAAAATTTGTTGGTATTGGTTACCAATACCATTTATAAGCTTAAAGTTAATTGAGCAGAATTTTCAGTTTTCATACCTTATTTTTACTATTCCATTAATCATTATTGCAGTGGGAATTTGGCAAAATGATCAACATTAAAGTTGTTCCTTATTTTGTCTAGTTGAATTTCCTTTTTTGAATCACTCCATTTGGATTTTTGTAACTCAAGTTATGGTCCAAAAACCACAACTGGCCGGATTGGAATTTTTCTGGACTGACCATATCTACAGTGCAGTAAACAGTGACTGCAACTCTCTTGTTGGATAGGTTCTGGTCATAATTTGGGTTAGGTTTCTTCATAAAAGTTTTTGGTCTATATCTCAACTTGGTGCTAGTAAAATTTCAGGTTAATTGGACCATTCTACACTGAGTTATGGCCAAATGAACAATCACTGTTCATTTGGTCATTCTGCAGAAATAGACTGCAGGTCACCCGGATTGGGGCAAGCTTTTAGTCCACTTGCTTTGGTTTTGTGGGCATGGTTTCTTCACCAAAGTTGTGCCATTATGTGCTATTTCATGTCCAATTGGCCTTGCACCAATTGAACCTCTACAGTTCAAGTTATGGCTGCCCAAACCTGCTGGACTCATGTCCAATTCTGCAGGTCACCTAGGGCAGCCACTCTAAACCTAAATCCCATTACTAAACACACTTCATTTCTTGTTTACCAATAACAAAATGGTCACTAATTGACCATTAAAACTCACTTTCATCATTACATGATCAAAGTCTCAATTTCTTGCTCAAACCCTAACTCCAATTTCCAATTCATGGCATACACACACCAAACTCATACCAAATCACTTTATCCATCATCTATACTCATCAATAACATAATTAAGCCACTTAATTTCATCAAAACCAACAATCCTTAAACTTTCTCATGGCTACCAAATTTAGAGATTTCATTTACTCAAGTTTTTCTTTTAATTTCACACAATTTTTACTTGATTTAGCATGCTTACAAGATTAATGAAAAAAAAAAAAAGAAATTGTTTAGGGCACTAACCTTGAACGGAGCAGAATTTTTTTTGACCCAACATAGATTTTTCCTTCACTTTCTTTAATTTTCTTGGCTGCCAAACACTTTAGCTAGAGTCTAGGGAAATTTTTAATATTAGAATATAGAGGAAATATGGTGAGTAGAGTGAGAAAATTGAGGTAAATGAAGAAAAATGGAAGAGTGCTTCAATGGAAGGGTTCGGCCAGCTGAAACAAATGAGGAAGAAAGCTGAATTTTTGTCCATTTTTTCCCTTTTTAATTGTTTTAATGTGTGCTTGTCAAATTCCAATTGGTGGGAAAATTTAATTGCATCATGCTTACTTAAGCATGATGGCATATTTAAGCATTTACTTTCATTTTTCTTTTTCTTTCTTTTTTTACTCATTTTTAATTTAATTTTTAGCAATATTTATTCACATTTTATGTTATATAATTTATTTACTTAATTCGACAAGTCGGCCAAAAATCACCTCTGAAGGCGAAATGACCAAAATGCCCTCTGTTTGGCTTCACAGACCAAAATTATCTGTACCAATTGAAAATTTTTCCTAAGTATTTTCTTGGCATTCTAATGCCATAGAAATCTCAATGACCCTTCTCTGGAGTCCCAAAAACTTCCTACTAGGTTATCCATCGCTTGGGCACCGGCTCATTTAACTTAGTTGTATTTTATTTCTAAAATTTTTCTTAAATTTTTCTTATTAATATTTGAGTTAATTATGGTTCCTCACTTTAGTTTAAATATTTTTTTTCCAGACGTTCTAGCTGTCCGGACCGACACTGATCACCAGAGCAGTAGAATGTACGGAATTGCTATAGGGAGGGTGTTACACACTCTGCCCAAATTTTTATAGAATTTACTGATACTCAGATTTGTTATTTGGTTTCACTTTAGAAAAAAAATAAAAAAGTTAACACCTGTCAAAAGTACTCACCACTGTAAAAAGAAATAAGAAAAGGTTTTAAAATCCCTTGTAGTGTATTTAATGAGCTATCAGTAGACGAAGTTTGGTAATTTATTAGGTATACTACGGGATCATATTATGCCTTACAGAGGGGTAGGGTGTGACAAGAAAAATCAAAGAAAAATGAAAGAGAGAAAATGAAACTAAGTTAAACGAGCCGCCATGCAGCGATGGGTGACCGCACCAGAAAGGCCATTGCTGACCCCAGGACCGTAAGGAACCCTCAGAATTATATTTTGGGACATAATTAAAGGTTTATTGAAATGTAATTGACACTAGAAATTCAAAGAAAAATTAATAAATTAGTACAAAGAAAAACGAAAAATCGAAAACACAGACAAAAATCAGCGTTACTGAAAAATAGGGAATACAACCCGAAGAGGGGCATTTTGGTCATTTGACACCTCAAGTTTCTTTTTGACCCCAATTTCCGTTAAAAATAAATGATATTACACTTTGGAAATGTAACACCCTTACTGTAGCAATTTCGCACATTTTACTGTTTCGGAGACCGGTGTCAGTCTGGACAGCTAGAATGCTTGGAAAAATATTTAAACTAAAGTGAGGAACTATAATTAACTTAAATGTTAATAAGAAAAATTTAGGAAAAATTTTAGAAATAAAATACAATCAAGTTAAATGAGCCGGTGCCCTAGCGATGGGTAACTCAGTGGGAAGTTGTGGTCTTCGCAACTAGAAGTCCTAAACCTAGGAGAAAATTCGTGAAATAATTTTTGAGACTCTAGAGAAGAGTCATTGAGGTTTCTATGGCATTATAATGCCAAGAAAATGTTTAAAAAAAATTTTTCAATCGGTACAGACAATTTTAGTCTATTAAGCCAAATGGAGGGCATTTTGGTCATTTCGTCTTCAGAGATGATTTTTGGCTGACTTGTCCAGTTAAGTAAATAATTATTATGATCTAAAATATGAATGATTATTGCTAAAAATTGAATTGGAAATGAGTAGAAAAGAAAGGAAAGAAAAATAAAAGAAATTAGGAATTATGACATCATATGATGTCATTAAACACTCTCCACCTAATCACAACTTGATAAGCCTCTTAAAAGGGATAAAAACTAAATAAAAATGAGACAAAATGAAAAAAATTCTGCACTCATCTTCCCCATTTAGCCGGCACACTTTTCTCTTAACCTCCATGAGTGTTGTTTCATCTCTTTCTTCCATTTCCCATGAATTCTCACTACTAAACCCTAAGCATCTTTCATTAAAACTTGTCTACACCTCTTGAAAAAGTGCTTGGCTGTCAAGAAAAGCTAAGAAAGTGAAGGAAAATTTAAGATTGGATGAGGGAAAATTCTACTCACACAAGGGTTACTGCCTATTTCTTCTTTTTTTCTTTAGATTTTATGCTAGTAACATTATTTATGCTAGGAAATTGAGAAAATTGAATAAATATGTGCATGTTTGGGCCTCTACAAATTTTGGCAGCTGTATGGGGGGAAGTAGTTATGATTATTTTGATGGATTAAAGTGGATTAGAGGTGGTCTTTGAAGTGTATATGTAGAGTGATAATGAATTAGTATGTTTAATTGATGTATGTGCATGAATGGATATTTGAAAACTAGGGTTTGAGGCATGAAGTTAGGGTTTGCTCATGTAATGGTATATTAACATTGTAATGGTCAATTAGTGACCATTTGAATGTGTGTGAGGAGGAATTGAAGTGAGTAAGGATAATGGAGTTGAGTTTAGGCATGCTACCCTTTGTGACCTGCAGGACTGGTTGTGAGTCTAGCAGGTTTAGGTAATCATAAATGGAGTTGTATAGGTTCAATTGGTGCAAGGCTAATTAGACATGAAACTAAACACATAATGTCACAACTTTGGTGAAGAAACCCTGCCCAGAAAACCAAATCAAATTGATCTAAAAATTTTCCTAATCTGGGTGACTTGCATTCTGCCTGGGCAAAATGACCAAATGAATAGTATTTATTCATTTAGTCATAACTCAGTGTAGAAAGGTCCAATTGACCTAAAATTTTACCAAGAAATAGCTGAGACATAGAGCTAAAAATTTCATGAAGAACACAAATCCAATTTCTGACCATAACCTAGTCAAATTGCCAACCAAACTTAGGTCACCAAATCTGGCAGAACCAAATTGCCCAGAAATTCTGGATATAGGTCAATCCGGCCAATTATGGTAAAATGACCATAACTTGAGCTAAAAAACTCCAAATAGAGTGATTCGAAAAAATATATGTAACTAGACACAATAAGGAACAACTTTTATGAAGACAATTTTATCAAATTCCTACTGTACAAATGACCAATGGAACAATAAACCTAGGGTATGAAATCTGAAAATTTTGAATAACATAAGATAACCTTTGAAATGGTTTTGGAAATCAATACCAACAAAAATAAAATGCAAAATGTGGTATCTTGGAGAACTTAGGTTCAATAAATTTATTATGTATTAAAAAGTCAACAATTTGAGTGAATAGTAATGTGAACAGTAGTACAAAGACACAAAGTGTGAGAACTAAATTGATAGAGGAAATTGAGGTATAAAATTTGGAATCCATGAAATGTTCATAGATTACTTGGAATAGAAATAGTAATGCACCTAAATGACTTAATGAACATTTAAGTTATGTGAGTATATAGATAAGATTTGTATTCCCATTACTAGTAAGTCTAGTAAAACATAAGTAATACCATTTGAATATGAAATGAAATTTACCTAGATGGATTGTTGAGACTTATACTCCCAACACCAATGGAGTTTATAATATATTAGTAATACAATTTGAAGTATGAAATGTACTTTACATGAATAGATTGTTGAATGAATAAATGTGATAAAAGTGTCATTTGGGATTTAAGTTCCCATCAAGAGAGAAAGGAAAGATGTTTTGAATGTGAATAGTACATGAGATTAAATGAATGTGAATTGTAATTAGTATGAATATTACGATGAATGCATAAATTACCTAGAAATGTGAATTTGGAAATTATGTTTCCATTATAAACAAAATTAGAATGCTATAAAAATATAAACAAAAAATATAATGAAATGATGAAACATATAAATTCTTAATGGTACTATGTGCCCATGTATTGCCTAGACATGTGTGTTAGATTGGATAGATTAGCATGCCAATAGGTTATTGTTTTAGCAGTACTACGAAAGGCTTTATGCCCGTATTCATGGCTTTATGCCCACATTCATGGCTTTATGCCAACATTCATAGCTTTTATGCCCGATTATGTGTTATCATGGCTTTTTAGCCATACTGACTGCATACGTGGATGACGTTCTACATCCCATGGTATGACGGCCCAAAGCACCGTGGTGTCCAGTGCCAATGACCCGTTATCCAGTTTAGTCAGCCTGTCATAGGTTACTTGGGCAGTCTAATTTATTAAAATAAGTTATGAATATTAGTAATTAAAAATGCTAGAAATTAAATAAATGAGAAGAAGTTTTGAAATAAATTAGATTAGCTCCAAAAATTTGTTCCTTAGAATGATTTGAAGTAAATTAAACTAGTTCTAAAAGTTCTAAATATTATGAAATGATTGTAAACAACTTAGAAAGTATCAAGAAAGTGATAAAAGGTCTAGTAGAAGAATTATAACTTAAATAACATTACAAATGTGATTTTCATAAGAATATAAGTATAAATTTTAGATTTATTTGTACATTATATAAATGATTATTGTAAACTTATGAAAGAAGTGATTCTAGAGAGCAACATAGATGACAAAAAAAAAATGTACTGTATGGCAAATTTCATATGAACCCAGTAAAATTCTTGAGTATAGAAAATATGCTCCAATTATTTTTTATTTGTATACATTATTTCTTGTTATATTATTGCATCACTAAGCAGCAATGCTTAGCGCGATGGATTTGTTTTCTCGCGCAGATACTGAAGTTAAAGCCCAGCGAATACTAAATAGAGATTTTGAAGTTCTGATCTGCAGTGTTCAAGGTTGTCACCTCCTCAGCAATGCATGTAAATAGGGCCCATATAGATTATATTATGTATTTTATACATTATAATTAGTTATTATTTATAATGTAAACTATGAATTGTATGTTGAAATATAGATTATGAAACTATAATTAATTTGTAGATCATGTAAATTATGAAATTATGTAATTATTTTATAAATTATGTAAATTAAGGAAATTTGAAAATTTTGCTTATGCAATTTGAGAATGTTTACATATGAATTGAGTATGAATAGATTTGTACAAATGAGTATGTGAATTACAAGAATTGAATGTGAGATAAATATGATAAGCATGAATGATATTTTTATTGTAAAATATTATTGAAAGTTTCAAGCAGGTGAATAGTGAAATACATCAACTGATAATAAAATAGGAGAAACTCCACTGGTTTCTCCATAGAAAAATAATTGATATTAAAATATAACGAGATCAAATTATTAAAGGAATAAAGTAAGATAAGATAGGGTGCTCCGGCACCGAACATAGCACGCCTTGCTCGGCTACACTGTAGGTGGGTGAGGGGTGTTACAGGAAATGTCATAAAAAATTAAAATGAGACACATTATATAAATAGTGAAAGAATTGAGATAAGTGAGCAAATAAGGAAACTTGGAATAATTAAACATTAAAAATAGGATTAATGCTCCACTAACTCCTAACTTGGGAGACATATTGGACCTTGGGACAGAAGATTCCATTCATTGTCATCTTCATCTTCAACCTCACTTTCACTTGCCGAAATGGAATCTCCATGAAAGCACCATTGCCGCCCCACATGCAAAGCTCCATTGGTGCATGATCAAGCCATCATTTCCACTTGGATTCTTCATTAAAGCTTGCCTACTCACCTTGGGGAAGATATTGGGAACAAAAAGGAAGAGATTTGGTGAAGTTTAAGGGAAGCTCTCAAGAGGTAAGTGTCCAAATCCTCTCCCTAGCTTTAGTAAACATTGTGTTTAGGTTGAGGTGAGTAATTTAGTGAAGAGAAATGAAGAAAATATTGAGGTATGAACTTATCCATTTTCGGCAGCCATGAAAGTTTGTTGTGGTTGAGTTTTTCTTTCCTCTAATGGATGAGAATTAAGGTTGATTAACTCAAATGGAAGTTGTAGTAGGTTAATGTCCAAGTATGTTTATGTTAGTACTTGAATTAAGGGTTTAAAAGTGGGACTTTGATGCTTTAGTAAACTGCCATGTTGGGTAGCCTTGAATATCATGAATTTATGTGTGAGTTTATGAAATTTATTAATGAAAAATGATGGTGTTGAATGGTGGGCAATTTGTGTAATTGCCATGAAAGTGTATGAGTAATATCAGTGTTGATGTAGATTAAATTTGGGTTGAAGTAAATGTTAAACATTAATGGTGTGTTGTGTGCATTGAGCACTTGAATGTTCTGCCCAAAATGCTTGCTGGAATTATGTACAATATATATAGAAGTGCCATGATTAAATGTTGAAGTATTGGGAGGAGGAGGATTATCAAAATTGGAAGTGTAATTGTTAAATGCAGGTTGTGTTGTTGGCAGCACATAAATTAGGTTATAAGTGCAAAACTGTGAACCAATTAGTATGAGGCCAATGAGGGGTAAAACTAGACACCAAATAGGCCAACTTTTATGTAGAAATGTTGCCAAAATTCTGCCTAGAAACTGACATTAAAAATGACCAAATCCAGAATGGCAACCTTGCAACTCAGATTTTTGACCATATGAACAGTAGTCATTAGGATGATCATAACTCATTCAAAATAGGTCCAATTGACCTGAAATTTTTACCATGGATATCTTAGACATAGAGCTACAATTATTATGAAGACACCAAAGCCCAGAAATGGCCAGAACCAAGTCAAATAGCTTTCACAAGTTCGGGTACCAAAATTGCCAGAACTAAATGTGACCAAAAATTGACCAAATTTTGCACTAAAGGTGCAATCTGTCCAGCTTTAGTAAATTGACCATATCTTGGTCTGTACAACTCAGAATTACCTGAAATTTTGCCAAAGGTTCAATAAGACATAGAGCTAAAATTTTTCTTTTTTGACCATAAGCTAAAAACTAAGAGAAGTAGGACATTAAGGTAAACTAATATAGCACACTAAAACTGAAAATTTGACATTTACATACAATGATGCTTGAAGTAATTTGGCAATGAATGCCAACTTGTGAAAAGGGTAAATTGCACTATATTGGCAGCATATTGAATTAAAAATTGTGACATGTTCATGCTTGAATCAACTTATCCATATTACCTAAAAAGGTCAACATATAATTGACTTGTGAATTACATGATAACTAGTAAACTAAAAAAAATGAGGAATTAAACAATTAATTTGAAATGTGCCCTAGTTTGCCTAGTTGACTAGTTTGGATAGTTTGGCATGCCAATAGGATTCTGACAGCTGTTATGTAAATGGCTTTATGCCATACTGTGTTTTTACGGCATGTTATGCTGCACTATGACTTTAATAGCCTATGGGCTATATGTATTGTGTTATTATACTTGGCTTATTGCCAGATTGACTATATGACTTTTTAGCCACACTGTTTACACACCGGGAGACACTTTGTGACCGATGGTGTGAAGGCCCGAGGTACTAGGTACCCAGTGCTTGTATATCCGTTTATCTAGTCTGATCAGTGTATAGGCTACACGGGCAGTTAATTTAAGTATTATTAAATTCAAATAGCTAAATCCAGTCTTTTGACATACAGCACCACCAAAATTAGCAAAAATAAAAGGTTAGCGAATAAAAGTAGAATCAACAACCGTAAAGAATATCGATGTCATAAATTCATAAACAATTCATTTACTTTATTTTAGTATATATTTCTTTATATTTGGCACCACTAAGCAAAATTGCTTAGCGTGTTGCTTTTGTAACGCGCAGGTATTGGAGACACAGTTGGGGAGCCTAGCAGACCTACGACTGAGTGAGACATCAGATCTGCATAGGAGTCCAGAGTCATCTGCACTACACTGCATATATAATAGGACTTAGGATCTTGTGTAATGACTATCAGTTGTATTTTGACATTTTGTTATGTAATATGTATGGATATCATAAAACTTTAAAGTTTGTAATAATTTGTATATATTAAACTCCTACGAATAGTGTTTTGATGAATATAAAATATGATGGATTGTACTTTGAAACTATGAAATTTTGAGACTGAAATAGAATTTGAAAGGTTAAGATTATCATATTGAACTATTTTTAACAGGTTTAGAAGGACAGTTTGTCCGAAATACAGACGGCACTTTGCTGGATTTCTATTACTATTTTTGAAACACCGATTTTATTAAGTATGAAAATAGTACAGCATAATATGAATATTACATAAAAGACTTATTAAAATCAAATTAAGTTCAGGAAATGAGTTGATTACAGACTAGGTGCTCCAGCACACCGTATAGCACGCCTTGCTCGGCTATACTGTAGACGGGCGTGGGGTGATATAGATTAAATATAGGTTTGACACTTGGCATAATGTGGTTGGGTCAATTAAACCTAGAACCAATCAGAATGTGATATGTGGTAGGGGTTTTAAGTGGTGACCTAGCTATATAAGTGTAAGGATGTAAGAACAAATTACACAAGCTCTTGTATTCTCAAAGGTGCCGCCACCCCTTGGCTGCCTCTCCCTCTCTTCTTCTTCATCTCTCATCAATTCAAATATATTAGCAAATAATCTCTTGAATTAAAAGTACTAGAAATCATTTCTAGTGTCCAGTTTACATCTATAATCTTTCAAAAGGCAAAACTTGATTTTTTAATTCATAGAAAAAGTTTTAGAAGCTGTTCAAGGGCTGCCATAGGTGATCTTGGTGTGGACAAGCTAGAGGGACAACATCTGATGTCCTAAAGATGCATCCCAAAGGTGATAAACACACTACAGTGCATCAAGAGGTTAGTGCACTTATTCTTGATCTAATCTAGGGTTCTTAAAATTAGCTGATTAATTCTAAAATCTTAAATGGAAAATGTAGATCCAAAAAAATATTAAAAGAGTTTTAATATGTTATTTATCATTGAAATCAAATAGATAAAAATAGATACTGCATGATGCTTGTGACCATAGGTGAAAAATTTTTTGAATTCAATGATATAAACTTTTGTTTTTCATGCTTCCGCTCCTTCATATAGGTCTCTAACTTTCCATCAGAATCAATTTTCTTCTTGAAAACCCAATTTTTCCCTATAAGTACAATACCTTCAGGTGGGTCAACAAAATCACAAACTTGATTCTTATACATGGAATCAATCTCGGATTTCATAGCATCAATTCATTTTGAAGAGTCTATATATGATATAGCTTCTTTATAGGTAAGTGGATCATCTCCATGATCTACTTCTTCATGAGTAGACAACTCTTGTTCTTCTTCATGAAGGAAACCATATCTCACTAGTGGGTGAGATACCCTGGTTGTTCTATGAGGAATAGTTGTAGATGTTTCATCAATGGGTGTAGGTTGACTAGATGGATCTATATCCATCTGATCTGTTGGTTGGTTAGAATTCTCCAATTCTAACTCTATTTGCCTTCCTTTGCCTCCTTCTTGAACAAACTGTTGTTTAAGAAATGTGGCTTCTCTACTTACCACAACCTTTTGTGAAGTAGGCAAATAAAAATAATATCCAAAACTATCTTTTGGATATCTAACAAATCGACCCTTTTCTGACCTAGTTTCCAATTTATCAGTGTTCAGCTTTTTGATATGAGCTGGACAACCCCAAATCTTAACATGCTTAAGACTTTATTTTCTTCCATTCCATATCTCATAAGGTGTGGAAGAAACTGATTTTGATGGAATCCTATTCAGAATATACAAAGCTGATTCTAATGCAAATCCCCAAAAGAAGATTGGCATTTCAGTATAGCTCATCATACTACGTACCATATCCATAGGGTACAATTTCTCCTTTCAGATACACCATTCAGCTGTGGTGTTCCTGGAGGAGTCAGCTGGGAAACAATGTTGTGCTCTTTCAAGTATTCATCAAATTCAGTACTCAAATATTCACCTCCACGATCTGATCAAAGAGCTTTAATATTCTTTTCTGTTTGATTTTCTACTTCAGATTTAAATTCTTTGAACTTTTCAAAGGATTCATGTTTACATTTCATCAAATACAAATACCCAAACCTTAATTTATCATCAGTAAAGGTAATAAAATAATGAAAATCGCCTCTAGCCATTTCCTTAAATGGACCACATACATCACTATATATTAGCTCCAAAATATTTTCAGCTCTTAGCCCTTGTCCAACAAAGGGTGATGTAGTCATTTTGCCCTGAAGGCAAGATTCACAAGTTGAAGTAGGCTTAGAGCCCAATGAGGATATAATCCCTATTTTCTCCAGTTTTGCAATCCTATCTTCTACAATATGACATAACCTTAAGTGCGAATTATATTTTGAACTTGAGTTGATTTTCACCATGGCATTGCATTCATTCAGATCACTTGCATTCATTTTGTGTTTGTCATTATTATCCAAATAATAAAGACCATCATTCATATAACCCGAACCAACATATTTATTTCCAAAATAAATATTGCAAACATCATCTGTGAATTGAAATTCATAGCCATTTCTAATCAAACTAGATATAGAAATGATGTTCCTAAAAGCATTAGGTACATATAAAATATTATCCAAACACAAAGCATGTCCAAACATGTAAAAAGATTTAGATCCTAAGGCTAAAGCTTCAACAGTTGAGCCATTACTAATCCGGACTCTAACATCTTAAGAACGCAAGCTGCTACTATTTGTTAGTTCCTACATATCATAAGAAATGTGAGAACTGGCACCAGTATCTAAAACCCAAGCTGTAGATGAACTATAAGTATCATCAGAATCTAAATAACAAGATATGGACATACCTTCCAAAGGTTTATCCTTCTTGTCCTTTAGAGAAGCAAGATACTCTGGACAGTTCCTTTTCCAGTGCCCATCCTTCTGGCAGTGGAAACACTTTCCTTTACCTCCATCAACTTTAGTCTTCCCTTTCTGTTTAACTATTTTCTTGGAAGGACCAGGAATCTGAGATTTCTTTTTCTTATTGCCCTTCTTCTTGTTGGACTTTCCAGTAGAAGAAGATGTAATTAAATCTACCTCTTTTCCTTTATTGCCCGACATATTCTTTTGAGCAATAGCCAGCATGTTGAGTAAACCAGCCAAGGTGCATTCTTGTTTAGTCATATGGAAATTTGTCACAAAATTCCCAAAAGACTCAGGAAGGGACTAAAGGATCAAATCCGTCTGTAGTTGAAAATCCATGTTGAAGTCAAGATGTTCCAGCTACTCAATTAGCCGAATCATCTTGTGAACATGATCCCCAACATTCTATCCCTCAGACATCCTCATGCGGAACAGCTACCTGGATATCTCATACCTAGCATTTCTACTATGCTCACCATACAACTCTTGTAGGTGAAGGAGGATCTCACTCGCACTCTACATGTTCTCATGCTGCTTCTGTAACTCATTACTCATGGAAGCAAGCATGTAACACTTAGCTCTCATATCATGCTCCTTCCATTTGTCCAAAGTTTCAAATTTTCTCTTGGGTGGCCTCTAGAGGTAAGGGACCAAGAACATTTGAGTCTAGAACATATCCTTTATGTTCAAGGTTCAGGACAAGTTTCAAATTTCTTAGCCAATCAGACAGATTAGGTCCTGTCAACCTATTTCGATCAAGTGTGCTTGCAAGGATATTGGATGGTGGTGGTTGTTCTGTGCTCCTTATTATTAGAAAATTAACTACAGAAAATAACCAGATTAATTAGTAAATGTATCATGTAATTAACCAAAATGATTATGGTCTTTTAATCAAATTGGTCCTCCCACTAACTTAGCGAATCCTATACTTCCAAAGTAGAAAACGGAAATCCTAGTTGGATGGATTTCTAGTGGGTGATTGAATTCTTATAATTCTATTGATCATCCTCAGGTACATCCATTATTAGAATTACAATAAACTATAAGTGAGCAACTCCTTGCCCATCACATCTCATGTGAGGTTCAATCCTTTACCTAGCCCCTAATGCTCAAAATCTCAGGTACATCCATTATTGACTTATCTTGCATTAGTTAAGTTGATCCCATTGAGCCAGTAATTATGCAAATAATTTTAATGTCCTCAAGAACATCCAATATTGGCCACCAAACCATTTACATATTTACAACATCTCATGCTTAATAATTATTCTTAAGAAAATCTTTTAAATTAATTGCATCATATGCAACTATTTAAAATTTCTTAAAATAATTGCCCCAATGGAGGGCCCATGTTATAATTACTTTAATTATAACATTTCCAACTTAATCATTTGTTTGGAAGATTTTATGGTCATCCTAATTATTATTAAGGTCTTACTTTGTACATTATCCATTTAGCATGCATATATCATATACTTGCATGCATTCACATACATCTCATGCATTCATGGATAAACTATAAATATGGTATGATCATGGACTTTCTAAGAGATTCAATTCTGAGCCACCAAGAATTGAATCAGGGCATTCCTAGGTGAGTGGTGAACTCAGTGGTGCACAACTATAATTTAAAATCTAATACCATATATATGTTGATAGAATTATAGCAAATAATTTGGAAATCTTGAACTTCATAAAAATTCCAAAGGTCAAAATAATGGTTGCCAATAATATAATCATTTGTTAAAATAACCTTGATCAAGAATTTCAATTTGTTAAATCACAATTGAACAATTAAAGTAATTCCAGCAATTTATGAAAATAAATATTAAATTCAATAAAATTAAGTATGCACATATCCCATTTGAAATCAAAATTCTTTACTATTCAAAAGCCATTCTTTATCTCACTAACTATGCAAGACTAATCCGAAAGGGCCATCTCTGGGGTGATTCTAACTCCCGATGGTCAGGGAGGTCGAATCGGATTCTAACTCCCTATGGTCAGGGAGGTCGAATCATCGTGCACAGTAGACGCCACAATAATGAAACTTCTGAAAGGGCCATAAAAAATAAAAACTTAGATATAACCTCTAATAAGAGGAGAATCTAAGCCTGTGCACGTACCATGGTAATCAAAACAAAGCTAACTCCATTGTCTCTTCAACAAATGAGAGAGATGGGTAATAACCTAGTCAAGCTTCTATAGTGAGATATAAAACAATATCATAATCTCTTTGTCCCTTTTGTGAGCATAAATCACAACATAATTCAATTCATTGTCAATTCTAATATCCAATAATTTTATGCTCATCACAATTCAAAACATATTTTATCACATTTTTCCAAAACTAATTTAATCAATTTATAACAATACTCAATAATTATTGAAATACCATTTCACAAAGCTAAATTCATACATACTATAACAATTTCAATAATCATTGAATTAAATCCAATACTTGATAAATATAATATAGAAGGAAAATACGTCATTTAGTCATATGAAATTTTTATAATAAAATCAATTAAAAACTATTATGCACAAACCTCTGATGAGTCACCTCTTGGCCTTGACTTAGTGGGTCTTTTCCTTTACCAGTGTCTTTTCTAACTGAAACACACAATTTAAAGTGTTTCAGTACTCATTTAAATTGTTTCTAATAATAAGGTTCAATAATTAAATTTTATTAATACTATTTCTTTCATTAGTCAACCTATAATGTTGATCTTTAATGTACACTAGGTGAATTAGTTTTAATGTCACTAATATGTTCCATTTTTCATTCCTCACATGTTGATATATGTTGCCAATTTCATTTCAAAGCTTATTGTATTTCATTACAGTTATTCAGATTTCATGGCCAAAGTTTACTGTCTATTGGACCAAGCTACAGTGTAAATTTAACAGATTTATCTTCATTAAATTGTTTCTCATTGTGTCTTCTTTAATTTTCTTTTTGAATCACTCCATTTGGAGTTGTATAGCTCAAGTTATGGTCAATTAACCATAACTAGGTCAAATTTATATTTTAGTTTCCTTTTTAGGCATTTTCGGTTCTGACTTTTACTAATTTATTTGGACTATTTGTAATCACATTAAGGTCTAGCATTCTCCATAAGTATTGTTGCTTTATGTCTTAGGGACAACAAAAAATTTTGCTTACCATTTTTCAAGTCTTATAGAATTCTTTATAGATAAATTGTTAACTTGGACTCAAGGTCCTATATTGGCATGGTCCTCAATTAGGTCAATGGATTTGACCTTAAATTATGACCTTATACATTTATAATTTGAGGAAGTTTTTTAAAACAAAGTTTTAGGTCTCTTTCTTAACTTTCCAGATTGGTATGACTCATTTAAATTGGACACTTCTAGTGAGAGATATGCTTATTTGAATTTTCTGGATTTTATAGTCAATTATGCTAATTCCAGATTTAGTGTGCCAAATTAATCAACTTAATTGACCAAGTTCCCTTGATTTTTGGGTTTTGGTCAAATTACCAATATTGTAGATATATGTCTTATTGAAATTTTGGGACTGATTTCATGTCATTTGGAGTTCTATGGACCAAGTTATGGTCATTTTACTATTACTGGTCAAGTTGCACTCATATTGCAAAGTTTAGGTCATTTTTAGGTCAAAGTCAATTCGGCCAGTTTTTGTAAACCATATTTTGCAAGCATTTTGACTTGGTTCTGGTCATTTCTGGGCTTTGGTGTCTTCATAAGAGTTGTAGCTTAATATCTAAGCTTTCCATGGTATAAATTTCAGGTCATTTGGACCTGTTTTGAGTGACTTATGGTAAAAAAACTGATTACTGTTTATATGGTCAAAATTATGGGTTTTCATGTCATGTAATTCCGGATTTGGTCATTCTCTTAGGTCACTTCTAGGAAGAATTTGGACAAGCTCTCCACATGAAAGTTGGTCTATATTAAGTCTACTTTTACCTCCAATTGGCCTTATACCAATTGGGATGACACAATTAGGGTTATAGCTCCACAAGCATATTGTCCTCATAAAATTCTTCAAATACACAAGCCATACATTCAATTCCCTAATCCTTTAATTCTCATACCTAAATTCTAGATTCATCACATTAATTAATCAATCATCACATCTCATTATAGTCATTTTGGGCAGAATATACCAATCCTCAATACACCAAATACAATCCTAATTCACAAAGTCAAAGTTCATATAATTTACACATGAAATCACCTAACTAATACATAAAATTCCCACAATAATTTACATACACCTACATTAATCCCTTAGTACCATAATTCATCAAATAAATTCATGAAATCAAGCACTCTTCCATGAACCACAAGGCCGCCCAATTGTACATATGCTTCAATCTTCCATATACACTTCACAACCTTACTTATCCATTTCAAGCATACACATAACACCAAACTACTAATACATGTAATTAGCCTAATCAACTTCATTACCCATTAATTACATGTAAAAACAAATTAATCTCCTTCAAAATCAATGGCTGATGAATTCATGCTTCATCATTAATCATCAATTTCTCTCAAATTTCTTGTCAATTCAATTCACCACAACCTTAAAACAAAGTTTAATGAAGCAAGGGATGAAAAACTAGCACTAACCTTATTTTGAGCTTTGTAAAACCTCACTCAAACTTCTTCTTTTTGCTGCCTATATGTTGCCCATGGTGTGAGGATCATTTTTCATGAAGACTCTTGCAAGAAATCATGGCTTGATCATGGAGAACTTGAGCTCCATGCATGGTGCGGCAATGGAGTTTCTTTGGGAGAAAATCTTCACTTCGGCAAGGTTGAGACATGAGGTTGAAGTTGAAGTTTTTAAGTGTTGCCCACTTTGTCCACTTAGTGTTTTTTTTATATTCCATAATGCTCCACTAATGTCATTTAAATATTTATATAATTAAACCTTTAATTATCTTAAGTTTTACCCTTAATTCTCTCAATTGTTCTACACATGGAATTTCATTTTTCATGGCATTTTCAAAATTTAATACTACTTATTTTTAATAGAAATTTAGGTCAAAAGTCAACTCTAGGTGTCAATTAACCAAAATGCCCCTCTTCGGGTTGTATTTTGAATTTTTTGGTACTACCAATTTACTCCTTGTACCGCCAATTTCTTTAATTTTCGTTTTTTATTTGTACTAACTTACTAATTTTTTTTTGACATTTTTAATGTCAATTACACCTCAGTAAACCTTTAATTATGTCTCGAAAATATTTCTTAGGGTTCCCCGCAGTCTAAGGCTAGTCAACGGTCCTCGCCGTAACTTCCCGGTGTGGTCACCCATCGCTGCAGTGCTGGCTTGTTTACCTAGTTTCATTTCCTCTCTTTTATTTTTCCTTAATTTTTCTTGTATTTTCTTTTTATTTATTTCATCATTTTATGCCTGTTTACTATCACCGGAGTGTAGTTTCAGACGTCTTGACTTGCCCGGACTAACTTTAGGTCACCATAGTAGCAGAAGGTACGGACTACGTAAAGTGAGGGTGTTACATTCTTGCAATCCAATTACATAGTAATTCTTGGCATGCCAAGGCAAATTTACAAGAATTTAAATAAAAGAAATTACAACCCAAAATTATTACAACCTTAATAATACATGCCCAAAATAAATTAAAATAAATTAATTAATTTACAATCCCAAAAAAACATAAAAGAAATAAATCCAATCACATTGGTCTTTTATAGTCCATGATCATCCATCATGCATATCACTATTTAACAATTAAATAAAACATACATACTTAAATTAAATTGAATATCCCATATTCAACTTAAAAATCTAGATTTGAATATGATTCAAACAAATTTAAAAATTCAGATTTAAATCACATTCAAACAAATTTAAAAATTCAGATTTGAATCACATTCAAACAATCTTAAAAATTCAGATTTGAATCACATTCAAACAATTTTTAAAAATTCAGATTTGAATATTATTCAAACAACTTGAAAAATTCAGATTTGAATCACATTCAAACAATTTTTAAAATTCTAATTTGAATCAAAATTTAATTGTGTGATTAAAACTCTAATTAAACAATTTAATTAGACTTAGATCATACAACAATTGCAAATTAAAAAGCCAAACCTTGCACACACCATGAGAGGAGCCAAACCATGCGCACCCATGGTGCACTCCACCATGTCGCCACCTCTTTCATTCCAACCAGCAATGAATTGATCAATTTTTGATCAAATCATACAATCAAATCTCATATTGAATAATCTAAATGCAAATATAGTGGCTCTGATACCAATTGAAAGAGCAGAAGCATGAAAAACACAAGTTTATATCATTAAATTCAAAAATTTTCACCTAAGGTCACATGCATCATGCAAGATTTATTTTTATCTATTTGATTTTAATGATAAACAATATATTAAAACTCCTTTAATATGTTTTTGGATCTGTATTTGCCATTTAAGATTTTAGAATTAATCAGATTAATTTTAGAACCCTAGATTAGATCAAGAATAAATGCACTAACCTCTTAATGCACTGCAGTGTGTTTGGCACCTTTAGGATGCATCTTTAGGACACCAGATGTTGTCCCTCTACCTTGTCCACACCAAGATCACCTATGGCAGCCCTTGAATAACTTCTAAAGCTTTTTCTATTAATTAGAAAATCAAGTTTTGCCTTTTAAGATATTAAAGATGTAAACAGGACACTAGAAATAATTTCTAGTATTTTTAATTCAAGAGATTGTTTGCTAATCTCTTGGAATTGATGAGAGATGAAGAATAAGAGAGAATAGGAGCCTCAAGGGTGGCGGCACAAAGGGAGGCAACAGCTGGTTGTAATTTTTCTTTTCATAACAACACTTATATAGCTAGCTCACCACTTAAAACCCTTGCCACATGTCACCTTCTGATTGGCTCTAGGTTTAATTAACCCAATCACATTATGCCAAGTGTCAAACCTATATTTAATTTTAATTTTAATCATCTTACATGATTAAAAGACATTTGGCAAGCTTATGTGTAATGCCATGTGTCACCATCTCATGGTGCCACATGTCACCCTGTGAAATGACCAAAATGCCCCTGTGTCTTAATTTTGAGTTCTCAACCCAAAATAATTATTTCTCTTCTTCTAATCAATTAATATCAAATATAAATCAATTAATTAATCTTTATTAATTCATTTCTCATTAATTAAATTTATATTTAAACACTTTAAATATAAAATTTAACTTATACTGTACATCCAATAATCTAGATTTGGTTTCAAGTCAGGCTAGGGACTTTGCAATCTAATTGCAGACCAAACCTATTTAATTAATCAATTAAATTGTCACACCCTACCCCTCTATAAGGCATAACATGATCCCGTAGTATGCCTAATGAATTACCAACTTCGTCTACTGATAACCCATTAAATACACTACAAGGGATTTTAAAACTTTTCTTACTTCTTTTTACAGTGGTGAGCACTATTTACAGGTGTTAAAAATTTTGTTGAACTGAAGTGAAACAGCTAACACATTTGAAGAAATAATAATTTCAGTAAAAATTTTGGCAGAGTACCATTTGTATTTTGAATAAAGCAGTTCTTCAAAAACCTATAAAAAGCACTCCAAATATATTTCTCAATCTCAAACTTCAACATTTAGTCAACTCAAAATCCACAATAATTTTTCAGTATTTTCAAAGGCTGAGATAAAAAAAATATATCACAATATTTATAAACCAAAATAATTTACAATTTATTTTACAACTTCAATGTACAATTTTAATTTACAACTGCTCAAAACCAAGAACAGTATATACATATAGTGAACATACATTACAATATAAAATGCAAAATATGGTATACTCAATATACCCGATGATCTCTCAGTGTAGTACTAGCAGCCTAGTCTGCTGCCCTGTCCGTCTGTCTACCTGCGACAGCAATGAAAAGCTATCGCTGAGTGGTGCACTCAGTGGTGCACAACTATAATTTAAAACATAGTACAATATACATTGACAAAATTTACAGCAAATAATTTGAAAATCTGAATACTCATCAAATTCCAAAACTCAAAACATTCATTGCCAATAATGTAAATCATTTGTATGAAATGACTTTGATCACGAAATTCAATTTATCAAATCATGACTAACCATTTAAGGTAGTTCCAACAAAATCAATTATATATAAATCATAACTGAAATCACAATTCTTTACTATTAAAAAACATTATGTATCTCAAAAACCATATTGTATCTCAAAAACCATGTTGTATCTCAAAAATCATGCTGTACTCAAAAATCATACTGTATCTCACTAACTATGCAAGACTAATCTGAAAGGGCCATATTCGAAGTGATTCTAACTCCCTATGGTCGGGGAGGTCGAATCATCGTGCACAGTACACATCACAATAATGAATCTTCCGCAAGGGCCATAACGATAAAAAACTTAGATCTAACCTCAAATCAGAGGAAAATCTAAGCCTGTGCACGTACCATGGTAATCAAAATACAACTAACTCCATTGTCTTCTCAACAAATGAGAGAGACGGGTAATAACCTAGTCAAGCATCTATAGTGAGATATAAAACAATATCACAATCGTTTTAGTGAGCATAAATCACAATATAATTCGATTCAAATTCAATTCCAATATCCAATAATTTTTATGCTCATCACAATTCAAATCATAAATTTGCATTTTTCCATGAAAATTACCATCACAATTCAAAACATGTTTTATCATAATTTTTCAAAACATAATTTATTAATCCATAACAATGCTTAATACTTATGGAAATACCATTTCACAAAGCTAAATTCATACATACTATAATAATTTCAATAATCATTAAATTAAATCCAATGCTTGTTAAAAATAATACATAAGAAAAATATGTCATTTAATCATATGAAATATTCAAAACAAAATCAGTTAAAAACTAGTTGTGCACAAACCTCTGATAACTGTCTCTTGGCTCTGACTCAGTGTTTTCTTTCCCTTTCCTGAGTCTTTGCTAACTGAAACACACAATTTGAAGTGTTTCAATATTCATTTAAACTGCCTCTAACGATAATGCTTGATAATTAATTCACTAAATTCTATTATTTCCTTAGTCAAACTAAGATGTCGACCCTCGATGCATTCTAGGTGAATTGGGTTTTAATGTTACCAATATGTCACATTCAATAGTCTTTTAGGGTTGGTACATGTTACCCAATTCATTTCCATGTATATTGCATTTTCTTGCAATTTGCTTGATTCTGGGATACTAGTTTGACCTAGCCGGACAACCTAGTTCCCTCGGTTTTCGGGTTTCGGTCAAAACTACAAACTTGTAGATCTATGTCTTATTGCACGCGGGGAAAATTTCAGGTCATTCAGAGTTATGTAGACCAAGTTATGGTCATTTTACTATTGCTAGTCAAAATGCATCAAAATTGGTCACTTTAGGTCATTTTAGGTCATTTTAGGTTTGGCCAGTTTTTGGACCCAAACTTGTGCAAGCTGTTTGACTTGCTTATGGTCATTTCTGGGCTTTGGTGTATTCATAATACTTGTAGATATAGGTCTTAACTATTCATGGTCAAAATTTCAGGTCAATTGGACCTGTTTTGAGTGAGTTATGGTCAAAAAACTAACTGCTGCCCAAATGATAAATTTTCAGGCCTTAATTGCACTAATCCAGATTTGGTCATTTTTCAAGTTACCTTACAAGCAGAATTTTGGTAAGCTTCCTTCATGAAAGTTGGCACATTTTGTGCCTAGTTTCACCTCCAATTGGTCTCTTACCAATTGGAGCCACACTCTTAAGGTTCTAGACCCAAAACATAAACTGCCCTATTGCATTTTGTTCATTACTCATCAAATGTCACTTTTAACACTTACCAAACCACACATTCATGCCAATTCTGGTTTGTATCCTAACCTAAACACATTTCACAAGTCATTTTGGCAGCTTATAATCACACTCAACATGTACCATATAGTGCAGAATTTTTCAAGCTCAAATTACAACAATTCAATCACCGAACCTAGCTCATTTACATGTCCAACCTCACACCATCATACATATACCCAAGCTGCCATATCAACTACCACAATTCAACATTAATATTCCATAAACCAAACATGAAATAACATTTTTATGGTTCACCAAATCAAGCTGCCGATTCATACATCACACTCCATTAGTTTCCAAGCTTCCAAATTCAAGTACATATTTACATATACTTAATATACATCACCCAAATAAATTCCTACACACATAAACACATAATCAACCCTTTAATCTACCATTTACAAGCAAGAATAAACTGTCCTCAAGGAGTTTCCATGGCTTCCAAAAATAAACATCTCCCTTAGAACATCAAACTCCAAAATTCTTTCCACAATTCAAGTACCCATAACCTCCTCAAAAACTTTAATGAAGCAATAACCAAAAAAACAAACTTACCACTTTGGAAACTCTTCAAAACTTTGACTAAACTTGATTTTCTTGCTGCCTATCTACTGCCCAAGTGGTGTAGAATAGTTTTTGTGAAGGAAGCTAGTGAAAAATATGGCTAAATCATGGTTGCATGGAGCTTGGCCATGGATGGCCATGGAGGAACTTGAGAGAAGAAAAGGATTCGGCTGGTTCTGGTTTGGGAGGTTGAAGAAGGTGATTTATTTCTGCCCAAAGATGTGTAGTGGTCCACTTAGGTGAGGTGAGTGTAGCACTAAGCGAGAATTAATGATTGTTTATTCTTAATTTTCCAAATTCTCACATTAAGCTTGCCATTTTTGCTATTTAAATTTTGTACCACCAATTTAATTTTTCCTAACATTTTCCAAGTGTAATATCTTGTATTTTTAATGGACATTTAGGTCAAAAGACAACTCAGGGTGTCAAATGACCACAATGCCCTTGTTCGGGTTGCATTCTCGATTTTTCGGTAGCACCGGGTTTTGTCCGTTTTTTTTTATTTCTCACTTTTCTTTGTACTAATTAATTAATTTTTCTTTGATATTTATAATGGTATTTATACTTCAATAGATTTCTATTTAGGTCCTAAAAATAATTTCTAGGGTTCCCAGCGGTCTAGGGCTAGTCATCGGTCCATGCCATGACTTCCCGGTGTGGTCACCCATCGCTAGGGTTCTCGGCTCGTTTAACTTGACTACATTTCATTACTATTATTTTTCTTTTGTTTTTCTTGTATTTTCTTTTCTTGTATTTCATTATTTTATGTCTCCTCACTCATATCGAAGTGTAGTTCTAGGCATCCTAGCTGTCCGGACAACACTGGTCACCGAAACAGTAGAACACACTACCGAACTTAGAGGTGTTACATAAACTCTTTAATTAATTAATTAAATCATATTTAATTTGGTGATTACTTGTGTATGTGTGTGACTTACTAAGCTCATCACTAATTGGCATTGAGATATGATATCAAATCTTAATATCATCAGAACTCTTTCTTATCATAAATGATTTCTCTAAACCATTTTATGCACCTCATAGACCATGGTTAACACCTAGCATAGCATGCCATGGCCACCCAATTAGTAATAAGGTTTACCTTAAATGAGCCTATAATCATATGTTACCACGCACTAGAATCTCTCTGTTACAAAATCCCAACTCAAGCTGGAGTCATGGTTTATGTCAAACCCCATTTGTTATGAATATTATGTTCTCTTTTAATTCCAGTTCTTGATTAAAAGATTTTCTCATCAGAAACTCTTTTCTGATTAAATCTATCTGTCCTGGCCAGGAACTTGAAACATCAAGAACAATTAAACGAACATAGGATTTTATCCCTATTTGCTTAGAGGAACAAATTCCATCTTGATCAACACCTACCTCCATATATAACTAGTAGGAGCCAACACATGCCCATATACCCATACATAGTACAAGTATGAAAGTAGTATCAAACTGAAACCACCTATATACAAGATAACTGTGCTATCTCAGGTCTAAAGATTATATGCACTGATATGATTTATGACAATACATTGATAAGAGTAAACTCCATGTGCTTGTCATAAGTGTCACTGGTTCAACCTACTTATCATGTATAAGTGCCTATCATGTTTGTCGTATCGCATGAGACTCACCATTTCATCTTATTTATATCTCATATAAATAACTTGGGAACAAACATGAATACAATCTTTCTGGATAAATTATTTCCTTATTGTGAGATCGCTTTAGCTTGCATACCTTGGAACCCTCTTGGGATTCAAAACCCCTAGGTTGTTCCATGAAAATGTTTTCTTCAATGTATCCATTAAGAAAAGCTGTTTTGACATCCATCTGCCAAATCTCATAATCATAGTATGCAGCTATTGCTAATAGAATCGTAATTGATTTAAGCATGGCAACAGGCGAGAAAGTCTCCTCATAGTCGATTTCTTGCCTTTGGCGAAACCCTTTTGCTACTAGCCTTGCCTTATAGGTCTCTACCTTTCCATCAGAACCAATTTTCTTCTTGAAAACCCATTTGTTCCCTATAGGTACAATACCTTCAGGTGGGTCAACAAGATCCCAAACTTGATTCTTATACATGGAATCAATTTCAGATTTCATAGCATCAATCCATTTTGAAGAGTCTATATTTGATATAGCTTCTTCATAGGTAAGTGGATCATCTCCATGATCTACTTCTACATGAGTAGACAACTCTTGTTCTTCTTCATGGAGGAAACCATATCTCACTGGTGGGTGAGATACCCTGGTTGTGTTCTACGAGGAACAACTGTAGATGTTTCATCAATGGGTGTAGGTTGACTAGATGGATCTATATCCATCTGATCTGTTGGTTGGTAAGAATTCTCCAATTCCAACTCTATTTGCCTTCCTTTACCTCCTTCTTGAACAAACTGTTATTCAAGGATAGAATCCCCATTTTCTCCAATTTTTCAATCCTATCTTCTGCAGCATGACATAACCTTAAATGCCAAATATATTTTGAACTTGAGTTGGTTTTCACCATGGCATTGCATTCATTTAGATCACTTGCATTCATTTTGTGTTTGTCATTATTATCTGAATAATAAAGACCTTCATTCATATAACCCGAACCAATATATTTATTTCCGAAATAAATATTGCAAACATCATCCGTGAATTGAAATTCATAGCCATTTCTAGTCAAACTAGATATAGAAATGATGTTCTTAAAAGCATCAGGTACATAAAAAATATTATCCAAACACAAAACATGTCCAAACATGTAAAAAGATTTAGATCATATGGCTAAAGCTTCAATAGTTGAGCCATTACCAATCTAGACTCTAACATCTTGAGAACACAAGCTGCTACTACTTGCTAGTTCCTGTATATCATTAGAAATGTGAGAACTAGCACTAGTATCTAAAACCCAAGCTGTAGATGAATTATGAGTATCATCAGAATCTAAATAACAAGATATGGACATACCTTTCCAAGGTGTATCCTTCTTGTCCTTCAGAGAAGCAAGATACTCTGGGCAGTTCCTTTTCTAGTGCCCATCCTTCTAGCAGTGGAAACACTTTTCTTTGCCTCCATTAGCTTTAGTCTTCCCTTTCTGTTTAGCTATTTTCATAAAAGGACCAGGAATCTTAGGTTTCTTTTTCTTATTGCCCTTTTTCTTGTTGGACTTTCCAGTAGAAGAAGATGCAATCAAAGCTACCTCTTTTCCTTTATTGCCCAGCATATTCTTTTGGGCAATAACCAGCATGTTGAGTAAACTAGCTAAGGTGCATTCCTGTTTAGTCATATGGAAATTTATCACAAAATTCTCAAAAGACTCAGGAAGGGACTGAAGGATCAAATCTGTCTGTGGTTGGAAATCCATGTTGAAGTCAAGATGTTCCAACTGCTCAATCAACCAAATCATCTTGTGGACATGATCCCCAACATTCTGTCCCTCAGACATCCTCATGTAGAACAGCTGCCCAGATATCTCATACCTAGCATTCTTACTGTGCTCACCATACAACTCTTATAGGTGAAGGAGGATCTCACTCGCACTCTGCATGTTCTCATGCTGCTTCTGTAACTCATTACTCATGGAAGCAAGCATGTAACACTTAGCTCTCATATCATGCTCCTTCCATTTGTCTAAAGTTTCATGTTCCTCTGGAGTGGCCTCTGGAGGTAAGGGACCAGGAATATTTGAGTCTAGAACATATCCTATATGTTCAAGGTTCAGGAAAAGTTTCAAATTTCTTAGCCAATCAGAGAGATTAGGTCCTGTCAACCTATTGCGATCAAGTATGCTTGTAAGGATATTGGATGGTGGTGGTTGTTCTGTGCTCATTATTATCAGAAAATTAAGTACAAAAAATAACCAGATTAATTAGTAAATGTATCAAGTAATTAACCAAAATGATTATGGTTTTTTAATCAAATTGGTCCTCCCACTAACTTAGCGAATCCTATACTTCCAAAGTAGAAAACGGAAATCCTAGTTGGATGAATTTCTAGTGGGTGATTGAATTCTTATAATTCTATTGATCATCCTCAAGTACATCCATTATTGGAATTACAATAAACTATAAGTGAGCAACTCCTTGCCCATCACATCTCATGTGAGGTTCAATCCTTTACCTAGCCCCTAATGCTCAAAATCTCAGGTACATCCATTATTGACTTATCTTGCATTAGTTAAGTTGATCCCATTGAGTCAGTAATTATGCAAATAATTTTAATGTCCTCAGGTACATCCAATATTGGCCACCAAACCATTTACATATTTACAACATTTCATGCTTAACAATTATTCTTAAGAAAATCTCTTATATTAATTGCATCTCATGCAACTATTTAAAATTTCTTAAAATAATTGCCCCAATGGAGGGCCCATGTTATAATTACTTTAATTATAGCATTTTCAACTTAATCATTTGTTTGGAAGATTTTATGGTCATCCTAATTACTATTAAGGTCTCACTTTGCACAATATCCATTTAGCATGTACATATCATATAATTGCATACATTCCCATACATCTCATGCATTCTTAGATAAGCAGTAAATATGGTATGATCATGGACTTTCTAAGGGATTCAATTCTGAGCCACCAAGAATTGAATCAGGGCATTCCTAGGTGCATTTCATTCATTCATTCTACAAGAGTTGTTGAAGGAGTACATAATCAACACTTGATCTTGAATTCCTCCCACTGGTCCCACCAATGCTCTTGACCTCCTTGAACTTCTTGCAATCCAATTTCATAGTAATCCTTGGTATACCAAGGCAAATTTACAAGAACTTAAATAAATGAAATTACAACCCAAAAATTATTACAAACTTAATAATACATGCCCAAAATGAATTAAAATAAATTAATTAATTTATAGTGTGACACCCCGAACCTCTGAGTTATGAATAGTACCATTTTTGGTCCATGACTAATACTATTTAAAGACACCTTGAGGACCAAAAATAAATAAAAAATTAATTGAGATAGACACAATAAAAGTTCAAGTGACCCAAAAATATAAGGATTCACCGGGTATATTGAAAAAGAGAGATTATGAACCGATGAGGGGCATTTTGGTCAATTCACCTCAAGAGTTGACTTTTGACCAAAATGTTAATTAATTTAAGTGAAATTAATGAATTGAATTATGGAATAATTTTTTTTTAGGAAAAGAATTCAAGTATAAAGTGAAAGGAAAATAAAAGAAACAAAAATCTAGAATTTTAGGTCCATTTTGACCCAATTAAAATTTTAGGACCAATGGGCTTTGGACAACTCAATAAAAATAAAATAAATAAATAAATAATTGGGATAAGTATAAAAGGAAGCCATCTTCCTCCCTCCCTCATTTTTTTGCCCCCCCCCCCCCCCCCACACACACACACACCTCCTCTCCCTCTCTTTTCTTTCTTCTCTCTTCATTCTTCCACTTATAACCTCTCTCAACCATTGATTTTCCCCACTTTTTCTCAATGGGTTTTCTATCTTATTGGTAGAAAACATCAAATTTATCTTTCATTGAGAGATTAGAAGCTAAGAGAACAAAAGAGTTAGAAGAAATTGAAGATTAGAAGTGGTCACTTGAGGTAAGTTTCTTTTCATGTTAGATTAGTTGTATAAGCCTTGAATGAAGTTAACTTATTATGAAATTTCATGAGAAATTAAAAGGAAACATGCATGGAACCTAAACTAGGGTTTTGGCTAACTTAGGGAAAATTAGGGTTTTGATGTATTTTAGTTAAATTAATGATAAATCTAAGTTAGATTGAGGTAGTATGCATGATTGGGAGTAGTAAAATTTCATGGAATTGTATAAATTAAATTATGGAAGATTAGGGTTCATGGGAAAATTGGGTTTTGGTGCTTGAGAGTGAAATTAGTGTGTGTAGTGTTAAATTATGGTCATTTGAGGTTTATTTAGTTTGAATTGATATTGGGTTGATGAATGGAGGTAATGAAATGGTAGGATTAGGGAAATTACAAACTTTGGTGTTTGAAAATTGTAGGTTTTATGCTAGGAAGTGCCATTGATGTGTTAATGCTAAATTATAGTCATTTTGGGTAAATTAAATGTGAATTGAGGTTGGTTAGTGGAAGTAATTGAACAAATGAAAAATTGAACTTAGGGCAGAATTTTGCACACTGAATTCAGTGTGTTTGGAAGTCCATAACTTAAGCTACACAACTCCAATTGGTGTGAAACCAATTGGAAACAAAACTTAAGATATAGGGCTAAAATTTTCATGAAGATACCATGCCCCAAAAGTGACTTTAAGCTATCCGAAATGAGCCTTGAACTTGGAGATAGAAATTTGGAACCTGCAGAATTTGACCATATGAACAGTAAAATTTGCATGGCCATAACTCTCTCTAGAAAACTCCGATTTAGGCGATTCTTGAACCGATGGAAACCTAAGATATAGTAGAACATTTCATATGAAGAACTTGAGGCCAAATTATGGATTTAACCCAATCAAATTGCTAAGCAAAATTGAATTACTGAATCTGCAGAATTACAGATTTACCATATGAACAGTAAACTTTGCATGGCCATAACTCTCTTTAAAAAACTCCAATTTAGGCGATTCTTGAACCGATGGAAACCTAAGACATAGTAGAATATTTTTTATGAAGAAATTAGACCAAATTATGGACTTAACTTGATCAAATTGCTAAACGAAGTTGGATAGATAAATCTGCAAGAACTAAATCTGTAGCATGAACAGTGACGTGAATAGTAATCATGATTTGGGCATAACTTGAGCTATACAGCTCCTAATTAGGCAATTCAAAAAGGAAAATAAATTTAAGACCTAGATGAACAATTTTCATGGAGAACACCTCACCAAATTATGATCGAAACTAGGTAAAAATTAAGTTCAAAGATCGGGGCACCAAGTTGTCCAAAACTAAAATTTTCTAAAATTTGCAAAGCTAACTTGGGATGCATTAGACATGCATGTAATGAGTTCTTGGCAGCAATTGAGATTGGTATTGAGGTATTCTATTTGTGTTTTTTTAGTAGAAAAAGAAGTTGGAACGGACAAGGAGAAGTAGGTAACAAGAAAGGAGAGCATTGAAGGTTTGTGCACAACTAACATTTTCTTCATTTTTAAACTTGTAAATTGCTTGGAATGTGTTTATTTGAATGAGTTTTCTTTGAACAAGTTTACTTTGACTGAAATATGGTTTTTCTCTTATATATAAGAAATTTGGGTATTGCCACCTTTATTTGGATATTATGATGAATTTAAATGTGTTTATTGGTTTATAAATGTGATTGTTGAGTGAAAAATGTTTGGAAACTGTTTTGAAACCATAGTTAGCATGACAGTCCCTTTCAGAACTCCCTAGTAGTAACGGCTACTTGGGGTTGATAATTGATATTGATTATGTCTCCAATTAATAACGGTTAGTGGGGTAAAACTACATGAGTACTCATTAGCTAGCTAGCCCTTCCCTCATTAATAATGGTTAGTGAGGTTAAGATTGCTTTGTCGTGGTGTACAACACGGCACTAATTGTGAAATTTTGTGTCATGGCCTGAACTGTGTGTTAATGTTGGCAACACTAATGCTTTGTGAATTGTGATTTATGAAGTATGATTTCTCATTGAATTGTTACTCTAATAAATGGCTCTTATGGACTTAGAACTATTATGAAGTTTTCATGCTTAAGAAAAATGTGATTTATTATGCTTTGACAAATTGTATTTTACCTTAAGTTTTAAAGTTATTAGTTATGCACCACTGAGTGATATACTCAGCGATAGCTTCTTTATGCTGTCGCAGGTAAGTGAAAGGAGAAGGCTGCCGAGTAAGAGACTTGAAAGAAGCATTTTTGTATTGTTTGTGGGTATTTATGTTAGGTATACCCTTGTGATTCCTTTGGATGTATTTTGTACCTATATGTATGGATGTATGGACATTGAGCAGTTTTGTATTTAAAAGCATGGCATTGCTATCACATTTTGAGTTTGTAACTATTTTGTATTTCACTTTGAGACTTATGAAAATCTAACTTTTATAATATTTAGTCTATCATTATTTCCAATGAATGTTTACATGGAATTTTAACTATTCTCATGCAGTTTTCCATAAAAGAATTGATAAGATAAAAAGTTATGGTTTGTATTAAAATCCTTTATAGCATAACTAATGGGTTATCGATAGGTGGAGTTCGGTGATTCATTAGGTATGTTACGAAAACATTTCATGCCTTACAAAGGATAAGGCGTGACATACAATCCCAAAGAAACATAAAAGAAATAAATCCAATCACATTAGCCTTTTATAGTCCATGATCATCCATCATGCATATCACTATTTAACAATTAAATAAAACATACATACTTAAATTAAATTGAATATCTCATATTCAACTTAAAAATTCAGATTTGAATATGATTCAAATAAATTTAAAAATTCAGATTTGAATCTCATTCAAACAAATGTAAAAATTCGGATTTGAATCACATTCAAACAACCTTAAAAATTCAGATTTGAATCACATTCAAACAATTTTTAAAATATTAGATTTGAATCACATTCAAACAATTTTTAAAAATTCAGATCTAAATATTATTCAAACAACTTTAAAAAATCAGATTTAAATATGATTCGAACAACTTTAAAAATTCTGATTTGAATCACATTCAAACAATTTTTAAAATTCTGATTTGAATCAAAATTTAATTGTGTGATTAAAATTCTAATTAAACAATTTAATTAGACATAGGATGACCTTTTAGATCATACAACAATTGCAAATTAAAAAGCCAAACCTTGAGCCACCCATGAAGCCACAAACCTTGTGCACCATGTAGGTGTTCTCTTGCATGCCGCCACACATCCATTGCAACCAGCAATGGATAAATCATTTCATGATCAAAACACACAATTAAATCATATAATCAACAATCTAAATGGCAAATAACCTGGCTTTGATACCAATTGAAGGAATGGAAGCGTGAAAAACACAAGTTTATACCATTGAATTCAAAAATTTTCACCTAGGGTCACATGTATCATGCAAGATTTATTCTTATCTATTTGATTTCAATGATAAACAACATATTAAAACTCTTTTAATATGTCTTTGGATCTGTATTTGACATTTAAGATTTTAAAAATTAATCAGATTAATTTTATAACCCTAGATTAAATCAAGAACAAACACACTAACCTCTTGATGCATTGCAGTGTATTTGTCCCTTTCAGATACGTCTTCAGGACACCAGATGTTGTCCCTCTAGCTTGTCCATACGAAGAACACCTATGGCAGCCCTTGAACAGCTTCTAAAGCTTTTTCTATTATTTAGAAAATCAAGTTCTTCCTTTTAATAGATTAAAGATGTAAACAGGACACTAGAAACAATTTCTAGTATTTTTAATTCAAGAGATTGTTTTCTAATCTCTTGGAATAGATGAGAGATGAAGAGAAAGAGAAGGGAGACTCTTGGGTGGCGGCACCAAGGATGAGGAGCTGCTGGTTGTATTTTTCCTCTTCATAACAACACTTATATAGCTAGGTTAACACATTAAACCCTTGCCACATGTCACCCTCTGATTATTTCTAGGTTTAATTGACCCAATCACATTGTGTCAAGTGTCAAACCTATATTTAATCTTAATTTTAATCATCTTACATGATTAAAAGACATTTGGCAATCTTATGTGTAATGCCATGTGTCACCATCTCATGGTGCCACATGTCACCCTGTGAAATGACCAAAATGCCCCTGTGTCTTAATTTTTGAGTTCTTAACCCAAAATAATTATTTCTCTTCTTCTAATCAATTTATATAAAATATAAATTAAATAATTAATCTCCATTAATTAATTTCTCATTAATTATATTCATATTTAAACACTTTAAATATAAATTTAACTTATACTGTACATCCAATAACCTAGATTTGGTTTCAAGTCATGCTAGGGATTTTGCAATCTAATTGCAAACCAAACCTATTTAATTAATCAATTAAACTCTTTAATTAATTAATTAAATCATATTTAATTAGGTGATAACTTGTGTATGTGTGTGACTTACTAGGCTCATAACTAATTGGCAATGAGATATGATATCAACTCTTAATATCATCAGAACTCTTTCTCACCATAAATGATTTCTCTAAATCATTTTATGCACCTCATAGACCATGGTTAACACCTAGCATAGCATGCCATGGCCACCCAATTAGTAATAAGGTTTACCTTAAATGAACCTGTAATCATATGTTACCATGCACTAGAATCTCTCTGTTACAAAATCCCAACTCAAGTTGGAGTCATGGTTTATGTCAAACTCCATTTGCTATGAATATTATGTTTTCTTTTAATTCCAGTTCTTGATTAAAAAGATTTTCTCATCAGAAACTATTTTTCTGATAAAATCTATCTGTTCTGGCCAGGAACTTGAAACATCAAGAACAATTAAATGAAGATAGGATTTTATCTCTATTTACTTAGAAGAACATATTCGTTCTTGATCAACACCTACCTCCATATATAACTAGCAGGAGCCAACACATGTCCATATACCCATACACAGTACAAGTATGAAAGTAGTATCAAACTCAAACTACCTATATACAAGATAACTGTACTATCTCAGGTCTAAAGATTATATGCACTGATATGATTTATGACAAAACATTGACAAGAGTAAACTCCATGTGCTTGTCATAAGTGTCACTGGTTCGGCCTACTTATCATTTATAAGTACCTATCATGTTTGTCATATGGCATGATACTCACCATTCCATCTTATTTATATCTCATATAAATAACTTGGGAACAAATATGAATACAATCTTTCTGGATAAGTCATGTCCTTATTATGAAGTATCCTCGATTGTGAACCTATTTATGATACTTTGTACTAGAAATACTATCACACATATTCTTAACAACTTAAGAATAGAATTTCTAACAAAATACCAATGGACCTTTTCTATTACACATAAATATCTTATGTAAACGAAAAAGTGAAAATGCCTTTTATTAATAAAAACATGTACAAGATACATACTAAATGATATGCTCTAGGGCATACTACTAACAGAAGCAAGATACTCTGGGCAGTTCCTTTTCTAGTACCCATCATTCTGGCAGTGGAAATACTTTCCTTTGCCTCCATCAGCTTTAGTCTTCCCTTTCAGTTTAGCTATTTTCTTAGAAGGACCAGGAATCTGAGGTTTCTTTTTCTTATTGCCCTTCTTCTTGTTGGACTTTCTAGCAGAAGAAAATGCAATCAAAGCTACCTCTTTTCCTTTATTGCCCGGTATATTCTTTTGGGCAATAACCAGCATGTTGAGTAAACTAGATAAGGTGTATTCCTATTTAATCATATGAAAATTTGTCACAAAATTCCCAAAAAACTCAAGAAGGGACTGAAGGTGTAACACCCTCCCGGTAGCAACTCCATACATTCTACTGTTCCGGTGACCGGTGTTGGTCCGGACAGCTAGAACATTCGGAAAAATATTTAAACTAAAGTGAGGAACCATAATTAACTCAAATATTAATAAGAAAAATTTAGGAAAAATTTTAGAAATAAAATACAACCAAGTTAAACGAGCCGGTGCCCTAGTGATGGGTAACCTAGAGGGAAGTTGCGGTTCTCGCAACTAGAAGCCCTAGACCTGGGGAAAAATTATAAAATAATTTTTGGGACTCCAGAGAAGGGTCATTGAGGTCTCTATGGCATTAGAATGCCAAGAAAATATTTAGAAAAATTTTTCAATTGGTATAGACAATTTTGACCCGTTAAGCCAAACGGAGGGCATTTTGGTCATTTCGCCTTCAGAGGTGATTTTTGGCCGACTTGTCCAGTCGAGTAAATAATTATTATAACATAAAATATGAATAAACATTACTAAAAATTAAATTGAAAATGAGTAGTGAAGAAAAGAAAAGAAAAACCAAAATAAAGCAAATTATGACATATGATGATGTCATTTAAAAGCTATAACCAATCACACTTAAACAACCAATTAACTAACTAATAAAAGAGATAAATGAAGACCAAAACAATTAAAAAACACAGCAGCCATCTTCTTCCTCCCATACCAGCCGAAACATGCCCTAGACCAACCTCCATTGATTTTTCAATCAAAGCTCAATTTCCCTCTTTATTTCACCTTAAACCCTAGACACCTTTCACTAAAAACTTGTCTATACCTCTTGGGAAGTGTTTGGCAGCCTAGAAAAGGAAGGAAAGTGAAGTTTGAGCTTGAAAAATTCTTCCCTACAAGAGGTTAGTGCACATATATATTTAGAACTCTTTATTTCCATATTAAAGACTTAAAAAGGAGTAAGAATTTGAAAGCCAAATGAATGAAATTTGTGTTTATGTTTACCATGAATTTTGGCAGCCCTAAGGCAGGGATAGGGTTGATTGTTTTGATGGGCTTAGAGTGGACTAGAGAGAGTGTTTAAAGTGTATATATATACATGTATTGAATGAAAGTGTTTAAGTGAGATGTGTGGTGTGAACCTTGAATTTGAGCTAGGGTTTGGGAGTGAAAATTTGAATTTGCTTATGAAATTGTTAAAAAACATTCTAATGGTCAATTAGTGACCAATTGAGGTAAGTTGACCATAATTTGGACTGAAATATAGCATGGCAAAGTGAAATGTGTAGGCTGCCTAATGACAGCAGCAATGAGGCTGTGATTCCAGTCCACTTGGACAGCCATAACTTTGGCTGTGTAGGTTCAATTGGTGTTTGGCCAATTGGACATGAAACTAGACTTATAATGGAACATTTTTTCTGAAGAAACCATGCCCAAAAGACCAAAGCAAGAGGACCAAAAGTTGGCCCCAATCCGGATGCCCTGCAAACAGGTTCTGCAGAATGACTCACTGTAGATATGGTCAATTGACCTGGAATTTTTACAGCAACAAGATAAGACATAGACAAACAACTTTCATGAAGAAACCTACCCCAAGTTATGGCCAGAACCCATCCAACAAGGCAGTGGCAGTCACTGTTCATGGTACTGTAGATTTGGTAAATTCTGCAGAATTGAAATCCGGCCAGCTGTGGTTTTTGAGCCATATCTGGAGCTACAAAACTCCAAATGGAGTGATTCAAAAAAAGAAATTAAACTAAACAAAATAAGGAACAACTTTCATGTTTACCATTTCCTCAAATTCCCACTGCAACAGTGCCCAATAGAACAGTAAAGTTGGGCTACAAAAACTGAAAATTCTGCCTCCCTTGGTTTAAGCTTAGAAATGGTATCAATGCTTAATGCCAACAAGTTTTGAATGCAAAATGTGGTATGTTAGGAGTGCCAAAACCAATGTACCTATTTTCTATCAAAAAGTCAACATTTTTGTTGACCAATGAGGTGAATAGTGACACCAAAACTTGAAATTCAAAATTTGAAGAATTCAAAAGTATCAAATGCCCTAGTATACCTAACAAGATTAGTTTGGATAGTTTGGCTTGCCAATAGGGTTCAGTTAGCAGTACTGCACATGGCAATATGCCATTCTGTGATTTCATGGCTTTTAGCCATTCTGACATTGTATTGATATTTGGCCTTGTGCCTATTGTTATTACAGCTTATTAGCTGTTCTGTTGCACACCGGGAGATGCATATGTGACCGATGGTGTGACAGCCCGAGGTACTAGATACCCAGTGCCAGTTTACCCGTTTATCCAGTCCAGTCATTTAGTATAGGTTACTTGGGCAACCAAATGAATGAAAGTGGACAAAGTTAACTAAATAAATGGATGTACAAATACAAAACAAATAAGACTTATACATTCAATGCATATTTATTTTCTTCTATTTTCTTTTATTTTATTATTGCACCACTAAGCATCATTGCTTAGCGCGTTGCTTTTGCCACGCGTAGGTTCTGGAGATACAGATCGAGAGCCCAGTAGACCGCAGACTGGGTGAGTCCATTCTGCAGCTCTGCAAAGTGTCCGTGTCACCTCACCTTCCACAGTGCATTGGTAAGACACTTGGCTTCATTTTGGTATTTTGTAACCAATTTTTATTTTTCCTTTGTGTAAATGAAACTTATGTAATGTATTTTGAGCTTCATGTAAATAATGAAGATTTGTGGTAATGTATGGAAAAATTTGAGTATTTATTCATTGCTTATACATGAGTACCCCGAGAAATGATTGATTGAGAAATGTTGTTGAAAAATATTGAGTTTGTGATGACATTGGAGTTTGAGAAATGATTGAGTATGAATATTGGAAATGTTTTTCACAGGTTCCGAAGAATTGTTTTCTCCATTTTTAGCTGGTACTCTGCCGGATTTTCTACAAAATTTTCGGAACCTCAAATAAATTATAATTTCGATAAATGGCTCAAATATATTATATTTCACAAGTTATATTCAAAAGCATGATAAAAATTAATTAAGGTATATTAAAGTGTGCCGGTACACCGTGTGACATTGCTTACTTGGGTATACTGTACATGGGTAAGGGGCGTCACATTTAGTGGTATCAGAGCACGGTTTAGGCGTTTCTGGGCCTAGATTGAGTCCATACCATGCATTGCATTTGTAAGAGGCGAGGTGACACTAATGCAGATCTGTTTGTCTTTCTTATTTTGAATAGGATATGGACCCTACATCTCAGAGGGCAGTTGAGGAGGAAGTGGAGAGTCATTCTCCACCTGCAGCAGCTGAGACTGGGGGTATGGGAGAACCTGCTCCGCCAGCTCAAGCAGAGCCTGCTCAGCCTCCACAGGCCTTGTTCCAGCAAATGGCTGAATTCTTCAGACAAATGGCTGGGGTAATGCCAGCACCACCACAACCACCACCACCACCAGCTCCACAACCAAAATCACACCTGGAAAGATTAAGAAAGTTTGGAGCAGTGGACTTCTTCGGCAAGAGAGAAGATGATTACATTGCAAATTAAAATTGGTTGAATGCAGTGCAGAGTTCTAAAACAACTCCACTGCACTCCTGAACAAAACCTAGAGGCTGCCATATCTCTGTTGCAAGATGATGCTTATGAATGGTGGGATACGGTATCCAGTGAAGTGCAGCCAGAAGCTATAACTTGGGACTTCTTTCTCTCAGAATTCAAGAAGAAATATGTGGGTACTGTATACCTAGAAGAGAGAAGAAGAGAGTTTATTAATCTGAGGCAGAGACAGTTGTCAGTGGCCGAGTATGAGAAGGAATTCGTCCGATTAAGCCACTACGGAAAGGAGATAGTCCCTAATGAAGCTGAAAGGTGTAAGAGATTTGAAGAGGGACTAAATGACAACATAAAGATCCAGCTCACTGCCTTGGGAATCACAGAATTTACCAAGTTAGTGGAAGTTGGAATAAAGGTTGAAAAAGTAAGAATCAGTGAGCAGACCAGAAGGGATAGACAGCAAAAAAGGGGCCCGGGTCAGTCTAGTTCATCTCCTACACCTGGGAAGAGGTTCAAGGGTCCATCTGCACAGAGTTCAGGCCAGCCACAAGGTCGTGGTCACCTCGGGGCCTGTGCCACGCTTTACCCCTAGGAGAGGTCAGTCGACACCATCAGTGGGCAGCTCTCCAGGGATGGGGTTCAGGGGACCAGCCCCAGCATCTTCTGCATGTCCACACTGTTTGAAATGGCATAAGGGGGAGTGTTGGAGAGTGACTGGTGCCTGCTTAAGGTGTGGGTCAACAGAGCATCAGTTGAAGAATTGTCCACGCAGAACTACTACAGCTGCTCCAACACAAGCAGATAGACCTACTCCTGCACCACAGAGGGGTAGAAAATCTGGCAAATCTGAGGCTGTGGGACCATCACAAAGGCCTGCATCTGAGCCAGCAGAGAGGCCTGATAGCAGACCACTTGCAAGAGCTTATGCTATTAGAGCTCAGGAGGAGCAAGATGCCCCGGACGTCATCAGGGGTACGTTCTCCCTCTACAATACATCTGTGCATGCATTAGTGGATCCAGGATCCACTCATTCATACATCTGCATCAACTTACCCGTAGAAAGGGGGATACTAGTAGGGGAGAGTGACCAAGACATTCTGGTCACTAATCCATTGGGCCACAGTGTGGTAGTGAACAAAGTGTACAAGGGTTGCCCGTTAAGGATTCAGGGGTATGAATTTTTGGCAGACCTGATTGAGTTGCCTTTCCACGAGTTTGACGTGATTTTGGGAATGGACTGGTTGTCACGTCATCAGGCAATAGTTGATTGCAAATTGAAGAGAATTTCTCTGAAAACTTCTGAGGGTAGTGAGATCACAGTTGTGGGGGAAAGGACATATTTCTTGTCCAATGTCATCTCAGCCACAGTTGCAAGAAGAATGATGAGAAAAGGCTGTGAAGCCTACCTAGCACATGTGGTGGATACTAGGCAGGCTAAGCCAAACTTGAGTGATATACTCACAGTAAGAGACTTCCCAGAGGTATTTCCTGAAGAGTTGCCTGGTTTACCACCAGAAAGGGAAGTTGAATTTGCTATTGAGACACTGCACAAAGACCCATTTCCATTGCTCCTTATAGGATGGCACCCACTGAATTGAGGGAGTTGAAAACTCAGTTGCAAGAGTTGCTTGATAAGGGGTTCATACGCCCCAGTGTGTCACCATGGGGAGCTCCAGTGCTGTTTGTGAAAAAGAAGGATGGGACTTTGAGGCTATGCATCGATTACCGGCAGTTGAATAAAGTGACTGTGAAGAACAAATATCCGTTGCCTAGAATTGATGATCTGTTTGATCAGTTGAAGGGAGTAGGAGTATTTTCTAAGATTGATCTCAGATCAGGGTATCATCAGTTGAGGGTGAAGGATGTAGATGTGCCCAAGACTGCATTCAGGACCCGGTATGGGCATTATGAGTTTCTGGTGATGCCCTTTGGCCTAACAAATGCACTAGCGGCATTTATGGACCTTATGAACCGTATCTTCCATCCATACTTAGATCGGTTCGTAGTGGTCTTTATTGATGATATTTTGGTGTATTCTAAGACTAGGGAAGAACATGATGAACATTTGAGGATTGTTCTGCAAACCCTGAGAGAAAAGAAGCTGTATGCTAAGTTGTCCAAGTGTGACTTCTAGTTGAATGAGATTGCATTCCTTGGACACATAGTGTCAGCTGATGGGATTAGGGTGGATCCCAAGAAAATAGAAGCAGTAATGGAATGGAAGCCTCCCAGAAATACAACTGAGGTCAGAAGCTTCTTGGGGCTAGCTGGGTATTACAGGAGATTTGGGAAGGGATTTTCCTTAATAGCTGCTCCAATGACCAAGTTGTTACACAAGAATGTCAGATTTGACTGGAATGACAAGTGTCAGACCAGTTTTGAGAAGTTGAAAGCTATGTTGACAGACGCACCAAAGATTAACACAAGGTCGTGAAAGGACTTCGTGGTCTACAGTGATGCCTCTCATAATGGGTTAGGGTGTGTATTGATGCAAGAGGGGAAGGTGATTGCCTATGCTTCTAGGCAGCTAATGCCACATGAACAGAATTACCCTACCCATGATCTAGAGCTTGCAGCAATTATCTTCGCACTGAAGATATGGAGGCATTACTTGTATGGTGAAAAGTGCTACATTTACACGGACCACAAAAGCCTAAAATACTTGCCAACCCAGAAGGAGCTCAACCTTAGACAGAGGCGATGGATTGAGTTCCTAAAAGACTATGATTGTGTAATTGACTACCATCCTGTGAAGGTAAATGTAGTTGCTGATGCTTTGAGCAGAAAATCCATCACAGCTTTGAGATCATTGAATGCCCGTCTATCTTTGGTTCGAGATGGAGCTATTTTGGCTGAGTTGAAAGTGAGGCCAACCCTGTTACAGCAGATTTTAGATGGGCAGAAGGTAGATGGGAAGCTAATGGCTATTATGAGCAAAATCTCAAAGGGAAAAGCAACTGACTATGAGGTGAAAGCAGATGGGTGTCTGTACTACAAAGGAAGACTGTGTGTACCAGATGATGGGGAATTAAAGGCCAGTATTCTAAAAGAGGCACACACCAGTGTATATGCTATGCACCCAGGGAGTACAAAGATGTATCATGATCTGAAGCTTCAGTATTGGTGGCCTGGTATGAAGAAGGACATAGCTAACTATGTGACTAAATGCTTGACATGTCAGCAAGTCAAGGCAGAACATCAAGTTCCATCAGGTTTGCTATAGCCTATACGCATACCTGAATGGAAATGGGATCGGGTCACCATGGATTTTGTAAGTGGTCTACCTCTTACCCAGAAGAAATATGATGCAGTATGGGTGATAGTGGATAGATTGACAAAGTCAGTACACTTTCTGCCAGTTAGGACTGACTACTCACTGGAGAAGTTAGCAGAATTGTATATCAGTGAGATAGTTAGACTGCAAGGAATTCCACTTTCCATCATATCTGATCGAGACCCAAGGTTTACATCGAGATTTTGGAAGAAGTTGCATGAGTCCTTGGGTACACAACTCCACTTCAAAGATGCCTTTCCATCCTCAGACGGATGGGCAATCAGAAAGAGTAATCCAGGTAAACAATTGAAACCAATGGAATTGATACCAATATTGAATTAAAATGATAACAATAACATGAAATATATGTCAGGTCCTTGAGGATATGCTGAGGAGTTGTGTCATTGAGTTTGAGGGAAGTTGGGATAGATACCTCCCACTGGCAGAATTTACATACAACAATAGCTACCAAGCTAGTATCCAAATGGCCCTATATGAAGCATTGTATGGGAGGAAATGTAGAACTCCAGTGTGCTGGACTGAATTGGGCGAAGACAAACTGGTGGGGCCAGACCTGGTGAAACAGACTGAGGAGAAAGTGAAACTAATCAAAGCCAACTTGAAGGTTGCCTCATGCATGTAAATCTTATGCCGACCTGAAGAGAAAAGAAATAGAATATGCTGTTGGCGACAAAGTGTTCCTCAAGGTGTCACCGTGGAAGAAGGTATTGAGGTTTGGAAGGAAAGATAAGTTAAGCCCTAGGTTCATTGGCACATATGAAGTCATTGAACGTGTGGGTCCAGTAGCCTATAGGCTAGCTTTACCACCAGAGCTGGACAAGATCCACAATGTGTTCCACGTGTCCATGCTCAGAAGATACCGCTCAGATCCTTCACATGTCATCTCCAGGGAAGAAATTGAAATACAATCGGATTTGACATATGAAGAAGAACCTATACGGATCCTGGCTCGGGAAGTAAAAGAATTGAGGAACAAGCAGATTCCACTGGTGAAAGTTCTTTGGAGGCACCACAACACCGAGGAGGCAACTTGGGAAAGTGAAGAGACGATGAGGCAACAGTTCCCTCAACTTTTTGCATCAGGTAAATTTGGAGGACGAAATTTAAATTAGAGGGGAAGAGTTGTAACACCCTCCCGGTAGCAACTCCGTACATTCTGCTGTTCCGGTGATCGGTGTCAGTCCGGACAGCTAGAACGTTCGGAAAAATATATAAACTAAAGTGAGGAACCATAATTAACTCAAATATTAATAAGAAAAATTTAGGAAAAATTTTAGAAATAAAATACAACCAAGTTAAACGAGCCGGTGCCCTAGCGATGGGTAACCCAGAGGGAAGTTGCGGTTCTCGCAACTAGGAGCCCTAGACCTGGGGAAAAATTATAAAATAATTTTTGGGACTCCAGAGAAGGGTCATTGAGGTCTCTATGGCATTAGAATGCCAAGAAAATATTTAGAAAAATTTTTCAATCGGTACAGACAATTTTGACCCGTTAAGCCAAACGGAGGGCATTTTGGTCATTTCGCCTTCAGAGGTGATTTTTGGCCGACTTGTCCAGTCGAGTAAATAATTATTATAACATAAAATTTAAATAAACATTACTAAAAATTAAATTGAAATGAGTAGTGATGAAAAGAAAAGAAAAATCAAAGTAAAGCAAATTATGACATATGATGATGTCATTTAAAAGCTATAACCAATCACACTTAAACAACCAATTAACTAACTAATAAAAGAGATAAATGAAGACCAAAACAATTAAAAAACACAGCAGCCATCTTCTTCCTCCCATACCAGCCGAAACATGCCCTAGACCAACCTCCATTGATTTTTCAATCAAAGCTCAATTTCCCTCTTTATTTCACCTTAAACCCTAGACACCTTTCACTAAAAACTTGTCTATACCTCTTGGGAAGTGTTTGGCAGCCTAGAAAAGGAAGGAAAGTGAAGTTTAAGCTTGGAAAATTCTGCCCTACAAGTGGTTAGTGCACATATATATTTAGAACTCTTTATTTCCATATTAAAGACTTAAAAAGGAGTAAGAATTTGAAAGCCAAATGAATGAAATTTGTGTTTATGTTTACCATGAATTTCGGTAGCCCTAAGGCAAGGATAGGGTTGATTGTTTTGATGGGCTTAGAGTGGACTAGAGAGAGTGTTTAAAGTGTATATATATACATGTATTGAATGAAAGTGTTTAAGTGAGGTGTGTGGTGTGAACCTTGAATTTGAGCTAGGGTTTGGGAGTGAAAATTTGACTTTGCTTATGAAATTGTTAAAAAACATTCTAATGGTCAATTAGTGACCATTTGAGGTAAGTTGACCATAATTTGGACTGAAATATAGCATGGCAAAGTGAAATGTGTAGGCTGCCTAATGACAGCAGCAATGAGGCTGTGATTCCAGTCCACTTGGATAGCCATAACTTTGGCTGTGTAGGTTCAATTAGTGTTTGGCCAATTGGACATGAAACTAGAATTATAATGGCACATTTTTTCTGAAGAAACCATGCCCAAAAGACCAAAGCAAGAGGACCAAAAGTTGGCCCCAATCCGGATGCCCTGCAAACAGGTTCTGCAGAATGACCAAATGAACAGTAAACTCAATGTAGATATGGTCAATTGACCTGGAATTTTTACAGGAACAAGATAAGACATAGAAAAACAACTTTCTTGAAGAAACCTACCCCAAATTATGGCCAGAACCCATCCAACAAGGCAGTGGCAGTCACTGTTCATGGTACTGTAGATTTGGTAAATTCTGCAGAAGTGAAATTCGGCCAGCTGTGGTTTTTGAGCCATATCTAGAGCTACAAAACTCCAAAATGGAGTGATTCAAAAAAATAAATTCAACTACACAAAATAAGAAACAACTTTCATGTTTACCATTTCCTCAAATTCCCAATGCAACAGTGCCCAATAGAACAGTAAAGTTGGGCTACAAAAACTGAAAATTCTGCCTCCCTTGGTTTAAGCTTAGAAATGGTATTAATGCTTAATGCCAACAAGTTTTGAATGCAAAATGTGGTATGTTGGGAGTGCCAAAACCAATGTACCTATTTTCTATCAAAAAGTCAACATTTTTGTTGACCAATGAGGTGAATAGTGACACCAAAACTTGAAATTCAAAATTTGAAGAATTCAAAAGTATCAAATGCCCTAGTATACCTAACAAGATTAGTTTGGATAGTTTGGCATGCCAATAGGGTTCAGTTAGCAGTACTGCACATGGAAATATGCCATTCTGTGATTTCATGGCTTTTAGCCATTCTGACCTTGTATTGATATTTGGCCTTGTGCCTATTGTTATTACAGCTTATTAGCTGTTCTGTTGCACACCGGGAGATGCATATGTGACCGATGGTGTGACGGCCCGAGGTACTAGATACCCAGTGCCAGTTTACCCGTTTATCCAGTCCAGTCATTTAGTATAGGTTACTTGGGCAACCAAATGAATGAAAGTGGACAAAGTTAACGAAATAAATGGATATACAAATACAAAACAAATAAGACTTATACATTCAATGCATATTTATTTTCTGCTATTTTCTTTTATTTTATTATTGCACCACTAAGCATCATTGCTTAGCGCATTGCTTTTGCCATGCGTAGGTTCTAGAGATACAGATCGAGAGCCCAGTAGACCGCAGACTGGGTGAGTCCATTCTGCAGCTCTGCAAAGTGTCCGTGTCACCTCACCTTCCACAGTGCATTGGTAGGACACTAGGCTTCATTTTGGTATTTTGTAACCAATTTTTATTTTTCCTTTGTGTAAATGAAACTTATGTAATGTATTTTGAGCTTCATGTAAATAATGAAGATTTGTGGTAATGTATGGAAAAATTTGAGTATTTATTCATTGCTTATACATGAGTACCCCGAGAAATGATTGATTGAGAAATGTTGTTGAAAAATATTGAGTTTGTGATGACATTGGAGTTTGAGAAATGATTGAGTATGAATATTGGAAGTGTTTTTCACAGGTTCCGAAGAACTGTTTTCTCCATTTTTATCAGGTACTGTTGCGGATTTTCTACAAAATTTTCGGAACCTCAAATAAATTATAATTTTGATAAATGGCTCAAATATATTATATTTCACAAGTTATATTCAAAAGCATGATAAAAATTAATTAAGGTATATTAGAGTGTGCCGGTACACCGTGTGACATTGCTTACTCGGGTATACTGTACACGGGTAAGGGGCATCACAGAAGGATCAAATCCGTCTGTAGTTGGAAATCCATGTTGAAGTCAAGATGTTCCAACTGCTCAATCAGCCGAATCATCTTGTGGACATGATCCCAAACATTCTGTCCCTCAGACATCCTCATGTGGAATAGCCGCCTAGATATCTCATACCTAGCATTCCTACTGTGCTCACCATGCAACTCTTATAGGTGAAGGAGGATCTCACTCTCACTCTGCATGTTCTCATGCTGCTTCTGTAACTCATTACTCATGGAAGCAAGCATGTAACACTTAGCTCTCATATCATGCTCCTTCCACTTGTCCAAAGTTTCATGTTTCTCTGGAGTGGCCTTTGGAGGTAAGGGACTGGGAACATTTGAATCTAGAACATATCCTATATGTTCAAGGTTCAAGACAAGTTTTAAATTTCTTAGCCAATCAGAGAGATTAGGTCCTGTCAACCTATTGCGATCAAGTATGCTTGCAAGGATATTGGATGGTGGTGGTTGTTCTGTGCTCATTATTATCAGAAAATTAACTGCAGAAAATAACCAAATTAATTAGTGAATGTATCAAGTATTTAACCAAAATGATTATGGTCTTTTAATCAAATTGGTCCTCCCACTAACTTAGCGAATCCTACACTTTGAAAGTAGAAAACAGAAATCCTAGTTGGATGGATTTCTAGTGGGTGATTGAATTCTTATAATTCTATTGATCATCCTCAGGTACATCCGTTATTGGAATTACAATAAACTCTAAGTGAGCAACTCCTTGCCCATCACATCTCATGTGAGGTTCAATCCTTTACCTAGCCCCTAATGCTCAAAATCTCAGGTATATCCATTATTGACTTATCTTGCATTAGTTAAGTTGATCCCATTGAGCCAGTAATTATGGAAATAATTTTAATGCCCTCAGGTATATCCAATATTGGCCACCAAACCATTTACATATTTACAACATCTCATGCTTAATAATTATTCTTAAGAAAATCTCTTAAATTAATTGCATCTTATGCAACTATTTAAAATTTCTTAAAATAATTGCCCCAATGGAGGGCCCATGTTATAATTACTTTAATTATAGCATTTCTAACTTAATCATTTGTTTGGAAGATTTTATGGTCATCCTAATTACTATTAAGGTCTCACTTTGCACATTATCCATTTAACATGTATATATCATATAATTGCATGCATTCCCATACATCTCATGCATTCATGGATAAGCAGTAAATATGGTATGATCATGGACTTTCTAAGGGATTCAATTCTGAGCCACCAAGAATTGAATCCCTTAGAAAGTCCATGATCATACCATATTTACTGCTTACCCATGAATGCATGAGATGTATGGGAACATGGCATTCCTAGGTGCATTTCATTCATTCATTTTACAAGAGTTGCTGAAGGAGTACATAATAAACACTTGATCTTGAATTCCTCCCACTGGTCCCACCAATGCTCTTGACCTCCTTGAACTTCTTGCAATCCAATATTACATAATAATCCTTGGCATACCAAGGCGAATTTACAAGAACTTAAATAAATGAAATTACAACCCAAAAATTATTACAAACTTAATAATATATGCCCAAAATAAATTAAAATAAATTAATTAATTTACAATCCCAAAGAAATATAAAAGAAATAAATCCAATCACATTGGTCTTTTATAGTCCATGATCATCCATCATGCATATCACTATTTAACAATTAAATAAAACATACATACTTAAATTAAATTGAATATCTCATATTCAACTTAAAAATTCATATTTGAATATGATTCAAATAAATTTAAAAATTCAGATTTGAATCTCATTCAAACAAATTTAAAAATTCAGATTTGAATCACATTCAAACAACCTTAAAAATTTAGATTTGAATCACATTCAAACAATTTTTAAAAAATTAGATTTGAATCACATTCAAACAATTTTTAAAAATTCAGATCTGAATATTATTCAAATAACTTTAAAAAATCAAACTTAAATATGATTCAAACAACTTTAAAAATTCAAATTTGAATCACATTCAAACAACTCTTAAAATTCAGATTTGAATCATATTCAAACAATTTTTAAAATTCTGATTTGAATCAAAATTTAATTGTGTGATTAATATTCTAATAAAACAATTTAATTAGACATAGGATAAGCTTTTAGATCATACAACAATTGCAAATTAAAAAGCCAAACCTTGAGCCAACCCATGGAAGCCAAAATTGGTGCACCAAAGATGGTGTTCTTCAAGCATGCCGCCACACATCCATTGCAACCAGCAATGGATTAATCATCTCATGATCAAATCACACAATTAAATCATAAAATCAACAATCTAAATGGCAAATATAGTGGCTCTGATACCAATTGAAGGAACAAAAGCGTGAAAAACACAAGTTTATACCATTGAATTCAAAATTTTTCACCTAGGGTCACATGCTTCATGCAAGATTTATTTTTATCTATTTGATTTCAATGATAAACAACATATTAAAACACTTTTAATATGTTTTTGGATCTGTATTTACTATTTAAGATTTTAGAATTAATCAGGTTAAATTTAGAACCCTAGATTAAATCAAGAACAAACACACTAACCTCTTGATGCACTGTAGTGTATTTGCGCCTTTGAGATGCGTCTTCAGGACACCAGATGTTGTCCCTCTAGCTTGTCCACACCAAGAACACCTATGGCAGCCCTTGAACAGCTTCTAAAGTTTTTTCTGTTAATTAGAAAATGAAGTTCTGCCTTTTAAGAGATTAAAGATGTAAATAGGACGCTAGAAACAATTTCTAGTATTTTTAATTCAAGAGATTGCTTGCAAATCTCTTAGAATAAATGAGAGATGAAGAGGAAGAGAAAGGAGACTCTTGGGTGGTGGCACCAAGGATGAGGAGCTGCTGGTTGTGTTATTTTTTAATTCATAACAACACTTATATAGCTAGGTCAACACTTTAAACCCTTGCCACATGTCACCCTCTGATTGGTTCTAGGTTTAATTGACCCAATCACATTGTGCCAAGTGTCAAACCTATATTTAATCTTAATTTTAATCATCTTACATGATTAAAAGACATTTGGCAAGCTTATGTGTAATGCCATGTGTCACCATCTCATGGTGCCACATGTCACCCTGTGAAATGACCAAAATGCCCATGTGTCTTAATTTTTGAGTTCTTAACCCAAAATAATTATTTCTCTTCTTCTAATCAATTTATATCAAATATAAATTAAATAATTAATCTCCATTAATTAATTTCTCATTAATTAAATTCATATTTAAACACTTTAAATATAAATTTAACTTATACTGTACATCCAATAACCTAGATTTGGTTTCAAGTCATGCTAGGGACTTTGCAATCTAATTGCAAACCAAACCTATTTAATTAATCAATTAAACTCTTTAATTAATTAATTAAATCAAATTTAATTAGGTGATAACTTGTGTATGTGTGTGACTTACTAGGCTCATAACTAATTGGCAATGAGATATGATATCAACTCTTAATATCATCAGAACTCTTTCTCACCATAAATGATTTCTCTAAATCATTTTATGCACCTCATAGACCATGGTTAACACCTAGCATAGCATGCCATGGCCACCCAATTAGTAATAAGGTTTACCTTAAATGAACCTGTAATCATATGTTACCATGCACTAGAATCTCTCTATTACAAAATCCCAACTCAAGCTGGAGTTATGGTTTATGTCAAACTCCATTTACTGTGAACATTATATTCTCTTTTAATTCTAGTTCTTAATTAAAAAGATTTTCTCATCAGAAACTCTTTTCTAATTAAATCTATCTATCCTGGCCAGGAACTTGAAACATCAAGAACAATTAAATGAACATAGGATTTTTTTCTCTATTCACTTAGAGGAACAGATTCCATCTTGATCAACACCTACATCCATATATAACTAGTAGGAGCCAACACATGCCCATATACCCATACACAGTATAAGTATGAAAGTAGTATCAAACTCAAACCACTTATATACAAGATAACTGTGCTATCTCAAGTTTAAAGATTATATGCACTGATATGATTTATGACAATGCATTGACAAGAGTAAACTCCATGTGCTTATCATAAGTGTCACTGGTTCGGCCTACTTATCATTTATAAGTGCCTATCATGTTTGTCATATGGCATGAGACTCACCATTCTATCTTATTTATATCTCATATAAATAACTTGGGAACAAACATGAATAGAATCTTTCTGGATAAGTCATGTCCTTACTATGAAGTATCCTCGATTGTGAACCTATTTATGATACTTTGTACTAGAAATACTGTCACTCGTATTCTTAACAACTTAAAAATAGAATTTCTAATAAAATATCAATGGACCTTTTCTATTACACATAAAAATATTATGTAAATGGAAAAGTGAAAATGCCTTTTATTAATAAAAACATGTACAAGATATATACTAAATGATATGCTCTAGGGCATACTACTAACACATCTGGTATCCTAAGACACATCCCAAAGGTGCCAAACACACTGCAGTGCATCAAAAGGTTAGTGCACTTGTTCTTAAACTAATCTAGGGTTCTAATGAATTAATCAATGAATTCTAAAATCTTAAATGGCAAATGTAGATCCAAAAATATATTAAAAGAGTTTTAGTATGCTGTTTATCATTGAAATCAAATAGATAAAAATAAATCTCGCATGATGCATGTGACCCTAGATGAAAAATTTTGAATTTCAATGATCTAAACTTGTGTTTTTTATGCTTCCGTTCCTTCAATAAGGGCCCTATGATTTTTGGCCAGCCCTAGGAGTTTATGGTTTTGATGTATTCTAGATTAATTGAACATGAATTCATAAGGAAATGATGGTGCGTGAGGTGTTAGACTTAATTAATGAAGTGAAATTGGGATGAATTATGCTAAGTGAGAAATTAGGGTCTTGACCATTGGGGAAAATTGGCAAATTTTAGTAATTGACCAATTGACCAAATTGATGTGTAAATTGGTCAAATGGTATGTTTGGGAGTTGATAAAATGCATGAAAATTTAAATGGGATTGAAAGTGATGCTGCCACAATTTGGACAGCCTGACCATGGTCCACTCAAATGGTCCTAATTCAATTATGTTGCTCTAACTTGAGTGAGGCCAATTGGAGATGAAAATTAGGACCCAAAGCTATAATTATCATGCAGAAACCTTGCCCAAAAACTGACCACAAATGGGAGAAAAATTAGGTTAAATCCAGATTAGGTACCTTGCCCCTTTACAGAATTGACCATATAATCAGTACCTATTCAAATGGTCATAACTTGGTGTAGAAAGGTCCAAATGACCTGATTTTTGAGCCATTAGAAAGCTATGACATAGTAGAACAACTTTTATGAAGAACACAAACCCAGATTCTGGCCATAACCTAGTCAATTTGCCACCCAAATTTAGGTCCTCAAATTTGCCAGAACCAAAAGTTACCCAAAATTCTGGATTCTAGTCAATCCGACCAGTTATGGTTAAATGACCATAACTTGAACTACAAAACTCCAAATAGAGTGATTTAAAAGGGACAATAAACTAGAAACATTAAGGAACAACTTTGATGAAGAAAAGTTAGTCAAAATTTCATTGTAGAATACCCAATGGAACAGTAGAAATAAGTGACCCAAAACCGAATTTTTGGAGTTTCACTTGAAGAGCTTAAAAATTCAATTGGCAATCAATGCCAACATAACTATAACAAAAAATGTAGTATGTGGGTGCATTTAAAATTAACATGCCTACTAAAGATGTAAAAGTCAACTTTTTTGACTTGAATAGTATAATGAATAGTACCACCATAGCCAAAAAGTAAAAGACCTAAACTTTATAAACTGTGTTGGGTAGATTAAGTTTGCAAAAATTTAATTGTTAGAATTTCTTATTAGAAGTGATTTAAATAAAGTACTGAAACACTTTAAATTGTGTGTTTCAGTAGAAAAAGACACTGGAAAAGATAAAGAGAAAGTGAGTCAAGGCCAAGAGGTAACTCATAAGAGGTTTGTGCACAACCATTGCTTTCTTTCGATTTTCAATTTGAATTTTGATTGGATTAAATTGTGAAATAAATTTATGGTTTTCTTATATAAAAAATGTTGAATGATACAATTTGTATGCTATTGATTTAATTCTTGAGAAATTAGTTTGAATGTAATTTGATGGATACTTTGATGCTTGGAAAACTTGCAAAATAGTTTGAAATCATGGCGATCATGATTAATTGATTGAATTCCTCACTAGCTTGCCTAGTGGGACGAATTGGTTTTTAATTCCCTCTCTGGCTAAAGTGTCGAGGTGAATGCTAGTTGAGGAAGAATAGGATGAGTACTCATATATTTTTCTAGCTAGCTATGGTATTTCTCATTAACCATTGGCTATTGGGACGAATTGGACATTGGTGTCATGATTAAGCTGTGTGACTTGTTAAAAATATTATTTGGTGAATTATGAAATGAAATTTGATTCCTTTAGGAAATTTCCAGATTTTCGAAATTTAGCATGATTTTATATATTAATATATCAAGTGATTCACTTGTGAATTGTTGTTTAAATTATTATTTTCTTTACATTGTGCACCACTGAGTCTTTAGCTCAGCGATAGCTCTTTGTTGCTGTCACAGGTAGAGAGGTAGAAAAAGCAACAGAGTAAGTTGTTTGTGAATTGGATTGTTTAGCTTTTGGGGAGTCACTACCGGGTATACAGGTTATACCCTTGCAAATATTGTTGTAATGTACAGATATAACTATGTATGTATTTATTTTTGGACTTGAGCAGTTGTATAAACATTGTATATTAAATTTTGAAATTTTATTTTGATCCATGTAAATATTTGTGAACTTACTATTCCTCAATAATGAAATGTTTGAATTCTTTTATAATTTTGTTTTTAGTGATGAGTTACTTGAAAATTGTGAAGATTGTATTGTTGAAATTGAGTTGAATTGAAACTATATTAGAGTTTGGTGTTGAAATAAATATATTAGGAGTGTTTTTATAGGTTTTTGAAGAACTGTTTTCTCAAAATACAGCTAGCACTCTGCCGAAATTTTTATAAAATTTGCGGAAAACAAATTATGCAAAATCTTATTTTATGACATAAACTCCAACTAAAGGTTTTTAAATAATGCTTTCACATCACTTTACAATTTAAAATGAATGAAAAAGGTTTTAAAATCCCTTATAGTGTATTTAATGGGTTAACGGTAAGTGAAGTTTGATAACCCATTAGATATACTATGGGATCATGTTATGCCTTACGAAGGGGTAAGGTGTAACATGTTTTAGTGATATCAGAATAAGTTTTTAAGTATATTTCAAACTGTGAATTTGAATATTTTTCATTGATAGTATAACTGCTCAATGTCATTGTTTAATACACACAGTGCATTATATTATAAATATCAACTAATGGAGGGAAATCTCCCTGTGTTGTTTCTTGAAGAGGTGGAATACCCTCTAACTAACTATGGAAGAAGGGGATCGCTCAATCGAGTAATTAGTTGAAGCTGAGGCACAAGGGGAAGCCCTAGCTCTCCAGAATGTGAGTGGGTAAGCCATTCCAGCTCCTCCAATGCCTCAGTTTCCTACTCAGTTTGCTCAGCGGATGGCTTTACTGTTTTAACAAATTGCTAGAAATCTACCAACATAAGCCTAAACCCAAGAACCAGCAGTGCAACCACAGCCTCCAGCAAAGCAGTATGACAAGTTGGTCAAGTATGGTGGTATAAAATTTAAGGGTACAGTGGATCTGTTAGAAGCCAAGCAGTAGTTAGAAAGAATAAAAAGAGTTTTCAAGAAGCTACACTGCACAAAGAGTTGAAGTTTGAATACTCAATTTCACTTTTACAGGGGGATGCGTATGATTGGTGAAAAACCATCCCCCACAGTCTGGTGGAACCCCCAGTGCTGACTTGCGATGACTTCCTCAGAGAGTTCAGACATAAATACATCCCAGATACTAATGTGGACATGAAGCTGCAAGAATTTTTAAGAGTGAAACAGGGGAGTAGAACAGTGGCAGAGTACGAAAGGGAATTTTCCCGCCTGAGTCACTATGCCAGGAGTCTATTTACTACTAGTAGAGAAAGATGCAAAAGTTTTGAAGCCGGTTTGAAGCCTAATTTGAAAATGCAAGTGGTTGGATTCTGACATGATAACTTCTTTGAACTCATATCTCAAGCGCTAGAGCTAGAGAGGATAGAAGCAGAAGGGGTACCTGAGAAAGGGAAAACAGAGAAAGAGAAAAGTAAGAAGTCAGTGGATCAGGGTTCCAATGGTACTGGGAAGAGGAAAAATTTTGGAGGACAGAGTAGTAAAAAGTCTGGTAAGGGAAGATTTTCGGGACAGAGACCACCTAGATCTTGTCAGTAGACGACCAGAAGTTCCTTTTCTCCGCATCCTTGTGAAACTTGTGGAAGGAACCATGGTGGGGTATGCTACAAGGCTATCAGTGCTTATTATAACTGTAGTGGTATGAGACATTTTGCCAAGGATTGGCTCATGTGATAGACACCCAAGTAGGGAGTCCAGCATTGAGAGACATCCCTACAGTATGTGATTTTTCGGATGTGTTTCCTAAAGAATTGCCAGGATTACCTCCGAAAAGGGAGGTGCAGTTTGAAATAAAAGTTATGCCTGGTGTGGACCCTATCTCTATTACCCCGTACAGAATGGCACCTGCTGAACTAAAGGAGTTGAATGTGCAGTTGCAAGAATTACTTGACAAGGGCTTCATTCGCCCTAGTATGTCACCATGGGAAGTGCTAGTGTTGTTTGTTAAAAAGAAAGATGGCACTCTCTATTTGTGTATCGACTATCGATAGTTGAATAAGGTGACAATAAAGAATAGATATCCGTTGCCCCACATAGATGATTTGTTTGATCAATTGAAGGGTGCAGCTGTGTTCTCTAAAATTGATTTGAGATCTGGCTATTATCAGTTGAGGGTGTAAGAGTAGAGTAATCTAAAAACTACTTTTAGAACTCGATATGGCCATTATGAGTTTCTAGTTATGCCATTTGGGTTAACCAATGCTCCAGCTGCTTTTATGGATTTGATGAACACTATCTTTAGGCCATACCTTCATCACTTTGTTGTTGTGTTTATTGATGACATATTAGTGTATTCGAAGAGTGCAGAGGAGCATGATAGACATCTGCAAATTGTGCTACAGACCTTAAGGGAGGAACAACAGTATGCCAAGTTATCAAAGTGCAAATTTTGGTTGGAAGAAATCTCTTTCTTGGGGCACATTGTATTAGCTGAAGGCATTAAGGTAGATCTTAGCAAGGTAAAAGCTATCCTTAATTGGAAGCCAACCAAGAATGTTACAGAAGTTCGCAGTTTTCTGGGTTTATCTAGATACTACCGCCATTTTGTTAAGGAATTTTCTATGTTGGCATCTCCACTGACAAAGCTGCTCGGGAAGGATGTAAAATTTCAATGGACTAATAAATGTCAGCAAAGTTTTGAGGAATTAAAGAGCTGTAGTCCTAACTTTACCTACTCGGGGTAAAGAATACACTGTTTATAGCGATGCTTCTCACAATGGATTAGGCTGTGTGTTGATGCAAGACCGAAATGTCATTGCTTATGCATCTCATTAGCTAAAACCTCATGAGAGAAACTACCCTACACATGACTTGGAGCTTACAACTGTTGTATTTGCTCTGAAAATCTGAAGACATTATTTGTATAGGGAGAAGTATTACATCTACACAGATAGCAAGAGCCTGAAGTATTTAGGCACACAGAAAGAGTTGAATTTGAGACAAAGGAGGTCATTAAAGCTGATAAAAGACTACGATTGTCTGATAGACTACCAACCAAGGAAGGTAAATGTGGTCGCTGATGCTTTGAGCTGTAAAACCATGGCTAGTTTGAGAATTTCTCCTTTGTCTATGGTATATGAGTTGAAAGAACTGCATGCTAGTTTGGAGATTGATGATGAGAGACTGATGGTAGCTGCATGGCAAGTACAGCCAGTATTGATTGATCTAATAAAGATGACTGCACAAAATCATGAAAAGTATCAAAAATTGATGGAGGAAGTTCGGGATGGCAAGAAGCCTGGATTTTTAGTAAATGATGATGGCCTACTGCTACACCAGGGCAGAATGTGCATTCCTAATGATGTTGAATTGAGACAAATCATTGTGAAGGAAGCACATGAGTCTCCTTTTGCTATGCTTCCTGGTGGAACCAAGATGTACAGAACTGTTAAAGAGCACTATTGGTGGTATGGGATGAAGAAAAACATAGTTGAGTATATATCTAAATGCCTAACTTATCAGCAAGTAAAGGCAGAACATCAAGTACTAGCTAGTTTGCTACATCCATTACCAGTGCCTAAGTGGAAATGGGAAAGGATCACGATGGATTTTGTGATGGGACTTCTGAGAACACAGAGAAACTATGAAGCATTATGGGTCATTATGGATAGACTAACCAAGTTTATGCATTTTCTACTAGTGAGAATGGATTATAGTTTAGAAAAATTGGCTAAACTATACATGGATGAGATAGTGAGACTTCATGGAGTGCCAGTATCAATTGTGCCAGACAGAGATCCAAGGTTCACTTTTAGATTCTGGGGTAGTTTGTAAAAAGCCCTAGGAACTAGATTGAACTTTAGTATGGCATCCCACCCACAGACAGATGTCTAGTCTAAGAGGGTGATTCAGATCTTGGAGGATATGCTACGAGCTTGTGTGATTGAATTTAAAGTAGTTGGGATACACACTTGCCTTTGATCGAATTTGCCTATAACAACAGCTTTCAATCAAGCATTGGGATGCCTCCATATGAAGTTTTGTATGGCAGGAGGTGTAGAACTCCTCTGTGTTTGGATGAAGTGGGTGAAAGAAAACTGATTGGCCTAGAAATTGTTCAGCAGACTGAGGAGAAGATTAAGCTTATCAGAGATAGACTCAAAGCTGCATCAAACCGTTAGAAGTCCTACATTGATTTAAAGAGGAGAGACATTGAGTATGCAGTGGGTGATAAAGTATTCCTCAAGGTTTTCCCTTGGAAGAAAATTATGAGATTTGGCAGAAAGGGGAAACTAAGTACTCGTTTCATTGGGCCGTATGAGGTTTTGGAAAGAGTGGGTCCTTTGGCATACCGATTGGCACTACCTCCAAAGTTGGAAAAGATACATAATGTCTTCCATGTGTCTCTGTTGAGGAGTTATAGATGAGACCCATCTCATGTTCTACCTGTTGAGGAGATTGAGGTGAATCCATACCTCACATATGAGGAAGAACCCATAGAGATTTTGGCATATGAGGCGAAGCAGCTGAGGAATAAGCAAATACCATTGGTTAAGGTGCTGTGGAACCATCATTCAGGCCAGGAGGCTACTTGGGAGTGCGAGGAGGATATGAGGAGATAGCATCCACAACTGTTCAAAAACTAAGACCAAGTAAAATTTCGAGACAAAATTTCTTTAAAGGGGGGGGGGGGATTGTAACACCCTTATATTAAGCAATCTATAACATTCTACTATTTCGGAGACTAGGGTTTGTTCGGATAGTTAGGATGTCTAGATATATGTTTGTATCATCTAGAAAAGACCTAAAAAAAATTAATAGCAATTAATTAAAGGTAAAATACAAATAAGAAAAATAAAGCGTAAAAAGTTAAATGAGTAGGGGTCACAGTGATGGCTGACCGTACTGGGAAGTGACTGTGAGATCAGTCGCTGTCCGATTTTCGAGTGGGACATTGTGACACCCCAAGCCTAAGAATTATTGTGAAGCTAGGGGAAATGTAAAAACCACAGAAAAGAGTTGAGAACAAGGTCCAATAATTAAATCAGGGTTTAGGAAGTAATACGGTGTTATTGGAAAAACGGATCAGACCAGTAAGGGGCAATTCAGTCAATTCACCTTTAGAGGTGACTCATGGCCTAAATGTCCATTAAAACATAGGTAATTAAATTTATGAAAAATCTATTAGAAATGAAGAGGTGAGTATGTGAAAAGAAAAAGAAAAAAATTCAAATAAGCTTTATGACATCATTAAAGTGATGTAAGCATATCAAAAATTATTTTAATTTCTAATTTATTTATTTTTGGGGATAATTACACCTAAATAAAAATAAAATTAAAAAGGACAAATTTTATCTTCTTCTTTATTTCCCTTTGGCTGCCACTCTCTCTCATCTCTCTCTTCTCTCACTTATTTCCTCCATTAAAGCTCATTTTGAGCTTGAAGAAATCCTAAAATTCAGCCAAAAAATTTGTAAATTCCTTAGTAAAAATTTGTAATTGGGCCTTGGTAAGAAGATTTGAGCAAGAAAGAGTAGGAAAAATGAAGAATTTGCGGAGACTTGAAGTGATCAATTGAGGTAAGCAATCCCAAACTTTCTCTCCTGTGAAATTGGTTGTAATGAGTGTGAAATAGATAAATTCAATTGAAGAACATGAAAAAAATTTATGCATATAAAGGCCCTATGATTTTTGGCCAGCCCTAGGAGTTTATGGTTTTTATGTATTCTAGATAAATTGAACATGAATTCATAAGGAAATGATGGTGCATGAGGTGTTAGACTTGATTAATGAAGTGAAATTGGGATGAATTATGATAAGTGAGAAATTAGGGTTCTTGACCACTAGAGAAAATTGGAGAATTTTGGTAATTGATGCCAATTGACCAAATTGATGTGTAAATTGGTCAATTGGTATGTTTGGGAGTTGATAGAATGCATGAAAATTTAAGTGGGATTGAAGGTGATGCTGCCCCAATCTAGAAAGCCTGACCATGGTCCACTCAAATGATCATAATTGCAATTCTGTTGCTCCAATTGGTGTGAGGACAATTGAAGATGAAAATTAAGACCCAAAGCTATAATTTTTATGCAGAAACCCTGCCTTAAAACTGACCACAAATGGGTGAAAATTAGGTTAAATCTAGATTAGGTACCTTGCCCCTATACATAAGTGAACAGTATTTGTTCAAACGGTCATAACTTGGTGTAGAAAGGTCCAAATGACCTGATTTTTGAACCATTAGAAATCTATGACATAGTAGAACAACTTTTATGAAGAATAGAAACTCAAATTCTGGTCATAACCTAGTCAATTTGCCACCCAAAGTTAGGTCCTCAAATCTGCCAGAACCAAAAGTTACCCAGAATTCTGGATTCTAATCAATCCGATCAATTATGGTTAAATGACCATAACTTGAGCTAAAAAATTCCAAATGGAGTAATTCAAAAGGGACAATAAACAAGACACATTAAGGAACAAATTTGGTGTAGGAAATTTAACCAAATTTTCACTGTAGAATACCCAATGGAACAGTAGAAACAAGTGATCCAAAACCAAATTTTCGGAGTTTCACTTAAAGAGCTTAGAAATTCAATTGGCAATCAATGCCAACATAACTATAATGAAAAATGTAGTATGTGGGTGCATTTAAAATTAACATGCCTACTAAAGATGTAAAAGTCAACTTTTTTGACTTGAATAGTGCAATAAATAGTGCCATTATAGCCAAAAAGTAAAGGACCTAAACTTTATAAATTGTGTTGGGTAGATTAAGCATGCAAAAATTTAATTGTTGGAATTTTTTATTAGAAGTGATTTAAATGGAGTACTGAAACACTTTAAATTGTGTATTTCAGTAGAAAAAGACACTGGGAAAGATAAAGAGAAAGTGAGTCAAGGCCAAGGGGCGACTCATAAGAGGTTTGTGCACAACCATTGCTTTCTTTTAATTTTCAATTTGAATTTTGATTGGATTAAATTCTAAAATAAATTTATGGTTTTCTTATATAAAAAAATGTTGAATGATACAATTTGTATGCTATTGACTTAATTCTTGAGAAATTAGTTTGAATGTAATTTGATGGATACTTTGATGCTTGGAAAACTTGCAAAATAGTTTGAAACCATGGCGATCATGATTATTTGATTGAATTCCTCACTAGCTTGCCTAATTGGATGAATTAGCTTTGAATTCCCTCTCTGTCTAAAGTGTCGAGGTGTGTGCTAGTTAAGGATGAATAGGATGAGTAATCATATATTTTGCTAGCTAGCTATGGTATTCCTCATTAACCATTGGCTATTGGTGTCATGATTAAGCTGTGTGACTTGTTAAAAATATTATTTGGTGAATTATGAAATGAAATTTGATTCCTTTAGGAAATTTCCAGATTTTCTAAATTTAGCATGATTTTATGTGTTAACATATCAAGTGATGTACTTGTGAATTAATTATTGTTTAAATTATTATTTTCTTTACATTGTGCACCACTGAGTCTTTAGCTCAGCGATAGCTCTTTGTTGTTATCGCAGGTAGAGAGGTAGAGAAAGCAGCTGAGTAGACTGCTTGTGAATTGGATTGTTTAGCTTTTTGGGAGTCACTACCGAGTATACAGATTATACCCTTGTAAATATTATTGTAATGTATAGATATAACTGTGCATGTATTTACTTTTGGACTTAAGCAGTTGTATAAACATTGTATATTAAATTTTGAAATTTTATTTTGACCCATGTAAATATTTGTGAACTTACTATTCCTTGATAATGAAATGTTTGAGTTCTTTTATAGTTTTGTTTTTATATATGAGTTACTTGAAAATTGTGGAGATTGTGTTGTTGAAATTGGGTTGAATTGAAACTACATTGGAGTTTAGGGTTGAAATAAATATATTGGGAGTTTTTTTTATAGGTTTTTTAAGAACTGTTTTCTCAAAATACTGCCGACACTCTACTGAAATTTTTATAAAATTTGCGGAAAACAAATTATCTAAAATCTTATTTTATGACATTAACTCCAACTAAAGGTTTTTAAATAATGCTGTCACATCACTTTACAATTTAAAATGAATGAAAAAGTTTTTAAAATCCGTTATAGTATATTTAACGGGTTAAAGGTAAGTGAAGTTCGGTAATCCATTAGATATACTACGAGATCATGTTATGCCTTACAGAGGGGTATGGTGTGACATTGGGGCTGCTATTGCTACCATTGGTGTGTGCTTGTGGTGGACAAGCTAGAAGGACAACAATTGGGGTCCTAAAGGCATCAAAAGCAAGAGGGATTCATCAATTGTGCACCTTAGAGGTTAGTAACCAAAAACCCCTCTTTTAGTTAGGGTTTATTTGAATTAAATGTTAATTCACAATCTATGATGGCAAATGAAAGTTTAAAGCATGTTAAAATGTGTTTTGGTATGCAATTGGGCTTGGAAATCAATTAGGCACATAACTCATCAAGCATGTGGCATGTAATCCTAGATTGATTTTTGAAATTCAAGTTACTAATGCCGTTTACTCCATGCTTCCACTTCTTCAATTGGTATCAGAGCCACTAAATTTGCCATTTAGATTAATTATGAGGCTTAATTGTGTGATTGGGTTGAATTGAAGTTGGTTCGGATCAAGAAAACCCTAATTTTGAAAAACTACCGTAAAAAACACGGCCTAGGCGTGTTCTGGGTTTTTATAAAGCCCAGGGCGTGTTTCAGCATACACGGGCCATGCTTTTTCATGCCTTGGCCTGTGTTTCTCTCTGACCAACAGAGTCATACGACACGAGCCGTGTTATTCCGTGCCCTGCCCTGTGTCATTCATGAAGGAGCAGAAGCATGAAAAACATAAGTTTAAATCATTGAATTTAAAATTTTTTCATCTAGGGTCACATGCATCATGCAAGATTCATTTTTATCTATTTGATTTCAATGATAAACAGCATATTAAAACTCTTTTAATATATTTTTGGATCTACATTTGCCATTTAAGATTTTAGAATTAACAGATTAATTCTTTAGAACCCTAGATTAGATCAAGAACAAGTGCACTAACCTTTTTGATGCACTGCAGTGTGTTTGGCACCTTTGGGATGCGCCTGGGACACCAGATGTTGTCCCTCTAGCTTGTCCACACCAAGATCACCTATGGCAGCCCTTGAACAACTTCTAAAAGTTTTTTAAATCAATTAGAAAATCAAGTTTTGCCTTTTAAGATATTACAGATGTAAATAGGACACTATAAATAATTTCTAGTATTTTTAATTCAAGAGATTATTGGGAAATCTCTTTGAATTGATGAGAGATGAAGAAGATGAGAGGGAGAGGACATCAAGGTGGTGGCACAAACAGAAAACCAGCAGCTTGTTATTTTTTCTTTTCATCCTTTCCCTTATATGGCTAGGTCACCACTTAAAACCCTTGCCACATGTCACCTTCCGATTGGCTCTAAGATTAATTGACCCAATCACATTGTGTCAAGTGTCAAACCTATATTTAATCTTGACTTTGATCATCTTACATGATTAAAAGATATATGGAAAGCTTATGTGTAGTGCCATGCGTCACTATCTCATGGTGCCGCATATCACCCTGTGAAATGACCAAAATACCCCTGTGTCTTAATTTTGAGTTCTCAATCCAAAATAATTATTTCTCTTCTTCTAATCAATTTATATCAAATATAAATTAATTAATTAATCTCTATTAATTAATTTCTCATAATTAATTTCATATTTAAATACTTTAAATATAAATTTAACTTATACGATACATCTAATAACCTAGATTTGGTTTCAAGTTATACTAGGGACTTTGCAATCTATTTGCAAGTCAAACCTATTTGATTAATTAATTAAACTCTTTAATTAATTAATTAAATTATATTTAATTTGGTGATTACTTGTGTATGTGTGTGACTTACTAGGCTCATCACTAATTGGCAATGAGACATGATATCAACTCTTAATATCATCAAAACTCTTTCTTACCATAAATAATTTCTCTAAATCATTTTATGCGGCTCATAGACTATGGTTAATACCTAGCATAGCATGCCATAGCCACCCAATTAGTAATAAGGTTTACCTTAAATAAACCTATAATCATATGTTACCATGCACTAGAATCTCTCTGTTACAAAATCCCAATTCGAGTTGGAGTCATGGTTTATGTCAAACCCCATTTGCTATGAATATTATATTCACTTTTAATTCCACTTCTTGATTAAAAAGATTTTCTCATCAGAAACTCTTTTCTGATTAAATCTATCTGTCCTGGCCAGAAACTTGAAACATCAAGAACAATTAAATGAACGTAGGATTTTATCCCTATTTACTTAGGGTAACAGATTCTATCTTGATCAACATCTACCTCCATATATAACTAGTAGGAGCCAACACATGCCCATATACCCATACACAATACAAGTATGAAAGCAGTATCAAACTCAAACTACCTATATACAAGATAACTGTGTTATCTCAGGTCTAAAGATTATATGCACTGATATGATTTATGAAAATGCATTGACAAGAGTAAACTCCATGTGCTTGTCATAAATGTCACTGGTTTGACCTACTTATCATGTATAAGTGCCTATTATGTTTGTTATATGACATGAGACTCACCATTCCATCTTATTTACATCTCATGTAAATAACTTGGAACAAACATGATTATAATCTTTCTGGATAAGTCATGTCCTTATTGTGAACTATTCTAGATTGTGAACCAATTTATGATACTTTGTGCTAGAAATACTGTCACTCATATTCTTAACAACTTAAGAATAGAATTTCTAACAAAATATCAATGGACCTTTTCTATTACACATAAATATACTATGTAAACGGAAAAGTAATAATGCCTTTTATTAATAAAACATGTACAAGATACATACTTAATGATATGCTCTAAGGTAGACTACTAACAATCTCCCACTAGCACTAGAGCCATTCATTACAATACCTTAGACTCATCTTCTCAATATGTCAGTCTAACTATGCTTGTGACAAAGGCTTAGTGAATGGATCAACTAGATTTTCAGCTGATGCTATTTTCTGCATGCTATATCACCTTGCCCAACTATCTCTCTAATAATGTGGTAGCACCTTTCTATGTGTTTAGATTTCTAGTGAGACTGGGGTTCCTTATATCCAAACAACTTCTTTTGCAGCATCTGATGCAGCAATATACTGGGCCTCTGTAGTGGAATCAGCAGTCGTATTCTGTTTGGAACTCTTCCAACTAACTGCACCTCCATTACAAATGAACACAAACCTAAAGGTAGACTTTCTAATATCGATATCTAATTGAAAATTAGAATCAGTATAACCATCCAATTGCAAGTCACTACCTCCATATATCAAGAATAAATCCTTAGTTATTCTCAAGTACTTAAGGATATTCTTGATAGCCATCCAGTGTTCCAAACCTAGATTGGATTGGTACCTTGTAACACCCCTATGTTCGGTAGTGCATTCTACTGTTCCGATGACCAGTGTCTGTCCGGACAGTTAGAATGCCTAGAACTACATTTAAATGTTAGTGGGAAGACATAAAATAATGAAATACGAGAAAGAAAAATACAAGAAAAACAAAGAAAAAATAATAGTAATGAAATGTAACCAAGTTAAATGAGCCAAGAACCATAACAATGGGTGACCGCACTAGGAAGTTACGGCGTGGACCGTTGGCTAGCCCTGGACCACGGGAAATCCTGAAAAATATTTTTAAGACCTAAATAAACATCTATTGAAGTATAAATATCATTAGAAATATCAAAGAAAAATTAATTAATTAGTACAAAGAAAAATAAGAAATTGAGAAAATGACAAAACTCGGTGTTACCGAAAAATCGAGAATGCAACCCGAATAAGGGCATTGTGGTCAATTGACACCCCGAGTTGCCTTTTGACCTAAATTTCCATTAAAAATAAATGATATTAAACTTTGAAAATACCATGAAAAATTAAAATGAGATACATTATGTAAATAGTGAAAGTGTAGTGGCCAAATTGCAAAAATTGAAAAGTTTAACATTAAAATAGATTTTTAATCAATTAGTGCTCCACTAACATCACTTAAGTGGACAGCTAACTCCACTAACTCCATGTTCTTCTTCTTCTATATTCTTCTCTAAGCCAAACCAAATTCTCTAAAAAATTCTTCCATGGCCGCACCATACCACAAGCTCCATCTACCATGATTAAGCCATGGTTTCTTGCAAATTTCTTCATTAAAAGTGGTGTATACCTCTTGGACAGATTATTGGGAGCAAGAAAGTTATGTTTTGGTGAGGTTTTGAAGAACTTCAAAAGTGTCAAGTGAGTATTTTCAATTCTTGTTTCATTAAAGGTGTAACCAAGGTTGTGGGTAGTTGATTTATGGAAGAATTTTTGAAGTTTGATGTTTTAATGAAGATGTACATTTTGGCAGCCATGGAAATTCAGTGTATGTAGCTTGTTTTTACTTGTTTATGGTTGTTTAAGATATTGTTATTGATGGCAGCATGGATATGTGTATAATGGTTTGGAATTGGTTATGTAAATGGTGTATGTACATGTGGTTAAATGGTGTAAATGGACTTTGGAAAATTCTGTGTTATAGTGTGCACATTGAGAATGGTTACAAGCTGTCCAAAATGACCAAACTGTGTTGTTAAATGTGTTAATGGTAAGGTACAAACCAGAATTGGCATGAAGGAAGTAGTTTGGTAAGTGTTGAATATGTACTTGGTAAGTGATGAGAAGTGTGTAATAGGACAGTGTATGTTTTGGCTTAGAACATTAAGTGTGTGACTCCAATTGGTATGAGACCAATTGGAGGTGAAACTAGGCACAAAATGTGCCAACTTTCATGAAGGATGCTTACCAAAATTCTACCTAGAAGGTGACTTAAAAAATGACCAAATCCGGATTAGTGACTTGAAAGCCTGAAAATTGACCATTTGGGCAGTAGTTAGTGTTTTGGCCATAACTCAATCAAACAGGTCCAAATGACCTGAAATTTTTACCATGAATAGCTTAGACATAGATCTACAATTCTTATGAAGACACCAAAGCCCAGAAATGGCCAGAACCTAGCCAAATAGCTTGCACAAGTTCAGCTACCAAAACTGGCCGAACCAAAAGTGACCTAAAAATGACTTAAAGTTACCATTTTGATGCATTCTGTCCAGCATTGGTAAATTGACCATAACTTGGTCTACACAACTCAGAATGACCTGAAATTTTGCCCCGCATGCAATAAGACATAGACCTATAAGTTTGTATTTTGGACCGAAAACCTAGGGAACTAGGTTGTCCGGCTAGGTCAAAATAGTGCACCGAAATCCTGTAAATTGCAATAAAATGCACTACACTTGGAAATGAAATTGGTAACATATACCAACACTAAAGGGCTATAAAATGTGACATATTGGTAATATTAGAATTGACTCACTTAGAGTACATCAATGGTCAACATTATAAGTTGACTAATGAAATGAATTGAAGGAAATAGTACCAAGAAAATTTAGATATTGGATTTTATAGTCGGAAACATATTCATTGAGTACTGAAACACTTTAAATTGTGTGTTTCAGTTGATAAGGATATTGAGAAGCATAAAGAACATTGAGTCAAGGCCTAGGAGCGACTCAAATCAGGTTTGTGCACAACTAGTTTTTAATTGATTTTGTTCTGAATATTTCATTTGATTAAATGACATATTTTTCTTATGTATTATGTTTAACAAGCATTGGATTTAATTTAATGATTATTGAAATTGTTATAGTATGTATGAATTTAGCTTTGTGAAATAGTATTTCCACAAGTATTAAGCATTGTTGTGAATTGAATAAATTATGTTTTGGAAAATTATGATAGAACATGTTTTGAATTGTGATGGGCAATTTGCATGGAAAAATTCAAATTTATGATTTGAATTATGATGAGCATAAAAAAATTATTGGATATTGGAATTGACTTTGAATCGAATTGTATTGTGATTTATGCTCACTAAAAGGATTGTGATATTGTTTTATGTCTCACTATAGATGCTTGACTAGGTTATTACCCGTCTCTCTCATTTGTTGAGAAAACAATGGAGTTAGTTGTGTTTTGATTACCATAGTACGTGCACAGGCTTAGATTCTCCTCTTATTAGAGGTTAGATCTAAGTTTTTTATGTTATGGCCCTTTTGGAAGATTCATTATTGTGATGTGTACTATGCACGATGATTCGACTTCCTTGACCATAGGGAGTTAAAATCTGATTCGACCTACCCGATCATAGGAAGTTAGAATCACCCCGTATATGGCCCTTTCGGATTAGTCTTGCATAGTTAGTGAGATAAAGAATGGTTTTCGAGATAAAGAAAGTTTTTAAATAGTAAAGAATTGTGATTTCAATTATGATTTATGTATAATTGATTTTGTTGAAATTACCTTAAATGGTTAGTTATGATTTGATAAATTGAATGTCGTGATCAAAGTCTTTTTATACAAATGATTTATATTATTGGCAATGAATATTTTGATTTTTGGAATTTGATGAGTATTCTAATTTCCAAATTATTTGCTGTAATTTTTCTAAGGTATATTGAACTATGTTTTAAGTTATAGTTGTGCACCACTGAGTTCACCACTCAGGGATAGCTTTGTATGCTGTCGCAAGTGAAAAGAGCATAGAGCAATTGAGTAAGCTTCTTTGAAGAGACATTCAGATCAGCTCCAGATATACCCATGTACACAAGTTGTGATGTATGCATGTAATTGAAGGAGCGGAAGCGTGAAAAACACAAGATTATACCATTGAATTCAAAAATTTTCACCTAGGGTCACATGCACCATGCAAGATTTATTTTTATCTATTTGATTTCAATGATAAACAACATATTAAAACTCTTTTAATATGTTTTTGGATCTGTATTTGCCATTTAAGATTTTAAAATTAATCAGATTAATTTTAGAACCCTAGATTAAATCAAGAACGATTACACTAACCTCTTGATGTGCTGCAGCGTGTCTGCGCCTTTGAGATTCGTCTTCAGGACACCAGATGTTGTCCCTCTAGCTTGTCCACACCAAGAACACCTATGGCAGCCCTTGAACAGTTTCTAAAGCCTTTTCTATTAATTAGAAATTCAAGTTCTGCCTTTTAAGAGATTAGAGATGTAAACAGGACACTAGAAACAATTTCTAGTGTTCTTAATTCAAGAGATTGATGGCTAATCTCTTTGAATTGATGAGAGATGAAGAGAAATAGCTGGAGAGGCTCAAAGTGGCGTGACATATGAGAGGAGAGGCTGCTGGTTGTGTTTTCTTTTCATAACCCCACTTAAATAGCTAGGTTAACACATTAAACCCTAGCCACATGTCACCTTTTGATTAGCTCTAGGTTTAAGTGACCCAATCACATTGTGCCAAGTGTCAAACCTATATTTAATCTTGATTTTAATCATCTTACATGATTAAAAATATTTGGCAAGCTTATGTGTTATGCCATGTGTCACCATCTCATGGTGCCACGTGTCACACCGCAAAATGACCAAAATGCCTCGTGTCTTAATTTTGAGTTCTTAACCCAAAATAATTATTTTCTTCTTCTAATTAATTTATATCAAATATAAATTAATTAATTAATCTCTATTAATTAATTTCTCATCAATTAAATTCATATTTAAACACTTTAAATATAAATTTAATTTATACTACACATCCAATAATCTAGATTTGGTTTCAAGTCATGCTAGGGACTTTGCAATTTTATTGCAAACCAAATCTATTTAATTAATCAATTAAACTCTTTAATTAATTAATTAAATCATATTTAAATAGGTGATAACTTGTGTATGTGTGTGACTTACTAGGCTCATCACTAATTGGCAATGAGACATGATATCAACTCTTAATATCATCGAACTCTTTCTTACCATAAATGATTTCTCTAAATCATTTTATGAACCTCATAGACCATGGTTAACACCTAGCATAGCATGCCATGGCCACCCAATTAGTAATAAGATTTACCTTAAATGAACCTATAATCATATGTTACCATGCACTAGAATCTCTCTGTTACAAAATCCCAACTCAAGCTGGAGTCATGGTTTATGTCAAACTCCATTTGCTATGAATATTATGTTCTCTTTTAATTCCAGTTCTTGATTAAAAGATTTTTCTCATCATAAACTCTTTTCTTAATAAATCTATCTGTCCTGGCCATGAACTTGAAACATCAAGAACAATTAAATGAACATAGGATTTTAACTCTATTTACTTAGAGGAACAGATTCCATCTTGATCAACACCTACCTCCATATATAACTAGCAGGAGCCAACACATGCCCATATACCCATACATAGTACAAGTATGAAAGCGAGATCAAACTCAAACTACCTATATACAAGATAATCGTGCTATCTCAGTCTAAAGATTATATGCACTGATATGATTTATGACAAAACATTGACAAGAGTAAACTCCATGTGCTTGTCATAAGTGTCACTGGTTCGGCCTACTTATCATTTATAAGTGCCTATCATGTTTGTTATATGGCATGAGACTCACCATTCCATCTTATTTATATCTCATATAAATAACTTGGGAACAAACATGAATACAATCTTTCTGGATAAGTCATGTCCTTATTATGAAGTATCCTCGATTGTGAACCTATTTATGATACTTTGTGCTAGAAATATTGTCACTCATATTCTTAACAACTTAAGAATAATATTTCTAACAAAATATCAATGGACCTTTTCTATTACACATAAATATATTATGTAAACGGAAAAGTGGAAATGCCTTTTATTAATAAAATATGTACAAGATACATACTAAATGATATGCTCTAGGGCATACTACTAACAGTAATAATATGTATGTAAATTATTTGAGCAATTGTATAAAAACTCTTGTAAAATATTTTGATATGTAATTAAATGTAAATTATTGTAAATGTAAATTTAAGATTTCATTTACCTGAATAGTTTTGTAATATTAATTTTGAGTCTTGTAATCAATGAAATGTTTCTTTTATGATGAGATTGGTTTGAAAATGAATTGATTATTTATTGAGATTTGAATTGTGAGTTGAAATGACGTTATTGGAGTTGTATTTGAGAAAACATATTGTGAGTATTTTCTTTTGTAGGATTGAAGAACTGTTTCTCAAAATACAGCTGGCACTTTGTCAAAATTTTGAAAAAAATTTCATAACACCAGATTTTAATCGATGATTTAAATTTCACGAAAATTATTTTAAAATCCCTTGTAGTATATCTAATGGGTTATCGGTAAGCGAAGTACGGTAATTCATTAGGTGTACTATGGGATCATGTTACATCTTACAGAGGAGTAGGGTGTGACATACCTGCTAGTCAAACTAACAGCATATGCGATATCCGGCCTAGTACACAACATTGCATACATCAAACTTCCAATAGCCGAAGCATATAGAATCCTGGCCATTTTATCTCTTTCTTCAGGTGTCTTTGGAGACATCTCTTTAGAAAGGTGGATACCATGTCTCACTAGTAACAATCCTCTCTTGGAATCAAGCATGTTAAACCTCTTTAACAAGTATAGACTTTGGGATAAACCAATTATTCTTTTCGCTCTATCTCTATAAATGTGAATCCTAAGAATATAGGTTGCCTCCCCTAAGTCTTTCATGGAGAATGTATTTGACAACCATACCTTTATAGTTGTCAACGTACTTATGTCATTACCTATCAACATAATATTATCCACATATAAGACAAGAAAAATGATAGCACTATCACTAATCTTCTTATATAAACATGGCTCATCCTTATTTTTTGATAAAACCAAATGACTTAATGGCTTCATCAAAACGGATGTTCCAACTCCTTGAAGGTTGTTTTAACCCATAAATGGATTGCTTTAGCTTGTGCACTTTGGAACCATCTTGGGATTCAAAACCCTTAGGTTATTCCATGAAATGTTTTCTTCACTGTATCCATTGAGAAAAGCTGTTTTAACATCCATCTGCCAAATCTCATAATCAAAGTATGCAGCTATTGCTAATAGAATCCTAATTGATTTAAACATGGCAACATGTGAGAAAATCTTCTCATAGTCAATTCCTTGCTTTTGGCGAAACCCTTTCACTTCTAGCCTTGCTTTATAGGTCTCTACCTTTCCATCAAAACTAATTTTCTTCTTGAAAAACCCTTTTGTTTCCTATAGGTACAATACCTTCAGGTGGGTCAACAAGATCCCAAACTTGATTCTTATACATGGAATCAATCTCGGATTTCATAGCATCAATCCATTTTAAAGAGTCTATATCTGATATAGCTTCTTCATAGGTAAGTGGATCATCTCCATGATCTACTTTTTCATGAGTAGACAATTCTTGTTCTTCTTCTTGAAGAAAACCATATCTCACTGGTGGGTGAGATACCCTGGTTGTTCTACAAGGAACAGTTACAGATGTTTCATCAATAGGTGTAGGTTGATTAGATGGATCTATATTCATCTGATCTGTTGGTTAGTCAGAATTCTCCAATTCTAACTCTATTTACCTTCCTTTGCCTCATTCTTGAACAAATTGTTACTCAAGAAATGTGGCATCTCTACTTACCATAACCCTTTTTGTGATGTAGGCAAATAAAAAATAATATCCAAAACTATCTTTTAGATATCCAACAAATCAACCCTTTTCTGATCTGTTTTCAATTTATCAGTGTTCAACTTTTTTATATAAGCTGGACAACCCCAATTCTTAACATGCTTAAGACTTAGTTTTCTTCCATGCCATATCTCATAAGGTGTGGAAGATACTGATTTTGATGGAATCCTATTCAGAATATACAAAGTTGATTCTAATGCAAATCCCTAAAAGAAGATTGGCATATCAGTATAGCTCATCATACTACGTACCATATCCAATAGGGTACGATTTCTCCTTTCAGATACACCATTCAGCTGTAGTGTTCCTAGAGGAGTCAGCTAGGAAATAATGCCATGCTCTCTCAATTATTCATCAAATTCAATACTCAAGTATTCACCTCCACAAGCTGATCGAAGAGCTTTAATACTTTTTCCTGTTTGATTTTCTACTTCAGATTTAAATTCTTTGAACTTTTCTAAGGATTCATGTTTGTATTTCATTAAATACAAATACCAAACCTTGATTTATCATCAGTAAAGGTAATAAAGTAATGAAAACCGCCTCTAGCCATTTCTCTAAATGGACCACATACATCACTATGTATTAGCTCCAAAATATTTTCAGCTCTTAGTCTTTGTCCAACAAAGGGTGATCTAGTCATTTTGCCTTGAAGGCAGAATTCACAAGTTGAAGTAGGTCCAGAACCCAATGAGGATAAAATCCCCATTTTCTCCATCTTTGCAATCCTATCTTCTGCAACATGACCTAACCTTAAGTGCCAAATATATTTTCAACTTGAGTTGATTTTCATCATGGCATTGCATTCTTTTAGATTGCTACACTCTGGGTAGTTCCCTTTCCAGTGCCCATCTTGCTGGCAGTGGAAACACTTTCCTTTTCCTTCATCAGCTTTAGTCTTCCTTTTCTGTTTGGCTATCTTCTTGGAAGGACCAGGAATTTGAGGTTTCTTTTTCTTATTGCCTTTCTTCTTGTTGGACTTTTCAGCAGAAGAAGATGCAATCAAAGCTACCTTTTTTCCTTTATTGCCCAGCATATTCTTTTGGGCAATAACTATGTAACACCCCTATGTTCGGTAGTGCATTCTACTGTTCCGGTGACCAGTGTTGTCCAGATAGCTAGGATGCCTAGAACTACACTTAGATATGAGTGAGGAGACATAAAATAATGAAATACAAGAAAAAAAAATATAAGAAAAATAAAGGAAAAATAATAGTAATGAAATGTAACCAAGTTAAGCGAGCCGAGAACCCTAGAGATGGGTGACTGCACCGGGAAGTCGCGGTGTAGACCGTTGACTAGCCCTGGACCACGAGGAACCCTAGAAAATATTTTTTAGACATAATTAAAGACTTATTGAAGCATAAATATCATTAGAAATGTCACACCCTACCCCTCTGTAAGGCATAACATGATCCCATAGTATACCTAATGAATTACCAACTCTGTCTACTGATAACCCATTAAATACACTACAAGGGATTTTAAAACTTTTCTTACCCTTTTTTTTTTTTACAGTGGTGAGCACTTTTTACAGGTGTTAAAAACTTTTTTAAACTGAAGTGAAAGAACTAACACATTTGACTTATTTGGAATTTCTGTAAAAATTTTGGCAGAGTGCCATCTGTATTTTGGATAAAACAGTTCTTCAGAAAACCTGTAAAAAGCACTTCAATATTTTTTCAAATCTCAACTCCAATAAAATTCAACACAATATTTTTCTCAACTCAATCCACAACAATTTTTCAGTATTTTCAAAGGATGAGATAAAAGAAATATAATACAAATTTTACAAGTCAAAATAACTCATAATTCACTTTACAACTTCAATGTACAATTTTAATTTACAACTGCTCAAATAATTTACATACATATTATTACATGCTTACATCAGACCTATGTACATGGGTATACCTATAATATACCTGGAGCTGATCTGAAAGTGTTTTCAAAGAAACTTACTCACTGCTCTATGCTCTTCTTACCTGCGACAGCATACAAAGCTATCGCTGAGTGGTGAACTCAGTGGTGCACAGCTATAATTTAAAACATAGTACAATATACATTGACAAAATTTACAGTAAATAAATTGGAAATCTGAATACTCATCAAATTCCAAAACTCAAAATATTCATTGCCAATAATGTAAATCATTTGTATAAATGACTTTGATCACAAAATTCAATTTATCAAATCATGACTAACCATTTAAGTAATTCCAACAAAATCAATTACACATAAACCATAATTGAAATCACAATTCTTTACCATTCAAAAGCCATTCTGTATCTCAAAAATTATTCTTTATCTCACTAACTATGCAAGACTAATCCGAAAGGGCCATCTTCAGGGTGATTCTAACTCCCTATGGTCGGGGAGGTCGAATCAGATTCTAACTCCCTATGGTCGGGGAGGTCGAATCATCGTGCACAGTACCATCACAATAATGAATCTTCAGCAAGGGCCATAACGATAAAATAAACTTAGATCTAACCTCAAATCAGAGGAAAATCTAAGCCTGTGCACGTACCATGGTAATCAAAACACAACTAACTCCATTGTCTTCTCAACAAATGAGAGAGATGGGTAATAACCTAGTCAAGCATCTATAGTGAGATATAAAACAATATCACAATCCTTTTAGTAAGCATAAATCACAATATAATTCAATTCAAAGTCAATTCCAATATCCAATAATTTTTATGCTCATCACAATTCAAATCATAAATTTGCATTTTTCCATGAAAATTACCATCACAATTCAAAACATGTTCTATCACAATTTTCCAAAACATAATTTATTCAATCCATAACAATGCTTAATACTTGTGGAAATACCATTTCACAAAGCTAAATTCATACATACTATAACAATTTCATTAATCATTGAATTAAATCCAATGCTTGCTGAACATAATACATAAGAAAAATATGTCATTTAATCATATGAAATATTCAAAACAAAATCAGTTAAAAACTAGTTGTGCACAAACCTCTGATAACTGTCTCCTGGTCTGGACTCAGTATTTCCTTCCCTTTTTCTGAGTCTTTGCTAACTGAGAAACACAATTTGAAGTGTTTCAGTACTAAATTAAACTGTCTCTATCGATAATATTTGACAAATAATTCACTGAAAGCTATTATTTGCTTAATCACCTAATATACCGACCCTCGATGTGTTCTAGGTAATTTAGGTTTTAGTGTCACTAATATGTCACATTCGATAGTGTTTTAAGATTGGTACATGTTACCGAGTTCATTTCCGTGTATACTGCATTTTCTTGCAATTTGCTGGATTTTGGGATACTAGTTTGACCTAGCCAAACGACCTAGTTTCCTCGGTTTTCGGGTTTCGGTCAAAACTACCAACTTGTAGATCTATGTCTTATGGAACGCGGGGCAAAATTTTAGGTCAATCCGAGTTATGTAGACCAAGTTATGGTCATTTTACTATTGCTGGTCAAATGGCATAAAATTAGGTCATTTTAGGTCAATTTTGGTCAACTTTGGTTCGGCCAGTTTTTGGACCCGAACTTGTGCAAGCTGTTTGACTTGCTTATGGTCATTTCTGGGCTTTGGTGTCTTCATAAGACTTTTAGGTATGGATCTTAACTATTCATGGTTAAAATTTCAGGTCAATTGGACCTTTTTTGAGTGAGTTATGGCCTAAACACTAACTGCTGCCCAAATGGTCAGTTTTCAGGTTTCACTTGCACTTAATCCGAATTGGTCATTTTTCATGTCACCTTGCAAGCAGAATTTTGGTATGCTTTCTTAATGAAAGTTGGCACATTTTGTGCCTAGTTTCACCTCCAATTGGTCTCATACCAATTGAAGTTACACATTTAAAGTTATAGGCTAAAATGCATACTGCCCTTAATTACCTTGCTTAAACATACATCAATGACACATTTACCTTACTATATGTCCACTTCCCTTACCAATTCTGTTTTGGTACATTACCAAAACCATATATCACCTTACCTTAAAGTTATTTTGGGCAGATTACAAACATCCTCAATACACCAAATAAAGCTCCAATTCATAAAGTCCAAATAAAACAATACATACACATTGACATTTCTAATTCTTACACATACTTTACACAACCAATTTACATACACACTCATCAATCCTCAATGTCAGAATTCTGCCCATATCTTCATGAACACATACATTTATCAAAGACTCCCAAGGCTGCCAAATTGTTCCACAATGCCAAAGTGTCCTACAATTCATCAATTTCCATTCCAAGTGCACAATCACCATATACATGTGGAATAATTTACTAGGACATTAAATCACCCTAATCAAATAATTTCTCATCAAATATATGTATGAATATTTCATTAAACATACAATTACATGGCTGTCCAAAATTGATACATCAAGAACTCCTCAAACTTGAAAATTTTCTTCACAATTCAAACACCCATAACAAGTATACAAAGTTTAACAAAGCAATGTTCAAAAATACAAACTTACCTTTGGTTGGGACTTGTTAAACCTTCACTAAACTTCTTGATTTTGGTATCAAGCTCTTCCTTGTGATGTGAGGACAATTTTTTGTGAAGCTACCTAGGTGATTGGAGGTAAATTGAAGGAGTGCATGAAGCTTAAAGAAAAATGGCCATGGAGGTTTTGGAAGCTTTTCATTTACGGCATGGATGATTCTCAAGCTTGAAGATGAAGTGTTTAGTGGAGAAATCTTCCCACTAACACATTTTATAATCCTTAGTTTATTCCTTAGTGGTCCACTCACTTTAGTTTAATCATTTTATATGTTAAATGTGTTATTTACACAATTTTCACTCCACTTTTGGCTATTTACATTAGGTACCACCAAATTAATTCTTCATTTTATTTTCTAAGTGTAATATTATTTATTTTTAATGGACATTTAGGTCAAAAGACAATTCGGGATGTCAAATGACCATAATGCCCCTGTTCGAGTTGCATTCCCGATTTTTTGGTAACACCGGGTTTTGTCTATTTTTCGATTTCTCATTTTCTTTGTACTAATTATTTAATTTTTCTTTGATATTTCTAATGATATTTATACTTCCATAAGGGTCTATTTAAGTCATAAAAATATTTTTCAGGGTTCCCCGCAGTCCAGGGCTAGTCAACGGTCCACGCCGTGACTTCCCGGTGCGGTCACCCATCGCTAGGGTTCTCGACTCGTTTAACTTGGTTACATTTCTTTGCTATTATTTTTCCTTTGTTTTTCTTATATTTTCTTTTCTTCTATTTCATTATTTTATGTCTCCTCCCTCATGTCAAAGTGTAGTTCTAGGCATCCTAGCTGTCCGGATAACACTGGTCACCGGAATAGTAGAACGTACTACCGAACTTAGGGGTGTTACAAGAAATATCAAAGAAAAATTAATTAATTAGTACAAAGAAAAAGTGAGAAATTGAAAAATGGACAAAACTTGGTATTACCAAAAAATCGGGAATACATCCCAAACAGGGGCATTGTAGTCATTTGACACCTCGAATTGTCTTTTGACCTAAATGTCCATTAAAAATACATGATATTACACTTAGAAAATGTCATGAAAAATTAAATTGGTGGTACATAGTTTAAATAGCAAAAATTGGGAGCTTAATGTGAGAATTTGGAAATTTAAGATTAAACTAATGTTAAATCTCATTTAGTGCTCCACTCACCTCACCTAAGTGGACCACTACACCTTCATTTGGGTAGAAACTCATCTTCTTCAACCCTCCCAAAAATCCAGCCGAAAGTTGTCTTGAGAAATCTTCCATGGCCGAAGTTGAAGAAGCTTCATGCAAGCATGATCCAAGCCATTTTTCCACTAGCTCCTTTCAATAAAATTGCTCTACACCACTTGGGCAGTAGATTGGCAGCAAGAAGATCAAGTTTAGTCAAGGTTTCGAAGAGTTTCCAAAGTGGTAAGTAGGTATTTTTTATGCTTGCTTCATTAAAGTTTGTGTGGATGTTATAGGTAGTTGAATTGTGGAAAGATTTTTGGAGTTTGATGTTTTAAGGGAGATGCATATTTTTGGCAGCCATGTAAACTCCATAAGAATAGTTTATCCTTGTATGTAAATGGTAGATTAAAGTGTTGATAAAGTGTTTATATGTGTAGGAATAAATTGGGTGTTGTATACTAAGTATATGTGAATGTACACTTGATTTTGGACGCTTGAAAATTAATTGAGAGAGATGTATGAATCAGCAACTTGAAGTGTGAACCAAAATCTGTTATTTCATGGTTTGGTTTATGGAATTATATGGTTGAATTATGGTGCTTGTTATGGCAGCTTGTACATGTGTATAAAGGTGTGAGTGTGGACATGTAAATGAGCTAGGCTATGTGGCTAAATTGTTTGTAATTTGGACTTGGTAAATTCTGTACTATAAGGTGCATATTGAGTGTGATTATAAGCTGCCAAAATGACCAAAAATGTGAAGTAAAATATGTTTAAGTTATGGTACAAACCAAAATTGACATGGATGTGTAACTTGGTAATGTTAAATGTGTCCTTTGATGAGTGATGAACAATGTGCAATAGGGCAGTGTGTATTTTGGCTTAGAACCTTAAGTGTGTGGCTCCAATTGGTATGAGACCAATTGGAGGTGAAACTAGGCACAAAAAGTGCCAACTTTCATGAAGGAAGCTTACCAAAATTCTGCCTAAAAGGTGACTTGAAAAATGACCAAATCCGGATTAGTGCATTTAAGGCCTGAAAATTGACCATTTGGGTAGCAGTTAGTGTTTTGGCCATAACTCACTCAAAATTGGTCCAATTGACCTGGAATTTTTACCATGAATAGTTGAGACATATATCTACAAGTCTTATGAAGACACTAAAGCCCAGAAATGACCATAAGAAAGTCAAATAGCTTGCACATTTTCGGGTCCAAAAATTGGCCGAACCAAAAGTGACCTAAAAATGACCTAAAGTGACCATTTTGATGCATTCTGACCAGCAATAGTAAAATGACCATAACTTGGTCTAGTAAACTCAGAATAACCTGAAATTTTGCCCCGCGTGCAATAAGACATAGATCTACAAGTTTGTAGTTTTGACCAAAACCCGAAAACTGAGGGAACTAGGTCATTCGGCTAGGTCAAATTAGTATACCAAAATCTGACAAATTGCAATAAAATGCACTGTACATGGAAATGAATTGGGTAACATGTACCAACTCTAAAAGGCTACAAATATGACATATTGGTAACATTAAAACCTAATTCACCTAGACTGCATCGAGGGTCGACATCTTAGGTTGACTAAGGAAATAATAGAATTCAATAAACTAAGTGTTAAGCCATATTCTTAGAGACAGTTTAAATGAGTATTGAAACACTTCAAATTGTGTTTCTCAGTTAGCAAAGACTCAGGGAAAGGGGAAGAAAACACTGAGTCAAAGCCAAGAGACAGTTATCAGAGGTTTGTGCACAACAGTTATTTCTTTTGAATTTTTCAATTGAAATAAATTATAACTATTTGTATATTATTTTTTTAAATTGTGGAAATGTGTTTGAATGGATACTTATTGCTTGAAAAGCATTGTAAATGGTTTGAAACTATGAAAAACTGTTTGAATGATATTTGATGGATACTTATTGATTGAAAAGCATTGTAAATGGTTTAAAACCACAGCTATCATCTATATTGATTGAATTCCTCGCTAGCTTGTCTAGTGGGACGAATTGAATTCTCTCTCTGGCAGAAGTGTTGAGGTGTGTGCCTGTTGAGGAAGAATAGAATGAGTACTCATATTATTGCTAGCTAGCTATGTTATTCCTCATTAGCCAACGGCTTTTGGGATGAATTGAATTCCTCATTAGCCATCGGCTTTTGGGACGAATTGAACTTTGGAACATGATTAACTGTGCGTGATTTATTGATATGTATTGTGAGATTGTGAAATGGAGTTTAAATTCTTATTGACATTCACTGTCTTTTGAATTTAACCATGACTTGTGATTTATTGAGATTTATTGTAATATTGTGAAATGGAGTTTAAATTTTTTATGACATTCATTGTCTTTGAATTTAACTATGGTTTTAAGTATCCACTATTTATATGACTTATGATTTGGGATTTAAAGTTGTATTTGATTAACGTTGTGCACCACTGAGACATTGGCTCAGCGATAGCTTTTCATTGCTATCGCAGGTAGACAGACTGACAAGGCAGCAGACTAGACTGCTAGTGCTTCAGTGAGAGATCATCGGGTATATTGAGTATACCATATTCTGCATTTTGTATTGTAATGTATGTTCACTGTATGTATATAGTGTTCTTGGTTTTAAGCAGTTGTAAATTAAAATTATACATTGAAGTTGTAAAATAAATTGTGAATTATTTTGGCTAGTAAAATTTGTACTATATTTCTTTTGTCTCAACCCTTGAAATTACTGAAAAATTATTGTGGATTTGAGTTGAGAAACATATTATGTTGATTAACTGTTAGAGTTTGAGATTGAGAAATATATTTCAAGTGGCTTTTACAGGTTTTTGAAGAACTGTTTTATTCAAAATACAGATGGCACTCCACTAAAATTTTTACAGAAATTCCTAATAATTCAAATGTGTTAGCTGTTTCCCTTCAGTTTAAAAATTTTTTTAACACCTGTAAATAGTGCTCACAACTGTAAAAAGAAGTAATGAAAAGTTTTAAAATCCCTTGTAGTGTGTTTAATGGCTTATTAGTAGACGAAGTTGGTAATTCATTAAGTATACTACGGGATCATGTTATGCCTTATAGAGGGGTAGGGTGTGACATGTTTTAGTGTGACAAACTAGCATGTTGACTAAACCAGCCAAGGTGCATTCCTATTTAGTCATATGGAAATTTGTTACAAAATTCTCAAATAACTCAGGTAGGGACTGAAGGATAAAATCCATATGTAGTTGGAAATCCATGTTAAAGTCAAGATGTTCCATCTGCTCAATCAGCCAAATCATCTTGTGGACATGATCTCCAACATTCTGTCCCTCAGACATCCTCATGCGGAACAGCTGTCTAGATATCTCATACCTAGCATCTCTGCTATGCTCACCATATAACTCTTGTAGGTGAAGGAGGATCTCACTCGCACTCTACATGTTCTCATGCTGCTTTTATAACTCATTACTCATAGAAGCAAGCATGTAACACTTAGCTCTCATATCATGCTCCTTCCACTTGTCCAAAGCTTCATGTTCCTCTTGAGTGGCCTCTGGAGGTAAGAGACCAGGAACATTTGAGTTTAGAACATATCCTATATGTTCAAGGATCAAGACAAGTTTCAAATTTCTTAGCTAATCAGATAGATTAGGTCCTGTCAACCTATTGCGATCAATTATGCTTGTAAGGATATTGGATGGTAGTGGTTATGGTGTGCTCATTATTATAAAAAAATTAACTGCAGAAAATAACCAGATTAATTAGTAAATGTATCATGTAATTAACCAAAATGATTATAGTCTTTTAATCAAATTGGTCCTCCCACTAACTTAGCGAATCCTACACTTCCAAAGTAGAAAACGGAAATCCTAGTTGGATGGATTTCTAGTGGTTGATTGAATTCTTATAATCCTATTGATCATCCTCAAGCACATCTATTATTGGAAATACAATAAACTATAAGTGAGCAACTCCTTGCCCAACACATCTCATGTGAGGCTCAATCCTTTACCTAGCCCCTAATGCTCAAAATCTTAGGCACATCCATTATTGACTTATCTTGCATTAGTTAAGTTGATCCCATTGAGCCAGTAAACATGCAAATAATTTTAATGTCCTCAGGCACGTCCATTATTGGCCACCAAACCATTTACATATTTACAACATCTCATGCTTAACAATAATTCTTAAGAAAATCTCTTAAATTAATTCCATCTTATACAAGTATTTAAAGTTTCTTAAAATAATTGCCTCAATGGAGGGCCCATGTTATAATTACTTTAATTATACCATATCTAACTTAATCATTTGTTTAGAAGATTTTGTGGTCGTCCTAATTACTATTAAGGTCTCACTTTGCACATTATCCATTTAGCATGCATATATCATATACTTGCATACATTCCCATACATCACATTTATTCATGGATAAATAATAAATATGGTATGATCACGGACTTTCTAAGGGATTCAATTCTGAGCCACCAAGAATTGAATCAGGGCATTCCTAGGTGCATTTCATTCATTCATATTACAAGAGTTGCTGAAGGAGTACATAATCAACACTTAATATTGAATTCCTCCCACTGGTCCCACTAATGCTCTTGACCTCCTTGATCTTCTTGCAATCCAATATTACATAGTAATCCTTGGCATACCAAGGCGAATTTACAAGAACTAAATAAATGAAATTACAACCCAAAATTATTGCAACCTTAATAATACATGCCCAAAATAAATTAAAATAAATTAATTAAATTACAACCCAAAGAAACATAAAAAAAATAAATTCAATCACATTGGTCTTTTATAGTTCATGATCATCCATCATGCATATCACTATTTAACAATTAAATAAAATATACACACTTAAATTAAATTGAATATCTCATATTCAACTTAAAAATCCAGATTTGAATATGATTCAAACAAATTTAAAAATTCAGATTTGAATCACATTCAAACAAATTTAAAAATTCAGATTTGAATCACATTCAAATAAATTCAAAAAATTCAGATTTGAATCACATTTAAACAACTTTTAAACTTCAGATTTGAATCACATTCAAACAACTTTAAAAATTCAGATTTGAATCACATTCAAACAACTTTTAAAATTCAGATTTGAATCACATTCAAATAACTTTAAAAATTCAGATTTGAATTACATTCAAACAATTTTTAAAATTCATATTTGAATCAAAATTTAATTGTGTAATCAAAACAACTAATTAAACATTTTAATTAGTCATAGAATGAACCATAGAACATGTAACAATTGCATATTCCAAGGCCAAACCATGCGCACCACTTTGAAGACTATTGATGCACACCATTGATGGTGATCAACCTCATGCCGCCACCTTTGCTTTTGCAACCAGTAATGAATAATCATCTCATGATCAAATCACACAATTAAATCATATATTAAACAATCTAAATGGCAAATATAGTGGCTCTGATACTAATTGAAGGAGCGGAAGCATGAAAAACATAAGTTTAGATTATTGAATTCAAAAATTTTTCATCTAGGGTCACATGCATCATGCAAGATTCATTTTTATCTATTTGATTTCAATGATAAATAGCATATTAAAACTCTTTTAATATATTTTTGGATCTATATTTGCCATTTAAGATTTTAAAATTAGTAGATTAATTCTTTAGAATCCTAGATTAGATCAAGAACAAGTGCACTAACCTTTTTGATGCACTGCAGTGTGTTTGGCACTTTTGGGATGTGCCTAGGACACCAGATGTTGTCCCTCCAGCTTGTCCACACCAAGATCACCTATGGCAGTCCTTGAACAACTTTTAAAAGTTTTTCAAATCAATTAGAAAATCAAATTTTGCCTTTTAAGAGAATACAGATGTAAATAGGACACTAGAAATAATTTTTACTGTTTTTAATTCAAGAGATTATTAGGAAATCTCTTTGAATTGATGAGAGATGAAGAAGATAAGAGGGAGAGGACATCAAGGGGGCAGCACAAAAAGAAAACCAGCAGCTTATTATTTTTTCTTTTCATCCTAAAGAAAACCAGCAGCTTGTTATTTTTTCTTTTCATTCTTTCCCTTATATAGCTAGGTCACCACTTAAAACCCTTGCCACATGTCACCTTCTTATTGGCTTTAGGATTAATTGACCCAATCACATTGTGCCAAGTGTCAAACCTATATTTAATCTTGACTTTGATCATCTTACATGATTAAAAGACATATGGCAAGCTTTTGTGTAGTGTCATGTGTCACCATCTCTTCGTGCCGCATGTCACCCTGTGAAATGACCAAATGACCTCTGTGTCTTAATTTTGAGTTCTCAACCCAAAATAATTATTTCTCTTCTTCTAATCAATTTTTATCAAATATAAATTAATTAATTAATCTCTATTAATTAATTTCTCATTATTAAAATCATATTTAAATACTTTAAATATAAATTTAACTTATACTATACATCCAATAACCTAGATTTGGTTTCAAGCCATGCTAGGGACTTTGCAATCTAATTGCAAAACAAACCCATTTAATTAATAAATTAAACTCTTCAATTAATTAATTAAATCATATTTAATTTGGTTATTACTTGTATATGTGTGTGACTTACTAGACTCATCACTAATTGGCAATGAGATATGATATCAACTCTTAATATCATCAGAGCTCTTTCTTACCATAAATGATTTCTCTAAATCATTTTATGCAGCTCATAGACTATGGTTAATACCTAGCATAGCATGCCATAGCCACCTAATTAGTAATAAGGTTTATCTTAAATGAACATATAATCATATGTTACCATGCACTAGAATCTCTCTGTTACAAAATCCCAATTCGAGCTGGAGTTATGATTTATGTCAAACCTCATTTGCTATGAATATTAGGTTCTCTTTCAATTCCAGTTCTTGATTAAAAAGATTTTCTCATCAGAAACTCTTTTCTGATTAAATCTATTTGTCCTGGCTAGGAACTTGAAACATCAAGAACAATTAAATGAACATAGAATTTTATCTCTATTTACTTAGGGTAACAGATTCCATCTTGATCAACACTTACCTCCATATATAACTAGTAGGAGCCAACACATGCCCATATACCCATACACAGTACAAGTATGAAAGCAGTATCAAACTCAAACTACCTATATACAAGATAACTGTGTTATCTCAGGTCTAAGGATTATATGCACTGATATGATTTATGACAATGTATTGACATGAGTAAACTCCATGTGCTTATCATAAATGTCATTGGTTCGACCTACTTATCATGTATAAGTGCCTATCATGTTTGTTATATGGCATGAGACTCACCATTCCATCTTATTTACATCTCATGTAAATAACTTGGGAACAAATGTGATTATAATCTTTCTGGATAAGTCATGTCCTTATTGTGAAGTATCCTCGATTGTGAACTAATTTATGATACTTTGTACTAGAAATACTGTCACTCATATTCTTAACAACTTAAGAATAGAATTTCTAACAAAATATCAATGGACCTTTTCTATTACACATAAATATATTATGTAAACGGAAAAACATGAATAAGATACATACTTAATGATATGCTCTAGGGCATACTATTAACAATTCAGCGTTAACATGGCCCAACCCGTGTTTTGGGGTGCCCCAGGTCATGTAAACGTTACATGGGCCGTGTTTTCTTTGTTTTAGGGGCGTGTTGGGCTTTTTGGGATTGATTTTGGGGCCCATTATGCAATAGTTGTGTAATTTAAGGCCCATAATTGAGCCCAAACCTAATTAAATGGTTTAATTAGGAATTTTAATCACACAATTAATTTATAAATTTTTTTTTCACGGAATTAAATTTGGAAAAGGGTTTCTAAATTTAAATTTATTTGAATAAGATTCAAATTTGAATTTTTTATTGAATATGTGATATTCAATTTAAATTTTAAAGCATGTATATTTTATTTAATTGTTAAATTTTAAATATGCATGATGGATGATCATGGACAATAAAAAACCAATGTGATTGGATTTATTTATTTATTTTAATTTTTTTTTGGGATGTAAAATAATTAACTTATTTTAGTGGCATATATCATAAATGTTATGATAACTTAGGATGTAATTTCATTTATTTAAGGACTTTAAGTCCAAATTCTTATAAATTCACCTGGGTATGCCAAGGGTTACAATGTAATTGGATTGCAAGAAAAATAAGTAGGTCAAGAGCATTGATGGGACCAGTGGGAGGAAATCAAGATCAAGGGTTGATTATGTACTCCTTCAGCAACTCTTGTAAAATGAATGAATGAAATACACCTAGGAATGCCCTGATTCAATTCTTAGTGGCTCAGAATTGAATCCCTTAGAAAGTCCATGATAATACCATGTTATTTGTTTATCCATGAATGCATGAGATGTATATGAATGTATGCAAGTATATGATATATGCATGCCAATTGGATAATGTGCAAAGTGAAACCGTAATAGTAATTAAGCCAAACACAAAATCTTTCAAACAAATGATTAAGTTGGAAATGGTATAATTATGATAATTATATCATGGCCCTCCTATCACACCTTACCCCTCTGTAAGGCATAACATGATCCCGTAGTATACCTAATGAATTACCGAACTTCGCCTACCGATAATCTATTAAATACACTACAAGGGATTTTGAAAACAATTTTATTTCTTTTGAAGATGGTAAGCACTTTTGGTAGGAATCAAAAACTTTTATTTGAAGTTTAAATACTAGATAGTATTTTTGAAAACTTTTATTTTTTCGTAAATTTTATAAAAATTTTGGCAGAGTGCCATCTGTATTTTGAGAAAACTATTCTTCAAAACCCTGTAAAAAGCATTTTCAAATGATTTTCACAACTCCCAACTTCCAATACAACTCAAATCAACACAATCAATCATAATTTCAATTCAAAATTCTCATCACAACATTTTTGTTTTCAAGACAATAAAATAAAACTTATACTTATTGTATTAAAATACTTAAATTACATACACAAGTTAAATTTACAAACATAAAATCCAAAAATAATACTATTACAAATTTACTGTACAACTGCTCAATTTTACATTAATACATACGACACTATAATATTTACATCAAAATAAATACATTGGGTATAGAATAATACCCGTACAAAATTTAGTGGTGTCCTCTATCTCAATAGCAGCTCACTTTGCTACTTTCTCCTTTCCTTTTCTGCGACAGCAAAATAAGCTATCGCTGTGCATAATTTGCTCAGTGGTGCACAATAAAATTTAAAATGCTGAATATAAAATATTCAATGATAAATCATAATTCAAACATTTCACACTCATATTTCACAATTTTCAAATCACATTTATAATACAATTTTGTCAAATAATATAATAAACACAGTGTTGCCAATCCATACACATCTTAAGTCATAACACAAAAATTTTTATCAATGCTGTGTTGTACACTACAACAAAGAAAACTACAACCCACTAATCCAAATCAATGAGGGAGGTGGCTAGCTAGCTAATGAGTACTCATCCAATCTAGACCTTAACTGATAAGCCAGAGAAGGAGGAAAATAATCGATCTCAACCCCATACATGGAGGAGGAATAATGTGATACTGTCATGCTAAGTGTGAATCCAAAATCAATTTAAAACAATTTATTCAAATATTGCATGAAAAATCCAATCAATTTCCAAAGTCCAATTTACAGGCACAAAGTGGCAACACAATAGTTCTCAGAATTCATAATTAACACAATACATTTATAATACAGAATAAATTAAGTTTTCAAGGTGAAAATAATAATTTAGAGTTATTGTGCACAGACCTGATTTGAGTCACCTCTAAGCCTTGACTCAATGTTCCTTATGCTTCTCAATGTCCTTTTCAACTGAAACACACAATTTATAGTGTTTCAGTATCACATCTCATAATAATTCTAACAATTTATTGCATATTTATTTAATTGTATCCTTACATAGGCTTAAAATGGCATTTTCTAGACTTTGCATTTTATTGCAATGTTTTAGATTTGTTATGTTGCCTTGACCTAGTTAATTGACCTATTTCCCTTTATTTCTAGGTTTTGGTCAAATTACCAATAATGTAGCTCTATGCCTTATTGAAATTTTTCCACTGATCTCATGTCATTTGGAGTTCTATGGACCAAATTATGGTCATTTTACTATGGCTGGTCAAGTTGCACTTACATTGCACAATTAGGTCATTTTTTAGGTCAAAGTCAATTCGGCCAGTTTTTGTAACCCAAATTGGGCAATCATTTTAACTTGCTTAATGGCATTTCTGGGCTTGGTGGTCTTAACCAAAGTTGTAGCCCTATATCTTAGCTTTCCATTGATATAAATTTCAGGTCATTTGGACCTGTTTGAGTGAGTTATGGTCATTTTAGTGACTACTATTCATATGGTTAAAAATCTAGGTTCACATGTTAAGCAATCTGGATTTGGTAAATTTTTAAGTCATTTTCTGGACAGATTTTTGGTAAGGCTTCTACATAAAAGTTGGCACATTTTGTGCCTAGTTTCACTTTCAATTGGCCTTATACCAATTGGGATCACACATTTAGGGTTATAGGCTCAATTGCATACTGCCTTTTACATTTTCCTCAAATACTAATTCAAATGCACATTCAACTTGTTCTAGCTTACTTTCCATACCTAATTCTAATTTTGTACATTATCATATTCAGTAATCACTTTACATTAAAGTCAGGTAGAATACAATTACCTTTAATACACCAAATATAATCCTAATTCACAAAGTCCAATTCTAAAAATGTATACACATAAACACTCCTAAATATTACATATAACTTCCACTACTAAATTACATACATATTTATCAATCCTTAATACCACAATTCATCAAACAACTTCATGAAACTATGCACTCTTCATGGAACCAAAAAGCTACCAAAATGCTCCAAATTGCCAAAGTCTTCACAATTTCATTCAACCCTCAAATCAAATACTCAAACACACATAAACATAGAATTAATTTACTAACACATCAAATTACTCTAATCAACCTTAATTACCATTAAATTCATATAAGAATAAACCTCTTACCTTTCAATTCCATGGCTACCCAAAATTGGATATATCAATAACACCTCAAAACTTTAAAATTTCTTTACCAAATCACTTATCTCAAACTAAACATAAACTTTACTTAAGAAAGGAAGGAGTTTGGACACTTACCTCTTTTGGAGCTTGCTCAAATCTTCACCAAAACTATTCTTTCTTGTTCCCAATATGTTGCCCAAGTTGTGTAGAACAACTTTAGTGAAGGAACTTTAAGAAATGGAAGCTTGGATCATGGAGAGAGAAAGCTTAGTTGGGACGTCCATGGAGTTTTCTTTTGAGAGAGAAATGTAATTCGGCAAAGGTGGTAAATTAAGGTTGAAGATGATGAATGAAGTGTTATCCTCATGCTTATATAGTGCTAATTAGTGCCCCACTAACCTTTAATTAACATTAAAATATCCATATAATTAAACTTTAATTATCTTAAGTTTTATCCCTTAATTCCTTTTATTTATTCTATATATTTGACTTCTAATTTTTATGGAATTTTCAAAATTTAACACTACTAATTTTTCATAGACATTTAGGTCAAAAGTCAACTCTAGGTGTCAATTGACCAAAATGCCCCTCTTCGGGATGTATTTTGAATTTTTTGGTAACACCGATTTAATCCTTGTCCCACCGATTTCTTAAATTTTCGTTTTCATTTATACTGACTTACTAATTTTTCTTTGACATTTTAAATGTTAATTACACCTCAGTGGACCTTTAATTAGGTCCCAAAAATATTTTCGAGGGTTCCCCGCGGTCCAGGGCTAGTCAACGGTCCTCGCTATAACTTCCCAGTGTGATCACCCATCGCTATGGTTTTTGGCTCATTTAAACTAATTACATTTCATTGGTTTTATTTTTCCTCTATTTTTCTTGTATTTTCTTATCATGTATTTCGTCATTTTATGTCTCTTCACTAACATTTAAGTATAATTCCCAACATCCTAACTATCCAGATAGACACCAGTCACCGGAATAGTAGAACACACTACTCAATGTAGAGGTGCCACAATTCTCCCCCCCTTAAAATAAATTTTATCTCGAAATTTTACCTGGTTTTAGTCTCTAAACAACTGTGGTTGTTGCGTCCTCATATCCTCCTCTCGTTCCTAAATAGCTTCCTAGCCTGAATGATTGTTCCACAACACTTTCACCAGTGGTATCTGCTTGTTCCTCAGCTGTTTCGCCTCATATGCTAGAATCTCTATGAGTTCTTCCTCATATGAGAGGTCTGGATTTATCTCAATCTCTTCAACAGATAGTACATGAGATGAGTTAGATCTATAACTCCTTAACATAGATACATGGAAGACATTATGTATCTTCTCCAATTCTAGAGGTAGTGCCAATCGATATGCTAGAGGACCCACTCTTTCCAGAACCTCATATAGTCCAATGAAACGAGGACTCAGTTTCCCCTTTCTGCCAAATCTCATAATTTTCTTCCAAGGGGAAACCTTGAGGAATACCTTGTCACCTACTGTGTACTCAATGTCACGCCTCTTTAAATCAATGTAGGACTTCTAACAGTCTGATGCAGCCTTAAGGCAATCTCTGATCAGTCTGATTTTCTCCTCTATTTGCTAAACAATTTCTAGCCCAATTATCTTTCTTTCGCCCACATCATCCTAACACAGGGGAGTTCTGCACTTTCTGTCATACAAGCCTTTATATGGAGGCATCCCAATGCTTGATTGGTAGCTGTTGTTATAAGCAAACTCAATCAAAGGCAAGTGTGTATCCCAACTACCCTCAAACTCAATTACACAAGCCCGTAGCATATCCTTCAATATCTGAATTACCCTCTCAAATTGGCCATCTGTCTGTGGGTGGAATGCTGTGCTGAAGTTCAATCTAATTCCTAGGGCTCTCTGAAGACTACCTTAGAATCTAGAAGTGAACCTAGGATCTCTGTCAGATACAATCGATACTGGCACTCCATGTAGTCTCACAATCTCATCTATGTACAATTTGGCCAATCTCTCTAAGCTATAGTCCATCCGGACTGGTAAAAAATGAGCAGACTTGGTCAATCTGTCCACTATGACCCATACTGCATCATGACTCTTCTGTGTTCTCGAAAGTTCCATTACAAAATCCATAGTTATCCTTTCCCATTTCCATTCAGGCACTGGCAATGGATGTAGTAAACTAGTTGGGACTTGATGTTCTTCCTTCACTTGCTGATAAGTTAGGCATTTAGAGACAAAATCAGCTACATCCCTTTTCATACCCATCCACCAGTAATGCTCTTTTAATCCTCTATACATCTTAGTGCCACCAGGGTGCATAGCAAAAAGAGACTCATGTGCTTCCTTCATAATGATTTGTCTCAAGTCAACATCATTAGGAACGCACATTCTGCCCTGATGTAGCAATAAGCCATCATCTCTCACAAAGAATTTAGGTTTCTTGCCATCCTGAGCTTCCTTCATCAATTTTTGATATTTCTCATCATTTTGTGCAGCGATTTTAATATGATCAGTCAATACTGGCTATACATGCCATGCAACTACTGTCTTTCCCTCATCATTAATCTCTAAACTGGCATGCATTATTTTTAACTCATGTACCATGGACAAAGGAGAAATTCTTAGACTTTCCATAGTCTTTCGACTTAAGGCGTTAGCCACAACATTTGCTTTTCCTAGCTTATAGTCTATCAGACAATCATAGTCTTTTATCAGTTCCAACCATCTCCTCTGTCTCAAATTCAACTCTTTTTGAGTGCCCAGATACTTCAAACTCTTATGATCTGTGTAAATGTAACACTTCTCCCCGTACAAATAATGTCTCCAGATCTTAAGAGCAAATACAATAGCTGTAAGCTCCAAGTCATGTGTCGGGTAGTTTCTGTCACACCCTACCCCTCTGTAAGGCATAACATGATCCCGTAGTATACCTAATGAATTACCAACTCCGTCTACTGATAATCCATTAAATACACTACAAGGGATTTTAAAAACTTTTCTTACTTCTTTTACAGTGGTGAGCACTATTTACAAGTGTGAAAGACTTTGGTGAACTGAAGTGAAACAACTAACTCATTTGATTTATTTGGAATATCTGTAAAAATTTTGGCAAGGTGCCATTTGTATTTTGGACAAAACAGTTCTTCAGAAAACCTGTAAAAAGCACTTCAATATATTTTCAAATCTCAACTCCAACATTTTTATCAACACAACACATTTCTCAAGTCAAATCCACAGTGATTTTCAAAGACTAAGATACAAAGATATAACACAATTTTTACAAGCCAAATAACTCATAATTATTTTACAACTTTCTTGTACAACTTAAATTTACAAGCTCAAAACCAAGAACAAAATATACATACAGTGAATATACATTACTGACAAAATGCCACATGTGGTATACTCACTATACCTAAAATCTCTCATTGGCGATATTAGCGACCTAACTGCTGCCACTCACTGTCTCTCTACTGCGATGCAATAAAGTATCATTTGAGACAATGTCTCGATGGTGCAAGATTAACCATATACATATTTATAATCACAATTCATAAATCATATCAATATTTGATTCTTATAACCATAGTTAAATTCAAGTCAATATATGTCAACAAGATTTTAATCTCCATTTGTTAATTTCACAATAATTTTCAATAAGTCGATCATGGTTGAATTCAATAGCGTATATGTCAATAAGAGTTTAAATCAATTTCACAATCTCACAATACATAATAACACAATTCGATCAAATAATCAAGAATACAGTGTTGCCAATCTATAACACAATTTAGGCCATGACACAATTTTTTCCATATATGCCGTGTTGTACACCACGACAAGACATGCTCACCCCAATAATCGAAATCAATGAGGAGGAAGCTAGCTATATAATGAGAACTCATCCATACTCACCTCAGGGAAGTCAAAGAGGGAGGAACATAATCATACTCACCCGGACTAATAAGTCAAAGAGGGAGGAATAATCACACTCACCCCATTAATGGAGGAGGAACATATTATCGATGTCATGCCAATTGTGAGTCAAAACAATTCCAAACATTTTATTCAAATGATCCGTAAGAATCCAATAAATTTCCAAAGTTATAATTTCATTCACAAAATGGCAACACAATTCGTAATTCACTTCAATTTCTACAAAAACCATTTACAGTGCTTTTCAATCAATAAGTATCCATCAAATACCATTCAAACAATTTTTCACAGTTTCAAACCATTCACAATGTTTTTCAATCAATAAGTGTCCACCAAACACATTTCCACAATTTAAAACAATGATATGCAAATAGTCAATATTTATTTCCATTGAAAATAATTCAAAAGAAACAGTTGTTGTGCACAAACACAATTTAAAACAATAATATACAAATATTCAATATTTATTTCAATTGAAAAATTCAAAAGCAATAGCCGTTGTGCACAAACCTCTGATGACTGTCCCCCTGATCTGGACTCAGTGTTTCCTTCCCTTTTCCTGAGTCTTTGGTAACTGAGAAACACAATTTGAAGTGTTTCAGTACTAATTTAAACTGTCTCTATCGATGGTGTTTGGTAAATAATGCACTGAACTCAATTATTCACTTAATCACCTAATATACTGACCCTCGTTGCGTTTTAGGTAAATTAGGTTTTAGTGTCGTTAATATGTCACATTTGATAGGGTTTTAGGTTTGGTATGTTTTACCAAAGTCATTTCCTTGCTTAGTGCATTTTAATGCAAATTGCTGGATTCCGGGACACTGGTTTGACCTAGCCGGACGGTCTAGTTCCCTCGGTTTTCGGGTCTCGGTCGAAACTACAAACTTGTAGATCTATGTCTTATGGACCGCGGTGCAAAATTTTAGGTCAATCCGAGTTAAGTAGACCAAGTTATGGTCATTACACTATTGCTGGTCAAATGGCATCAATTAGGTCATTTTTTTGGTCAATTTAGTCAACTTTGGTTCGGCCAGTTTTTGGACCTGAACTTGTGCAAGCTTTTTGACTTGCTTATGGTCATTTCTGGGCTTTGGTGTCTTCATAAGACTTGTAGGTATGGGTCTTAACTATTCTTGGTTAAAATTTCAGGTCAATTGGACCTTTTTTGAGTGAGTTATGTCCTAAACACTCACTGCTGCCCAATTGGTCATTTTTCAGGTCCTAATTGCACCTAATCCGAATTGGTCATTTTCTTAGGTCACCTTGGAAGCAGAATTTTGGTATGGTTTCTCAATGAAAGTTGGCACATTTTGTGCCTAGTTTCACCTCAAATTGGTCTCATACCAATTGAGGTTACACATTTAAGGTTATAGGCTAAAATGTGTACTGCCCTCAATATGCTTTTCACACCCCATTCAAAACACATATTTACCTTGCAAAGTTTACTTCCATACCCTACCAAATCAGTTTTGGTACATTACCAAAAGCACTTTCTACTTTACATTAACATTATTTTGGGCAGATTCCAATCAGCCTCAACACACCAATATCATTCACAATTACAATTTCTAAGTACTATTACAAACACACCTAACCATTACAAATTTTACACACACTTTACAAGATCAATCTACATACATATCATCAATCCTTCTAGGTTAATATTCTGCATACATTTCCTTCAATATATACCATTACTCAAGTGTCCCCAAGCTGCCACAAACCATTCTTCAACATCAAAGTGCCGTCCATTTTACAATTTCCCATCCAAGTGCATAAATCACCACATAAACATGAAATAATTCACTAGGTTACTAATTCATCATGATCAACACCATTTCTCATCAATTATATGCACAAATATCTCATCAAAAACGTGACTCATGGCTGTCCAAAATGAAAACAACAATAACCCTTCAAACTCAAAATTTTCTTTCACCAAACTAACACCCATAACATGAACATAAACTTTAACAAAGAAATTCTCAAAAATGCAAACTTACCTTTAATTGTAACTTGCTAAACCTTCATCAAACTTCTCAAAATTAGTATCAATATCTTCCTTGTGATGTGTAGACAAAGTTTTATGAAGAACACTAAGAGGTTGGAGTTGAAAATGGAGACTTAAGAAAGCTTGCATGAAAAATGGCTATGGAGTTTCCTTCACTCTTCAATTCGGCAATTTGAATGCAAATGAGGAAGATGACTTATTCAGCTGCATTTTAAGTGTACACATGTCCCACTATGTATTTAATTAATCCCCTTAGTGGTCCACTTAGTCACTTAATCATATAATAAAGTAATTATTCATTTATTCCACATTTAACCCATAATTTCCACTATTTATTTTAGGTACCACCAATTTAATTTTTCATTTTATTTTCTAAGTGTAATACTATTTATTTTTAATGGACATTTAGGTCAAAAGACACTTCTGGATGTCAAATGACCATAATGCCCCTGTTCGGGTGGCATTCTGATTTTTCAGATACAGGGTTTTGTCTGTTTTTCGATTTCTCACTTTTCTTTGTACTATTTATTTAATTTTTCTTTGATTTTTCTAATGATATTTATTCTTCATCAAGGGTCTATTTATGTCCCATAAATGTTTTCAAGGTTCCCCGATCCAGATCCAACGGTCCACGCCGTGACTTCCAAAGGCGATCACCCATCGTGAGGTTTCCTACTGCTTAACTTGATCACATTTCTTTGCAATCATTTTTCCTTTGTTTTTTTTGTTCTTTATTTTCTTTTATTTAATTATTTTATGTCTCCTCACTCATTGAAGTATGGTTCTAGGCATCCTAGCCGCCCGACAACAGTCACCGGAGCAACAGAACGCACTACCGAACTTAGGGTGTTACAATTCTCCCCCTTAAATAAATTTCGTCCACGAAATTTTACCCGAGAATCATCTTACAATAGTCATACGTTTATTTTCTCCTTTCTATATGATCGTAAGACTTTTAACAATCTAATACAATGTTTACTTTGTTTGGATAACACCAATCTCCTCTTACTATTATGTTGTCTAATATTTCACTCACGTTCCTTCTTGAATGACCCTTGAGGTCATATTAGAATCATTCATCGTGCATTGGTCCTCCGACCATTCTAGTCCATAGTCTTCCTCACATTCGAATATTTCTTTGTTACATATGAATCAACTGCTCAAGTCTCTACTTCCATAACTCTTTTATCTCACAATGTTCTATAACTTACTTCCTTTGTACTTGAACTATAACCTTCGATATTTTAACTTTTGAGTTTTAGATCCCTAAGTAGGATTTTCAAACTTATTTCTAACAATTAAATTCTGTCACGGCATAACTATGCCAAAATGTATGCCGTTGGCAACTATTCTCATCTAGGTGTACTATCGGTTAGTACGTAGCTCTACACAATAATCTCAAGTTAGCATCGTAATCTGCACTACAAAGATAAACATCAAGAACATTGCATAGTTACTACGATACATCCCAATAGATCAAACTTTGTTATCTTTTATTCTTTTTGAATTCACCGATATTCGAATCTTATTCGATTACAATATCCATTAGCAATTTCTAACAAGAACCTCCTTGCCCTTATCAAGAGCAATTCCATTATCGCATCTTACTTTTACGCCCTCTTGCCTTACATTAAGTAGGCTCACTAATTAGCTTTATAATTTATGGTGTGTTAGAAAATACTTTTCACGATAAACTCTTTCAAAACTAATTTCACTTATTATCACAATCCTTATCTTAAGGGCTAATCACTAATGCGTCAAAATTTATTCCTCTCAGAACGAATAACAACAGAACATATAGTTCTAACACTAATGTAAAAATATGAAAATTCCAGGTCAAACAATACATATATATATCTCAGTTGCTAATTGAGAAAGTACCAGCAATGATGTCAAAAGTCTCAGTCTCATTTCTGTCAGATAAGCGTATACTCGTTGAAGCATCACCTGCTTTGGCCGATTCACGATGAGTCGACTTCTAGGTGTACTACCCTACCTCTACCTTTGCCTCTACTAACGATGGTGAACTCTTTGGGGTAGAAACTTGGGTTGATCCCTTTGGTGTAGTAAATGATCCAGTACGACCTGGATTTACACAATCCTTAGCAAAATGACCAGTCTCTCCACAATTAAAGCATGCTCCTACGGCTCTATAACATACCCCACTATGTGGTTTACCACAAGTTTCACAAAGTCGATCTGACAGCGCATTTCTGGGTTTCTGTTGAGTTGGCTGATCGGATCGAGGTGGTTTCTGTCCAAAAGATCTATCTCTACCGGACTTCTTACTATCTCTGTCGGATCCCCCAAAGATTTTCCTCTTTCCAGTAGGACCACTAGAACTCTGTCACTGACTTTCCTCTTTTTCTCGCTTTCTCCGATTTCTTTTCTCAAGAGCCGCTTGATTCAATTCTTTCTAATTCTAGTGCTTGAGAAATAAGTTCAGAGAAGTTGTTATGTTTGAATCCGACCACTTGTAATCTGATACTAGGCTTCAAGCCGGTTTCAAACCTCTTACATCTCTCCCTGCTGGTAGAAAAGTAGACTTACTGCATAATGGCTTAGGCGGGAGAATTCCTTTCATACTCACCACCGACCGCCTGCTTCGGACTTAGGAATTCTTGCACTTCCGGTCTACATAAGCATCGTGGACATATTTTTGCCCGAATTCCTGAGGAAGTCATTCCATGTTAGCACTGCAGTTCTATCGGTGTGGGGATGGTTTTCCACCTACCATAAGCATCCCCTGTAGCAAAGATACCGAGTACTCAAATCTAAGCTCCTCTGTGCAATGCGGTTTCTTGAATACCCTATCCATCCTCTCTAACCATTGTTCGCCTCTAGAGGATCTATCATCCCTTGAACTCAGAGCCCCATACTTCATCAATTTGTCATATTGTCTAGCGAAGATCGTGGTTGTACCACGGTGTCTGTATTGGGACTTGAGTAGGCACATTACCATCCATTTGTTGGAACATTGCGGTGCTGTGGCGAGCGAGAAGCTGCAGATCGCTGCGGTGGTGCTCTTGAACCACCGACATTATGTAGGCATGGGGCATCCTTGCACCTCGGCCTCAATAGATTGATCATTGAGCGATCACCCTCTTCCATAGTCAATGCGAGGATTTTAGATCTCTAAACCAATAACACAAGGAGATTTCCTCCCGTTAGTGCATATTTATAATGTAATGTCTTGTATGTATCAAACAATGATATTGAGCGGTTATCTTGTGAAGAAAGAATATTCAAATGATAGGTGAAAAGAATTTAAAAACTTTGCTCGATACCACTAAAACATGTCACACCCTACCCCTCTGTAAGGCATAACATGATCCGTAGTATACCTAATGAATTACCAACTCCGTCTCACGATAATCCATTAAATACACTACAAGGGATTTTAAAAACTTTTCTTACTTCTTTTACGATGGTGAGCACTATTTACAGTGTGAAAGACTTTGGTGAATCAAGTGAAACAACTAACTCATTTGATTTATTTGGAATATCTGTAAAAATTTTGGCAAGGTGCCATTTGTATTTTGGACAAAAGCAGTTCTTGAAAAAACTGTAAAAAGCACTTCAATATATTTTCAAATCTCAACTCCAACATTTTTATCAACACAACACATTTCTCAAGTCAAATCCACAGTGATTTTCAAAGACTAAGATACAAAGATATAACACAATTTTTACAAGCCAAATAACTCATAATTATTTTACAACTTTCTTGTACAACTTAAATTTACAAGCTCAAAACCAAGAACAAAATATACATACAGTGAATATACATTACAAGACAAAATGCCACATGTGGTATACTCACTATACCTAAAATCTCTCATTGGCGATACTAGCGACCTAACTGCTTTGCCTGTCTGTCTCTCTACTGCGGCGGCAATAAAGCTATCATTGAGACAATGTCTCGATGGTGCCAAAGATTAACCAAATACAAATTATAAATCACAATTCTTAAATCATATCAATAGTGGATACTTAAATCCATAGTTATATTCAAGACAATAAATGTCAACAAGAATTTAAACTCCATTTGTTAATATCACAATAATTTTCAATAAGTCGATCATGGTTGAATTCAATAGATGGTATATGTCACTAAGAGTTTAAATCCATTTCACAATCTCACAATACATAATAACACAATTCGATCAAATAACTGAAGAATACAGTGTTGCCAATCTATAACACAATTTAGGCCATGACACAATTTTTCCATATATGCCGTGTTGTACACCACGACAAGACATGCTCACCCCAATAATCGAAATCAATGAGGAGGAAGCTAGCTATATAATGAGAACTCATCCATACTCACCTCGGGAAGTCAAAGAGGGAGGAACATAATCATACTCACCCTGGACTAATAAGTCAAAGAGGGAGGAATAATCACACTCACCCCATTAATGGAGGAGGAACATATTATCAGTGTCATGCCAATTGTGAGTCAAAACAATTCCAAACATTTTATTCAAATGATCCGTAAGAATCCAATAAATTTCCAAATTTATAATTTCATTCACAAAATGGCAACACAATTCGTAATTCACTTCAATTTCAACAAAACCATTTCTGATGATTTTCAATCAATAAGTATCCATCAAATACCATTCAAACAATTTTTCACAGTTTCAAACCATTCACAATGTTTTTCAATCAATAAGTGTCCACCAAACACATTTCCACAATTTAAAACAATGATATGCAAATAGTCAATATTTATTTCCATTGAAAATAATTCAAAAGAAACAGTTGTTGTGCACAAACACAATTTAAAACAATAATATACAAATATTCAATATTTATTTCAATTGAAAAATTCAAAAGCAATAGCCGTTGTGCACAAACCTCTGATGACTGTCCCCCTGATCTGGACTCAGTGTTTCCTTCCCTTTTCCTGAGTCTTTGGTAACTGAGAAACACAATTTGAAGTGTTTCAGTACTAATTTAAACTGTCTCTATCGATGGTGTTTGGTAAATAATGCACTGAACTCAATTATTCACTTAATCACCTAATATACCGACCCTCGTTGCGTTTTAGGTAAATTAGGTTTTAGTGTCGTTAATATGTCACATTTGATAGGGTTTTAGGTTTGGTATGTTTTACCAAAGTCATTTCCTTGCTTAGTGCATTTTAATGCAAATTGCTGGATTCCGGGACACTGGTTTGACCTAGCCGGACGGTCTAGTTCCCTCGGTTTTCGGGTCTCGGTCGAAACTACAAACTTGTAGATCTATGTCTTATGGACCGCGGTGCAAAATTTTAGGTCAATCCGAGTTAAGTAGACCAAGTTATGGTCATTACACTATTGCTGGTCAAATGGCATCAATTAGGTCATTTTTTTGGTCAATTTAGTCAACTTTGGTTCGGCCAGTTTTTGGACCCGAACTTGTGCAAGCTTTTTGACTTGCTTATGGTCATTTCTGGGCTTTGGTGTCTTCATAAGACTTGTAGGTATGGGTCTTAACTATTCTTGGTTAAAATTTCAGGTCAATTGGACCTTTTTTGAGTGAGTTATGTCCTAAACACTCACTGCTGCCCAATTGGTCATTTTTCAGGTCCTAATTGCACCTAATCCGAATTGGTCATTTTCTTAGGTCACCTTGCAAGCAGAATTTTGGTATGGTTTCTCAATGAAAGTTGGCACATTTTGTGCCTAGTTTCACCTCAAATTGGTCTCATACCAATTGAGGTTACACATTTAAGGTTATAGGCTAAAATGTGTACTGCCCTCAATATGCTTTTCACACCCCATTCAAAACACATATTTACCTTGCAAAGTTTACTTCCATACCCTACCAAATCAGTTTTGGTACATTACCAAAAGCACTTTCTACTTTACATTAACATTATTTTGGGCAGATTCCAATCAGCCTCAACACACCAATATCATTCACAATTACAATTTCTAAGTACTATTACAAACACACCTAACCATTACAAATTTTACACACACTTTACAAGATCAATCTACATACATATCATCAATCCTTCTAGGTTAATATTCTGCATACATTTCCTTCAATATATACCATTACTCAAGTGTCCCCAAGCTGCCACAAACCATTCTTCAACATCAAAGTGCCGTCCATTTTACAATTTCCCATCCAAGTGCATAAATCACCACATAAACATGAAATAATTCACTAGGTTACTAATTCATCATGATCAACACCATTTCTCATCAATTATATGCACAAATATCTCATCAAAAACGTGACTCATGGCTGTCCAAAATGAAAACAACAATAACCCTTCAAACTCAAAATTTTCTTTCACCAAACTAACACCCATAACATGAACATAAACTTTAACAAAGAAATTCTCAAAAATGCAAACTTACCTTTAATTGTAACTTGCTAAACCTTCATCAAACTTCTCAAAATTAGTATCAATATCTTCCTTGTGATGTGTAGACAAAGTTTTATGAAGAACACTAAGAGGTTGGAGTTGAAAATGGAGACTTAAGAAAGCTTGCATGAAAAATGGCTATGGAGTTTCCTTCACTCTTCAATTCGGCAATTTGAATGCAAATGAGGAAGATGACTTATTCAGCTGCATTTTAAGTGTACACATGTCCCACTATGTATTTAATTAATCCTTAGTGGTCCACTTAGTCACTTAATCATATAATAAAGTAATTATTCATTTATTCCACATTTAACCCATAATTTCCACTATTTATTTTAGGTACCACCAATTTAATTTTTCATTTTATTTTCTAAGTGTAATACTATTTATTTTTAATGGACATTGAGGTCAAAAGACACTTCGATGTCAAATGACCATAATGCCCTGTTCGTGGCATTCCTGATTTTTCAGTATACTGGTTTTGTCTGCTTTTTCGATTTCTCACTTTTCTTTGTACTAATTATTTAATTTTTCTTTGATATTTCTAATGATATTTATTCTTCAACAAGGGTCTATTTATGTCCCAAAAATGTTTTCCAGTGGTTCCCGCAGCCTGATACCAACGGTCCACGCCGTGACTTCCAGTCGGTCACCCATCGTGAGGTTTCCTATTGCTTAACTTGATCACATTTCTTTGCAATCATTTTTCCTTTGTTTTTCTTGTACTTTCTTTTCTTTTATTTCATTATTTTATGTCTCCTCACTCTCATTGAAGTGTGGTTCTAGGCATCCTAGCTGTCCGGACAACACTGGTCACTGGAGCAGCAGAACGCACTACCGAACTTAGGGGTGTTACAGTTTCTCTCATGCGGTTTCAGCTGGCGTGATGCATATGCAATTACATTTCGATCTTGCATCAGTACACAGCCTAACCCATTGTGAGAAGCATCACTATAAACTATGTATTCTTTACTCGGGATAGGTAAAGTCAGGACTGGAGCTTCAATCGAACATCTTTTCAATTCATCAAAACTCTGCTAGCATTTATTCGTCCACTGAAATTTCACATCTTTCCGAAGCAGCTTGGTCAGTGGAGAAGCCAACATAGATAACCCTTTGACAAATCAGCTGTAGTATCTAGCTAAACCCAAAAAACCGTGAATTTCTGTGACATTTCTGGGTGGTTTCCAATTAAGGATAGCTTCTATTTTACTGGAATCTATCTTGATGCCTTCTACCGATACTATATGCCCCAATAAGGATATTTCCTTCAGCCAAAATTCACACTTTGACAATTTGGCGTATAGTTGTTTCTCCTTTAAGGTCTGTAGTACAATCCGCAGATGTCTATCATGCTCCTCTACACTCCTCGAATACACCAAGATGTCATCAATAAACACTACCACAAATTGATCTAAATATGGTCTGAAGATAGTGTTCATCAGATCCATAAATGCAGTTGGAGTATTGGTTAACCTGAATGGCATGACCAAGAACTCATAATGGCCATATCAGGTTCTGAAAGCAGTTTTAGGGATACTCTACTCTTGCACCTTCAACTGATAATAACTAGATCTCAAGTTAATTTTGGAGAACACAGCTGCACCCTTTAGTTGATCAAACAAGTCATCTATGTGGGGTAGTGGGTATCTATTCTTTATTGTCACCTTATTCAACTGCCAGTAGTCAATACACAAATGCAGAGTGCCATCTTTCTTCTTAACAAACAACACTGGTGCTCCCCAAGGTGACACACTAGGGCGGATAAAGCCCTTGTCAAGCAATTCTTGCAACTGCACCTTCAACTCCTTCAATTCAGTAGGTGCCATTCTGTACGGAGTAATAGAAATTGGATCCACACCAGGCAGAACATTTATTTCAAACTGCACCTCCCTTTCCAGAGGTAATCCTAGCAACTCATCAGGAAACACATCTAGAAAATCACATACTGTAGGGATATCTCTCAATGCTGTACTCCCTACTTGGGTGTCTATCACATGAGCTAAATAAGCTTCAAACCCCTTTCTGATCATTTCCTAGCTAGTGCAGCCAAAATAATGTTTGATGGCAATAACTGTCTCTCCCCATGTATTGTCACATCACTATACTGAGAGAGACCAAAAGTGACTATCTTCAGTCTACAGTCAATCATGGCGTGATGCCTGGCTAACCAATCCATGCCCAAAATGATATCATAATCTCTGAAGGGCATTTCTATCAAATTGGACAGAAAAAAGTATATCCTTGGATCACCAAAGGACAATCCCTATACATTCTGTTGACCCTAACCTCCTGTCCAGGTGGACTTGTTACTAGCACCTCAAAATCCATTTTTACACAAGTAACAGCAATAAGGCAAGCAATGCTGGCACTAACATATGAGTGTATAGACCCAGGGGTCAAACAAAACATACACATCTTGATTAAAGATTGAAAAGGTACCAGCAACTATGTCTGAAGTCTCAGCCTCTTCTCGCTGTCTCATTGTGTAAACTTTGGCTGGAGCTTGCCCAGTCTGATTTACTATACTCTGATTTTTTGGGGTACTACCTCTACCTCAGCCTCTACCTCTGCTAGCTGGCTGTGAATCCCTCGGCGTAGAGGCTTGGGCCGATCCCTCTAATGTGGCAGATGGTCCAGAACGGCGTGGATTAGTACAATCTTTTGCAAAATGTCGGTCCCTCCATAATTAAAACATGCGCCTATGGCTTTGAAGCATACCCCACCATGTATTCTGTCACAGGTCTCACATTGATGGACCGATAATGCCCCTCTAGGTGTTTGTTGGGTCTGCTGGGTTTGCTGACCAGATCGGGGTGGTCTCTGGCTAGAAAATATGTCTCTGCCAGATTTATAGGAGCTGGATCCCACAAAATTCTTCCTCTTTCTAGAACCACTTTTAGGTGCTTGACCAGTAGCCTTTTTAGTCTTCTCTTTCTCTTGTGTACCCTTCTTAACAGCCCCTTCTAGTTCTATCCTTTCAAGCTCCAGGGCCTGTGAGATCATTCAGAGAAATTCTGATGTCGGAAGCCCACAAGTTGCATTCTCGTATTAGGCCTTAACTCGGCCTCAAACCGCTTACACCTATCTCTGGGGGTGGAAACTAGGCTTCCAGCATAGTGGCTCAATCGAGAGAAATCTCTCTCATACTTTATTATGGTTCTGTTTCCTTGCTTCAAACTCAAGAATTCTTATAACTTCATATCCACATAAACATCGGGGACCCACTTCTGTTGAAACTCCCTCAAAAAATCTAACCGGGTAAGAACTGGAGGCTCTACCAAGCTGTAGGAGATGTTTTCCACCATTCATAGGCATCCTCTTGCAGAAGTGATACAGAGTATTCAAATTTTAGTTCTTCAGCACACTGTAACTTCCTGAACACCCGTTCCATCCTTTCTAATCACTGTTCTGTGTCTAGTGGATCCACGATTCCCTTGAATTCTGTAGCCCCAAACTTCATTAATTTCTCATACTGTCTTACTGGGGACTGTGGTTGTGCTATTGGTGCTTGAGTTTGGGCTGGTGTTAGCAAATTCCTAGCCATTTGTTGGAACAAGCTAGCCATATGCTATATAAACTGAGCAAAAAACTGCGGTACTTGAGGAGTTGGAGTGGCTGACCCACTCACATTCTGGAGTACTGGGGCTTCTCCTTGTGCCTCAGCCTCAACAGACTATTCTACGGAATGCCTCAATAATTTTCTACTCCTTGATAACAAACACAAGGAGGTTGACCTCCGTTAGTTCACATTCATGATGTAAATACATCATATGTATCAACTTAGGACACTTGAGCAGTTGTACTTATCAAAAGAAATAATCAAATTCACAATCAAAATTCAGTTCAAAACCATGCCCTGATACTACTAAAGCATGTCACTCCTTACCCCTGTGTAAGGCATAACATGATCCCCTAGTATACCTAATGAATTACCGAACTTCACCTACCGATAATCCATTAAATGCACTATAAGGGATTTTAAAATAATTTTATTTCTTTTCGAAGGTGGTAAGCACTTTTGGTAGGAATCAAAAACTTTTATTTGAAGTTTAAATATTAGATAGAAATTTTGACAACTTTTATTTTTTTTGCAAATTTTATAAAAATTTCGACAGAGTGCTGTCTGTATTTTGAGAAAATAGTTCTTCAAAACCCTGTAAAAAGCATTTCCAAATGATTTTCACAACTCCTAACTTCCAATACAACTCAAATCAACACAATCAATCACAATTTCAATTCAAAATTCTCATCACAACATTTTTGTTTTCAAGACAATTAAATAAAACTTACACTTATTACATTAAAATACTTAAATTACATACACAAGTTAAATTTACAAACATAAAATTCAAAAATAATACTATTACAAATTTATTGTACAGCTGCTCAATTTTACATTAATAAATATGACACTACAATATTTGTTAGTAGTATGCCCTAGAGCATATCATTTAGTATGCATCTTGTACATATTTTTACTAATAAAAGGCATTTCCACTTTTCCGTTTACATAATATATTTATGTGTAATAGAAAAAATCCATTGATATTTTGTTAGAAATTTTATTCTTAAGTTGTTAAGAATATGAGTGACAGTGTTTCTAGTACAAAGTATCATAAATAGGTTCACAATCGAGGCCATTTATGGGTTGAACCAAGCTTCGAGGAGTTGGAATATCCGTTTTGATAAAGCCATTAAATCCTTTGGTTTTATGAAAAATGAGGATGAGCCATGTATATATAAGAAGGTTAGTGACAGTGCTATCACTTTTCTTGTCTTATATATGGATGACATACTGTTGATGGGTAATAACACAGGTATGTTGACAACTGTAAAGGTATGGTTATCAAATATATTCTCCATGAAAGACTTAGGGGAGGTAACCTATTTTCTTGAGATTTGCATCTATAGAGATAGAGCGAAAAGAATAATTGGTTTATCCCAAAGTCTATACTTGGAAAAGGTGCTAAAGAGGTTTAACATGCTTGATTCCAAGAGAGGATTGTTACCAGTGAGACATGGTATCCATCTTTCTAAAGAGATGTCTCCAAAGACACCTGAAGAAAGAGATAAGATGGCTAGGATTCCATATGCTTCGACTATTAGAAGTTTAATGTATGCAAAGTTGTGTACTAGGCCGGATATCGCATATGCTGTTAGTTTGACTAGCAGGTATCAATCCAATCCAAGTTTGGAACACTGGATAGCTATTAAGAATATCCTTAAGTACTTGAGAAGAACTAAGGATTTATTCTTGATCTATGGAGATGGAGACTTGCAATTGGATGGTTATACTGATTCTGATTTCCAATCAGATATCGATGATAGAAAGTCTACCTCTGGATATGTGTTCATTTGTAATGGAGGTGCAGTCAGTTGGAAGAGTTCCAAACAGAGAACGATTGCAAATTCCACTACTGAGGCTGAGTCTATTACTGCATCAGATGCTACAAAGGAAGCTATTTGGATAAAGAAGTTTGTGATAGAACTTACAGTAGTTCCTTCCATTGAGTCAAGAGTTCCACTACACTGTGACAACAATGGAGCAGTCATACAGGCTAAGGAACCCAGGTCTCACCAGAAATCCAAATACATAGAAAGGCACTACCACATTATCAGAAAAATAGTTGGATGAGGCGATGTAGCCATGCAGAAAATAGCATCAGCTGAAAATCCAACTGATCCATTCACTAAGCCTATGTCACAGACTAAGCCTATGTCACAGACTCAGCTAGACTGAAATCTTGAGAAGATGGGTCTAAGATATTATAATGAATGGCTCTAGTGCTAGTGGGAGATTGTATATTTTTATTAATAAAAGGCATTTTCACTTTTCCATTTACATAATATATTTATGTGTAATAGAAAAGGTCCATTGATATTTTGTTAGAAATTCTATTTTTAAGTTGTTAAGAATATAAGTGACAGTATTTCTAGTACAAAGTATCATAAATAGGTTCACAATCGAGGATACTTCATAATAAGGACATGACTTATCCAGAAAGATTATATTCATGTTTGTTCCCAAGTTATTTATATGAGATATAAATAAGATAGAATGGTGAGTCTCATGCCATATGACAAACATGATAGGCACTTATAAATGATAAGTAGGCCGAATCAGTGACACTTATGACAAGAACATTGAGTTTACTCTTGTCAATGCATTGTCATAAATCATATCAGTGCATATAATCTTTAGACCTGAGATAGCACAGTTATCTTGTATATAGGTGGTTTGAGTTTAATAATGCTTTCATACTTGTACTGTGTATGGGTATATGAGCATGTGTTGGCTCCTACTAGTTATATATGGAGGTAGGTGTTGATCAAGATGGAATCTATTCCTCTAAGTAAATAGAGATAAAATCCTATGTTCATTTAATTGTTCTTGATGTTTCAAGTTCCTGGCCAGGATAGATAGATTTAATTAGAAAAGAGTTTCTGATGAGAAACTCTTTTTAATTAAGAACTGGAATTAAAAGAGAACATAATATTCACAGCAAATAGAGTTTGACATAAACTATGACTCCAGCTTGAGTTGGGATTTTGTAACAGAGAGATTCTAGTGCATGGTGACATATGATTATAGGTTCATTTAAGGTAAACCTTATTACTAATTGGGTGGCCATGGCATGCTATGCTAGGTGTTAACCATGATCTATGAGAAGCATAAAATGATTTAGAGAAATCATTTATGGTAAGAAAGAGTTCTAATGATATTAAGAGTTGATATCATATCTCATTGCCAATTAGTGATGAGCCTAGTAAGTCACACACATACACAAGTTATCACCTAATTAAATATGATTTAATTAATTAATTAAAGAGTTTAATTGATTAATTAAATAGGTTTGGTTTGCAATTAGATTGCAAAGTCCCTAGCATGACTTTAAAGACATTTGGCAAACTTATGTGTAATGCCATGTGTCAACACATTAAATCCTTGCCACATGTCATCCTCTGATTGGTTCTAGGTTTAATTGACCCAATCACATTATGCCAAGTGTCGAACCTATATTTAATCTTAATTTTAATCATCTTACATGATTAAAAGACATTTGGCAAGCTTATGTGTAATGCCATGTGTCACCATCTCATGGTGCCACATGTCACCCTGTGAAATGACCAAAATGCCCCAGTGTCTTAATTTTTGAGTTCTTAACCCAAAATAATTATTTCTCTTCTTCTAATCAATTTATATCAAATATAAATTAATTAATTAATCTCTATTAATTAATTTCTCATTAATTAAATTCATATTTAAACACTTTAAATATAAATTTAACTTATACTATACATCTAATAATCTAGATTTGGTTTCAAGCCATGCTAGGGACTTTGTAATCTAATTGCAAACCAAAACTATTTAATTAATCAATTAAACTCTTTAATTAATTAATTAATTAATTAAATTATATTTAATTTAGTGATTACTTGTGTATGTGTGTGACTTACTAGGCTCATCACTAATTGGCAATGAGATATGATACTAACTCTTAATATCATTAGAACTCTTTCTTACCATAAATGATTTCTTTAAATCATTTTATGCACCTCATAGATCATGGTTAACACCTAGCATAGCATGCCATGGCCACCCAATTAGTAATAAGGTTTACCTTAAATGAACCTATAATCATATGTTACCATGCATTAGAATCTCTCTGTTACAAAATCCCAACTCAAGCTGGAGTCATGGTTTATGTCAAACTCCATTTGCTATGAATATTATGTTCTCTTTTAATTCCAATTCTTGATTAAAAAGATTTTCTCATTAGAAACTCTTTTCTAATTAAATCTATCTGTCCTGGCTAGGAACTTGAAACATCAAGAACAATTAAATGAACATAGGATTTTTTTTCTCTATTTACTTAGAGGAACAAATTCCATCTTGATCAACACCTACCTCCATATATAACTAGTAGGAGCCAACACATGCCCATATACCCATACACAGTACAAGTATGAAAGCAGTATCAAACTCAAACCTCTTATAGACAAGATAACTGTGCTATCTCAGGTCTAAAGATTATATGCACTGATATGATTTATGACAATGCATTGACAAGAGTAAACTCTATGTGCTTGTCATAAGTGTCACTAGTTCGGCCTACTTATCATTTATAAGTGCCTATCATGTTTGTCATATGGCATGAGACTCACCATTCCATCTTATTTATATCTCATATAAATAACTTGGGAACAAACACGAATACAATCTTACTGGATAAGTCATGTCCTTATCGTGAAGTATCCTCGATTGTGAACCTATTTATGATACCTTGTGCTAGAAATACTGTCACTCATATTCTTAACAACTTAAGAATAGAATTTCTAACAAAATATCAATGGACCTTTTCTATTACACATAAATATATTATGTAAATGGAAAAGTGAAAATGCGTTTTATTAATAAAAACATGTACAAGATACATACTAAATGATATGCTCTAGGGTATACTACTAACAATCTCCCACTAGCACTAGAGCCATTCATTACAATATCTTAGACCCATCTTCTCAAGATGTCGGTCTAGCTGAGTTTGTGACATAGGCTTAGTGAATGGATCAACTGGATTTTCAGCTGATGCTATTTTCTGCATGGCTATATCGCCTTGTCCAACTATTTCTCTGATAATGTGGTGGCGCCTTTCTATGTGTTTGGATTTCAGGTGAGACCGTGGTTCCTTAGCCTGTATGACTGCTCCATTATTGTCACAGTGAAGTGGAACTGCTGACTCAATGGAAGGAACTACTGCAAGTTCTATCACGAACTTCTTTATCCAAACAGCTTCCTTTGCAGCATCTGATGCAGCAATATACTCAGCCTCGGTAGTGGAATCTACAGTTATACTCTGTTTGAAACTCTTTCAACTGACTGCACCTCCATTATAAATGAACGCATACCCAGAGGTAGACTTTCTATCATCGATATCTGATTGGAAATCAGAATCTGTATAACCATCCAATTGCAAGTCTCCACCTCCATATATCAAGAATAAATCCTTAGTTCTTCTCAAGTATTTAAGGATATTCTTGACAGCTATCCAGTGTTCCAAACCTGGATTGGATTGATACCTGCTAGTCAAACTAACAGCATATGTGATATCTGGCCTAGTACACAACATTGCATACATTAAACTTCCAATAGCCGAAGCATATGGAATCCTGGCCATTTTATCTCTTTCTTCAGGTGTCTTTGGAGACATCCCTTTAAAAAGGTGAATACCATGTCTCACTGGTAACTATCCTCTCTTGGAATCAAGCATGTTAAACCTCTTTAACACCTTTTCCAAGTATAGACTTTGAGATGAACCAATTATTCTTTTCTCACTATCTTTATAGATGCGAATCCCAAGAATATAGGTTGCCTCCCATAAGTCTTTCATAGAGAATGTATTTCACAACCATACCTTTACAGTTGTCAACACACCTGTGTCATTCCCTATCAACAAAATGACATCCACATATAAGATAAGAAAAGTGATAGCATTATCACTAACCTTCTTATATACACATGGCTCATCCTCATTTTTGATAAAACCAAATAACTTAATGGCTTCATCAAAACGGATGTTCCAACTCCTCAAAGCTTGTTTCAATCCATAAATGGATCGCTTTAGCTTGCATACATTGGAATCATCTTGGGATTCAAAACCCCTAGGTTGTTCCATGAAAATGTTTTATTCAATATATCCATTGAGAAAAGCTATTTTGACATCCATCTGCCAAATCTCATATTCATAGTATGCAGTTATTGCTAATAAAATCCTAATTACTTTAAGCATGGCAACAGGCGAAAAAGTCTCCTTATAGTCGATTCCTTGCCTTTGGCGAAACCCTTTCGCTACTAGCCTTGCCATATAGGTCTCTATCTTTCCATCAGAACTAATTTTCTTCTTGAAAACCCATTTGTTCCTTATAGGTACAATACCTTCAGGTGGGTCAACAAGATCCCAAACTTGATTCTTATACATGGTATCAATTTCGGATTTCATAGCATCAATCCATTTTGAAGAGTTTATATCTGATATAGCTTCTTCATAGGTAAGTGGATCATCTCCATGATCTACTTCTTCATGAGTAGACAACTCTTGTTCTTCTTCATGAAGGAAACCATATCTCACTGGTGGGTGAGATACCCTGGTTGTTCTATAAGGAACAACTGTAGATGTTATATCAATAGGTTTAGGTTGACTAGATGGATCTATATCCATCTTATCTATTTGTTGGTCAGAATTCTCCAATTCTAACTCTATTTGCCTTCCTTTGCCTCCTTCTTGAACAAACTGTTGTTCAAGAAATGTGGCATCTCTACTTACCACAGCCTTTTGTGATGTAGACAAATAAAAATAATATCCAAAACTATCTTTTGGATATCCAACAAATCGACCCTTTTCTGATATGGTTTCCAATTTATCAATGTTTAGCTTTTTGATATAAGCTAGACAACCCCAAATCTTAACATGCTTAAGACTTGGTTTTTGTCCATGCCATATCTCATAAGGTATGGAAGATACTGATTTTGATGGAATCTTATTCAGAATGTACAAAGCTGATTCTAATGCAAATCCCCAAAAGGAGATTGGCATATCAGTATAGCTCATCATACTACGTACCATATCCAATAGGGTACAATTTCTCCTTTCAGATACACCATTCAGCTGTGGTGTTCCTGGAGGAGTCAGCTAGGAAATAATGCCGTGCTCTCTCAAGTATTCATCAAATTCAATACTCAAGTATTCACCTCCATGATCTGATCGAAGAGCTTTAATACTCTTTCCTGTTTGATTTTCTACTTCAGATTTAAATTCTTTGAACTTTTTAAAGGATTCATGTTTGTATTTCATCAAATACAAATACCCAAACCTTGATTTATCATCAGTAAAGGTAATAAAGTAATGAAAACCATCTCTAGCCATTTCTTTAAATGGACCACATACATCACTATGTATTAGCTCCAAAATATTTTCAGCTCTTAGCCCTTGTCCTATAAAGGGTGATTTAGTCATTTTGCCCTGAAGACAAGAATCACAAGTTGGAGTAGGCTCAGAGCCTAATAAGAATAGAATCCCCATTTTCTCCAGTTTTGTAATCCTATCTTCTGCAACATGACATAACCTTAAGTGCCAAATATATTTTGAACTAGATTTGATTTTCACCATGGCATTGCATTCATTTAGATCACTTGCATTCATTTTGTGTTTGTCCTTATTATCCAAATAATAAAGACCATCATTCATATAACCCAAACTAACATATTTATTTCCAAAATAAATATTGCAAATATCATTTATGAACTGAAATTCATAGCCATTTCTTAGCTGTTTCTAGTCAAACTAGATATAGAAATGATGTTCTTGAAAGCATCAGGTACATATAAAATATTATCCAAACACATAACATGTATAAACATGTAAAAAGATTTAGATCCTATGGCTAAAGCTTTAACAGTTGAGCCATTGCCAATCCGGACTCTAACATCTCGAGAACGCAAGCTGCTACTATTTGCTAGTTCCTGCATATCATAAGAAATGTGAGAACTAGCACCAGTATCTAAAATCCAAGCTGTAGATGAACTATGAGTATCATCAGAATCTAAATAATAAGATATGGACATACCTTCTGAAGGCGTATCCTTCTTGCCCTTTAGAGAAGCAAGATACTCTGGGCAGTTCATTTTCCAGTGCCCATCCTTCTGGTAGTGGAAACACTTTCCTTTGCCTCCATCAGCTTTAGTCTTCCCTTTCTGTTTAGCTATTTTCTTGGAAGGACCAGGAATCTGAGGTTTCTTTTTCTTATTACCCTTCTTCTTGTTGGACTTTCCAGTAGAAGAAGATGCAATCAAAGCTATCTCTTTTCCTTTATTGCCCTGCATATTCTTTTAGGCAATAACCAGCATGTTGAGTAAACCAACCAAGGTGCATTCTTGTTTAGTCATATAGAAATTTGTCACAAAATTCCAAAAGGACTCAGAAAGGGACTGAAGGATCAAATCCGTCTGCAGTTGGAAATGCATGTTAAAGTCAAGATGTTCTAGCTGCTCAATCAGCCAAATCATCTTGTAGACATGATCTCCAATATTCTGTCCCTCAGACATCCTTATGCGAAATAGCTGTCTAGATATCTCATGCCTATCATTCCTACTGTATTCACCATACAACTCTTGTAGGTGAAGGAGGATCTCACTTGCACTCTGCATGTTCTCATGCTACTTCTGTAACTCATTACTCATGGAAGCAAGCATGTAACACTTAGCTCTTATATCATGCTCCTTCCAGTTGTCCAAAGTTTCATGTTCCTCTTGAGTGGCCTCTGGAGGTAAGGGACCAGGAATATTTAAGTCTATAACATATCCTATATGTTCAAGGTTCAGGGCAAGTTTCAAATTTCTTAGCCAATCAAACATATTAGGTCCTGTCAACCTATTACGATCAAGTATGCTTGCAAGGATATTGGATGGTGGTGGTTGTTCTGTGCTCATTATTATCAGAAAATTAACTGCAGAAAATAATCAAATTAATTAGTAAATATATAATGCAATTAACCAAAATAATTATGGTCTTTTAATCAAATTGGTCCTCCCACTAACTTAGCGAATCCTACACTTCCAAAGTAGAAAACGAAAATCCTAGTTGGATGGATTTCTACTGGGTGATTGAATTCTTATAATTCTATCGATCATCCTCAGGCACATCCATTTTTGGAATCACAATAAACTATAAGTGAGCAACTCCTTGCCCATCACATCTCATTTGAGGTTCAATGTCACACCCTACTCCTCCGTAAGATGTAACATGATCCCGTAGAACACCTAATGAATTACCGTACTTCGCCTACCGGTAACCCATTAAATACACTACAAGGGATTTTAAATCAATTTTCATGAAATTTAAATCATCGATTAAAATCTGGTGTTATAAATTTTTTTTCAAAATTTTGGCAGAGTGCCGGCTATATTTTGAGAAAACAGTTCTTCAAACTTAAAAAGGAAAACACTCCCAATATGATTTCTCAAATACAACTCCAATAAACTTCATTTCATCTCACAATTCAATCTCAATAATCAAATCATTTCATTTTCAAACCAACCTCATCATAAAAGAAACATTTCATTGATTACAAGACTCAAAAATTAATATTACAAAACTATTCAGGTAAATGAAATCTCAAATTTACATTTACAATAATTTACATTTAATTACATATTAAAATATTTTACAAGAGTTTTTATACAACTGCTCAAATAATTTACATACATATTATTACATGCATACATCAAAACCTTTGTACATGGGTATACCTATGATATACCTGGAGCTTATCTGAATGTGTCTTCAAAGAAGCTTACTCAACTGCTCTATGCTCTTTTCACATGTGATAGCATACAAAGCTATCGCTGAGTGGTGAACTCAGTAGTGCACAACTATAATTTAAAACATAGTACGATATACATTGACAAAATTATAACAATTAATTTGAAAGTCTCAAAATTCAACAAAATTCCAAAAGTCAAAATCTTCGTTGCCAATAATATAAATCATTAGTTAAAATGACTTTGAGCAAGAAATTCAATTTATCAAATCACAACTAGACATTTAAAGTAATTCCAGCAATCATGGAAATAAAGATTAATTCCAACAAAATCAATTATGCATAAATCCCGTTTGAAATCGAAATTCTTTACTATTCAAAAACTATTCTTTATCTCATTAACTATGCAAGACTAATCTGTAAGGGCCATCTTTAGGGTGATTTTAACTCCCTATGGTCGGGGAGGTCGAAACATCGTGCACAGTACACATCACAATAATGAAACTTTCGAAAGGGCCATAACATAAAAACTTAGATCTAACCTCTAATAAGAGGAGAATCTAAGCCTATGCATGTACCATGGTAATCAAAACAAAGCTAACTCCATTGTCTCCTCAACAAATGAGAGAGATGGGTAATAACCTAGTCAAGCATCTATAGTGAGATACAAAATAATATATCAATCTCTTTGTCCTTTTTGTGAGCATAAATCACAACACAATTCGATTCAAAGTCAATTCCAATATCCAATAATTTTTATGCTCATCATAATTCAAAACATATTCTATCACAATTTTCTAAAACATAATTTGTTCAATCCACAACAATGCTTAATACTTGTTGAAATACCATTTCACAAAGCTAAATTCATACATACTATAACAATTTCAATAATCATTGAATTAAATCCAATACTTGATAAACATAATACAAAAGGAAAATAACGTCATTTAATCATATGAAATATTCAGAACAAAATCAATTAAAAACTAGTCGTGCACAAACCTCTGATGAGTCGCCTCTTGGCCTAGACTCAATGTTTCTTATGCTTTTCAATATCCTTTTCAACTGAAACACACAATTTAAAGTGTTTCAGTACTCAGTTAAATTGTTTCTGACAATAAAATCCAATACCTAAATTTTCTTGGTACTATTCCCTTCAATTCATTTCATTAGTCAACCTATAATGTTGACCTTTGATGCACTCTAAGTGAGTTAATTTTAATGTTCTCAATTTGTCACATTTTATAGTCTCTAAGTATTGGTATATGTTACCAATTTCATTCTAAAGCTTATTGCATTTTATTGTAATTATTCAAATTTCATGGCCAATATTTACTGTCTATTGGACCAAGCTATAGTGTAAATTTAATATATTTCTCTTCATTAAATTGTTTCTCATTGTGTCTTCTTTAATTTCCTTTTTGAATCATGCCATTTGGATTTGTATAACTCAAGTTATGGTCAATTGACCATAACTAGGTCAATTCTGAATTTTGGTTCCCTTACTAGGCAGTTTTAGTATTACACTTTGCCAATTTTATTTGAGTAGGTTGCTGCCATATTTATGTAACACCCTCCCTATTGCAACTCTATACATTCTACTATTCCGGTAACCAGTGTCGGTCCTGACAGCTAGAAAATCCGAAAAAATATTTAAACTGAAGTAAGGAACCATAATTAACTCAAATATTAACAAGAAAAATTTAGAAAAAATTTTAGAAATAAAATACAACCAAGTTAAATGAGCCGGTGCTCTAGCGATGGGTAACCTAGTGGGAAGTTGCTGTTCTTGCAACTAGGAGCCCTAGACTCGAGGAAAAATTCATAAAATAATTTTTGGGACTCCAGAGAAGGTTATTGAGGTTCCGATGGCATTAGAATGCCAAGAAAATACTTAGGAAAATTTTTCAATTGGTACAAACAATTTTGGTCTGTTAAGCCAAACGGAGGGCATTTTGGTCATTTCGCCTTCAGAGGTGATTTTTGGTCAACTTGCCCTATTAAGTAAATAATTATTTTGACATAAAATGTGAATCAATATTGCTAAAAATTTAATTGAAAATGAGTAGAAAATAAAAGGAAAGAAAATGAAAGAAAATGGGAATTTTGACATCATTATGATGTCATTAAAACAATTTAAACCAATCACATGATGACACATGGCTAGCACTCACTTAAAATAGATAAATGGGCAGCAAATGAAGGAAAAAAAATTAGAATTTCTTTATCTTCTTCCTTTTTGCTGAACCATTGCCCATGGTTTCTTCTTCCGCCATTTTTCTTTTTGAAAAGCTTCATCTTCCATAAATTCTTACCATATTTCCCATAAGCCCCAACACTAAAACTTGTTCTTGGACCTTGCTAGAGTGATTGGGAGCTAAGAAAGTTGAAGAAATTGAAGTTTGGTCAAGAAGGAAAATTGTTAAGTTAAGGTTAGTGCAATTTCTAGATCTCTTCCTTCTTTAATTCTTAGAATTAAGTTAACATGAGATGAAATTTCATGGAAAATGAATGAAATTATGCTAAAATGAAAGACCAAAATTTTGGCCAGCAATGAGAGCTTAGTTGTTTTATGGAATTGAGTTGATTACACACTCCTATTAGTGTGTATTGAATTGTTTATATGCTTTGTATAATTGGATTGTGGTATATGCATGAGATGTGAATTATGGAGGTTAGGGTTTGGACACAAACTTGAGACTTTGTTCACGTAAGGATGAAAATAAGTTTTAATGATCAATTAGTGATCATTTGGTTGTGTGTGAACAAGAAATGAAGTGAGTTGAGGCTTGGCATTTGTGTATGGGTGAGCTGCCTTGGCTGACCTGCAGGACTGAGCATGAGTCCAGCAGGTTTGGGCAGTAATAACTGGTGTTTTAGAGGTTCAATTGGTGCAAAGCTAATTGGACATGAAACTAGACACAAAATGACACAACTTTTGTGAAGAAACCATGCCCATAAAAGCAAACCAAGTTGACTTAAAGATTGCCCTAATCTGGGTGACCTGCATTCTGCCTGGGCAAAATGACCAAATGAACAGTGTTTATTCGTTTGGCCATAACTCAGTGTAGAAAGGTCCAATTGACTTGAACTTTTACCAGCAGAAAGCTGAGACATAGGCCTACAACTTTCATGAAGAACACAAATCAAATTCTAAACATAACCTAGTCAAATTGCTAACCAAACTTAGGTTACCAAATCTGGCAGAACCAGTTTTGTCCAGAATTTTAGATTCTGTCCAATCCAGCCAGTTATGGTGTTTAGGCCATAACTTGAGCTACAAAACTCCAAATGGAGTGATTCAAAAGAAATGTAACTAGACAAAATAAGGAACAACTTTCATGAAGACAACTTTGCCAAATTCCTACTGTATAAATGACCAATAGAACAGTAAACATAAGGCTTGAAATATGAAAATTGTGAATAATTAACACTAAACTTAGAAATGGTATTGGCAACCAATACCAACAATTTTAGAATGCAAAATATGGTATGTTGAGAGTGTTAGAACCAATGTACCTATTGTCTATGCAAAAGTCAACATTTTAGTTGACCAATGAAATGGATAGTAACACCTAAACTTAAATTTCAAGAATTGTAAAGTTTAAAAGTGTAACATGCCCTAGTACACTTAGCAAGATTGGTTTGGATAGGTTGGCATACCAATAGGGTTCAGTTAGCAGTACTGCACATGGTATTATGCCATTCTGACCTTGTGATGATACTTGGCCTTGTGCCCAATATTTATTATGGCTCATTAGTTGTTCTATTGCACACCAGGAGATACATATGTGATCGATGGTGTGACAGCCTGAGGCACTTGATACCCAGTGCCTGTTTACCCGTTTATCCAATCCAGTCATCCAGTATAGGTTAGTTGGGCAACCAAAAATGAAAGTGAATAAATTTAATGAAATTATGAATATAATGAGTACAAAATAAATAAGATTACTAATCATGATCGAAAAATTGTCTGCATAAGACATCAGAACATGCACTGCATAATTATTTTCTGTTATTTTTTTTTATTTTATTATTTGCACTACTAAACATTATTGTTTAGCGCATTGCTTTTTGCCACACGTAGGTTCTGGAGAGACCGACCGAGAGCCCGGTAAACCACAGACTGGGTGAGATTTTCAGCAGCTTTGCATAGTATCCGTGTCATCTCACCATCATCAGTGCATTGGTAGGACACTAGGTTTTATTTTGGTATTTTGTAATTAGCTTTTATTCTCTCATGTGTAATTAAGACTGATGTAATGTATTTTAGTATTGATGAAAATTATGGAAATTGTGTTTATGAATGAACAAGTGAATATTTATTTATGACTTTTATATGAATTTCATATGAAATGAATGAATGAGAATGGGAGTATATATGAGAAATATTGAAATTTTGTTGATGAAATGCAGTCTGGGATTGATTGAAAATTTTGGAAGTCTTTTTAATAGGTTCTGAAGAACTGTTTCCTCCATTTTTAGCCGGTACTCTGCCGGATTTTCTATAAAACTTGCGGAACCTCAAATAAATTTATGATTTCAATAAATGATTGAAATGAATTATATTTCACAAATTGTACTTCATAATTAAAAAAAATAATAAATTAGGAAGAATAAAAATGATTGAATTAAAATAGGGTGTTCCGGTACACTGTGTGGCATATCTTGCTCTGCTATACTGTAGACGGGTAAGGGGGTGTCACAATTTAGGTCTATTACTCTTCATAGGATATGTTACCCTATGTCTTATGGTCACTAAGAATTTTTTTATTGTAATTTTTCAAGTTTTGTGGGGTTACTTATGGTCAAGTTATTGGACTGGACTCAATGGTCTTGTAGTGACAGGATGTTCAACTAGGGCAACTAGGTTTAAAACAAAGTTGAAGGTCTATTTCTTAGCTTTCCAAAATGGTTTGGCTCATTTTATTTGAAGACTTCTAGTGGGAGTTATACTTAAAACACTTTGCTAGAGTTAATGGTTATTTGAACCATTTCCAGATTTGGTATGCCAATTTAATCAAGTTAATTGACCTAGTTCCCTAAGTTTCTGGATTTTGGTCAAAATACCATTATTGTACAAAATTTGACTGGTTTCAGGGCATTTAGAGTTATATGGACCAAGTTATTGTCATTTTACTATTGCTGGTCAAGTTGCACTTATATTACAAAGTTTAGGTCATTTTTAGGTCAAAGTCAATTCGACCAATTTTTGTAACCCAATTTGTGCAAGCATTTTGACTTGGTTCAGGTCATTTCTGGGCTTTGGTTTCTTCACAAGAGTTGTAGCTCTATGTCTAATCTTTCTATGGTATAAATTTCAGGTCATTTGGACCTGTTTTGAGTGAGTTATGGCCAAAATACTGACTACTATTCATATGGTCAAAAATCTAGGTTTTCATGTCATGCAATTCCGGATTAGGTCACATTTTGAGTCACTTTCTGGACAGATCTTTGACAAGCTTTCTACATGAAAGTTGGTTCCTATTGAGTCTAGTTTTACCTCCAATTGGTCTCATACCAATTGGGGTCACACAAATCATATTATAAGCTTAATTGTATACTGCCCTTATATACTTCATCAAATACACAACCATTACACATCCTACTTGCTTTACCTTAACTTTCCTTACCAAATTTCTGGATTTATAAGGCATAAACATCATTTATCACATCTCAACATCGTCATTTTGGACAGTTTATATAATTTCTCAATACAATAATTACAACCTTAATTACATCAACACAATATACACAAAATACCTAACAATTACACATAGTTTCCAAAGAATAATTTACATGCACTTCCATTAATCCCTTAGTACCAGAATTCATCAAGAAATTTCATGAAATCCAAAACTTTTCTTGGTTCGTCAAGGCTGCCAAAAATTCACTAAGTGCTCAAAATTTTACCACTTCCTGCAATTCCTCAATTCAATACCCAAACACATCAAAAACATGAAATTTACTCACTAATACATCAATTTACTTCAATTAACCTTAATTCCCATCAAATCCACATAAAAATAAATCAACCACCTTACACTTCCATAGCTGCCAAAAATTGTACACATCAATAACTCATCAAAACTTTCAAATTTCTTCACCATTCAACTTATCTCCACCTTAATACAAACTTTAATGAAGTGAGGTAAGGAAAACTAGCACTAACCTTTGTTTGGAGCTTGCTCAACCTTTAAATTTCTTCTTTTTCTTACTGCCTAAAGCTTTCCCATGGTGTGTAGAGCAACTATAATGAAGAACACTTGAAGAAATTATGGCTTAAAATGGTGGATTGAAGCTTCATGCAAGAAACGCCCAATTAGGAAGCTTGAAATTCGTTTTCGGCCATGGGTGGGACAATGAAGAAATGAAGTGTTTTTGGGTGCTAAAATCTATCCACTTAGGTATTTATATGGTCCACTAATGCTCCACTAAGTCCCAATAATTGATAATTAACATTATAATAATCTAAAGTTATCATAATTATTATAATGCCCTCATTTCTCATTATTTACTTAATATGTCAAATTTCTTATTTTCATGGCATTTTTAAAATTTAGTACTACTTATTTTTAATGGAAATTTAGGTCAAAAGTCTACTCTAGGTGTCAAATGACCAAAATGCCCCCTCTTCAGGTTACATTTTGAATTTTTCGGTACTACCAATTTACTCCTTATACCGCCGATTTCTTTAATTTTTGTTTTTCATTTATACTAACTTATTAATTTTTCTTTGACATTTCCAATGTCAATTACACCTCAGTAGACCTTTAATTATGTCCCAAAAATATTTCTCTAAGTTTCCCGCGGTCCAGGGCTAGTCAACGGTCCTCGCTGTAACTTTCTGATGCGGTCACCCATCGCTACGGGTTCAGCTCGTTTAACTTAGTCACATTTTATCTCTTTTATTTTTCCTTAATTTTTCTCATTACATATTTCATTATTTTATGCTTCCTCACTATCAATTAAGCATAGTTCCAGATATTCCAACTTACCAGGGCAGACATTAGCTGTCGGAACAGTAGGACGTACGGACTACGAAAATGAGGGTGTTACATTCAATCCTTTACCTAGTCCTTAATGCTCAAAAGCTCAAGCACATCCATTATTGACTTATTTTGCATTAGTTAAGTTGATCCCATTTGAGCCAGTAAACATGTAAATAATTTTAATATCCTTAGGTACATCCATTATTGGCCACCAAATCATTTACATATTTACAACATCTTATGCTTAACAATTATTCTTAAGAAAATCTTTTAAATTAATTGCATCACATGCAACTATTTAAAATTTCTTAAAATAATTGCCCCAATGGAGGGCCCATGTTATATTTACTTTAATTATAGCATATCCAACTTAATCATTTATTTGGAAGATTTTGTGGTCGTCCTAATTACTATTATGGTCTCACTTTGCACTTTATCCATTTAGCATACATATATCATATACTTGCATACATTCACATACATCTCATGCATTCATGGATAAATAGTAAATATGGTATGATCATAGACTTTCTAAGGGATTCAATTCTGAGCCACCAAGAATTGAATCAGGGCATTCCTAGGTCATTCATTTTACAAGAGTTGCTGAAGGAGTACAAAATCAACACTTGATCTTGAATTCCTTCCACTGGTGCCACCAATGCTCTTGACCTCCTTGACCTTCTTGCGATCCAATTACATAGTAATCCTTAGCATACCAAGGCAAATTTACAAGAACTAAATAAATTAAATTATAACTCAAAATTATTACAACCTTAATAATACATGTCCAAAAATAAATTAAAATAAATTAATTAACTTATAACCCAAAGAAACATAAAAGAAATAAATCCAATCACATTGGTCTTTTATAGTCCATGATCATCCATTATAAATATCACTATTTAACATTTAAAAAAAACATACATACTTAAACTAAACTGAATATCTCATATTCAACTTAAAAATCTAGATTTGAATATAATTCAAACAAATTTAAAAATTCAAATTTGAATCACATTCAAACAAATTTAAAAATTCAGATTTGAATCACATTCAAACAAATTCAAAAATTCAAATTTGAATCACATTCAAACAACTTTAAAAATTCAAATTTGGATCACATTCAAACAATTTTTAAAACTCAGATTTGAATCAAAATTTAATTGTGTGAATAAAACTCTAATTAAACAATTTAATTAGACATAAAATGGACATAATTATGAGCATTAGATCATACAACAATTGCACAAATGTTGCCCAAAACCATGCGCACCATAAGGGATGAACAAACCTTGTGCACACATGGTGTCCCATCCAAGCCGCCACATTTTCATTGCAACCAGCAATGGATCTTTCATCTCATGATCATACCACACAATTAAATCATATTATCAACAATCTAAATGGCAAATATAGTGGCTTTGATACCAATTGAAAGAACGGAAGCATGAAAAACATAAGTTTAGATCATTGAAATTCAAAATTTTTCATATAGGGTCACATGCATCATGCAAGATTTATTTTTATCTATTTGATTTCAATGATAAACAGCATATTAAAACTCTTTTTATATATTTTTGGATCTACATTTGCCATTTAAGATTTTAGAATTAATAGATTAATTTATTAGAACCCTAGATTAGTTCAAGAATAAGTGCACTAAACTTTTGATGCACTGCAGTGTGTTTGGCACCTTTGGTATGCGTCTTAGGACACCAGATGTTGTCCCTATAGCTTGTCCACACCAAGATCACCTATGGTAGCCCTTGAACAGCTTCTAAAGCTTTTTCTATGAATTAGAAAATCAAGTTTTTCCTTTTGAGAGATTACAAATGTAAACTAGACACTAAAAACAATTTCTAGTATTTTTAATTCAAGAGATTGTTTGCTAATCTCTTTGAATTGATGAGAGATGAAGAAGAAGAGAAGGGAGAGCAGCCAAGGTTGGCAGCACAAAGAGATGAATGGCAGCTTATATTTTTGTTCTTTCATCCTTACACTTATATAGCTAGGTTACCACTTAAAACCCTTGCCACATGTCACCTTCTTATTGGCTCTAGGTTTTAATTGACCCAATCACATTGTGCCAAGTGTCAAATCAATATTTAATCTTGACTTTAATCATCTTACATGATCAAAAGACATTTAACAAGCTTATGTGTAGTTCCATATTCACCACCTCATGGTGCCACATGTTACCCTATGAAATGACTAAAATACTCCTGTGTCTTAATTTTGAGTTCTCAATCCAAAATAATTATTTCTCTTCTTCTAATCAATTTATATCAATTATAAATTAATTAATTAATCTCTATTAATTAATTTTTCATTAATTAAATTCATATTTAAACACTTTAAATATAAATTTAACTTATACTATACATTCAATAACCTAGATTTAGTTTCAAGCCATGCTAGGGACTTTGTAATCTAATTGCAAACTAAACATATTTAATTAATTAATTAAAATCTTTAATTAATTAATTAAATTATATTTAATTTGTTGATTACTTGTGTATGTGTGTGACTTACTAGGCTTATCACTAATTGGCAATCAGACATGATATCAACTCCTAATATCATCAGAATTCTTTCTTACCATAAATGATTTTTCTAAATCATTTTATGCACCTCATAGACCATGGTTAACACCTAGCATAGCATGTCATGGCCGCCTAATTAGTAATAAGGTTTACCTTAAATGAACCTATAATCATATGTTATCATGCACTAGAATCTCTCTGTTATAAAATCCCAATTTGAGCTAGAGTCATGGTTTATGTCAAACCCCATTTGCTATGAATATTATATTCTCTTTTAATTCCAGTTCTTGATTAAAAAGATTTTCTCATCAGAAACTCTTTTTTAATTAAATCTATCTGTCCTGGCTAGGAACATGAAACATCAAAAACAATTAAATGAACATAGGATTTCATCCCTATTTACTTAGAGGAACGGATTCCATCTTGATCAACACCTACCTCCATATATAACTAGTAGGAGCTAACACATGCCCATATACCCATACACAGTACAAGTATGAAAGTAGTATCAAACTCAGACCACCTATATATAAGATAACTGTGCTATCTCAGGTCTAAAGAATATATGCACTGATATGATTTATGACAACACATTGACAAGAGTAAACTCTATGTGCTTGTCATAAATGTTACTGGTTCGGCCTACTTATCATGTATAAGTGCCTATCATGTTTCTTATATGGCATGAGACTCACCATTCCATCTTATTTATATCTCATATAAATAACTTGGGAATAAACACCAACACAATCTTACTAGATAAGTCATGTCCTTATTGTGAAGTATCCTCGATTGTGAATCTATTTATGATACCTTATGCTAGAAATACTGTCACTCATATTCTTAACAACTTAATAATAGAATTTCTAACAAAATATCAATGGACCTTTCCTATTACACATAAATATATTATGTAAACGGAAAAGTGAAAATGCCTTTTATTAATAAAAACATGTATAAGATACATACTAAATGATATACTCTAGGGCATACTACTAACACTTATATGCATGAATTTTTTTCATGTTCTTCAATTGAATTTATTTATTTCACACTCACTACAACCAATATCACAAGAGAGAAAGTTTGGGATTGCTTACCTCAATTGATCACTTCATGTCTCCTAAAGTTCTTCAATTTTCCTACTCTTTCTTACTCAAATCTTCTTACCAAGGCCCAATTACAAATTTTTACTAAGAAATTTACAAATTTTATGGTTGAATTTTAGGGTTTCTTCAAGCTCAAAATGAGCTTTAATGGAGGAAATAAGTGAGAGAAGAGAGAGATGAGAGAGAGTGGAGGCCAAAGGGAAATAAAGAAGAAGATAAAATTTTTCCTTTTTAATTTTTTTTATTTAGGTGTAATTATCCCCAAAAATAAATAAATTAGAAATTAAAATAATTTTTATGTCATGCTTACAACACCTCGATATTGTCATAAAGCTTATTTGAATTTTTTTATTTTTCTTTTCACATACTCACCTCTTCATTTCTAATAGATTTTTCATAAATTTAATTTCCTACATTTTAATGGACATTTAGGCCATGAGTCACCTCTAAGGATGAATTGACCAAATTGCCCCTTACCGGTCTGATCCATTTTTCCAATAACACCGTATTGCTTCCTGAGCCCTGATTTAATTATTTGACCTTGTTCTCAACTCTTTTCCATGGTTTTCACATTTCTCCTAGCTTCACAATAATTCTTGGCTTTAGGTGTCACAATGTCCCACTCAAAAATAGGATAGCGACTGATCTCGCAGTCACTTCCCGGTACGGTCACCCATTGCTCTGACCCCGGCTCATTTAACTTTTTATGCTTTATTTTTCTTATTTGTATTTCACCTTCAGGTAATTGCTATTAATTTTTATTCAGGGCTTTTCTAGATGATACAAACATATGTCTAAACATCCTGACTTTCCAGACAGACACTAGTCACCGGAACAGTAGAATGTTATAGATTGCTTAATATAGGGGAGTTACACCTAAGTTTGCTTCCCAAGCCTGTTCAACCACTTGAAGTTTGGGGTTTATGCTTTAGTGGGGTTGTTTGAATGTATGGGAGTTTAGAAACACTTTCTAGCAATTTTTATTCAAAAAAGATCAGGGATTTCTTCTTGAATTAAAATCAACAATGAAGAAAAAGGGAAAGAGAGAGTTGCCATCCACTTTGATGAGGAAGAATAAAATTATTTTCTCTTTCTTCCTTTTCTCCTTTTATAAGAAAGTCAAGCCTTACTAACTCTTGCCATATGTCACCACAAGATCCCATCTTGCTTTTGGTTGACTTAATCCTATGGATCCAAGCATCAAGCTCCATTTAAATCATGAAAAGTGGTCTTCTATCATAGGAAGACAAGTGGTAAGATCATATGGTGCTATGTGTCAACATCTCATGGTGCCACATGTCACCATATGATTTAATCTTTTATTTTTTTAATTTTGAGTTCTCAACTCAAAATAATAATAATTTCTCTTCTTGAAATTAATTTATATCAAATATAAATTAGTTGATTAATTAATCTCCATTAATTAATTTCTTACAATTTAATTCATATTTAAACAATTTAAATATAAATTTAATTTATGCTATACATCCAATAATCTAGATTTGGTTTCAAGTCATGCTAGGGACTTTGCAATCTTATTACAAACTAAACCTATTTAATTAATTAATTAAACTCTTTAATTAATAATTAAATCACATTTTACTTGGTGATTGACTTGTGTAAATGTGTGACTTACTAGGCTCATTACTTGTTGGCAATGATAAGTGATATTATCCCATAATATCATTAGAACTCTTTCTCACCTTAAATAATTTCTCTAAATCATTTTAGACACATCATAAACCATGGTTGACACCTAGCATAGCATGCCATGGCCACCCAATTAGTAATAAGGAATACCTTAAATGAACCTTTAATCATATGTTACCATGCACTAGAATCTCTCCATTATAAAATCCCATTTCCAGCTGGAGTCATGGTTAATGTCAAACTCTATTTGCTATGAACATTATGTTCTCCTTGAATTCTAATTCTTAATTAATTACATTTTCTTGTCAGAAACTCTTTCCTGACTAAATCTATCTGTCCTGGCCAAGAACTTAAATCGTCAAGAACAATTAAATGAACATAGGATCACTTCCCTATTTACTTAGGGTAACAGATTCCATCTTGATCAACACCTATCTCTATATATAACTAGTAGGAGCCAACACATGCCCATATACCCATACATAGTACAAGTATGAAAGCAGTATCAAACTCAAACCACCTATATACAAGATAATTGTGTTATCTCAGGTCTAAAGATTATATGCACTGATATGATATATGACAATGCATTGACAAGAGTAAACTCCATGTGCTTGCTATAAGCGTCACTGGTTCGGCCTACTTATCATGTATAAGTGCCTATCATGTTTGTTATGTGGCATGAGACTCACCACTCCATCTTATTTATATCTCATATAAATACCTTGGGAATAAATATGATTACAATCTTTCTGGATAAGTCATGTCCTTTATGAAGTATCCTCGATTATGATACTTTGTACTAGAAATACTGTCACTCATATTCTTAACAACTTAAGAATAGAATTTCTAACAAAATATCAATGGACTTTTTTAATTACACATAAATAAATTATGTAAATAGAAAAGTAAAATTGCCTTTTTATTAATAAAATATGTACAAGATACATACAAAATGATATGCTCTAGGGTATACTACTAATAGAAACTGCCCACAAATTGCCTTAAACTTGGCTTGAATCCGGATGTGGAATTCTGGACATTGGCAGTGTGACCACGTAAACAGTAAATCATAACTCTCTCTAGAAAACTCCAAATTAGGTGATTCTTGAACTAATGGAAACCTAAAACATATTAGAACATTTCATATGAAGAACTTTAGGCCAAATTATGGACTTAACTCAATCAAATTGCTGAGAAAATTTGGGTAAAGAAATCTACCAGAACCTGGAATCTGCAGAATTTGTACACGTGAATAATAAATTTTGCATTATCATAACTCTCTCTAGAAAACTCTAAATTAGGTGATTCAAAAAGAAAAATAAATTTAAGACCTAGATGAATAGTTTTCATGAAGAACACCTCACCAAATTATGATTGGAACTAGGTGAAAATTGGGTTCAAAAATAAGAGCACCAAGCTGTCTAGAATTCCAAAACTTATTAAAGTTACAAAGCTAACTTTAGGATGCATTAGATATTCATGTAATGAATATTTGGCAAAAGTTGAGGTGAGTATTGAGACATTCTACTTATGTGTTTTCAGTAGAAAAAGAGGTTGGGATGGTGATACACTTGTATTAAACAGATGTTTTTAAGTACATTTATATAATGTTTCATAGCATTTAGAATAGTAATCTCATGCATAACCATTAATTTCATTAACTTCTGGAAATTCCATTATCAAGCTCTAAATTCCATGTTTTCTGCATCATTTCAGGTATTTGGGTGAAGTTCAAGAGCATAGGAGTGTGGAAGGAAACTTGGAAAGGTCAAAGGATTGAGAAAAGCTACTGATACAAAATACATGGTTCATGTAAGCAAAGCCACAGACTCATGTAACCTACTACCAGAAGAAAGCCAGAGAGCCAAAGAAGGAGCAAAAGTACACAGGTCATGTAATTAGAGTCGTGTAAGCTATGGAGACCCTTGTAAGTCTCTGCTGGGCACAAGCGTGAAGAATTCTCCAAAAAATAGAAGCACACAGGTCATGTAATCAGACCTATGTACCCAACGCAGACCCGTGTAAACTCCTGTACCAATGCAAGATGCAACCATTCAGCTCCAGTAAGTTACACGGCTCTGGGCCGTGTAGTGACACATAGGTCGTGTACTATGTGGCAGCCAGTTTCCTAATCCGAATTCCAGCTCTTGTTTACACACTCCAAACAGACTCCTAGTGCTTTTGTGATTCTAAAGACCTAACCCTAGACCAGCTATTGTAAATAGAAGCAGAAAATGACAATAGGAGAGCCCCTTTTTTCAGTTCAACCTTTTTGTAGAGCTTTTTGGAGTTTTCAGAAGGGTTTTTATTTTTCATACTTGTATTCTCCGTAGCCATCCTAAAGAGTAGAACACCAGCACAGAAGGGAAACCCTTAGCCGAAGTCCCACAAGGATCGAGACTGCAGGCATTCCTTATATTTTATTACTCTATTTCCTTCATGTTTGTTGAACTCATCATGAGTGAGTAATTTCTTTATTCTAGAATTAGGAGAGTAATATTTGCAATTGTTATTATGGAAAAATATTTAGTCTTATTTATTGAATTTGAGTTTAGTTCTTTGATTCAACTTCTTGTGATCTTAATGCATGATATGTGTCGGTACCCACTTAGTATTGATTGCAAATATTAATTAATAGACTGAAAGGTGAAGATTAATATTAGAAAATTGAGATCTTGAACCTAGGAAATTTGACCTATAGATAGGCTAATACTTTTGTGGAATTCCAAAATCTTGAACGATACTTCACTCATCACTTTATAACTTATTGGCGATCCATGCACTTACGGTGGTTTAAAAAGCAACAAACAACTTTTTGGCGTCGTTACCAGGGAATTTTAATTTTAGTAATATTAGGTGATAAGTAATTTTGCTGATTTAGGCAATTTCATTTATTATTTAGTCTTGCTTAAACTATTTCATTTTCTTATTCTTTCTCAGGTGATTGGTTTGGTACATGACCAGAATAAGACCAGAGGAAGATGTGACACCCCTTACCCGTCTACAGTGTAGCCGAGCAAGCTATGTCACACGGTGTACCGGCACACTCTATTATACCTTAATAAATTTTCATCAATAATTTTGATTATAGCTTGTGAAATATGTTTTATTTAAGTCATTAGTGAAATTATAATTTATTTGAGGTTCCGAAAATTTTATAGAAAATCCGGCAGAGTACCGGCTAAAAATGGAGAAACCAGTTCTTCGGAACCTGTGAAAAACACTTCCTATATTCATATTCCATCATCTCAACTCCATTTATCAAATTCTCAACATTTTTCAATCATTCATTCCTCATATACAAACAATAAATAAATGCTCAAGTTTTGCATTTATAACCATAACTTTCATTATTTACATAAACATCAAAATACATTACATAGATCCAAATACATATGAGAAAATCAAAATTAATTACAGAATGCCAAAATGACACCTAGTGTCCTACCAATGCACTGCAGAAGTTGAGGTGACAAGGACACTAAGCAGAACTGCAGGACGGACTCACCCAGTCTGTGGTCTACTGGGCTCACGATCGGGATCTCCAGTACCTACGCGTGGCAAAAGCAATGCGCTAAGCAATGATGCTTAGTGGTGCAATAATATAATAGAAGAAAATAGCAAGAAATTAAATGTGTATGGAATGTATATGTTTTATTTGTTTGGTATTTGTATATCATTTACTTTGTCCACTTTTATTCATTTGGTTGCCCCAAGTAACCTACACTAGACGACTGGACTGGATAACGGGTAAACTGGCACTGGGTATCTAATACCTCGGGCCGTCACACCATCGGTCGCATATGCATCACCCGGTGTGCAACAGAACAGCTACCAAGCTGTAAATAATCTCAGGCACAAGGCCAAGTCTCAATGCAAAGTCAGAATGGCTAAAAGCCATGAAATCACAGAATGGCATTTTTGCCATGTGCAGTACTGCTAACTGAACCCTATTGGCATGCCAAACTATCCAAACCAATCATGTTAGGTATACTAGGGCATTTAAAACTTTTAAATTCTTCAATCTTTAAATTTCAAGTTTCGGTGTTACTATTCATCTCTATGGTCAACTAAAATGTTGACTTTTGGATAGAAAATATATACATTGACTTTGGCACTCCCAATATACCACATTTGGCATTCAAAACTTGTTGGCATTAAGTGTTAATACCATTTCTAAGCATTAAACCAAAGGAGCAGATTTTTCAGTTTTTGTGAGTCAACTTTACTATTCCATTGGACACTGTTGCTGTGGGAATTTGAAGAAATGTAAAACATGAAAGTTTTTCCTTATTTTGTCTAGTTGAATTTCCTTTTTTTAATCACTCCATTTGGAGTTTTGTAGCTCTAGATATGGTCCAAAAACCCAAGCTGGCCGGATTTGCATTCTGCAGAAAATACCATATCTACAGTAGCATGAACAGTGACTGCCATAGCCATTTGGGTTAGGTTCTGGCCATAATTTGGGGTAGGTTCCTTCATGAAAGTTGTTTGTATATGTCTTAACTTGTTGCTGTAAAACTTTCAGGTTAATTGACCAAATCTACAGTGAGTTATGGCCAAATGAACAGTTACTGTTCATTTGGTCAATTCTGCAGAATCAGTTGCAGGGTATCCGGATTGGGGCCAAGTTTTGGTTCTCTTGCTTTGGTCTTTTGGGCATGGTTTCTTCAGCAAAAATGTGCCATTATAAACCTAGTTTCATGTCAAATTGGCCAAACATCAATTGGACTAACACAGCCAAAGTTATGGCTGTGTAATTGGACTGAAATTTCAGTCCATTTCTGCTGTCATAGGGCAGCTTACTCCTTCTCTTTGCAATCCCATTTTTCAGTCCAAATTGTGCTCAACATACCTAAAATAGTCACTAATTGACCATTAACAAGTTCTCTAACAATTTCCTAAGCCAAGTCACATTTTCACCTTTCCAAACCCTAATGTCCAAATCAATTTACTCATAAATCTTAATTAACATACTTAGTTCAATATCCATGCATATTAATACCTTAACCCTCATTTCCAGCCACTCTAAGTTTATTAAACAATCAAACTCAATCTTCCATAGGGCTGCCGAAAATTAAAGGTACCCTTAACACATGTAATTTACTTCAATTTCTTAAAATCTCTTAGCTCAAAATGATGTTCTAACTAAGATTAAAAGAGTGAGAATAAAAGTGTAGCACTAACCTTGATTGGGCGGAATTTCCAAAGCCCTAAACTTCACTTTCTTTCCTCTTGTTGGCTGCCAAAGCTTGTTTAAGATGTGGGGTAAAGTTTTAATGAAGAGAGGTTAGAGAAATATAGTGAAAATGGTGGAAATCTAAAGCTTGAAAAAGCTTGAATGGAAGGTGGCTATGGAGATGAGTTTCGGCTGGTCTTTTGGGGAGGATGGCTGCTGCAATTTCTTTCTTATTTTGGTCTTCTTTTATGTCTTTTAATAGTTTAGTCAAATGGTGGCTTAATGGTGATTGGTTGGAAACTTTGAATGACATCATACAATGTCATTATTTGCATTATTTTGCATTTTCTTTTCTTTTCTTTCACTACTCATTTTCAATTTAATTTCTAGCAATATTTCTTCATATTTTATGTCGTATTAATTATTTACTCAACTGCACAAGTCGGCCAAAAATCACCTCTGAAGGCGAAATGACCAAAATGCCCTCCGTTTGGCTTAACGGGTCAAAATTGTCTGTACCGATTGAAAATTTTTCCTAGGTATTTTCTTGGCATTCTAATGCCATGGGAACCTCAATAACCCTTCTCTGGAGTCCCAAAAATTATTTTATAATTTTTCCCCCGGGTCTAAGGCTCCTCGTTGCGAGAATCGCAACTTCCCTCTGGTTACCCGTCGCTAGAACCTACTCGTTTAACTTGGTTGTATTTTATTTCTAAAATTTTTACTAAATTTTTCTTATTAATATTTGAGTTAATTTTGGTTCCTGACTTTAATTTAAATATTTTTCCGGGCATTCTAGCTGTCCGGACCGACACCGGTCACCGGAACAGTAGGATGTACAGAGTAGTTACCGGGAGGGTGTTACAACTCTTCCCCTCTAATTTAAATTTCATCCTCGAAATTTACCTGATGCAAACAGTTGAGGGAACTGTTGCCTCATCGTCTCTTCACTTTCCCAAGTTGCCTCCTCGGTGTTGTGGTGCCTCCAAAGCACTTTCACCAATGGAATTTGCTTGTTTCTCAACTCTTTCACTTCCCGAGCCAAGATCCGTAGAGGTTCTTCTTCGTATGTCAAATCCATTGTATTTCAATTTCTTCTCTGGAGATGACATGTGAAGGATCTGAGCGGTATCTTCTGAGCATAGACACGTGGAACACATTGTGGATCTTGTCCAGCTCTGGTGGTAAAGCTAGCCTATAGGCTACTGGACCCACACATTCAATGACTTCATATGGGCCAATGAACCTAGGGCTTAACTTACCTTTCCTTCCAAACCTCAATACTTTCTTCCATGGTGACACCTTGAGGAACAACTTGTCGCCAACCCCATATTCTATTTCTTTTCTCTTCAGGTCAGCATAAGACTTCTGTCTGTCTGAGGCAACCTTTAAATTGGCTTTGATTGATTTTACCTTTTCCTCAACCTGTTTCACCAGGTCTGGCCCTACCAGTTTGTCTTCGCCCAATTCAGTCCAGCACACTGGAGTTCTACATTTTCTCCCATACAATGCTTCATATGGGGCCATTTGGATACTAGCTTGGTAGCTATTGTTGTATGCAAATTCTGCCAGTGGGAGGTATCTATCCCAACTTCCCTCAAACTCAATGACACAACTCCTCAGCATATCCTCAAGGACCTGACATATATTTCATGTTATTGTTATCATTTTTAGTTCAATATTTGTACTAATTCAATTGGTTCAATTGTTTACCTGGATTACTCTTTCGGATTGCCCATCCGTCTGAGGATGGAAAGCTGTGCTGAAATGGAGTTGTGTACCCAAGGATTCATGCAACTTCTTCCAAAATCTCGATGTAAACCTTGGGTCTCGATCAGATATGATGGAAAGTGGAATTCCATGTAGTCTAACTATCTCACTGATATACAATTCTGCTAACTTCTCCAGTGAGTAGTCGGTCTAATCGCGAGAAAGTGTGCTGACTTGGTCAATCTATCCACTATTACCCATGCTGCATCATGTTTCTTCCGGGTGAGAGGTAGACCACTTACAAAATCCATGGTGACCCGATCCCATTTCCATTCAGGTATGCGTATAGGCTGTAGCAAACCCGATGGAACTTGATGTTCTGCCTTGACTTGCTGACATGTCAAGCATTTAGTCACATAGTCAGCTATGTCTTTCTTCATACCAGGCCACCAATACTGAAGCTTCAGGTCATGATACACTTTGTACTTCCTGGGTGCATAGCATATACACTAGTGTGTGCCTCTTTCAGAATACTGGCCTTCAATTCCCCATCATCTGGTACACACAGTCTTCCTTTGTAGTACAGGCACCGATCTGCTTTCACCCCATAATCAGTTACTTTTCCTTCTGAGATCTTGCTCATAATGGCCATTAACTTTTCATCTGCCTTTTGCCCATCTAAAATCTGCTGTAGCAGGTTTGGCCTCGCTTGCAACTCAGCCAAAATAGCTCCATCTCGAATCAAAGATAGACGGGCATTCAATGATCTCAAAGCTGTGATAGACTTTCTACTCAAAGCATCAGCAACTACATTTGCCTTCCCAGGATGATAGTCAATCACACAATCATAGTCCTTCAGGAACTCAATCCATCGCCTCTGTCTAAGGTTGAGCTCCCTCTGAGTTGGCAAATATTTTAGACTCTTGTGGTCTGTGTAAATGTAGCACTTTTCACCATACAAGTAATGCCTCCATATCTTCAGTGCAAAGATAATTGCTGCAAGCTCTAGATCATGGGTAGGGTAGTTCTGTTCATGTGGCCTTAACTGCCTGGAAGCATAGGCAACCACCTTTCCCTCTTGCATCAATACACACCCTAACCCATTATGAGAGGCATCACTGTAGACCACAAAGTCCTTTCCCGACACTGGCTGTGTTAATACTGGTGCCTCTGTCAACATAGCTTTCAACTTCTCAAAACTGGTCTGACACTTGTCATTCCAGTCAAATCTGGCATTCTTGTGTAACAACTTGGTCATTGGAGCAGCTATTAGGGAAAATCCCTTCACAAATCTTCTGTAATACCCAGCTAGCCCCAAGAAGCTTCTGACCTCAGTTGTATTTCTGGGAGGCTTCCATTCCATCACTGCTTCTATTTTCTTGGGATCCACCCTAATCCCATCAGCTGACACTATGTGTCCAAGGAATGCTATCTCATTCAGCCAAAAGTCACACTTGGACAACTTAACATACAACTTCTTTTCTCTCAGGGTTTGCAGAACAATCCTCAAATGCTCATCATGTTCTTCACTGGTCTTGGAATACACCAAAATATCGTCAATAAAGACCACTACGAACCGATCTAGGTATGGATGAAAGATACGGTTCATAAGGTCCATAAATGCATTGGTGCATTTGTTAGGCCAAAGGGCATCACTAGGAACTCATAATGCCCATACCGGGTCCTGAATGCAGTCTTTGGCACATCTGCATCCTTCACTCTCAACTGATGATATCCTGATCTGAGGTCAATCTTAGAAAATACTCCTGTCCCCTTTAACTGATCAAACAGATCATCAATTCTAGGCAACGGATATTTGTTCTTCACAGTCACTTTATTCAACTGCCGGTAGTCAATACAAAGTCTCAAAGTCCCATCCTTCTTTTTCACAAACAGCACTGGAGCTCCCCATGGTGACACACTGGGATGTATGAACCCCTTATCAAGCAACTCTTGCAACTGAGTTTTCAACTCCCTCAATTCAGTAGGTGCCATCCTATAAGGAGCAATGGAAATGGGTGTTGTACCCGGCAGTGTCTCAATAGCAAATTCGACTTCCCTTTCTGGTGGCAAACCAGGCAACTCTTTAGGAAATACCTGCAGGAAGTCTCTTCGTGGGTATGTCACTCAGGTTTGGCTTAGCCTGCCTAGTATCCACCACATGTGCTAGGTAGGCTTCACAGCCTTTTATCATCATTCTTCTTGCAACTGTGGCTGAGATGACATTGGATAAGAAATCTGTCCTTTGCCCCACAACTGTGATCTCATTACCCTTTGAAGTTTTTAGAGAAATTCTCTTCAATTTGCAATCAACTATTGCCTGATGACGTGACAACCAGTCCATTCCCAATATCACGTCAAACTCATGGAAAGGCAACTCAATCAGGTCTGCCAAGAATTCATACTCCTGAATCCTCAACGGGCAACCCTTGTATACTTTGTTCACTACCACACTGTGGCCTAATGGATTAGTGACCAGAATATCTTGGTCACTCTCCCCTACCAATATCCCCCTTTCTACGGGTAGGTTGATGCAAATGTAGGAATGAGTGGATCCTGGATCCACCAATGCATGCACAGGAGTATTGTAGAGGGAGAACGTACCCCTGATGACGTCCGGGGCATCTTGCTCCTCCTGAGCTCTCAGGGCATAATTTCTGGCAGGTGGTCTGTTATCTGGCCTCTCTGCTGGCTCAGATGCAGGCCTCTGTGATGGTCCCCGCTGCGTCATTTGCGATTTTCTACCTCTCTGTGGTGCAGGAGTAGGTCTGTCTGCTTGTGTTGGAGCAGTTGTAGTGGTTTTGCGTGGACAATTTCTCAGCTGATGCTCTGTCGACCCACATCTCAAGCAGGCACTAGTTACTCTCCAACACTCCCCCTTGTGCCATTTAAGGCAGTGTGGACATGCAGAAGATGTTGGGGCTGGTCCCCTGAACCCCATCCCTGGAGAGCGCCTTGATGGTGTGGGTGACCTCTCCTAAGGGTGAGCGTGGCACAGGCCCAGGTGACCACGACCATGTGGCTGAGCTGAACTCTGTGCAGGTGGACCCTTGAACTTCTTTCCAAATGCAGGGGCTGAGCTAGACTGACCCGGTCCCCTCTTTTGCTGTCTCTCCCTTCTGGTCTGCTCACTGATTCTTACTTTTTCCACCTTTATTGCAGCTTCCACTAACTTGCTAAATTCTGTGATTCCCAAGGCAGTGAGCTGGATCTTGATGTTGTCATTTAGTCCCTCTTCAAATCTCTTATATCTTTCAGCTTCATTAGGGACTATCTCCCTTCCGTAGCGGCTTAATCGAACAAATTCTTTCTCATATTCGGCCACTGACAGCTGTCTCTGCCTCAGGTTAATAAACTCTCTTCTTCTCTCTTCCAGATATATAGTACCCACATATTTCTTCTTAAATTCTGAAAGAAAGAAGTCCCAAGTTACAGCTTCTGGCTGCACTTCACTGGACACAGTGTCCCACCACTCATATGCATCGTCTTGCAGCAAAGATATGGCAGCTTCCAGGTTTTGCTTTGAAGTGCAGTGGAGTTGTTTTAGGACTCTGCCTGTTCTGTTCAACCAATTCTCGGCTGCGACAGAGTCATCTTCTCTCTTGCCATAGAAGTCCATAGCTCCAAACTTTCTTAACCTTTCCAGGTGTGATTTCTGCTGTGGAGCTGGTGGTGGTGGTGGTGGTGCTGGCATTACCCCAGCCATTTGTCTAAAGAAGTCGGCCATTTGCTGAAACATGGCCTGTGGAGGCTGAGCAGGCTCTGCTTGAGCTGGCGGAGTAGATTCTCTCATGCCCCCAGTCTCAGCTGCTGCAGGTGGAGCATGACTCTCCACTTCCTCCTCAACGGCTCTCTGAGATGAAGGGTCCATATCCTATTCAAAATAAGAAAGATAAACAGATCTGCGTTAGTGTCACCTCGACTCTTACAAATGCAATGCATGGTATGGACTCAATCTAGGCCCAAAAACGCCTAAACCGTGCTCTGATACCACTAAATGTGACACCCCTTACCCTTCTACAGTGTAGCCGAACAAGCTATGTCACACGGTGTACCGGCACACTCTATTATACCTTAATAAATTTTCATCAATAATTTTGATTATAGCTTGTGAAATATGTTTTATTTAAGTCATTAGTGAAATTATAATTTATTTGAGGTTTCGAAAATTTTATAGAAAATCCGGCAGAGTACCGGCTAAAAATGGAGAAACCAGTTCTTCGGAACCTGTGAAAAACACTTCCTATATTCATATTCCATCATCTCAACTCCATTTATCAAATTCTCAACATTTTTCAATCATTCATTCCTCATATACAAACAATAAATAAATGCTCAAGTTTTGCATTTATAACCATAACTTTCATTATTTACATAAACATCAAAATATTACATAGATCCAAATACATATGAGAAAATCAAAATTAATTACAGAATGCCAAAATGACACCTAGTGTCCTACCAATGCACTGCAGAAGTTGAGGTGACAAGGACACTGAGCAGAACTGCAAGACGGACTCACCCAGTCTGTGGTCTACTGGGCTCACGATCGGGATCTCCAGTACCTACGCGTGGCAAAAGCAACGCGCTAAGCAATGATGCTTAGTGGTGCAATAATATAATAGAAGAAAATAGCAAGAAATTAAATGTGTATGGAATGTATATGTTTTATTTGTTTGGTATTTGTATATCATTTACTTTGTCCACTTTTATTCATTTGGTTGCCCCAAGTAACCTACACTAGACGACTGGACTGGATAACGGGTAAACTGGCACTGGGTATCTAATACCTCGGGCCGTCACACCATCGGTCGCATATGCATCACCCGGTGTGCAACAGAACAGCTACCAAGGTGTAAATAATCTCAGGCACAAGGCCAAGTCTCAATGCAAAGTCAGAATGGCTAAAAGCCATGAAATCACAGAATGGCATTTTTGCCATGTGCAGTACTGCTAACTGAACCCTATTGGCATGCCAAACTATCCAAACCAATCATGTTAGGTATACTAGGGCATTTAAAACTTTTAAATTCTTCAATCTTTAAATTTCAAGTTTCGGTGTTACTATTCATCTCTATGGTCAACTAAAATGTTGACTTTTGGATAGAAAATATGTACATTGACTTTGGCACTCCCAATATACCACATTTGGCATTCAAAACTTGTTGGCATTAAGTGTTAATACCATTTCTAAGCATTAAACCAAAGGAGCAGATTTTTCAGTTTTTGTGAGTCAACTTCACTGTTCCATTGGACACTGTTTCTGTGGGAATTTGAAGAAATGTAAAACATGAAAGTTTTTCCTTATTTTGTCTAGTTGAATTTCCTTTTTTTAATCACTCCATTTGGAGTTTTGTAGCTCTAGATATGGTCCAAAAACCCAAGCTGGCCGGATTTGCATTCTGCAGAAAATACCATATCTACAGTAGCATAAACAGTGACTGCCATAGCCATTTGGGTTAGGTTCTGGCCATAATTTGGGGTAGGTTCCTTCATGAAAGTTGTTTGTATATGTCTTGACTTGTTGCTGTAAAACTTTCAGCTCAATTGACCAAATCTACAGTGAGTTATGGCCAAATGAACAGTTACTGTTCATTTGGTCAATTCTGCAGAATCAGTTGCAGGGTATCCGGATTGGGGCCAAGTTTTGGTCCTCTTGCTTTGGTCTTTTGGGCATGGTTTCTTCAGCAAAAATGTGCCATTATAAACCTAGTTTCATGTCAAATTGGCCAAACATCAATTGGACTAACAGAGCCAAAGTTATGGCTGTGTAATTGGACTGAAATTTCAGTCCATTTCTGCTGTCCTAGGGCAGCTTACTCCTTCTCTTTGCAATCCCATTTTTCAGTCCAAATTGTGCTCAACATACCTAAAATAGTCACTAATTGACCATTAACAAGTTCTCTAACAATTTCCTAAGCCAAGTCACATTTTCACCTTTTCAAACCCTAATGTCCAAATCAATTTACTCATAAACCTTAATTAACATACTTAGTTCAATATCCATGCATATTAATACCTTAACCCTCATTTCCAGCCACTCTAAGTTTATTAAACAATCAAACTCAATCTTCCATAGGGCTGCCGAAAATTAAAGGTACCCTTAACACATGTAATTTACTTCAATTTCTTAAAATCTCTTAGCTCAAAATGATATTCTAACTAAGATTAAAAGAGTGAGAATAAAAGTGTAGCACTAACCTTGATTGGGCAGAATTTCCAAAGCCCTAAACTTCACTTTCTTTCCTCTTGTTGGCTGCCAAAGCTTGTTTAAGATGTGGGGTAAAGTTTTAATGAAGAGAGGTTAGAGAAATATAGTGAAAATGGTGGAAATCTAAAGCTTGAAAAAGCTTGAATGGAAGGTGGCTATGGAGATGAGTTTCGGCTGGTCTTTTGGGGAGGATGGCTGCTGCAATTTCTTTCTTATTTTGGTCTTCTTTTATGTCTTTTAATAGCTTAGTCAAATGGTGGCTTAATGGTGATTGGTTGGAAACTTTGAATGACATCATACTATGTCATTATTTGCATTATTTTGCATTTTCTTTTCTTTTCTTTCACTACTCATTTTCAATTTAATTTCTAGCAATATTTCTTCATATTTTATGTCGTATTAATTATTTACTCAACTGGACAAGTCGGCCAAAAATCACCTCTGAAGGCGAAATGACCAAAATGCCCTCCGTTTGGCTTAACGGGTCAAAATTGTCTGTACCGATTGAAAATTTTTCCTAGGTATTTTCTTGGCATTCTAATGCCATGGGAACCTCAATAACCCTTCTCTGGAGTCCCAAAAATTATTTTATAATTTTTCCCCCGGGTTTAAGGCTCCTCGTTACGAGAACCGCAACTTCCCTCTGGTTACCCGTCGCTAGGGCACCGACTCGTTTAACTTGGTTGTATTTTATTTCTAAAATTTTTACTAAATTTTTCTTATTAATATTTGAGTTAATTTTGGTTCCTGACTTTAATTTAAATATTTTTCCGGACATTCTAGCTGTCCGGACCGACACCGATCACCGGAACAGTAGGATGTACGGAGTAGTTACCGGGAGGGTGTTACAGAAGAAGTCTTTGATTTGGATCCAGAGATAGACAAAACTCTAAGAACTATCAGGAGGGAGAGGAAACACGAAGGACAAGATCAAGGGAATCCAGAAATTCCAAATATTGCCAATAATAACAACAACAGGTCGAGACTCTTGAAGGACTACGGAGCTCCCTCCATACAAGGATTCCAACCTAATGTTACAAGACCCACAGTCGATGCCAACAATTTTGAATTAAAATCGGCATGGCTCTAGATGATCCAGGAAACCCAATTTGGGGATTCATCAACAGAAGATCCGCACTACCACCTCTAGTGCTTTATTGCCCTTTGTGACACATTTAAGATGAATGGGGTTTCTGATCAAGCCATAAAACTCAGAGCATTTCCATTTTCCCTTCGAGATAGAGTAAGGAAGTGGTTACTTTCTCAACCAACTAGAACATTCACCACATGGGAGGACCTCTCACAAGCTTTTCTAGCAAGGTACTTCCCACCTGCCAAGACTGCAAAGTTGAGAGTTGAACTCAACACCTTTAGGCAAAGGGAAGATGAATCACTCTATGATGCATGAGAGAGATATAAGGACCTACAGAGAGAATGCCCGCACCATGGCATAGAAGATTGGCTCTTACTTTAGAACTTCTATAATGGGCTACTACCCTCTACAAGGACCACAGTAGATTCAGTAGCAAAAGGTGACTTGATGGAGAAAACAATGGATCAAGCACTTGAACTTCTGGAGAGGTTCGCATATCACAACTATGAGTGGTCGAATGAAAGGGAAAATACAAGGAGAACAATAGGAATCTTAGAAGTGGATGCCCTAAACATGATAAATGCTCAATTGACCAGCTCATAAAGAGGCTTAATAAAATGCAGGGCAATGCTATAAGGATGAACAATTAACAAGATGACAACTATAGAGGAGGATACATGAGTTCAAAGTACAACAGCTTCAATGAACTCCCCACAGAATAGATGAACTATATGAATAATGGAGGAAATTTCAACTAGAGACAGCCCCATAATCCATATTCAAACACATACAACCCTGGATGGAGGAACCACCCAAATTTCTCATGGTCAAATTCTTAGAATCAACCAATAAACAAATAGTAAGGGTACAGAGCACCTGCATTCCCTGGATTTTAGAACAAGGGACAAAACCCTACACAGCCATCGCCACTCCCTCAGAACCAATAGCATGAATCAAGGTCAGCTATGGAATCCATGATGGAAAGCTTCCTAGCAAACCAGCAATAGCAAAATGAAATGATCAAACAACTAGCTTCTAGAATGGACCAACTTGCCACCCACAACAAAATGCTTGAAAATCAAATTGCTTAGCAAGCAATCTTTTCAAGCAAAGCTGCTGGTAAACTGCCTAGTCAACCAGAGATGAACCCTAGGGAGCATTGTAAGGCAGTTAAATTGAGAAGTGGAAGAATTTTAGAACAATCAGAGGAAGTGCCAATAGGGGAAACCTCTGAAAAATCTGAAAACCAAATAGAGAAGAAAGAGGAAGAAGCCAAGAAGGATCAGGAGGAGGAAACTGGGAAGAGAAAGAAGCTACCAGCGCCATATCAACCTCCTCTACCTTTTCCTCAGATATTCTAGAAAGCCAAATTGGATAGGCAGTTTGGAAAGGTTTTAGAAGTTTTACAGAAACTTTATATCAACATTCTCTTCACTGAAGCACTCTCTCAGATGCCATCCTACACCAAATTCCTTAAGAAAATTCTGTCAAAGAAAAAAAAAGCTGAGAGACTATGAGATTGTTGCTTTAACAGAGGAATGCAGCGCCATATTGCAAAACAAACTGCCTCCAAAGCTGTAGGATCCAAGAAGCTTCTCCATGCCTTGTCTCATTGGTGATAAGAAAATAGACAAGGCCCTCTATGACCTGGGGCAAGTGTGAGTGTAATGCCTCTATCAATATGCCAAAAGCTGGAAGTTGGAGAACTATAACCCACAACAATTTCATTGCAACTGGCTGATCAGTCCATTAAATATCCTGTGGGAATATTTGAGAACATTCCTATCAAGGTGGGCAAATTCTTCATTCTAGTTGATTTTATTGTCCTTGAGATGGAAGAGGATGTTCAAATCCCCATCATCTTGGGAAGACCTTTCTTAGCAACCGCCGGAGCAATCATAGACGTAAAAATTGGGTGACTGACTCAAGGTAGGGGATGAAGAAGTGGAATTCAACTTGTTTGACACAATAAAGCACAAATTTGAACCTGATTAATGCCTTATAGTTGACAAGCAAGTTGAGGAAGAATTTCATAAGACCCATCTTGAAGATCCCCTTGAAGCATGCATTGTGCAAGCCACACAACGAATGATGAGAACACAGAAATAGGCTAGTGCACAACATTTAGCAGCTCATCCACTCCTACCCTTGGCTCAAGCTTTCAAGGTAGAGGAGCTAAAGGAGGAATAAACCAAAAGCAATCTGGAGAAAAATTCTAAATAGGTAAAACTCTAACCTCTTCCCTCTACGCTAAGGTACGCATTCCTGGACTCAAATTCTAAATATCCTGTTATTATTAATGCCAATCTATTTGAAATAAAAGAGGAAAAATTACTAAGAGTGCTTAGGACACATAGTAAGAGCATAGGGTATAAAATAGAAGACCTGAAAGGGATTAATCCTTCCATTTGCATGCATAGGATACTTATAGAAGAAAATAGTAAACCCACTATTAAACATCAAAGAAGACTTAACCCAAACATGAAAGAAGTAGTGAAAAGGGAAATTTTGAAACTATTAGATGCAGGTATTATATACCCTATCTCTGATAGTAAATGGGTTAGTCCAGTGCATGTAGTACCTAAGAAAGGTGGGACAACTGTTATTCAAAATGCAAATGATGAATTAATCCCCACTAGGGTGGTTACTAGTTGGCGCATGTGCATAGACTATAAGAAGTTGAATAGTGCCACCAGAAAGGACCATTTTTCTCTTTTTTTCATAGATCAAATGCTGGAAAGCTTAGTAAAACATTCCTACTTCTGCTATCTAGATGGGTATTTGGGATTCTTTCAAATCCCTATTCACCTAGAAGACCAAGAAAAAACCACATTCACATGCCCTTACGGAACATTTACATATAGAAGAATGCCCTTTAGTCTTTGTAATGCCCCTACTACTTTTCAAATATGCATAATGGCTATTTTTTCTGATTATATTGAAAATATCATGGAAGTTTTTATGGATGATTTTTCTATTTATGGCACCACTTTTGATGATTGCTTAGCTAACCTATCCAAAGTGTTGCAAAGATGTGAAGAATCAAACCTAGTCCTAAATTGGGAAAAATGCCACTTCATGGTAAGAGAAGGCATAGTTCTTGGTCGCCTAATATCAGAAAAAGGGATTGAAGTTGATAAGGCGAAGGTTGAAATCATTGAATAGATGCCACCACCAACATCAGTCAAAGGAATACATAGCTTTTTGGGACATGCAGGCTTCTACAAAAGATTCATCAAAGATTTTTCCAAAATAGCTAAACCATTAACAAATTTATTAAGTCAAGATGTTCCCTTTGATTTTGATGAAAATTGCCTTATTTCTTTTAACAGGATAAAAGAAGCCTTGATCTCATCACCCATTATGCAACCACCTGATTGGGAGCTACCATTTAAAATCATGTGCGATGCTAGTGATTATGCTGTGGGAGCAGTACTTGGACAAAGAAAAGATAAAAAGCTCCATGCTATTACGCCAGCAAGACACTTGATGATGCACAAATCAATTATGCTATGACAGAAAAGGAATTTCTAGCTGTAGTGTTTGCAATTGACAAATTCAGATCCTACTCAATTGGGTTAAAAGTCATTGTATTCACAGATCGTGCTGCCATCTGGTACCTTTTGAACAAGAAAGAGGCGAAACCAAGGTTGATTCGATGGATTTTACTCCTATAAGAATTTAGCCTTGAAATCAAGGATAAAAAGGAATCCGAAAATGTAGTAGCTGACCATCTCTCTAGGCTTAAACTAGAATACATAGGAGACATCGAGGATTTTCCAATTGATGATTCATTTCCCGATGAGCAATTATTATCCTTATCCCTAGTTCCTTGGTATGCTGATTTTGTGAATTTTCTTGTGTGCAAGGTCTTACCACCTAACATGACTTATCAGCAAAAGAAGAAATTTCTACATGATGTGCGATACTATACATGGGAGGAACCTCTGCTGTACAAGAGATGCAATGACGAGCTGATAAGACGATGCATACTGGAAGAGGATATAGAGAGCATTCTCTAGCACTGCCATTCATCACCATATGGGGGACAGTTTGGCACCATAAAAATAGCAGCTAAAATTTTGCAAGCAGGATTTTACTGGCCTAACCTGTTTAAGGATGTGAGATCCTTCGTGCTGGCTTGTGATTAATGCCAAAGAACAGGTAACATTTCCAGAAGGAATGAAATGCCACTGCACGGTATACTCGAGGTAGAAATATTTGATGTGTGGGGGATAAACTTCATGGGCCCATTCCCTTCTTCTTTTGGAAACAAGTATATTTTGGTTGGAGTTGATTACGTGTCAAAATGGGTAGAAGCAATAGCTACACCAGCCAACGATGCCAGAGTGGTCACAAAGTTCCTTAAGAAGAACATCTTCACAAGATTTGGTACACCATAAAAGATAATCAGTGATGGAGGAAGTCACTTCTGTAACCAATAATTCGAAACACTATTGAAAAAGTATGAAGTGACTCATAAGGTGGCCACACCTTATCATCCTCAAACCATTAGTCAAGTAGAAATTTCAAACAGAGAGCTGAAATGAATCCTAGAGAAAACAACAAACCACTCAAGGAAGGATTGGTCTGTGAAGTTAGATGATGCATTGTGGGCATACCGCACTACATATAAAACTCCCATTGGAATGACACCCTTTCGACTACACCCTTTCGACTAATCTATGGAAATCATGCCACCTCCCTATCGAACTTGAACACAAAGTCTACTGGGCAATTCAGACCCTGAATTTTGACCTCAAGGCTGCTAGTGAAAAAAGATTGCTACAGCTCAATGAGTTGGAAGAAATCCGATAGCATGCACATGAGAATGCCAAAATCTTCAAAGACAAGACCAAAAGATGGCATGACAGACCCATAGCAAGGAAAGAAATAAGAAAAGGAGACCTTGTCCTACTCTTCAACTCCAGATTAAAACTATTTCTAGGGAAGCTAAAATCAAGATAGTCAGGACCCTGATGGAGCTGTGGAAATCTGGAGTGAAACCACAGGAGCATTCAAAGTGAACAAGCAAAGGCCGAAACCCTTAGGGCGTGAAACGCGCGAAACGAAGGGTCACAATGACGCTTTAAATTCATCCCACTCGATTAAACTCCCTCATAATCAAAACCCTTCCTCTCTAAGCCTCCTCCCCAATAAAAACCCTTCAAATCTTCCCCATTCCTCACAAACCCTAGCCTCTTATTCCTCAAAAACCATTAATGGCACCTGCAAAAAGACCAGCCCAACGAATGGGCTCTTTCCCAAGGTAGGGAGGCGACTCCACACCTTTTCCTCCTCAGCCATCACCCCAATGCCTGAGAACCAGGCAAACCCAGCCATGAGCCACACCACAACCACCCTAACCATAACCACAACAACCACAACCACAGCCACAATGTAACACCCCTCACCCATCTACAGTGTAGCCGAGCAAGGCATGCTACACGGTATGCCGGAGCACCTAGTTTGTGATTATCTCATTTTCTTAACTCAATTTGATTTAAGAAGTCTTTATGTGATATTCATAACATACTGGTTCTATTTTCATATTTTAATTCAAAATTGGTAATAAAAATCTGGCAAGGTGCCGTCTGTATTTCGGACAAACTGTCCTTCTAAACTTGTTAAAAACAGTTCAATATGATAATCTCAACCTTCCAAATAATTTTTCAGTCTCAAAATTTCATATTTTCAAAATACAATCCATCATAATTTACATTCATCCAAACACTCTCCATAGGAGTTTAATATGTACAAATTATTACAAACCTTAAAGTTTTATGATATACATATTACATAACAAAATGTCAAAATACAACTGATAGTCATTACACAAGATCCTAAGTCCTACCATGTATGCAGTGTAATGCAGATGACTCTGGACTCATGTGCATATCTGATGTCTCACCCGGTCGTAGGTCTGCTGGGCTCCCCAGCTGTGTCTCCAATACCTACGTGTAGCAAAAGCAACGCGCTAAGCAATTCTGCTTAGTGGTGCCAAATATAAAGAAATATACACTAAAATAAAATAAATGAATAATTGTTTATGAATTTATGACATCAATATTCTTTACAGTTGTTGATTCTACTTTTATTTGCTAACCTTTCATTTTTGCTAATTTTTGGTGGTGCTGTATGTCAATAAAATGAATTTAACTATTTGAATTTAATAATGCTTAAATTAACTTTCCGTGTAGCCTATACACTGACCAGACCTCATAAACAGATATACTGGTACTGGGTACATAGTACCTCAAGCCGTCACACCATCAGTCACAAAGTATCTCCTGGTGTGCAAACAGTGTGGCTAAAAAGCCATATAGTAAATCAGGCGATAAGCCAAGTATAATAATACAATCTGTATAGCCGTAGGCTATTAAAATCACAGTGCAGCATAAATAAGCCTTGAAAACACAGTATGGAATAAAGCCATTTACAGAACAGCTGTCAAAATCCTATTGGCATGCCAACTTATCCAAACTAGTCAACCAGGCAAACTAGGGCACATTACAAATTAATTGTTTAATTCTTCATTTTTTTTTAGTTTACTAGTTATATGTAATTCACAAGTCAATGTAAATGTTGACCTTTTTAGATAATATGGATAAGTTGATTCTAACATCAGCATGTCACAATTTGTAATTCAATATGCTGCCAATATAGTGCAATTTACCCTTTTCACAAGTTGGCATTCATTGCCAAATTACTTCAAGCTTCATTGTATGTAAATGTCAAATTTTCAGTTTTAGTGTGCTAGAATGGTCTAGCTTAATGTCCTATTTCTCTTGGTTTTTAGCTTCTGTTCAAAGAAGTAAAATTGTAGCTCTATGTCTTATTGAACTCTTGGCATAAATTTCAGGTCATTCTTAGTTGTATAGACCAAGATATGGTCAATTTACTAAAACTGGACGGATTGCATCTTTAGTGCAAAATTTGATCAATTTTAGGTCAAATTTAGTTCTGGCAGTTTTGGTACCCGAAATTGGGCAAGCAATTTGACTTAGTTCTGGTCATTTTTGATCTTTGGTTTCTCCATAAGAATTGTAGCTCTATGCCTAAGCTTTCCATGGTAAAAATTTCAGGTCATTTGGACTTGTTTTGAGTGAGTTATGGTCATCTTAATGACTATTGTTCATATGGTCAAAAATCTAGGCTTGCACTTACCAATTCCGGATTAGGTCATTTTTAAAGTCAGTTTCTAGGCAGAATTTTGGCAACATTTCTGCATGAAAGTTGGCCTATTTTGTGTCTAGTTTCACCTCCCATTGGCCTCATACCAATTGGGGTCACCAATTGTCACTTATGGTTAAATTTATCGACTACCTTCACAACACAAAATCTGCACATAAAGAACACTTTCAAATGACACTTCTCCTCCTCCTAAAACTATAATATATATTCATAACACTTCTATGCCATTCATCATATCTCAATCATGTCCATTTGGGCAGAATATACAAGTGTTCCATGTACATTATACAACCTTAATTTGTAAAGTTTAATTCAATATAATATATGCATGAAAACACTTGATTATAACATATACCTCCCAACTATTACTTCACATCTGCCCTCAATTCATCTTCACCATAATTTATTAAGAAAATTCATGAAACCAAACACTAATTCATTAATCTAAAGGCTGCCAAAAGTGGCAGTTTGCTAAGATGTACAAATTGCTTTCCAAACCCTCAAATTCAAGTGCTCAATGTACATATATATGAAAACTAAATTGCTACAACATTAAAATGACTAAATCAACATAATTTTCCATCCATTAGAGGTAAGAAAAACTCAAGCAACATAGGTTCTCATGGCTGCCAAAATTGAACAACACCATAACTCAATAAATTCTTCCATTCTCGTCACCATTCAACTCACCTTAACCTAAACATGAAGTTTACTAAAGCAAGGGAGGGGATTTGGACACTTACCTCTTGAGAGCTTTCCTAAAACTTCACCAAATCTTCTTTTTCTTGTTCCCAATATCTTTCTCAAGTTGAGTAGGAAAGCTTTAATGAAGGAATTATATGTGAAAGATGGCTTGAAGTGGAGTGCATGGAGCTTAAAGTAAGCTATGGCAATGGAGTTTTCATGGAGGAATTCGACTGGTTATTTGGGAAGATGAGGATGGACTGAAATTCTGTGTACTTTGCTTTATTTAAGTCCCATAATTCCTAGTTAGTGGAGCACTAAGTTTACTTTTATTGTTTAATTATTCAAAGTTTCAAAATTTGTATTTATGCCCCATTTCTTTCACTATTAATATAATGTATCACATTTTAATTTTTCATAAAATTTTCAATAGTGTATTACTACTTATTTTTAATGTACATTGAGGTCAAAAGGTAACTCTAGGTGTCAAAAGACCAAAATGCCCCGCTTCGGGTTGTATTCATGATTTTTCGATAACATCGATTTTTGTCTGTTTCTCGATTTTTCATTTTTCTTTATACTAATTTGTTAATTTTTCTTTGATATTTCTAGTGTCAATTACATTTCAATAAACCTTTAATTATGTCTTGAAATTTAATTCTGAGGGTTCCCCACGGTCCTGGAGTCGGCAATTGCCTCCGCGTAACTTCCCAATGCGGTTACCCATCACTGCGGTGCTGGCTCGTTTAACTTAGTTTCATTTTCTCTCTTTTTTTTTAATTTTTCTTGTATTTTCTTTTTATTTGTTTCATCATTATATGTCTGTTCACTATCACCGAAGTGTAGTTTCAGACATCCTGACTTGTTCGGATGTAACAGAACGTACAGAATACGTACAGTGGGGATGTTACAACTCTTCTCCTCTAAATAAAAATTTCGTCCTCGAAATTTACCTGATGTGAAGAGCTGAGGGAACGGTTGCCTCATTATTTCCTCGCTCTCCCATGTTGCCTCTTTCGTGTTGTAGTGCCTCCATAGGATTTTCACTAGTTGAATTGTCTTGTTTCTGAGCTCTTTTACCTCTCGTGCCAAGATTTTAATCGGTTCTTCTTCATATGTCAGGTCAGGTTGTACAATAATTTCTTCTGCTGAGATGATATGTGAAGGATCTGATCTGTATCTTTCGAGTATCGAGACATGGAACACATTATGTATCTTGTTCAGCTCAGGTGGTAGGGCTAATCTGTAGGCTACTGGTCCCACACTTTCAATAACTTCATATGGGCCAATGAACCTAGGGCTTAATTTTCCCTTTTTCCCGAATCTCAACACTTTCTTTCACGGTGATACTTTGAGAAATACCTTCTCGCCAACTTCATACTCAATGTCCTTTTTTTCCAAGTCAGCATAAGATTTCTGTCGGTCCGAGGCAACTTTCAAATTGGCCTTTATCAGTTTCAACTTTTCCTCTGTCTATTTTACTAGGTCTGGTCCCACTAGCTTATCGTCACCCAATTCAGTCCAATATACAGGTGTTCTACATTTTCTCCCATACAGTGCTTCATAGGGTGCCATTTGTATGCTAGCTTGATAGCTATTATTGTATGCAAATTTTGCCAGTGGAAGGTATCTGTCCCAGCTTCCCTCAAACTCAATAACACAACTCCTTAGCATATCCTCGAGGACCTATCACATATATTCGGTTATTATTATCATTATCAATTCAATTTATTGTTTACAATAACTAAATGAGTTTCAAAACTTACCTGGATTATTTTTTCTGACTGTCCATCCATCTGAGGATGAAAAGCCGTACTAAAATGGAGTTATGTGCCCAAGGATTCTTGTAATTTCTTCCAAAATCTAGATGTGAACCTCGGGTCTCTATCAGATATAATGGAAAGCAGAATTCCATATAGTCTAACTATCTCACTAATGTACAATTCTGCTAGCTTTTCCAGTGAGTAGTCAGTTCTGACTGGTAGAAAATGTGCTAATTTGGTCAACCTATCCATAATCACTTATATTGCATCATGCTTCTTCTGAGTGAGAGGTAGACCACTGACAAAATCCATAGTGATTTGGTCCCATTTCCATTCAGGTATGTTTATAGGCTATAACAAACCTGATGGAATTTGATGTTTTTCTTTGACTTGCTGACATGTCAAGCATCTAGTTACATAGTCAGCTATCTCCTTCTTCATATCCGACCACCAGTATCGAAGTTTCAAGTCATGGTACATTTTTATGCTTCCTGGGTGCATAGCATACACACTGTTATGTGCTTCTCTCAGAATACTGGTTTTCAACTCTTTATCATCTGATACACATACTCTTTCTTTATAGTACAGGTACCCATTTTCTTTCACTTCATATTCAGTTTCCTTTCCCTCAGTGATTTTCCCCGTAACAGCCATTAATTTCTCATCTGTCTTCTGCCCATCCTATATTTGTTGTAACAGATTCGGCTCCACTTGCAACTCAACCAAAATAACTCTGTCATGAGTTACGGACAGTTGGGCATTCAGAGATCTTAATGCTACAATAGATTTTCTGCTTAAGGCATCAGCGACTACGTTTGCCTTCCCAAGGTGGTAGTCAATCAGACAATCATAATCTTTCAAGAATTCAATCCATCGCCTCTGTCTCAAATTAAGTTCCTTCTGGGTTGGCAGATACTTCAGACTCTTATGGTCTGTGTATATGTAGCATTTTTCTCCATACAAGTAATGTCTCCATATCTTCAATGCGAAGATAATTGCTACTAACTCCAACTCATGAGTAGGGTAATTCTTTTCATGTAGGCTTAACTGCCTGGAAGCATATGCGACCACTTTCCCTTCTTGCATGAGAACACACCCTAACATATTATGTGAGGCATTACTGTAGACTACGAAGTCTTTTCCTAACACTGGCTGTGTTAACACTGGTGCCTCTGTCAATATAGCCTTCAACCTCTCAAAACTGGCTTGACACTTGTCATTCCAGCCAAATTTATATTCTTGTGTAGTAATTCGGTCATTGGAGCAGCTATCAAGGAAAATCCCTTTACAAATCTTCTATAATATCCAACTAACCCCAAGAAACTTCTGATCTCAGTTGTATTTTTGGGAGGCTTCCATTCCATCACTGCTTCAATCTTCTTGGGATCCACTCTAATCCCTTCAGCTGATACTACATGTCCAAGGAAAGCAATCTCATTCAACCAGAACTCACACTTGGACAATTTAGCATATAGTTTCTTCTCTTTTAGAGTCTGCAAAACAATTCTCAAATGCTCATCATGTTCTGCTTTATCCTTGGAATACACCAAGATGTCATCAATGAAGACCACTACGAACCGATCTAAGTATGGATGGAAGATACAGTTCATAAGGTCCATGAATGCTGCTGGAGCATTTGTTAACCCAAATGGCATCACCAGGAATTCATAATGCCCATACCGGGTTCTAAATCCAGTCTTAGGCACATCTGCATCCCTAACCCTTAGCTGATGATACCTTGATCTGAGATCAATCTTAGAAAACACACCAACACCCTTCAACTGACCAAACAAATCGTCAATTCTAGGCAACAGATACTTGTTCTTCACTGTTACTTTGTTTAACTGTCGGTTGTCAACACATAACCTTAGTGTCCTATCTTTCTTCTTAACAAACAGTACCGGACCTTCCCACGATGACACACTGGGGCATATGAACCCCTTGTCTAGTAATTCTTGTAGCTAGATTTTTAACTCTTTTAATTCAGTTGGTGCCATCCTATACGGAGCAATTGAAATCGGAGCTCTACCCCGCATAATCTCAATAGCAAATTCAACTTCCCTTTCTGGTGGCAAACTAGGCAATTCCTCGGGAAATACCTCAGAGAAATCCCTTACTGTGGGTATATTAGACAAGTCAAATTTACCCTGCCTAGTGTCAACCACGTGTGCGAGATAGGCTTCACACCCTTTTCTCATCCATCTCCTTGCAATTGTAGCTGAGATGACATTGGATAAGAAATTTGTCCTTTCACCCACAATTGTTATTTCTTCATTCTCAGCAGTTTTCAGAGAGATTCTCTTCAATTTACAATCTACCATTGCATGATGATGGGATAACCAGTCCATTCCCAAAATCACGTCAAACTCATGGAAAGGCAGTTCTATTAAGTCTGCCGAGAACTTTTTCCCTTAAATCTTCAATGGACAGCTCTTATATACCTTATTTACTACCACACTGTGGCCTAGCGAATTTGTGACCAGGATGTCTTAGTCACTTTCCTCTACTGGTATTCCCTTTTCTACGGGCAGCTTGATACAAATATATGAATGAGTAGATCTAGGATCCACTAATGCATGCACAAAAGCATAACTCCTGCCATCTATCTAAAGAACTCAACCATTTGCTGAAATGTGGCTGTTGCATCTGATACTGGTAGAGCAGGTTCCCTCCTGTCTCCTGGTTCAGTCATAGATGGAGCATGACTCTCCACCTCCTCATCGACCACTCTCTGCGATGTGGAGACCATATTCAGGTCAAAATAACAAATCAAAAGATCTGCATTAGAGTCATCTTAATACTGAAGGAACGGAAGCGTGAAAAACACAAGATTATATCATTGAATTCAAAAATTTTCACCTAGGGTCACATGCACCATGCAAGATTTATTTTTATCTATTTGATTTCAATGATAAACAACATATTAAAACTCTTTTAATATGTTTATGGATCTGTATTTGCCATTTAAGATTTTAAAATTAATCAGATTAATTTTAGAACCCTAGATTAAATCAAGAACGATTACACTAACCTCTTGATGTGCTGCAGCGTGTCTGCGCCTTTGAGATTCGTCTTCAGGACACCAGATGTTGTCCCTCTAGCTTGTCCACACCAAGAACACCTATGGCAGTCCTTGAACAGCTTCTAAAGCCTTTTCTATTAATTAGAAATTCAAGTTCTGCCTTTTAAGAGATTAGAGATGTAAACAGGACACTAGAAACAATTTCTAGTGTTCTTAATTCAAGAGATTGATGGCTAATCTCTTTGAATTGATGAGAGATGAAGAGAAATAGCTGGAGAGGCTCAAAGTGGCGTGACATATGAGAGGAGAGGCTGCTGGTTATGTTTTCTTTTCATAACCACACTTAAATAGCTAGGTTAACACATTAAACCCTAGCCACATGTCACCTTTTGATTAGCTCTAGGTTTAAGTGACCCAATCACATTGTGTCAAGTGTCAAACCTATATTTAATCTTGATTTTAATCATCTTACATGATTAAAAAAACATTTGGCAAGCTTATGTGTTATGCCATGTGTCACCATCTCATGGTGCCACGTGTCACACTGTGAAATGACCAAAATGCCTCTGTGTCTTAATTTTGAGTTCTTAACCCAAAATAATTATTTTCTTCTTCTAATTAATTTATATCAAATATAAATTAATTAATTAATCTCTATTAATTAATTTCTCATCAATTAAATTCATATTTAAACACTTTAAATATAAATTTAATTTATACTACACATCCAATAATCTAGATTTGGTTTCAAGTCATGCTAGGGACTTTGCAATTTAATTGCAAACCAAATCTATTTAATTAATCAATTAAACTCTTTAATTAATTAATTAAATCATGTTTAAATAGGTGATAACTTGTGTATGTGTGTGACTTACTAGGCTCATCACTAATTAGCAATGAGACATGATATCAACTCTTAATATCATTAGAACTCTTTCTTACCATAAATGATTTCTCTAAATCATTTTATGAACCTCATAGACCATGGTTAACACCTAGCATAGCATGCCATGGCCACCCAATTAGTAATAAGATTTACCTTAAATGAACCTATAATCATATGTTACCGTGCACTAGAATCTCTCTGTTACAAAATCCCAACTCAAGCTGGAGTCATGGTTTATGTCAAACTCCATTTGCTATGAATATTATGTTCTCTTTTAATTCCAGTTCTTGATTAAAAGATTTTTCTCATCAGAAACTCTTTTCTGAATAAATCTATCTGTCCTGGCCAGGAACTTGAAACGTCAAGAACAATTAAATGAACATAGGATTTTATCTCTATTTACTTAGAGGAACAGATTCCTTCTTGATCAACACCTACCTCCATATATAACTAGCAGGAGCCAACACATGCCCATATACCCATACATAGTACAAGTATGAAAGCAGTATCAAACTCAAACTACCTATATACAAGATAACTGTGCTATCTCAGGTCTAAAGATTATATGCACTGATATGATTTATGACAAAACATTGACAAGAGTAAACTCCATGTGCTTGTCATAAGTGTCACTGGTTTGGCCTACTTATCATTTATAAGTGCCTATCAAGTTTGTTATATGGCATGAGACTCACCATTCCATCTTATTTGTATCTCATATAAATAACTTGGGAACAAACATGAATACAATCTATCTGGATAAGTCATGTCCTTATTATGAAGTATCCTCGATTGTGAACCTATTTATGATACTTTGTGCTAGAAATATTGTCACTCATATTCTTAACAACTTAAGAATAATATTTCTAACAAAATATCAATGGACCTTTTCTATTACACATAAATATATTATGTAAACGGAAAAGTGGAAATGCCTTTTATTATTAAAAATATGTACAAGATACATACTAAATGATATGCTCTAGGGCATACTACTAACAATCTCCCACTAGCACTAGAGCCATTCATTACAATATCTTAGACCTATCTTCTCAAGATGTCGGTCTAACTGAGTCTGTGACATAGGCTTAGTGAATGGATCACCGGATTTTCAGTGATGCTATTTCTGCATGGCTACATCGCCTCGCCCAACTATTTCTCCGATAATGTGGTAGCGCCTTTCTATGTGTTTGGATTTACGGTGAGACCTTGGTTCCTTAGCACTTTGTATGACTCCATTGTTGTCACGATTGTAATGGAACCGCTGACTCAATGGAAGGAACTACTGTAAGTTACATCACGAACTTCTTTATCCAAGCGACTTCTTTTTGCGACATCGATGCGAGAATATACTCGACCTCGATGAGTGGAATCTGCGATCGTGCTCTGTTTGGAACTCTTCTAACCGATCGCACCTCCATTACAAATGAACACATATCCAGAGGTAGACTTTCTATCATCGATATCGATTGGAAATCGAATCGGTATAACCATCCAATTGCAAGTCTCCACCTCCATAAATCAAGAATAAATCCTTAGTTCTTCTCAAGTACTTAAGAATATTCTTGTGACTATCCAGATGTTCCAAACCGGATTGGATTGATACCTACTAGTCAAACTAACAAAGATATGCGATATCAGGCCTAGTACACAACATTGCATACATTAAACTTCCAATAGTGAAGCATATGGAATCACGGCCATCTTATCTCTTTCTTGGTGTCTTTGGAGACATCTCTTTAGAAAGGTGGATACCATGTCTCACTGGTAACAATCCTCTCTTGGAATCAAGCATGTTAAACCTCTTTAACACCTTTTCCAAGTATAGACTTTGGGATAAACCAATTATTCTTTTCGCTCTATCTCTATAGATGCGAATCCCAAGAATATAGGTTGCCTCCCTAAGTCTTTCATGGAGAATGTATTTGACAACCATACCTTTATAGTCGTCAACATACTGTATCATTACCCATCAACGTATGTCATCCACATATAAGACAAGGAAAGTGATAGCACTGTCACTAACCTTCTTATATACACATGGCTCATCCTCATTTTGTATAAAACCAAAAGATTTAATGGCTTCATCAAAGCGGATGTTCCAACTCCTCGAAGCTTGTTTCAACCCATAAATTGAGCGCTTTAGCTTGCATACCTTGGAACCATCTTGGGATTCAAATCCCTAGGTTGTTCCATGAAAATGTTTTCTTCAATGTATCCATTGAGAAAAGCATTTTGACATCCATCCGCCAAATCTCATAATCATAGTATGCATATTGCTAATAAAATCCTAATTGATTTAAGCATTGCAACAGTAGAAAGTCTCCTCATAATCTATTCCTTGCCTTTGGCGAAACCCTTTCGCTACTAGCCTTGCCTTATAGGTCTCTACCTTTCCATCGTAACCAATTTTCTTCTTGAAAACCCATTTGTTCCCTATAGGTACAATACCTTGGTGGGTCAACAAGATCCCAAACTTGATTCTTATACATGGAATCAATCTCGGATTTCATAGCATCAATCCATTTTGAAGAGTCTATATCTGATATAGCTTCTTCATAGGTAAGTGGATCATCTCCATGATCTACTTCTTCATGAGTAGACAACTCTTGTTCTTCTTCATGAAGAAAACCATATCTCACTGGTGGGGTGAGATACCTGGTTGTTCTACGAGGAACAAAGTAGATGTTTCATCAATGGGTATAGGTTGACTAGATGGATCTATATCCATCTGATCTGTTGGTTGGTCAGAATTCTCCAATTCTAACTCTATTTGCCTTCCTTTGCCTCCTTCTTGAACAAACTGTTGTTCAAGAAATGTGGCATCTCTACTTATTACAACCTTTTGTGAAGTAGGCAAAAAAATAATATCCAAAACTATCTTTTGGATATCCAACAAATCGACCTCTTCTGATCTGGTCTCCAATTTATCAGTGTTCAGCTTTTTGATATAAGCTGGACAACCCCAAATCTTAACATGCTTAAGACTTGGTTTTCTTCCATGCCATATCTCATAAGGTGTGGAAGAAACTGATTTTGATGGAATTCTATTCAGAATATATAAAGCTGATTCTAATGCAAATCCCCAAAAGGAGATTGGCATATCAGTATAGCTCATCATACTACGTACCATATCCAATAGGGTACGATTTCTCCTTTCAGATACACCATTCAGCTGTGGCATTCCTGGAGGAGTCAGCTGAGAAACAATGCCATGCTCTCTCAAGTATTCATCAAATTCAGTACTCAAATATTCACCTCCACGATCTGATCGAAGAGCTTTAATACTTTTTCCTGTTTGATTTTCTACTTCAGATTTAAATTCCTTAAACTTTTCAAAGGATTCATGTTTGTATTTCATCAAATACAAATACCCAAACCTTGATTTATCATCAGTAAAGGTAATAAAAAAATGAAAGCCCCCTCTAGCCATTTCTTTAAACGGACCACATACATCACTATGTATTAGTTCCAAAATATTTTCAGCTCTTAGCCCTTGTCCAACAAAGGGTGATCTAGTCATTTTGCCTTGAAGGCAAGATTCACAAGTTGGAGTAGGCTCAGAGCCCAATGAGGATAGAATCCCCATTTTCTCCAATTTTGCAATCCTATCTTCTGCAACATGACATAACCTTAAGTGCCAAATATATTTTGAACTTGAGTTGGTTTTCACCATGGCATTGTATTCTTTTAGATCACTTGCATTCAATTTGTGTTTGTCATTATTATCCAAATAATAAAGACCATCATTCATATAACCCGAACCAACATATTTATTTCCAAAATAAATATTGCAAACATCATCTGTGAACTGAAATTCATAGCCATTTCTAGTCAAACTAGATATAGAAATGATGTTCTTAAAAGCATCAGGTACATATAAAATATTATCCAAACACAAAACATGTCCAAACATGTAAAAAGATTTAGATCCTATGGCTAAAGCTTCAATAGTTGAGCCATTGCCAATCCGGACTCTAATATCTTGAGAACGCAAGCTGCTACTTTTTGCTAGTTCCTGCATATCATTAGAAATGTGAGAACTGGCACCAGTATCTAAAACCTAAGCTGTAGATGAACTATAAGTATCATCAGAATCTAAATAACAAGATATGGACATACCTTCCGAAGGTGTATCCTTCTTGTCCTTCAGAGAAGCAAGATACTCGCGGTTCCTTTTCCAAAGGCCCATCCTTTTGGCAAGTGGAAACACTTTCCTTTGCCTCCATCGCCTTTAGTCTTCCTTTCTGCTTAGCTATTTTCTTGGAAGGACCAGAATCGAGGTTTCTTTTTCTTATTGCCCTTCTTCTTGTTGGACTTTCCAGCAGAAGAAGATGCAACCAAAGCTACCTCTTTTCCTTTATTGCCTGGCATATTCTTTTGGGCAATAACCAGCATGTTGAGTAATTCAGCTAAGGTGCATTCTTGTTTAGTCATATGGAAATTTGTCACAAAATTCCCAAAAGATTCAGGAAGGGACTGAAGGATCAAATCCGTTTGTAGTTGGAAATCCATGTTGAAGTCAAAATGTTCCAACTGCTCAATCAGCCGAATCATCTTGTGGACATGATCCCCAACATTACATCCCTCGGACATCCTCATACGGAATAGCCGTTTAGATATCTCATACCTAGCATTCTCTTTGTGCTCACCATACAACTCTTGTAGGTGAAGGAGGATCTCACTCGCACTCTGCATGTTCTCATGTTGCTTCTGTAACTCATTACTCATAGAAGCAAGCATGTAACACTTAGCTCTCATATCATGCTCCTTCCACTTGTCCAAAGTTTCATGTTCCTCTTGTGTGGCATCTGGAGGTAAGGGACCAGAACATTTGAATCTAGAACATATCCTATATGTTCAAGGTTCAGACAAGTTTCAAATTCCTTAGCCAATCGCATGATTAGGTCCTGTCAAGTTGTGATCAAGTATGCTTGCAAGGATATTGGATGGTGGTGGTTGTTTTGTGCTCATTTTTATCAGAAAATTAACTGCAGAAAATAACCAGATTAATTAGTAAATGTATCATGTAATTAACCAAAATGATTATGGTCTTTTAATCAAATTGGTCCTCCCACTAACTTAGCGAATCCTACACTTCCAAAGTAGAAAACGGAAATCCTAGTTGGATGGATTTCTAGTGGGTGATTGAATTCTTATAATTCTATTGATCATCCTCATGTACATCCATTATTGGAATTACAATAAACTATAAGTGAGCAACTCCTTGCCCATCACATCTCATGTGAGGTTCAATCCTTTACCTAGCCCCTAATGCTCAAAATCTCAGGTACATCCATTATTGACTTATCTTGCATTAGTTAAGTTGATCCCATTGAGCCAGTAATTATGCAAATAATTTTAATGTCCTCAGGTACATCCAATATTGGCCACCAAACCATTTACATATTTACAACATCTCATGCTTAACAATTATTCTTAAGAAAATCTCTTAAATTAATTGCATCTCATGCAACTATTTAAAATTTCTTAAAATAATTGCCCAATGGAGGGCTTATGTTATAATTACTTTAATTATACCATTTCCAACTTAATCATTTGTTTGGAAGATTTTATAGCCATCCTAATTACTATTAAGGTCTCACTTTGCACATTAACCATTTAGCATGCATATATCATATAATTGCATACATTCCCATACATCTCATGCATTCATGGATAAGAAGTAAATATGGTATGATCATGGACTTTCTAAGGAATTCAATTCTGAGCCACCAAGAATTGAATCAGGGCATTCCTAGATGCATTTCATTCATTCATTTTACAAGAGTTGCTGAAGGAGTACATAATCAACACTTGATATTGAATTCTCCCACCGTCCCACCAATGCTCTTGACCTCCTTGAACTTCTTGCAATCCAATATTACATAGTAATCCTTGGCATACCAAGGCGAATTTACAAGAACTTAAATAAATGAAATTACAACCCAAAAATATTACAAACTTAATAATACATGCCCAAAATAAATTAAAATAAATTAATTAATTTACAATCCCAAAGAAACATAAAAGAAATAAATCCAATCACATTGGTCTTTTATAGTCCATGATCATCCATCATGCATATCACTATTTAACAATTAAATAAAACATACATACTTAAATTAAATTGAATATCTCATATTCAACTTAAAAATCCAGATTTGAATATGATTCAAATAAATTTAAAAATTCAGATTTGAATCTCATTCAAACAAATTTAAAAATTCAGATTTGAATCACATTCAAACAACTTCAAAAATTCAGATTTGAATCACATTCAAACATTTTTTTAAAAATCAGATTTGAATCATATTCAAATATTTTTTAAAAAATCAGATCTGAATTTTATTGAATCAAATTTAAAAAATCAGATTTAAATATGATTCAAACAACTTTAAAAATTCAGATTTGAATCACATTCAAACAACTTTTAAAATTCAGATTTGAATCACATTCAAACAATTTTTAAAATTCTGATTTGAATCATAATTTAATTGTGTGATTAAAACAACTAATTAAACACTTTAATTAGTCAAAGAATAGGCCTTAGATCATACAACAATTGCAGAATTAAAAGCCAAACCTTGAACCACCCATGGAACCATTGTTGCCGCCACCAATGGTGGCTCCACCATGTGTGCCGCCACACCTCATGATCCAACCAGCAATGAATCTCTTGATCTCATGATCAAACACACAATTAAATTATATAATCAACAATCTAAATGGCAAATATAGTGGCTCTGATACCAATTGAAGGAACGGAAGCGTGAAAAACACAAGATTATATCATTGAATTCAAAAATTTTCACCTAGGGTCACATGCACCATGCAAGATTTATTTTTATCTATTTGATTTCAATGATAAACAACATATTAAAACTCTTTCAATATGTTTATGGATCTGTATTTGCCATTTAAGATTTTAAAATTAATCAGATTAATTTTAGAACCCTAGATTAAATCAAGAACGATTACACTAACCTCTTGATGTGCTACAGCGTGTCTGCGCCTTTGAGATTCGTCTTCAGGACACCAGATGTTGTCCCTCTAGCTTGTCCACACCAAGAACACCTATGGCAGTCCTTGAACAGCTTCTAAAGCCTTTTCTATTAATTAGAAATTCAAGTTCTGCCTTTTAAGAGATTAGAGATGTAAACAGGACACTAGAAACAATTTCTAGTGTTCTTAATTCAAGAGATTGATGGCTAATCTCTTTGAATTGATGAGAGATGAAGAGAAATAGCTGGAGAGGCTCAAAGTGGCGTGACATATGAGAGGAGAGGCTGCTGGTTATGTTTTCTTTTCATAACCACACTTAAATAGCTAGGTTAACACATTAAACCCTAGCCACATGTCACCTTTTGATTAGCTCTAGGTTTAAGTGACCCAATCACATTGTGCCAAGTGTCAAACCTATATTTAATCTTGATTTTAATCATCTTACATGATTAAAAAAACATTTGGCAAGCTTATGTGTTATGCCATGTGTCACCATCTCATGGTGCCACGTGTCACACTGTGAAATGACTAAAATGCCCCTGTGTCTTAATTTTGAGTTCTTAACCCAAAATAATTATTTTCTTCTTCTAATTAATTTATATCAAATATAAATTAATTAATTAATTAATCTCTATTAATTAATTTCTCATCAATTAAATTCATATTTAAACACTTTAAATATAAATTTAATTTATACTACACATCCAATAATCTAGATTTGGTTTCAAGTCATGCTAGGGACTTTGCAATTTAATTGCAAACCAAATCTATTTAATTAATCAATTAAACTCTTTAATTAATTAATTAAATCATGTTTAAATAGGTGATAACTTGTGTATGTGTGTGACTTACTAGGCTCATCACTAATTGGCAATGAGACATGATATCAACTCTTAATATCATCAGAACTCTTTCTTACCATAAATGATTTCTCTAAATCATTTTATGAACCTCATAGACCATGGTTAACACCTAGCATAGCATGCCATGGCCACCCAATTAGTAATAAGATTTACCTTAAATGAACCTATAATCATATGTTACCGTGCACTAGAATCTCTCTGTTACAAAATCCCAACTCAAGCTGGAGTCATGGTTTATGTCAAACTCCATTTGCTATGAATATTATGTTCTCTTTTAATTCCAGTTCTTGATTAAAAAGATTTTCTCATCTTAAACTCTTTCTCAATAAATCTATCTGTCTGCCAGAACTTGAAACGTCAAGAACAATTAAATGAACATAGGATTTTATCTCTATTTACTTAGAGGAACAGATTCCTTCTTGATCAACACCTACCTCCATATATAACTAGCAGGAGCCAACACATGCCCATATACCCATACAGAGTACAAGTATGAAAGCGAGATCAAACTCAAACTACCTATATACAAGATAATCTGGCTATCTCAGGTCTAAAGATTATATGCACTGATATGATTTATGACAAAACATTGACAAGAGTAAACTCCATGTGCTTGTCATAAGTGTCACTGGTTCGGCCTACTTATCATTTATAAGTGCCTATCAAGTTTGTTATATGGCATGAGACTCACCATTCCATCTTATTTGTATCTCATATAAATAACTTGGGAACAAACATGAATACAATCTATTTGGATAAGTCATGTCCTTATTATGAAGTATCCTCGATTGTGAACCTATTTATGATACTTTGTGCTAGAAATATTGTCACTCATATTCTTAACAACTTAAGAATAATATTTCTAACAAAATATCAATGGACCTTTTCTATTACACATAAATATATTATGTAAACGGAAAAGTGGAAATGCCTGTTATTATTCAAAATATGTACAAGATACATACTAAATGATATGCTCTAGGGCATACTACTAACAAATACTTACAATGCAATGCATGATATGCAAACTATCTTGGTCTAGAAATGCCTAAACCATGCTCTGATACTACTAAATATAACATGCCTCACTCGTCTATAGTGTAGCTGAGCAAGGCGTGCTACATGACGTACCGAAGCACGTAGTCTGTGATTATCTCATTTTCTTAACTCAATTTGATTTAAAAAGTCTTTATGTGATATTCATAACATACTAGTTCTATTTTTATATTTTAATAAAATTAGTGTTTCAAAAATGGTAATAAAAATCTGACAAGGTGCCGTCTGTATTTCGGACAAACTGTCCTTCAAACCTGTTAAAAACAGTTCAATATGATAATCTCAACCTTCCAAATAATTTTTCAGTCTCAAAATTTCATAGTTTCAAAATACAATCCATCATAATTTACATTCATCCAAACACTCTCCATAGGAGTTTAATATGTACAAATTATTACAAACCTTAAACTTTTATGATATACATATTACATAATAAAATGTCAAAATACAACTGATAGTAATTGCACAAGATCCTAAGTCCTACCATGTATGCAGTGTAGTGCATATGACTCTGGACTCCTGTGCAGATCTGATGTCTCACCTAGTCATAGGTCTGCTGGGCTCCCCAGCTGTGTTTCCAATACCTACGCGTAGCAAAAGCAATGCGCTAAGCAATTCTGCTTAGTGGTGCCAAATATAAAGAAATATACACTAAAATAAAAGAAATGAATTATTTATGAATTTATGACATCGATATTCTTTGCAGTTGTTGATTCTACTTTTATTTGTTAACCTTTCATTTTTGCTAATTTTTGGTGGTGCTGTATGCAAATAAATTGAATTTAACTATTTGAATTTAATAATGCTTAAATTAACTGCTCGCGTTGCCTATACACTGACCAGACTGAATAAATGGATATAATGGCACTGGGTACATAGTACCTCGGGCCATCACACCATCAGTCACAAAGTATCTCCCGGTATGCAAACAGTGTGGCTAAAAAGCCATATAGTCAATCAGGCATAAGCAAAGTATAATAATACAATCAGCATAGCCGTAGGCTATTAAAATCACAGTGCAGCATAAATAAGCTGTGAAAACATAGTATGGCATAAATCCATTTACAGAACAGCTGTCAGAATCCTATTGGCATGCCAACCTATCCAAACTAGTCAACTAGGCAAACTAGGGCACATTACAAATTAATTGTTTAATTCTTCATTTTTTTGAGTTTACTAGTTATCATGCAATTAATAAGTCAATGTAAATGTTGACCTTTTTAGATAACATTGATAAGTTGATTCTAGCATCAACATGTCACAATTTGTAATTGAATATGCTGCCAATATAGTGCAATTTACCCTTTTCACAAGTTGACATTCATTGCCAAATTACTTTAAGCTTCATTGTATGTAAATGTCAAATTTTTAGTTTTAGTGTGCTAGATTTGTCTAGCTTAATGTCCTATTTCTCTTGGTTTTTAGCTTCTGGTCAAAGAAGCAAAATTGTAGCTCTATGTCTTATTGAACTTATGGCACAAATTTCAGGTCATTCTGAGTTGTATAGACCAAGATATGGTCAATTTACTAAAGCTGGACAGATTGCATCTTTAGTGCAAAATTTGGTCAATTTTAGGTCAAATTTAGTTCTGGCAGTTTTGGTATCCGAAATTAGGCAAGTAATTTGACTTGGTTCTGGTCATTTCTGGGCTTTGGTGTCTTCAAAAGAATTGTAGTTCTATGTCTAAGCTTTCCATGGTAAAAATTTTAGGTCATTTGGATTTGCTTTGAGTGAGTTATGGTCATCTTAGTGACTACTGTTCACATAATCAAAAATCTGGGCTTGCACTTACCAATTCCGGATTAGGTCATTTTTAAGGTCAGTTTCTAGGCAGAATTTTGGCAACATTTCCACATGAAAGTTGGCCTATTTTGTGTCTAGTTTTACCTTCCATTGGCCTCATGCCAATTGGGGTCACCAATTGTCACTTATGTTTCAATTTACCTATTGCCTTCACAATATAAAATCTACACACAAAGAACACTTCAAAATGACACTTCTCCTCCTCTCAAAACTACAAATATACATTCATAACACTTCTATACCATTCATCATATCTCAATCATGTCCATTTGGGCAGAATATACACGTATTCCATGTACATTATACAACCCTAATTTGCAAAGTTAAATTCAACATAATATATACATGAAAACACTTAATTATAACATATACCTCTCAACCATTACTTCACATACACTGTGACACCCCTTACCCGTGTACAGTATACCCGAGTAAGTAATGCCACACGGTGTACTGGCACACTCTAATATACCTTACTTAATTTGTGTCATGCTTTTGAAGCTAATTTATGAAACATACTTTATTTAAGCCATTTATCGAAAATATTATTTATTTGAGGTTCCGAAAATTTTATAGAAAATCCGGCGGAGTACCGGCTAAAAATGGAGAAAACAGTTCTTCGGAACCTGTTAAAAGCACTTCCAAATAATTTTCCAAACAATCCCAACTTCAATTCATCAACAAAGTCTCAACAACATTTCAATTTCAGGTCTCAACAACCTTTTCATTTCTCAAACATCCCTTTCTCAGGGTTCTCATATATAAACAACAATTAAATATTCAAATTACTCCCATACATAACCATAAATCTTTATTATTTACATGGACCTCAAAATACATTACATAAATCCCAAATACATATGAGAAAATAAAAATTTAATTACAAAATGACAAAATGACATCTAGTGTCCTACCAATGCACTGCAGTTGACGAGGTGACATGGACACTGTGCAGAACTGCAGGATGGACTCACCCAGTCTGTGGTCTACTGGGCTCACGATCGGGATCTCCAGTACCTACGCGTGGCAAAAGCAACACGCTAAGCAATAATGCTTAGTGGTGCAATAATATAATAAAAGAAAATAGCAAGAAAATAAATGTGTATAGAATGTGTATGCTTTCTTTGTTTGGTATTGGTATATTCATTTTTTTCATTAACGTTGTTAACTTTTATTCATTTGGTTGCCCAAATAACCTACACTAGATGACTGGACTGGATAACGGGTAAACTGGCACTGGGTACCTAGTACCTCGGGCCGTCACACCATCGGTCACATATGCATCTCTCGGTGTGCAACAGAACAGCTAACAAGCTGTAAGTAATATCAGGCACAAGGCCAAGTCTCAATACAAAGTCAGAATGGTTAAAAGCCATGAAATCACAGAATGGCATATTGCCATGTGCGATCGCTAATCGAACCCTATTGGCATGCCAAACTATCCAAACCAATCTTGTTAGGTATACTAGGGCATTTGAAACTTTTAAATTCTTCAATTTGTGAATTTCAAATTTTTGGTGTCACTATTCATCTTATTGGTCAACAAAAATGTTGACTTTTAGAATAAAAATATGTACATTGACTTTGGCACTCCCAACATACCACATTTGGCATTCCAAACTTGTTGGCATTAAGCATTTATACCATTTCAAAGTTTAAACCAACACAAGCAGAATTTTCAGTTTTTGTGAGTCAACTTCACTGTTCCATTGGACACTGTTGCTGTGGGAATTTGAAGAAATGTAAAACATGAAAGTTGTTCCTTATTTTGTCTAGTTGAATTTCCTTTTTTGAATCACTCCATTTAGAGTTTTGTAACTCCAGATATGGTCCAAAAACCACAGCTGGCCGGATTCCCATTCTGCAGAAATTACCATATCTACAGTAACATGAACAGTGATTTCCACTGCCATTTGGGTTAGGTTCTGGCCATAATTTGGGGTAGGTTCCTTCATGAAAGTTGTTTTTTCTATGTCTTAACTTGTTGCTGTAAAAATTTCAGGTCAATTGACCATATCTACAGTGAGTTATGGCTAAATGAGCGATTCTTGTTCATTTGGTCAGTCTGAGAATCGATTCTGTGGTATCCGGATTGGGGCCAAGTTTTGGTCCTCTTGCTTTGGTCTTTTGGGCATGGTTTCTTCAGCAAAAATGTGCCATTATAAGACTAGTTTCATGTCCAATTGGCCAAACACCAATTGGACCAACACAGCCAAAGTTATGGCTGTGTAATTGGACTGAAATCTCAGTCCATTCTTTCTTGTCCTAGGCGACTTACTCCTTCTCTTTGCAATCCTATTTTTCAGTCCAAATTGTGCTCCACTTACCTAAAATAGTCACTAATTGACCATTAAAAAGTTCTCTAACAATTTCCTAAGCCAAGTCACATTTTCACCTTTCCTAAACCCTAATTCAAATTCATGATTTATGCCATTTACCTTGGTTAGCTACTAATGCATTACTCATATGTTTATAACTTCAAACATGGATTCTATTTCACTTCAAGCTCATCAAAAACACTCCTACATATTCCTTTACTAGGGCAGCCGAAATTCAAGTGCTCATACACATAGGTTTTTGTTCATTTAAATTACAAGTCTTACTAAGTTCAAGTCCAAAATCATGAAATTTAAGAGTTTTATGTTTATAGTTGCACTAACCTTGAATGGGCAGAATTTCCAAAGCCCCAAACTTCACTTTCTTTCCTCTTGTTGGCTGCCAAAAGCTTGTTTAAGGTGTGGGGTAAAATTTTAATGAAGAGATGTTAGAGAAATATGGTGGAAATGATGGAAATCTAAAGCTTGAAAAAGCTTTAATGGAGGGTGGCTATGGAATGGGTTTCGGCTGGCTTTTGGGGGAAGGATGGCTGCTGTAATTTTTTTCTTATTTTGGTATTCTTTTATCTCTTTTAATAGTTAGTCAAATGATAGCTCAATTGTGATTGGTCATAATTTATAAATGACATCATCAAGATGTCATAAATGAGCTTTTCTTTGATTTTTCTTTTCTTTTCATCACTACTCAATTTCAATTTAATTTCTAGTAATGTTTATTCATATTTTATGTCATATTAATTATTTACTCAACTGGACAAGTCGGCCAAAAATCACCTCTGAAGGCGAAATGACCAAAATGCCCTCCGTTTGGCTGAACGGGTCAAATTTGTCTGTACCGATTGAAAAATTTTTCTAGGTATTTTCTTGGCATTCTAATGCCATGGGAACCTCAATAACCCTTTTCTGGAGTCCCAAAAATTATTTTATAATTTTCCCTGATCTAGGGCTCCTCGTTATGAACCGCAACTTCCCTCTGGTTACCCATCGTTAGGGCACCGGCTCGTTTAACTTGGTTGTATTTTATTTCTAAAATTTTTACTAAATTTTTCTTATTAATATTTGAGTTAATTATGATTCCCGACTTTAGTTTAAATACTTTTCCGGACGTTCTAGCTGTCCGGACCGACACCGGTCACCGGAATAGTAGAATGTACGGAGTTGGTACAGGGAGGGTGTTACAACTCTTCCCCTCTAATTTAAATTTCGTCCTCGAAATTTACTTGATGTAAAGAGTTGAGGGAACTGTTGCCTCATCGTCTCTTCACTTTCCCAAGTTGCCTCCTCGGTGTTGTGGTGCCTCCAAAGCACTTTCACCAATGGAATTTGCTTGTTTCTCAACTCTTTCACTTCCCGAGCCAAGATCCGTAGAGGTTCTTCTTCATATGTCAAATCCGGTTGTATTTCAATTTCTTCTCTGGAGATGACATGTGAAGGATCTGAGCGGTATCTTCTGAGCATAGACACGTGGAACACATTGTGGATCTTGTCCAGCTCTGGTGGTAAAGCTAGCCTATAGGCCACTGGACCCACACGTTCAATGACTTCATATGGGCCAATGAACCTAGGGCTCAACTTACCTTTCATTCCAAACCTCAATACTTTCCTCCACGGTGACACCTTGAGGAACACCTTGTCGCCAACCACATATTCTATTTCTTTTCTCTTCAGGTCGGCATAGGATTTCTGTCTGTCTGAGGCAACCTTGAGATTGGCTTTGATTAGTTTTACTTTGTCCTCAATCTGTTTCACCAGGTCTGGGCCCACTAATTTGTCTTCGCCCAATTCAGTCCAGCACACTGGAGTTCTACATTTTCTCCCATACAGTGCTTCATATGGGGCCATTTGGATGCTAGCTTGGTAGCTATTGTTGTATGCAAATTCTGCTAGTGGGAGGTATCTATCCCAACTTCCCTCAAACTCAATGACACAACTCCTTAGCATATCCTCAAGGACCTGACATATATTTTACGTTATTGTTATCATTTTAATTCAATATTTGTATCAATTTCATTGGTTTCAATTATTTACCTGGATTACTCTTTCTGATTGCCCATCCGTCTGAGGATGGAAAGCTGTGCTGAAATGGAGTTGTGTACCCAAGGACTCATGCAACTTCTTCCAGAATCTCGATATAAACCTTGGGTCTCGATCAGATATGATGGAAAGTGGAATTCCATGTAGTCTAACTATCTCACTGATATACAATTCTGCTAACTTCTCCAGTGAGTAGTCAGTTCTAACTGGCAGAAAGTGTGCTGACTTTGTCAATCTATCAACTATCACCCATGCTGCATCATGTTTCTTTCGGGTGAGAGGTAGACCACTTACAAAATCCATGGTGACCCGATCCCATTTCCATTCAGGTATGCGTATAGGCTGTAGCAAACCCGATGGAACTTGATGTTCTGCCTTGACTTGCTGACATGTCAAGCATTTAGTCACATAGTCAACTATGTCCTTCTTCATACCAGGCCACCAATATTGAAGCTTCAGATCATGATACATCTTTGTACTTCCTGGGTGCATAGCATATACACTGGTGTGTGCCTCTTTTAGAATATTAGCTTTCAATTCCCCATCATCTGGTACACACAGTCTTCCTTTGTAATACAGACACCCATCTGCTTTCACCCCATAGTCAGTTGCTTTTCCCTCTGAGATCTTGCTCATAATAGTCATTAAATTTTCATCTGCCTTTTGCCCATCTAAAATCTGCTGTAGCAGGTTTGGCCTCACTTGCAACTCAGCCAAAATAGCTCCATCTCAAATCAAAGTGAGACGGGCATTCAATGATCTCAAAGCTGTGATGGACTTTCTGCTCAAAGCATCAGCAACTACATTTGCCTTCCCAGGATGATAGTCAATCACACAATCATAGTCCTTCAGGAACTCAATCCATCGCCTCTGTCTAAGGTTGAGCTCCCTTTGAGTTGGCAAATATTTTAGACTCTTATGGTCTGTGTAAATGTAGCACTTTTCACCATACAAGTAATGCCTCCATATCTTCAGTGCGAAGATAATTGCTGCAAGCTCTAGATCATGGGTAGGGTAGTTCTGTTCATGTGGCCTCAATCGCACGGAAGCATAGGCGACCACCTTCCCCTCTTGCATCAATACACACCTAACCCATTTTGAGAGTCATCACTGTAGACCACAAAGTCCTTTCACGACCTTTGTTGTGTGTTAACACTGGTGCCTCTGTCAACATAGCCTTTAACTTCTCAAAAGCTGTGCGACATTTGTCATTCCAGTCAAATCTGACATTCTTATGTAATAACTTGGTCATTGGAGCAGCTATTAGGGAAAATCCCTTCACAAATCTTCTGTAATACCCAGCTAGCCCCAAGAAGCTTCTGACCTCAGTTGTATTCCTGGGAGGCTTCCATTCTAGCACTGCTTCTATTTTCTTGGGATCCACCTAATCCCATCGGTGACACTATGTGTCCAAGGAATGCAATCTCATTCACCAAAAGTCACATTTGGACAACTTAGCATACAATTTCTTTTCTCTCGTGGTTTGCGTAACAATCCTCAAATGCTCATCATGTTCTTCCTGGTCTTGGAATACACCAAAATATCATCAATAAAGACCACTACGAACCGATCTAAGTGTGGATGGAAGATACGGTTCATAAGGTCCATGAATGATCTTTGGTGCATTTGTTAAGCCAAAGGGCATCACTAGAAACTCATAATGCCCATATCGGGTCTGAATGCGATCTTTGGCACATCTACATCCTTCACCCTCAGCGATGATACCCCGATGAGATCAATCTTAGAAAATACTCTGCTCCTTCAATCGATCAAACAGATCATCAATTCTAGGCAACGGATATTTGTTCTTCCACATCACTTTATTCAAGCTGCCAGAATCAATGCATAGCCTCAAAGTCCCATCCTTCTTTTTCACAAACAGCGACCTGGAGCTCCCCATGGTGACACCTTTGGGCGTATAAACCCCTTATCAAGCAACTCTTGCAACCAGTTTTCAACTCCTCAATTCGATGGGTGCCATCCTATAAGGAGCAATGGAAATGGGTGCTATATGCAGCGGTGTCTCAATAGCAAATTCAACTTCCCTTTACGGTGGCAAACTAGGTAACTCTTCAGAAATACCTGGAAGTCTCTCCTGTGGGTATGTCACTCAAGTTTGGCTTAGCTTGCCTAGTATCCACCACATGTGCTAGGTAGGCTTCACAGCCTTTTCTCATCATTCTTCTTGTAACTGTGGCTATGATGACATTGGACAAGAAATCTGTCCTTTCCCCCACAACTGTGATCTCATTACCCTCTGAAGTTTTTAGAAATTCTCTTCAATTTGCAATCAACTATTGCACGATGACGTGACAAGCGGTCCATTCCCAAAATCACGTCAAACTCATGGAAAGGCAACTCAATTAGATGCGCCAGAATTCATACCCTTGAATCCTTAACGGGCAACCCTTGTATACTTTAGTCACCACTACACTGTGGCCTAATGGATTAGTGACCAGAATGTCTTGGTCACTCTCCCCTACTAGTATCCCCCTTTCTACGGGTAGGTTGATGCAAATATAGGAATGAGTGGATCCTGGATCCACCAATGCATGCACAGGTGTAGAGTAGAGGGAGAACGTACCCCTGATGACGTCCGGGGCATCTTGCTCCTCCTGAGCTCTCAGGGCATAATTTCTGGCAGGTGGTCCATTGTCGGCCTCTCTGCGGCTCAGTCTGAGCCTCGAGATGGTCCCACGGACTTGATTTACGGATTTTCTACCTCTTGGTGGTGCGGAGTAGGTCTATGCGCTTGTGTTGGAGCAGCTGTAGTAGTTTTGCGTGGACAGTTCTTCAGTTGATGTTCTGTCGACCCACATCTCAAACAGGCACTAGTTACTCTCCAACACTCCCCCTTGTGCCATTTAAGGCAGTGTGGACATGCAGAAGATGTTGGGGCTGGTCCCCTGAACCCCATCCATGGAGAGCTGCCCACTGATGGTGTGGACTGACCTCTCCTAGGGGTGAGCGTGGCACAGGCCTGAGACTAACCACGACCACGTGTGAGCCGAACTCTATGCAGGAGGACCCTTAAACTTCTTCCCAAATCCAGGAGCAGAACTAGACTGACCTGGTCCCCTCTTCTGCTGTCTATCCCTTCTGGTCTGCTCACTCATTCTAACCTTTTCAATCTTTATTGCCGCTTCCACTAGCTTGCTAAATTCTGTGATTCCCAAGGCAGTAAGCTGTATCTTGATATTGTCATTCAGTCCCTCTTCAAATCTCTTGCATCTTTCAGCTTCATTTGGGACTATCTCCCTTCCATAGCGGCTTAATCTTATAAATTCCTTCTCATACTCAGCCACTGACAATTGTCTCTGCCACAGGTTAATAAATTCTCTTCTTCTCTCTTCCAGGTATACAAGACTACATATTTATTCTTGAATTCAGAGAGTAAGTAGTCCCAGGTTACAGCTTCTGTCTGCACTTCACTGGACACAGTTTCCCACCACTTATAATCATCGTCTTGCAGTAAAGATATGGCAGCTTCGTGTTTTGCTCGGAGTGCGGTGGAGTTGTTTTAGTATTCGCCATTACTGCTCAACCAATTCTACCGCAATGAGTCATCTTCTCTCTTGCCATAGAAGTCCACCGCTCCAAACTTTCTTAGCCTTTCAGTGTGATTTACTGTGGAGCTGGTGGTGGTGTCTTCTTCTTGGCATTACCCCGGCCATTTGTCTAAAGAAGTCGGCCATTTGCTGAAACATGGCCTGTGGAGGCTGAGCAGGCTCTGCTTGAGCTGGCGGAGCAGATTCTTTCATGCCCCCAGTCTCAGCTGCTGCAGGTGGAGCATGACTCTCCACTTCCTCCTCAACGGCTCTCTGAGATGAAGGGTCCATATCCTATTCAAAATAAGAAGGATAAACAGATCTGCGTTAGTGTCACCTCGACTCTTACAAATGCAATGCATGGTATGGACTCAATCTAGGCCCAGAAACGCCTAAACCGTGCTCTGATACCACTAAATATGACACCCCTTACCCGTGTACAGTATACCCGAGTAAGTAATGCCACACGGTGTACTGGCACACTCTAATATTCCTCAATTCATTTATATCATGCTTTTGAAGTTAATTTATGAAATATGATTTATTTTAACCATTTATCAAAAGCATTATTCATTTGAGGTTCCGAAGATTTTAAAGAAAATCCAGCGGAGTACCGGCTAAAAATGGAGAAAACAGTTCTTCAGAACCTGTTAAAAACACTTCCAATATTTGTATTTCACCATCTCAAACTCCAATATTCAAAATTTCAACAATATTTCTCAATTTCAATTCTCAAAAATCTTTTCATTTCTCAAACATCCACTTCTCATATACAAGCGATAAATACATGCTCAAATTTTTGCATTCATAGTCATAACTTTCATTATTTACATGAACGTCAAAATATATTACATGAGTTCAAATACATATGAGAAAGTAAAAATCTGCTACAAAATATCAAAATGACAAAATGACACCTAGTGCCCTACCAATGCACTGCAGGTAGTGAGGTGACACGGACACTGTGCAGATCTACAGGATGAACTCACCCAGTCTGCGATCTACTGGGCTCACGATCAGGATCTCCAGTACCTACGCGTGGTAAAAGCAATGAGCTAAGCAATAATGCTTAGTGGTGCAATAATATAATAAAAGAAAATAGCAAGAAAATAAATGTATATAGAATGTGTATGCTTTCTTTGTTTGGTGTTGGTATATTCATTATTTCATTAACTCTGTTCACTTTTATTCATTTGGTTGCCCCAAGTAACCTACACTAGACGACTGGACTGGATAACGGGTAAACTGGCACTGGGTACCTAGTACCTCGAGCCGTCACACCATCGGTCACATATGCATCTCCCGGTGTGCAACAGAACAGCTAACAAACTGTAAATAATATCAGGCACAAGGCCAAGTCTCAATACAAAGTCAGAATGGCTAAAAACCATGAAATCACGGAATGGCATATTGCCATGTGCAGTACTGCTAACTGAACCCTATTGGCATGGTGAACTATCCAAACCAATCTTGTTAGGTATACTAGGGCATTTGAAACTTTTAAATTCTTCAATTTGTGAATTTCAAATTTTTGGTGTCACTATTCATCATTGGTCAACAAAAATGTTGACTTTTAGAATAAAAATGTGTACATTGACTTTGGCACTCCCAACATACCACATTTGGTGTTTAAAACTTGTTGGCATTAAGTGTTAATACCATTCCAATGTGTAACTCAACACAAGCAGAATTTTCAGTTTTTGTGAGTCAACTTCACTGTTCCATTGGACACTGTTACTGTAGGAATTTGAAGAAATGTAAAACATGAAAGTTGTTCCTTATTTTGTCTAGTTGAATTTCCTTTTTTGAATCACTCCATTTGGAGTTTTGTAGCTCTAGATATGGTCCAAAGACCCAAGCTGGCCGAATGTGCATTCTGCAGAAAATTACCATATCTATAGTGCATGAACAGTAACTAGAGTCACTTGGTTGGATGGGTTCTGGCCATAATTTGGGGTAGATTCTTTCATGAAAGTTGTTTGTCTATGTCTTAACTTGTTTCTGTAAAAATTTCAGGTCAATTGACCAAATCTACAGTGAGTTATGGCCAAATGAACAGTTACTGTTCAGTTGGCCAATTCTGCAGAATCAGTGCAGGGTATCCGGATTTGGGGCCAAGTTTTAGTCCTCTTGCTTTGGTCTTTTGGGCATGGTTTCTTCAGCAAAAATGTGCCATTATAAGCCTAGTTTCATGTCCAATTGGCCAAACACCAATTGGACTAACACAGCCCAAGTTATGGCAGTGCAAAGGGACTGAATTTTCAGTCCCTATACTGCTGTCCTAGGGCAGCCCCCACCTTGACTTTGCCATTCCATTTTTAAGTTCAAATTGTGGTCAACATACCTCAAATAGTCACTTATTGACCATTAGAGTGTTCTTTAATACTTTGGTAAGCCAAGTCAATTTTTCATGCCTCAAAACCCTAATGTCCAATGCAATTTACCTATAAACCTTAATTAACATACTTAGTTTAATGTCTATGTATATTAATACCTTAACCATCATTTCTAGCCACTCTAAATTTATTAAAAAAATCAACCTCATACTTCCATAGGGCTGCCGAAAATTGAAGGTACCATAACACATATAATTTACTTCAATTTCTTAAAATTTCTTAGCTCAAAATGATGTTCTAACTAAGATTTAAAAGAAGGAGAATGAAAGTGTAGCACTAACCTTGATTGGGTAGAATTTCCAAAGCCCTAAACTTCACTTTCTTCCCTCTTGTTGGCTGCCAAAAGGTTTAGCAAGGTGTGGGATTAATTTTTGATGAAGGGACTTATGGGTTTTAGGGTGAGGAAGCATGGAAATTTGAAGCTTTTGTTGCAAATTAATGGAGGGAAATGGGGAGAGGGTTTCGGCTGGATTTTTGGGGAAGATGGCTGCTGCAATTTTGGTGGATTTAGTCTTCATTTAGTCTTTTATTTAGTTAGTCAAAGGATGGCTAAATTGTGATTGGTCCAAATTTTCTTAATGACATCACCATGATGTCATAATTAGGCTTTTTCCTCATTTTCTTTCCTTTCCTCCACTACTCATTTTCAATTTAATTTCTAGTAATGTTTATTCATATTTTATGTTATATTAATTATTTACTCAACAGGACAAGTCGGCCAAAAATCACCTCGGAAGGCGAAATGACCAAAATGCCCTCCGTTTGGCTTAACGAGTCAAAATTGTCTGTACCGATTGAAAAATTTTTCTAGGTATTTTCTTGGCATTCTAATGCCATGGGAACCTCAATAACCCTTCTCTGGAGTCCCAAAAATTATTTTATAATTTTTCCCCCGGGTCTAGGGCTCCTCGTTGCGAGAACCGCAACTTCCCTCCGGTTACCCATCGCTTGGGCACCGGCTCATTTTACTTGGTTGTATTTTATTTCTAAAATTTTTACTAACTGTTTCTTATTAATATTTGAGTTAATTATGGTTCCTGACTTTAGTTTAAATATTTTTCCGGACATTCTAGCTGTCCGGACCGACACCGGTCACCGGAACAGTAGGATGTACGGAGTGGTTATCGGGAGGGTGTTACATATGTGCCCAGCTCAATAACAGGAGGATTATCTCCACCAAATACATAGACTTTGGGTTGTTGGAACAAATCAGCCTTCGAGAGGAGATCGACGGGCTGCTAGGTAACATTGGGTGGACCAAGTTCACCAAACTTCAATTTCTAGCCTACCATAAGACCACCCTAGAGTTCCTAGGGAGTTTCAAGGCTACTCTATGGCCTACAGATCGGGAAGACAGGGGACAGATCGAGTTCAGGCTCCTTGGGGTTGACCGCATCATGAACATGGACGAGTTCAATGCAGTGTTTGGTTTTGATAGTGTTGGATTCCAAGAAATTCCACAAAATTGAATGATTTACAGCAGTGTGGAATTCTGGCACTCCATCGCACCAAACGCCAAAATTTACAACTCCAGCAAATCAAAATCCATTGGCATAAACAGTCCTACCCTTTGATACATGCACCGACTCTCTGCACACACCATAATGTGCTGAGGGGACAGCCTGGGCATGGTGAACGCCAGTAAACTCTTTTTCCTGTGGTGTATATGGTCATTGGACAGTGCTGCAGCACTGGTTTCTTCCTCTGGAACCATCTTTGCTGCCTATGTCACTAGCCTACAGGGTAAATAGTGCTTGGTGGCCTCATCACAACCCTTGCTCTGCACTTTGATTTCGTCCGGAGGCATAACAGGCTGGGCTCCATCGCTGGTATAACCGGAATAGACCAAACCATCTGCATATCCATGGGGATATGCAAGAAGGTTGGGAACATTTACTACCTGGTCGATGCTAAAGGCAATGTCGTCCCCAGAAGAGGAGAAGCACAAACAGAGCCTGGTGAATCGTCAAAGTGTGACACCCCTTACCCATGTACAGTATACCCGAATAAGTAATGCAACACGGTGTACCGGCACACTCTAATATACCTTAATTAATTTATATCATGCTTTTGAATATGATTTGTGAAATATAATTTATTAAAGCCATTTATAGAAATTATTATTTATTTGAGGTTCCGAAAATTTTAAAGAAAATCCGGTGGAGTACCGGCTAAAAATGGAGAAAACAGTTCTTCGGAACCTATTAAAAACACTTCCAGTATTTGTATTCAATCATATCAAACTCCAATATCCAAAAATCTCAACAATTTTCAATTTCGGTTCTCAACAACCTTTTCGTTTCTCAAACATCCATTTCTCGTAATACTCATATACAAAAATAAATAAATGCTCAAATTTTGCATTCATAACCATAACTTTCATTATTTACATGAACATCAAAATACATTACATAAGTTCAAATACATATGAGGAAGTAAAAATTAGCTACAAAATATCAAAATGACACCTAGTGTCCTACCAATGCACTGCAGGTGGTGAGGTGACACGGACACTGTGCAGAACTGCAGGATGGACTCACCCAGTCTGTGGTCTACTGGGCTCACGATCTGTATCTCCAGTACCTACGCGTGGCAAAAGCAACGCGCTAAGCAATAATGCTTAGTGGTGCAATAATATAATAAAAGAAAATAGCAGAAAATAAATATGTATAGAATGTTTATGATTTGTTTGTTTGGTATTGGTATATCCATCATTTCATTAACTTTGTTCACCTTCATTCATTTGGTTGCCCAAGTAACCTACACTAGACGACTGGACTGGATAAATAGGTAAACTGGCACTGGGTACCTAGTACCTCGGGCCGTCACACCATCGGTCACATATGCATCTCCCGGTGTGCAACAGAACAGCTAACAAGCTGTAAATACATCAGGCACAAGGCCAAATCTCAATGCAAGGTCAGAATGGCTAAAAGCCATAAAATCACGGAATGGCATATTGTCATGTGCAGTACTGCTAACTGAACCCTATTGGCATGCCAAACTATCCAAACCAATCTTGTTAGGTATACTAGGACATTTGAAACTTTTAAATTCTTCAATTTGTGAATTTCAAGTTTTGGTGTTACTATTCACCTCATTGGTCAACAAAAATGTTGACTTTTGGATAGGAAATATGTACATTGACTTTGGCACTCCCAACATACCACATTTTGTATTTAAAACTTGTTGGCATTAAGCATTAATACCATTTCTAAGCATTAAACCAAAGGAGCAGATTTTTCAGATTTTGTACCATAAATTTACTATTCCATTAGGAACTGTTACAGTGGAAATTTGAGGAATTGGTAAACATAAAAGTTGTTCCTTATTTTGTCTAGTTGAATTTCCTTTTTTGAATCACTCCATTTGGAGTTTTGTAGCTCCAGATATTGTCCAAAAACCACAGCTGGCCGGATTTCCATTCTGCAGAAATTACCATATCTATAGTAACATGAACAGTGACTGTGACTGCATATTTGAATAGGTTCTGGCCATAATTTGGGGTGGGTTTCTTCATGAAAGTTGTTTTTCTATGTCTTAACTTATTGCTATAAAAATTTCAGATCAATTGACCAAATCTACAGTGAGTTATGGCCAAATGAACAGTTACTGTTCATTTGGTCATTCTGCAGAATCAGTTGCAGGGTATCCGGATTGGGGCCAACTTTTGGTCCTCTTGCTTTGGTCTTTTGGACATGGTTTCTTCAGTAAAAATGTGCCATTATAAGCCTAGTTTCATGTCCAATTGGCCAAACACCAATTGGACCTACACAGCCAAAGTTATGGCTGTCTAAATGGACTGAAATTTCAGTCATCATTCTGCACCCTCTAGGCAGCACACTCATTCCCTTTGCCATGCTTTATTTCAGTCCCAATTAAGGTCAAATTCCTTCAAATGGTCACTAATTGACCATTAGGATTTTCTTTAACAATTTCATAAGCCAAGCCAATTTTCACTCCCCAAAACCCTAGCTTCACATTATAATTTCTACAAGATGCCTTAGTTAGCATACCAATTCATCATCCATATATATATATATATCCTAAACATCATTTTTAGTCCACTCTAAGACCAACAAAACACTTATTCCTATACCTTCAATAGGGCTTCCGAATTCTCTAATGGACATACACATGAGTTTGGTTCATTTCATTCACAAATACTTGTTGGTTTCAAGTCCCTAACATAGAAAATAAAAGTTTTAAGTAGATAGGTGCACTAACCTCTTGTAGGCAGATTTTTCCCAACCCAAAACTTCACTTTCCTTCACTTCCTAGGCTGCCAAACACTCTCCCAAGATGAGTGGACAACTTTTAATGAAAGGGGTTTAGGGTTTATGGTGAAAAGAAGGGAGAAAGTAAGCTTTGATTGAAGTTGTCAATGGGGGTTGGCTATGGGCAAGGGTTTCGGCTGGAATGGGAAAGAGATGGCTGCTGGTTTTTTCTTTATTTCTTGGTCTCAATTATCTCTTTTATTAGTTAGTCAAATGGTTACTTAATTATGATTGGTTATAGTTTTCTTAATGATATCACCATGATGTCATAAATAAACCTTTTCCTCTTTTTCTTTTCTTTCCTCCACTACTCATTTTCAATTTAATTTCTAGTATTGTTTATTCATATTTTATGTCATATTAATTATTTACTCAACTGGATAAGTCGGCCAAAAATCACCTCTGAAGGCGAAATGACCAAAATGCCCTCCGTTTGGCTTAATGGGTCAAAATTGTCTGTACCGATTGAAAAATTTTTCTAGGTATTTTATTGGCATTCTAATGCCATAGGAACCTCAATGACCCTTCTCTGGAGTTCCAAAAATTATTTTATGAATTTTTCCCCGAGTCTAGGGCTCCTCGTTGCGAGAACCGCAACTTCCCTCTGGTTACCCATCGCTAGGGCACCGGCTCGTTTAACTTGTTTGTATTTTATTTCTAAAATTTTTTACTAAATTTTTCTTATCAATATTTGAGTTAATTATGGTTCCTCACTTTAGTTTAAATATTTTTCCGGACATTCTAGCTGTCCGGACCGACACCGGTCACCGGAATAGTAGGATGTACGGAGTAGTTACCGGGAGGGTGTTACAACTCTTTCCCTCTAATTTAAATTTCGTCCTCGAAATTTACCTGATGCAAACAGTTGAGGGAACTGTTGCCTCATCGTCTCTTCACTTTCCCAAGTTGCCTCTTCAGTGTTATGGTGCCTCCATAGCACTTTCAACAGTGGAATCTGCTTGTTCCTCAACTCTTTCACTTCCCGAGCCAGGATCCGTAGAGGTTCTTCTTCATATGTCAAATCCGGTTGTATTTCAATTTCTTCCCTGGAGATGACATGTGAAGGATCTGAGCGGTATCTTCTGAGCATGGATACGTGAAACACATTGTGGATCTTGTCCAGCTCTGGTGGTAAAGCTAGCCTATAGGCCACTGGACCCACACGTTCAATGACTTCATATGGGCCAATGAACCTAGGGCTTAACTTACCTTTTCTTCCGAACCTCAATACCTTCTTCCACGGTGACACCTTGAGGAACACTTTGTCGCCAATCGTATTCTATTTCTTTTCTCTTCAAGTCGGCATAGGATTTACATGCATGCGAGGCAACCTTGATTAGCTTTGATTAGTTTCACTTTCTCCTCGATCTGTTTCACGTGTCTGGCCCTACCAGCTTATCTTCGCCCAATTCAGTCCAGCACACTGGAGTTCTACATTTCCTCCCATATAGTGCTTCATATGGGGCCATTTGGATGCTAGCTTGATAGCTATTGTTGTATGCAAATTCTGCCAGTGGGAGGTATCTATCCTAACTTCCCTCAAACTCAATGACACAACTCCTCAGCATATCCTCAAGGACCTGACATATATTTCATGTTATTGTTATCATTTCAGTTCAATATTTGTATTAATTCAATTGGTTCAATTGTTTACCTGGATTACTCTTTCTGATTGCCCATCCGTCTGAGGATGGAAAGCTGTGCTGAAGTGGAGTTGTGTACCCAAGGACTCATGCAACTTCTTCCAAAATCTCGATGTGAACCTTGGGTCTCGATCAGATATGATGGAAAGTGGAATTCCATGCAGTCTAACTATCTCACTGATATACAATTCTGCTAACTTCTCTACTGAGTAGTCAGTCCTAACTAGCAGAAAGTGTGCAGACTTCATCAATCTATCAACTATCACCCATGTTGCATCATGTTTCTTCCGGGTGAGAGGTAAACCACTTACAAAATCCATGGTGACCCGATCCCATTTCCATTCAGGTATACGTATAGGCTGTAGCAAACCCGATGGAACTTGATGTTCTGCCTTAACTTGCTGACATGTCAAGCATTTAGTCACGTAGTCAGCTATGTCCTTCTTCATACCCAACCACCAATACTGAAGCATCAGATCCTGATACATCTTTGTACTTCCTAGGTGCATAGCATATACACTAGTGTGTGCCTCTTTTAGAATACTGACCTTCAATTCCCCATTATCTGGTACACACAGCCTTCCTTTGTAGTGCAGACACCCATCTGCTTTCACCTCATAATCAGCTACTTTTCCCTCTGGGATTTTGCTCATAATAGCCAGTAACTTTTCATCTACTTTTTGTCCATCTAAAATCTGCTGTAGCAGGTTTGGCCTCACTTGCAACTCAGCCAAAATAGCTCCATCTCGAATCAAAGATAGACGGGCATTCAATGATCTCAAAGCTGTGATGGACTTTCTGCTCAAAGCATCAGCAACTACATTTGCCTTCCTAGGATGGTAGTCAATTACACAATCATAGTCCTTCAGGAACTCAATCCATCGTCTCTGTCTAAGGTTGAGCTCCTTCTGAGTTGGCAAATATTTCAGGCTTTTTTGGTCTGTGTAAATGTAGCACTTTTCACCATACAAGTAATGCCTCCATATCTTCAGTGCGAAGATAATTGCTGCAAGCTCTAGATCATGGGTAGGGTAATTTTGTTCATGTGGCCTTAGCTGCCTGGAAGCATAGGCGACCACCTTCCCCTCTTGCATCAATACACACCCTAACCCATTATGAGAGGCATCACTGTAGACCACAAAGTCCTTTCCTGACACTGGCTTTGTTAACACTGGTGCCTCTGTCAACATAGCCTTCAACTTCTCAAAACTGGTCTGACATGAAGGAACGGAAGCGTGAAAAACACAAGATTATACCATTGAATTCAAAAATTTTCACCTAGGGTCACATGCACCATGCAAGATTTATTTTTATCTATTTAATTTCAATGATAAACAACATATTAAAACTCTTTTAATATGTTTTTGGATCTGTATTTGCCATTTAAGATTTTAAAATTAATCAGATTAATTTTAGAACCCTAGATTAAATCAAGAACGATTACACTAACCTCTTGATGTGCTGCAGCGTGTCTGCGCCTTTGAGATTCGTCTTCAGGACACCAGATGTTGTCCCTCTAGCTTGTCCACACCAAGAACACCTATGGCAGCCCTTGAACAGGTTCTAAAGCCTTTTCTATTAATTAGAAATTCAAGTTCTGCCTTTTAAGAGATTAGAGATGTAAACAGGACACTAGAAACAATTTCTAGTGTTCTTAATTCAAGAGATTGATGGCTAATCTCTTTGAATTGATGAGAGATGAAGAGAAATAGCTGGAGAGGCTCAAAGTGGCGTGACAATTGAGAGGAGAGGCTGCTGGTTATGTTTTCTTTTCATAACCACACTTAAATAGCTAGGTTAACACATTAAACCCTTGCCACATGTCACCCTTTGATTAGCTCTAGGTTTAAGTGACCCAATCACATTGTGCCAAGTGTCAAACCTATATTTAATCTTGATTTTAATCATCTTACATGATTAAAAATATTTGGCAAGCTTATGTGTTATGCCATGTGTCACCATCTCATGGTGCCACGTGTCACACTGCAAAATGACCAAAATGCCCCTGTGTCTTAATTTTGAGTTCTTAACCCAAAATAATTATTTTCTTCTTCTAATTAATTTATATCAAATATAAATTAATTAATTAATCTCTATTAATTAATTTCTCATCAATTAAATTCATATTTAAACACTTTAAATATAAATTTAATTTATACTACACATCCAATAATCTAGATTTGGTTTCAAGTCATGCTAGGGACTTTGCAATTTTATTGCAAACCAAATCTATTTAATTAATCAATTAAACTCTTTAATTAATTAATTAAATCATATTTAAATAGGTGATAACTTGTGTATGTGTGTGACTTACTAGGCTCATCACTAATTGGCAATGAGACATGATATCAACTCTTAATATCATCAGAACTCTTTCTTACCATAAATGATTTCTCTAAATCATTTTATGAACCTCATAGACCATGGTTAACACCTAGCATAGCATGCCATGGCCACCCAATTAGTAATAAGATTTACCTTAAATGAACCTATAATCATATGTTACCATGCACTAGAATCTCTCTCTGTTACAAAATCCCAACTCAAGCCGAGTCATGGTTTATGTCAAACTCCATTTGCTATGAATATTATGTTCTCTTTTAATTCCAGTTCTTGATTAAAAGATTTTTCTCATCGAAACTCTTTCTCAATAAATCTATCTGTCTCCGCCAGAACTTGAAACATCAAGAACAATTAAATGAACATAGGATTTTATCTCTATTTACTTAGAGGAACAGATTCCATCTTGATCAACACCTACCTCCATATATAACTAGTGAGCCAACACATGCCCATATACCCATACATAGTACAAGTATGAAAGCAGATCAAACTCAAACTACCTATATACAAGATAACTGTATATCTCAGTCTAAAGATTATATGCATCGATATGATTTATGACAAAACATTGACAAGAGTAAACTCCATGTGCTTGTCATAAGTGTCACCGGTTCGACCTACTTATCATTTATAAGTGCCTATCATGTTTGTTATATGGCATGAGACTCACCATTCCATCTTATTTATATCTCATATAAATAACTTGGGAACAAACATGAATACAATCTTTCTGGATAAGTCATGTCCTTATTATGAAGTATCCTCGATTGTGAACCTATTTATGATACTTTGTGCTAGAAATATTGTCACTCATATTCTTAACAACTTAAGAATAATATTTCTAACAAAATATCAATGGACCTTTTCTATTACACATAAATATATTATGTAAACTAAAAATTGGAAATGCCTTATAAAAATAAAATAAATACAAGATACATACTAAATGATATGATCTAGGGCATACTACTAACAATCTCCCACTAGCACTAGAGCCATTCATTACAATACCTTAGACCCATCTTCTCAAGATGTCAGTCTAACTGTGCTTGTGACAAAGGCTTAGTGAATGAATCACCGGATTTTCACCGATGCTATTTTCTGCATGGCTATATTGCCTTGCCCAACTATATCTCTGATAATGTGGTAGCGCCTTTCTATTTGTTTGGATTTCTGGTGAGACCTTGGTTCCTTAGCTCAGAGGATCGCTCCATTGTTGTCACAAAGGTAATGGAACCGCGACTCAATGGAAGGAACTACCGTAAGTTCTCACATGAACTTCTTTATCCAAATGACTTCTTTTGCAGATTCGATGCAGAATATACTCACCTCGATGAGTGGAATCTGCAATGCGTGCTCGCTTGGAACTCTTCCAACCGATCGCACCTCCATTACAAATGAACACATATCCAGAGGTAGACTTTCTATCATCGATATCTGATTGGAAATCAGAATCAGTATAACCATCCAATTGCAAGTCTCCACCTCCATAAATCAAGAATAAATCCTTAGTTCTTCTCAAGTACTTAAGGATATTCTTGACTATCCAGATGTTCCAAACTGGATTGGATTGATACCGCTAGTCAAACTAACAAGATATGCGATATCCGCCTAGTACACAACATTGCATACATTAAACTTCCAATAGCCAAGCATATGGAATCCTGCCATCTTATCTCTTTCTTCAGGTGTCTTTGGAGACATCTCTTTAGAAAGGTGGATACCATGTCTCACTGGTAACAATCCTCTCTTGGAATCAAGCATGTTAAACCTCTTTAACACCTTTTCCAAGTATAGACTTTGGGATAAACCAATTATTCTTTCGCTCTATCTCTATAGATGCGAATCCCAAGAATATAGGTTGCCTCCCTAAGTCTTTCATGGAGAATGTATTTGACAACCATACCTTTATAGTCCAACATACCCGTATCATTACCCATCAACAGATGTCATCCACATATAAGACAAGGAAAGTGATAGCACTGTCACTAACCTTCTTATATACACATGGCTCATCCTCATTTTTGATAAAACCAAAAGATTTAATGGCTTCATCAAAACGGATGTTCCAACTCCTCGAAGCTTGTTTCAACCCATAAATGGATCGCTTTAGCTTGCATACCTTGGAACCATCTTGGGATTCAAATCCCTTAGGTTGTTCCATGAAAATGTTTTCTTCAATGTATCCATTGAGAAAAGCTATTTTGACATCCATCTGCCAAATCTCATAATCATAGTATGCAGCTATTGCTAATAAAATCCTAATTGATTTAAGCATGGCAACAAAGCAGAAAGTCTCCTCATAGTCTATTCCTTGCCTTTGGCGAAACCCTTTCGCTACTAGCCTTGCCTTATAGGTCTCTACCTTTCCATCAGAACCAATTTTCTTCTTGAAAACCCATTTGTTCCCTATAGGTACAATACCTTTAGGTGGGTCAACAAGATCCCAAACTTGATTCTTATACATGGAATCAATCTCAGATTTCATAGCATCAATCCATTTTGAAGAGTCTATATCTGATATAGCTTCTTCATAGGTAAGTAGATCATCTCCATGATCTACTTCTTCATAAGTAGACAACTCTTGTTCTTCTTCATGAAGAAAACCATATCTCACTGGTGGGTGAGATACCCTGGTTGTTCTACGAGGAACAAATTGTAGATGTTTCATCAACGGGTATAAGTTGACTAGGTGGATCTATATCCATCTGATCTGTTGGTTGGTCAGAATTCTCCAATTCTAACTCTATTTGCCTTCCTTTGCCTCCTTCTTGAACAAACTGTTGTTCAAGAAATGTGGCATCTCTACTTATCACAACCTTTTGTGAAGTAGGCAAATAAAAATAATATCCAAAACTATCTTTTGGATATCCAACAAATCGACCTTTTTCTGATCTGGTCTCCAATTTATCAGTGTTCAGCTTTTTGATATAAGCTGGACAACCCCAAATCTTAACATGCTTAAGACTTGGTTTTCTTCCATGCCATATCTCATAAGGTGTGGAAGAAACTGATTTTGATGGAATCCTATTCAGAATATACAAAGCTGATTCTAATGCAAATCCCCAAAAGAAGATTGGCATATCAGTATAGCTCATCATACTACGTACCATATCCAATAGGGTACGATTTCTCCTTTCAGATACACCATTCAGTTGTGGCGTTCCTGGAGGAGTCAGCTGAGAAACAATGCCATGCTCTCTCAAGTATTCATCAAATTCAGTACTCAAATATTCACCTCCACGATCTGATCGAAGAGCTTTAATACTCTTTCCTGTTTGATTTTCTACTTCAGATTTAAATTCTTTGAACTTTTCAAAGGATTCATGTTTGTATTTCATCAAATACAAATACCCAAATTTTGATTTATCATCAATAAAGATAATAAAATAATGAAAGCCCCCTCTAGCCATTTCTTTAAATGGACCACATACATCACTATGTATTAGCTCCAAAATATTTTTAGCTCTTAGCCCTTGTCCAACAAAGGGTGATCTAGTCATTTTGCCCTGAAGGCAAGATTCACAAGTTGGAGTAGGCTCAGAGCCCAATGAGGATAAAATCCCCATTTTCTCCAATTTTGTAATCCTATCTTCTACAACATGACATAACCTTAAGTGCTAAATTTATTTTGAACTTGAGTTGGTTTTCACCATGGCATTGCATTCATTTAGATTGCTATACTCTGGCTAGTGGAAACACTTTCTTACTGGCAATGGAAACACTTTTCTGTTAGCAATGGAAACACTTTCCTGTTGGCAGTGGAAACACTTTCCTTTGCCTTTGTCAGCTTTGGTCTTCCCTTTCTGTTTAGCTATTTTCTTGGAAGGACCAGGAATCTGAAGTTTCTTTTTCTTATTGCCCTTCTTCTTGTTGGACTTTCCAGCAGAAGAAGATGCAACCAAAGCTACCTCTTTTCTTTTATTGCCTGGCATATTCTTTTGGGCAATAACCAGCATGTTGAGTAATTCAGCTAAGGTGCATTCCTGTTTAGTCATATGGAAATTTGTCACAAAATTCCCAAAAGACTCAGGAAGGGACTGAAGGATCAAATCCGTTTGTAGTTGGAAATCCATGTTGAAGTCAAGATGTTCCAAGCTGCTCAATCACCGAATCATCTTGTGGACATGATCCCCAACATTACATCCCTCGGACATCCTCATACGGAATAACTGTTTAGATATCTCATACCTAGCATTCTGCTGTGCTCACCATACAACTCTTGTAGGTGAAGGAGGATCTCACTAGCACTCTGCATGTTCTCATGTTGCTTCGTAACTCATTACTCATAGAAGCAAGCATGTAACACTTAGCTCTCATATCATGCTCCTTCCACTTGTCCAAAGTATCATGTTCCTCTTGTGTGGCCTCTGGAGGTAAGAGACCAGGAACATTTGAATCTAGAACATATCCTATATGTTCAAGGTTCAAGACAAGTTTCAAATTTCTTAGCCAATCGCATGATTAGGTCCTGTCAACCTATTGCGATCAAGTATGCTTGTAAGGATATTGGATGGTGGTGGTTGTTACGTGCTCATTATTATCGGAAAATTAATTGCGAAATAACCAGATTAATTAGTAAATGTATCATGTAATTAACCAAATATGATTATGGTCTTTTAATCAAATTGGTCCTCCCACTAGCTTAGCGAATCCTACATTTCCAAAGTAGAAAGCGGAAATCCTAGTTGGATGGATTTCTAGTGGGTGATTGAATTCTTATAATTCTATTGATCATCCTCGGTACATCCATTATTGGAATTACAATAAACTATAAGTGAGCAACTCCTTGCCCATCACATCTCATGTGAGGTTCAATCCTTTGCTAGCCCCTAATGCTCAAAATCTCGGTACATCCAATATTGACTTATCTTGCATTAGTTAAGTTGATCCCATTGAGCGATAATTATGCAAATAATTTTAATGTCCTCAGTACATCCAATATTGGCCACCAAACCATTTACATATTTACAACATCTCATGCTTAACAATTATTCTTAAGAAAATCTCTTAAATTAATTGCATCTCATGCAACTATTTAAAATTTCTTAAAATAATTGCCCCAATGGAGGGCTTATGTTATAATTACTTTAATTATAGCATTTCCAACTTAATCATTTGTTTGGAAGATTTTATAGCCATCCTAATTACTATTAAGGTCTCACTTTGCACATTATCCATTTAGCATGCATATATCATATAATTGCATACATTCCCATACATCTCATGCATTCATGGATAAGCAGTAAATATGGTATGATCATGGACTTTCTAAGGGATTCAATTCTGAGCCACCAAGAATTGAATCGGGCATTCCTAGGTGCATTTCATTCATTCATTTTACAAGAGTTGCTGAAGGAGTACATAATCAACACTTGATATTGAATTCCTCCTTTGGTCCCACCAATGCTCTTGACCTCCTTGAACTTCTTGCAATCCAATATTACATAGTAATCCTTGGCATACCAAGGCGAATTTACAAGAACTTAAATAAATGAAATTACAACCCAAAAATATTACAAACTTAATAATACATGCCCAAAAAAAAATTAAAATAAATTAATTAATTTACAATCCCAAAGAAACATAAAAGAAATAAATCCAATCACATTGGTCTTTTATAGTCCATGATCATCCATCATGCATATCACTATTTAACAATTAAATAAAACATACATACTTAAATTAAATTGAATATCTCATATTCAACTTAAAAATCAGATTTGAATATGATTCAAATAAATTTAAAAATTCAGATTTGAATCTCATTCAAACAAATTTAAAAATTCAGATTTGAATCACATTCAAACAACTTCAAAATTCAGATTTGAATCACATTCAAACATTTTTTTAAAAAATCAGATTTGAATCACATTCAAATATTTTTAAAAATCAGATCTGAATTTTATTGAATCAATTTTAAAAAATCAGATTTAAATATGATTCAAACAACTTTAAAAATTCAGATTTGAATCACATTCAAACAACTTTTAAAATTTAGATTTGAATCACATTCAAACAATTTTTAAAATTCTGATTTGAATCATAATTTAATTGTGTGATTAAAACAACTAATTAAACACTTTAATTAGTCAAAGAATAGGCCTTAGATCATACAACAATTGCAGAATTAAAAGCCAAACCTTGAACCACCCAAGGAACCATTGTTGCCGCCACCAATGGTGGCTTCACCATGTGTGCCGCCACACCTCATGATCCAACCAGCAATGAATCTCTTGATCTCATGATCAAACACACAATTAAATTATATAATCAACAATCTAAATGGCAAATATAGTGGCTCTGATACCAATTGAAGGCAGGCGTGAAAAACACAAGATTATACCATTGAATTCAAAAATTTTCACCTAGGGTCACATGCACCATGCAAGATTTATTTTTATCTATTTAATTTCAATGATAAACAACATATTAAAACTCTTTTAATATGTTTTTGGATCTGTATTTGCCATTTAAGATTTTAAAATTAATCAGATTAATTTTAGAAACATATATTAAATCAAGAAATATTACACTAACCTCTTGATGTCTTTGCAGCGTCTGCGCCTTTGAGATTCGTCTTGAGGACACGGATGTTGTCCCTCTAGCTTGTCCACACCAAGAACACCTATGGCAGCACTTGAACAGGTTCTAAAGCCTTTTATATTAATTAGAATTTCAAGTTCTGCATTTTAAGAGATTAGAGATGTAATCAGGACACTAGAAACAATTTCTAGTGTTCTTAATTCAAGAGATTGATGGCTAATCTCTTTGAATTGATGAGAGATGAAGAGAAATAGCTGGAGAGGCTCAAAGTGGCGTGACAATTGAGAGGAGAGGCTGCTGGTTATGTTTTCTTTTCATAACCACACTTAAATAGCTAGGTTAACACATTAAACCCTTGCCACATGTCACCCTTTGATTAGCTCTAGGTTTAAGTGACCCAATCACATTGTGCCAAGTGTCAAACCTATATTTAATCTTGATTTTAATCATCTTACAAGATTAAAAAAAATATTTGGCAAGCTTAAGTGTTATGCCATGTGTCACCATCTCATGGTGCCACGTGTATCACTGCAAAATGACCAAAATGACCCTGTGTCTTAATTTTGAGTTCTTAACCCAAAATAATTATTTTCTTCTTCTAATTAATTTATATCAAATATAAATTAATTAATTAATCTCTATTAATTAATTTCTCATCAATTAAATTCATATTTAAACACTTTAAATATAAATTTAATTTATACTACACCTCCAATAATCTAGATTTGGTTTCAAGTCATGCTAGGGACTTTGCAATTTTATTGCAAACCAAATCTATTTAATTAATCAATTAAACTCTTTAATTAATTAATTAAATCATATTTAAATAGGTGATAACTTGTGTATGTGTGTGACTTACTAGGCTCATCACTAATTGGCAATGAGACATGATATCAACTCTTAATATCATCGAACTCTTTCTTACCATAAATGATTTCTCTAAATCATTTTATGAACCTCATAGACCATGGTTAACACCTAGCATAGCATGCCATGGCCACCCAATTAGTAATAAGATTTACCTTAAATGAACCTATAATCATATGTTACCAAGCACTAGAATCTCTCTGTTACAAAATCCCAACTCAAGTGAGTCATGGTTTATGTCAAACTCCATTTGCTATGAATATTATGTTCTCTTTTAATTCAGTTCTTGATTAAAAGATTTTCTCATCGAAACTCTTTTGAATAAATCTATCTGTCTGGCAGAACTTGAAACATCAAGAACAATTAAATGAACATAGGATTTTATCTCTATTTACTTAGAGGCAGATTCCATCTTGATCAACACCTACCTCCATATATAACTAGCAGGAGCCAACACATGCCCATATACCCATACATAGTACAAGTATGAAAGCGATATCAAACTCAAACTACCTATATACAAGATAAGCTGTGCTATCTCAGGTCTAAAGATTATATGCACTGATATGATTTATGACAAAACATTGACAAGAGTAAACTCCATGTGCTTGTCATAAGTGTCACTGGTTCGGCCTACTTATCATTTATAAGTGCCTATCATGTTTGTTATATGGCATGAGACTCACCATTCCATCTTATTTATATCTCATATAAATAACTTGGGAACAAACATGAATACAATCTTTCTGGATAAGTCATGTCCTTATTATGAAGTATCCTCGATTGTGAACCTATTTATGATACTTTGTGCTAGAAATATTGTCACTCATATTCTTAACAACTTAAGAATAATATTTCTAACAAAATATCAATGGACCTTTTCTATTACACATAAATATATTATGTAAACGGAAAAGTGGAAATGCCTTTTATTAATAAAATATATACAAGATACATACTAAATGATATGCTCTAGGGCATACTACTAACATGACACTTGTCATTCCAGTCAAATCTAACATTCTTGTGTAACAACTTGGTCATTGGAGCAGCTATTAAGGAAAATCCTTTCACAAATCTTTTGTAATACCCAGCTAACCCCAAGAAGCTTCTGACCTCAGTTGTATTTCTGGGAGGCTTCCATTCCATCACTGCTTCTATTTTCTTGGGATCCACCCTAATCTCATCAGCTGACACTATGTGTCCAAGGAATGCAATCTCATTCAACCAAAAGTCACACTTGGACAACTTAGCATACAGCTTCTTTTCCCTTAGGGTTTGCAGAACAATCCTCAAATGCTCATCATGTTCTTCCCTAGTCTTGGAATACACCAAAATATCATCAATAAAGACCACTACGAACCGATCTAAGTGTGGATGGAAGATACGGTTCATAAGGTCCATGAATGCCGCTGGTGCATTTGTTAGGCCAAAGGGCATCACTAGGAACTCATAATGCCCATATCGGGTCCTGAATGCAGTCTTTGGCACATCTGCATCCTTTACCCTCAACTGATGATACCCTGATCTGAGATCAATCTTAGAAAATACTCCTGCTCCCTTCAACTGATCAAACAGATCATCAATTCTAGGCAACGGATATTTGTTCTTCACAGTCACTTTATTCAACTGCCGGTAATCAATGCAAAGCCTCAAAGTCCCATCCTTCTTTTTCACAAACAGACCGAGCTCCCCATGGTGACACCTTTGGGCGTATAAACCCCTTATCTAGCAACTCTTGCAATCGAGTTTTCAACTCCTCAATTCGATGGGTGCCATCCTATAAGGAGCAATGGAAATGGGTCTTTGTACAGTTGTCTCAATAGCAAATTCAACTTCCCTTTACGGCGGCAAGCGAGCAATTCTTCAGAAATACTGGAAGTCTTTTCTGTGGGTATATCACTCAAATTTGGCTTAGCACGCCTAGTATCCACCACATGTGCTAGGTAGGCTTCACGACCTTTTCTCATCATTAAATCTTTGCAATGGTGAGATGACATTGGACAAGAAATCATCCTTTCACCCACAACGGTGATCTCATTACCCTCGAAGTTGTCAAAGAAATTCTCTTCAATTTGCAATCAACTATTGCACGATGACGTGACAACGGTCCATTCCCAAAATCACATCAAACTCGTGGAAGGGCAACTCAATCAGTGCGCCAGAATTCATACCCCTAAATCCTTAATGGGCAACCCTTGTATACTTTGTTCACCACTACACTGTGGCCCAATGGATTAGTGACCAGAATGTCTTGGTCACTCTCCCCTACTAGTATCCCCCTTTCTACGGGTAGGTTGATGCAGATATATGAATGAGTGGATCCTGGATCCACCAATGCATCTGCAGTGTATTGTAGAGGAGAACGTACCCCACGATGACGTCAGGGCATCTTGCTCCTCTGAGCTCTTAGGGCATAATTTACGGTAGGTGGTGCATTATCGGCCTCTCTGCGCTCGGATGCGAGCCTCTGTGATGGTCCCACTGCATCGATTTGCAGTTTTCTACCCCTCTGTGGTGCAGGAGCAGGTCTATCTGCTTGTGTTGGAGCAGCTGTAGTAGTTCTACGTGGGCAGTTCCTCAGCTGATGCTCTGTCGACCCACATCTTGATCAGGCACCAGTTACTCTCCAACATTCCCCCTTGTGCCATTTCAGACAGTGTGGACTTGCAGAAGATGTTGGGGCTGGTCCCCTGAACCCCATCCCTGGAGAGCTGCTCACTGATGGTGTGGACTGACTTCTCCTAGGGGTGAGCGTGGCACAGGCCCTGAGGTGACCACGACCTTGTGGTTGACCGTAACTGCATGCGGGTGGACCTCTGAACTTCTTCCAGTGCGGGAGATGAACTAGACCGACTGGTCCCCTCTTCTCGCTATCTATCCCTTACAGTGCGCTCCTTTGATTCTTACTTTTTCAACCCTTATTGCAGCTTCCACTAACTTGCTAAATTCTGTGATTCCCAAGGCAGTGAGCTGGATCTTGATATTGTCATTTAGTCCCTCTTCAAATCTCTTACACCTTTCAGCTTCATTAGGGACTATCTCCCTTCCGTAGCGGCTTAATCGGACAAATTCCTTCTCATACTCGGCCACTGATAGCTGTCTCTGCCTCAGGTTAATGAACTCTCTTCTTCTCTCTTCCAGGTATACAGTACCCACATATTTCTTCTTGAACTCGGAGAGAAAGAAGTCCCAAATTCTGACTTACAGCTGCACTTCACTGGACACAGTGTCCCACCATTCGTAGGCATCATCTTGCAACAAGGATACTGCAGCTTCTAGATTTTGCTCTGAGGTGCAGTGGAGTTGTTTTAAGACTCTGCCCGTTCTGTTCAACCAATTCTCGGCTGCAACAGAGTCATCTTCTCTCTTACCGAAAAAGTCCACTGCTCCAAACTTTCTTAGCCTTTCCAGGTGTGATTTCTGCTGTAGAGCTGGTGATGGTGGTGGTGCTGGCATTACTCCAGCCATTTGTCTAAAGAAGTCAGCCATTTGTTGGAACATGGCCTGTGGAGGCTGAGCAGGCTCGGCTTGAGCTGGCGGAGCAGGTTCTCCCATGCCCCCAGTCTCCGCTGCTGCAGGTGGAGCATGACTCTCCACTTCCTCCTCGACTGCTCTTTGAGATGAAGGGTCCATATCCTATTTAACAAAGACAAACAGATATGCGTTAGTGTCACCTCGACTCTTACAAATGCAATGCATGGTATGGACTCAATCTAGGCCCAGAAACGCCTAAACCGTGCTCTGATACCACTAAATGTGACACCCCTTACCCGTGTACAGTATACCCGAATAAGTAATGCCACAAGGTGTACCGGCACACTCTAATATACCTTAATTAATTTATATCATGCTTTTGAATATGATTTGTGAAATATAATTTATTTAAGCCATTTATCGAAATTATTATTTATTTGAGGTTCCGAAAATTTTAAAGAAAATACGACGGAGTACTGGCTAAAAATGGAGAAAACAGTTCTTCGGAACCTATTAAAAACACTTCCAGTATTTGTATTCAATCATATCAAGCTCCAATATCCAAAAATCTCAACAATTTTCAATTTCGGTTCTCAACAACCTTTTCATTTCTCAAACATCCATTTCTCGTAATACTCATATACAAAAATAAATAAATGCTCAAATTTTGCATTCATAACCATAACTTTCATTATTTACATGAACATCAAAATACATTACATAAGTTCAAATACATATGAGGAAGTAAAAATTAGCTACAAAATATCAAAATGACACCTAGTGTCCTACCAATGCACTGCAGGTGGTGAGGTCACACGGACATCGTGCGAATCGCAAGATGGACTCACCCGATGCGTGGTCTCTTGGGCTCACGATCTGTATCTCCAGTACCTACGCGTGGCAAAAGCAACGCGCTAAGCAATAATGCTTAGTGGTGCAATAATATAATAAAAGAAAATAGCAGAAAATAAATATGTATAGAATGTGTATGATTTGTTTGTTTGGTATTGGTATATCCATCATTTCATTAACTTTGTTCACCTTCATTCATTTGGTTGCCCAAGTAACCTACACTAGGCAATGGATGGATAAGCGGGTAAGCGGCCTTTGGGTACCTAGTACCTCAGGCCGTCACACCATCGGTCACATATGCATCTCCCGGCGTGCAACAGAACAGCTAACAAGCTGTAAATACATCAGGCACAAGGCCAAATCTCAATGCAAGGTCAGAATGGCTAAAAGCCATAAAATCACGGAATGGCATATTGCCATGTGCAGTACTGCTAACTGAACCCTATTGGCATGCCAAACTATCCAAACCAATCTTATTAGGTATACTAGGGCATTTGAAACTTTTAAATTCTTTAATTTGTGAATTTCAAGTTTTGGTGTTACTATTCACCTCATTGGTCAACAAAAATGTTGACTTTTGGATAGGAAATATGTACATTGACTTTGGCACTCCCAGCATACCACATTTTATATTTAAAACTTGTTGGCATTAAGCGTTAATACCATTTCTAAGCATTAAACCAAAGGAGCAGATTTTTCAGATTTTGTACCATAATTTTACAGTTCTATTAGGAATTGTTACAGTGGAAATTTGAGGAATTGGTAAACATAAAAGTTGTTCCTTATTTTGTCTAGTTGAATTTCCTTTTTTGAATCACTCCATTTGGAGTTTTGTAGCTCCAGATATGGTCTAAAAACCACAGCTGGGCGGATTTCCATTCTGCAGAAATTACCATATCTACAGTAACATGAACAGTGACTGTGACTGCATATTTGAATAGGTTCTGGCCATAATTTGGGGTGGGTTTCTTCATGAAAGTTGTTTGTCTATGTCTTAACTTGTTGCTGTAAAAATTTCAGGTCAATTGACTAAATCTACAGTGAGTTATGGCCAAATGAACAGTTACTGTTCATTTGGTCATTCTGCAGAATCAGTTGCAGGGTATCCAGATTGGGGCCAACTTTTGGTCCTCTTGCTTTGGCCTTTTAGGCATGGTTTCTTCAGCAAAAATGTGCCATTATAAGCCTAGTTTCATGTCCAATTTGCCAAACACCAATTGGACCTACACAGCCAAAGTTATGGCTGTCTAAATGGACTGAAATTTCAGTCATCATTCTGCACCCTCTAGGCAGCACACTCATTCCCTTTGCCATGCTTTATTTCAGTCCCAATTAAGGTCAAATTCCTTCAAATGGTCACTAATTGACCATTAGGATGTTCTTTAACAATTTCATAAGCCAAGCCAATTTTCACTCCCCAAAACCCTAGCTTCACATTATAATTTCTACAAGATGCCTTAGTTAGCATACCAATTCATCATCCATATATATATATATATATATATATATATATATATATATATATATATATCCTAAACATCATTTTTAGTCCACTCTAAGACCAAAAAAACACTTATTCCTATACCTTCAATAGGGCTGCCGAATTCTCTAATGGACATACACATGAGTTTGGTTCATTTCATTCACAAATACTTGTTGGTTTCAAATCCCTAACATAGAAAATAAAAGTTTTAAGTAGATAGGTGCACTAACCTCTTGTAGGCAGATTTTTCCCAACCCAAAACTTCACTTTCCTTCACTTCCTAGGCTGCCAAACACTCTCCCAAGATGAGTGGACAACTTTTAGTGAAAGGGGTTTAGGGTTTATGGTGAAAAGAAGGGAGAAAGTAAGCTTTGATTGAAGCTGTCAATGGGGGTTGGCTATGGGCAAGGGTTTCGGCTGGAATGGGAAAGAGATGGCTGCTGGTTTTTTCTTTATTTCTTGGTCTCAATTATCTCTTTTATTAGTTAGTCAAATGGTTACTTAATTATGATTGGTTATAGTTTTCTTAATGACATCACCATGATGTCATAAATAAACCTTTTCCTCTTTTTCTTTTCTTTCCTCCACTACTCATTTTCAATTTAATTTCTAGTATTGTTTATTCATATTTTATGTCATATTAATTATTTACTCAACTGGACAAGTCGGCCAAAAATCACCTCTGAAGGCGAAATGACCAAAATGCTCTCCGTTTGGCTTAACAGGTCAAAATTGTCTGTACCGATTGAAAATTTTTTCTAGGTATTTTCTTGGCATTCTAATGCCATAGGAACCTCAATGACCCTTCTCTGGAGTCCCAAAAATTATTTTATGAATTTTTCCCCGGGTCTAGGGCTCCTCGTTGCGAGAACCGCAACTTCCCTCTGGTTACCCATCGCTAGGGCACCGGCTCGTTTAACTTGTTTGTATTTTATTTCTAAAATTTTTTACTAAATTTTTCTTATCAATATTTGAGTTAATTATGGTTCCTCACTTTAGTTTAAATATTTTTCCGGACATTCTAGCTGTCCGGACCGACACCGGTCACCGGAATAGTAGGATGTATGGAGTAGTTACCGGGAGGGTGTTACACAAAGCCACAGGTGTCACACCCTATCCCTACGTAAGGCATAACATGATCCCGTAGTATACCTAATGAATTATCAACTTCGTCTACTAATAACCCATTAAATACACTATAAGGGATTTTAAAACTTTTCTTACTTCTTTTTACAGTGGTGAGCACAATTGACAGGTGTAAAAAAAAATTTATTTGAAGTGAAACCAAATAACACTTTTGAAGTATTAATAATTTCTGTAAAAATTTTGGCAGAGTGCCATCTATATTTTGAATAAAACAGTTCTTCAAAAACCTGTAAAAAGCACTTTAAATATATTTCTCAATCTCAAACTCCAATATTTAGTCAACTCAAATCCACAATAATTTTTCGGTAATTTCAAAGGCTGAGATAAAAGAAATATATCACAATATTTACAAACCAAAATAATTTACAATTTATTTTACAACTTCAATGTACAATTTTAATTTACAACTGCTCAAAACTAAGAACACTATATACATACAGTAAACATACATTACAATACAAAATGCAAACTATGGCATACTCATTATACCCGATTATCTCTCAGTGTAGTACTAGCAGCCTAGTCCGCTGCCCTGTCAGTTTGTCTACCTACGACAGCAATGAAAAGCTATCGCTGAGTAAAATTTACTCAGTGGTGCACAATAATAATTTGAAATGCGATATATAAATCTTTTATTGACAATTCACAAATCAAATAATTTACAATTCCATTTCACAATTTACAAAGTTCATATAACAGAAATTTGATCAAACAATTAAATAACACAGTTTTGCCAATCAATAACACCATTTGATCAAATAACTGAATAATACAGTTTTGCTAATCAATAATACCATTTAATCAAATAACTGAATAATACAGTATTGCCAATCAATAACACAATTTAGGCCATAACACAATTTTTCCGTACATGCTGTGTTGTACACCACGACAAGACACACTCACCCCACTAATCGAAATCAATGAGGGAGGAAGCTAGCTAGATAATGAGTACCATCCACACTCACCTCAGACTGACAAGTCAAAGAGGGAGGAATATAATCACACTCACCCCATAAATGGAGGAGGAACATAGTAACAATGTCATGCCAAGTGTGAATCAAAACAATTCCAAATCACAATATTTCATACAATTCCCAAATCACATTTTATCTCAAAATTTCCATTTGCAAAGTAGGCAATACAATAATTTCCAAATAAGATTCTCAAAGCCAAAACAATAAAAAATTATTCATAACTCATTTCTTCAAATAAATTTTTTTGGTAAAAGCAGTGAATATAAAAAGTATTGTGCACAGACACAATTTAAAACTATAATTTTCAAATAAATTTTTAAGCAAAAAATAAGAAATCAAAATTATTGTGCACAAACACAATTTAAAATAATAACAGACAAATAATCATAATTTATTTTAATTGAAAAATTCAAAAGAAATAACTATTGTGCACAAACCTCTGATATATGCCTCTTGGCCCTGACTCAGTGTTCCTTATGCTTCTCAATAGCCTTTTCAATTGAAACACACAATTTAAAGTGTTTCAGTACTCAATGAATTTGTTTCTAACAATAAAATTTAATATTTAAATTTTCTTAATACTATTCCCTTCAATTCATTTTATTAGTCAACTTATAATATTGACCATTGATGCACTCTAAGTGAGTCAATTCTAATATTACCAATATGTCACATTTAATAGCCTTTTAGTGTTGGTACATGTTACCAAATTTATTTTTAAGTATATTGCATTTTATTGCAATTTGCTGGATTTCGGTATACTAATTTGACCTAGCCAGATGACCTAGTTCCCTCAGTTTTCGGGTTTTGGTCAAAACTACAAACTTGTAGGTCTATGTCTTATTGCACGCAGGGAAAAATTTTAAGTCATTCTGAGTTATGTAGACCAAGTTATGGTCAATCCACCAATGCTGGTCAGAATGTATCAAAATGGTCACTTTAGGTCATTTTTAGGTCACTTTTGGTTCGGCCAGTTTTTAGACCCGAACTTGTGCAAGCTGTTTGGCTTAGTTCTGGCCATTTCTAGGCTTTGGTGTCTCCATTAGAATTGTAGGTATATGTCTCAACTATTCATGGTAAAAATTTCAGGTCAATTGGACCTGTTTTGAGTGAGTTATGGCAAAAAAACTAACTGCTACCCAAATGGTCAATTTTCAGGCTTTCAATGCACTAATCCAGATTTGGTTATTTTTCAAGTTACCTTCCAAGCAGAATTTTGGTAAACTTCCTTCATGAAAGTTGGCACATTTTGTGCCTAGTTTCACCTCCAATTGGTCTCATACCAATTGGAGTCACACACTTAAGGTTCTAAGCCAAAACCTACACTGCCCTATTGCACATTGTTCATCACTCATCAATTACACATTTAACACTTACCAAGTTACACATCCATGCCAATTGTGGTTTGTACCACAACATAAACACATTTTACTTGACATTGTTGGTCATTTTGGCAGCTTGTAATCACACTCAATAGAACATTATAGTACAGAATTTATCAAGTCCAAATTATAAACAATTTAACCACATGACAAGCTCATTTACATGTCCATATTCAAACCTCTATGCACATATACATGCTGCCATAACAAGCACCATAATTCAGCAATATAATTCCATAAACCAAACCATGAAACAACATATTTTGGTCAACACTTCAAATTGCCGATTGTAATTTTCTTCAATTAGATTTCCAAGCTTCCAAAATCAAGTGTACTTTCATATATACATTTAGTATACATTATCCAATTTATTCCTACACACATAAATACTTCATCAACACTTTAATCTACCATTTACATGCAAGGATAAACTGCCCTTATTGAAGTTCCATGGCTGCCAAAAATATACCTCTCCCTTAACTCATCAAACTTCAAAAATCCTTCCACAATTCAACTACCCATAACATCCATACAAAGTTTAATGAAACAATAATTAGAAATACATACTTAACACTTTTGAAACTCTTCAAAACCTTCACTAAAATTCTTAAGATTGCTATCTAAGTCTTCCTTGTGATGTGGGGAGCAAGGTTAATGAAGGAACTTAGGGGGAAAATGGCTTAAACAAGCTTGCATGAAGCTTGGGACAATTCGGCCATGGAGGAATTCCTTTCTTCCATTTTCGGCTGGTTTTTCCAATGTTGAAGAAGATGAGTTTCTGTCCACAATATGCTGATTACATGTCCACTTAAGTGGAGTTAGTGGACCACTAATAAAAGTTTAATATTTGTTTAATCAAAGTTTTCACATTCCCACACTTAACTCCCATCTTTTGCTATTTAAACTATGTACCACCAATTAAATTTTTCATGACATTTTCCAAGTGTAATATCATTTATTTTTAATGGACATTTAGGTCAAAAGACAACTCGGGGTGTCAAATGACCACAATGCCCCTGTTCGGGTTGCATTCCTGATTTTTCGGTAACATCGAGTTTTGTCATTTTCTCAATTTTTCATTTTTCTTTGTACTAATTAATTAATTTTTCTTTGATATTTATAATGATATTTATACTTCAATAGGTCTTTAATTATGTCTTAAAAATATTTTTCAGGGTTCCCCACTGTCCAAGGCTAGTCAACGGTCCTCGCTGCAACTTTCCGGTGCGGTCACCCATCGCTAGGGTTCTCGGCTCGTTTAACTTGGTTACATTTCATTGCTATTATTTTTCCTTTGTTTTTCTTGTCTTTTCTTTTCTTGTATTTCGTTATTTTATGTCTCCTCATCCATATCTAAGAGTAGTTCTAGGCATCCTAGCTGTCCGGACAACACTGGTTATCGAAACAGTAGAATGCACTACCGAACATAGGGGTGTTACAACAGGAGGAAGCGCAAGAGCCACCCCACCATGATTCTCCAGCTTGAGTGCCTCCCTACACTCCACCCCCGATAGATTCCATCCTTGCATACCTTCAGAGAATGGAGACTACCATCAACAACAGAATGCACGCGATCGAGGATAGTCTCTAGGAGGCACACAACAAACTAGACATGATTATGGAGAGACTCGATAGCGAGGGACCATCGTCACCATCAGAGACTTTTTAGAGCTAGGACTATAAGATAAGATCTTTCATGTAAAAATTTATATGCCTTAATCCTACTCAGTACTCATAGGTCTCTATTGCTTGTTTTTGTCCAAACCTTAAATTTCTTAATAAAATAATATGCCTTTTCTGATAATTCTGTGTGCTATGCTTTAATTTTGCATATTATGTTGACATTGAGGACAATGCCACATTTGAGTTTAGGGGTACTAATGCATTTCATGCATTTCATGCATTGCATTGCTTAATTATATCCATATCATACTTGTGTATCAAAAATTTAGAAAATTTTACAAATTTCAAATTTTCGAACTGGCTTTTAACTTAAAACTATAACCTCAAAATTCAATAAGCTAATAATTGGACTCCACAGAATGAGGAATGAATGTATCTCGATAGGCAAAAAGGCCTTAATCATTGTCTGTAAAACAACTAAATCACCTTAGTGGAGCTAGACTAGTTAAACCCCTTCATAGCTATTAATTTGTCACATTGAACTTGCAAAGTAAGGAGAAAATTTTTGAAATACAAGCAAACCTAAAAATGCCTCACCAGCTCTAGAACATGTCTCTTAGACCTATCAAGGCGAAATCCTAGTATATGCTTGATGAAGAAATGATTAAGGCATTCTTTGATATAGCCTCACTAAGCCTTAGCCACCCTTAATTAAAATATATATCCCTTGTAGCCAATTTGAAACCTATATCTACCCCTTAAAAATTTATTGTTTATCTGTATTATTTACCTAGCCTCTAGCCTAAACACCTACCATACCCTTTTGAAAAAGCTAAATGTATAAGTAGAAAGTATATTAAGTGCAAAAAAAAAGGAAAAATGGAGAGAGGATGTAGAACTCAAGAAAGAGTGCAAGTGAGCAATTGAAATCAAAGAAAAATTTGCCTTTCCAACCCAGCAAAAGCAATGAGTTTGGTGGAGAGGACAAAAGGGACATAAAAAAAATAGAGAAGAAGAAGTCCCAAGATAAGTATTATGAAAGCATGCTTAGCACTATAAAAAAATAAAAATAAAAAAAAAAACAAAAGCCCTTCCTCTCCAAACAAAATTAGTGAATAAACTTAGTATACTTGATATTTTAAGCATTCATGCTATCTTCATTTTTGCATTCCCTAAAAACCTTTCATTGGCAACCAAGTCATTATCCTCTAGCCCCATTAAAACCCTTTAAAGACCTTTTGATCTTTTGAAAAGTGTATGCTACATTAGTGGAGATAGAAAATTGAGATATGCATATGAAGTTGGAATTTGAATACTCCATCACAATTATCCATAACAGAGGCCAATTTGGGGAGTAAGTGTTTCTCAAGTCTATCCTAATAAAACAAGTTATTTGTGACTTATTAATAGCCTTTCATAGAGGAATAACTAGTTAAAACTCCATGAAAAGTGTGAAGGTTTAAGCAGGTAACTATTGAAGCGCTTATGCCTTGAAGGAAGGGAATTGGTACGAAGGTTGGAAGAGTTCAATTGTGTGCATATTGAGTTTATGGTTATGTTTCTAAGTTTTCCCTAAAAAGTATTCTAAAAAGGGTTTTAATTTGCTTGAGGACAAGCAAAGATTTGAGTTTGGGGGTATTTAATACACTTGTATTATATAAATGTTTTTAAGTACATTTGTATAATATTTCATAGCATTTAGAATAGTAATCTCATGCATAACCATTAATTTCATTAACTTCTATAAATTCTATTGTCAAGCTCTAAATTCCATGTTTTCTGCATCATTTTAGGTATTTGGGTGAAGTTCAAGAGCATAGGAGTGCAGAAGGAAACTTGGAAAGGTCAAAGGATTGAGAAAAGCTACTGATACAAAGTACATGGGTCGTGTAAGCAAAGCCACAGACCCGTGTAATCTACTGCTAGAAGAAAGCCAGAAAGCCAAAGAAGAAGCAAAAGTACACAGGTCGTGTAATCAGACTCGTGTAAGCTGTGGAGACCCGTGTAAGTCTCTGCCAGGCACAAGCTTAAAGAATTCTCCAAAAAACATAAGTACATGGGCCATGTAATCAGACCCGTGTACCCAACACGGACCCATGTAAACTCTTGTTGCAAGACGCAACTATTCAGCTCCAGTAAGTTACACGGCTTTGGGCCGTGTAGTGACACACGGGCCGTGTACTATGCAGCAGCCAGTTTCCTAATCTGAATTCTAGCTCTTGTTTACACAATCCAAATAGACTCTTAGTGTAACACCCCGAACCTCCGAGTTATGATTAATATTATTTTTTGTCCGTGGCTAGTACTATTTAAAGATACCTTGAAGACCAAAAATAAATAGAAAATTAATTGAGATAGACACAATAAAAATTCAAGTGACCCAAAAATATAAGGATTCACCAGGTATATTGAAAAAAAGGGATTATGAACCGATGAGGGGCATTTTGGTCAATTCACCTCAAGAGTTGACTTTTGACCAAAATGTTAATTAATTTAAGTGAAATTAATGAATTGAATTATGGAATAATTTTTTTAGGAAAAGAATTCAAGTATAAAGTGAAAGGAAAATAAAAGAAATAAAAATCTTGAATTTTAGGTCCATTTTGACCCAATTAAAATTTTAGGACCAATGGGCTTTAGACAACTCAATAAAAATTAATTAAATAAATAAATAATTGGGATAAGTATAAAAGGAAGCCATCTTCCTCCCTCCCTCATTTAGTTGCCGCACCCCCCCCCCCCCAATACCTCCTCTCCCTCTCTTTTCTTTCTTCTTTCTTCATTCTTCCACTTACGCCCTCTCTCAACTATTGATTTTCCCCACTTTTTCTCCATGGATTTTCTATCTAATTGGTATAAAACATTAAATTTATCTTTCATTGAGAGATTAGAAGCTAAGAGAATAAAAAAGTTAGAAGAAATTGAAGATTAGAAGTGGCCACTTGAGGTAAGTTTCTTTTTATGTTAGATTAGTTGTATAAGCCTTGAATGAAGTTAACTTATGATGAAATTTCATGAGAAATTGAAAGGAAACATGCATAGAACCTAAACTAGGGTTTTGGCCAACTTAGGAAAAATTAGGGTTTTGATATATTTTAGTTAAATTGATAATAAATCTAAGTTAAATTTAGGTCGTATGCATGATTGGGAGTAGTAAGATTTCATGGTATTGCATAAATTAAAATATGGAAGATTAGGGTTCATGGGAAAATTGGGTTTTGGTGCTACAGAGTGAAATTGGTGTGTGTAATGTTAAATTATGGTCATTTAAGGTTTATTTAGTTTGATTGATATTGGGTTGATGAATGGAGGTAATGAAATGGTAGGATTAGGGAAATTGCAAACTTTGGTGTTTGAAAATTATAGGTTTTGTGCTAGGAAGTACCATTGATGTGTTAATGCTAAATTATAGTCATTTTGTGTGAATTAAATGTGAATTGAGATTGGTTAGTAGAAGTAATTAAAGAAATGAAAAATTTAACTTAGGGCAGAATTTTGCACACTAAATTTAGTGTGTTTGGAAGCCCATAACTTGAACTACACAACTCCAATTAGTGTGAAACCAATTGGAAACGAAACTTAATATATAGAGCTAGAATTTTCGTGAAGATATCCTGCCCTGAAAATGACCTTAAGCTATCCAAAATGAGCCTTGAACATAGAGACACAATTTTGGAACCTGTAGAATTTAACCATATAAACAGTAAATTTTGCATGGTCATAACTCTCTCTAAGAAACTCCGATTTAGGCGATTCTTGAACCGATAGAAGCCTAAGACATAGTAGAACATTTCATATGAAGAACTTGGGGCCAAATTATGGACTTAACCCATTCAAATTGCTGAGCAAAGTTGAATCACCGAATCTGTAGAATTGCATATTTACTATATAAATTTTGAATGGCCATAACTCTCTCTAGAAATCTCCGATTTAGGCGATTCTTGAACCAATGGAAACCTAAGACATATTAGAACATTTCTTATTAAGAACATTATACCAAATTATGGACTTAACTTGACCAAATTGCTGAACGAAATTGGATCAATAAATCTGCCAGAGTTGAATCTGCAGCATGAACAGTGATGTGAATAGTAATCGTGTTTTGGGCATAACTTGAGCGACACAGCTCCGAATTAGGCGATTCAAAAAGAAAAATAAAGTTAAGACCTAGATGAACAATTTTCATGAAGAACAACTCACCAAATTATGATCGAAACTAGGTAAAAATTGGGTTCAAAGATTGGGGCACCAAGTTGTCCAAACCAAAATTTTCTAAAAATTGCAAAGCTAACTTGGGATGCATTAGACATGCATGTAATGAGTTTTTGGCAGCAATTGAGATTGGTATTGAGGTATTTTATTTGTGTATTTTCAGTAGAAGAAGAAATTGGAACGGACAAGGAATAGTGAGTAAAGAGAAAGGAGAGCATTGAAGGTTTGTGCACAGCTAACATTTTCTTTGTTTTTAAACTTATAAATTGCTTGGAATGTGTTAAATTGAATGAGTTTTCTTTGAATAAGTTTTGGTTTTTCTCTTGCATTTAAGAAATTTGGGTGTTGCCACCTTTATATGGATATTATGATAAATTTAAATGTGTTTATTAGTTTATAAATGTGATTATTGAGTGGGAAATTTTTGGAAACTATTTTGAAACCATAGTTAGCATGACAGTCCCTTTCGGAACTCCCTAGTAGTAACGACTACTTGGGGTTGATAATTGATATTATTATGTCTCGCATTAATAATGGTTACTTACTCATTAGCTAGCTAGCCCTTCCCTCATTAATAACGGTTAGTGAGGTTGAGATTGCTTTGTCGTGGTGTACAACACGGCACTGATTGTGAAATTTTGTGTCACGGCCTGAACTGTGTGTTGATGTTGGCAACACTAATTCTTTGTGAATTGTCATTTATGAAGTGTGATTTCTCACTTGAAATGTTATTCCAATAAATGGCCTTTATGGACTTAGAACTATTGTGAAGTTTTCATGCTTAAGAAAAATGTGATTTATTATGCTTTGAAAAATTGTGTTTTACCTTAAGTTTTAAAGTTATTAGTTGTGCACCACTGAGTGATATACTCAGCGATAGCAGGTAAGGGAAAGGAGAAGGCTGCCGGGTGAGAGATTTGAAAGCAGCATTTTGGTATTGTTTGTGGGTATTTACATTAGGTATACCCTTGTGATTCCTTTGGATGTATTTTGTATCTATATGTGTGGATGTATGGACATTGAGCAGTTTGTATTTAAAAGCATTGCATTGCTATCACATTTTGAGTTCGTAACTATTTTGTATTTTACTTTGAGACTTATGAAAATGTAACTCTTGCAATATTTAGTCTATCATTATTTCCAATGAATGTTTACATGGAATTTTAACTATTCTCATGCAGTTTTCCACAAAAGAATTGATAAGATAAAAAGCTATGGTTTGTATTAAAATCCTTTGTAGCATAACTAATGGGTTATCAGTATGTGGAGTTCGATGATTCATTAGGTATACTACGGGAACATGTTGTGCCTTACAAGGGATAAAGTGTGACATATTTTGGTGGTATCAGAGCTTTGGTTTTTATACAAGTTTCGAAATTGCATGTTTGGAAAATTTTGATAAGTACAACTGCTCAACTGTCATTAATTGATACATATAGTGCATTACATCATAAATATGGACTAATGCAGAGAAATCTCCTTGTCTTGGTTGTCCAGGGAGTAGAATTCTTTGTGATTCAATATGGAAGAGGGGGATCACACAATAGAGCAATCAATAGCAATCGAGTGCAGGGGAAGCCCGGCTCCTCGTAATGCGATGGATCACCGCACCGTCCCACCTATGCAGTTTCCTACTCAGTTCGCTCAGCAGATGGCTGCATTATTTCAGCAAATGGCTGGCAATATACCAGTCCAAGCTCCTGTGCAAACACCTCCAGTGTAACCACCATCCCCAGCTAGACAATATGACAAGTTAATGAAGTATGGGGCAAAAGAGTTTAAGGGTACAATGGACCCATTGGAAGCTGAGCAATGGTTAGAACGGATGGAGAGGGTCTTCAAGAAATTGCATTGCACAGATGAGTTGAAGTTTGAATATTCAATTTCCCTACTGCATGGAGATGCATATGAGTAGTGGAAGACCATTCCCTACAGTTTGGCTGAGCCGCCAATGCTGACATGGGATGACTTTCTAAGGGAGTTTAGACAAAAGTATGTTCCTGATACCTATGTGGATATGAAGCTACAGGAGTTTCTCAGTTTGAAGCAAGGGAACAAGACTGTAACCGAGTATGAGAGAGACTTTTCTCACCTCAGCCATTATGCTGGAAGCCTACTCACTACCAGTAGAGACAGATGCAAATGGTTTGAGGCTGGTTTGAGGCCTAGTTTGAGATTGCAAGTGGTTGGGTTTTGACATGACAACTTCTCTGGGTTGATATCACAGGCCCTTGAATTAGAAAGGATAGAACTGGAAGGGGCATCTGAGAAGGTAACCATTGAAAAAGAAAAAAGCAGTAAACCTACAGGTCAGAGTCCAAGTAACAATTCGGGTAAGAGGAAGAGCTTTGGGGGACCAAGTAATAGAGGATTTAGTAGGGGAAGATTCTCAGGGCAGAGGCCACCTAGATCCGGACAGCAGACATCTAGGGGTTCCTTTCCTACCCGTGCTTGTGAGACTTGTAGCAGGACTCATGAAGGAGTATGTTATAAGGCCATAGAAGCCTGTTACAACTGTGGTGGAAGTGGGCATTTTGCTAGAGATTGCACTAGTGCCCACAGATCTGGGCCGCCTACTACCACTGAGGGATCTGTTCAAGGTTCTGCTTCTAGAGGACAACAGACAACTAGTAGAGGCAGAGGCAGGGGTAGAGGTAACACTTCTGGCAGCCAGGGCACAGTGAGCCAACCAGAGCAGAGTGGTGCACCAGTCAGGGTGTACACCATGCGCCAGAGGGATGAAGCTGAGACATCAGATGTTGTGGCTGGTACTTTCTCCATTTTTGATAGAGGTGTATATGTGTTGTTTGACCCTGGTTCTACACATTCTTATGCTAGTGCCATTATTGCATGCTCTGTTGCTATTCCTTGTGTGAAATTGGATTATGATGTGCTAGTGACTAGTCCTTTAGGACAAGAGGTTAGGGTGAACAAATTGTATAAGGATTTTCCTTTAGTGATCCAATGACATACATTCTTATCAAACTTAATTCAAATGCCCTTCCAAGATTATGATATCATCTTGGACATGGATTGGTTAGCCTAGCATCATGCCATGATCGACTGTAGACTGAAGATAGTCACTTTTGGTCTTCTCAAGTATGCAGACGTAGTGATACACGGGGAGAAGCAGTTATTACCATCCAACATCATTTCAGCTGCACTTGCTAGAAAGATGATTAGAAAGGGATGTGAAGCTTATCTAGCTCATGTGATAGACACCCAGGTGAGGAGTCGAGATCTTAAAGAAATTCCTACAGTATGGGATTTTCCGGATGTCTTTCCGGAAGAATTGCCGGGATTACCTCCAGAAAGAGAGGTGCAGTTTGAAATTGAGACTATGCCTGGTGTGGAGCCAATCTCCATCACTCCTTATAGGATGGTACCTGCTGAGTTGAAAGAGTTAAGGGTGCAATTGTAGGAATTGTTAGATAAGGGTTTCATCCGCCCTAGCGTGTCACCTCGGGGAGCACCAGTATTATTTGTGAAGAAAAAGGATGGTACTCTCCGCCTATGCATAGACTACAGACAGTTGAATGAGGTAACCATAAAGAATAGATATCCTCTGCCACAGATCGATGATTTATTTGATCAGTTGAAGGATGCAACTGTATTCTCCAAAATTGACTTGAGATTGGGCTACTACTAGTTGAGGGTGCAGGAGCAAAGTATTCCTAAAACTGCCTTTAGGACTCGATATGGCCACTATGAGTTCTTGGTAATGCCATTCGGGTTGACTAATGCTCCAGTTGCTTTTATGGGCCTAATGAACACTATCTTCATGCCATATTTGGACCAGTTTGTTGTGGTGTTCATTGATGATATTTTGGTGTACTCAAAGAATGCAGAGGAACATGACAAGCACTTGAGGATAGTATTTTAGACTTTGAGGGAGAAGCAGTTGTATGCCAAACTGTCGAAATGTGAGTTTTGGCTAAAGGAGATTTCATTTTTAGGGCATATTGTATCTGCAGAAGGTATCCAAGTGGATCCTAGCAAAGTTGAAGCCATTCTTAATTGGAAGCCACCCAAACATGTCACAGAAGTTTGGAGTTTCCTTGGTTTGGCCGGGTATTATCGAAGGTTTGTGAAGGGATTCTCCATGCTAGTATCTCCACTGACCAAGCTACTTAGGAAGAATTTAAAATTTCAGTGGACCAATTGATGCCAGGAAAGTTTTGATGAGTTAAAGAGGCTTTTAACTGAAGCTCCAGTCTTAACCTTGCCCACTTTGGGTAAGGAGTATACTATATACAGTGATGCTTCTCATAACAAATTAGGCTATGTGTTGATGCAAGATAGAAACATCATTGCCAATGCATCATGTCAGCTTAAACTGCATGAGAGGAATTATCCTACACATGACTTGGAGTTAGCAGCCATTGTCTTTGCCTTAAAGATCTAGAGACATTACTTGTATGGAGAGAGATGTTATATATACACAGATCATAAAAGTTTGAAATACTTGGGCACACAGAAGGAGTTAAATTTAAGGCAGAGGAGATGGTTAGAGCTAATAAAAGATTATGATTGCTTGATAGACTATTAGCCTGGAAAGGAAAATGTTGTAGCTGATGATTTAAATCGCAGGACTATGGTTGGTTTGAGGGTTTCTCCTTTGTCCATGGTGCATGAATTAAGGGCATTGCATGCTAATTTAGAGATTAACGAATATGGGCAGATGGTAGCTACTTAGCAAGTGAAGCCAATGCTGGCAAAACAAATTAAAGCAGTTACACAGAAGGATGATAAGTATGTGAAGTTGATGGAAGAGGCTCAGGATGGCAAGAAACCAGAATTATCAGTAAATGATGAGAGCTTGTTGTTATATAAGGGCAAAATGTGCATTCCTGAGAATGTTAAACTGAGGCAGACCATTTTAAAGGAAGCACATGATTCACCTTTTGCAATGCACCCCGGTGGAACCAAAATGTACAAAAGTGTGAAAGAGCACTATTGGTGGAGAGGAATGAAGAAAGACATTGTAGAATATGTTACCAAATGCCTAACTTGTCAGCAAGTAAAGGCAGAACAACAAGTGCCTACAGGGTTGCTACAGCCATTGCAAATTCCCGAGTAGAAATGGGAAAGAATCATTATGGATTTCGTAACAGAACTTCCACGTACACAAAAGAATCATGATGCAGTTTGGGTTATTGTTGATAGATTGACCAAGTCTGCACACTTTTTGCCAGTGAGGATGGATTACAGCTTGGAAAGATTGGCCAAGTTATACATTGATGATATTGTGAGGTTACATGGAGTGCCAGTGTCTATTGTGTTGGACAGAGACCTAAGGTTCACTTCTAGATTCTGGGGTAGTCTCTAAAAAGCCCTAGGAACTAGAATGAACTTCAGCACAGTATTCCATCCACAGACAAATGACCAATCTGAAAGGATCTGTCACACCCTACTCCCCTGTAAGATGTAACATGATCTCGTAATACACCTAATGAATTACCGTACTTCGCCTACCGATAATCCATTAAATATACTACAAGGTATTTTAAAACAATTTTCATGAAATTTAAATCATCGATTAAAATCTGGTATTATAAAATGTTTTTCAAAATTTCGGTAAAGTACCGGTTGTATTTTGAAAAAATAGTTCTTCAAAACCTGCAAAGAACACACTCCCAATATTTTTTCTCAAATACAACTTCAATAACTTCATTTGAACCCATAATTCAAATCTCAATAATCAAATCAATCTCCTCATAAAAGAAACATTTCATTGATTACAAGACTCAAAATTAATATTACAAAACTATTCAGATAAATGAAATCCCAAATTCACATTTACAATAATTTACATTTAATTACATACCAAAATACTTTACAAGAGTTTTTATACAACTGCTCAAATAATTTACATACATATTATTACATGCATACATCAAAACCTATGTACATGGTTATACCTATGATATACCTGGAGCTGATCTGAATGTGTCTTCAAAGAAACTGGAGCTGATCTGAATGTGCCTTTAAAGAAACTTACTCATTGCTCTATGCTCTTTTTACCTGCGACAGCATACAAAGCTATCGTTGAGTGGTGAACTCAGTGGTGCACAACTATAATTTAAAACATAGTACAATATACATCGATAAAATTTATAGCAAATAATTTGGAAATCTGAATACTCATCAAATTTCAAAACTCAAAATATTCATTGCCAATAATGTAAATCATTTGTATGAAATGACTTTGATCACGAAATTCAATTTATCAAATCATGACTAACCATTTAAGGTAGTTCCAACAAAATCAATTATATATAAATCATAACTGAAATCACAATTCTTTACTATTCAAAAACATTCTCAAAAACCATGTTGTATCTCAAAACCATGTTGTATCTCAAAAACCATGTTGTATCTCAAAACCATGCTGTATCTCAAAAACCATGCTATATCTCAAAAATCATTCTTTATCTCAAAAATCATTCTTTATCTCACTAACTATGCAAGACTAATCCGAAAGGGCCATATTCGAAGTGATTCTAACTCCCTATGGTCGGGGAGGTCGAATCAGATTCTAACTCCCTATGGTCGGGGAGGTCGAATCATCGTGCACAGTACACATCACAATAATGAATCTTCCGCAAGGGCCATAATGATAAAAAACTTAGATCTAACCTCAAATTAGAGGAAAATCTAAGCTTGTGCACGTACCATGGTAATCAAAACACAACTAACTCCATTGTCTTCTCAACAAATGAGAGAGACGGGTAATAACCTAGTCAAGCATCTATAGTGAGATATAAAACAATATCACAATCCTTTTAGTGAGCATAAATCACAATATAATTCGATTCAAATTCAATTCCAATATCCAATAATTTTTATGCTCATCACAATTCAAATCATAAATTTGTATTTTTTCATAAAAATTACCATCACAATTCAAAACATGTGCTATCACAATTTTCCAAAACATAATTTATTCAATCCATAACAATGCTTAATACTTGTGGAAATACCATTTCACAAAGCTAAATTCATACATACTATAACAATTTCAATAATCATTGAATTAAATCCAATGCTTGTTAAACATAATACATAAGAAAAAATATGTCATTTAATCATATGAAATATTCAAAACAAAATCAGTTAAAAACTAGCTGTGCACAAACCTCTGATAACTATCTCTTGGCTCTGACTCAGTGTTTCCTTCCCCTTCCCTGAGTCTTTTCTAACTGAAACACACAATTTGAAGTGTTTCAGTACTCATTTAAACTGTTTCTAAGAATAAAGCTTAATAATTAACTTATTGAATTCTATTATTTCCTTAGTCAACCTAAGGTGTCAACCCTCGATGCAGTCTAGGTGAATTAGGTTTTAATGTTACCAATATGTCACATTTGTAGCCTTTTAGTATTGGTACATGTTATCGAATTTATTTCCATATATATTGCGTTTTATTGCAATTTGTTGGATCCCGGTATACTAATTTGACCTAGCCGGATGACCTAGTTCCCTTGGCTTTCGGGTTTCGGTCAAAACTAAAAACTTGTAGATCTATGTCTTATTGCACGCGGGGTAAAATTTCAGGTCATTCTGAGTTTACTAGACCAAGTTATGGTCATTTTACTATTGCTGGTCAGAATGTACCAAAATTAGTCACTTTAGGTCATTTTAGGTTCGGCCAGTTTTTGGACCCGAATTTGTGCTAGCTGTTTGACTTACTTATGGTCATTTCTGAGCTTTGGTGTCTTCATAAGCCTTGTAGATATATGTCTTAACTATTCATGGTCAAAATTTCAGGTCAATTGGACCTGTTTTGAGTGAGTTATGGCCAAAATACTAACTGCTGCCAAAATGGTCAATTTTCAGGCCTTAAACGCACTAATCCGGATTTGGTCACTTTTCAAGTTACCTTACAAGCAGAATTTTGGTAAGCTTCCTTCATGAAAGTTGGCACATTTTGTGCCTATTTTCACCTCCAATTGGTCTCATATCAATTGGAACCACACACTTAAGGTTCTAGGCCCATAACATAAACTGCCCTATTGCATTTTATTCATTACTCATTAAAGGACACTTTTAACATTTACCAAACTAAACATTCATGCCAATTCTGGTTTGTACCATAACCTAAACACAATTCACAACATATTGTTGGTCATTTTGGCAGCTTACAATCACTCTCAATATGCACCATTTAGTACAGAATTTTTCAAGCTCAAATTACAATAATTCAATCACCTAACCTAGCTCATTAACATGTCCAACCTCACACCATCATACATATTCCCAAGCTGCCATAACAACTATCACAATTCAATATTAATATTCCATAAACCAAACATGAAATAACATCTTTATGGTTCACCAAACCAAGCTACCGATTCATACATTACAGTCCATTAATTTCCAAGCTTCCAAATTCAAGTACACATTCACATATACTAAGTATACATCACCCAAATTAATTCCTACACACATAAACATTTAATCAACCCTTTAATCTACCATTTACAAGCAAGAATAAACTGTCCTTAAGGAGTTTCCATGGCTGCCAAAAATAAACATCTCCCTTAGAACATCAAACTCCAAAATTCTTTCCATAATTCAAGTACCCAAAACCTCCTCACAAACTTTAATGAAGCAATAACCAAAAACACAAACTTACCACTTTGGAAACTCTTCAAAACCTCTCCAAAACTTGGTCTTCTTGTTGCCTATCTACTGCCCAAGGTGTATGGACAATCTTTAACGAAGGAAAGTGCCAAGAAAGGAGCTTGAATCTCACATGCATGGAGCTTCAAACCATGCGTCAATGGAGTTTTTTGGGAGAAAATTTCTGCTGGTTCTAAGGTTAAAGATGAAGATGTGTATTCTGCCCAAGATGATGAGTTAGTGGTCCACTTTGATGGGTGAGTGGAGCACTAAGCTTAAATTAAATATTAGTTTAATATAAGATTTCATTTTCCCACATTAAGCTTCCCATTTTTGCTATTTACATTAGGTACCACTAATTTAATTTTTCATGACATTTTTCAAGTGTAATATCATTTATTTTTAATGGACATTTAGGTCAAAAGGTGTCAAATGACCATAATGCCCCTGTTCGGGTTGCATTCCCGATTTTTCGGTAACACAGGGTTTTGTCCGTTTTTCGATTTCTCACTTTTTTTTGTGTTAATTAATTAATTTTTCTTTGATATTTCTAATGGTATTTATACTTCAATAGTGTCTATTTAAGTCCTAAAAATATTTTCCAGGGTTCCCCGCAATCCAAGGCTAGTCAACGGTCCACGCCGCGACTTCCTGGTGTGGTCACCCATCGCTAGGGTTCTCGTCTCGTTTAACTTGGTTACATTTATTTGCTATTATTTTTCCTTTGTTTTTCTTGTATTTTCTTTTCTTGTATTTCATTATTTTATGTCTCCTCACTCATATCCAAGTGTAGTTCTAGGCATCCTAGCTGTCCGGACAACACTAGTCACTGGAACAGTAGAACGCACTACCGAACTTAGGGGTGTTACAGGATCATTCAGATTTTGGAGGATATGCTTCGGGCTTATGTGATTGAGTTTGAAGGGAGTTGGGACACACACTTGCCTTTAATTGAATTTGCCTACAATAATAGTTATCAGTCAAGCATCGGGATGCCTCCATACGAAGCACTTTATGGCAGAAAGTGTAGAACTCCCTTGTGTTGGGATGAAGTGGGCGAGAGGAAGTTGATTGGCCCAAAATTAGAGCAGTAGACGGAAGAAAAGGTTAAGCTCATTAGAGACAGACTCAAAGTTGCAACGGATAGACAAAAGTCCAACATTGACCTAAAGAAAAGAGATATTCGGTACAGTGTGGGTGACAAGGTGTTCTTGAAAGTTTCCCCATGGAAGAGGATCATGAGGTTTGGTAGAAAGGGAAAACTAAGTTCTCACTTCATTGGGCCGTATGAGGTTCTGGAAAGAGTGGGTCCATTGGCATATAGACTTGCATTGCCTCCAGAGTTGGAAAAGATTCACAATGTCTTCCATGTCTCTATGTTGAGGAGGTACAGAACAGACCCCTCTCACATTTTGCCAGTAGAGGAGATTAAGGTGAATCCAGACCTGACATATGATGAAGAGCCCATAAAGATCTTGGCACATGAGCTGAAGCAGCTGAGGAACAAGCAAATACCTCTAGTGAAAGTGCTATGGAACCATCATTCAGGCCAGAAGACTATATGGGAGCGTGAGGAGGATATAAGGAGATAGCACCCACAGCTATTCAGAGAATGAAACCAGGTAAATTACGAGGACGAAATTTATTTTTAAGGAGGGGAGAATTGTAACACCCCGAACCTCCGAGTTATGAATAGTACTATTTTTGGTCCGTGACTAGTACTATTTAAAGACACCTTGAGGACCAAAAATAAATAAAAAATTAATTGAGATAGACACAATAAAAATTCAAGTGACTCAAAAATATAAGGATTCACTGGGTATATTGAAAAAGAAGGATCATGAACCGATGAGGGGCATTTTGGTCAATTCACCTCAAAAGTTGACTTTTGATCAAAATGTTAATTAATTTAAGTGAAATTAATGAATTGAATTATGGAATAATTTTTTTAGGAAAAGAATTCAAGTATAAAGTGAAAGAAAAATAAAAGAAATAAAAATCTAGAATTTTAGGTCCATTTTGACCCAATTAAAATTTTAGGACCAATGGGCTTTGGATAACTCAATAAAAATTAATTAAATAAATAAATAATTGGGATAAGTATAAAAGGAAGCCATCTTCCTCCCTCCCTCAATTAGTTGCCCCCTCCCCCCCACATACCTCCTCTCCCTCTCTTTTCTTTCTTCTCTCTTCATTCTTCCACTTACAACCTCTCTCAACCATTGATTTTCTCCACCTTTTCTCCATGGGTTTTCTATCTAATTGGTAAAAAACATTAAATTTATCTTTCATTGAGAGATTAGAAGCTAAGAGAATAAAAGAGTTAGAAGAAATTGAATATTAGAAGTGGTAACTTGAGATAAGTTTCTTTTCATGTTAGATTAGTTGTATAAGCCTTGAATGAAGTTAAGTTATGATGAAATTTCATGAGAAATTGAAAGGAAACATACATGGAACCTAAACTAGGGTTTTGGCCAACTTAGGAAAAATTAGGGTTTTGATGTATTTTAGTTAAACTGGTGATAAATCTAAGTTAAATTGAGGTATTATGCATGATTGGGAGTAGTAAGATTTTATGGGATTGCATAAATTAAATTATGGAAGATTAGGGTTCATGGGAAAATTGGGTTTTGGTGCTACAGAGTGAAATTGGTGTGTGTAGTGTTAAATTATAGTCATTCGAGGTTTATTTAGTTTGAATTGATGTTGGGTTAATGAATGGAGGTAATAAAATGGTAAGATTAGGGAAATTGCAAACTTTAGTATTTGAAAATTGTAGGTTTTATGCTAGGAAGTGCCATTGATGTGTTAATGCTAAATTACAGTCATTTTGAGTGAATTAAATGTGAATTGAGATTGGTTAGTGGAAGTAATTGAAGAAATGAAAATTTTAACTTAGGGCAAAATTTTGCACACTGAATTCAGTGTGTTTGGAAGCCCATAACTTGAGCTACACAACTCCAATTAGTGTGAAACCAATTGGAAACAAAACTTAATACATAGAGCTAGAATTTTTGTGAAGATATCCTGCCCCGAAAATGATTTTAAGCTATCCGAAATGAGCCTTGAACTTAGACACAAAATTTTGGAACCTGCAGAATTTGATCATATGAACAGTAAATTTTACATGGCCATAACTCTCTCTAAAAAACTCCGATTTAGGTGATTCTTGAACCGATGGAAACCTAAGACATAGTAAAACATTTCATATGAAGAACTTGAGGCCAAATTATGGACTTAACCTAATCAAATTGCTGAACAAAGTTGAATCACTGAATCTGCAGAATTGCAGATTTATCATATGAACAGTAAACTTTGCATGGCCATAACTCTCTCTAGAAAACTTCAATTTAGGCGATTCTTGAACCAATGGAAACCTAAGACATAGTAGAACATTTCGTATGAAGAACATTAGACCAAATTATGGACTTAACTTTACCAAATTACTAAACGAAATTGGATCAATAAATCTGCCAAAACTGAATCTGCAGCATGAATAGTGACGTGAATAGTAATCATTTTTTGGGCATAACTTGAGCTACACAGCTCCGAATTAGGCGATTCAAAAAGGAAAATAAAGTCGAAACTAGGTAAAAATTGGGTTCAAAGATTGGGGCACCAAGTTGTCCAAAATCAAAATTTTCTAAAAATTGCAAAGCTAACTTGGGATGTATTAGACATGCATGTAATGAGTTTTTGACAGCAATTGAGATTGGTATTGAGGTATTTTATTTGTGTATTTTCAGTAGAAAAAGAAGTTGGAACGGACAAGGAATAGTGCGTAAAGGGAAAGGAGAGCATTGAAAGTTTGTGCACAACTAACATTTTCTTCGTTTTTAAACTTGTAAATTGCTTGGAATGTGTTAAATTGAATGAGTTTGCTTTGAACAAGTTTTGGTTTTTCTCTTGCATTTAAGAAATTTGGGTGTTGCCACCTTTATATGGATATTATGATGAATTTAAATGTGTTTATTAGTTTATAAATGTGATTGTTGAGTGGAAAATTTTTGGAAACTGTTTTCAAACCACACTTAGCATGATAGTCCCTTTCGGAACTCTCCAGTAGTAACGACAACTTGGGGTTGATAATTGATATTGATTATGTCTCCCATTAATAACGGTTAGTGGGGTAAAACTATATGAGTACTCATTAGCTAGCTAGCCCTTCCCTCATTAACAACAGTTAGTGAGTTTGAGATTGCTTTGTCGTGGTGTACAACACGGCACTGATCGTGAAATTTTGTGTCATGGCCTGAACTGTGTGTTGATGTTGGCAACACTAATGCTTTGTGAATTGTGATTTATGAAGTGTGATTTCTCACTTGAAATGTTATTCCAATAAATGGCCTTTATGGACTTAGAACTATTGTGAAGTTTTCATGCTTAAGAAAAATGTGATTTATTATGCTTTGACAAATTGTGTTTTACCTTAAGTTTTAAAGTCATTAGTTTTGCACCACTGAGTGATATACTCAGCGATAGCTTCTTTATGCTGTCGCAGGTAAGGGAAAGGAGAAGGTTGCCGAGTGAGAGACTTGGAAGCAGCATTTTGGTATTGTTTGTGGGTATTTATGTTAGGTATATCCTTGTGATTCCTTTGGATGTATTTTGTACCTATATATGTGGATGTACGGACATTGAGCAGTTTGTATTTAAAAGCATTGCATTGCTATCACATTTTGAGTTTGTAACTATTTTGTATTTTACTTTGAGACTTATGAAAATGTAACTCTTGCAATATTTAGTCTATCATTATTTCCAATGAATGTTTACATGGAATTTTAACTATTCTCATGCAGTTTTCCACAAAAGAATTGATAAGATAAAAAGTTATGGTTTGTATTAAAATCCTTTATAGCATAACTAATGGGTTATCGGTAGGTGGAGTTCAGTGATTCATTAGGTATGCTACGGAAACATGTTGTGCCTTACAAGGGATAAGGTGTGACACTTAGTGCTTTTGGGATTCTAAAGACTTAACCCTAGACAAGCTATTATAAATAAAAGCAAAAAATGACAACAAAAGAGCCCCTTTTTTCAGTTCAACCTTTATGCAGAGCTTTTTGGAGTTTTCAGAAGGGTTTTCATTTTTCATACTTGTATTCTCTGCAGCCGTCCTAGAAGGGAAACCCTCAGCCGAAGTCCCACAAGGATCGAGACTGTAGTCATTCCTCTTCGATTCTTTTATTCTATTTCTCTAAACAAATTTTTTATATTCTATTATTTTATTTCCTTCATGTTTGTTGAACTCACCATAAGTGAGTAATTTCTTTTTTCTAGAATTAGGAGAGTAACATTTGCAATTGTTGTTATGGAAAAATATTGAGTCTTATTTATTGGATTTGAGTTTAGTTCTTTGACTCAACTTCTTGCGATCTTAATATATACTATGTGTCAATACCCACTTAGTATTGATTACAGATATTAATTGAAGGACTGAAAGGTGAAGATTAATATTAGAAAATCGAGATCTTAAACCTAGGAAATCTAACCTAGAGATAGGCTGATACCTTTGTGGAATTCCCAAATTAATCAAAGATCTTAAAGAGTTTTAATTAATTTAATCACCATGAAAGTAGGGTTTAGGTTAATTAAAATACACCTTAAGTACCTTGAGAGAAGACTTAGGATATCCTAGGATTAATTTCTATCAAAGCAATTATTCTCAATCGGATGAATAGACAAAATTAAAATCTATAGTAAAGTTGTAGTGTGAAATCTTAATTTTGGAATTGCTTTTATAAATTGTTTAATTCAAAAATTACTTTCAGCATCTAAAATAGGTTTAACTCATTCTTATTCATATTCGGTAGCCTAAACAGTCAAAATTTTCCATGTAGCCTAGTACTTGCTAATTAAATTCCTCATGAAAATGATACTTCACTCATCACTTTATTACTTGTTAGCGATCCGTGCACTTACAATGGTTTAAAAACCAGCAAACAGACGGACAAGGAGAAGTGAGTAAAGATGTAACACCCTCCCGGTAGCAACTCCGTACATTCTACTGTTTCGGTGACCGGTGTCGGTCCGGACAGCTAGAACTTCCGAAAAAATATTTAAACTAAGGTGAGGGACCAAAATTAACTCAAATATTAATAAGAAAAATATAGTAAAAATTTTAGAAATAAAATACAACCAAGTTAAATGAGCCGGTGCCCAAGCGATGGGTAACCAGAGGGAAGATGCGGTTCTCGCAACGAGGAGCCCTAGACCCGGGGGAAAAATTATAAAATAATTTTTGAGACTCCAGAGAAGGGGCATTGAGGTTCCTATGGCATTAGAATGCCAAGAAAATATTTAGAAAAATTTTTCAATCGGTACAGACAATTTTGACCCGTTAAGCCAAACGGAGGGCATTTTGGTCATTTCGCCTTCAAAGGTGATTTTTGACCGACTTGTCCACTTGAGTAAATAATTATTATGATTTAAAATATGAATAAATATTACTAAAAATTAAATTGAAATTGAGTAGTGATGAAAAGAAAAGAAAAATCAAAGAAAGGCTCATTTATGACATCTTGATGATGTCATTAAGAGCTCTAACCAATTACCTTTAAACAACTATCAAATTAACAAATAAAAGAGACAAAATGAAGGCTAAAGGAATTAAAAACCAGCTGCTCTTCTTCTTCTTCTTCCTCAAGACGTGAATCTCTCCCTCTTCTCCCTCCATTGATTTTCAAACAAAAGCTTCATTTCTCATGCTTCCTCACCATATTTCCTCAAGACCCCAACACTAAAATGAATTCTTGGACCTAGAGGAAGTGTTTGGCAGCCAAGAGAGTACAAGGAAAGTGAAGTTAAGCTTGGAGAAATTCTGCCACTTAAAGGTTAGTGCACATATGTATTTAAAACTCATTAATTCCATGTTAGAGATGTGTAATAGGTAAGAAATTGTGAAATAAATGAACCAAACCCATGTGTATGTGTACATGAATTTTCAGCAGCCCTAGGAAGGAATGAGTTTGATTGTATTAATGGACCCAAATTTGGACCAAAAATCTGCCAGACCCAAAACCATTTCCTCCATTTTTAGCCGGTACTCTGCCGGATTTTCTTTAAAATTTTCAGAACCTCAAATAAATAATAATTTCGATAAATGGTTTAAAATGAATTATATTTTACAAGTTATGTTCAAAACTATGATAAAAATGAATTACGATAAAATAGAGTGCTCCGGCACACTGAGTGGCATAACTTGCTCGGCTACACTGTAGCCGAGTAAGGGGTGTCACATTTAGTGGTATCAGAGCACGGTTTAGGCATTTCTGGGCCTAGATTGAGTCCATACCATGATTGCATTTGTAAGAGTCGAGGTGACACTAATGCAGATCTGTTTGTCTTTTTTTTTATTTTATTTTGAATAGGATATGGACCCTTCATCTCAGAGAGCAGTCGAGGAGGAAGTGGAGAGTCATGCTCCACCTGCAGCAGCTGAGACTGGGGGCATGAGAGAATCTGCTCCGCCAGCTCAAGCAGAGCCTGCTCAGCCTCCACAGGCCATGTTTCAGGAAATGGCCGACTTCTTTAGACAAATGGCTGGGGTAATGCCAGCACCACCACCACCAGTTCCACAACAGAAATCACACCTGGAAAGGCTAAGAAAGTTTGGAGCAGTGGACTTCTATGGTAAGAGAGAAGATGATTCTGTTGCAGCCGAGAATTGGTTGAACAGAACAGGCAGAGTTCTAAAACAACTCCACTGCACTCCAGAGCAAAACCTAGAAGCTGCCATATCTCTGTTACAAGATGATGCCTACGAATGGTGGGACACTGTGTCCAGTGAAGTGCAGCCAGAAGCTATAACTTGGGACTTCTTTCTCTCCGAATTCAAGAAGAAATATGTGGGTACTGTATACCTGGAAGAGAGAAGAAGAGAGTTTATTAACCTGAGGCAGAGACAGTTGTCAGTGGTTGAGTATGAGAAAGAATTCGTCCGATTAAGCCGCTATGGAAGGGAGATAGTCCCTAATGAAGCTGAAAGGTGTAAGAGATTTGAAGAGGGATTGAATGACAATATAAAGCTCATGATCACTGCCTTGGGAATCACTGACTTCACCAAGCTAGTGGAAGCTGCATTAAAAGTGCAGAAAGTGAGAATAAATGAACAAAATAAGAAAGATAGGCAGCGTAAGAGGGAATTTGGACCAGGACAGTCAAGTATACCAACTGATAGTAAGAAGTTTAAGGGTTCTAATTCACAAGATCAGACACAGGGCCACAGAGGCCAGATTGGAATATCTATAGCTAGTTCCCCGGGCACAATAACAAGGATCAACCTCAAACTGAATGTATGCATTGTGGTAGAAGACACAGAGGGGAGTGTCGATTGTTAACTGGAGAGTGTTTCAAGTGTGGGGCTACGGATCATTTCATAAGAGATTGCCCTCAGAGGAGTGGTTCAATAGCTCCGGTACAAGTTGATAGACCTTTCCCTATAGTTCAAAGGGGTAAAAGATTGGGTAGAGAAGAAACGGCTGACATTTCACAGAAGATTGTTTCTGAGACAGTTGAAAAGCCAGAAGTCATGGTGGCACCACAAGTATATGCTATGAAAGCTCAGGAAGAGCCAAACCCAGACACTGATGAGGCGATACAAGGAAGTGAAGAAACAAGAAGGTAGCAACTCCCCGATTACTTAAGTCAGGTAAATTTCGAGGACGAAATTTAAATTAGAGGGAAGAGTTGTAACACCCTCCCGGTAGCAACTCCGTACATTCTACTGTTTCGGTGACCGGTGTCGGTACAGACAGCTAGAACGTCCGGAAAAATATTTAAACTAAGATGAGGGACCAAAATTAACTCAAATATTAATAAGAAAAATATAGTAAAAATTTTAGAAATAAAATACAACCAAGTTAAATGGCCGGTGCCCAAGCGATGGGTAACCAGAGGGAAGATGCGGTTCTCGCAACGAGGTGCCCTAGACCCAGGGGAAAAATTATAAAATAATTTTTGAGACTCCAGAGAAGGGTCATTGAGGTTCCTATGGCATTAGAATGCCAAGCAAATATTTAGAAAAATTTTTCAATCGGTACAGATAATTTTGACCCGTTAAGCCAAACGGAGGGCATTTTGGTCATTTCGCCTTCAGAGGTGATTTTTGACCGACTTGTCCACTTGAGTAAATAATTATTATGATTTAAAATATGAATAAATATTACTAAAACTTAAATTGAAATTGAGTAGTGATGAAAAGAAAAGAAAAATCAAAGAAAGGCTCATTTATGACATCTTGATGATGTCATTAAGAGCTCTAACCAATTACCTTTAAACAACTATCAAATTAACAAATAAAAGAGACAAAATGAAGGCTAAAGGAATTAAAAACTAGCTGCTCTTCTTCTTCTTCTTCCTCAAGACGTGAATCTCTCCCTCTTCTCCCTCCATTGATTTTCAAACAAAAGCTTCATTTCTCATGCTTCCTCACCATATTTCCTCAAGACCCCAACACTAAAATGAATCCTTGGACCTAGAGGAAGTGTTTGGCAGCCAAGAGAGTACAAGGAAAGTGAAGTTAAGCTTGGAGAAATTCTGCCACTTAAAGGTTAGTGCACATATGTATTTAAAACTCATTAATTCCATGTTAGAGATGTGTAATAGGTAAGAAATTGTGAAATAAATGAACCAAACCCATGTGTATGTGTACATGAATTTTCGGCAGCCCTAGGAAGGAATGAGTTTGATTGTATTAATGGACTTAGAGTGAATTGGAGATTATGTTTAAAGTGTATACATATATATATATAGAGAATGAAAGAGTAAATTAGGGAAATTGTGAAAACTTTGAAATTTAGCTAGGGTTTAGGAATGAAAATTTGACTTGGCTTATGAATTGGTTAAAGAACATTCTAATGGTCAATTAGTGACCATTTGAGGTATGTTGACCATAAATTGGACTGAAAAATGGCATGGCAAAGTGGAATGGTAGGTCGCTAAAGACAAGCAAAGATGATGGCTGAGATTTCAGTCCACTTGGACTGCCATATCCTTGGCTGTGTTAGTCCAATTGGTGTTTGGCCAATTGGACATGAAACTAGGCTTATAATGGCACATTTTTGCTGAAGAAACCATGCCCAAAAGACCAAAGCAAGAGGACCAAAATTTGGCCCCAATCCGGATACCCTACAACCAGCACCTGCAGAAATGACCAAATGAACAGTTCATTTGGCCATAACTCACTGTAGAATGGTCAAATTGACCTGAAATATTTACAGCAACAAGATAGGATATAGAAAAACAACTTTCATGAAGAACAATACCCCAAATTATGTCATTAACCCATTCAAATTATTGGGCAAAGTTAAGTTATCAAACCTGCAACTCTGCAGATTTTCACTTGACCAGTAATGTTTGGATGGCTATAACTCTCTCTAGAAAACTCGGATTTAGGCGATTCTTGAACCGATGGAAACCTAATGTATGGTAGAACATTTCATAAGAAGAAAGTTAGACCAAATTATGAACTTAACTTGATCAAATTACTGACCAAATTTGGACCAAAAATCGCTGCACTCCAAAATCTCAAAGATGAACAAAGACACGTGAACAGTAAACTTATTTTGGCCATAACTTGAGCTACAAAACTCCAAATGGAGTGATTCAAAAAAAGAAATTCAACTAGACAAAATAAGTAACAACTTTCATGTTTACCATTTCCTCAAATTCCCACTGTAACAGTGCTTAATGGAATTGTAAAGTTAAGCTTCAAAAACTGAAAATTTTGTTTCCCTTGGTTTAAGCCTAGAAATGGTAATGGTGATCACTTCCAACAAGTTTTAAATGAAAAATGTGGTATGTTTGAAGTGCCAAAGCCAATGTACCTACTTTCTATGCAAAAGTCAACTTTTTTGTTGACTAATGAAGTGAATAGTGACACCAAAACTTGAAATTCAAAATGTGAAACTTAAAATGCAAAATGCCTAGTAGGCCTAATGTGATTGGTTTGGATAGTTTGGCATGCCAATAGGGTATTGTTTTAGCAAGATCTTGAAAGGCTTTATGCCTATGTTCGTGGCTTTATGCCCGTATTCATGGCTTTTATGCCCATATTCATGGCTTTTATGCCCGATTATGTGATATCATGGCTTTTTAGCCATCGATCGCATACATGGTTGACGTTCTGCGTCCCATGGTATGACGACGAGACACCGCGGTGTCGGTGCCAACGACTTCGTTATCCATCCGATCGTTCAAGATAGGTTACTTGGGCATGGAAAAGTATAACTGTAATTGAACTAATTGTTAAAGAAAATACAAAAATTAAATATCAGGAATGATTATGATAGAATACAAAGAAACTCAAGATCATGAAGAAAATAATTAACAAAATGCATGAAGAAGTTAATATCATAAAATGTAATTAGCCCTCGACTAAACATTAAGTTGGTAATTATTCAGTTCTTATGAACACAATGGCTAAGAAATTATGATTTTTATTAGCATATTATATTTTCTTGTATTATTGGCACCACTAATCTTTATGCTTAGCGTCGCTTTTGCAACGCTGTAGGTACCAAGATTTGGACAGAGGGCCCAGTGAGACCACAGTTCGGTAAGGCGGTTCACGATTACGCATAGTGTCCGTGTCACCTCAACCTGCGATGCATTGGTAGGACACTAGGTGTCATTTTGGCATTTTGTAACTAAATTTTTATTTTCTCATATGTATTTGGATCTATGTAATGTATTTTGATGTTCATGTAAATAATGAAAGTTATGGTCATGATTGCAAATTTGAGCATTTATTTATTGTTTGTATATGAGTATTATGAGAAATGGATGTTTGAGAAATGAAAAGGTTGTTGAGAACTGAAATTGAGAAATGAATGGTTGAAAAATGTTGAGATTTTCAATAATTGGAGTTTGAGATGATGAGACATGAATGTTGGAAGTGTTTTTCACAGGTTCCGAAGAACTGTTTTCTCCATTTTTAGCCGGTACTCTGCCGGATTTTCTTTAAAATTTTCAGAACCTCAAATAATTAATAATTTCGATAAATGGTTTAAAATGAATTATATTTTACAAGTTATGTTCAAAACTATGATAAAAATGAATTACGATAAAATAGAGTACTCCGGCACACTGAGTGGCATAACTTGCTCGGCTACACTGTAGCCGAGTAAGGGGTGTCACAAAAGAGAAAGGAGATCATTGAAGGTTTGTTCACAACTAACCTTTTTCTTTGTTTTAACTTTATAAATTGATTTGAATGAGTTTATTTTGAATGAGATATGGTTTTTCTCTTGCATTTGAGAAATATGTGTGTTGCCACCTCTATATGGGTTTTATGATGATTTAAATGCGTTTATTGATTTGCAAATGTGATTGTTGTTTGAGAAACTTTCGGAAATTATTTTAAAACCACAATTAGCATGACAGTCCCTTTCGAAACTCCCCAGTAGCAATGGCTACTTAGAGTTTGATAATTGATTATGATTATGTCCCCCATTAATAACGGTTAGTGGGGTGAGACTATATGAGTACTCATTAGCTAGTTAGCCCTTCCCTCATTAATAACGGTTATTGAGGTTGAGATTACTTTGTCGTGGTGTATAACACAGCATTGATCATGAAATTTTGTGTCATAGTCTAAACTGTGTGTTAATATTGGCGACTCTTATGACTTGTGATTTGTGACTTTGAATTATGACCTCTTCATTGAAAGGTGATTTCCATAAATGATTCTTATGGACTTAGAACTTTTGTGTGATGTTTTCATGCTTATGGAATATATGATTTATTATGTTTTGACAAGTTGTACTTTATTTTAAGTTTTAAATTTATTAGTTGTGCACCACTAAGTGATATACTCAGCGATAGCTTATTTATGTTATCGCAGGTAAGGGAAAGGAGAAGGCTGTCGAGTGAGAGACTTGGGAGCAGCATTTTGTTTTGACTGTGGGTATATATATAGTAGGTATACCCCTGTAATTTTCTTTTGATGTATTTTGTAACTATATGTATGGATGTACAGACATTGAGCAGTTTGTATTAAAAAGCATTACATTGCTAAAGCATTTTGGGATTGTAAATATTTGAAATTTTATTTTGAGACTTATGAAAATGTAACTTCTATAATATTTAGTTTATTATTATTTCCAATGAATGTTTACTTAAAATGTAAATGAGTCTTTATTATTCTTGTGAAATGGATTGAAGAAAATCTTTTACTTGATTTATACCATGATTTCTACAGGTTAAAATTTTTGGGTTTGCTAAAGTTTCAACCATTACCATGCAGTTTTCCACAATATAAAAGTAAAATAAAATGCTATGTTTTGTTTAAAATCCCTTGTAGTATATTTAATGGGTTATCGGTAAGTGTAGTTCGATAATTCATTAAGTATACTATAGGAACATTTCATGTCTTACAAGGATTAAGGTGTGACATATTTTAGTGGTATCAGAGCTAGGTTTTCATACAAGTTTTGAATTGCATATTTGAAAAAAAAAAAAATTTGATAAGTACAACTGCTCAATTGTCATTAATTGATACATATAGTGCATTACATCATGAATATGGACTAATGGAAGGAAATCTCCTTATGTTGGTTGTACAGCGAGTAAAATTCCTTGTGATTCAATATGGAAGAGGGGGATCACACAGTAGAGCAATTAGTAGTAGCTAAGGTAGAGGGGGAGGCCCTAGCACCTCAGAATGCAGTGTGTCAGCTACACCAGTCCCGCCCATGCAGTTTCCTGCTCAGTTCGCTCAGCAAATAGCTACATTATTTCAATAAATGGCTGGTACCAGTCCAAGCTCCAACACAAGCACCTCCAGTGCAACCACCACCTTTAGCTAGACAGTATGAAAAGTTAATAAAGTATGGGGCAATAGAGTTCAAGGGTACAATAGACCCATTGGAAGCAAAACAATGGCTTGAGAGAATGGAGAGGGTATTCAAGAAATTACACTACACAGATGATCTGAAGTTCGAATACTCAGTTTCCCTTCTGCATGGAGATGCATATGAGTGGTGGAAGACCATTTCCCATAGTTTGGCTGAGCCCCCAGTGTTGACATGGGATGACTTTCTAAGAGAGTTTAGACAGAAGTATGTTCCTGATGCCTATGTGGATATGAAGCTTCAGGAGTTTTTAAGCCTGAAACAAGGGGATAGGACTATGGCAGAGTATGAGAGGGAGTTCTCTCGCCTGAGTCACTATGCTAGGAGTATACTCACCACCAGCAGGGACAGATGCAAACAGTTTGAGGTTCAGTTGAGAACGAGTCTGAGACTGTAAGTGGTTGGGTTTCAACATGAGAACTTCTCAAAATTGATATCCCAATCTCTAGAATTAGAAAGAATTGAGTCAAAAGGGGTCATTAAAAAGGGAACTGAAGAAAAAGATAAGAGTGGGAAGACTTTTGGTCAAGCTTCTGGCAGTAGTTCGGGTAAGAGAAAGAGTTTTGGGGGACCAAGTAACAGAGGATTTGGTAGGGGAAGATTCTCAGGGCAGAGGCCACCTAAATCCAGTCAATAGACATCCAAGGGTTCCTTTCCTATCCGTAACTATGAAACCTATGGCAAGACACATAGAGGAGTATGTTATAAGGCCACAGGAGCCTGCTACAACTGTGGTAAAAGTGGGCATTTTACCAGGGATTACACTAGTGCCAGTAGATCTGGGCCACCTACCACCACTGAGGGATCTGCTCAGGGTTCTATTTCCAAAGGACTATAGACAGTCAGTAGAGGCCAAGGTAGGGGTAGTGGCAACACTTCTGGCAGCCAAGGCACAGTGAGCCAACCATAACAGAGTGGTGCACCAGTTAGGGTGTACACCATGCGCTAGAGAGAGGAAGCAGAGACCTCAGATGTAGTTGCTGGTACCTTCTCCATCTTTAATAGAGATGTACATGTGCTATTTGATCTTGGCTCTACACATTCGTGTGATAGTACTAAAATTGTGTATGCTGCTGCCATTCCTTTTTTGAAATTGGACTTTGATGTACTAGTGACTAGTCCTTTAGGACAAGAGGTTAGGGTGAACAAACTATATAAGGATTGTCCTTTAGAAATCCAAGGACATACATTCCTGTCAAATTAAATTGAAATGCCCTTCTGAGGTTATGATATCATCTTGGGCATGGATTGGTTAGCTAGGCATCATGCCATGATTGACTGTAAACTAAAGACGGTCACTTTTGGTCTTCTTGAGTATGCAAATTTAGTAATACATGGGGAGAGGTAGTTATTGCCATCCAACATCATTTCAGCTGCACTTGCTAGAAAGATGATTAAAAAGGGGTGTGAAGCATATTTGGCCCATGTGATAGAAACCCAAGTAGGGAGTCTAAAATTAACGGATATTCCTACTGTATGTGATTTTTCGAACGTCATTCCTGAAGAGTTGCCAGGAATACCTTTGAAAAGAGAGGTGCAATTTGAAATTCAGATTATGCCTGGTGTGGAGCCAATTTCCATCACTCCTTATAAGATGGCACCTACTGAGTTGAAAGAGTTGAAGGTGCAATTGCAGGAATTGCTAGATAAGGGTTTCATCCACCCTAGTGTGTCACCTTGGGGAGCACCAGTGTTGTTTGTCAAGAAGAAAGATGGTACCCTCTATCTGTGTATCGACTACAGATAGTTGAATAAGGTGATCATAAAGAACAGATATCCTCCGCCACGGATTGATGATCTATTTGATTAGTTGAAGGATGTAACTATATTCTGCAAGATTGATTTAAGATCGGGATACTACCAGTTGAGTGTGCAGGAGCAGAGTATTCCTAAAACTACCTTTAGGACTCGGTATGGCCACTATCAATTCTTAGTGATGCCATTCGGGTTGACCAATGCTCCAACTACTTTTATGGGCCTGATGAACACTATCTTCAGGCCATATTTGGATCAGTTTGTTATGGTGTTCATTAATGATATTTTGGTATACTTAAAGAATGTAGAGGAACATAACAAGCACTTGAGGATAGTATTACAGACTTTGAGGGAGAAACAATTGTATGCCAAACTATCGAAATGTGAGTTTTGACTGAAGGAGATTACATTTTTGGGGCATATTGTATCTACAAAGGGTATCCAGGTGGATCCTAGCAAGGTAGAAGCTATCCTTAACTGGAAGCCACCCAGAAATGTCACTAAAGTTCATAGTTTTCTTAGGTTAGCTGGGTACTACCATCGTTTTATGAAGGGATTCTCCATGCTAGCATCTCCACTAACCAAGTTACTTCGAAAAGATGTGAAATTTTAGTGGATTGACAAATGCCAGGAAAGCTTTGATGAGTTGAAATGGTATTTGACTGAAGCTCCAGTCCTGACTTTACCTACTCTGATATGAACCTGCCTAACTCCACCTCAAAATCTAGCTCACAAGGGAAGTTTTGCAAACCCATATATATAATACCTAATACCTCCCTGCAGAACCGATATGGGACGCATCATTCCCAGCCCCTTTAGACTAAACGTCCTCGTGAAGCAACCGGGGTCATGACTCATTCACCCCGACTTCTCCCGAAGAATGTCAGGGAACCTTTGTACATGGCATACTGACCCATACAGAGTGAGGCTCTGATACCAAATGATATGAACCTGCCTAACTCCACCTCAAAAGCTAGCTCACAAGGGGAGGTTTACAAACCCATATATATAATACCCAAGACCTCCCTGCAGAACCGATGTGGGACGCATCATTCCCAACCCCTTTAGACTAAACGTCCTCGTGAAGCAACCGGGGTCATGACTCGTTCACCCCAACTTCTCTCGAAGAATGTCAGGGAACCTTTGTACATGGCCCACCGACCCATACAGAGTGAGGCTTTGATACCAAATGATATGAACCTGCCTAACTCCACCTCAAAAGCTAGCTTACAAGGGGAGGTTTGCAAACCCATATATATAATACCCAAGGCCTCCCTGCAGAACCGATGTGGGATGCATCATACTCCAGGAAAAGAGTACACCATATACAGTGATGCTTCTCATAATGGATTAGGCTGTGTGTTGATGCAACATAGAAATGTCATTGCCTATACGTCTCCCCATCTTAAAGCACATGGGGGAATTATTCTACACATGACTTGGAGCTAGCAGCCATTGTCTTTGCCTTGAAGATCTAGAGACATTACTTGTATGGGGAGAAATGTCATATATACACAGATCATAAGAGTTTGAAGTATTTAGGCACACAGAAGGAGTTGAATTTGAGGCAGAGGAGGTGGTTATAGCTGATAAAAGATTATGATTGGTTGATAGACTGCCAACCTAGGAAAGCAAATGTGGTGACAGATGCCTTAAGTAGCAAGACCATGGCTAGTTTGAGAGTTTCACCTTTATCCATGGTATGTGGCTTAAGGGCTTTACATGCCAATTTGGAGATTGATGAAGATGGATAGATGGTAGTTACTTGGCAAGTGAAGCCAATGTTTGTCACACCTTATCCCACCGTAAGGCATAACATGTTCCTGTAGTATACATAATGGATTATAGAACTTCGCCTACTAATAACTCATTAAATATACTACAAGGGATTTTAAACAATTTCCTATGTCTTTATATAGTAGTGAGCACTTTTGACAGGTTTTAAAACCTTTTACTCAAAGTTAAATTACACAATAAATTTGCAATATCAATAGATTCTATAAAAATTTCGGCAGAGTGCTGTCTGTATTTTGAACAAAACAGTTCTTCAAAAACCTGTAAAAAGCACTTTCAATATATTTGTTTCACTCCCCAACTCCAATAATAGTTCAACACAAATCAATTTTCTTAACATAAGTTAAACTCAATTCAACATCAATTTTCAGTAGTTCCAAAAATAGAATGCAAAATGACTGAGTAGTTCAAAAGCTGAGATAAGAGAAGTATATTACAACATTTTTACAAGTCAAAATAATTTATAACTTTAGTTTACAACTGCTCAAGACCAAGTACAATATATACATACAGTTCACATACATTATAACAAAAATTACAAGGAGGTGGTATACTCAATATACCCGGCAAAATCCTAAAAGTGTAGTACAAACAGCCTATTCTACTGCTTTATCTATCTGTCTATCTGTGACAGTAATGAAAAAGCTATCGCTGAGCCAATGTCTCAGTGGTGCACAACATTAAGAAAATGCAATTTAAAACCATAAACCATAAATCACATAAACTGTAAATACTTAAAATCATAGTTAATTTCAAAAGACAGAGAATGTCATAAAGAATTAAACTCCATTTCACAATGTCTCAATAAATACTAATAAATCACACATACAGCTTAATCATGATTCCAAAGTCCAATTCATCCCAAAAGCCAATGGCTAATGAGGAATAACATGGCTAGCTAGCAATTATATGAGTACTCATCCTATTCGTCCTCAACTGGCACACACTTCAACACTTCAGCTAGAGAGGGAATTCAAAGCCAATTCATCCCACTAGACAAGCTAGTGAGGAATTCAATCAAATATACATGATAGCTGTGGTTTCAAACCATTTGCAATATTTTTCAAGCAATAAGTATCCATCAAATTTCATTCAAACAAATTTTCCACAATTTAAGCAATAACATACAAATTGTCATAATTTATTTCAAGTGAAAATTCAAAAGAAATAACTATTGTGCACAAACCTCTGATAAGTAGCCTCTTGGCTTTGACTCAGTGGTTCTTTCCCCTTCCCTGAGTCTTTTCTAACTGAAACACACAATTTAAAGTGTTTCAGTACTCATTTAAATTGTTTCTAATAATAAGGTTCAATAATTAAATTTTATTAATACTATTACTTTTATTAGTCAACTATAATGTTGACCTTTGATGCACTCTAAGTGAGTCAATTTTAATATTCCCAATTTGTCACATTTTAAAGTCTCTAAGTATTGGTATATGTTACCAATTTCATTTTAAAGCTTATTGCATTTTATTGCCATTTTCCAAATTTTATATGCTAGATTGCTCTAGCTAAATGTCTTGTTTCCCTTAGTTTTAAGGTTCTAGTCAAAAGAGCAAAATTGTATATTTATGTCTTAGTGACATTTTGGCACTAATTTCATGCCATTTGGACTTTTCTGAACCAAGTTATGGTCATTTTACTATTGCTAGTCAAATTGTCTTTTTATTGTGAACTTAGGTCATTTCCAATTCTGGTAAGTTTTATACCCGAATTTGTGTAAGCATTTTAACTTGTTTATGGTCATTTCTGGGTTTGGTGTCTTAACCAAAATTGTAGCCCTATGTCTAAGCTTTCCAACAATATAAATTTTAGGTCGTTTGGACCTGTGTACAAGGAGTTATGGCCAATTACGTAACTGCTATTCAAATGGTAAATTTTCAGGTTTGAAAGGTTACAAATCTGGATTAGGTCAGTTTTAGTGTCACTTTCCAGACAAAATTTTGGTAGGCTTTCAACATGAAAGTTGGCACATTTTATGCCTAGTTTCACCTCCAATTGGACTCATACCAATTGGGGTCACACATTTAAGGTTATAAGCTCATTTGCATACTGCCCTTTACATTTCTCTCAAACACCAATCCAAATGCACATTCAACTTATTCTAGCTTACGTTCCTTACCTAATTCTGACTTTGTACATTACCATATTCATCAATCACTTTACATTATAGTCAATTTGGGTAGAATACAATGACCTTTAATACACCAAATATAACTCAGAATTTCAAAGTCCAATTTTAACAATGTATACTCATAAACACTCCCAAATATTACATATAACTTCCACCACCAAATTATATATATATTCATCAATCCTTAATACCACACTTCATCAAATAATCTTCATGAATTTAAGCATTTTTCTACAAGTCATAAGGCTGCCAAATTGTCCTAAAATGCATAAGCCTTCCATAATTTCTTCAAGTCTAATTTCAAATGCACAATCACCACATACACATGGAAATAACTTACTAGCACATTAAATCACCTTAATCAACATTAATTCCCAACAAATATATGTAAGAATAATTCATTAACCATGAGATTCCATGGCTGTCCAAAATTGGATATATCAATAACTCCTCAAAACTTTAAAATTTCTTCACCAAATCACTTATCTCAAACTAAACATAAACTTTACTTAAGAAAAGAAAAAGAAATGGACACTTACTTCTTGTAAGCTTTCTCAAAACTCCACCAAAACTCTTCTTTCTTGTTCCCAATATGTTGCCCAAGATGTATAGACAAACTTTAGTGAAGGGAGATTGAAAAATGGTGGCTTAAACCATGAGAGAGAGAGCTTAAGGTGAGGACGGCCATGGAGGTTTTGAATGGGAAATGGAATTCGGCAATTGAGAGTGTTTGAGGAAGAAGATGCTGAATGGAAAATTTTTGTCTTCAAGTAGATTTATTTATGTCCCATAATGTGTAGTTAGTGCTCCACTAAGCTTAGTTTGTGATTAATAAATTTCTGAATTCCATAATTTGTAAATTTACCACCAACTTCCACTATTTACATTATGTAACAAATTCTTATTTTTCTTTGAAATTTTTAAAGTTTAATATCACTTATTTTTAATGGACATTTAGGTCAAAAGTTAACTCGGGGTGTCAATTGACCAAAATGCCCTTATTCGGTTTGTATTCCTGATTTTTCGATAACACCGATTTTTGTTGGTTTCTCGATTTTTCGTTTTTCTTTGTACTAATTAATTAAATTTTCTTTGACATTTTCTAAGTCAATTATACCACAATAGATGTTTGTTTAAGTCTCAAAAATATTTCCCAGGGTTCCCTACGGTCCAGGGCTAATCAATGGTCCTTGCCGCAACTTCCCGGTGCGGTCACCCATCGCTAGGATTTTTGGCTCGTTTAACTTAATCACATTTCATTGCTCTTATTTTTTCTTTATTTTTCTTATATTTTCCTCTATTGTATTTCTTTATTTTATGTCTCCACACTAACATTTAAGTGTAGTTCTAGGGATTCTAGCTGTCTGGACAGACACTGGTCACCGGAATAGTAGAATGCACTACCAAATATAGGGGTGTTATAATGTTGATTGATCAAATTAAAACAGCTACTTAGAATTATGAGAAGTACCTAAAATTAATGACAGAGGCTAAGGATGGCAAGAAACCAGAATTGTCCGTGAATGATGAGGGTGTTAGTAGTATGCCCTAGAGCATATCATTTAGTATGTATCTTGTACATATTTTATTAATAAATGGCATTTCCACTTTTCTGTTTATATAATATATTTATGTGTAATAGAAAAGGTCCATTGATATTTTGTTAGAAATATTATTCTTAAGTTGTTAAGAATATGAGTGACAATATTTCTAGCACAAAGTATCATAAATAGGTTCACAATCTAGGATACTTCATAATAAGGACATGACTTATCCAGAAAGATTGTATTCATGTTTGTTCCCAAGTTATTTATATGAGATATAAATAAGATGGAATGGTGAGTCTCATGCCATATAACAAACATGATGGGCACTTATAAATAATAAGTAGGCCGAACCAGTGACACTTATGACAAGCACATGGAGTTTACTCTTGTCAATGTTTTGTCATAAATCATATCAGTGCATATAATCTTTAGACCTGAGATAGCACAGTTATCTTGTATATAGGTAGTTTGAGTTTGATACTGCTTTCATACTTGTACTATGTATGGGTATATGGGCATGTGTTGGCTCCTGCTAGTTATATATGGAGGTAGGTGTTGATCAAGATGGAATCTGTTCCTCTAAGTAAATAGAGATAAAATCCTATGTTCATTTAATTGTTCTTGATGTTTCAAGTTCCTGGCCAGGACAAATAGATTTATTCGTACAAGAGTTTCGGATGAGAAAATCTTTTAATCAAGAACTGGAATTAAAAGAGAACATAATATTCATAGCAAATGGAGTTTGACATAAACCATGACTCCAGCTTGAGTTGGGATTTTGTAACAGAGAGATTCTAGTGCATGGTAACATATGATTATAGGTTCATTTAAGGTAAACCTTATTACTAATTGGGTGGCCATGGCATGCTATGCTAGGTGTTAACCATGGTCTATGAGGTTCATAAAATGATTTAGAGAAATCATTTATGGTAAGAAAGAGTTGTGATGATATTAAGAGTTGATATCATGTCTCATTGCCAATTAGTGATGAGCCTAGTAAGTCACACACATACACAAGTTATCACCTAATTAAATATGATTTAATTAATTAATTAAAGAGTTTAAATTGATTAATTAAATAGGTTTGGTTTGCAATTAGATTGCAAAGTCTCTAGCATGACTTGAAACCAAATCTAGATTATTGGATGTATAATATAAGTTAAATTTATATTTAAAGTGTTTAAATATGAATTTAATTAATGAGAAATTAATTAATAGAGATTAATTAATTAATTTATATTTGATATAAATTAATTAGAAGAAGAAAAATAATTATTTTGGGTTGAGAACTCAAAATTAAGACACAGGGGCATTTTGGTCATTTTGCAGTGTGACACGTGGCACCATGAGATGGTGACACATGGCATAACACATAAGCTTTCCAAATGTTTTTTAATCATGTAAGATGATTAAAATCAAGATTACATATAGGTTTGACACTTGGCACAATGTGATTGGGTCACTTAAACCTAGAGCTAATCAAAGGGTGACATGTGGCAAGGGTTTAATGTGTTAACCTAGCTATTTAAGTGTTGTTATGAGAAAATAAAATACAACCAGCAGCCACACTCCTTTGTCACGCCACTTTGAGGGTTTTTATCTCTTCTTCTTCATCTCTTATCAATTCAAAGAGATTAGCCATCAATCTCTTGAATTAAGAACACTAGAAATTGTTTCTAGCGTCCTGTTTACATCTTTAATCTCTTAAAAGGCAGAACTTGATTTTCTAATTAATAGAAAAAGCTTTAGAAGCTCTTCAAGGGCTACCATAGGTGTTCTTGATGTGGACAAGCTAGAGGGACAACATCTGGTGTCCTGAAGATGAATCTCAAAGGCGCAGACACGCTGCAGTACATCAAGAGGTTAGTGTAATCGTTCTTGATTTAATCTAGGGTTCTAAAATTAATCTGATTAATTTTAAAATCTTAAATGGCAAATACAGATCCAAAAACATATTAAAAGAGTTTTAATATGTTGTTTATCATTGAAATCAAATAGATAAAAATAAATCTTGCATGGTGCATGTGACCCTAGGTGAAAATTTTTGAATTCAATGGTATAATCTTGTGTTTTTCACGCCTGCCTTCAATTGGTATCAGAGCCACTATATTTGCCATTTAGATTGATGTTTATATGATTTAATTGTGTGTTTGATCATGAGATCAAAAGTTTATTGCTGGTTGCAAAGTCAAGGTGGCGGCACAAATGATGAACACCATGGTGCGCATGGTTGATGCATCACAATGGTGTGCAAAGGTAAATGGATGGTGAATGTGCAATTGTTGTATGATCTAAGATCCATTTAATGTCTAATTAAATTGTTTAATTAGAATTTTAATCACACAATTAAATTATGATTCAAATCAGATTTTTAAAAATTGTTTGAATGTGATTCAAATCTGAATTTTAAAAGTTGTTTGGATGTGATTCAAATCTGAATTTTTAAAGTTGTTTGAATCATATTTAAATCTGATTTTTTAAAATTGATTGAATAAAATTTAGATCTGATTTTTTAAAAAAGGTTTGAATGTGATTCAAATCTGATTTTTTAAAAAATGTTTGAATGTGATTCAAATCTGAATTTTTAAAGTTGTTTGAATGTGATTCAAATCTAAATTTTTAAATTTGTTTGAATGAGATTCAAATCTGAATTTTTAAATTTATTTGAATCATATTCAAATCTGGATTTTTAAGTTGAATATGAGATATTCAATTTAATTTAAGTATGTATGTTTTATTTAATTGTTAAATAGTGATATGCATGATGGATGATCATGGACTATAAAAGACCAATGTGATTGGATTTATTTCTTTTATGTTTCTTTGGGATTGTAAATTAATTAATTTATTTTAATTTATTTTGAGCATGTATTATTAAGTTTGTAATATTTTTGGGTTGTAATTTCATTTATTTAAGTTCTTGTAAATTCACCTTGGTATGCCAAGGATTACTATGTAATATTGGATTGCAAGAAGTTCAAGGAGGTCAAGAGCATTGGTGGGACCAGTGGGAGGAATTCAAGATCAAGTGTTGATTATGTACTCCTTTAGCAACTCTTGTAAAATGAATGAATGAAATGCACCTAGGAATGCCCTGATTCAATTCTTGGTGGCTCAGAATTGAATCCCTTAGAAAGTCCATGATCATACCATATTTACTGCTTATCCATGAATGCATGAGATGTATGGGAATGTATGCAATTATATGATATATGCATGCTAAATGGATAATGTGCAAAGTGAGACCTTAATAGTAAATAGAATGACCATAAAATCTTCCAAACAAATGATTAAGTTGGAAATGCTATAATTAAAGTAATTATAACATAGGCCCTCCATTGGGGCAATTATTTTAAGAAATTTTAAATAGTTGCATAAGATGCAATTTATTTAAGAGATTTTCTTAAGAATAATTGTTAAGCATGAGATGTTGTAAATATGTAAATGGTTTAGTGGCCAATATTGGATGTACCTGAGGACATTAAAATTATTTGCATAATTACTGGCTCAATGGGATCAACTTAACTAATGCAAGATAAGTCAATAATGGATGCACCTGAGATTTTGAGCATTAGGGGCTAGGTAAAGGATTGAACCTCACATGAGATGTGATGGGCAAGGAGTTGCTCACTTATAGTTTATTGTAATTCCAATAATGGATGTACCTGAGGATGATCAATAGAATTATAAGAATTCAATCACCCACTAGAAATCCATCCAACTAGGATTTCCGTTTTCTACTTTGGAAGTGTAGGATTCGCTAAGTTAGTGGGAGGACCAATTTGATTAAAAGACCATAATCATTTTGGTTAATTACATGATACATTTACTAATTAATCTGGTTATTTTCTGCAGTTAATTTTCTGATAAAAATGAGCACAAAACAACCACCACCATCCAATATCCTTGCAAGCATACTTGATCACAACAGTTGACAGACCTAACTGTCTGATTGGCTAAGAAATTTGAAACTTGTCCTGAACCTTGAACATATAGGATATGTTCTAGATTCAAATGTTCCTGGTCCCTTACCTCCAGAGGCCACACAAGAGGAACATGAAACTTTGGACAAGTGGAAGGAGCATGATATGAGAGCTAAGTGTTACATGCTTGCTTCCATGAGTAATGAGTTACAGAAGCAACATGAGAACATGCAGAGTGCGAGTGAGATCCTCCTTCTCCTATAAGAGTTGTATGGTGAGCACAGCAGGAATGCTAGGTATGAGATATCTAGACAGCTATTCCGTATGAGGATGTCTGAGGGACAGAATGTTGGGGATCATGTCCACAAGATGATTCGGCTGATTGAGCAGTTGGAACATCTTGACTTTAACATGGATTTCCAACTACAGACGGATTTGATCCTTCAGTCCCTTCCTGAGTCTTTTGGGAATTTTGTGACAAATTTCCATATGACTAAACAGGAATGCACCTTAGCTGGCTTACTCAACATGCTGGTTATTGCCCAAAAGAATATGCCAGGCAATAAAGGAAAAGAGGTAGCTTTGGTTGCATCTTCTTCTGCTGGAAAGTCCAACAAGAAGAAGGGTAATAAGAAAAAGAAACCTCAGATTCCTGGTCCTTCCAAGAAAATAGCTAAACAGAAAAGGAAGACTAAAGCTGATGAAGGCAAAGGAAAGTGTTTCCATTGCCAATAAGAAAGTGTTTCCACTGGCCAGAGTATAGCAATCTAAATGAATGCAATGCCATGGTGAAAACCAACTCAAGTTCAAAATATATTTGGCACTTAAGGTTATGTCATGTTGCAGAAGATAGGATTGCAAAACTGCAGAAAATGGGGATTCTATCCTCATTGGGCTCTGAGCCTACTCCAACTTGTGAATCTTGCCTTCAGGGCAAAATGACTAGATCACCCTTTGTTGGACAAGGGCTAAGAGCTGAAAATATTTTGGAGCTAATACATAGTGATGTATGTGGTCCATTTAAAGAAATGGCTAGAGGGGGCTTTCATTATTTTATTACCTTCACTGATGATAAATCAAGGTTTGGGTATTTGTATTTGATGAAATACAAACATGAATCTTTTGAAAAGTTCAAAGAATTTAAATCTGAAGTAGAAAATCAAACAGGAAAGAATATTAAAGCTCTTCGATCAGATCGTGGAGGTGAATATTTGAGTACTGAAATTGATGAATACTTGAGAGAGCATGGCATTGTTTCTCAGCTGACTCCTCCAGGAACGCCACAGCTGAATTGTGTATCTGAAAGGAGAAATCGTACCCTATTGGATATGGTACGTAGTATGATGAGCTATACTGATATGCCAATCTCCTTTTGGGGATTTGCATTAGAATCAGCTTTGTATATTCTGAATAGGATTCCATCAAAATCAGTTTCTTCCACACCTTATGAGATATGGCATGGAAGAAAACAAAGTCTTAAGCATGTTAAGATTTGGGGTTGTCTAGCTTATATCAAAAGTCAACACTGATAAATTGGAGAACAGATCAGTAAAAGGTCGATTTGTTGTATATCCTAAAGATAGTTTTGGATATTATTTTTATTTGCCTACTTAACAAAAGGTAGTGATAAGTAGAGATGCCACATTTCTTGAACAACGATTTGTTCAAGAAGGAGGCAAAGGAAGGCAAATAGAGTTAGAATTGGAGAATTTCGACTAACCAATGCATCGGATGTATATAGATCCATCTAGTCAACCAATACCCGTTGATGAAACATCTACAACTGTTCCTCGTAGAACAACCAGGGTATCTCACCCACCAGTGAGATATGGTTTTCTTCATGAAGAAGAACAAGAGTTGTCTACTCATGAAGAAGTAGATCATGGAGATGATCCACTTACCTATGAAGAAGCTATATCAGATATAGACTCTTCAAAATGGATTGATGCTATGAAATCCGAGATTGATTCCATGTATAAGAATCAAGTTTGGGATCTTGTTGACCCACCTGAAGGTATTATACCTATAGGGAACAAATGGGTTTTCAAGAAGAAAATTGGTTCTGATGGAAAGGTAGAGACCTATAAGGCAAGGCTAGTGGTTTCGCCAAAGGCAAGGAATCGACTATGAGGAGACTTTCTCGCCTGTTGCCATGCTTAAATCAATTAGGATTTTATTAGCAATAGCTACATACTATGATTATGAGATTTGGCAGATGGATGTCAAAACAGCTTTTCTCAATGGATACATTGAAGAAAACATTTTCATGGAACAACCTAAGGGTTTTGAATCCCAAGATGGTTCCAAGGTATGCAAGCTAAAGCGATCCATTTATGGGTTGAAACAAGCTTCGAGGAGTTGGAACATCCGTTTTGATGAAGCCATTAAATCCTTTGGTTTTATCAAAAATGAGGATGAGCCATGTGTATATAAGAAGGTTAGTGACAGTGCTATCACTTTCCTTGTCTTATATGTGGATGACATACTGTTGATGGGTAATGACACAGGTATGTTGACGACTATAAAGGTATGGTTGTCAAATACATTCTCCATGGAGCATGAGGTGAAGCAGCTAAGGAACAAGCAGAAACCACTGGTCAAAGTGCTATGAAACTATCATTCAGGCTAGAAGGCTACATGGGAGCATGAGGAGGACATGAGGAGGCAGCACCCATAACTCTTCAAAGACTGAGACCAGGTAAATTTCGAGGATGAAATTTTTTTTTAAGGAGGAAAGAATTGTAACACCCAGAACCTACGAGCTTTGAATAGTACCATTTTTGGTCTGTGAATAGTACTATTCAAGGCCACCTTGGGGACTAAAAATAAAGGCAAAATTAATTGAGATAGACACAATAAAAATTCAAGTGAACCAAAGACCTAAGGACTCATCGGAGATTATGAAAAAGATGGATTATAACCCGATGAGGGGCATTTTGGTCAATTCACTTCAAGAGTTGACTTTTGACCAAAATGTCAATTAAATTAAATGAAATTAATGAATTGAATTATGAGTAATTTTTGAGGAAAAATTCAAGTATAAAATGAAAAGAAAATAAAAGAAATAAAAACCTAGAATTTTAATCCTATTTTGGCCTAATTAAAATTTTAAGACCAATGGGCTTTGGACAACTCAATTAAAATTAATTTAATAAATTAAAATTGGGATAAATATAAAAAGGAAACAACCCCTCCCCATATTTGTTGCCGCCACCCTTACTCCCTCTCTTCCTCTCTCTTTCTCTCTTCTTCTTCATTCTTCCATCAATAAACCTTCTCAACCTTTGATTCCCCCACATTTCTTTCATTAATCTTCCACCAAATTAATAGAAAACCCCTAATTAAGCATCAAAGTAAAGATTGGAAGAAAGAAGAACAAGAAAGAGTGAAGGAAATTCAAGTTTGGGAAAAGCTTTCTTAAAGGTAAGTTATTTCTCTAGTTTAATTCATTGTGTATACATGGGATTAAGGTTAATTATGGGAATTTAACTTAAGAAAGTAAAGAATCATGCATGACACTAGAGGTAGGAATTTCAGCCACTTGGGGAAAGCTTAGGGTTTAATGTGTTTTATCTAAATTGATGATGAATTCAAGTTTAATTGAAGTAGTATACATGTTTGGGGTAGTGAAATTTCATGGGAATTTTATAAATTTGAAAATGGAAGATTAGGGTTCATGGGAAATTAGGGCTTTTATGTGGTGCTATGCAATTAAGGTTTATATGACCTAATTATGGTCATTTGAGGTGCCTTGAGGGTGAATTGACATTTATAAGATGAATGGAAGTAATGAAATGGTATAGATTGGGCAAATTGCAAACTAGGGTTTTAAAAAATTTAGAGGTTTTGGAAAATGAAGTGCTAAAGATTTATTAATGTTAAATTATAGTCATTTGGGGTGAAATTAATTTGATTTGATTTGATTTTATGTTGATTAGTGCAAGTTCTACTTAGCTCTCTTCTTTCATCTTTTAAAGCATGTGGAATTGAGTTGAATTTCCATGAAAATTTAAGAAAATGATAAGTATTTGGGAAAGGTGAAATTTGGCAGCCTTGATGTATGAGTATGATGAGTTTAGTTGATATCACAATTGCTTAGAAATGGTATTAGATATGTAAAGGTGATGGATATGTTGATTTGGTATAAGTTGCTTGAGATGTGATAATGGAGATTAGGGTTTTGCATGAAACTTTGGAAATTGTTGATATGATACTCAAATAAGGTGGTTAAGGTCAATTAGTGATCATTTGAAATAGTTTGACCATATATTACAGTTGGTTGTGAAGTGGGAATGTTGAAATGGGAAGTGCTCCTTGGTGTAGAAAATTCTGGACTCTGAGTCTAGCATGTTTAGACAGCCATAAGTTGAGCTACACAACTCCAATTGGTGTGAAACCAATTGGACATGAAACATAAGACATAAGGCTAGAATTTTCATGAAGAAACCTAACCCAGAAACTGCCCACAAATTCCCTTATACTTGGCTTGAATCCGAATGTGGAATTCCGGACACTAGCGGTGTGACCACGTGAACAGTAAACTTTGCATTGTCATAACTCTCTCTAAAAAACTCCAAATTAGGTAATTCTTGAACCGATGGAAACCTGAAACATAGTAGAACATTCTATGTGGAGAACTTTAGGCCAAATTATGGACTTAATCAAATTACTGAGAAATTTTGGGTTAACAAATCTGCCAGAACCTAGAATCTGTAGAATTTATACATGTGAATAGTAAATTTTGCATTGTCATAACTCTCTCTAGAAAACTCTAAATTAGGTGATTCAAAAAGGAAAATAAATTTAAGACCTAGATGAACAGTTTTCATGAAGAACACCTCACCAAATTATGATTGAAACTAGGTGAAAATTGGGTTTAAAAATTAGAGCACCAAGCTGTCCAGAATTCCAAAACTTATTGAAGTTACATAGCTAACTTAATGATGCATTAGATATTCATGTAATGAATATTTGGCATTAGTTGAGGTGAGTATTGAGACATTCTACTTGTGCATTTTCAGCAGAAAAAGAGGTTGGGACAGATAAGGAGAAGTGAGTAAAGAGAAAGGAGATCATTGAAGGTTTGTGCACAACTAACCTTTTTCTTTGTTTTAACTTTGTAAATTGATTTAAATGAGTTTATTTTGAATGAGATATGGTATTTATCTTGCATTTGAGAAATTTGTGTGTTGCCACCTCTATATGGGTTTTATGATTATTTGAATGTGTTTATTGATCTGCAAATGTGATTGTTGTTTGAGAAACTTTTGGAAATTGTTTCAAAATCACAGTTAACATGATAGTCCTTTTCGGAGTTCCCCAGTAGTAACACCTACTTGGGGTTTGATAATTGATTATGATTATGTCCCCCATTAATAACAATTAGTGGGATGAGACTGTATGAGTTTTCATTAGCTAGCTAGCCCTTCCCTCATTAATAACGATTAGTGAGGTTGAGATTGCTTTGTCATGGTGTATAACACGGCATTGATCATGAAATTTTGTGTCATGGTCTAAACTGTGTGTTAATGTTGGCAACTCTTATGACTTGTGATTTGTGACTATGAATTATGACCTCTTCATTGAAAGGTGATTTCCATAAATGATTCTTATGGACTTAGAACTTTTGTGTGATGTTTTCATGCTTATGGAATATATGATTTATTATGTTTTGACAAGTTGTACTTTATTTTAAGTTTTAAATTTATGTTATCGCAGGTAAGGGAAAGGAGAAGGCTACCGAGTGAGAGACTTGAGAGCAGCATTTTGTTTTGACTGTGGATATATATATAGTTGGTATACCCCTGTAATTTCGTTTTGATGAATTTTGTAACTATATGTATGGATGTATGGACATTGAGCAGTTTGTATTACAAAGCATTACATTGCTAAAGCATTTTGGGATTGTAAATATTTGAAATTTTATTTTGAGATTTATGAAAATGTAACTTTTGTAATATTTAGTTTATTATTATTTTCAGTGAATGTTTACTTGAAATGTAAATGAGTTTTTATTATGCTTATGAAATGGATTGAAGAAAATCTTTTACTTGATTTATACCATGATTTCTACAGGTTAAAAATTTTGGGTTTGCTAAAGTTTCAACCATCACCATGCAGTTTTTTGCAATATAAAAGTAAAATAAAATGCTATGTTTTGTTTAAAATTCCTTGTAGTATATTTAATGGGTTATTGGTAGGTGTAGTTCGGTAATTCATTAGTTATATTATGGGAACATGTCATGCCTTACAAGGATTAAGGTGTGACATTTCCACATTTAATGCAGCCTCAATCAACTGAGAGAAATTAGTAATCCTTAAGTCTATGATATGTAACATGATATTGTCATTTAATCCCTCTTCAAACCTTCTGCGTCTGTCAGTTTTAGTTGGGACTATCTCCCTACCATACCGACTCAACCTTACAAACTCTTGTTCTTACTCTGCCACTGTTAACTGCCTCTGCCTTAAACTAATAAACTCTCTTCTTCTTGCCTCTAGGTAGATCTGACTAATATACTTCTTCTTGAACTCTGCCAAGAAGAATCCCATGTCAACTGCTCTAGCTAAACTTCATGTGAGACAGTATCCCACCACTAATAGGCATCTTTCTGGAGCAAAGATACTGCACACTCCACACTCTGCTCTGGTGTGTAATGGAGCTATTGAAGGACTCTTTCTGTCCTTTCTAGCCAATACTCAGCTACAGATGGATCATCTTTCTTCTTTCCCTTAAAGCCCCATATTTCCTTATTTTCTCCAAATGGGACTTCTGCTGTGATTGGGACTGTGGAATTACCCCAGTCATCTGTCTAAAGAACTCCGTCATTTGCTGAATTAAGGCCTGTTGAGGCTATGCAGACTCTTCAGGCACTAGTGGAGCAGGACCTCCCCTGCCTCTAACATCAACTGTAGGTGAAGCATGACTCTCCACCTCTTCCTCTATGGCTCTCTGGGACTCAGGGTCCACACCTTAACCTAAAAAAAATAGAGAAACAGATCTGCATTAGTGTCACCTCGACTCTTACAAATGCAATGCATGATACGCACTCTACATCCTTTTTATCTATTTAGGTCCAGAAATGCATAAATCGATGCTCTGATACCAGTAAATGTGACACCCCTTACCCGATCTACAGTGTAATCGAGCAAGAAATGCTACATTCTGTGCTGGAGCACCTTATCTTATCTTATTTTATCCCATGTAAATTTTGGTGCCATTTTAATTAGTTATTCAATTTATTTTTAGTGGAGAAACTGCCAGAGTTTTTCCTGTTTTATTAACATATGGTGAGTTACACTATTCACCTGTTTAAAAATATTTCATATCAATTCATATACTTTCATCATCATCTCAAATTTAATTCATGTAACCATTTCCATACATATCCATTCATGCTCAATTCATATATGAAATACTCAAATTTTATTAATTTACATCAATGTACAATTTATTACAAAAATTTATAATTTATATCATATACAAATGTAATTCCATAAATTCATAACTTACATTACAAAATTTGATGAATATTTACAATGCATAAAATACACTACTATGGTCTGATGGACCCTACCAAAATGCACTGCGTGTAACATCCTCACTTTAGCTAGTCCATACATTCTACTGTTCCAGTGACCAATATCGGTCCGGACAGCTAGTATATTTAGAATTTTAATTAGACTAGAGTGAGGAGTTATAAATAAACCAAAAAATGATAAGAAAAGCTAAAGAAAATTTTTAAAAATGAAATGCACTAAGGTTAAATGAGCCGTAGCCCCAGCGATGAGTAACCCTAAAGGGAAGTGACAGTGAAGGCCGTTAGCAACCCTAGACCCGGGGGAAAACTTCATGAAATGATTTTTGGGATTTCAGGGAAGGATTATTGGGGTTTCGATGACAATAAAATGCTAAGAAAACACAAGAAAAATTAAATCAATTGGTATACTTGACTTTAGCTCGTTAAGCCAAACGGAGGGCATTTCGGTCATTTCGTCTTCAGAGACGATTTTTGACTAACTTGTCCATTTAAGTGGGTGAATTTTATGACATAAAATATGAATTAATGTTGATAAAAAATTAATTAGAAGTGAGTAGAAATGAAAGAAAGAAGAAAAATGAATAAAATGCCTAATTATGACATCATAATGATGTCATTTAAAACCCTCCCACCAATCACCATTTAGCAAGTCTTCTTAAAACAAATAAAAGAGATAAGAATTAAGAAAAAAAATCAAAATTGTCTTTCTTCTTCAGTTGGCCGAACCAGCTCCATGGTGTTCCACCATTGCCATCTCAACAAAGCTTCAATTCCCACCTTAAATCACCATAAAACCCTATCTTGTCTTCACTAAATTTGATCTTTGTACCTTTTGTAAACTTGAGGCAGCAAAAAGGAAAGGAAACAAAGAGGTTTTACAAGTGTGAGAAACTCTTCAACTAAGGTTAGTGCCCAATTTACTCTCTCTCTCACTCAATTCATGTTTAAGGACATGATATAAGTTGAAATTGTAAGTTTAATGCATGAATTGAATTTTGAGAATTTGGGGACTTGAGCAAAATTAGGGTTTTGCTCATGTGTTGGTGAATGGAAGTCCTAACAGTCAATGAATAACTATTTGGCTGTGTTTTATGAGGAATTGAAGTGAATTGTGGCTTTAGATTTGAGGTTGGGTATGCTGCCTCATAGGACCTGCAGGGATGGATGTGAGTCTAGCAGATTTGGGCAGCTATAACTTGAGTTGTACAGGTTCAATTAGTGCAAGGCTAATTGGACATGAAACTAAACACATAATGGCACAACTTTGATGAAGAAACAAAATTAGGATACCCAAAAAATTAACCAAATTTGGGTAACAAACCTGCTAGTCCTGGAAATTGACCAAATGAATAGTATTTGTTCAATTGGTCATAACTCAATGTAGAAAAGTCCAATTGACCTGAACTTTCAATAGAAAAGCTTAGACAATTTAGAACAACTTTCATGAATAACACCAAACCAAATTCTGACCATAACCCATCTGAATTGCTAATCAAAATCAGAGTATCAAAACTGCTAGAACCATTTCTGCCCAGAAATTCTGGGTAAATACCAATCCGGCCAGTCTTAAAGAAATTAGTCTAACTTGAGCTAGAAAACTCCAAATGGAGTGATTTAAAAAGGAAATTAAAGAAGAGATAATAAGGAACAACTTTGAAGAAGAGAGTTTAGTCAAATTTTTACTGTAATAAGGTCCAATGGAATAGTAAACATGGACCTCAAATTCTGAAAATTTGAAATAAAACCTATAAGGCTAGAACTTGAGTTTGGCAATCAATGTCAGCATACACTCTGCATGTTTATTTCATTTTAGTTATTTTTATTTTATTATTGGCACCACTAAGCAGTATTGCTTAGTGCGTTACTTTTTCCACGCGTAGGTATAGGAGATACGGAGCGTGAGCCCAGTAGACCCCAGACTGGTTGAGAGCCAGATCTACCAGTGTCCTGTGTCACCTCTCATCTGCAGTGTATTTTGGTAGGGCATTAGGATTCTCTTTTGTATTTCTGTAAATTGTATTTTGTATTTAGATCTTCATGTTATCATGTAAATTATAAACACTTGTATTATTTTGTATTGTAAATTAATAAAATTAAGTATTGCCTTCATAAATTTGAGTTCGAATTGAATTACATATGATATGAATTAAATGAATGAAAATTGTTGAGAAAGATTGAGATGATGTTGATTATTTGGAGTTGAGTATGATTGGAAAAATATTTGAAAGTGTTAGGTTTCGAAGAACTGTTTTCTCCATTTTTAGCCAACACTCTGTTGGATTTTCTGAAAAATCTTCGGAACCTCAAATTTATTCAAAATTTCAATAAATGATGTAAATGATATCAACTTCATAAGTTTTACTTAGTGACCCATAAATAAATAAATTTTGAAATGATAAATATCAATGAGTTAAGATCTGGTGTTCTGATACACTATGTGGCATATCTTGCTCGGCTATACTGTAAACAGGTAAGGGGTGTCACACTGCGTGAGGAGGTGACAACTGGACACAAGTGCAGATCTAAACTCCAAAATTTCATTCTAGTATCTACTAGGCTTTATCTCCAGCACCTATGCGATGGAAAAACCAATGCACTGAGCATTTTTGCTTAGTGGTGCAATAATACAATGGAAATATATTATACAAATGAATGTCGTAATTTCATGGTTGTAGAAGTTAAAAGAAAAAGGCATATTTAATGAATTATATTGGTTAATCTTATAATGATTTTTAAACATCATTTTTCATTTTACTGATCTTTGGGAACATTTATTTCTATTGGGATCTTTCTTTTCCTTTATCTTAATATTTAATTTCCTTACTTCATTTCAACACGTAATCAATCTCATTAATTCTTTTCCATGCCCAAGTAACTTACTGATAGACTGACTGGACTGGATATGCGAGTTTCTAAGCACTAGACACCGTGGTGTCTCAGGCCGTCATACCACGGGACACATAATATCAACCATGTATGTAGAATGGCTAGAAGCCATAATATCAACAGAATGACATAAAAGTCATGAGCGGGCATAAAGCCATATATCGGGCATAAAGCCAAATGCAACATAATGGCATAAAAGCCATAAGTAGAACTGCTAAACATATCAATCCCTTCTTAGCATGCCAATCTATCTAGACCATACAAACATGTCTAGGCCTACATGGGCACTTAGTGTTTTTAAGCATTCATAGGTCTCATATTCTCATCGCATCTTATATTCATGCTTCATAGCATTTTTGGTTTCAATCAGGATGGGAACATGGGTCCCAAATACATATTCATCTCACATTCAAGTTCATTGAGCTAATGGTATTGAATACCAACTATATTCCAAGTCATTTATATGATGTTTCATAAATTCCAGAATTTCAAATTTGACTTCATTCTCATATTAGGCCAAGCTACAGTAGTAATTTAACCACACTTTCTTCATGAAAGTTGTTCCTTATTGTCTTGGCTTTAATTTAATTTTTGAATCATTAAATTTAGAGTTTTCTAGCTCCAGTTATGGACAATTTACCAAGTACTAGTCCAGTGACCAATATTGTTTCAAAACAGGGCAGATTCTAGAACTCAATTTTGTCAAGCTATTTGGACTAGTTACAGCCATAATTTGGCTTAGTGTTCTTCATATGAGCTGTTCCCCTATGTCTCATGGTTACACAAGTTCAAGAATCACTAAATTTGAGATTGTATAGGGTGAGTTATGGCCAATTAACCAACCAAGACTCATAACCCTATACATTCAGGATTTTCAAGTTCAAGTTAGTCTTTGCAATTCATATTTGATGTCCTTACACTCAAAATTTGAGCAAGGTTTCTAAACCAAAATTTTACCTCTATTCCTTAAGTTTTCATATCAATTTGACTCATCCCAATTGAAGTTTTCTACTGAAAGTTATGATTTATTTACTATCCGGGTGTCAAATGGTCAATCTGTCCAGGTGCAGGAATTTCCATATTGGTAATTCCTGACTTCTCCTAGCAAAATTCCCTAAGTTGCATTTAGTTTTGGATTTTGGTCAAAATCAACGTTGTAGTTCTATGTGTTATGAACATTTTTGCTTTGGAATCACTACATTTGCAGTTTTGTAGACTAAGTTATGGCATTTTTTCCACAATTGGTCAGATGGCCTAAAGTCCATAATTTCCAGGTCAGGTATGGTTCTGACAAGTTTGATGGACTAAATTTGCTTAGCAATTTAATTGGGTTAGGGTCAGAATTAGGGTTCTTAATCCTCATGAAAAATGTTCTCCTATATCTCAAGTTTCCATAGGTTCAAGAATCATGTCATTTGGAGCTTCCTAGAGTAAGTTATGCCTAAATTACTATACACTATTCATTTGGTCATTTCTACCCAAGTCCAGAACATCAATTCCGGATTCAAGCCTAACTTAGGGCAATTTGTGATTAGTTTCTGAGCAAGATTTCTTCATGAAAATTGTGGCATTATGTCTTAAGTTTAATCTCCAATTGGCCTCACACCAATTGGAGCTGTCTAGCTCTACTTATAGCCATATAATCCCGTTGGACTCAGAGGTCTAGAAATCCTGCACAAAGATCACACTTACAATTTTCAATTTAATTCAACAGCCAACTTCAAATCATAACCAACACACATCAATTGGTCAATAATTGACCTCAACAACATCAATTTCATACCATAGCACCAATTTCCCAATTTCTTCAAAGCCCTAACTTCACTTCTTCACAAATTCATGAAATCTAATGCAACTTCAATCAAAATTCATATATATACATCAAACAACATTTGTATAAAAGTTTAATTTCATCAAAACCATTAAAGACCCTAGCCCTCTCAAGTGAACCGAAATTCCTTTCCCTCTATATGCATGGTTTCTTTCATTTTATGTGCATAATTCAACTCAAATCAACTTACTTGCAACAATTAAAAAACTAATTTAAGGGTTGATTGCACTTACCTCTCTTTGAAATTTCCAAGCTTTCCAATTCTTCAATTTCTCCTCTCTTTTTTGCTCCCAATCTCTTTACCAAGGTGAATAATCAAAATTTAATGTTGGGACTTAAGGGTTTTATGGTGAGAATAGGAAGAAAATTGTGCTTGGGAAGAGTTGACAATGTTGGAAGGCTTTGGAAGAGAGTGGTTTGGCCAAGACTTAAGGAAGAAGAAGATGAAGACTTCATTTAATTATTTTGTCTTTTCTTTTTATACTTATCTTCATTTAGTGTAATTAAATTTTTAATGAGATCATCATAACATCATGCTTATGTCATAATTCAATTATATTTTTCCTTTCTTTCTTTTCTCCTTTCCATTACACATTTCTTTTGAATTTTATCAAAATTTTTCTTCATATTTTAATAATTTCACTTAATTTAATTGACATTCTGGTCAAAAGTCAACTCTGCTCTTCATTAGGTTCATCAAGCTATAATTGTCTTTACTGATTGGCATTAAATTTTATTGCATTTCCTTAGCATTTTCATTGTCATTAATCATTCAATTTACTCCCAAATAAATGTCCCATAGGATTCTTCATGAGTGTGGAATTGACAACTGAACTTTCAGTTACTTCCCCGTAAGGTTACCTATCATCGGGCATCCTGCTCATGTAATCGATTTGCACTTCACTTCTTTTATTTTCCTTCAACTTTACTTGATCTTTAGTAAATCAATTTATGACTCTCACTCTAGTTTAAGTGTTGTTCTAGACATTCAGCTGTCTGAACAAACGTTAGTCATCGAAATAGTATAATGTACGGAACTTCCTAAAGTGAGGGTATACAGGATTAATGTTTCAATTGTAAGAATTAATGTAATCTGAAGTGAATTCTCGAACTTTTTCTTGCAATCACTCGCAAACCATATGCATTCATAATCCCAAGAATTAGTCTCAGAGCTTTAGTTTGAAACTCAGAGCTTAACCAGAAAGAATTTAAGCTTCATAATCGTGTATGCACTCAAAAATGCAAACCATATATATATTGATAATTAACTAAAGAAGTGGAATCAAATAACTTCAATTTCAAACTAAGAGATTTAACCGTGCTGTTACTTTCAAGAAAATGAACGCAGCTTCACAATCCATCTTATTTGTTTTGATAGCAACAACATTTAGAAATCTGTTTCAAGCATACAAGCAGGCAAGCCGTTGGAACTTCATAACCACAAATTTTGACATGGATTGTATTCACCTTTGATACCCCATTTGATGGAGGCAAAATAGAAAAAGGCATGTTATCATTAATGAACTATATAATTCAGCAACTAAATCAAGAAAAAATAAAAAAGAATTGTCCACTGACATAGTTGATATTTAATTGCTATTTGAAAATATATGAAAAAGTTGACTCGGTCATTTTGTCAAATATGTTGAGAGCAAACAAGCAGGCAACATGAGAATTTAAAAAAAAAAATGGCATAATAAAAGGAACAGAAAGTTAAAAGACAACTTTTAATCCATCAAACACAACAATCAAATACACCATGCCTAAACAAATTTAGCAATTAAAGCTAAGGTTTCCTCTCATTCAACACCCACAGAGCTACCTACCCTCACAAACACAAATTTCGAACATCGAAACACAAATTAAAGCAAAATGAAGCCTCCCACAAGTACTATTAATCTCTAGTAACCATCAACAGCCCCTTATACACGACTTTATCCCTACCCATTTCAAAATCTAAAATTATAAACATTTTGACATAAAATCATCAACTTATACGAATCTATAAGCATGAGCATAGAAAGCAAGGACGAGATAGAGCTGACGGTGATAGAGGCTCTGTTCATATTCTCTCCTTCTTGAGATATTTTTTCCTCTTCAATTCGTTCATTGTTTCTCGGAGGCTCTACTTGTTAAGAGCCGAAAAAGGAGAATTTATAGTTGCACTTTCAAAGGATATTTTTGTGAATACAAAATATTAAAACTGCTGCCCAATCATCGGAGAAAAGCAAGTTGAGAAAAAACATCACTTTTGGTGCTTTTCTATAACCGCGTTTATTATGTGCTAAAACTGAGTTTCAGTCTTTAATTAAACAGTTAGGAAGTCTGCTTTTTCCCTTCTCTACCGCAAACCCCAAACAGGGCCTAAAAATGATGTGCATCCTTGCACCAATTACCAGTCAGAGATGTCAATCATGGTTAAAAAGAGATGATAAAAGAATCCAAGGTATTTGACAAAATTTCATATTTATAGCGCAGTGAAATTTGAGAGACAGATATGTTAAGGCTACAAAAATAATTTTAGACATATTTTAAGGCTACAAAAATGTCACATTAAATAGAACTATCGCATAGGACATTCTAGTGAGAAGAGGGCTCAGCTTGTCTCTTTACAAACAGCTTCCCGATGTCTTCTGTCACAATGTTGCTCCTGTCAAAAATTTCAATTCATATCATCAGCAATAACGTTACTTCTTGTAGAACAAACCAACAATTAATACTTACTAATATTTACAAGAATTTATAATTAAAAAAAAAAAGTTAATTGACATTAATAATATAATATCTTGCCCCCTATAAGTTATTCCCGGTCCTCTAGGAAGACGCAAGGAATATGAGTCTGAAGGCAGTAAAGACCTTTCGAGCATTCTCATGAGGATAAAGATTGGTCCCAAATAAAAAAAATAGTTTGACAGAAACATCTCCTACAAACAGTGCCAGTTCAAATCCTTTTTATTATTGCTACCTCTAATCCAACAAGATAAATATTGTGTTCCTGAACAATAACCACAGGCTGCACCATGAATTACCCATTAGCACCAACCAGTTGAAGTAGTTGTGTGCACACCTGTTGATCACCCATTTTCTTCTTAAGTAGGGATGCATGCAACAATGGAATGCTACCATTAGGGGGAACTGGAGTTTATAAGTTACTAATCCTAGGGACGGCAACAGATAGAATAACCAGCGAAAATCACCCTGCCAAACCCTATTAAAATTCTTAATACCCGAACCCATTCAAAATCTAATTAAAATTTATTTTCAACTACCGAAATCTTATTATTATTACCCAAAAATACCCTAACCCGTTTAATTTTATATATTTTAATAATAATCTACAAAAAAAATATTTATTTGTTAATAATTTACATTTTAAAAATTCAATAATTCTATAAAATATTTAATTTCTATTTTTTTAAAATAAAATAAATAATTATTTATAAATATTATTATAAAAAACATATTTTATATTTAATTTATTTATATAAACAGATTCGTGTAACAAATACCTAACATACAAAACTCGAATCCGACCCGAATTCGTCACAGGCATTAATATTCAAACCCAAACTAGTCCTAAACCTGATTATATACCACTCAAACTTGTCTTATTAGGATTAGGATTCGCGGATCGGGTACCCGCAAATACCCGATACGTCGCCATCCCTAACTGATCCCTCCTCGAGTACCGGAAATGGACCATAAAACTTGGCAAATAGCTTTAAGTGTTTTCCGATAGATACAGAGGTTCGCCTACAAAGATGGAGGTTTCTAAAATGTCAGGTGCCTAAGATTCCTTTCCAAGCATCTATTCAATTTCTCAAATTTTCCATTACTTTATAGATGGTAGGGATTCGGAGTTGCACACAAAAACCTCAAACAATTCTTGCCAACAGAGATTGGTGAAAAACCTCTCTATCAGAAGCAATGTTAACAGGCAAGCCATGTTGTTAGTACGTCAGGAAGTGTTTTGATCTTTTCAGATTGTATTACTCTGCTACTAAATTGCTTGGACCCACTGAAGCACAGGTGCCTCAACTATGAATGTTTTTACCAAGAAAGGAGTGGACAGAGAGAGAAGAAGAGAGATTGCAAAGTAAAGAGACAAATATAAGAGAAAGTGAAAAAAAAAAAAAGAATTTTGTGCCATTTCTTTACTGATCTCAAAGATTCAACACAGCAGCCATGCACAGCTATTAGTCTCCCAGATTCTAGGTAGGTTTTTAACAGAAGAAAGCAGATTACTGACATAAGCAGCTACTTAGCAACTTGAACTTTTTTAGCAACTGCTTTGATTTTTGACCATTCAGCTATCCTTAAGTTATTAATGCTAACAACAGAATATAGAACACAACATGACTAGAAAACTTTTAAGGCTGAACAAGCAATCATCCTCCATTCCTAACAATTTTCAAATGAAGAATTTACTATAAAAAGTATTTAAACAAAAAAAATATTCCCACAAACAATGATAGGCAAGAAAAAAGTAGTAATAGACAGTCTTTGCAAATATTTCTTCCTGCTTTCAAATTCTAAAATTAAATGTTCCTTCCCAATGTTTACATTCCATATTTAAATCCCTACACGTTTTAGAGATTTTATTTTAATATAATAAAACATTAAATGAAGCTATCACAAATGCAACTTCAATATCTTTGTGTGGACTACTATCCTATAATCAAAGTCGCAAAAGCAATTACAATCATACCAATATTTATTCAAGTTTAATGGTCAAGTAAATCTTGAACTTTCCTTGCTTTTTAATTGTATCATATATTTTCAATTTTATCAATCGAGTTCCTAGATTATTGATTCCATCTCAGTTGTATCTAAAGGGTCTAGGTCATGTGCAATTTGTAACATAATGCTAAAGTGTAATTTAAATGTAAATAAAAATTGCTGGTTTGAATCATGTGGACCCTCTAAGCGTTAAGAGCTACTTGAGGAATCTCAACAAAACATTTTAAGCTACTTTAAGCATTACCTTTTGGTACTCTTAGGGCTCAAGCGGAGCCAACATATTTCAAGTATTGTGTTCATACTCATCTTCCACCTTAGTGAACAAAATCAATAACTTGTTTCAATAAGATGCAAAATGGATTTTTTTTTTTTTTTTTTTTTTTTGTATTTGACAAAATTGACTCCTATGGTTTAATTAGTAACATATTTATCAAAGGCACAAAACACATTATGCACAAAAAGGGTCTGGAGTCTAGGTGCATGATGGAGATCAAGTAGCAACCAATGAAGCAATCTAAGGACCCATCACAAGATCAATGGCAAAGAAGATACAAGGATTGGTGCAAAAACACGTTGGTCGAACCTGCATAGATCAATTGAAGCAAGGATGATAATATTGATGCAAGTTTGCTTAGATGGAAAACATGTGCCGAGAGTTGCATAAGATATGACATAGGGCGTGTCCCCGGATAGTATCACATTTTCAAGCTGGCTGAAAATTTCGGACGACTTGACATTGGGCATATTGAGTTCACTGAATCTAACACTGGATAGGGACATGAGGCACGTCACTTCTCAGGAAAATCTCGACCCCAAAAAAATAAACTTCACAGCTTTGGTGCTTCAAATGTCAGCCATGTGCCAAAGCTCCCATGCATGTGTTTCCCATCAAATATTAGATGGTGCAAGCATGTAATGTTCATATTAGAAAAGAATGCATTTGTTTTCTTAGTTTACTTTTTATGCTTTCCGTTTTTGTTAAAATGTCACTTTCAACTTTTGTAAAGTGTGTAAAAGAGGTTGTTTTGATTGGTTGCTTACCTCTTTTAACAGAAAACTTCTAAGACATAAAAATAGATGTTCGGATATTATTTTGAGTGGAGGCCCTCCCAAAGATGATGATGAGTGACATGGACTATGCGGTAGATGGCACTGCCTTGGTTGTGATGCGCGCTTTGAATGCACAAATAAAAGAAAATAGTAGGGATGAATTGCAAAGGGACAACATTTTCCACACTAGATGCTTGATACAAGAGCATGATCATTGGTAGTGGGAGTTGTGCTTATGTAGCTAGCACTTTGTTGGTGGAGAAGTTGGGACTACCCACTACAAAACACCCTAGACCTTATAAGTTGCAAGGGCTAAATGAGTGTAGTGAAGTGAAGGTGAACAAACAAGTGATGGTTGCATTTTCTATTGGGAAGTACAGGGATGAGGTGCTTTGTGATGTAGTACCCATGCATACTGAACATATTCTACTCGGTAGGCCTTGGCAATTTGATAAAAAGATGACACATGATAGGTATAGAAACCGGTACTTTTTTGACAAGGATGGCCGAAAGTCACCTTGGCACCCTTGACTCCTATGCATGCTTATGAAGACCAAGTGAGAATTAAGAGGTCCATAGAAGAGAAAATTCAAAGAGAGGCCAAACAAAGAGAGAATGAAAAGAAATAGAAGTGTGAGTAAGAAAAAGAAAGCAAAGAAAAGAAAATAAGGAGAGTTGAAAAAAGAGAGTGTTCAGGGCAAAAGGATGGAATGAGAAAAAGAATGACAGAAAAGTGAGATTATATACAAAGCCAAAAAAGAGAGAGAGAGAGAGAGAGAGAGAGAGAGAGAGAGAGAGAGAGATGTGAGGAGTGCATTTTATGCAAGTAAACCTATCCTTGTATTTGTGTGCAAGGATGCCTACTTGAATGTTTCTTACATTGGCCCTTCTTTGCCTAGTTCTGCTGTTGCTCTTTTGCAAGAATATGAAGATATATTTCGAGAAAAGGTGCCTAGTGGATTGCCACCCATTAGAGGCATTGAGCATCAAATCAATTTCATTCCTGGTGCAGTCATACTAAACCGGCCAACAAATAAGACCAATCCTGAAAAGGCCAAGAAACTTCAAAGGCAAGTGGAGAAGATCCTAACAAAAAGACATGTGAGGGAAAGCACGACTCCTTGTGCCGCACCTGTATTGCTTGTGTCAAAGAATGATGGTACTTATAGAATGTGAGTGGATTGCAGAGCTATCAACAAAATCACTGTAAAGCATAGACATCTTATCTCTAGACTTGATGACATGCTTAATGAGTTGCATGGTACATGCATATTTTCTAAAATTGATCTGAAAAGTGATTACCATCAAATTAGAATGAAAATTGGTGATGAATGCAAAAACTACTTTTAAGACCAAATATAGATTGTATGAATATTTAGTTATGTCATTTGGGATAACTAATGCACCTAGCACTTTCATAAGATTTATGAATCATGTCTTGTATGCATTTCTTGGAAATTTTGTTGTGCATTTTGCTGACATATTAGTGCATAGCAAAAACATGAATGAGCATTTGTATCATTTAAAATTTATTTTTGATATACTTAAGAAAGAGCAATTGTATGCTAATTTGCAAAAGTATACATTTTGGATGGAAAAAGTCATATTCTTCGGTTTTGTTGTGAATGAAAGGGTATTGAAGTAGATGATGAAAAAATAAAAGCTATTAGAGATTGGCTTGCTCCTAAAACCATAACTGAGGTTAGGAGTTTTCATGGACTAGCTAGTTTCTATAGGAGGTTTGTGTGAGGACTTTAGTACTATTGCCGCCCTCTTGAACGAGGTTATTAAAAAGAATGTTGGATTTATATGGAAAAAAGAACAAGAACATGCATTTAACTTGATTATAGAAAAGTTGTGTTCTACTCCATTATTGGTTTTACCTAACTTTGCCAAAACTTTTGAGATGGAATGTGTTGCCTATGGGATAGGTATTGGAGCTGTTTTAATGCAAGAAAGGCGCCTAATAGCTTACTTTAGTGAGAAATTGAGTGGAGACACCTTGAATTACTCCACTTACAATAAGGAGATATATACTTTGGTGAGGGCCTTGGAAATATGGAAGTATTACCTATGGCCTAACGAATTTGTTATCCATAGTGACCATGAATCATTAAAGTATTTAAAGGGTCATAACAAACTCAATAAGAGGCATGCCAAGTGGAGTGAGTTCATCGAGTCATTTCCATATGTGATCCAATACAAGCAAGGAAAAGAAAATGTGGTAGCTGGTGCACTTTTTAGAAGATGTACACTTCTTTCCATACTTGATGCTAAGATGATAAGCTTTGAATATGTTAAGGATTTGTATGCTAAAGATGCTGATTTTGCTAAAGTTTATGATGCATGTGAACATATTGCATTTGACAAATTCTATAGGCATGATATATTCTTGTTTAGAGAAAATAAGCAATGTGTACCGAATTGCCCCATGAGAGAATTGCTTGTGAGGGAATCACATGATGGTGCATTGATGAAACACTTTAGTGTAGCCAAGACTTTAGATGTTTTGAAGGAATATTTCTTTTGACCACACATGAAAAGGGATGTAAAAAGAATATGTTTTAGGTGCATAACATGTAAGAAAGCAAAATTTAAAGTTTTACCTTAAAGATTGTATATGCCTTTGAATGTGCCTAGTGAACCATGGGTAGACATTTCTATGGACTTTATTTTGGGTTTGCCTAAGTCCAAGAGAAGGTATGATTCCATTTTTGTTGTTATTGACAGATTCTCAAAGATGGCACATTTTATACCATGTAACAAAACTGATGATGCATTGTATGTCGCTAATTTGTTTTTCAAAGGAGTTGTGAGATTGTATGGTATTCCTAGAACTACCGTTAGTGATAGGGATGTGAAATTTTTTAGTTTCTTTTAGAAAGTGTTGGGGGAAAAGTTAGGCACCAAATTATGTTTCTCTACTACTTGTCATCCACAGTCGGATGGACAAACTAAAGTTGTGAATAGGACTATAGGAACATTGTTGTGTGCCATGGTTAAACAAAACTTGAAATCTTAGATGGGTTGCATACCATTCATTGAATTTATACATAATAAAGTTGTGAATTCTTCCACCAATTTTTCCCCTTTGAAATTGTGTATGGATTTAACTCTGACTCCTTTGAACTTATTGCCTTTGCTTGTTAATGAGCTTGCTAGTCTAGATAGAAAAAAAGAAAGTTGAATTAGTCAAGAAGATTCATGAGCAAGCAAAACGGAGAATTGAAAAGGTGAATGAAAAGAATGCCGCCAAGCCAACAAGGGTAGAAGGCGTGTTGTCTTCCAACTAGGAGACTTAGTTTGGTTGCACTTGAAAAAGGAAAGGTTTCCTACACAAAGAAAATCAAAATTATAGCCTAGATGCGATGGTCCTTTTGAGATGTTGGGGATGACAATGCCTAAAAGATTAACCTCTCGGGTAAGTATGATACTAGTGCTACATTTAATGTTACTGATTTTTCTCTTTATTATGCAGAAGATGATTATTCAAGGACGAATTCTTTTAAAGAGGGAGAGGGTGATGGAGATCAAGTAGCATCCAATGAAGCAATCCAAGAACCCATCACAAGATCAATGGTGTAGAAGATACAAGGATTGGTGCAAAAACACATTGGCTGACCTACATAGATCAATTTGAGCAAAGATGGATCATATTAAGTGCAAGTTAGCTTGGATGGAAAACATGTGCCTAGAGCTGCATAAGATACGATATGGGGCATGTCGCCGGGTAGGGTCACATTTTCAAGCTAGCCGAAAATTTCAGACGACTTGACATGGGGCATGTTGAGTTCGCTGAACCTAAAACTAAGTAGCGACAACGGGCATGTCACTTCTCAGGGAAATCTCGACCCAAAAAAAATTAACTTCACATCTTTTGTGCTTCAAATGTTAGCCATTTGCCAAAGCTCCTATGCATGTGTTTCCCCATCAAATATTAGATAGTGCAAGTGTGTAATGTTCAGACTAAAAAGGAATCCACTTGTTTTCTTAATTTACTTTTTATATTTTCCATTTCTATTAATGTGTCATTTTCAGCTTTTGTAAAGCATGTAAGAGAGGTTTGTTTTGATTGACTGCTTTAGTATGAGACAACTTCTAAAACATAAAAATAGATGTTAGAGTACTACTTTGAGTGGAAGAATATGCTTTCTTCCACCTCCCTTCTTTAGGCCAAATTTTTGTAAGGGTATAAAACTCATGTCTTCTTCCTTTTGTAAACAGAACATGAATATTCAAAAATATATCTCCATTTGAGAGGTTTTTCCTCCAATTGTTCTTGAAGAACTCAAATCACTCTTGACAAATTTGATCAACTTGTGAAGTTTTAGCTTATATTTTTTTTTGTTCTCACTACAAGTTAGTGAAGGGTCTTGAATCTGATTATTCTGCATTTGGTTTTCCATTTGGGTTGCACTTTGTTCAAGTGTTGGATGAAGGAAGACTAATGTCCATAACCTGATTTTAAGCTTTCCTTGGAGAATCACCAACAAAGAGGTGGAGGGTTCCTTGGTTTTTCCTTATGGGTCCACACCAATGCAGGCATGTATTTAAGAGAAGTGAGGCACAAAGAAACAAAATAAGAAAATTAATCCTATATTAGACAACTACTTCTATTAAAAACATATAAATTTTTAGAATTATATTAGAAAAATAGTAGAGATGCTACTTTTGCATGCCTCACTTGGTGTAGGTGTATGCTAGAGTTATGGTTATGCCTTTAATGGGTTAAGGCACTACAGTTTGCACCTCTTCAATCTATTGCCTTAGGCATGCCCTATAATAAGTAGAATTGATAAACTTATCCCTTAAGATAGGACAGCAATCTAAACTTTCTATTATAGGCCTATCGAAGGCTTCTTCACAACACAATTCTTTAAGAAATGAGTCATTGTAGCCTCAATAAGAAATTAATCATGAATAATCTTACAACAAGCTTGAACACTCCAACTCTTCAGCCTACCATTTATCATAAGATAAATAACTAATATGTGAGTGTTAAGATCACCTAAAGCCCAATTCAATCTAGTTTTCTTCTCTCCCTCTCCAACTCATCCCCAAACATTATTTTTTTTCCCTCTTATTTATTCCTGCACTTATTTCCTTCCTATACTGTGACATTCATACGTCACGTTAGTTCATATTTAAAAATAAAAACTCTCTTTGGAATATAAGATGGCAATGCTAAGGCAGGTCAATCTAGTAGAAATAGCAAAGATCCTGCTTATATAATTTCCTAAAGAATCGTGAAGATGCAAATTGAAGTTCATCTGTTACATGAATGTTTTCTGAGTCGCATCAAAATGAAGTTCATAGGAATGCAAAAAAGTTTGTGTATTGAACATGTTAGGAAAAAGGGAGTAACATATGAAAGGGGAAAAAGAAGGATAAAGTGAATTAAGATCAATTAGTTGATTTTGATAATATAATTGAAACTGAAGGTGATGAGGAGGAAATCAATATAAATGGGAAGAGAGGCAATATGGGGAACAAGGGAATTTATTGAAGTAAAAGCAAAAAGGTCCTATGGATTCTTTTGTGATAGAAACATAAAGTAGAAGTTCATTTTTGAAAACAGTACTTAGACAAGCAAACATATATGATTCATTTGTTAAAGAAAAAAGAGCCATAAATGTCAGTATATTGGGTTTTTTTTTTTTTCTACCAAGCTAGGATTCCATTCAATGATATACCCGTATGAATGCTTTTAAAGGGATAGTAGAAGCTATTGGGCAAGATGGTCCAAATTTGAGCCTCCCAGCTATCATGCATTAAGAGTTTGAATTTTGAAGAAAGAAACAAATTATGTGAACAATTTATTACAGAGTCACAAAGATGTTTAGGCATGGTTGTTCCATTATGTCAAATGAGTGGAAAAGCAAAACTAATAGGACATTTAACAATTTCTTAGTTAATTGCCAATAGGAACTATGTTTGTAAAATAATTGATGCATCATTGATTACAAAAACTAGTTAGAAGACATTTAAGTTGTTTAATGAGTTTGTGGAGCATGCTGGAGAAGCAAATATTGGGCAAGTGTGTTTTTTTTTATTTTTTTATTTTATTTAAAAAAAGAAAAAAGCAAGCAATTTTCGATAATGGGTCTAATTTTAAAATGGCTAAAAAGATATTGGAAGCAAGATTATGTATATACAAGGCTTCTCCATCCCTCACTTCATCTTCAAGATTGTGCTTTAACTACACAGGAAAAAGTGAACATGGCAACAGTAACACAACTAAGTTATTACAGCGAAAGGCGACACTAAGGCAACAAGGTATCCTATGGCCTTAGGCGAAAGGCGACACACGCGCACGCACGCGCACGCACGTGCACGCACACGCACGCGCTCGCTCGCGCGCACCCACACTTGCGCGCTCACGCGCGCGCACTCGCACACACATGCGCGCACTCACACACACGCGCACACATGCACTTCAATCTAACATATCACAATACCCATTTACTGTAGAAAGATATGATTCTCTTTAATTTCAATTAATCTGTACATGGGATATACATACAATTGATTCTTATAATTGTGTTCTACTAATTAGGAAGAAATCCTAAATAAGAAATCCTAAATAGTAATACAAAATACAGAATATACAAAGAAATAATATAGTGATTGACTTTCCATAACACTCCCCCTCAAGTTGGGGGATAGATGTTAATTATGCCCAACTTGTTACAAATGTAGTCAATCCTAGCTCCATTCAGAGCTTTTACAAAAATATCTCCCAACTGCTCTCCAGTTTTGATGTGTCCTGGTGAGATGATCTGTTGTTAAATCTTTTCATTTTCACGAACAAAGTGACAATCAATCTCAATATATTTGGTCCGCTCATGAAACACCAGATTAGAAGCAATATGAAGAGCAGTTTGATTATCACACCACAATTTCGCAGGCAGGGAGGTCTTAAAACCTGTCTCATCTAGTAATTGAAGTATCCACATTACCTCACATACTGATTGTGCCATGGCTCTGTACTCAGATTCATCACTAGATTGAGAAACTACACTCCGCTTCTTGCTTCTCCAAGAAGCCAAATTTCCTCCAACAAAAATGCAATATCCAGTAGTTGACCTTCTGTCAACCTTAGATCCAGCCCAGTCACGCTCACACGCACGCGCGCATCGCGCCAAGACACCGCGCGAACGCATACACGCCGCACTCCACACAAGCACACACCGCGCGCGTTATCGCGCACACGCATGCACACACTTCAATCTAACATATTACAATACCCATTTACTGTAAAAAAAGATGATTCTCCTTAATTTCAATTAATCTGTACATGGTATATATATCCAATTGATTCCTATAATTGTGTTATACTAATTAGGAAGAAATCCTAAATAAGAAATCCTAAATAAGAAATCCTAAATAGAAATACAGAATACAGAATATGCAGAGAAATAATATAGTGATTGACTTTCCATAACACTCCCCCTCAAGTTGGAGCATAGATGTTTAATCATGCCCAACTTGTTACAAATGTAGTCAATCCTAGCTCCATTCAGAGTTTTTGTAAAAATATCTCCTAACTGCTCTCCAGTTTTGATGTGTCCTGTTGAGATGATTTGTTGTTGAATCTTTTCACGAATAAAGTGACAATCAATCTCAATATGTTTGGTCCACTCATGAAACATCAAATTAAAAGCAATATGAAGAGCAGCTTGATTATCACACCACAATTTCGTAGGCAGGGAGGTCTTAAAACCTATCTCATTTAGTAATTGAAGTATCCACATTACCTCACATACTGATTGTGCCATGGCTCTGTATTCGGATTCAGCACTAGATCGAGAAACTATACTCTGCTTCTTGCTTCTCCAAGACACCAAATTTCCTCCAACAAAAACGCAATATCCAGTAGTTGACCTCCTGTCAACTTTAGATCAAGCCCAGTCGGCATTTGAAAAACATTCAACATTCAAATACCCATGATTACTATATAACAAACCTCTTCCTGGAGCGCCCTTCAGATAACACAAGATTTGTCCCAAGGCTTCCCAATGAGCAACAATTAGAGAAGACATAAATTGACTTACCACACTAACAGCATAAGCAATGTCAGGACGAGTGACTGCAAGGTAGTTCAATTTTCCTACCAATCTCCTGTATCTCTCTGGATCTTCAAACAACTCACTATCCCCTGCTAATCATAGTTATTAAAGGCTCAAGGCGCACTAAGGCGCCAAGGAGTCTTGGAGCCTAGGCGCAAGGCGCAATAAGCAAGCGCGCGCCAAAGCGAGGTGAGGCGCCAAAGCGAGGTGAGGCGCAAAAGTAAAAAATTTAAAAAATCCATAAAAGTCAAATAAATGTGATGCTTTTCTTTTTTTTCTTTGACATATATCTTGAATTGGGTTTATTAGTTTGAGTTTTAAGTGGTAGTCCTTTTTGCCAATAAAAGTGCTCGCTAAATATGGAAATAAAGAAGGCATGCCTTTCCAGAACCTTGTGCTTGGAACAAAGGCGCACACCTAGGCGCATAAGGCGCTAGGGTTCGAGCCTGGTGAGCCTTGAGTCTGAGGCGTGCCTCAGGCGCGCCTTTAATAACTATGCTGCTAACAGTTGTAAATTTGGAGTCATTGGTGCATTACAAGGCTTAGCACCTAATTTTCCTATCTCTGTCAATAAATCGAGGGCATATTTTCTTTGAGACAAGAAAACACCCTTCTTACTTCTCATAACTTCAATACCCAAGAAATACTTTAACAATCCCAAGTCTTTGGTCTGAAACTGGGTTTGGAGGAAGGTTTTAAGAGATGAAATACCTGCAGAGTCACTCCCAGTGGTGACAATATCATCCACATAGACTACCAGGAAAATTAGACCAGCCTCAGATTGCCTATAAAATACTGAGTGATCACACTTACTCTTTTGCATACCAAATTCCTGTACTGCTTCACTGAATCTCTCAAACCAGGCCCTAGGACTTTGTTTCAAGCCGTAAAGAGACTTCTGAAGCCTACAAACTTTACCCAACTCCCCCTGAGCAACAAACCCAGGTGGTTACTCCATATACACCTCATCCTAAAGATCACCATGAAGGAAAGCATTCCTGATATCCAATTGGTGCAGGAGCCAATCATATGTAACTACTAAAGAGATAAATAAGCGAACAGAAGTAAGTTTAGCAACAGAAGAAAAAGTGTCAGAGTAATCAACCCCATATGTCTAAGCATATCCTTTTGCTACAAGGCGTGCTTTTAACCTAGCCACAGAACCATCAGGATTTACCTTTACTATAAATACCTATTTGCAACCAATAGTTTTCTTACCAGTTGACAAAGGCAACAGTCCCCATATACCATTAGCATCTAAAGCCTCAATTTCCTCTTTCATAGCAGCACACCAGGCAAGATGAGACAGTGCCCCACCAACAGTATTAGGGATAGAAACAGAGTCTAAAGAAATAACAAAACACCGAAAATAAGAAGACAATTGATTATAAGAAACAAAAGAAGAGATAGGGTAAGTACATGAACGTTTACCTTTACGAAGAGCAATGGATAAGTCTAGATCAGAATCATGATCAGTATGAGGTACAGAATCTCCCAACGAAGTAGCTGGTGAAAGATTTGAGCCAGGAATCTCTAATCTCCTGGAATAAACATGAACAACGGGGGTCGAGTAGGTCTAGAAACAGAAGGAACAAGCTGTAGGAGAGGACTAGACATTGGTTGGACAGTATATATTAAGAGATCATCCTCCTCCCCCTAACTCTCATAGACAGATGATTGAGGAAAAATGGAGTGGACTCAAAAAATGTAACATCTGCAGAAACAAGATAACGATTAAGAGTAAGAGGAAACAGTGGTACCCTTTTAGCAGCTGGGAGTACCTAAGGAAGACACATTTGAAAGACTTTGGATCCAATTTAGTAACCTGTGGACGAACATCACGCACAAAACAGGTACAACAAAAAATACAGAGTTCAACAGGGAACAAAGATTTTGTAGGAAACAAAGCAGTATAAAGAATATCCCCATTAAGGATAGAAGACGGCATACGATTGATCAAAAAACATGCCGTAAAAACTGCATCCGCCTAAAAGTGTTTAGTAACTTCCATCTGAAAAAGAAGAGCACAAGTTACCTCAAGAAGATGCCGATCTTTTTTTCGGCCACGCCATTTTGAGATGGGGTATCCACACAAAAAGACTGATGAAGAATGTCATTTTGTGTCATATAAGACTAAAATTGTGCTAAAAAGCATTCTTTGACATTGTCACTTCTTAATATGCGCACAGAAATATTAAATTAAGTTTTGATTTCATTACAAAAGGCACAAAAGATAGAAAACAACTCAGAATGATTCTTCATTAAATATAACCAGGTAACACGAAAGTAATCATCAACAAAAGTAACAAAATAACGAAATCCAGTTTTAGAAATAACAGAACAAGGACTCCAAACATCAGAATGAACTAACTCAAAAGGGGATGAAGCTCGTTTATTGACTCTAGACACAGAAGGCAAACGATGATATTTTGCAAACTGACACGACTCACATTCTAGTACTGATAAAGACTGAAACTGAGGACACAGCTTCTTCATTGTAGACAAAGAATGATGGCCCAATCTACAATGAGCTTCAAGAGGTGTTAAGGTACTAGAGCAAACAAGCGACCGCAGTACATGATTTTCCAGAATGTAGAGACCACCTGACTCACATCCTCTATCAATAATCTGCTTCGTCATAAAATCCTGAAACAAACACTGGTCAGGAAAAAAGGAAACAGAACAATTTAAGGTACGAGTAAGTTTACTAACAAAAAGTAGATTAAAAGAGAATTTTAGTAAACACAAAACAGATGACAAAGAAATTGACGAAGTCGGGTTCGCAATTCCAGAACACATGACACAAGAAGTGGAACCATCAGCTAAAGTAACAGCAGAGGAAGTGAGATTAAACTGAAAAGCAGATAGAAAACTAGAATTACCTGTCATGTGATCTGTCGCACCAGAATCAATAACCCATTTGAATGAGGAAGACACAAGGCATATAGTGTATTTACCTGACTCAGCGATCGCAGTGACAGGGAAACTGGTAGGCTTTAGAGATGTCTGATACTGGGAAAACTGTGCAAAATCCTCTGCAGATATCAAAATAGTTTTCTCAAGAGGAAGATACTGTAGAATCCTCTGCCGCCATATTTGCCATTTGTGATCACTAATTTTTCCTCTGAAATTGTGGACAATTATATTTTGTATGGCCAGGCTCATGGCAATAATACCAAATGACTCCTCTTGAGTCCTGATTAGAACTAGCCTCTCCATTACGTTAATTACTTCTATTGCCTGTAATTCCTCCTCTACTTCTTCTTCTATTTCCTCTTCTATTACCCTGTTATCCATTTGGATTACGGCTAATAAGAGCACTACTGGCAGGCTGTAAAGATTGGGTACTCTCTGTACGAAGGACTCGTGTGAAGGTTTCATGCAAAGAGAAAATCTCAGAACTGGAGAGAATCTGAGATTTAGCAGTCTCATACTCTGAAGGAAGGCTTGCAAGAAAAGTCATAACAGCCAGTTGCTCCCGTTGGGCCTGCTGAACGTTCACATCAGGACTAAAAGGCAACAATACATTAAGTTCCTCATATACCCGTTTAAAATCCATAAAATAAGTTGTGAGAGACTTATTCTCTTTCTCAGCACGGTCGAATGCCTTATAAACATCATAAATACGAGAGATATTCCCTTTACCAGAATACAGAAAATCTAAGTAATCCATCAATTCCTTAACAAATTCACAGAGATTAATTAAACTAATTACCTCACTGTGAATCGAGTTCCGAAGCTGCAAAACCAACCGAGCATCCTCCTTTATCCAAGTTTGTCGTGTATCATCCGTAGGTAGATCTTTAGTAAGGTGATCATTCTTATCAATGCTACACAAATAGACCCTAACAGTCTTACTCCACTCCAGGTAATTTGAACCATTAAGTTTGTGTTCCGTGATCTTAGTCATCACCGGAATCACATCAGAAATAACATTCTTATTGTCTGCCATTTGTTGAGACAAAGAAAACTAACGAAACGCTAATCCAAAGTGCTTACAGCAGTAAAATAACTCAAAATCACAAATCAAGCAAATACCGAAATAGGATCTGAGAGCCAAACCTCATAAGTCCTTTATTGGTGTACTGGATCAGGCAACAACACACAGTGGTGGAATGAGGGGGTTGAGGCGACGCCGGCGATGTTAATCTGGAGTCGAAACGGCCGGTCGGAGGCCAAGGTCTCTCCTGAGCTGAGCTAAGTGGTGAGAACAAATAGTCACCCTAGATAGATGACCTGCTCTGATACCATGTAGAAAAAGATAATTCTCCTTAATTTTAATTAATCTGTACATGGGTATATATATATATATATATATACAATTGATTCCTATAATTGTGTTCTACTAATTAGGAAGAAATCCTAAATAGGAATACAGAATACAGAATATACAGAGAAATAATATAGTGATTGACTTTTCATAACATTTACAATTGACCATTACCCATGCTCACACACACACGCACACACACTTCAATCTAACATATCACAATACCCATTTACAATTGACCATTGCCCATGCTCACACGCGCACACACACACACACACACACACACGCGCACACCCGCGCACACAATACCCATTTACAATTGACCATTACCCATGCTCACACACACCCCTTCAATCTAACATATCACACACACACACACACACACACACACACACACACCCTTCAATCTAACATATCACAATACCCATTTACAATTGACCATTACCCATGCTCCAAGTCTCCAATTAAAAGGACCTAAACCATTTCAAAATTAACTATAAGGATCTAAATAATTTAGCCCAAACCAAGACTCCAAGAGTGCTCCATTTTTTCATTTAGCCTAAACAATTAAGGAGAATTAAAAAAAAAATGTCACGATATTAGCCTAAATAAAAATCATATCACAAATTCACAATACTCATGTAACAAAATGCATATCACAATATCCATATTCCAAAAAATAAACAATAAACATATCTAACAAAACAATTAAAATAAAAAAAAAAAACTAAAAAAAAATTGTTGTATTGCCTGGTTTAAAAAGGGCGTGCAGAATATAAGGAAGTACAACATAATAGAAAAAGAGGGAATAAGGAGGAGAGAAAAGAAAGAAATAAGGTAAAAAGAAAAAAAAAGGGGAAAAACACGGTGTGAGAGAGAGGTGTCATGTTGACTGTTGATAGAAGAATAGAATGGAAGAAGAGGAGGAGAGGAAAGAAAGAAAAGAGGAGAGAGAGAGAGAGAGAGAGAGAGAGAGAGGGGAAGATGAGACATACCTGAGGATTGAGAGAGAAGAGAAAGCTGCTATGAAAGAGAGGAAGCAGCGTATCCTCGTTTTGGCGTGACAAAAGAAAAGCCTCCTTAGGGTTTTTTAAATTTTTGTTCCATAAAAGAACAATTAAAAATTAAAAAAAGTAGACGAATTGCAAGAGGCATTGCCTCCCTCGCCTCACGCCAATCGCCTCTTCCTCCCAGGCAGTCTCCTCTTGCAAGCAAGGCAAGGCGGTGCCAGACGAGGCGCTAGAGGGTCACCTCACCTCTCCTGGCACCTTGCCTAGTGCCTTTCCTTGCCTTTAACAACACTAAACATGACACTTAGAGGCCTTGGCCATACCCTTCACAAGTCTATCAATCATTAAAACAAGTCTACCCTTATGCTTCTCAACTTTAATGTGTAAGTCTATACTTTCCATTTTTAAAGGTGACCCATGTATTAGGACTGAAGAATCACATCAAAACCTAGAACGGTGTTATACGTATAGCATTATGTCAAATTATCACACATTCATAACCAGTATTTAACATGACACGTTAATGCCTCTGTAAGTGACTACTTAGAGAGGCCTTGCCTATGTAGATTTACTTGTCATTATATTCTTTTTTCATGCTTTGAAGCAAAGCAATGCATTTCCACAAGATCATGACTTCCTTATTGTCACCATCCCTTTGAGAATATGCTCTCATAAACCTACTTCAAACTTCTTACTTCTAGATGCCACAAACCAATTCGATTCTCTGTACTACTAAAAGGCATAATCAAGGACAAATAACCAAAGTCCAATAATTCATATAACACCATATCCCTTATCATCCATAACCATAACCACATCAAAGAAAACCCTAGCTAACATGATCATGAGCTTTCTCAACACCTAAGTTGGGGGGAAAAACACTTTTTCTATATTTCCTTTGATCTCTGCAAACAACTCTAGTTAGAAGAAACCATGTCAACCAAAACAACATCAGTGTATAGGTTAAAAGCTTTATCAGTACCTTATAGACACAGTCACCCGCCAAACAGATTGAATAGTAACATGTTAGGATAGCTTATATTATTTGTCTTTGGTTTCCTGTTATGCAATTAAACATTTTAACTGCTCAACTCAACTAAACTATGCCTTAATCCCAAATTTGTTAGGGTCAGGTTATATGATTAGATTTGACCATCATAACAGGTCTAAGTTTAGAATGTATTGGATGGTAACAGGGTTGCTTATCCTATTTGATTTCTTCTAGACATTATCTACATCAAGATTATCCAAAAATTTCCACAAAAAGTGATGTCATTATACTAAACCTTTTTTTCCCGATTACCATACATTTACAATGGAATGTAATGCAACAACTTGCGTTTTATATTTGTTACGAAATTGAGTTCATAAAAAAGACGATAAAGGACTTAAAAATCTCCATAATTGGCTAATTGAAATGTGACTATGAATGAAGAGACATATAACCATGCACACGAAGAATCACAAGTATGTTTCAACATCAATTAAATGGCAATTTATGAAAAATCACCTTCCACTTAGTTGAGGCGGAACTAGAATACCACCAACCGTATCTGGAACCATCTTTGTATGTGGCAAAGTCCCTTTTGGTACTTTGGAGCGGGGTAAACTGGAAGGCAATCCATGGGAGTCTCTTTTGCGTGATGCACTTTCTGCCATAGCAGCTGCAACTCGAGATGCATGGTCAGTTCCGGTTCCAGTTGCAGTGAGCAATGAAACTGATGGTGAATTCAGTAGAAGAGAAGCATCTGGAAGCGTCTCGATACAAGACGGTGAAAGGTGTGGACTTGAGAATGACTTAGAAGATCTCCTACGCATAGAAACATAATAAAAAACGAAAAATGAAGAAATTTTTTTTCCAAGAAAATATGAAAGAAAAAATTATCAAAACACCAAATTCATCCAATTCCACCAACTATTTCAATTTCTTTAATTTAGAAAGCTTTTTATAATATATAATCAAGAGATTTTTTTTCCTAGGTTTTAAAGAAATCAAAAACTAATGTGAATTAAATTGAAATAATTCAGACAACAAGAAAAGAGAATTACTGGTTAGTAGGCGGAATTGTAGGAGATGAATTTCGGACTTGTGGTTCGTTTTGGGGTTTCGCTGTTGCTTCCGATTCTTCTTCTCGTTCTTTATCCTCCGACACGTCGTCGTCGGACGAAGAAGCGTAGTCTACCAGGGACATTTCTCTCTGTTTCTCTCGCTCTCAAAAGCCGCCACCTACTCCCATGATATTGTACTTCTCTTCCGCTTCGAGAAACAGAATGACGTCGTTTTTCAAGCGAAGAGCAATTTTTTTTTTAAACAAAAAGAGGAAAAATGCAACCAAGCTGCAAAGGACAAGATAGAGAATATGAAGCACTTCTGGCGTGCAGAAATCAATTTTAACTGAAAAATTAAACTGAATTTATTTAGTTTAGTTTTTCATTCAATTTTTAGTTAATCCATTATTGTGACCATGTAAGTATATATATCGAAGCCGTGAAAATTTTGATAATAAAAAAATTATATAATTATGAGATATATTTGAAGATAATAAAAATAAAATAATTATATGCATGGCATGATTTGTGCAAAAAAAATTTAAATTGCAGAAAATGATAAAAAAGAACTTTATTTATTAAAAAACCTACATTGACTCTATGAGCCTTAATAAAGATTAAAAAAAACCCAACAAATCTTTGAGAGCTGAAGACTGAGACAGCCACAAAACTGGAGCTAACCCGAGGTGATGGGGATGAAGTGAAGTGCGGGTTGGGCTCGTCGGACAATGAACAGATACTAAGGATGAGAGTCACAGGGTTTAGAGCTCTTTTGAGCCAAATACTCCAGAAAACTGGTTTCAGAAGTTTCTAAAAACTTTGAGAGCTTTGAATGACAAACAATAAGGCTATGTCAAAGTTCAAAGTTTTCTCATGATAATCACCACCCTCCTTCTACAATATTGCATACAGGTATTTATAGGGAATATGTGCTCAAAGTGGAGGGTTAGGATTACATCAAGAGGAGATGGAAGGCCTAGATTCAAAAGGACATAATCTAATGTCTGGAAATTAAAGAGAATCAAAATTGAGGGTTGGGATTTCATCCAGAATTTCTGTCATTTCACCTCTTGATCCAACGTTCAAGGGGCTTGCCTTACGAAATAGATCCAAAGGTAGGGAATAAAAGGTGTCGATTCTGCCATCTGCTTTTGATCCGAGGGCTCCAAATTTATCCTTACAATTATAATCAATTGTGTAGATCGAGATGTACTGGGCTACTTTAACTGTTTGGAATTTGGTGGCTAGGAGTATGTCCTTACAAATGAGATGTGTGATGAGGATCAGATCATGCCTGTGATACTTTAACTAACTCGGATCTGACGGTGGAGGGAGATAATTAAATATCATGATCAGAAGTTATTCAATTCCCTAAGTTCCCGAGAATCTTTCCCATGACAACCACTTTAATCTTTTTTCGAATGCTTTCTTTGTTCATTTCCTGAAAATGAGCAACTTCGATGATCAGAGGTTCATGAGGGTGTCATCCGATGATGGTGAGGGAATTGGACTAATTAACAGATCAAGGTTGAAACTAACTACCATGCCGATCTTAGGTCGGCCCATCGGCATGGCTCGTAGACCGATCTCTGACAAGAGGATCGCTAATTTCAATCTTAATATCGGTAACCGCCCCATGAAGTTCACTTGGCTTCTTATCATTCGAGGGTCTCGATTGCAGCTCGGTTCTATTCGATGACATCGATAATGATGCCGCTCAATATCTTGAGAGTCATAGTCACCCCATCTGAGCTATACATATACCCAGTATTTATTACTGACTTTCTGTTCAAACACATCTTTTGATTTAGCTACAAGACTAGGCTTTGACATAAGCCAGCATTCTGGGCTTTGGAGTAGTCTTAAGTTAGGTAGAATGTAGTGCTAATTTTGATAGATAGCCCAAATGATGTAATCTGATCTTTTAAGATCGCCCAAATGATGTAATCTGATCTTTTGGAAATAAAATGAAATTTTACTTGAATGTTTTTGTTTTATTATTGCATTGGTTATTTTTTCAATCTCTGATAAATGTGCCCGATCTGATCCCTAGACGAATCGCTAGTTGCCGATCCATGGGTTTGGAAACTTGTTCCATCTGATGACCTTCATTGACTGATCTCATTTATCTGGCCTTTTTACTATGTTTCTAGAATCTTCTTGTGACGTGTCATGGAGGCGGCCCGGTTCCGCTAACCGATGCGTCACTTAGGACTTCGTGAGCATTTAATGCTCAGACGGGTATAAATAGGGGTAAGGTTAGCCTTTTGTTCCCTTATGTCATTTTCAAACCTTTCCCTAGCGACTTCAACACTCCCTCTCGCTTTCTAAAGTTTTTAGGCACCGATTCACACTCCGGTAAGAGTTTTGATCTTTTTTTGGTTGGTTTTCACTTTCATTTTCTGAAAATGAGTGGTACCAATGGTCAGAGAGCTGCTAGTCCTTCCTCTGTTCATATCTCATGGACATCGGATGAAGTTGAGGTGGTCAGGCTGAGCGGGCAACCTGAACCTTCTACAACCTTTGTCCCAGCCCACGGTCGGGCGGCTAAGTCAAAACAAGCATCTTCTTCATGGAAAGAAAACTTACCCATAGATTAGTTGCCGTCAGTCTTCAAGAAGACTGATCTTCAGTCCATTAGTCAAGAATACAATCTTTGGACTGACTCCTTCAAGCTCATCAGATGTCATGGCGATCTCCAAGTTGATCATTTCTTTGAAGAAAACGACATGATCATGGTATATGAAGAACAATTAAAGGCCGAGCTTCGGTTTCCCCTGGACGAATTCTTTAGAGTCGTTCTGAAGTTCCATCATGTCTGTGTAGCCCAAGTGCACCCGAACTCTTGACAGACTTTGGTGGCTTTTAGAGGCTTATGCCGAGCTAAGAAGCTCGAGCTTACAGCAAAGGTTTTTGCTGAGTTGCGTAGGCTCGCTAGGGGAAAGGACGAGTATTGGTTTTTCCAAGCCGAGCTACAGTGTGAGCTTTTTACCCATCTCCCTTCTTCGTTGAAGAATTGGAAGAATCAATTCTTCATATTAAGGAGTAAGATCCCAAATGGCTTTGAGGGTATCCCGTGCAATTAGCAGTACCTGGTCCCTTCAGTTCCAAAGAAGATCGCCCTAAATAGAGACGAGGATGCCATGGTAAAGGAATTGAAGGATGAGGTGGCCACTCACAAGTATTCATGTTTAGATGCAGTTATGGCCGAACTGAAGTGGTGGCTAATGCAAATGATTGCCCATGAGGATTATGAGCTACAGCTCTCTGACCTTAGACTTGGGATCGATACAACCTAAATCTTCAGTCTCCTGACTTTTGTGATCTCACTAACTTATTTTCTGTGCAGGTATGGCAAGAGGCGAGAGCGCGAAGGAGAGCCGTAATTGGAAAAAGGAGGTTGCCTGGACAGTTCGACAAATGAAAATTACTGATGCATCCCAAACGCCGAGGCGTGACTCAGTAGAAGTGCCAGGCTCTTCATCCCGACCTCTAGAACACCCAACCCCAGAGATAGAGATCGCTCCTTCCCCTCCTCGATAAGATAAACCACTGCCTCCACTAGTTTCTTTAAGTGCAGAAGGAGGGTCTTTCTAACCTATTGTGAGGATCCTCTCTTGTGGTGCCCAAGTCCTCATCCACTCACTGGAGAAGAATCACTCGGTTTGGGGGAATCCTACACTGGCTAAGGTTTTGGGTGCCACCATTTGCTTTTTGAATGATCGGAATAGACTGATTCCGAATAGCATTAACGGCCTCCTGACTAAAACGATGAGCTTGAGCGTAGAGCCTTGTGAATCAACATATAATCAGATAAAAGGCTCATCTCTTGAGATAAGAAATTTTGAAGGCGGTCCAAGACGCAGCTTCCCCCAAAATCCAACTTTTGTCTGCTCAGGACTACATCGCTAAGATAGAAGGTCGGACGAAATCTTATGAGGATAGGATAGCTGAAATGGAGTGGGAACTCAAAGATGCTAGAGCATGCTGAACTACCGATGTCACTCGCCTTACTGAGGAGATCAAAGTGAAAGAAAAAGAGGCCGTGGCGAGAGAAGGTGGTGCTTATGTGAATGCTCATGGCAATTTTCTGGCCGAGCTTGTGAGGAGCTATCCTGAGGAAGACTTCTCCTGGATGGTGGATCTTGTCCCTAGAGGTGAAGAGGAGAGCGAGGAGGAGTCTGAGAGAGAGAGAGAGAGAGAGAGAGAGAGAGAGAGAGAGAGAGAGAGAGAGAGAGGATGATGGAACTGATAATGTAACACCTCTATGTTCAGTAGTGCGTTCTACTGTTTTGACGACCAGTGTCTGTCTGGACAGTTAGGATGCCTAGAAGTATATTTAAAAATTAGTGAGGAGACATAAAATAATGAAATACAAGAAAAAAATATAAGAAAAATAAAGAAAAAATAGTAGCAATGAAATGAAACTAAGTTAAACGAGTTAGCACCGCAGCGATGGGTGACCGCACAGGGAAGTTACGGCGCAGGCAATAGCCGACCTCAGGACTGTAAGGAACTCTCAGAATTTAGTTTCGAGACATAATTAAAGACTTATTGAAGTATAAATATCATTAGAAATATCAAAGAAAAATTAATTAATTAGTACAAAGAAAAACGAGAAATCGAGAAAACGACAAAACTCGGTGTTACTGAAAAATCGGAAATGTAACCTGAATAGGGGCATTGTGGTCATTTGACATCTCGAATTGCCTTTTGAGCCAAATGTCCATTAAAAATAAATGATATTAAACTTTGAAAATGTCATGAAAATTGAAATTGGGGTACATAATGTAAATAGTGAAAGAATGGTGACAAAATTGCAAAATTGGAAACATTGGATTAATTAATCATTAACTAAACTTAGTGCTCCACTAAAGGGATTAGTGGAAATATAATATACCATATTTTGGGGCAGAAACCACTTCATCTTCAACCTCATAACAAACAGCCATATGAACCACCATTAAAGCTCTATTGCCGTCCATGGAGCAAGCCACATGCACTCCCATTCCAAGCTTCATTTCACCATAGTTCCTTCACTAAAAGTGATCACCACACCTTGGGCAGCAATTAGGGAGCAAGAAAGATAGGTTTTGATGAGTTTTTAAAAGCTTCAAATTGAGTAAGTGCTTGTTTTCCATTTTTGCTTCATTAAAGTTTGTGTGGGTATTGTGGTGAGTTGAATTATGGAAGAAGTTTGAGGTTTGATGAATTATTAGTGATGTACCATTTTGGCAGCCATGAAAGTTAAAATGTTTAACTTGTTGTTTACATGTAAATGATGGGAAAATAGGTTAATTAACTCTAATGGAAGATGTAGTAAGTTAGTATTCGAGGATATGCATGTTAGTGCTTGAATTAAGGGTTTGAAATGGGACCTTGATGCTTTGGCAAACTGCCATGTTTGGCAGCCTATAATATCATGAATTTGGGTGTATGAATATAAAGTTTATTAATGAAATATGATAGTGTTAAATTGTGGGCAGCATGTGTAATTGATATTGAAGTATGAGTATATGGAAGTGTTTGTGTGATATTGATATTGAGATATGTTAAATTTTGATGGAAGTGAATGTTGAACTTGAATGGTGTATTGTGTGCATTGAACACTTGAGTGTTCTGCCCAATATACTTTATGGAATTGTGTTTAATATTTGTAGAAGTGCTATGCATGAATAATGAAGTAATGAGGAGGAGAAGGAATATCAAATTGGAAGTGTAAGTGTCTTGTGCAGGTTGTATATTGATGGCAGTACCTAAATTAGGTTATAAGTGTAAAATTTGAAGGAACGGAAGCGTGAAAAACACAAGATTATACCATTGAATTCAAAAATTTTCACCTAGGGTCACAAGCACCATGCAAGATTTATTTTTATCTATTTGATTTCAATGATAAACAACATATTAAAACTCTTTTAATATGTTTTTGGATCTGTATTTGCCATTTAAGATTTTAAAATTAATCAGATTAATTTTAGAACCCTAGATTAAATCAAGAACGATTACACTAACCTCTTGATGTGCTGCAGCTGTTCGCGCCTTTGAGATTCGTCTTCAGGACACCAGATGTTGTCCCTCTAGCTTGTCCACACCAAGAACACCTATGGCAGCCCTTGAACAGCTTCTAAAGCATTTTCTATTAATTAGAAATTCAAGTTCTGCCTTTTAAGAGATTAGAGATGTAAACAGGACACTAGAAACAATTTCTAGTGCTCTTAATTCAAGAGATTGATGGCTAATCTCTTTGAATTGATGAGAGATGAAGAGAAATAGCTGGAGAGGCTCAAAGTGGCGTGACATATGAGAGGAGAGGCTGCTGGTTATGTTTTCCTTTCATAACCACACTTAAATAGCTAGGTTAACACATTAAACCCTAGCCACATGTCACCTTTTGATTAGCTCTAGGTTTAAGTGACCCAATCACATTGTGCCAAGTGTCAAACCTATATTTAATCTTGATTTTAATCATCTTACATGATTAAAAATATTTGGCAAGCTTATGTGTTATGCCACGTGTCACCATCTCATGGTGCCACGTGTCACACTGCAAAATGACCAAAATGCCCCTGTGTCTTAATTTTGAGTTCTTAACCCAAAATAATTATTTTCTTCTTCTAATTAATTTATATCAAATATAAATTAATTAATTAATCTCTATTAATTAATTTCTCATCAATTAAATTCATATTTAAACACTTTAAATATAAATTTAATTTATACTACACATCCAATAATCTAGATTTGGTTTCAAGTCATGCTAGGGACTTTGTAATTTAATTACAAACCAAATCTATTTAATTAATCAATTAAACTCTTTAATTAATTAATTAAATCATATTTAAATAGGTGATAACTTGTGTATGTGTGTGACTTACTAGGCTCATCACTAATTGGCAATGAGACATGATATCAACTCTTAATATCATCGTAACTCTTTCTTACCATAAATGATTTCTCTAAATCATTTTATGAACCTCATAGACCATGGTTAACACCTAGCATAGCATGCCATGGCCACCCAATTAGTAATAAGATTTACCTTAAATGAACCTATAATCATATGTTACCATGCACTAGAATCTCTCTCATACAAAATCCCAACTCAAGCCGAGTCATGGTTTATGTCAAACTCCATTTGCTATGAATATTATGTTCTCTTTTAATTCCAGTTCTTGATTAAAAGATTTTTCTCATCGTAAACTCTTTTCTCAATAAATCTATCTGTCTGGCCAGAACTTGAAACATCAAGAACAATTAAATGAACATAGGATTTTATCTCTATTTACTTAGAGGAACAGATTCCATCTTGATCAACACCTACCTCCATATATAACTAGCGTGAGCCAACACATGCCCATATACCCATACCTAGTACAAGTATGAAAGCAGATCAAACTCAAACTACCTATATACAAGATAACTGTGCTATCTCGTGTCTAAAGATTATATGCATCGATATGATTTATGACAAAACATTGACAAGAGTAAACTCCATGTGCTTGTCATAAGTGTCACTGGTTCGGCCTACTTATCATTTATAAGTGCCTATCATGTTTGTTATATGGCATGAGACTCACCATTCCATCTTATTTATATCTCATATAAATAACTTGGGAACAAACATGAATACAATCTTTCCGATAAGTCATGTCCTTATTATGAAGTATCCTCGATTGTGAACCTATTTATGATACTTTGTGCTGGAAATATTGTCACTCATATTCTTAACAACTTAAGAATAATATTTCTAACAAAATATCAATGGACCTTTTCTATTGCACATAAATATATTATGTAAACTAAAAGTGGAAATGCCTTTTATTAATAAAATTATGTACAAGATACATACTAAATGATATGCTCTAGGGCATACTACTAACAATCTCCCACTAGCACTAGAGCCATTCATTACAATACCTTAGACCCATCTTCTCAAGATGTCAGTCTAACTGAGCTTGTGACAAAGGCTTAGTGAATGGATCAGCTGGTTTTTCAGCTGATGTTATTTTTCTGCATGGCTATATCGCCTTGCCCAACTATATATCTGATAATGTGGTAGTGCCTTTCTATGTGTTTGGATTTTGGGTGAGACCTTAGTTCCTTAGCTCAGATGATCGCTCCATTATTGTCACAATGTAGTGGAACCGCTGACTCAATGGAAGGAACTATCGTAAGTTCTATCACGAACTTCTTTATCCAAACAACTTCCTTTGCAGATCTCGATGCAAAGAATATACTCACCTCGATGAGTGGAATCTGCAATGTGCTCGCTTGGAACTCTTCCAACCGATCGCACCTCCATTACAAATGAACACATATCTAGAGGTAGACTTTCTATCATCGATATCCGATTGGAAATCGTAATCGTGATAACCATCCAATTGCAAGTCTCCACCTCCATAAATCAAGAATAAATCCTTAGTTCTTCTTAAGTACTTAAGAATATTCTTGACAGCTATCCAGTGTTCCAAACCTGGATTGGATTGATACCTGCTAGTCAAACTAACAGCATATGCGATATCCGGCCTAGTACACAACATTGCATACATTAAACTTCCAATAGCCGAAGCATATGGAATCCTGGCCATCTTATCTCTTTCTTCAGGTGTCTTTGGAGACATCTCTTTAGAAAGGTGGATACCATGTCTCACTGGTAACAATCCTCTCTTGGAATCAAGTATGTTAAACCTCTTTAACACCTTTTCCAAGTAGGTTGCCTCCCCTAAGTCTTTCATGGAGAATGTATTTGACAACCATACCTTTATAGTCGTCAACATACCTGTATCATTACCCATCAACAGTATGTCATCCACATATAAGACAAGGAAAGTGATAGCACTGTCACTAACCTTCTTATATACACATAGCTCATCCTCATTTTTGATAAAACCAAAAGATTTAATGGCTTCATCAAAACGGATGTTCCAATTCCTCGAAGCTTGTTTCAACCCATAAATGGATCGCTTTAGCTTGCATACCTTGGAACCATCTTGGGATTCAAATCCCCTAGGTTGCTCCATGAAAATGTTTTCTTCAATGTATCCATTGAGAAAAGCTGTTTTGACATCCATCTGCCAAATCTCATAATCATAGTATGCAGCTATTGCTAATAAAATCCTAATTGATTTAAGCATGGCAACAGGCGAGAAAGTCTCCTCATAGTCTATTACTTGCCTTTGGCGAAACCCTTTCGCTACTAGCCTTGCCTTATAGGTCTCTACCTTTCCATCAGAACCAATTTTCTTCTTGAAAACCCATTTGTTCCTTATAGGTACAATACCTTTAGGTGGGTCAACAAGATCCCAAACTTGATTCTTATACATGGAATCAATCTCGGATTTCATAGCATCAATCCATTTTGAAGAGTCTATATCTGATATAGCTTCTTCATAGGTAAGTGGATCATCTCCATGATCTACTTCTTCATGAGTAGACAACTCTTGTTCTTCTTCATGAAGAAAACCATATCTCACTAGTGGGTGAGATACCCTGGTTATTCTACGAGGAACAGATGTAGATGTTTCATCAATGGGTATAGGTTGACTAGATGGATCTATATCCATCTGATGCTGGTTGGTCGAATTCTCCAATTCTAACTCTATTTGCCTTCCTTTGCCTCCTTCTTGAACAAACCGTTGTTCAAGAATGTGGCATCTCTACTTATCACAACCTTTGTGAAGTAGGCAAATAAAAATAATATCCAAAACTATCTTTGGATATCCAACAAATCGACCTTTTCTCGATCTGGTCTCCAATTTATCAGTGTTCAGCTTTTTGATATAAGCTGGACAACCCCAAATCTTAACATGCTTAAGACTTGGTTTTCTTCCATGCCATATCTCATAAGGTGTGGAAGAAACTGATTTTGAAGGAATCCTATTCAATATATAAAGTCGATTCTAATGCAAATCAAAAGAAGATTGGCATATCAAGATAGCTCATCATACTACGTACCATATCCAATAGGGTACGATTTCTCCTTTCGGATACACCATTCGGTTGTATGCGTTCTGGAGGAGTCACCGAGAAACAATGCCATGCTCTCTCAAGTATTCATCAAATTCAAGACTCAAATATTCACCTCCACGATCCGATCAAGAGCTTTAATATTTTTTCCTGTTTGATTTACTACTTGATTTAAATTCCTTAAACTTTTCAAAGGATTCATGTTTGTATTTCATCAAGTACAAATACCCAAACCTTGATTTATCATCAAGAAAGGTAATAAAATAATGAAAGCCCTCTAGCCATTTCTTTAAATGGACCACATACATCACTATGTATTAGCTCCAAAATATTTTCAACTCTTAGCCCTTGTCCAACAAAGGGTGATCTAGTCATTTTGCCTCAAGGCAAGATTCACAAGTTGGAGTAGGCTCAGAGCCCAATGAGGATAGAATCCCCATTTTCTCCAATTTTGCAATCCTATCTTCAGCAACATGACCTAACCTTAAGTGCCGAGTAGCTGTGGAACTTGAGTTGGTTTTCACCATGGCCTTGCTTGCATGTAGTGTGCTACACTGCGCCATGGAAACACTTTCATCGGCAATGGAAACACTTTCCTGTTGGCGGTGGAAACACTTTCCTTTGCCTCCATCACCTTTAGTCTTACTTTTCTGCTTAGCTATTTTCTTGGAAGGACCAGAATCGAGGTTTCTTTTCTTATTGCCTTTCTTCTTGTTGGACTTTCCAACAGAAGAAGATGCAACCAAAGCTACCTCTTTTCTTTATTGCCTAGCATATTCTTTTGGGCAATAACCAGATGTTGAGTAATTCAGCTAAGGTGCATTCTGTTTAGTCATATGGAAATTTGTCACAAAATTCCCAAAAGACTCGTGAAGGGATCAAGGATCAAATCCGTTTGTAGTTGGAAATCCATGTTGAAGTCAAGATGTTCCAACTGCTCAATCAGCCGAATCATCTTGTGGACATGATCCCCAACATTCTGTCCCTTAGACATCCTCATACGGAATAACTGTTTAGATATCTCATACCTAGCATTCCTGCTGTGCTCACCATACAACTCTTGTAGGTGAAGGAGGATCTCACTAGCACTCTGCATGTTCTCATGTTGCTTCTGTAACTCATTACTCATGGAAGCAAGCATGTAACACTTAGCTCTCATATCATGCTCCTTCCACTTGTCCAAAGTATCATGTTCCTCTTGTGTGGCCTCTGGAGGTAAGGGACCAGGAACATTTGAATATAGAACATATCCTATATGTTCAAGGTTCAGACAAGTTTCAAATTTCTTAGCCAATCGCATGATTAGGTCCTGTCAACTGTTGTGATCAAGTATGCTTGCAAGGATATTGGATGGTGGTGGTTGTTTTGTGCTCATTTTTATCGTAAAATTAATCGCAGAAAATAACCAGATTAATTAGTAAATGTATCATGTAATTAACCAAAATGATTATGGTCTTTTAATCAAATTGGTCCTCCCACTAACTTAGCGAATCCTACACTTCCAAAGTAGAAAACTAAATCCTAGTTGGATGGATTTCTAGTGGGTAATTGAATTCTTATAATTCTATTGATCATCCTCATGTACATCCATTATTGGAATTACAATAAACTATAAGTGAGCAACTCCTTGCCCATCACATCTCATGTGAGGTTCAATCCTTTTACTAGCCCCTAATGCTCAAAATCTCGTGTACATCCAATATTGACTTATCTTGCATTAGTTAAGTTGATCCCATTGAGCCAAGAATTATGCAAATAATTTTAATGTCCTCAGTACATCCAATATTGGCCACCAAACCATTTACATATTTACAACATCTCATGCTTAACAATTATTCTTAAGAAAATCTCTTAAATTAATTGCATCTCATGCAACTATTTAAAATTTCTTAAAATAATTGCCCCAATGGAGGGCTTATGTTATAATTACTTTAATTATAGCATTTCCAACTTAATCATTTGTTTGGAAGATTTTATAGCCATCCTAATTACTATTAAGGTCTCACTTTGCACATTATCCATTTAGCATGCATATATCATATAATTGCATACATTCCCATACATCTCATGCATTCATGGATAAGCAGAAATATGGTATGATCATGGACTTTCTAAGGGATTCAATCGAGCCACCAAGAATTGAATCAGGGCATTCCTAGGTGCATTTCATTCATTCATTTTACAAGAGTTGCTGAAGGAGTACATAATCAACACTTGATATTGAATTCCTCCCACGGTCCCACCAATGCTCTTGACCTCCTTGAACTTCTTGCAATCCAATATTACATAGTAATCCTTGGCATACCAAGGCGAATTTACAAGAACTTAAATAAATGAAATTACAACCCAAAAATATTACAAACTTAATAATACATGCCCAAAATAAATTAAAATAAATTAATTAATTTACAATCCCAAAGAAACATAAAAGAAATAAATCCAATCACATTGGTCTTTTATAGTCCATGATCATCCATCATGCATATCACTATTTAACAATTAAATAAAACATACATACTTAAATTAAATTGAATATCTCATATTCAACTTAAAAATCCAGATTTGAATATGATTCAAATAAATTTAAAATTCAGATTTGAATCTCATTCAAACAAATTTAAAAATTCAGATTTGAATCACATTCAAACAACTTCAAAAATTCAGATTTGAATCACATTCAAACATTTTTTAAAAAATCAGATTTGAATCACATTCAAATATTTTTAAAAAATCAGATCTGAATTTTATTGAATCAATTTTAAAAAATCAGATTTAAATATGATTCAAACAACTTTAAAATTCAGATTTGAATCTCATTCAAACAACTTTTAAAATTCAGATTTGAATCACATTCAAACATTTTTTAAAATTCTGATTTGAATCATAATTTAATTGTGTGATTAAAACAACTAATTAAACACTTTAATTAGTCAAAGAATAGGCCTTAGATCATACAACAATTGCAGAATTAAAAGCCAAACCTTGAATCAACCATGGAACCATTGTTGCCGCCACCATTGGTGGCTTCTCCATGTGTGACGCCACATCTCATGATCCAACCAGCAATGAATCTCTTGATCTCATGATCAAACACACAATTAAATTATATAATCAACAATCTAAATGGCAAATATAGTGGCTCTGATACCAATTTAAGGAACGGAAGCGTGAAAAACACAAGATTATACCATTGAATTCAAAAATTTTCACCTAGGGTCACAAGCACCATGCAAGATTTATTTTTATCTATTTGATTTCAATGATAAACAACATATTAAAACTCTTTTAATATGTTTTTGGATCTGTATTTGCCATTTAAGATTTTAAAATTAATCAGATTAATTTTAGAACCCTAGATTAAATCAAGAACGATTACACTAACCTCTTGATGTGCCGCAGTGTCCGCGCTTTGAGATTCGTCTTCAGGACACCAGATGTTGTCCCTCTAGCTTGTCCACACCAAGAACACCTATGGCAGCCCTTGAACAGCTTCTAAAGCATTTTCTATTAATTAGAAATTCAAGTTCTGCCTTTTAAGAGATTAGAGATGTAAACAGGACACTAGAAACAATTTCTAGTGCTCTTAATTCAAGAGATTGATGGCTAATCTCTTTGAATTGATGAGAGATGAAGAGAAATAGCTGGAGAGGCTCAAAGTGGCGTGACATATGAGAGGAGAGGCTGCTGGTTATGTTTTCCTTTCATAACCACACTTAAATAGCTAGGTTAACACATTAAACCCTAGCCACATGTCACCTTTTGATTAGCTCTAGGTTTAAGTGACCCAATCACATTGTGCCAAGTGTCAAACCTATATTTAATCTTGATTTTAATCATCTTACATGATTAAAAATATTTGGCAAGCTTATGTGTTATGCCACGTGTCACCATCTCATGGTGCCACGTGTCACACTGCAAAATGACCAAAATGCCCCTGTGTATTAATTTTGAGTTCTTAACCCAAAATAATTATTTTCTTCTTCTAATTAATTTATATCAAATATAAATTAATTAATTAATCTCTATTAATTAAATTAATATTTAAACACTTTAAATATAAATTTAATTTATACTACACATCCAATAATCTAGATTTGGTTTCAAGTCATGCTAGGGACTTTGTAATTTAATTGCAAACCAAATCTATTTAATTAATCAATTAAACTCTTTAATTAATTAATTAAATCATATTTAAATAGGTGATAACTTGTGTATGTGTGTGACTTACTAGGCTCATCACTAATTGGCAATGAGACATGATATCAACTCTTAATATCATCAGAACTCTTTCTTACCATAAATGATTTCTCTAAATCATTTTATGAACCTCATAGACCATGGTTAACACCTAGCATAGCATGCCATGGCCACCCAATTAGTAATAAGATTTACCTTAAATGAACCTATAATCATATGTTACCATGCACTAGAATCTCTCTGTTACAAAATCCCAACTCAAGCCGAGTCATGGTTTATGTCAAACTCCATTTGCTATGAATATTATGTTCTCTTTTAATTCCAGTTCTTGATTAAAAGATTTTTCTCATCGTAAACTCTTTTCAATAAATCTATCTGTCTGGCCAGAACTTGTAACATCAAGAACAATTAAATGAACATAGGATTTTATCTCTATTTACTTAGAGGAACAGATTCCATCTTGATCAACACCTACCTCCATATATAACTAGCAGGAGCCAACACATGCCCATATACCCATACCTAGTACAAGTATGAAAGCAGTATCAAACTCAAACTACCTATATACAAGATAACTGTGCTATCTCAGGTCTAAAGATTATATGCACTGATATGATTTATGACAAAACATTGACAAGAGTAAACTCCACGTGCTTGTCATAAGTGTCACTGGTTCGGCCTACTTATCATTTATAAGTGCCTATCATGTTTGTTATATGGCATGAGACTCACCATTCCATCTTATTTATATCTCATATAAATAACTTGGGAACAAACATGAATACAATCTTTCTGGATAAGTCATGTCCTTATTATGAAGTATCCTCGATTGTGAACCTATTTATGATACTTTGTGCTAGAAATATTGTCACTCATATTCTTAACAACTTAAGAATAATATTTCTAACAAAATATCAATGGACCTTTTCTATTACACATAAATATATTATGTAAACGGAAAAGTGGAAATGCCTTTTATTAATAAAATTATGTACAAGATACATACTAAATGATATGCTCTAGGGCATACTACTAACAAAATTGTGGACCCAATTGGTATGAGGCCAATGCAGAGTAAAAATAGACACCAAATAGGCCAACTTTCATGTAGAAATGTTGCTAAAATTCTGCCTAGAAAGTAACTTGAAAAATGACCAAATCCGGATTAGTGACATGAAAACCTGGAAATTGACCATTTGGGCAGTAGTTAGTATTTTGACCATAACTTACTCAAAACAGGTCCAAATGACCTAAAATTTTTACCATGAATAGTTTAGACATAGTTCTACAATTCTTATAAAGACACCAAAGCTCATAAATGGCCAGAACCAAGCCAAATGGCTTACACAAGTTCAGGTACCAAAACTGGCCGAACCAAAAGTGACCTAAATATGACCTAAGCCTATCATTTTAGTGCATTTTGTCCAGCATTGGTAAATTGACCATATCTTGGTCTATAAAATTCAGAATAACCTGAAATTTTGCCCCGCGTGCAATAAGACATAGACCTACAAGTTTGTAATTTGGACCAAAACCTGAAACCGAGGGAACTAGGTCGTCCGGCTAGGTCAAAATAGTACACCGAAATCTAGTAAATTGCAATAAAATGCAATACACTTGGAAATGAAATTAGTAATATATACCAACACTAAAGGGCTATAAAATGTGACATATTGGTAACATTAGAATTGACTCACTTAGAGTGCATCAAAGGTCAACATTATAGGTTGACTAATGAAATGAATTGAAGGGAATAGTACCAAGAAAATTTAAATATTGGATTTTATTGTTAGAAACGAATTCATTGAGTACTGAAACACTTTAAATTGTATGTTTCAGTTGAAAATGATATTGAGAAGCATAAGGAACATTGAGTCAAGGCCTAAAGGCGACTCAAACCAGGTTTGTGCACAATAATTTTGATTTCTCATTTTCTACTTAAAAATTTAATTGAGCATTATAGTTTTAAATTGTGTCTGTGCACAATACTTTTTATATTCACTGCTTTTACCAGAAAATTTATTTGGAGAAATGAGTCATGAATAATTTTTTATTATTTTGGCTTTGGGAATCTTAATTAGAAATTATTGTGTTGCCTACTTTGCAAATGGAAATTTTGAGATAAAATATGATTTGTGGTTTGTATAAAATATTTAAATATTGTGATTTGGAATTATTTTGATTCACACTTGGCATGACAATATTACTATGTTCCTCCTCCATTTATGGGGTGAGTGTGATTATATTCCTCCCTCTTTGACTTGCCAGTCTGAGGTGAGTGTGGATGAGTTCTCATTATCTAGCTAGCTTCCTCCCTCATTGATTTCGATTATTGGGGTGAGTGTGCCTTTTCGTGATGTACACACGGCATGTTCGGAAAAATTTGTGTCATGACCTAAGTTTGTGTTATTGATTGGCAATACTGTGTTATTCAATTGTTTGATCAAATTTGTGTTAGATGAGCTTTGAAAAATTGTGAATTGTTTGGATTGTAAATTGTCAATAAAAGTTTAATATACCGCATTTTAAATTGTTATTGTGTACCACTGAGTAAATTTTACTCAGCGATAGCTTTTTCATTACTGTCGCAGGTAGACAGACGGACAGAGCAGTAGAGTAGGCTGCTTGTACCACATTTTGAGATTTCGCTGGGTATATCGAGTATATCATATTGTGTAGTTTTTATTGTAATATATGTGCACTGTATGTATATATTGTACTTGGTCTTGAGCAGTTGTAAACTAAAATTGTAAACTATTTTGGCCTGTAAAGGTATTGTGATAAATTTATCTTATCTTAGTTTTTTTTTTGGAAACACTAGAAAATTGATTGTTGAACTGAGTTGATAATGTTGAGAAATTTATTGTCTTGAACAAATTATTGGAGTTTGGGATTGAGGAATTATATATTTAAAGTGTTTTTTACAAGTTTTTGAAAAACTGTTTTATTCAAAATACAGGTGGCACTCTGCCAAAATTTTTACAAAAATTATTGATACTCAAATTTGTTATTTTATTTCACTTCAGTTAAAAATTTTTAATACTTGTCAAAAGTGCTCACCATTGTAAAAAGAAGTAAGAAAAGTTTTAAAATCCCTTGTAGTGTATTTAATGGGTTATCAGTAGACGAAGTTGGTAATTCATTAGATATACTAAGGGATCATGTTATGCCTTATGGAGGGGTAGAGTGTGACAGATAATGTACCCGGAGAGTAGGTTAGGGGAGACCCTCCTATCGAATGACTTGTACATTTTTATTTTGAAATGAATCAAAGTCTTTTTATGTTCAATTTCTTTATAAGATCGGAAAGCATCCAAACCAAATTGCTTGAGTACTTAATCGTTTGAATGCAGTTGAACATTAAACCCGAGAGCCGTTGTTAATCATAAGATATCAATTTACTCCAAGAGATCGGAAAACATTACACGTGAACATGAGATCAGACAGAGCCATGACCAAATATCGAATGAAACTTTAGAATATTAGAATTGTAAATATTTGAAAATGACTTGAACCTTTTGAAGGAGTGGAAGCATGAAAAACACAAGTTTAAATTAGTGAAATTCAAAATCTTTCATCTAGGGTCACATGCATTATACAAAATTTATTTTTATCTATTTGATTTTAATAATAAACAGCATATTAAAACTCTTTTAATATATTTTTGGATTTACATTTGCTATTTAAAATTTTAGAATTAACAGATTAATTCATTAGAACCCTAGATTAGATCAAGAATAAGTGCACTAACCTTTTGATGCACTGCAGTGTGTTTGAAACCTTTGGGATGCGTCTTTAGGACACCAAATGTTGTTCCTCTAACTTGTCCACACCAAGATCACCTATGAACAACTTTTAAAGTTTTTTCTATGAATTAGAAAATCAAGTTTTGCCTTTTGAGGAATTAGAAAATCAAGTTTTGCCTTTTGAGAGATTACAGATGTAAACAGAACACTAGAAACAATTTCTAGTATTTTTAATTCAAGAGATTGTTTGCTAATCTCTTTGAATTGATGAGAGATAAAGAAGAAGAGAAGGGAGAGCAGCCAAGGGTGGCGACACAAAGAGATGAATGGCAGCTTGTGTATTTTGTTCTTTCATCCTTACACTTATATAGCTAGGTCACCACTTAAAACCCTTGCCACATGTCACCTTTTGATTGGCTCTAGGTTTTAATTGACCCAATCACATTGTGCCAAGTGTCAAACCTATATTTAATCTTGACTTTGATCATCTTACATGATTAAAAGACATGGCAAGCTTAGGTGTAGTGCCATGTGCCACCATCTCAAGGTGCCACATGTCACCCTGTGAAATGATCAAAATACCCTTGTGTCTTAATTTTGAGTTCTCAACCCAAAATAATTATTTCTCTTCTTCTAATCAATTTATATCAAATATAAATTAATTAATTAATCTCTATTAATTAATTTCTCATTAATTAAATTCATATTTAAATACTTTAAATATAAATTTAACTTATACTATACATCCAATAACCTAGATTTGGTTTCAAGCCATGCTAGAGACTTTGCAATCTAATTGCAAATCAAACCTATTTAATTAATCAATTAAACTCTTTAATTAATTAATTAAATCATATTTAATTTGGTGATTACTTGTGTATATGTGTGACTTACTAGGCTCATCACTAATTGGCAATGAGACATGATATCAACTCTTAATATCATCAGAACTCTTTCTTACCATAAACCATTTTCTCTAAATCTTTTTATGCACCTCATAGACCATGATTAACACCTAGCATAGCATGCCATGGCCACCCAATTAGTAATAAGGTTTACCTTAAATGAACCTATAATCATTGAAAGAATGGAAGCGTGAAAAACACAAGTTTATACCATTGAATTCAAAAATTTTCACCTACGGTTACATGCATCATGCAAGATTTATTTTTATCCATTTGATTTCAATGATAAACAACATATTAAAACTTTTTTAATATGTTTTTGGATCTGTATTTGCCATTTAGGATTTTAAAATTAATCAGATTAATTTTAGAACCCTAGATTAAATCAACAACAAATACACTAACCTCTTGATGCTCTGCAGAATATTTGCGCCTTTGAGATGCGTCTTTAGGACACCAGATGTTGTCTCTCTAGCTTATCCACACCAACAACACCTATGGCAGCCCTTGAATAGCTTCTAAAGCTTTTTCTATTATTTAGAAAATCAAGTTCTGCCTTTTAAGAGATTAAAGATGTAAACAAAACACTAGAAACAATTTCTAGTATTTTTAATTTAACAGATTGTTTGTTAATCTCTTGGAATTGATGAGAGAAGAAGATGAAGAGAAGGGGAAGTCTCTTGGGTGGCAGCACCAAGGTTATTTGTAGATGGTTCTTTGTTTTTCTTTTCACAACAACACTTACATAGGTAGGTCAACACATTAAACTCTTGCCACATGTCACCCTCTGATTGGTTCTAGGTTTAATTGACCCAATCACATTGTGACAAGTATCAAACCTATATTTAATCTTAATTTTAATCATCTTACATGATTAAAAGACATTTGGAAAACTTATGTGTAATGCCATGTGTCACCATCTCATGGTGCCACATGTCACCCTGTGAAAATGACCAAAATGCTCCCGTGTCTTAATTTTGAGTTCTCAACCCAAAATAATAATTTCTTTTCTTCTAATCAATTTATATCAAATATAAATTAATTAATTAATCTTTATAAATTAATTTCTCATTAATTAAATTCATATTTAAACACTTTAAATATAAATTTAACTTATACTATACATCTAATAACCTAGATTTGGTTTCAAGTCATGCTAGGGACTTTGCAATCTAATTGCAAACCAAACCTATTTAATTAATCAATTAAACTCTTTAATTAATTAATTAAATCATATTTAATTAGGTGATAACTTGTGTATGTGTGTGACTTACTAGGCTCATCACTAATTGGCAATGAGATATGATATCAACTCTAAATATCATCAGAACTCTTTCTTACCATAAATGATTTCTTTAAATCATTTTATGCACCTCATAGACCATGGTTAAGACCTAGCATAGTATGCCATGGTCACCCAATTAGTAATAAATTTTACCTTAAATGAACCTATAATCATAGGTTACCATGCACTAGAATCTCTCTATTACAAAATCCCAACTCAAGCTGGAGTCATGGTTTATGTCAAACCCCATTTGCTATGAATATTATGTTCTCTTTTAATTCCAGTTCTTGATTAAAAAGATTTTTCTCATCAGAAACTCTTTTCTGATTAAATCTATCTGTCCTAGCCAGGAACTTGAAACATCAAGAACAATTAAATGAACATAGGATTTTATCTCTATTTACTTAGAGGAACAGATTCCATCTTGATCAACACCTACCTCCATATATAACCATATATAACTAGTAGGAGCCAACACATGCCCATATACCCATACATATTACAAGTATGAAAGCAGTATCAAACTCAAACTATCTATATACAAGATAACTGCGCTATCTCAGGTCTAAAGATTATATGCATTGATATGATTTATGATAATACATTGACAAGAGTAAACTCCATGTGCTTGTGTAACACCCTCCCAGTAGCAACTCCGTACATTCTACTGTTCCGGCGACCGGTGTCGGTCCGGACAGCTAGAACGTCCGGAAAAATATTTAAACTAAAGTCAGGAACCATAATTAACTCAAATATTGATAAGAAAAATTTAGTAAAAATTTTAGAAATAAAATACAACCAAGTCAAGTGAGCCGGTGCCCAAGCGATGGGTAACCCAGAGGGAAGTTGCGGTTCTCGCAACGAGGAGCCCTAGACCCAGGGAAAAATTCATAAAATAATTTTTGGGACTCCAGAGAAGGGTCATTGAGGTTCCTATGGCATTAGAATGCCAAGAAAATATTTAGAAAAATTTTTCAATCGGTACAGACAATTTTGACCCGTTAAGCCAAACGGAGGGCATTTTGGTCATTTCGCCTTCAGAGGTGATTTTTGGCCTACTTGTCCAGTTAAGTAAATAATTATTATGACTCAAAATATGAATAAATATTGCTAAAAATTAAATTGAAATGTGGTAGAAAAGAAAAGAAAAGAAAAATAGTGGAAATTAAGGATAATGACATCACATGATGTCATTTACTTTCTCCCAACCAATCAAATTTCAACAAGCACTCTTAAACCAATTAAAAAAGGTCAAAAAGGAGTTCAAATTTGAGAAAATTTTCTGCTCATCTTCTTCCATTTCCGGCAGCCCCTATTTCCCTCACAATCTCCATTAAAACTTTCTCTTTTTCTTGCTAAAACCTCACCCTTTACACCATAAAACCTCATCCTCACTTCACAAAAATTTATCCTCACACCCTAAATCATATTTAGACAGCCATTAGAGGGAGAAATTTTAAAGATTGACAAGCTCAAGTGGGAGCTTTAATAAGGTTAGTGCCCTAAACTTTAAATCTCACTTCAATTTCATGATTAAGAGCTATATAGGTGATTAAATGACAAAGAAATTTTGATAAAAGACATTGGTATGCTAACCCTAAATTTTGGGCAGCCAAGGTTAAGGTGATATGGTGATAATTTTTGGGAATCTAATATGCAAGTATGGCTGCCCTTAAAGTGTAACTTATAAGTGAATTCATAAATGAAATGATTATACATGGTTTTGAATTGTTGAATTAGGGTTTTGAGGAGTGAAATTTGGTTTTGGCTTATGAAATGATTAATGGACATTCTAATGGTCAATTAGTGACCATTTGAGGCAAGTTAATCATAATTTGAAGTGAACTAAAGTGTTACAAACCCAATTGGTAGGCTGCCTAATGACAGCAGCAATGAGGCTGTGATTCCAGCCCACTTGGACAGCCATAACTTTGGCTGTGTAGGTTCAATTGGTATTTGGCCAATTGGACATGAAACTAGACTTATAATGGCACATTTTTGCTGAAGAAATCATGCCCAAAAGACCAAAGCAAGTGGACCAAAAGTTGGCCCCAATCCGGGTACCCTGCAAGCCAATTCTGCAGAATGACCAAATGAACAGTGGCCATAACTCACTGTAGAAATGGTCAATTGACCTGAAATTTTTTCAGCAACAAGATAAGACATAGAAAAACAACTTTCATGAAGAAACCTACCCCAAATTATGACCAGAACCTAACCCAAATGGCAGTCACAGTCACTGTTCATGTTACTGTAGATTTGATAATTCTGCAGTTTTTCCAATCCGGCCAGCTGTGGTTTTTGGACCATATCTGGAGCTACAAAACTCCAAATGGAGTGATTCAAAAAAGGAAATTCAACTAGACAAAATAAGAAACAACTTTCATGTTTACCATTTCCTCAAATTCCCACTGCAACAGGGCCCAATGGAACAGTAAAATTGGGTCACAAAAACTGAAAATTCTGCTCTTTAGGTTTTAGGTTTGGAAATGGATTTAGGAGTTAATTCCAACAAATTTTAAATGCAAAATGTGGTATGTTGGGAGTGTCAAAACTAATATACCTATTTTCTATCCAAAAGTCAACATTTTTGTTGACCAATGAGGTGAATAGTGACACCAAACTTGAAATTCAAAGTTTAAAATTTAGAAATGCATCTAGGGGACTTTAAATTGCAATTGGCAATTAATACTAGCAAATATAAAACTCAAAATATGGGATCTTGGTGTAATTAAAATTAATATATCCATTAAGTATAAAAAAGTCAACAAATTGGTTGACTAGTAAGGTGAATAGTAATCAAAATGATTAGTAAATTAAGACGAAAACCTAGAACCAATTCTAAGCTTAAATGCTTAGTAATTGTATGACAAATGTAGACTATGCATCCTAGTCAAAATTGTTAAAAAGGAATTAAGGCCATAAATTTGAAATCCATGAAATGTTTATGAATTACTTGAAACATGAAAAATAAGTCACCTAATTGATGTGAATAGATAGTTAGGGCTTATATGCCCATCACAAATGAAATTCATAAAATATTAGTAACTCAACTTGAAATATAAAATTTGTAATTACATAAGTAGATTCTTGAATGTATAAATGAGAAAGGAAAAAATGTTTTGAATACAATGGTACATGTGAACCATTGTTTAGAATTGTGATCAATATGAATAACATAATGAATAAATAAATAAACCATATTAATGTATAAATGAGACATTAGTTCTCATTATTGTAGAGAGGAGGAGTATTTTGAGTAAAATGGTATAAAAGGATAATTGATGTGAATTGTGATCATATAAATGATCAAATGAATGTATGAATTATAATTGAAATTTATCATGAAATAACAAAGTCATAAAACACAATATATTAATATTTAATGATATTATGTGCCCTTATATTACCTAGACATGTGTGTCAGATTGGATAGTTTGGCATGCCAATAGGGTATTGTTTTAGCAGTACTGCAAAAAGGCTTTATGCCTGTATTTATGGCTTTGTGCCCGTATTCATGGCTTTATGCCCGCATTCATGGCATTATGCCAACATTTATGGCTTTTATGCCTGATTATGTGTTATCATGGCTTTTTAGCCATACTGACTGCATACGTGGTTGACGTTCTGCGTCCCATGGTATGACGGCCCGAGGCACTGCGGTGTCCAGTGCCAACGACCCGTTATCCAGTTTAATCAGCCTGTCGTAGGTTACTTGGGCAGTGTAATTTATTGAAATAAATTAAAACTATTAGTAATTAAAAATATTAGAAATCAAATAAATGAGTTAATAAGACTTCAAAAGAATTAGTTACAATTATGAAATGATCCAAACCACATAAAAATTGTTAAGTAAAATGATAAAAGAGTTGCAGAAATAGGTATAACTTAACTAAATATTTTAAATGTACCTTTTATTGCCATATAAATATAAACTGAGTATTTTTATTAATTCTGTATGTTGTACATTATCACTAAGAATTTCGAAATTAAACGCTTCCAAAGCGAAACAAATGAGAACAAAAGATAATTAATATTAGACACATCGTATTAAATTAAATTGATTCTTAAATATTCAAATTATGCTTCGTTCTTTCTTTCTTTATTTGTATATTTTATTTTCTTGTTCTATTATTGCACCACTAAGCAGCAATGCTTAGCACGATGGATTTGTTTCCTCGCGCATGTACTTTGACTAAGATTTTTGGAGTCCAGATCTGCAAAAGTGGCTGGAGTATTCAAGGTTGTCACCTCCTCAGCAATGCATGTAGATAGGGCCCATATAGATCATATTTTGTATTTAGTATAAAATGCTAGATATTGTATTATAATGTAGATTATGAGCAGGTAATTAATAGAAATGTAATGTAATTTAATAAATTAGCTTTTTCATATGTAATTAATTTATATATCATGTAAATTATGAAATTATGTAAATTTTAGAAATTTTAAAATTTCATTTATGTGATTTGAGTATGAATGAGATTGTATCGATTCGAAGACAGATTTGAAATATATAGATAATGCATGGAAATGAGTATGAAATTGAGATATATGAATGAGATGTGAATTATGAGATGGTTATGAAAATAATTGATGAGATTTTATTTGTAAAATATTATTAAAACTTTCAAACAGGTAAATAGTAAAATACGTCAACTGGTAATAAAATAGGGGAAACTCCGCTGGTTTCTCCATCGAAAAATAATTAATATTAAAATATATCGAGATTAAAATATGAAAGGAATAAAGTAAGATAAGATAGGGTGCTCCGGCACCGATTGTAGCACGCCTTGCTCGGCTACACTGTAGACGGGTGAGGGGTGTTACAGCTTGTCATAAGTGTCACTGGTTCGACTTACTTATCATGTATAAGTGCCTATCATGTTTGTTATATGGCATGAGACTCACCATTCTATCTTATTTATATCTTGTAACACCCCTCACCCGTCTACAGTGTAGCCAAGCAAAGTGTGTTACATGGAGTGCCGGAGCACCTGATCTTATCTGATTTTATTACAGTTCTTGATTTATTTATTCAAAAACTTTATTTAAGGTTTAGGCATTTTTTTTTTACTTTTATCAAAATCTAACAAATTTGAAATTTTCAAAAATTTTAACGATAATCCGACAAAGTGTCGGCTGTAATTTGGACTAACAGTTCTTCTGAACCTGCCAAAGATAATTCACAACATATTCAAATTCATAGCTCAATTTATCTCAATAATATCTCATCAATTTCTCAAAATTTCTTAAACTCAATCTCATTCAGAATCATTATGAATAGACAATCAATTTAGACATCAGAATTCTTACATTTCATTAACTTATATAATTTTCCAATTAAGTACATAAATTTGTCAAGTACAGGATATACAAATGAAATTACAATATACTTAGAATGAACAAAATACATAACATGTATAATTATGAGCCCTATCTACATGCATTGCTGAGGAGGTGACAATCTTGAACTCTTCTGACACTTCTGCAGATCTGGACTCCAAAAATCTCAGTCGACAGTCTACTGGTTTTACCTTCAGTACCTGCGCGAGGAAGCAATTCCATCACGCTAAGCATTTCTGCTTAGTGGTGTAATAGTATAACAAGAAATAATATATACAAATAAGGAAAGAAATAACTCATAATTCGGATATCCAGGAATCAATTATTCTAACTGTATTGTATTTTAAATCTCTAAGGTTCTGCAAATTGTATCTTTGTTATGTTTCTGTTGCTAATCTCTTTTACTCATTTCATTCAATGCTTAATTTAATTATACTAAAATTTTTGTATACTTAACTTAACTTAACTGTCTGAATTCAATAATGTTTTAATTGACTGCCCATGTAGCCTATACACTAACCAGACTGGATAAACGGATATACTAGCACTGGATACCTAGTACCTCGGGCCGTCACACCATCGGTCACAAAGTATCTCCCGGTGTGCAAACAGTGTGGCTAAAAAGCCATATAATCAATCAGGCATTAAGCCGAGTATAATAACACAATTTGTATAGCCATAGGCTATTAAAATCATAGTATGGCATAATAAGCCATAAAACACAATATGACGTAAAGTCATTTACAGAATAGCTGTCAGAATCCTATTGGCATGCCAACTTATCCAAACTAGTCAACTAGGCAAATTAGGGCATATTATAATGTTACATATTTAATTCTTTATTCATAGGGTTTATACATCTTTATGCCTTTCACTGGTCAATAAAATTATTGACCTTTTTATGCATAATGGATAGGTTGATTATAGCATCAACATGTCACAATTTACAATTCAATATGTTGTCAATATAATGCAATTTACCCTTTTCACAAGTTGGCATTCATTGCCAAATCACTTCAAGCATCATTTTATGTAATTACCAATTTTCAATTTTAGTGTGCTAGATTGGTCTAGCTTAAAATCCTATTTCCCTTGGTTTTTAGCTTCTGGTTAAAGAAGCAAAATTGTAGCTCTATGTCTTATTGCACGCGGGGCAAAATTTCAGGTCATTTTGAGTTGTATAAACCAAGTTATGGTTAATTTACTAAAGCTGGACAGATTGCACCTTTGGTGCAAAATTTGGTCAATTTCTCAATTTTTTGTGTGCTAGATTTGTCTAGCTTAAAGTCCTATTTCTCTTGATACTATTCTCTTTAATTCATTTCATTAGTCAACCTATAATGTTGACCCTTGATGCACTCTACGTGAGTCAATTCTAATGTTACCAATATGTCACATTTTATAGCCCTTTAGTGTTGGTATATGTTACCAATTTCATTTCCAAGTGTATTGCATTTTATTGCAATTTACTGAATTTCGGTGTATTATTTTGACCTAGCCAGACGACCTAGTTCCCTCGGTTTTTGGATTTTGGTCCAAACTACAAACTTGTAGGTCTATGTCTTATTGCACGTGGGGAAAAATTTTAGATCATTCTGAGTTGTGTAGACCAAGATATAGTCAATTTACCAATGCTGGACAGATTACACCTTTAGTGCAAAATGTGGTCAATTTTAGGTCACTTTTGGTTCGGCAGTTTTTGTACCCGAATTTGTGCAAGCCATTTGACTTGGTTCTGGCCATTTCTGGGCTTTTGTGTCTTCATAAGAATTGTAGATCTATGTCTAAACTAACCATGGTAAAAATTTTAGGTCAATTGGACCTGTTTTGAGTGAGTTATGGTCATCCCAAGGACTACTGTTCATATGGTCAAAAATCTGGGTTGCAAGGTTGCTATTCCGGATTTGGTCATTTTTAAGGTCAGTTTCTAGGCAGAATTTTGGCAACATTTCTATATGAAAGTTGGCCTATTTGATGTCTAGTTTCACTCCCCATTAGCCTCATATCAATTGGGTTCACAGTTTGGCACTTATGGCCTAATTTAGGTACTGCATTCAATACACAACCTCCACAAAGCACATACACTTCCAATTTGATATTCCTTCTCCTCCTCATTACTTCAATATTCAATCAATAACACTTCCATATATATATTGTACACAATTCCAGCAACAATTTTGGGCAGAATATTCAAGTGCTCAATGCACACAATTCACCATTAAGTTCAACATTCACTTCCACCAAAATTCAACATATCTCAATGTCAATATTACACATACACTTCAACATAATCATACTTCAATATCACTTACACATACTGCCCACAATTTAATACTAGCATATTTCATTAATAAACTATATATTCACACACAAATTCATGATTTAATAGGCTGCCAAACATGGCAGTTTGCCAAAGCATCAAGACCCATATTCAAACCCTTAATTCAAGCACTAATATGCACATCATTGGATATTAACTTACTACCACTTCCATTTAAGTTAATCAACCTTAATTTTCATCCATTAGAGGTAAGAAAAACTCAACTACAATAAACTTTCATGGTTGTCCAAAATTGAATATATCAATACTCATTGAATCCTTTAAATTTCTTCACCATCCAACTCATCTCAACCTTAATGCAAACTTTAATGAAGCAAGGGATGAAAAACTAGCACTAACCTTTTTTGAGCTTCACCAAAACTTCATCAAATCATCTTCTTTTTGCTTCCAACATATTGACCAAGGTGTGTGTGCAAGCTTTGATGAAGAAACTATGGTGAAATGAGGGCTTGAACATGGTTGCATGGTGGTTGAAGTGAGGTCGGCCATGGAGTTTCCATGGGGTAGTTTCGGCTGGTTATTTCCCAAGCTTGAAGATGATGATTTCTGCCCAATTCCACTTTGATATATCCCATTTATTTAAGGTTAGTGGAGCACTAACCAATAAATTAATGTTTAATGATTTAAAAGTTTCCTAATTTGCACATTTAGCTCAATTCTTTCACTATTTACATATTGTATCCCATTTTAATTTTTCATGACATTTCCTAAGTGCAATATTATTTATTTTTAATAGACATTTAGGTCAAAAGGCAACTCTAGGTGTCAAATGACCAAAATACCCCACTTCGGGTTATATTCCCGATTTTTCGGTAACACCGATTTTTGTCTGTTTCTCAATTTTTCGTTTTTCTTTGTACTAATTTATTAATTTTTCTTTAATAATTCTAGTGTCAATTATATTTCAATAGACCTTTACTTACATCCCGGAATTAAATTCTGAGGGTTCCCCGCGGTTCTAGGGTCGGCAACGTCCTTTCTAGTGCGGTCACCCATCGCTGCGGTGTCGGCTTGTTTAACTTAGCTTCATTTTCTCTCTTTTATTTGTCTTTGATTTTTCTTGCATTTTCTTCTTATTTATTTCATCATTATATGTCTGTTCATTATCACCGAAGTGTAGTTCCAGACATTTCGACTTTCCGGGGCAGACATTAGCCATCGGAACAGTAGAATGTACGGACTACGAAAATGAGGATGTTACATATCTCATATAAATAACTTTGGGAACAAACCTGAATACAATCTTTCTGGATAAGTCATGTCCTTATTATGAAGTATCCTTGATTGTGAACCTATTTATGATACTTTGTACTAGAAATACTGTCACTCATATTCTTAACAACTTAAGAATAGAATTTCTAACAAAATATCAATGGACATTTTCTATTACACATAAATATATTATATAAACGAAAAAGTGGAAATGCCTTTTATTAATAAAAACATGTACAAGATACATATTAAATGATATGCTCTAGGGCATACTACTAACAATCTCCCACTAGCATTAGAGCCATTCATTACAATATCTTAGACCCATTTTCTCAATATGTCAGTTTAGCTGAGTCTGTGACATAGGCTTAGTGAATGGATCAACTGGATTTTCAGCTGATGCTATTTTCTGCATGGCTACATCGCCTCGTCCAACTATTTCTCTGATTATGTGGTAGCGCCTTTCTATGTGTTTGGATTTCTGGTGAGACCTAGGTTCCTTAGCCTGGATGACTGCTCCTTTGTTGTCACAGTGAAGTGGAACTACTGTAAGTTCTGTCACGAACTTTTTTATCCAAACAACTTCCTTTGCAGCATCTGATGCAACAATATACTCAGCCTCTGTAGTGGAATCTGCAGTTGTACTCTGTTTGGAACTCTTCCAACTGACTGCACTTCCATTACAAATGAACACATATCCAGAGGTAGACTTTCTATCATCGATATCTGATTGGAAATCAGAATCAGTATAACCATCCAATTGCAAGTCTCCACCTCCATAGATCAAGAATAAATCCTTAATTCTTCTCAAGTACTTAAGGATATTCTTGACAGTTATCTAGTGTTTCAAACCTAGATTGGATTGATACCTGCTAGTCAAACTAATAGCATATGCGATATCCGGCCTAGTACACAACATTGCATACATTAAACTTCCAATAGCCGAAGCATATGAAATCCTGGCCATTTTATCTCTTTCTTCAAGTGTCTCTGGAGACATCTCTTTAGAAAGATGGATACCATGTCTCACTGGTAACAATCCTCTCTTGGAATCAAGCATGTTAAACCTCTTTAACACCTTTTCCAAGTATAGATTTTGGGATAAAACAATTATTCTTTTTGCTCTATCTCTATAGATGAGAATCCCAAGAATATAGATTGCCTCCCCTAAGTCTTTCATGGAGAATGTATTTGACAATCATACCTTTACAGTTGTCAACATACATGTGTCATTACCCATCAACAGTATGTCATCCACATTTAAGACAAGGAAAGTGATAGCACTGTCACTAACCTTCTTATGTACATATGGCTCATCCTTATTTTTGATAAAACCAAAGGATTTAATGGCTTCATCAAAATGGATGTTCCAACTCCTCGAAGCTTGCTTCAACCTATAAATGGATCGCTTTAGTTTGCATACCTTGGAACCATCTTGGGATTCAAAACCCTTAGGTTGTTCCATGAAAATGTTTTCTTCAATGTATCCATTGAGAAAAGCTATTTTGACATCCATCTGCCAAATCTCATAATTATAGTATGCAGCTATTGCTAATAGAATCCTAATTAATTTAAGCATGGCAACAGGTGAGAAAGTCTCCTCATAGTCGATTCCTTGCCTTTGGCGAAACCTTTTCGCTACTAGCCTTGGTTTATAGGTCTCTACCTTTCCATCAGAACCAATTTTCTTCTTGAAAACCCATTTGTTCCCTATAGGTACAATACCTTCAGGTGGGTCAACAAGATCCTAAACTTGATTCTTATACATGGAATCAATTTTGGATTTCATAGCATCAATCCATTTTGAAGAGTTTATATCTAATATAGCTTCTTCATAGGTAAGTGGATGATCTCCATGATCTACTTCTTCATGAGTAGACAACTCTTGTTCTTCTTCATGAAGGAAACCATATCTCACTGGTGGGTGAGATACCCTGGTTGTTCTACGAGGAATAGCTGTAGATGTTTCATCAACGGGTGTAGGTTGACTAGATGGATCTATATCCATATGATCTGTTAGTTGGTCAGAATTCTCCAATTCTAACTTTATTTGCCTTCCTTTGCCTCCTTCTTGAACAAACTATTGTTCAAGAAATATGGCATCTCTACTTATCACAATCTTTTGTGAAGTAGGTAAATAAAAATAATATCCAAAACTATCTTTTGGATATCCAACAAATCGACCTTTTTCTGATCTGGTTTTCAATTTATCAGTGTTCAGCTTTTTGACATAAGCTGGATAACCCCAAATCTTAACATGCTTAAAACTTGGTTTTCTTCCATGCCATATCTCATAAGGTGTGGAAGAAACTGATTTTGATGGAATCCTATTCAGAATATACAAAGCTGAGTCTAATGCAAATCCCCAAAGGGAGATTGGCATATTAGTATAGCTCATCATACTATGTACCATATCCAATAGGGTACGATTTCTCCTTTCAGATACACCATTAAGCTGTGGCATTCCTAGAGGAGTCAGCTGGGAAATAATGCCGTGTTCTCTGAAGTATTTATCAAATTCAGTACTCAAATATTCACCTTCACGATCTGATCGAAGAGCTTTAATACTCTTTCCTGTTTGATTTTCTACTTCAGATTTAAATTCTTTGAACTTTTCAAAGGATTCATGTTTGTATTTCATCAAATACAAATACCCAAACATTTATTTATCATCAGTAAAGGTAATAAAATAATGAAAACCACCTCTAGCCATTTCTTTAAATGGACCACATACATCACTATTTATTAGCTCCAAAATATTTTCAGCCCTTAGCCCTTGTCCAACAAAGGGTGATCTAGTCATTTTGCCCTGAAGGCAAGATTCATAAGTTGGAGTAGGCTAAGAGCCCAATGAGGATAGAATCCCCATTTTCTCTAATTTTGCAATCCTATCTTCTACAATATGACATAACCTTAAGTGCCAAATATATTTAAAACTTGAGTTGGTTTTCACCATGGCATTGTATTCATTTAGATCACTTGCATTCATTTTGTGTTTGTCATTATTATCCAAATAATAAAGACCATCATTCATATAACCCGAACCAACATATTTATTTCCAAAATAAATATTGTAAACATCATCTGTGAACTGAAATTCATAGCCATTTCTAGTCAAACTAAATATAGAAGTGATGTTCTTAAAAGCATCAGGTACATATAAAATATTATCCAAACACAAAATATGTCCAAACATGTAAAAAGATTTAGATCCTATGGCTAAAGCTTCAACAGTTGAGCCATTGCCAATCTGGACTCTAACATCTTGAGAACGCAAGCTGCTACTATTTGCTAGTTTTCGCATATCATTAGAAATGTGAGAACTGACACCAGTATCTAAAACCCAAGCTGTAGATGAACTATGAGTATCACCAGAATCTAAATAACAGGATATGGACATACCTTCCGAAGGTGTATCCTTATTGTCCTTCAGAGAAGCAAGATACTATGGGCAGTTTCTTTTCCAGTGCCCATCCTTCTGGCAGTGGAAACACTTTCCTTTGCCTCCATCAGCTTTAGTCTTCCCTTTCTGTTTAGCTATTTTCTTAGAAGGATTAGGAATATAAGGTTTCTTTTTCTTATTGCCCTTCTTCTTGTTGGACTTTCTAGCAGAAGAAGATGCAATCAAAGTAACCTCTTTTCCTTTATTGCCTGGCATATTCTTTTGGGCAATAACTAGCATGTTGAGTAAACCAGCTAAGGTGCATTCCTGTTTAGTCATATGGAAATTTTTCATAAAATTCCCAAAAGACTCAGGAAGGGACTGAAGGATCAAATCCGTCTGTAGTTGGAAATCCATGTTGAGGTCAAGATGTTACAGCTGCTTAATCAGTCGAATCATCTTGTGGACATGATCCCCAATATTCTGTCCCTCAGACATCCTCATGCGGAATGGCTGTCTAGATATCTCATACCTAACATTCATGTTGTGCTCACCATACAACTCTTGTAAGTGAAGGAGGATCTCACTCGCACTCTGCATGTTCACATGTTGCTTCTGTAACTCATTACTCATGGAAGCAAGTATGTAACACTTAGCTCTCATATCATGCTCCTTCCACTTGTCCAAAGTTTCATGTTCCTTTGGAGTGGCCTCTGGAGGTAAGGGACTAGGAACATTTGAATCTAGAACATATCCTATATGTTCAAGGTTCAGGACAAGTTTCAAATTTCTTAGCCAATCAGAGAGATTAGGTCCTGTCAACCTATTGCGATCAAGTATGCTTGCAAGGATATTGGATGGTGGTGGTTGTTCTGTGCTCATTATTATCAGAAAATTAACTGCAGAAAATAACCAGATTAATTAGTAAATGTATCAAGTAATTAACCAAAATGATTATGGTCTTTTAATCAAATTGGTCCTCCCACTAACTTAGCGAATCCTACACTTCCAAAGTAGAAAACGAAAATCCTAGTTGGATGGATTTCTAGTGGGTGATTGAATTCTTATAATTCTATTGATCATCCTCAGGTACTTCCGTTATTAGATTTATAATAAACTATAAGTGCGCAACTCCTTGCCCATTACATCTCATGTGAGGTTCAATCCTTTACCTAGCCCCTAATACTCAAAATCTCAGGTACATCCATTATTGACTTATCTTGCATTAGTTAAGTTGATCTTATTGAGCCAGTAATTATGCAAATAATTTTAATGTCCTCAGGTACATCCAATATTGGCCACCAAACCATTTACAAATTTACAACATCTCATGCTTAATAATTATTCTTAAGAAAATCTCTTAAATTAATTGTATCTTATGCAAGTATTTAAACTTTCTTAAAATAATTGCCTCAATAGAGAGCCCATGTTATAATTACTTCAATTATAGCATTTCCAACTAAATCATTTGTTTGGAAGATTTTATGATCATCCTAATTACTATTAAGGTCTCACTTTGCACATTATCCGTTTAGCATGCATATATCATATAATTGTATACATTCCCATACATCTCATGCATTCATGGCTAAACAGTAAATATGGTATGATCATGGACTTTCTAAGGGATTCAATTCTGAGCCACCAAGAATTGAATCAGGGCATTCCTAGGTGCATTTTATTCATTCATTTTACAAGAGTTGCTGAAGGAGTACATAATCAACACTTGATCTTGAATTCCTCCCACTGGTCCCACCAATGCTCTTGACCTCCTTGAACTTCTTACAATCCAATTACATAGTAATCCTTGGCACACCAAGGCGAATTTACAATAACTTAAATAAATGAAATTACAACCCAAAAATTATTATAAACTTAATAATACATGCACAAAATAAATTAAAATAAATTAATTAATTTATAATCCCAAAAAAACATAAAAGAAATAAATCCAATCACATTGGTCTTTTGTAGTCCATGATCATCCATCATGCATATCACTATTTAACAATTAAATAAACCATACATACTTAAATTAAATTCAATATCTTATATTCAACTTAAAAATCCAGATTTGAATATGATTCAAATAAATTAAAAAATTTAGATTTGAATCTCATTCAAACAAATTTAAAAATTTAGAATTGAATCACATTCAAACAATTTTTAAAAAATCAGATTTGAATCACATTCAAACAATTTTTAAAAAATCAGATTTGAATCACATTCAAACAATTTTTAAAAATTTAGATCTGAATTTTATTCAAACAACTTTAAAAATTCAAATTTGAATATGATTCAAACAACTTTAAAAATTCAGATTTGAATCACATTCAAACAACTTTTAAAATTCAGATTTGGATCACATTAAAAAAAATTTTAAAATTCTGATTTGAATCAAAATTTAATTGTGTGATTAAAACTACTAATTAAACACTTTAATTAGTCATAGGATAGGCCTTAGATCATATAACAATTGCAGAATTAAAAAGCCAAACCTTTGCACCACCCATGTCACACCCTACCCCTCTGTAAGGCATAACATGATCCCGTAGTATACCTAATGAATTACCAACTCCCTCTACTAATAACCCATTAAATGCACTACAAGGGATTTTAAAAACTTTTCTTACTTCTTTTACAGTGGTGAGTACTATTTACAGGTGTTAAAAACCTTTGTGACTGAAGTGAAATAGCTAACTCATTTGGACTATTAGTAGTTTCTGTAAAAATTTTGGCAGAGTGCCATCTGTATTTTGGATAAAACAGTTCTTCAGAAAACCTGTAAAAAGCACTTCAAATATATTTCCCAATCTCAACTCCAACAGTTAAATTACACAATATTTTTCTCAACTCAAATCCACAACAATTTTTCAGTATTTTCAAAAGATGAAATAAAAGAAATATAATACAAATTTTACAAGCCAAAATATCTCATAATTTACTTTACAACTTTAATGTACAATTTTAATTTACAACTGCTCAAAATCAAGAACAATATGTACATACAGTGGTCATACATTACAGTACAAAATGCAAAATATAGTATACTCATTATACCCGATAATCTCTCGCTGGATGTACTAGCAACTAATCTGGCCGCCTCGTCTGTCTGCCTACTGCGATAAAGAATGAAAGCTATCGCTGAGACAATGTCTCAGTGGTGCACAACATTAACCAAATACAACTTTAAATCACAATTCATAAATCATATAAATGATGGATATGTAAAATCATAGTTAAATTCAAGACAATTAATGTCATAAGGAATTTAACATAATATCATAATAAATCTCAGAGATCAAAACATAGTTAACTTCAAAAGACAGTGAATGTCAATAAGAGTTTAAATTCATTTCACAATCTCACAATATATATCAATAAATCACACACAGCTTAATCATGTTCCAAGGTTCAATTCGTCCTAAAAGCCGATGGCTAATGAGGTATTCAATTCGTCCCAAAAGTCGATGACTAATGAGGAATAACATAGCTAGCTAGCAAAAATATGAGTACTCATTCGATTCGTCCTCAATAGGCACACACCTCAACACTTCAGCCAGAGAGGGAATTCAATTCATCCCACTAGACAAGCTAGCGAGGAATACAATCAATATACATGATAGCTGTGGTTTCAAATCATTTCTAATGCTTTTCAATCAACAAGTATCCATCAATATCATTCAAACAATTTTTCATAGTTTCAAACCATTTACAATGCTTTTCAAGCAATAAATATCCATCAAATATCATTTAAACAATTTTTCACAGTTTCACAATTCAAAACAACAATATACAAATAGTCATAATTTATTTCAATTGAAAATAATTCAAAAAAAATAGCTGTTGTGCACAAACCTATGATAACTGTCTCCTGGTCTTAACTCAGTGTTTCCTTCCCTTTTCCTGAGTCTTTGCTAACTGCGAAATACAATTTGAAGTGTTTCAGTACTAAATTAAACTGTCTCTAATGATAATGCTTGATAAGTAATTCACTGAATGCTATTATTTGCTTAATCAACCTAATATATCGACCCTCGATGCATTCTAGGTAAATTAGGTTTTAACGTTACTAACATGTCACATTCGATAGTCTTTTAGGGTTGGTACATGTTACCAAGTTCATTTCCATGTATACTACATTTTCTTGCAATTTGCTGAATTTCGGGATACTAGTTTGACGTAGCCGGACGACCTAGTTCCCTTGGTTTTCGGGTTTTGGTCAAAACTACAAACTTGTAGATCTATGTCTTATGGAAAGCGGGACAAAATTTCAGGTCATTCTGAGTTATGTAGACCATGTTATGGTCATTTTACTATTGCTGGTCAAATTGCACCAAAATTGGTCATTTTAGGTCATTTTTGGTTCGGCCAGTTTTTGGACCCAAACTTGTGTAAGCTGTTTGACTTGCTTATGGTCATTTCTGGGCTTTGGTGTCTTCATAAGACTTGTAGATATGGGTCTTACTATTCATGGTCAAAATTTTAGGTCAATTGGACCTGTTTTGAGTGAGTTATGGCCTAAACACTAACTGCTGCCCAAATGGTCAATTTTCAGGCCTTATTTGCACTTAATCCGGATTTGGTCATTTTTCAAGCTACCTTGCAAGTAGAATTTTGGCATGCTTCCTTCATGAAAGTTGGCACATTTTGTGCCTAGTTTCACCTCCAATTGGTCTCATACCAATTAGAGCCACACACTTAAAGTTCTAGGCCTAAAACACAAACTGCCTTATTACATTTCTTTCATACACATCAGGGATCACTCTTAACACTTACCAAACTCAACATTCAAGCCAATTCTAGTTGTACCATGACCTAAACATAATTCACAACATATTATAGGTCATTTTGGCAGCTTACAATTACATTTAACATACACCATAAAGTGCAGAATTTTTCAAACCAAATTTACAACAATTCTATCACCTAACCATAACACTTTTACATGTCCAACTTCACACCATCACACACATACCCAAACTGCCATAATAACCAACACAATTTAACATCATTATTCCATAAACCAAGCATGAATTCCAGCATTCTTCAAGAGTTAACAAACTGCCATAATGGTACATGTCACACCCCGGCTTAGTGGGCCCCAGCTCAAGCCCCTCTATGGGTGGCCATCTTGCCGGCGTACCCCTCTAGAGGCCGGCGATGCAACTCAAATCGGTACTGTCCGCTTTGGTGGAGTTCAATCCCTTCGCCCTGCAGAGCTAGGATTCGAACCCATATCACCTCAATTGGTAAGAGGCGAAGCAAACCCGTGAGGTGATATGGGTTGAATCTAACTGCAGGCGATTGAACTCCACAGCGACACGATCGCCCGGCCTCTGAAGATGCGCCGGAAGATGGCCACCATAGAAGCTTGAGCCCACTGTCGTGTGACAATAAACAGGCGCCTTGTTATTGTCACATCCCGACTTAGCGGGCCCCCGCGCAAGCCCCTCTGCAGGTGGCCATCTTGCCTGCGTACTTCCTAGAGGCGGTGCGACTCACAAGTGCTTGTCCGCTTTGGTGGAGTTCAATCCCTTCGCCCTGCAGAGCTAGGATTCGAACCCATATCACCTCACGGATTTGCTTCGCCTCTTACCAATTGAGCTTCTAAATGTGACACCCCTTACCCGACTACAGTGTAGCCGAGCAAGTTATGCCACTCAGTGTGCCGGAGCACTTTATTTTATCTTAATTCATTTTTATCGTAGTTTTGAAAATAATTTGTGAAATATAATTCATTTATTGAAATTGTAATTTATTTGAGGTTCCAAAAATTTTAAAGAAAATCCGGCAAAGTACCGGCTAAAAATGGAGAAAACCGTTCTTCGGAACCTGTGAAAAACACTTCCTATATTCTTATTCATTCATCTCAACTCCATTTATCAAAATCTCAATATTTTTCAGTTCACATTCATTTCTCAATCATTCATTTCATGTGATAATCATATATATATCACAGATAAACATTCACTTTTTCATTTACAAACACAATTCTCATTATTTACATGAGCATCAAATTACATTTCATAAGTTCATTTACACATGAGAAAATAAGATCAATTACAAAATACCAAAATGACACCTAGTGTCCTACCAATGCATCAGAGCTTTGTGAGGTGACACGGACACTATGCGAATCGCAGGATGGACTTACCCAATCTGTGGTCTCGGCTCTCGATCGAGATCTTCGCACCTACAGCGTTGCAAAGCGGACGCTAAGCATAAAGCTTAGTGGTGCAAATAATAAAATAGAAAGAAATAATATGCAAATAAAAATCATAATTTCTTAGCCATTGTGTTCATAAGAACTGAATAATTACCAACTTAATGTTTAGTCGAGGGCTAATTACGTTTTATGATATTAACTTCTTCATGCATTTTGTTTACTTATTTTCTTCATGATCTTGAGTTTCTTTGTATTCTATCGTAATCATTTCTGATATTTAATTTTCGTATTTTCTTTAACAATCAGTTCAATTACAGTTATACTTTTCCATGCCCAAGTAACCTATACAAATTGACCGGACTGGATAAACAGGTAAACTAGCACTGGGTACCAGGTACCTCGGGCCGTCACACCATCGGTCACAATGTGTCTCCCGGTGTGCAAACAGAATGGCTAATAAGCCATATAAGCAATAAGGCATAAAGCCAAGTAAAACATCATAATGGCTATCACATCACAGAATGGCAATGAAGCCATACATCATACGCAGTACTGCTATTAGAACCCTATTGGCATGCCAACCTATCCAAACCAATCACATTAGGCCTACTAGGGCATTTGATACTTTTGAATTCTTCAATTTTTGAATTTCAAGTTTTTATGTCACTATTCACTTCAATAGTCAACAAAAAGTTGACTTTTGCATAGATCATAGGTGCATTGGTTTTAACACTCCCAATGTACCACATTTTGCATTTAAAACTTGTTGGTTTTGGTCACTTTCTCAAAGCTTAGGTCATTTTGGCAAAATTGCCAATTTTCGATTTTGGTGCTCTGAAGTTGCACTGTTCTATTGGTCGATCTACTGTTGGAATTTGACAAAACTTCCTTCATAGAAATGTTCCTTATTTTGTCTAGTTGAATTTCTTTTTTTGAATCACTCCATTTGGAGTTTTGTAGCTCAAGTTATGGCCAAAATAAGTTTACTGTTCACGTCAATGCTGTTCTGCTGAAATTTTGGGTTTTGGCGATTTTGGTCCAACTTTGGTCGATAATTTGACCAAGTTAAGTTCATAATTTGGTCTAACTTTCTTCATATGAAATGTTCTACCATGCCTTAGGTTTCCATCGGTTCAAGAATCGCCTAAATCCGAGTTTTCTAGAGAGAGTTATAGCCATCCAAACATTACTGCTCAAATCAAAATCTGCAGAGTTGCAGGTTTGAACAGTGACTGTGACTCCCATTTGGGTTAGGTTCTGGTCATAATTTGGGGTAGGTTTCTTCATGAAAGTTGTTTGTCTATGTCTTAACTTATTGCTGTAAAAATTTCAGGTCAATTGACCAAATCTACAGTGAGTTATGGCCAAATGAATGAACAGTTACTGTTCATTTGGTCATTCTCAGGGTCGTTTGCGTGGTATCCGGATTGGGGCCAAGTTTTGGTCCTCTTGCTTTGGTCTTTTGGACATGGTTTCTTCAGTAAAAATGTGCCATTATAAGTCTAGTTTCATGTCCAATTGGCCAAACACCAATTGGACCTACACAGCCAAAGTTATGGCTGTCTAAGTGGTGGACTCACGACCTCCTATTCTTTGTCACTAGGCAGCCTACCACTTTGGTTTGTAACACTCTAGTACACTTCAATTTATGATTAACTTACCTCAAATGGTCACTAATTGACCATTAGAATGTTCTTTAACAATTTCATAAGCCAAATCAAAATTTCACTCCTCAAAACCCTAATTCCCACTATAAATGTTCACAACATACCTTAATTAATCACTTTCATTCCTTACATATATATATATACCTTAAAACATACTCTCTAGTTCACTCTAAGTCCATCAAAACAATCTAATTCATTCCTTCCTTAGGGCTGCCAAAAATTCATGGTATACATACACATGAATTTAGTCCATTTAATTTACCATTTCATATCAATTTCAAGTTCCTAACATGAAATAAAAGGAATACTTGCATAAATAAGTACTAACCTCACTTGTGACCTAACTTGGACTTGCCCAACTTCAAAATTTCCTCAAATTTCTGCTGCCTTATGCTTCCTCAAGGTTTAGGGATAATTTTTTGTGAAGGAAGTTTAGGGTTTTGGGGTGGAGAGCTTAGGGAAAATCAAGCTTTGAACAAGAGCTTTCATGGAGTTTTTTTCTTCTCTCTCTCTCTCAACGTTTCTGCAGCCCAAAGATGAAGATGGCTGTCCACTTTTTCCAATTTTTATCTCCTTTTATTCATGTTTAAGTAGTTTATAATGATGTGTCAAAATTTGGTTGGGTGAAAATATTTTAATTGCATCATGCTCATGTCATAAATATGACTTTTATTTCATTTTCTTTTCTTTTCTACTCATTTTCAATTTAATTTTTAACAATATTTATTCATATTTTAGATCATAATAATTATTTACTCAACTGGACAAGTCGGCCAAAAATTGCCTCTGAAGGCGAAATGACCAAAATGCCCTCCGTTTGGCTTAACGGGTCAAAATTGTCTGTACCGATTGAAAAATTTTTCTAAATATTTTCTTGGCATTCTAATGCCATAGGAACTTCAATGACCCTTCTTTGGAGTCCCAAAAATTATTTTATGAATTTTTCCCCGGGTCTAGGGCTCCTCGTTGCGAGAACCGCAACTTCACTCTGGTTACCCATCGCTTGGGCACCGGCTCGTTTAACTTGGTTGTATTTTATTTCAAAAATTTTTACTAAATTTTTCTTATTAATATTTGAGTTAATTATGATTCCCGACTTTAGTTTAAATATTTTTCCGGACGTTCTAGCTGTCCGGACCGACACCGGTCACCGGAACAGTAGAATGTACGGAGTTGCTACGGGGAGGGTGTTACAACTCTTCCCCTCTAATTTAAATTTCGTCCTCGAAATTTACCTGACTTAAGTAATCAAGGAGTTGCTACCTCCTTGTTTCTTCACTTCCTTGTATCGCCTCATCAGTGTCTGGATTTGGCTCTTCCTGAGCTTCCATAGCATATACTTGTGGTGCCACCCTGACTTCGGGCTTTTCAACTGTCTCAGAAACAATCTTCTGTGTAATGTCAGCCGTTTCTGCTCTACCCGATCTTTTACCCCTTTGAACTATAGGGGAAGGTCTATCAACTGGTACCGAGCTATTGAACCACTCCTCGAGGGCAATCTCTTATGAAATGATCCGTAGCCCCACATTTGAAACACTCTCCGATTAACGATCGACACTCCCCTCTGTGTCTTCTACCACAATGCATACATTCGGGCTTTGGGGTTGATCCTTGTTATTGTGCCCGGGAACTAGCTATAGATATTCCAATCGGCCTCTCTGTGGCCCTGTGTCTGATCTTGTGAACCAGAACCCTTAAACTTCTTACTATCAGTCGGTATACTTGACTGTCCTGGGCCCCTCTTCTGCTGTCTCTCCCTTCTGGTCTGCTCACTGATTCTTACTTTTTCAACCTTTATTGCGGCTTCCACTAGCTTGGTAAATTCTGTGATTCCCAAGGCGATGAGCTGGATCTTGATGTTGTCAGTTAGTCCCTCTTCAATTCTCTTGCACCTTTCGGCTATATTAGGGACTATCTCCCTTCCATAGCGGCTCAATCTTACGAATTCCTTCTCATATTCGGCCACTGACAACTGTCTCTGCCTCAGGTTAATAAACTCTCTTCTTCTCTCTTCTAGGTATACATTACCCACATATTTCTTCTTAAATTCTGAAAGAAAGAAGTCCCAAGTTACTGACTTACGTACTTCACTGAACCATGTGTCCCACCATTCGTAGGCATCGTCTTGTAACAAGGATACAAAGCCTTCTAAGTTACGCTGCTGGGTGCAATGGAGTTGTTTTAAGACTCTGCCTGTTGCTCAACCAATTTTCGACTGCAACAGAGTCATCTTCTCTCTTGCCATAGAAATCCACTGCTCCAAACTTTCTTAGCCTTTCCAGATGTGATTTCTGCTGTGGAGCTGGTGGTGGTGGTGCTGCTGCTGGCATTACCCCGGCCATTTATCTAAAGAAATCGGCCATTTGCTGAAACATGGCCTGTGGAGGCTGAGCAGGCTCTGCTTGAGCTGGCGGAGCAGATTCTCTCATGCCCCCAGTCTCACCACCTTTGGTGGAGCATGACTCTCCACTTCCTCCTCGACTGCTCTCTGAGATGAAGGGTCCATATCCTATTCAAAATAAAAAAGATAAACAGATCTGCATTAGTGTCACCTCGACTCTTACAAATGCAATGCATGGTATGGACTCAATCTAGGCCCAGAAACGCCTAAACCGTGCTCTGATACCACTAAATGTGACACCCCTTACCCGACTACAGTGTAGCCGAGCAAGTTATGCCACTCAGTGTGCCGGAGCACTTTATTTTATCTTAATTCATTTTTATCGTAGTTTTGAAAATAATTTGTGAAATATAATTCATTTATTGAAATTGTAATTTATTTGAGGTTCCGAAAATTTTAAAGAAAATCCGGCAAAGTACCGGCTAAAAATGGAGAAAACCGTTCTTCGGAACCTGTGAAAAACACTTCCTATATTCTTATTCATTCATCTCAACTCCATTTATCAAAATCTCAATATTTTTCAGTTCACATTCATTTCTTAATCATTCATTTCATGTGATAATCATATATATATCACAGATAAACATTCACTTTTTCATTTACAAACACAATTCTCATTATTTACATGAGCATCAAATTACATTTCATAAGTTCATTTACACATGAGAAAATAAGATCAATTACAAAATACCAAAATGACACCTAGTGTCCTACCAATGCAATGTAGCCTGTGAGGTGACACGGACACTATGCAGAATCGCAGGATGGACTTACCCAATCGTGGTCTCTGGCTCTCGATCAAGATCTTCATTACCTACGCGTTGCAAAGCGACGCTAAGCATAAAGCTTAGTGGTGCAAATAATAAAATAGAAAGAAATAATATGCAAATAAAAATCATAATTTCTTAGCCATTGTGTTCATAAGAACTGAATAATTACCAACTTAATGTTTAGTCGAGGGCTAATTACGTTTTATGATATTAACTTCTTCATGCATTTTGTTTACTTATTTTCTTCATGATCTTGAGTTTCTTTGTATTCTATCGTAATCATTTCTGATATTTAATTTTCGTAGTTTCTTTTACAATCAGTTGAATTACTGTTATACTTTTCCATTCCCAAGTAACCTATACAAATTGACCGGATCGATAAACGGGTAAACTAGCACCGTACCGTGTACTGGCCGTCACACCATCGGTCACAATGTGTCTCCCGGTGTGCAAACAGAATGGCTAATAAGCCATATAAGCAATAAGGCATAAAGCCAAGTAAAACATCATAATGGCTATCACATCACAGAATGGCAATGAAGCCATACATCATACGCAGTACTGCTATCAGAACCCTATTGGCATGCCAACCTATCCAAACCAATCACATTAGGCCTACTAGGGCATTTGATACTTTTGAATTCTTCAATTTTTGAATTTCAAGTTTTTATGTCACTATTCACTTCAATAGTCAACAAAAAGTTGACTTTTGCATAGATCATAGGTGCATTGGTTTTAACACTCCCAATGTACCACATTTTGCATTTAAAACTTGTTGGTTTTGGTCACTTTCTCAAAGCTTAGGTCATTTTGGCAAAATTGCCAATTTTCGATTTTGGTGCTCCGAAGTTGCACTGTTCTATTGGTCGATCTACTGTTGGAATTTGACAAAACTTCCTTCATAGAAAATGTTCCTTATTTTGTCTAGTTGAATTTCTTTTTTTGAATCACTCCATTTAGAGTTTTGTAGCTCAAGTTATGGCCAAAATAAGTTTATCGCTCACGCAATCGCTCCTGCTGAAATTTTGGGTTTTGGCAGATTTTGGTCCAACTTTGGTCAGTAATTTGACCAAGTTAAGTTCATAATTTGGTCTAACTTTCTTCATATGAAATGTTCTACCATGCCTTAGGTTTCCATCGGTTCAAGAATCGCCTAAATCCGAGTTTTCTAGAGAGAGTTATAGCCATCCAAACATTACTGCTCAAATCAAAATCTGCAGAGTTGCAGGTTTGAACAGTGACTGTGACTCCCATTTGGGTTAGGTTCTGGTCATAATTTGGGGTAGGTTTCTTCATGAAAGTTGTTTGTCTATGTCTTAAATTGTTGCTGTAAAAATGTCAGGTCAATTGACCAAATCTACAGTGAGTTATGGCCAAATGAATGAACAGTTACTGTTCATTTGGTCATTCTGCAGGGGCTGTTTGCAGGGTATCCGGATTGGGGCCAAGTTTTGGTCCTCTTGCTTTGGTCTTTTGGACATGGTTTCTTCAGCAAAAATGTGCCATTATAAGTCTTGTTTCATGTCCAATTGGCCAAACACCAATTGGACCTACACAGCCAAAGTTATGGCTGTCTAAGTGGGCTGGACTCACAGCCTCCTCACACTTGTCACTAGGCAGCCTACCACTTTGGTTTGTAACACTCTAGTACACTTCAATTTATGATTAACTTACCTCAAATGGTCACTAATTGACCATTAGAATGTTCTTTAACAATTTCATAAGCCAAATCAAAATTTCACTCCTCAAAACCCTAATTCCCACTATAAATGTTCACAACATACCTTAATTAATCACTTTCATTCCTTACATATATATATATATATACCTTAAAACATACTCTCTAGTTCACTCTAAGTCCATCAAAACAATCTAATTCATTCCTTCCTTAGGGCTGCCAAAAATTCATGGTATACATACACATGAATTTAGTCCATTTAATTTACCATTTCATATCAATTTCAAGTTCCTAACATGAAATAAAAGGAATACTTGCATAAATAAGTACTAACCTCACTTGTGACCTAACTTGGACTTGCCCAACTTCAAAATTTCCTCAAATTTCTGCTGCCTTATGCTTCCTCAAGGTTTAGGGATAATTTTTTGTGAAGGAAGTTTAGGGTTTTGGGGTGGAGAGCTTAGGGAAAATCAAGCTTTGAACAAGAGCTTTCATGGAGTTTTTTCTTCTCTCTCTCTCTCTCAACGTTTCTGCAGCCCAAAGATGAAGATGGCTGTCCACTTTTTCCAATTTTTATCTCCTTTTATTCATGTTTAAGTAGTTTATAATGATGTGTCAAAATTTGGTTGGGTGAAAATATTTTAATTGCATCATGCTCATGTCATAAATATGACTTTTATTTCATTTTCTTTTCTTTTCTACTCATTTTCAATTTAATTTTTAACAATATTTATTCATATTTTAGATCATAATAATTATTTACTCAACTGGACAAGTCGGCCAAAAATTGCCTCTGAAGGCGAAATGACCAAAATGCCCTCCGTTTGGCTTAACGGGTCAAAATTGTCTGTACCGATTGAAAAATTTTTCTAAATATTTTCTTGGCATTCTAATGCCATAGGAACTTCAATGACCCTTCTTTGGAGTCCCAAAAATTATTTTATGAATTTTTCCCCGGGTCTAGGGCTCCTCGTTGCGAGAACCGCAACTTCACTCTGGTTACCCATCGCTTGGGCACCGGCTCGTTTAACTTGGTTGTATTTTATTTCAAAAATTTTTACTAAATTTTTCTTATTAATATTTGAGTTAATTATGATTCCCGACTTTAGTTTAAATATTTTTCCGGACGTTCTAGCTGTCCGGACCGACACCGGTCACCGGAACAATAGAATGTACGGAGTTGCTACGGGGAGGGTGTTACAATACACCTCCATAATTGTCTTCAAACTCAAATTTTTCACTTGGTCACCATTCCACATACATGAAGTTAACTTACCAAACTTTGAATCACATTAGCCAAAGTTAATTCTCCACAATACATGTAATTATATTTCATTTAGTGTACAATCCCATGGCTGTCCATTTAGATAATCACAAATATAATTCCAAATTCAATAAAAATTTCCAATTCAAGTGTTCAATTTAACATACATCAATAACTAACTTACTAAACTTTGATTTACTTTAATCAACACTAATACCCATCAAATGCATGTGAAAATAATTCAAATTCTTAAGTTGCCATGGTTGCCTAAATAGTGCATAACAACAATTCACCAAAATTTCAAAATCTCTCCATAAATCAAATGCCCATAACATCCTTACAAACTTTAACAAAGCAAAAAAATTAAAAACTCAAACTTACCTATGGATGAGGCTTCTTAAATCTTCAATAAACTCCCTTGATTTTGGTATCTACTTCTTCCTTGTGAGGTGGGGATCAAAATTACTTAAGACAAGTAAGGAAAATTCAACTTGAAAATGGGTGGAGTGTGGCATGCAAATGGGGCAGCCATGGGAGGATTTTGTTGGAGTTCATTTCGGCAATGGTGATTTTTAAGGTTGAAGATGAAGTGTGAGTGGAGTTAATCTGCCCACTTAATGCATATTTTAAATCCTTAGTGGTCCACTCACCTAAGAAAATAATTAAATATGATTTAAGTGCTAATTATCCAACTTATACTCCACTTTTGGCTATTTACATTAGGTACCCCTAATTTAATTTTTCATGACATTTTTCAAGTGTAATATTATTTATTTTTAATGGACATTTAGGTCAAAAGACAACTCGGGGTATCAAATGACCACAATGCCCCTGTTCGGGTTGTATTCCCTATTTTTCGGTAACACCGGGTTTTGTCCGTTTTTCGATTTCTCACTTTTCTTTGTACTAATTAATTAATTTTTCTTTGATATTTCTAATGGAATTTATACTTCAATTGATGTCTCTTTAAGTCCTAAAAATATTTTCCAGGGTTCCCCATGGTCCAGGACTAGTCAACGGTCCACGCCGTGACTTCCCGGTGTGGTCACCCATCGCTAGGGTTCTCGGCTCGCTTAACTTGATTGCATTTCTTTACTATTATTTTTCCTTTGTTTTTCTTGTATTTTCTTTTCCTGTATTTCATTATTTTATGTCTCCTCACTCATATTGAAGTGTAGTTCTAGGCATCCTAGCTGTTCGGACAACACTGGTCACTGGAACAGTAGAACGCACTACCGAACATAGGGGTGTTACAATTCTCCCCCCCTTAAAATAAATTTCGTCTCGAAATTTTACCTGGCATTAGTCTCTGAAGAGCTGTGGGTGTTGTCTCCTCATATCCTCTTCACGTTCCCAAGTAGCTTCCTGGCCTGAATGATGGTTCCACAGCACTTTAACCAGGTGTATCTGTTTGTTCCTCAGCTGCTTCACCTCATAAGCCAGAATTTCTATGGGTTCTTCCTCATAGGAGAGGTCTGGATTTACTTCAATCTCTTCAACTGATAGTACATGAGATGGATCAGATCTGTACCTCTTTAAAATGGACACATGGAAGACATTGTGTATCCTTGCTAACTCTGGAGGTAATGCCAACCGATATGCCAAAGGACCCACTCTTTCCAGAACCTCATATAGTCCGATGAAACGAGGACTCAGTTTCCCCTTTCTGCCAAATCTCACAATCCTCTTCCAAGGAGAAACTTTGAGGAATACTTTATCACCCACTGCATACTCAATATCTCTTCTCTTGAGATCAACATAGGACTTCGACGGTCGATGCACCTTGAGTCTATCTCTGATCAATCGATATTTTCCTCTGTCTGTTGAACAATTTACGCCCAATCATCTTCCTTTCACCTACTTCATCCCACCATAAGGGAGTTCTACACTTTCTGCCATACAAAGCTTCGTATGGAGGCATCCCAATGCTTGATTGGTAGCTGTTGTTATAAGCAAACTCAATCAAAGGCAAGTGTGTATCCCAACTACCTTCAAATTCAATCACACAAGCCCGTAGCATATCCTTCAATATCTGAATAACCCTCTCGGTGGCCATCATGCGTGGGTGGAATGCTATCTTTGAAGTTCAATCTAGTTCCTGTGGCTCTCAAGACTACCCTGAATCTAGAAGTGAACCTAGGATCTCTGTCGGACACAATTAATACGGCACTCCATGCAATTTTACAATCTCATATATGTACAATCCGCCAATCTTTCGTGCTATAGTCCATCCAAGACTGCAAAAAGTGAGCAGACTTGGTCAATCATCAACTATAACCCATACCGCATCATGACTATTCTGTCCTTGGAAGTCCTGTAACAAAATCCATAGTTATTCGCTCCCATTTCCACTGCATCGACAAAGGATGTAACAAACCAGCTGGAACTTGATGTTCTGCCTTTACTTGCTGACAAGTTAGGCATTTGGAAACAAACTCAGCTATATCCCTCTTCATACTCATCCACCAGTAATGCTCTTTTAGCCCTCTGTACATTTTAGTTCCACCAGGGTGCATAGCAAAAGGAGACTCATGTGCTTCCTTCATAATGATTTGTCTCAATTCAGCATCATTAGGAATGCACATTCTGCCCTGATGTAGCAATAAACCATCATCTTTCACAGAAAATTCAGGTTTCTTGCCCTGCTAGACTTCTTTCAGTAGCTTCTGATATTTATCATCATTCTGAGCAGCCATTCTGATCTGATCGATCAACACTGGCTGTACATGCCATGCAACTACTGTCTGTCCCTCATCATTAATCTCTAAACTGGCATGCTGTGCTTTCAATTCATATACCATGGACAAAGGAGAAACTCTGAGACTTGCCATAGTCTTACGACTTAAGGCATCAGCCACCACATTTCCTTTCCCTAGCTGATAGTCTATTAAGCAATCATAGTCTTTAATCAGTTCTAACCATCTCCTCTGCCTCAAATTCAAATCCTTCTGGGTGCCCAAATACTTCAAGCTCTTGTGATCTGTGTAAATGTAGCATTTCTCCCCATACAAATAGTGTCTCCAGATCTTTAGAGCTAAAACAATAGCTTCTAGCTCCAGATCATGTGTTGGGCAGTTTCTCTCATGCGGTTTCAGCTGACGTGATGCATAAGCAATGACATTCCGATCTTGCATCAGTACTGTAACACCCCTATGTTCGGTAGTGCGTTCTACTGTTCCGGTGACCAGTGTTGTCCAGACAGCTAGGATGCCTAGAACTACACTTCGATATGAGTGAGGAGACATAAAATAATGAAATACAAGAAAAGAAAATACAAGAAAAACAAAGGAAAAATAATAGTAAAGAAATGCAATCAAGTTAAGCGAGCCGAGAACCCTAGCGATGGGTGACCGTACCGGGAAGTCACAGAGTGGATCGTTGACTAGCCCTGGACTGCGGGGAATCCTGGAAAATATTTTTAGGACTCAAATAAATATTTTTTGAAGTATAAATATCATTAGAAATATCAAAGAAAAATTAAATAATTAGTACAAAGAAAAGTGAGAAATCGAAAAACGGACAAAACCCGGTGTTACCGAAAAATCGAGAATGCAACCCGAACAGGGGCATTGTGGTCATTTGACACCCCGAGTTGTCTTTTGACCTAAATGTCCATAAAAAATAAATAATATTACAGTTGGAAAATATAATAAAAAATTAATTTAGTGGGACATAATGTAAATAGTAAAAGTGGAGGGTAAATTGACTAATTATCACATTTAAACATATAAAATAATTTATATTTGGTGAGTGGAGCACTATAGATTAAATTTAATCTTAAGTGGGCAGATTGCTTCACTAAACACTTCATCTTCAACCTTGAGAATCACCATTGCCGAATGAACACCAACAAAACCTCCCATGGCCGCCCCATTTGCATGGCTTCTTACACCCATTTCAAGCTACACTTTCTTTACTTGTCTTCATTAAAGTTTATCCCCACATCACAAGCAAGAGTTTGATAGCAATTTCAAGAAGTTTTGGTGAAGATTTAAGAAGTCTCATCCATAGGTAAGTTTAAGTTTTTGATTGTTGCTTTATTAAAGTTTGTAAGGATGGTATGGGTGTTTGATTTATGAAGAAATTTTTGAGGTTTGATGTTGAATGGAAATGTGTACTTTTGGTAGCCATAGAAACACCTTGAAGGCAGTTTATTTTTGCTTGTAAATGGTGAATTAAATGATTGATTAAATGTATATTGTATAGGAAATTGTTTGGGTGATGTATACTTAGTATATGTAAATGTGAAATGAAATTTAAAGCTTGGAAATTAATGGAATGTAAATATACCAATGTGGCAGTTTGTTAGCTCTTGAAGAATGCTGGAATTCATGCTTGGTTTATGGAATAATGATGTTAATTTGTGATAGGGGTTATGGCAGTTTGAGTGCATGTATGATGGTGTGAAGTTGGACATGTAAATGAGCATGAATCGGTGATTGAATTGTTGTAAATTGAGTTGGATAAATTCTACACTTGTTGGTGCACATTGAATGTAATTATAAGCTGCCAAAATGACCTATAATATGTTGTAAATTATGTTTAAGTTGTGGTACAACCAGAATTGGTTTGAATGTTGAGTTTGGTAAGTGTTAAAAGTGATCCTTGATGTGTATGCAAAAAATGCAATAAGGCAGTTTGTGTTTTAGGCCTATAACTTTAAGTGTGTGGCTCCAATTGGTATGAGACCAATTGGAGGTGAAACTAGGCACAAAATGTGCCAACTTTCATGAAGGAAGCTTGCCAAAATTCTGCTTGCAAGGTAGCTTGAAAAATGACCAAATCCGGATTAAGTGCAAATGAGGCCTGAAAATTGACCATTTGGGCAGCAGTTAGTTTTTAGGCCATAACTCACTCAAAACAGGTCCAATTGACCTGAAATTTTAACCAAGAATAGTTAAGACCCATATCTACAAGTCTTATGAAGAAACTAAAGCCCATAAATGACCATAAGCAAGTCAAACAGCTTGCACAAGTTCGGGTCCAAAAACTGGCCGAACCTAAAATGACCTAAAGTGACCTAAAGTGATCAATTTTGATGCATTTTGACCAGCAATAGTAAAATGACCATAACTTGGTCTACATAACTCAAAATAACCTAAACTTTTTCCCCGCGTTCCATAAAACATAGATCTACAAGTTTGTAGTTTTGACCAAAACTCGAAAACCGAGGGAACTAGGTCGTCCGGCTAGGTCAAACTAATATCTCGGAATCCAGCAAATTGCAAGAAAATGCAGTATGCACGGAAATGAACTTGGTAACATGTACCAACCCTAAAGGACTATCAAATGTGACATATTAGTAACATTAAAACCTAATTTACCTAGAATGCATCGAGGGTCGACATCTTAGGTTGACTAAGCAAATATTAGAATTCAGTGAATTAATTATCAAGCATTATCGTTAGAGACAGTTTAAATGAGTACTGAAACACTTCAAATTGTGTTTATCAGTTAGCAAAGACTCAGGGAAAGGGAAAAAAAATACTAAGTCAAGGCCAGGAGACAATTATCAGAGGTTTGTGCACAATAGTTATTTCTTTTGAATTTTTCAATTGAAATAAATTATGACTATTTGTATATTATTGTTTTCAATTATGGAAATGTGTTTGAATGGATACTTATTGCTTGAAAAGCATTGTAAATGGTTTGAAACTGTGGAAAAATTGATTTAGTATGATTTGTGAAAATTTGAAGTTAATTATGAATTGTGTTGCCATTTTGTGAATGAATTTATGACTTTAAAAATTTATTGGATTCTCACGAATCATTTGAATAAAATGTTTGGAATTGATTTTGTGTTCACACTTAGCATGACAGTATCATATCATTCCTTCTCCATTTATGGGGTTGTGATCGTTTATTTTCCTTCTCCATTTATGGAGTCGTGATCGTTTATTTTTCTCCCTCTCTGGTTTACCAGTTGAGGTGATCGGATGAGTACTCATTATAGCTAGCTCCCTTCCTCATTGATTTCGATTAGTGGGGTTGTGATTGCTTTGTTGTGGTGTACAACGCGGCACTGATCGGAAATTTTGTGTCATGGCTTAAGTTGTGTATGAATTGGCAACACTGTGTTCGTAAATTATTTGACTAAATTGTGTTATTATGAGCTTTGATAATTTGTGAAATGGAGTTTAAATTCTTATTGACATTCACTGTCTTTTGAATTTAACTACGTTTTGATTACTGAGATTTATTGTGATATTGTGTTAAATTCCTTATGACGTTCATTGTCTTGAATTTAACTATGGTTTTACGTATCCATCATGTAATGGCCCGGCCCACTAGTGATATTGTCCGCTCTGGGCCGAAGCCCTCACGGTTTTAAAACGCGTCAATAGGGGTTACGAACCATCAACTTATAAACCCAGCATCTCTCCCGTGTTTTGTCGATGTGGGATTTGCCTAGGGTGTTACAATCCACCCCCCTTATGGGACTCAGCGTCCTCGCTGAGGTTTGCCCCACCATCGCTCAAGGTTGCACGCGGAGCCGCTCTGATACCACAAATGTAATGGCCCGACCCACTAGTGATATTGTCCGCTCTGGGCCGAAGCCCTCACGGTTTTAAAACGCGTCAATAGGGGTTACGAACCATCAACTTATAAACCCAGCATCTCTCTCGTGTTTTGTCGATGTGGGATTTGCTTAGGGTGTTACACATCATTTATATGATTTATGAATTGTGATTTAAAGTTGTATTTGGTTAATGTTGTGCACCACTAAAACATTGTCTCAGTGATAGCTTTTCATTCCTGTCGCAGGTAGACAGACGGACAGGGCAGAAGACTAGGCTGCTAGTACATCCAGCGAGAGATTATCGGGTATAATGAGTATACCACATTTTGCATTTTGTACTGTAATGTATGACCACTGTATGTACATAGTGTTTTTGGTTTTGAGCAGTTGTAAATTAAAATTGTACATTAAAGTTGTAAAGTAAATTATGAGATATTTTGACTTGTAAAATTTGTACTGTATTTCTTTATCTCAGTTTTTGAAAAATCACTATGGATTTGAGTTGAGAAATATGTTTGTGTTGAGAAATATCTTGGAGTTGAGATTTGGAAATATATTGAAGTGCTTTTTACAGGTTTTCTAAAGAACTGTTTTGTCCAAAATACAGATGGCACTCTGCCAAAATTTTTACAGAAATTCCAAATAATTCAAATGTGTTAGTTTTATCGCTTCAGTTCAAAAAGGTTTTTAACACCTGTAAATAGTGCTCACCACTGTAAAAGAAGTAAGAAAAGTTTTTAAAATCCCTTGTAGTGTATTTAATGGGTTATCAATAGACGGAGTTGGTAATTCATTAGGTATACTACGGGATCATGTTATGCCTTACAGAGGGGTAGGGTGTGACATGTTTTAGTGGTATCAGAGCTAGTTTTTAAATTCTGTTTTCACCTGTTATTTGAATATTCTTTCTTCATAGTACAACTGCTCAATATCATTGTTGATACATACAGTACATTACATTATAAATATGCACTAACGGGAGGAAATCTCCTTGTGTTATTTGTTCAGGAGATCTAAAATCCTCGCATTGACTATGGAAGAAGGTGATCGTTCAGTCGATCAATCTATTGAGGTTGAGGTGCAAGGGGATGCCCCAGGCCTACATAATGTCAGTGGTTCAAGAAGACACGATCCCGCAGATCGCAGTTTCTGCTCGATTCGCTCGTGAGATGGCTACAATGTTCCAACAAATGGTGGTAAAGTGCCTACTCAAGTCCCAATCTGAGACACCAATGGTACAACCACGCCTCCTACTAGGCGGTATGACAAATTGATGAAGTATGGGCTCAGAGTTCAAGGGACGATAGATCCTCTAGAGGTGAGCAGTGGTTAGAGAGGATGGATAGGGTATTCAAGAAAGCGCCTTTGTATAGAGGAGCTTAGATTTGAATACTCGATATCTTTGCTCTGGGGATGCTTATGGTGGTGGAAAACCATTCCCCACGATGCAGTAGAACTGCAGTGCTAACATGGAATGACTTTCTCAGGAAATTTAGACAGAAATATGTCCCCGATGCTTATGTAGACCAGAAGCTACAAGAATTCCTAAGTCTGAAACAGGGGAGCAGATCAGTGGCTGAGTATGAAAGAGAATTTTCCTGCGTGAGCCATTATGTAGTAAGTTTACTTGCTACCAGCAAGGAGAGATGCAAGAGGTTTGAAACTGGCTTGAAGCCCAGTATCAGATTACAAGTGATCGGATTCAAACACACTAACTTCTCTGAACTTGTTTCTCAAGCCCTAGAGTTGGAAAGAATTGAGTCTGAAGCAGCTCCTGAGAAAAAGAAATCAGAGAAGACAGAGAAAGAGGGAAAATCAGTAGAACAGAGTTCCAGTGGTCCTACTGGAAAGAGAAAGAATCATGGGGGACATGGCAGAGATGGCAAGAAGTTGGGTAGGGGAAGATGTTCAGGACAGAAACCTCCTCTATCTGGTCAGCAGAGTACCAGAGGTTCCTACCCTTCCCGCCAATGTGAAACTTGTGGAAGATATCATGGTGGGATATGCTATAAGGCTATTGGAGCCTGTTATAACTGTGGAGGCATAGGACACTTTGCCAAGGACTGCACCAATAGTCGCAGAGTTGGACCACCTCCTACTACTGCAGAAGGGTCAGTTCAGAGCCTTGTCACCAGAAGTTCACAACCACCCAGCAGAGGTAGAGGCAGGGGTAGAGGTAGCCCAGCAGGCAGCCAAGGCACAGTGAAACATTCAGAGTAAGACAGTGCTCCAGTCAGAATCTATGCAATGAGACAGAGAGAAGAGACCGAGACATCTGATGTTGTGGCTGGTACCTTCTTAACTTTTAATCAAGATGTGTTTGTGTTATTTGATCCGGGTTCTACCCATTCTTATGTGAGTGCTAGCATCATTTATTGCATTGTTGTTCCATGTACAAAATGGACTTTGAGGTGCTAGTAACAAGTCCGCTAGGACAGGAGGTCAGGGCTAATAGAATGTATAGAGATTGTCCTTTGGTGATCCAAGGACACATTTTCCTATCTGATTTCATTGAAATGCCCTTCAGAGATTATGATATCATCTTGGGCATGGATTGGTTAGCTAGGCATCATGCCATGATTGACGTAGGTCAAGACGATCACTTTTGGTCTCCTCGATGCTGATGTGGTAATACATGGGAGAGGCGTTATTGCCATCAAACATCATTTCGGCCGCACTAGCGTAAAAATGATCGAGAAAGGGTGTGAAGCATACTTGGCACATGTGGTAGACACCCAAGTGGGAGTCCAGATTAAAGGACATCCCTACAGATATGACTTTCGGATGTGTTTCCTGATGAATTGCCAGGATTACCTCCGGAAAGAGAAGTGCAGTTTGAAATTAATGTTATGCCTGGTGTGGAACCAATCTCCATAACACCATACAGAATGGCACCAGCAGAGTTGAAGGAGTTGAAGATATAGTTGCAAGAATTACTTGAAAAGGGCTTCATTCGCCCTAGTGTGTCACTTTAGGGAGCGCCAATATTGTTTGTTAAGAAGAAAGATGGCACTCTTCGCTTGTGTATTGACTACCGGCAGTTGAATAAGGTGAGAATAAAGAACAGATATCCATTGCCTCGCATTGATGATCTGTTTGATCAGTTGAAGGGTGCAGCTGTATTCTCCAAAATTGATTTGTGATCTGGTTATTATCAGTTGAAGGTGCAAGAGCAGAGTATTCCAAAAACTGCTTTCAGAACTCGGTATGGCCACTATGAGTTTCTAGTAATGCCATTCGGGTTAACAAATGCTCCAGCTGCTTTTATGGATCTGATGAACACTATCTTCAGACCATATCTTGATCAATTTGTGGTGGTGTTTATTGATGACATTTTAATATATTCGAGGAATTTAGAGGAGCATGACAGACATCTGCGGATTGTACTGCAGACTTTAAGGGAGAAATAACTATACGCCAAATTGTCGAAGTGTGAATTTTGGCTGAAAGAAATCTCCTTTTTGGGACATGTTGTGTCAGCTGAAGGGATCAAGGTAGATTCCAGCAAGGTAGAAGCTATCCTTAATTGGAAGCCGCCCAGGAATATCACAGAAATTCGCAGTTTTCTGGGTTTAGCTAGATATTACCGTCGGTTTGTGAAGGGGTTTTCTATGTTATCTTCTCCACTGACCAAACTGCTTCGGAAAGATGTAAAATTTCAGTGGACAGATAAATGTCAGCAGAGTTTTGATGAGTTGAAGAGGTGTTTGACTGAAGCTCCAGTCCTCACTTTACCTTCTCCGGGTAAAGAATACATAGTTTATAGTGATACTTCTCACAATGGGTTAGGCTGTGTACTAGTACAAGATCGGAATGTCATTGCTTATGCATCACGCCAGCTGAAACCGCATGAGAGGAACTACCCAACACATGATTTAGAGCTAGCAGCTATTGTTTTTGCTCTGAAGATCTGGAGACACTATTTGTATGGGGAGAAATGCTACATTTACACAGATCACAAGAGCTTGAAGTACTTAGGCACCCAGAAAGAATTGAATTTGAGGCAGAAGAGATGGTTAGAACTCATTAAAGATTATGATTGTTTAATAGACTATCAGCCAGGGAAAGCAAATGTGGTGGCTGACGCCTTAAGTCGTAAGACTATGGCAAGTCTCAGAGTTTCTCCTTTGTCCATGGTATATGAATTGAAAGCACAACATGCCAGTTTAGAGATTGATGATGAGGGACAGACAGTAGTTGCATGGCATGTACAGCCAGTGTTGATTGATCATATTAGAATGGCTGCTCAGAGTGATGATAAATATCAGAAGCTACTGAAAGAAGTCCAGCAGGGCAAGAAACCTGAATTTTCTGTGAAAGATGATGGTTTATTGCTATATTAGGGCAGAATGTGCGTTCCTAATGATGCTGAATTGAGACAGATCATTATGAAGGAAGCACATGAGTCTCCTTTTGCTATGTACCCTGGTGAAACCAAAATGTACAGAGGGCTGAAAGAGCATTACTGGTGGATGGGTATGAAGAGAGATATAGCTGAATTTGTTTCCAAATGCCTAACTTGCCAGCAAGTAAAGGCAGAACATCAAGTTCTAGCTGGTTTGTTACATCCTTTGTCAGTACCAAAGTGGAAATGGGAACGAATAACTATGGATTTTGTTACAGGACTTCCAAGGACACAGAGTAGTCATGATGCAGTATGGGTTATAGTTGACAGATTGACCAAGTCTGCTCACTTTTTGCCAGTTCGAATGGACTATAGCCTGGAAAGATTGGCCAGATTGTACATATATGAGATTGTCAAATTGCATGGAGTGCCAGTATCAATTGTATCTGACAGAGATCGTAGGTTCACTTTTAGATTCTGGGGTAGTCTTCAGAAAGCCTTAGGAACTAGATTGAACTTCAGCACAGTATTCCACCCACAGACAGATGGCCAGTCTGAGAGGGTTATTAAGATATTGGAGGATATGCTACGGGCTTGTGTGATTGAGTTTGAAGGTAGTTGGGATACACACTTGCCTTTGATTGAGTTTTCTTATAACAACAGCTACCAATCAAGCATTAGGATGCCTCCATATGAAGCTTTGTATGGCAGAAAGTGTAAAACTCCCTAATGTTAGGATGAAGTAGGTGAAAGGAAGATGATTGGGCCAGAGATTGTTCAGCAGACAGAGGAAAAGATCAGATTGATCAGAGATAGACTTAAGGCTGCATCAGATCGTCAGAAGTCCTATGTTGATCTGAAGAGAAGAGATATTGAGTATGCAGTGGGTGATAAAGTATTCCTCAAAGTTTCTCCTTGGAAGAGGATTATGAGATTTGGCAGAAAGGGGAAACTGAGTCCTCGTTTCATTGGACCATATGAGGTTCTGGAAAGAGTGGGTCCTTTGGCATATCGGTTGGCATTACCTCCAAAGCTAGCAAGGATACACAGTGTCTTCCATGTGTCCATGTTAAGGAGGTACAGATCTGACCCATCTCATGTACTATCAGTTGAAGAGATTGAGGTAAATCCAGACCTCTCATATGAGGAAGAACCCATAAAAATTCTAGCTTATGAGGTGAAGCAGCTGAGGAATAAACAGATACACCTGGTTAAAGTGCTGTGGAACCATCATTCAGGCCAGGAAGCTACTTGGGAACGTGAAGAGGATATGAGGAGACAGCACCCACAGCTGTTCAGAGACTAATGCCAAGTAAAACCTCAAGACGAAATTTATTTAAGGGGGGCAAAATTGTAACACCCTTATGTTCGATAGTGCGTTCTACTGTTCCGGTGACTAGTGTTGTCCGGACAGCTAGGATGCCTAGAACTACACTTCGATATGAGTGAGGAGACATAAAATAATGAAATACAAGAAAAGAAAATACAAGAAAAACAAAGAAAAAAATAATAGTAAAGAAATGCAATCAAGTTAAGCGAGCCGAGAACCCTAGCGATGGGTGACTGCACCGGGAAGTCACGGCGTGGACCGTTGACTAGCCCTGGACTGTGGGAACCCTGGAAAATATTTTTAGGACTCAAATAAATATTTATTGAAGTATAAATATCATTAGAAATATCAAAGAAAAATTAAATAATTAGTACAAAGAAAAGTGAGAAATCGAAAAACGGATAAAACCCGGTGTTACCGAAAAATCAGGAATGCAACCCGTACAGGGGCATTGTGGTCATTTGACACCCCGAGTTGTCTTTTGACCTAAATGTCCATAAAAAATAAATAATATTACACTTGAAAAATATAATGAAAAATTAATTTAGTGAGACCTAATGTAAATAGTAAAAGTGGAGGGTAAATTGACTAATTATCACATTTAAACATACAAAATAATTTATATTTGGTGAGTGGAGCACTATAGATTAAATTTAATCTTAAGTGGGCAGATTGCTCCACTAAACACTTCATCTTCAACCTTGAGAATCACCATTGCCGAATGAACTCCAACAAAACCTCCCATGGCCGCCCCATTTGCATGGCTTCTTACACCCATTTCAAGCTACACTTTCTTTACTTGTCTTCATTAAAGTTTATCCCCACATCACAAGGAAGAGTTTGATAGCAATTTCAAGAAGTTTTGGCGAAGATTTAAGAAGTCTCATCCATAGGTAAGTTTAAGTTTTTGATTGTTGCTTTGTTAAAGTTTGTAAGGATGTTATGGGTGTTTGATTTATGAAGAAATTTTTGAGGTTTGATGTTGAATGGGAATGTGTACTTTTGGTAGCCATGGAAACACCTTGAAGGCAATTTATTTTTGCTTGTAAATAGTGAATTAAATGATTGATTAAATGTATATTGTGTAGGAAATTGTTTGGGTGATGTATACTTAGTATATGTAAATGTGAAATGAAATTTAAAGCTTGGAAATTAATGGAATGTAAATGTACCATTGTGGTAGTTTTTTAGCTCTTGAAGAATGCTGGAATTCATGCTTGGTTTATGAAATAATGATGTTAATTTGTGATAGGGGTTATGGCAGTTTGAGTGCATGTATGATGGTGTGAAGTTGGACATGTAAATGAGCATGAATTGGTGATTGAATTATTATAAATTGAGTTGGATAAATTCTGTACTTATTGGTGCACATTGAATGTAATTGTAAGCTGCCAAAATGACCTATAATATGTTGTAAATTATGTTTAGGTTGTGGTACAACCAGAATTGGTTTGAATGTTGAGTTTGGTAAGTGTTAAAAGTGATCCTTGATGTGTATGCAAAAAATGCAATAAGGCAGTTTGTGTTTTAGGCCTATAACTTTAAGTGTGTGGCTCCAATTGGTATGAGGCCAATTGGAGGTGAAACTAGGCACAAAATGTGCCAACTTTCATGAAGGAAGCTTGCCAAAATTCTGCTTTCAAGGTAGCTTGAAAAATGACCAAATCCGGATTAAGTGCAAATGAGGCCTGAAAATTGACCATTTGGGCAACAGTTAGTTTTTAGGCCATAACTCACTCAAAACAGGTTCAATTGACCTGAAATTTTATCCATGTATAGTTAAGACCCATATCTACAAGTCTTATGGAGACACCAAAGCCCAGAAATGACCATAAGCAAGTCAAACAGCTTGCACAAGTTCGGGTCCAAAAACTGGCCGAACCTAAAATGACCTAAAGTGACCTAAAGTGATCAATTTTGATGCATTTTGACCAGTAATAGTAAAATGACCATAACTTGGTCTACATAACTCAAAATAACCTAAAATTTTGCCCCGCATTCTATAAAACATAGATCTACAAGTTTTAGTTTTGACCAAAACCCGAAAACCGAGGGAACTAGGTCGTCCGGCTAGGTCAAACTAATATCCCGGAATCCAGCAAATTGCAAGAAAATGCAGTATACACGGAAACGAACTTGGTAACATGTACCAATCCTAAAGGACTATCGAATGTGACATATTAGTAACATTAAAACCTAATTTACCTAGAATGCATCGAGGGTCGACATCTTAGGTTGACTAAGCAAATATTAGAATTCAGTGAATTAATTATCAAGCATTATCATTGGAGACAGTTTAAATGAGTACTGAAACACTTCAAATTGTGTTTCTCAGTTAGCAAAGACTCAGGGAAAGGGAAGGAAACACTGAGTCAAGGCCAGGAGACAGTTATCAGAGGTTTGTGCGCAACAGTTATTTCTTTTGAATTTTTCAATTGAAATAAATTATGACTATTTGTATATTATTGTTTTCAATTATGGAAATGTGTTTGAATGGATACTTATTGCTTGAAAAGCATTGTAAATGGTTTGAAACTATGGAAAACTTGATTTAGTGTGATTTGTGAAAATTTGAAGTTAATTATGAATTGTTTTGCCATTTTGTGAATGAATTTATGACTTTAGAAATTTATTGGATTCTCACGAATCATTTGAATAAAATGTTTGGAATTGATTTTGTGTTCACACTTAGCATGACAGTATCATATCATTCCTTCTCCATTTATGGGGTTGTGATCGTTTATTTTCCTTCTCCATTTATGGAGTCGTGATCGTTTATTTTTCTCCCTCTCTGGTTTACCAGTTGAGGTGATTGAATGAGTACTCATTATATAGCTAGCTCCCTTCCTCATTGATTTTGATTAGTGGGGTTGTGATTGCTTTGTCGTGGTGTACAACGCGGCATTGATCGAAAATTTTGTGTCATGGCTTAAGTTGTGTATGAATTGGCAACACTGTGTTCGTAAATTATTTGACTAAATTGTGTTATTATGAGCTTTGATAATTTGTGAAATGGAGTATAATTCTTATTGACATTCACTGTCTTTTGAATTTAACTGCGTTTTGATTACTGAGATTTATTGTGATATTGTGTTAAATTTCTTATGACGTTCATTGTCTTGAATTTAATTATGGTTTTACGTATCCATCATTTATATGATTTATGAATTGTGATTGAAAGTTGTATTTGGTTAATGTTGTGCACCACTAAGACATTGTCTCAGTGATAGCTTTTCATTGCTGTCGCAGGTAGACAGACGGACAGGGTAGCAGACTAGGCTGCTAGTACATCCAGCGAGAGATTATTGGGTATAATGAGTATACCACATTTTGCATTTTGTACTGTAATGTATGACCACTATATGTATATAGTGTTTTTGGTTTTGAGCAGTTGTAAATTAAAATTGTACATTGAAGTTGTAAAGTAAATTATGAGATATTTTGACTTGTAAAATTTGTACTGTATTTCTTTATCTCAGTCTTTGAAAAATCACTGTGGATTTGAGTTGAGAAATATGTTGTGTTGAGAAATATGTTGGAGTTGAGATTTGAAAATATATTGAAGTACTTTTTACAGGTTTTCTGAAGAACTGTTTTGTCCAAAATACAGATGGCACTCTGCCAAAATTTTTACAGAAATTCCAAATAATTCAAATGTGTTAGTTTTATCGCTTCAGTTCAAAAAGGTTTTTAACACCTGTAAATAGTGCTCACCACTGTAAAAGAAGTAAGAAAAGTTTTTAAAATCCCTTGTAGTGTATTTAATGGGTTATGAGTAGACGGAGTTGGTAATTCATTAGGTATACTACGGGATCATGTTATACCTTACAGAGGGGTAGGGTGTGACAAGTACACAGCCTAACTCATTGTGAGAAGCATCACTATAAACTGTGTATTCTTTACATGGAGTAGGTAAAGTGAGGACTGGAGCTTCAGTCAAACACCTCTTCAACTCATCAAAACTTTGTTGGCATTTATCTGTCCACTGAAATTTTACATCTTTCCAAAGCAGTTTGGTCAGTGGAGAAGATAACATAGAAAACCCCTTCATAAACCGACGGTAATATCCAGCTAAACCTAGAAAACTGTGAATTTCTGTGATATTTTTGGGCGGCTTCCAATTAGGGATAGCTTCTACCTTGCTGGAATCTACCTTGATCCTTCAGCTGACACAATATGTCCTAAAAAGGAGATTTCTTTCAGCCAAAATTCACACTTCGATAATTTGGCGTATAGCTGTTTCTCCCTTAAAGTCTGTAGTACAATCTGCAGATGTCTGTCATGCTCCTCTGCATTCCTCGAATATATCAAAATGTCATCAATAAACACCACCACAAATTGGTCGAGATATGATCTGAAGATAGTGTTCATCATATCTATAAAAGCAGCTGGAGCATTTGTTAATCCGAATGGCATTACTAGAAACTCATAGTGGCCATACAGAGTTCTAAAAGCAGTTTTTGGAATGCTCTGCTCTTGCACCTTCAATTGATAATAACCAGATCACAAATCAATTTTGGAGAATATAGCTGCACCCTTCAACTGATTAAACAGATCATCAATGCGAGGCAATGGATATCTGTTCTTTATTGTCACCTTATTCAACTGCCGGTAGTCAATACACAAGTGAAGAGTGCCATCTTTCTTCTTAATAAACAATACTGGCGCTCCCCAAGGTGACACACTAGGGCGAATGAAGCCCTTTTCAAGTAATTCTTGCAATTGTATCTTTGACTCCTTCAACTCTGCTGGTGCCATTCTGTATGGTGTTATGGAGATTGGATCCACACCAGGCATAACATTAATTTCAAATTGCACTTCTCTTTCCGGAGGTAATCTTGGCAATTCATCAGGAAATACATCTGGAAAGTCATATACTGTAGGGATGTCCTTCAATGCTGGACTCCCCACTTGGGTGTCTACCACATGTGCCAAGTATGCTTCACACTCCTTTCTGATAATTTTTCCGGCTAGTGCAGCCGAAATGATGTTTGATGGCAATAATTGCCTCTCCCCATGTATTACCACATCACTGTACTGAGGGAGACCAAAAGTTACTGTCTTCAGCCTACAGTCAATCATGGCATGATGCCTAGCTAACCAATCCATGCCCAAGATGATATCGTAATCTCTGAAGGGCATTTCAATGAAATCAGACAGAAAAGTGTGTCCTTGGATCACCAAAGGACAATCTCTATACATTCTATTAACCTTGACCTCCTGTCCTAGCGGACTTGTTACTAGCACCTCAAAGTCCATTTTTGTACATGGAACAGCAATGCAATCAATGATGCTAGCACTCACATAAGAATGGGTAGAACCCGGATCAAATAACACAAACACATCTTGATTAAAAGTTGAGAAGGTACCAGCCACAACATCAGATGTCTCGGCCTCTTCTCTTTGTCTCATTGCATAGACTCTGACTGGAGCACTGTCTTGCTCTAAATGTTTTACTGTGCCTTGGCTGCCTGCTGGGCTACCTCTACCCCTGCCTCTACCTCTGCTGGGTGGTTGTGAACTTCTAGTGACAAGGCTCTGAACTGACCCTTCTGCAGTAGTAGGAGGTGGTCCAACTTTGCGACTACTGGTGCAGTCCTTGGCAAAGTGTCCTGTGCCTCCACAGTTATAACAGGCTCCAATAGCCTTGTAGCATATCCCGCCATGATTTCTTCCACAAGTTTCACATTGGTGGGGAGGGTAGGAACCTCTGGTACTCTACTGACCAGATAGAGGAGGCTTCTGTCCTGAATATCTTCCCCTACCAGATTTCTTGCCACCTCTGCTGTGTCCCCCATGGTTCTTCCTCTTTCCAGTAGGACCACTGGAACTCTGTTCTACTGATTTTCCCTCTTTCTCTGTCCTCTCTGATTTCTTTTTCTCAGAAGCAGCTTCAGACTCAATTCTTTCCAACTCTAGGGCTTGAGAAACAAGTTCTGAGAAGTTAGTGTGTTTGAAACCGACTACTTGTAATCTGATACTAGGCTTTAAGCCGGTTTCAAACCTCTTGCATCTCTCCCTGCTGGTAGAAAGTAGACTCACTGCATAATGGCTCAGGCAGGAAAATTCTCTTTCATACTCAGCCACTGATCTGCTCCCCTATTTCAGACTTAGGAACTCTTGTAGCTTCTGGACATATTTTTGTCTGAATATTATTTTTCCTTACTATTATTTTTCCTTTGTTTTTTTTGTATTTTCTTTTCTTGTATTTCATTATTTTATGTCTCCTCACTCATATTGAAGTGTAGTTCTAGGCATCCTAGCTGTTCGGATAACACTGGTCACTGGAACAGCAGAACGCACTACCGAACATAGGGGTGTTACAACCCATGAAGCCAAACCATGCGCACCGTGTTGGTGTTCTTCAAGCATGCTGCCACACATCCATTGCAACTAGCAATGGATAAATCATCTCATGATCAAAACACAAAATTAAATCATATAATCAACAATCTAAATGGCAAATATAGTGGCTCTGATACCAATTGAAGGAACAGAAGCGTGAAAAACATAAGTTTATACCATTAAATTCAAAAATTTTCCCCTGGGGTCACATGCATCATGCAAGATTTATTTTTATCTATTTGATTTCAATGATAAAAAATATATTAAAACTTTTTTAATATGTTTTTGGATCTGTATTTGCCATTTAAGATTTTAAAATTAATCAAATTAATTTTAGAACCCTAGATTAAATCAAGAATAAATATACTAACCTCTTGATGCACTGCAGTGTATTTGTGCCTTTGAGATGCGTCTTCAGGACAGCAGATGTTGTTTCTCTAGCTTGTCCACACCAACAACACCTATGGCAGCCCTTGAATAGCTTTTAAAACCTTTTCTATTATTTAGAAAATCAAGTTCTGCCTTTTAAGAGATTAAAGATGTAAACAGAATACTAGAAACAATTTCTAGTATTTTTAATTCAAGAGATTGTTTGTTAATCTCTTAGAATAAAAGAGAGAAGAAGATGAAGAGAAGGGGAAGTCTCTTGGGTGGCAGTACCAAGGTTATTTGCAGCTGGTTCTTTGTTTTTCTTTTCATAATAACACTTATATAGGTAGGTCAACATATTAAACCCTTGCCACATGTCACCCTCTGATTGGTTCTAGGTTTAATTGACCCAATCACATTGTGCCAAGTGTCAAACCTATAATTAATCTTAATTTTAATCATCTTATATGATTAAAAGACATTTAGCAAGCTTATGTGTAATGCCATGTGTCACCCTCTCATGGTGCCACATGTCACGCTATGAAATGGCCAAAATGCCCTTGTGTCTTAATTTTGAGTTCCCAACCCAAAAAAATAATTTCTCTTCTTCTAATTAATTTATATCAAATATAAATTAATTAATTAATCTCTATTGATTAATTTCTCATTAATTAAATTCATATTTAAACACTTTAAATATAAATTTAACTATACTATACATCCAATATGTAATACCCCGAACCTCCGAGTTATGAATAGTACCATTTTTGGTCCGTGATTAGTACTATTTAAAGACACCTTGAGGACCAAAAATAAATAAAAAATTAATTGAGATAGACACAATAAAAATTCAAGTGACCTAAAAATATAAGGATCCACCGGGTATATTGAAAAAGAGGGATTATGAACCGATGAGGGGCATTTTGGTCAATTCACCTCAAGAGTTGACTTTTGACCAAAATGTTAATTAATTTAAGTGAAATTAATGAATTGAATTATGGAATAATTTTTTTTAGGAAAAGAATTCAAGTATAAAGTGAAAGGAAAATAAAAGAAATAAAAATCTAGAATTTTAGGTCCATTTTGACCCAATTAAAATTTTAGGACCAATGGGCTTTGGAAAACTCAATAAAAAAAATAATAAATAATTGGGATAAGTATAAAAGGAAGCCATCTTCCTCCCTCCCTCATTTAGTTGCCCCCCCACACACCTCCTTTCCCTCTCTTTTCTTTCTTCTCTCTTCATTCTTCCACTTACAACTTCTCTCAACCATTGATTTTCCCCACTTTTTCTCCATGGGTTTTCAATCTAATTGGTAGAAAACATCAAATTTATCTTTCATTGAGAGATTAGAAGCTAAGAGAACAAAAGAGTTAGAAGAAATTGAAGATTAGAAGTGGTCACTTGAGGTAAGTTTCTTTTCATGTTAGATTAGTTGTATAAGCCTTGAATGAAGTTAAATTATGATGAAATTTTATGAGAAATTGAAAGGAAACATGCATGGAACCTAAACTAGGGTTTTGGCCAACTTAGGAAAAATTAGGTTTTTGATGTATTTTAGTTAAATTGATGATAAATATAAGTTAAATTGAAGTAGTATGCATGATTGGGAGTAGTAAGATTTCATGGGATTGCATAAATTAAATTATGGAAGATTAGGGTTCATGGGAAAATTGGGTTTTGGTGCTAGAGAGTGAAATTGGTGTGTATAGTGTTAAATTATGGTCATTTGAGGTTTATTTAGTTTGAATTGACATTGGGTTGATGAATGGAGATAATGAAATGGTAAGATTAGGGAAATTGCAAACTTTAGTGTTTTAAAATTGTAGGTTTTATGCTAGGAAGTGCCATTGATGTGTTAATGCTAAATTATAGTCATTTTGGGTGAATTAAATGTGAATTGAGATTAATTAGTAGAAGTAATTAAAGAAATGAAAATTTTAACTTAAGGCAGAATTTTGTACACTAAATTCAGTGTGTTTGGAAGCCCATAACATGAGCTACACAACTCCAATTGGTGTGAAACCAATTGGAAACGAAACTTAATACATAGGGCTAGAATTTTCTTGAAGATACCCTGCCCTGAAAATGACCTTAAGCTATCCGAAATGAGCCTTGAACTTAGAGACAAAATTCTGGAACTTGCAGAATTTGACCATATGAATAGTAAATTTTGCATAGCCATAACTCTCTCTAGAAAACTCCAATTTAGGTGATTCTTGAACCGATGGAAACATAAGACATTTTAGAACATTTTATATGCAGAACTTGAGGCTAAATTATGGACTTAACCCAATCAAATTGCTGAGCAAAGTTGAATCACTAAATCTGTAGAATTACAGATTTACCATATGAACAGTAAATTTTGTATAGCCATAACTCTCTCTAGAAAACTCCGATTAGGCGATTCTTGAACCGATGGAAACCTAAGACATAGTAGAACATTTCATATGAAGAACATTAGACCAAATTATGGACTTAACTTGACCAAATTACTGAACGAATTTGGATCGATAAATCTGCCAGAACTAAATCTACAGCATGAACAGTGACGTGAACAGTAATCATATTTTGGGCATAACTTTAGCTACACAGCTCCGAATTAGGCGATTCAAAAAGGAAAATAAAGTTAAGATCTAGATGAACAATTTTCATGAAGAACACCTCACCAAATTATGATTGAAACTAGGTAAAAATTGGGTTCAAAAATTGGGGCACCAAGTTGTCCAAAACCAAAATTTTCTAAAATTTGCAAAGCCAACTTGGGATGCATTATACATGCATGTAATGAGTTTTTGGCAGCAATTGAGATTGGTATTGAGGTATTTTATTTGTTTATTTTTAGTAGAAAAAGAAGTTGGAATGGACAAGGAGAAGTAGGTAACAAGGAAGGAGAATTATTGAAGATTTGTGCACAACTAATATTTTCTTCATTTTTAAACTTGTAAATTTCTTGGAATGTGTTAAATTGAATGAGTTTGCTTTGAACAAGTTTACTTTGACTGAAATATGGTTTTTCTCTTGCATTTAAGAAATTTGGATGTTGCCACCTTTATATGGATATTATGATGAATTTAAATGTGTTTATTGGTTTATAAATGTAATTGTTGAGTGAGAAATTTTTTGAAACTGTTTTGAAACCATAGTTAGCATGACAGTCCCTGTAACACCCCTATGTTCGGTAGTGCGTACTACTGTTCCGGTGACCAGTGTTGTCCGGACAGCTAGAATGCCTAGAACTACACTTCGATATGAGTGAGGAGACATAAAATAATGAAATACAAGAAAAGAAAATACAAGAAAAATAAAAGAAAAATAATAGCAAAGAAAAATAATCAAGTTAAGCGAGCCGAGAACCCTAGCGATGGGTGACCGCACCGGGAAGTCACGGCGTAGACCGTTGACTAACCCTGGACTGCGGGAAACCCTGGAAAATATTTTTAGGACTTAAATAGACCCCTATTGAAGTATAAATATCATTAGAAATATCAAAGAAAAATTAAATAATTAGTACAAAGAAAAGTGAGAAATCGAAAAACGGACAAAACCCGGTGTTACCGAAAAATTGGGAATGCAACCCGAACAGGGGCATTGTGGTCATTTGACACCCCGAGTTATCTTTTGACCTAAATGTCCATTAAAAATAAATAGTATTACACTTAGAAAGAATAATGAAAGATTAAATTTGGGGTACCTAATATAAATAGCCAAAAGTGGAGTGTAAATGGAGTAATTAACACATTTAACATATAATATTAATTAAATAAAGTTAGTGGAGAGTTAGTGGGAATTATCTACACCTAAGTGGACCACTAACTCACCCTTTGGACAGCAGATTGAAGTTCATCTCCAAGCTCCCAATTTTAGCCAAAAATGGTGAAAAGAAGATCCACCATTGTTGTCCACTTGAAAGCTTCATGCATGCTTGATTTAAGCTTCATTCTTGGCACCTTTCTTCACTAAAAGTAACCACCACACCTTGGGCAGCATTTAGGGAGTGAGAAAGGTAAGTTTTGATGAGTTTTTAAGAAGCTTCAAAAATAGGTAAGTTTGTGATTTTGAATGTTGCTTTTGTTAAAGTTTGTAAGCATGTTATGGGTGTTTGATTTATGAAGAAATTTTTGAGTTTTGATGTTGAATGGGAATGTGTACTTTTGGCAGCCATGGAAGCACCTTGAAGGCAGTTTAATTGTGCTTGTAAATGGTGAATTAAATGATTGATTAAATGTATATTGTGTAGGAAATTGTTTGGGTGATGTATACTTAGTATATGTAAATGTAAAATGAGATTTAAAGCTTGGAAAGTAATGGAATGTAAGTGTACCATTGTGGCAGTTTGCTAACTCTTGAGAAATGCTGGAATTCATGCTTGGTTTATGGAATAATGATGTTAAAATGTGTTGGTTGTTATGGCAGTTTGAGTGCATGAATGATGGTGTGAAGTTGGACATGTAAATAAGCATGAATTGGTGATTGAATTGTTGTAAATTGAGTTGGACAAATTCTGCACTTGTTGGTGTACATTGAATGTAATTGTAAGATGCCAAAATGACCTATAATATGTTGTAAATTATGTTTAGGTTGTGGTACAACCAGAATTGATTTGAATGTTGAGTTTGGTGAGTGTTACAAATGATGCTTGATGTGTATGCAAGAATTTCAATAAGGCAGTTTGTGTTTTAGGCCTATAACTTTAATTGTGTGGCTCCAATTGGTATGAGACCAATTGGAGGTGAAACTAGGCACAAAATTTGCCAACTTTCATGAAGAAAGCTTGCCAAAATTCTGCTTGCAAGGTAGCTTGAAAAATGACCAAATCCGGATTAAGTGCAAATAAGGCCTGAAAACTCACCATTTGGGCAGCAGTTAATGTTTAGGCCATAACTCACGCAAAACAGGTCCAATTGACCTGAAATTTTAACCATGAATAGTTAAGACCCATATCTACAAGTCTTATGAAGACAAAAAAGCCCAGAAATGACCATAAGCAAGTCAAACAGCTTGCACAAGTTCGGATCCAAAAACTGGCCGAACCTAAAATGACCTAAAGTGACCAATTTTAGTGCAAGTTGACCAGCAATAGTAAAATGATCATAACTTAGTCTACATAACTCAGAATGACCTGAAATTTTGCCCCTCATTCCATAAGACATAGATCTACAAGTTTGTAGTTTTGACCGAAACCTGAAAACCGGCGGAACTAGGTCGTCCGGCTAGGTCAAACTAGTATCCCGGAATCCAGCAAATTGCAAGAAAATACAGTATACACGGAAATAAACTTGGTAACATGCACCAACCCTAAAAGACTATCGAATATGACATATTAGTAACGTTAAAACCTAAATTACCTAAAACACATCGAGGGTCGATATATTAAGTTGATTAAGCAAATAATAGCATTCAGTGAATTATTTATCAAACATTATCGTTAGAGACAGTTTAATTAAATACTGAAACACTTCAAATTGTGTTTCTCAGTTAGCAAAGACTCAGGGAGAGGGAAGGAAACACTGAGTCAAGACCAAGAGACAGTTATCAGAGGTTTGTGCACAACTAGTTTTTAACTGATTTTGTTTGAATATTTCATATGATTAAATGACATACTTTTCTTATGTATTATGTTTAACAAGCATTGGATTTAATTCAATGACTATTGAAAATTGTTATAGTATGTATGAATTTAGCTTTGTGAAATGGTATTTCCACAAGTATTAAGCATTGTTATGGATTGAATAAATTATGTTTTGGAAAATTGTGATATAACATGTTTTGAATTGTGATGGTAATTTTCATGGAAAAATGCAAATTTATGATTTGAATTGTGATGAGCATAAAAATTATTGGATATTGGAATTGACTTTGAATTGAATTATATTGTGATTTATGCTCACTAAAAGGATTGCGATATTGTTTTATATCTCACTATAGATGTTTGACTAGGTTATTACCCGTCTCTCTCATTTGTTGAGAAGACAATGGAGTTAGTTGTGTTTTGATTACCATGGTACGTGCACAGGCTTAGATTTTCCTCTGATTTGAGGTTAGATCTAAGTTTATTTTATCGTTATGGCCCTTGCGGAAGATTCATTATTGTGATGGTACTGTGCACGATGATTCGACCTCCCCGACCATAGGGAGTTAGAATCCGATTCGACCTCCCCGACCATAGGGAGTTAGAATCACATCGAATATGGCCCTTTCGGATTAGTCTTGCAGAGTTAGTGAGATAAAGATTATTTTTGAGATACATAATGATTTTTGAAATACAGAATGGCTTTTAAATGGTAAAGAATTGTGATTTCAATTATGGTTTACGTATAATTGATTTTTTTGGAATTACTTAATTGGTTAGTCATGATTTGATAAATTGAATTTTGTGATCAAAGTCATTTATACAAATGATTTACATTATTGTCAATGAATATTTTGAGTTTTGGAATTTGATGAGTATTCAGATTTCCAAATTATTACTATAAATTTTGTCAATGTATATTGTACTATGTTTTAAATTATAGTTGTGCACCACTGAGTTCACAACTCAGCGATAGCTTTGTATGCTGTCGCAGGTAAAAAGAGCATAGAGCAGTGAATAAGTTTTTTTGAAGACATATTCAGATCAGCTCCAGGTATATCATAGGTATACCCATGTACATAGGTTTTGATGTATGCATGTAATAGAATGTATCTAAATTATTTGAGCAGTTGTATAAAAACTCTTGTAAAATATTTTGGTATGTAATTAAATGTAAATTATTGTAAATATAAAGTTGAGATTTCATTTACTTGAATAGTTTTGTATTATAAATTTTGAGTCTTGTAATCAATGAAATGTTTCTTTATGATGAGAGTAGTTTGAAAATGAATTGATTGTTTATTGAGAATTGAATTGTGAATTGAAATGAAGTTATTGAAGTTGTATTTGAGAAAACATATTGGGAGCATTTTCTTTTGTAGGATTGAAGAACTGTTTTCTCAAAATACAGCCGGCACTTTGCCGAAATTTAAAAAAAAAAAAAATTTATGTAACACCAGATTTTAACCGATGATTTAAATTTGACGAAAATTGTTTTAAAATCCCCTGTAGTATATCTAATGGGTTATCGGTAGGCGAAGTACGGTAATTCATTAGGTGTACTACGGGATCATGTTGCATCTTACAGGGGAGTAGGGTGTGACAGTCCCTTTCGGAACTCCCCAGTAGTAACGGCTACTTGGGGTTCATAATTGATATTGATTATGTCTCCCATTAATATCGGTTAGTGGGGTAAGACTACATGAGTACCCATTAGCTAGCTAGCCCTTCCCTCATTAATAATGGTTAGTGAGGTTGAGATTGCTTTGTCGTGGTGTACAACATGGCACTGCTCGTGAAATTTTGTATCATGGCCTGAACTGTGTATTGATATTGGCAATACTAATGCTTTGTGAATTGTGATTTATGAAGTGTGATTTCTCTTTTGAAATGTTATTCCAATAAATGGCTCTTATGGACTTAGAACTATTGTGAAGTTTTCATGCTTAAGAAAAATGTAATTTATTATACTTTGAAAAATTGTGTTTTACCTTAAGTTTTAAAGTTATTAGTTGTGCACCACTGAGTGATATACTCAGCGATAGCTTCTTTATCTTTATCGCAGTAAGGAAAGGAGAAGGCTACCGAGTGAGAGACTTGGAAGCAGCATTTTGGTATTGATTGTGGGTATTTATGTTAGGTATACCCTTGTGATTCTTTTGGATGTATTTTATGCTTATATGTATGGATGTACGGACATTGAGCAGTTTGTATTAAAAAGTACTGCATTACTAAAGTATTTTGCGTTTATAACTATTTGTATTTTATTTTGAGGCTTATGAAAATGTAACTTTTATAATATTTAGTCTATCATTATTTCCATTGAATGTTTACATGGAATTTTAACTATTCTCATGCAGTTTTCCGCAAAAGAATTGATAAGATAAAAAGTTATGATTTGTTTTGAAATCCTTTGTAACATAACTAATGGGTTATCGGTAGGTGAAGTTCGGTAATTCATTAGGTATGCTATGGAAACATGTCATACCTTATCAGGAATAAGGTGTGACATGTTTTAGTGGTATCAGAGCTTTGGTTTTTATACAAGTTTTGAAATTGCATGTTTGAAAAATTTTGATAAGTACAACTGCTCAACTGTCATTAATTGATACATATAGTGCATTACATCATAAATATGGACTAATGGAGGGAAATCTCCTTGTCTTGGTTGTCCAGGGAGTAGAATTCTTTGTGATTCAATATGGAAGAGGGGGATCACACAGTAGAGCAATCAGTAGCAGCTGAGGTACAAGGGGAAGCCCCAGCTCCTCAGAATGCCAGTGGATCGACTGCACCCATCCCACCCATGCAGTTTCCTGCTCAGTTCGCTCAGCAGATGGCTGCACTATTTCAGCAAATGGCTGGCAATATACCAGTCCAAGCTCCTGTGTAAGCACCTCTAGTGCAACCACCATCCCCAACCAGACAATATGACAAGTTAATGAAGTATGGGGCAATAGAGTTCAAGGGTACAGTGGACCCATTGGAAGCTGAGCAATGGTTAGAATGGATGGAGAGGGTCTTCAAGAAATTGCACTAGACAGATGAGTTGAAGTTTGAATTTTCAATTTCCTTACTGCATGGAGATGCATATGAGTGGTGGAAGACCATTCCCCACAGTTTGGCTGAGCTGCCAGTGCTGACATGGGATGACTTTCTAAGGGAGTTTAAACAGAAGTATGTTCCTGATACCTATGTGGATATGAAGCTACAGGAGTTTCTCAGTTTGAAGCAAGGGAACAAGACTGTAGCAGAGTATGAGAGAGACTTTTCTCGCTCAGCCACAATGCTGGAAGCCTACTTACTACCAGTAGAGATAGATGCAAACGGTTTGAGGCCGGTTTGAGGCCTAGTTTGAGATTGCAAGTGGTTGGGTTTCGACATGACAACTTCTCTGGGTTGATATCATAGGCCCTTGAATTGGAAAGGATAGAGCTGGAAGGGGCATCTGAGAGGGTAATCACTAAAAAAGAGAAAAGCAGTAAGCCTACAGGTCAGAGTCCAAGTAACAATTCGGGTAAGTGGAAGAGCTTTGGGGGACCAAGTAATAGAAGATCTAGAAGGGGAAGATTCTCAGGGTAGAGGCCACCTAGATTCAGACAGCAGACATCTAAGGGTTCCTTTCCTACCCATGCTTGTGAGACTTGTGGCAGAACTCATGGAGGAGTATGTTATAAGGCCATAGGAGCCTGTTACAACTGTGGTGAAAGTGGGCATTTTGCTAGAGATTGCACTAGTGCCCGCAGATCTGGGCCGCCTACTACCACTGAGGGATCTGTTCAAGGTTTTGCTTCCAGAGGACAACAGACAACTAGTAAAGGCAGAGGCAGGGGTAGAGGTAACACTTCTGGCAGCCAGGGCACAGTGAGCCAATCAGAGCAGAGTGGTGCACCAGTCAGGGTGTACACCATGCGCCAGAGGGATGAAGCTGAGACATCAAATGTTGTGGCTGGTACTTTCTCCATTTTTGATAGAGATGTATATGTGATGTTTGACCCTGGTTCTACACATTCTTATGCTAGTGCCAGTATTGCATGCTCTGTTGCTATTCCTTGTGTGAAATTGGATTATGATGTGCTAGTGACTAGTCCTTTAGGATAAGAGGTTAGGGTGAACAAATTGTATAAGGATTGTCCTTTGGTGATCTAAGGACATACATTCCTGTTAGACTTAATTGACATACCCTTTTGAGATTATGATATCATATTGGGCATGGATTGGTTAGCCAGGCATCACGCCATGATCAACTGTAGACTCAAGATAGTCACTTTTGGTCTTTTCGAGTATACAGACATAGTGATACACGGGGAGAGGCAATTATTGCCATCCAATATCATTTTAGCTGCACTTGCTAAAAAGATGATTAAAAAGGGATGTGAAGCTTATCTAGCTCATGTGATAGACACCCAGGTGGGGAGTCCAGTCTTAAAGATATTCCTACGGTATGGGATTTTTTGGATGTCTTTCCGAAAGAATTGCTGGGATTGCCTCCAGAAAGAGAGGTGCAGTTTGAAATTGAAACTATGCTTGGTGTGGAGCCAATCTATCACTCCTTATAGGATGGCAACTGCTGAGTTGAAAGAGTTGAAGGTGCAATTGTAGGAATTGTTAGATAAGGGTTTCATCCACCCTAGTGTGTCACCTTGCGGAGCACCAGTATTATTTGTGAAGAAAAAGGATGGTACTCTCTGCCTATGCATAGACTACAGACAGTTGAATAAGGTGACCATAAAGAATAGATATCCTCTGCCACAAATCGATGATTTGTTTGATCAGTTGAAGGATGCAACTGTATTCTCCAAAATTGAATTGAGATCGGGCTACTACCAGTTAAGGGTGCAGGAGCAAAGTATTCCTAAAACTGCCTTTAGGACTCGGTATGGCCACTATGAGTTCTTAGTAATGCCATTCGGGTTGACTAATGCTCCAACTGCTTTTATGGGCCTGATGAACACTATCTTCAGGCCATATTTGGACCAGTTTATTGTGGTGTTCATTGATGATATTTTAGTGTACTCAAAGAATGTAGAAGAACACCATAAGCACTTGAGGATAGTATTGCAGACTTTGAAGGAGAAGCAGTTGTATGCCAAACTATCGAAATGTGAGTTTTAGCTAAAGGAGATTTCATTTTTGGGGCATATTGTATCTGCAGAAGGTATCCAGGTAGATCCTAGCAAAGTTGAAGCCATTCTTAATTGGAAGCCACCAAAAAATGTCACGGAAGTTCGGAGTTTCCTTGGTTTGGCCAGGTATTACCGAAGGTTTGTGAAGGGATTCTCCATGGTAGCATCTCCACTGACCAAGCTACAAAGGAAGGATGTAAAATTTCAGTGGACTGATTGATGCCAAGAAAGTTTTGATGAGTTAAAGAGGTGTTTAACTGAAGCTCCAGTCTTAACCTTGCCCACTTTGGGTAAGGAGTGTACCACATACAGTGATGCTTCTCATAACGGATTAGGCTGTGTGTTGATGGAAGATAGAAACGTCATTGCCTATGCTTCACGCCAGCTTAAACCGCATGAGAGAAATTATCCTACACATGACTTGGAGCTAGCAGCCATTGTCTTTGCCTTGAAGATCTGGAGACATTACTTGTATGGAGAGAGATGTTATATATATACAGATCATAAAAGTTTGAAATACTTGGGCACACAGAAGGAGTTAAATTTGAGGCAGAGGAGATGATTAGAGCTGATAAAAGATTATGATTGCTTGATAGACTATCAACCTAGAAAGGCAAATGTTGTAGCTGATGCTTTAACTCGCAAGACTATGGTTGGCTTAAGGGTTTCTCCTTTGTGCATGGTATATGATTTAAGGGCATTGCATGCTAATTTGGAGATTAATAAAGATGGGCAGATGGTAGCTACTTGGCAAGTGAAGCCAATGCTGGCAGAACAAATTAAAGCAGTTGCATAGAAGGATGATAAGTATGTGAAGTTGATGGAAGAGGCTCGGGATGGCAAGAAACCAGAATTATCAGTAAATGATGAGAGCTTGTCGATATATAAGGGCAGAATGTGCATTCCTGAGAATGTTGAACTGAGGTAGACCATTTTAAAGGAAGCACATGATTCACCTTTTGCAATGCACCCCGATGGAACCAAAATGTATAGAAGTGTGAAAGAGCACTATTGGTGGAGAGGAATGAAGAAAGACATTGCAGAATATGTTGCCAAATGCCTAACTTGTCAGCAAGTAAAGGCAGAACACCAAGTGCCTGCTGGGTTGCTACAGCCATTGCCAATTCCGAAGTGGAAATGGGAAAGAATCACTATGGATTTTGTGACAGGACTTCCACGTACACAAAAGAATCATGATACAGTTTGGGTTATTGTTGATAAATTGACCAAGTCTACACACTTTTTGCCAGTGAGGATGGATTACAGCCTAGAAAGATTAGCCAAACTGTACATTGATGATGTTGTGAGGTTACATGGAGTGTCAGTGTCTATTGTGTTGAATAGAGACCCAAGGTTCACTTCTAAATTCTGGGGTAGTCTCTAAAAAGCCCTAGGAACTAGATTGAACTTCAGTACAGCATTCCATCCATAAACAGACGGCCAATCTAAAAGGATCATTTAGATTTTGGAGGATATGCTTCGGGCTTGTGTGATTGAGTTTGAAGGGAGTTAGGACACACACTTGCCTTTAATTGAATTTGCGTACAATAAGAGTTATCAGTCAAGCATCGGGATGCCTCCATATGAAGCACTTTATGGCAAAAAGTGTAAAACTCTCTTATGTTGGGATGAAGTGGGTGAGAGGAAGTTGATTGGCCCAGAATTAGTGTAGCAGACGGAAGAAAAGCTTAAGCTCTTTAGAGACATACTCAAAGTTGCAACGGATAGACAAAAGTCCTACATTGACCTAAAGAGAAGAGATATTCGGTACAGTGTGGGTGACAAGGTGTTCTTGAAAGTTTCCCCATGGAAGAGGATCATGAGGTTTGGTAAAAAGGGGAAACTAAGTCCTAACTTCATTGGGCTGTATGAGGTTCTGGAAAGAGTGGGTCCATTGGCATATAGACTTGCATTGCCTCCAGAGTTGGAAAAGATTCACAATGTCTTCCATGTTTCCATATTGAGGAGGTATAGATCAGACCCCTCTCACATTTTGCTAGTAGAGGAGATTGAAGTGAATCCAGATCTGACATATGATGAAGAGCCCATAAAGATCTTGGCACATGAGGTGAAGCAGCTGAGGAACAAGCAAATACCTCTAGTGAAAGTTTTGTGGAACCATCATTCAGGCCAAGAAGCTACATGGGAGCGTGAGGAGGACATGAGGAGACAACACCCATAGCTATTCAGAGAATGAAACCAGGTAAATTTCGAGAACGAAATTTATTTTTAAGGAGGGGAGAATCGTAACACCCCGAATCTCCGAGTTATGAATAGTACCATTTTTGGTCCGTGACTAGTACTATTTAAAGACACCTTGAGGACCAAAAATAAATAGAAAATTAATTGAGATAGACACAATAAAAATTCAAGTGACCCAAAAATATAAGGATCCACCGAGTATATTTGTAACACCCCTCACCCGTCTACAATATAGCCGAGCGAGGCATGCTACACGGCGTGCCGGAACACCTAGCCTGTGATTATCTCATTTCTTGAACTCAATTTGATTTTAAGAAGTCATTTATGAAATATTCATATCATGTTGATACTATTGTCATACTTTGTTAAAATCAGTGTTTCAAGACTGGTAATAAAAATTTGGCAAGGTGCCGTTTATATTTAGGACTAACTGTCCTTCCAAACCTGTTGAAAACAGTTTAATATTATGATATCAAAATCTCAAATATTTCACAGTCCCTATTTCTCAGTAAAGTCAATAGACTTTTACAGTCATTAAATAGTTCCATAATACAGTCCATAATAATTTAAATATATACAGAAAATCTCCATATTATTTAATATGTACAAAATATTACAAACTTTAAAGCTTTCATAATATTACAAAATACAAGGCCAAATTTCAAATATACAACAAAAGTACAAAATACAAGATATCCTAAGTCCTACCATGTATGCAATGCAGTGCAGATGACTCTGGACTCCTGTGCAGATCTGATGTCTCACCCGGTTGTAGGTCTGCTGGGCTCCCCAGCTGTGTCTCCAATGCCTACGCGTTACAAAAGCAACGCGCTAAGCAATTTTGCTTAGTGGTGCCAAATGTAAAGAAATATACTCTAAAATAAGGTAAATAAAGTGTTTACAAATTTTTGGTGGTGCTGTATGTCAGTAGATTGGATTTAGGTATTTGAATTTAATAGTACTTGAATTACTGCCCGTGTAGCTTATATACTGACGGTGGATAAATGGATATCACGCCTTTGGGTACCTAGTACCTCGGGCGGTCACACCATCGGTCACAAAGTGTCTCCCGGTGTGCAAATAGCGTGGCTAAAAAGCCACATAGTCAATCTGGCGATAAGCTAAAAATAAATACACAATATGTATAGCCGTAGGCTATTAAAGTCACAGTGCGGTATAATAGGCCGTAAAAACACAGTATGGCATAAAGATATTTACAGAACAGCTGTCAGAATCCTATTGGCATGCCAACCTATTCATACTAGTCAACTAGGCAAACTAGGGCACATTATAAATTAATTGTTTACTTCTTCAATCTTTGGAGTTTACTAACTATTATATAATTCACAAGTCAATGCATGTGTTGACCTTTTTAGGTAATATGGATAAGTTGTTTCTAGCATCAATATGTCACAATTTAAATCTCAATATGCTGCCAATATAGTGCAATTTACCATTTTTACAAGTTGGCATTCATTGCCAAAATGCTTCAAGCATCATTGTATGCAAAATGTCACATTCTCTATTTTTGTGTGCTAGATTGGTCTAGGTTAAAGTCCTATTTACCTTGGTTTTTAGCTTCAGGTCAAAGAAGAAAAATTGTAGCTCTATGTCTTATTGCACGCGGGGCAAAATTTCAGGTCATTCCGAGTTGTGTAGACCAAGATATGGTCAATTTGCTAAAGCTGGACAGATTGCACTTTTAGTGCACAATTTGGTCAAATTTTAGGTCACTTTTGGTTCGGCAGTTTTTGTGCCCGAACTTATGCAAGCCATTTGACTTGGTTCTGGTCATTTATGGGCTTTGGTGTCTTCATAATACTTGTAGATATAGGTTTTAACTATTCATGGTCAAAATTTCAGGTCAATTGGACCTGTTTTGAGTGAGTTATGGCCTAAACACTAACTGCTGCCCAAATGGTCAGTTTTCAGGCCTCAAATGCACTAATCCGGATTTGGTCACTTTTTAAGGTCAGTTTCTAGGCAGAATTTTGGCAACCTTTCTACATGAAAGTTGGCCTATTTGGTGTCTAGTTTCACCCCATATTGGCCTCATACCAATTGGGTTCATAGTTTGGCACTTATGGCCTCATTTAGGTGCTGCCTTCAATACACAACCTGCACAAAGCTCATACACTTCCAATTTAATGTTCCTTCTCCTCTTCATTACTACAATATTCAATCAACAACACTTCTATACATATATTATACACAATTTCAGCAACAATTTTGGGCAGAATGTTCAAGTGCTCACTGCACACAATCCATCATTAAGTTCAACATTCACTTCCACCAAAATTCAACATACTTCAATGTTAGTATTACACATATACTTCAACATATTCATACTTCAACATCACTTACACTTGCTGCCCACAAATTGACATTAACATATATCATTAATAAACATATATTCACACACAAATTCATGCTATTAGGGGCTGCCAAACATGGCAGTTTGCTCAAGGCTTCAAGGTTCCATTTCACACCTTTAATCTAAACACTACATGTACATACTTGTGCACAAACTTACTCTAACTTTCATTTGAATCAATCAACCTTCATTTTCATTCATTAGAAGTAGAAATAACTCAAGCTCAACAAGGGTTCATGGCTGCCAAAAATGGACAAATTCATTTCTCACTATTTCTTTCATTTCTCTTCACCAAAACACTCACCTCAAACTAAACACAAGCTTTACCAAAGCAAGGGAGGGATTTTGGACACTTACAACTTTTGATGCTTATCAAAACTTCACCAAATCTGGTTTTTCTTGTTGCCAATATCTTCCCCAAGGTAAGTAGGCAAGCTTTAATGAAGGATAGAAGTGGAAAGGATGGCTTGATCATGCACCCATGGAGATTGCATGTGGGGTGGCCATGGTGATTTCCATGGTGGAATTCATTACGGCAAAGTAAAATGGGCTGATGAAGAAGATGATGGTGAGTGCTATTTGCTATCCCAAGGCTGTGATAAGGGTCCCAATATCCAAGTTAGTGGAGCACTAACTTGGATTTTAATGTTAATTATTCAAAGTTTCATAAATTGGATTTTATCCCCCATTTCTTTCACTATTCTTATAATGTATCACAATTTAATTTTTTCATGACATTTTCTAAGTGTAATATCATTTATTTTTAATGGAGATTGAGGTCAAAAGGCAACACTATGTGTCAAATGACCAAAATACCCCACTTCGGTTTATATTCCTGATTTTTCGGTAACACCGATTTTTGTCTGTTTCTCGATTTTTCATTTTTTCTTTGTACTAATTTATTAATTTTTCTTTGATATTTCTAGTGTCAATTACATTTCAATAAATCTTTATTTATGTCTCAAAATTATATTCAGAGGGTTCCCCGCGGTCCTGGGGTCGGCAATGGCCTTCCCGGTGCGGTCACCCATCGCTGTGGTGCCGGCTCGTTTAACTTAGCATCATTTTCTCTCTTTCATTTTTGTTTGATTTTTCTTGTATTTTCTTTTTATTTATTTCATCATTATATGTCTGTTCACTATCACCGAAGTGTAGTTCCAGACATACTGACTTGCCGGGACTGTTATTTGACTACTGGAGCAATTGAACGTACAGAACACGTGCAATGGGGATGTTACAATATTGAAAAAGAGGGATTATGAACCGATGAGGGCATTTTGGTCAATTCACCTCAAGAGTTAACTTTTTACCAAAATATTAATTAATTTAAGTGAAATTAATGAATTGAATTATGGAATAACTTTTTTTAGGAAAAGAATTCAAGTATAAAGTGAAAGAAAAATAAAAGAAACAAAAATCTAGAATTTTAGGTCCATTTTGACCCAATTAAAATTTTAGGACCAATGGGCTTTGGACAACTCAATAAAAAATAAATAAATAAATAAATAATTGGGATAAGTATAAAAGGAAGCTATCTTCCTCCCTCCCTCATTTAGTTGCCCCCCCGCACACCTCCTCTCCCTCTCTTTTCTTTCTTCTCTCTTCATTCTTCCACTTACAACCTCTCTCAACCATTGATTTCCCCACTTTTTCTCCATGGGTTTTCTATCTAATTGGTAGAAAACATCAAATTTATCTTTCATTGAGAGATTAGAAGCTAAGAGAACAAAAGAGTTAGAAGAAATTGAAGATTAGAAGTGGTCACTTGAGGTAAGTTTCTTTTCATTTTAGATTAGTTGTATAAGCCTTGAATGAAGTTAAATTATAATCAAATTTCATGAGAAATTGAAAGAAAACATGCATGGAACCTAAACTAGGGTTTTGGCTAACTTAGGGAAAATTAGGGTTTTGATGTATTTTAGTTAAATTGATGATAAATATAAGTTAAATTGAGGTAGTATGCATGATTGGGAGTAGTAATATTTCATGGGATTGCATAAATTAAATTATGGAAGATTAGGGCTCATGGGAAAATTGGGTTTTAGTGCTAGAGAGTGAAATTGGTGTGTGTAGTATTAAATTATGGTAATTTGAGGTTTATTTAGTTTGAATTGACATTGGGTTGATGAATGGAGATAATGAAATGGTAGGATTAGGGAAATTACAAACTTTGGTGTTTGAAAATTGTAGATTTTGTGCTAGGAAGTGCCATTGATGTGTTAATGCTAAATTATAGTCATTTTGGGTGAATTAAATGTGAATTGAGATTGGTTAGTGAAAGTAATTGAAGAAATGAAAATTTTAACTTAGGGCAGAATTTTGCACACTGAATTCAGTGTGTTTGGAAGCCCATAACTTGAGCTACACAACTCCAATTGGTGTGAAACCAATTGGAAACGAAACTTAATACATAGGGCTAGAATTTTTATGAAGATACCTTGCCCCGAAAATGACCTTAAGCTATCCGAAATGAGCCTTGAACTAAGAGATAAAATTCTGGAACCTGCAGAATTTGACTATATGAACAGTAAATTTTGCATAGCCATAACTCTCTCTAGAAAACTTTGATTTAGGCAATTCTTGAACCGATGGAAACATAAGACATAGTAGAATATTTCATATGAAGAACTTGAGGCCAAATTATGGACTTAACCCAATCAAATTGCTGAGCAAATGTGAATCACTGAATCTATAGAATTACAGATTTACCATAAGAATAGTAAAATTTGCATGGCCATAACTCTCTCTAGAAAACTCTGATTTAGGCGATTCTTGAACCGATGGAAACCTAAGACATAGTAGAACATTTCATATGAAGAACATTAGACCAAATTATGGACTTAACTTGACCAAATTACTGAACGAATTTGGATCGATAAATCTGCCAGAACTAAATCTACAGCATGAACAGTGACGTGAACAGTAATCATATTTTGGGCATAACTTTAGCTACACAGCTCCGAATTAGGCGATTCAAAAAGGAAAATAAAGTTAAGATCTAGATGAACAATTTTCATGAAGAACACCTCACCAAATTATGATTGAAACTAGGTAAAATTTGGGTTCAAAGATTGGGGCACTAAGTTGTCCAAAACCAAAATTTTCTAAAATTTGCAAAGCTAACTTGGGATGCATTAGACATGCATGTAATGAGTTTTTGGTAGCAATTGAGATTGGTATTGAGGTATTTTATTTGTGTATTTTCAGTAGAAAAAGAAATTGGAACGGACAAGGAGAAGTAGGTAACAAGGAAGGAGAATTATTGAAGGTTTGTGCACAACTAATATTTTCTTCATTTTTAAACTTGTAAATTGCTTGGAATGTGTTAAATTGAATGAGTTTGCTTTGAACAAGTTTACTTTGACTGAAATATGGTTTTTCTCTTGCATTTAAGAAATTTGGGTGTTGCCACCTTTATATGAATATTATGATGAATTTAAATGTGTTTATTGATTTATAAATGTGATTGTTGAGTGGAAAATTTTTAGAAACTGTTTTAAAATCACAGTTAGCATGACAGTCCCTTTCGGAACTCCCTAGTAGTAATGGTTACTTGGGGTTCATAATTGTTATTGATTATGTCTCCCATTAATAACGGTTAATGGGGTAAGATTACATAAGTACTCATTAGCTAGCTAGCCCTTCCCTCATTAATAACAGTTAGTGAGGTTGAGATTGCTTTGTCGTGATATACAATATGGCACTGATCGTGAAATTTTATGTTATGGCCTGAACTGTGTATTGATGTTGGCAATACCAATGCTTTGTGAATTGTGATTTATGAAGTGTGATTTCTCTTTTGAAATGTTATTCCAATAAATGGCTCTTATGGACTTAGAACTATTGTGAAGTTTTCATGCTTAAGAAAAATGTGATTTATTATGCTTTGACAAATTATGTTTTACTTAAGTTTTAAAGTTATTAGTTGTACACCACTGAGTGATATACTCAGCGACAGCTTCTTTATGCTGTCGCAGGTGAGGGAAAGGAGAAGGCTGCCGAGTGAGAGACTTGGAAGCAGCATTTTGGTATTGATTGTGGGTATTTACGTTAGGTATACCCTTGTGATTCCTTTGGATGTATTTTGTACCTATATGTATGGATGTACGGACATTGAGCAGTTTGTATTAAAAAGTACTGCATTATTAAAGTATTTTGCATTTGTAACTATTTGTATTTTATTTTGAGACTTATGAAAATGTAACTTTTATAATATTTAGTCTATCATTATTTCTAATGAATATTTACATGGAATTTTAACTATTCTCATGCAGTTTTCGGCAAAAGAATTGATAAGATAAAAAGTTATGATTTGTTTTAAAATCCTTTGTAACATAACTAATGAGTTATCGACAGGTGAAGTTCGGTAATTCATTAGGTATGCTACGGGAACATGTCATGCCTTACCAGGGATAAGGTGTGACACAATAATCCAGATTTAGTTTCAAGTCATGCTAGGGATTTTGCAATCTAATTGCAAACCAAACCTAATTAATTAATTAATTAAATCATATTTAATTAGGTGATAACTTGTGTATGTGTGCGACTTACTAGGCTCATCACTAATTAGCAATGAGATATGATATCAACTCTTAATATCATCAGAACTCTTTCTTACCATAAATGATTTCTCTAAATCATTTTATGCACCTCATAGACCATGGTTAACACCTAGCATAGCATGCCATGGTCACCCAATCAGTAATAAGGTTTATCTTAAATGAACCTATAATCATATGTTACCATGCACTAGAATCTCTCTGTTACAAAATCCCAACTCAAGCTGGAGTCATGGTTTATGTCAAACCCCATTTGTTATGAATATTATGTTCTCTTTTAATTCCAGTTCTTGATTAAAAAGATTTTTCTCATCAAAAACTCTTTTCTGATTAAATCTATCTGTCCTGGTCAGGAACTTGAAATATCAAGAACAATTAAATGAACATAGGATTTTATCTCTATTTATTTAGAGGAACAGATTCCATCTTGATCAACACCTACCTCCATATATAACTAGTAGGAGCCAACACATGCCCATATACCCATACATAGTACAAGTATGAAAGCAGTATCAAACTCAAACCACCTATATACAAGATAACTATGCTATCTCAGGTCTAAAGATTATATGCACTGATATGATTTTTGACAATAAATTGACAAGAGTAAACTCTATGTGCTTGTCATAAGTGTCACTAGTTCGACCTACTTATCACGTATAAGTGCCTATCATGTTTGTTATATGGCATGAGACTCATCATTTCATCTTATTTATATCTCATATAAATAACTTGGGAACAAACATGAATACAATCTTTCTGGACAAGTCATGTCCTTATTATGAAGTATCCTCGATTGTGAACCTATTTATGATACTTTGTGCTAGAAATATTGTCACTCATATTCTTAACAACTTAAGAATAGAATTTCTAACAAAATATCAATGGACCTTTTCAATTACACATAAATATATTATGTAAACGGAAAAGTGGAAATGCCTTTTATTAATAAAAACATGTATAAGATACATACTAAATGATATGCTCTAGGGCATACTACTTACAAGCATATGTTACCATGCACTAGAATCTCTCTATTATAAAATCCCAACTCAAGCTGGAGCCATGGTTTATGTCAAACTCTATTTGCTATGAATATTATGTTCTCTTTTAATTCCAGTTCTTGATTAAAAGATTTTCTCATCAGAAACTCTTTTCTGATTAAATCTATCTGTCCTGGCCAGGAACTTGAAACATCAAGAACAATTAAATGAATATAGGATTTTATCCCTATTTACTTAGAGGAACAGATTCCATCTTGATCAACACCTGCCTCCATATATTACTAGTAGGAGCCATCACATGCCCATATACCCATACACAGTACAAGTATGAAAGTAGTATCAAAGTCAAACCACCTATATACAAGATAACTGTGCTATCTCAGGTCTAAAGATGATATGCACTGATATGATTTATGACAATATATTGACAAGAGTAAACTCCATGTGCTTGTCATAAGTGTCACTGGTTCGACCTGCTTATCATGTATAAGTACCTATCATGTTTGTCATATGGCGTGAGACTCAACATTCTAACTTATTTACATCTCATATAAATAACTTGGGAACAAACATGATTGCAATCTATCTGGATAAGTCATGTCCTCATTGTGAAGTATCCTCGATTGTGAACATATTTATGATACCTTAAGCTAGAAATGCTGTCACTTATATTCTTAACAACTTAAGAATAGAATTTCTAACAAAATATCAATGGACCTTTTCTATTACATATAAATATATTATGTAAATGGAAAAGTGAAAATGCCATTTATTAATTAAAATATGTACAAGATACATACTAAATGATATGCTCTGGGGCATACTACTAACAATCTCCCACTAGCACTAGAGCCATTAATTACAATATCTTAGACCCATCTTCTCAAGATGTCTGTCTAGCTAAGTTTGTGACATAGGCTTAGTGAATGGATCAGCTGGATTTTCAACTGATGTTATTTTTTGCATGGCTACATCGCCTCGTCCAACTATTTCTCTGATAACGTAGTAGCGCCTTTCTATGTGTTTGGATTTCTGGTGAGACCGGGGTTCCTTAGCCTGTATGACTACTCCATTGTTGTCACAGTGAAGTGGAACTGCTGACTCAATAGAAGAAACTACTGCAAGTTCTATCATGAACTTCTTTATCCAAACAGTTTCCTTTGCAGTAATATACTCAGCCTCGATAGTGGAATCTGCAGTCATACTCTGTTTGGAACTCTTCCAACTGACTGCACCTCCATTATAAATGAACACATACCCAGAGGTAGACTTTCTGTCATTGAAATCTGATTGGAAATCAGAATTAGTATAACCATCCAATTGCAAGTCTCTACCTCCATAAATCAAGAATAAATCCTTAGTTCTTCTCAGGTACTTAAGGATACTCTTGATAGCTATCTAGTGTTCCAAACTTGGATTGGATTGATACCTGCTAGTCAAACTAACAGCATATGCGATATCCGGCCTAGTACATAACATTGCATACATCAAACTTTCAATAGCCGAAGCATATGGAATCCTGGCCATTTTATCTCTTTCTTCAGGTGTCTTTGGAGACATCTTTTTAGAAAGGTGGTGTGACACCCCTTACCTGTCTACAGTATATCCGAGCAAGATATATCACATGGTGTACCGGAACACTCTATTTTATCTCAATCATTTTTATTCTTCCTTAATTTATTTTTATCATAGTTTTGAATATAATTTATGAAATATAATTCATTTAAGTCATTTATTGAAATTATAATTTATTTGAGGTTCCGAAAATTTTATAGAAAATCCAGTGATCTGGCTAAAAATGGAAAAAGTTCTTCGGAACCTGTGAAAAACACTTCCAATAATCATTTCCAATCAATCCCAAACTCCATTTCATCAACAAAATCTCAATATGTTTTTCAACAACATTTCCATTTCTCAATCATTCATCTCATATGATAATCATGTAAAAGCCATAAATAAATATTCACTTTTTCATTCACAAACACAATTTCCACTATATACATGAATACCAAAATACATTATATAAGTTTCAATTACATATGAGAAAATAAAAGTTATTTACAAAATACCAAAATGAAACCTAATGTCCTACTAATGCACTGAAGATGGTGAGGTGACACGGACACTATGCAGAGCTGCAGGAGGTCTCACATAGTCTGTGGTCTACTGGGCTCTCGGTCAGTATCTCCAGAACCTACGAGTGGCAAAAGCAACGCGCTAAGCAATAATGCCTAGTGGTGCCAATAATAAAATAAAAATAAATAATAGAAAATAAATATGCAGTGAATGTATTGATATCTCATTGCAAATAAATTTTCGTTGAGTATTTGTAGATTTACTTATTTTGTACTTATTATATTCATTATTTCATTAAATTTATCCACTTTCTTTTTTTTTTGGTTGCCCAAGTAACCTATACTGGACGACTGGACTGAATAAACGGGTAAACTGGCACTGGGTATCAAGTGCCTCAGGCCGTCACACCATCGGTCACATATGTATTTCCCGGTGTGCAACAGAACAGCTAATAAGCTGTAATAACATCAGGCACAAGGCCAAATCTCAGCACAATGTCAGAATGGCTAAAAGCCATGAAATCACAGAATGGCATAATGCCATGTGCAGTACTGCTAACTAAACCCTATTGGCATGCCAAGCTATCCAAACCAATCTTGTTAGGTATACTAGGGCATTTTACACTTTTGAATTTTATAATTTTTGAATTTCAAGCTTTGGTGTTACTATTCACTTCATTAGTCAACCAAAATGTTGACTTTTGCATAGAAAATAGGTACATTGGTTTTAGTACACCCAACATACCACATTTTGTATTCAAAATTTGTTGGTATTGGTTGCCAATACCATTTCTAAGTTTAAAGTTAATGGGGCAGAATTTTCAATTTTGATACCTTATTTTTACTATTCCATTAGTTACTGTTGTAGTGGAAATTTGGAAAAATGATAAACATGAAAGTTGTTCCTTATTTTGTCTAGTTGAATTTCTTTTTTTGAATCACTCTATTTGGAGTTTTGTAGCTCAAGTTATGGTCCAAAAACCACAACTGGCCGGATTGGAATTTTTCTGGACTGACCATATCTATAGTGCAGTGAACAGTGACTGCAACTCCCTTGTTGGATAGGTTCTGGTCATAATTTGGAGTGGGTTTCTTCATGAAAGTTGTTGGTCTATATCTTAGATTGTTGTTGGTAAAATTTCAGGTCAATTGGGCCATTCTACACTGAGTTATGGCCAAATAAACAATCACTGTTCTTTCAGTCATTCTGCAGAAACAGATTGTAGGACACCCGGATTAGGGCAAGTTTTTGGTCCACTTGATTTGGTCTTATGGGCATAGTTTCTTCACCAAAGTTGTGCCATTATGTGTCTAGTTTTATGTCCAATTGGCCAAACACCAATTGAACCTACACAGCCCAAGTTATGGCTGTCCAAATAGGCTGGACTCACATCCAAACCTGCTGGTCTCACTAGGCAGCATACCAAATTAGCTTTTTAATGCTACAATTCACTCCAAGTTATGGTCAATTTACCTAAAATGGTCACTAATTGACCATTAGAATGTTCATTCACCATTACATAAGTAAAGCCCAAATTTCTCTCCAAAACCCTAATTTGCCATTCCAATTCACATAGCAGACATTAATTAAACATACTAATTCATTATCAATATGTATATACACTTCAAACACCATATCTAATCCACTCTAAACCCATCAAAAAAATCAAAATCACCACCCCCAATAGGCTGCCAAAATTTACCATATACCCTAGCATGCATAATTCTCTTCAATTCCCACAAATTCCTAGCCTAACTTAGTGTCTTAACATGGATATCCAAAGAAAGAAAGAGAAAGATGGCACTAACCTTAGTAGGGAAGAATTTTCTCTTGTTAATTCTTCACTTTCTTTTGTTTTCTTGGCTTCCAAACACTCTAGCAAGGTTGGGTGACAAATTTTAGGGAATGATTTTATAGATTTTGGGATGAGAAATCAAAGGATTGAAGGTATAAGAAAATAAGAGTTATGGAGGAAGAGGGAGAGACTCTCGGCTGGCTGAAGAAGAAGGATAAAAACCAGAAATTTTCGGTCCATTTTCTCTCTTTTAATTGTTTTAAGAAGGCTTGTTAAATGGTGATTGGTGGGAGGTTTTAAATGACATCATTATGATGTCATAATTAGGCATTTTATTCTTTTTTTTTCTTTCATTTCTACTAACTTCAAATTAATTTTTCATCAACATTAAGTCATATTTTATGTCATATAATTCATGTACTTAATTGGATTAGTTGGTCAAAAATCATTTCTGAAGACGAAATGACCAAAATGCCCTCCGTTTGGCTTAACGGGTCAAAATTGTCTGTACCGATTGAAAAATTTTTCTAAATATTTTCTTGGCATTAATGCCATAGGAACCTCAATGACCCTTCTCTGGAGTCCTAAAAATTATTTTATGAATTTTTCCCCGGGTCTAGGGCTCCTAGTTGCGAGAACCGCAACTTCCCACTAGGTTACCCATCGCTAGGGCACCGGCTCATTTAACTTGGTTGTATTTTATTTCTAAAATTTTTCCTAAATTTTTCTTATTAATATTTGAGTTAATTATGGTTCCTCACTTTAGTTTAAATTTATTTTTATTTTTATTTTTATTTTTATTTTTATTTTTTATTTTTTTTTTCCGAACGTTCTAGTTGTCCAGTCCGACACTGGTCACTAGAACAGTAGAATGTACAGAGTTGCTACAGGGAGGAGGGTGTTACAACTCTTCCCCTCTAATTTAAATTTCGTCCTCGAAATTTACCTGATGCAAACAGTTGAGGGAACTGTTGCCTCATCGTCTCTTCACTTTCCCAAGTTGCCTCTTCGGTGTTGTGGTGCCTCCAAAGCACTTTCACCAGTGGGATCTGCTTATTCCTCAACTCTTTCACTTCCCGAGCCAGGATCCGTATGGGTTTTTCTTCATATGTTAAATCTGGTTGTACTTTAATTTCTTCCATGGAGATGACATGTGAAGGATCTGAGCGGTATCTTCTTAGCATAGATACGTGAAACACATTGTGGATCTTGTCCAGCTCTGGTGGTAAAGCAAGCCTATAGGCCACTGGACCCACACGTTCAATGACTTCATATGGGCCAATGAACCTAGGGCTTAACTCACCTTTTTTTCTAAACCTTAGTACCTTCTTCCACGGTGACACCTTGAGGAACACTTTATCGCCAACCGCATATTCTATTTCTTTTCTCTTCAGGTCGGCATAAGATTTCTGTCTATCTAAGGCAACCTTCAGATTGGCTTTGATTAGTTTTACTTTTTCCTCAGTCTGTTTCACCAAGTCTGGCCCTACCAGTTTGTCTTCGCCCAATTCAGTCCAGCACACTGGAGTTCTACATTTCCTCCCATACAGTGCTTCATACGGGGCCATTTGGATACTAGCTTGGTAGCTATTGTTGTATGCAAATTCTGCCAGTGGGAGGTATCTATCCCAACTTCCCTCAAACTCAATGACACAACTCCTCAGCATATCCTCAAGGACCTGATATATATTTCACACTATTATTACCATTTCGGTTCAATATATGTATTAGTTTAATTGGTTTCAATTGTTTACCTGGATTACTCTTTCTGATTGCCCATCCATCTGAGGATGGAAAGCTATGCTGAAGTGGAGTTGTGTACCCAAGGACTCATGCAACTTCTTCCAGAATCTCGATGTAAACCTTGGGTCTCGATCAGATATGATGGAAAGTGGAATTCCATGCAATCTAACTATCTCACTGATATACAATTCTGCTAACTTCTCCAGTGAGTAGTCGGTCCTAACTGGCAGAAAGTGTGCTGACTTCGTCAATCTATCTACTATCACCCATACTGCATCATGTTTCTTCTGGGTGAGAGGTAGACCACTTACAAAATCCATGGTGACCCGATCCCATTTCCATTCAGGTATGCGTATAGGCTGTAGCAAACCCGATGGAACTTGATGTTCTGCCTTGACTTGCTGACATGTCAAGCATTTAGTCACATAGTCAGCTATGTCCTTCTTCATACCAGGCCACCAATACTGAAGTTTCAGATCATGATACATTTTTGTACTTCCTGGGTGCATAGTATAAACACTGGCATGTGCCTCTTTCAGAATATTGGCTTTTAATTCCCCATTATCTGGTACACATACTCTTCCTTTGTAGTATAGACACCCATCTGCTTTCACCTCATAGCCAGTTGCCTTCCCTTCTAGGATTTTTCTCATAATAGCCTTTAGCTTCTCATCTACCTTCTGCCCATCTAAAATCTGCTGTAATAACAGGTTTGGCCTCACTTGCAACTCAGCCAAAATAGCTCCATCTCGAACCAAAGTTAGATGGGCATTCAATGATCTCAAAGCTGTGATGGATTTTCTGCTCAGAGCATCTGCAACTACATTTGCTTTCCCAGGATGGTAGTCAATTACACAATCATAGTCATTCAGGAACTCAATCCATCGTCTCTGTCTAAGGTTGAGCTCCTTCTGGGTTGGCAAGTATTTCAGGTTTTTGTGGTCTGTGTAAATGTAGCACTTTTCACCATACAAGTAATGCCTCCATATCTTCAGCGCGAAGATAATTGCTGCAAGCTCTAGATCATGGGTAGGGTAATTCTGTTCATGTGGCCTTAGGTATGCGGAAGCATAGCGACCACCTTCCCCTCTTGCATTAATACACACCTAACCCATTATGAGAGGCATCACTGTAGACCACAAAGTCCTTTCACGACCTTTGTGTTAGCACCGTGCCTCTCACAACATAGCCTTCAACTTCTCAAAACTGGTCTGACACTTGTCATTCCAGTCAAATCTAACATTCTTGTGTAACAACTTGGTCATTGGAGCAGCTATTAAGGAAAATCCCTTCACAAATCTTCTGTAATGCCCAGCTAGCCCCAAGAAACTTCTGACCTCAGTTGTATTCCTGGGAGGCTTCCATTCCATCACTGCTTCTATTTTCTTGGGATCCACTCTAATCCCATAAGCTGACACTATGTGTCCAAGGAATGCAATTTCATTCAACCAGAAGTCACACTTGGACAACTTAGCATACAACTTCTTTTCTCTCAAGGTTTGCAGAACAATCCTCAAATGCTCATCATGTTCTTCCCTGGTCTTGGAATACACCAAAATATCATCAATAAAGACCACTACGAACCGATCTAGGTATGGATGGAAGATACTGTTCATAAGGTCCATGAATGCCGCTGGTGCATTTGTTAGGCCAAACGGCATTACCAGGAACTCATAATGCCCATACCGTGTCCTGAATGCAGTCTTTGGCACATCTGCATCTTTCACCCTCAACTGATGATACCCTGATCTGAGATCAATTTTGGAAAATACTCCTGCTCCCTTCAACTGATCAAACAGATCATCAATTCTAGGCAACGGATATTTATTCTTCACAGTTACTTTATTCAACTGCCGGTAATCAATGCATAACCTCATGGTCCCATCCTTCTTTTTCACAAACAGCACTGGAGCTCCCCATGGTGACACACTAGGGCATATGAACCCCTTATCCAGCAACTCTTGTAACTGGATTTTCAGTTCCTTCAATTCTGTGGGTGCCATCCTATAAGGAGCAATAGATATTGGTGCTGTACCCGGCAGTGTCTCAATAGCAAATTCAACTTCCCTTTCTGGTGGCAAACCAGACAATTCTTCAGGGAACACATCTGGGAAGTCTTTTATTGTGGATATGTCACACAGATATGGCTTAGCCTGCCTAGTATCCACCACATGTGCTAGGTAGGCTTCACAGCCTTTTCTCATCAGTTTTCTTGCAACTGTGGCTGAGATAACATTGGACAAGAAATCTGTCCTTTCCCCCACAACTGTAATCTCATTACCCTCAGGAGTTTTCAAAGAAATTCTCTTTAATTTACAATCAACCATTGCCTGATGACGTGACAACCAGTCCATTCCCAAAATCACGTCAAACTCATGGAAAGGCAACTCAATCAGGTCTACCAAGAATTCATACCCCTGAATCCTTAACGGGCAACCCTTGTATACTTTGTTCACCACTACACTGTGGCCCAATGGATTAGTGACCAGAATGTCTTGGTCACTCTCCCCTACTAATATCCCCCTTTCTATAGGTAAGTTGATGCAGATGTATGAATGAGTGGATCCTGGATCCACCAATGCATCTGCAGATGTATTGTAGAGGAGAACGTAACCACGATGGCGTCCGGGGCTTCTTGTTCCTCCCAGGCTCTCATGGCATAGGCTCGCGGGTGGTACGCTCTCGTGCCTCTCTGGGCTCGAGATCTGAGCCTCTGTGATGGTCCCACTACCTCAGGTTGTCGGATTACCTACCCCTTTATGGTGCGAGGCAGTGCATGCGCTTGTGTTGGAGCATTGTAGTAGTTCTGCGTGGGCGGTTCCTCAACGATGCTCTGTTGACCCACACCTTAGCGAGCACAGTCACTCTCCAACACTCCCCTTATGCCACTTGTGCAATGTGGACATGCGAGAAGTTCTTTGGGGCTGGTCCCTGAACCCCATCCACGGAGAGCGCCCACCGATGGTGTGGGTGACCTCTCCTAGGGTAAACTATGGCACAGGCCCTGAGACTGACCCTGACCTTGTGGTTGACCTGAACTCTGTGCAGGTGGACCCTTAAACTTCTTCCCAGATGCAGGAGATGAACTAGACTGACCTGGGCCCCTCTTCTGCTGTTTCTCTCTTCTGGTCTGCTCACTTATTCTTCCTTTTTCAACTTTTATTGCAGGTTCCACTAACTGGGCGAAGTCAGTGATTCCCAAGGCAGTGATCATTATCTTTATGTTATCATTTAATCCGTCTTTAAATCTCTTATACCTTTCAGCCTCATTAGGGACTATCTCCCTTCCATAGCGATTTAATCTGACAAATTCCTTTTCATACTCGGCCACTGTCAGCTGTCTCTGCCTCAGGTTAATGAACTCTCTTCTTCTCTCTTCCAGGTATACACTACCCACATATTTTTCTTGAATTCGGAGAGGAAGAAGTCCCAAGTTATTACTTCTGGCTGTACTTCACTGGACACCGTATCCCACCATTCATATGCATCATCTTGCAACAGAGATACAACAGCTTCTAGATTTTGCTTTGTTGTGCAGTGGAGTTGTTTTAAAACTTTGCCTGTTCTGTTCAACCAATTTTCGGCTGCAACAGAATCATCTTCTCTCTTGCCAAAGAAGTCCACTGGTCCAAATTTTCTTAGTCTTTCCAGGTGTGATTTCTGCTGTGGAGGTGGTGGTGGTGCTGGCATTACCCCAGCCATTTGTCTGAAGAATTTGGCCATTTGCTAGAACATGGCCTGTGGAGGCTGAGCAGGCTTTGCTTGAGCTGGGGGAGCAGGTTCTCCCCTATTCCCAGTCTCAGCTGCTGCAGGTTGAGCATGACTCTCCACTTCCTCCTCAACTGCCCTCTGAGATGTAGGGTCCATATCCTATTCAAAATAACAAAGACAAACAGATATGCATTAGTGTCACCTCAACTCTTACAAATGCAATGCATGGTATGGACTCAATCTAGGCCCAAAAATGCCTAAACCGTGCTCTGATACCACTAAATGTGACACCCCTTACCCGTCTACAGTATATCCGAGTAAGATATGTCACACGGTGTACCGGAACACTCTATTTTATCTCAATCATTTTTATTCTTCCTTAATTTATTTTTATCATAGTTTTGAATATAATTTATGAAATATAATTCATTTAAGTCATTTATTGAAATTATAATTTATTTGAGGTTCCGAAAATTTTATAGAAAATCCGTGATCTGGCTAAAAATAGAGAAAACAGTTCTTCGGAACCTGTGAAAAACACTTCCAATAATCATTTCCAATCAATCCCAAACTCCATTTCATCAACAAAATCTCAATATGTTTTTCAACAACATTTCCATTTCTCAATCATTCATATCATATGATAATCATGTAAAAGTCATAAATAAATATTCACTTTTTCATTCACAAACACAATTTCTACTGTATACATGAATACCAAAATACATTACATAAGTTTCAATTACATATGAGAAAATAAAAGTTATTTACAAAATATCAAAATGAAACCTAGTGTCCTACCAATGCACTGAAGATGGTGAGGTGACACGGACACTATGCAGAGCTGTAGGAGGTCTCACCCAGTCTGTGGTCTCCTGGGCTCTCGGTCAGTATCTCAAGAACCTACGCGTGGCAAAAGCAACGCGCTAAGCACTAATGCTTAGTGGTGCCAATAATAAAATAAAAATAAATAACAGAAAATAAATATGCAGTGAATGTATTGATATCTCATTGTAAATAAATTTTCGTTGAGTATTTGTAGATTTACTTATTTTGTACTTATTATATTCATTATTTCATTAAATTTATCCACTTTCTTTTTTTTTTGGTTGCCCAAGTAACCTATACTGGACGACTAGACTGGATAAATGGGTAAACTGGCACTGGGTATCAAGTACCTCGGGCCGTCACACCATCGGTCACATATGTATCTCTCGGTGTGCAACAGAATAGCTAATAAGCTATAATAACATCAGGCACAAGGCCAAATCTCAACACAATGTCAGAATGGCTAAAAGCCATGAAATCACAGAATGGCATAATGCCATGTAGTACTGCTAACTGAACCCTATTGGCATGCCAAGCTATCCAAACCAATCTTGTTAGGTATACTAGGGCATTTTATACTTTTGAATTTTATAATTTTTGAATTTCAAGCTTTGGTGTTACTATTCACTTCATTAGTCAACCAAAATGTTGACTTTTGCATAGAAAATAGGTACATTGATTTTAGTACTCCCAACATACCACATTTTGCATTCAAAATTTGTTGGTATTGGTTGCCAATACCATTTCTAAGTTTAAAGTTAATGGGGCAGAATTTTCAATTTTGATACCTTATTTTTACTGTTCCATTAGTTACTATTGTAGTGGAAATTCGGGAAAATGATAAACATGAAAGTTGTTCCTTATTTTGTCTAGTTGAATTTCTTTTTTTGAATCACTCCATTTGGAGTTTTGTAGCTTAAGTTATGGTCCAAAAACCACAACTGGCCGGATTGGAATTTTTCTGGACTGACCATATCTACAGTGCAGTGAACAGTGACTGAAACTCCCTTGTTGGATAGGTTCTGGTCATAATTTGGGGTGGGTTTCTTCATGAAAGTTGTTGGTCTATATCTTAGCTTGTTGCTGGTAAAATTTCAGGTCAATTGGGCCATTCTACACTGAGTTATGGCCAAATAAACAATCACTGTTCTTTCAGTCATTCTACAGAAACAGATTGTAGGACACCCGGATTAGGGCAAGTTTTTGGTCCACTTGATTTGGTCTTATGGGCATAGTTTCTTCACCAAAGTTGTGCCATTATGTGTCTAGTTTTATGTCCAATTGGCCAAACACCAATTGAACCTACACAGCCCAAGTTATGACTGTCCAAATAGGCTGGACTCACATCCAAACCTGCTGGTCTCACTAGGCAGCATACCAAATCAGTTTTTTAATGCTACAATTCACTCCAAGTTATGGTCAATTTACCTCAAATGGTCACTAATTGACCATTAGAATGTTCATTCACCATTACATAAGCAAAGCCCAAATTTCTCTCCAAAACCCTAATTTCCCATTCCAATTCACATAACATACATTAATTAAACATACTAATTCATTATCAATATGTATATACACTTCAAACACCATCTCTAATCCACTCTAAACCCATCAAAACAATCAAAATCACCACCCCCAATAGGCTGCCAAAATTTACCATATACCCTAGCATGCATAATTCTCTTCAATTCCCACAAATTCCTAGCCTAACTTAGTGTCTTAACATGGATATCCAAAAAAAGAAAGAGAAAGATGGCACTAACCTTAGTAGGGCAGAATTTTCTCTTGTTACTTCTTCACTTTCTTTTGTTTTCTTGGCTTCCAAACACTCTAGCATGGTTGGGTGACAAATTTTAGTGAATGATTTTATAGATTTTGGGGTAAGAAATCAAAGGATTGAAGGTATAAGAAAATAAGAGTTATGGAGGAAGAGGGAGAGACTCTCGGCTGGCTGAAGAAGAAGGATAAAAACCAGAATTTTTTGGTCCATTTTCTCTCTTTTAATTGTTTTAAGAAGGCTTGTTAAATGGTGATTGGTGGGAGGTTTTAAATGACATCATTATGATGTCATAATTAGGCATTTTATTTTTTTTTTCTTTCATTTCTACTAACTTCAAATTAATTTTTCATCAACATTAATTCATATTTTATGTCATATAATTCATGTACTTAATTGGACAAGTTGGTCAAAAATCATCTCTGACGACGAAATGACCAAAATGCCCTCCGTTTGGCTTAACGGGTCAAAATTGTCTGTACCGATTGAAAAATTTTTCTAATTATTTTCTTGGCATTCTAATGCCATAGGAACCTCAATGAACCTTCTCTGGAGTCCTAAAAATTATTTTATGAAATTTTTCCCGGGTCTAAGGCTCCTAGTTGCGAGAACCGCAACTTCCCACTAGGTTACCCATCGCTAGGGCACCGGCTCATTTAACTTGGTTGTATTTTATTTCTAAAATTTTTCCTAAATTTTTCTTATTAATATTTGAGTTAATTATGGTTCCTCACTTTAGTTTAAATATTTTTTATTTTTATTTTTATTTTTATTTTTATTTTTTTTTTATTTTTTTTTTTCTGAACGTTCTAGCTGTCCAGTCCGACACTGGTCACCGGAACTGTAGAATGTACGGAGTTGCTACAGGGAGGGTGTTACAGGTGGATACCATGTCTCACTGGTAACAATCCTCTCTTGGAATCAAGCATGTTAAACCTCTTTAACACCTTTTCCAAGTATAGACTTTGAGATAAACTGATTATTCTTTTTGCTCTATCTCTATAGATGCGAATCCCAAGAATATAGGTTGCCTCCCCTAAGTCTTTCATGGAGAATGTATTTAACAACCATACCTTTACAGTTGTCAACATACCTGTGTCATTACCCATCAACAAATTGTCAACCACATATAAGACAAGGAAAGTGACAGCACTAGCACTAACCTTCTTATATACACATGGCTCATCCTCATTTTTGATAAAACCAAATGACTTAATGGCTTCATCAAAACGGATGTTCCAACTCCTCAAAGCTTGTTTCAACCCATAAATGGATCTCTTTAGCTTGCATACCTTGGAACCATCTTGGGATTCAATGAAGGAGCAGAAGCATGAAAAATACAAGTTTATATCATTGAGTTCAAAATTTTTTTACCTACGGTCACATGCATCATGCAAGATTCGTTTTTATCTATTTAATTTCAATGATAAATAGCATATTAATGAAGGAGCAGAAGCATGAAAAACACAAGTTTATACCATTGAATTCAAAAATTTTCACCTAGGGTCACATGCATCATGCAAGATTTATTTTTATCTTTTTGATTTCAATGATAAACAACATATTAAAACTCTTTTAACATGTTTTTAGATCTGTATTTGCCATTTAAGATTTTAGAATTAATCAGATTAATTTTAGAACTCTAGATTAAATAAAGAACAAATACACTAATCTCTTGATGCACTGCAGCGTATTTGTGCCATTAGTGTAACACCCTCATTGCATAGCCTGGTAGATTTCATTGTTCTGGTGACCGGTGTCAGTCCGGACAATTAATGGGATTAGGGCCACACTTAAGAAAACTTGAGAAGCCATAAACACAAACAATTAGTAATGTTTAATTAGTTAAGTATAAACAAGAAAAACAGAACATAAGAGGTTAAACGAGCCGAGAGTCACAGCGATGAGTGACCTCCTCGGGAACGACTGCGAAGTCGTTTTAAACTCAAATTTCGAATCGTAAAAAGTGACGCTGCGGTTCTTAGGACCCTTATGAACACAGTGGAAAAGAGAAAATCACGAAAAAGAACTGTTAAGTCAGTCAAATAATTAGGTCAGGAAGCCGGAAGAAATATTAGATTATTTACAAACTGGGATGAACCGGCGAGGGGCGATTTGGTCAATTGACCCTGAGAGCTGACTCCTGGCCTAATTGTCAAATAAAATCGGAGAAAAGAATATTTCGGGATCGAAAATTAAATTAAAGAACTAATAGAAAAATAAATAGAAAAAAAAAAGAAAAGGGAAGAGGTTGGAAAAGTCAAAGATGATATCATAAAAGAATTTATTAAATATTTATTAAATTAGATTTTTTATGGTCTTCCATAGCAAAGTAAATAAAAGAAAACAAAAGAAAAAAAAATTAAAGTCATCTTCTTCAAAAAGAAAAACGTGACTCTCTCTTCCCTCTTCCATAAACCACCATTGTTACACTAGAGAAGCTTGAATCCAAGCTTTCTTTCAACCATTTAAGCCTATTTTGACCCCAACTTGACTTATTAGAACCTGATTTAGTTACTTGAGAAGAAGTTTGATCACAATAGAAAGAAGAAAAGTAGAGGAAAATTGAAGAATTAGATAGACAAATTCTGCTCACTTAAGGTAAACTAATCCAACTTTTCTTTTTAGTTTATATGATGGATTTAGGGTAGAAATGAATGAGATTATATGAAGAAATTGAAAATTATTGCATGATTAGAAAGAGAGGGAATTTTCAGCCAGCCATGGATGTATGAGTTTGGATGTATTTTAAATGAATTAAAGGTGTTAATAAACTTGCATGAGTATGGTAGTAAGATGAAAAGGCATAAATGTAAGTAATTGTAACAATTAAGTGAGATTAGAGTTTTGTATGCTAGGGTTTGTGAACCAAATTTGGAGAAATGCATAAATGACATGTTGGACCTATTGTGAAGTGAAATAATGGTCAATTATGACCAAATAATTTGTGTGGGAATGATAGGAAACTAAGTTAAATTCGTAGGTCAATGGTCATGCTGCTGGCAGCATGACCAAACCCACTTTGAAGGACCAAAACTCAAATTTTACAAGTCCAATTGATATGCCACCAATTGGAGATGAAAATAGACATAAAAGAGCACAATTTTCATCAAGGAACCATGGCCAAAAACTGACCAAAACTTGGTGAAACAATTGACCAAAGTGAATTGATAGCAGGCTGCCATCACTAAATCGACCAAATGAACGAACTGTTCATTTGGTCATAACTCGAGTTAGACAGGTCAAATTGACCTGAAATTTGGCCAGGGGTTAGAGGAGATATAGACCTAAAACTTTCATGAAGAACATCACCCCAGATTATGCCATTAACCCTTTCAAAATCATTGAGCAAAATTAAATTACTGTACCTGCAACTGACCAAAACTTGGTGAAACAATTGACCAAAGTGAATTGATAGCAGGCTGCCACTGCACTAAACTGACCAAATGAACAGTAACTGTTCATTTGGTCATAACTCGAGTTAGACAGGTCAAATTGACCTGAAATTTGGCCAGGGGTTAGAGGAGATATAGACCTAAAACTTTCATGAAGAACATCACCCCAGATTATGCCATTAACCCTTTCAAAATCATTGAGCAAAATTAAATTACTGTACCTGCAACTCTGCAGATTTTCAGTTGAGCAGTAAGGTTTGGATGGCTATAACTCTCTCTAGAAACCTCGGATTTAGGCGATTCTTGAACCGATGGAAACCTAAGACATAGTATAACATTTCATATGAAGAAAGTGAGACCAAATTATGAACTTAACTTGATCAAATTACTGACCAAAGTTAGATCAAAATCTGCCAGAACCCAAAATTTCAGCATGAACAGTGCACGTGAACAGTAAACTTATTTTTGCCATAACTTGAGCTACAAAACTCCGATTGAGGTGATCCAAAAATGAGAATACACTTAAGACAATAAGAAACATTTTCTATGAAGGAAGTTTTGTCAAATTCCAACAGTAGATCGACCAATGGAATAGTGCAACTTCAGAGAACCAAAACCGAAAATTGGCAATTTTGCCAAAATGACCTAAGCTTTAAACAAATGACCAAAACCAACAAGTTTAATGACCAAAATGTGGTATGTGGGTGAAGTTAGAGTTCCCATACCTATTAAGCCTTAAAAAGTCAACAATTTGACTTGAATAGTGCAGTGAATAGTAACCCGAAACACAAAATTTAAAGAATGTCGAATTTAGCACGTTAGAGCTAAGTAATTGTGAAGCTAAATTTATTTTGGATTTATGTTAAGTTCTAGTACTGAAACATTGTAAAATTATGTGTTTCAGTTGAAAAGAATATCGGGAAGGAACCCGAGGAACCGAGTCGAGGCTAAGGGACGACTCGTCTGAGGTTTGTGCACAATAAATCCTATTTAAGCATTTTACCCTTGAAAAATTGATTTAGCATGCAGTATGAATTTATGAACTTTTGTGTTGCCACCTTGTGATCAAATTGTAACTTTGGAAATTGATTTGATTTTTGTATGCAATATTTGAATGAAATGTTTGAAATGGATTTTATGTTCACACTTAGCATGACAGTATCACATTTCCTCCTCCATTTATGGGGTTGAGATCGTTTATTTTCCTCCCTCTCTGGCTTGCCAGTTGAGGTTGTAGATCGGATGAGTACTCATTAGCTAGCTAGCCACCTCCCTCATTGATTTCGATTAATGGGGTTGTAGATTGCTTTGTCGTGGTGTACAACGCGGCATTGATCGGAAATTTTGTGTCATGGCTTAAGTTGTGTATAACTTGGCAACACTGTGTTTATGAAATTGTTTGACTAAACTGTGTTTAATAGATTATTTGACAAAATGGTGTTATTATGAACTTGGATATTTATGAAATGTGATTGAGAAATATTTAAAGTATGTTTGACAATGAATGATTATTTATGGCATTTTAAATTTTTATTGTGCACCACTGAGTATTTTTATACTCAGCGATGGCTTATTTTGCTGTCGCAGATAAGAGCAAGGAAAAAGCAGCAGAGTGAGCTGCTACTGAGTTGAAGATCACATCAAGCTTTTGTACGGGTATTATTTTATACCCTTGTAGAAAATTTTGATGTAAATATGGAAATGTTATATGTATCAATATAATTGAGCAGTTGTAAATAAATTGTAATAATATTTTTTGGATTTTCTTCTGTAAATTTAATATTTGTACATATGAATTTACTACTTTATGTTTTGTTAATGAAGATATTAAATATTTTGAGATGAGAAATCTTGATTTGTATTGTGAAATTATTTGAAGTGTCTTGAATTGAGTTGATTTGAGAATTATTGGTGGTTGGGAGTTGTGAAATATTTTTGGAAGTGCTTTTTACAGGTCTTTGAAGAACTGGTTTCTCAAAATACAGAGGGAACTCTGTCAAAATTTTTATAAAATTTGCGGCAAAATTAAAATGGACAAAAATTTTTACTAGTATTTAAACTTTGAATAAATGGTTTTTAATTCCTACCAAAATGCTCACCACTTCCAAAATGTAAGAAAATTGTTTTAAAATCCCTTGTAGGGTACTTAATGAGTTATCGGTAGGTGAAGTTTGGTAATTCATTAAGTATTCTATGGGATCATGTTATGCCTTACAGAGGGGTAAGGTGTGACATGTTTTAGTGGTATCAGAGCGAGGTTTTGCAATAAATTTTGACTATGCATATGAATATTTCTTTGATAAGTACAACTGCTCAAGTGTCTTTAATTGATACATATATCATATTTACATCATGAATATGCACTAATGGAGGTCAACCTCCTTGTGTTTGATCTCAGGAAGTAGAAAATTGTGAAAAACGGAATGGAAGGAGGAGATCATTCCGAAGAACAATCTGTTGAGGCTGAGGTTCAAGGGGAAGCCCCAGCACTCCAGAATGTGAGTGGGTCAGCCACTCCAGCTCCTGCTCCAGCACCGCAGTTTCCTGTTCAATTTATGCAGTAGATGGATGCCTTCTTTCAGCAAATGGCGGGTAATGTGCCACCCCAAGCTCAGATGCCAATACCTGTAGCACAACCACAGCCCTCAGCTAGGCAGTATGAAAAATTGATGAAATTTGGGGCCACTGAGTTTAAAGGCACTGTGGATCCACTGGAGGCAGAACAGTGGTTGCAAAGAATGGAACGAGTTTTTAGGAAGCTACAGTGTACAGAAGAATTGAAGTTTGAGTATTTTGTTTCCTTGTTGCAAGGGGATGCGTTTGAATGGTGGAAGACCATCCCCCACAGCCTGGTTGAGCCACCTGTGCTGACACGGACAGACTTTTTAAGGGAGTTCCGACAGAAATGGGTTCCTGATGCATATGTGGACATGAAGTTGCAAGAATTCTTGAGTTTGAAACAAGGGAACCGAACTGTAGCAGAATATGAGAGAGATTTTTCAAGGCTAAGCCACTATGCTGGAAGCTTAGTCTCCACCCCCAGAGACAGATGCAAGAGGTTTGAGTTCGGGCTAAAGCAGAGTCTGAGAATGCAAGTTGTGGGTTTCAGACATCAGAATTTTGCTGAATTGATCTCACAAGCCTTGGAATTAGAAAGGATAGAATCCGAAGGGGCAGTGAAGAAGGGTTCACAAGAGAAAGGAAAAGCGAAAAGACTCTTGAACAAGCATCCGAAGTGGTTAGGAAGAGAAAGCAGTTTGGGGATCTAGCTCCGTAGGCAGAGGCGCATTTTACGGCCAACGACCACCCGATGCAGTCGGCGAACCCAGCCAAGCACCCCGAGGATCTTTATCAGTTCGACAGTGTGAAACCTGTGGTAGAACTCATGGTGGGGTTTGTTTCAGAGCTACTAGTGCATGTTTTAACTGTGGAGGGAGCGGACATTTCGCGAAGGATTGCACTAGTCCGCGCCGGTCTGGATCTTTCACTACATCTGAAGGATCAACCCAAGTCTCTGCACCCAGGGTCACGATCACCGCTAGAGGCGAGGAGGCGGTAGGGGTCCTGGTAACACCCCTGGAAGTCAGAGCACTTTCAACCAACCAGCACCCAGTGGCGCACCAGTCAGAGTGTATACTATGCGTCAGAGGGAGGAAGCTGAAACATCAGACGTTGTGGCTGGTATTTTCTCCATCCTTGACCAAGATGTGTATGTGTTATTTGATCCTGGCTCCACACATTCATATGTTAGTGCTAGTGTGATGTGCTATACTGCTATTCAGTGTGTACCAATGGACTATGATGTGCTAGTAACTAGTCCATTAGGCCAGGAGGTCAAGGTAAATAGGCTATATAGAGATTGTCCTTTGGTGATCCAAGGACACACTTTTTTGTCTGATTTAATTGAAATGCCCTTCAGAGATTATGATATTATCTTGGGCATGAATTGGTTAGCCAGGCATCACGCCATGATTGATCGTAGATCAAGATCACTTTTGGTCTCCCTCTGTACGGTGATGTGGTAATACACGGGGAGAGGCATTTACTGCCATCAAACATCATTTCGGCTGCACTAGCCAGAAGAATGATCAGAAAGGGGTGTGAAGCATACTTAGCACATGTGATAGACACCCAAGTGGGGAGTCCAACACTAAGGGACATCCCTACGGTATGTGACTTTCCAGATGTGTTTCCTGATGAATTGCCAGGATTACCTCCAGAAAGAGAGGTGCAGTTTGAAATTGATGTTATGCCTGGTGTGGACCCAATCTCCATAACGCCATATAGAATGGCACCAGCAGAATTGAAAGAATTGAAAGTACAGTTGCAAGAGTTGCTTGATAAGGGCTTCATCCGCCCTAGTGTGTCACCTTGGGGAGCGCCGGTATTGTTTGTTAAGAAGAAGGATGGCACTCTCCGGTTATGTATTGACTATCGGCAGTTGAAAAAGGTGACAATAAAGAATAGATATCCATTGCCCCGCATTGATGACTTGTTTGATCAGTTGAGGGGTGCAGCTGTGTTCTCCAAAATTGACCTGAGATCAGGTTATTATCAGCTGAAAGTACAAGAGCAGAGTATTTCTAAAACTGCCTTCAGAACCCGCTATGGCCATTATGAGTTCTTGGTCATGCCATTCGGGTTAACTAATGCTCCGGCTGCTTTTGTGGATCTGATGAACACTATCTTCAGACCATACCTCGACCAGTTTGTTGTGGTATTCATAGATAATATATTGGTCTATTCGAGGAATGCAGAAGAGCATGATAGACATTTGCAGATTGTACTGCAGACTTTGAGGGAGAAACAGCTATATGCCAAATTGTCGAAGTGTGAATTTTGGCTGAAGGAGATATCCTTTTTGGGGCATGTAGTATCAGAAGAGGGCATTAAGGTAGATCCAAGCAAGATTGAAGCTGTCCTTAATTGGAGGCCACCCAGAAATATTACAGAAATTCACAGTTTTCTGGGTTTAGCTGGATACTACCGTAGATTTGTGAAGGGATTCTCCATGTTGGCATCTCCATTGACCAAGCTACTTAGAAAAGATGTAAAATTTCAGTGGATGGATAAATGCCAGCAAAGCTTTGATGAACTGAAGAAATGTTTGACTGAAGCTCCAGTTCTGACTTTACCTACACCGGGTAAAGAATATACAGTTTACAGTGATGCTTCTCACAATGGGTTAGGTTGTGTGTTGATGCAAGATCGAAATGTCATTGCCTATGCATCACGCCAGCTGAAACCGCATGAGAGGAATTATCCGACACATGACTTGGAGCTTGTAGCCATTGTGTTCGCTCTTAAGATCTGGAGGCATTATTTATATGGAGAAAAGTGTTACATCTACACAGATCATAAGAGTTTGAAGTATTTGGGCACCCAAAAAGAGCTGAATTTGAGACAGAGGAGATGGTTAGAGTTGATAAAAGACTACGATTGTCTAATAGACTATCAGCCAGGGAAAGCTAATGTGGTGGCTGACACCTTAAGTCGCAAGACTATGACAAGTCTACGGGTTACTCCTTTGTCTTTGGTACATGAGTTGAGATCATTACATGCTAGTTTAGAGATTAATGATGAGGGGCAGACAGCGGTTGCATGGCATGTACAGCCAATGTTGATTGATCAGATCAGAATGGCTGCTCAGAATGATCAGAAATATCAGAAGCTGATGGAAGAAGTCCGACAAGGCAAGAAACCAGAATTCTCAATCAGAGATGATGGTCTATTGCTACACCAGGGCAGAATGTGTGTTCCTAATGATGTTGAATTGAGGAAGATCATTTTGAAGGAAGCACATGAGTCTCCTTTTGCCATGCACCCTGGTGGCACAAAAATGTATAGAGGGCTAAAGGAGCATTACTGGTGGATGGGTATGAAAAGGAATGTGGCAGAATTTGTATCCAAATGTCTAACTTGTCAGCAAGTAAAGGCAGAGCATTAAGTACCCGCTGGGTTGTTACATCCACTACCAGTACCAGAGTGGAAATGGGAGAGAATAACGATGGATTTTGTTATGGGACTTCCGAGGACACAGAAGAGTCATGATGCAGTTTGGGTCATTGTTGTGGATGACTAAATCTGCTCATTTTCTGCGGCCGATGGACTACAGATTTAGAAAGATTGGCCAAGTTATACATCGATGAGATTGTGAGATTGCATGGAGTGCGGTATCCATCGTGTCGAGCAGAGATCCTAGGTTCACTTCTAGATTACGGGTAGTCTTGAGAGAGCCCTAGGAACTAGATTGAACTTCAAGATCGCATTCCACCCACGCAGACGGATGGGCGATGCGAGAGGGTAGTCGGATCTTGGAGGACATGCTACGGGCTTGTGTGATTGAGTTTGAGGGTAGTTGGGATACACACTTGCCTTTGATTGAGTTTGCTTACAACAACAGCTACCAATCAAGCATTGGGATGCCTCCATATGAAGCTTTGTATGGCAGAAAATGTAGAACCCCGTTGTGTTGGGATGACGTGGGTGAAAGAAAGATGATCGGACCCAAAATTGTTCAACAAACTGAAGAGAAAATCAGGGTGATCAGAGATCGACTTAAGACTGCATCAGACCGGCAGAAGTCCTACATTGATTTGAAAAGAAGGGATATTGAGTATGCAGTGGGTGAGAAAGTTTTCCTCAAAGTTTCTCCTTGGAAGAGAATTATGAGATTCGGCAGAAAGGGGAAACTGAGTCCTCGCTTCATTAGGCCATACGAGGTTCTGGAAAGAGTGGGTCCTTTGGCATATCAGTTGGCACTACCTCCAGAGTTGGAAAAGATACATAATGTCTTCCATGTGTCTATGTTGAGGAGGTATCGATCAGACCCATCTCATGTACTACCAGTAGAAGAAATAGAAGTGAATCCAGACCTCACATATGAAGAAGAACCCATAAAGATTCTGGCTTATGAGGTGAAGCAGCTACGGAATAAGCAGATACCGTTGGTAAAAGTGCTGTGGAACCATCATTCGGGCCAAGAAGCTACTTGGGAACGAAAGGAGGACATGAGGAGACAACACCCATAGCTGTTCAGAGATTGATGCCAGGTAAAAATTTCGAGACGAAATTTAATTAAGGGGGGGAGAATTGTAACACCCTCGTTGCATAGCCTGGTAGATTTCACTGTTCCGGTGACCGGTGTCGGTCCGGACAATTAATGGGATTAGGGCCACACTTAAGACAACTTGAGAAGCCATAAACACAAACAATTAGTAATGTTTAATTAGTTAAGTATAAACAAGAAAAACAGAACATAAGAGGTTAAACGAGCCGAGAGTCACAGCGATGAGTGACCTCCTCGGGAACGACTGCGAAGTCATTTTAAACTCAAATTTCGAATCGTAAAAAGTGACGCTGCGGTCCTTAGGACCCTTATGAACACAGTGGAAAAGAGAAAATCACGAAAAAGAACTGTTAAGTCAGTCAAATAATTAGGTCAGGAAGCAGGAAGAAATATTGGATTATTTACAAATCGGGATGAACCGGCGAGGGGCGATTTGGTCAATTGACCCCGAGAGCTGACTCCTAGCCTAATTGTCAAATAAAATCGGAGAAAAGAATATTTCGGGATCGAAAATTAAATTAAAGAACTAATAGAAAAATAAATAGAAAAAAAAAAGAAAAGGGAAGAGGTTGGAAAAGTCAAAGATGATATCATAAAAGAATTTATTAAATATTTATTAAATTAGATTTTTTATGGTCTTCCATAGCAAAGTAAATAAAAGAAAACAAAAGAAAAAAAAATTAAAGTCATCTTCTTCAAAAAGAAAAACGTGACTCTCTCTTCCCTCTTCCATAAACCACCATTGTTACACTAGAGAAGCTTGAATCCAAGCTTTCTTTCAACCATTTAAGCCTATTTTGACCCCAACTTGACTTATTAGAACCTGATTTAGTTACTTGAGAAGAAGTTTGATCACAATAGAAAGAAGAAAAGTAGAGGAAAATTGAAGAATTAGATAGACAAATTCTGCTCACTTAAGGTAAACTAATCCAACTTTTCTTTTTAGTTTATATGATGGATTTAGGGTAGAAATGAATGAGATTATATGAAGAAATTGAAAAATATTGCATGATTAGAAAGAGAGGGAATTTTCAGCCAGCCATGGATGTATGAGTGTGGATGTATTTTAAATGAATTAAAGGTGTTAATAAACTTGCATGAGTATGGTAGTAAGATGAAAAGGCATAAATGTAAGTAATTGTAACAATTAAGTGAGATTAGAGTTTTGTATGCTAGGGTTTGTGAACCAAATTTGGAGAAATGCATAAATGACATGTTGGACCTATTGTGAAGTGAAATAATGGTCAATTATGACCAAATAATTTGTGTGGGAATGATAGGAAACTAAGTTAAATTCGTAGGTCAATGGTCATGCTGCTGGCAGCATGACCAAACCCACTTTGAAGGACCAAAACTCAAATTTTACAAGTCCAATTGATATGCCACCAATTGGAGATGAAAATAGACATAAAAGAGCACAATTTTCATCAGGGAACCATGGCCAAAAACTGACCAAAACTTGGTGAAACAATTGACCAAAGTGAATTGATAGCAGGCTGCCACTGCACTAAACTGGCCAAATGAACAGTAACTGTTCATTTGGTCATAACTCGAGTTAGACAGGTCAAATTGACCTGAAATTTGGCCAGGGGTTAGAGGAGATATAGACCTAAAACTTTCATGAAGAACATCACCCCAGATTATGCCATTAACCCTTTCAAAATCATTGAGCAAAATTAAATTACTGTACCTGCAACTCTGCAGATTTTCAGTTGAGCAGTAAGGTTTGGATGGCTATAACTCTCTCTAGAAACCTTGGATTTAGGCGATTCTTGAACCGATGGAAACCTAAGGCATAGTATAACATTTCATATGAAGAAAGTGAGACCAAATTATGAACTTAACTTGATCAAATTACTGACCAAAGTTAGATCAAAATCTGCCAGAACCCAAAATTTCAGCATGAACAGTGCACGTGAACAGTAAACTTATTTTTGCCATAACTTGAGCTACAAAACTCCGATTGAGGTGATCCAAAAATGAGAATACACTTAAGACAATAAGGAACATTTTCTATGAAGGAAGTTTTGTCAAATTCCAACAGTAGATCGACCAATGGAATAGTGCAACTTCAGAGAACCAAAACCGAAAATTGGCAATTTTGCCAAAATGACCTAAGCTTTAAACAAATGACCAAAACCAACAAGTTTAATGACCAAAATGTGGTATGTGGGTGAAGTTAGAGTTCCCATACCTATTAAGCCTTAAAAAGTCAATAATTTGACTTGAATAGTGCAGTGAATAGTAACCCGAAACACAAAATTTAAAGAATGTCGAATTTAGCACATTAGAGCTAAGTAATTGTGAAGCTAAATTTATTTTGGATTTATGTTAAGTTCTAGTACTGAAACATTGTAAAATTATGTGTTTCAGTTGAAAAGAATATCGGGAAGGAACCCGAGGAACCGAGTCGAGGCTAAGGGACGACTAAATGCGAGGTTTGTGCACAATAAATCCTATTTAAGCATTTTACCCTTGAAAAATTGATTTAGCATGCAGTATGAATTTATGAACTTTTGTGTTGCCACCTTGTGATCAAATTGTAACTTTGGAAATTGATTTGATTTTTGTATGCAATATTTGAATGAAATGTTTGAAATGGATTTTATGTTCACACTTAGCATGACAGTATCACATTTCTTCCTCCATTTATGGGGTTGAGATCGTTTATTTTCCTCCCTCTCTGGCTTGCCAGTTGAGGTTGTAGATCGGATGAGTACTCATTAGCTAGCTAGCCACCTCCCTCATTGATTTCGATTAATGGGGTTGTATATTGCTTTGTCGTGGTGTACAACGCGGCATTGATCGGAAATTTTGTGTCATGGCTTAAGTTGTGTATAACTTGGCAACACTGTGTTTATGAAATTGTTTGACTAAACTGTGTTTAATAGATTATTTGACAAAATGGTGTTATTATGAACTTGGATATTTATGAAATGTGATTGAGAAATATTTAAAGTATGTTTGACAATGAATGATTATTTATGGCATTTTAAATTTTTATTGTGCACCACTGAGTATTTTTATACTCAGCGATGGCTTATTTTGCTGTCATGCAGATAAGAGCAAGAAAAAGCAGAGAGTGAGTCACTCTTGAGTTGAAGATCACATCAAGCTTTTGTACGGGTATTATTTTATACCCTTGTAGAAAATTTTGATGTAAATATGGAAATGTTATATGTATCAATATAATTGAGCAGTTGTAAATAAATTGTAATAATATTTTTTGGATTTTCTTCTGTAAATTTAATATTTGTACATATGAATTTACTACTTTATGTTTTGTTAATGAAGATATTAAATATTTTGAGATGAGAAATCTTGATTTGTATTGTGAAATTATTTGAAGTGTCTTGAATTGAGTTGATTTGAGAATTATTGGTGGTTGGGAGTTGTGAAATATTTTTGGAAGTGCTTTTTACAGGTCTTTGAAGAACTGGTTTCTCAAAATACAGAGGGAACTCTGTCAAAATTTTTATAAAATTTGCGGCAAAATTAAAATGGACAAAAATTTTTACTAGTATTTAAACTTTGAATAAATGGTTTTTAATTCCTACCAAAATGCTCACCACTTCCAAAATGTAAGAAAATTGTTTTAAAATCCCTTGTAGGGTATTTAATGAGTTATCGGTAGGTGAAGTTTGATAATTCATTAAGTATTCTACGGGATCATGTTATGCCTTACAGAGGGGTAAGGTGTGACAATTGGGATGCGTCTTTAGGACACCAGATGTTGTCTCTCTAGCTTGTCCACACCAAGATTACCTATGGCAGCCCTTGAACAGCTTCTAAAGCTTTTTTTATTAATTAGAAAATCAAGTTTTGCCTTTTAAGAGATTAAAGATGTAAACAGAACACTAGAAACAATTTCTAGTATTTTTAATTCAAGAGATTGTTTGCTAATCTCTTAGAATTGATGAGAGATGAGGAAGAAGAGAGAATGGGAACCTCAAGAGTGGCAGCACAAAGGAGGCAGCAACTGATTGTTATTTTTTTCTTTTCATAACAACACTTATATAGCTAGGTCACCACTTAAAACCCTTACCACATGTCACCTTCTGATTGGTTCAAGGTTTAATTGACCCAATCACATTGTGCCAAGTGTCAAACCTATATTTAATCTTAATTTTAATAATCTTACATGATTAAAAGACGTTTGGCAAGCTTACGTGTAATACCATGTGTCACCACCACATGGTGCCATATGTCACCCTGTGAAAATGACCAAAATGCCCCTATGTCTTAATTTTGAGTTCTCAACAAAAAATAATTATTTCTCTTCTTCTAATCAATTTATATCAAATATAAATCAATTAATTAATCTTTATTAATTAATTTCTCATTAATTAAATTCATATTTAAACACTTTAAATATAAATTTAACTTGTACTATACATCCAATAATCTAGATTTGATTTCAAGCCATGCTAGGGAGTTTGCAATCTAATTGCAAACCAAACCTATCTAATTAATCAATTAAACTCTTTAATTAATTAATTAAATCATATTTAATTTGGTGATTACTTGCGTATGTGTGTGACTTACTAGGCTCATGACTAATTAGCAATGAGATATGATATCAACTCTTGATATCATCAGAACTATTTCTTGCCATAAATGATTTCTCTAAATCATTTTATGCACCTCATAGATCATGGTTAACACCTAGCATAGCATGCCATGGCTACCCAATTAGTAATAAAGTTTACCTTAAATGAACCTATAATCATATGTTTCCATGCACTAGAATCTCTCTGTTATAAAATTCCCACTCAAGCTGGAGTCATGGTTTATGTCAAACCACATTTGCTATGAATATTATGTTCTTTTTTAATTCCAACTCTTGATTAAAAAGATTTTTCTCATCAGAAACTCTTTTCTGATTAAATCTATCTATCCTAGCCAGGAACTTGAAACATCAAGAATAATTAAATGAACATATGATTTTATCTCTATTTACTTAGAGGAACAGATTCCATTTTGATCTACACCTACCTCCATATATAACTAGTAGGAGCCAACATATGCCCATACACCCATACACAGTACAAGTATGAAAGCAGTATCAAACTCAAACCACTTATATACAAGATAACTATGCTATCTTAGGTCTAAAAATTATATGCATTGATATGATTTATGATAATACATTGACAAGAGTAAACTCCATGTGCTTGTCATAAGTGTCACTGGTTCGACCTACTTATCATTTATAAGTGCCTATCATGTTTGTCATATGGCATGAGACTCACCATTCTATCTTATTTATATCTCATATAAATAACTTGGGAACAAACATGAATATAATCTTTCTGGATAAGTCATGTCCTTATCATGAAGTATCCTCAATTGTGAACCTATTTATGATACTTTGTACTAGAAATACTGTCACTCATATTCTTAACAACTTAAGAATTGAATTTCTAACAAAATATCAATAGACCTTTTCTATTACACATAAATATATTATGTAAACGGAAAAGTGAAAATGCCTTTTATTAATAAAAATATGTACAAGATACATAGTAAATGATATGCTCTAGGGCATACTAGTAACAATCTCCCACTAGCACTAGAGCCATTCATTACAATATCTTATACTCATCTTCTCAAGATGTCGATCTAGCTGAGTCTGTGACATAGGCTTAGTGAATGGATCAGCTGGATTTTCAGCTAATGCTATTTTTTGCATGGCTACATCGCCTCGTCTAACTATTTCTCTGATAATGTGGTAGCGTCTTTTTATGTGTTTGGATTTTTGGTGAGACCAGGGTTCCTTAGCCTGTATGACTCCTTTATTATGGTCACAGTGTAGTGGAACTGTCGGCTCAATGGAAGGAACTACTGCAAGTTCTATCACAAACTTCTTTATCCAAACAGCTTTCTTTGCAGCATATGATGCAGCAATATACTCAGCCTCGGTAGTGGAATCTGTAGTCATGCTCTGTTTGGAACTCTTCTAGCTAACTGCACCTCTATTACAAATGAACACATATTCAGAGGTAGACTTTCTATCATCAATATCTGATTGGAAATCAGAATTAGTATAACCATTCAATTACATTTCTCCAACTCCATAGATCAAGAATAAATCCTTAGTTCTTCTCGAGTACTTAAAGATATTCTTGACAGCTATCCAGTGTTCCAAACCTGGATTGGATTGATACCTACTAGTCAAACTAACAGCATATGCGATATCCGGCCTAGTACACAACATTGCATACATTAAACTTCTAATAGCCGAAGCATATGGAATCCTGACTATTTTATCTCTTTCTTTAGGTATCTTTGGAGACATCTCTTTAGAAAGGTGGATACCATGTCTCACTGGTAACAATCCTCTCTTGGAATCAAGCATGTTAAACCTCTTTAATAACTTTTCCAAGTATAGACTTTGGGATAAACCAATTATTCTTTTCGCTCTATCTCTATAGATGCGAATCCCAAGAATATAGGTTGCCTCCCCTATGTCTTCTATGGAGAATGTATTTGACAACTATACCTTTATAGTTGTCAACATACCTATATCATTACCCATCAACAGTATGTCGACCACATATAAGACAAGGAAAGTGAAAGCATTGTCACTAACTTTCTTATATACACATGGCTTATCCTCATTTTTGATAAAACGAAATGATTTAATGGCTTCATCAAAATGGATGTTCCAACTCCTCGAAGCTTGTTTCAACCCATAAATGGATCGCTTTAGCTTGCATACCTTGGAACCAACTTGGGATTCAAAACCCCTAGGTTGTTCCATGAAAATGTTTTCTTCAATGTATCCATTGAGAAAAGCTGTTTTGACATCCATCTGCCAAATCTCATAATCATAGTATGCAGTTATTGCTAATAAATCCTAATTGATTTAAGCATGGCAACAGGCGAGAAAGTCTCTTCATAGTCGATTCTTTGCCTTTGGCGAAACCCTTTCGCTACTAGCCTTACCTTATAGATCTCTACCTTTCCATCAGAACCAATTTTCTTCTTTAAAACCCATTTGTTCCCTATAGGTACAATACCTCAAGTGGGTCAACAAGATCCCAATCATTATTTTTATACATGGAATCAATATCAGATTTCATAGCGTCAATCCATTTTGAAGAGTCTATATCTGATATAGCTTCTTCATAGGTAAGTGGATGATCTCCATGATCTACTTCTTCATGAGTAGACAACTCTTGTTCTTCTTCATGAAGGTGACCATATCTCACTGGTGGGTGAGATACCCTGGTTGTTCTACGAGGAACAGTTATAGATGTTTCATAAATGGGTGTAGGTTGACTAGATGGATCTATATCCATCTGATCTATTGGTTGGTTAGAATTCTCCAATTCTAACTCTATTTGCCTTCCTTTGCCTCCTTCTTGAACAAACTGTTGTTCAAGAAATGTGGCATCTCTACTTACCACAACCTTTTGTGAAGTAGGCAAATAAAAATAATATCCAAAACTATCTTTTGGATATCCAACAAATCAACCCTTTTCTGATCTGGTTTCCAATTTATCAGTGTTCAACTTTTTGATATAAGCTGGACAACCCCAAATCCTAACATACTTAAGACTTGGTTTTCTTCCATGCTATATCTCATAAGGTGTGAAAGAAACTGATTTTGATGGAATCCTATTCAGAATATACAAAGCTGATTCTAATACCAATCCCCAAAAGGAGATTGGCATATCAGTATAGCTCATCATACTACATACCATATCCAATAGGGTACGATTTCTCCTTTCAGATACACCATTTAGCTATGGTGTTCCTGGAGGAGTCTGCTGGGAAACAATGCCATGCTCTCTCAAGTATTCATCAAATTCAGTACTCAAATATTCACATCCACGATCTGATCGAAGAGCTTTAATACTCTTTTCTGTTTGATTTTATACTTTAGATTTAAATTCTTTGAACTTTTCAAAGGATTCATGTTTGTATTTCATCAAATACAAATACCCAAACCTTGATTTATCATCAATAAAGGTAATAAAGTAATGAAAATCGCCTCTAGCATTTCCTTAAATGGACCACATACATCACTATGTATTAGCTCCAAAATATTTTCAGCCCTTAGCCCTTGTTCAACAAAGGGTGATCTAGTCATTTCGCCCTGAAGGAAAGAATCACAAGTTGGAGTAGGCTCAGAGCCCAATGAGGAAAGAATCTCCATTTTCTCCAGTTTTGCAATCCTATCTTCTACAGAATGACATAACCTTAAGTGCCAAATATATTTTGAACTTAAGTTGCTTTTCACCATGACATTGCATTCATTTAGATCACTTGCATTCACTTTGTATTTGTTATTATTATCCAAATAATAAAGATCATCATTCATATAACCCGAACTAACATATTTATTTCTAAAATAAATATTGCAAATATCATTTGTGAACTAAAATTCATAGCCATTTCTAGTCAAACTAGATATAGAAATGATGTTCTTAAAAGCATCAGGTATATATAAAATATTAGCCAAACACAAAACATGTCCAAACATGTAAAAAGATTTAGATCCTATGGCTAAAGCTTCAATAGTTGAGCCATTGCCAATCTGGACTCTAACATCTTGAGAACGCAAGCTGCTACTATTTGCTAGTTCCTGAATATCATGAGAAATGTGAGAACTGGCACCAGTATCTAAAACTCAAGCCGTAGATGAACTATGAGTATCATTAGAATCTAAATAACAAGATATAGACATACCTTCCGAAGGTCTATCCTTCTTGTCCTTCAGAGAAGCAAGATACTCTGGGCAGTTCCTTTTCCAGTGCCCATCCTTCTGGCAGTGGAAACTTTTTCCTTTGCCTCCATCAGCTTTAGTCTTTCCTTGTTGTTTAGCTATTTTCTTGGAAGGACCAGGAATCTGAGGTTTCTTTTTCTTATTGCCCTTCTTCTTGTTGGACTTTCCAGTAGAAAAAGATGCAATTAAAGCTATCTCGTTTCCTTTATTGCCAGGCATATTCTTTTGGGCAATAACCAGCATGTTGAGTAAACTAGCCAAGGTGTATTCCTATTTAGTCATATGGAAATTTGTTACAAAATTCCCAAAAGACTCAGGAAGGGACTGAAGGATCAAATCCGTCTGTAGTTGAAAATCCATGTTGAAGTCAAGATGTTTCAACTGCTCAATCAGCCAAATCATCTTGTGGACATGATCCCCAACATTCTGTCCCTCACACATCCTCATGCGGAACAGCTGCCTAGATATCTCATACCTAGCATTCCTGCTGTGCTCACCATACAACTCTTGTAGGTGAAGGAGGATCTCACTCGCACTCTGCATGTTCTCATGCTGCTTTTGTAACTCATTACTCATGGAAGCAAGCATGTAACACTTAGCTCTCATATCATGCTTCTTCCACTTGTCCAAAGTTTCATGTTCCTCTGGAGTGGGCTCTGGAGATAAGGGACCAGGAACATTTGAGTCTAGAACATATCCTATATGTTTAAGGTTTAGGACAAGATTAGGTCCTGTCAACCTATTGCGATCAAGTATGCTTGCAAGGATATTGGATGGTGGTGGTTGTTCTGTGCTCATTATTATCAGAAAATTAACTGCAGAAAATAACCAGATTAATTAGTAAATATATCATGTAATTAACCAAAATGATTATGGTCTTTTAATCAAATTGGTCCTCCCACTAACTTAGCGAATCCTACACTTCCAAAGTAGAAAACGGAAATCCTAGTTGGATGGATTTCTAGTGAGTGATTGAATTCTTATAATTCAATTGATCATCCTCAGATACTTCCATTATTGGAATTACAATAAACTATAAGTGAGCAACTCCTTGCCCATCACATCTCATGTGAGGTTCAATCCTTTACCTAGCCCCTAATGCTCAAAATCTCAGGTACATCTATTATTGACTTATCTTGCATTAGTTAAGTTGATCCCATTGAGCCAGTAATTATGCAAATAATTTTAATGTCCTCAGGTACATCTAATATTGGCCACCAAACCATTTACATATTCACAACATCTCATGCTTAACATTTATTCTTAAGAATATCTCTTAAATTAATTGCATCTTATGCAACTATTTAAAATTTCTTAAAATAATTGCCCCAATGGAAGGTCCATGTTATAATTACTTTAATTATAGCATTTCCAACTTAATCATTTGTTTGGAAGATTTTATGGTCATCCTAATTACTATTAAGGTCTCACTTTGCACATTATCCATTTAGCATGCATATATCACATACTTGCATACATTCCCATACATCTCATGCATTCATGGATAAACAGTAAATATGGTATGATCATGGACTTTCTAAGGGATTCAATTCTGAACCACCAAGAATTGAATCAGGGCATTCCTAGGTGCATTTCATTCATTCATTTTATAAGAGTTGCTGAAGGAGTACATAATCAACACTTGATCTTAAATTCCTCCCACTGGTCCCACCAATGCTCTTGACCTCCTTGAACTTCTTGCAATCCAATTACATAGTAATCCTTGGCATACCAATGTCATACCCTACTCCTCTGTAAGATGTAACATGATCCCATAGTACACCTTATGAATTACCGTACTTCGCCTACCGATAACCCATTAGATATACTACAAGAGATTTTAAAACAATTTTCGTGAATTTTAAATCATTGATTAAAATCTGGTGTTATAAAATTTTTTCAAAATTTTGGCAAAGTACTGGCTATATATTGAGAAAATAGTTCTTCAATCCTATAAAATAAAATACTCTCAATATGTTTTCTCAGTTACAACTCCAATAACTTCATTTCAACTCACAATTCAAATCTCAATAAACAATCAATTCATTTTCAAACCAATCTCATCATAAAAGAAACATTTCATTGATTACAAGACTCAAAAATTAATCTTACAAAACTATACAGGTAAATGAAATCTCAAATTTATATTACAATGATTTACATTTAATTATATATCAAAATATTTTACAAGAGTTTTTATACAAATGCTCAAATAATTTACATACATATTATTACATGCATACATCAAAACCTGTGTACATGGGTAAACTTGGAGCTGATCTGAATGTCTCTTCAAAGAAGTTTACTCAATTGCTCTATGCTTTTTTCACCTGCGATAGCATACAAAGCTATCGCTGAGTGGTGAACTTAGTGGTGCACAACTATAATTTAAAACATAGTACAATATACATTGACAAAATTTACAGCAAATAATTTGGAAATCTGGATATTCATCAAATTCCAAAACTCAAAATATTCATTGCCAATAATATGAATCATTTGTATAAAATGACTTTGATCATGAAGTTCAATTTATCAAATCATAACTAACCATTTAAGGTAATTCAAACAAAATCAATTATACATAAATCATAATTGAAATCACAATTCTTTACTATTCAAAAACATTCTGTATCTCAAAAACCATTCTGTATCTCAAAAATCATTCCGTATCTTACTAACTATGCAAGACTAATCCGAAAGGGCCATCTTCGGGGTGATTCTAACTCCTTATGGTCAGCGAGGTCGAATCGGATTCTAACTCCCTATGGTCGAGGAGATCGAATCATCGTGCACAGTACACATCACAATAATGAATCTTCCGCAAGGGCCATAACAAATAAGAACTTAGATCTAACCTCTAATAAGAGGAGAATCTAAGCCTGTGCATGTACCATAGTAATCAAAACACAACTAACTCCATTATCTTCTCAACAAATGAGAGAGACGGGTAATAACCTAGTCAAGCATCTATACTGAGATATAAACTAATATCACAATCCTTTTAGTGAGCATAAATCACAATACAATTCGATTCAAAGTCAATTCAAATATCCAATAAGTTTTATGCTCATCACAATTCAAATCATAAATTTGCATTTTTCCATGCAAATTGCCCATCACAATTTGAAACATGTTCTATCAAAATTTGTCAAAACATAATTTATTCAATTCATAACAATGCTTAATACTTGTGGAAATACCATTTCACAAAGCCAAATTCATACATACTATAACAATTGCAATAATCATTGAATTAAATCCAATGCTTGTTAAACATAATACATAAGAAAAATATGTCATTTAATCATATGAAATATTCAAAACAAAATCAGTTAAAAACTAGTTGTGCACAAACCTCTAATAACTGTCTCTTGGCTCTGACTCAGTGTTTCCTTTCCCTTCCCTGAGTCTTTGCTAACTGAAACACACAATTTGAAGTGTTTCAGTACTCATTTAAATTGTCTCTAACGATAATGCTTAATAATTAACTTATTGAATCCTATTATTTCCTTAGTCAACCTAAGATGTTGACCCTCGATGTATTCTAAGTAAATTAGGTTTTAATGTTATCAATATGTCACATTTGATAGCTTTTTAGTGTTGGTACATGTTACCCAATTCATTCTCATGTATGTTGCATTTTATTACAATTTGCCGGATTCCGGTATACTAATTTGACCTAGCCGGATGACCTAGTTCCCTTGGTTTTCGGGTTTCGGTCAAAACTACAAACTTGTAGATCTATGTCTTATTGCACGCGGGGCAAAATTTCAGGTTATTCTGAATTATGTAGACCAAGTTATGGTTAATCTACTAATGCTGGTCAAAATGCATCAAAATGTTCACTTTTGGTTCGGCCAGTTTTTGGACCCGAACTTATGCAAGCTATTTGACTTGCTTATGGTCATTTTTGGGCTTTGGTGTCTTCATAATACTTGTAGATATATGTCTCAACTATTCATGGTAAAAATTTCAGGTCAATTGGACCTGTTTTGAGTGAGTTATGGCCAAAATACTAACTACTGCCCAAATGGTAAATTTTCAAGCCTTAAATGCACTAATTCGGATTTGATCATTTTTCAAGTTACCTTCTAAGCAGAATTTTGGTAAGCTTCCTTCATAAAAGTTGGCACTTTTTGTGCCTAGTTTCACCTCCAATTGGTCTCATACTAATTGGAGTCACACACTTAAGGTTCTAAGCTAAAACACACACTACCCTATTGCACATTATTCATCACTCATCAATTACACATTTAACACTTACCAAGTTACACATTCATACCATTTCTATTTTGTACCATAATATAAACACATTTTACTTCACATTGTTGGTCATTTTGGCAGCTTATAACCACACTCAATATGCACATTATAGTCCAAAATTTTCCAAGTTTAAATTACAACAATTTAACCAAATAACCTAGCTCATTTACATGTCCAAACTCAAACCCTTATACACATACACAAGCTGCCATAACAAGCACCATAATTCAACAATAATATTCCATAAACCAAACCATGAAATAACATATTTTGGTTCACAATTCAAGCTGCCGATTCATACATCTCACTCAATTAACTTTCAAGCTTCCAAAATCAAGTGTACATTCACATATACTTAATGTACATCACCCAAATTAATTCCTACACATATAAATACTTCATCAACACTTTAATCTACCATTTACATACAAGGATAAACTATTCTTATAGAGTTTCTATGGCTGTCAAAAATATACATTTCCCTTAAAACATCAAACTCCAAAAATCTTTCCACAATTCATCTAACCATAACATCCACACAAACTTTAATGAAGCAAGCATAAAAAATACCTACTTACCACTTTGGAAACTCTTCAAAACCTTGACTAAATTTGATCTTCTTGTTGCCTATCTACTGCCCAAGGTGTATGGACAACTTTTAATGAAGGAAAGTGCAAGGAAAGAGGCTTGGATCATGCTTGCATGAAGCTTATAAACCATACGGCCATGGAGGTTCTTTCTTGGGAGCAATTTGGCTAGTTCTTTGAGAGGTGAGGAAGATGACAATATGCTATCTAAATGAAGATGTAGTGGTTCACTTAGTGAGTTAGTGGAGCACCATGTGAAAGTTTAATTATTTATTTATTCTAAAGTTTCATTTTCCCTCATTTAACTCTCAATTTTTGCTATTTACATTAGGTACCACCAATTTAATTTTTCATGACATTTTTCAAGTGTGATATCATTTATTTTTAATGGAAATTTAGGTCAAAAGACAACTCGGGGTGTCAAATGACCACAATGCCCCTGTTCGGGTTGCATTCCTGATTTTTCGGTAACACCGGGTTTTGTCCGTTTTCTCGATTTCTCACTTTTTTTTTGTACTAATTAATTAATTTTTCTTTGATATTTCTAATGGTATTTAAACTTCAATAGACATTTATTTAAGTCCTAAAAATATTTTTCAGGGTTCCCCGCGGTCCAGAGCTAGTCAACGGTCCACACTGCAACTTCCTAGTGCGGTCACCCATCGCTAGGGTTCTTGGCTTGTTTAACTTGGTTAAATTTCATTATTATTATTTTTCCTTTGTTTTTCTTGTATTTTCTTTTCTTGTATTTCATTATTTTATGTCTCCTCATCTATATCTAAGTGTAGTTCTAGGCATCCTAGCTGTCCGGACCACACTGGTCACTGGAACAATAGAACGCACTACCGAACATAGTGGTGTTACAACCAAGGTGAATTTACAAGAACTTAAATAAATGAAATTACAACCTAAAAATTATTACAACCTTAATAATACATGCCCAAAATAAATTAAAATAAATTAATTAATTTACAATCCCAAAGAAACATAAAAGAAATAAATCTAATCATATTGGTCTTTTATAGTCCATGATCATCCATCATACATATCACTATTTAAAAATTAAATAAAACATACATACTTAAATTAAATTGAATATCTCATATTTAACTTAAAAATCCAGATTTGAATATGATTAAAACAAATTTAAAAATTCAGATTTGAATCACATTCAAACAAATTTAAAAATTCAGATTTGAATCACATTCAAACAATTTTTAAAAATCAGATTTGAATCACATTCAAACAATTTTTAAAAAATTTAGATTTAAATATCATTCAAACAACTTTAAAAATTCAGATTTAAATATGATTCAAACAACTTTAAAAATTCAGATTTGAATCACATTCAAACAACTTTTAAAATTCAGATTTGAATCACATTCAAACAATTTTTAAAATTCTGATTTGAATCAAAATTTAATTGTGTGATTAAAACTCCTAATTAAACATTTTAATTAGTCATATGATGAACCTTTGATCATGCAATAATTGCAGAATTTAATAACAACCATGCGCACCATGTTGGAGTTCATCAAGCATGCCACCACACATCCATTGCAACCAGCAATGGATAAATCATCTCATGATGAAAACACACAATTAAATCATATAAACAACAATCTAAATGGCAAATATAGTGGCTTGGATACCAATTGAAGGAGCGGAAGCATGAAAAACACAAGTTTATACCATTGAATTCAAAAATTTTCACCTAGGGTCGCATGCATCATGCAAGATTTATTTTTATTTATTTGATTTCAAAGATAAACAACATATTAAAACTCTTTTAATATGTTTTTGGATATGTATTTGCCATTTAAGATTTTAGAATTAATCAGATTAATTTTAGAACCCTAGATTAAATCAAGAACAAATACACTAACCTCTTGATGCACTGCAGCATATTTGTACCTTTGGGATGCATCTTTAGGATGCCACATGTTGTCCCTCTAGCTTGTCCACACCAAGATCACCTATGGTAGCCCTTGAACAGCTTCTAAAGCTTTTTCTATTAATTAGAAAATCAAGTTTTGCCCTTTAAGAGATTGAGGATGTAAACAGGACACTAGAAATAATTTCTAGTATTTTTAATTCAAGAGATTGTTTACTAATCTCTTGGAATTGATGAGAGATGAGGAAGAAGAGAGAATGGAAGCCTCAAGGGTGGCGGCACAAAGGAGGCAGTAGCTGATTGTAATTTTTTTTTCTTTTCATAACAACACTTATATAGCTAGGTCACCACTTAAAACCCTTGTCACATGTCACCTTCTGATTGGTTCTAGGTTTAATTGACTCAATCACATTGTGCCAAGTGTCAAACCTATATTTAATCTTGACTTTGATCATCTTACAAGATTAAAAGACATTTAGCAAGCTTATGTGTAGTGCCATGTGTCACTATCTCATGGTGTCACATGTCACCCTGTAAAATGATCAAAATACCCCTGTGTCTTAATTTTAAGTTCTCAACCCAAAATAATTATTTCTCTTCTTTTAATCAATTTATATCAAATATAAATTAATTAATTAATCTTTATTAATTAATTTTTCATTAATTAAATTCATATTTAAACACTTTAAATATAAATTTAACTTATACTATACATCCAATAACTTAGATTTGGTTTCAAGACATGCTAGAGACTTTGCAATCTAATTGCAAACCAAACCTATTTAATTAATCAATTAAACTCTTTAATTAATTAATTAAATCATATTTAAGTTGGTGATTACTTGTGTATGTGTGTGACTTACTAGGCTCATCACTAATTGGCAATGAGACATAATATCAACTCTTAATATCATCAGAACTCTTTCTTATCATAAATGATTTCACAAAATCATTTTATGCACCTCATAGACCATGGTTAACACCTAACATAGCATTCCATGGCCACCCAATTAGTAATAAGGTTTACCTTAAATGAACCTATAATCATATGTTACCATGTATTAGAAACTCTCTGTTACAAAATCCCAAATCAAGCTGGAGTCATGGTTTATGTTAAACCCCATTTGCTATGAATATTATGTTCTCTTTTAATTCCAGTTCTTGATTAAAAAGATTTTCTCATCAGAAACTCTCTTTTGATTAAATCTATCTGTCCTGGCCAGGAACTTGAAACATCAAGAACAATTAAATGAACATAGGATTTTATCTCTATTTACTTAGAGGAACAGATTCCATCTTGATCAACACCTACCTCCATATATAACTAGTATGAGCCAACACATGCCCATATACCCATACATAGTATAAATATGAAAGCAATATCAAACTCAAACCACCTATATACAAGATAACTGTGCTATTTCAGGTCTAAAGAGTATATGCACTGATATGATTTATGACAATACATTGACAAGAGTAAACTCCATGTGCTTGTTATAAGTATCACTGGTTCGACCTACTTATCATGTATAAGTGCCTATCATGTTTGTCATATGGCATGAGACTCACCATTCTATCTTATTTATATCTCATATAAATAACTTGGGAACAAACATGAATACAATTTTTCTGGATAAGTCATGTCCTTATTATGAAGTATCCTCGATTGTAAACCTATTTATGATACTTTGTACTAGAAATATTGTCACTCATATTCTTAACAACTTAAGAATAGAATTTCTAACGAAATATTAATGGACCTTTTCTATTACACATAAATATATTATGTAAATGGAAAAGTGGAAATGCCTTTTATTAATAAAAACATGTACAAGATATATACTAAATGATATGCTCTAGGGCATACTACTAACAATCTCCCACTAGCACTAAAGCCATTCATTACAATATCATAGACCCATCTTCTCAAGATGTCAATTTAGCTGAATCTGTGACATAGGCTTAGTGAATGGATCAGCTGGATTTTCAGTACTAACTTGGGATGACTTTCTGCGAGAGTTCAGAAAAAAATATGTCCCAGATGCCTATGTGGACTAGAAGCTATAGGAGTTCTTAAGTCTAAAACAGGGAAGTAGGTCAGTGGCAGAATATGAAAGGGAATTTTCCTGTCTGAGCCACTATGCAGGAATTCTCCTTGTTACTAGCAGGAAAAGTTGTAAGAGGTTTGAAACAGGCTTGAAGCCCAGTCTCAAACTACAAGTGGTTGGATTCAAGCATACTAACTTCTCTGAGCTTATTTCTCAAGCACTGAAATTAGAAAGAATTGAGTTAGAAGCGGCCTCAGAGGAAAAGAAATAAGAAAAGACAGAAAAAGAGAAAGAGGGGAAGTCAGTAGATCAGAGTTCCAGTGGTCCTACTGGGAAGAGAAAGAACTTTGGGGGACACAACAGAGGTGGTAAAAAGTCCGGTAGGGGAAGATATTCAGGACAGAAACCTCCTCCATCTGGTCAGCAGAGTACCAGAAGTTTCTACCTTCCCTGCCAATGTGAAACTTGTGGTATAAGCTATGGTGGGGTATGCTATAAGGCCATAGGAGCCTATTATAACTTTGGAGGCACAGGACACTTTGCCAAGGACTACACCAGTGCCCGTAGAGTTGGGCCACCTCCTACTACTGTTGAAGGGTCAGTTCAGAATCCTGTCACCAGAGGTTCATAACCACCTAGCAGAGGTAGAGGCAGGGGTAGAGGTAGTCCAGTAGGCAGCCAAGGCACAGTGAATCAATCAGAGCAAGGCAGTGCTCCAGTCAAAGTCTATGCAATGAGACAGAGAGAAGAGGCTGAGACATCCGACATTATGCTTCTCAACTTTTAATCAAGATTTCTTTGTGTTATTTGATCTGGGTTCTGCCCATTCCTATGTGAGTACTAGCATCATTGATTGCATTGCTGTTCCATGTGTGAAAATGGACTTTGAGGTGCTAGTAATAAGTTCACTAGGACAAGAGGTCAGGGTCAATAGAATGTATAGGGATTGTCCTTTGGTAATCCAAGGACATGCTTTTCTGTCTGATCTCATTGAAATGCCCTTCAGAGATTATGTTATCATCTTGGGCATGGATTAGTTAGCCAGACATCACGCCATGATTGACTGTAGACTGAAGACAATCACTTTTGGTCTCCCTCAATACAGTGAAGTGGTAATACATGGGGAGAGGCAGCTATTGCCATCAAACATCATTTCGGCTGCACTAGCCAGAAAAATGATCAGAAAGGGGTGTGAAGCATACTTAGCACATGTGGTAGACACCCAAGTGGGGAGTCCAGCATTGAGGGACATCCTTACAGTATATGACTTTCCTGATGTGTTTCCTGATGAATTGCCAGGATTACCTCTAAAAAGAGAAGTGCAGTTTGAAATTAATGTTATGCTTGGTGTGGATCCAATCTCCATAACACTATACAGAATGGCACCAGCAGAGTTGAAGGAGTTGAAGGTACAGTTGCAAGAAATACTTGAAAAGGGCTTCATCCGCCCTAGTGTGTCACCTTGGGGAGCGCCAGTATTGCTTGTTAAAAAGAAAGATGGCACTCTTCGCTTATGTATTAACTATCGACAGTTGAATAAGGTGACAATAAAGAACAGATATCCATTTCCTCTCATTGATAATCTGTTTGATCAGTTGAAGGGTGTAGCTGTATTCTCCAAAATTGATTTGCGATCTGGTTATTTTCAATTGAAAGTGCAAGAGCAGAGTATTCCAAAAACTGCTTTTAGAACTCGATATGGCCACTATGAGTTTCTTGTAATGCCATTTAGGTTAACTAATGCTCCAGCTACTTTTATGGATCTGATGAACACTATCTTCACACCATATCTCGATCAATTTGTAGTGGTGTTTATTGATGATATTTTAATATATTCGAGGAATGCAGAGGAGCATGACAGCCATCTGCGGATTATACTACAGACTTTAAGGGAGAAATAACTATACGCCAAATTAACAAAATGTGAATTTTGGCTGAAAAAAATCTCTTTCTTGGGACATGTTGTGTCAGCTGAAGGGATCAAGGTAGATTCCAGTAAGGTAGAAGCTATCCTTAATTGGAAGCCACCCAGGAATATCACAGAAATTCGCAGTTTTCTGGGTTTAGCTGGATATTACCATCGATTTGTGAAAGGGTTTTCTATGTTAGCTTCTCCACTGACCAAGCTGCTTCGGAAAGATATAAAATTTCAGTGGACAGATAAATGCCAGCAGAGTTTTGATGAGTTGAAGAGGTGTTTGACTGAAGCTCCAGTCCTTACTTTACCTACCCCGGGTAAAGAATACACAGTTATAGTGATGCTTCTCACAATGGGTTAGGCTGTGTACTGATGCAAGATCGGAATGTCATTGCTTATGCATCACGCCAGCTGAAACTACACGAGAGGAACTATCCGACACATGACTTGGAGCTAGCAGCTATTATTTTTGCTCTGAAGATCTGGAGACATTACTTATATGGGGAAAAATGTTACATCTACACAGATCATAAGAGCTTGAAGTACTTGGGCACCCAGAAGGAATTGAACTTGAGGCAGAGGAGATGGTTAGAACTGATTAAAGACTATGATTGCTTAATAGACTATTAGCCAGGGAAAGCAAATGTGGTGGCTGACGCCTTAAGTCGCAAGACTATGGCAAGTCTCAGAGTTTCTCCTTTGTCCATGGTACATGAGTTGAAAGCACAGCATACCAGTTTGGAGATTGATGATGAGGGACAGACAGTAGTTGCATGGCATGTACAGTCAGTGTTGATTGATCAGATCAGAATGGCTACTCGGAGTGATGAAAAATATCAAAAGCTACTGAAAGAAGTCCAGCAGGGCAAGAAACCTGAATTCTCTATGAGAGATGATGGTTTATTGCTACATCAGGGCAGAATGTGCATTCCTAATGATGTGGAATTGAGACAGATCATTATGAAGAAAGCACATGAGTCTCCTTTTGCTATGCACCCTGGTGGAACTAAAATGTACAGAGGACTGAAAGAACATTACTGGTGGATGGGTATAAAGAGAGATGTAGCTGATTTTGTTTCCAAATACCTAACTTGTCAGTAAGTGAAGGTAGAACATCAAGTACCAGCAGGTTTGTTACATCCATTGCCAGTACTAGAGTGGAAATGGGAACGGATAACTATGGATTTTATGATGGGACTTCCGAGGACACATAATAGTCATGATGCAGTATGGGTTATAGTTGATAGACTAACCAAGTCTGCTCACTTTTTACCAGTCCGGATGGACTATAGCCTAGAAAGATTGGCCAGATTATACATAAATGAGATTATAAGACTGCATGGAGTGCCAGTATTGATTGTATCTGACAGAGATCCTAGGTTCACTTCTAGATTTTGGGGTAGTCTTCAGAGAGCCCTAGGAACTAGATTGAACTTCAGCACAGCATTCCACCCACAGATAGATGGCCAGTCTAAAAGGGTAATTCAGATATTGGAGGATATGCTACGGGCTTGTGTGATTGAGTTTGAAGGTAGTTGGGATATACACTTGCCTTTGATTGAGTTTGCTTATAACAACAGCTACCAATCAAGCATTGGTATGCCTCCATATGAAGCTTTGTATGGCAGAAAGTGCAGAACTCCCTTATGTTGGGATGAAGTAGGTGAAAGGAAGATGATTGGGCCAGAAATTATTCAGCAGACAGAGGAAAAGATCAGATTGATCAGAGATCGACTCAAGGCTACATCAGACCATCAGAAGTCCTATGTTGATCTAAAGAGAAGAGATATTAAATATGTAGTGGGTGATAAGGTATTCCTTAAAGTTTCTCCTTGGAAGAGGATTACGAGATTTGGCAGAAAGGGGAAACTGAGTCCTCATTTCGTCAGACCATATGAGGTTCTGGAAAGAGTGGGTCCTTTGGCATATCGGTTAGCATTACCTCCAGAGCTAGAAAGGATACACAGTGTCTTCCATGTATCCATGTTAAGGAGGTATAGATCTGACCCATCTCATGTTCTATTAGTTGAAGAGATTGAGATAAATCCAGACCTCTCATATAAGGAAGAACTTATAGAGATTCTGGCATATGAGGTGAAGCAGCTGAGGAACAAACAGGTACACCTGGTTAAAGTGCTGAGAACCATCATTCAGGACAGGAAGCTACTTGGGAACGTGAAGAGGATATGAGGAGACAACACCCACAGTTGTTCAGAAACTGATGCTAAGTAAAATTTCAAGATGAAATTTATTTTAAGGGGGGGAGAATTGTAACACTCCTATGTTCAGTAGTGCGTTCTACTATTCCGGTGACCAGTGTCTGTCCAGACAGCTAGGATGCCTAGAACTACATTTAATTGTTAGTGAGGAGACATAAAATAATGAAATACAAGAAAGGAAAATATAAGAAAAAGAAAGGAAAAATAATAGCAATGAAATGTAACCAAGTTAAACGAGTCAAAAATCGTAGCGATGGGTGACTGCACAGGGAAGTTACGGCGCGGGTAATAGCCGACTGCAGGACTGCAGGGAACCCTCGAAATTTAGTTTCGAGACATAATTAAAGACTTATTGAAGTATAAATTTCATTAGAAATATCAAAGAAAAATTAATTAATTAGTACAAAGAAAAACGAGAAATCAAGAAAACAACAAAACTCAGTGTTACCGAAAAATCAGGAATGCAACCCGAATAGGGGCATTGTGGTCATTTGACATCCTGAGTTGTCTTTTGACCTAAATTTTCATTAAAAATAAATGATATTAAACTTCGAAAATGTCATGAAAATTAAAAGGGTGGTACATAAATTAAATAGTCAAAGAAATAAGGTAAATGTGAGAATTTGGAAACTTTGAATAAATAAACCATTTCCTAAAGTTAGTGCTCCACTAACTTACGTTGTGGGACACCTTATTAAACATTTGGGCAGGTTAAACTTCATCTTCAACCTTCAGAAACCACACCAGCCGAAATTCTCCCAAGGGTTATCCATGGCCGCCCACATGCAAGGTACACTCCACCTATGTTCAAGCCAAATTTCTTCTACTTGTCTTCATTAAACTTGACCACCATACCTTGGGCAGCATACTTGGAGCAAGAAAGATAAGTTTTGGTGAGGTTTTGAAGAAGTCCAAAGAGGTAAGTGGTTATTTTCAATCCTTGTTTCATTAAAAGTATAACTAAGGTTGTGGGTAGTTGAATTATAGAAGAAGTTTGAGGTTTGATGAATTGTTGGGGATGGACCATTTCAGTAGCCATGGAACCTCACCATGTACAGCTTATTTTTGTATGTAAATGATAGTTTGGGATGTCAATTCAAATGTTTAATTGTATTGAAGTTGAATTCCATGCGTGAAGTTTGAATGTTAAGCTTGAAAAGTGAAAATGGAAGTTGATGTGTATGTGTAAATTTTTGGTAGCCTCATGATGAAGATTAAAGTGTTTAAGTTCATGAAATATTGTTGAAATATTGTACAAAAAAATGGCAGCATATATGTGTGTGGACAATATTGATAAGGTAAGCAAATTGTTAATGGAAGTATGTGTGATAATTAGAAGTATTTATGTGTATATATTATTGGGATTGAACTTGTGAATTATGACTGCATTTGGTGTATTTTGGAAGTGGTTATATTATATCCAAGTTGACCTATAATGTAGAGAATTGAATGGTTTTGGTTAGTACCAAATGCAGAATGGTATGGAGAAGTGAGGAGGTAGTTGGTGAATGTGTGTTGGTTTGGTATTTGGAAAGCATGTAGAGGGCAGTGTGCAAATGGACCTATAACCTTAAGTGTGTGGCTCCAATTAGTATGAGGCTAATTGGAAATGAAACTAGGCACAAAATGTGCCAACTTTCATGAAGAAAGCCTACCTAAATTCTGTCCAAAAAGTGACTTGAGAAATGACCAAATTCGGATTAGTGACTTGAAAGCCTGAAAATTGATCATTTGGGTAGCAGTTAGTGTTTTGGCCATAACTCACTCAAAACAGGTCCAAATGACCTGAAATTTTTACCATGAATAGATTAAACATAGAGCTACAACTCTTATGAAGACACCAAAACCCAGAAATGACCATAAGCAAGTTAAATAGCTTGCACAAATTCGGATATAAAAACTGCCAGAACCAGAAATGACCTAAAAATGACCTAAAGTTACCATTTTAGTGCAATCTGTCCAGCTTTAGTAAATTGATCATATCTTGGCCTATACAACTCAGAATGACCTGAAATTTTGCCCCAAGTGCAATAAGACATAGAGCTACAATTTTGCTTCTTTGACCAGAAGCTAAAAACCAAGAGAAATAGGACTTTAAGCTAGACCAATCTAGCATACAAAAATTGAGAACTTGACATTTACATACAATGATGCTTGAAATAATTTGGCAATGAATGCCAACTTGTAAAAATGGTAAGTTGCACTATATTGGTAGCATATTGAAATGCAAAATGTGACATATTGGTAACATTAAACCTAATTCACCTAGAGTGCATCGAGGGTCAACATTTTAGGTTGACTAAGGAAAACAATAGAATTAAATAAATTAATTATTGAACCTTATAACATTAGAGACAGTCTAAATGAGTACTGAAACACTTCAAATTGTGAGTTTCAGTTAGCAAAGACTCAGGGAAGGGGAAGGAAACACTGAGTCAGGTCTAAGAGGAATTTATCAGAGGTTTGTGCACGACAGTTATTTCTTTTGAATTTTTCAATTGAAATAAATTATGACTATTTGTTTGTTATTGTTTAAATTGTGAAAAATTGTTTGAATGATATTTCATGGATACTTATTGCTTGAAAAACATTGTAAATGGTTTGAAACCACAGCTATCATGTATATTGATTGAATTGCTCGCTAGCTTGTTTAGTGGGATGAATTGACTTTGAATTCCCTCTCTAGCTGAAGTGTTGAGGTGTGTGCCTGTTGAGGATGAATAGGATGAGTACTCATATTATTGCTAGCTAGCTATGTTATTCCTCACTAGCCATCGACTTTTGGGATGAATTGGACTATGGAATCATGATTAAGCTGTGAGTGTGATTTATTGATATTTATTATGATATTGTGAAATAGAGTTTAAATTCTTTATGACATTCACTGTCTTTTGAATTTAACTATGATTTTAAGTATCCATTGTTTATATAATTTATGGCTTATGGTTTTTAAATTATATTTTCTTAATGTTGTGCACCACTGAGATATTTGCTCAGCGATAGCTTTTTCATTGCTATCGCAGGTAGACAGACGGACAAAGCAGCAGAGTAGACTGCTTGTGCTACATTTTGAGATTTCGCCGAGTATATTGAGTATATCATATTTTGTAGTTTTTGTTGTAATGTATGTGCACTGTATGTATATATTGTACTTGGTCTTGAGCAGTTGTAAACTAAAATTGTAAATTATTTTGGCTTGTAAAAATATTGTGATATATTTATCTTATCTCAGCGTCACACCCTACTCCTTATAAGATGTAACACGTTCCCGTAGTATACCTAATGAATTACCGTACTTCACCTACCAGTAACCCATTAAATATGCTACAAGGGATTTTAAAACAATTTTCGTTCATTTTGGAATTGGTGGGTAAAATTTTTTTTCAAATTTTAAAAACCTTTATTTAAAGTCCCAACATAAATTAAATTCTTAGTTATTTAAAATCTCTGCAATTTTTACAAAAATTTCGGCAGAGTGACATCTATATTTTGAGAAAACAGTTTTTCAAAACCTGAAAATAGAAACACTCCCAATATATCTCTTAATCACAACTCCATTTGCAACCACCAAACTTCAAATCAACAATAATAGCAACACTTCAATTTAGAATCCAAATTTCAAATCAAGAATGAATATCTCAAAACATTTCATAACTCATGCACATCGCATTTTAAATCATTAATTTACAATCATAAGTTAATTTATAGATGCAAAATCTCAAAAATAATATTATTACAATTTTATCTGTACAACTGCTCAAATTACAGAGATACATATGCATACTATCATATTTACATCAAACTAAACTACCAAGGTATAGACAAATACCGATACAAAAATTCTTCAATTGTGCTCTTCTCTAACTGTAGCAGCTCACTCTGCTGCTATGTCTTTTTTCCTATCTGCGACAGCAAGTTAAAGCTATCGCTGAGTATATAAATACTCAGTGGTGCACAATAAAGTATAAAATGCATAATATACAACATTTATGAACAAATGATCATTCAAAAATCTCATAATCGCATTTCACAAATTTTTTTTTTCAAATCACATTTATAACAAATCATAATTTTCAAAGCTTAATACAGCACAACTTGATCAAACAATTTAATAAACATAGTATTGATAACAAAAACACAACTTTGGCCATGACACAAAATTTCTGAACATGTCATGTGTATATCACGACAAGGCATACACACCCCACTAATCGAAATCAATGAGGGAGGTGGCTAGCTAGCTAATGAGTACTCATCCAAACTCACCCCTCAGACTGGAAAGCCAGAGAGGGAGGAAAGTGATCAAATATCATACTCACCCCACAAGTGGAGGAGGAACATATTAGTATTGCCATGCCAAGTGTGAATTAAAAATAATTTAAATCAAGTTATTCAAACATTCATACAATTTACAAATCATATTTCATTCCAAACTTTTCATTTACAAAGTAGGCAACACACTATTTTTCAAATAAGATTTTCAAAACCATAACTAAATTCAAAAATATATTGTTCAAATATTTCATACAAATCAATAATTAATTTTCCTTCCAAATTTCCATTGTAGAATAGGCAACACAACATTCTTGAAATTCATAATGAACAAACACATTCACAATGTATAACAAATCAATTTCCATTATGAAAACTATAATTTAAAATTTTTGTGCACAAACCTGACTTGAGTCACCTTTAGGCCTTGACTCAGTCCCTTATATCTTTCGGGTCTTTTTTAGCTGAAACACAAAATTTATAGTGTTTCAGTATCTTATTTCACCATAAATCCAATAATTAATTCATAAATACTTAATTCTAACCCAAATATGCCTAAACTAACATTCTTGAAAATTTTCATTTTGGAGTTACTATTTATGGTACTATTTGTTAGTAGTATGCCCTAGAGCATATCATTTAGTATGTATCTTGTACATATTTTATTAATAAATGGCATTTCCACTTTTCTGTTTATATAATATATTTATGTGTAATAGAAAAGGTCCATTGATATTTTGTTAGAAATATTATTCTTAAGTTGTTAAGAATATGAGTGACAATATTTCTAGCACAAAGTATCATAAATAGGTTCACAATCGAGGATACTTCATAATAAGGACATGACTTATCCAGAAAGATTGTATTCATGTTTGTTCCCAAGTTATTTATATGAGATATAAATAAGATGGAATGGTGAGTCTCATGCCATATAACAAACATGATAAGCACTTATAAATGATAAGTAGGCCGAACCAGTGACACTTATGACAAGCACATGGAGTTTACTCTTGTCAATGTTTTGTCATAAATCATATCAGTACATATAATCTTTAGACCTGAGATAGCACAGTTATCTTATATATAGGTAGTTTGAGTTTGATACTGCTTTCATACTTGTACTGTGTATGGGTATATGGGCATGTGTTGGCTCCTACTAGTTATATATGGAGGTAGGTGTTGATCAAGATGGAATCTGTTCCTCTAAGTAAATAGAGATAAAATCCTATGTTCATTTAATTGTTCTTGATGTTTCAAGTTCTGGCCAGACAGATAGATTTATTCAGAAAAGAGTTTCTGATGAGAAAATCTTTTTAATCAAGAACTGGAATTAAAAGAGAACATAATATTCATAGCAAATGGAGTTTGACATAAACCATGACTCCAGCTTGAGTTGGGATTTTGTAATAGAGAGATTCTAGTGCATGGTAACATATGATTATAGGTTCATTTAAGGTAAACCTTATTACTAATTGGGTGGCCATGGAATCTATGCTAGGTGTTAACCATGGTCTATGAGGTTCATAAAATGATTTAGAGAAATCATTTATGGTAAGAAAGAGTTCTGATGATATTAAGAGTTGATATCATGTCTCATTGCCAATTAGTGATGAGCCTAGTAAGTCACACACATACACAAGTTATCACCTATTTAAATATGATTTAATTAATTAATTAAAGAGTTTAATTGATTAATTAAATAGATTAATTAAATAGGTTTGGTTTGCAATTAGATTGCAAAGTCCCTAGCATGACTTGAAACCAAATCTAGATTATTGGATGTATAATATAAGTTAAATTTATATTTAAAGTGTTTAAATATGAATTTAATTAATGAGAAATTAATTAATAGAGATTAATTAATTAATTTATATTTGATATAAATTAATTAGAAGAAGAAAATAATTATTTTGGGCTAAGAACTCAAAATTAAGACACAGGGGCATTTTGGTCATTTTGCAGTGTGACACGTGGCACCATGAGATGGTGACACATGGCATAACACATAAGCTTGCCAAATGTTTTTTTAATCATGTAAGATGATTAAAATCAAGATTAAATATAGGTTTGACACTTGGCACAATGTGATTGGGTCACTTAAACCTAGAGCTAATCAAATGGTGACATGTGGCAAGGGTTTAATGTGTTAACCTAGCTATTTAAGTGTTGTTATGAGAAAATAAAACACAACCAGCAGCCACACTCCTTTGTCACGCCACTTTGAGGGTTTTTATCTCTTCTTCTTCATCTCTTATCAATTCAAAGAGATTAGCCATCAATCTCTTGAATTAAGAACACTAGGAATTGTTTCTAGTGTCCTGTTTACATCTCTAATCACTTAAAAGGCAGAACTTGAATTTCTAATTAATAGAAAAGGCTTTAGAAGCTGTTCAAGAGCTGCCATAGGTGTTCTTGGTGTGGACAAGCTAGAGGGACAACATCTGGTGTCCTGAAGAAGAATCTCAAAGGCGCAGACACGCTGCAGTGCATCAAGAGGTTAGTGTAATCGTTCTTGATTTAATCTAGGGTTCTAAAATTAATCTGATTAATTTTAAAATCTTAAATGGCAAATACAGATCCAAAAACATATTAAAAGAGTTTTAATATGTTGTTTATCATTGAAATCAAATAGATAAAAATAAATCTTGCATGATGCATGTGACCCTAGGTGAAAATTTTTGAATTCAATGGTATAAACTTGTGTTTTTCACGCTTCCGTTCCTTCAATTAGTATCAGAGCATCTATATTTGCCATTTAGATTGTTGATTATATGATTTAATTGTGTGTTTGATCATGAGATCAAAAGTTCATTGCTGGTTGCAAAGCAAGTTGGCGGCATACTTGAAAAAATACCATCAATGGTGCGCATGGTTTAGCTTCCATGGGTGGTTTAAGGTTTGGCTTTTAATTCTGCAATTGTTGTATGATCTAAGGCCTATTCTTTGACTAATTAAAGTGTTTAATTAGTAGTTTTTATCACACAATTAAATTATGATTCAAATCAGAATTTTAAAAATTGTTTGAATGTGATTCAAATCTGAATTTTAAAAGTTGTTTGAATGTGATTCAAATCTGAATTTTTAAAGTTGTTTGAATCATATTTAAATCTGATTTTTTTAAAATTGATTGAATAAAATTCAGATCTGATTTTTTAAAAAATGTTTGAATGTGATTCCAATCTGATTTTTTAAAAAAATGTTTGAATGTGATTCAAATCTGAATTTTTGAAGTTGTTTGAATGTGATTCAAATCTGAATTTTTAAATTTGTTTGAATGAGATTCAAATCTGAATTTTTAAATTTATTTGAATCATATTCAAATCTGGATTTTTAAGTTGAATATGAGATATTCAATTTAATTTAAGTATGTATGTTTTATTTAATTGTTAAATAGTGATATGCATGATGGATGATCATGGACTATAAAAGACCAATGTGATTGGATTTATTTCTTTTATGTTTCTTTGGGATTGTAAATTAATTAATTAATTTTAATTTTTTCTGGGCATGTATTATTAAGTTTGTAATAATTTTTGGGTTGTAATTTCATTTATTTAAGTTCTTGTAAATTCGCCTTGGTATGCCAAGGATTACTATGTAATATTGGATTGCAAGAAGTTCAAGGAGGTCAAGAGCATTGGTGGGACCAGTGGGAGGAATTCAAGATCAAGTGTTGATTATGTACTCCTTCAGCAACTCTTGTAAAATGAATGAATGAAATGCACCTAGGAATGCCCTGATTCAATTCTTGGTGGCTCAGAATTGAATCCCTTAGAAAGTCCATGATCATATCATATTTACTGCTTATCCATGAATGCATGAGATGTATGGGAATGTATGCAATTATATGATATATGCATGCTAAATGGATAATGTGCAAAGTGAGACCTTAATAGTAAATAGAATGACCATAAAATCTTCCAAACAAATGATTAAGTTGGAAATGCTATAATTAAAGTAATTATAACATAGGCCCTCAATTGGGGCAATTATTTTAAGAAATTTTAAATAGTTGCATAAGATGCAATTTATTTAAGAGATTTTCTTAAGAATAATTGTTAAGCATGAGATGTTGTAAATATGTAAATGGTTTAGTGGCCAATATTGGATGTACCTGAGGACGTTAAAATTATTTGCATAATTACTGGCTCAATGGGATCAACTTAACTAATGCAAGATAAGTCAATAATGGATGTACCTGAGATTTTGAGCATTAGGGGCTAGGTAAAGGATTGAACCTCACATGAGATGTGATCGGCAAAGAGTTGCTCACTTATAGTTTATTGTAATTCCAATAATGGATGTACCTGAGGATGATCAATAGAATTATAAGAATTCAATCACCCACTAGAAATCCATCCAACTAGGATTTCCGTTTTCTACTTTGGATGTGTAGGATTCTCTAAGTTAGTGGGAGGACCAATTTGATTAAAAGACCATAATCATTTTGGTTAATTACATGATACATTTACTAATTAATCTGGTTATTTTCTGCAGTTAATTTTCTGATAAAAATGAGCACAAAACAACCACCACCATCCAATATCCTTGCAAGCATACTTGATCACAATAGGTTGATAGGACCTAATCTGTCTGATTGGCTAAGAAATTTGAAACTTGTCCTGAACCTTGAACATATAGGATATGTTCTAGATTCAAATGTTCCTGGTCCCTTACCTCCAGAGGCCACACAAGAGGAACATGAAACTTTGGACAAGTGGAAGGAGCATGATATGAGAGCTAAGTGTTACATGCTTGCTTCCATGAGTAATGAGTTACAGAAGCAACATGAGAACATGCAGAGTGCGAGTGAGATCCTCCTTCACCTACAAGAGTTGTATGGTGAGCACAGCAGGAATGCTAGGTATGAGATATCTAGACAGCTATTCCGTATGAGGAAGTCTGAGGGACAGAATGTTGGGGATCATGTCCACAAGATGATTCGGATGATTGAGCAGTTGGAACATCTTGACTTTAACATGGATTTCCAACTACAGACGGATTTGATCCTTGATCCCTTCCCCGAGTCTTTTGGGAATTTTGTGACAAATTTCCATATGACTAGACAGAATGCACCTTAGCTGGTTTACTCAACATGTTTGGTTATTGCCCAAAAGAATATGCCAGGCAATAAAGGAAAAGAGGTAGCTTTGGTTGCATCTTCTTCTACTGGAAAGTCCAATAAGAAGAAGGGCAATAAGAAAAAGAAACCTCAGATTCCTGGTCTTTCTAAGAAAATAGCTAAACAGAAAAGGAAGATTAAAGCTGATGAAGGCAAAGGAAAATGTTTCCACTGCCAACAGGAAAGTGTTTCCATTGCCAATAAGAAAGTGTTTCCATTACCAGTAAGAAAGTGTTTCCACTGGCCAGAGTATAGCAATCTAAATGAAAGCAATGCCGTGGTGAAAAACAACTCAAGTTCAAAATATATTTGGCACTTAAGGTTATGTCATGTTACAGAAGATAGGATTACAAAATTGGAGAAAATGGGGATTCTATCCTTATTGGACTCTGAGCCTACTCCAACTTGTGAATCTTGCCTTCAGGGCAAAATGACTAGATCACCCTTTGTTGACAGGCTAAGAGTGAAAATATTTTGGAGCTAATACATAGTGATGTATGTGGTCCATTTAAAGAAATGGCTAGAGGGGGCTTTCATTATTTTATTACCTTTACTGATGATAAATCAAGGTTTGGGTATTTGTATTTGATGAAATACAAACATAAATCTTTTGAAAAGTTCAAAGAATTTAAATCTGAAGTAGAAAATCAAACAGGAATGAATATTAAAGCTCTTCGATCAGATCGTGGAGGTGAATATTTGAGTACTGAATTTGATGAATACTTGAGAGAGCATGGCATTGTTTCTCAGCTGACTCCTCCAGGAACACCACAACTGAATGGTGTATCTGAAAGGAGAAATCGTACCCTATTGGATATGGTACGTAGTATGATGAGCTATACTGATATGCCAATCTCCTTTTGGGAATTTGCATTAGAATCAGCTTTGTATATTCTGAATAGGATTCCATCAAAATCAGTTTCTTCCACACCTTATGAGATATGGCATGGAAGAAAACCAAGTCTTAAGCATGTTAAGATTTGGGGTTGTCCAGCTTATATCAAAAAGCTGAACACTGATAAATTGGAGACTAGATCAGAAAAATGTCGATTTGCTAGATATCCAAAAGATAGTTTTGGATATTATTTTTATTTGCCTACTTCACAAAAGGTTGTGATAAGTAGAGATGCCACAGTTCTTGAACAACAATTTGTTCGAGAAGGAGGCAAAGGAAGGCAAATAGAGTTAGAATTGGAGAATTCTGACCAACCAACAGATCAGATGGATATAGATTCATCTAGTCAACCTATACCCGTTGATGAAACATCTACAGCTGTTCCTCGTAGAACAACCAGGGTATCTCACCCACCAGTGAGATATGGTTTTCTTCATGAAGAAGAACAAGAGTTGTCTACTCATGAAGAAGTAGATCATGGAGATGATCCACTTACCTATGAAGAAGTTATATCAGATATAGACTCTTCAAAATGGATTGATGCTATGAAATCCGAGATTGATTCCATGTATAAGAATCAAGTTTGGGATCTTGTTGACCCACACAAGGTATTGTACCTATAGGGAACAAATGGGTTTTCAAGAAGAAAATTGGTTCTGATGGAAAGGTAGAGACCTATAAGGCAAGGCTAGTAGCGAAAGGGTTTCGCCAAAGGCAAGGAATCGACTATGAGCAGACTTTCTCGCCTGTTGCCATGCTTAAATCAATTAGGATTTTATTAGAAATAGCTGCGTACTATGATTATGAGATTTGGCAGATGGATGTCAAAACAGCTTTTCTCAATGGATACATTGAAGAAAACATTTTCATGGAACAACCTAGGGGATTTGAATCCCAAGATGGTTCCAAGGTATGCAAGCTAAAGCGATCCATTTATGGGTTGAAATAAGCTTCGAGGAGTTGGAACATCTGTTTTGATGAAGCCATTAAATCCTTTGGTTTTATCAAAAATGAAGATGAGCCATGTGTATATAAGAAGGTTAGTGACAGTGCTATCACTTTCCTTGTCTTATATGTGGATGACATACTGTTGATGGGTAATGACACAGGTATGTTGACGACTATAAAGGTATGGTTGTCAAATACATTCTCTATGAAAGACTTAGGGGAGGCAACCTATATTCTTGGGATTCGCATCTATAGAGATAGAGCGAAACGAATAATTGGTTTATCCCAAAGTCTATACTTGGAAAAGGTGTTAAAGAGGTTTAACATGCTTGATTCCAAGAGAGGATTGTTACCAGTGAGACATGGTATCCATCTTTCTAAAGAGATGTCTCTAAAGACACCTGAAGAAAGAGATAAGATGGCCAGGATTCCATGTGCTTCGGCTATTGGAAGTTTAATGTATGCAATGTTGTGTACTAGGCCGGATATCGCATATGCTGTTAGTTTGACTAGCAGGTATCAATCCAATCCAGGTTTGGAACATGGATAGTCACAAGAATATTCTTAAGTACTTGAGAAGAACTAAGGATTTATTCTTGATTTATGGAGGTGGAGACTTGCAATTGGATGGTTATACGATTCGATTTCCAATCGATATCGATGATAGAAAGTCTACCTCTGAATATGTGTTCATTTGTAATGGAGGTGCGATCGGTTGGAAGAGTTCCAAGCGAGCACGATCGCAGATTCTACTACAGAGGTGAGTATATTCTTTGCATCGATGTTGCAAAGGAAGTCGCTTTGGATAAAGAAGTTCGTGATGTAACTTACAGAGTTCCTTCCATTGAGTCAGCAGTTCCATTACACTGTGACAACAATGGAGTAGTCATACAGGCTAAGGAACTAAGGTCTCACCCAAAATCCAAACACATAGAAAGGCACTACCACATTATCAGAGATGTAGTTGGGCAAGGTGATTTAGTCATGCAGAAAATAGCATCAGCTGAAAATCCAGCTAATCCATTCACTAAGCCTATGTCACAGACTCAGTTAGACCGACATCTTGAGAAGATAGGTCTAAGATATTGTAATGAATGGCTCTAGTGCTAGTGGGAGATTGTTAGTAGTATGCCCTAGAGCATATCATTTAGTATGTATCTTGTACATATTTTATTAATAAATGGCATTTCCACTTTTCTGTTTATATAATATATTTATGTGTAATAGAAAAGGTCCATTGATATTTTGTTAGAAATATTATTCTTAAGTTGTTAAGAATATGAGTGACAATATTTCTAGCACAAAGTATCATAAATAGGTTCACAATCGAGGATACTTCATAATAAGGACATGACTTATCCAGAAAGATTGTATTCATGTTTGTTCCCAAGTTATTTATATGAGATATAAATAAGATGGAATGGTGAGTCTCATGCCATATAACAAATATGATAGGCACTTATAAATGATAAGTAGGTCGAACCAGTGACACTTATGACAAGCACATGGAGTTTACTCTTGTCAATGTTTTGTCATAAATCATATCAGTGCATATAATCTTTAGACTTGAGATAGCACAGTTATCTTGTATATAGGTAGTTTGAGTTTGATACTGCTTTCATACTTGTACTGTGTATGGGTATATAGGCATGTGTTGGCTCCTACTAGTTATATATGGAGGTAGGTGTTGATCAAGATGGAATCTGTTCCTCTAAGTAAATAGAGATAAAATCCTATGTTCATTTAATTGTTCTTGATGTTTCAAGTTCCTGGCCAGGACAGATAGATTTATTCAGAAAAGAGTTTCTGATGAGAAAATCTTTTTAATCAAGAACTGGAATTAAAAGAGAACATAATATTCATAGCAAATGGAGTTGGACATAAACCATGACTTCAGCTTGAGTTGGGATTTTGTAACAGAGAGATTCTAGTGCATGGTAACATATGATTATAGGTTCATTTAAGGTAAACCTTATTACTAATTGGGTGGCCATGGAATGTTATGCTAGGTGTTAACCATGGTCTATGAGGTTCATAAAATGATTTAGAGAAATCATTTATGGTAAGAAAGAGTTCTAATGATATTAAGAGTTGATATCATGTCTCATTGCCAAGTAGTGATGAGCCTAGTAAGTCACACACATACACAAGTTATCACCTATTTAAATATGATTTAATTAATTAATTAAAGAGTTAGTTTGATTAATTAAATAGGTTTGGTTTGCAATTAGATTGCAAAGTCCCTAGCATGACTTGAAACTAAATCTAGATTATTGGATGTATAATATAAGTTAAATTTATATTTAAAGTGTTTAAATATGAATTTAATTAATGAGAAATTAATTAATAGAGATTAATTAATTAATTTATATTTGATATAAATTAATTAGAAGAAGAAAATAATTATTTTGGGTTAAGAACTCAAAATTAAGACACAGGGGCATTTTGGCCATTTTGCAGTGTGACACGTGGCGCCATGAGATGGTGACACATGGCATAACACATAAGCTTGCCAAATGTTTTTTTAATCATGTAAGATGATTAAAATCAAGATTAAATATAGGTTTAACACTTGGCACAATGTGATTGGGTCACTTAAACCTAGAGCTAATCAAAGGGTGACATGTGGCAAGGGTTTAATGTGTTAACCTAGCTATTTAAGTGTTGTTATGAGAAAATAAAACACAACCAGCAGCCACACTCCTTTGTCACGCCACTTTGAGGGTTTTTATCTCTTCTTCTTCATCTCTTATCAATTCAAAGAGATTAGCCATCAATCTCTTGAATTAAGAACACTAGGAATTGTTTCTAGTGTCCTGTTTACATCTCTAATCTCTTAAAAGGCAGAACTTGAATTTCTAATTAATAGAAAAGGCTTTAGAAGCTGTTCAAGGGCTGCCATAGGTGTTCTTGGTGTGGACAAGCTAGAGGGACAACATCTGGTGTCCTGAAGACGAATCTCAAAGGCGCAGACACGCTGCAGTGCATCAAGAGGTTAGTGTAATCGTTCTTGATTTAATCTAGGGTTCTAAAATTAATCTGATTAATTTTAAAATCTTAAATGGCAAATACAGATCCAAAAACATATTAAAAGAGTTTTAATATATTGTTTATCATTGAAATCAAATAGATAAAAATAAATCTTGCATGATGCATGTGACCCTAGGTGAAAATTTTTGAATTCAATGGTATAAACTTGTGTTTTTCACGCTTCCGTTCCTTCACTATTCATGTCAATTTGTTGACTTTCTAAGGCTTAATAGGTATGGGAACTTCAACTTCACCCACATACCACATTTCGGTTCCCTAATTTGTTGGTTTTGGTTGTTTTCTCAAAACTTAAGTCTTTTAGGCAAATTTGATAAATTTTCAGTTTTGGTGTCTAAGATTGCATTGTTCCATTGGTCATTTTACTGTTGGAATTGGCAAAACTTTCTTCATAGAAAATGTTCCCTATTGTCTTAAGTTTGTTCTGCTTTTTGAATCACTCCAATTGGAGTTTTGTAGCTCAAGTTATAGCCATTTGAACCATGGCTGCCAGATTGGACTTAACCCAGATTTCTGGGCAAATTTTGGTTCTGGCAGTTTTAGGTCATCAAGTTTGGGTGGTCAAATGACTTGGTTAATGGCATAATTTGGGTTTGTGTTCTTCATGAAAGTTTTAGGTCTATATCTCATCTGTCCATTGGTAAAATTTCAGGTCATTTAGACCTGCCTAGCTCAAGTTATGGCCAAATGAACAAACACTGTTCATTTGGTCAGTTTGTACAGGGCAGACTGAGATTTTCCAAGTTTGGTCAATTTGTTCACTAGGTTTTGGTCACTTTTTGGGCATGGTTCCTAAATGAAAATTGTGTCATTTAGTGTCTATTTTCATTCCAAATTGGTCTCATGCCAATTGGACTTGTAAATTTTCATTTTTGGTCCCTCAAAGGGACCTTGGTCATGTTGTCAACAGCATGACCACACTCAATTCGAATTTGGCCTTAACTCCAACCATTCCAACACACTTCATTTAGTCAAAAATGACCATTTCTCACTCAAACTAAGTCAACTACATCATTTCACCATTTATCCACATTTTTGCCTCTAAACCCTAGGTGTCCAAAACCCTAACTCACTAAATTGTTGCATTTAACCCATTCAATGCATTTAATCACAATTATTCAACACAATTAAGCTCACATACACTTTCAAATCCACCAAATTCATGCATACATATATCAAAACCCTAGTTGACCAAAATTTCCTCTAGTCCTCCAATAATTGTTTTCTATTTGATTTTACACAATTTCTAAGTTATTTTCACTTGTTCAATGTTAATTCTATAAGCATAAATCAATTTAAGTTAGGAGAGAGATTTACTTCATATGGAGCTTTTTCTATCTTCTCAAATTCCCCAATTTTCCTTTCTTTTTCACTTTCAATCTTCAAATCAAGACCCAAGGACAAGTTTTAACCAAGGAAACCTCAAAATCTATGGCTGAATTTTGGTTTAGAAAGCTTTAAAACAAGCTTTCATGGTGGAAAAAAATGGAAGAGATGAGAAAGGGAAGAGAGAGTGGGTGGCACATATGAAGGAAGAAGAAGAAAAATGATTTTTCTTTCCTTTTTTAAAGTATTTTATGTCATTAAAAATTGCTTTTGACTTGGTCAATTATGTAGGGAAATTAAAATTATATTTTGACATCATGATGATGTCATCCAAGTGATGTAAATAAACTTTTTCAATTTTCTTTTTCTTTGGCATTTATTTTTCTATTAATTGTTTAATTTAATTCTTGATCCCGAAATTTTCTTTTCTCAGATTTTATTTAACAGTTAGGTCAGGAGTCAGCTCTCGGGGTCAATTGACCAAATTGCCCATCACCGGTTCAACCCGGTTTGCAAATAATTCAATATTTCTTCCAGCTCCCTGACCTAATTATTTGACTGACTTAACAATTCTTTTTCATGATTTTCTCTTTTCCACTGTGTTCGTAATGGTCCTAAGGACTACGGCATCACATTTTACGGTTCAAAATTTGAGTTTAAATTGACCTCGCAGTCCTTCCCAAAAAGGTCACCCATCGCTGTGACTCTCAGCTCATTTAACTTCTTATGTTCTGTTTTTCTTATTTATACTTAACTAATTGACAATTACTAATTATTTGTGTTTATGGCTTATCTAGTTGTCTTAAGTGTGGTTCCAATCCCCTTAATTGTTCGGACCTACTCCGGTCACCGGAACAGTGAAATATACTAGGCTATGCAAATAGGGGTGTTACAATTCTCTTCCCTTAAAATAATTTCACCCTCGAAATTTTACCTAGTATCAGTCTCTGAACAGTTGTGGGTGCTGTCTCCTCATAACCTATTCACGCTCCTAAGTAGCTTCCTGGCCTGAATGATGGTTCCTTAGTACTTTGACCAATATTATTTACTCATCGATTGCTTACCTCGTGTGCTAAGTTTCTTATGAGCTTCTGTCATAAGTTAGATTCAAATTCATTTCAATTTTAGAGGTAAGTAAATTCGTGTACTAGTGGATCCGCTTTTCTAGGACCTCGTGTGATCCTATGGGTGAGAACTTAGTTTTACTCTTTTCTTATCAAATCTCTTAATCATTTGATGTAACTTTCAGTTTAGTTTAGAATATTTTAGTCTTTTCTTGTTGTTGTTTTAGTAATTATTTTCTTTTGTGGTCATTTCTTTCTTGGCCATAGGTCCATAACCATTATCTTACCATCTTCATTTATGACCAAGGTCTATGTGCCGTTTTGCACTATCTTGTTTGCTTTGGTTTAACTTATTTCTTTCTTGATAAAATAATTCGGAATATCGTTACGCATCTTAAGTAAATTGCTTACCTTGGTGGCAATTCCTTATCTAGTATTTTTCTCATTTCTTACTGTTCTATTTATTTTTATCTATCGATATTCTATAGCTTATTTTGCACTGATGTGTAGTCATTATTTTTCTTTGTACTGAACTATAACCTTTCAATATTCTAACTTTAGAGTGTTAAATCCTAGGTTAGGATTTTCAAACTCCTTTCCAATAAGAAAACTTTATCTTATCATAACTGTACCAAAATAGATGCCGTTTGCAACTATTCTTATTCTTGTGTATTATTGGGTAGTACGTAGCTCTACACAATAAATCCAAAGTCAGTACTGTAATCTGCAGCTTACAGCACAAACATCAAGAATATTGCATAGTTACTACGATACATCCCAATAGAACAAACTTCCCTATATCTTATTTCTTTTAAATTCACTAATATCTTAAACTTATTTGGATTATGGTACCCACTGACATCTATCAGCAGCAATACTCTTACCCGCATCTAAGGTAGCTATATTACTATAACTTACTTTTAGGTTCTCTTTCCTTACATAATTAGGCTTACTAATTAACTTTACCAATTCTTGTGTGCTAGCAAATACTTTTCACTAACAAATTCTTCCAAAATTAATTTTAAAAAGACTAATCACTAACATATCAAAATTGATTTTTTTTTCTACACATATACATATCTCAATTAAGAATTGAGAAAATACCAGCAACCATACCAGAAGTCTCATCCTCGTCCCTCTGTCGCATAGTGTATACTCTCACTGGAGCATCATCTTATCCTGGTTGATTCACAATACTCTGAATTCCAGGTGTACTACCCCTACCTCTGCCTCTGCCTCTACCAACTGTTGGTAAACTCTTCGCGGTAAAAACTTGGGCTGATCCTTCTGACGTGGTGAATGATCCATAACGGCGTAGACTTACACAATCCTTAGCAAAATGACCAGTTCCTCCACAATTGAAACATGCTCCTATAGCTCTATAACATACTCCACTATGCGGTTTACCACAAGTCTCACAAAGTTGATCCGATAGCGTATTTCTGCGTCTCTGTTGAGTTTGCTGATCGGATTGGGATGGTTTCTGTCTAGAAGATATACCTCTACCCGATTCACGCAAGCTAGATCCTCTAAAATATTTTCTTTTCCTAGAGCCACTCTCAGTAGCTTGACCAGTAATCTTTTCAATTTTCTCTTTCTCTTGTGTACTATTTTCACTGCCCATTCTGATTCTATCCTTTCCAGTTCTAGGGCTTGTGAAATCAATTCAGAAAAATTATGGTGTCGGAACCCTACCACTTGCATTCTTAAGCTAGGCCTCAACCTAGCCTCAAACCTTTTATACCGATCTCTAGGGGTGGAGACTAAGCTTCCAGCATAATGGCTTAGCCTTGAAAGGTCCCGCTCATACTCTGCTATAGTTGTATCCCCTTGCTTCAACCTTAAAAAGTCTTGCAGCTTCATGTCTACATAAGTATCGGGGACCCACTTTTATCGAAATTCCCTTAAAAAGTCTACCCATGTGAGGACTGGTGGCTCTACCAGATTGTAGGGGATGGTCTTCCACCACTCATATGCATCCCCTTGCAGAAGTGATACTGAATATTCAAACTTCAACTCTTCAGCACATTGTAGTTTTCTCAAAACCCGTTCCATCCTCTCTAACCACTGTTCTGCTTCTAGTGGATCCACTGTTCCTTTGAATTATGTAGCCCCAAATTTCGTTAGTTTCTCGTATTGCCAAGCCGGAGGATGTGGTTGTGCAGCAGGTGCTTGTGTCTGTGCTTGAGGTGGCACATTTCCCGCCATTTGTTGAAAGAATGCAGCCATCTGCTGTGCAAACTGAGCAGAGAACTGCGGTGCTTGAGAAGGACTTGGAGTGGCTGACCCACTCACATTCTGGAGTGCTGGGGCTTCTCCTCAGGCCTCAGCCTCGACAGATTGCTCTACAAAATGATCTCCCTCTTCCATTCCGTTTTCCAGAAATTTTCTACTCTCTGATAACAAACACAAGGAGGTTGACCTCCGTTAGTGTATATTCATGATGTAAATATGTCATATATATCAAACATTTGAACAGTTGTATTTACCGACAAAATATTTCAAATTCACAGTTCAAAATTTATTTTAAAACCTTGCTCTGATACCACTAAACATGTCACACCCTACTCCTCGTAAGATGTAACATGATCCCGTAGTATACCTAATGAATTACCATACTTCACCTACTAGTAACCCATTAAATATACTACAAGGGATTTTAAAACAATTTTCATTCATTTTGGAATTGGTGGGTAAAATGTTTTTTCAAATTTTAAAAACCTTTATTTAAAGTCCCAACATAAATTAAATTCTTAGTTATTTAAAATCTCTGCAATTTTTACAAAAATTTCGGCAGAGTGACGTCTATATTTTGAGAAAACAGTTCTTCAAAACCTGAAAATAGAAACACTCCCAATATATCTCTTAATCACAACTCCATTTGCAACCACCAAACTTCAAATCAACAACAATAGCAACACTTCAATTTAGAATCCAAATTTCAAATCAAGAATGAATATCTCAAAACATTTCATAACTCATGCACATCGCATTTTAAATCATTAATTTACAATTATAAGTTAATTTACAGATGCAAAATCTCAAAAATAATATTATTACAATTTTATCTGTACAACTGCCCAAATTACAGAGATACATATGCATACTATCATATTTACATCAAACTAAACTACCAGGGTATAGACAAATACCCGTACAAAAATTCTTCAATTGTGCTCTTCTCTAACTGTAGCAGCTCGCTCTGCTGCTATGTCCTTTTCCCTATATGCGATAGAAAGTTAAATGTCACACCCTACCCCTCTGTAAGGTAAAACATGATCCCGTAGTATACCTAATGAATTACCAACTTCGTCTACTGATAACTCATTAAATACACTACAAGGGATTTTAAAACTTTTCTTACTTCTTTTTATAGTGGTGAGCACTATTTACAGGTGTTAAAAAAAAATTTTGAACTGAAGTAAAACAACTAGCACATTTTAAGAATTAATAATTTCTGTAAAAATTATTCATAACTCATTTCTCCAAATAAATTTGCTAGTAAAAGCAGTGAATATAAAAGTATTGTGCACGGACATAATTTAAAACTATAATGTTCAATTAAATGTTTAAGTAGAAAATGAGAAGTCAAAATTATTGTGCACAAACATAATTTAAAACAATGACATACAAATAATCATAATTTATTTCAATTGAAAAATTCAAAAGAAATAACTATTGTGCACAAACCTTTGATATATGCCTCTTGGCTCTGACTCAGTGTTTCCTTCCCTTTCCCTGAGTCGTTGCTAACTGAGAAACACAATTTGAAGTGTTTCAGTACTCATTTAAACAGTCTCTAAGAATAAGGTTCAATAATTAATTTATCGAATTCTATTATTTCCTTAGTCAACCTAATATGTTGACCCTCGATGCATTCTAGGTAAATTAGGTTTTAATATTACTAATATGTCACATTCGATAGTCTCTTAGGGTTGGTACACGTTACCAAATTCATTTCTATGTATCTTGCATTTTCTTGCAATTTGCTGGATTCCGGGATACTAGTTTGACTTAGCCGGACAACCTAGTTCCCTCAGTTTTCAGGTTTCGGTAAAAGCTAAAAACTTGTAGATCTATGTCTTATTGCACGCGGGGCAAAATTTCAGGTCATTCTGAGTTATGTAAACCAAGTTATGGTCATTTTACTATTGCTGGTCAAAATGCATCAAAATTGGTCACTTTAGGTCATTTTAGGTCATTTTAGGTTTGGCCAGTTTTTGGACCCGAACTTATGCAAGCTTTTGGACTTGCTTATGGTCATTTTTGGGCTTTGGTGTCTTCATAAGACTTGTAGATATGGGTCTTAGCTATTCATGGTCAAAATTTCAGGTCAATTGGACCTGTATTGAGTGAGTAATGGCCTAAACACTAACTGCTGCCCAAATTGTAATTTTCAAGCCTTATTTGCACTTAATCCGGATTTGGTCATTTTTCAAGCTACCTTGCAAGTAGAATTTTGGCAAGCTTCCTTCATGAAAGTTGGCACATTTTGTGCGTAGTTTCACCTCCAATTGGTCTCATACCAATTGGAGCCACACACTTAAGGTTCTAAGCCCAAAACAAAAACTGCCCTATTGCATTTTATTCATACTCATCAAAGATCACCTTTAACCCTTACCAAACTTCACCTTCATGACATTTCTGGTTTGTACCCTAACCTAAACATATTTCACAACATTTTATTGATCATTTTGGAAGCTTACAATCACATTCAACATACACCATTAAGTGCAGATTTTGTCAAAATCAATTACAACAATTTAGTCACCTATTCATGCTCATTTAAATGTCCAACTTCACACCATCACACATATACCCAAACTGTCATCACAACTAACACAATTCAACATTAATATTCCATAATCCAAACATGAATTAACATCCTTATGGTTCACCTAACCAGGCTGCTGATTCATGCATTACATTCCCATAATTTCCAAGCATTCAAATTTCAATACACATTCACATATACTAAGTATACATCACCCAAATAATTTCCTACACACATAAACATTTAATCAATCCTTTAATCCACCATATACAAGCAAAAATAAACTGCTCTTAAAGAGTTTTCATAGCTGCCAAAAATAAACATCTCCCTTAGAACATCAAACTCCAAAGTTCTTCTTACAATTCAAGTACCCATAACCTCTGTACTAACTTTAATGAAGCACTAACCAAAAACTCAAACTTACCACTTTGGAAACTCTTCAAAATCTCTCCAAAACTTGGTCTTCTTGCTGCCTATCTACTACCCAAGCTATGTAGAGCAACTTTAATGAAGACAACTTGTGAAGATCATGGCTTTAAGGTGGTGTTTTTGCCCTTGCATGGTGGACACCATGGATGCTTCCATGGAAGAGAATTTCGGCTGGAATTTTAAGAAGTGAGGAAGAAGGTGATCTGATGTCCAAATAAAGAGATAATGGTCCACTTTGATGGGTGAGTGGAGCACTAACCTTAATCTAATATTAATTTAATCTTAACTTTCATTTTCCCACCTTTAACTCTCCATTTTTGCTATTTACATTAGGTACCACTAATTTATTTTTTTATGACATTTTCCAAGTGTAATATTATTTTTTTTAATGGACATTTAGGTCAAAAGACAACTCGGGATGTCAAATGACCACAATGCCCCTGTTCGGGTTGCATTCTCGATTTTTCGGTAACACCGGGTTTTGTCCGTTTTTCGATTTCTCACTTTTCTTTGTACTAATTAATTAATTTTTCTTTGATATTTCTAATGGTATTTGTACTTCAATTGATGTCTCTTTAAGTCCTAAAAATATTTTCCAGGGTTCCCCGCGGTCCAGGGCTAGTCAACGGTCCACGCCGTGACTTCCCGGTGCGGTCACCCATCGCTAGGGTTCTCGGCTCGCTTAACTTGGTTACATTTCTTTGCTATTATTTTTCCTTTGTTTTTCTTGTATTTTATTTTCTTCTATTTCATTATTTTATGTCTTCTCACTCATATCGAAGTGTAGTTCTAGGCATCCTAGCTGTCCGGACAACACTGGTCACCAGAACAGTAGAACGCACTACCGAACTTAGGGGTGTTACAATTCTCCCCCCCTTAAATAAATTTCGTCCGCGAAATTTTACCTAATAGCCATCTTACAATAGTCATACGTTTATTTTCTCCTTTCTATATGATTGTATAATCTTCTTTCTCTCGAATTTGTATAAGACTTTTAACAATCTAATACAATATTTAATTTGTTTGTATAACACCAATCTTCTCTTACTATTGTGCTGTCTAATATTTCAGTTCATGTTCCTTCTTGAATGACCCTTGAGGTCATGTTAGAATGATTTACCTAGTCGTTAGTCCTCTGACCATTCTAGTCAATAGTCTTCCTCACATTCGTAACATTTTTTTGTTATATCTGAACCAACTGTTCAAATTTTTACTTCCCCGATTCTTTTTATCTATTAATATTCTATAACTTACTTCCTTTTGTATTAAACTATAACCTTTCAATATTCTAACTTTTGAGTTTTAACTCCCTAAGTAGGATTTTCAAACTTATTTCCAACAATTAAATTATGTTCTGGCGTAACTATACCAAAACATATGCCGTTGGCAACTATTCTCATCTTGGTGTACTATCGAGTAGTACGTAGCTCTGCACAATAATCTCAAGTCAGTACTGTAATCTACAGCTTATAGTATAAACATCAAGAATATTGCATAGTTACTACGATACATCCCAATAGATCAAACTTTCCTATCTTTTATCCTTTTCGAATTCACTAATATCTCGAACTTATTATGATTACAATATCCATTAACAATTACTAACAGTAACATCCTTGCCCTCATCTAGAGCAATTCTATTACTGTAACTTACTTTTACGTCCTCTTGCCTTACATTAAGTAGGCTTGCCGTTTAGCTTTATAATTTATGGTGTGTTAGAACATACTTTTCGCCGCTAAACTCTTTCAAAACTCATTTCACTTATTATCACAATCCTTATCTTAAAGGACTAATCACTAATGCATCAAAAATTATTCCCCCTGTAAAGGAATAACAACAGAACATATAGTTCTAACACTAACATAAAAGTATGCAAACTCCAGGTCAAACAATACATATATATATATATATATCTTAGTTACTAATTGAGAAAGTACTAGCAACAATGTCAAAAGTCTCAGCCTCTTCTCTCTGCCGTATAGTGTATACTCTAGCTGAAGCATCACCTTGTTCTGGCTGATTCACAGTACTCTGACTTCTAGGTGTACTACTTCTACCTCTGCCTCTACTAACTGATGGTGAACTCTTTGGGGTATAAACTTAGGTTGATCCCTTTGGTGTAGTAAATGATCCAGAACGACATGGATTTACACAATCCCTAGCAAAATGACCAGTCTCTCCATAATTAAAACATGCTCCTACGACTCTATAACATACCCCACTATGTGATTTGCCACAAGTTTCACAAAGTCGATCTGACAGCGCATTTCTGGGTTTCTGTTGAGTTTGCTGATCGGATCGAGGTGGTTTCTGTCCAGAAGATCTATCTCTACCGGACTTCTTATTACCTCGGTTGTATCCCCCAAAGTTTTTCCTCTTTCCAGTAGGACCACTAGAACTCTGTTCTACTGACTTTCCCTCTTTTTCTATCTTCTTTGATTTCTTTTTCTCAGGAGCCACTTCAGATTCAATTCTTTCTAATTCTAGTGCTTGAGAAATAAGTTCAGAGAAGTTGTTATGTTTGAATCCGACCACTTGTAATCTGATACTAGGCTTTAAGCTGGTTTCAAACCTCTTACATCTCTCTCTACTGGTAGAAAGTAGACTTACTGCATAATGGCTTAGGCGGGAAAATTCCCTTTCATATTCAGCCACCGATCTACTCCCCTGTTTCAGACTTAGGAACTCTTGTAGCTTCTGGTCTACATAAGCATTGGGGACATATTTTTGTCTAAATTCCCTGAGAAAGTCATTCAATGTTAGCACTGCAGGTTCTACCAGACTGTGGGGAATGGTTTTCCACCAGTCATAAGCATCCCCCTGTAGCAAAGATACTGAGTATTCAAATCTGAGCTCCTCCGTGCAATGCAATTTCTTGAATACCCTATCCATCATCTCTAACCATTGTTCTGCCTCTAGAGGATATACTGTCCCCTTGAACTCTGTAGCCCCATATTTCATTAATTTATCATGCTGCCTTGCAGAAGACTATGGTTGTACCACTGGTGTCTGTATTGGGACTTGAGTAGGCGCATTACCAGCCATTTGTTGGAATATTGCAGCCATCTGCTGAGCGAACTGAGCAGGAAACTGCGGTATTGCAGGGGTTGGTGCTGCTGAACCACTAACATTGTGTAGGGCTGGGGCATCCCCTTGCACCTCAGCCTCTATAGATTGATCGACTGAATGATCACCCTCTTCCATGGTCAATGCGAGGATCCTAGATCTCCTGAACAAATAACACAAGGAGATTTCCTCCCGTTAGTGCATATTTATAATGTAATGTACTGTATGTATCAAACAATGATATTGAGTAGTTGTACTATGAAGAAAGAATATTCAAATAACATGTGAAAATAGCATTTAAAAACTAGCTCTGATACCACTAAAACATGTCACACCCTACCCCTTTGTAAGGCATAACATGATCCCGTAGTATACCTAATGAATTACCAACTTCGTCTACTGATAACTTATTAAATACACTACAAGGGATTTTAAAACTTTTCTTACTTCTTTTTATAGTGGTGAGCACTATTTACAGGTGTTAAAAAAAAATTTTTGAACTGAAGTAAAACAACTAACACATTTTAAGAATTAATAATATCTGTAAAAATTTTGGCGGAGTACCATCTATATTTTGAACAAAACAGTTCTTCAGAAAACCTGTAAAAAGCACTTCAAATAGATTTCTCAATCTCGACTCCAACAGTTAAACAACACAATATATTTTTCAAGTCAAATCCGCAATAATTTTTCAAAGAATGAGATAAAAGAAATATAATACAAATTTTACAAGTCAAAATAACTCATAATTTATTTTACAACTTCAATGTACAATTTTAATTTACAACTGCTCAAAACCAAGAACACTATATACATACAGTGAACATACATTACAATATAAAATGCAGAATATGGTATACTCAATATACCCGATGATCTCTCAGTGTAGTACTAGCAGCCTAGTCTGCTGTCGATCTGTCTACTCGGCGATAAAGAATGAAAAGCTATCGCTGAGTAAAATTTACTCAGTGGTGCACAATAACAATTTGAAATGCGATATATAAATCTTTTATTGACAATTCACAAATCAAATAGTTCACAATTCCATTTCACAATTTACAAAGTTCATATAATATAAATTTGATCAAATAACTGAGTAACACAGTTTTGCCAATCCATAACACAATTTGATCAAATAACTGAATAACACGGTTTTGCCAATCCATAACACAATTTGATCAAATAACTGAATAACACGGTTTTGCCAATCCATAACACAATTTGATCAAATAACTGAATAATACGGTTTTGCCAATCAATAACACAATTTGATCAAATAACTGAATAATACAGTTTTGCCAATCAATAACACAATTTGATCAAATAATTGAATTAACACAATTTGATCAAATAACTGAATAATACAGTGTTGCCGATCGATAACACAATTTAGGCCATGACACAATTTTTCCACACATGCCGTGTTGTACACCACGACAAGACACACTCACCCCAATAATCGAAATCAATGAGGGAGGAAGCTAGCTATATAATGAGTACTCATCCACACTCACCTCAGACTGGGAAGTCAAAGAGGGAGGAACATAATCACACTCACCTCAGACTGATAAGTCAAAGAGTGAGGAATATATCACACTCACCCCATAAATGGAGGAGGAACATAGTAACAGTGTCATGCCAAGTGTGAATCAAAACAATTTCAAATCACAATATTTCATACAAACCATAAATCACATTTTATCTCAAAATTTCCATTTGCAAAGTTGGCAATACAATAAGTTCCAAATAATATTCCCAAAACCAAAGCAATCAAAAATTATTCATAACTCATTTCTCCAAATAAATTTGCTAGTAAAAGCAGTGAATATAAAAGTATTGTGCACGGACATAATTTAAAACTATAATGTTCAATTAAATTTTTAAGTAGAAAATGAGAAGTCAAAATTATTTTGCACAAACATAATTTAAAACAATTACATACAAATAATCATAATTTATTTCAATTGAAAAATTCAAAAGAAATAACTATTGTGCACAAACCTTTGATATATGCCTCTTGGCTCTGACTCAATGTTTCCTTCCCTTTCCCTCGAAGTCGTTATAATCGAGAAACACAATTTGAAGTGTTTCAGTACTCATTTAAACAGTCTCTAAGAATAAGGTTCAATAATTAATTTATCGAATTCTATTATTTCCTTAGTCAACCTAATATGTTGACCCTCGATGCATTCTAGGTAAATTAGGTTTTAATGTTACTAATATGTCACATTCGATAGTCTCTTAGGGTTGGTACACGTTACCAAATTCATTTCTATATATCTTGCATTTTCTTGCAATTTGTTGGATTTCGGGATACTAGTTTGACCTAGCTGGACGACCTAGTTCCCTCGGTTTTTGAGTTTCGGTCAAAACTACAAACTTGTAGATCTATGTCTTATTGCACGCGGGGAAAAATTTCAGGTCATTCTGAGTTATGTAGACCAAGTTATGGTCATTTTACTATTGCTGGTCAAAATGCATAAAAATTGGTCACTTTAGGTCATTTTAGGTCATTTTAGGTTCGGCCAGTTTTTGGACCCAAACTTGTGCAAGCTTTTGGACTTGCTTATGGTCATTTCTGGGCTTTGGTGTCTTCATAAGACTTGTAGATATGGGTCTTAACTATTCATGGTCAAAATTTCAGGTCAACTGGACCTGTATTGAGTGAGTTATGGCCTAAATACTAACTGCTGCCGAAATGGTCAATTTTCAGACCTTATTTGCACTTAATCCGGATTTGGTCATTTTTCAAGCTACATTGCAAGCAGAATTTTGGCAAGCTTGCTTCATGAAATTTGGCACATTTTATGCCTAGTTTCACCTCCAATTGGTCTCATACCAATTGGAGCCACACACTTAAGGTTCTAAGCCCAAAACACAAACTGCCCTATTGCATTTTATTCATACTCATCAAAGATCACCTTTAACCCTTACCAAACTGCACCTTCATGCCATTTCTGGTTTGTACCCTAACCTAAACATATTTCACAACATTTTATTGATCATTTTGGCAGCTTACAATCACATTCAACATACACCATTAAGTGCAGAATTTGTCAAAATCAATTACAACAATTTAGTCACCTATTCATGCTCATTTAGATGTCCAACTTCACACCATCACACATATACCCAAACTTCCATCAAAACTAACACAATTTGTCACACCTTACCCCTCTGTAAGGCATAACATGATCCCGTAGAATACTTAATGAACTACCGAACTTCACCTACCGATAACTCATTAAGCACCCTACAAGGGATTTTAAAACAATTTCTTACTTTTGGTAAGTGGTGAGCATTTCTAATAAGTATTTAAAACATGTACTTAAGTGAAAAGCTAGTTGGAAATTTTGGCCCATTTTATTTTTTCGCAAATTTTATAAAAATTTTGACAGAGTTTCCTCTGTATTTTGAGAAAATCGTTCTTCAAATACCTGTAAAAAGCACTTCTAAATATTTTTCTCAACCACAACTTCAATTTCACAATCAAACTCTATCAATTTCAACAATTCCACAATCATTTCATCTGAGACAAAACAATTTATATACATCCTTACAAAATTCACATCAAAAGAAATACAAACTAAATTTTATTACAAACTTCATACAAATTTTGTACAAGCTGCTCAAGACCCATTTACATGTCCATACCTTTATATGCAATACATACATCAAAATAAATATTTACAGGCAGGGTATAAATTATACCCGAAGACTTCAAGATGATAGCTCCTCACACCTCAACAGCTTAGTCTGCTGCTCTTCTAGTCTCTGTATCTGCGACAGCAATAGAAGCTATCACTGAGTACTAGGACTCAGTGGTACACAACATACTAAAATAATCTTTATGCAAAAATTAAATCACATTTATTCAAAAATTTGACTAAACATAAGCATTAAACACAAAACATGAATTATGAGATTTTACTGCAAACCAAGTTCATTTCAAAGTATCAAAACACATTTCATAAAACCCACAGTTAGATCATGCCATTCGAAACAAATAGAATCTCAATAGCCAGAGGCTAAAGAGAAATCATATCACAAGGCTAGCTAGCTCAAATATATGGATATCCATTCACATCCTCTTCTACTGGCACACCTCAACACTTCTCCAGAGAAGGAATAAAAATTCGAAACTAATTACCCCCACTAGTCGTGCAAGTGAGGTGTTCAAATATATGGTCATGACACTGAGGTTTCAAAACTTATCTTAACAATTTGCTAAACATTGCTATTTCAAATATACACAATAACTTTCATAGTTTAATCAAAACATCATAAATAATGTCACAAATAAACTTTCAATAATTCCAAATCACAAGTAAAATACATATTTCGTTCACTTTATCAATGAATTTTAAAGCATGAAGATGTTGTGCACAAACCTCAAATGAGTCGCCTTTTGGCCTTAACTCGACTCCTCGGGTTCTGTCCCGGTATTCTTTTCCACTAAAACACACAATTTTATAGTGTTTCAGTACCATAATTTAACATAAATCCAAAAATAAATTTAACTTCACTTATACCTAGCTCTAACGTGCTAATTTCAATGTCCTTGAAATTTTGTGTTTCGGGTTACTATTCACTATACTATTCAAGTCAAATAGTTGACTTTCTAAGGCTTAATAGGTATGGGAACTCCAACTTCATCCACATACCACATTTTGGTCATTAAACTTGTTGGTTTTGGTCATTTTCTCAAAGCTTAGGTCATTTTGGCAAAATTGCCAATTTTCGGTTTTGGAGTTCTAAGTTGCACTATTCCATTGGTCAATCTACTGTTGGAATTTGACAAAACTTCCTTCATAGAAAATGTTCCTTATTGTCTTAAGTGTATTCTCATTTTTGGATCACCCCAATTGGAGTTTTTTAGCTCAAGTTATAGCCAAAATACAATTACTGTTTGCGTGTACTGTTCATGCAGAGATTTTGGTTCTGGAAGATTTTTGGTCCAACTTTGTTCAGTAATTTGATCAAGTTAAGTTCATAATTTGGTCTAACTTTCTTCATATGAAATGTTCTACTATGTCTTAGGTTTCCATCGGTTTAAGAATCACCTAAATCCGAGTTTCCTAGAGAAAGTTATAGCCCTTCAAACATTACTGCTCAATAGAAATTTTGCAGGGTTGTAGGTTTGGTAACTCAACTTTGCTCAATAATTTGAATGGGTTAATGGCATAATTTGGGATGGTGTTCTTCATAACAGTTTTAGATCTATACCTTATCTAATTGCTGGTAAAATTTCAGGTCAATTTGACCTTCCTAGCTCGAGTTATGACCAAATGAACAGTTACTGTTCATTTAGTCAGTTTGGTGCAGTGGCAGCCTGCTCTCATTTCACTTTGGTCAATTTGTTCACCTAGTTTTGGTCAGTTTTTGGGCATGGTTCCTTAATGAAAATTGTGCTTTTTTATGTCTATTTTCATCCCCAATTTGTGGCATATCAATTGGACTTGTAAAATTTGAGTTTTGGTCCTTCAAAGTGGGTTTGGTCATGCTGCCAGTAGCATGACCATTGGACCTACGAATTTGGTTTTCATTCCAACAATTCCCACACATTTCCTTTGATCATTATTGACCATTTTTCAGTTCATAAGTGGTCAAAGATATCATTTATGCATTTCTTCAAAAATTTGGTTCACAAACCCTAGCATTCAAACCCTAACTCATACATTTCATGCAATTAACTACATCTAATGGTTTTAATACTAATCAATCAACTAAGTAAGGTTCCTAAACTCATTCAAAACCCTCAAGCCATACAAAATCATACTCCCTCTAAGCTGGATGAAATTTCAGCAATGGTCCTTCCCCATATTTGTTTTATTTAATCAAGTTCTAAGCTCACTTAAATACCTAAACATGCATTTGAAGTAGAAAATTGAAAGTTAGCACACTAACCTTTCTTAAATCCTCCAAATCCTATCTTTAACTCCTCTTTATTCTTGTAATCCTTGTGCTTAAGTTGAGATTGCAAGTTCTAACAAGGTTTTTAGGGGATTTATGAAGATTAAGTGGAGCAAATTAAGCTTAAGTGTAAGCTTAATGGAAGAAACTTTCATGGAGAAGAGAGGGAGAAGGTGGGGCGGCACAACAAGGAAGAAGAAGACTTTTTCTAATTTTTTTTTCTTTTGTTTCCTTTAATCTTATCCCTTTTTGAAGACCAAAATTCCCAAATTAATAAAATAAGTTAATTAATCTTTTATGACATCATTCATGATGTCATCACCTCTGACTTTTCTAACTTCTTTCTTTTTTTTTTCTATTTATTTTTTTCTATTAGTTCTTTAATTTAATTCTCGATTCTGAAATTTTCTTTTCTCCATTTTTATTTGACAGTTAGGTGAGGAGTTAGCTCTCGGGGTCAATTGACCAAATTGCCCCTCGCCGGTTCATCCCGGTTTGCAAATAATTCCATATTTCTTCCAGCTCCCTGACCTAATTATTTGGTAGCTTAATGATTCTTTTCGTGATTTTCTCTTTTCCACTGTGTTCATAAGGGTCCTAAGGACCACAGCGTCACTTTTTACGGTTCGAAATTTGAGTTTAAAATGACTTCGCAATCGTTCCCGAGGAGGTCACCCATCGTTGTGACTCTCGGCTCGTTTAACTTCTTATATTCTGTTTTTCTTATTTATACTTAATTAATTGAACATTACTAATTATTTGTGTTTGTGGCTTATCTAGTTGTCTTAAGTGTGGTTCTAATCCCCTTAATTGTCCGGACCGACACCGGTCAGCGGAACAGTGAAATCTACCAGGCTATGTAAACGGGGGTGTTACAATTCTCCGCCCCTTAAATAAATTTCGTCTCGAAATTTTACCTGGTATCAATCTCTGAACAGCTGTGGGTGCTGTCTCCTCATGTCCTCCTCTCGTTCCCAAGTAGCCTCCTGGCCCGAATGATGGTTCCACAGCACTTTTACCAACGGTATCTACTTGTTCCATAGCTGCTTCACCTCATAAGCCAGAATCTCTATGGGTTCTTCTTCATATGTGAGGTCTGGATTCACTTCAATTTCCTTTACTGGTAATACATGAGATGGGTCTGATCGGTACCTCCTCAACATAGACACATGGAAAACATTATGTATCTTCTCCAACTCTAGAGGTAGTGCCAACCGATATGCCAAAGGACCCACTCTTTCCAATACCTCATATGGCCCAATGAAACGAGGACTCAGTTTCCCCTTTCTACCGAATCTCATAATTCTCTTCCAAGGAGAAACCTTGAGGAAAACTTTCTCACCCATTGCATACTCAATATCCCTTCTTTTCAGATGAATGTAGGACTTCTAACGGTCTGATGCAGTCTTAAGTCGACCTCTAATCACCCTGATTTTCTCTTCAGTTTGCTGAATGATTTCAGGTCCAATCATCTTTCTTTCACCCACGTCATCCCAACACAACGGGGTTCTACATTTTCTGCCATACAAAGCTTCATGTGGAGGCATCCCAATGCTTGATTGGTAGCTGTTGTTGTAAGCAAACTCAATCACACAAGCCCGTAGCATGTCCTCCAAGATCTGAATTACCCTCTCAGACTGGCCATCTGTCTGTGGGTGGAATGCAGTACTGAAGTTCAATCTGGTTCCTAGGGCTCTCTAAAGACTACCCCAGAATCTAGAAGTGAACCTAGGATCTCTGTCTGACACAATGGATACTGGCACTCCATGCAGTCTCACAACTCATCGATGTATAACTTGGCCAATCTTTCCAAACTATAATCCATCCGGACTGGCAGAAAATGAGCAGATTTAGTCAGTCTGTCAACAATGACCCAAACTGCATCTTGACTCTTCTGTGTCCTCGGAAGTCCCATCACAAAATCCATCGTTATTCTCTCCCATTTCCATTCGCATCGGGTAGTGGATGTAACAACCCAGTAGGTACTTGATGCTCTGCCTTCACTTGCTAACAAGTTAGGCATTTGGATACAAACTCTGCCACATCTCGTTTCATACCCATCCACCAGTAATGCTCCTTTAGCCCCCTATACATTTTTGTGCTACCAGGGTGCATGGTAAAAGGAGATTCATGTGCTTCCTTCAAAATAATCTGCCTCAAATCAACATTATTAGGAACACACATTCTGCCCTGGTGTAATAGTAAACCATCATCTCTGATTGAGAACTCTGGTTTCTTGCCCTGTTGGACTTCTTCCATCAACTTCTGATACTTCTGATCATTCTGAGCAGCCATTCTAATCTGATCAATGAACACTGGCTGTACATGCCATGCAACTGCTGTCTGCCCATCATCATTAATCTCTAAGCTGGCATGCAATAATCTTAACTCATGTACCAAAGACAAAGGAGTAACCCGTAGACTTGCCATAGTCTTGCGACTTAGGGCGTCAGCCACAACATTAGCTTTCCCTGGCTGATAGTCTATCAGACAATCGTAGTCTTTTATCAACTCTAACCATCTCCTCTATCTCAAATTCAGCTCTTTCTGGGTGCCCAAATACTTCAAACTCTTATGATCTGTATAGATGTACACTTCTCCCCATACAAATAATGTCTCCAGATCTTAAGAGCAAACACTATAGCTGCAAGCTCCAAATCATGTGTTGGATAATTCCTCTCATGCGGTTTTAGCTGGCGTGATGCATAGGCAATAACATTTCGATCTTGCATCAATACACAGCCTAACCCATTGTGAGAAGCATCACTATATACTGTATATTCTTTACTCGGAGAAGGTAAAGTCAGGACTGGAGCTTCAGTCAAACATTTCTTCAATTCATCAAAACTCTGCTGGCATTTGTCCATCCACTGAAATTTTACATCTTTTCTAAGCAGCTTGGTAATGGAGATGCCAACATGGAGAATCCCTTCACAAATCGATGGTAGTATCTAGCTAAACCTAGAAAACTACGAATCTCTGTGACATTTTTGGGTGGCCTCCAATTAAGGACAGCTTCAATCTTACTTGGATCTACTTTAATGCCCTCTTCGGATACTACATGCCCCAAAAAGGATATCTCCTTCAACCAAAATTCACACTTCGAAAATTAGCATATAGCTGTTTCTCTCTCAAAGTCTGTAGTACAATCCGCAGATGTCTATCATGCTCTTCTGCATTCCTCGAATAGACCAATATATCATCTATGAATACCACAACAAACTGGTTGAGGTATGGTCTGAAGATAGTGTTCATCATATCCATAAAAGCAGCCGGAGCATTTGTTAACCCGAATGGCATAACTAGGAACTCATAATGGCCATAGCGGGTTCTGAAAGCAGTTTTGGCAATACTTTGCTCTTGTACTTTCAACTGATAATACCCTGATCTTAGGTCAATTTTGGAGAATACAGCTGCACCCCTCAACTGATCAAACAAATCATCAATGTGGGGCAATGAATATCTATTCTTTATTGTCACCTTATTCAACTGTCGATAATCAATGCATAATCGGAGAGTGCCATCCTTCTTTTTTACAAACAACACTGGCACTCCCCAAGGTGACACACTAGGGCGGATAAAGCCCTTGTCAAGCAACTCCTCAGAATCGTATTTTTAACTCTTTAATTTCACTGGTGCCATTCTATATGGTGTTATGGAGATTGGGTCCACACCAGGCATAACATCAATATCAAACTGCACCTCTCTTTCTGGAGGTAATCCTAGTAATTCATCAGGAAACACATCCGGAAAATCACATACAGTAGGGATGTCCCTTAGTATTGGACTCCCCACTTGGGTGTCTATCACATGTGCTAAGTATGCTTCACACCCCTTTCTGATCATTCTTCTGGCTAGTGCAGCCGAAATGATGTTTGATGGCAATAAATGAATCTCCCCGTGTATTACCACATCACCGTATAAAGGTAAACCAAAAGTGACTGTCTTCAGTCTACAGTCAATCATGGCATGATGCCCGGCTAACCAATCCATGCCCAAGATGATATCATACTCTTTGAAGGGCATTTCAATCAAGTCTGACAGGAAAATATGTCCTTGGATCACCAAAGGACAGTCTCTATAAATTCTGTTGACTCGGACCTCTTGTCCTAACGGACTAGTTACTAGCACTTCAAAATCCATTCGCACACATGGAACAGCAAGTGAACTAATTATGCTAGTACTAACATATGAATGGGTTGAGCCCGGATCAAACAACACAAATACTTCTTGATCAGAGATAGAGAATGTACCAGCTACCACATCAGAAGTCTCAGCCTCTTCTCGCTGTCTCATTGTGTAGATTCTGGTTGAAGCACTTCCTTGTCCTGACTGACCAATCAGGCTCGATCATCAAGTAGTGCCTCTACCTCTACCTCTTCCTCTCGCTAACCGATCGTGAACCTCTGAGAGCAGACTGCAATAGATCCCTCGGCAGTAGTAGGAGCTGGACTATATCTCGGAGCACTAGTACAGTCTTTAGCTATATGGCCCTTGCCACCACAGTTAAAGCAGGCTTCAGTGGCCCAGTAGCACTCCCTCCCATGAATCTTACCACAAGTCTCACAGGGGCGGGCAGAATGTGAACCCTCGCCGATCACGACTGCACCTAGGGGGTCTCTGTCCGGAGAATCGGCCCCTACCAAATCTTCCACCTCGACCCCTGCTGGGTCCACTAAACTTCTTCTTTTTCCCAAAAGTCCCACCAGAATTCGGCTTTACTGACTTTTCCCCTTTATCTTTTTCTGATTTCTCAGCTCTCTTTGATTTTTCTTTCACTGGGGTTGTTTCTGATTCTATTCTTTCCAACTCAAGTTCTTGAGACATGAGCTCTGAGAAGTTGTTGTGTCGGAATCCCACAACTTGCATCCTTATGCTAGGCTTCAAACCCGTCTCAAATCTCTTGCATCTTGCCTTGCTGGTAGTAAGGAGACTCCCCGCATAGTGACTCAGGCGGGAGAACTCCCTCTCATACTCTGCCACTGATCAATTTCCTTGTTTTAAGCTCAAAAATTATTGCAGTTTCTGATCAACATATGCATCTGAGATGTATTTCTGTCTAAACTCTCTGATGAAGTCATCCCAGGTTAGCACTGGTGGTTCAGCCAAGCTGTGGGGGATGGTCTTCCACCAATCATACGCATCCCCTTGCAGTATCGACACAGAGTACTCAAAGTTCAGCTCATCTTGGCAGTGCAACTTCTTAAATACTCTGTCCATTCTTTCAAGCCATTGCTCTGCCTCTAAAGGGTCCACTGTACCCTTAAATTCTGCAGCCCCATACTTCAGTAATTTATCATATTGTCTGGCTGGAGGCAGTGGTTGTGCCACAGGTGGTTGGGGTGGAGCTTGAGCGAGCATACCTCACCATTTGTTGAAACATCACGCCATCTGCATTGCAAATCTGGCAGGAATCGGCATTTGTGGGGCTGGTGCTGCTGACCCACTGACATTCTGCAAAGCTGGGGCTTCCCCTTGTGCCTCAACTTCAACAAACTGCTCAACTGAGCGATCCCCTTTTTCCATTTTAGGCTGAAGTTAGGGTATCTCCTGAACAAGTAACACATGGAGATTTCCCTCCGTTAGTTCATATTCATGATGTAATGCACTGTATGTAACAATTATGGACATTAAGCAGCTGTACTTAACAAGAATGACACAAATTTATATGTTAAAACATACTTCAAAAATTTGCTCTGATACCACTAAAACATGTCACACTTTACCCCTCTGTAAGGCATAACATGATCCCGTAGAATACTTAATGAACTACCGAACTTCACCTACCGATAACTCATTAAGCACCCTACAAGGGATTTTAAAACAATTTCTTACTTTTGGTAAGTGGTGAGCATTTCTAATAAGTATTTAAAACATGTACTTAAGTGAAAAGCTAGTTGGAAATTTTGGCCCATTTTATTTTTCCGCAAATTTTATAAAAATTTTGACAGAGTTTCCTCTGTATTTTGAGAAAACCGTTCTTCAAATACCTGTAAAAAGCACTTCTAAATATTTTTCTCAACCACAACTTCAATTTCACAATCAAACTCTATCAATTTCAACAATTCCACAATCATTTCATTTGAGACAAAACAATTTATATACGTCCTTACAAAATTCACATCAAAAGAAATACAAACTAAATTTTATTACAAACTTCATACAAATTTTGTACAAGCTGCTCAAGACCCATTTACATGTCCATACCTTTATATGCAATACATACATCAAAATAAATATTTACAGGCAGGGTATAAATTATACCCGAAGACTTCAAGATGATAGCTCCTCACACCTCAAAGACTCACGCTGCTCTTCTAGTCTCTCAGATCTCATGACAAGAATAGAAGCTATCGCTGAGTACTAGGACTCAGTGGTACACAACATACTAAAATAATCTTTATGCAAAAATAAAATCACATTTATTCAAAAATTTGACTAAACATAAGCATTAAACACAAAACATGAATTATGAGATTTTAATGCAAACCAAGTTCATTTCAAAGTATCAAAACACATTTCATAAAACGTACAGTTAGATCATGCCATTCAAAACAAATAGAATCTCAATAGCCAGAGGCTAAAGAGAAATCATATCACAAGGCTAGCTAGCTCAAATATATGGATATCCATTCACATCCTCTTCTACTGGCACACCTCAACACTTCTCCAGAGAAGGAATCAAAATTCGAAACTAATTACCCCCACTAGTCGTGCTAGTGAGGTGTTCAAACATATAGTCTTGACACTGTGGTTTCAAAACTTATCCTAACAATTTGCTAAACATTGCTATTTCAAATATACATAATAACTTTCACAGTTTAATCAAAACATCATAAATAATGTCACAAATAAACTTTCAACAATTCCAAATTACAAGTAAAATACATATTTCGTTCACTTTATCAATGAATTTTAAAGCATGAAGATGTTGTGCACAAACCTCAAATGAGTGGCCTTTTGGCCTTAACTCGACTCCTCGGGTTCTGTCCCGGTATTCTTTTCCACTGAAACACACAATTTTATAGTGTTTCAGTACCATAATTTAACATAAATCCAAAAATAAATTTAACTTCACTTATACCTAGCTCTAACGTGCTAATTTCGACGTCCTTGAAATTTTGTGTTTCGGGTTACTATTCACTCACTATTCAAGTCAAATAGTTGACTTTCTAAGGCTTAATAGGTATGGGAACTCCAACTTCACCCACATACCACATTTTGGTCATTAAACTTGTTGGTTTTGGTCATTTTCTCAAAGCTTAGGTCATTTTGGCAAAATTGCCAATTTTCGATTTTGGAGTTCTAAGTTGCACTATTCCATTGGTCAATCTACTGTTGGAATTTGACAAAACTTCCTTCATAGAAAATGCTCCTTATTGTCTTAAGTATATTCTCATTTTTGGATCACCCCAATTGGAGTTTTGTAGCTCAAGTTATAGCCAAAATACAATTACTGTTCGCGTGCACTGTTCATGCTGAGATTTTGGTTCTGGCAGATTTTTTGTCCAATTTTGTTTAGTAATTTGATCAAGTTAAGTTCATAATTTGGTCTAACTTTCTTCATATAAAATGTTCTAATATGTCTTAGGTTTCCATCGGTTCAAGAATCACCTAAATCCGAGTTTCCTAGAGAAAGTTATAGCCCTTCAAACATTACTGCTCAATAGAAATTCTGCAGAGTTGCAGGTTTGGTAACTCAACTTTGCTCAATAATTTGAATGGGTTAATGGCATAATTTGGGGTGGTGTTCTTCATAACAGTTTTAGATCTATACCTTATCTAATTGCAGGTAAAATTTCAGGTCAATTTGACCTTCCTAGCTCGAGTTATGACCAAATGAACAGTTACTATTCATTTGGTCAGTTTGGTGCAGTGGCAGCCTGCTCTCATTTCACTTTGGTCAATTTGTTCACCCAGTTTTGGTCAGTTTTTGGGCATGGTTCCTTAATGAAAATTGTGCTCTTTCATGTCTATTTTCATCCCCAATTTGTGGCATATCAATTGGACTTGTAAAATTTGAGTTTTGGTCCTTCAAAGTGGGTTTGGTCATGCTGCCAGCAGCATGACCATTGGACCTACGAATTTGGTTTTCATTCCAACAATTCCCACACATTTCCTTTGGTCATTATTGACCATTTTTCAGTTCATAAGTGGTCAAAGATATCATTTAAGCATTTCTTCAAAAATTTGGTTCACAAACCCTAGCATTCAAACCCTAACTCATACATTTCATGCAATTAACTACATCTAATGGTTTTAATACTAATCAATCAACTAAGTAAGGTTCCTAAACTCATTCAAAACCCTCAAGCCATACAAAATCATACTCCCTCTAAGCTGGACGAAATTTTAGCAATGGTCCTTCCCCATATTTGTTTTATTTAATCAAGTTCTAAGCTCACTTAAATACCTAAACATGCATTTGAAGTAGAAAATTGAAAGTTAGTACACTAACGTTTCTTAAATCCTCCAAACCCTATCTTTAACTCCTCTTTCTTCTTGTAATCCTTGTGCTTAAGTTGAGATTGCAAGTTCTAACAAGGTTTTTAGGGGATTTATGAAGATAAAGTGGAGCAAATTAAGCTTAAGTGTAAGTTTAATGGAAGAAACTTTCATGGAGAAGAGAGGGAGAAGGTGGGGCGGCACAACAAGGAAGAAGGAGACTTTTTCTAATTTTTTTTCTTCTTTTGTTTCCTTTAATCTTATCCCTTTTTGAAGACCTAAATTCCCAAATTAATAAAAATAAGTTAATTAATCTTTTATGACATCATTCATGATGTCATCACCTTTGACTTTTCTAACTTCTTTCTTTTTTTTTCTATTTATTTTTTTCTATTAGTTCTTTAATTTAATTCTCGATTCCAAAATTTTCTTTTCTCCGTTTTTATTTGATAGTTAGGTCAGGAGTCAGGTCTCGGGGTCAATTGACCAAATTGGCCCTCGCCTGTTCATCCCGGTTTGCAAATAATTCCATATTTCTTTCGGCTCCCTGACTTAATTATTTGACTGGCTTAACAGTTCTTTTTCGTGATTTTCTCTTTTCCACTGTGTTCATAAGGGTCCTAAGGACCACAGTGTCACTTTTTACGGTTCGAAATTTGAGTTTAAAATGACTTCCAATAGTTCCCGAGGAGGTCACTCATCGCTGTGACTCTCGGCTCGTTTAACTTCTTATGTTCTGTTTTTCTTATTTATACTTAATTAATTGAACATTACTAATTATTTGTGTTTGTGGCTTATCTAGTTGTCTTAAGTGTGGTTCTAATCCCCTTAACTGTCCGGACCGACACCGGTCAGCGGAATAGTGAAATCTACCAGGCTATGTAAACGGGGGTGTTACACAATTCAACATTAATATTCCATAATCCAAACATGAATTAACATCCTTATGGTTCACCTAACCAGGCTGCCAATTCATGCATTACATTCCCATAATTTCCAAGCATTCAAATTTCAATACACATTCACATATACTAAGTATACATCACCCAAATAATTTCCTACACACATAAACATTTAATCAATCCTTTAATCCACCATATACAAGCAAAAATAAACTGCCCTTAAAGAGTTTTCATGGCTGCCAAAAATAAACATCTCCCTTAGAACATTAAACTCCAAAATTCTTCTCACAATTCAAGTACTCATAACCTCCTTACTAACTTTAATGAAGCACTAACCAAAAACTCAAACTTACCACTTTGGAAACTCTTCAAAATCTCTCCAAAACTTGGTCTTCTTGCTGCCTATCTACTGCCCAAGCTATGTAGAGCAACTTTAATGAAGACAACTTGTGAAGATCATGGCTTGAAGGTGGTGTTTTTGCCCTTGCATGGTGGACACCATGGATGCTTCCATGGAAGAGAATTTCGGCTGGAATTTTAAGAAGTGAGGAAGAAGGTGATCTGCTGTCCAAATAAAGAGATAATGGTCCACTTTGATGGGTGAGTGGAGCACTAACCTTAATCTAATATTAATTTAATCTTAACTTTCATTTTCCCACTTTTAACTCTCCATTTTTGCTATTTACATTAGATACCACTAATTTATTTTTTTTATGAAATTTTCTAAGTGTAATATCATTTATTTTTTATGGACATTTAGGTCAAAAGACAACTCGGGATGTCAAATGACCACAATGCCCCTGTTCGGGTTGCATTCTCGATTTTTCGGTAACACCGGGTTTTGTCTGTTTTTCAATTTCTCACTTTTCTTTGTACTAATTAATTAATTTTTCTTTGATATTTCTAATGGTATTTGTACTTCAATTGATGTCTCTTTAAGTCCTAAAAATATTTTTCAGGGTTCCCCACCGTCTAGGGCTAGTCAACGGTCCACGCCGTGACTTCCCGGTGCGGTCACCCATTGCTAAGGTTCTCGGCTCGCTTAACTTGGTTACATTTCTTTTCTATTATTTTTCCTTTGTTTTTCTTGTATTTTCTTTTCTTGTATTTCATTATTTTATGTCTTCTCACTCATATTGAAGTGTAGTTCTAGGCATCCTAGCTGTCCGGACAACACTGGTCACTGGAACAGTAGAACGCACTACCAAACTTAGGGGTGTTACATTAAAGCTATCGCTAAGTATATAAATACTCAGTGATGCACAATAAAGCATAAAATGCATAATATAAAACATTTATGAACAAATCGTCATTCAAAAATCTCATAATTGCATTTCACAAATTTTTTTTTTTCAAATCACATTTATAACAAATCATAATTTTCAAAGCTTAATACAGCACAACTTGATCAAACAATTTAATAAACATAGTGTTCCCAAACAAAAACACAACTTAGGCCATGACACAAAATTTCCGAACATGTCGTGTGTATATCACGACAAGGCATACTCACTCCACTAATCAAAATCAATGAGAGAGGTGACTAGCTAGCTAATGAGTGCTCATCTAAACTCGCCCCTCATGCTAGAAAACAAGAGAGGGAGGAAAGTGATCAAATATCATACTCACCCCACAAGTGGAGGAGGAACATATTAGTATTGCCATGCCAAGTGTGAATTAAAAATAATTTAAATCAAGTTATTCAAACATTTCATACAATTTACAAATCATATTTCATTCCAAACTTTTCATTTATAAAGTAGGCAACACACTATTTTTCAAATAAGATTTTCAAAACCATAACTAAATTCAAAACCATATTGTTCAAATATTTCATACAAATCAATAATTAATTTTCCTTCCAAATTTCCATTGTAGAATAGGCAACACAACATTCTCGAAATTCATAATGAACAAACACATTCACAATGTATAATAAATCAATTTCCATTATGAAAACTATAATTTAAAATTTTTGTGCACAAACCTGACGTGAGTCGCCTTTAGGCCTTGACTCAGTCCCTTACACCTTTCGGGTCTTTTTTAGCTGAAACATAAAATTTATAGTTTTTCAGTATCTTATTTCACCATAAATCCAATAATTAATTCATAAATACTTAATTCTAGCCCAAATATGCCTAAACTAACATTCTTAGAAATTTTCATTTTGGAGTTACTATTCATGGTACTATTCAAGTCAATTTGTTGACTTTCTAAGGCTTAATAGGTATGGGAACTTCAACTTCACCCACATACCACATTTTGGTTCCCTAATTTGTTGGTTTTGGTTGTTTTCTCAAAACTTAAGTCTTTTAGGCAAATTTGATAAATTTTCAGTTTTGGTGTCTAAGGTTGCACTGTTCCATTGGTCATTTTACTGTTGAAATTTGGCAAAACTTTCTTCATAGAAAATGTTCCCTATTGTCTTAAGTTTATTCTCCTTTTTGAATCACTCCAATTAGATTTTGTAGCCCAATTTATAGCCATTTGAACCATGGCTGCCGGATTGGACTTAACCCAGATTTCTGGGCAAATTTTGGTTCTGGCAGTTTTAGGTCACCAACTTTGGGTGGCCAAGTGACTTGGTTAATGGCATAATTTGGATTTGTGTTCGTCATAAAAGTTTTAGGTCTATATCTCATCTGTCCACTGGTAAAATTTCATGTCATTTAGACCTGCCTAGCTCAAGTTATGGCCAAATAAACAAACACTGTTCATTTGGTCAGTTTGTACAGGGCAGATTGAGATTTTCCAAGTTTGGTCAATTTGTTCACTAGGTTTTGGTCACTTTTTGGGCATAGTTCCCAAATGAAAATTGTGTCATTTAGTGTCTATTTTCATTCCCAATTGGTCTTATACTAATTGGACTTGTAAATTTTCATTTTTGGTCCCTCAAAGGGACCTTGGTCATGCTGCCAGCAGCATGACCACACTCAATCCGAATTTGGCCTTAACTCCAACCATTCCAACACACTTCATTTGGTCAAAAATGACCATTTCTCACCTCAAACTAAGTCAACCACATCATTTCACCATTTCTCCACATTTTTGCCTCTAAACCCTAGGTGTCCAAAACTCTAACTCACTAAATTATTGCATTTAACCCATTCAATGCATTTAATCATAATTATTCAACACAATTAAGCTCACATACACTTTCAAATCCACCAAATTCATGCAAACATATATCAAAACCCTAGTTGTCCAAATTTTCCTCTAGTCCTCCAACAATTGCTTTCTATTTGATTTTACACAATTTCTAAGTTATTTTCACTTGTTCAATGTTAATTCTATAGGCATAAATCAATTTAAGTTAGGAGAGAGATTTACCTCATATGGAGCTTTTTCTATCTTCTCAAACTCCCCAATTTTCCTTTCTTTTTCACTTTCAATTTTCAAATCAAGACCCAAGGACAAGTTTTAACCAAGGAAACCTCAAAATCTATGGCTGAATTTTGGTTTAGAAAGCTTTAAAACAAGATTTCATGGTGGAAAAAATGGAAGAGATGAGAAAGGGAAGAGAGAGTGGGCGGCACATATGAAGAAAGAAGAAGAAAATTGATTTTTCTTTCCTTTTTTAAAGTATTTTATGTCATTAAAAATTGCTTTTGACTTGGTCAATTATGTAGGGAAATTAAAATTATATTTTGACATCATGATGATGTCATCCAAGTGATATAAATAAACTTTTTCAATTTTCTTTTTCTTTGACATTTATTTTTCTATTAATTCTTTAATTTTATTCTTGATCCCGAAATTTTCTTTTCTCCGATTTTATTTGACAGTTAGGTCAGGACTCAGCTCTCGGGGTCAATTGACCAAATTGCCACTCACCGGTTCAACCCGGTTTGCAAATAATTCAATATTTCCTCCGGCTCCCTAACCTAATTATTTGATTGACTTAACAGTTCTTTTTCGTGATTTTCTCTTTTCCACTGTGTTCGTAATGGTCCTAAGGACTACAGTGTCACATTTTGCGGTTCGAAACTTGAGTTTAAATCGACCTCGCAGTCCTTCCCGAGAAGGTCACCCATCGCTATGACTCTCGGCTCATTTAACTTCTTATGTTTTGTTTTTCTTATTTATACTTAACTAATTGACAATTACTAATTATTTGTGTTTATGGCTTATCTAGTTGTCTTAAGTGTGGTTCCAATCCCCTTAATTGTCCGGACCTACTCCGGTCACCGAAACAGTGAAATATACCAGGCTATGCAAATTGGGGTGTTACACTCAGCTTTTGGAAACACTGAAAAATTGATTGTTGAACTGAGTTAATAACGTTGAGAAATTTATTGTGTTGAACAAATTATTGGAGTTTGGGATTGAGGAATTATATATGTGAAGTGCTTTTTACAGGTTTTTGAATAACTGTTTTATTCAAAATATAGATGGCACTTTGCCAAAATTTTTACAGAAATTATTGATACTCAAATTTGTTATTTGATTTCACTTCAGTAAAAGAAAATTTTTAACACCTGTCAATAGTGCTCACCATTGCAAAAAGAAGTAAGAAAAGTTTTAAAATCCCTTGTAGTATATTTAATGGGTTGTCAGTAGATGAAGTTTAGTAATCCATTAGGTATACTACGGGATCATGTTATGCCTTACAGAGGGGTAGGGTGCAAAATAATCAATTTATATCAAATATAAATTAATTAATTAATCTTTATTAATTAATTTCTCATTAATTAAATTCATATTTAAATACTTTAAATATAAACTTAACTTATACTATACATCCAATAAGCTAGATTTGGTTTCAAGCCATGCTAGGGACTTTGCAATCTAATTGCAAACCAAACCTATTTAATTAATTAATTAAACTCTTTAATTAATTAATTAAATCATATTTAAGTTGGTGATTACTTGTGTATGTGTGTGACTTACTAGGCTCATCACTAATTGGCAATGAGACATGATATCAACTCTTAATATCATCAGAACTCTTTCTTACCATAAATGATTTCTCAAAATCATTTTATGCACCTCATAGACTATGGTTAACACCTTGCATAGCATGCCATAGCCACCCAATTAGTAATAAGATTTACCTTAAATGAACCTATAATCATATGTTACCATGCACTGGAATATCTGTAACACCCTCTCGGTAGTAACTCCGTACATTCTACTGTTCCGGTGACCGGTGTCGGTCCGGACAGCTAGAACATCCAGAAAAATATTTAACTAAAGTCAGGAACCATAATTAACTCAAATATTAATAAGAAAAATTTAGGAAAAATTTTTGAAATAAAATACAACCAAGTTAAACGAGCTGGTGCCCAAGCGATGGGTAACCAGAGTGAAGTTGCGGTTCTCGCAACGAGGAGCCCTAGACCCGGGGAAAAATTCATAAAATAATTTTTGGGACTCTAGAGAAGGGTCATTGAGGTTTGTATGGCATTAGAATGCCAAGAAAATATTTAGAAAAATTTTTCAATCGGTACAGACAATTTTGACCCGTTAAGCCAAACAGAGGGCATTTTGGTCATTTCGCCTTCAGAGGTGATTTTTGGCCGACTTGTCCAATTAAGTAAATAATTATTATAATCTAAAATATGAATAAATATTGTTAAAAATTGAATTAAAATGAGTAGAAAAGAAAAGAAAAGAAAAATAAAAGAAATTGAGAATAATGACATCACATGATGTCATTGCAATGCCCTCCACCAATCAAATTTCAACAAGCACTTTAAAAAGGAGATAATTGAGACAAAAATTGAAAACAAAATCTGCATCTTCTCTCCCAAAACCAGCCAGCAGCCACCTCTCCCATTTCCACCATTGTTATCCTTCATTACACCTTGCTAACTTTGAATTTTTCACCATAAAATCCCTACCTTCCTTCATAAAAATTTAATATTACATCTTGAGTAAGTGATTGGCTGCTAAGAAAGTAAAGGAAAATTAAAGTTTGGCTAAGAGAAAATTCTTCCCTCCTAAGGTTAGTGCTAAATTCTTACTTCTTCCTCTTATAATGATGAAAATAAAGTGAATTACACTAGAATTACATGATAAATGATGAAAATAAAGTGAGTTACACTAGAATTACATGATAAATGATGAAATTGATGGATATATGTTAGACTAAGAATCCAGCCAGCTTGTGTAGGAGTAGGATTTGAAGTGTTTTATTGCAAATAAAATGGATAACTTGCTTGATTATGATGAGAAGTGTGATTAGTATGTTTAATTGGTGTGTGTTGTGTGAACCTTGAATTTGAGCTAGGGTTTTGGGAGAGAAACTTGGACTTTGCTTGTGAAATGGTGAGTGAACATTTTAATGGTCAATTAGTGACCATTTGAGGGAAGTTGACCATAAATTGAAGTGCATTAGAGTGTTACACACTGAATTGATAGGCTGCCTAGTGACAGCAGCAGGGTGGCTGTGATTCCAGCCCACTTGGACAGCCATAACTTTGGCTGTGTAGGTTCAATTGGTGTTTGGCCAATTGGACATGAAACTAGGCTTATAATGGCACATTTTTGCTGAAGAAACCATGCCCAAAAGACCAAAGCAAGAGGACTAAAAGTTGGCCCCAATCTGGATACCCTGCAACAGCACCTGCAGAAATGACCAAATGACTGTTCATTTGGCCATAATTCACTGTATATTTGGTTAATTGACCTGAAATTTTTACAGCAACAAGTTAAGACATAGAAAAACAACTTTCATGAAGAAACCTACCCCAAATTATGACCAGAACTTAATCAAAATGGCAGTCACAATCCATCGCTCATGGTATCAGATTTGGTAAATTCTGCAGAATTGAAATCCGGCCAGCTGTGGTTTTTGGACCATATCTGGAGCTAAAAAACTCCAAATGGAGTGATTCAAAAAAGGAAATTCAACTAGACAAAATAAGGAACAACTTTCATGTTTACTAATTCCTCAAATTCCCACTGCAACAATGCTTAATGGAACAGTAAAGTTAGGCTTCAAAAACTGAAAATTCTGCTTCCCTTGGTTTAAGTTTAGAAATGGTATTAATGCTTAATGCCAACAAGTTTTCAATGCAAAATGTGGTATGTTGGGTGTGTTAAAACCAATGTACCTATTTTCTATCTAAAAGTCAACATTTTTGTTGACCAATAAGGTGAATAGTGACACCAAAACTTGAAAATTCAAAATTTGATATTAGAAATGCATCTAGGGGACTTTAAATTGCAATTGGCAATTAATACTAGCAAATGTAAAACTAAAAATGTGGGATCTTGGTGTAATTAGAATTAATATATCCATTAAGTATAAAAAGGTCAACATTTTGGGTTGACTAGTAAGGTGAATAGTAACCAAAATGATTAGTAAATTAAGATGAAGACCTAGAACCAATTCTAAGCTTAATTGCTTAGAATTGTATGACAAATGTGGACTATGCATCCTAGTCAAAATTGTTAAAAAGAAATTAAGGCCATAAATTTGAAATCCATGAAATATTTATGGATTACTTGAAACATGAAAAATAAGTCACCAAATTGATGTGAATAATTAGTTAGGGCTTATATGCCCATCACAAATAGAATTCATAAAATATTAATAACTCAACTTGAAATATAAAATTTGTAATTACATAAGTAGATTCTTGAATGTATAAATGAGAAAAGGGAAAAGGTTTTGAATACAATGGTACATGTGAACCATTGTTTAGAATTGTGATTAATATGAATAACATAATGATTGAATAAATGAACCATATTAATGTATGAATGAGACATTAGTTCTCATTATTGTAGAGAGGAGAAGTATTTTGAGTACAATGGTATAAAAGGATAATTAATGTGAATTGTGATCATATAAATGATCAAATGAATGTATGAATTATAGTTGAAATTTATCATGAAATAAGGAAGTCATAAAATACAATATATTAATATTTAATGATATTATGTGCCCATGTGTTGCCTAGACATGTGTGTCAGATTGGATAGTTTGGCATGCCAATAGGGTATTGTTTTAGCAGTACTGCGAAAGGCTTTATGCCTGTATTCATGGCTTTATGCCCGTATTCATGGCTATACGCCCGCATTCATGGCTTTATGCCAACATTCATGGCTTTTATGCCCCACTATGTGTTATCATGGCTTTTTAGCCATACTGACTGCATACGTGGTTGACGTTCTGCGTCCCATAGTATGACGGCCCGAGGCACCGCGATGTCCAGTGCCAACGACCCGTTATCCAGTTTAATCAGCCTGTCATAGGTTACTTGGGCAGTGAAATTTATTGAAATAAGTTAAGAATATTAGCGATTAAAAATATTAGATATTAAATAAAAGAAATGAGTAAGATGACCTAAAATAAATTAGAATAGTTATTTATTAAAAAGAATCGAAATGAACTGGACCGATATCAAAATTTACTTATTATGAAATAATCTGAGACAACCTAGAAAGTATTGAGAAAATGTTAAAAATTATAACACACATAAATATTGCAAATGTGACTTACGTGATAAAATAAGCATATATTTATTATTTTTAGATCATTTTTCTTTGTACATTATTACTGTACATTGGCGAAACAAACACTTTCAAAAAAAAGACTAAATTAGGATAAACCATATTAAATTTTAGAAACCGCATGTGAAGTATAAATAAACCTTACTTATTTGAATTATGTTTTGTTTCTATCTTTATTTATATATTATTTCCTTGTTATATTATTGCACCACTAAGCAGCAATGCTTAGCGCGATGGAATTGTTTCCTCGCGCAGGTACTGAAGTTAAAGCCTAGCGAATACTAAACAGAGATTTTGGAGTTTTGATCTGCAGAAATGGCTGGAGTATTCAAGGTTGTCACCTCCTCAGCAATGCATGTAGATAGGGCCCATATAGATCATATTTTGTATTTAGTATAAAATGCTAGATATTGTATTATAATGTAGATTATGAGCAGGTAATTAATAGAAATGTAATGTAATTTAATAAATTAGCTTTTTTATACGTAACTAATTTATATATCATGTAAATTATGAAATTATGTAAATTAAAGAAATTTGAAAATGTTACTTATGTGATTTGAGCATGAATGAGATTGTATGGATTCGAAGACAGATTTGAAATATATAGATAATGCATGGAAATGAATATGAAATTGAGATATATGAATGAGAAGTGAATTATGAGATGAATGATTGAGAAATGAAATTGAAAAATGTTGAGATTTGATATTGGAGTTTGAGAGTGATGAGATATAAATATTGGAAGTGTTTTTCACAGGTTCCGAAGAACTGTTTTCTCCATTTTTAACCTAGACTCACGATTTTCTTTAAAATTTTCAGAACCTCAAATAAATAATAATTTTGATAAATGGCTTAAATAAATTATATTCCATAAACTATATTCAAAACTATGACAAAAAAATTAATTAAGGAAAAAAATAAAGTGTGCCGGTACACCGTGTGACATATCTTACCCGGATATACTGTAGACGGGTGAGGGGTGTTACATTTATCTCTGTTACAAAATCCCAATTCAAGCTGGAGTTATGATTTATGTCAAACCCCATTTGCTATGAATATTATGTTATCTTTTAATTCTAGTTCTTGATTAAAAAGATTTTTTCATCAGAAACTCTTTTCTGATTAAATCTATCTATTCTGGCCAGGAACTAGAAACATCAAGAACAATTAAATGAATATAGGATTTTATCCTTATTTACTTAGAGGAATAAATTCCATCTTAATCAACACCTACCTCCATATATAACTAGTAGGAGCCAACACATGCCTATATACCCATACACAGTACAAGTATGAAAACAGTATCAAAGTCAAACTACCTATATATAAGATAACTGTGCTATCTCAGGTCTAAAGATTATATGCACTGATATGATTTATGACAATACATTGACAAGAGTAAATTCCATGTGTTTGTCATAAATGTCACTGGTTCGACCTACTTATCATGTATAAGTGCCTATCATGTTTGTTGTGTGACATGAGACTCGCCATTCCATCTTATTTACATCTCATATAAATAACTTTGGAACAAACATGATTATAATTTTTCTGGATAAATCATGTCCTCATTGTGAAGTATCCCCAATTGTAAACCTATTTATGATACCTTATGCTAGAAATACTATCACTCATATTCTTAACAACTTAAGAATCGAATTTCTAACAAAATATCAATGGACCTTTTCTATTACACATAAATATATTATGTAAACAAAAAAGTGAAAATGCCTTTTATTAATAAAACATGTACAAGATACATACTAAATGATATGCTCTAAGGCAAACTACTAACATTCAAAACCCCTAGGTTGTTCCATAAAAATGTTTTCTTCTATCTATTGAGAAAAGCTGTTTTGACATCCATCTGCCAAATCTCATAATCATAGTATGCAACTATTGCTAATAGAATTCTAATTGATTTAAGCATGACAACAAGCGAGAAAGTCTCCTCATAGTCAATTCATTGGCTTTAGCGAAACCCTTTCGCTACTAACCTTGCCTTATAGGTCTCTACCTTGCCATCAGAACCAATTTTCTTCTTGAAAACCCATTTGTTTCCAATAGGTACAATACCTTTAGGTGGGCCAACAAGATCCCAAACTTGATTCTTATACATGGAATCAATCTCGGATTTAATAGCATCAATCCATTTTGAAGAGTTTATATCTGATATAGCTTCTTCATAGGTAAGTGGATCATCTCCATAATCTACTTCTTCATGAGTAGACAACTCTTGTTCTTCTTCATGAAGGAAACCATATCTCACTGGTGGGTGAGATTCCCTGGTTATTCTACGAGGAATAGCTGTAGATATATCATCAATAGGTATAGGTTGACTAGATGGATCTATATCCATCTTATCTGTTGGTTGGTCAGAATTTTCTAATTCTAACTATATTTGCCTTCCTTTGCCTCCTTCTTGAACAAACTGTTGTTCAAGAAATGTGGCATCTCTAATTATCACAACCTTTTGTGATGTAGGCAAATAAAAATAATATCCAAAACTATCTTTTGGATATCCAACAAATCGACCATTTTCTGATCTGGTTTCCAATTTATCAGTGTTCAGCTTTTTGATATAAGCAGGAAAATCCCAAATCTTAACATGCTTAGGACTTGGTTTTCTTCCATGCCATATCTCATAAGGTGTGGAAGATACTAATTTTGATGGAATCCTATTCTGAATATACAAAGCTGATTCTAATGCAAATCCCCAAAAAGAGATTGGCATATCAGTATAGCTCATCATACTACGTATCATATCTAATAAGGTACGATTTCTCCTTTTAGATACACCATTCAGCTGTGGTGTTCTTAGAGGAGTTAGCTGGGAAACAATCCCATACTCTCTCAAGTATTCATCAAATTCAGTACTCAAGTATTCGCCTCCATGATATGATCGAAGAACTTTAATACTTTTTCCTATTTGATTTTCTACTTCAGATTTAAATTCTTTGAACTTTTCAAAGGATTCATGTTTGTATTTCATCAAATACAAATACCCAAACCTTGATTTATCATAAATAAAGGTAATAAAGTAATGAAAACCACCTCTAGCCATTTCTTTAAATGGACCACATACATCACTATGTATTAGGTCAAAAATATTTTCAGCTCTTAACCCTTGTCCTAGAAAGGGTGATCTAGTCATTTTTCCCTAAAGGCAAGATTCATAAGTTGGAGTAGGCTCAGAGCCCAATGAGGATAGAATCCCCATTTTCTCTAGTTTTGCAATCCTATCTTCTGCAACATGACATAACCTTAAGTGCCAAATATATTTTGAACTAGAGTTGATTTTCACCATAGTATTGCATTCATTTAGATCACTTGTATTAATTTTGTGTTTGTTATTATTATCCAAATAATAAAGACTATTATTCATATAACCCGAACCAATATATTTATTTCCAAAATAAATATTGCAAACATCATCTGTGAACTGAAATTCATTGCCATTTCTAGTCAAACTAGATATAGAAATGATGTTCTTAAAAGCATCAGGTACATATAAAATATTATCCAAACACAATACATGTCAAGACATATAAAAAGATTTAGATTCTATGGCTAAAGCTTCAACTGTTGAGCCATCGCCAATCCGGACTCTAACATGTCGAGAACGCAAGCTGCTACTATTTGCTAGTTCCTGCATATCATAAGAAATGTGAGAACTAACACTAGTATCTAAAACCCAAGCTGTAAATGAACTATGAGTATCATCAGAATCGAAATAACAAGATATGGACATGCCTTCCGAAGGCGTATCCTTCTTGCCCTTCAAAGAAGCAAGATACTCTGAGCGGTTCCTTTTCCAGTGCCCATCCTGCTGGCAGTGGAAACACTTTCCTTTGCCTCCATCAGCTTTAGTCTTCCCTTTCTGTTTAGCTATTTTCTTAGAAGGACCAGGAATCTGAGGTTTCTTTTTCTTATTGCCCTTCTTCTTGTTAGACTTTCCAGCAGAAGAAGATGCAATTAATGCTACCTCTTTTTCTTTATTTCCCAGCATATTCTTTTGGGCAATAACCAGCATGTTGAGTAAATCAGCTAAGATGCATTCCTGTTTAGTCATATGAAAATTTATCACAAAATTCCCAAATAACTCAGGTAGGGATTGAAGGTTGAAATCCGTCTGCAGTTGGAAATCTATGTTAAAGTCAAGGTGTTTCAGCTGCTCAATCAGCTGAATCATCTTATAGACATGATCCCCAATATTCTGTCCCTCAGACATCCTCATGCAGAACAGTTGTCTAGATATCTCATACCTAGCATTCCTGCTGTGCTCACCATACAACTATTGTAGGTGAAGGTGGATCTCACTTGCACTCTGCATGTTTTCATGCTGCTTCTGTAACTTATTACTCATAGAAGTAAGCATGTAACACTTAGCTCTCATATCATGCTCCTTCCACTTGTCCAAAGTTTCATGTTCCTCTGGAGTAGCCTCTAGAGGTAAGGGACCAGGAACCTTTGAATCTAGAACATATCCTATATGTTCAAGGTTCAGGACAAGTTTCAAATTTCTTAGCCAATTAGATAGATTAGGCCCTGTCAACCTATTTCTATCAAGTATGCCTGCAAGGATATTGGATGGTGGTGGTTATTCTGTGCTTATTGTTATAAAAAATTAACTGCAGAAAATAACCAGATTAATTAGTAAATGTACCATGTAATTAACCAAAATGATTATGGTCTTATAATCAAATTGGTCCTCCTGCTAACTTAGCGAATCCTACACTTCCAAAGTAGAAAACGGAAATCCTAGTCGGATAGATTTCTAGTGGGTGATTGAATTCTAATAATTCTATTGATCATCCTCAGGTACATCCATGATTAGAATTACAATAAACTACAAGTGAGCAACCCCTTGCCCATCACATCTCATGTGAGGTTCAATCCTTTACCTAGCCCCTAATGCTCAAAATCTTAGGTACATCCATTATTGACTTATCTTGCATTAGTTAAGTTGATCCAATTGAGCGAGTAATTATGCAAATAATTTTAATGTCCTCAGGTACATCCAATATTAGCCACCAAACCATTTACATATTTATAAATCTCATGCTTAACAATTATTCTTAAGAAAATCTCTTAAATTAATTGCATCTTATGCAAGTATTTAAAATTTCTTAAAATAATTGCCTCAATGGAGGGCCCATGTTACAATTACTTTAATTAAACCATTTCCAACTTAATCATCTGTTTGGAAGATTTTGTGGTCATCCTAGCATGCATATATCATATACTTGCATACATTCCCATACATCTCATGCATTCATGGATAAATAGTAAATATGGTATGATAATGGACTTTCTAAGGGATTCAATTATGAGCCACCAAAAATTGAATCAGGGCATTCCTAGGTGCATTTCATTCATTCATTTTACAAGAGTTGCTTAAGGAGTACATAATCAACACTTGATCTTGATTTTCTCCCACTGGTCCCACCAATGCTCTTGACCTCCTTGATCTTCTTGCAATCCAATTACATAGTAATCCTTGGCATACCAAGGCGAATTTACAAGAACTAAATAAATGAAATTACAACCCAAAATTATTACAACCTTAATAATGCATGTCCAAAAATAAATTAAAATAAATTAATTAATTTATAACCCAAAGAAACATAAAAGAAATAAATCTAATCACATTGGTCTTTTATAGTTCATGATCATCCATCATTCATATCACTATTTAACAATTAAAGAAAACATACATGTATAAACTAAATTGAATATCTCATATTCAACTTAAAAATCTAGATTTGAATATGATTCAAACAAATTTAAAAATTCAGATTTGAATCACATTTAAACAAATTTAAAAATTCAGATTTAAATCACATTCAAACAAATTCAAAAATTCAGATTTGAATCACATTCAAACAATTTTTAAAATTCTGATTTGAATCAAAATTTAATTGTGTGATTAAAACTCTAATTAAACAATTTAATTAGACATAGGATGAACTTTTATATCATACAACAATTGTAAATTAAAAACCCAAACCTTGCGCACACCATTGGTGACAACAAAGTATGCGCACCAATGGTGTTCATCACCAAGCCGCCACCTTTCTTTGCAACCAACAATGGATCTATCATCTCATGATCATACCACACAATTAAATCATATAAACAACAATCTAAATGGCAAATATAGTGGCTCTAATACCAATTGAAGGAGCAGAAGCATGAAAAACATAAGTTTAGATCATTGAAATTCAAAATTTTTCATCTAGGGTCACATGCATCATGCAAGATTTATTTTTATCTATTTGATTTCAATGATAAACAGCATATTAAAACTCTTTTAATATATTTTTGGATCTACATATGCCATTTAAGATTTTATAATTAATAGATTAATCCATTAGAACCCTAGATTAGATCAAGAATAAGTGCACTAACCTTTTGATGCACTGTAGTGTGTTTGGCACCTTTGGGATGCGTCTTTAGGACATCAGATGTTGTCCCTCTAGCTTGTCCACACTAAGATCACCTATGGCAGCCCTTGAACAGCTTCTAAAGTTTTTTCTATGAATTAGAAAATTAAGTTTTTCCTTTTGAGAGATTATAGATGTAAACAGGACACTAGAAACAATTTCTAGTATTTTTAATTTAAGAGATTGTTTGCTAATCTCTTTGAATTGATGAGAGATGAAGAAGAAGAGAAGGGAGAGCAGCCAAGGGTGGTGGCATAAAGAGATGAATGGCAGCTTGTGTATTTTGTTCTTTCATCCTTCACTTATATAGCTAGGTCACCACTTAAAACCCTTGCCACATGTCACCTTCTGATTGGCTCTAGGTTTTAATTAACCCAATTACATTGTACTAAGTGTCAAACCTATATTTAATCTTGACTTTGATCATCTTACATGATTAAAAGACATATGGTAAGCTTATGTCTAGTGCCATGTGTCACCATCTCATGGTGCCACATGTCACCTTATGAAATGACCAAAATACCCCTGTGTCTTAATTTTGAGTTCTCAACCCAAAATAATTATTTCTCTTCTTCTAATCATTTAATATTAAATATAAATTAATTAATTAATCTCTATTAATTAATTTCTCATTAATTAAATTCATATTTAAACACTTTAAATATAAATTTAATTTATACTATACATCCAATAACCTAGATTTGGTTTCAAGCCATGCTAGGGACTTTGCAATCTAATTGCAAACTAAACCTATTTGATTAATCAATTAAACTCTTTAATTAATTAATTAAATCATATTTAATTTGGTGATTACTTGTGTTTGTTTGTGACTTACTAGGCTCATCACTAATTGGCAATGAGATATGATATCAATTCTTAATATCATCAAAACTCTTTCTTACCATAAATGATTTCTCCAAATCATTTTATGTACCTCATAGACCATGGTTAATACCTAGCATAGCATGCCATGGCTACCCAATTAGTAATAGGATTTACCTTAAATGAACCTATAATTATATGTTACCATGTACTAGAATCTCTCTATTACAAAATCCCAACTCAAGCTGGAGTCATGGTTTATGTCAAACCCCATTTGCTATGAATATTATGTTCTCCTTTAATTTCAGTTCTTGATTAAAAGATTTTCTCATCAGAAACTCTTTTCTGATTAAATCTATCTATTTTGGCTAGGAACTTGAAGCATCAAGAACAATTAAATGAACATAGTATTTTATCTCTATTTACTTAGAGGAATAGATTCCATCTTGATCAACACCTACCTCCATATATAACTAGTAGGAGCCAACACATGCCCATGTACCCATACACAGTATAAGTATGAAAGCAGTATCAAACTCAAACCACCTGTATACAAGATAACTGTGCTATCTCAAGTCTAAAGATTATATGCACTGATATGATTTATGACAATATATTAACAAGAGTAAACTCCATGTGCTTGTCATAAGTATCACTGGTTCGACCTACTTATCATGTATAAGTGCCTATCATGTTTGTCATATGGCATGAGACTCACCATTCTATCTTATTTACATCTCATATAAATAACTTAGGAACAAACATGATTACAATCTATCTGGATAAGTCATGTCGTTATTGTGAAGTATCCTCGATTGTGAACCTATTTATGATACCTTGTGCTAGAAATACTGTCACTCATATTCTTAACAACTTAAGAATAGAATTTCTAACAAAATATCAATGGATCTTTTCTATTACACATAAATATATTATGTAAATGAAAAAGTAAAAATGCCTTTTATTAATAAAAACGTGTACAAGATACATACTAAATGATATGCTTTAGGGCATACTACTAACACTTTTTAAGGTCAGAACCATTATTTAGAGACCGGATAAAACCTTAACTTCATTTGAGGAATATCTAAGCAATTCAAGCTAGAAATCCGATCACAACATTAGTCAAATGGAATTTTACGGTATTTGTACATAGAGAGATCAGATAACAACAACGGGCAAGATTGAATGGTCTGGAGATTCAATATTGACTCGAACTCATCGGGTAAAAACCAAGGGATCAAAAAGCAATCTAACTTGAGAGTGAGATCGATTTGTTCCAGAGACGAGCCGTTGGTGAGTTCAGAAAAGCTACCTGTGATCGGGACATCGTTCGAGAATGGATAACACAATGAGGTTTCAATTTTAAAAGAACCTTGCATTCGAAGGTCGACCAAAATATTGAAGGAGCGGAAGCATGAAAAACACAAGTTTATATTATTGAATTCAAAAATTTTCACCTAGGGTCATATGCATCATTCAAGATTTATTTTTATCTATTTGATTTCAATGATAAACAACATATTAAAACTCTTTTAATATGTTTTTGCATCTGTATTTTCTATTTAAGATTTTAGAATTAATCAGATTAATTTTAGAACCCTAGATTAGATAAAGAACAAATACACTAACCTTTTGATGCACTGCAGTGTATTTGTACCTTTGGGATGCGTCTTTAGGATATCAAATATTGTCACTCTAGCTTGTCCACACTAAGATCACCTATGGCAACCCTTGAACAGCTTATAAAGCTTTTTCTATAAATTAGAAAATCAAGTTTTGCCTTTTAAGAGATTACAGATGTAAACAGAACACTAGAAACGATTTCTAGTATTTTTAATTCAAGAGATTGTTTGCTAATCTATTGGAATAGATGAGAGATGAAGAAGAAGAGAAGGAAGAGGAGCCTTTGGGTGGCAGCACAAAGAGGAGGCAGAAACTTGTGTTATTTGTTCTTTCATAACAACACTTATATAGTTAGGTCATCACTTAAAACCCTTGCCACATGTCACCTTCTGATTGGTTCTACGTTTAATTGACCCAATCACATTGTGCCAAATGTCAAACCTATATTTAATCTTAATTTTAATAATCTTACATGATTAAAAGACATTTAGCAAGCTTATGTGTAGTATCGTGTGTCACCATTTCATGGTGCCTCTGTGTCTTAATTTTGAGTTCTCAATCCAAAATAATTATTTCTCTTCTTCTAATCAATTTATATAAAATATAAATTAATTAATTAATCTCTATTAATTAATTTCTCATTAATTAAATTCATATTTAAACACTTTAAATATAAATTTAACTTATACTGTACATCCAATAACTTAGATTTGGTTTCAAGTCATGCTAGGGATTTTGCAATCTAATTGCAAACCAAACCTATTTAATTAATCAATTAAACTCTTTAATTAATTAATTAAATCATATTTAATTTGGTGATTACTTATGTATGTGTGTGACTTACTAGGCTCATCACTAATTGGCAATGAGACATGATATCAATTCTTAATATCATCAGAACTCTTTCTTACCATAAATGATTTCTCTAAACCATTTTATGCACCTCATAAACCATGGTTAACACCTAGCATAGCATGCCATGGCTACCCAATCAGTAATAAGGTTTACCTTAAATGAACCTATAATCATATGTTACCATGCACTAGAATCTCTCTGTTACAAAATCCCAATTCAAGCTGGAGTAATGGTTTATGTCAAACCCCATTTGCTATGAATATTATGTTCTCTTTTATTTCCAGTTCTTGATTAAATAGATTTTCTCATCAAAACTTTTTTCCAATTAAATCTATCTGTCTTGGCCAGGAACTTAAACATCAAGAATAATTAAATGAACATAGGATTTTATTCCTATTTACTTAGAAGAATAGATTCCATCTTGATCAACACCTACCTCCATATATAACTAGTAGGAGCCAACACATGCCCATATACCCATACACAGTACAAGTATGAAAGCAGTATTAAACTCAAACCACCTATATATAAGATAACTGTGCTATCTCAGGTCTAAAGATTATATGCACTAATATGATTTATGACAATACATTGACAAGAGTAAACTCCATGTGCTTGTCATAAGTGTCACTGGTTCAACCTACTTATCATGTATAAGTGCCTATCATGTTTGTCATATGGCATGAGACTCACCATTCTATCTTATTTATATCTCATATAAATAACTTAGGAACAAACATGAATACAATCTTTCTGGATAAGTCATGTCCTTATTGTGAAGTATCCTCAATTGTGAACCTATTTATGATACTTTATACTAAAAATACTGTCACTCATATTCTTAACAACTGAGGAATAAAATTTCTAAAAAAATATCAATGCACCTTTTCTATTACACATAAATATATTATATAAACGGAAAAGTGAAAATGCCTTTTATTAATAAAAACATGTACAAGATACATACTAAATGATATGCTCTAGGGCATACTACTAACAATCTCCCACTAGCACTAGAGCCATTCATTACAATATCTTAGACCCATCTTCTCAAGATGTCGGTCTAGCTAAGTCTGTGACATAGGCTTAGTGAATGGATCAGCTGGATTTTCAGCTGATGCTATTTTCTGCATGGCTACATCGCCTCGTCCAACTATTTCTCTGATAATGTGGTAGCGCCTTTCTATGTGTTTGGATTTCTAGTGAGACCGGGTTTCCTTAGCTTGTATGACTGTTCCATTATTGTCACAGTGCAGTGGAACTGCTGACTCAATGGAAGGAACTACTGCAAGTTCTATCACGAACTTCTTTATCCAAACAGCTTCCTTTGCAGCATCTTATGCAGCAATATACTCAGCTTCGGTAGTGGAATCTGCAGTCGTACTCTGTTTGGAACTCTTCCAATTGACTACACCTCTATTACAAATGAACACATACCTAGAGGTAGACTTTCTATCATCGATATCTGATTGGAAATCAGAATTAGTATAACCATCCAATTGCAAGTCTCCACCTCTATATATCAAGAATAAATCCTTAGTTCTTCTCAAGTATTTAAGAATATTCTTGACAGCTATCCAATGTTCCAAACCTGGATTGGATTGATACCTGCTAGTCAAACTAATAGCATATGCGATATCCGGCCTAGTACCAACTCCTCGAAGCTTGCTTCAACCCATAAATGGATCGCTTTAGCTTGCATACCTTGGAACCATCTTAGGCTTCAAAACCCCTAGGTTGTTCGATGAAAATGTTTTCTTCAATGTATCCATTGAGAAAAGCTGTTTTGACATCCATCTGCCAAATCTCATAATCATAGTACGCAGCTATTGCTAATAGAATCCTAATTGATTTAAGCAAGGCAACAGGCGAGAAAGCCTCCTCATAGTCGATTCCTTGCCTTTGGCGAAACCCTTTCGCTACTAGCCTTGCCTTATAGGTCTCTACCTTTCCAACTTCTTGAAAATCCATTTATTCCCTATAGGTACAATACCTTCAGGTGGATCAACAAGATCCCAAACTTGATTCTTATACATGAAATCAATTTTGGATTTCATAGCATCAATCCATTTTGAAGAGTCTATATCTGATATAGCTTCTTCATAGGTAAGTGGATCATCTCCATGATCTACTTCTTCACGAGTAGACAACTCTTGTTCTTCTTCATGAAGGAAACCATATCTCACTGGTGGGTGAGATACCCTACTTGTTCTACGAGGAATAGCTGTAGATGTTTCATCAATCGGTGTAGGTTGACTAGATGAATCTATATCCATCTGATTTATTGGTTGGTCAGAATTCTCCAATTCTAACTCTATTTGCCTTCCTTTACCTCCTTCTTAAACAAACTGTTGTTCAAGAAATGTGGCATCTCTACTTACCACAACCTTTTGTGAAGCAGGCAAATAAAAATAATATCCAAAACTATCTTTTGGATATCCAACAAATCAACCCTTTTCTGATTTGGCTTCTAATTTATCAGTGTTCAGCTTTTTGATATAAGCTGGACAACCCCAAATCTTAACATACTTAAGACTTGGTTTTCTTCCATGCCATATCTCATAAGGTATGGAAGAAACTGATTTTGATGGAATCCTATTCAGAATATACAAAGCTGATTCTAATGCAAATCCTTAAAAGGAGATTGGCATATCAGTTTAGCCAATAGGGTACGATTTCTCCTTTCAGATACACCATTCAGCTATGGTGTTCCTGAAGGAGTCAGCTGGGAAACAATGCCGTGTTCTCTCAAGTATTCATCAAATTCAGTACTCAAATATTCACTTCCACGATTTGATCGAAGAGCTTTACTACTCTTTCCTATTTGATTTTTTGCTTCAGATTTAAATTCTTTGAACTTTTCAAAGGATTCATGTTTGTATTTCATCAAATACAAATACCCAAACATTGATTTATCAGTAAAGGTAATAAAGTAATGAAAACCACATCTAGCCATTTCTTTAAATGGACCACATACATCACTATGTATTAGCTCTAAAATATTTTCAGCCCTTAGCCTTTGTTCAACAAAGGGTGATCTAGTCATTTTGCCCTGAAGGTAAGATTCACAAGTTGGAGTAGGCTCAGAGCCCAATGAGGATAGAATCCCCATTTTCTCCAGTTTTGCAATCCTATCTTCTGCAACATGACATAACCTTAAGTGCTAAATATATTATAAACTTGAGTTGATTTTTACCATGGTATTACATTCATTCAGATCACTTGCATTCATTTTGTGTTTGTCATTATTATCCAAATAATAAATACCATCATTCATATAACTCGAACCAACATATTTATTTCCAAAATAAATATTGTAAACATCATCTGTGAACTGAAATTCATAGCCATCTCTAGTCAAACTAGATATAGAAATGATGTTCTTAAAAGCATCAGGTACATATAAAATATTATCCAAACACAAAACATGTCCAAACATGTAAAAAGATTTAAATCCTATGGCTAAAGCTTCAAAAGTTGAGCCATTGTCAATTCAGACTCTAACATCTCGAGAACGCAAGCTGCTAATATGTGCTAGTTCCTGCATATCATAATAAATGTGAGAACTGGCACCAGTATCTAAAACCCAAGCTGTAGATGAACTATGAGTATCATAAGAATCTAAATAACAAGATATGGACATACCTTTCGAAGGTCTATCCTTCTTGTCCTTCAGAGAAGCAAGATACTCTGGGCAGTTCCTTTTCCAGTGCCCATCCTTCTAGCAGTGGAAACACTTTCCTTTGCTTCCATCAGCTTTAGTCTTCCCTTTCTGTTTAGCTATTTTCTTGGAAGGACCAGAAATCTGAGGTTTCTTTTTCTTATTGCCCTTCTTCTTATTGGACTTTCCAGTAGAAGAAGATGCAATCAAAGCTACCTCTTTTCCTTTATTGCCTGGCATATTCTTTTGGGCAATAACCAGCATGTTGAGTAAACCAACCAAGGTGCATTCCTATTTAGTCATATGGAAATTTGTCACAAATTTCCCAAAAGACTCAGGAAGGGACTGAAGGATCAAATCTGTCTGCAGTTGGAAATCCATGTTAAAGTTAAGATGTTCTAGCTGCTCAATTAGCCGAATCATCCTATGGACATGATCCCCAACATTCTGTCCCTCAGACATTCTCATGCGGAACAACTACCTAGATATCTCATACCTAGCATTCCTACTATGCTTACCATATGACTCTTGTAGGTGAAAGAGGATCTCACCCGCACTTTGCATGTTCTCATGCTGCTTCTGTAACTCATTACTCATGGAAGCAAACATGTAACACTTAGCTCTCATATCATGCTCCTTCCACTTGTCCAAAGTTTCATGTTCCTCTGGAGTGGCCACTGGAGGTAAGGGACCAGGAACATTTGAGTCTAGAATGTATCCTATATGTTCAAGGTTCAGGACAAGTGTCAAATTTCTTAGCCAATCAGACAAATTAGGTCCTGTCAACCTATTGTGATCAAGTATGCTTGCAAGGATATTGGATGGTGGTGGTTGTTCTGTGCTCATTATTATCAGAAAATTAACTGTAGAAAATAACTAGACTAATTAGTAAATGTATCATGTAATTAACCAAAATGATTATGGTCTTTTAATGAAATTGGTCATCCAACTAACTTAGCGAATCCTACACTTCCAAAGTGAAAAATGGAAATCCTAGTTGGATGGATTTCTAGTGGGTGATTGAATTCTTATAATTCTATTGATCATCCTCAGGTACATCCATTATTGGAATTACAATGAACTATAAGTGAGAAACTCCTTGCCCATCACATCTCATGTGAGATTCAATCCTTTACCTAGCCCCTAATGTTCAAAATCTCAGGTACATCCATTATTGACTTATCTTGCATTAGTTAAGTTGATCCCATTGAGCCAGTAATTATGCAAATAATTTTAATGTCCTCAGGTACATCCAATATTGGCCACCAAACCATTCACATATTTACAACATCTCATGCTTAACAATAATTCTTAAGAATATCTCTTAAATTAATTGCATCATATGCAACTATTTAAAATTTCTTAAATTAATTACCCCAATGGAGGGTCCATGTTATAATTACTTTAATTATAGCATATCCAACTTAATCATTTGTTTGGAAGATTTTATGGTCATCCTAATTACTATTAAGGTCTCACTTTGCACATTATCCATTTAGCATGCATATATCACATACTTGCATACATTCCCATACATCTCATGCATTCATGGATTAACAGTAAATATGGTATGATCATGGACTTTCTAAGGGATTCAATTCTGAGCCACCAAGAATTAAATCAGGGCATTCCTAGGTGCATTTCATTCATTCATATTACAAGAGTTGCTGAAAGAGTATATAATCAACACTTGATATTGAATTCCTCCCGCTGGTCTCACCAATGCTCTTGACCTCTTTGATCTTCTTGCAATCCAATTACACAGTAATCCTTGGCATACCAAGGCGAATTTACAAGAATGTAAATATATGAAATTACAATCCAAAATTATTACAATCTTAATAATACATGCCCAAAATAAATTAAAATAAATTAATTAATTTACAATCCCAAAGAAACATAAAAGAAATAAATCCAATCACATTGGTCTTTTATAGTCCATGATCATCCATCATGTATATCACTATTTAACAATTAAATAAAACATACATACTTAAATTAAATTGAATATCTCATATTCAACTTAAAAATCCAGATTTGAATATGATTCAAAAAAATTTAAAAATTCAGATTTGAATCACATTCAAACAAATTTAAAAATTCAGATTTGAATCACATTCAAACAATTTTTAAAAATCAGATTTGAATCACATTCAAACAATTTTTAAAATTCAGATTTGAATGTTATTCAAGCAATTTTAAAAATTCAGATTTGAATATGATTCAAACAACTTTAAAAATTCAGATTTGAATCACATTCAAACAACTTTTAAAATTCAGATTTGAATCACATTCAAATATTTTTTAAAATTCTGATTTGAATCACAATTTAATTGTGTGATTAAAACTACTAATTAAACACTTTAATTAGTCATAGGATAGGCCTTAGATTATACAATAATTGCAGAATTTTAAACCAAACCTTGTGCCACCCATGATGCCCATAGATGGCGTACCATTAATGGTGAGATCAAGCATGCCGCCATACTTCTTTATCCATCCAGTAATGGATCTATCATCTCATGATTATTCAACATAATTAAATCATATAATCAACAATCTAAATAGCAAATATAGTGGCTCTGATACCAATTGAAGGAGCGGAAGCATGAAAAGCACAAGTTTATATCATTGAATTCAAAAATTTTTACATAGGGTCACATGCATCATGCAAGATTTATTTTTATCTATTTTATTTAAATGATAAACAACATATTAAAACTCTTTTAATATGTTTTTGGATATATATTTTTCATTTAAGATTTCAGAATTAATCAGATTAATTTTAAAACTGTAGATTAGATAAAGAACAAATACACTAACCTCTTGATGCACTGCAGTGTATATGTACCTTTAGGATGCATTTTTAGGACACCAGATGTTGTCCCTCTAGCTTTTCCACACTAAGATCACCTATGGCAGCCCTTGAACAGCTTCTAAAGCTTTTTCTATGAATTAGAAAATCAAGTTTTTCTTTTTAAAAGATTACAGATGTAAATAGAACACTAGAAATGATTTCTAGTATTTTTAATTCAAGAGATTGTTTGCTAATCTCTTCGAATAGATGAGAGATGAAGATGAAGAGAAGGAAGAGGAGACTTTGGGTGGAGGCACAAAGAGGAGGCAGCAGCTTGTGTTATTTGTTCTTTCATAACAACACTTATATAGTTAGGTCATCACTTAAAACCCTTGCCACATATCACCTTCTGATTAGTTCTAGGTTTAATTGACCCAATCACATTGTGCCAAGTGTTAAACATATATTTAATCTTAATTTTAATCATCTTACATGATTAAAAGACATTTAGCAAGCTTATGTGCAGTGCCATGTGTCACCATCTCATGGTGCCACATGTCACCCTGTGAAATGACCAAAATGCGCCTGTATCTTAATTTTGAGTTCTTAACCTAAAATAATTATTTCACTTCTTCTAATCAATTTATATCAAATATAAATTAATGAATTAATCTCTATTAATTAATTTCTCATTAATTAAATTCCTATTTAAGCACTTTAAATATAAATTTAACTTATACTATACATCCAATAACCTAGATTTGGTTTCAAGTCATGCTAGGGACTTAGCAATCTAATTGCAAACCAAACCTATTTAATTAATCAATTAAACTCTTTAATTAATTAAATCATATTTAATTTGGTGATTCTTATGTATGTGTATGACTTACTAGGCTCATCATTAATTGGCAATGAAACATGATATCAACTCTTAATATTATCAGAACTCTTTCTTACCATAAATGATTTCTCTAAATCATTTTATGCACCTCATAAACCATGGTTAACACCTAGCATAGCATGCTATGGCCACCCAATTAGTAATAAGGTTTACCTTAAATGAACCTATAATCATATGTTACCATGCACTAGAATCTCTCTGTTACAAAATCCCAATTCAAGCTGGAGTTATATTTTATGTCAAACCCCATTTGCTATGAATATTATGTTCTCTTTTAATTCCAGTTCTTGACTAAAATGATTTTCTTGTTAGAAACTCTTTTCTGATTAAATCTATCTGTCCTAGCCAGGAAATTGAAACATTAAGAACAATTAAATGAACATAGGATTTTATCCCTGTTTACTTAGAGGAATAGATTCCATCTTGATCAACACCTACCTCCATATATAACTAGTAGGAGCCAACACATGCCCATATAGGTATACACAGTACAAGTATTAAAGTAGTATCAAACTCAAACCACCTATATACAAGATAACTATGCTATCTCAGGTCTAAATATTATATGCACTGATATGATTTATGATAATACATTGACAAGAGTAAACTCTATGTGCTTGTCATAAGTGTCACTGGTTCGACCTACTTATCATGTATAAGTGCCTATCATGTTTGTCATATGGCATGAGACTCACCATTCCATCTTATTTATATCTCATATAAATAACTTAGGAACAAACATGAATACAATCTTTCTAGATAAGTCATGTCCTTATTGTAAAGTATCCTCGATTGTGAACCTATTTCTGATACTTTGTACTAAAAATACTATCACTCATATTCTTAATAACTTAAGAATAGAATTTCTAACAAAATATCAATGGATGTTTTCTATTACACATAAATATATTATGTAAATGGAAAAGTGGAAATGCCTTTTATTAATAAAAATATGTACAAGATACATACTAAATGATAGGCTCTAGGGCATACTACTAACAAATATGGTGTCGACAGCTGCCTCTCTTTACATAATTTCTATTAAAGAGAATGAAATTCACTTGTATAGGAATCATGTAAAGATTTAGAACCATATTTTGAGCGGTTGGGATATGAGAACCAAAGATCGATAACAAGAAATTAAATGCTAAAAATCAACTTGGATCTTGAACACAGAGGTTGATGACGAGAAATTGAATGCTGAAAATTAAAATCAACTTGGATCTTAAACCTAGAGGTTGATAATAGGAAATTAAATGCTGAAAATAAAAATCAACTTGGATCTTGAATGCAGAGGTTGATGATGGGAAATTGAATGCTGAAAATTAAAATCAACTTGGATCTTGAACCTAGAGGTTGATAACAGGAAATTAAATGTTGAAAATTAAAATCAACTTGGATCTTGAATCCAGAGGTTGATGATAAGAAATTAAATGCTGAAAATTAAAATCAACTTGGATATTGAATCCAGAGGTTGATGATAAGAAGTTAAATACTGAAAATTAAAATCAACTTGGATCTTGAACCCAGAGATTGATAACAGTAACATAAATGCTGAAAATTAAAATCAACTTGGATCTTGAACCCATAGGTTGATAACAGGAAATTAAATGCTGAAAACAAAAATCAATTTGGATATTGAACCTAAAGGTTGATGACAGGAAATTAAATGCTAAAAATTAAAATCAACTTGGATCTTGAACCCAGAAGTTGATAATAGGAAATTAAATGCCGAAAATTAAAATCAACTTCAATTTCGAACCTAGAGGTTGATGATAGGAAATTAAATGCTGAAAATTAAAATTAACTTGGATCTTGAACTCAGAGGTTGATAACAGTAACATAAATGCTGAAAATTAAAATCAACTTGGATCTTAAACCAAAAGGTTGATGACAGGAAATTAAATGCTGAAAATTAAAATCAACTTAGATCTTGAATCCAGAGGTTGATGACAAGAAATTAAATACTGAAAATTAAAATCAACTTGGATCTTGAATCCAGAGGTTGACAACAGGAAAATAAATGCTAAAAATTAAAATTAACTTGGATCTTGAACCCAGAGGTTGATGACAGGAAATTAAATGCTGAAAATTAAAATCAACTTGGATCTTGAACTCTGAGGTTGATAACAGTAACATAAATGCTGAAAATTAAAATTAACTTGGATCTTGAACCCAGAGGTTGATAACAGGAAAGTAAATGCTAAAAATTAAAATCAACTTGGATCTTGAACCTAGAGGTTGATAACAGGAAAATAAATGCTAAAAATTAAAATCAACTTGGATCTTGAACCTAGAGGTTGACAACAGGAAAGTAAATGCTAAAAATTAAAATTAACTTGGATCTTGAACCTAGTCATTTCCTAAACTCAATTTAATTTTAAGAAGTCTTTTATGTAATATTCATATCATGCTGATACTATTTTCATACTTTGATAAAATCAGTGTTAAAAAAAATGGTAATAAAAATTTGGCAAGGTGCCGTCTGTATTTCGGACAAACTGTCCTTTCAAACCTGTTAAAAACAGTTTAATATGATAATATCAAAATCTCAGATATTTCTGTAACACCCTTCACCCGACTACAGTGTAGCCGAGCGAGGCGTGCTACATTCGGTGCTGGAGCACCCTATCTTATCTTACTTTATTCATTTAATAATTTGATCTCGTTATATTTTAATATCAATTATTTTTAGACAGAGAAACCAGCAGAGTTTCTCCTATTTTATTATCAATTGGCGTACTTCACTATTCACCTGCTTGAAATTTTCAATAATATTTTATAATAAAAATCTCATCAATTATTCTCATAATTCACATCTCATTCATATATCTCAATTTCATATTCATTTCCATGCATTTCCATTCATGCACAATTTATATATATAAATTCTCAAATTTCATTAATTTACATAATTTACAGACTGATTACATAAATTTATAATTTACATGATCTACAAATTAATTACAGTTCCATAATCTATATTTTAACATACAATTCATAGTTTACATTACAACTAATAACTAATTATAATGTACATAATAGATCTATATGGGCCCTATCTACATGCATTACTGAGGAGGTGACAACCTTTAACACTCTACAGATTAGAACTCCAAAATCTCTGGTTGGTATTCACTGGGCTTTAACTTCAGTACCTGCGCGAGGAAACAAATTCATTGCTCTAAGCATTGCTGCTTAGTGGTGCAACAATATAACAAGGAAATAATATAACAAGGAAAAATAATTGGAGCATATTTTCTATATTCAAGAATTTTACTGGTTTCATCTGAAATTTTTCATATATCTTTCGTCATTTATGTTGCTCTCTAGAATCACTTCTTTCATAAGTTTGCAATAATCATTTATATTATGTACAAATAAATCTAAAATTTATACTTATACTTATATTCTTATGAAAATCACATTTGTAATGTTATTTAAGTTATAATTCTTCCACTAGTCTTCTTATCACTTCCTTGATACTTTCTAAGTTGTTTACAATCATTTTGTAATATTTAAAATTTTTAGAACTAGTTTAATTTACTTCAGATCATTCTAAGAAATAAATTTTTGGAGCTAATCTGATTTATTTCGGAACTTCTTACTCATTTTTTTGCTTTCTAGCATTTTTAATTGCTAATATTCGTAACTCATTTTAATAAATTAAACTGCCCAAGTAACCTATGACAGGCTGACTAAACTGGATAATAGGTCGTTGGCTCTGGACATTGCGGTGCCTCGGCCGTCATATCATGGGACGCAGAACGTCAACCATGTATGCAGTTAGTATGGCTAAAAAGCCATGATAACACATAATCGGGCATAAAAGCCATGAGTGCGGGCATAAAGCCATAAGTACGGGCATAAAGCCATGAATAAAGGCTTAAAGCCTTTCGCAGTACTGCTAAAACATACCCTATTGGCATGCCAATCTATCCAATCTAACACACGTGTCTAGGCAATACAAGGGCACATGATATCATTAAATATTAATACATTGTGCTTATGATTTCATTATTTCATGATAAATCCCATAATTTATATATTCATTATAATATTCATACTAATTTCAATTCACATTCATTTGGTTTCACATAACATTTACATTCATCATCTTTCCTTTTTCTCTTGATGGGAACTTAAATCCCAAATGACACTTTTATCTCATTTATACATTCAACAATTTATTCATGTCAAGTACATTTCATACTTCAAGTTGTATTGCTAATATATTATGAACTCCATTGGTGTGGGAGTATAAATCTCAATTACCTATTCCAAGTAATCCATGAACATTTCATGGATTTCAAATTTCATGCCTTAATTTCCTCTATCAATTTAGTTCTTACACTTTGTGTCTTTGTATTACTATTCACATTACTATTCACATTACTATTCACTCAAATTATTGACTTTTTAATACATAATAAATTTGTTAAACCTAAGTTCACCAAGATACCACATTTTGCATTCTAAAGTTATTAGTATTGATTGCCAATACCATTTCTTAGCTTAGTGTTAGTTATTCACAATTTTCAGATTTCAAGCACTAAGTTTACTGTTCCATTCGTTATTTGTACAGTAGGAATTTGACAAAATTGTCTTCATGAAAGTTGTTCCTTATTGTGTCTAGTTATATTTCTTTTTTTGAATCACTCCATTTGGAGTTTTATAGCTCAAGTTATGATCATTTTTCCATAACTGGCCGGATTAACCTGTACCCAGATTTTCTGGGCGATTTGGTTCTGCCAGATTTGGTGACCTAAGTTTGGTTGGCAATTTGCCTAGGTTATGGTCAGAATTTGGATTTGTGTTCTTCATGAAAGTTGTAGGACTATGTCTCAGCTATTTTTTGGTAAAAGTTTAGGTCAATTAGACCTTTCTACACTGAGTTATGACCAAATAAATAAACACTGTTTATTTGGTCATTTTGCCCAGGCAAAATGCAAGTCACCCAGATTAGGGCAATTTTTAGGTCAACTTGGTTTGGTTTTCTGGGCAGAGTTTCCTCACCAAAGTTGTGCCATTATGTGTCTAGTTTCATGTTCAATTAGCCTTGCACAAATTGAACCTATACAACTCCATTTATGGCTGCCCAAACATGCTAGACTCACAACCAGTCCTGCAAGTCACCAAGGGCAGCATGCCTAAACTCAACTCCATTATCCTTGCTCACTTCATTTCCTCCTCACACACATTCAAATGGTCACTAATTGACCATTACAAGGTTAATATACCATTTCATAAGCAAAACTCCAATTTTTCACAAACCCTAATTCCCAAGTGTCTATTCATGCACATACATCAATTAAACATACTAATTCATTATCACTCTGCATATACACTTCAAACACCACCTCTAATCTACTTTAATCCATCAAAATAATCATAACTACTTCCCCCCATACAGCTGCCAAAATTTGTAGAGGCCCAAACATGCACATATTTATTCAATTTTCTCAATTTCCTAGCATAAATAATGATACTAGCACAAAATCTAAAGAAAAAGAGAAGAAATAGGCACTAACCCTTGTGTGAGCAGAATTTTTTCTCATCCAATCATAAATTTTCCTTCACTTTCTTGGCTTTTCTTGGCAGCCAAACACTTCCTCAAGGTGTAAGAATAATTTTTTGTGAAGGGGCCTAAGGGTTTTGGGGTGAAAAACTTAGGGAAATCAAGCTTGCAAGACCAAACAATGGTAGAAACCCTCTCCTCTCTCTCTCTACGTTTTGGCTGCCCAAAGGATGAAGATGGGAGTGCAGATTGGTTTTTCATTTTGTCTCTTTTTAATTAGTTTTTATCCCTTTTAATTAGTTTGTCAAGTTGTGATTTGGTGGAGAGTGTTTAATGACATCACATGATGTCATAATTCCTAATTTCTTTCATTTTTCTTTTCTTTTCTACTGATTTTCAATTAAATTTTTAGCAATATTTATTCAAATTTTATGTCATAATAATTATTTAATTAACTGGACAAGTCAGCAAAAAATCATCTCTGAAGACGAAATGACCAAAAAGGCCTCTGTTTGGCTTAACAAACTAAAATTGTCTGTATCGATTGAAAAATTTTTCTAAACCTTTTCTTGGCATTCTAATGCCATAGAACCCTCAATGACTCTTCTCTGGAGTCTCAAAAATTATTTCATGAATTTTCTCCTAGGTTTAGGGCTCCTAGCTGCGAAGACCGCAACTTCCAACAGGGTTACCCATCGCTAGGGCACCAGCTCATTTACTTGGTTGTATTTTATTTCTAAAATTTTTCCTAAATTTTTTTTATTAATATTTGAGTTAATTATGGTTCCTCACTTTAGTTTAAATATTTTTGCAAACTTTTTAGCTGTCCAAACCAACACCGATCACCGGAATAGTAGAATGTGCGGAATAACTACAGTGAGAGTGTTACAACTCTTCCCTCTAATAAAAATTTCGTCCTCGAAATTTACCCGGTGTAAATAGTCGAGGAACTACTACCTCCTTATTTCTTCATCTTTCCTTGTTATCATACTTCACTTTCTCCTTAGTCTCAATCCTATCCTCAAATAGTTTTGTACTCATTCTTTTTCATCTTAAATACAGTCTCCTTCTCATCTCCATTCGCTATCTCATTGTCTCTTCACTCTCTTATTCCATACCTTAACCTAAAATAAATGGGAAATACATATCTACAATAGTGTTACCTCGACTCTTATGAATGCAATGCATGATATGCAGTCTATCTAGGTATGGAAACGTCTAAACCGCGCTCTGATACCAATAAATATAACACCCCTCACCCGACTACAGTGTAGCAGAGCGAGGTGTGCTACATTCAGTGCCGGAGCACCCTATCTTATCTTACTTTATTCCTTTAATAATTTGATCTCGTTATATTTTAATGTTAATTATTTTTAGACAGAGAAACTAGCAGATTTCCCCTATTTTATTATCAATTGGCGTACTTCACTATTCACCTGCTTGAAATTTTCGATAATATTTTACAATAAAAATCTCATCAATTATTTTCATAATTCACATCTCATTTATATATCTCAATTTCATATTCATTTCCATGCATTTCCATTCATGCACAATTTATATATATAAATTCTCAAATTTCATTAATTTACATAATTTACAGACTGATTACATAAATTTATAATTTACATGATCTACAAATTAATTACAGTTCCATAATCTATATTTTAACATACAATTCATAGTTTACATTACAACTAATAACTAATTATAATGTACATAATAGATCTATATGGGCCCTATCTACATGCATTACTGAGGAGGTGACAACCTTTAACACTACAGATTAGAACTCCAAAATCTCTGGTTGGTATTCGCTGGGCTTTAACTTCAGTACCTGCGCGAGGAAACAAATCCATCGTGCTAAGCATTGTTGTTTAGTGGTGCAATAATATAACAAGGAAAAATAATTAGAGCATATTTTCTATACTCAAGAATTTTACTGGGTTCATCTGAAATTTTCCATACAATATATCTTTCGTCATTTATGTTGCTCTCTAGAATCACTTCTTTCATAAGTTTACAATAATCATTTATATCATGTACAAATAAATCTAAAATTTATACTTATACTTATATTTTTATGAAAGTCACATTTGTAATGTTATTTAAATTATAATTCTTCTACTAGTCTTTTTATCACTTCCTTGATACTTTCTAAGTTGTTTACAATCATTTCGTAATATTTAAAATCTTTAGAACTAGTTTAATTTACTTCAGATCATTCTAAGAAATAAAATTTTGGAGCTAATCTGATTTATTTCGGAACTTCTTACTCATTTATTGGCTTTCTAGCATTTTTAATTGCTAATATTCATAACTTATTTTAATAAATTAAACTGCCCAAGTAACCTATGACAGGTTGACTAAACTGGATAATGAGTCGTTGGCTCTGGACACCGCGGTGCCTCGGGCTGTCATACCATGGAACGTAGAACGTCAACCACGTATGCAGTCAGTATGGCTAAAAAGTCATGATAACACATAATCAGGCATAAAAGCCATGAGTGCGGGCATAAAGCCATGAATACGGGCATAAAGCCTTTTGCAGTACTGCTAAAATAATACCCTATTGGCATGCCAATCTATCCAATCTGACACACGTGTCTAGGCAATACAAGGGCACATAATATCATTAAATATTAATATATTGTCTTTTATGATTTCATTATTTCATGACAAATTCCATGATTTATACATTCATCATAATATTCATACTAATTTCAATTCACATTCATTTGGTTTCACGTACCATTTACATTCATCATCTTTCCTTTCTCTCTTGATGGGAACCTAAATCCCAAATGACACTTTTATCTCATTTATACATTCAACAATTTATTCATGTCAAGTACATTTCATACTTCAAGTTGTATTGCTAATATATTATGAACTCCATTGGTGTGGGAGTATAAATCTCAATTACTTATTCCAAGTAATCCATGAACATTTCATGGATTTTAAATTTCATGCCTTAATTTCCTCTACCAATTTAGTTCTTATACTTTGTGTCTTTGTATTACTATTCACTCAAATTATTGACTTTTTAATACATAATAAATTTGTTGAACCTAAGTTCACCAAGATACCATATTTTGCATTCTAAAGTTATTGGTATTGGTTGCCAATACCATTTCTTAGCTTAGTATTAGTTATTCACAATTTTCATATTTCAAGCACTAAGTTTACTATTCTATTAGTCATTTATAAAGTAGGAATTTGACAAAATTGTCTTCATGAAAGTTGTTCCTTAATGTGTCTAATTACATTTCCTTTTTTGAATCACTCCATTTGAAGTTTTGTATCTCAAGGTATGATCATTTTGCTATAACTGGCCGGATTGACCTGTACCCAGATTTTCTAGGCAATTTGGTTCTGCCAGATTTGGTAACCTAAGTTTGGTTGGCAATTTGACTAGGATATGTTCAGAATTTGGATTTCTATTCTTCATGAAAGTTGTAGGTATATGTCTCAGCTATTTTCTGGTTAAATTTCAGGTCAATTGGACCTTTCTACACTAAGTTATGACCAAATGAATAAACACTATTTATTTGATCATTTTGCCCAGGTAGAATGCAAGTCACCCAGATTAGGGCAATTTTTAGGTCAACTTAGTTTGGTTTTCTGGGCAGGGTTTCTTCACCAAAGTTGTGCCATTATGTGTCTAGTTTCATGTCCAATTAGCCTTGCACCAATTGAACCTATACAACTCCATTTATGGCTACCCAAACCTACTGGACTCACAACCAGTCCCGCAGGTCACCGAGGGCAGCATGCCTAAACTCAACTCCATTATCCTTACTCACTTCAATTCCTCCTCACACACATTCAAATGGTCACTAATTGACCATTACAAGGTTAATATACCATTTCATAAGCAAAACTCTAATTTTTCACAAACCCTAATTCTCAAGTGTCCATTCATGCACATACATCAATTAAACATACTAATTCATTATCACTATGCATATATACTTCAAACACCACCTCTAATCCACTTTAATCCATCAAAATAATCATAACTACTTCCCCCATACAGCCGCTAAAATTTGTAGAGGCCCAAACATGCACATATTTATTCAATTTTCTCAATTTCCTAGCATAAATAATGTTACTAGCACAAAATCTAAAGAAAAAGAGAAGAAATAGGCACTAACCCTTGTGTGAGCAGAATTTTCCCATCATTAATTTTCCTTCACTTTCTTGGCTTTTCTTGGCAGCCAAACACTTCCTCAAGGTGTAGAATAATTTTTTGTGAAGGGGCCTAAGGGTTTTGGGGTGAAAAACTTGGGGAAATCAAGCTTGCAAGACCAAACAATGGTGGAAACCCTCTCCTCTCTCTTTCTATGTTTTGGCTGCCCAAAGGATGAAGATGGGAGTGCAGATTGGTTTCTCATTTTGTCCCTTTTTAATTAGTTTTTATCCCTTTTAATTAGTTTGTCAAGTTGTGATTGGGTAGAGAGTGTTTAATGACATCACATGATGTCATAATTCCTAATTTCTTTCATTTTTCTTTTCTTTTCTTTTCTTTTCTACTCATTTTCAATTATATTTTTAGCAATATTTATTTAAATTTTATGTCATAATAATTATTTAATTAACTGGACAAGTCGGCCAAAAATCATCTCTAAAGACGAAATGACCAAAATGCCCTCCATTTGGCTTAACAGACTAAAATTGTCTGTACTTATTGAAAAATTTTTCTAAACCTTTTCTTGGCATTCTAATGCCATAGAACCCTCAATGACTCTTCTCTGGAGTCTGAAAAATTGTTTCATTAAATTTTCTCCCTGGTTTAGGGCTCCTAACTGTGAAGACCGCAACTTCCAACTGGGTTACCCATCGCTAGGGCACAGGCTCATTTACTTGGTTGTATTTTATTTCTAAAATCTTTTCAAAATTTTTCTTATTAATATTTGGGTTAATTATGGTTCCTCACTTTAGTTCAAATATTTTTCCAAACGTTCTAGCTGTCCAGACCAACACCGGTCATCGGAACAGGAGAATGTGCAGAATTGCTATAGTGAGGGTGTTACAATTTCACAGTCTCTATTTCTCAGTAAAGTCAATAGACTTTTACATTCATTAAACAGTTCCACGATACAGTCCATAATAATTTAAATATATCCAGAAAATCTCCATGTTATTTAATATGTATAAGATATTACAAACTTTAGAGCTTTCATAATGTTACAAAGTACAAGGCCGAATTTAAAAAATACAACAAAAGTACAAAATATAAGATATTCTAAGTCCTACCATGTATGTAATGTAGTGCAGATGACTCTGGACTCCTGTGCAGATCTGATGTCTCTCCCGGTCGTAGGTCTTTTGGGCTCCCCAGCTGTGTCTCTAATACTTACGCGTTACAAAAGCAACGCGCTAAGCAATTTTGCTTAGTGGTGCCAAATATAAAGAAATATACACTAAAATAAAGTAAATAAAGTGTTTATGAATTTATAACATCGATATACTTTGCAGTTGCTTATTCTACTTTTATTTGCTAACATTTCAATATTTGTTAATTTTTGATAGTGCTATATGTCAGTAGACTGGATTTAGCTATTTGAATTTAATAGTACTTGAATTACTACCCGTGTAGCCTATATACTGACTAGACTGGATAAACGGATATACTGGCACTGGGTACCTAGTACCTCGAGCCGTCACACCATCGATCACAAAGTGTATCCTATTGTGCAAATAGCATGGCTAAAAAGCCATATAGTCAATTTGGCGATAAGCCAATAATAAATACACAATATGTATAGCCATAGGCTATTAAAGTACCAGTGCAGCATAATGAGCCGTAAAAACACATTATGGTATGAAGCCATTTACAGAACAGCTGTCAGAATCCTATTGGCATGCCAACCTATCCAAACTAGTCAACTAGGCAAACTAGGGCACATTATAAATTAATTGTTTAATTCATTAATTTTTTTGAGTTTACTAGCTATTATGTAATTCATAAGTCAATGCATATGTTAACCTTTTTTGGTACTATGGATAAGTTGTTTCTAGCATTAACATGTCACAAATTGTAATTCAATATGCTACCAATATAGTGCAATTTACCATTTTTACAAGTTGGCATTCATTGCCAAATTGCTTCAAGCATCATTGTATGTAAATGTTAAATTCTCAATTTTTGGTGTGCTAGATTGGTCTAGCTTAAAGTCCTATTTCTCTTGGTTTTTAGCTTCTAGTCAAAGAAGCAAAATTGTAGCTCTATGTCTTATTGCACGCGAGGAAAAATTTTAGGTCATTCTGAGTTATATAGACCAAGATATGGTCAATTAACTAAAGCTGGACAGATTGCACCTTTAGTGCAAAATTTGGTCAATTTTAGGTCACTTTTAGTTCTGGTAGTTTTGGTACCCGAACTTGTGCAAGCTATTTGACTTGGTTCTGGTCATTTCTGGGATTTGGTGTCTTCATAAGAATTGTAGCTCTATGTCTAAGCTATCCATGGGAAAAATTTCAGGTCAATTAGACAAGTTTTGAGTGAGTTATAGTCATCCTAATGATTACTGTTCATATGGTCAAAAATCTGGGTTGCAAGGTTGCTATTCCGGATTTGGTCATTTTTAAGGTCAGTTTCTAGGCAGAATTTTGGCAACATTTCTACATGAAAGTTGGCCTATTTGGTGTCTAGTTTCACCCTCCATTGGTCTCATACCAATTGGGTTTACAGTCTAGCACTTATGACTTAATTTATGTACTACCATCAATATACAACCTGCACAAAATACTTACACTTCCAATTTGATATTCCTTCTCCTCCTCAGTACTTCAATATTCAATCAATGGCACTTCCATATATATATATATATATATATATATATATATATATATATATATATATATATTGTATACAATTCCAGCAAATAATTTTGAGCAGAACATTCAAGTGCTCAATGCACACAATTCATCATTAAGTTCAACATTCACTTCCACCAAAATTCAACATATCTCCATATCAATATTATACATACACTTCAATATACTCATACTTCAATATCAATTGCACATGCTGCCCACAATTTAACACTAGCATATTTCATTAATAAACTTCATATTCACACACAATTTCATGATTTAATAGGCTGCCAAACATGGCAGTTTGCCCAAAGCATTAAGGTTCCATTTCACACCCTTAATTCAAGCACTACATGCACATACTTAGATTTTAACTTACTACATCCTCTATTTGAGTTAATCAACCTTAATTTCCACCCATTAGAGGTAAGAAAAACTCAAATACAACACATATTCATGGCTGCGAAAAATGGACCATTTCATTTCTCACTATTCTCTTCATTTTTCTTCACCAAAATGCTCACCTCAACCTAAACACAAGGTTTACTAAAGCAAGGGAGAGGTTTTGGACGCTTATCACTTTTGAAGCTTATCAAAACTTCACCAAATCTTGTTTTTCTTGTTGCCAATATCTTCCCCAATGTAAGTAGGCAAGCTTTAATGAGGGAACCAAGTGGAAATGGTGGCTTGATCATGCACCCATGAAGGTTGCATGTGGGGCGGCCATGGTGGTTTCCATGGTGAGTTTCATTTTGGCAAGGTGAAGTGGGATGAAGAAGAAGATGACATAGTTGTCCCAAGGCTTAGATAAGTGTTCCATGGCTGAAGTTAGTGGAGCACTAGGTAATGGTTTAATGGTTAAATAATTAAAGTTTCCTTATTTGCTCATTTAGCTCCATTCTTTTACTATTTACACGTTATATCCTATTTTTATTATTCATGTCATTTCTAAAGTGTAATATCATTTATTCTTAATGGACATTGAGGTCAAAAGGCTTTCTCGATTTTTCGTTTTTCTTTGTACTAATTTATTAATTTTTCTTTCATAATTCTAATGTCAATTATATTTCAATAAACCTTTACTTACATCCTAAAATTAAATTCCGAGGTTTTCCCGTGGTCCTGGGGTCGGCAACGGCCTTCCTAGTGCGGTCACCCATCGTTGCGGTGCGGGCTCATTTAACTTAGTTTCATTTTCTCTCTTTCATTTTTCTTTAATTTTTCTTGTATTTTTCTTTTTATTTATTTCATCATTATATTTCTGTTCACTATCATCGAAGTGTAGTTCCAGACATCCTGACTTTCCTGGACTAATATTTAGCCGCTATAGCAACAGAACGTATAGAACACGTATAATGGGGATGTTACAGCTGTCAAGAACATTCTTGAGAACTTGAGAAGAACTAAGAATTTATTCTTGATATATGGAGGTGATGACTTGCAATTGGATGGTTATACTGATTCTAATTTCTAATTAGATATCGATGATAGAAAGTCTACCTCTGGAAATGTGTTCATTTGTAATGGAGGTGCAGTCAATTGGAAGAGTTCCAAACAGAGTACGACTACTGACTTCACTACAGAGGCCGAGTATATTACTGTATCAGATGCTGCAAAAGAATTTGTTTGGATATATGGAACCCCAATCTCACTAGAAATCCAAACACATAGTGTAACACCCCTATTTGCATAGCCTAGTATATTTCACTGTTCTGGTGATCAGTGTTGATCTGGACAATTAAGAGGATTAGAATCATATCTAAGACAACTAGATAAGCCTTGAAAACAAATAATTAGTAATTGTCAAATAGTTAAGTATAAATAAGAAAAATAGAACACAAGAAGTTAAATGAGCCAGGAGTCACAGCGATGGGTGACCTTCTCGGGAAAGACTGCGAGGTCGATTTAAACTCAAATTTTGAACAGTAAAATGTGACACCGCGGTCCTTAGGACTATTGTGAACATAGTGGAAAAGAGAAAATCACAAAAAAGAATTGTTAAGTAGGTCAAATAATTAGATCAGGGATCCAGAAGAAATATTGAATTACTTACAAACTGGATCGAACCGCCGAGGGGCAATTTGGTCAATTCACCCCTAGAGCTGACTCCTGACCTAACTGTCCAAGAAAATCGGAGAAATGAAAATGTCAGAAGCAAGAATTAAATTAAAGAACTAAGGAAAAATAAATGAAAAAAAAAGAAAGAGAAAAGAAAAAGAATATTACATCATGGATGACATCAATTATGATGTGATAATTGAATTTATTTTTTTCCTACCAATTTTGACTAAGTTAAAATCATAATTAAAGACCAAAATAACATAAAAAAAAAAGAAAAGCTCTCATCTTGTTCCCTCACTGGAAAACCTAAACCCTCTCCCTCTCATCTCCATGTGTGCGTCCACCATTGAAGAACTCTTCAAACTTGAATAACTTGATGTTTATTCACAAAATCTAACCCTAAACCCTAAAAAGCTTCTCAAGAACCCTAGATAAGAAGAGTAGAAGAAAGAAGAAGGAAGAAAGATAGGAAATTGAAGCTTTGGAAATCCAAAGCAAAGGTTAGTGTTTTAACTCTTCACTTCCTAGATTTAATTCATGTGTAGGTAGTGAAATAGCTTGAAAAGTATGAGAAAATTGAAACAAACTAAAGGTGTGGACTATAAGTGAAATTCGGCCAGCCATGATACCTTGGAGTTTTGATATGTTCAATTTAAATTAGACATGAATTTAAACTTGATTAAGGTTGAATTTGTGATTAGTGTAGTGAATTGGGTATGAATTAATCAATTACATGATTAGGGCTCTTGACCTACGTGAAAAATTGAAGAAAAATTTGAGAAATGGTCTAATGATGTGGTTAACCTTGCTTGAGTTGAGAAATGGTCATGTGTGACCAATTGTGGTGTGTAGGAAGTGTTGGAACCAAGTTTAAATTCGGATTGGTTATGGTCAAATTGCAGGCAGCATGACCTTGGTCCCTTTCAGGGACAAAAACTGAAAATTTACCAACCCAATTGGTGTGAGGCTAATTGGGAATGAAACTAGACACAAAATGACACATTTTTCATTTAGGAATCATGCCCAGAAAGTGACCATAACTTAGTGAACAAATTGGCCAAATCCGGATTAGGCAAACTGACCTGTACAAAAATGACCAAATGAATAGTAGTTACGCAAATGACCATAACTTGGTCTAGAAAGGTCCAAATGTCCTGAAATTTTACCAGTAGAAACCTGAGACATAGCCCTACAACTGTCATGAAGAAAATAAACCCAAATTTTGATCATAACCTATTTGTATATCCACCTGCAATCAACCACAAAAATTGCCAAAACCCAGAATTTGTCCAGAATTTTGGGTAAAACCAAATCTGGCCAGCCATGTTCAAATGGCTATAACTTGGGCTACAAAACTCTAAATGGAGTGATTCAAAGAGGGAAATAAAGTTAAGATAATAAGGAACAACTTTTATGAAGAAAACTTAGCCAAATTCTAGCAGCAATATGACCAAAGGACACCAAAATTGAAAATTTGAAATTTGTGCCTAAAAGACTTAAGATTTGAGAAAACAACCAAAACCAACAAATTGGGTAACCAAAATGTGGTATGTGGGTGAAATTAGAATTCCCATACCTATTAAGCATTAGAAAGTCAACAAATTGACTTGAATAGTATCGTGAATAGTAACCCCAAAATACAAATTTTAAAGAACGTCAAGTTTAGCATATTAAAGCTAGGTATAAGTAGATTTGAATTCATTTTTAGATTTATGATAAATTATGATACTGAAACACTGTAAAATTGTGTGTTTCAGTTAAAAAAATACTAAGAAAGAACCCGAGGCATCGAGTCAAAGCCAAGAGGCGACTCGCATAAGGTTTGTGAACAACATCAATATTATTTAAAATTCACTTACAAAGTGCATGAAATGAATTACTTATATTGCAAAATGTGTATTATGCTTTTGACTTAAATTATTGAAAGTTTACTTGTATGTGTTTGAAATGACAATAAAAGTTTGATAAATTGTTAAGATAGTTTTGAAACCACAGTGTCATGACCATATATTTGAATGCCTCACTAGCATGACTAGTGGGGGAAATTAGTTTCGAATTTTGATTCCTTCTCTGGCTGAAGTGTTGAGGTGTGCCAGTAGAAGAAGAAATTGAATGGATATCCATATATTTGAGCTAGCTAGCCTTGTGATGTGATTTCTCATAAGCCTCTGGCTATTGAGATGATTATTATTTCGAATGGCATGATATAACTGTGTGTTTTTATGAAATTTGTTTTGAGACTTCCTAAATGAAATTATTTGGACTAAAAGTTGTAAATCATGTTTTGTATCTGTTTCTCATATTCCGTTTAGTATTTGAATAAATGTGTTTTGAATTATGCATAAATGTATTTTAGTATGTTGCGCACCACTGAGTCATAGTAATCAGCAATGGCTGTTATTGCTGTCACAGATATAGATACTAGAGGAGCAGCAAAGTGAGCTGCTGAGGATCGTGGAGCCACCTTCTCTGAAGTTCTATCTAGTATATTTTATACCCTGATTGTAATAATTATTTTGATGTATGTAGATGTATGTACATGTAGAACTGGTCATGAGCAGTTATAGAAAGTTTGTAATAATATTAATAATATTAGTTTGGATTTTTCTAATGTAAATTCTAGATTGATGAATGTAAATTGTTGTAACTTTAATGAAATATGAATGAAGTTATTTTGTTTTAATTTGAACAAAATTACTTAGTATTATTTTTTATGATATTTGAATTGGAAATTATTGATTTGAATTTTGGAGTTTGAGAAATGATGTGGTAGTTGTTGAGTTGATGAAATAAATCATTGGAAGTGTTTTTACAGGTATTTAAAGAACTGTTTTATTAAAATACAAACGGCACTCTGCCAAAAATTTTCTAAAATTTGTGGACAAATAAAAAGAGATAAAAATTTTAACTAGTTTTCAAACTATAATTAAATGTTTTAATACCTATTAGAAAATGCTCACCACTTCTAAAAAGTAAGAAAATGATTTTAAAATCCCTTGTAGTGTACTTAATGAGTTACCGGCAGGTGAAGTTCGGTAGTTCATCAGGTATTATACGGGATCATGTTATGCCTTACAGAGGGGTAAGGTGTGACATGTTTTAGTGGTATCAGAGCAAAATTTTTTAAGTATGTTTTGATTTTTGAATTTGTGTCTTTTCTTTGATAAGTATACCTGCTCAATGTCCTTATTTGTTACATACATTGTATTACATCATGAATATGAACTAACGGAGGGAAATCTCCTTGTGTTATTTGTTTAAAAGATATCCTAACTCCAGACTGAAATGGAAGAAGGGGATCGCTCTGTTGAGCAATTTGTTGAAGCTGAGGCACAAGGGGAAGCCCCAGCTCTACAAAATGTCAGTCGGTCAGTAGCACCAGCCCCACAAATGCCACAGTTTCCTGCACAATTTACTCAACAGATGGCTACGATGTTCCAACAAATGGCTGGGGGTATGCCTACTCAAGCTCCACCCCAGACTTCTGTGGTGTAACCTCAAGCTCCAGTCAGATAGTATGACAAGCTGTTGAAGTATGGGGCCATGGAATTTAAGGGTACAGTAGACCCACTAAAGGCAGAGTAATGGCTAGAAAGAATGGACAGAGTATTCAAGAAATTGCACTGCTCTGATGAATTGAAGTTTAAATACTCCGTGTCACTACTACATAGGGATGCTTATGATTGGTGGAAGACTATTCCCCGAAGCTTGGTAGAACCACCAGTACTGACCTGGGACGACTTCATCAAAGAGTTCAGATAGAAATATGTCCCAGATGCATAAGTGGATCAGAATGTTAGTAGTATGCCCTAGAGCATATCATTTAGTATGTATCATGTACATGTTTTTATTAATAAAAGGCATTTCCACTTTTCCATTTACATAATATATTTATGTGTAATAGAAAAGGTCCATTGATATTTTGTTACAAATTCTATTCTTAAGTTGTTAAGAATATGAGTGACAGTATTTCTAGTACAAAGTATCATAAATAGGTTCATAATCTATGATACTTCACAATAAGGACATGACTTATCTAGAAAGATTGTATTCATGTTTGTTCCCAAGTTATTCATATGAGATATAAATAAGATGGAATGGTGAGTCTCATGCCATATGACAAATATGATAGGCACTTATACATGATAAGTAGGCCGAACCAGTGACACTTATGACAAGCACATGGAGTTTACTCTTGTCAATGTATTGTCATAAATCATATCAGTGCATATAATCTTTAGACCTGATATAACACATTTATCTTGTATATAGGTGGTTTGAGTTTGATACTGCTTTCACACTTGTACTGTGTATGGGTATATGGGCATGTGTTGGCTCCTACTAGTTATATATGGAGGTAGGTGTTGATCAAGATGGAATCTGTTCCTCTAAGTAAATAGGGATAAAATCCTATATTCATTTAATTGTTCTTGATGTTTCAAGTTCCTAGCCAGGACATATAGATTTAATAAGCAAAAGAGTTTCTGATGAGAAAATCTTTTTAATCAAGAACTGGAATTAAAAGAGAACATAATATTCATAGCAAATGGGGTTTGGCATAAACCATGACTCCAACTTGAGTTGGGATTTTGTAACAGAGAGATTCTAGTGCATGGTAACATATGATTATAGGTTCATTTAAGGTAAACCTTATTACTAATTGGGTGACTATGGCATGCTATGCTAGGTGTTAACCATGGTCTATGAGGTATATAAAATGATTTAGAGAAATCATTTATGGTAAGAAAGAGTTCTGATAATATTAAGAGTTGATATCATGTCTCATTGCCAATTAGTGATGAGCCTAGTAAGTCACACACATACACAACTAATCACCAACTTAAATATGATTTAATTAATTAATTAAAGAGTTTAATTGATTATTTAAATAGGTTTGATTTGCAATTAGATTACAAAGTCCCTAGCATGGCTTGAAACCAAATCTAGATTATTGGATGTATAGTATAAGTTAAATTTATATTTAAAGTGTTTAAATATGAATTTAAATAATGAGAAATTAATTAATAGAGATTAATTAATTGATTTATATTTGATATAAATTGATTAGAAGAAGAAAAATAATTATTTTGGGTTGAGAACTCAAAATTAAGACACAGGGGTATTTTGGTCATTTCACAGGGTGACATGTGACACCATGTGATGGTGACACATGGCACTACACATTAGCTTGCCAAATGTCTTTTAATCATGTAAGATGATTAAAATTAAGATTAAATATAGGTTTGACACTTGGCATAATGTGATTGGGTCAATTAATCCTAGAGCTAATCAAAATGTGACATGTGGAAAGGGTTTTAAGTAGTGACCTAGCTATATAAGGGTTGTTATGAAAAGAAAAATAACACAAGCTGCTGCCTTCTCTTTGTGCCGCCACCCTTGAAGCTCCCATTCTCTCTTCTTCTTCATCTCTCATTAATTCCAAGATATTAGCAAATAATCTCTTGAATTAAAAATACTAGAAATTGTTTCTAGTGTCCTGTTTACATCTTTAACCTCTTAAAAGGCAAAACTTGTTTTTGTAATTAATAGAAAAAGCTTTAGAAGCTATTCAAGGGCTACCATAGGTGAACTTGGTGTGGACAAGCTAGTGGGACAACATCTGGTGTCCTGAAGATGCATCCCAAAGGCACGAATACGCTACAGTGCATCAAGAGGTTAGTGTATTTGTTCTTGATCTAATCTAGGGTTCTAAAATTAATCTGATTAATTTTAAAATCTTAGATGGAAAATACAAATCCAAAAATATTTTAAAAGAGTTTTAATATGTTTTTTATCATTGAAATCAAATAGATAAAAATAAATCTTGCATGATAATGTGACCCTAGGTGAAAATTTTTGAATTCAATGGTATAAACTTGTGTTTTTCATACTTCCGCTCCTTCAATTGGTATCAGAGCCACTATATTTGCCATTTAGATTGTTGATTATATGATTTAATTGTGTGTTTTGATCATGAGATGATTTATCCATTGCTGGTTGCAATGGATGTGTGGCGGCATGCTTGAAGAGCACTTTCATTGGTGCGCCATCTTTGGCCTTCATGGGTGGTGCAAGGTTTGGCTTTTTAATTTGCAATTGTTGTATGATCTAAAAGCTCATCCTATGTCTAATGAAATTGTTTAATTAGAGTTTTGATCACACAATTAAATTTTGATTCAAATCAAAATTTTAAAAATTGTTTGAATGTGATTCAAATCTGAATTTTATAAGTTGTTTGAATGTGATTCAAATTTGAATTTTTAAATTTGTTTGAATAATATTCAAATCTGAATTTTTAAAAATTGTTTGAATGTGATTCAAATTTGAATTTTTTAAAAATTGTTTGAATGTGATTCAAATCTGAATTTTTAAGGTTATTTGAATGTGATTCAAATATGAATTTTTTAAATTTGTTTGAATGTGATTCAAATATGAATTTTTAAATTTGTTTGAATCATATTTAAATCTGGATTTTTAAGTTGAATATGAGATATTAAATTTAATTTAAGTATGTATGTTTTATTTAATTGTTAAATAGTAATATGCATGATGGATGATCATAGACTATAAAAGACCAATGTGATTAGATTTATTTCTTTTATGTTTCTTTGGGATTGTAAATTAATTAATTTATTTTAATTTATTTTGGGCATGTATTATTAATGTTGTAATAATTTTGGGTTGTAATTTCATTTATTTAAGTTCTTGTAAATGGATTGCAAGAAAATCAAGGAGGTCAAGAGCATTGGTGGGACTAGTGGGAGGAATTCAATATCAAGTGTTAATTATGTACTCCTTCAGCAACTCTTGTAATATGAATGAATGAAATGCACCTAGGAATGCCCTGATTCAATTCTTGGTGGCTCAGAATTAAATCCCTTAGAAAGTCCATGATCATACCATATTTACTGTTTATCCATTAATGCATGAGATGTATGGGAATGTATGCAAGTATGTGATATATGCATGCTAAATGGATGATGTGCAAAGTGAGACCTTAATAGTAATTAGGATGACTATAAAATCTTTCAAACAAATGATTAAGTTGGAAATGCTATAATTAAAGTAATTATAACATGGGCCCTCCATTGAGGTAATTATTTTAAGAAATTTTAAATACTTGCATAAGATACAATTAATTTAAGAGATTTTTTTAAGAATAATTATTAAGCATGAGATGTTGTAAATATGTAAATTTGGTGGCCAATATTGGATGTACCTGAGGACATTAAAATTATTTGTATAATTACTGGCTCAATGGGATCAACTTAACTAATGCAAGATAAGTCAATAATGGATGTACCTGAGATTTTGAGCATTAGGGGCTAGGTAAAGGATTGAACCACACATGATGGGCAAGGAGTTGCTCACTTATAGTTTATTATAATTCCAATAATGGATGTACCTGAGGATGATCAATAGAATTATAAGAATTCAATCACCCACTAGAAATCCATCCAACTAGGATTTTCGTTTTCTACTTTGGAAGTGTAGGATTCGCTAAGTTAGTGGGAGGACCAATTTGATTAAAAGACCATAATCATTTTGGTTAATTACATGATACATTTACTAATAAATCTGGTTATTTCTGCAGTTAATTTCTGATAATAATGAGTACAGAACAACCACCACCATCCAATATCCTTGCAAGCATACTTGATCATAATAGGTTGACAGGACCTAATCTTTCTGATTGGCTAAGAAATTTAAAACTTGTCCTGAACCTTGAACATATAGGATATGTTCTAGACTCAAATGTTCCTGGTCCCTTACCTCCAGAGGCCACCTAAGAGGAACATGAAACTTTGGACAAGTGGAAGGAGTATGATATGAGAGCTAAGTGTTACATGCTTGCTTCTATGAGTAATGAGTTACAGAAGCAGCGTGAAAACATGCAGAGTGCGAATGAGATCCTCCTTCACCTACAAGAGTTATATGGTGAGCACAGTAGGAATGCTAGGTATGAGATATCTAGGCAGCTGTTCCGCATGAGGATGTCTGAGGGACAGAATATTGGGGATCATGTTCACAAGATGATTCGGCAGATTGAGCAGCTGGAACATCTTGACTTTAACATGGATTACCAACTGTAGACGGATTTGATCCTTCAGTCCCTTCCTGAGTCTTTTGGGAATTTTGTGACAAATTTCTATATGACTAAATAGGAATGCACCTTGGCTGGTTTACTCAACATGCTGGTTATTGCCCAAAAGAATATGCCGGGCAATAAAGGAAAAGAGGTAGCTTTGATTGCATCTTCTTCTACTGGAAAGTCCAACAAGAAGAAGGGCAATAAGAAAAAGAAACCTCACATTCCTGGTCCTTCCAAGAAAATAGCTAAATAGAAAGGGAAGACTAAAGCTGATGGAGGAAAAGAAAAGTGTTTCCACTACCAGAAGGATGGGTACTGGAAAAGGAACTGCCCAGAGTATCTTGCTTCTCTGAAGGACAAGAAGGATAAACCTTCTGAAGGTATGTCCATATCTTGCTATTTAGATTCTGATGATACTCATAGTTCATCTACAACTTGGATTTTAGATACTGGTGCTAGTTCTCACATTTCTCATGATATGCATGAACTAGCAAATAGTAACAGCTTGCGTTCTCAAGATGTTAGAGTTCGGATTGGCAATGGCTCAACTGTTGAAGCTTTAGCCATAGGATCTAAATCTTTTTACATGTTTGGACATGTTTTGTGTTTGGATAATATTTTATATGTACCTGATACTTTTAAGAACATCATTTCTATATCTAGTTTGACTAGAAATGGTTATGAATTTCAGTTCACAAATGATGTTTGCAATATTTATTTTGGAAATAAATATGTTGGTTCAGGTTATATGAATGATGGTCTTTATAATTTGGATAATAATGACAAACACAAAATGAATGCAAGTGATCTAAATGAATGCAATGCCATGGTGAAAACCAACTCAAGTTCAAAATACATTTGACACTTAAGGTTATGTCATGTTGCAAAAGATAGGATTGCAAAATTAGAGAAAATGGGAATTCTATCCTTATTGGGCTCTGAGCCTACTCCAACTTGTGAATCTTGCCTTCAGGGCAAAATGACTAGATCACCCTTTGTTGGGCAAGGGCTAAGGGTTAAAAATATTTTGGAGCTAATACATAGTGATGTATGTGGTCCATTTAAGGAAATGGCTAGAGGCGGTTTTCATTACTTTATTACCTTTACTGATGATAAATCTAGGTTTGGGTATTTGTAGTTGATGAAATACAAACATGAATCCTTTGAAAAGTTCAAAGAATTTAAATCTGAAGTAGAAAATCAAATAGAAAAGAGTATTAAAGCTCTTCAATCAGATCGTGGAGATGAATATTTGAGTACTGAATTTGATGAATACTTGAGAGAACACGGCATTGTTTCTCAGCTGACTCATCCAAGAACACCATAGCTGAATGGTGTATCTAAAAGGAGAAATCGTACCCTATTGGATATGGTACGTAGTATGATGAGCTGTACTAATATGCCAATCTCTTTTTGGGGATTTACAGTAGAATCAGCTTTGTATATTCTGAATAGGATTCCATCAAAATCAGTTTATTCCACACCTTATGAGATATGGCATGGAAGAAAACCAAGTTTTAAGCATGTTAAGATTTGGGGTTGTCCAGCTTATATCAAAAAGCTAAACACTGATAAATTGGAAACCAGATCTGAAAAAGGTCGATTTGTTAGATATCCAAAAGATAGTTTTGGATATTATTTTTATTTGCCTACTTCACAAATGGTTGTGATAAGTAGAGATGCCACATTTCTTGAACAATTGTTTATTCAAGAATGAGGCAAAGGGAGGCAAATAGAGTTAGAATTGGAGAATTCTGACCAACCAATAGATCAGATGGATATAGATCCATCTAGTCAACCTACACCCATTGATGAAACATCTACAGCTATTCCTCGTAGAACAACTAGGGTATCTCACCCACCAGTGAGATATGGTTTCTTTCATGAAGAAGAATAAGAGTTGTCTACTCATAAAGAAGTAGATCATAGAGATGATCCACTTACCTATGAAGAAGCTATATCAGATATAAACTCTTCAAAATGGATTGATGCTATGAAATCCGAGATTGATTCTATGTATAAGAATCAAGTTTGGGATCTTATTGACCCACTTAAAGGTATTGTACCTATAGGGAACAAATGGGTTTTCAAGAAGAAAATTGGTTCTGATGGAAAGGTAGAGACCTATAAGGCAAGGCTAGTAGTGAAAGGGTTTCACCAAAGGCAAGGAATCGACTATGAGGAGACTTTCCCTCCTGTTGCCATGCTTAAATCAATTAGGATTCTATTAGCAATAGCTGCATACTATGATTATGAGCTTTGGCAGATGGATGTTAAAACAACATTTCTCAATGGATATATTAAAGAAAACATTTTCATGAAATAACCTAGGGGTTTTGAATCCCAAAATGGTTCCAAGGTATGCAAGCTAAAGCGATCCATTTATGGGTTGAAGCAAGCTTCGAGGAGTTGAAACCTCCGTTTTGATGAAGCCATTAAATTATTTAATTTTATCAAAAATGAGGATGAGCCATGTGAATATAAGAAGGTTAGTGACAGTGCTATTACTTTCCTTGTCTTATATGTGGATAATATACTGTTGATGGGTAATGACACATGTATGTTGACAACTGTAAAGGTATGGTTGTCAAATACATTCTCCATGAAAGACTTAGAGGAGGCAACCTATATTATTGGGATTTACATCTATAGAGATAGAGCGAAAAGAATAATTGGTTTGTCCAAGTCTATACTTGGAAAATGTGTTAAAGAGGTTTAACATGCTTGATTCCAAAAGAGGATTGTTGCCAGTGAGACATGGTATCCACCTTTCTAAAGAGATGTCTCCAAAGACACCTAAAGAAAGAGATAAAATGGCCAGGATTCCATATGCTTCGGCTACTAGAAGTTTAATGTATGCAATGTTATGTACTAGGCTAGATATCGTATATGCTGTTAGTTTGACTAATAGGTATTAATTCAATCCAAGTTTGGAACACTGGATAGCTGTCAAGAATATCCTTAAGTAATTGAGAAGAACTAAGGATTTATTCTTGATTTATGGAGGTGGAGACTTGCAATTGGATGGTTATAGTGATTCTGATTTCCAATAAGATATCGATGATAGAAAGTCTACCTCTGGGTATGTGTTCATTTGTAATGGAGGTGCAGTCAGTTGGAAGAGTTCCAAATAGAGTACGACTACAGATTCCACTCATCGAGGTCGAGTATATTGTCGCATCGATGTCGCAAAGGAAGCTGTTTGGATAAAGAAGTTCATGACAGAACTTGCAGTAGTTCCTTCCATTGAGTCAGTAGTTCCACTACACTGTGACAATAATGGAGCAGTCATACAGGCTAAGGAACCTCGGTCTCACTAGAAATCCAAACACATAGAAAGGCGTTATCACATTATCAGAAAAATAGTTAGACGCGGCGATGTAGCCATGCAGAAAATAGCATCAGTTGAAAATCCAACTGATCTATTCACTAAGCCTATGTCACAGACTCAGCTAGATCGACATCTTCAGAAGATAGGTCTAAGATATTGTAATGAATGGCTCTAGTGCTAGTGAAAGATTGTTAGTAGTATGCCCTAGAGCATATCATTTAGTACGTATCTTGTACATGTTTTTATTAATAAAAGGCATTTTCACTTTTTCGTTTACATAATATATTTATGTGTAATAGAAAAGGTCCATTGATATTTTGTTAGAAATTTTATTCTTAAGTTGTTAAGAATATGAGTGACAGTATTTTAGTAGAAAGTATCATAAATAGGTTCACAATCGATGATACTTCACAATAAGGACATGACTTATCCAGAAAGATTATATTCATGTTTGTTCCCCAGTTATTTATATGAGATATAAATAAGATGGAGTGGTGAGTCTCATGCCATATGACAAACATGATAGGCACTTATACATGATAAGTAGGCCGAACCAGTGACACTTATGACAAGCACATGGAGTTTACTCTTGTCAATGTATTGTCATAAATCATATCAGTGCATATAATCTTTAGACCTGAGATAGCACATTTATCTTGTATATAGGTGGTTTGAGTTTGATACTGCTTTCATACTTGTACTGTGTATGGGTATATGGGCATGTGTTGGCTCCTACTAGTTATATATGGAGGTAGGTGTTGATCAAGATGGAATTTGTTCCTCTAAGTAAATATGGATTGAATCCTATGTTCATTTAATTATTCTTGATGTTTCAAGTTCTTAGCCAGGACAGATAGATTTAATCAGAAAAGAGTTTTTGATGAGAAAATTTTTTTAAACAAGAACTGGAATTAAAAGAGAACATAATATTCATAGCAAATGGGGTTTGACATAAACCACGACTCCAACTTGTGTTGGGATTTTGTAACAGAGAGATTCTAGTGCATGGTAACATATGATTATAGGTTCATTTAAGGTAAACCTTATTACTAATTAGGCAGCCATGGCATGCTATACTAGGTGTTAACCATGGTTTATGAGGTACATAAAATGATTTAGAGAAATCATTTATGGTAAGAAAGAGTTCTGATGATATTAAGAGTTGATATCATGTCTCATTACCAATTAGTGATGAGCCTAGTAAGTTATACACATACACAAGTAATCACCAACTTAAATATGATTTAATTAATTAATTACGGAGTTTAATTGATTAATTAAATAGGTTTGGTTTGCAATTAGATTGCAAAGTCCCTAGCATGGCTTGAAACCAAATCTAGATTATTGGATGTATAGTATAAGTTAACTTTATATTTACAGTATTTAAATATGAATTTAAATAATGAGAAATTAATTAATAGAGATTAATTAATTGATTTATATTTTATATAAATTGATTAGAAGAAGAGAAATAATTATTTTGGGTTGAGAACTCAAAATTAAGACACGGGGGCATTTAGGTCATTTCACAGGGTGACATGTGACACCATGTGATGGTGACACATGGCACTACACATAAGCTTGCCAAATGTCTTTTAATCATGTAAGATGATTAAAATTAAGATTAAATATAGGTTTGACACTTAGCACAATGTGATTAGGTCAATTAAACCTAGAGCTAATTAAAAGGTGACATGTGGCAAGGGTTTTAAGTGGTGACCTAGCTATATAAGTGTTGTTATGAAAAGAAAAATAACACAAGCTGCTGCCTCCTCTTTGTGCCTCCACCCTTGAAGCTCCCATTCTCTATTCTTCTTCATCTCTCATCAATTCCAAGAGATTAGCAAACAATCTCTTGAATTAAAAATACTAGAAATTGTTTCTAGTGTCCTGTTTACATATTTAATCTCTTAAAAGGCAAAACTTGTTTTTCTAATTAATAGCAAAAGCTTTAGAAGCTGTTTAAGGGCTACCATAGGTGAACTTGGTGTGGACAAGCTAGAGGAACAAGACCTGGTGTCCTGAAGACGCATCCCAAAGGCACGAATATACTGCAGTGCACCATGAGGTTAGTGTATTTGTTCTTGATCTAATCTAGGGTTCTAAAATTAATCTGATTAATTTTAAAATCTTAAATGGCAAATACAGATCCAAAAACACATTAAAAGAGTTTTAATATATTGTTTATCATTGAAATCAAATAGATAAAAATAAATATTGCATGATGCATGTGACTCTAGGTGAAAATTTTTGAATTCAATGGTATAAACTTGTGTTTTTCATGCTTCTGCTCCTTCACAGAAACTGTAAGAATTTCTAAGTCTGAAACAAGGCAACAGATCAGTGGCAGAGTATGAGAGGGAGTTCTCCCGCTTAAGCCACTATGCTGGGAGTCTGCTTTCTACCAGCAAGGAAAGGTGCAACAGATTTGAGACCAGTTTGAAGCCCAGTCTGCGGATGGAAGTAGTGGGATTCAGACACAGTAAGTTCTCTGAGCTCATCTCGCAGGCACTTGAGCTAGAAAGGATTGAATTAGAAGTGACACCAGCAAAAGAGAAATCAAAAAAGATTAAGAAATCAGAGAGAGAAAAAGGGGAAAAATCAGTAGAGCAAAATCCCAATGGTACATCTGGAAAAAAGAAAAAATTTAGGGGACCAAGCAGAGGTGGAGGTGGAAGGTTTGGAAGGGGTAGATTCTTTGGACAGAGACCCCCTAGATGTGGTCAGCAGTGGACAGGGGTTCATATCCGGCCCCCCCCCCCCCCCCTTTGTAAGACATGTGGCAAAATTCATGGGGGAGAATGTTATTGGGCAATAGGAGCTTGCTTTAACTGTGGAGGTAAGGGCCATCATGCTAAGGACTGCACCAGTACCCCTAGATTTGGGCCAGCTCCTACAACTATAGAAGGGTTTGTTCACAGTCCTGCTATCAGAGGTTCACAACCGGTTAGCAAAGGAAGAGGCAGAGGTAGAGGCAATGCTTCTAGCAGTTAGGGTATTGTTAGCCAGTCAGCACAAGGAAGTGTTTCAGCCAGGGTTTATACGATGAGATAGCTAGAAGAGGCTGAGTCTTTCGATGTTATAGCCGGTACATTCTCTATCTCTGATCAAGATGTATTTGTACTGTTTGATCCGGGTTCAACCCACTCGTATGTTAGTGCTAGCATAGTCAGTTCACTTGCTGTTCCGTGTGTCAAAATGGGTTTTGAAGTGTTAGTAACTAGTTTGTTAAGACAAGAGGTTTGGGTCAACAGAATCTATAGAGACTGTCCTTTGGTGATCCAAGGACATATTTTTCTATCAGATTTGATTGAAATGCCCTTCAGAGATTATGATATTATCTTGGGCATGGATTGGTTAGCCAGGCATTACGCCATGATTGACTGTAGACTGAAGACAGTCACTTTTGGTCTGCCTCTGTATGGTGATGTGGTAATACATGAGGAGAGGCATTTACTGCCATCAAACATCTTTTCGGCTGCACTAGCTGGAAGGATGATCAGTAAGGAGTGTGAAGCATACTTGGCACATGTGATAGACACCCAAGTGGGGAGTTCAACACTAAGGGACATCCCTACAGTATGTGACTTTCCAGATGTGTTTCCTGATGAATTACCAGGATTACCTCCAGAAAGAGAAGTGTAATTTGAGATTGATGTCATGCCTGGTGTGGATCCAATTTCCATAACACCATATAGAATAGCACCAGCAGAATTGAAAGAGTTGAAAGTGCAGTTGCAAGAGCTGCTCAACAAGGGCTTTATCCACCCTAGTGTGTCACCCTGGGGAGTGCCAATATTGTTTGTTAAAAAAAAAAGATGGCACTCTCCGCTTATGTATCGACTATCGGCAGTTGAATAAGGTGACAATAAAAAACAATTACCCATTACCCCACATTGATGACTTATTTGATCAATTGAGGGGTGCAGCTGTGTTCTCTAAAATTGACCTGAGGTCAGGTTATTATCAGCTGAAAGTACAAGAGCAGAGTATTCCTAAAACTACCTTTAGAACCCGCTATGGCAATTATGAGTTCTTGGTCATGCCATTCCGGTTAACTAATGCTCCAGCTGCTTTTATGGATCTGATGAACACTATCTTCAGACCATACCTCGACCAGTTTGTTGTGGTATTCATAGATGATATATTGGTCTATTCGAGGAGTACAGAAGAGCATGATAGACATCTGCGGATTATACTGCAGACTTTGAGGGAGAAACAGCTATACGCCAAATTGTCGAAGTGTGAATTTTGGCTAAAGAAAATATCCTTCTTGGGACACGTAGTATCGGTAGAGGGCATCAAGGTAGATCCAAGTAAGATAGAAGTTGTCCTTAATTGGAGACCACCCAGAAATATCATGGAGATTCGCAGTTTTCTAGGTTTAGCTGGATACTACCATCAATTTGTGAAAGGGTTCTCCATGTTGGCATCTCCATTGACTAAGCTACTTTGAAAAGATGTGAGTGGACAGATAAATGCCAATAGAGTTTTGATGAATTGAAGAGGTTTTTGACTGAGGATCCAGTCCTTACTTTACCTACCCCAGGTAAAGAATGCATAGTATATAGTGATGCTTCTCATAATGGGTTAGGTTGTGTACTAATGCAAGATTGGAATGTCATTGCCTATGCATCACGCCAGTTGACACCGCATGAGAGGAATTATCCGACACATGACTTGGAGCTTGCAGCTATTGTGTTCACTCTTAAGATCTGGAGACACTATTTGTATGGGGAAAAGTGTAACACCCCTATGTTCGGTAGTGCGTTCTCTTTGTTCCGATGACTGTCGATTAATACTAGGATGCCTAGAACTACATTTAATTGTTAGTGAGGAGATATAAAATAATGAAATACAAGAAAAGAAAATACAAAAGAAAACAAAGGAAAAATAATAGCAATGAAATGTAACCAAGTTAAACGAGCCGAGAACCATAACGATAGGTGACCGCACCGGGAAGTTGCGGCGTGGACCATTGACTAGCCTTGGACTGTGGAGAACCCTGAAAAATATTTTTAAGAAATAAATAAACGTCTATTAAAGTATAAATGTTATTAGAAATATCAAAGAAAAATTAATTAATTAGTACAAAGAAAAACGAAAAATCAAGAAAACGACAAAACTCGGTGTTATCGAAAAATCGGGAATGCAACCCGAATAGGGGCATTGTGATCATTTGACATCCTGAGTTGCCTTTTAACCTAAATTTCCATTAAAAATAAATGATATTGCACTTGGAAAATGTCATGAAAAATTAAAATGGTGGTACATAATCTAACTAGTAAAAGATATGAGGAAAATGTGGGAAATTGGAAACTTTAGATTAATTAATACTTTAACCATACTTAGTGCTCTACTAAGTGAAGTTAATGGACATATAATATAGTATATTGGGACAAAAAATTTGTCATCTTCAACCTCCCAAACAAACCAGCCGAAAATCCTCCCATGCAATCTATGGCCACCCACTTCCCAAGCTCAAATCTCCATGATCAAGCCATGCTTTCCACAACTTGTCTTCATTAAAGTTTATCCCCACCTTGCAAGCAAGAATTTGATAGTAATTTCAAGAGGAATAGGTGAAGTTTGGTCAAGCTCACAAGGGGTAAGTATCCATTTCTTCAACTTTTCTTTGTTAAAGTTTGTGTGGGTGTTGAGATAAGTTGATATATGGAAGAAAAGTTGAAGTTTGGTAAGTTAGGGTGCTGCTCCACTTTGGCAGCCATGGAAGTTTAATATGTAACTTGTTTTCTTCATGTAATTGGTGATTTGGGCTGTTGATTTAATTTTTAATTTGTATTGAAGTTGAATTCCATGTATAAAGTTTGATTTGTAAGCTTGAAAAGTGAAAATGGAAGTTGATGTGTATGTGTAATTTTTGGGCAGCCTCAAAATGGAAATTGGTAAGGTTCAAATTCATGAACTATTGTTGAAATATTGTACAAAAGAATGGCAGCATATATGTGTGTGGAATAGTGGTGATAGGTATGTAATTTGATGATGGAAGTTTGTGTGATAATTAGAAGTATTTATGTGTATATATTGTTGGGATTGAACTTTGTGAATGGTGACTGAATTTGGTGTATTTGAAGTGATTATATTCTGTCTAAGTTGACCTAAATGTAGAGAATGGAATGGTTTTGGTTAGTGCCAAATGCAGAATGGTATAGGAAGTGAAAATGTAATTGGTAAACATGTGTTTGGTTTGGTGTTTGAAAAGCATTTAGAGGGCAGTGTGCAAATGGACCTATAACCCTAAGTGTGTGGCTCCAATTGGTATGAGGCCAATTGGAGGTGAAATTAGGCACAAAATGTGCCAACTTTCATGAAGAAAGCCTACCTAAATTCTGTCCAAAAAGTAACTTAAAAAATGACCAAATCCGGATTAGTGACTTGAAAGCCTGAAAATTGACCATTTGAGTAGTAGTTAGTATTTTGACCATAACTTACTCAAAACAGGTCCAAATGGCCTGAAAGTTTTACCATGAATATTTTAGACATATATCTACAATTCTTATGAAGACACTAAAGCTCAGAAATGGCCAGAACCAAGCCAAATAGCTTGCACAAGTTCGGGTACCAAAACTGGCCGAACCAAAAGTGACCTAAAAATGACCTAAGCTTACCATTTTAGTGTATTCTGTCCAACATTGGTAAATTGACCATATCTTGGTCTACACAACTCAGAATGACTTGAAATTTTGCCCTGCGTGCAATAAGATATAGGTCTACAAGTTTTTAGTTTGGACCGAAACCCGAAAACCAAGAGAACTAAGTCGTCCGGCTAGGTCAAAATAGTACATCGAAATCCGGTAAATTGCAATAAAATGCAATACACTTGAAAATGAATTTGGTAACATATACCAACACTAAAGGGCTATAAAATGTGACATATTAGTAACATTAGAATTGACTTACTTAAAGTGCATAAAGGGTCAACATTATAAGTTGACTAATGAAATGAATTGAAGGGAATAGTACCAATAAAATTTAGATATTGGATTTTATGGTTGGAAACAAATTCATTGAGTACTGAAACACTTTAAATTGTGTGTTTCAGTTAATAAGGATATTGAGAAGCATAAAGAACATTGAGTCAAGGCCTAGCAGCGACTCAAATCAGGTTTGTGCACAACTAGTTTTTAACTAATTTTGTTCTGAATATTTCACATGATTAAATGACATATTTTTCTTATGTATTATGTTTAATAAGCATTGGATTTAATTCAATGATTATTGAAATTGTTATAGTATGTATGAATTTAGCTTTGTGAAATGGTATTTCCACAAGTATTAAGCATTGTTGTGAATTGAATAAATTATGTTTTGGAAAATTGTGATAGAACATGTTTTGAATTGTGATGGGCAATTTGCATGGAAAAATGCAAATTTATGATTTGAATTGTGATGAGCATAAAAATTATTGGATATTAGAATTGACTTTGAATCAAATTGTATTGTGATTTATGCTCACTAAAAGGATTGCGATATTGTTTTATATCTCACTATAGATGCTTAACTAGGTTATTACCCGTCTCTCTCATTTGTCGAGAAGACAATGGAGTTAGTTGTGTTTTGATTACCATGGTACGTGCATAGGCTTAGATTCTCCAATTATTAGAGGTTAGATCTAAGTTTTATGTTATGGCCCTTTCGAAAGATTCATTATTGTCTGTGTACTGTGCATGATGATTTGACCTCCCCGACCATAGGGAGTTAGAATCTGATTCAACCTTCCCGACCATAGGGAGTTTGAATCACCCCGAAGATGGCTCTTTCATATTAGTCTTGCATAGTTAGTGAGATAAAGAATGGTTTTCGAGATAAAGAATGGTTTTTGAGATAAAGAATAGCTTTTGAGATAAAGAATGGCTTTTGATATAAAGAATGGTTTTTGAGATAAAGAATAGCTTTTGAGATAAAGAATGGTTTTTTAATAGTAAAGATTTGTGATTTCAATTATGATTTATGTATAATTGATTTTGTTGGAATTACCTTAAATGGTCAGTTATGATTTGATAAATTGAATTTCGTGATTAAAGTCATTTTATACAAATGATTTATATTATTGGCAATGAATATTTTGAGTTTTAGAATTTGATGAGTATTCAGATTTCCAAATTATTTGCTGTAAATTTTGTCAATGTATATTGTACTATATTTTAAATTATAGTTGTGCATCACTGAGTTCACCACTCAGCGATAGCTTTGTATGCTGTCGCAGGTGAAAAGAGCATAGAGTAATTGAGTAAGCTTCTTTGAAGACACATTCAGATCAGCTCCAGGTTTACCCATGTGCACAAATTTTGATGTATGCATATAATAATATATATGTAAATTATTTGAGCAGTTGTATAAAAACTCTTGTAAAATATTTTGGCATATAATTAAATGTAAATTATTATGATATAAATGTTGAGTCCTGTAATCAATGAAATGTTCTTTATGATGAGATTGGTTTGAAAATGAATTGATTTGATTATTGAGATTTGAATTGTGAGTTGAAATGAAGTTATTGGAGTTGTATTTGAGAAAACATATAGGGAGTGTTTTCCTTTTTAGGTTTGAAGAACTATTTTCTCAAAATATAGCCGACACTTTGCCGAAATTTTGCAAAAAAAATTTATAACACCAGATTTTAATTGATGATTTAAATTTCACGAAAATTGTTTTAAAATTCCTTGTAGTATATCTAATAGGTTATCGGTAGGTGAAGTACGGTAATTCATTAGGTATACTACGGGATCATGTTACATCTTACGGGGGAGTAGGGTGTGATATGTTTTAGTGGTATCAGAGCTTTGGTTTTTATACAAGTTTTAAAATTGCATGTTTTAAAATTTTTTATAAGTACAACTGCTCAATTGTCATTATTGATACATAAAGTGCATTACATCATAAATATGGACTAATGGAGGGAAATCTCCTTGTGTTGGTTGTTCAGGCAGTAGAATTCCTTGTGATTCAATATGGAAGAGGGGGATCACACAGTGGAGCAATTAGTAGCAGCTGAGGTGCGAGGCAAGCCCGGCTCCTCGTAATGCCGATGGATCAGTGCACCCATCCCACCCATCTGATTTCTTGCTCGGTTGCTCGTGAGATGGTGCACTACTTCCGCAAATAGCTGGTAATATACCAGTCCAAGCTCCTGTGCAAGCACCTCTAGTGCAACCACCATCCCCAGCCAGACAATATGACAAGTTAATGAAGATCGGGGCACCAAGCTGTCCCAAAACTAAAATATTCTAAAATTTTCAAAGCTAACTTAGGATGCATTAGACGTGCATGTAATGAGTTCTTGGCAGCAATTGAGATTGGTATTGAGGTATTCTATTTGTGTATTTTTAGTAGAAAAAGAAGTTGGAACGGACAAGGAGAAGTAGGTAACAAGAAAGGAGAGCATTGAAGGTTTGTGCACAACTAACATTTTCTTCATTTTTAAACTTGTAAATTGCTTGGAATGCATTTATTTGAATGAGTTTGCTTTGAACAAGTTTACTTTGACTGAAATATGGTTTTTGTCTTGTATTTAAGAAATTTGGGTGTTGCCACCTTTATTTGGATATTATGATGAATTTAAATGTGTTTATTGGTTTATAAAAGTGATTGTTGAGTGAAAAATTTTTGGAAACTATTTTGAAACCACAGTTAGCATGACAGTCCCTTTCGAAACTCCCCAGTAGTAACTGCTACTTGGGGTTGATAATTGATATTGATCATATCTCCCATTAATAATGATTAGTGGGGTAAGACTACATGAGTACTCATTAGCTAGCTAGCCCTTCCCTCATTAATAACGGTTAGTGAGGTTGAGATTGCTTTATCGTGGTGTACAACATGACACTGATCGTGAAATTTTGTGTCATGGCCTGAACTGTGTGTTGATGTTGGCAACACTAATGCTTTGCGAATTGTGATTTATGAAGTATGATTTCTCATTTGAAATGTTATTCCAATAAATGGCTCTTATGAACTTAGAACTATTGTAAAGTTTTCATGCTTAAGAAAAATGTGATTTATTATGCTTTGAAAAATTGTGTTTTACCTTAAGTTTTAAAGTTATTAGTTGTACACCACTGAGTTATATACTCAGCGATAGCTTCTTTATGCTGTCGCAGGTAAGGGAAAGGAGAAGGCTGCCGAGTGAGAGACTTGGAAGCAGCATTTTGGTATTGTTTGTGGGTATATGTTGTAGTTATACCCCTGTAATTTCCTTTTGATGTATTTTGCACCTATATGCATTGATGTACGGACATTGAGCAGTTTGTATTTAAAAGCATTGCATTGCTATCACATTTTGAGTTTATAACTATTTTGTATTTTACTTTGAGACTTATGAAAATATAACTTTTGCAATATTTAGTCTATCAATATTTCCAATGAATGTTTACATGGAATTTTAACTATTCTCATACAGTTTTCCGCAAAAGAATTGATAAGATAAAAAGCTATGGTTTGTTTTAAAATCCTTTATAGCATAACTAATGGGTTATCAGTAGGTGGAGTTCGGTGATTCATTAGGTATGCTACGGGAACATGTCATGCCTTACAAGGGATAAGGTGTGACAAAAAGTGTTACATCTACATATATCATAAGAGTTTGAAGTATTTGGGCACTCAGAAAAGAGTTGAATTTGAGACAGAGGAGATGGTTAAAGTTGATAAAAGACTATGATTGTCTGATAGACCATCAGCCATGGAAAGCTAATGTTGTGGCTGACGCCTTAAGTCGCAAGAGTATAGCAAGTCTACGGGTTACTCATTTGTCTATGGTACATGACTTGAGATCATTACATGCCAGCTTAGAGATTAATGATGAGGGGCAGACAGCAATTGCATGGCATGTACAGCCAGTGTTGATTGATCAGATCAGAATGGTTGCTCATAATGATTAGAAGTATCAGAAGCTGTTAGAAGAAGTCTGATAGGGCAACAAACCTGAATTCTTAATAAGAGATGACAGTCTATTGCTTCACCAGGGCAGAATATGCGTTCCTGATGATGTTGACTTGAAACAGATCATTTTGAAGGAAGCACATGAGTTTCCTTTTGCTATGCACCCTGGTGGCACAAAAATGTATAGAGGGCTAAAGGAGCATTACTGGTGGATGGGTATGAAAAGAGATGTGGCAGAATTTGTTTCCAAATGCCTAACTTGTCAGCAAGTGAAGGCAGAGCATCAAGTACCAGCTGGTTTGTTACATCCACTACCAATACCGGAATGAAAATGGGAGAGAATATCTATGGATTTTGTGATGAGACTTCCAAGGACACAGAAGAGTCATGATGCAGTATGGGTCATTATTGATAGACTGACTAAGTCTACTCATTTTCTGCTAGTCCGGATGGACTACAATTTAGAAAGATTGGCCAAGTTATACATTGATGAGATTGTGAGACTACATGGAGTGCCAGAATCCATTGTATCAGACAGAGATCCTAGGTTCACTTCTAGATTCTGGGGTAGTCTTCAGAAAGCCCTAGGAACTAGATTGAACTTCAACACGGAATTCCACCCACAGACAGACGGCCAGTGTGAGAGGGTAATTCAGATCTTGGAGGACATGCTATGGGCTTGTGTGATTGAGTTTGAGGGTAGTTGGGACACACACTTGCCTTTGATTGAGTTTTCTTACAACAACAACTACCAATCAAGCATTGGGATGCCTTCATATGAAGCTTTGTATGGCAGAAAGTGTAGAACTCCCCTGTGTTGGGATGAAGTAGGTGAAAGGAAGATGATTGGGCCCGAAATTGTTCAGCAGACCAAGAAGAAGATCAGGGTGATCAGAGATCGACTCAGAGCTGCATCAAACCGTCAGAAGTCCTATATTGATTAAAAGAGAAGGGATATTGAGTATGCAGTGGGTGAGAACGTATTCGTCAAGGTTTCCCTTTGGAAGAAAATTATGAGATTTGATAGAAATGGGAAACTGAGTCCTCGTTTCATCGGGCCATATGAGGTTCTGGAGAAAGTGGGTCCTTTGGCATATCGTTTGTGTAACATCCTCCCTGTACGTATTCTGTATGTTCTGTTGCTCTAGTGGCCTAATATCAGTCCAAGCAAGTCAAGATGTTTGGAACTACACTTTGGTGACAGTGAATAGACATATAATGATGAAATAAATAAAAAGAAAATACAAGAAAAATTAAAGAAAAATAAAAGAGAGAAAATGAAACTATGTTAAATGAGCAGGCACCGCAACGATGGGTGACTGCATCGGGAAAGCCGTTACTGACCCTAGAACCGCAGGGAACCCTCAAAATTAAATTTTAGGATGTAAGTAAAGGTTTATTGAAATATAATTGACACTAGAAATATCAAAGAAAAATTAATAAATTAGTACAAAGAAAAATGAAAAATAGAGAAACAGACAAAAATCGGTATTATTGAAAAATTGGGAATACAACCCAAAGAGGGGCATTTTGGTCATTTGACACCTAGAGTTGCCTTTTGACCTCAATTTCCATTAAAAATAAATGATATTACACTTTGAAAATGTCATGAAAAATTAAAATAAGATACATTATGTAAATAGTGAAAGAATTGAGATAAATGTGCAAATTAGGAAACTTTGAATACTTAAACATTTAAATTAAAGTTTGTGCTCCACTAAATCAAGTCTTGGGACACCTATTGAAGTCATTTTGGATAGAAATTCAGTCCATCTTCTTCCTCCCAAACAACCAGCCAAAATGAAGATCCTCCCGTTTCCACCATTGCCGCCTATGCAAAGCTCTATTGGTGCATGATCAAGCCATAATTTCTTATAAGTTTCTTCATTAAACTTGGTCTATACTTCATGGGAAATACCTAGGCAGCAAAAAGGAGAGAAAGTATCAAGTTTTTAATAAGCAGCAAAAGTGGTAAGTGTCCAAATCCTCTCCCTTGCTTTAGTAAACCTTGTGTTTAGGTTGAGGTGAGTAATTTGGTGAAGAGAAAGGAAGAAAATATTGAGATATGAACTTGTCTGTTTTTGGTAGCCATGAAGGTTTGTTGTGTTTGAGTTTTTCTTACCTCTAATGGATGAGAATTAAGGTTGATTAACTCAAATAGAAGTTGTAGTAGGTTAATGTCCAAGTATGTGCATGTTAATGCTTGAATTAAGGGTTTGAAAATGGGACTTTGATGCTTTGGTAAACTACCATGTTTGGCAGCCTATAATATCATGAAATTGTATGTGAGTTTATGTAATTTGTTGATGAGATGTCATGGTGTTAAATTGTGGGCAGCATGTGTAGTTGCCATGGAAGTGTATGTGTAATATTGATATTGAGGTATATTGAATTTTGGTGGAAGTAAATGTTGAACTTGAATGGTGTATTGTGTGCATTGAGCACTTGAGTGTTCTGTTCAAAATACTTTGCTGGAATTGTCTACAATATATATAGAAGTGCCATGATTGAATGTTGAAGTATTGGGAGGAGGAGGAATGTCAAAATTGAAAGTGTAATGTTCAAATGCAGGTTGTGTGTGTTGGCAGTACATAAATTAGGTTATAAGTGCAAAACTGTGAACCCAATTGGTATGAGGCCAATGTAGGGTGAAACTAGACACCAAATAGGCCAACTTTCATGTAGAAATGTTATCAAAATTCTGCCTAGAAACTGACCTTAAAAATGACCAAATCCGGAATGACAACCTTACAAACCCAGATTTTTGACTATATGAATAGTAGTCATTATGATGACCATAACTCACTCACAACAGGTCCAATTGAACTGAAATTTTTACCATGGATAGCTTAGACATAGAGCTACAATTCTTATGAAGACAGCAAAGCCCATAAATGGCCATAACCAAGTCAACTAGCTTGCACAAGTTCGGGTACCAAAACTGCCAGAACTAAATGTGACCTAAAATTGACCAAATTTTGCACTAAAGGTGCAATCTGTCAAGCTTTAGTAAATTGACCATATCTTGGACTATACAAATCAGAATGACCTGAAATTTAGCCAAAAATTTGAATAAGACATAGAGCTACATTTTTTCTTCTTTGACTAGAAGCTAAAAACCAAGAGAATATGACATTAAGCTAGACCAATCTAGCACACTAAAACTGAAAATTTAACATTTATATACAATAATGCTTGAAGTAATTTGGCATTGAACACCAACTTGTAAAAATGGTAAATTGCACTATATTTGCAGCATATTGAATTAAAATTTGTGACATGTTGATACTAGAATCAACTTATCCATTTTACCTAGAAAGGTCAACATTTACATTAGCTTGTGAATTATATGATAACTAGTAAACTCCAAAAAAATGAAGAATTAATCAATTGATTTGTAATGTGCCCTAGTTTGCCTAGTTGACTAGTTTGGATAGGTTGGCATGCGAATAGGATTCTGACAGCTGTTCTGTAAATGGCTTTACATCATACTGTGTTTTTACGGCATATTATGCCGCACTGTGACTTTAATAGCCTATGGCTATACGTATTGTGTTATTATACTTGGCTTATCGCCAGATTGACTATATGGCATTTTAGCCACACTATTTGCTCACCGGGAGACACTTTGTGACCGATGGTGTAACGGCCTAAGGTACTAGATACCCAGTGCCAGTATATCCATTTATCCAGTCTGGTCAGTGTGTAGGTTACACGGGCAGTTAATTTAAGCACTACTAAATTCAAATAGCTAAATCCAGTCTACTAACATATAACACTACCAAAATTAGTAAAAATTGAAATGTTAGCAAATAAAAGTAGAAATAGCAACTGCAAAGAATGTCGATGTCATAAATTCATAAACAATTCATTTACTTTATTTTAGTGTATATTTCTTTATATTTGGCACCACTAAGCAAAATTGCTTAGCGCATTGCTTTTTTAACGCATAGGTATTGGACACACAGTTGGGGAGCCCAACAGACCTATGACCGGGTGAGACATCAGATCTACACAGGAGTCCAGAGTCATCTGCACTACACTGCATACATGGTAGGACTTACAATCTTGTGTAATGATTATCAGTTGTATTTTGACATTTTGTTATGTAATTTTATATATTCTAAAACTTTAAGGTTTGTAATAATTTTTACATATAACTTTATATGGAGAATATCTGGATGTATTTAAGTTATAATGGATTGTATTTTAAAACTATTTAAATATTGTAAAAATTAATAGACTGTGTTGAAATATTGAGACTGTGAAATAGTTGAGATTTTGATATTATCATATTGAACTATTTTTAATAGGTTTGGAAGGACAGTTTGTCCGAAATATAGACGGCACCTTGCCAAATTTTTATTACCATTTTTGAAACACTGATTTTATTAAAGTATAAAAATAGTATCAGCATAATATGAATATTACATAAAAGACTTCTTAAAATCAAATTGATTTTAGGAAATGAGTTGATTACAGACTAGGTGCTCCGGCATGCCGTGTAGCACGCCTTGCTCAGCTATACTGTAGACGGGCGTGGGGTGTTACATTTAGTGGTATTAGAACACAGTTTAGGCATTTCTGGACCTAGATAGATTGCATATCATGCATTGCATTGTAAGTGTTAAAATGACTCTAATGCAGATCTTTTGATTTATTGTTTTGATCAAAATATGGACTCCACATCACAGAAAGCGGTCGATGAGGATGTGGAGAGTCATGCTCCATCTATGACTGAACCAAGAGACAGGAGGGAACCTGCTCCACCAGTACCAGATGCACCAACCACATTTCAGCAAATGGTTGAGTTCTTTAGATAGATGGTAGGAGTTATGCCACCACCACCACCTCCACATCAAAAATCTCATATGGAGAAACTCAGGAAGTTTGGAGCAGTGGATTTTTCGGGCAAAAGGGATGATGATTCTGTCACAGTTGAAAACTAGTTGGACAGAACTGGAAGAGTCTTGAAACAACTTCATTGTACTCCAGAGCAGAATTTGGAAGCTGTTGTATCACTACTACAAGATGATGCATACCAATGGTGAGATACAATGACTAGTGAGGTGTCACCAGAATAAATAACTTGGGATTTCTTTCTCACTGAGTTTGAAAAGAAGCATGTGGACAGTGTATACCTGGAAGAAAAGAGAAGGGAGTTTGTTACCCTACGCCAGAGACAGTTGACAGAGGCTGAATATGAAAGAGAATTTGTCAGACTGAGCCGCTATGGGTGGGAAATAGTCCCTAATGAGGCTGAGAGATGCAAGAGATTTGAGGAAGGACTCAATGATAACATTAAAGTAATGATTACAGCCTTGGGGGTTACAGAGTTTGCCAAGTTAGTGGAAGCCGCATTAAAGGTTGAAAAAGTTAGAATGAATGAGAAGAACTGAAGGGACAGACAACAGAAAAGAGGTCAGGGTCAGACGAGTACATCTTCTGCCCCTAGTAAGAAATTTAGAGGTTCGCCTACTCAAAGTTTCAGTAAAGCACCAAGTCAGGGTTAGTCACAGAGGCCCAAATCTCAGTTTGCACTGAGGAGAGGCCAGTCCACACCTTCAATGGCTAGCTCTCCAGGGACAGGGTTCAGGGGACCAGCCCCAATAGTATTTGTTTCTTGCTCACATTTCCAAAATAGCATAAGGGTGAATGTTGGAGGATGATAGGTGCTTGTTTATGGTGTGAGTCTATAGACCACCTAATCCGAGATTGTCCATGCAAGAACTACTACATCTACTCTAGTATCAACTGATAGGCCTGCCCCTCCAGCTCTAAGGGGTAGAAAGCCGGGTAAGGTTGAGGTAGCCAGTACTTCACAGAAACCTGTATCAGAGTCTGTGGGGAGAGCAGAAGGTAGAAAACCAGCCAGAGCCTATGCTATAAGGGTACAGGAGGAACAGGATGCTCCATATGTCATCAAGGGTACATTCCTCCTCTATAATACTTTTGTGCATGCATTAGTGGATCCTGGATCTACTCATTCATATATTTGTATCAAGCTACCCGTAAAAAAGGGAATATCAGTAGAGGAGAGTGATCAAGACATCCTGGTCACAAATCCGTTAGGCCACAGTGTGGTAGTAAACAAGGTATATAAGGGTTGTCCATTGAAGATTCAAGGGAAAGAGGTCTCAGTAGACTTAATTGAATTGCCTTTCCATGAGTTTAATGTGATTTTGGGAATGGATTGGTTATCCCATCATCAGGCAATAGTAGATTGTAAATTGAAGAGAATCTCTCTGAAAACTGCTGAGAACAAAGAAATAACAGTTATGGGTGAAAAGACAGATTTCTTGTCCAATGTCATCTCAGCTACAGTTGTAAGGAGATGGTTGAGAAAAGGGTGTGAAGCCTATCTGGCACACGTGGTTGACACTAGGCAGGGTAAACTTAACTTTTCTGACATACCCATAGTAAGGGATTTCTCTGAGATATTTCCTGAGAAATTGCCTAGTTTGCCACCAGAAAGGAAAGTTGAATTTGCTATTGAGATTATGTTGGGTACAGCTCCGATTTCAATTACTCCGTATAGGATGGCACCTGCTGAATTGAAAGAGTTAAAAATCCAGCTGTAAGAATTACTAGACAAGTGGTTCATACACCCCAGTGTGTCACCGTGGGGAGCTCTGGTACTGTTTGTAAAGAAGAAAGATGGGACACTGAGGTTATGTGTTGACTACTGGCAGTTAAACTATCACACCCTATGCCTCCATAAGATGTAACATGATCCCGTAGTATAACTAATGAATTACCATACTTCGCCTACCGATAACCCATTAAATACACTACAAGAGATTTTAAACAATTTCTTAATTCTTTTTAAAGTGGTGAGCACTTTTGACAGGTATTAAAACTTTTTAATCGAAGTTAAATCACACATTGGGTCTGAAATAGCCACAAATTTTATAAAAATTTGGGCAGAGTGCCGTCTATATTATGAGTAAAACAGTTCTTCAAAAACCTATAGAAAACACTTCCAACATATTTGTTTCAGTCCCAAACTCCAATATGGCTCAACAAAAATCAAATTTCTCAAACATAAGTCAAACTCAATTCAACATCACTTTTAGTAGTTTCAAAAATAGAATGCAAAATGACTAAGTATTTCAAAGCTGAGGTAAGAAAATTATAGTACAACTTTTTTACAGGGCAAAACAATTTATAACTTTAGTTTACAACCACTCAAGACCAAGTACAATATATACATACTGTGCACATACATTACAACAAAAATTATAAAAAGGTGGTATACTCAATATACCTGGCAAAATCCCAAAGTGTAGCACAAGCAGCCTATTCTGCTGCTCTGTCTGTCTATCTACCTGCGACAGTAATGAAAAAGCTATCGCTGAGTAAAATTTACTCAGTGGTGCATAATAACAATTTAAAATGCGGTATATAAAACTTTTATTGATAATTTACAATTCAAATAATTCACAATTTTCGAAGCTCATATAACACAAATTTGATCAAACAATTGAATAACACAGTGTTGCCAATCAATAACACAACTTAGGTCATAACACAAACTTTTCCGAACATGTCGTGTTGTACACCACGATAAGGCAAACTCACCCCACTAATCGAAATCAATGAGGGAGGTGGCTAGCTAGCTAATGAACATCCATACTCACCTCAGACTGATAAGTCAAAGAGGGAGGAATATAGTCATACTCATCCCATAAATGGAAGAGGAATATAGTGTACTTATCAAAGCACTTGCAGGCGTTACGTATCGCCGTCCCTGCAAGCTCCTGGGCGGAGAGCCACGCTTCGCCATAGTTCATGCGTGAGAGTTCCCAAAAATCATAGGCATTACGTATCATTGTCCTTACTTTGTTCTAATGCCAATAAACACATTTTATCTCAAAATTTCTATTTACAAAGTAGGCAATACAATAATTCTCAAATAAAATTCCCAAAGCCAAAACAATAAAAAATTATTCATAACTCATTTCTCCAAATAAAGTTTCTAGTAAAAGCAGTGAATATAAAAATTATTGTGCACAGACCTGATTTGAGTCGCCTCTAGGCGTTGACTCAATGTTCCTTATGCTTTTCAATATCCTTTTCAACTAAAACACACAATTTAAAGTGTTTTAGTACTCAGTTAAATTGTTTCTAACAATAAAATCCATTATCTAAATTTTCTTGGTAGTATTCCCTTCAATTCATCTCATTAGTCAACCTGCAATGTTGACCATTAATACACACTAGGTGAATTAATTTTAATGTTCCCAATTTGTCACATTTTATAGTCTCTAAGTGTTGGTATATGTTACCAATTTTATTTTAAAGCTTATTGCATTTTATTGCCATTTTCTAGATTTCATGGCCAATGTTTACTATCTATTGGACCGGGCTACAATGTAAATTTAACAGATTTCTCTTAATTAAATTGTTTCTGATTGTGTCTTCTTTAATTTCCTTTTTGAATCACTCCATTTAGAGTTGTATAGCTCAAGTTATGGTTAATTAACCATAACTAGGTGAAATATAAGTTTTAGTTTCCTTTTTAGGCATTTTTGGTTCTGATTTTACTAATTCATTTGGACTATTTGTAATCACATTGAGGTCTAGCATTCTTCATATGTATTGTAGCCCTATGTCTTAAGGACAACCAAAAATTTTGCGTACCATTTTTCAAGTCTTATAGAATTCTTTATAGACAAATTGTTAACTTGGACTCAAAGGTCCTATATTGGCATGGTCTTCAATTAGGTCAATGGCTTTGACCTGAAATTCTAACCTTATACATTTATAATTTAAGGAAGTTGTCTGAAATAATGTTTTAGGTTTCTTTCTTAGCTTTCCAGAATGGTATAGCTCATTTAAATTAGAAACTTTTGGTGGGAGATATGCTTATTTGAATTTTTTGGATTTTATGGTCAAATGTGCTAATTTCAGATTTAGTGTGCCAACTTAATCAAGTTAATTGACCTAGTTTCCTTGATTTTTGGCTTTTGGTCAAATTACCAATATTGTAGATCTATGTCTTATTGAAATTTTGGGACTGATTTCATGTCATTTAGAGTTCTATGGACCATGTTATGGTCATTTTACTAATGCTGGTCAAGTTACACTTATATTGCAAAGTCTAGGTCATTTTTAGGTCAAAGTCAATTCGGCCAGTTTTTATAACCCAAATTGTGCAAGCATTTTGACTTGGTTCTGGTCATTTTTGGGCTTTGGTGTCTTCATAAGAGTTGTAGCTCTATGTCTAAGATTTTCATGGTATAAATTGCAGGTCATTTGGACCTGTTTTGAGTGAGTTATGGCCAATATGCTGACAGCTGTTCAAATGGTCAATTTTCAGGTTTGCAATGTCACCAATCTAGATTTGGCCAATTTTCATGTCACCTTCTGGATAGAATTTAGATAGGCTTCCAACATAAAAGTTGGCACATTTAGTTCCTATTTTCTCCTCCAATTGGCTTCATACCAATTGGAGTCACACAATTCCATTTATAGCCTAAAACATATACTGCTCTTAACACATTTTTAAGCACCAAACCAATCACACATTCAACTAGTTATAACTTCATTCCTAAATCAAATTCTGCATTTGTATCATACCGCAACCATTTATCACTTCATATTATAGTCACTTTGGACAGAATATAATGACCTTAAATACACCAAATACAAATCCTAATTTACAAAGTCCATTTATAACAATTTATATACACATAACACTCCTAACCATTACATATAACTTTCATCATTAATTATACATACTGCCCTTACATCATCACCACTAGAATTCATCAATAATTTTCATCAATTTACACATAAAATCATGAGTTTACAAGCTACCAACCATAGCAGTTTAAGGTAATTAATTCCCCTTTCAAACCCCTAAATTCAACACTAACATTATTATACACATATAATTAACTTGTTAATCTTTCTAATCACTTCATTCAACATCAATTCCCACTAATTTAATGTGAGAATAAATCAAACCTCTTTCATCACCATGGCTGCCAAATTCATGGTGAACCAAAACTCAAGCATTTCCTTAAAATTTCTTAACCATTTAACTTGTCTCAAGCTTAACACAACTTTTACTTACGGAAACTTAAAGAAACTAGCACTAACCTTTTTATGGAGCTTGATCAAACCTCAACTAATCCTTTCCTTTTTGCTCCCTACAATCTGCCCAAGGTGTGTAGAGCAACTTTAACGAAGAAACTTAGAAGAAATGAGGGCTTGATGATGGTGGAGTGAAGCTCCTTGCATAGCCATCCATGGTGGTTTCTTTGGGAGAATTTTCAATTAGCCAAGAATGGAATTGAGAGGAAGAAGAAGGTGTTTTGGCTATCCACTTTTCCACTTAGGTTTATATAATCCCATAGTGCTCCACTAAGGTGGATTAAAGATTTAATTAATCCAAGTCCCTTAATTTGCAATTTTGTCACCATTCTTTCACTATTTATTTTATATACCCAATTTCTTATTTTCATGGTATTTTTTGAAGGAACGAAAGCGTGAAAAATACAAGTTTATACCATTGAATTAAAAAATTTTCACCTAGGGTCACATGCATCATGCAAGATTTATTTTTATCTATTTGATTTCAATGATAAACAACATATTAAAACTCTTTTAATATGTTTTTGGATCTGTATTTGCCATTTAAGATTTTAAAATTAATCAGATTAATTTCAGAACCCTAGATAAAATCAAGAACAAACACACTAACCTCTTGATGCACTGCAGTGTATTTGTGCCTTCGAGATTCGTCTTCAGGACACCAGATGTTGTCCCTCTGGCTTGTCCACACTAAGAACACCTATGACATCCCTTGAACAGCTTTTAAAGCTTTTTATATGAATTAAAAAATCAAGTTCTGCCTTTTAAGAGATTAAAGATGTAAACAGGACACTAGAAAACAATTTCTAGCATTTTTAATTCAAGAGATTGATGGCTAATCTCTTTGAATTGATGAGAGATGAAGAAGAAGAGAGGGGAGAGCCTTGGGTGGCGGCACCAATGAGAGTAGCAGCTGGTTGTTATACTTTCTTATCATAATAACATTTATATAGCTAGGTCAACACATTAAACCCTTGCCACATGTCACCCTTTAATTGGTTCTAGGTTTAATTGACCCAATCACATTGTGCCAAGTGTCAAACTTATATTTAATCTTAATTTTAATCATCTTACATAATTGAAAGGCATTTGGCAAGCTTATGTGTAATTCCATGTGTCACCATCTCATGGTGCCACATGTCACCCTGTGAAATGACCAAAATGCCCCTATATCTTAATTTTGAGTTCTTAACCCAAAATAATTATTTCTCTTCTTCTAATCAATTTATATCAAATATAAATTAATTGATTAATCTCTATTAATTAATTTCTCATTAATTAAATTCATATTTAAACATTTTAAATATAAATTTAACTTATACTATACATCCAATAATCTAGATTTAGTTTCAAGTCATGCTAGGGACTTTGCAATCTAATTGTTGTTAGTAGTATGCCCTAGAGCATATCATTTAGAATGTATCTTGTACATATTTTTATTAATAAAAGGCATTTCCACTTTTCCATTTGCATAATATATTTATGTGTAATAGAAAAGGTCCATTGATATTTTGTTAGAAATATTATTCTTAAATTGTTAAGAATAAGAGTGACAATATTTCTAGCACAAAGTATCATAAATAGGTTCAAAATCGAGGATACTTCATAATAAGGACATGACTTATCCAGAAAGATTGTGTTCATGTTTGTTACCAAGTTTTTTATATGAGATATAAATAAGATGGAATGGTTAGTCTCATGCCATATGACAAACATGATAGGCACTTATAAATGATAAGTAGGCCGAACCAGTGACATTTATGACAAGCACATGGAGTTTACTCTTGTCAATGTTTTGTCATAAATCATATCAGTGCATATAATCTTTAGACCTGAGATAGCACAGTTATCTTATATATAGGTAGTCTGAGTTTGATACTGCTTTTATACTTGTACTGTGTATGGGTATATGGGCATCTGTTGGCTCCTACTAGTTATATATGGAGGTAAGTGTTGATCAAGATGGAATCTGTTCCTCTAAGTAAATAGAGATAAAATCCTATGTTCATTTAATTGTTCTTCATGTTTTAAGTTCCTGGCCAGGACAGATAGATTTATTCAGAAAAGAGTTTCTGATGAGAAAATCTTTTTAATTAAGAACTGGAATTAAAAGAGAACATAATATTCATAGCAAATGGAGTTTGACATAAACCATGTCTCCAGCTTGAGTTCGAATTTTGTAACAGAGAGATTCTAGTGCATGGTAACATATGATTATAAGTTCATTTAAGGTAAACCTTATTACTAATTGGGTGGCCATGGCATGCTATGCTAGGTGTTAACCGTGGTCTATGACGTTCATAAAATGATTTAGAGAAATCATTTATGGTAAGAAAGTGTTCTGATGATATTAAGAGTTGATATCATGTCTCATTGCCAATTAGTGATGAGCCTAGTAAGTCACACACATACACAAGTTATCACCTATTTAAATATGATTTAATTAATTAATTAAAGAGTTTAATTGATTAATTAAATAGGTTTGGTTTGTAATTAAATTGCAAAGTCCCTAGCATGACTTGAAACCAAATCTAGATTATTGGATGTATAGTATAAGTTAAATTTATATTTAAAGTGTTTAAATATGAATTTAATTAATGAGAAATTAGTTAATAGAGATTAATTAATTAATTTATATTTGATATAAATTAGAAGAAGAAAAGTAATTATTTTGGGTTAAGAACTCAAAATTAAAACACATGGGCATTTTGGTCATTTCACAGTGTGACACATGGCACCATGAGATGGTGACACATGGGATTACACATAAGCTTGCCAAATGTTTTTTAATCATGTAAGATGATTAAAATCAAGATTAAATATAGGTTTGAAACGTGGCACAATGTGATTGGGTCACTTAAACCTAGAGCTAATCAAAGGGTGACATGTAGAAAGGGTTTAATGTGTTAACCTACCTATATAAGTGTTGTTATGAAAAGGAAAAACAACCAGCAGCCACTCCTCTCCTTTGTCACGCCATTTTTAGGCTCTCCATCTATTCTTCTTTATCTCTCATCAATTCAAAGAGATTAGCCATCAATCTCTTGAATTAAGAACACTAGAAATTGTTTCTAGTGTCCTGTTTACATCTCTAATCTCTTAAAAGGCAGAACTTGAATTTCTAATTAATAGAAAAAACTTTAGAAGCTGTTCAAGGGCTGCCATAGGTGTTCTTGGTGTGGACAAACTAGAGGGACAACATCTGGTGTCCTGAAGACAAATCTCAAAGGCACGCAACACTGCGAAGGCATCAAGAGGTTAGTGTAATCGTTCTTGATTTAATCTAGGGTTCTAAAATTAATCTGATTAATTTTAAAATCTTAAATGGCAACTACAGATCCAAAAACATATTAAAAGAGTTTTAATATGTTGTTTATCGTTGAAATCAAATAGATAAAAATAAATCTTGCATGATGCATGTGACCCTAGGTGAAAATTTTTTAATTCAATGGTGTAAACTTGTATTTTTCACGCTTCCGTTCTTTCAATTGGTATCAGAGCCACTATATTTTCCATTTAGATTGATGTTTATTTGATTTAATTGTGTGTTTGATTATGAGATCAAAAGTTCATTTCTGGTTGCAAAGCCAACGTGGCGGCACAAATGATGAACACCATGGTGCGCATGGTTGATGCACCATAATAGTGTTCAAAGGTAAATGGATGGTGAATGTGTAATTGTTGTATGATCTAAGATCCATTTTATGTCTAATTAAATTTTTTAATTAGAATTTTTATCACACAATTAAATTATAATTTAAATCAGAATTTTAAAATTTGTTTAAATGTGTTTCAAATCTGAATTTTAAAAGTTGTTTGAATGTGATTCAAATTTGAATTTTTAAAGTTGTTTGAATCATATTTAAATCTGATTTTTTAAAATTGATTGAATAAAATTCAGATCTGATTTTTTAAAAAATATTTGAATGTGATTCAAATCTGATTTTTTTAAAAATGTTTAAATGTGATTCAAATCTAAATTTTTAAAGTTGTTTGAATGTGATTCAAATTTGAATTTTTAAATTTATTTGAATGAGATTCAAATCTGAATTTTTAAATTTATTTGAATCATATTCAAATCTAGATTTTTAATTTGAATATGAGATATTCAATTTAATTTAAGTATGTATATTTTATTTAATTGTTAAATAGTGATATGCATGATGGATGATCATGGACTATAAAAGACCAATGTGATTGGATTTATTTCTTTTATGTTTCTTTGGGATTGTAAATTAATTAATTTATTTTGGGCATGTATTATTAAGTTTGTAATAATTTTTGGGTTGTAATTTCATTTATTTAAGTTCTTGTAAATTCGCCTTGGTATGCCAAGGATTACTATGTAATATTGGATTGCAAGAAGTTCAAGGAGGTCAAGAGCATTGGTGGGACCAGTGGGAGGAATTCAAGATCAAGTGTTGATTATGTACTCCTTCAGCAACTCTTGTAAAATGAATGAATGAAATGCACCTAGGAATGCCCTGATTCAATTCTTGGTGGCTCAAAATTGAATCCCTTAGAAAGTCCATAATCATACCATATTTACTGCTTATCCATGAATGCATGAGATATATGGGAATGTATGCAATTATATGATATATGCATGCTAAATGGATAATGTGCAAAGTGAGACCTTAATAGTAATTAGAACGACCATAAAATCTTCCAAACAAATGATTAAGTTGGAAATTAAATTGGAAATGCTATAATTAAAGTAATTATAACATAGGTCATCCATTGGGGCAATTATTTTAAGAAATTTTAAATAGTTGCATAAGATGCAATTAATTTAAGAGATTTTCTTAAGAATAATTGTTAAGTATGAGATATTGTAAATATGTAAATGGTTTGGTGGCCAATATTGAATGTACCTGAGGACATTAAAATTATTTTCATAATTACTAGCTCAATGGGATCAACTTAACTAATGCAAGATAAGTCAATAATGGATGTACCTGAGATTTTGAGCATTAGGGGCTAGGTAAAGGATTGAACCTCACATAAGATATAATGGGCAAGGAGTTGCTCACTTATAGTTTATTGTAATTCCAATAATGGATGTACCTGAGGATGATCAATAGAATTATAAGAATTCAATCACCCACTAGAAATCCATCCAACTAGGATTTCCGTTTTCTACTTTGGAAGTGTAGGATTTGCTAAGTTAGTGGGAGGAACAAATTGATTAAAAGACCATAATCATTTTGGTTAATTACATGATACATTTACTAATTAATCTGGCTATTTTTTGCAGTTAATTTTCTGATAAAAATGAGCACAGAACAACCACCACCATCCAATATCCTTGCAAGCATACTTGATCACAATAGGTTGACAGGACCTAATCTGTCTGATTGGCTAAGAAATTTGAAACTTGTCCTGAACCTTGAACATATAGGATATGTTCTAGATTCAAATGTTCCTGGTCCCTTACCTCCAGAGGCCACATAAGAGGAACATGAAACTTTGGATAAGTGGAAGGAGCATGATATGAGAGCTAAGTGTTACATGCTTGCTTCCATGAGTAATGAGTTACAAAAGCAGCATGAGAACATGTTGAGTGCGAGTGAGATCATCCTTCACCAACAAGAGTTGTATGGTGAGCACAGCAGGAATGCTAGGTATGAGATATCTGGACAGCTATTCCGTATGAGGATGTCTGAGTGACAGAATGTTGGGGATCATGTCCACAAGATGATTCGGCTGATTGAGCAGTTGGAACATCTTGACTTCAACATGGATTTCTAACTACAGACAGATTTGATCCTTCAGTCCCTTTCTGAGTCTTTTGGGAATTTTATGACAAATTTCCATATGACTAAACAGGAATGCTGTTAGTAGTATGCCCTAGAGCATATCATTTAGTATGTATCTTGTACATAATTTTATTAATAAAAGGCATTTCCACTTTTCCGTTTACATAATATATTTATGTGTAATAGAAAAGGTCCATTGATATTTTGTTAGAAATATTATTCTTAAGTTGTTAAGAATATGAGTGACAATATTTCTAGCACAAAGTATCATAAATAGGTTCACAATCGAGGATACTTCATAATAAGGACATGACTTATCCAGAAAGATTGTATTCATGTTTGTTCCCAAGTTATTTATATGAGATATAAATAAGATGGAATGGTGAGTCTCATGCCATAAAACAAACATGATAGGCACTTATAAATGATAAGTAGGCCGAACCAGTGACGCTTATGACAAGCACATGGAGTTTACTCTTGTCAATGTTTTGTCATAAATCATATCAGTGCATATAATCTTTAGACCTGAGATAGCACAGTTATCTTGTATATAGGTAGTTTGAGTTTGATACTGCTTTCATACTTGTACTATGTATGGGTATATGGGCATGTGTTGGCTCCTACTAGTTATATATGGAGGTAGGTGTTGATCAAGATGGAATCTGTTCCTCTAAGTAAATAGAGATAAAATCCTATGTTCATTTAATTATTCTTGATGTTTCAAGTTCCTGGCCAGGACAGATAGATTTATTCAGAAAAGAGTTTCTGATGAGAAAATCTTTTTAATCAAGAACTGGAATTAAAAGAGAACATAATATTCATAGCAAATAGAGTTTGACATAAACCATGACTCCAGCTTGAGTTGGGATTTTGTAACAGAGAGATTCTAGTGCATGGTAACATATGATTATAGGTTCATTTAAGGTAAACCTTATTACTAATTGGGTAGCCATGGCATGCTATGCTAGGTGTTAACCATGGTCTATGAGGTTCATAAAATGATTTAGAGAAATTATTTATGGTAAGAAAGAGTTCTGATGATATTAAGAGTTGATATCATTTCTCATTGCCAATTAGTGATGAGCCTAGTAAGTCACACACATACACAAGTTATCACCTAATTAAATATGATTTAATTAATTAATTAAAGAGTTTAATTGATTAATTAAATAGGTTTGGTTTGCAATTAGATTGCAAAGTCCCTAGCATGACTTGAAACCAAATCTAGATTATTGGATGTATAATATAAGTTAAATTTATATTTAAAGTGTTTAAATATGAATTTAATTAATGAGAAATTAATTAATAGAGATTAATTAATTAATTTATATTTGATATAAATTAATTAGAAGAAGAAAAATAATTATTTTTGGTTGAGAACTCAAAATTAAGACACAGGGGCATTTTGGTCATTTTGCAGTGTGACACGTGGCATCATGAGATGGTGACACATGGCATAACACATAAGCTTGCCAAATGTTTTTTAATCATGTAAGATGATTAAAATCATGATTAAATATAGGTTTGACACTTGGCACAATTTGATTGGGTCACTTAAACCTAGAGCTAATCAAACGGTGACATGTGGCAAGGGTTTAATATGTTAACCTAGCTATTTAAGTGTGGTTATGAAAAGAAAAAATAACCAGCAGCCTCTCCTCTCCTTTGTCACGCCACTTTGAGCCTCTCCAGCTATTTCTCTTCATCTCTCATCAATTCAAAGAGATTAGCCATCAATCTCTTGAATTAAGAACACTAGAAATTGTTTCTAGTGTCCTGTTTACATCTCTAATATCTTAAAAGGCAGAACTTGAATTTCTAATTAATAGAAACAGCTTTAGAGGCTGTTCAAGGGCTGCCATAGGTGTTCTTGGTGTGGACAAGCTAGAGGGACAACATTTGGTGTCCTGAAGATGAATCTCAAAGGCGCAGAACATTGCGAGGCATCAAGAGGTTAGTGTAATCGTTCTTGATTTAATCTAGGGTTCTAAAATTAATTTGATTAATTTTAAAATCTTAAATGGCAAATACAGATCCAAAAACATATTAAAAGAGTTTTAATATGTTGTTTATCATTGAAATCAAATAGATAAAAATAAATCTTGCATGGTGCATGTGACCCTAGGTGAAAATTTTTGAATTCAATGGTATAATCTTGTGTTTTTCACGCTTCCGTTCCTTCAAATGCACCTTAGCTGGTTTACTCAACATGCTGGTTATTGCCCAAAAGAATATGCCGGGCAAGAAAGGAAAAGTGGTAGCTTTGATTGCATCTTCTTCTGCTGGAAAGTCCAACAAGAAAAAGGGCAATAAGAAAAAGAAACCTTAGATTCCTGGTCCTTCCAAAAAAATAGCTAAATAGAAAAGGAAGACTAAAGCTGATGGAGGCAAAGGAAAGTATTTCCACAGCCAAAAGGATGGGCACTGGAAAAGGAACTGCCCAGAGTATCTTGCTTCTCTGAAGGACAAGAAGGATACACCTTCGGAAGGTATGTCCACATCTTGTTATTTAGATTCTTATGATACTCATAGTTCATCTACAGCATGGGTTTTAGATACTGGTGCCAGTTCTCACATTTCTAATGATATGCAGGAACTAGCAAATAGTAGCAACTTGCGTTCTCAAGATATTAGAGTCTTGATTGGCAATGGCTCAACTGTTGAAGCTTTAGCCATATGATCTAAATCTTTTTACATGTTTAGACATGTTTTGTGTTTGGATAATATTTTATATGCACCTGATGCTTTTAAGAACATCATTTCTATATCTAGTTTGACTAGAAATGGCTACAAATTTTAGTTCACAGATGATGTTTGCAATATTTATTTTGGAAATAAATATGTTGGTTCGGGTTATATGAATGATGGTCTTTATTATTTGGATAATAATGACAAACACAAATTGAATGCAAGTGATCTAAAAGAATGCAATGCCATGGTGAAAACCAACTCAAATTCAAAATATATTTGGCACTTAAGGTTATGTCATGTTGCAGAAGATAGGATTGCAAAACTGGAGAAAATGGGGATTCTATCCTCATTGGGCTCTGAGCCTACTCCAACTTGTGAATCTTGCCTTCAGGGAAAAATGACTAGATCACCCTTTGTTGGACAAGGGTAAAAAGCTGAAAATATTTTGGAGCTAATAAAGAAATGGCTAGAGGGGGCTTTCATTATTTTATTACCTTTACTGATGATAAATCAAGATTTGGATATTTGTATTTGATGAAATACAAACATGAATCCTTTGAAAAGTTTAAAGAATTTAAATCTGAAGTAGAAAATCAAACTGGAAAGAGTATTAAAGCTCTTCGATCAGATCTTGGAGGTGAATATTTGAGTACTGAATTTGATGAATACTTGAGAGAGCATGGCATTGTTTCTCAGCTGACTCCTCCAGGAACGCCACAGCTAAATGGTGTATCTGAAAGGAGAAATCGTACCCTATTGGATATGGTACGTAGTATGATGAGCTATACTGATATGCCAATCTTCTTTTGAAGATTTGCATTAGAATCAGCTTTGTATATTCTGAATAGGATTCCATCAAAATCAGTTTCTTTCACACCTTATGAGATATGGCATGGAAGAAAACCAAGTCTTAAGCATGTTAAGATTTGGGGTTGTCCAGCTTATATCAAAAAGTTGAACACTGATAAATTGGAGACCAGATTAGAAAAAGGTCGATTTGTTGGATATCCAAAAGACAGTTTTGGATATTATTTTTATTTGCCTACTTCACAAAAGGTTGTGATAAGTAGAGATGCCACATTTCTTGAACAATAGTTTGTTCAAGAAGGAAGCAAAGGAAGGCAAATAGAATTAGAATTGGAGAATTCTGACCAACCAACAGATCAGATAGATATAGATCCATCTAGTCAACCTATACCCATTGATGAAACATCTACAGCTGTTCCTCGTAGAACAACCAGGGTATCTCACCCACCAGTGAGATATGGTTTTCTTCATGAAGAAGAACAAGAGTTGTCTACTCATGAAGAAGTAGATCATAGAGATGATCCACTTACCTATGAAGAATCTATATCAGATATAGACTCTTCAAAATGGATTAATGCTATGAAATCCGAGATTGATTCGATGTATAAAAATCAAGTTTGGAATCTTATTAACCCACCTGAAGGTATTGTACCTAGAGGGAACAAATGGGTTTTCAAGAAGAAAATTGGTTCTGATGGAAAGGTAGAGACCTATAAGGCAAGGCTAGTAGCGAAAGGGTTTTGCCAAAGGCAAAGAGTCGACTATGAGGAGACTTTCTCGCCTGTTGCCATGCTTAAATCAATTAGGATTTTATTAGCAATAGCTGCATACTATGATTATGAGATTTGGCAGATGGATGTCAAAATAACTTTTCTCAATGGATACATTGAAGAAAACATTTTCATGGAACAACCTAGGGGTTTTGATTCCCAAGATGGTTCCAAGGTATGCAAGCTAAAGCGGTCCATTTATGGGTTGAAACAAGCTTCGAGGAGTTGGAACATCCGTTTTGATGAAGCCATTAAATCCTTTAGTTTTATCAAAAATGAGGATGAGCCATATGTATATAAGAAGGTTAGTGACAGTGCTATCACTTTCCTTGTCTTATATGTGGATGACATACTGTTGATGGGTAATGACACAGGTATGTTGACAACTATAAAGGTATGGTTGTCAAATACATTCTCCATGAAAGACTTAGGGGAGGCAACCTATATTCTTGGGATTCGCATCTATAGAGATAGAGCGAAAAGAATAATTGTTTTATCCCAAAGTCTATACTTGAAAAAGGTGTTAAAGAGGTTTAACATGCTTGATTCCAAGAGAGGATTGTTACCAGCGAGACATGGTATCCACCTTTCTAAAGAGATGTCTCCAAAGACACCTGAAGAAAGAGATAAGATGGCCAGGATTCCATATGCTTCGGCTATTGGAAGTTTAATGTATGCAATGTTGTGTACTAGGCCGGATATCACATATGCTGTTAGTTTGACTAGCAGGTATCAATCCAATCCAGGTTTGGAACAATGGCTAGCTGTCAAGAATATCCTTAAGTACTTGAGAAGAACTAAGGATTTATTCTTGATTTATGGAGGTGGAGACTTGCAATTAGATGGTTATACTGATTCTGATTTCCAAGCAGATATCGATGATAGAAAGTCTACCTCTGGATATGTGTTCATTTGTAATGGAGGTGCAGTCAGTTGGAAGAGTTCCAAACAGAGCATGACTGCAGATTCCACTATAAAGGCTGAGTATATTGCTGCATCAGATGCTGCAAAAGAAGCTGTTTGGATAAAGAAGTTTGTGACAGAACTTACAGTAGTTTCTTCCATTGAGTTGGCAGTTCCACTACACTGTGACAACAATGGAGCAGTCATACAAGCTAAGGAACCAAGGTCTCACCAGAAATCCAAACACATAGAAGGCGCTACCACATTATCAGAGAAATAGTTGGGCGAAGCAATGTAGCCATGTAGAAAATAGAATCAGCTGAAAATCCAACTAATCCATTCACTAAGCCTATGTCACAGACTCAGCTAGACCGACATCTTGAGAAGATAGGTCTAAGATATTGTAATGAATGGCTCTAGTGCTAGTGGGAGATTGTTAGTAGTATGCCCTAGAGCATATCATTTAGTATGTATCTTGTACATATTTTTATTAATAAAATGCATTTCCACTTTTCCGTTTACATAATATATTTATGTGTATTAGAAAAGGTCCATTGATATTTTGTTAAAAATATTATTCTTAGGTTGTTAAGAATATGAGTGATAATATTTCTAGTACAAAGTATCATAAACAGGTTCACAATCGAGGATACTTAATAATAAGGACATGACTTATCCAGAAAGATTGTATTCATGTTTGTTACTAAGTTAGTTATATGAGATATAAATAAGATGGAATGGTGAGTCTCATGCCATATGACAAACATGATAGGCACTTATAAATGATAAGTAGGCCGAACCAGTGACACTTATGACAAGCACATGGAGTTTACTCTTATCAATGTTTTGTCATAAATTATATCAGTGTATATAATCTTTAGACTTGAGATAGCATAGTTATATTGTATATAGGTAGTTTGAGTTTGATACTGCTTTCATACTTGTACTGTGTATGGGTATATGGGCATCTGTTGGCTCCTACTAGTTATATATGGAGGTAGGTGTTGATCAAGATGGAATCTGTTCCTCTAAGTAAATAGAGATAAAATCCTATGTTCATTTAATTGTTCTTGATGTTTCAAGTTCCTTGCTAGGACAGATAGATTTATTCAGAAAAGAGTTTCTGATGAGAAAATCTTTTTAATTAAGAACTAGAATTAAAAGAGAACATCATATTCATAGCAAATGGAGTTTGACATAAACCATGACTCTAGCTTGAGTTGGGATTTTATAATAGAGAGATTCTAGTGCATGGTAACATATGATTATAGGTTCATTTAAGGTAAACCTTATTACTAATTGGGTGGCTATGGCATGCTATATTAGGTGTTAACCATGGTTTATGAGGTTTATAAAATGATTTAGAGAAATCATTTATGGTAAGAAAGAGTTCTGATGATATTAAGAGTTGATATCATATCTCATTGCCAATTAGTGATGAGCCTAGTAAGTCACACACATACACAAGTTATCACCTATTTAAATATGATTTAATTAATTAATTAAAGAGTTTAATTGATTAATTAAATATGTTTGGTTTGCAATTAAATTGCAAAGTCCCTAGCATGACTTGAAACCAAATCTAGATTATTAGATGTATAGTATAAGTTAAATTTATATTTAAAGTGTTTAAATATGAATTTAACTAATGAGAAATTAGTTAATAGAGATTAATTAATTAATTTATATCTGATATAAATTAGAAGAAGAAAAATAATTATTTTGGGTTAAGAACTCAAAATTAAGACACATGGGCATTTTGGTCATTTCACAGTGTGACACGTGGCACCATGAGATGGTGACACATGGGATTACACATAAGCTTGCCAAATGTTTTTTAATCATGTAAGATGATTAAAATCAAGATTAAATATAGGTTTGAAACGTGGCACAATGTGATTGGGTCACTTAAACCTAGAGCTAATCAAAGGGTGACATGTGGCAAGGGTTTAATGTGTTAACCTACCTATATAAGTGTTGTTATGAAAAGGAAAAACAACCAGCAGCCACTCCTCTCCTTTGTCACGCCATTTTTAGGCTCTCCATCTATTCTTCTTCATCTCGCATCAATTCAAAGAGATTAGCCATCAATCTCTTGAATTAAGAACACTAGAAATTATTTCTAGTGTCCTGTTTACATCTCTAATCTCTTAAAAGGCAGAACTTAAATTTCTAATTAATAGAAAAAGCTTTAGAAGCTGTTCAAGGGCTGCCATAGGTGTTCTTGGTGTGGACAAACTAGAGGGACAACATCTGGTATCCTGAAGACAAATCTCAAAGGCGCAGACACGCTACAGTGCATCAAGAGGTTAGTGTAATCGTTCTTGATTTAATCTAGGGTTCTTAAATTAATCTAATTAATTTTAAAATCTTAAATGGCAAATACAGATCCAAAAACATATCAAAAAAGTTTTAATATGTTGTTTATCATTGAAATCAAATAGATAAAAATAAATCTTGCATGATGCATGTGACCCTAGGTGAAAATTTTTGAATTCAATGGTATAAACTTGTATTTTTCATGTAACATCCCCACTGTACGTATTCTGTACGTTCTATTGCTCCAGTAGTCAAATAACAGTCTAGGCAAGTCAGGATGTCTGGAACTACATTTGAGTGATAGTGAACAGACATATAATGATGAAATAAATAAAAAGAAAATACAAGAAAAATCAAACAAAAATGAAAGAGAGAAAAAGTGACTAAGTTAAACGATCCAAATCCGTAGCGATGGGTGACCGCACCGGGAAGTTACGGCGAGGATCGTTGACTAACCTTGGATGCGGGGAACCCCGAGAAATATTTTCGGGACATAATTAAAGGTTTTCTGAGATGTAATTGACACTAGAAATATCAAAGAAAAATTAATAGATTAGTACAAAGAAAAATGAAAAATCGAGAAATAGACAAAAATCGGTGTTACCAAAAAATCGGGAATATAACCCGAAGTGGGTTATTTTGGTCATTTGACACATAGTGTTGCCTTTTGACTTCAATCCCCATTAAAAATAAATGATATTACACTTAGAAAATGTCAAAGAAAAATTAGAAAGTTAGTATAAACGAAAAATAAAAATTAAAGAAATCAGCGGTACAAGGAGTAAATTGGTGTTACCGAAAAAGTCCGAACTTGACCCGAAGAGGGGCATTTTGGTCAATTGAAACCTAGAGTTGACTTTTGACTTAAATGTCCATGAAAAATAAGTTGTATTATATTTTGAAAATTTAATGAAAAATGAAATTAAATATGAAATGCAATTAAAGGAAAAGTGGGGGATGAATTTGCAAAGATTGAAACTTTGAATTATAATAATAATAAACCTAAGTTAGTGGGCATATAAAACACATAAGATGACAAGGAACAATCCACTAACTCACTTCATCTTCTCCAATTCTCTAAAATGCTGAAATGGAGCTCTTCCTTTCCTCCATGGATGAGTTCCATGCAAGCTCACCAAACTTATCATTTTCAACTTAAAACTCAAGACTCCCTTCATCAAAATTGGTCCTCACATCATGGGAAAGCTGTAGGTAGCAAAAATAAAGGAAAATTTTGAAGTTTCACAAGCTTGGGAAGTTCTTGAATTAAGGTTAGTGCTTAATCTCCCCATTTTCTTTCATTAGATCTTGTTTTGAGCTTTGGGTGAGTTGATTTGTGAAGAAATTGAATAAATTAATGTATATTTTGTGAGCACTTCATTTTGGCAGCCAAGAAATTCATGGGATTTTGATGTATTTAAATGATGTAGATGAGTTTAAAGATGATGTTTGATATGGGTATATGTATGGGAAGTGATAGGACTTGAATTGTTTTAAATTGAGAAATTTAAATTATGGTTTGAAACAATTATTGGAGATTTGTGTTGTTGCTTCATTTTTGGGCAGCCATGAACCTTTGTTAAGCTTGAGTTATTTTTACTTCTAATGAATGAAAATGAAGGTTGATTAATTCAAATGAAAGTTGTAGTAAGTTTGTATCTAAGTATATGCATGTAGTGTTTGAATTAAGGGTGTGAAATGGAACTTTGATGCCTTGAGCAAACTGCCATATTTTGCAGCCCCTAATAGCTTAAATTTGTGTGTGAACATGTAGTTATTAATGATATATGCTAATGTTAAATTGTGGGCAGCATGTGTAAGTGGTATTGAAGTATGATTATGTTGAAGTGTATGTGTAATATTGACATTGAAGTATGTTGAATTTTGGTGGAAGTGAATGTTGAACTTAATTATGAATTGTGTGAATTGAGCACTTGAATATTCTACCCAGAATTGTTACTGGAATGGTGTACAATATATGTATGGAAGTGTTGTTGATCGAATATTGTAGTAATGAGGAGGAGAAGGAACATCAAATTGGGAGTGCATGTGCTTTGTGCAGGTTGTGTATTAAAGGAAGCACCTAAATGAGGCCATAATTGCCAAACTATGAACCCAATTGGTATGAAGCCAATATGGGGTGAAACTAGACACCGAATAGGCCAACTTTCATGTAGAAATGTTGCCAAAATTCTACCTAGAAAATGACCTTAAAAAGTGACCAAATCCGGATTAGTGCATTTAAGGCCTGAAAACTGACCATTTAGGCAGCAGTTAGTGTTTAGGCCATAACTCACTCAAAACAGGTCCAATTGACCTGAAAGGTTGACCATTAATAGCTAAGACTTATATCTACAAGTCTTATGAAGACACCCAAGCCCAGAAATGACCATAAGCAAGTCAAGAAGCTTGCACAAGTTCGGGTCCAAAAACTGGCCGAACCTAAAATGACCTAAAATGACAAAAGTGACCAAATTTTATACATTCTGTCCAGCTTTAGTAAATTGACCATATCTTGGTCTACACAACTCAGAATGACCTGAAATTTTGCCCCGCGTGCAATAAGACATAGACCTACAAGTTTGTAGTTTGGACCAAAACCCAAAAACCGAGGGAACTAAGTCGTCTGCCTAGGTCAAAATAGTACACTGAAATCCGGTAAATTGCAATAAAATGCAATACACTTGGAAATAAAATTGGTAACATATACCAACACTAAAGGGCTATAAAATGTGATATATTGGTAACATTAGAATTGAATCACTTAGAGTACATCAAGGGTCAACATTATAGGTTTACTAATGAAATGAATTGAAGGGAATAGTACCTAGAGAAATAGAACTTTAAGCTAAACAAATCTAGCACACAAAAATTGAGAAATTGACCAAATTTTGCACTAAAGGTGCAATCTGTCCAGCTTTAGTAAATTGACCATATCTTGGTCTATACAACTCATAATGACCTGAAATTTTGCCCCGAGTGCAATAAGACATAGAGCTACAATTTTGCTTCTTTGACCAGAAGCTAAAAACCAAGGGAAATAGGACTTTAAGCTAGACCAATCTAGCATACTAAATTGAAAATTGGTAATTACATAAAATGATGCTTGAAGTGATTTGGCAATGAATGCCAACTTGTAAAAAGGGTAAATTGCATTATATTGATAACATATTGAATTGTAAATTGTGACATGTTGATGCTAGAATCAACCTATCCATGATGCATAAAAAGGTTAATAATTTTATTGACTAGTGAAAGGCATAAAGATGTATAAACCCTATGAATAAAGAATTAAATACGTAACCTTATAATATGCCCTAATTTGCCTAGTTGACTAGTTTGGATAGGTTGGCATGCTAATAGGATTCTGATAGCTGTTCTGTAAATGACTTTATGTCATACTGTGTTTTATGGCTTATTATGCCATACTATGATTTTAATAGCCTATGGCTATACAGTTTGTATTATTATACTTGGCTTAATGCCTGATTGATTATATGGCTTTTTAGCCACACTGTTTGCACACCGGGAGATACTTTGTGACCGATGGTATGACGGTCTGAGGTACTAGGTACCCAGTGCTAGTATATCCGTTTATCCAGTCTGGTCAGTGTATAGGCTATATGGACAATCATTTAAAACATTATTCAATTCAGGAAGCTAAGTTAAGTTAAGTATAATGAAATTTCAGTACAATTAAATTAAATATTGAATGAATGAGTAAAAGAGATTAGCAAAAGAAACATAACAAAAATATAAATTGCAAAACCGTAGAGATTTGAAATATGATACAGTTAGAATAATTTGTATACTGTGTAGTATTACTGAAAAGTTATAAACTAAGCACTTCCAAAGAGGAACAAACTAGTATATAAGATCGTTGATACTACAAATACCATACCAAATTAAATTGATTCTCGAGTATTCGAATTATGATTTATTTCTTTCTTTATTTGTATATATTATTTTTTGTTATACTATTGCAGCACTAAGCAGAAATGCTTAGCGCGATGGAATTGCTTCCTCGCGCAGGTACTGAAGGTAAAAATAGTAGACTGTCAACTGAGATTTTTGGAGTCCAGATCTGCAGAAGTGTCAGAAGAGTTCAAGATTGTCACCTCCTCAGCAATGCATGTAGATAGGGCTCATAATTATACATGTTATGTATTTTGTTCATTCTAAGTATATTGTAATTTCATTTGTATATCCTGTACTTGACAAATTTATGTACTTAATTGGAAAAATTATATAAGTTAATGAAATGTAAGAATTCTACTGTCTGAATTGGCTGTCCAATCATAATGATTCTGAATGAGATTGAGTTTAAGAAATTGTGAGAAACTAATGAGATATTATTGAGATAAATTGAGCTATGAATTTGAATATGTATATTGAAATTGTCTTTGGCAGGTTCAAAAGAACTGTTAGTCCAAATTACTGCCAGCACTCTACTGGATTATCATTAAAATTTTTGAAATTTTCAAATTAGTCCGATTTTGATAAACAGTAAAAATAGCCTAAACCTCAGATAAAGTTTTTGAACGGGTAAACCAAGAACTGTAATGAAATCAGATAAGATCAGATGCTCTGGCACTCTGTGTAACACACTTTGCTCGGCTACACTGTAGACAGGTGAGGGGTGTTACATTTAGTGGTATCAGAGCACGGTTTAGGCGTTCCTAGGCAAAGATATGTAGAAAGAACTAGTGTGCATACATGCATTGCATTCATAAGAGTCGAGGTGACACTATGCAGATCTGTTTACTTTTGATTATTCAAAGTTAAGATATTGACTCAGAGTCGCAGAGGGCATTAGAAAAAGAAGTAGAAAACCTGGTTCATGAGGTTATAATGTAGTGACTATGTAATATTCTCGATGTTTGTATTGTAAGCTGCAGATTACAGTACCGACATGGGATTATTGTGTAGAGCTACGTTCTTCCTCATGATACAATAAACTAAGAATATTTGTAAGTAATCTATATTTTGATACAGTTATGCCCGAATAGAGTACTATTACGGGAAATAAATGTGAAAATTCTAGTCAAAAATTTCAAACTTCAGAACTAGCCTATCGAAAGACTACACTTCTAAGGTAACTAGAGTAAGTGACTCGGTTACACTAATGTGGACTACCATTACCACAAAAATTGCTATGAGCTTAGAGAATCTAGTATGGCTATAAATTAGAAAGAACACCTTGAGGATGAAGATATCTGGACATTGACATGGAGTCTTATTAGTATTTTAATATTTTTGACAGGAAGGAATGATGTAGGTATTTGAGAATACATTTAGAAATTGTATTGATGCTCTCTCCGGAAGTAAGAATAGATACCTTCCATTGATGGAGTTATTTTGGCTGAATTGCAAGTGAAGCCGAATCATATGAATCTGAGGATGAGCAGAAGACAAATGGGAAATTAATGGCTGTTATGGGCAAAATCATTGAGGGGAAGGAAACTGAATATGAAGTGAAAGAAAATGGGTGCCTGTACTATAAAGAAAGAGTATGTGTACCAGATGATAAAGAGTTGAAAACCAGTATTCTAAAAGAAGCACATAACAGTGTGTATGCTATGCACCTAGGAAGCACAAAAATGTACCATGACCTAAAACTCCGATACTGGTGGCCAGGTATGAAGAAGGACATAGTTGACTATGTAACTAGATGCTTGACATGTCAGCAAGTCAAAGTAGAATATCAAGTTCCATCAGGTTTGTTACAGCTCATAAACATACCTGAATGGAAATGGGACCAAGTCACTATGGACTTTGTCAGTGGTCTACCTCTCACTCAGAAGAAGCATGATGCAATATGGGTGATTGTGGATAGGTTAACCAAATCAGCACATTTTCTGCCAGTTAGAACTGACTACTCACTAGAAAAGCTAGCAAAATTATACATCAGTGAGATAGTTAGACTATATGGAATCCCACTTTCCATTATATCTGATAGAGACCCGAAGTTTACATCTAGACTTTGGAAGAAATTATAAGAATCCTTGGGCACACAACTCCATTTTAGTATGGCTTTTCATCCTCAGACGGATGGACAGTCGGAAAGAATAATCCAGGTAAATTTTGAAACTCATTGAGTTATTGTAAACAATAATTGAATCGATAATGATAATAATAACCGAACATATGTGATAGGTCCTCGAGGATATGCTGAGAAGTTGTGTTATTGAGTTTGAGGGATGTTGGGACAGATACCTTCCACTGGCAGAATTTGCATACAATAATAGCTATCAAGCTAGCATACAAATGGCACCCTATGAAGCACTGTATGGGAGAAAATGCAGAACACCTGTATGTTGGACTGAATTGGGTGAAGATAAGCTAGTGGGGCTGCACTGATAAAATGCATGAGGAAAAGGTGAAACTGATAAAGGCCAATTTGAAAATTGCCTCAGACCGACAGAAATCTTATGCTGACTTGAGGAGAAAAGACATTGAGTATGAAGTTAGCGAGAAGGTATTTCTCAAAGTATCACCGTGGAAGAAAGTGTTGAGATTCGGGAAAAAGGGAAAATTAAGCCCTAGGTTTATTGGCCCATATGAAGATATTGAACATGTGGGACCAGTAGCCTACAGATTAGCCTTACCACCTGAGCTGGACAAGATACATAATGTGTTCCATGTCTCGATGCTCAAAAGATACAGATCAGATCCTTCACATGTCATCTCAGCAGAAGAAATTGTGATACGACCTGACCTGACATATGAAGAAAAACCAATTAAAATCTTGGCACGAGAGGTAAAAGAGCTCAGAAATAAGACAATTCCACTAGTGAAAATCCTATGGAGACACCACAACACGGAAGAGGCAACATGGGAGAGCGAGGAGACAATGAGACAACAGTTCCCTCAGCTCTTCACATCAGGTAAATTTCGAGGATGAAATTTTTAGAGGGGAAGAGTTGTAACATCCCCACTGTACGTATTCTGTACGTTCTATTGCTCCAGTAGTCAAATAACAGTCTAGGCAAGTCAGGATGTCTGGAACTACACTTCGGTGATAGTGAACAGACATATAATGATGAAATAAATAAAAAGAAAATACAAGAAAAATCAAACAAAAATGAAAGAGAGAAAATATGACTAAGTTAAACGAGCCAAACCCGTAGCGATGGGTGACCGCACCGGGAAGTTATGGCGAGGATTGTTGACTAACCTTGGAATTGGGGAACCCCGAGAAATATTTTTGGGACATAATTAAAGGTTTGCTGAGATGTAATTGATACTAGAAATATCAAAGAAAAATTAATAGATTAGTACAAAGAAAAATGAAAAATTGAGAAACAGACAAAAATCGGTGTTACCGAAAAATTGGGAATATAACCCGAAGTGGGGTATTTTGGTCATTTGACACATAGTGTTGCCTTTTGACACATAGTGTTGCCTTTTGACCTCAATCCCCATTAAAAATAAATGATATTACACTTAGAAAATGTCAAAGAAAAATTAGAAAGTTAGTATAAACGAAAAATAAAAATTAAAGAAATCGGCGGTACAAGGAGTAAATCGGTGTTACCGAAAAAGTCCGAACTTGACCCGAAGAGGGGCATTTTGGTCAATTGACACCTAGAGTTGACTTTTGACTTAAATGTCCATGAAAAATAAGTGGTATTATATTTTGAAAATTTAATGAAAAATGAAATTAAATATGAAATGCAATTAAAGGAAAAGTGGGGGATGAATTTGCAAAGATTGAAACTTTGAATTATAATAATAATAAACCTAAGTTAGTGGGCATATAAAACACATAAGATGACAAGGAACAATCCACTAACTCACTTCATCTTCTCCAATTCTCTAAAATGCCGAAATGGAGCTCTTCCTTTCCTCCATGGATGAGTTCCATGCAAGCTCACCAAACTTATCATTTTCAACTTAAAACTCAAGACTCCCTTCATCAAAATTGGTCCTCACATCATGGGAAAGCTGTAGGTAGCAAAAAGAAAGGAAACTTTTGAAGTTTCACAAGCTTGGGAAGTTCTTGAATTAAGGTTAGTGCTTAATCTCCCCATTTTCTTTCATTAGATCTTGTTTTGAGCTTTGGGTGAGTTGATTTGTGAAGAAATTGAATAAATTAATGTATATTTTGTGAGCACTTCATTTCGGTAGCCAAGATATTCATGGGATTTTGATGTGTTTAAATGATGTAGATGAGTTTAAAGATGATGTTGGATATGGGTATATGTATGGGAAGTGATAGGACTTGAATTGTTTTAAATTGAGAAATTTAAATTATGGTTTGAAACAATTATTGGAGATTTGTGTTGTTGCTTCATTTTTGGGCAGCCATGAACCTTTGTTAAGCTTGAGTTATTTTTACTTCTAATGAATGAAAATGAAGGTTGATTAATTCAAATGAAAGTTGTAGTAAGTTTGTATCTAAGTATATGCATGTAGTGTTTGAATTAAGGGTGTGAAATGGAACTTTGATGCCTTGAGCAAACTGCCATATTTGGCAGCCCCTAATAGCTTAAATTTGTGTGTGAACATGTAGTTATTAATGATATATGCTAATGTTAAATTGTGGGCAGCATGTGTAAGTGGTATTGAAGTATGATTATGTTGAAGTGTATGTGTAATATTGACATTGAAGTATATTGAATTTTGGTGGAAGTGAATGTTGAACTTAATGATGAATTGTGTGCATTGAGCACTTGAATATTCTGCCCAGAATTGTTGCTGGAATGGTGTACAATATATGTATAGAAGTGTTGTTGATCGAATATTGTAGTAATGAAGAGGAGAAGGAACATCAAATTGGGAGTGTTTGTGTTTTGTGCAGGTTGTGTATTGAAGGCAGCACCTAAATGAGGCCATAAGTGCCAAACTATGAACCCAATTGGTATGAGGCCAATATGGGGTGAAACTAGACACCAAATAGGCCAACTTTCATGTAGAAATGTTGCCAAAATTCTTCTTAGAAACTGACCTTAAAAAGTGACCAAATCCGGATTAGTGCATTTAAGGCCTGAAAACTGATCATTTGGGCAGTAGTTAGTGTTTAGGCCATAACTCACTCAAAACAGGTCCAATTGACCTGAAATGTTGACCATGAATAGTTAAGACCTATATCTACAAGTCTTATGAAGACACCCAAGCCCAGAAATGACCATAAGCAAGTCAAAATCTTGCACAAGTTCGGGTCCAAAAACTGGCCGAACCTAAATTGACCTAAAATGACCTAAAGTGACCAAATTTGATACATTCTGTCCAGGTTTAGTAAATTGACCATATCTTGGTCTACACAACTCAGAATGACCTGAAATTTTGCCCCGCGTGCAATAAGACATAGACTTACATTTCACTCTTCCGTTCTTTCAATTGCAAGCCAAACCTAATTAATTAATCAATTAAACTCTTTAATTAATTAATTAAATCATATTTAATTAGGTGATTACTTGTGTATGTGTATGACTTACTAGGCTCATCACTAATTGGCAATGAGACATGATATCAACTCTTAATATCATCAGAACTCTTTCTTACCATAAATGATTTCTCTAAATTATTTTATGCACCTCATAGACCATGGTTAACACCTAGCATAGCATGTCATGGCTACCCAATTAGTAATAAGGTTTACCTTAAATGAACCTATAATCATATGTTACCATGCACTAGAATCTCTCTGTTACAAAATCCCAACTCAAGCTGGAGTCATGGTTTATGTCAAACTCCATTTGCTATGAATATTATGTTCTCTTTTAATTCCAGTTCTTGATTAAAAAGATTTTCTCATCAGAAACTCTTTTCTGATTAAATTTATCTGTCCTGGCCAGGAACATAAAACATCAAGAACAATTAAATGAACATAGGATTTTATCTCTATTTACTTAGAGGAACAGATTCCATCTTGATTAACACCTACCTCCATATATAACTAGTAGGAGCCAACACATGCCCATATACCCATACACAGTATAAGTATGAAAGCAGTATCAAACTTAAACCACCTATATACAAGATAACTGTGCTATCTCAAGTCTAAAGATTATATGCACTGATATGATTTATGACAACGCATTCACAAGAGTAAACTCCATGTGCTCGTCATAAGTGTCACTGGTTCGGCCTACTTATCATTTATAAGTGCCTATTATGTTTGTTATATGGCATGAGACTCACCATTCCATCTTATTTTTATCTCATATAAATAACTTGGGAACAAACATGAATACAATCTTTCTGGATAAGTCATGTCCTTATTATGAAGTATCCCCGATTATGAATCTATTTATGATACTTTGTGCTAGAAATAATATCACTCATATTTTTAACAACTTAAGAATAATATTTCTAATAAAATATCAATGGACCTTTTCTATTACACATAAATATATTATGTAAACGGAAAAGTGGAAATACCTTTTATTAATAAAAACATGTACAAGATACATACTAAATGATATGCTCTAGGGCATACTACTAATATTTTTAAAATTTAATACTACTTATTTTTCATGGACATTTAGGTTAAAAGTCAACTCTAGGTGTCAATTGACCAAAATGCCCCTCTTCGGGTTGTATTTCAAATTTAACGGTACTACTGATTTACTCCTTGTACCGCCGATTTCTTTAATTTTTGTTTTTATTTGTACTGACTTACTAATTTTTCTTTGATATTTCCAATGTCAATTACACTTCAATAGATGTTTATTTAAGTCTCAAAAATATTTCCCAGGGTTTCCTGCAGTCCAGGGTTAGTCAACGGTCGACGCCGTAACTTCCTAGTGGGTCACCCATCGCTACGGTTTTTGGCTCGTTTAACTTAGTTACATTTCATTGCTATTATTTTTCCTTTATTTTTCTTGTATTTTCCTATATTGTATTTCATTATTTCATATCTCCTCACTAATATTTAAGTATAATTCCAGGCATTCTAACTGTCTGGATAGACACTAGTCATCGGAACAGTAGAACGCACTACTGAATATAGGGGTATTACAATTCTCCCCCTCTTAAAATAAATTTCATCTCGAAATTTTACCGAGTTTTAGTCTCTGAACAGCTGTGGGTGCTACCTCCCCATATCCTCCTCTCATTCCTAAGTAACTTCCTGGCCTAAATAATGATCCATAACACCATAACCAATTGTATGCATTTATTTCTTAGCTGCTTCACCCCATGTACTAAGATTTTTATGAGTTTCCCCATCATACATTGAATTTAAATTCATTTCACCATTTTAGAGATAAGTAATTTTGTGTGCTAATGAATCCACTCTTTCTAGGGCCATGTGTGATCCTATGGAGTGAGAACTTAGTTTTTCTCCTTTCTATATGATCGTATAATCTTCTTTCCTTTGAATTTGTGTAAGACCTTTAACAATCTAATACAATATTTAATTTGTTTGTATAACACCAATCTTCTCTTACTATTATTCTGTCTAATATTTTAGTTCATGTTTCCTTATTGAATGACCATTGAGATCATGTTAGAATTACTTATCTAATTATGGGTCCTTTGACCATTCTAGTCAACTATCTTACTCATATTCGTAATATTTTTTTGTTACATCTGAACCAACTGTTCAAACTTTTACTTCCACAACTCTTGTATTTATCGATTTTCAATATTATCGTATTCTAAGAAATGTCTTTCGCTAGCAAACTCTTCCAAAACTAATTCCAAAAAGACTAGTCACTAACATATCAAAATTTATTTTTAAACGAGGGACAACAGGAAGGCAAACAATGCTAGCACTAACATAAAAGTATGTAGACCCCGGGTCAAACAATACATATGTATATCTTAGTTAAAAATTGAGAAAGTACCAGCAACAATGTCAAAAATCTCAACCTCTTCCCTCTGTCGCAAAGTGTATACTCTAATTGAAGCATCACCTTCTTCTGGCTAATTCATAGTACTCTTATGTACCAAATCAAAGACTACTTACAAACATCCTTATCTTGGCATACCACGAGGAAGCACGTAGCTCTACACAATAATCCCATGTCGGTACTGTAATCTGTAGCTTACAATACAAACATCAAGAACATTACATAGCCACTACGTTATAACCTCATGGACTAGATTTTCTAACATCTTATCTATACACTTGTTTCCTTCCCTATCTTTTAAAGTCATATCAGTGGTCTCTTCATGTAATTATTTAAATTTAAAACTCATTACTTATATTTATGCCCAAGTAACCTATCAAAGCACTTACAGGTGTTACGTATCGCCGTCCCTATAAGCCCCTTCTCTGTCTTTGGTGATAATTAAGGGTACCTATCAAAGCACCTGCAGGCATTACATATCGCCATCCCTGCAAGCCCTTGGGTGGTACCTATCAGAGCACTTTACAGGCATTACGTATTGTCATCCTTACAAGCCCCCTGATACCGATATTCATTATCTTTTAAAATCATATCAACCATATATTATCAATCCATGACTTTCCATGTAGGCAATACTGTTATCTGTAATCCCTAATTGGTATACCAATCGATCCATGCAATATACATAAGCCTAGGTTTACTTTGAGCAATTAAGCATTATTAATTGTCTAACAAAATCTTCATGTCCATGTATTGTGGAAAAGATGGGTCCCACATCACTATTTCATGTGATTTAGCATGTAGTGATAATGAAATTTCCATGTGTTTCAAGTAATTTAGTATATAGTGACTTAGTAGGGATAAGCCAATAATGTTTTTCAAGAACCTTTCTTTAGGTTCAATTTCGGGATTTTAACTTTGCATATCACTTTGGACAGTTTGTGGCCACTATTTGGCCCCATTTCCTAAAAGGAAATTATTCTTTTATGTCTTGTCTTTATTTCCCAAATGACTATTCGAGCTCTGACTCATAGTTCTCCCTCTTTTCTATTTCACATTGCCCTTGTGGGGTTAGATTTGTACTTGGACTTAGGTTGGTAGATTATCAGCCATTTGTTGAAAGAAAGTGGCCATTTGCTGGGCCATTTATGCAATAATTTGTACAGATGGGGCTGGTAAAGTCAAACTTTCGATTCTCTGAGGGGCTAGGGCCTCATCTTGTACTTCCGCCATCACAGACTATTTTATTGTCTTATTCTTCTTTTTCATATCTTTTCACAAGATTTTCTATTTCTTATACAACCAACACAAGGAGATTTCTCTCCATTAGATCATATTTAGGATGTAATGTACTATATGTATCAAACCATGATATTGACAGTTGTACTACGAAGGAAAAATATTCAAATTACAGGTCAAAATAAAATTAGAAAACTTGCTCTGATACCACTAAACATGTCACACCCTACGCCTCCGTATGATGTAACATGATCTCATAGTATACCTAATGAATTACCATACTTCGCTTACCGGTAACCTATTAAATACACTACAAGGGATTTTAAACAATTTCTTACTTCTTTTTATAGTGGTGAGCACTTTTGACAGGTATTAAAACTTTTTAATCGAAGTTAAATCACACATTAGATCTGAAATAGCTACAAATTTTATAAAAATTTCGGTAGAGTGCCGTCTATATTTTAAGTAAAATAGTTCTTCAAAAACCTGTAGAAAACACTTCCAATATATTTGTTTCAGTCCCAAACTCCAATATGGCTTAACACAAATCAATTTTCTCAAACATAAGTCAAACTCAATTCAACATCACTGTCAGTAGTTTCAAAAATAGAATGCAAAATGACTAAGTATTTCAAAGCTGAGGTAAGAAAATTATAGTACAATATTTTTGCAAGCCAAAATAATTTATAACTTTAGTTTACAACTACTCAAGATCAAGTACAATATATACATACAGTGCACATACATTATAACAAAAATTACAAAAAGGTAGTATACTCAATATACCCAGCAAAATCCCAAAGTGTAGCACAAGCAGCCTACTTTGCTGCTTTGTCTGTCTGTCTACCTATGACAGCAATGAAAAAGCTATCGCTGAGTAAAATTTACTCAGTTGTGCATAATAACAACTTAAAATGCGGTATATAAAACTCTTATTGACAATTTACAATTCAAATAATTCACAATTTTTGAAGCTCATATAACACAAATTTGATCAAACAATTGAATAACACAGTGTTGCCAATCAATAACACAACTTAGGTCATAACACAAACTTTTCCGAACATGCCGTGTTGTACCCCACGACAAGGCAAACTCACCCCACTAATCGAAATCAATGAGGGAGGTGGCTAGCTAGCTAATGAACATCCATACTCACCTCAGACTGATAAGTCAAAGAGGGAGGAATATAGTCAAACTCACCCCATAAATGAAGGAGGAATGTAGTGTACGTATCAGAGCACTTGCAGGCATTACGTATCGCCGTCCCTGCAAGCTCCTGGGCGGAGAGCCATGCTTCACCATAGTTCATGTGTGAGAGTTCCCAAGAATCGTAGGCATTACGTATCGCCGTCCCTACTTTGCTCTGATACCAATAAACACATTTTATCTCAAAATTTCTATTTATAAAATAGGCAATACAATAATTCTCAAATAAAATTTCCAAAGCCAAAATAATAAAAAATTATTCATAACTCATTTCTCCAAATAAAGTTTCTAGTAAAAGCAGTGAATATAAAAAATATTGTGCACAGACCTGATTTGAGTTGCCTCTAGGTGTTGACTCAATGTTCCTTATTCTTTTCAATATCCTTTTCAACTGAAACACACAATTTAAAGTGTTTTAGTACTCAGTTAAATTGTTTCTAACAATAAAATCCATTATCTAAATTTTCTTGGTACTATTCCCTTCAATTAATCTCATTAGTCAATCTACAATGTTGACCATTAATACACACTAGGTGAATTAATTTTAATGTTCCCAATTTATCACATTTTATAGTCTCTAAGTGTTGGTATATGTTACCAATTTTATTTTAAAGCTTATTGCATTTTATTGCCATTTTTTAGATTTTATGGCCAATGTTTACTGTTTATTGGACTAGGCTACAGTGTAAATTTAATAGATTTATCTTCATTAAATTGTTTCTCATTGTGTCTTCTTTAATTTCCTTTTTGAATCACTCTATTTGGAGTTGTATAGCTCAAGTTATGGTTAATTAACCATAAGTAGGTCAAATCTAAGTTTTAGTTTCCTTTTTAGGCATTTTCGGTTCTGATTTTACTAATTTATTTGGACTATTTGTAATCACATTGAGGTATAGCATTCTTCATAAGTATTGTTGCTCTATATCTTAGGGACAACTAGAAATTTTGCTTACCATTTTTCAAGTCTTATAGAATTCTTTATAGACAAATTGTTAATTTGGACTCAAAGGTTCTCCATTGGCATGGTTCTCAATTAGGTCAGTGGCTTTGACCTTAAATTCTAACATTATACATTTATAATTTGAGAAAGTTGTCTAACACAATATGTTAGGTCTCTTTCTTAGCTTTCTTGATTGGTATGGCTCATTCAAATTGGACACTTCTGGTGGGAGATATGCTTATTTGAATTTTCTAGATTTTATGGTCAAATGTGCTAATTCCAGATTTAGTGTGCCAACTTAATCAAGTTAATTGACCTAGTTCCCTTGATTTTTGGGTTTTGGTTAAATCACCAATATTGTATATCTATGTCTTATTGAAATTTTGGGATTGATTTCATGTCATTTGGAGTTCTATGGACCAAGTTATGGTCATTTTACTAATGCTGGTCAAGTTGCACTTATATTGCAAAGTCTAGGTCATTTTTAGGTCAAAGTCAATTCGGCCAGTTTTTGTAACCCAAATTGTGCAAGCATTTTGACTTGATTCTGGTCATTTTTGGGCTTTGGTGTCTTCATAGGAGTTGTAGCTCTATGTCTAAGATTTCCATGGTATAAATTTCAGGTCATTTGGACCTGTTTTGAGTGAGTTATGCCCAAAATACTGACAGCTGTTCAAATGGTCAATTTTCAGGTTTGCAATGTCACCAATCTGGATTTGCTCAATTTTCATGTCACTTTCTAGACAGAATTTAGGTAGGCTTCCAACATAAAAGTTGGCACATTTTGTGCCTATTTTCATCTTCAATTGGCCTCATACCAATTAGAGTCACACAATTCTATTTATAGCCTAAAACATATACTGCTCTTAACACATTTTTAAAGCACCAAACCAATCACACATTCAACTAATTATAACTTCATTCCCAAACCAAATTCTGCATTTGTATCATACCGCAACCATTTATCACTTCATATTATAGTCACATTGGGCAGAATATAATGACCTTAAATACACCAAATACAAATCGTAATTTACAAAGTCCATTTATAACAATTTATATACACATAACACTCCTAACCATTACATATAACTTCCATCATCAATTATGCATACTGCCCCTACATCATCATCATCAGAATTCATCAATAATTTTCATCAATTTAAACATAAAATCATGAGTTTACAAGCTGCCAACCATAGCAGTTTACTAAGGTAATTAATTCCCCTTTCAAACCCCTAAATTCAACACTAACAGTAATATACACATATAATTAACTTGTTAATCTTTCTAATCACTTCATTCAAGATCAATTCCCACTAATTTAATGTGAGAATAAATCAAACCTCTTTCATCACCATGGCTGCCAAATTCATGGTGAACCAAAACTCAAGCATTTCCTTAAAATTTCTTAACCATTTAACATGTCTCAAGCTTAACACAACTTTTACTTACGAAAACTTAAAGAAACTAGCTCTAACCTTTTTATGGAGCTTGATCAGACCTCAACTAATCCTTTCCTTTTTGCTCCCTACAATCTACCCAAGGTGTGTAGAGCAACTTTAATGAAGAAACTTATAAGAAATGAGGGCTTGATGATGGTGGAGTGAAGCTCTTTGCATGGCCATCCATGGTGGTTTCTATGGGAGAATTTTCAATCGGCCAAGAATGGAATTGAGAGGAAGAAGAAGGTGTTTTGGCTGTCCAATTTTCCACTTAGGTTTATATAATCCCATAGTGCTCCACTAAGGTGGATTAAAGATTTAATTAATCCAAGTCCCTTAATTTGCAATTTTGCCACCATTCTTTTACTATTTATTTTATATACCCAATTTCTTATTTTCATGGTATTTTTAAAATTTAATACTACTTATTTTTGATGGACATTTAGGTTAAAAGTCAACTCTAGGTGTCAATTGATCGAAATGCCCCTCTTCGGGTTATATTTCAAATTTTTCGGTGCTACCGATTTACTCCTTATACTGCCGATTTCTTTAATTTTTGTTTTTATTTGTATTGACTTACTAATTTTTCTTTGATATTTCCAATGTCAATTACACTTCAATAGATTTTTATTTAAGTCTTAAAAATATTTTCCAGGGTTTCTCGTAGTCCAGGGCTAGTCAACGGTCCACGCCGCAACTTCCTAGTGCGGTTACCCATCGCTACGGTTTTTGGCTCGTTTAACTTAGTTACATTTCATTGCTATTATTTTTCCTTTATTTTTCTTGTATTTTCCTCTATTGTATTTCATTATTTCATATCTCCTCACTAATATTTAAGTATAATTCTAGGCATTTTAGCTGTCCAGACAGACACTGGTTGTCGGAACAGTAGAAGGCACTGTCGAGTATTGGGGTGTTACATAAACAGAGTAACAATGAAGAACAAGTATCTGTTGCCTAAAATTGATGATCTGTTTGATCAGTTGAAGGGAGCCGGTGTGTTTTCTAAGATTGATCTCAGATTAGGGTATCATCAACTAAGGGTTAAGGATGCAGATGTGCCTAAGACTGCATTTAGAACCCAGTATGGGCATTATGAACCCGGTATGGGCATTATGAATTCCTGGTGATGCCATTTGGGTAAACAAACGCTCCAGCAGTATTCATGGACCTTATGAACCGTCTTCCATCCATACTTAGATCGGTTCGTAGTGGTCTTCATTGATGACATCCTGGTGTATTCCAATGATAAAGCATAACATGATGAGCAGTTGAGAATTGTTTTGCAGACTCTAAAAGAGAAGAAACTATATGCTAAATTGTCCAAGTGTGAGTTCTGGTTGAATGAGATTGCATTCCTTGGACATGTAGTATCAGCTGAAGGGATTAGAGTGGATCCCAAGAAGATTGAAGCAGTGATGGAATGGAAGCCTCCCAGAAATACAACTAAGATCAAAAGTTTCTTGGGGTTAGCTGGATATTATAGAAGATTTGTAAAGGGATTTTTCCTGATAGCTGCTCCAATGACTAAATTACTATACAAGAATGTGAAATTTGACTGGAATGACAAGTGTCAAGCCAGTTTTGAGTGGCTGAAGGCTATGTTGACAGAGGCCCCAGTGTTAACATAGCAGTGTCGAGAAAAGACTTTATAGTCTACAGTGATGCCTCACATAATGGGTTAAGGTGTGTACTCATGCAAGAAGGGAAAGTGGTCGCATATGCTTCCAGGCAGTTAAGGCCACAAAAAGAATTACCCTACTAATGGTTTGGAGTTAGCAGCAATTATCTTCGCATTGAAGATATGGAGGCATTACTTGTATGGAGAAAAATGCTACATATACACAGACCGTAAGAGTCTGAAGTATCTGCTAACCTAAAAGGAACTTAATTTGAGACAGAAGCGATGGATTGAATTCCTGAAAGATTATGATTGTGTGATTGACTAGTACCCTGGGAAGGCAAATGTAGTTGCTGATGCCTTAAGCAAAAAATCTATTGTAGCATTAAGATCTCTGAATGCCCAACTGTCCTTAACTCATGACGGAGTTATTTTGGTTGAGTTGTAAGTGAAGCCGAATATGTTACAACAGATACAGGATGGGCAGAAGACAGATAAGAAATTAATGGTTGCTATGGGCAAAATCACTGAGGGGAAGGATACTGAATATGAAGTGAAAGAAAATGGGTGCCTGTACTATAAAGAAAGAGTGTGTGTACTAGATGATAAAGAGTTGAAAACTAGTATTCTGAGAGAAGCACATAACAGTGTGTATGCTATGCACCTAGGAAGCACAAAACTGTACCATGACCTGAAACTTCGATACTGGTGGCCAGGTATGAAGAAGAACATAGCTGACTATGTAACTAGATGCCTGACATGTCAGCAAGTCAAAGCAGAACATCAAGTTCCATCAGGTTTGTTACAGGCCATAAACATACCTGAATGGAAATGAGACCGAGTCACTATGGACCTTGTCAGTGGTTTATCTCTCCCTCAGAAGAAGCATGATGTAGTATGGGAGATTGTGGATAAGTTGACTAAATTAGCACATTTTCTGCCAGTCAGAACTGACTACTCACTGGAAAAGCTAGCAGAATTATACATCAGTGAGATAGTTAGACTACATGGAATTCCGCTTTCCATTATATCTGATAGAGACCCGAGGTTTACATCTAGATTTTGGAAGAAATTTCAAGAATCCTAGGGCACACAAGTCCATTTTAGTATCGCTTTTCATCCTCAGATGGATGGACAGTCAGAAAGAATAATCCAGGTAAATTTTAAAAATCATTGAGTTATTGTAAACAATAAATTGAACTGATAATGATAATAATAACCGAATATATGTGATAGTTCCTCGAGGATATGCTGAGGAGTTGTGTTGTTGAGTTTGAGGGAAGTTGGGACAGATACCTTCCACTGGCAGAATTTGCATATAATAATAGCTATCAAGCTAGCATACAAATGGCACCCTATGAAGCACTATATGGGAGAAAATGCAGAACACCTGTATGTTGGACTAAATTGGGTGAAGATGTAACACCTCCATTTGTATAGCCTGGTATATTTCACTGTTCCAGCGATCGAAGTCGGTACGGACAATTAAGGGGATTAGAACCACACTTAAGACAACTAGATAAACCATAAACACAAATAATTAGTAATGTTCAATTAGTTGAGTATAAATAAGAAAAACAGAACAGAAGAAGTTAAATGAGCCGAGAGTCACAGCGATGGGTGACCTTCTTGGGAATGACTGCGAAGTCATTTTAAACTCAAATTTCGAACCGTAAAATATGACGCTGCGGTCCTTAGGACCATTACGAACACAGTGAAAAAGAGAAAATCAAGAAAAAGAACTGTTAAGCCAGTCAAATAATTAGGTCAGAGAGCCGAAAGAAATATAGAATTAATTGCAAACCGGGATGAACCGGCTAGGGGCAATTTGGTCAATTGACCCCGAGAGCTGACTCCTGACCTAACTGTCAAATAAAATTGGAGAAAAGAAAATTTCAAAATTGAGAATTAAATTAAAGAACTAATAGAAAAATAAAAAAATAAAAAAAAAGAAGAGAATGGAAAAGTTAAAAGGTGATGACATCATGCATGACCTCATGCATGATGCCATAAAGAATATAATTAATTAATTAATTTATTTAGATTTTTGGTCTTCCTAAAGAGATAAAAGACAAAAGAAAAGAAAAGAAAAAAAAAAGTAAAAAGCCTCATCTTCCTCACCATTTACGTTTCTCTCTCCCTCACCATTGTAAACCTCCATTAAAGCTTGCTTCAAGCTTTGAAACCACTATTAAACCCCAAATCCTCCCATACTTGCTTCACAAAAACTTGATTTAATCACTTGAGAGGAAGATTGGTCATCAAAGAATTGAAGAAAATTGAGAGGAAGTGAAAGTTCAAAGACACCTAACAAGGTAAGTAATGCAAACTTCAAGTTTTTAATTTAATTAGTGTATGTATAGCATCAAGAGCATAGAAATAAACTTAAAATAAAATAAAAAATATGTGTGAGGGACTAAACTGAAATTCGTCCAGTAGGGATGGGCGAGTGATTTGCATGAGTTTGATTGAGTTAAACATGTTAAGATGCTTGAATAAGTTGAAAGATTGTGTTTATATGCTTTGAATTAGTTAATTGCAATGGATTAGAGTGGTTAGGGTTTGAGACCTAGGGTTTTGAGGCAAAAGTTTGGAGAAATTTGTAAATGGTGTCTTTGACCTAATGTGAAGTGAAAATGGTCATTTGTGACCAAATGAGATGTGTTAGAAGTGTTGGAATTAAAAGCCAATTCGGATTGGATAAGGTCTTGTGCTGGAAGCATGACCAAAATTCCCTTTGAGGGATCAAAAATAAAATTTTACAAATCCAATGGATATGGGACCAATTGGGGATGAAGATAGGCACTAAATGACACAATTTTCATTGAGGAAGCATGCCCAAAAAGTGACTAAAACCTAGTGAACAAATTGACCAAAGTTGAGAAATCACAGTCTGCCTCTGCACAACCTGACCAAATGAACAGTATTTGTTCATTTAGTCAAAACTCGAGCTAGGAAGGTCTAAATGACCTGAAATTTTACCAGTGGTTATATGAGATATAGATCTAAAACTTTCATGAAGAACACAAACCCAAATCATGCCATTAACCAAATCAAATTACTGAGCAAAGTTGGGTCACTGAATCTGCAAACTGCAGATTTGCCATTTGAACAGTAAAGTTTCAATGGCTATAACTCTCTCTAGAAAAACTCTGATTTAGGCGATTCTTGAATCGATGGAAACGTAAGACATAGTAGAAAATTTCATATGAAGAAAATTAGACCAAATTATGGACTTAACTTGGTCAAATTGCTGAACGAAGTTGGATCAACAAATCTGCAGAACCAAAATTCTGTAGCATGAACAGTAAATGTAATTTGCTTATAACTTGAGCTACAAAACTCCAATTGGGGTGATTCAAAAAGGAGAATAAACTTAAGACAATAGGGAACATTTTCTATGAAGGAAGTTTTGCCAAATTCCAACAGTAAAATGACCAATAAAACAGTGCAACTTAGGACTCCAAAACCTAAGTTTTGAGAAAATGACAAAAACCAACAAGTTTGGTAACCAAAATGTGGTATGTGGGTAAAGTTGGAATTCCCATACCTATTAAGTCTTAGAAAGTCAATAATTTGACTTGAATAGTGTAGTGAATAGTAACCCGAAACACAAAATTTTGAGAACGTTGAGTTTAGCACGTTAGAGCTAGGTAAAAATGAGGCTAAATTTATTTTGGATTTATGTTAAGTTCTAGTACTAAAATATTATAAAATTGTGTGTTTCAATTGAAAAGAATACCGGGAAGGAACCCGAGGAACCGAGTCAAGGCCAAGAGGCGACTCGCTTGAGGTTTGTGCACAACGTATACTTTTTATAATCATCTTTTGCATACTGTTTTGAATAATGTGAAATATTGGATTATGGCATTCTTATGATGTTTGATTTAAATTGTTGAAAGTTTTTATGTATATTGAAATGACAATGTTTAGCAAATTATTAAGATAAGTTTTGAAATCACAATGTCATGACCATATATTTGAACACATCACTAGCACGACTAGTGGGGGTAATTAGTTTCGAATGGCATGATCTAACTGTGGGTTTTATGAAATGTGATTTGATACTTCAAAATGAAATTGTTTGGGATTAAAACCTCATAAATTATGTTTTGTGTTTAACTCGCATGCTTAGTTCAAATTTTGAATAAATGTGATTTAAGTTTTGTATAGAGATTATTTTAGTATATTGTGCACCACTGAGTCCTAGTACTCAGCGATAGCTTTTATTGCTGTCACAGATTTAGAGACTAGAGGAGTAGCAGACTGAGCTGCTAAAGATTGAGGATCATTCAGCTTGTAGTCTTCGGGTATAATTTATACCCTAACTGTAAATATTTCTTTTGATGTATATATTGCACATAAATGTATGGACATGTAAAAATAGGTATTGAGCAGTTTGTATAAAATTTGTATAAAGTTGTAATATATATTGTAGTTTGAAATTGTCTTAATGTAAATTTTATAATGATGTATCTAAATTGTTTTGTTTCTAATGAAATATGAATGGAACTATTTTATTTAATTTGAATGAAATGGATTGCTCATATTTTGATGATCATTGGATAGTGGATTTGAAATTTGAAAGTTGATAAATGTGTTGAGAAATTGATTGAGATTGAGTATGAAATTGAAGTAGTTGTTGAGAAAAATTTTTAGAAGTGCTTTTTACTGATATTTGAAGAACTGTTTTCTCAAAATACAGAGGGAACTCTGTCAAAATTTTTATAAAATTTGCATAAAAATAAAATGGGCCAAAAATATTAACTAGTTTTAATTTTAACTAAATGTTTTAAGTACTTATTAGAAAATGCTCACCACTTATCGAAAGTAAGAAAATTGTTTTAAAATCCCTTATAGGGTACTTAATGAGTTATCGGTAGGTGAAGTTCGGTAGTTCATTAGGTATTCTACGAGATCATGTTATGCCTTACAGAGGGGTAAGGTGTGACATGTTTTAGTGGTATCAGAGCAAAATTTTTGAAGTATGTTTTAACTTGAGAATTTGTGTCTTTCTTGTTAAGTACAACTGCTCAATGTCCTTATTTGTTACATACAGTGCATTACATCATAAATATGAACTAATGGAGGGAAATCTCCATGTGTTACTTGTTCAGGAGATGCCCTAACTTCAGATTGAAATAGAAGAAGGGGATTGCTCAGTTGAGCAGTCTGTTGAAGCTGAGGCACAAAGGGAAGCCCCAGCTCTATAGAATGTTAGTGGGTCAGCAGCACCAGCCCCATAAATGCCGCAATTTCTTGCATAGTTCGCACAAAAAATGGCGGCAATGTTTTAACAAATGGCCGGGGGTATGCCTGCTCAAGCTCCACCCCAACCACCTGTGGCACAACCACTGCCTCTAGCCAGACAGTATGATAAATTACTAAAGTATGGGGCTACAGAATTTAAGGGTACAGTGGACCCTTTAGAGGCAGAGCAATGGCTTGAAAGAATGGACAGAGTGTTTAAGAAACTGCACTGCCTAGATGAACTGAAGTTTGAATATTCTGTGTCGCTACTGCAAGGGGATGCATATGATTGGTGGAAGACCATCCCCCACAGCTTGGCTGAACCACCAGTGCTGACGTGGGATGACTTCATCAGAGAGTTCAGATAGAAATATATCCCAGATGCATATGTTGATCAGAATTGCAAGAATTTTTGAGTTTGAAACAAGGGAATCGATCAGTGGCAGAGTATGAGAGGGAGTTCTCCCGCCTGAGTCACTATGCGGGAAGTCTCCTTACTACCAGTAAGGCTAGGTGCAAGAGATTTGAGACGGGTTTAAAGCCTAGCATAAGGATACAAGTTGTGGGATTTCGACACATCAATTTCTCACAGCTCATGTCTCATGCACTTGAGTTGGAGAGAATAGAATAAGAAGCTACCCCAGTGAAAGAAAAATCAGAGAAAGCTGAGAAATCAGAGAAAGAAAAAGGGGAAAAGTCAGTAGAGCTGAGTTCTGATGGTACCTTTAGAAAGAAAAAGAAGTTTAGTGGACCCAACAGGGGTCGAGGTGGAAGATTTGGTAGGGGCCGATTCTCTGGATAGAGACCCCCTAGGTCTGGTCAACAGTCGAGCAGGGGTTCACATTCTGCCCGCCCCTGTGAGACTTGTGGCAAGTTTCATGGCGGGGAGTGTTATTGGGCCACTGGAGCCTGCTTTAACTGCGGAGGCAAGGGTCATTTAGCAAGAGACTGCACTAGTGCACTGTCTCCGAGATATGGTCCAACTCCTACTACTGCCGAGGGATCTATTCAGAGTCCTGCTCCCAGAGGTTCATAGTCAGTTGGCAGAGGAAGAGGCAGAAGAAGAGGCACTTTGCCAGCGGTCAAGGCACGATTGGTCGATCGGCTGAGGAAGTGCTTCAGTCAGGGTTTATTCAATGAGACAACGAGAAGAGGCTGAGACTTCTGATGTGGTAGCTGGTACATTCTCTATCTTTGATCAAGAAGTATTTGTGTTGTTTGATCTGGGCTCAACCCATTCATATGTTAGTGCTAGCATAGTCAGTTCACTTGTTGTTCCATGTTTGCAAATGGATTTTGAAGTGCTAGTAACTAGTCCATTAGGACAAGAGGTCCGGGTCAACAGAATTTATAGAGACTGTCCTTTAGTGATCCAAGGACATGTTTTCCTGTTAGACTTGATTGAAATGCCCTTCAGAGAGTATGATATCAGCTTGGGCATGGATTGGTTAGTCAGGCATCACGCCATGATTGACTATAGACTGAAGACAGTCACTTTTGGTCTACCTCTGTACGGTGATGTGGTAATACACGGGGAGAGGCATTTACTGCCATCAAACATCATTTCGGCTGCACTAGCTAGAAGGATGATCAGAAAGGGGTGTGAAGCATACTTGGCATATGTGATAGACACCCAAGTGGGGAGTCCAACACTAAGAGACATCCCTACTGTATGTGATTTTCTGGATGTGTTTCCTGATGAATTACCAGGATTACCTCTAGAAAGAGTGGTGCAGTTTGAGATTGATGTTATGCCTGTTGTGAACCCAATCTCCATAATGCCATATAGAATGACACCTGCAGAATTGAAAGAGTTGAAAGTGCAGTTGCAAGAATTGCTTGACAAGGGCTTTATCCGCCCTAGTGTGTCACCTTGGGGAGCGCCAGTGCTGTTTGTTAAGAAGAAGGATGGCACTCTCCGCTTATGTATTGACTACCGACAGTTGAATAAGGTGACAATAAAGAATAGATATTCGTTGCCCTGCATTGATGACTTGTTTGATCAGTTAAGGGGTGCAACTGTATTCTCCAAAATTGACCTGAGATCAGGTTATTATCAGCTGAAAGTACAAGAGTAGAGTATTCCTAAAACTACCTTCAGAACCCGCTATGGCCATTATGAATTCCTAGTCATGCCATTCGGGTTAACTAATGCTCCAACTGCTTTTATGGATCTGATGAACACTATCTTCAGACCATAACTCAACTAGTTTGTTGTGGTATTCATAGATGATATATTGGTCTATTCGAGGAATGCAGAAGAGCATGATAGACATCTGCGGATTGTACTGCAGACTTTGAGAGAGAAACAACTATATACCAAATTATCAAAGTGTGAATTTTGGCTGAAGGAGATATCCTTTTTGGGGCATGTAGTATCAAAAGAGGGCATTAAGGTAGATCCAAGTAAGATTGAAGCTGTCCTTAATTGGAGGCTACCTAGAAATGTCACAGGGATTCACAGTTTTCTGGGTTTAGCTAGATACTACCGTAGATTTGTGAAGAGATTCTCCATGTTGGCATCTCCATTGACCAAGCTGCTTAGAAAAGATGTAAAATTTTAGTGGATGGATAAATGCCAACAGAGTTTTGATGAATTAAAGAAATGTTTGACTGAAGCTCCAGTCCTGACTTTACCTACTCTGGGTAAAGAATACACAGTTTATAGTGATGCTTCTCACAATGGGTTAGGCTGTGTATTGATGCAAGATCGAAATGTCATTGCCTATGCATCGCGCCTACTAAAACCGCATGAGAGGAATTATCCGACACATGATTTGGAGCTTGCAGCCATAGTGTTTGCTCTTAAGATCTGGAGACACTATTTGTATGGGGAAAAGTGTTACTGTAACACCCACCCGGTAGCAATTCCGTACATTCTACTGTTCCGGTGACCAGTGTCGGTCCGGACAGCTAGAATGTCCGGAAAAATATTTAACTTAAGTGAGGGACCATAATCAATTCAAATATTAATAAGAAAAATTTAATAAAAATTTTAGAAATAAAATACAATCAAATTAAACGAGCCGGTGCCCTAGCGAGGGGTAACCAGAGGGAAGTTGCGGTTCTCGCAACAAGGAGCCCTAGACCCGGGGGAAAAATTATAAAATAATTTTTGGGACTCCAGAGAAGGGTTATTGAGGTTCCCATGGCATTAGAATGCCAAGAAAATACCTAGAAAAATTTTTCAATCGGTACAGACAATTTTGACCCGTTCAGCCAAACGGAGGGCATTTTGGTCATTTCGCCTTCAGAGGTGATTTTTGGCCGACTTGTCCAGTTGAGTAAATAATTAATATGACATAAAATATGAATAAACATTACTAGAAATTAAATTGAAATTTGATAGAAAAGAAAAGAAAGAAAAAGGAGCTAAATTGGGAATTATGATGTCATGCTTAGGTAATTAAAAGTGTATTGGCCAATCAAATTTAAGCAAGTCCATTAAAATGAAATAAAATGAGTAAATGAAGCAGAATCCTAGAAACCCAAAACCAGCTCCCTCTCTTCTTCTTCATGCCGTCCACTCACCCTTACCCATTCCACCATTAACAACCTTTCATCCTTCATCTTTCTTAGCTTTCTTCCACTAAAAACCCTAATTACCAACACAAAAATTCATTCTATCATCTTGGTGATTATTGTGGGAGCAAAAAGAAAAGGAAACCAAGACTTTGAGGAAGGGAAAAATCTGCCCTATTCAAGGTTAGTGCAACTATATGCATAAAACTCTTTAATTTCATGATTTGTGACTTGAAACTTAGTAAGAATTGTAATTTAAATGAACAAAAACTCATGTGTATGAGTACATAAATTTCGGCTGCCCTAGCTATGGAATGGGAGGGAGTGTTTTTGATGAGCTTGAAGTGAACTAGAATCATGTTGGAAGTTTCTAAACACAAGAATAATGAATTAAAAGCTAACTAAGGTAAATTGTATAAAACATGAATTTGAATTAGGGTTTTGTGAGCAAAATGTAAACTTGGTTTAGGAAATTATTAGAGAACATTTTAATGGTCAATTAGTGACCATTTTAGGTAAGTTGACCATAAAATGGACTGAAAAATAGGATTGCAAAGTGAAGTTGCAGGCTGCCCTAGGACAGCAGCAGAGGGACTGAAAATTCAGTCCACTTGCACTGCCATAACTTGGGCTGTGTTGGTCCAATAGGTGTTTGGCCAATTGGAAATGAAACTAGGCTTATAATGGCACATTTTTGCTGAAGAAACCATGCCCAAAAGACCAAAGCAAGAGGACCAAAACTTGGCCCCAATCCGGATACCCTGCAACTGATTCTGCAGAATGACCAAATGAACAGTAACTGTTCATTTGGCCATAACTCACTGTAGATTTTGTCAATTGACCTGATATTTTTACAGCAACAAGTTAAGACATAGACAAACAACTTTCATGAAGAAACCTACCCCAAATTATGGACAAAACCTAACCCAAATGGCAGTGGAAGTCACTGTTTATGTTACTGTAGATATGGTCAATTCTGCAGATTGGCAATCCGGCCAGCTGTGGTTTTTGAGCCATATCTGGAGCTACAAAACTCCAAATGGAGTGATTCAAAAAACGAAATTCAACTAGACAAAATAAGGAACAACTTTCATGTTTGTCATTTCTTCAAATTCCCACTGCAACGGTGTTTAATGGAACAGTAAACATATGCTTCAAAAACTGAAATTTTCTTCCCTCTTGGTTTTAAGTTAGAAATGGTAAATGTGACCAATCCCAACAAGTGTAAACAGAAAAATGTGGTATGTTGGGAGTGCCAAAACCAATGTACCTAATTTCTACCTAAAAGTCAACATTTTAGTTGACCAAAGAGGTGAATAGTGACACCGAAACTTGAAATTCAAAGATTGAAGAATTTTAAAGTATCGAATGCCCTAGTATACCTAACAAGATTGGTTTGAATAGTTTGGCATGCCAATAGGGTTCAGTTAGCAGTACTGCACATGGCGATATGCCATTTTGTGATTTCATGGCTTTTAGCCATTCTGACTTTGTGTTGAGACTTGGCCTTGTGCCTGATATTATTTACAGCTTGTTAGCTGTTATGTTGCACACCGGGAAATGCATATGTGATCGATGGTGTGACGGCCCGAGGTACTAGGTACCCAGTGCCAGTTTACCCGTTATCCAGTCCAGTCGTCTAGTGTAGGTTACTTGGGGCAACCAAATGAATAAAAGTGAACAAAGTTAATGAAATAATGAATATACCAACACCAAACAAAGAAAGCATACACATTCTATACACATTTATTTTCTTGCTATTTTCCTTTATTATATTATTGCACCACTAAGCATTATTGCTTAGTGTGTTGCTTTTGCCACGCGTAGGTACTGGAGATCCCGATCGTGAGCCTAGTAGACCACAGACTGGGTGAGTCCATCCTGCAGTTCTGCACAGTGTCCTTATCACCTCAACTTCTGCAGTGCATTGGTAGGACACTAGGTGTCATTTTGATATTTTGTAGCAAATTTTTACTTTCTCATATGTATTTGAACTTATGTAATATATTTTGATGTTCATGTAAATAATGAAAGTTATGACTATGAATGCAAAATTTGAGCATTTATTTATTGCTTGTATATGAGAAATGGATGTTTGAGAAATGACAAGGTTATTGAGAACTGAAATTGAGAAATATTGATGAGATTTTGGATATTGGAGTTTGAGATGATGGAATACAAATATTGGAAGTGTTTTTAACAGGTTCCGAAGAACTGTTTTCTCCATTTTTAGCCGGTACTCCGCCGGATTTTCTTTAAAATCTTCGGAACCTCAAATAAATAATACTTTTGATAAATGGCTAAAATAAATTATATTTCATAAATTATATTCACAAGTATGGTATAAATTAATTAAGGTATATTAGAATGTGCCGGTACACCGTGTGGCATAGCTTGCTCGGTTACACTGTAGACGGGTAAGGGGTGTCACATTTAGTGGTATCAGAGCACGGTTTAGGCGTTTCTGGGCCTAGATTGAGTCCATACCATGCATTGCATTTGTAAGAGTCGAGGTGACACTAACGCAGATCTGTTTGTCTTTGTTAAATAGGATATGGACCCTTCATCTCATAAAGCAGTCGAGGAGGAAGTGGAGAGTCATACTCCACCTGTAGCAACTGAGACTGGGGGTATGAGAGAATCTGCTCCGCCAGCTCAAGCAGAGCCTGCTCAGCCTCCACAGGCCATGTTCCAAAAAATGGCCGACTTCTTTAGACAAATGGCTGGGGTAATGCTAGCACCACCACCACCACCACCAGCTCCACAGCAGAAATCACACCTGGAAAGACTAAGAAAGTTTGGGGCAGTGGATTTCTATGGCAAGAGAGAAGATGACTCATTGCGGTAGAATTGGTTGAAGCAGAACAAGCGAGTCCTAAAACAACTCCACCGCACTCCGAGCAAAACACGGAAGTGCCATATCTTTCTTTGCAAGACGATGCATATGAGTGGTGGGACACTGTGTCCAGTGAAGTGCAGCCAGAAACTATAACTTGGGACTTCTTTCTCTCCGAATTCAAGAAGAAATATGTGGGTACTATATACCTGGAAGAGAGAAGAAGAGAGTTTATTAATTTGAGGCAGGCGGTTATCGGTGGTAAGTATGAGAAGGAATTCGTAAGATTGAGCCGCTATGGAAGGAGATAGTCCCTAATGAAGTGAAAGGTGCAAGAGATTTGAAGAGGGACTAAATGACAACATTAAGATCCAGCTCACTGCCTTAGGAATCACATAATTTACCAAGTTAGTGGAAGCTGCAATAAAGGTTAAAAAAGTAAGAATCAGTGAGCAGACTAGAAGGGAGAGATAGCAGAAGAGGGGACCGGGTCAGTCTAGTTCAGCCCCTGCATTTGGGAAGAAGTTCAAGGGTCCTCCTGCACAGAGTTCAGCTCACCACGTGGTCGTGGTCGGTCTCGAGGCCCAGCCACGATTCACCCCTAGGAGAGGTCAGTCCACACCATCGGTGGGCAGCTCTCCAGGGATGGGGTTCAGGGGACCAGCCCCAGCATCTTCTGCGTGTCCACATTGCCTGAAATGGCACAAGGGGGAATGTTGGAGAGTAACTGGTGCCTGTTTAAGATGTGGGTCGACAGAGCATCAGCTGAGGAACTGCCCACGTAGAACTACTACAGCTGCTCCAACACAAGCAGACAGACCTATTCCTGCACCACAGAGAGGTAGAAAATCCGCAAGTCCGAGGCGGTAGGACCATCGCGAGGCTCGCATCGAGCCAGCGAGAGGCGGATAATGGACCACCTGCGTAAATTATGCCACGAGCTCGGGAGGAGCAAGATGCCCGGGCGTCATCGAGTGCGTTCTCCTCTACACTACACTGTGCATGCATTGGTGGATCCAGATCCACTCACTCATACATCCGCATCAATCTACCCGCGAAAGGGGATCTGGTAGGGAGAGTGACCAAGACATTCGGTCACTAATCCATTAGGCCACGCAGTAGTGGTGAACAAAGTATACAAGGGTTGCCGTTAAGGATTCAGGGTATGAATTCTTGGCGACTGATTGAGTTACCCTTCCACGAGTTTGACGTGATTTTGGGAATGGGTGGTTGTCACGTCATCGGGCAATAGTTGATTGCAAATTGAAGAGAATTTCTCTAAAAACTTGAGAGGGTAATGAGATCACGGTTGTGGGGAAAGGATAGATTTCTTGTCCAATGTCATCTCACCACCGTTGCAAGAAGAATGATGAGAAAAGGTGAAGCCTACCTAGCACATGTGGTGGATACTAGGCGAGCTAAGCCAAACTTGAATGATATACCCACAGAAGAGACTTCCCAGGTATTTCTGAAGAATTGCACAGTTTACCACGAGAAAGGAAGTCGAATTTGCAATTGAGACAACTGCATGCACACCCATTTCCATTGCTCCTTATAGGATGGCACCCAGAATTGAGGGAGTTGAAAACTCGGTTGCAAGAGTTGTTAGATAAGGGGTTCATACACCCAGGTGTCACCATGGGGAGCTCGGTCTTTGTTTGTGAAAAAGAAGGATGGGACTTTGAGGCTATGCATTGATTACCTGGCAGTTGAATAAAGTGACTGAAGAACAAATATCATTGCCTAGAATTGATGATCTGTTTGATCGGTTGAAGGGAAGCAGAGTATTTTCTAAGATTGATCTCGGATCGTGGTATCATCGATTGAGGTGAAGGATGCAGATGTGCCAAAGACTGCATTCAGGACCCGATATGGGCATTATGAGTTCCTAGTGATGCCCTTTGGCCTAACAAATGCACCAGCAGCATTCATGGACCTTATGAACCATATCTTCCATCCATACTTAGATCGGTTCGTAGTGGTCTTTATTGATGATATTTTGGTGTATTCCAAGACCAGGGAAGAACATGATGAGCATTTGAGGATTGTTCTGCAAACCCTGAGAGAAAAGAAGCTGTATGCTAAGTTGTCTAAGTGTGACTTTTGGTTGAATGAGATTGCATTCCTTGGACACATAGTGTCAGCTGATGGGATTAGGGTGGATCCCAAGAAAATAGAAGCAGTGATGGAATGGAAGCCTCCCAGGAATACAACCGAGGTTAGAAGCTTCTTGGGGCTAGCTGGGTATTACAGGAGATTTGTGAAGGGATTTTCCCTAATAGCTGCTCCAATGACCAAGTTGTTACACAAGAATGTCAGATTTGACTGGAATGATAAGTGTCAGACCAGTTTTGAGAAGTTGAAGGCTGTGTTGACAGAGGCACCAGTGTTAACACAGCCAGTGTCAGGAAAGGACTTTGTGGTCTACAGTGATGCCTCACATAATGGGTTAGGGTGTGTATTGATGCAAGAGGGAAGGTGGTCGCTTATGCTTCCAGGCAGCTAAGACCACATGAACAGAACTACCCTACCCATGATCTAGAGCTAGCAGCAATTATCTTCGCACTGAAGATATGGAGGCATTACTTGTATGGTGAAAAGTGCTACATTTACAAGGACCACAAAAGCCTGAAATACTTGCCAACCCAGAAGGAGCTCAACCTTAGACAGAGGCGATGGATTGAGTTCTTAAAGGACTATGATTGTGTAATTGACTACCATCCTGGGAAGGCAAATGTAGTTGCTGATGCTTTGAGCAGAAAGTCCATCATAGCTTTGAGATCATTGAATGCCCGTCTAACTTTGATTCGAGATGGAGCTATTTTGGCTGAGTTGCAAGTGAGGCCAAACCTGCTACAGCAGATTTTAGATGGGCAGAAGGTAGATGAGAAGCTAATGGCTATTATGAGCAAGATCTCAGAGGGAAAAGCAATTGACTATGGGGTGAAAGCGGATGGGTGTCTGTATTACAAAGGAAGACTGTGCGTACCAGATGATGGGGAATTGAAAGCCAATATTCTGAAAGAGGCACACACCAGTGTATATGCTATACACCCAGGAAGTACAAAGATGTATCATGATCTAAAGCTTCAGTATTGGTGGCCTGATATGAAGAAGGACATAGCTGACTATGTGACTAAATGCTTGACATGTCAGCAAGTCAAGGCAGAACATCAAGTTCCATCAGGTTTGCTACAGCCTATACGCATACCTGAATGGAAATGGGATCGGGTCACCATGGATTTTGTAAGTGGTCTACCCCTCACCCAGAAGAAACATGATGCAACATGGGTGATAGTTGATAGATTGACAAAGTCAGCACACTTTCTGCCAGTTAGGACTTACTACTCACTAGAGAGGTTAGCAGAATTGTATATCAGTGAGATAGTTAGACTGCATGGAATTCCACTTTCCATCATATCTGATCGAAACCCAAGGTTTACATCGAGATTCTGGAAAAAGTTGCATGAATCCTTGGGTACACAACTCCATTTCAAAGATGACTTTCCATCCTCGAGACGGATGGGCAATCGAAAAGAGTAATCCGAGTAAATAATTGAAACCTATGAAATTGATACAAATATTGAATTAAAATGATAACAATAACCTGAAATACTTTTCAGGTCCTTGAGGATATCTTTGAGGAGTTGTGTCATTGAGTTTGAGGAAGTTGGGATAGATACCTCCCAGCGCGTAATTTGCATACAACAATAGCTACCAAGCTAGTATCCAAATGGCCCCGTATTAAGCGTATGGGAGAAAATGTAGAACTCGGTGTCTTTGGACTGAATTGGCGAAAACAAATTGGTGGGGCGGACACAGTGAAACAGATCGAGGAAAAGGTAAAACTAATCAAAGCAAATCTCAAGGTTGCCTCGCAGACATGTAAATCCTATGCCGACCTGAAGAGAAAAGAAATAGAATATGTGGTTGGCGACAAGGTGTTCCTCAAGGTGTCACCATGGAAGAAAGTATTGAGGTTTGGAAGGAAAGGTAAGTTAAGCCCTAGGTTCATTGGCCCATATGAAGTCATTGAACGTGTGGGTCCAGTGGCCTATAGGCTAGCTTTACCACGGTGGACAAGATCCACAATGTGTTCCACGTGTCCATGCTCAGAAGATACCGCTCAGATCCTTCACATGTCATCTCCAGAGAAGAAATTGAAATACAACCGGATTTGACATATGAAGAAGAACCTCAACGGATCCTGGCTCGGGAAGTAAAAGAGTTGAGGAATAAGCAGATTCCACTGGTGAAAGTGCTTTGGAGGCACCACAACACCGAGGAGGCAACTTGGGAAAGTGAAGAGACGATGAGGCAACAGTTCCCTCAACTGTTTGCATCAGGTAAATTTCGAGGAGGAAATTTAAATTAGAGGGGAAGAGTTGTAACACCCACCCGGTAGCAATTCCGTACATTCTACTGTTCCAGTGACCAGTGTCGGTCCGGACAGCTAGAATGTCCGGAAAAATATTTAACTTAAGTGAGGGACCATAATCAATTCAAATATTAATAAGAAAAATTTAATAAAAATTTTAGAAATAAAATACAACCAAATTAAACGAGCCGGTGCCCTAGCGAGGGGTAACCAGAGGGAAGTTGCGGTTCTCGCAACAAGGAGCCCTAGACCCAGGAGAAAAATTATAAAATAATTTTTGGGACTCCAGAGAAGGGTCATTGAGGTTCCCATGGCATTAGAATGCCAAGAAAATACCTAGAAAAAATTTTCAATCGGTACAGACAATTTTGACCCGTTCAGCCAAACGGAGGGCATTTTGGTCATTTCGCCTTCAGAGGTGATTTTTGGCCGACTTGTCCAGTTGAGTAAATAATTAATATGACATAAAATATGAATAAACATTACTAGAAATTAAATTGAAATTTGATAGAAAAGAAAAGAAAGAAAAAGGAGCTAAATTGGGAATTATGATGTCATGCTTAGGTAATTAAAAGTGTATTGGCCAATCAAATTTAAGCAAGTCCATTAAAATGAAATAAAAATGGGTAAATGAAGCAGAATCCTAGAAACCCAAAACCAGCTCCCTCTCTTCTTCTTCATGCCGTCCACTCACCCTTACCCATTCCACCATTAACAACCTTTCATCCTTCATCTTTCTTAGCTTTCTTCCACTAAAAACCCTAATTACCAATATAAAAATTCATTCTATCATCTTGGTGATTATTTTGGGAGCAAAAAGAAAAGGAAACCAAGACTTTGAGGAAGGGAAAAATCTGCCCTATTCAAGGTTAGTGCAACTATATACATAAAACTCTTTAATTTCATGATTTGTGACTTGAAACTTAGTAAGAATTGTAATTTAAATGAACAAAAACTCATGTGTATGAGTACATAAATTTTGGCTGCCCTAGCTATGGAATGGGAGGGAGTGTTTTTGATGAGCTTGAAGTGAACTAGAATCATGTTGGAAGTTTATAAACACAAGAATAATGAATTAAAAGCTAACTAAGGTAAATTGTATAAAACATGAATTTGAATTAGGGTTTTGTGAGCAAAATGTAAACTTGGTTTAGGAAATTATTAGAGAACATTTTAATGGTCAATTAGTGACCATTTTAGGTAAGTTGACCATAAAATGGACTGAAAAATAGGATTGCAAAGTGAAGTTGCAGGCTGCCCTAGGACAGCAGCAGAGGGACTGAAAATTAAGTCCACTTGCACTGCCATAACTTGGGCTGTGTTGGTCCAATAGGTGTTTGGCCAATTGGAAATGAAACTAGGCTTATAATGGCACATTTTTGCTGAAGAAACCATGCCCAAAAGACCAAAGCAAGAGGACCAAAACTTGGCCCCAATCCGGATACCCTGCAACTGATTCTGCAGAATGACCAAATGAACAGTAACTGTTCATTTGGCCATAACTCACTGTATATTTGGTCAATTGACCTGAAAGTTTTACAGCAACAAGTTAAGACATAGAAAAACAACTTTCATGAAGAAACCTACCCCAAATTATGGCCAGAACCTAACCAAAATGGCAGTGGAAGTCACTGTTCATGTTACTATAGATATGGTTAATTCTGCAGATTGGCAATCCGGCCAGCTGTGGTTTTTGAGTCATATCTGGAGCTACAAAACTCCAAATGGAGTGATTCAAAAAAAGAAATTCAACTAGACAAAATAAGGAACAACTTTCATGTTTTTCATTTCTTCAAATTCCCACTGCAACAGTGTTTAATGGAACAGTAAACATATGCTTCAAAAACTGAAATTTTCTGCCCTCTTGGCTTTAAGTTAGAAATGGTAAATGTGACCAATCCCAACAAGTGTAAACAGCAAAATGTGGTATGTTGGGAGTGCCAAAACCAATGTACCTAATTTCTACCTAAAAGTCAACATTTTAGTTGACCAAAGAGGTGAATAGTGACACCGAAACTTGAAATTCAAAGATTGAAGAATTTTAAAGTATCGAATGCCCTAGTATACCTAACAAGATTGGTTTGGATAGTTTGGCATGCCAATAGGGTTCGATTAGCGATCGCACATGGCGATATGCCATTCAGCGATTTCATGGCTTTTAGCCATTCGACTTTGTATTGAGACTTGGCCTTGTGCACGATATTATTCTGACTTGTTAGCATTACATTTGCCTGCCGGGAGATGCATATGTGACCGATGGTGTGACGGCCCGAGGTACTAGGTACCCGGTGCGGTTACCCGTTATCCAGTCCAGTCGTCTAGTGTAGGTTACTTAGGGCAACCAAATGAATAAAAGTGAACAAAGTTAATGAAATAATGAATATACCAACACCAAACAAAGAAAGCATACACATTCTATACACATTTATTTTCTTGCTATTTTCCTTATTATATTATTGCACCACTAAGCATTATTGCTTAGCGCGTTGCTTTTGCCACGCGTAGGTGCTGGAGATCCCAATCGTGAGCCCAGTAGACCATAGACTGGGTGAGTCCATCTGTGATTCTACGGTGTCCTTGTCACCTCAACCTGCGATTGCATTGGTAGGACACTAGGTGTCATTTTGATATTTTGTAGCAAATTTTTACTTTCTCATATGTATTTGAACTTATGTAATATATTTTGATGTTCATGTAAACAATGAAAGTTATGACTATGAATGCAAAATTTGAGCATTTATTTATTGCTTGTATATGAGAAATGGATGTTTGAGAAATGACAAGGTTATTGAGAACTGAAATTGAGAAATATTGATGAGATTTTGGATATTGGAGTTTGAGATGATGGAATACAAATATTGGAAGTGTTTTTAACAGGTTCCGAAGAACTGTTTTCTCCATTTTTAGCCGGTACTCCGCCGGATTTTCTTTAAAATCTTCGGAACCTCAAATAAATAATACTTTTGATAAATGGCTAAAATAAATTATATTTCATAAATTATATTCACAAGTATGGTATAAATTAATTAAGGTATATTAGAATGTGCCGGTACACCGTGTGGCATAGCTTGCTCGGCTACACTGTAGACGGGTAAGGGGTGTCACAGTTACATCTACACAGATCATAAGAGTTTGAAGTATTTGGGCACCTAGAAAGAGCTGAATTTGAGACAGAGGAGATGGTTAGAGTTGATAAAAGACTATGATTGTCTGATAGACTATCAACCAGGGAAAGCTAGTGTTGTGGCTGATGCCTTAAGTCGCAAGACTATGGCAAGTCTACGGGTTACTCTTTTGTCTTTGGTACATGAGTTAAGATCATTGCATGCCAGTTTAGAGATTAATGATGAGGGGCAGACAGCAATTGCATGGCATGTAAAACCAGTGTTGATTAATCAGATCAGAATGGCTGCCCAGAATGATGAAAGGTATCAGAAGCTGTTAGAAGAAGTCAGGCAGGGCAAGAAACCAGAGTTCTCAATAAGAGATGATGGTCTATTGCTACACCAGGGCAGAATGTGTGTTCCTAATGATGTTAAATTGAGGAAGATCATTTTGAAGGAAGCACATGAGTCTCCTTTTGCCATGCACCCTGGTGGCACAAAAATGTATAGAGGGCTAAAGGAGCATTACTAGAGGATGGGTATGAAAAGAGATGTGGCAGAGTTTATTTCTAAATGCCTAACTTTTCAGCAAGTAAAGGCAGAGCATCAAGTACCCGCTGGGTTGTTACATCCACTACCAGTACCAGAATATAAATGGGAAAGAATAACGATGGATTTTGTAATGGGACTTCCGAGGACACAAAAGAGTCATGATGCAGTTTGGGTCATTGTTGACAGACTAACCAAGTCTGCTCATTTTCTGCCAGTTCGGATGGACTACAGTTTAGAAAGATTGGCCAAGTTGTACATTGATGAGATTGTGAGACTGCATGGAGTGCCAGTATCCATCGTATCAGACAGAGATCTTAGGTTCACTTCTAGATTCTGGGGTAGTCTTCAGAGAGCCCTAGGAACTAGATTGAACTTTAGTACTGCATTCCATCCACAGACAGATGGCTAGTCTGAGAGGGTAATTCAGATCTTGGAGGACATGCTACGGGCTTGTGTGATTAAGTTTGAGGGCAGTTGGGATACACACTTGCCTTTGATTGAGTTTGCTTACAACAACAGCTACCAATCAAGCATTAGGATGCCTCCATATGAAGCTTTGTATGGTACAAAATGTAGAACTCCATTGTGTTGGGATGACATGGGTGAAAGAAAGATGATTGGACCCGAAATTGTTTAACAAATTGAAGAGAAAATCAGGGTGATTCGAGATCGACTTAAGATTGCATCAGACCATCAGAAGTCCTACATTGATATGAAGAGAAGGGATATTGAGTATGCAGTGGGTGAGAAAGTTTTCCTGAAGGTTTCTCCTTGGAAGAGAATTATGAGATTCGGCAGAAAGGGAAAACTGAGTCCTCGTTTCATTGGGCCATATGAGGTTCTGGAAAGAATGGGTCCTTTGGCTTATCGTTTGGCACTGCCTCCAGAGTTAGAAAAGATACATAATGTTTTTCATGTGTCTATGTTGAGAAGGTACCGATCAGACCCATCTCATGTACTACCAGTAGAGGAAATTGAAGTGAATCCAGACCTCACATATGAAGAAGAACCCATAGAGATTCTGGCTTATGAGGTGAAGCAGTGGAACAAGCAGAATCTTGTTGGTAAAAGTCTTTGTGGAACCATCATTTAGGCCAGGAGGCTACTTGGGAATGAGAGGAGGACATGAGGAGACAGCACCCACAGCTGTTCAAAGATTAATACCAGGTAAAATTTTGAGACGAAATTTATTTAAGGGGGGGAGAATTGTAACACCCCCATTTGTATAGCCTGGTATATTTCACTATTCAGGTGACCGGAGTCGGTCCGGACAATTAAGGGGATTAGAACCACACTTAAGACAACTAGATAAACTATAAACACAAATAATTAGTAATGTTCAATTAGTTGAGTATAAATAAGAAAAACAGAATAGAAGAAGTTAAACGAGTAGAGTCACAAGATGGGTGACCTTCTCGAGAGCATTTGAAGTCATTTTAAACTCAAATTTCGAACTGTAAAATGTCACGCTGCGGTCCTTAGGATCATTACGAACACAGTGGAAAAGAGAAAATCATGAAAAATAACTGTAAAGCCAGTCAAATAATTAGGTCAAGGAGCCGGAAGAAATATAGAATTAATTGTAAATCGGGATGAACCGGCGAGGGGCAATTTGGTCAATTGACCCCGAGAGCTGACTCCTGACCTAACTGTCAAATAAAATCAGAGAAAAGAAAATTTCAGAATCGAGAATTAAATTAAAGAACTAATAGAAAAAAAAAAAGAGAATGGAAAAGTTAAAAGATGATGACATCCTGCATGACCACATGCATGATGTCATAAAGAAAATAATTAATTTATTTATTTATTTAGATTTTTGTTCTTCCTAAAGAGATAAAAGACAAAAGAAAAAAAAAAAGTAAAAAGGCTCATCTTCCTCACCATTTACGTTTCTCTCTCTCTCACCATTGTAAACCTACATTAAAGCTTGCTTCAAGCTTTGAAACCACCATTAAACCCCAAATCCTCCCATACTTGCTTCACAAAAACTTGATTTAATCACTTGAAAGGAAGATTGGTCATCAAAGAATTGAAGAAAATTGAGAGGAAGTGAAAGTTCAAAGACACCTAACAAGGTAAGTAATGCAAACTTCAAGTTTTTAGTTTAATTAGTGCATGTATAGCATCAAGAGCATAGAAATAAACTTAAAATATAAAAAAAAATATATGTGTGAGGGACTAAACTAATATTCGTCCAACAAGGAGGGGAGAGTGATTTGCATGAGTTTGATTGAGTTAAACATGTTAAGATGCTTGAATAAGCTGAAAGATTGTGTTTATATCCTTTGAATTAGTTAATTGCAATGGATTAGAGTGGTTAGGGTTTGAGACCTAGGCTTTTGAGGCAAAAGTTTGGAGAAATTTGTAAATGGTGTCTTTGACCTAATGTGAAGTGAAAAATGATCATTTGTGACCAAATGAGGTGTGTTAGAAGTGTTCGAATTAAAAGCCAATTCGGATTGGATAAGGTCATGTGCTGGCAGCATGACCAAAATTCCCTTTGAGGGTTCAAAAATAAAATTTTACAAATCCAATGGATATGGGACCAATTGGGGATGAAAATAGGCACTAAATGACACAATTTTTATTTGGGAAGCATGCCCAAAAAGTGACTAAAACCTAGTGAACAAATTGACCAAAGTTGAGAAATTGAAGGAACAGAAGCGTGAAAAACACAAGTTTATATCATTGAATTCAAAAATTTTCACCTAGGATCACATGCATCATGCAAGATTTATTTTTATATATTTGATTTCAATGATAAACAACATATTAAAACTCTTTTAATATGTTTTTGGATTTGTATTTGCCATTTAAGATTTTAAAATTAATCAGATTAATTTTAGAACCCTAGATTAAATCAAGAACGATTACACTAACCTCTTGATGCACTGCAGCGTGTCTGCGCCTTTGAGATTCATCTTCAGGACACCAGATGTTGTCCCTCTAGCTTGTCCACACCAAGAACACCTATGGCAGCCCTTGAATAGCTTCTAAAGCTTTTTCTATTAATTAGAAAATCAAGTTCTGCCTTTTAAGAGATTAAAGATGTAAACAGGACACTAGAAACAATTTCTAGTGTTCTTAATTCAAGAGATTGATGGCTAATCTCTTTGAATTGATAAGAGATGAAGAAGAAGAGAAGAAAACCCTCAAAGTGGCGTGACAAAGGAGTGTGGCTGCTGGTTGTATTTTATTTTCTCATAACAACACTTAAATAGCTAGGATAACACATTAAACCCTTGCCACATGTCACCTTTTGATTAGCTCTAGGTTTAAGTGACCCAATCACATTGTGCCAAGTGTCAAACCTATATTTAATCTTGATTTTAATCATCTTACATGATTAAAAAACATTTGGCAAGCTTATGTGTAATCCCATATGTCACCATCTCATGGTGCCACGTGTCACACTGTGAAATGACCAAAATGCCCCTGTGTCTTAATTTTGAGTTCTCAACCCAAAATAATTATTTTTCTTCTTCTAATTAATTTATATCAAATATAAATTAATTAATTAATCTCTATTAATTAATTTCTCATTAATTAAATTCATATTTAAACACTTTAAATATAAATTTAATTTATACTACACATCCAATAATCTAGATTTGGTTTCAAGTCATGCTAGGGACTTTGCAATCTAATTGCAAACCAAACCTATTTAATTAATCAATTAAACTCTTTAATTAATTAATTAAATCATATTTAAATAGGTGATAACTTGTGTATGTGTGTGACTTACTAGGCTCATCACTAATTGGCAATGAGACATGATATCAACTCTTAATATCATAAGAACTCTTTCTTACCATAAATGATTTCTCTAAATCATTTTATGAACCTCATAGACCATAGTTAACACCTAGCATAGCATGCCATGGCCACCCAATTAGTAATAAGGTTTACCTTAAATGAACCTATAATCATATGTTACCATGCACTAGAATCTCTCTGTTACAAAATCCCAACTCAAGCCGAGTCATGGTTTATGTCAAACTCCATTTGCTATGAATATTATGTTCTCTTTTAATTCCAGTTCTTGATTAAAAGATTTTCTCATCGAAACTCTTTTCGAATAAATCTATCTGTCTGCCAGGAACTTGAAACATCAAGAACAATTAAATGAACATAGGATTTTATCTCTATTTACTTAGAGGAACAGATTCCATCTTGATCAACACCTACCTCCATATATAACTAGTAGGAGCCAACATATGCCCATATACCCATACACAGTACAAGTATGAAAGCGATCAAACTCAAACTACCTATATACAAGATAACTGTGCTATCTCGTGTCTAAAGATTATATGCATCGATATGATTTATGACAAAACATTGACAAGAGTAAACTCCATGTGCTTGTCATAAGTGTCACTGGTTCGGCCTACTTATCATTTATAAGTGCCTATCATGTTTGTCATATGGCATGAGACTCACCATTCCATCTTATTTATATCTCATATAAATAACTTGGGAACAAACATGAATACAATCTTTCTGGATAAGTCATGTCCTTATTATGAAGTATCCTCGATTGTGAACCTATTTATGATACTTTGTGCTAGAAATATTGTCACTCATATTCTTAACAACTTAAGAATAATATTTCTAACAAAATATCAATGGACCTTTTCTATTACACATAAATATATTATGTAAACGGAAAAGTGGAAATGCCTTTTATTAATAAAAATATATACAAGATACATACTAAATGATATGCTCTAGGGCATACTACTATCAATCTCCCACTAGCACTAGAGCCATTCATTACAATACCTTAGACCCATCTTCTCAAGATGTCAGTATAACTGAGCTTGTGACAAAGGCTTAGTGCATGGATCAGCTGAATTTTTTCAGCTAATGTTATTTTTCTGCATGGCTATATCACCTTTGCCCAACTATATGTCTGATAATGTGGTAGTGCCTTTCTATGTGTTTGGATTTTGGGTGAGACCTTAGTTCCTTAGCCTGTATGACTACTCCATTGTTGTCACAGTGTAATGGAACTGCTGACTCAATGGAAGGAACTACTGTAAGTTCTGTCACGAACTTTTTAATCCAAATGACTTCCTTTGCGGATCTCGATGCGGAATATACTCACCTCTGTAGTGGAATCTGCAATGCGTGCTCGCTTGGAACTCTTCCAACTGACTGCACCTCCATTACAAATGAACACATATCTAGAGGTAGACTTTCTATCATCGATATCTGATTGGAAATCAGAATCAGTATAACCATCCAATTGCAAGTCTCCACCTCCATAAATCAAGAATAAATCCTTAGCTCTTCTCAAGTACTTAAGAATATTCTTGACAGCTATCCAGTGTTCCAAACCTGGATTGGATTGATACCTGCTAGACAAACTAATAAAGATATGCGATATCCGCCTAGTACACAACATTGCATACATTAAACTTCCAATAGCCAAGCACATGGAATCTGCCATCTTATCTCTTTCTTCAGGTGTCTTTGGAGACATCTCTTTAGAAAGATGGATACCATGTTTCACTGGTAACAATCCTCTCTTGGAATCAAGCATGTTAAACCTCTTTAACACCTTTTCCAAGTATAGACTTTGGGATAAACCAATTATTCATTTCGCTCTATCTCTATAGATGCGAATCCCAAGAATATAGGTTGCCTCCCCTAAGTCTTTCATGGAGAATGTATTTGACAACCATACCTTTATAGTCGTCAACATACCTGTGTCATTACCCATCAACAGTATGTCATCCACATATAAGACAAGGAAAGTGATAGCACTGTCACTAACCTTCTTATATACACATGGCTCATCCTCATTTTTGATAAAACCAAAGGATTTAATGGCTTCATCAAAACGGATGTTCCAACTCCTCGAAGCTTGTTTCAACCCATAAATGGATCGCTTTAACTTGCATACCTTGGAACCATTTTGGGATTCAAAACCCTTAGATTGTTCCATGAAAATGTTTTCTTCAATGTATCCATTGAGAAAAGCTGTTTTGACATCCATCTGCCAAATCTCATAATCATAGTACGCAGCTATTGCTAATAAAATCCTAATTGATTTAAGCATGGCAACAGGTGAGAAAGTCTCCTCATAGTCGATTCCTTGCCTTTGGCGAAACCCTTTCGCTACTAGCCTTGCCTTATAGGTCTCTACCTTTCCATCAGAACCAATTTTCTTCTTGAAAACCCATTTGTTCCCTATAGGTACAATACCTTCAGGTGGGTCAACAAGATCCCAAACTTGATTCTTATACATGGAATCAATCTCGGATTTCATAGCATCAATCCATTTTGAAGAGTCTATATCTGATATAGCTTCTTCATAGGTAAGTGGATCATCTCCATGATCTACTTCTTCATGAGTAGACAACTCTTGTTCTTCTTCATGAAGAAAACCATATCTCACTGGTGGGTGAGATACCCTGGTTGTTCTACGAGGAACAGCTGTAGATGTTTCATCAACGGGTATAGGTTGACTAGATGGATCTATATCCATCTGATCTGTTGGTTGGTCAGAATTCTCCAATTCTAACTCTATTTGCCTTCCTTTGCCTCCTTCTTGAACAAATTGTTGTTCAAGAAATGTGGCATCTCTACTTATCACAACTTTTGTGAAGTAGGCAAATAAAATAATATCCAAAACTATCTTTTGGATATCCAACAAATCGACCTTTTTCTGATCTGGTCTCCAATTTATCAGTGTTCAGCTTTTTGATATAAGCTGGACAACCCCAAATCTTAACATGCTTAAGACTTGGTTTTCTTCCATGCCATATCTCATAAGGTGTGGAAGAAACTGATTTTGATGGAATCCTATTCAGAATATACAAAGCTGATTCTAATGCAAATTCCCAAAAGGAGATTGGCATATCAGTATAGCTCATCATACTACGTACCATATCCAATAGGGTACGATTTTTCCTTTCAGATACACCATTCAGCTGTGGCGTTCCTGGAGGAGTCAGCTGAGAAACAATGCCATGCTCTCTCAAGTATTCATCAAATTCAGTACTCAAATATTCACCTCCACGATCTGATCGAAGAGCTTTAATATTCTTTCCTGTTTGATTTTCTACTTCAGATTTAAATTCTTTGAACTTTTCAAAAGATTCATGTTTGTATTTCATCAAATACAAATACCCAAACCTTGATTTATCATCAGTAAAGGTAATAATATAATGAAAGCCCCCTCTAGCCATTTCTTTAAATGGACCACATACATCACTATGTATTAGCTCCAAAATATTTTCAGCTCTTAGCCCCTGTCCAACAAAGGGTGATCTAGTCATTTTGCCCTGAAGGCAAGATTCACAAGTTGGAGTAGGCTCAGAGTCCAATAAGGATAGAATTCCCATTTTCTCCAATTTTGTAATCCTATCTTCTGCAACATGACATAACCTTAAGTGCCAAATATATTTTGAACTTGAGTTGTTTTTCACCACGGCATTGCTTTCATTTAGATTGCTATACTCTGGCCAGTGGAAACACTTTCTTACTGGTAATGGAAACACTTTCTTATTGGCAATGGAAACACTTTTCTGTTGGCAGTGGAAACACTTTCCTTTGCCTTCATCAGCTTTAGTCTTCCTTTTCTGTTTAGCTATTTTCTTAGAAGGACCAGGAATCTGAGGTTTCTTTTTCTTATTGCCCTTCTTCTTGTTGGACTTTCCAGCAGAAGAAGATGCAACCAAAGCTACCTCTTTTCCTTTATTGCCTGGCATATTCTTTTGGGCAATAACCAGCATGTTGAGTAAACCAGCTAAGGTGCATTCCTGTTTAGTCATATGGAAATTTGTCACAAAATTCCCAAAAGACTCAGGAAGGGACTAAAGGATCAAATCCATCTGTAGTTGGAAATCCATGTTAAAGTCAAGATGTTCCAACTGCTCAATCATCCGAATCATCTTGTGGACATGATCCCCAACATTCTGTCCCTCAGACTTCCTCATACGGAATAGCTGTCTAGATATCTCATACCTAGCATTCTAGTTGTGCTCACCATACAACTCTTGTAGGTGAAGGAGGATCTCACTCGCACTCTGCATGTTCTCATGTTGCTTCTGTAACTCATTACTCATGGAAGCAAGCATGTAACACTTAGCTCTCATATCATGCTACTTCCACTTGTCCAAAGTTTCATGTTCCTCTTGTGTGGCCTCTGGAGGTAAGGGACCAGGAACATTTGAATCTAGAACTTATCCTATATGTTCAAGGTTCAGGACAAGTTTCAAATTTCTTAGCCAATCAGACAGATTAGGTCCTGTCAACCTATTGTGATCAAGTATGCTTGCAAGGATATTGGATGGTGGTGGTTGTTCTGTGCTCATTATTATCAGAAAATTAATTGCAGAAATAACCAGATTAATTAGTAAATGTATCATGTAATTAACCAAAATGATTATGGTCTTTTAATCAAATTGGTCCTCCCACTAACTTAGCGAATCCTACACTTCCAAAGTAGAAAACGGAAATCCTAGTTGGATGGATTTCTAGTGGGTGATTGAATTCCTATAATTCTATTGATCATCCTCAGGTACATCCATTATTGGAATTACAATAAACTATAAGTGAGCAACTCTTTGCCCATCACATCTCATGTGAGGTTCAATCCTTTACCTAGCCCCTAATGCTCAAAATCTCAGGTACATCCATTATTGACTTATCTTGCATTAGTTAAGTTGATCCCATTGAGCTAGTAATTATGCAAATAATTTTAATGTCCTCAAGTACATCCAATATTGGCCACTAAACCATTTACATATTTACAACATCTCATGCTTAACAATTATTCTTAAGAAAATCTCTTAAATAAATTGCATCTTATGCAACTATTTAAAATTTCTTAAAATAATTGCCCCAATGGAGGGCCTATGTTATAATTACTTTAATTATAGCATTTCCAACTTAATCATTTGTTTGGAAGATTTTATGGTCATTCTATTTACTATTAAGGTCTCACTTTGCACATTATCCATTTAGCATGCATATATCATATAATTGCATACATTCCCATACATCTCATGCATTCATGGATAAGCAGTAAATATGGTATGATCATGGACTTTCTAAGGGATTCAATTCTGAGCCACCAAGAATTGAATCAGGACATTCCTAGGTGCATTTCATTCATTCATTTTACAAGAGTTGCTGAAGGAGTACATAATCAACACTTGATCTTGAATTCCTCCCACTGGTCCCACCAATGCTCTTGACCTCCTTGAACTTCTTGCAATCCAATATTACATAGTAATCCTTGGCATACCAAGGCAAATTTACAAGAACTTAAATAAATGAAATTACAACCCAAAAATTATTAAAAACTTAATAATACATGCCCAAAATAAATTAAAATAAATTAATTAATTTACAATCCCAAAGAAACATAAAAGAAATAAATCCAATCACATTGGTCTTGTATAGTCCATGATCATCCATTATGCATATCACTATTTAACAATTAAATAAAACATACATACTTAAATTAAATTGAATATCTCATATTCAACTTAAAAATCCAGATTTGAATATGATTCAAATAAATTTAAAAATTCAGATTTGAATCTCATTCAAACAAATTTAAAAATTCAGATTTGAATCACATTCAAACAATTTCAAAAATTCAGATTTGAATCACATTCAAATATTTTTTAAAAAATCAGATTTGAATCACATTCAAACATTTTTAAAAAAATCAGATCTGAATTTTATTCAATCAATTTTAAAAAATCAGATTTAAATATGATTCAAACAACTTTAAAAATTCAGATTTGAATCACATTCAAACAACTTTTAAAATTCAGATTCGAATCACATTCAAACAATTTTTAAAATTCTGATTTGAATCATAATTTAATTGTGTGATAAAAACTACTAATTAAACACTTTAATTAGTCAAAGAATAGGCCTTAGATCATACAACAATTGCAGAATTAAAAGCCAAACCTTAAACCACCCATGGAAGCCAAACCATGCGCACCATTGATGGTATTTTTTCAAGTATGCCGCCAACTTGCTTTGCAACCAGCAATGAACTTTTGATCTCATGATCAAACACACAATTAAACCATATAATCAACAATCTAAATGGCAAATATAGTGGCTCTGATACCAATTGAAGGAACGGAAGCGTGAAAAACACAAGTTTATACCATTGAATTCAAAAATTTTCACCTAGGGTCACATGCATCATGCAAGATTTATTTTTATATATTTGATTTCAATGATAAACAACATATTAAAAATAAATCATATTTAAATAGGTGATAACTTGTGTATGTGTGTGACTTACTAGGCTCATCACTAATTGGCAATGAGACATGATATCAACTCTTAATATCATCAGAACTCTTTCTTACCATAAATGATTTCTCTAAATCATTTTATGAACCTCATAGACCATGGTTAACACCTAGCATAGCATGCCATGGCCACCCAATTAGTAATAAGGTTTACCTTAAATGAACCTATAATCATATGTTACCATGCACTAGAATCTCTCTGTTACAAAATCCCAACTCAAGCTGGAGTCATGGTTTATGTCAAACTCCATTTGCTATGAATATTATGTTCTCTTTTAATTCCAGTTCTTGATTAAAAAGATTTTCTCATCGTAAACTCTTTTACAATAAATCTATCTGTCTGCCAGAACTTGAAACATCAAGAACAATTAAATGAACATAGGATTTTATCTCTATTTACTTAGAGGAACAGATTCCATCTTGATCAACACCTACCTCCATATATAACTAGTAGGAGCCAACATATGCCCATATACCCATACACCATACAGTACAAGTATGAAAGCGATCAAACTCAAACTACCTATATACAAGATAACTGTGCTATCTCAGTCTAAAGATTATATGCATCGATATGATTTATGACAAAACATTGACAAGAGTAAACTCCATGTGCTTGTCATAAGTGTCACTTAGTTCGACCTACTTATCATTTATAAGTGCCTATCATGTTTGTCATATGGCATGAGACTCACCATTCCATCTTATTTATATCTCATATAAATAACTTGGGAACAAACATGAATACAATCTTTCTGGATAAGTCATGTCCTTATTATGAAGTATCCTCGATTGTGAACCTATTTATGATACTTTGTGCTAGAAATATTGTCACTCATATTCTTAACAACTTAAGAATAATATTTCTAACAAAATATCAATGGACCTTTTCTATTACACATAAATATATTATGTAAATGGAAAAGTGGAAATGCCTTTTATTAATAAAAATATATACAAGATACATACTAAATGATATGCTCTAGGGCATACTACTAACAGAAATCACAGTCTGCCTCCGCACAACCTGACCAAATGAATAGTATTTGTTCATTTGGTCATAACTCGAGCTAGGAAGGTCTAAAGATATAGATCTAAAACTTTCATGAAGAACACAAACCCAAATTATGCCATTAACCAAATCAAATTACTGAGCAAATTTGGGTCACTGAATCTGCAGACTGCAGATTTGCTATTTGAACAGTAAAGTTTCAATGGCTATAACTCTCTCTAGAAAACTCTGATTTAGGCGATTCTTGAACTGATGGAAACCTAAGACATAGTAGAACATTTCATATGAAGAAAATTAGACCAAATTATGGACTTAACTTGATCAAATTGCTGAACGAAGTTGGATCAACAAATCTGCAGAACCAAAATTCTGCAGCATAAACAGTAAATGTAATTTGCTTATAACTTGAGCTACAAAACCCCAATTGGGGTGATTCAAACAGGAGAATAAACTTAAGACAATAGGGAACATTTTCTATGAAGGAAGTTTTGCCAAATTCCAACAGTAAAATGACCAATGAAATAGTGCAACTTAGGACTCCAAAACTGAAAATTTGGCCATTTTGCCTAAAAGACCTAAGTTTTGAGAAAATGATCAAAACCAACAAGTTTGGTGACCAAAATGTGGTATGTGGGTAAAGTTGGAATTCCCATACCTATTAAGCCTTAGAAAGTCAATAATTTGACTTGAATAGTATAGTGAATAGTAACCCAAAACACAAAATTTCGAGAACGTCGAGTTTAGCACGTTAGAGCTAGGTAAAAATGAGGCTAAATTTATTTTGGATTTATGTTAAGTTCTAGTACTGAAACATTATAAAATTATGTGTTTCAGTTAAAAAGAATACCGGGAAGGAACCCGAGGAACCGAGTCAAGGCCAAGAGGCTACTCGCTTGAGGTTTGTGCACAACGTATACTTTTTATAATCATCTTCTACATACTGTTTTGAATAATGTGAAATATTGGATTATGGCATTCTTATGATGTTTGATTTAAATTGTTGAAAGTTATTATGTATATTGAAATGATAATGTTTAGCAAATTGTTAAGATAAGTTTTGAAATCATAGTGTCAAGACCATATATTTGAACACCTCACTAGCATGACTAGTGGGGGTAATTACTTTCGAATTTTGATTCCTTCTCTGGAGAAGTGTTGAGGTGTGCCAGTAGAAGAGGATGTGAATGGATATCCATATATTTGAGCTAGCTAGCCTTGTGATGTGATTTCTCTTTAGCCTCTGGCTATTGAGATTCTATTTATTTCGAATGGCATGATCTAACTGTGGGTTTTATGAAATGTGATTTGATACTTCAAAATGAAATTGTTTGGGATTAAAACCTCATAAATTATGTTTTGTGTTTAACTCGCATGCTCAGTTCAAATTTTGAATAAATGTGATTTAAGTTTTGCATAAAGATTATTTTAGTATGTTGTGCACCACTGAGTCCTAGTACTGAGCGATAGCTTTTATTCTTTATCCTGATTTAAAGACTAGAGGAGCAAAGATGAAAGTGCTAAAGATTGAGGATCATTCACTTGAAGTCTTGGGTATAATTTATACCCTAATCAGAATATTTCTTTTGATGTATATATTGCACATAAATGTATGGACATGTAAAAATGGGTCTTGAGCAGTTTGTATAAAATTTGTATAAAGTTGTAATATATATTGTAGTTTGAAATTGTCTTAATGTAAATTTTGTAATGATGTATCTAAATTGTTTTGTTTCTAATGAAATATGAATGGAACTATTTTATTCAATTTGAATGAAATGGATTGCTAGTATTTTGATGATCATTGGATAGTGGATTTGAAATTTGAAAGTTGATAAATGTGTTGAGAAATTGATTGAGATTGAGTATGAAATTGAAGCAGTTGTTGAGAAAAATTTTTAGAAGTGCTTTTTACAGGTATTTGAAGAACTGTTTTCTCAAAATACAGAGGGAACTCTGTCAAAATTTTTATAAAATTTGCGTAAAAATAAAATGAGCCAAAATTATTAACTAGTTTTAATTTTAACTAAATGTTTTAAGTACTTATTAGAAAATGCTCACCACTTATCAAAAGTAAGAAAATTATTTTAAAATCCCTTGTAGGGTACTTAATGAGTTATCGGTAGGTGAAGTTCAGTAGTTTATTAGGTATTGTACGGGATCATATTATGCCTTATAGAGGGGTAAGGTGTGACAGAAGATAAGCTAGTGGGGCCAGACCTGATAAAACAGACAGAGGAAAAGGTGAAACTGATAAAGGCCAATTTGAAAGTTGCCTCAGACCGACAGAAATCTTTTGCTGACTTGAAAAGAAAGGACATTGAGTATGAAGTTGGAAAAAGGTATTTCTCAAAGTATCACTGTGGAAGAAAGTGTTGAGATTCGGGAAAAAGGGAAAATTAAGCCCTAGGTTTATTGGCTCATATGAAGTTATTGAACGTGTGGGACCAGTAGCCTACAGATTAGCCTTACCACCTGAGCTAGACAAGATACATAATGTGTTCCATGTTTCGATGCTCAGAAGATACAGATCAGATCCTTCACATGTCATCTCAGCAGAAGAAATTGTGATACAACCTGACCTAACATATGAAGAAGAACTGATTAAAATCTTGGCATGAGAGGTAAAAGAACTCAGAAACAAGACAATTCCACTAGTGAAAATCCTATGGAGGCACCACAACACGGAAGAGGCAACATGGGAGAGCGAGGAGACAATGATACAACAGTTCCCTCAACTCTTCACATCAAGTAAATTTCGTGGACAAAATTTTTATCTAGAGGGGAAGAGTTGTTACATCCTCCCTGTACGTATTCTGTATGTTCTGTTGCTTCAGTGGCCTAATATCAGTTTAGGCAAGTCAGGATGTCTGGAACTACACTTCGGTGATAGTGAACATACATATAATGATGAAATAAATAAAAAGAAAATCCAAGAAAAATTAAAGAAAAATAAAAGAGAGAAAATGAAACTAAGTTAAACTAGCCGGCATCGCAACGATGGGTGATCGCATCGGGAAGGCAGCTGCCGACCCCAGGACCGCGGGGAACCCTCGAAATTAAATTTCAGGATGTAAGTAAAGGTTTATTGAAATATAATTGACACTAGAATTATCAAAGAAAAATTAATAAATCAGTATAAAGAAAAATGAAAAATCGAGAAACACATAAAAATTTGTGTTACCGAAAAATCGGGAATACAACCCGAAGAGGGGCATTTTGTTCATTTGACACCTAGAGTTGCCTTTTAACCTCAATGTCCATTAAAAATAAATGATATTACACTTTGAAAATGTCATGAAAAATTAAAATGAGATACATTATGTAAATAGTGAAAGAATTGAGATAAATGTGCAAATTAGGAAACTTTGAATACTTAAACATTTAAATTAAAGTTAGTGCTCCACTAACTCAAGTCTTGGGACACCTATTGAAGTCATTTTAGATAGAAATTTAGTCCATCTTCTTCCTCCCGAACAACCAGCCGAAATGAAGATCCTCCCATTTCCACCATTGCCGCCCATGCAAATCTCCATTGGTGCATAATCAAGCCATGAGTTCTTACAAGTTTATTCATTTAACTTGGTCTACAATTCATGGGCAATACCTAGGCAGTAAAAAGGAGAGAAAGTATCAAGTTTTTAACAAGCTCCAAAAGTGGTAAGTGTCCAAATCCTCTCCCTTTAGTAAACCTTGTATTTAGGTTGAGGTGAGTAATTTGGTGAAGAGAAAGGAAGGAAATATTGAGATATGAACTTGTCCATTTTCAGCAGCCATGAAGGTTTGTTGTGTTTGAGTTTTTCATACCTCTAATGGATGGGAATTAAGGTTGATTAACTCAAATAGAAGTTGTAGTAGGTTAATGTCTAAGTATGTGCATGTTAATGCTTGAATTAAGGGTTTGAAAATGGGACTTTGATGCTTTGGTAAACTACCATGTTTGGTAGCCTTTAATATCATGAAATTGTATGTGAGTTTATGTAATTTATTGATGAGATGTCATGGTGTTAAATTATGAGCAGCATGTGTAGTTGCCATGGAAGTGTATGTGTAATATTGATATTGAGGTATGCTGAATTTTGGTGGAAGTAAATGTTGAACTTGAATGGTGTTTTGTGTGCATTGAGTGTTAGTAGTATGCCCTAGAGCATATCATTTAGTATGTATCTTGTACATGTTTTTATTAATAAAAGGCATTTTCACTTTTCTGTTTACGTAATATATTTATGTGTAATAGAAAAGGTCCATTGATATTTTGTTAGAAATTCTATTCTTAAGTTGTTAAGAATATGAGTGACAGTATTTCTAGCACAAAGTACCATAAATAGGTTCACAATCGAGGATACTTCACCATAAGGACATGACTTATCCAGAAAGATTGTAATCATGTTTGTTCTCAAGTTATTTATATGAGATGTAAATAAGATGGAATGGTGAGTCTCATGCCATATAACAAACATGATAGGCACTTATACATGATAAGTAGGTCAAACCAGTGACATTTATGACAAGCACATGGAGTTTACTCTTGTCAATGTATTGTCATAAATCATATCAGTGCATATAATCTTTAGACTTGAGATAGTACGATTATCTTGTATATAGGTGGTTTGAGTTTTATACTACTTTCATACTTGTACTGTGTATGGGTATATGGGCATGTGTTGGCTCCTACTAGTTATATATGGAGGTAGGTATTGATCAAGATGGAATTTGTTCCTCTAAGTAATTAGGGATAAAATCCTATGTTCATTTAATTATTCTTGATGTTTCAAGTTCCTAGCCAGGACAGATAGATTTAATCAGAAAAGAGTTTCTGATGAGAAAATCTTTTTAATCAAGAACTGGAATTAAAAGAGAACATAATATACATAGCAAATGGGGTTTGACATAAACCATGACTCCTGCTTGAATTGGGATTTTGTAACAGAGAGATTCTAGTGCATGGTAACATATGATTATAGGTTCATTCAAGGTAAACCTTGTTACCAATTGGGTGGCCATGGCATGCTATGCTAGGTGTTAACCATGGTCTATGAGGTGCATAAAATGGTTTAGAGAAATCATTTATGGTAAGAAAGAGTTCTGATGATATTAAGAGTTGATATCATGTCTAATTGCCAATTAGTGATGAGCCTAGCAAGTCACACACATACACAAGTAATCACTAAATTAAATATGATTTAATTAATTAATTAAAGAGTTTTATTGATTAATTAAATAGGTTTGGTTTGCAATTAGATTGCAAAGTTCCTAGTATGGCTTGAAACCAAATCTAGGTTATTGGATGTATAGTATAAGTTAAATTTATATTTAAAGTGTTTAAATATGAATTTAATTAATGAGAAATTAATTAATAGAGATTAATTAATTAATTTATATTTGATATAAATTGATTAGAAGAAGAGAAATAATTATTTTGGGTTGAGAACTCAAAATTAAGACACAGGGGTACTTTGGTCATTTCACAGGGTAACATGTGGCACCATGAGATGGTGACACATGGCACTACACATAAGCTTTCCATATGTCTTTTAATCATATAAGATGATTAAAGTCAAGATCAAATATAGGTTTAACACTTAGCACAATGTGATTGGGTCAATTAAACCTAAAGCCAATCATAAAGTGACATGTGGCAAGGGTTTTAAGTGGTGACCTAGCTATATAAGGGAAAGGATGAAAAGAAAAATACCTAGCTGCTATTTGTTTCATTGGTGCTGCCCCAAAGCACCTCTCCCTTCCATCTTCTTCATCTCTCATCAATTCCAAGAGATTAGCAAACAATTTCTTGAATTAAATATACCAGAAATTGTCTCTAGTGTTCTGTTTACACCACTTGGAGTTTACTCTTGTCAATGTTTTGTCATAAATCATATCAGTGCATATAATCTTTAGACCTGAGATAGCACAGTTATCTTGTATATAGGTAGTTTGAGTTTGATATTGCTTTCATACTTGTACTGTGTATGGGTATATGGGCATCTGTTGGCTCCTACTAGTTATATATGGAGGTAGGTGTTGATCAAGATGGAATCTGTTCCTCTAAGTAAATAGAGATAAAATCCTATGTTCATTTAATTGTTCTTGATATTTCAAGTTCCTGGCCAAGACAGATAAATTTATTCAGAAAAGAGTTTCTGATGAGAAAATCTTTTTAATCAAGAACTGGAATTAAAAGAGAACATAATATTCATAGCAAATGGAGTTTGACATAAACCATGACTCCAGCTTGAGTTGGGATTTTGTAACAGAGAGATTCTAGTGCATGGTAACATATGATTATAGGTTCATTTAAGGTAAACCTTATTACTAATTGGGTGGCTATGGCATGCTATGCTAGGTGTTAACCATGGTCTATGAGGTTCATAAAATGATTTAGAGAAATCATTTATGGTAAGAAAGAGTTCTAATGATATTAAGAGTTGATATCATGTCTCATTGCCAATTAGTGATGAGCCTAGTAAGTCACACACATACACAAGTTATCACCTAATTAAATATGATTTAATTAATTAATTAAAGAGTTTAAATTGATTAATTAAATAGGTTTGGTTTGCAATTAGATTGCAAAGTCCCTAGCATGACTTGAAACCAAATCTAGATTATTGGATGTATAATATAAGTTAAATTTATATTTAAAGTGTTTAAATATGAATTTAATTAATGAGAAATTAATTAATAGAGATTAATTAATTAATTTATATTTGATATAAATTAATTAGAAGAAAAAAATAATTATTTTGGGTTAAGAACTCAAAATTAAGACACAGGGGCATTTTGGTCATTTTGCAATGTGACACGTGGCACCATGAGATGGTGACACATGGCATAACACATAAGCTTGCCAAATGTTTTTTAATCATGTAAGATGATTAAAATCAAGATTAAATATAGGTTTGACACTTGGCTCAATGTGATTGGGTCACTTAAACCTAGAGCTAATCAAAGGGTGACATGTGGCAAGGGTTTAATGTGTTAACCTAGCTATTTAAGTGTTGTTATGAGAAAATAAAATACAACCAGCAGCCACACACCTTTGTCACGCCACTTTGAGGGTTTTCATCTCTTCTTCTTCATCTCTTATCAATTCAAAGAGATTAGCCATCAATCTCTTGAATTAAGAACACTAGAAATTGTTTCTAGTGTCATGTTTACATCTTTAATCTCTTAAAAGGCATAACTTGATTTTCTAATTAATAGAAAAAGCTTTAGAAGCTATTCAAGGGCTGCCATAGGTGTTCTTGGTGTGGACAAGCTAGAGAGACAACATCTGGTGTCCTGAAGACGAATCTCAAAGGCGCAGACATGCTGCAGCGCATCAAGAGGTTAGTGTAATCATTCTTGATTTAATCTAGGGTTCTAAAATTAATCTGATTAATTTTAAAATCTTAAATGGCAAATACAGATCCAAAAACATATTAAAAGACTTTTAATATGTTGTTTATCATTGAAATCAAATAGATAAAAATAAATCTTGCATGATGCATGTGACCCTAGGTGAAAATTTTTGAATTCAATGGTATAAACTTGTGTTTTTTCACGCTTCTGTTCCTTCAATTGGTATCAGAGCCACTAAATTTGCCATTTAGATTGATGTTTATTTGATTTAATTGTGTGTTTGATCATGAGATCAAAAGTTCATTGCTGGTTGCAAAGCAAGTTGGCGGCATACTTAAAAAAACACCATCAATGGTGCGCATGGTTTGGCTTCCATGGGTGGTTTAAGGTTTGGCTTTTAATTCTACAATTGTTGTATTATCTAAGGCCTATTCTTTGACTAATTAAAGTGTTTAATTAGTAGTTTTTATCACACAATTAAATTATGATTCAAATCAGAATTTTAAAAGTTGTTTGAATGTGATTCAAATATGAATTTTTAAAGTTGTTTGAATCATATTTAAATCTGATTTTTTAAAATTGATTGAATAAAATTCAGATCTGATTTTTTAAAAAATGTTTGAATGTGATTCAAATCTGATTTTTTAAAAAATGTTTGAATGTGATTCAAATCTGAATTTTTGAAGTTGTTTGACTGTGATTCAAATCTGAATTTTTAAATTTGTTTGAATGAGATTCAAATCTGAATTTTTAAATTTATTTGAATCATATTCAAATCTAGATTTTTAAGTTGAATATGAGATATTCAATTTAATTTAAGTATGTATGTTTTATTTAATTGTTAAATAGTGATATGCATGATGGATGATCATGGACTATAAAAGACCAATGTGATTGGATTTATTTCTTTTATGTTTCTTTGGGATTGTAAATTAATTAATTTATTTTAATTTATTTTGGGCATGTATTATTAAGTTTGTAATAATTTTTGGGTTGTAATTTCATTTATTTAAGTTCTTGTAAATTCGCCTTGGTATGCCAAGGATTACTATGTAATATTGGATTGCAAGAAGTTCAAGGAGGTCAAGAGCATTGGGGGGACCAGTGGGAGGAATTCAAGATCAAGTGTTGATTATGTACTTCTTCAGCAACTCTTGTAAAATGAATGAATGAAATGCACCTAGGAATGCCCTGATTCAATTCTTGGTGGCTCAGAATTGAATCCCTTAGAAAGTCCATGATCATACCATATTTACTGCTTATCCATGAATACATGAGATGTATGGGAATGTATGCAATTATATGATATATGCATGCTAAATGGATAATGTGCAAAGTGAGACCTTAATAGTAAATAGAATGTCCATAAAATCTTCCAAACAAATGATTAAGTTGGAAATGCTATAATTAAAGTAATTATAACATAGGCCCTCCATTGGGGCAATTATTTTAAGAAATTTTAAATAGTTGCATAATATGCAATTTATTTAAGAGATTTTCTTAAGAATAATTGTTAAGCATGAGATGTTGTAAATATGTAAATGGTTTAGTGGCCAATATTGGATGTACCTGAGGACATTAAAATTATTTGCATAATTACTGGCTTAATGGGATCAACTTAACTAATGCAAGATAAGTCAATAATGGATGTACCTGAGATTTTGAGCATTAGGGGCTAGGTAAAGGATTGAACCTCACATGAGATGTGATGGGCAAAGAGTTGCTCACTTATAGTTTATTGTAATTCCAATAATGGATGTACCTGAGGATGATGAATAGAATTATAAGAATTCAATCACCCACTAGAAATCCATCCAACTAGGATTTCCGTTTTCTACTTTGGAAGTGTAGGATTCGCTAAGTTAGTGGGAGGACCAATCTGATTAAAAGACCATAATCATTTTGGTTAATTACATGATACATTTAATAATTAATCTGGTTATTTTCTGCAATTAATTTTCTGATAAAAATGAGCACAAAACAACCACCACCATCCAATATCCTTGCAAGCATACTTGATCACAATAGGTTGACAGGACCTAATCTGTCTGATTGGCTAAGAAATTTGAAACTTGTCCTGAACCTTGAACATATAGGATATGTTCTAGATTCAAATGTTCCTGGTCCCTTACCTCCAGAGGCCACACAAGAGGAACATGAAAATTTGGACAAGTGGAAGGAGCATGATATGAGAGCTAAGTGTTACATGCTTGCTTCCATGAGTAATGAGTTACAGAAGCAACATGAGAACATGCAGAGTGCGAGTGAGATCCTCCTTCACCTACAAGAGTTGTATGGTGAGCACAGCAGGAATGCTAGGTATGAGATATCTAGACAGCTATTCCGTATGAGGATGTCTGAGGGACAGAATGTTGGGGATCATGTCCACAAGATGATTCGGATGATTGAGCAGTTGGAATATCTTGACTTCAACATGGATTTCCAACTACAGACGGATTTGATCCTTCAGTCCCTTCCTGGGTCTTTTGGGAAATTTTGTGACAAACTTCCATATGACTAAACAGGAATGCACCTTAGCTGGTTTACTCAACATGCTGGTTATTGCCCAAAAGAATATGCCAGCCAATAAAGGAAAAGAGGTAGCTTTGGTTGCATCTTCTTCTGCTGGAAAGTCCAATAAGAAGAAGGGCAATAAGAAAAAGAAACCTCAGATTCCTGGTCCTTCTAAGAAAATAGCTAAACAGAAAAGGAAGACTAAAGCTGATGAAGGCAAAGGAAAGTGTTTCCACTGCCAATAGGAAAGTGTTTCCATTGCCAGTAAGAAAGTGTTTCCACTGGCCAGAGTATAGCAATCTAAATGAATGCAATGCCGTGGTGAAAACCAACTCAAGTTCAAAATATATTTGGCACTTAAGGTTATGTCATGTTACAGAAGATAGGATTACAAAATTGGAGAAAATGGGGATTCTATCCTTATTGGACTCTGAGCTTACTCCAACTTGTGAATCTTGCCTTCAGGGCAAAATGACTAGATCACCCTTTGTTGGACAGGGGCTAAGAGCTGAAAATATTTTGGAGCTAATACATAGTGATGTATGTGGTCCATTTAAAGAAATGGCTAGAGGGGGCTTTCATTATTTTATTACCTTTACTGATGATAAATCAAGGTTTGGGTATTTGTATTTGATGAAATACAAACATGAATCTTTTGAAAAGTTCAAAGAATTTAAATCTGAAGTAGAAAATCAAACAGGAAAGAGTATTAAAGCTCTTCGATCATATCATGGAGGTGAATATTTGAGTACTAAATTTTATGAATACTTGAGAGAGCATGGCATTGTTTCTCAGCTGACTCCTCCAGGAACGCCAAAGCTGAATGGTGTATCTAAAAGGAGAAATCGTACCCTATTGGATATGGTACGTAGTATAATGAGCTATACTGATATGCCAATCTTCTTTTGGGGATTTGCATTAGAATCAGTGTCACACCTTACCCCTCTGTAAGGCATAACATGATCCCGTAGAATACCTAATGAACTACCGAACTTCACCTACCGATAACTCATTAAGTACCCTACAAGGGATTTTAAAACAATTTTCTTATCTTTGACAAGTGGTGAGCATTTCTAATAAGTATTTAAAACATTTAGTTGAAATTAAAACTAATTAATATTTTTGGCCATTTTAGTTTTCCGCAAATCTTATAAAAATTTTGATAGAGTTTCCTCTGTATTTTGAGAAAACCGTTCTTCAAATACCTGAAATAAAAGCACTTCCAATAATTATCTAACCACTGCTTCAAATTCATACTCAATCTCAACCAATTTCTCAAAATTCACAAGTTCAAAAATTCTCAAAATACTGTCCATCAATATCATTTATTCATATTCCATTCAAGATAAACAATTTATAAATTCATCATACTAAAATTTACATTTAAAAAGTCCAAATTAAAATTTATTACAACTTTTATACAAACTTTGTACAAGCTGCTCAAGACCCATGTACATGTCCATACATTTATGTGCAATATATACATCAAAAGAAATATTTACAGTTAGGGTATAAATTATACCCGAAGACTTCAAGCTGATGACTTCACACACCTCAAGACTCGATCTGCTCCTCTAGTCTCTCAGATCTGCGGCAAGAATAAAGCTATCGCTGAGTACTAGGACTCAGTGGTGCACAATATACTAAAATAATCTTTATGCAAAATTTAAAGCACATTCATTCAAAAATTTGACTAAACATGAAAATTAAATACAATCATGCATTGTAAGATTTTACATGTAAACCAAGTTTATTTCAAAGTATCAAAACACATTTCATAAAACCCACAGTTAGATCACGCCATTCGAAACAAATAGAATCTCAATAGCCAGAGGCTAAAGAGAAATCACATGAATCTCAATAGCCAGAGGCTAAAGAGAAATCATATCACAGGCTAGCTAGATATCCATTCACATCCTCTTCTACTGGCACACCTCAACACTTCTCCAGAGAAGGAATCAAAATTCGAAACTAATTACCCCCACTAGTCGTGCTAGTGAGGTGTTCAAATATATGGTCATGACACTGTGGTTTCAAAACTTATCTTAACAATTTGCTAAACATTGTCATTTCAAATATACACAATAACTTTCACAATTTAAATCAAACATCATAAAAATGCTATAATCCAATATTTCACATTATTCAAAACATTATGCAAAAGATGATTATAAAAGTATATGTTGTGCACAAACCTCAAACGAGTCGCCTGTTGGCCTTGACTCGACTCCTCGGGTTCTGTCGGTATTCTTTCCACTGAAACACGAAATTTTCCAATGTTTCAGTACTAAAACTTAAAATAAATCCAAAATAAACTTAACTTCACATTTACCTAGCTCTAACGTGTTAAATTCGACGTTCTCGAAATTTTGTGTTTCGTTACTATTCATCTGCACTATTCAAGTCAAATTATTGACTTTCTAAGGCTTAATGGGTATGGGAACTCCAACTTCACCCACATACCACATTTTGGTCACCAAACTTGTTGGTTTTGGTCATTTGTTTAAAGCTTAGGTCATTTTGGCAAAATTGCCAATTTTAGGTTTTGGTTCTCCGAAGTTGTACTGTTCCATTGGTTGATCTACTGTTGGAATTTGACAAAACTTCCTTCACAGAAAATGTTCCTTATTGTCTTAAGTGTATTCTCATTTTTGGATCACCCCAATTGGAGTTTTGTAGCTCAAGTTATGGCTAAAATAAGTTTACTGTTCACATGTACTGTTCATACTGAGATTTTAGTGCTGGCAGATTTTTGGTCCAACTTTGGTTAATAATTTGACCAAGTTAAGTTCATAATTTGGTCTCACTTTCTTCATATGAAATGTTGTACTATGTCTTAGGTTTCCATCGGTTCAAGAATCGCCTAAATCCGAGTTTTCTAGAGAGAGTTATAGCCATCCAAACATTGCTGCTCAATGAAAATTCTGCAGAATCTCAGTACAGTAAATTTAACTTTGCTCAATGATTTGAATGAGTTAATGGCCTAATTTGGGTTGGTGTTCTTCATGAAAGTTTTAGGTCTATATCATATCTAATTGATGGTAAAATTTCAGGTCAATTTGACCTACCTAGCTCGAGTTATGACCAAATGAACAGTTACTATTCATTTGGTCAGTTTAGTGCAGTGGCAGCCTGCTATCAATTCACTTTGGTCAATTGTTTCACCAAGTTTTGGTCAGTTTTTTGCCATGGTTCCTTAATGAAAATTGTGCTCTTTTATGTCTATTTTCATCTCCAATTGGTGGCATATCAATTGGACTTGTAAAATTTGAGTTTTGGTCCTTCAAAGTGGATTTGGTCATGCTGCCAGCAGCATGACCATTTACCTCCGAATTTAGTTTTCATTCCTATCATTCCCACACAAGTTATTTGGTCATAATTGACCATTATTTCACTTCACAATAGGTCCAACATGTCATTTATGCATTTCTCCAAATTTTGGTTCATAAACCCTAGCATTGAAACCCTAATCTCACTAACTCTTGCATTTAACTACTTCTAATGATTTTAATGTTAATCATTTAACTAAGTAAGGTTTCTAAACTCATTCAATTGCATCATATTCATGCAAACCATACTCCTCTCAAGCTGCCCCAAAATTCAGTTTGTTCTTCCCCACATTTTTTTTTTCATTTTAAGGTTATTTACAAGCTCTTAATGCCATATAAACACTAATTAAACAAAGAAAAATTAAGGCTTGTATTACCAACCTTGAGCAGAAATTTCTTCCTCCTTTTCTTCAAATTTTCCTTCTTTCTTTCTTGCTCAATCCTCTTCTCAAGTTTCCTAGATAAGCTTTAACTATGGTGGCTAATTTTTCTATGGTGGAATTAGGGATTTGATCAAGCTAAAAATGAGCTTTAATGGAGGTTTTGGGTGAGGGAGAGGGTGAGGGAGAGAGAGTCACGTTTTTGATGAAGAAGATGACTTTATTATATTTTTTTTCTTTTCTTTTCTTTTCTTTTATGTCTTAGAAAGACCAAAATTCCCAAATTAATAAAATAAATCAATTAAGCCTTTATGACATCATGCATGATGTCATCACTTTGACTTTTCCATCTTCTTTCTTTTTTTTTATTTATTTTTCTATTAGTTCTTTAATTTAATTCTCAATTCCAAAATTTTCTTTTCTCCGATTTTATTTGTGATTAGGTCGAGTCACTCTAGGTCAATTGACCAAATCGCCCCTCGCCGGTTCATCCCGGTTTGCAAATAATCCAATATTTCTTCCGGCTCCCTAACCTAATTATTTGACTGAATTAACAGTTCTTTTTCGTGGTTTTCTCTTTTCCACTGTGTCCATAAGGGGCCTAAGGACCGCAGCGTCACTTTTTACGGTTCGAAATTTGAGTTTAAAATGACTTCGCAGTCGTTCCCGAGGAGGTCACTCATCGCTGTGACTCTCGGCTCGTTTAACCTCTTATGTTCTGTTTTTCTTATTTATAGTTAACTAATTAAACATTACTAATTATTTGTGTTTATGGCTTCTCATGTTGTCTTAAGTGTGGCCCTAATCCCATTAATTGTCCGGACCGACACCGGTCACCGGAACAGTGAAATCTACCAGGCTATGCAACGGGGGTGTTACAATCAGCTTTGTATATTCTGAATAGGATTCCATCAAAATCAGTTTCTTCCACACCTTATGAGATATGGCATGGAAGAAAACCAAGTCTTAAGCATGTTAAGATTTGGAGTTGTCCAGCTTATATCAAAAAGCTGAACACTGATAAATTGGAGACCAGATCAAAAAAAAGGTCGATTTGTTGGATATCCAAAAGATAGTTTTGGATATTATTTTATTTGCCTACTTCACAAAAGGTTGTTATAAGTAGAGATGCCACATTTCTTGAACAACAGTTTGTTCAAGAAGGAGGCAAAGGAAGGCAAATAGAGTTAGAATTGGAGAATTCTGACCAACCAACAGATCAGATGGATATAAATCCATTTAGTCAACCAATACCCGTTGATGAAACATCTACAGCTGTTCCTCGTAGAACAACCTGGGTATCTCACCCACCAGTAAGATATGGTTTTCTTCATGAAGAAGAACAAGAGTTGTCTACTCATGAAGAAGTAGATCATGGAGATGATCCACTTACCTATGAAGAAGCTATATCAGATATAGACTCTTCAAAATGGATTGATGCTATGAAATCCGAGATTGATTCCATGTATAAGAATCAAGTTTGGGATCTTGTTGACCCACCTGAAGGTATTATACCTATAGGGAACAAATGGGTTTTCAAGAAGAAAATTGGTTCTGATGGAAAGGTAGAGACCTATAAGGCAAGGCTAGTAGCGAAAGGGTTTCGCCAAAGGCAAGGAATCGACTATGAGGAGACTTTCTCGCCTGTTGCCATGCTTAAATCAATTAGGATTTTATTAGCAATAGCTGCATACTATGATTATGAGATTTGGCAGATGGATGTCAAAACAGCTTTTCTCAATGGATACATTGAAGAAAACATTTTCATGGAACAACCTAGGGGATTAGAATCCCAAGATGGTTCCAAGGTATGCAAGCTAAAGCGATCTATTTATAGGTTGAAACAAGCTTCGAGGAGTTGGAACATCCGTTTTGAGGAAGCCATTAAATCCTTTGGTTTTATCAAAAATGAGGATGAGCCATGTGTATATAAGAAAGTTAGTGACAGTGCTATCACTTTCCTTGTCTTATATGTGGATGACATACTGTTGATGGGTAATGACACAGGTATGTTGACGACTATAAAGGTATGGTTGCCAAATACATTTTCCATGAAAGACTTAGGGGAAGCAACTATATTCTTGGGATTCGCATCTATAGAGATAGAGCGAAAAGAATAATTGGTTTATCCCAAAGTCTATACTTGGAAAAGGTGTTAAAGAGGTTTAACATGCTTGATTCCAAGAGAGGATTGTTACCAGTGAGACATGGTATCCATCTTTCTAAAGAGATGTCTCCAAAGACACCTGAAGAAAGAGATAAGATGGCCAGGATTCCATATACTTCGGCTATTGGAAGTTTAATGTATGCAATGTTGTGTACTAGGCCGGATATCGCATATGCTGTTAGTTTGACTAGCAGTTATCAATTCAATCCAGGTTTGGAACACTGGATAGCTGTCAAGAATATTCTTAAGTACTTGAGAAGAACTAAGGATTTATTCTTGATTTATGGAGGTGGAGACTTGCAATTGGATGGTTATACTGATTCTGATTTCCAATCAGATATCGATGATAGAAAGTCTACCTTTGGATATGTGTTCATTTGTAATGGAGGTGCAGTCAGTTGGAAGAGTTCCAAACAGAGCACGACTGCAGATTCCACTATAGAAGCTGAGTATATTGTCGCATCGATGTCGCAGGAAGTCGCTTGGATAAAGAAGTTCGTGACAGAACTTACAGTAGTTCCTTCCATTGAGTTAGCAGTTCCACTACACTGTGACAATAATGGAGCAGTCATACAGGCTAAGGAATTAAGGTCTCACCAAAATCCAAACACATAGAAAGGCACTACCACATTATCAGACATATAGTTGGGCAAAGGCGATATAGCCATCCAGAAAAATAGCATCAGCTGAAAATCCAGCTGATCCATTCACTAAGCCTATGTCACAGAATCAGTTAGACCGACATCTTGAGAAGATAGGTCTAAGATATTGTAATGAATGGCTCTAGTGCTAGTGGGAGATTGTTAGTAGTATGCCCTAGAGCATATCATTTAGTATGTATCTTGTACATATTTTTATTAATAAAAGGCATTTCCACTTTTCTATTTATATAATATATTTATGTGTAATAGAAAAGGTCCATTGATATTTTGTTAGAAATATTATTCTTAAGTTGTTAAGAATATGAGTGATAATATTTCTAGCACAAAGTATCATAAATAGGTTCACAATCAAGGATACTTCATAATAAGGACATGACTTATCCAGAAATATTGTATTCATGTTTGTTCCCAAGTTATTTATATGAGATATAAATAAGATGGAATGGTGAGTCTCATGCCATATAACAAACATGATAGGCACTTACAAATGATAAGTAGGCCGAACCAGTGACACTTATGACAAGCACATAGAGTTTACTCTTGTCAATGTTTTGTCATAAATCATATCAGTGCATATAATCTTTAGACCTGAGATAGCAGCTTATCTTGTATATAGGTAGTTTGAGTTTGATACTGCTTTCATACTTGTACTGTGTATGGGTATATGGGCATCTGTTGGCTCCTACTAGTTATATATGGAGGTAGGTGTTGATCAAGATGGAATATGTTCCTCTAAGTAAATAGAGATAAAATCCTATGTTCATTTAATTGTTCTTGATATTTCAAGTTCCTGGCCAGGACAGATAAATTTATTCAGAAAAGAGTTTCTGATGAGAAAATCTTTTTAATCAAGAACTGGAATTAAAAGAGAACATAATATTCATAGCAAATGGAGTTTGACATAAACCATGACTCCAGCTTGAGTTGGGATTTTGTAACAGAGAGATTCTAGTGCATGGTAACATATGATTATAGGTTCATTTAAGGTAAACCTTATTACTAATTGGGTGGCTATGGCATGCTATGCTAGGTGTTAACCATGGTCTATGAGGTTCATAAAATGATTTAGAGAAATCATTTATGGTAAGAAAGAGTTCTGATGATATTAAGAGTTGATATCATGTCTCATTGCCAATTAGTGATGAGCCTAGTAAGTCACACACATACACAAGTTATCACCTAATTAAATATGATTTAATTAATTAATTAAAGAGTTTAAATTGATTAATTAAATAGGTTTGGTTTGCAATTAGATTGCAAAGTCCCTAGCATGACTTGAAATCAAATCTAGATTATTGGATGTATAATATAAGTTAAATTTATATTTAAAGTGTTTAAATATGAATTTAATTAATGAGAAATTAATTAATAGAGATTAATTAATTAATTTATATTTGATATAAATTAATTAGAATAAGAAAATAATTATTTTGGGTTAAGAACTCAAAATTAAGACACAGGGGCATTTTGGTCATTTTGCAATGTGACACGTGGCACCATGAGATGGTGACACATGGCATAACACATAAGCTTGCCAAATGTTTTTTAATCATGTAAGATGATTAAAATCAAGATTAAATATAGGTTTGACACTTGGCACAATGTGATTGGGTCACTTAAACCTAGAGCTAATCAAAGGGTGACATGTGGCAAGGGTTTAATGTGTTAACCTAGCTATTTAAGTGTTGTTATGAGAAAATAAAATACAACCAGCAGCCACACACCTTTGTCATGCCACTTTGAGGGTTTTCATCTCTTCTTCTTCATCTCTTATCAATTCAAAGAGATTAGTCATCAATCTCTTGAATTAAGAACACTAGAAATTATTTCTAGTGTCCTGTTTACATCTTTAATCTCTTAAAAGGCAAAACTTGATTTTCTAATTAATAGAAAAAGCTTTAGAAGCTATTCAAGAGCTGCCATAGGTGTTCTTGGTGTGGACAAGCTAGAGGGACAACATCTGGTGTCCTAAAGACGAATCTCAAAGGCGCAGACACGCTGCAACGCATCAAGAGGTTAGTGTAATCGTTCTTGATTTAATCTAGGGTTCTAAAATTAATCTGATTAATTTTAAAATCTTAAATGGAAAATACAGATCCAAAAACATATTAAAAGACTTTTAATATGTTGTTTATCATTGAAATCAAATAGATAAAAATAAATCTTGCATGATGCATGTGACCCTAGGTGAAAATTTTTGAATTCAATGGTATAAACTTGTGTTTTTTCACGCTTTCGTTCCTTCATCTCTAATCTCTCAAAAGGCATAACTTGATTTTCTAATTCATAGAAAAAGCTTTACAAGCTGTTCAAGGGCTGCCATAGGTGATCTTGGTGTGGACAAGCTAGAGGAACAATATCTAGTGTCCTAAAGACGCATCCTAAAGGTGCCAAACACACTGCAGTGCATCAAGAGGTTAGTGCACTTATTCTTGATCTAATCTAGGGTTCTAAAATTAATTTGATTAATTCTAACATCTTAAATGGAAAATACAGATTCAAAAACATATTAAAAGAGTTTTAATATATTGTTTATCATTGAAATCAAATAGTTAAAGATAAATCTTGCATTATGCATGTGACTCTAGGTGAAAATTTTTGAATTCAATGATATAAACTTGTGTTTTTCATGCTTTCGCTCCTTCAATTGGTATCAGAGCCACTATATTTTCCATTTAGATTCTTGATTTTATGATTTAATTGTTTGGTTTGATCATGAGATGAAAGATTCATTGCTGGTTGGAATGAACATGGTGGCGGCACGGTGGAGTGCACCATGGGTGCGCATGGTTTGGCTCCTCCCATGGTGTTTGTAAGGTTTGGCTTTTTAATTTGCAATTTTGTATGATCTAAAAGCTCATCTTATGTCTAATTAAATTGTTTAATTAGAGTTTTAATCACACAATTAAATTTTGATTCAAATCAAAATTTTAAAAATTGTTTGAATGTGATTCAAATCTGAATTTTAAAAGTTGTTTGAATGTGATTCAAATTTGAATTTTTAAAGTTGTTTGAATCATATTCAAATCTGAATTTTTAAAGTTGTTTGAATAATATTCAAATCTAAATTTTTTAAAAATTGTTCGAATGTGATTCAAATCTGATTTTTAATTTGAATGTGATTCAAATCTGAATTTTTAAGGTTGTTTGAATGTGATTCAAATCTGAATTTTTAAATTTGTTTGAATTATATTCAAATCTGGATTTTTAAGTTGAATATGAGATATTCAATTTAATTTAAGTATGTATGTTTTATTTAATTGTTAAATATTGATATGCATGATGGATGATCATGGACTATAAAAGACCAATGTGATTGGATTTATTTCTTTTATGTTTCTTTAGAATTGTAAATTAATTAATTTATTTTAATTTATTTTGGACATGTATCAATAAGGTTGTAATAATTTTGGGTTGTAATTTCATTTATTTAAGTTCTTGTAAATTTGCCTTGGTATGCCAAGGATTACTATGTAATTGGATTGCAAGAAGATCAAGGAGGTCAAGAGCATTGGTGGGACCAGTGGAAGGAATTCAATATAAAGTGTTGATTATGTACTCCTTTAGCAACTCTTGTAATATGAATGAATGAAATGTACCTAGGAATGCCCTGATTTAATTCTTGGTGGCTCTGAATTGAATCCCTTAGAAAGTCCATGATCATACCATATTTACTGTTTATCCACGAATGCATGAGATGTATGGGAATGTATGCAAGTATATGATATATGTATGTTAAATAGATAATGTGAAAAGTGAGACCTTAATAGTAATTAGGAGGACCACAAAATCTTCCAAACAAATGATTAAATTGGAAATGGTATAATTAAAGTAATTATAACATGGGCCCTCTATTGAGGCAATTATTTTAAGAATTTTAAATACTTGCATAAGATGCAATTAATTTAAGAGATTTTCTTAAGAATAATTGTTAAGCATGAGATGTTGTAAATATGTAAATGGTTTGGTAGCCAATATTGTGTAATACCCCTATTTGAATAGCCTGGTATATTTCGCTATTCCGGTGATCGGTGTCGGTCCGGATAATTAAGGGGATTAGAACCACACTTAGGACAACTAGATAAGCTATAAACACAAATAATTAGTAATTGCCAATTAGTTAAGTATAAATAAGAAAAATAGAACATAAGAAGTTAAACAAGCCAAGAGTCATAGCGATGGGTGACCTTCTCGAGAAGGACTGCGAAGTCGATTTAAACTCAAATTTTGAATAGTAAAATGTGATGCCGCGGTCCTTAAGACCATTAAGAACACAGTGAAAAAGAGAAAATTATGAAAAAGAATTGTTAAGTCAGTCAAATAATTAGGTCAGGAAGCCGGAAGAAATATTGAATTATTTGCAAACTGGGTTGAACCGTCGAGGGGCAATTTGGTTAATTGACCCCGAGAGCTGACTCCTGACCTAACTGTCAAATAAAGTCGGAGAAAAGATAATTTCAGAATTGAAAATTAAATTAAAGAACTAGGGAAAAATAAATAAAAAAAAAGAAGAAAAAAAGAAAAGTTGAAATATGTGACATCATGCATGATGTCATAAACACTAATATAATTAAAACTTAAATTTTGGATAATTATGGTCTTCCATAAGACTAAAAACATAAAAGAAAAGAAAAAAAAAAAACCCTCATCTCTTCTTCCTTGCCGCCCTCACTCTCTTTCACCCTTTCCCTCTCAAAATTTCCATTAAAGCTCATTTTGAGCTTGAAGAAACCAAACCTTAGCCATAAAAATTGCAAATCCCTTAATTAAACTTGGTCTTTTAGTCTTGAAAAGAAGTTTGAGCAAGAAAGAAAGAAGAAAGGAAGGAGTTGAAGAGGAAAAAAATTCTGCAATTCAAGGTTAGTGAGTTCACTTTAAGTTTTTAGTTTAATTTAAGTATTTATAGCATGAAGAACTTGGAAATATGCTTAAATTGAAAAGAAATTAATTGTTGGAGGATTAGAGGAAAATTCAGTTAGCTAGGGTTTTGATGTGTGTGCATGAATTTGATTGAATTCAAAGTGAAGGTAAGCTTGCATGAGTATAGAAGTAATGCTAGTATGCTTGAAATTAGTTAAATGCATCGAATAGGTGAACTAGGGTTTTGGAGACAAAAATGTAAGAATGTGCTAAATGGTGTGTTGGACTTGGTTTGAGGTAAGAAATGGTCATTAGTGACCAATTGGAGTAAGTTAGAAGTGTTGGAACCAATTGCAAATTCGGATTGTTTAAGGTCATGCTGCAGGCAGCAGGACCAAGGTCCGTTTGAGGGACCAAAACTGAAAATTTACAAGTCCAATTGGTACAGACCAATTGGCAATGAAAATAGACACAAAATGACACAATTTTCATTTAGGAATCATGCCCAAAAAGTAACCAAAACCTAGTGAACAAATTGACTAAATTCGGATTTTTGTAGTCTAACCTGTACAAAAATGACCAAATGAACAAATTGACTTGAATAGTACCATGAATAGTAACCTCAATATGAAATTTGCAAGAATGTAAGTTTAAATATATTAGAATTAATTATTGAAATTGTTATGAAGTAAAGATACTGAGACACTATAAATTTTGTGTTTTAGCTGAAAAAGACTTGGAAGGTCTAAGAGACTGAGTCAAGGCCTAGACGCGACTCACGTCAGGTTTGTGCACAATAAACCCTATTTAAGCATTTTATCCTTGAAAAATTGATTCAGTACGTATTATGAGTTTAAGAACTGATGTGAACCTTCAAGTAATTGGTAACTTGAAAACCCACATTCAAGAATTAAAGGAATAATATGGAAAGCACCAAATCAAGATGTATGAATTTGATTCTTTGAACTAGCAAATCAGATTGTTTTGTAATTCAAAGAAAATATCAGAAATAGAATTCTTGACCTAATTCATATGGAGAATGAATAAACCAAGAATATTATGCATATTAAACCTTGCAAGATAGAAATCTTAGCAAGTTAATGAGCTTCACAAGAACAAAGGCAACAACCAATTTACTCACTAAAGGAGCAGAAACAATCTTTCATTAATATTCAAAGTGTGTCCTCCACTCTCTCATTACACTTGTATTTATAGTCTCTTGGCTCTAAAGCTAAAGACAAAAATATCCCTACTTTAATAACAGTTGCAAGGAGCTTTAAGTCCAAACAAAAATTAATCTATCAAAAGACTAAAAACTCCTAAAAAAAAGTAAATTTAATACAGCAGCAAATAAGGGCATTTAAGTCCAAAAGAGAGGTGGTTATAACAGTAAGGAATATTCTTTTAAAAAGGTGCCAACAGATGCATGTACATGGGTTGGATCTGGTGCATGCATGTCCACAGGTTATTCCATGTAACCTAATGCTCCACATGACACTTGGTCACTTCCAAGCTTAATTTTCACCAAATTTAATCCTTTATAATTTTCTTCATGCCATTCCAGCTTATGATCCTTGCTCCTTAAGATTTCACAAATTAAATTCTGAAGTAATTTAGCTCTAGCTCTAGTAATTGGACCTTAGATGAATTCCTTTGGCATGGATGTAGCTTGATTCTCATCATTCCCCTTCGCTTCAAAAGGATTCGTCCTCGTATCTGTTCCTGCATCAACACAAGGAGATAAATCAACAATATTAAAGGTGGCACTGACATCATACTCTTCGGGCAGGTTTATTTTGTAGGCATTATCATTAATTTTGGTCAGCACTTGGAAAGGTCCATCACATCTTGATTGTAATTTTGATTTCCCTCGAGAGGGAAACCTTTCTTTGCGCAAGTGAACCCATACCCAATCTCCAGGTTGAAATGTAACTTTCTTCCTTCCTTTGTTGGCTTGACTAGCATATTTTTCATTTTTCTTTTAAATTTGAAGCTTGGCTTGTTCATGGATTTTCTTCACCAATTCTGCTTTTCTTTTTCCATCTAAACTAGCAAGCTCGTTCACAGGCAAAGGTAAAAGATCCAAAGGAGTTGAAGGATTGAAACCATACACAATTTCAAATGAAGAATAGCCAGTAGAAGAATGAACATTTCTATTGTATGCAAATTCAACAAGTGGAATGCAATCTTCCCATGACTTCAAATTTTGCTTAACCATAGCACGCAAAAGAGTAGTTAGTGTCCTATTTACTACTTCAGTTTGACCATCGGTTTGTGGGTGACAAGTGGTGGAAAATAACAATTTGGTGCCTAATTTTCCCCACAAAACCTTCCAAAAGTGACTAAGGAATTTAACATCCCTATCACTAACTAAACTCTTAGGTATGCCATGCAACCTAACAATATCTCTAAAGAATAAATTTGCAACATTTGTAGCATCATCAGTTTTATGGCATGGAATAAAATGTGCCATTTTTGAAAACCTATCAACAACAACAAAAATTGAATCATGGCCTTGTTTAGACCTAGGTAATCCTAACACAAAATCCATAGACAAATGAACCCAAGGATCACTAGGGGTAGGTAAAGGTGTATACAAACCTTGTGGCAAAACTCTAGATTTAGCCTTAGCACACACAACGCACCTAACACATACTCTTTCAACATCTCTTTTCATATTCGGCTAATAAAAATGTTCCTTTAACACATCTAAAGTTTTGGTAACACCAAAATGACCCATTAATCCACCAGCATGAGACTCATTCATAAGTAATTCACGCATTGAACTCTTAGGCACACACAATCTATTTTCTCTAAATAAATATCCATCATGCCTATAAAACTTCTCAAAAGCATTCTTTTCACAAGCTGCATACACTTTAGCAAAGTCATTATCTTCAACATATAATTCTTTCACATATTCGAATCCTAATAACTTTGCATCAAGAAGGGCAAGAAGGTTATACCTTCGAGATAAGGCATCAGCCACCACATTTTCTTTCCCATGTTTGTATTGAATCACATATGGGAAGGTTTCAAGGAACTCAACCCATTTTTCATGACGCCTACTCAACTTATTTTGCCCCTTCATATGCTTCAATGACTCATGATCTATGTGGATGACAAATTGCTTTGGCCAAAGGTAATGTTGTCATGTTTCCAAGGCACGTACCAATGCATACAACTCCTTGTCATATGTAGAATAGTTTAAAACTGCTCCATTAAGCTTCTCACTAAAGTATGCTATTGGTCTCTTATCCAGCATTAAAACGGCTCCAATACCTATACTTGATGCATCACACTCAATCTCAAAAGTCTTAGAAAAATCAGGTAAAGCCAACACAGGAGCGGAACATAACATGTCTTTAATTTTGTGAAAAGCATCATCTTATTTATGTTCCCAAACAAAATTAACATTCTTTTTGACAAGATCATTCAATGGTGCTGCAATGGTACTGAAATTCTTAATAAATCTTCTATAGAAACTAGCTAGTCCATGGAAACTATGTACTTCAGATGCAGACTTTGGAATGGGCCAGTTTCTAATAGCTCTAATTTTTTCATCATTGACTTCAACACCATTAGCACTAATGACAAATCCTAAAAAGACAACCTTTTCCATGCAAAATGAACATTTCTTCAAGTTAGCATATAATTTTTCCTTTCTTAACACATCGAATACAGCTCTTAAATGATGCATATGTTCATTCATGCCTCTACTGTAAACCAATATGTCATCAAAATAAACAACAATAAAATTTCCAATAAAAGCACGCAACACATGATTCATCAATCTCATAAAAGTGCTAGGAGCATTAGTTAGCCCAAAAGGCATCACTAACCATTCATAGAGTCCATGCTTTGTTTTAAATGCAGTCTTCCATTCATCACCTACTTTCATGCGAATTTGATGATATCTGCTTTTCAAGTCAATTTTGGTAAACACACAAGCACCACAAAGTTCATCCAACATATCATCCAATCTAGGTATAGGGTGGCGATACTTTATAGTGATTTTGTTAACCGCCCTACAATCCACACACATGTGCCATGTGCCATCTTTCTTTTGTACCAAAAGGATGGGTACAACACAAGGGCTCATACTTTCTTTCACATAACCCTTAGCTAGCAATTCCTCAACTTGCCTTTGTAATTCTTTGGTTTCTTCAGGGTTAGTTCTATAGGCTGGACGGTTGGGAATAACTACTCCAGGTACAAAATCAATTTGGTGCTCAATCCCTCGAATAGGTGGTAGTCCAGTTGGCATCTCCTCAGGTAGTACATCCTCATATTCCTGCAAAAAGGAGACAACAACACTAGGCAAATTGGGGTCAAGGTCAGATGTGGATAAACATGAGTCCTTAAACACAATTAATAACATTTGCTTGTTGGTAAACATGGCATTCCTCACATCTCTTCCTTTAGCATACAAGCTTAATTTTGTCTCCCCTCTTTCCGCACAGCTCTCCTTTTGTGCCGAAGATTCACCTTTTTCAAGCACTCTTGGAATGTTTTCTTTGCTCTCTTTTCTTTCCTCACAACCACCCATGTCTTGCTCACTCACAACATTTTCAGTCAATTTCTTTTCACTCCTTTTCTTCTCTGCTCTCTTTTTGGCCACTCTTGATTTTACCTCACCCATTGCTTGCTTAAGCCTTATTTGGTCTTCATAAATCTATTTTGGTGTCATAGGTGCCAAAATGATTTTCCTTCTACTTATTTCAAAAGAATACCTATTTTTATACCCATCGTGGATCACCTTTCTATCAAATTGCCATGGTTGGCCAAGTAATAAATGGCCAGCTTGCATTGGAACCACGTCACACATAATCTCATCTTGATACTTTTCTATTGCAAAGGAAATCAACACTTGTTTTATTACTTTCACCTCACCACATTCATTCAACCACTGTAATTTATAGGGCTTACGGTGTTTCAAAGTCCTCAACCCTAATCTCTGCACCAAATAGTACTAGCAACATTGGCACAACTTCCCCCATCAATGATGACACTACAAGCTTTGTCTTGGATAAGACACCTTATATGGAAAATTGTTTCTCTTTGCAATTCATCACCAATATCCTCCTTTACTTGAGTATTTAATGCTCTCACAATCACTAGAGCACTTCCTTTAGCAGCATATTCTACCTCTGCATCCTCCTCCCCTGAATATGTGGAATCACTCACAATTTCCTCCTCCGTTTCTATCTCACCATTTTCTCTCATGACCATGACTCTCTTGTTAGGGCATTGAGAAGCTATGTGTCCATTACCCAAACACCCAAAACACTTCACATCTCTATTTCGGGTAGTAGTTGTAACCTCCTTTCCTTTACTTTCTACAAATTTCTTCTCCACCTTTTTGTCCTTTTCCTCATTTTTCTTATAGTTGCTAACAGCCTTTTCCCTATCCTCCTTCTTCCAGTTAGACTTCCAAGATGAAGAAGTATCTGCATTTTCTCCAAAGTTTGACTTGCTTTTAAGTTGCCTTTCTACCTTCATAGCCATGTAGACCATATCCTCCAACTTAACATAGTGATGTAACTCAACAATATGAGCAATCTCCTTGTTTAGCCCATTCAAGAATCTAGCCATGATGGCTTCTCTATCCTCCTCCACATTTGCTCTAATCATAGCAATTTCCATTTCTTTATGATAATCTTCAACACTTTTAGAACCTTAAGTCAATCTTTGTAACCTCTGATGTAGCTCTCTATAGTAATGACTAGGAACAAATCTCTTTCTCATTATAGTTTTCATCTCACCCCAGGTTGCAATTGATTGCTCATAATTTCTCCTTCTACTAATCAACACTTGATCCCACCATGCCAAAGCATAATCAGTAAATTCTACTGCTGCTAACTTTACTTTCTTCTCCTCTGAATAGTGATGACAATCAAAGATAGCTTCTACCTTCCTTTCCCATTCTAGATACACATCCGGATCATTTTGCCCTTAGAAAGAAGGGATGCTCATTTTAATACTTTTGATATTGTCATCTACCCTATTCCTCTCTCTTTCCTCTCTTCTTATCCTCCTATCCCCATTCCTCCTATCTTTAGCTCTTCTCTCATACCTACCCCTCCTAGGTCTTTTAACCTCAAAATCATAGTTATCAACTTCATCTTCATCAGATTCAACTACTGGAGGTACAAGATCCCTCCTATTTGGCCTTTTCTCATTTTGCCTATATCTTTGCCTCCAACCTATCTATGATTCCATTGCACACAACATTCATTCTTTCAAATTGTTGTCTGATAGCCTACATGTAGAATGGATTTTCACCTTTCCCCTCACTACCATCACCCCTTCTAGACATGTTTTCAGACCTGCAAGAAAATGGTTAGTGTAAAGAAAATACCTCACTCACTCCCTTACGTGTTTACACTCAACAGGGGACACTCCACTCTTGTTTAACTCACTAAGGCTTTTCCCCTTTTATGAACTCACCACTCTGTGCCTTTTACCTCTCTTGGCTATGTCCACAAGTTCTTATCAAACTCAAGTAACTCAAACCAAGACTATACTCACAAAAATTTAACACACAATAAAATTCTTGAACGTGATGGATCAAAATGATTAATCAAGAAAGCAATAATGTGACTCAAGAAGTCAAGAAAAGAAAGGCTCAAGCAGGAAATGTAATGCAATAAGGAATCAAGAAAGAAGACAACAAAATAAAAGAGTAGTAAGCTGGAAAAGAGATAACCTAAAGAAGCGATATCAAGCTTAAATATCCAAGTTTGCCATCAACTTATCACAATTACCGGCAGTTCACATAATACACCAAGAATTGCATAAATTTAGGATCACCAAGCAAACGAGTGTATTTTGATCTGAAATTGAGTAGGCAAATGCAACCCAATACTGACTAATTGCTGCTAGAATTTCAGGCTTTTCTTGACAGGTTTACTATGTAAATCAAATGCAATCGTGTTCGCCGCAAAATTTTGGTTCCCCACACAAACGATTAAATTTTGAGCTGAGATTTAATTGGGAATAGCTCAAATGTGGCACAAACAACTTGTAAATTTTCAGGAATTTCTGGGTTGATTTGCAATGTGAACTTAATTTGATCAGGTCTGCTGCAAAATTTTGGTTCCCCACACAAACGGTAGAATTTTAAGCTGAAATTTAATTCACGAACTACTGAAATGGGGTATAAATAGCTGGTAAATTTTCAGAAATTTCTTGGTATATTTGCTATGTGAACTTACTTTGATCGATTCTGCCGTAAAATTTTGGTTCCCCACACAAACGGTTGAATTTTAAGCTGAAATTTAATTTGGGAACTACTGAAGTGGGGTATAATCACCCTGTAAATTTTCAGGAATTTCTGGGTCTATTTGCTATGTGAACATAATTTGATCGTGTCTGTCGCAAAATTTTGATTCAGCAGGCAAACAATATCAAACAACCCCCAAAATTTATACCCAATGTCTTAAACACACCCAAATAATGCTGGTATAGTTTCAGGCCAAATAGGTCAACCGAACTCAATGACCCAAATAAGCTCTCATGCTTGATATCAAAATGAAGGAAGTAAAATAGATAGCTAGAATAATGGGTTCGGCTTGATTAACTCAAAACCCTAAGACAAACTCAACAAAACAAATTTTTAAACAAATAGATCATACTAAACCCCAAGAGCCAATTTCGGTCAAGCATACAATGAACAAAAATGTGAATAACAGAAACACAATAAGAAGCAAAATAAGGTTTAGCAAGAAAGAACCAGGTGCAAGATGAAGAAGTAGAAGCAAATATGGAACTAGAGCCAAACAGCAAATATGAAAAAGGTAACAAACACAAAGTAAGCACAAAGAATAAGAAGGAAACAGAGAATCTACCTTATTTGGACGTCCCTTTGCTCTGATACCAAAACTGATGTGAACCTTCAAGTAATTGGTAACTTGAAAACACATATTCAAGAATTAAAGGAACAATATGAAAAGCACCAAATCAAGATGTATGAATTTGATTCCTTGAACCAGCACAATCAGATTGTTGTGTAATTCAAAGAAAATATCAGAAATGGGATTCTTGACTTAATTCATATGGAGAATGAAAAAACCAAGAATATTAAGCACATTAAACCTTGCAAGATAGAAATCTCAGCAAGTTAATGAGCTTTACAAGAACAAAGCAACAGCCAATTTGTAACACCCGTATGTTTGGTAGTGCGTTCTACTGCTCCGGTGACCAGTGTCTATCTGAACAGCTAGAATGCCTAGAACTACACTTAAATATTGATGAGGAGACATAAAATAATGAAATACAAGAAAAGAAAATACAAGAAAAACAAAGGAAAAATAATAGCAACGAAATGTAACCAAGTGAAGTGAGCCAAGAACCCTAGCGATGGGTGACTGCACTGGGAAGTCGCGACGTGGACCGTTTGTCACACCCTACTCCCCTGTAAGATGTAACATGATCCCATAGTACACCTAATGAATTACCGTACTTCGCCTATCGATAATCAATTAAATATACTACAAGGAATTTTCAAACAATTTTCATGAAATTTAAATCATCGATTAAAATCTGGTGTTATAAAATTTTTTTCAAAATTTCGGCAAAGTGCTGGTTGTATTTTGAGAAAACAGTTCTTCAAAACCTGCAAAGAACACACTCCTAATATGTTTTCTCAAATATAATTTCAATAACTTCATTTGAACCCATAATTCAAATCTCAATAATCAAATCAATCTCCTCATAAAAGAAACATTTCATTGATTACAAGACCCAAAATTAATATTACAAAACTATTCAGATAAATAAAATCCCAAATTTACATTTGCAATAATTTATATTTAATTACATACCAAAATATTTTACAAGAGTTTTTATACAACTGCTCAAATAATTTAAATACATATTATTACATGCATACATCAAAACTTATGTACATGGGTATACCTATGATATACCTGGAGCTGATCTGAATGTGTCTTCAAAGAAACTTACTCACTGCTCTATGCTCTTTTTACCTGCGACAGCATACAAAGCTATCGCAGAGTGGTGAACTCAGTGGTACACAACTATAATTTAAAACATAGTATAATATACATTGACAAAATTTACAGCAAATAATTTGGAAATCTGAATACTCATCAAATTCCAAAACTCAAAATATTCATTGCCAATAATGTAAATCATTTGTATGAAATGATTTTGATCACGAAATTCAATTTATCAAATCATGACTAACCATTTAAGGTAGTTCCAACAAAATCAATTATACATAAATCATAACTGAAATCACAATTCTTTACTATTCAAAAACATTCTGTGTCTCAAAAACCATGTTGTATCTCAAAAACCATCCTGTATCTCAAAAACCATGCTAATCTCAAAAATCATTCTTTATCTCACTAACTATGCAAGACTAATCCGAAAGGGCCATATTCGAAGTGATTTTAACTCCCTTTGGTCGGAGAGGTCGAATCAGATTCTAACTCCCTATGGTCGGGGAGGTCGAATCATCGTGCACAGTACATATCACAATAATAAATCTTCCGCAAGGGCCATAACGATAAAAAAAACTTAGATCTAACCTCAAATCAGAGGAAAATCTAAGCCTGTGCACGTACCATGATAATCAAAACATAACTAACTCCATTGTCTTCACAACAAATGAGAGAGACGGGTAATAACCTAGTCAAGCATCTATAGTGAGATATAAAACAACATCACAATCCTTTTAGTGAGCATAAATCACAATATAATTCGATTCAAATTCAATTCCAATATCCAATAATTTTTATGCTCATCACAATTCAAATCAAAAATTTGCATTTTTCCATGAAAATTACCATCACAATTCAAAACATGTTCTATCACAATTTTCCAAAACATAATTTATTCAATCCATAACAATGCTTAATACTTGTGGAAATACCATTTCACAAAGCTAAATTCATACATACTATAACAATTTCAATAATCATTGAATTAAATCCAATGCTTGTTAAACATAATACATAAGAAAAATATGTCATTTAATCATATGAAATATTCAAAACAAAATCAGTTAAAAACTAGTTGTGCACAAACCTCTGATAACTGTCTCTTGGCTCTGACTCAGTGTTTCCTTCTCCTTCCCTGAGTCTTTGCTAACTAAGAAACACAATTTTGAAGTGTTTCAGTACTCATTTAAACTGTCTCTAAGAATAAGGTTTAATAATTAATTTATCGAATTCTATTATTTCCTTAGTCAGCCTAAGATGTCAACCCTCGATGCAGTCTAGGTGAATTAGGTTTTAATGTTACCAATATGTCATATTTGTAGCCTTTTAGTATTGGTACATGTTACTGAATTTATTTCCATGTATATTGCATTTTATTGCAATTTATTGGATCCCGGTATACTAATTTTACCTAGCCGGATGACCTAGTTCCCTCGGCTTTTGGGTTTCAGTCAAAACTACAAACTTGTAGATATATGTCTTATTGCACGTGTGGAAAAATTTCAGATCATTCTGAGTTTGCTAGACCAAGTTATGGTCATTTTACTATTGCTGGTTAGAATGTACCAAAATTGGTCACTTTAGGATATTTTAGGTCAATTTTGGTTCAGCCAGTTTTTGGACCCGAACTTGTGCAAGCTGTTTGACTTGCTTATGGTAATTTCTGGGCTTTTGTGTCTTCAATAAGACTTGTAGATATAGGTCTTAACTATTCATGGTCAAAATTTCAGGTCTATTGGACCTGTTTTGAGTGAGTTATGGCCTAAATACTAACTGCTGCCCAAATGGTAAATTTTTAGGCCTTAATTGCACTAATCCAGATTTGGTCACTTTTCAAGTTACCTTACAAGTAGAATTTTGGTAAGCTTCCTTCATGAAAGTTGGCACATTTTGTGCCTAGTTTCACCTCCAATTGGTCTTATACCAATTGGAGCCACACATTTAAGGTTCTAGGCCCATAACATAAACTGCCCTATTGCATTTTATTCATTACTCATCAAAGGATACTTTTAACATTTACCAAACTAAACATTCATGCCAATTCTGGTTTGTACTATAACCTAAACACAATTCACAATATATTGTTGGTCATTTTGGCAACTTACAATCACCCTCAATATGCGCCATTTAGTACAGAATTTTTCAAGCTCAAATTACAACAATTCAATCACCTAACCTAGCTCATTTACATGTCCAACCTCACACCATCATACATATACCCAAGCTGCCATAACAACTATCACAATTCAACATTAATATTCCATAAACCAAACATGAAATAACATCTTTATGGTTCACCAAACCAATTTCTTGATTCATACATTCTGATCCATTAATTTCCAAGCTTCCAAATTCAAGTACACATTCACATATACTAAGTATACATCACCCAAATTAATTCCTACACACATAAACATTTAATCAACCCTTTAATCTACCATTTAAAAGCAAGAATAAACTGTCCTTAAGGAGTTTCCATGGCTGCCAAAAGTACACATCCCCCTTTAAACATCAAACCTTAAAAATCTCTTCATAATTCAAGTACCCATAACATTCTTACTAACTTTAATGAAGCCATAACCCAAAAACACAAACTTACCACTTTGGAAACTCTTCAAAATCTCTCCAAAACTTGGTCTTCTTGTTGCCTATCTACTGCCCAAGGTGTATGGACAATCTTTAATAAAGGAAAGTGCCAAGAAAGGAGCTTGAATCTCACATGCATGGAGCTTCAAACCATGCGTCAATGGAGTTTTTTTGGAAGCAAATTTCTGCTGGTTCTAAGGTTAAAGATGAAGATATGTATTCTGCCCAAGATGATGAGTTAGTGGTCCACTTTGATGGGTGAGTGGAGCACTAAGCTTAAATTAAATATTAGTTTAATATAAGATTTCATTTTCCCATATTAAGCTTCCCATTTTTGCTATTTACACTAGGTACCACTAATTTAATTTTTCATGACATTTTCCAAGTGTAATATCATTTATTTTTAATGGACATTTAGGTCAAAAGACAACTCAGGGTGTCAAATGACCACAATTATCACACCCTACCCCTCTGTAAGGCATAACATGATCCCGTAGTATACCTAATGAATTACCAACTTCGTCTACTGATAACCCATTAAATACACTACAAGGGATTTTAAAAGTTTTCTTACTTCTTTTACAATGGTGAGCACTATTTACAGGTGTTAAAAACCCTTTTAAACTCAAGTGATAGAACTAACACATTTAAATTATTTGGAATTTCTGTAAAAATTTTGGCAGAGTGCCATCTGTATTTTGGATAAAACAGTTCTTCAGAAAACCTGTAAAAAGCACTTCAATATATTTCCAAATCTCAACTCCAACAAAACTCAACACAACAGATTTCTCAACTCAAATCCATAATAAGTTTTCAAAGACTGAGATAAAGAAATACAGTACAAATTTTACAAGCCAAAATATCTCATAATTTACTTTACAACTTTAAGGTACAATTTTAATTTACAACTGCTCAAAACCAAAAATAATATATACATACAGTGTATATACATTATAGTACAAAATGCAAAATGTGGTATACTCATTATACCCGATAATCTCTCGCTGGATGTACTAGTAGCCTAGTCTGTTGCCGTGTCCGTCATGCGCCACGACAAAGAATGAAAAGCTATCACGAGACAATGTCTCGAGCAGTACAACATTAACCAAATACAACTTTAAATCACAGTTCATAAATCATATAAATGATAGATACGTAAAACCATAGTTAAATTCAAGACAATGAATGTCATAAGGAATTTAACACAATATCACAATAAATCCCAGTAATCAAAACGTAGTTAAATTCAAAAGACAGTGAATGTCAATAAGAATTTAAACTCCAATTCACAATATCACAATAAATCTCAATAGTCAAAACATGGTTAAATTCAAAAGACAGTGAATGTCAATAAGAATTTAAACTCCATTTCACAAATTATCAATTCACATAATAACACAATTTAGTCGAATAATTTAAGAATACAGTGTTGCCAATTCATTCATAACTTATGCCATGACATAAAATTTTCGATCAATGTCGCGTTGTACACCACGACAAAGCAATCACAACCCCACTAATCGAAATCAATGAGGAAGGGAGCTAGCTATATAAAGAGTACTCATCCGATCACCTCAACTGGTAAACCAGAGAGGGAGAAAAATAAACGATCACGACTCCATAAATGGAGAAGGAAAATAAGTGATCACAACCCCATAAATGGAGAAGGAATGATATGATACTGTCATGCTAAGTGTAAACACAAAATCAATTCCAAACATTTTATTCAAATGATTCGTGAGAATCCAATAAATTTCTAAAGTCATAATTTCATTCACAAAATGGCAACACAATTCATAATTAACTTCAAATTTTCACAAATCACACTAAATCAATTTTTCCACAGTTTCAAACCATTTACAATGCTTTTCAAGCAATAAGTATCCATTCAAACACATTTCCATAATTGAAAACAATAATATACAAATAGTCATAATTTATTTCAATTGAAAAATTCAAAAGAAATAACTGTTGTGCACAAACACAATTTAAAATAATAATGTATAATAGTCATAATTCATTTCAATTGAAAAATTCAAAAGAAATAGCCGTTGTGCACAAACCTCTGATAATTGTCTCCTAGCCTTGACTCAGTGTTTCCTTCCCATTCCCTGAGTCTTTGCTAACTGAGAAACACAATTTGAAGTGTTTCAGTAGTCACTTAAACTGTCTCTAACGATAATGCTTGATAAGTAATTCACTGAATGCTAGTATTTGCTTAATCAACCTAATATGTCGACCCTCGGTGCATTCTAGGTAATTTAGGTTTTAATGTTACTAACATGTCACATTCGATAGTCTTTTAGGGTTGGTACACATTACCAAGTTCATTTCCATGTATACTGCATTTTCTTGCAATTTGCTGGATTTCGGGATACTGGTTTGACCTAGCCGGACTACCTAGTTCCTTCAGTTTTCGGATTTCGGTCAAAACTAAAAACTTTTAGATCTATGTCTTATGGAATGCGGGGCAAAATTTTAAGTCATTCTGAGTTATGTAGACCAAGTTATGGTCATTTTACTATTGCTGGTCAAATTGCATCAAAATTGGTCACTTTAGGTCATTTTAGGTTCGGCCAGTTTTTGGACCCGAATTTGTGCAAGCTGTTTGACTTGCTTATGGTCATTTCTGAGCTTTGGTGTCTTCATAAGACTTGTAGATATGGGTCTTAACTATTCATGGTCAAAATTTCAGGTCAATTGGACCTGTTTTAAGTGAGTTATGGCCTAAACACTAACTGCTGCCCAAATGGTCAGTTTTCAAGCCTTATTTGCACTTAATCCGGATTTGGTCATTTTTCAAGCTACCTTGCAAGCAGAATTTTGGTATGCTTTCTTCATGAAAGTTGGCACATTTTGTGCCTAGTTTCACCTCCAATTGGTCTCATACCAATTAGAGCCACACACTTAAAGTTCTGGGCCTAAAACTCAAACTGCCTTATTGTATTTCTTTCATACACATCAAGGATCACTCCTAACACTTACCAAACTCAATATTCAAGTCAATTCTGGTTGTATCATGACCTAAACATAATTCACAACACATTATAGGTTATTTTGGCAGCTTACAATTACATTCAACATACACCATAAAGTGCAGAATTTATCAACTCATTTACAACAATTTAAGCATCTAACCATAACACTTTTACATGTCCAACTTCACACCATCATACATACACTCAAACTGCCATAACCACTATTATAATTCCACATTATTATTCCATAAACTAAGCATGAAATAACATCCTTATGGTTCACCCAACCAGGCTGCCAATTCATGCATTACATTCCATTAATTTCCAAGCTTCAAATTTCAATTACACATTCACATATACTAAGTATACATCACCCAAATAATTTCTTACACACATATATATTTAATCAATCCTTTAATCCACCATTTACAAGCAAAAATAAACTGCCCTTAAAGAGTTTTCATGGCTGCCAAAAATAAACATCTCCCTTAGAACATCAAACTCCAAAATTCTTCTCACAATTCAAGTACCCATAACCTCCTTACTAACTTTAATGAAGCACTAACCAAAAACTCAAACTTACCACTTTTGAAATTCTTCAAAACTTCACCAAAACATGATCTTCTTGCTGCCTATCTACTGCCCAAGGTGTGTAGACTAACTTTGATGAAGGAACTTAGGAGGAAATTGGCTTACTTCATGCTTGCATGGAGCTTGGCCATGGACGGCCATGGAGGAAGTTGAGAGAAGAAAATGATTCAGCTGGTTTTGGTTTGGGAGGTTGAAGAAGGTGATTTGTTTCTGCCCAAAATGTGTAGTGGTCCACTTAGGTAAGGTGAGTGGAGCACTAAGTGAGAATTAATGATTTTTTTATTCTTAATTTTCCAAATTCTCACATTAAGCTTCCCATTTTGCTATTTAAACTTTGTACCACGAATTTAATTTTTCATGACATTTTACAAATATAATATCATGTATTTTTAATGGACATTTAGGTCAAAAGACAACTCGGGGTGTCAAATGATCACAATGCCCCTGTTCAGGTTGCATTCCCAATTTTTCGGTAACACCGGGTTTTATCCGTTTTTCGATTTCTCACTTTTCTTTGTACTAATTATTTTTTTTTTTTGATATTTCTAATGGTATTTATACTTCAATAGAGGTATATTGAAGTCCTAAAAATATTTTCCAGGGTTCCCCGCGGTCCAGGGCTAGTCAATGGTCCACGCCGTGACTTCCCGGTGCGGTCACCCATCGCTAGTGTTCTCGGCTCGTTTAACTTGGTTACATTTCATTGCTATTATTTTTCCTTTGTTTTTCTTGTCTTTTCTTTTCTTGTATTTCATTATTCTATGTCTCCTCATCCATGTCTAAGTATAGTTCTAGGCATCCTAGCTGTCCGGACAACACTGGTCATTGGAACAGTAGAACGCACTACCGAATATAGGGGTGTTACAATTCTCCCCCCCTTAAATAAATTTCGTCCATGAAATTTTACCCAATAGCCATCTTACAATAGTCATACGTTTATTTTCTCCTTTCTATATGATCGTATAATCTTCTTTCCTTTGAATTTGTATAAGACTTTTAACAATCTAATACAACGTTTAATTTGTTTGTATAAAACCAATCTTCTCTTACTATTGTGCTGTCTAATATTTCAGTTCATGTTCCTTCTTGAATGACCCTTTGAGGTCATGTTAGAATGATTTATCTAGTCATTGGTCCTCTGACCATTCTAGTCAATAGTCTTCCTCACATTCGTAACATTTCTTTGTTATATCTGAACTAACTGTTCAAATTTTTACTTCCCGATTCTTTTTATCTATTAATATTCTATAACTTACTTCTTTTTATATTAAACTATAACCTTTCGATATTCTAACTTTTGAGTTTTAACTCCCTAAGTAGGATTTTCAAACTTATTTCCAACAATTAAATTTTGTTCTGGCATAACTATACCAAAACATATGCTGTTGGCAACTATTCTCATCTTGGTGTACTATCGAGTAGTACGTAGCTCTACACAATAATCTCAAGTCGATCAGAATCTGCACTACAAAGATAAACATCAAGAACATTGCATAGTTACTACGATACATTCCAATAGATAAAACTTTCCTATCTTTTATCCTTTTCGAATTCACTGATATCCGAACTTATTCCGATTACAATATCCATTAGCAATTACTAACAGTAACATCCTTGCCCTCATCTAGAGCAATTCCATTACTGCATCTTACTTTTACTTCCTCTTGCCTTACATTAAGTAGGCTCGCTAATTAGCTTTATAATTTATGGTGTGTTAGAAAATACTTTTCGCCTATAAACTCTTCTAAAACTAATTTCACTTATTATCACAATCCTTATCTTAAAGGACTAATCACTAATGCATCAAAATTTATTCCCCTCTAAAGGAATAACAATAGAACATATAGTTCTAACACTAACATAAAAGTATTCAGACTCCAGATCAAACAATACATAAACGAAGAGTGCCATCCTTCTTCTTAACAAACAATACTGGCGCTCCCCAAGGTGACACACTAGGGCGGATAAAGCCCTTTTCAAGTAATTTTTGCAACTGTATCTTCAACTCCTTCAACTCTGCTAGTGTCATTCTGTATGGTGTTATGGAGATTGGATCCACACTAGGCATAACATTAATTTCAAACTGCACTTCTCTTTCCGAAGGTAATCCTAGCAATTCATCAGGAAACACATCTAGAAGGTCATGTACTGTCCCTCAATGCTGGACTCTGCACTTGGGTGTCTATCACATGTGCCAAGTATGCTTCACACCCCTTTCTGATAATTTTTCTGGCTAGTGCAGCCGAAATGATGTTGGATGGTAATAGTTGCCTCTCCCCATGTATTACCACATCATTGTACTAAGGGAGTCCGAAAGTGACTGTCTTCAGCCTACAGTCAATCATGGCATGATGCCTAGCTAACCAATCCATGCCCAAGATGATATCATAATCTCTGAAGGGCATTTCAATGAAATCAGATAGAAAAGTGTGTCCTTGGATCACCAAAGGACAATCTCTATATATTTTATTAACCCTGACCTCCTGTCCTAGCGGACTTGTTATTAGCACCTCAAAGTCCATTTTTGTACATGGAACAGCAATACAATCAATGATGCTAGCACTCACATAAGAATTAGTAGAACCCGGATCAAATAACACAAACACATTTTGATTAAAAGTTGAAAAGGTACCAGCCACAACATCAGATGTCTCGACTTCTTCCCTCTGTCTCATTGCGTAGACTCTAACCGGAGCACTGTCTTGCTCTGAATGTTTCACTGTGCCTTGGCTGCCTGTTGGGCTATCTCTACCCCTGTCTCTACCTCTGCCCCTGTCTCTACCTCTGCTGGGTGGTTGTGAACCTCTGGTGACAGGGTTCTGAACTAACCCTTCAGCAGTAGTAGAAGGTGGTCCAACTCTACGGGTACTGGTGCAGTCCTTGGCAAAGTGTCCTATGCCTCCACAGTTATAACAGGCTCCTATGGCCTTGTAGCATACCCCACCATGATTTCTACCACAAGTTTCACATTGGCAGGAAGGGTAAGAACTTCTAGTTGTTCGACGACTAGACCTTGGTGGTCTCTGCCTTAATGATCCACCTCTGTTATATCCCTGAGCTCGGGGCTCCTCAAATTCTTTTCTCTTCCCCAAATTACTGCTTAAGCTTTGACCCATAGGTTTCTCCCTCTTCTCTATTTCATGTTGCCCTTGTGGGGGTTGGGTCTGTACTTGGGCTTGGGCTAACAGATTATCAGTCATTTGTTAAAAGAAAGTGGCCATTTGCTGGGCCATTTGTGCAGTAATTTGTACCAGAAATCGGTACTGCCTTCGACACTTTGTGGAGCTGGGGCCTCAACTTGTACCTCAGCCTCTATCGATTGATCGACCGAACGATCACCCTTTTCTATAGTCAATTCGAGGATGTTAGACCCCCCGAACAATTAACACAAGGAGATTTCCTCCCGTTAGTGCATATTTATAATGCAATGTACTGTATGTATCAAACAATGACATTGAGCAGTTGTACTATGAAGAAAGAATATTCAAATAACATGTGAAAACAGAATTTTAAAAACTTTGCTCTGATACCACTAAAACATGTTACACCCTACCCCTCTGTAAGGCATAACATGATCCCGTAGTATACCTAATGAATTACCAACTTCGTCTACTGATAACCCATTAAATACACTACAAGGGATTTTAAAAGTTTTCTTACTTCTTTTACAGTGGTGAGCACTATTTACAGGTGTTAAAAACCCTTTTGAACTGAAGTGATAGAACTAACACATTTAAATTATTTGGAATTTTTGTAAAAATTTTGGCAGAGAGCCATCTGTATTTTGGATAAAATAGTTCTTCAGAAAACCAGTAAAAAGCACTTCAATATATTTCCAAATCTTAACTCCAACATAACTCAACACAACAGATTTCTCAACTCAAATCCATAATAAGTTTTCAAAGACTGAGATAAAGAAATACAGTACAAATTTTACAAGCCAAAATATCTCATAATTTACTTTACAACTTTAAGGTACAATTTTAATTTACAACTGCTCAAAATCAAAAACACTATATACATACAGTGTATATACAGTATAGTACAAAATGCAAAATGTGGTATACTCATTATACCCGATAATCTCTCGCAAGATGTACTAGCAGCCTAGTCTGCTACCGTGTCCGTCTGTCTACCTACGACAACAATGAAAAGTTATCGCTGAGACAATGTCTCAGTGGTGCACAACATTAACCAAATACAACTTTAAATCACAGTTCATAAATCATATAAATGATAGAAACGTAAAACCATAGTTAAATTCAAGACAATGAATGTCATAAGGAATTTAACACAATATCACAATAAATCTCAGTAATCAAAATGTAGTTAAATTCAAAAGACAGTTAATGTCAATAAGAATTTAAACTCCAATTCACAATATCACAATAAATCTCAATAGTCAAAACACGGTTAAATTCAAAAGACCGTGAATGTCAATAAGAATTTAAACTCCATTTCACAAATTATCAAATCACATAATAACACAATTTAGTCGAATAAGAATACAGTGTTGCCAATTCATTCACAACTTAAGCCATGACGCAAAATTTTCGATCAATGCCGCGTTGTACACAACGACAAAGCAATCACAACCCTACTAATTGAAATCAATAAGGAAGGGAGCTAGCTATATAATGAGTACTCATCTGATCACCTTAACTGGTAAACCAGAGAGGGAGAAAAATAAATGATCACGACTCCATAAATGGAGAAGGAAAATAAGCGATCACAACCCCATAAATGGAGAAGGAATGATATGATACTGTCATGCTAAGTGTGAACACAAAATTAATTCCAAACATTTTATTCAAATGATTCGTGAGAATCCAATAAATTTCCAAAGTCATAATTTCATTCACAAAATGGCAACACAATTCATAATTAACTTCAAATTTTCACAAATCACACTAAATCAATTTTTCCACAGTTTCAAACCATTTACAATGCTTTTCAAGCAATAAGTATCCATTCAAACACATTTCCATAATTGAAAACAATAATATACAAATAGTCATAATTTATTTCAATTGAAAAATTCAAAAGAAATAACTGTTGTGCACAAACACAATTTAAAATAATAATGTACAATAATCATAATTCATTTCAATTGAAAAATTCAAAAGAAATAGCCGTTGTGCACAAACCTCTGATAATTGTCTCCTGGCCTTGACTCAGTGTTTCCTTCCCTTTCCCTGAGTCTTTGCTAACTGAGAAACACAATTTGAAGTGTTTCAGTACTCATTTAAACTGTCTCTAATGATAATGCTTGATAAGTAATTCACTGAATACTAGTATTTGCTTAATCAACCTAATATGTCGACCCTCGGTGCATTCTAGGTAATTTAGGTTTTAATGTTACTAACATGTCACATTCGATTGTCTTTTAGTGTTGGTACACATTATCAAGTTCATTTCCGTGTATACTGCATTTTCTTGCAATTTGCTGGATTTCGGGATACTAGTTTGACCTAGCCGGACTACCTAGTTCCTTCAGTTTTCGGGTTTCGGTCAAAGCTACAAACTTGTAGATCTATGTCTTATGGAACGCGGGGAAAAATTTCAGGTCATTCTGAGTTATGTAGGCCAAGTTATGGTCATTTTACTATTGCTGGTCAAATTGCATCAAAATTGGTCACTTTAGGTCACTTTAGGTCATTTTAGGTTCGGCCAGTTTTTGGACCTGAAATTGTGCAAGCTGTTTGACTTGCTTAGGATCATTTCTGGGCTTTGGTGTCTTCATAAGACTTGTAGATATGGGTCTTAGCTATTCATGGACAAAATTTCAGGTCAATTGGACCTGTTTTGAGTGAGTTATGGCCTAAAAACTAACTGCTGCCCAAATGGTCAGTTTTCAAGCCTTATTTGCACTTAATCCGGATTTGGTCATTTTTCAAGCTACCTTGCAAGCAGAATTTTGGTATGCTTTCTTCATGAAAGTTGGCAAATTTTGTGCCTAGTTTCACCTTCAATTGGTCTCATACCAATTGGAGCCACACACTTAAAGTTCTGGGCCTAAAACTCAAACTGCCTTATTGCATTTCTTTCATACACATCAAGGATCACTCCTAACACTTACCAAACTCAATATTCAAGTCAATTCTGGTTGTATCATGACCTAAACATAATTCACAACACATTATAGGTCATTTTGGCAGCTTACAATTACATTCAACATACACCATAAAGTGCAGAATTTATCAAATCCTTCACAACAATTTAAGTATCTAACCATAACACTTTTACATGTCCAACTTCACACCATCATACATACACTCAAACTGCCATAACCACTATTACAATTCCACATTATTATTCCATAAACCAAGCATGAAAAAACATCCTTATGGTTCACCCAACCAGGCTGCCAATTCATGCATTACATTCTATTAATTTCCAAGCTTCAAATTTCAATTACACATTCACATATACTAAGTATATATCACCCAAATAATTTCTTACACACATATATATTTAATCAATCCTTTAATCTACCATTTACAAGCAAAAATAAACTGCCCTTAAAGAGTTTTCATAGCTGCCAAAAATAAACATCTCCCTTAGAACATCAAACTCCAAAATTCTTCTCACAATTCAAGTACCCATAACCTCCTTACTAACTTTAATGAAGCACTAACCAAAAACTCAAACTTACCACTTTGGAAATTCTTCAAAACTTCACTAAAACTTGATCTTCTTGCTGTCTATCTACTGCCCAAAGTGTGTAGACTAACTTTGATGAAGGAACTTAGGAAGAAATTGGCTTACTTCATGCTTGCATGGAGCTTGGCCATGGACGGCCATGGAGGAAGTTGAGAGAAAAAAATGATTCAGCTGGTTCTGGTTTGGGAGGTTGAAGAAGGTGATTTGTTTCTGCCCAAAAATGTGTAGTGGTCCACTTAGGTAAGGTGAGTGGAGCACTAAGTGAGAATTAATGATTTTTTTATTCTTAATTTTCCAAATTCTCACATTAAGCTTCCCATTTTTGCTATTTAAACTTTATACCACGAATTTAATTTTTCATGACATTTTACAAATATAATATCATGTATTTTTAATGGACATTTAGGTCAAAAGACAACTCGGGGTGTCAAATGACCACAATGCCCCTGTTCGGGTTGCATTCCCGATTTTTCGGTAACACCGGGTTTTGTCCGTTTTTCGATTTCTCACTTTTCTTTGTACTAATTAATTAATTTTTTTTGATATTTCTAATGGTATTTATACTTCAATAGAGGTCTATTGAAGTCCTAAAAATATTTTCCAGGGTTCCCCGCGGTCCAGGGCTAGTCAACGGTCCACGCCGTGACTTCCCGGTGCGGTCACCCATTGCTAGGGTTCTCGGCTCATTTAACTTGGTTACATTTCATTGCTATTATTTTTCCTTTGTTTTTCTTGTCTTTTCTTTTCTTGTATTTCATTATTCTATGTCTCCTCATCCATATCTAAGTGTAGTTCTAGGCATCCTAGCTGTCCGGACAACACTGGTCCTTGGAACAGTAGAACGCACTACCGAATATAGGGGTGTTACAACAATGCCCCTGTTCGGGTTGCATTCCCGATTTTTCGGTAACACCGGGTTTTATCCGTTTTTCGATTTCTCACTTTTCTTTGTACTAATTAATTAATTTTTCTTTGATATTTATAATGGTATTTATACTTCAATAGGTATCTATTTAAGTCCTAAAAATATTTTTCAGGGTTCCCCGCGGTCCAGGGCTAGTCAACGGTCCATGCCGTGACTTCCCGGTACGGTCACCCATCGCTTGGGTTCTCGGCGCGCTTAACTTGGTTACATTTCTTTGCTATTATTTTTTCCTTTGTTTTTCTTGTATTTCATTATTTTATGTCTTCTCATTAATATGTAAGTCTAGTTCTAGGCATTCTAGCTGTCCGGACAACACTGGTCACTAGAACAGTAGAACGCACTATCGAACTTTGGGGCATTACAGTTCCCCCCCCCCCCCTTAAAATAAAGTTCGTCTCGAAATTTTACCTGGCATTAGTTTCTAAACAGCTGTGGGTGCTATCTCCTCATATCCTCTTCACGTTCCCAAGTAGCTTCCTGGCCTGAATGATGGTTCCACAGCACTTTAACCAGGTGTATCTATTTATTCCTCAGCTGCTTCACCTCATAAGCCAGAATTTCTATGGGTTCTTCCTCATAGGAGAGGTCTAGATTTACCTCAATCTCTTCAACTGATAGTACATGAGATGGGTCTGATCTGTACCTCCTTAACATGGACACATGGAAGACACTGTGTATCCTTGCTAACTCCGAAGGTAATGCCAACTGATATGCCAAAGGACCCACTCTTTCCAGAATCTCATATGGTCCGATGAAAAGACGACTCAGTTTCCCCTTTCTGCCAAATCTCATAATCTCTTCCAAGGAGAAACTTTGAGGAATACCTTATCACCCACTGCATATTCAATATCTCTTCTCTTTAGACCAACATAAGACTTCTGATGGTCTGATGCAGCCTCGAGTCTATCTCTGATCAATCTGATCTTTTCCTCTGTCTGCTGAATAATTTCTGGCCCAATCATCTTCCTTTCACCTACTTCATCCCAACATAGGGGAGTTCTGTACTTCCTGCCGTACAAAGCTTCATATGGAGGCATTCCAATGCTTGATTGGTAGCTGTTGTTATTGTTAGTAGTATGCCCTAGAGCATATCATTTAGTATGTATCTTGTATATATTTTATTAATAAAAGGCATTTCCACTTTTCCGTTTACATAATATATTTATGTGTAATAGAAAAGGTCCATTGATATTTTGTTAGAAATATTATTCTTAAGTTGTTAAGAATATGAGTGACAATATTTCTAGCACAAAGTATCATAAATAGGTTCACAATCGAGGATACTTCATAATAAGGACATGACTTATCCAGAAAGATTGTATTCATGTTTGTTCCCAAGTTATTTATATGAGATATAAATAAGATGGAATGGTGAGTCTCATGCCATATAACAAACATGATAGGCACTTATAAATGATAAGTAGGCCGAACCAGTGACACTTATGACAAGCACATGGAGTTTACTCTTGTCAATGTTTTGTCATAAATCATATCAGTGCATATAATCTTTAGACCTGAGATAGCAGCTTATCTTGTATATAGGTAGTTTGAGTTTGATCGCTTTCATACTTGTACTGTATGGGTATATGGGCATGTGTTGGCTCCTACTAGTTATATATGGAGGTAGGTGTTGATCAAGATGGAATCTGCCTCTAAGTAAATAGAGATAAAATCCTATGTTCATTTAATTGTTCTTGATGTTTCAAGTTCTGGCCAGACAGATAGATTTATTCGTAAAAGAGTTTCGATGAGAAAATCTTTTAATCAAGAACTGGAATTAAAAGAGAACATAATATTCATAGCAAATGGAGTTTGACATAAACCATGACTCAAATTGAGTTGGGATTTTGTAATGCAGAGAGATTCTAGTGCATGGTAACATATGATTATAGGTTCATTTAAGGTAAATCTTATTACTAATTGGGTGGCCATGGCATGCTATGCTAGGTGTTAACCATGGTCTATGAGGTTCATAAAATGATTTAGAGAAATCATTTATGGTAAGAAAGAGTTCGATGATATTAAGAGTTGATATCATGTCTCATTGCCAATTAGTGATGAGCCTAGTAAGTCACACACATACACAAGTTATCACCTATTTAAATATGATTTAATTAATTAATTAAAGAGTTTAATTGATTAATTAAATAGATTTGGTTTGCAATAAAATTGCAAAGTCCCTAGCATGACTTGAAACCAAATCTAGATTATTGGATGTGTAGTATAAATTAAATTTATATTTAAAGTGTTTAAATATGAATTTAATTGATGAGAAATTAATTAATAGAGATTAATTAATTAATTTATATTTGATATAAATTAATTAGAAGAAGAAAATAATTATTTTGGGTTAAGAACTCAAAATTAAGACACAGGGGCATTTTGGTCATTTTGCAGTGTGACACGTGGCACCATGAGATGGTGACACATGGCATAACACATAAGCTTGCCAAATAATTTTAATCATGTAAGATGATTAAAATCAAGATTAAATATAGGTTTGACACTTGGCACAATGTGATTGGGTCACTTAAACCTAGAGCTAATCAAAAGGTGACATGTGGCTAGGGTTTAATGTGTTAACCTAGCTATTTAAGTGGGGTTATGAAAAGAAAACACAACCAGCAGCCTCTCCTCTCATATGTCACGCCACTTTGAGCCTCTCCAGCTATTTCTCTTCATCTCTCATCAATTCAAAGAGATTAGCCATCAATCTCTTGAATTAAGAACACTAGAAATTGTTTCTAGTGTCCTGTTTGCATCTCTAATCTCTTAAAAGGCAGAACTTGAATTTCTAATTAGTAGAAAAGGCTTTAGAAGCTATTCAAGGGCTGCCATAGGTGTTCTTGGTGTGGACAAGCTAGAGGGACAACATTTGGTGTCCTGAAGACGAATCTCAAAGGCGCAGACACGCTGCAGCACATCAAGAGGTTAGTGTAATCGTTCTTGATTTAATCTAGGGTTCTAAAATTAATCTGATTAATTTTAAAATCTTAAATGGCAAATACAGATCCAAAAACATATTAAAAGAGTTTTAATATGTTGTTTATCATTGAAATCAAATAGATAAAAATAAATCTTGCATGGTGCTTGTGACCCTAGGTGAAAATTTTTGAATTCAATGGTATAATCTTGTGTTTTTCACGCCTGCCTTCAATTGGTATCAGAGCCACTATATTTGCCATTTAGATTGTTGATTATATGATTTAATTGTGTGATTTGATCATAAGATGATTGATTCATTGCTGGTTGGATTAAGAGGTGTGGCGTCACACATGGTGAAGCCACCAATGGTGGCGGCAACAATGGTTCCATGGGTGATTCAAGGTTTGGCTTTTAATTCTGCAATTGTTGTATGATCTAAGGCCTATTCTTTGACTAATTAAAGTGTTTAATTAGTTGTTTTAATCACACAATTAAATTATGATTCAAATCAGAATTTTAAAAAAATGTTTGAATGTGATTCAAATCTGAATTTTAAAAGTTGTTTGAATGTGATTCAAATCTGAATTTTTAAAGTTGTTTGAATCATATTTAAATCTGATTTTTTAAAATTGATTCAATAAAATTCAGATCTGATTTTTTAAAAAATATTTGAATGTGATTCAAATCTGATTTTTTAAAAAATATTTGAATGTGATTCAAATCTGAATTTTTGAAGTTGTTTGAATGTGATTCAAATCTGAATTTTTAAATTTGTTTGAATGAGATTCAAATCTGAATTTTTAAATTTATTTGAATCATATTCAAATCTGGATTTTTAAGTTGAATATGAGATATTCAATTTAATATAAGTATGTATGTTTTATTTAATTGTTAAATAGTGATATGCATGATGGATGATCATGGACTATAAAAGACCAATGTGATTGGATTTATTTCTTTTATGTTTCTTTGGGATTGTAAATTAATTTATTTTAATTTATTTTGGGCATGTATTATTAAGTTTGTAATATTTTTGGGTTGTAATTTCATTTATTTAAGTTCTTGTAAATTCGCCTTGGTATGCCAAGGATTACTATGTAATATTGGATTGCAAGAAGTTCAAGGAGGTCAAAAGCATTGGTGGGACCAGTGGGAGGAATTCAATATCAAGTGTTGATTATGTACTCCTTCAGCAACTCTTGTAAAATGAATGAATGAAATGCACCTAGGAATGCCCTGATTCAATTCTTGATGGCTCAGAATTGAAGCCCTTAGAAAGTCCATGATCATACCATATTTACTGCTTATCCATGAATGCATGAGATGTATGGGAATGTATGCAATTATATGATATATGCATGCTAAATGGATAATGTGCAAAGTGAGACCTTAATAGTAATTAGGATGGCTATAAAATCTTCCAAACAAATGATTAAGTTGGAAATGCTATAATTAAAGTAATTATAACATAAGCCCTCCATTGGGGCAATTATTTTAAGAAATTTTAAATAGTTGCATGAGATGCAATTAATTTAAGAGATTTTCTTAAGAATAATTGTTAAGCATGAGATGTTGTAAATATGTAAATGGTTTGGTGGCCAATATTGGATGTACCTGAGGACATTAAAATTATTTGCATAATTACTGGCTCAATGGGATCAACTTAACTAATGCAAGATAAGTCAATATTGGATGTACCTGAGATTTTGAGAATTAGGGGCTAGTAAAAGGATTGAACCTCACATGAGATGTGATGGGCAAGGAGTTGCTCACTTATAGTTTATTGTAATTCCAATAATGGATGTACCTGAGGATGATCAATAGAATTATAAGAATTCAATCACCCACTAGAAATCCATCCAACTAGGATTTCCGTTTTCTACTTTGGAAGTGTAGGATTCGCTAAGTTAGTGGGAGGACCAATTTGATTAAAAGACCATAATCATTTTGGTTAATTACATGATACATTTACTAATTAATCTGGTTATTTTCTGCAGTTAATTTTCTGATAAAAATGAGCACAAAACAACCACCACCGTCCAATATCCTTGCAAGCATACTTGATCATAACAGGTTGACAGGACCTAATCTGTCTGATTTGCTAAGAAATTTGAAACTTGTCTTGAACCTTGAACATATAGGATATGTTCTAGATTCAAATGTTCCTGGTCCCTTACCTCCAGAGGCCACACAAGAGGAACATTATACTTTGGACAAGTGGAAGGAGCATGATATGAGAGCTAAGTGTTACATGCTTGCTTCCATGAGTAATGAGTTACAGAAGCAACATGAGAACATGCAGAGTGCGAGTGAGATCCTCCTTCACCTACAAGAGTTGTATGGTGAGCACAGCAAGAATGCTAGGTATGAGATATCTAGACAGTTATTCCGTATGAGGATGTCTGAGGGACAGAATGTTGGGGATCATGTCCACAAGATGATTCGGCTGATTGAGCAGTTGGAACATCTTGACTTCAACATGGATTTCCAACTACAAACGGATTTGATCCTTCAGTCCCTTCCTGAGTCTTTTGGGAATTTTGTGACAAATTTCCATATGACTAAACAGGAATGCACCTTAGCTGGTTTACTCAACATGCTGGTTATTGCCCAAAAGAATATCTTTGGGCAATAAAGGAAAAGAGGTAGCTTTGGTTGCATCTTCTTACTGTGGAAAGTCCAATAAGAAGAAGGGCAATAAGAAAAGAAACCTCATTCTGGTCCTTCAAGAAAATAGCTAAGCAGAAAGGGAAGACCAAAGTGACAAAGGCAAAGGAAAGTGTTTCCACGCCAACAGAAAGTGTTTCCATTGCTAACAGAAAGTGTTTCCATTGCCGAAGAAAGTGTTTCCACTAGCCAGAGTATAGCAATCTAAATGAATGCAATGCCATGGTGAAAACCAACTCAAGTTCAAAATATATTTGGCACTTAAGGTTATGTCATGTTGCAGAAGATAGGATTGCAAAATTGGAGAAAATGGGGATTCTATCCTCATTGGGCTCTGAGCCTACTCCAACTTGTGAATCTTGCCTTCAAGGGAAAATGACTAGATCACCCTTTGTTGGACAGGGGCTAAAAGCTGAAAATATTTTGGAGCTAATACATAGTGATGTATGTGGTCCGTTTAAAGAAATGGCTAGAGGGGGTTTTCATTATTTTATTACCTTTACTGATGATAAATCAAGGTTTGGGTATTTGTATTTGATGAAATGCAAACATGAATCCTTTGAAAAGTTCAAAGAATTTAAATCTGAAGTAGAAAATCAAACAGGAAAAAGTATTAAAGCTCTTCGATCAGATCGTGGAGGTGAATATTTGAGTACTGAATTTGATGAATACTTGAGAGAGCATGGCATTGTTTCTCAGCTGACTCCTCCAGGAACGCCACAGATAAGATGGTGTATCTGAAAGGAGAAATCGTACCCTATTGGATATGGTACGTAGTATGATGAGCTATACTGATATGCCAATCTTCTTTTGGGGATTTGCATTAGAATCAGCTTTGTATATTCTGAATAGGATTCCATCAAAATCAGTTTCTTCCACACCTTATGAGATATGGCATGGAAGAAAACCAAGTCTTAAGCATGTTAAGATTTGGGGTTGTCCAGCTTATATCAAAAAGCGAACACCGATAAATTGGAGACCGGATCGTAAAAGGTCGATTTGTTGGATATCCAAAAGATAGTTTTGGATATTATTTTTATTTGCCTACTTCACAAAAGGTTGTGATAAGTAGAGATGCCACATTTCTTGAACAACAGTTGGTTCAAGAAGGAGGCAAAGGAAGGCAAATAGAGTTAGAATAGCAGAATTCTGACCAACCAACAGATCAGATGGATATAGATCCATCTAGTCAACCAATACCCGTTGATGAAACATCTACAGCTGTTCCTCGTAGAACAACCAAGGTATCTCACCCACCAGTGAGATATGGTTTTCTTCATGAAGAAGAACAAGAGTTGTCTACTCATGAAGAAGTAGATCATGGAGATGATCCACTTACCTATGAAGAAGCTATATCAGATATAGACTCTTCAAAATGGATTGAAGCTATGAAATCCGAGATTGATTCCATGTATAAGAATCAAGTTTGGGATCTTGTTGACCCACCTGAAGGTATTGTACCTATAGGGAACAAATGGGTTTTCAAGAAGAAAATTGGTTCTGATGGAAAGGTAGAGACCTATAAGGCAAGGCTAGTAGCGAAAGGGTTTCGCCAAAGGCAAGGAATAGACTATGAGGAGACTTTCTCGCCTGTTGCCATGCTTAAATCAATTAGGATTTTATTAGCAATAGCTGCATTCTATGATTATGAGATTTGGCAGATGGATGTCAAAACAGCTTTTCTTAATGGATACATTGAAGAAAACATTTTCATAGAACAACCTAGGGGATTTGAATCCCAAGATAGTTCCAAGGTATGCAAGCTAAAGCGATCCATTTATGGGTTGAAACAAGCTTCGAGGAGTTGGAACATCCGTTTTGATGAAGCCATTAAATCTTTTGGTTTTATAAAAAATGAGGATGAGCCATGTGTATATAAGAAGGTTAGTGACAGTGCTATCACTTTCCTTGTCTTATATGTGGATGACATACTGTTGATAGGTAATGATACAGGTATGTTGACGACTATAAAGGTATGGTTGTCAAATACATTCTCCATGAAAGACTTAGGGGAGGCAACCTATATTCTTGGGATTCGCATCTATAGAGATAGAGCGAAAAGAATAATTGGTTTATCCCAAAGTCTATACTTGGAAAAGGTGTTAAAGAGGTTTAACATGCTTGATTCCAAGAGAGGATTGTTACCAGTGAGACATGGTATCCATCTTTCTAAAGAGATGTCTCCAAAGACACCTGAAGAAAGAGATAAGATGGCTAGGATTCCATATGCTTCGGCTATTGGAAGTTTAATGTATGCAATGTTGTGTACTAGGCCGGATATCGCATATCTTTGTTAGTTTGACTAGCGGTATCAATCCAATCCGTGTTTGGAACATCGATAGTCACAAGAATATCCTTAAGTACTTGAGAAGAACTAAGGATTTATTCTTGATTTATGGAGGTGGAGACTTGCAATTGGATGGTTATACTGATTCTGATTTCCAATCAGATATCGATGATAGAAAGTCTACCTCTGGATATGTGTTCATTTGTAATGGAGGTGCGATCGGTTGGAAGAGTTCCAAACAGAGCATGACCGCAGATTCCACTCATCGAGGTCGAGTATATTATCGCATCGATGTCGCAAAAGAAGTCGCTTGGATAAAGAAGTTCATGACGTAACTTACTGAGTTCCTTCCATGAGTCGCCAGCTCCATTACATCGTGACAACAATGGAGTAGTCATGCGAGCTAAGGAACTAAGGTCTCACCCAAAATCCAAACACATAGAAAGGCGCTACCACATTATCAGAGATATAGTTGGGCAAGGCAATATAGCCATGCAGAAAATAGCATCAGCTGAAAATCCAGCTGATTCATTCACTAAGCCTTTGTCACAAGCTCAGTTAGACTGACATCTTGAGAAGATGGGTCTAAGGTATTGTAATGAATGGCTCTAGTGCTAGTGGGAGATTGTTAGTAGTATGCCCTAGAGCATATCATTTAGTATGTATCTTGTATATATTTTATTAATAAAAGGCATTTCCACTTTTCCGTTTATATAATATATTTATGTGTAATAGAAAAGGTCCATTGATATTTTGTTAGAAATATTATTCTTAAGTTGTTAAGAATATGAGTGACAATATTTCTAGCACAAAGTATCATAAATAGGTTCACAATCGAGGATACTTCATAATAAGGACATGACTTATCCAGAAAGATTGTATTCATGTTTGTTCCCAAGTTATTTATATGAGATATAAATAAGATGGAATGGTGAGTCTCATGCCATATAACAAACATGATAGGCACTTATAAATGATAAGTAGGTCGAACTAAGGACACTTATGACAAGCACATGGAGTTTACTCTTGTCAATGTTTTGTCATAAATCATATCAAGCATATAATCTTTAGACCTGAGATAGCACAGCTTATCTTGTATATAGGTAGTTTGAGTTTGATATCGCTTTCATACTTGTACTGTATGGGTATATGGGCATGTGTTGGCTCCTACTAGTTATATATGGAGGTAGGTGTTGATCAAGATGGAATCTGCCTCTAAGTAAATAGAGATAAAATCCTATGTTCATTTAATTGTTCTTGATGTTTCAAGTTCCTGGCCAGACAGATAGATTTATTCGTAAAAGAGTTTCGATGAGAAAAATCTTTTAATCAAGAACTGGAATTAAAAGAGAACATAATATTCATAGCAAATGGAGTTTGACATAAACCATGACTCACTTGAGTTGGGATTTTGTAACAGAGAGATTCTAGTGCATGGTAACATATGATTATAGGTTCATTTAAGGTAAATCTTATTACTAATTGGGTGGCCATGGCATGCTATGCTAGGTGTTAACCATGGTCTATGAGGTTCATAAAATGATTTAGAGAAATCATTTATGGTAAGAAAGAGTTCGATGATATTAAGAGTTGATATCATGTCTCATTGCCAATTAGTGATGAGCCTAGTAAGTCACACACATACACAAGTTATCACCTATTTAAATATGATATAATTAATTAATTAAAGAGTTTAATTGATTAATTAAATAGATTTGGTTTGCAATAAAATTGCAAAGTCCCTAGCATGACTTGAAACCAAATCTAGATTATTGGATGTGTAGTATAAATTAAATTTATATTTAAAGTGTTTAAATATGAATTTAATTGATGAGAAATTAATTAATAGAGATTAATTAATTAATTTATATTTGATATAAATTAATTAGAAGAAGAAAATAATTATTTTGGGTTAAGAACTCAAAATTAAGACACGAGGGCATTTTGGTCATTTTGCGGTGTGACACGTGGCACCATGAGATGGTGACACATGGCATAACACATAAGCTTACAAATAATTTTAATCATGTAAGATGATTAAAATCAAGATTAAATATAGGTTTGACACTTGGCACAATGTGATTGGGTCACTTAAACCTAGAGCTAATCAAAAGGTGACATGTGGCTAGGGTTTAATGTGTTAACCTAGCTCTTTAAGTGGGGTTATGAAAAGAAAACACAACCAGCAGCCTCTCCTCTCATATGTCACGCCACTTTGAGCCTCTCCAGCTATTTCTCTTCATCTCTCATCAATTCAAAGAGATTAGCCATCAATCTCTTGAATTAAGAACACTAGAAATTGTTTCTAGTGTCCTGTTTGCATCTCTAATCTCTTAAAAGGCAGAACTTGAATTTCTAATTAGTAGAAAAGGCTTTAGAAGCTATTCAAGGGCTGCCATAGGTGTTCTTGGTGTGGACAAGCTAGAGGGACAACATTTGGTGTCCTGAAGACGAATCTCAAAGGCGCAGACACTGCAAAGACATCAAGAGGTTAGTGTAATCGTTCTTGATTTAATCTAGGGTTCTAAAATTAATCTGATTAATTTTAAAATCTTAAATGGCAAATACAGATCCAAAAACATATTAAAAGAGTTTTAATATGTTGTTTATCATTGAAATCAAATAGATAAAAATAAATCTTGCATGGTGCTTGTGACCCTAGGTGAAAATTTTTGAATTCAATGGTATAATCTTGTGTTTTTCACGCTTCCGTTCCTTCAGTTATAAGCAAACTCAATCAAAGGCAAGTGTGTATCCCAACTACCTTCAAACTCAATCACACAAGCCCGTAGTATATTCTCTAATATCTGAATTACCCTCTCAGACCGGCCATCTATCTGTGGGTGGAATGCCGTGCTGAAGTTCAATCTAGTTCCTAGGGTTCTCTGAAGACTACCCCAGAATCTAGAAGTGAACCTAGGATCTCTGCCTGATACAATCGATACTGGCACTCCATGTAGTTTTACAATTTCATTTATGTATAATCTGGCCAATCTTCCCAGGGTATAGTCCATCCGGACTGGCAAAAAGTGAGCAGACTTAGTTAGTCTATCAACTATAACCCATACTGCATCATAACTATTCTGTGTTCTCGGAAGTCTCATCACAAAATCCATAGTTATCTGTTCCCTTACAATGTTTCATAAGGTGCCACTTGTATGCTAGCTTGACACTTATTAATGTATACAAATTCTGTTAGGGGGATGTATCTGTCCCATCTCCCCTCGGATTCAATGACACAAGTTCTCAGTATATTCTTGAGGGCTTATCACATATTACAAGTTATTATTATCATTTCATTTCATTATTTATAGAAACTCAATGAGTTTCAAAATTTACCTGAATCACTTGTTTCGACTATCCATCCGTCTGAGGATGATAAGTCGTACTGATATCTCTAAGCTTATAGCAATTACTGTGGTACAGGTAGTTCACATTAATGTAACCGAGTCACTGACTCTAGCTACCTTACAGGTGTAGTCATTTGATAGGCTAGTTCTGAAGTTTTAAATTTCTTACTAGAATTTTCACATTTATTTCCCGTAATAGTACTCTATTCGGGCGCAACTGTATCAATTTATAGATTACTTACAAATATTCTTAATTTATTGTACCACGAGGAAGCACGTAGCTCTACATAATAATCCCGTGTCGGTAATGTAATCTGCAGCTTACAATACAAACATCGAGAACATTATATAGTCACTACGTTATAACCTCATGGGCTAGGTTTTCTAACATCTTATCTTTCTCGAATGCACTAATATCCTAAATCGATTCTGATTACAATTTCCTTTAATAATTACTAACAGTAACATCTTTGCCCTCATCTAGAGCAATTCTATTACTGTAGCTTACTTTTAGGTCCTCTCGCCTTACATTAAGTAGGCTTACCAATTAGCTTTATAATTTATGGTGTTTTAGAAAATACTTTTAGCTAACAATTCTTCCAAAATTAATGTCAATCATACTTGTTATTGTAGTTTTGATCCTAAAAGACTATTCACTAATGCATCAAAATTTATTCCCCTGTAAAGGAATAGCAACAAAACATAGAATTCTAACACTAACATATAAATAAGTAGTGCTGGGATCAAATAATAACTCATTATTTCCTTTAAAAATTAAGAACTTACCAGCAGCTACATCCGAAGTTTCTACTCTTTCTCCTTGGCACATAGTGGACGCTCTGACTGGTGCGCTACTTTATTCAGGTTGATTCACTGTGTTATAGTGGTGAGGAGTACCAACTCTATTTATATTTCGACTCTGACTGACAGTCTGTGGACTCTGGAGAGCAGATCGAGGTGCTCTAGTACAATCTTTAGCAAAGTGTCCAAGTTTTCCACAATTGTAACAGGCTCCAGAGGCCTTACGATATATACCTCCATGTAGCTTACCACAAACATGGCAGAAACGGGTAGAATAGGAACTTCTGGTTGTTCGACGACTAGATCTTGGTGTTCTTTGCCCTAATGATCCGCTCACATATCTCTCTCGAGCTCGGGTTCCTCAAATTCTTTTCTCTTCCCAAATTACCGCTCGACTCGACTGTAGATTTCTCCCTCTTCTCTATTTCACACCGCCTTGTGGGGTTGGGTGCAGATTGGGCTTGGGCCGTGATTGTTAGCCATTTGTTAGAAGAAAGTGGCCATTTGCTGGGCCATTTGTGCAGTAATTTGTACTGGTAAAACTGGTACAATCGCGCCTTTGACACTTTGTGGAGTTGGGGCCTCAACTTGTACTTCTACCATCATGGACTGTTCTATTGTCTCATTCTTCTCTTCCATATCTTTTCACAAGATTTTCTATTCCTGTACAACCAACATAAGGAGATTCCTCTCCATTAGTTCATATTTATGATGTAAATGTACTATATGTATCAAACATTTGAGCAGTTGTAGTTACCAACAAAAAGATTTCAAATTCACAGTTCGAAATTTACTTTAAAACCATTGCTCTGATACCACTAAACATGTCACAACCTACTCCCCTGTAAGATGTAACATGATCCCGTAGTACACCTAATGAATTACCATACTTCGCCTACCAATAATCCATTAAATATACTACAAGGGATTTTCAAACAATTTTCATGAAATTTAAATCATCGATTAAAATCTGGTGTTATAAAAATTTTTTCAAAATTTCGGCAAAGTGACGATTGTATTTTGAGAAAACAGTTCTTCGAAACCTGCAAAGAACACACTCCCAATATGTTTTCTCAAATACAACTTCAATAACTTCATTTGAACCCATAATTCAAATCTCAATAATCAAATCAATCTTCTCATAAAAGAAACATTTCATTGATTACAAGACCCAAAATTAATATTATAAAACTATTCAGATAAATGAAATCCCAAATTTACATTTACAATAATTTATATTTAATTACATACCAAAATAGTTTACAAGAGTTTTTATACAACTGCTCAAATAATTTACATACATATTATTACATGCATACATCAAAACTTATGTACATGGGTATACCTATGATATACCTGGAGCTGATCTGAATGTGTCTTCAAAGAAACTTACTCACTGCTCTATGCTCTTCTTACCTGCGATAGCATGCAAAGCTATCGCTGAGTGGTGAACTCAGTGGTGCACAACTATAATTTAAAACATAGTACAATATACATCGATAAAATTTACAGCAAATAATTTGGAAATCTGAATACTCATAAAATTCCAAAACTCAAAATATTCATTGCCAATAATGTAAATCATTTGTATGAAATGACTTTGATCAAGAAATTCAATTTATCAAATCATGACTAACCATTTAAGGTAGTTCCAACAAAATCAATTATACATAAATCATAATTGAAATCACAATTCTTTACTATTTAAAAACATTCTGTGTCTCAAAAACCATGTTGTCTCTCAAAAGCCACGCTGTATCTCAAAAACCATGCTGTATCTCATAAACCATGCTGTATCTCAAAAATCATTCTTTATCTCACTAACTATGCAAGAATAATCTAAAAGGGCCATATTCGAAGTGATTCTAACTCCCTATGGTCGGGGAGGTCGAATCAAATTCTAACTCCATATGGTCGGGGAGGTCGAATCATCGTGCATAGTACACATCACAATAATGAATCTTCCGCAAGGGCCATAACGATAAAAAAAAACTTAGATCTAACCTGAAATCAGAGGAAAATCTAAGCCTATGCACGTATCATGGTAATCAAAACACAACTAACTCCATTGTCTTCTCAACAAATGAGAGAGACGGGTAATAACTAATTGTGCACAAACCTCTGATAACTGTCTCTTGGCTCTGACTCAGTGTTTCCTTCTCCTTCCCTGAGTCTTTGCTAACTGAGAAACACAATTTTGAAGTGTTTCAGTACTCATTTAAACTGTCTCTAAGAATAAGGTTCAATAATTAATTTATCGAATTCTATTATTTCCTTAGTCAACCTAAGATGTCAACCCTCGATGCAGTCTAGGTGAATTAGGTTTTAATGTTACCAATATCTCACATTTGTGGCCTTTTAGTACTGGTACATGTTACTGAATTTATTTCCATGTATATTGCATTTTATTGCAATTTGTCGGATCCCGGTATACTAATTTGACCTAGCCGGATGACCTAGTTCTCTCAGTTTTCAGGTTTTGGTCAAAACTACAAACTTGTAGATCTATGTCTTATTGCACGCGAGGCAAAATTTCAGGTCATTCTGAGTTTACTAGACCAAGTTATGGTCATTTTACTATTGCTAGTCAGAATGTACCAGAATTGGTCACTTTAGGTTATTTTAGGTCAATTTTAGTTCAGCCAGTTTTTGGACCCAAACTTGTGCAAGCTATTTGACTTGCTTATGGTCATTTCTGGGCTTTGGTGTCTTCATATGACTTGTAAGTGTAGTTCTAGGCATTCTAGCTGTCCGGACAACACTGGTCACCGGAACAGTAGAACGCACTACCGAACTTCGGGGCGTTACATCGTTGACTAGCCCTGGACCACGGAAAACCCTGGAAAATATTTTTAGGACTTAAATAAATGTCTATTGAAGTATAAATACCATTAGAAATATCAAAGAAAAATTAATTAATTAGTACAAAGAAAAGTGAGAAATCGAGAAAACGACAAAACTCGGTGTTACCGAAAAATCAGGGATGCAACCTGAATAGGGGTATTGTGGTCATTTGACACCCCTAGTTGTCTTTTGACCTAAATTTCTATTAAAAATACATGATATTACACTTGAAAAATGTCATGAAAAATTAAATTGGTGGTACCTAATGTAAATAGCAAAAATTGGGAGTTAAATGTGGGAAAATGAAACTTTAGAATAAAAAAACAATTAACCTTCACATAGTGCTCCACTAACTCATTTAAGTGGACCACTAAAGCTTCATTTGGGCAGAATATTTTCATCTTCTTCAACCTTCCCAAAGGGCAGCTGAAACTAAGAATGAAATTCCTCCATGGCCGCATGGGTTGAAGCTTCATGCAAGCTTGATCCAAGCCACTTTCCATGCACTTTCCTTCATTAAAAGTTATCCATACACCTTGGGCAGTAGATAGACAACAAGAAGACCAAGTTTTGGAGAGGTTTTGAAGAGTTTCCAAAGTGGTAAGTTTGTGTTTTTTATTATTGCTTCATTAAAGTTTGTGAGGATGTTATGGGTACTTGAATTGTGGAGAGATTTTTGAGGTTTGATGTTTAAAGGGAGATGTGTATTTTTGGCAGCCATGGAAACTCCTTAAGGGCAGTTTATTCTTGCTTGTAAATAGTAGATTAAAGGGTTGATTAAGTGTTTATGTGTGTAGAAATTAATTTGGGTGATGTATACTAAGTATATGTGAATGTGTACTTGAATTTGGAAGCTTGGAAATTAATGGAGAGTGATGTATGAATCGGCAGCTTGAACGGTGAACCATAAAAATGTTATTTTATGGTTTGGTTTATGGAATATTAATGTTGAATTGTGGTACTTGCTATGGCAGCTTGTGTATATGTATGATGGTGTGAGGTTGGACATGTAAATGAGCTAGGTTAGGTGATTCAATTGTTTGTAATTTGAACTTGAAAAATTCTATACTATATGGTGCATATTGAGTGTGGTTATAAGCTGCCAAAGTGACCAAAAATATGTTGTGAAATGTGTTTAGATTATGGTACAAACCAGAATTGGCATGAATGTGTAACTTGGTAAGTGTTACAAGTGTCCTTTCATGAGTAATGAACAAAATGCAATAAGGCAGTTTATGTTTTAGGCTTAGAACCTTAAGTGTGTGGCTCCAATTGGTATGAGACCAATTGGAGGTGAAACTAGGCACAAAATGTGCCAACTTTCATGAAGGAAGCTTACCAAAATTCTGCTTGGAAGGTAACTTGAAAAATGACCAAATCTGGATTAGTGCATTTAAGGCCTGAAAATTGACCATTTGGGCAGCAGTTAGTGTTTTGGCTATAACTCACTCAAAACAGGTCCAATTGACCTTGAATTTTAACCATGAATAATTGAGACATATATCTACAAGTCTTATGAAGAAATCAAAGCCCAGAAATGACCATAAGTAAGTCAAATAGCTTGCACAAATTTGGGTCCAAAAACTGGCCAAACAAAAATTGACCTAAAATGGCTTAAAGTAACAAATTTTGGTACATTCTGACCAGCAATAGTAAAATGACCATAACTTGGTCTAGTAAACTCAGAATGACCTAAAAATTTTCCCCGCGTGCAATAAGACATAGATCTACAAGTTTGTAGTTTTGATTGAAAGCCAAAAACTGAGGGAACTAGGTCATCTGGTTAGGTCAAATTAGTATACCGGAATCTGACAAATTGCACTAAAGTGCACTATACATGGAAATGAATTGGATAACATGTACCAACACTAAAAAGCTATAAAATGTGACATATTGGTGACATTGAAACCTAATTCACCTAGACTTTATCGAGGGTCGACATCTTAGGTTGACTAAGGAAATAATAGAATTCTATAAATTAATTATTGAACCTTATTCTTAGAGACAGTTTAAATGAGTATTGAAACACTTCAAATTGTGTGTTTCAGTTAGCAAAAACTCAAGGAAAGGGAAGGAAACACTAAGTCAGAGCCAATAGACACTTATCAGAGGTTTGTGCACAATAATTATTTCTTTTGAATTTTCAATTGAAATAAATTATGATTATTGAAAAATAAATTATGATTATTTTTATATTATTGTTTTAAATTGTGTTTGTGCACAATAGTTATTTCTTTTAAATTTTTTTCAATTGAAATAAATTATGATTATTGGTATGTTATTGTTTTAAATTGTGTTTGTGCACAATAATTTTGATTTTTTATCTTCTACTTAAAAATTTATTTGAACATTATAGTTTTAAATTGTGTCTATGCACAATACTTTTTATATTCACTGCTTTTACCAGAAAATTTATTTGGAGAAATGAGTTATGAATAATTTTTTATTATTTTAGTTTTGGAAATTCTATTTGAATATTATTGTGTTGCCTACTTTGTAAGTTGAAATTTTGAGATAAAATGTGTGTAGTGTTATCAGAGCAAAGTAGGGACGGCGATACGTAACGCCTACGATTTTTGGGAACTCTCACGAGTGAACTCAGGAGCTTGCAGGGATGGCGATACGTAACGCCTGCAAGTGCTCTGATAGGTACACTATATTCCTTCCTCTTTGACTTGTCAGTCTAAGGTGAGTGTGGATGAGTACTCATTATTTAGCTAGCTTCCTCCCTCATTGATTTCGATTATTGGGGTGAGTGTGTCTTGTTGTGGTGTACAACACGGCATGTGTTGAAATTTTGTGTCATGGCTTAAGTTGTGTATGAATTGGCAATACTGTGTTTATTAAATTATTTGACTCAAAATTTTTCTATAATGAGCTTTGATAATTTGTGAAATGTAATTGTGCAGCATTTAAATTGTGTTATTGATTTACAAAACGGTATTATTCAGTTATTTAATCAAATTGTGTTATTGATTGGCAAAACTGTATTATTCAGTTATTTGATCAAATGGTATTATTGATTGGCAAAACTATATTATTCAGTTATTTGATCAAATTTGTATTATATGAACTTTGTAAATTGCGAAATGGAATTGTGAACTATTTGATTTGTGACTTGTCAATAAAAGATTTATGTATCGCATTTCAAATTGTTATTGTGCACCAATGAGTAAATTTTACTCAGCGATAGCTTTTCATTGCTGTCGCAGGTAGACAGACTGACAGGGCAGTAGACTAGGCTGCTAGTGCTTCAGTGAGAGATCATAGGGTATATTGAGTATACCATATTTTGTATTTTGTATTGTAATGTATGTTCACTAGATGTATATAATGTTCTTGGTTTTGAGCAGTTATAAATTAAAATTGTACATTGAAGTTATAAAATAAATTGTAAATTATTTTGGTTTGTAAATATTGTGATATATTTCTTTTATCTCAGCCTTTGAAAATACTAAAAAATTTTTGTGGATTTGAGTTCAGAAACACGTTGTGTTAATTAAATGTTGGAGTTTGAGATTGAGAAATATATTTGAAGTGCTTTTTTACAGGTTTTTGAAGAATTGCTTTATTCAAAATACAAATGGCACTCTGCCAAAATTTTTACAGAAATTCCTAATAATTCAAATGTGTTAGCTGTTTCACTTCAGTTTAAAAAAAAAAAAATTTAACACCTATAAATAGTGCTCACCACTATAAAAAGAAGTAAGAAAAGTTTTAAAATCCCTTGTAGTGTACTTAATGGGTTATCAGTAGACAAAGTTGGTAATTCATTAGGTATACTACGGGATCATGTTATGCCTTACGGAGGGGTAGGGTGTGACACAATTTACTCACCAAAGGAGCAGAAACAATCTTTCATTAATATTCAAAATGTGTCCTCCACTCTCTCATTACAATTGTATTTATAGTCTCTTGGCTCCAAAGCTAAAGACAAAAATATTCCTACTTTAATAACAGCTGTAAGGAGCTTTAAGTCCAAACAAAAATTAATCTATCAAAAGACTAAAAACTCCTAACAAAAAGTAAATTTAATACAGCAGCAAATAAGGGCATTTAAGTCCAAAAGAGAGGTGGTTATAACAGCAAGGAATATTCTTTTAAAAAGGTGCCAGCAGATGCATGTACATGGGTTGGATCTGGTGCATGCATGTCCACAGGTTATTCCATGTAACCTAATGCTCCACATGACATTGGTCACTTCCAAGCTTAATTTTCACCAAATTTAATCCTTTATAATTTTCTTCATGCCATTCCAGCTTATAATCCTTGCTCCTTAAGATTTCACAAATTAAATTCTGAAGTGATTTAGCTCTAGCTCTAGTAATTGGACCTTGGATGAATTCCTTTAGTGTGGATGTAGCTTGATTCTCATCAAGAACTTTTGTGTTGCCACTTTGTGATGAAATTATAACTTTAGAAATTGATTTGATTTTTGTATGCAATATTTGAATAAAATGTTTGAAATGGATTTTTGATTCACACTTAGCATGATAGTGCCTTATTATTCCTCCCCCAATTATGGGGTTGAGATCGATTATTTTCCTCTCTCTCTGGGTTACCAGTTGAGGTTGTAGATCCGATGAGTAGTCAGTAGCTAGCTAGCCACCTCCCTCATTGATTTTGATTAGTGGGGTTATAGATTGCTTTGTCGTGGTGTATAACACGGCATTGATCGAAAATTTTGTGTCATGGCTTAAGTTGTGTATGAATTGGCAACACTGTATTTATTAAATTATTTGACCTAAAAATTTTGCTCTAATGAGTTTTGATAATTGGTGAAATGTAATTGTGCAACATTTAAATTATGTTTTGTCAATGAATGATTTATGTATTGTATTTTAAATTTTTATTGTGCACCACTGAGTATTTTTATACTCAGCGATAGCTTGTTTTACTGTCGCAGATAAGAGCAAGGAAAAAGCAGTAGAGTGAGCTGTTGGATTGGCAAGAACTTCTTGATCACTTTTGTACGGGTATTTATTTATACCCTTGTAATTATTTGATGTAAACATTTTAATGTTGTATGCATTAATGTAAAGTTAAACAGTTGTATAATAAATTATAATAATATTATTTTTTGTATTTAATATCTGTAAATTAAACTTGTGAATGTAAATTAGCTTTATTGAATGAAAAAATGAAATGTTTTGAGATGACAAACTTGGATTAAATTGTAGAATTATTTTGAAGTGGAATTGACTTGAGTTATGTTGAATTGAGATTATTTGGAGGTTGGGAGTTGTGGAAAAATTTATTGGAAGTGCTTTTATAGGTTTTTGAAGAACTGTTTTCTCCAAATATAGACGGCACTCTGTCGAAATTTTTATAAAATTTGCGAAATAATAAAATGGACAAAATTTTTTACTAATTTTGAGACTTCAATTAAATGTTTTTAATTCCTACCAAAACGCTCACCACTTCCAAAATGTAAGAAAATGGTTTTAAAATCCCTTGTAGTGTACTTAATGAATTATCGATAAGTGAAGTTTGGTAGTTCATTAGGTATTCTACGGGATCATGTTATGCTTTACAGAGGGGTTAGGTGTGATATGTTTTAGTGGTATCAGAGCCAGGTTTTCCAATAAATTTTGATTATGTGTATGAATATTTCTTTGATAAGTACAACTGCTCAGGTGTCTTTAATTGATACATATGACATATTTACATCATGAATATGCACTAACGGAAGTCAACCTCCTTGTGTTTGATCTCAGGAAGTAGAAATTTTGGGAAAACGGAATGGAAGAAGGAGATCATTTCATGGAATAATCTGTTGAGGCTGAGGTTCAAGGGGAAGCCCTAGCACTCCAGAACGTGAGTGGGTCAGCCACTCCAGCTCCTACTCCAGCACCGCAGTTTCCTGCTCAGTTTGCACAGCAGATGGCTGCGTTTTTCCAACAAATGGCAAGAAATGTGCCACCCCAAGCTCAGACGCAAGCACCTATAGCACAACCACAGTCCTTAGCTCGATAATATGAAAAATTAATGAAATTTGGGGTCACCGAGTTTAAGGCCACTGTGGATCCACTGGAGGCAGAACAGTGGTTAAAGCGAATGGAACGGGTTTTAGGAAGCTGCAGTGTGCAGAAGAGCTGAAGTTCAAGTATTCTATTTCTTTGTTGCAAGGGGATGCGTATGAATGGTGGAAGACCATCCCCCACAGCCTGGTAGAACCTCCAGTCCTTACTTGGTCAGACTTTTTGAGGGAGTTTCGACAGAAGTGGGTCCCCGATGCATATGTGGATATGAAGTTACAAGAATTCCTGAGTTTGAAACAAGGGGACAGAACCATAGCAGAATATAAGAGAGACTTCTCTCGACTGAGCCACTACGTTGGAAGCTTAGTCTCCACCCCCAGAGATGGATGTAAGAGGTTTGAGGCCGGGTTAAGGCCGAATCTGAGAATGCAAGTTGTGGGTTTCCGACATCAGAATTTCTCTAAGTTGATCTCACAGGCCCTGAAACCTGAAAGGATAGAATCAGAAGAGGCAGAGAAGAAGGTTACACAAGAGAAAGAGAAGACTGAAAAGACTACTGGTCAAGCACCTGAAAGTGGTTCAGGGAAGAGGAAATAATCTAGGGGATCTAGCTCTCGTAAGTCTGGCAGAGGTAGATTCTCTGGCTAAAGACCACCCCGGTCTGGTCAGCAGGCCCAACAAGCTTCTAAAGGATCTTTATCAGTCCGGCAGTCAAGGTGGGGTTTGTTTCAAGGCCATAGGTGTATGTTTTAACTGTGAAGGGAGCAGACATTTTGCTAAGGATTGTACTAGTCCGCGCCGATCTGGACCTTCTGCTACATCTGAAGGATCACTCCAAGTCTCTGCACCTAGAGGGTCACAGTCAGATGCTACAGGTAGAGGCAAAGGCAAGGGTCCTAGTAACACTCTTAGAAGTCAAAGCACTATTAACTAGCCAGTACCCAGTAGCGCACCAGTCAGAGTGTATACCATGCGTCAGAGGAAGGAGGCTGAAACATCAGATGTAGTAGCTAGTATTTTCTCCATCCTTGACCAAGATGTATATGTGTTATTTGATCCTAGCTCCACACATTCCTATGTTAGTGCTAGTGTGATGTGTTCTACTGCTATTCAGTGTGTACCAATGGACTATGATGTGCTAGTAACTAGTCCATTAGGCTAAGAGGTTAGGGTAAATAAATTATATAGGGATTGTCCTTTGGTGATCCAAGGACACTTTTCTGTCTGATTTGATTGAAATGTCCTTCAGAGATTATGACATTATCTTGGGCATGGATTGGTTAGCCAGGCATCATGCGATGATTGACTGTAAACTGAAGATAGTCACTTTTGGTCTCCCTCAGTATGGTGATGTAGTAATACATGGGGAGAGGCAGTTATTGCCTTCAAACATCATTTCAGCTACACTGGCCAGAAAAATGATTAGGAAGGGGTGTGACGCGTACTTGGCACATGTGATAGACACCCAAGTGGGTAGTCCAGCATTGAGGGACATCCCCACAGTATGTGACTTTTCAGATGTGTTTCCTGATGAATTGCCAAGATTACCTCCAGAAAGAGAAGTGCAGTTTGAGATTGATGTTATGCCTTGTGTGGACCCAATCTCCATAACACCATACAGAATGACACTAGTAGAACTAAAAGAATTGAAAGTGTAGTTGCAAGAGCAACTTGACAAGGGCTTTATCCGCCCTAGTGTGTCACCTTGGAGAGCGCCAGTGTTGTTTGTAAAGAAGAAAGATGGCACTCTCTGGTTATGCATTGACTATCAGCAGTTGAATAAGGTGACAATAAAGAACAGATACCCATTGCCCCACATTGATGACTTGTTTGATCAGTTAAGGGGTGCAGCTGTGTTCTCCAAAATTGACTTGAGATCAGGTTATTATCAGTTGAAAGTACAAGAGCAGAGTATTTCTAAAACTGCCTTTAGAACCCGTTAAAGCCATTATGAGTTTTTGGTTATGCCATTCGGGTTAACTAATGCTCCGGCTGCTTTTATGGATCTAATGAATACTATCTTCAGACCATACCTCAATCAGTTCGTGGTTGTGTTTATAGATGATATATTGGTTTACTCGAGGAGTGTAGAAGAGCATGATAGACATCTGCAGATTGTACTACAAACTTTGTGGGAGAAACAACTATACGCCAAATTGTCGAAATGTGAATTTTGGCTGAACCAGATATCCTTTTTAGGGCACATAGTATCAGCAGAGGGTATTAAGGTAGATCCTAGCAAGATAGAAGTCGCCCCAATTGTAAGCCACCCGTAAATATCACAGAGATTCACGGTTTCAAGTTAATGGATACTACCGTCGATTTGTGAAGGGATTCTCCATGTTGGCATCTCCATTGACCAAGCTGCTTAGAAAAGATGTGAAATTTTAGTGGATGGACAAATGCCGGCAGAGTTTTAATGAATTGAAGAAATGTTTGACTGAGGCTCCAGTCCTGACTTTACCTATACCGGGTAAAGAATATACAGTTTATAGCGATGCTTCTCACAATGGGTTAGGTTGTGTATTGATGCAAGATCGGAATGTCATTGCCTATGCATCACGCCAGCTAAAACCGCATGAGAGGAATTATCCGACACATGACTTGGAGCTTGTAGCCATTGTGTTCGCTCTTAAGATCTGGAGACAGTATTTGTATGGGGAGAAGTGCTACATTTACACAAATCATAAGAGTTTGAAGTATTTGGGCACCCAGAAAGAGTTAAATTTGAGACAGAGAAGATGGTTAGAGTTGATAAAAGACTATGATTGTCTGATAGACTATCAGCCAGGGAAAGCTAATGTGGTGGCTGACGCCTTAAGCCGCAAGACTATGGCAAGTCTACGGGTTACTCCTTTGTCTATGGTACATGAGTTGAGATCATTACATGCCAGCTTAAAGATTAATGATGAGGGGCAGACAGTAGTTGCAAGGCATGTCTAGCCAGTGTTGATTGATCAGATTAGAATGGCTGCTTAGAATGATCAGAAGTATCAGAGTGTAACGCCCCTAAGTTCGGTAGCTCGTTCTACTGTTCTGATGACTAGTGTTGTCCAGACAGCGAGGATGCCTAGAACTACACTTAGATATGAGTGAGGAGATATAAAATAATGAAATACAAGAAAAGAAAATACAAAAAAAAAACAAAAGAAAAATAATAGCAATGAAATGTAACCAAGTTAAACGAGCCGAGAACCCTAGTGATGGGTGACCGCACCGGGAAGTCGTGGTGTGGACCGTTGACTAGCCCTGGACAGGGGGGAACCCTAGAAAATATTTTTAGGACTTAAATAAATGTCTATTGAAGTATAAATTCCATTAGAAATATCAAAGAAAAATTAATTAATTAGTACAAAGAAAAGTGAGAAATCGAAAAACGGACAAAACCTGGTGTTACCGAAAAATCTGGAATGCAATCCGAATAGGGGCATTGTGGTCATTTGACACCCCGAGTTGTCTTTTGACCTAAATTTCCATTAAAAATACATGATATTACACTTGGAAAATATAATGAAAAATTAAATTAGTGGTACATAATGTAAATAGCAAAAATGGAGAGTTAGATGTGGGAAAATGAAAGTTAAGATTAAACTAATATTAGATTAAGCTTAGTGCTCCACTCACCCATCAAAGTAGACCACTAACTCACCATTTGGACAGCAGATTCAACTTCATCTTCAAGCTCCCAAACTCAGCCGAAAATGGTGAAAAGAAGTCCACCATTGCCGTCCACCTTGAATGCTCCATGCATGTGAGATTCAAGCTTCTTTCCTTCCACTTTCCTTCATTAAAAATTGGCCATACATCTTGGGCAGTAGATAGGCAACAAGAAGACCAAGTTTTGGAGAGATTTTAAAGAATTTCCAAAGTGGTAACTTTGTGTTTTTTATTATTGTTTCATTAAAGTTCGTAAGGATGTTATGGGTACTTGAATTATGGAGAGATTTTTGAGGTTTGATGTTTAAAGGGGGATGTGTACTTTTGGCAGCCATGGAAACTCCTTGAGGACAGCTTGTTCTTGCTTGTAAATGGTAGATTAAAGGGTTGATTAAATGTTTATATGTGTAGGAATTAATTTGGGTGATGTATACTTAGTATATGTGAATGTGTACTTGAATTTGGAAGCTTGGAAATTAATGGACTGTAATGTATGAATCGGCAGCTTGGTTTGATGAACCATAAAGATGTTATTTCATGTTTGGTTTATGGAATATTAATGTTGAATTGTGATAGTTGTTATGGCAGCTTGGGTATATGTATGATGATGTGAGGTTGGACATGTAAATGAGCTAGGTTAAATGATTGAATTGTTGTAATTTGAGCTTGAAAAATTCTATGCTAAATGGTGCATATTGAGGGTGATTTTTAGCTGCCAAAATGACCAACAATATGTTGTGAATTATGTTTAGGTTATGATACAAACCAGAATTAGCATGAATGTGTAGTTTGGTAATTGTTAAAAGTGTCCTTTGATGAGTAATGAACAAAATGCAATAGGGCAGTTTATGTTTTGGACCTAGAACCTTAAGTGTGTGGCTCCAATTGGTATGAGACCAATTGGAGGTGAAACTAGGCACAAAATGTGCCAACTTTCATGAAGGAAGCTTACCAAAATTCTGCTTGTAAGGTAACTTGAAAAGTGACCAAATCCGAATTAGTGCAATTAAGGCCTGAAAATTTACCATTTGGGCAGCAGTTAGTGTTTAGGCCATAACTCACTCAAAACAGGTCCAATTGACCTGAAATTTTAACCATGAATAGCTAAGACATATATCTACAAGTCTTATGAAGACACCAAAGCTCAGAAATGACCATAAGCAAGTCAAACAGCTTGCACAAGTTCGGGTCCAAAAACTGGCCGAACCTAAAATGACCTAAAGTGACCAATTTTGATGCATTTTGACCAGCAATAGTAAAATGACCATAACTCGGTCTACATAACTCAGAACGACTTGAAATTTTGCCCCGCCTGCAATAAGACATAGTTCTACAAGTTTTTAGTTTCAACTGAAACTCGAAAACCGAGGGAACTAGGTCGTCCGGCTAGGTCAAACTAGTATCTTAGAATCCAGCAAATTGCAATAAAATGCAAAATACATGGAAATGAATTGGGTAACATGTACCAACCCTAAAAGGCTACAAATGTGATATATTAGTAACATTAAAACCTAATTTACCTAGAATGCATCGAGGGTCGACATATTAGGTTAACTAAGCAAATAATAGAATTCAGTGAATTAATTATCAAGCATTATCATTAGAGACAATTTAAATGAGTACTGAAACACTTCAAATTGTGTTTCTCAGTTAGCGAAGACTCAGGGAAAGGGAATGTAACACCCCCGTTTGCATAGCCTGGTAGATTTCACTATTTCGATGACCGGTGTCGGTCCAGACAATTAAGCGGATTAGAACCACACGTACGATAACTAGAGAAACTATAAACACAAATAATTAGTAATGTCCAATTAGTTAAGTATAAACAAGAAAAATAGAACATAAGAAGTTAAACGAGCCGAGAGTCACAGTGATGGTTGACCTTCTCGGGAACGACTGCGAAGCCGTTTTAAACTCAAATTTCAAACCGTAAAAAGTGACGCTACGGTCCTTAGGACCCTTATAAACACAGTGGAAAAGAGAAAATCACAAAAAAATATTTGTTAAGCCAGTCAAATAATTAGGTCAGGGAGCCGGAAGAAATATGAAATTAATTGCAAACCGGGAAGAACCGGCTAGGGGCAATCTAGTCAATTGACCCCGAGAGCTGACTCCTGACCTAATTGTCAATTAAAATCGGAGAAAAGAAAATTTCGTAATCGAGAATTAAATTAAAGAACTAATAAAAAAAAAGAAGAGAAAATGAAAAAGGTGTAGGGAGATGACATCATGCATGACATCATGCATGATGCTATAAAGAATATAATTAATAAATTTACTTAAATTGATTTTTGGTCTTCTTAAGACATAAAAGAAAAGAAAAAAAAAAATAAAACACAAAAGTCTTCTTAAAAAACGTCATTCTCCCTCTCCCACACCAAAACCTCCATTAAAGCTCAATTTTGAGCTTGCATATTATAAGATTTCACCATAGAAAAGTAAGCCACCATAGTTAAAGCTTGTCTAGGCAACTTGAGAAGAAGATTGGTCATCAAAGAAAGAAGAAAAGAAGAAAGAAAATTGGAGAAAAGGGGAGTTAGAAGTTGCTACACAAAGGTTAGTGATTTAAGTTGCAAATGAGTTTATTACTTGTGTTTATAACTTAGTTAACTTGGAAAAATGCTTAAAATGAAATAAAAATTTATTGAGGGACCATGAATGATTTTCAGCCAGCATGTATATGGGAGTATATTTGCATGTTTTGATGGATTTAATTGGGTATATAAACCTTAGTTAGTTAATTGGGTATATAAACCTTAGTTAGTTAATTGGGTATATAAACCTTAGTTAGTTGAATGACTATGGTTAGAGCATGGAATCAAGTAAATGCATGAGGTTAGTGAATTAGGGTTTGGACATTAGGGTTTAGAGACCAAAAATGTGAAAAACTTGTAAATGGTGTCTTTGACCTAATGTGAAGTGAAAAATAGTCATTTCTGACCAAATGAGGTGTGTTAGAAGTGTTGGAATTAAAAGCCAATTCGGATTGGATAAGGTCATGTGCTGGCAGCATGACCAAAATTTCATTTGAGGGACCAAAAATGAAATTTTACAAGTCCAATGGATATGGGACTAATTGGGAATGAAAATAGGCACTAAATGACACAATTTTCATTTAGGAAGTCTGCCCAAAAAGTGACTAAAACCAAGTGAACAAAGTGACCGAAGTTGAGAAATCGCAGGCTGCCTTATACAACCTGACCAAATGAACAGTATTTGTTCATTTGGTCATAACTCGAGCTAGGCAGGTCAAAATGACCTGAAATTTTACCAGTGGTTAGATGAGATATAGACCTAAAACTTTCATGGTGAACAACAACCCAAATTATGCCATTAACACAATCAAATTACTGAGCAAAATTGGTGACCTGAATCTGCAGACTGCAGATTTGCCATTTGAACAGTAAAGTTTCAATGGCTATAACTCTCTCTAGAAAACTCCGATTTAGGTGATTCTTGAACCGATGGAAACCTAAGGCATAGTAGAACATTTCATATGAAGAAAGTTAGACCAAATTATGGACCTAACTTGATCAAATTACTGAATGAAGTTGGATCAACAAATCTGCAGAACCAAATTCTGCAGCATGAACAGTAAACGTAATTTGCTTATAACTTGAGATACAAAACTCCAATTGGAGTGATTCAAAAAGGAGAATAAACTTAAGACAATAAGGAACATTTTCTATGAAGAAAGTTTTGCCAAATTCCAACAGTAAACTGACCAATGAAACAATACAATTAGCGACACCAAAACTGAAAATTTGGCAATTTGGCCTAAAAGACCTAAGTTTTGAGAAAATGACCAAAACCAACAAGTTTGGTGACCAAAATGTGGTATGTGGGTAGAGTTGAAATTTCCATACCTATTAAGCCTTAGAAAGTCAATAATTTGACTTGAATAGTGCAGTGAATTGTAACCCGAAACACAAAATTTCAAGAACGTCGAATTTAGCACGTTAGAGCTAGGTAAAAGTGAAGTTAAATTTATTTTTGGATTTATGCTAAGTTATGGTACTGAAACACTGTAAAATTATGTGTTTCAGTTGAAAAGAATACCGGGAAAGAACCCGAGGAACCGAGTCAAGGCCAAGAGACGACTCGCTTGAGGTTTGTGCATAACGTGTACTTTTTATAATTATCTTCTGCATACTGTTTTGAATAATGTGAAATATTGAATTATGGCATTCTTATGATGTTTGATTTTAGATTGTGAAAGTTATTGTGTATATTTTAAATGACAACGTTTAGCAAATTGTTAAGATAAGTTTTGAAACCACAGTGTCATGACCATATATTTGAACACCTCACTAGGATGACTAGTGGGGTAATTAGTTTCAAATTATGATTCCTTCTTTGGAGAAGTGTTGAGGTGTGCTAGTAGAAGAGGATGTGAATAGATATCCATATATTTGAGCTAGCTAGCCTTGTTATGTGATTTCTCTTTAGCCTTTGGCTATTGAGATTCTATTTGTTTCGAATGGCATGATCTAACTGTGGGTTTTATAAAATGTGTTTTGATACTTCGAAATGAACTTGGTTTGCATTAAAATCTCATAATTCATGTTTTGCGTTTAATGCTCATGTTTAGTCAAATTTTTGAATAAATGTGATTTATATTTTGCATAAAGATTATTTTAGTATGTTGTGCACCACTGAGTCCTAGTACTCAGCGATAGCTTCTATTGCTGTCACAGATACAGAGACTAAAGGAGCAGCAGACTGAGCTGCTGAGGTGTGAGGAGCTATCAGCTTAAAGTCATCGGGTATAATTTATACCTTAATTGTAAATATTTCTTTTGATGCATGTACTGCATATAAATGTATGGACATGTAAATGAGTCTTGAGTAGCTTGTACAAAAGTTTGTAATAAAAAAATTTAGTTTGAATTTCCTTTGATGTAAATTTTGTAATGATGTATATATATAAATTGTTTTGTCTCTAATAAAATATGAATGGAACTATTTTATTTAATTTGAATGAAATGTATTGTTAGTATTTTGAGGATTATTGAATTTTGAACTTGAGAAATTAATTGAAATGATTGTAGAGTTGTTGAAATGGATTGAGTTTGATTGTGAAATTGAAGTAGTTGTTAAGGAAAATTTTTATAAGTGCTTTTTACAGGTATTTGAAGAACTGGTTGTTCAAAATACAGACAAAACTCTGTCAAAATTTTTATAAAATTTGCAAAAAAACAAAATGGACCAAAAATATTAACTAGATTTACTTTTAATCATATGTTTTAAATACCTATTAGAAAATGCTCAACACTTGTCAAAAGTAAGAAAATTGGTTAAAATCCCTTGTAGGGTACTTAATGAGTTATCGATAGGTGAAGTTCGGTAGTTCATTAGGTATTTTACGGGATCATGTTATGCCTCACAGAGGGGTAAGGTGTGACAGGGAAGGAAACATTGAGTCAAGGCCAGGAGACAATTATCAGAGGTTTGTGCACAACAGCTATTTCTTTTGAATTTTTTAATTGAAATGAATTATGACTATTTGTACATTATTGTTTAAAATTGTGGAAATGTGTTTGAATGGATACTTACTGCTTGAAAAACATTGTAAATGGTTTGAAACTATGAAAATTTGTTTGAATGATATTGATGGATACTTATTGATTGAAAAGCATTGTAAATGGTTTGAAACCACAGCTATCATGTATATTGATTGTATTCCTCGCTAGCTTGTCTAGTGGGACGAATAGAATTCCCTCTCTGGCTGAAGTGTTGAGGCGTGTACCTATTGAGGATGAATAGAATGAGTACTCATATTATTGCTAGCTAGCTATGTTATTCCTCATTATCCATCAGCTTTTGGGACGAATTGAATACCTCATTAGCCATCGGCTTTTGGGACGAATTGAACTTTGGAACAAGATTAAGCTGTGTGTGATTTATTGATATGTATTGTGAGATTGTGAAATGAAGTTTAAATTCTTATTGACATTCACTGTCTTTTGAATTTAACTATGTTTTGATTATTGAGATTTATTGTGATATTGTGAAATGGAGTTTAAATTCTTTATGACATTCATTGTCTTGAATTTAACTATGGTTTTACGTATCCACTATTTATATGATTTATGATTTATGATTTAAAGTTGTATTTGGTTAATGTTGTGCACCACTGAGACATTGTCTCAGCGATAGCTTTTTATTGCTGTCGCAGGTAGGCAGATTGACAGGGCAGTAGACTAGGCTGTAAGTACATTCAGTGAGAGATCATCGGGTATATTGAGTATACTGTATTTTGCATTTTGTATTATAATGTATGTTCACTGTATGTATATAGTATTTTTGGTTATGAGCAGTTGTAAATTAAAATTGTACATTGAAGTTGTAAAAATAAATTATGAGTTATTTTGGCTTGTAAAATTTGTACTGTATTTCTTTTATCTCAGCCTTTGAAAAATTATTGTGGATTTGAGTTGAGAAACATATTGTGTTGAATTATGTTGGAGTTTGAGATTAAGAAATATATTTGAAGTGCTTTTTACAGGTTTTTGAAGAACTGTTTTATTCAAAATACAGAGGACACTCCGCTAAAATTTTTACAGAAATTACCACTAATTCAAATGTGTTAGCTATTTTACTTCAGTTCAAAAAAGTTTTTAACACCTATAAATATTGCTCACCACTGTAAAAAGAAGTAAGAAAAGTTTTAAAATCCCTTGTAGTGTATTTAATGGGTTATCAGTATCAGTAAACGAAGTTGGTAATTCATTAGGTATACTACGGGATCATGTTATGCCTTACGGAAGGGTAGGGTGTGACATGTTTTAGTGGTATCAGAGCCTGGTTTTTTAAATTCTGTTTTCACCTGTTACTTGAATATTCTTTCTTTATAGTATAACTGCTCAATATCATTGTTTGATACATACAGTACATTACATTATAAATATGCAATAACGGGAGGAAATCTCCTTGTGTTATTTGTTCAGGAGGTCTAAGATCCTCGCATTGACTATGGAAGAGGGTGATCGTTTAGTCGATCAATCGATAGAGGCTGAGGTGCAAGGGAATGCCCCTGCCTTACACAATGTCAGTGGTTTAGCAGCACCAGCCCCCGCAGTACCGTAGTTTCCTACTCAGTTCGCTCAGCAGATGGCTGTAATGTTCCAACAAATGGCTGGTAATGTGCCTACTCAAGTCCCAATACAGACACCAATGGTACAACCATAGTCTTCTGCTAGACAGTATGACAAATTAATGAAATATGGGGCTACAGAGTTCAAGGGGACAGTAGATACTCTAGAGGCAGAACAGTGGTTAGAGAGGATGGATAGGGTATTTAAGAAACTGCACTGTGCAGAGGAGCTCAGATTTGAATACTCAGTATCTTTGCTACAGGGGGATACTTATGACTGCTGGAAAACCATTCCCCACAGTCTGGTAGAACCTACAGTGATAACATAGAATGACTTTCTCAAGGAATTCAGACAAAAATATATCCCTGATGCTTATGTAGACCAGAAGCTGCAAGAGTTCCTATGTCTGAAATAGGGGAGTAGATCGGTAGCTGAATATGAAAGGGAATTTTCCCGCCTGAGCCATTATGCAGTAAGTCTACTTGCTACCAGTAGGGAGAGATGTAAGAGGTTTGAAACCGGCTTGAAGCCCAGTATCAGATTACAAGTAGTCGGATTCAAACACACTAACTTCTCTGAACTTGTTTCTCCAGCCCTAGAGTTGGAAAGAATTGAGTCTGAAGCAGCTCCTGAGAAAAAGAAATCAGTGAAGATAGAGAAAGAGGGAAAATCAGTAGAACAGAGTTCCAGTGGTCCTACTGGAAAGAGGAAGAACCATGGGGGACACAACAGAGGTGGCAAGAAGTCTGGTAGGGGAAGATATTCAGGACAGAAGCCTCATCTATCTGGTAAGTAGAGTACCAGAGGTTCTTACCATCCCCGCCAATGTGAAACTTGTAAAAGAAATCATGGTGGGATATGCTATAAGGCTATTGGAGCCTGTTATAACTGTGGAGGCACAGGACACTTTGCCAAGGACTACACCAGTAGTCACAGAGTTGGACCACCTCCTACTACTGCAGAAGGGTTAGTTCAGAGCCCTGTCACCAGAAGTTCACAACCACCCAGCAGAGGTAGAGGCAGGGGTAGAGGTAGCCCAGTAGGCAGCCAAGGCACAGTGAAACAATTAGAGCAAGATAGTGCTCCAGTCAGAATCTATGCAATGAGACAGAGAGAAGAGGCCGAGACATCTGATGTTGTGGCTGGTACCTTCTCAACTTTTAATCAAGATGTGTTTATATTATTTGATCCGGGTTCTACCCATTCTTATGTGATTGCCAGCATCATTGATTGCATTGTTGTTCCATGTACAAAAATATACTTTGAGGTGCTAGTAACAAGTCTGTTAGGATAGGAGGTCAGGGTTAATAGAATGTATAGGGATTGTCCTTTGGTGATCCAAGGACACACTTTTCTGTCTGATTTCATTGAAATGCCCTTCAGAGATTATGATATCATCTTGGGCATGGATTGGTTAGCCTGGCATCACGCTATTATCGACTGTAGGCTGAAGACAGTCACTTTTGGTCTCCCTCAGTACAATGATGTGGTAATACATGGGGAGAGGCAGCTATTACCATCGAACATCATTTCGGCTGCACTAGCCAGAAAAATGATCAGAAAGGGGTGTGAAGCATACTTGGCACATGTGGTAGACACCCAAGTGGGGAGTCCAGCATTGAGGGACATCCCTACAGTATATGACTTTCCAGATGTGTTTCCTGATGAATTGCCAGGATTACTTTTAGAAAGAGAAGTGCAGCTTGAAATTAATGTTATGCCTGTTGTGGATCCAATCTCCATAACACCATACCGAATGGCACCAGCAGAGTTAAAGGAGTTGAAGGCACAGTTGCAAGAACTACTTGAAAAGGGCTTCATCCGCCCTAGTGTGTCACCTTGGGGAGCACCAGTATTGTTTGTTAAGAAGAAAGATGGCACCCTCCGCTTATGTATTGATTATCGGCGGTTGAATAAGGTGACAATAAAGAACAGATATCCATTGCCTCACATTGATGATCTGTTTGATCAGTTGAAAGGTGTAGCTGTATTCTCCAAAATTGATTTGCGATCTGGTTATTATCAGTTGAAGGTGCAAGAGCAGAATATTCCAAAACTGCTTTCAGAACTAGGTATGGCCATTATGAATTTCTAGTAATGTCATTCGGGTTAACTAATGCTCCAGCTGCTTTTATGGATCTGATGAACACTATCTTCAAACTATATCTCGACCAGTTTGTGGTGGTGTTTATTGATGATATTTTGATATATTTGAGGAATGCAGAGGAGCATGACAGACATCTGCAGATTGTACTGCAGACTTTAAGGGAGAAACAGCTATACGCTAAATTGTCGAAATGTAAATTTTGGTTGAGAGAAATCTCCTTCTTAGGACATGTTTTGTCAGCTGAAAGGATCAAGGTAGATTCCAGCAAGGTAGAACCTATCCTTAATTGGAAGCGCCCAGGAATATCACAGAAATTCACAGTTTTCGGGGTTTAGCTGGATATTATCATCGGTTTGTGAAAGGGTTTTCTATGTTATCTTCTCCACTGACCAAGCTGCTTCAGAAAGATGTAAAATTTAAGTGGACAGATAAATGTCAGCAAAGTTTTGATGAGTTGAAGAGGTGTTTTACTGAAGCTCCAGTCCTTACTTTACCTACTCCGGGTAAAGAATACACAGTTTATAGTGATGCTTCTCACAATGGGTTAGGCTGTGTACTGATGCAAGATCGGAATGTCATTGCTTATGCATCACGCCAGCTGAAATAGCAAGAGAGGAACTACCCAACATATGATTTGGAGCTAGCAGCTATTGTTTTTGCTCTGAAGATCTGGAGATACTATTTGTATGGGGAGAAATGTTACATTTACACAGATCACAAGAGCTTGAAGTACTTAGGCACCCAGAAGGAATTGAATTTGAGGCAGAGGAGATGGTTAGAACTCATTAAAGATTATGATTGCTTAATAGACTATCAGCCAAGAAAAGCAAATGTGGTGGCTGACGCCTTAAGTCGCAAGACTATGGCAAGTCTCAGAGTTTCTCCTTTGTCCATGGTATATGATTTGAAAGCACAGCATGCCAGTTTAGAGATTGATGATGAGGGACAGACAGTAGTTGCATGATCAAATCAGAATGGCTGCTCAGAGTAATGTTAAATATTAGAAGCTACTGAAAGAAGTCCAGCAGGGCAAGAAACCTGAATTTTCTGTGAAAGATGATGGTTTATTGCTACATCAGGGCAGAATGTGCGTTCCTAATGATGCTGAATTGAGACAGATCATTATGAAGGAAGCACATGAGTCTCCTTTTGCTATGCACCCTGGTGGAACTAAAATGTACAGAGGGCTGAAAGAGCATTACTGGTGGATCGGTATAAAGAGAGATATAGCAGAATTTGTTTCCAAGTGCCTAACTTGTCAGCAAGTAAAGGCAGAACATCAAGTTCCAGCTAGTTTGTTACATCCTTTGCCAGTACCAAAGTGGAAATGGGAACGGATAACTATGGATTTTGTTACGGGACTTTTGAGGACACAGAATAGTCATGATGCAGTATGGGTTATAGTTGACAGACTAACCAAGTCTGCTCACTTTTTGCCAGTTCGAATGGGCTATAGCCTGGAAAGATTGGGCAGATTGTACATATATGAGATTTTAAAACTGCATGGAGTGCCAATATCAATTGTGTCTGACAGAGATCCTAGGTTCACTTCTAGATTCTAGGGTAGTCTTCAGAGAGCCCTAGGAACTAGATTGAACTTCAAAGACAAAGATTCCACCCACGCATGCATGGCTAGTCCGAAGGGTAATTCAGATATTGGTGGATATGCTATGGGCTTGTGTGATTGAGTTTGAAGGTAGTTGGGATACACACTTGCCTTTAATTGAGTTTGCTTATAACAATAGCTACCAATCAAGCATTGGGATGCCTCCATACGAAGCTTTGTATGGCAGAAAGTGCAGAACTCCCTTATGTTGGGATGAAATAGGTGAAAGGAAGATGATTGGGGTATAAATTGTTCAGCAGATAGAGGAAAAGATCAGATTGATTAGAGATAGACTCAAGGCTGCATCAGACCGTCAGAAGTCCTATGTTGATCTGAAGAGAAGAGATATTGAATATGCAGTGGGTGATAAGGTATTCCTCAAAGTTTCTCCTTGGAAGAGGATTATGAGATTTGGTAGAAAGGGGAAACTGAGTCCTCGTTTCATCGGACCATATGAGGTTCTGGAAAGAGTAGGTCCTCTGGCATATCGGTTGGCATTACCTCAGGAGTTAGCAAGGATACACAGTGTCTTCCATGTGTCCATGTTAAGGAGGTACAGATCAGACCCATCTCATGTGCTATCAGTTGAAGAGATTGAGGTAAATCCAGACCTCTCATATGAGGAAGAACCCATAGATATTCTGGCATATGAGGTAAAGCAGCTGAGAAACAAACAGATACACCTGGTTAAAGTGCTGTAGAACCATCATTCAGGCCAGGAAGCTACTTGGGAACGTGAAGAAGATATGAGGAGACAGCACCCACAGCTGTTTAGAGACTAATGCCAGGTAAAATTTTGAGACGAAATTTAAGGGGGGGAGAATTGTAACACCCCTAAGTTCGGTAGCGCGTTCTACTGTTCCAGTGATCAGTGTTGTCCAGACAGCTAGGATGCCTAGAACTGCACTTAGATATGAGTGAGGAGGCATAAAATAATGAAATACAAGAAAAGAAAATACAAGAAAAACAAAAGAAAAATAATAGCAATGAAATGTAACCAAGTTAAACGAGCCGAGAACCCTAGCGATGGGTGACCGCACCCGGAAGTCGCGGCGTGGACCGTTAACTAGCCCTGGACAGTGGGGAACCCTAGAAAATATTTTTAGGACTTAAATAAATGTCTATTGAAGTATAAATGCCATTAGAAATATCAAAGAAAAATTAATTAATTAGTACAAAGAAAAGTGAGAAATCGAAAAATGGACAAAACTCGATGTTACTGAAAAATCAGGAATGCAACCCGAACAGGGGCATTATGGTCATTTGACACCCCGAGTTGTCTTTTGACCTAAATGTCCATTAAAAATACATGATATTACACTTGGAAAATATAATGAAAAATTAAATTAGTGGTACATAATGTAAATAGCAAAAATGGAGAGTTAAATGTGGGAAAATGAAAGTTAAGATTAAACTAATATTAGATTAAGCTTAGTGCTCCACTCACCCATCAAAGTGGACCACTAACTCACCATTTGGACAGCAGATTCAACTTCATCTTCAAGCTCCCAAACTCAGCCAAAAATGGTGAAAAGAAGTCCACCATTGCCGTCCACCTTGAATGCTCCATGCATGTGAGATTCAAGCTTCTTTCCTTCAACTTTCCTTCATTAAAAATTGTCCATACACCTTGGGCAGTAGATAGGCAACAAGAAGACCATGTTTTGGAGAGATTTTGAAGAATTTCCAAAGTGGTAAGTTTGTGTTTTTGATTATTGTTTCATTAAAGTTTGTAAGGATGTTATGGGTACTTGAATTATGGAGAGATTTTTGAGGTTTGATGTTTAAAGGGGGATGTGTACTTGTAACATCCTCATTTTAGCTAGTCCGTACAGTCTACTGTTCCGGTGACCAGTGTCGGTCCGGACAGCTAGAACATCCGGAAAAAAATATTTAAACTAAAGTGAGGAACCATAATTAACTCAAATATTAATAAGAAAAATGTAGTAAAAATTTTAAAAATAAAATACAACCAAGTGAAATGAGCCGTTGCCCTAGCGATGGGTAACCTAGTGAGAAGTTGCGGTTCTAGCAACTAGGAGCCCTAGACCCGGGGGAAACATTATAAAATAATTATTGGGACTCCAGAGAAGGGTCATTGAGGTTCCTATGACATTAGAATGCCAAGAAAATACTTAGAAAAATTTTTCAATCGGTACAAACAATTTTAGTCTGTTAAGCCAAACGGAGGGCATTTTGGTCATTTCGCCTTCAGAGGTGATTTTTGGCCGACTTGTCCAGTTAAGTAAATAATTATTATGACACAAAATATGAATAAATATTGCTAAAAATTAAATTAAAATTTGGTAGAAAAGAAAAGAAAGAAAAAGGAGTTAAATTGGGAATTATGATGTCATGCTTATGTAATTAGGAGTTTTCACCCAATCACCACTTAACAAAATGACTAAAGAGATAAAAGGGACACAAAATAAGATAAAAACAAAGAAAAAAATTCCAGTAGCCATTTTCTTTCCAAAACCAACGAGAATATTAGAGAAAGAGAAAGAGAAAGAGAAGAGAAACTCCATGGGAGCTTAGGAAAGCTTGAGATAACCCATTAAACCTCCTTGAAACTCATCTTGGTCTTCACAAAAAATTATTTCTACACTTTGGGCAAGCTAAATACAACAAAAGGAAGAAGAAAGGAGGAGCTGTAACACCCCTATATTCGGTAGTGCGTTCTACTGTTCCAGTGACCAGTGTTGTCCGGACAGCTAGGATGCCTAGAACTGCACTTCGTTATGAGTGAGAAGACATAAAATAATGAAATACAATAGAAGAAAACACAAGAAAAACAAAGGAAAAATAATAGCAAAGAAACGTAACCAAGTTAAATGAGCCGAGAACCCTAGCGATGGGTGACCGCACCGGGAAGTCACGGCGTGGACCGTTGACTAGCCCTGGACTGCGGGGAACCCTGGAAAATATTTTTAGGACTTAAATAGACCCCTATTGAAGTATAAATATCATTAGAAATATCAAAGAAAAATTAAATAATTAGTACAAAGAAAAATGAGAAATCGAAAAACGGACAAAACCCGGTGTTACTAAAAAATCGGGAATGCAACCCGAACGGGGCATTGTGGTCATTTGACATCCCGAATTGTCTTTTGACCTAAATGTCCATTAAAAATAAATAATATTACACTTGGAAAATATAATGAAAAATTAATTTAAGGGTACCTAATGTAAATAGTAAAAATGGAGGGTAAATTGATTAATTATCACATTTAAACATAAAATATAATTGATTTTGTGTAAGTGGACCACTAAGGATTATAATATGTATTTAGTGGGCAGATTAATCCACTAAACTTCATCTTCAACCTCCATTCTCCTCCCATGCCGAATTGAATTCCCTCACAACCTCCATGGCCGAAACTTGAAGAAGTTTCATCATCTCCTCCATTTCACCCCCAAACACCAAAGTTCCTTCATTAATCTTGATCTCCACTTCACAAGGAAGAAGTAGATACCAATATTAAGAAGTTTTAGTGAAGATTTAGCAAGTCCCAACAATAGGTAAGTTTGAGTTTTTGATTATTGCTTTGTTAAAGTTTGTAAGGATGTTATGGGTGTTTGATTTATGGAGAAATTTTTGAGGTTTGATGTTGAATGGGAGTGTGTAATTTTGGCAGCCATGGAAACACCTTGAAGGAAGTTTATTTGTGCTTGTAAATGGTGAATTAAATGATTGATTAAATGTATATTGTGTAGGAAATTGTTTAGGTGATGTATACTTAGTATATGTAAATGTAAAATGAGATTTAAAGCTTGGAAAGTAATGGAATGTAAGTGTACCATTGTGGCAGTTTGCTAACTCTTGAGGAATGCTGGAATTCATGCTTGGTTTATGGAATAATGATGTTAAAATGTGTTGGTTGTTATGGCAGTTTGAGTGTATGTATGGTGGTGTGAAGTTGGACATGTAAATGAGCATGAATTGGTGATTGAATTATTGTAAATTGAGTTGGACAAATTCTGCACTTGTTGGTGCACATTGATTGTAATTGTAAGCTGCCAAAATGACCTATAAAATGTTGTAAATTATGTTTAGGTTGTGGTACAACCAGAATAGGTTTGAATGTGAAGTTTGGTGAGTGTTAAAATTGATGCTTGATGTGTATGCAAGAATTGCAATAAGGCAGTTTGAGTTTTAGGCCTACAACTTTAATTGTGTGGCTCCAATTGGTATGAGACCAATTGGAGGTGAAACTAGGCACAAAATGTGCCAACTTTCATGAAGAAAACATACCAAAATTCTGCTTGCAAGGTAACTTGAAAAATGACCAAATCCGGATTAAGTGCAATTGAGGCCTGAAAATTGACCATTTTGGCAGCAGTTAGTGTTTAGGCCATAACTCACTCAAAACAGGTCCAATTGACCAGAAATTTAACCATGAATAGTTAAGTCCCATATCTACAAGTCTTATGGAGACACCAAAGCCCAGAAATGACCATAAGCAAGTCAAACAGCTTGCACAAGTTCGGGTCCAAAAACTGGCCGAACCTAAAATGACCTAAAATGACCAATTTTAGTGCATGTTGACCAGCAATAGTAAAATGACCATAACTTGGTCTACATAACTCAGAATGACCTAAAATTTTGCCCCAAGTTCCATAAGACATAGATCTACAAGTTTGTAGTTTTGACCGAAGCCCGAAAATAGAGGGAACTAGGTCGTCCGGCTAGGTCAAACTAGTATCCCAGAATCCAACAAATTACAAGAAAATGCAGTATACACGAAAATGAACTTGGTAGCATGTACAAACCCTAAAAGACTATCGAATGTGACATGTTAGTGACATTAAAACCTAAATTACCTAGAATGCACCGAGGGTCAACATATTAGGTTGACTAAACAAATATTAGAATTCAGTGAATTAATTATCAAACATTATCGTTAGAGACAGTTTAATTTAGTACTGAAACACTTCAAATTGTGTTTCTCAGTTAGCAAAGACTCAGGAAAAAGGGAAGAAAACACTGAGTCAAGACCAGGAGACAGTTATCAGAGGTTTGTGCACAACAGCTATTTCTTTTGAATTATTTTCAATTGAAATAAATTATGACTATTTGTATATTGTTGTTTTGAATTGTGAAACTGTGAAAATTTGTTTGAATGATATTGATGGATACTTATTGATTGAAAAGCATTGGAAATGATTTGAAACCACAGCTATCATGTATATTGATTGTATTCCTTGCTAGCTTGTCTAGTGAGACAAATTGAATTCCCTCTCTGGCCGAAGTGTTGAGGTGTGTGCCTGTTGAGGACGAATCGAATGAGTACTCATATTTTTGCTAGCTAGCTATGTTGTTCCTCATTAATCATCGACTTTTGGGACGAATTGAACTTCGGAACATGATTAAGCTATGTGTGTGATTTATTGATTTGTATTCTGAGATTGTGAAATGGAGTTAAATTCTTATTGACCTTCACTGTCTTTTGAATTTAACCATGATTCAATTTATTGAAATTAATGTGATATTGAGAAATGGAGTTTAAATTCTTGTTGACATTTATTGTCTTGAATTTAACTATGGTTTTTAGTATCCACTCTTTATATGAATTATCAATTGTGATTTAAAATTTTATTGGTTAATGTTGTGCACCACTGAGACATTGTCTCAGTGATAGCTTTTTATTGCTTTCACAGGTAGACAGACGGATAGGGCAGCAGACTAGGCTGCTAGTACATCCAGCGAGAGATTATCGGGTATAATGAGTATATCACATTTTGCATTTTGTACTGTAATGTATGTCCACTGTATGTAGATAGTATTTTTAGTTTTGAGCAGTTGTAAATTCAAATTGTACATTGAAGTTGTAAAATAATTATGAGTTATTTTGACTTGTAAAAATTGTAGTATATTTCTTGTATCTCAGTCTTTGAAAAAAATCACAGTGGATTTGAGTTGAGAAATATGTTGTGTTGAGAAATATGTTGGAGTTGAGATTTGAAAAAATATTGAAGTGCTTTTTATAGGTTTTTTGAAGAACTTTTTTATCCAAAATATAGATGGCACTCTGCCAAAATTTTTACAAAAATTCGAAATAATTCAAATGTGTTAGTTCTATCACCTCAGTTCACAAAGGTTTTTAACACCTGTAAATAGTGCTCACCACTATAAAAGAAATAAGAAAAGTTTTTAAAATCCCTTGTAGTATATTTAATGGGTTATCAGTAGACGGAGTTAGTAATTCATTAGGTATACTACGGGATCATGTTATGCCTTACAGAGGAGTAGGGTGTGACATGTTTAAGTGGTATCAGAGCTAGTTTTTAAATTCTGTTTTCACCTATTACTTGAATATTCTTTCTTCATAGTACAACTGCTCAATATCATTGTTTGATACATACAGTACATTACATTATAAATATGCACTAACGGGAGGAAATCTCCTTGTGTTGTTTGTTCAGGAGGTCTAAGATCCTTGCATTGACCATGGAAGAGGGTGATCGTTCAGTCGATCAATCAATTGAGGCTGAGGTGCAAGGGATGCCCCAGCCCTACATAACGCCAGTGGTTCAAAGAAGACCAAATGCATCTGCAGTTTCTGCTTCATTCGCTCAGATGGCTGCAATGTTCCAACAAATGGCTGGTAATGTGCCTACTCAAGTCCCAATACAGACACCAGTGGTACAACCACAGTCTCCTACTAGGCAGTATGACAAATTGATGAAGAATGGGGCTACAGAGTTCAAGGGGATAGTAGATCCTCTAGAGGCTGAATAGTGGTTAGAGAGGATGGATAGGGTATTCAAGAAACTGCATTGCACGGAGGAGCTCAGATTTTAATACTCTATATCTCTACTACAGGAGGATGCTTATGACTGGTGGAAAACTATTCCCCACAGTCTGGTAGAACCTGCAATGCTAACATGAAATGATTTTCTCAGGGAATTCAGACAAAAATATGTCCCTGATGCTTATGTAGACCAGAAGTTACAAGAATTCCTAAGTCTGAAACAGGGAAACAGATCAGTGGCTGAGTATGAAAGAGAATTTTCCCGCCTGAGCCATTATGCAGTGAGTCTACTTTCTACTAGTAGGGAGAGATGCAAGACGTTTGAAACCGGCTTGAAGCCCAGTATCAGATTACAAGTAGTCAGATTCAAACACACTAACTTCTCTGAACTTGTTTCTCAAGCTCTAGAGTTGGAAAGAATTGAGTCCAAGTCGCTTCCCGAGAAAAGAAATCAGAGAAGACAGAGAAAGAGGGAAAATCAGTAGAACAGAGTTCCAGTGGTCCTACTGGAAAGAGGAAGAATCATGGGGGACATGGCAGAGGTAGCAAGAAGTCTGGTAGGGGAAGATATTCAGGACAGAAGCCTCCCCTATCTAGTCAGCAGAGTATTAGAGGTTCCTACCCTCCCCGCCAATGTGAAACATGTGGAAGAAATCATGGTGGGATATGCTACAAGGACTGCACCAGTAGTCGCAGAGTTGGACCCCCTCCTATTACTGTAGAAGGGTCAGTTCAGAGCCCTGTCACCAGAAGTTCACAACCACCTAGCAGAGGTAGAGGCAGTGGTAGAGGTAGCCCAGCAGGCAGCCAAGGCATAGTGAAACATGCAGAGCAAGACAGTGCTCCAGTCAGAATCTATGCAATAAGACAGAGAGAAGAGGCCGAGACATCTGATATTGTGGCTGGTACCTTCTCAACTTTTAATCAAGATGTGTTTGTGTTATTTGATCCAGGTTCTACCCATTCTTATGTGAGTGCTAGCATAATTGATTGCATTGCTGTTCCATGTACAAAAATGGACTTTAAGGTGCTAGTAACAAGTCCACTAGGACAGGAAGTCAGGGTTAGTAGAATGTATAGAGATTGTCCTTTGGTGATCCAAGGACACACTTTTCTGTTTGATTTCATTGAAATGCCCTTCAGAGATTATGATATCATCTTGGGCATGGATTGGTTAGCTAGGCATCATGCCATGATTGACTGTAGGCTGAAGACAGTCACTTCTGGTCTCCTCGATGCTGATGTGGTAATACATGGGGAGAGGCAATTATTGCCATCAAACATCATTTCAATTTGCACTAGCCGTAAAAATGATCGAGAAGGGTGAAGCCTACTTGGCACATGTGGTAGACACCCAAGTGGGGAGTCTAGCATTGAAGGACATCCCTACAGTACATGACTTTCCAGATGTGTTTCCTGATGAATTGCTAGGATTACCTTCGGAAAGAGAAGTGCAGTTTGAAATTAATGTTATGCCTGGTGTGGATCCAATCTCCATAACTCCATACAGAATGGCACCAGCAGAGTTGAAGGAGTTGAAGATACAATTGCAAGAATTACTTGAAAAGGGCTTCATCCGCCCTAGTGTGTCACCTTGGGGAGCACCAGTGTTGTTTGTTAAGAAGAAGGATGGTACTCTCCACTTATGTATAGACTACCGGCAGTTGAATAAGGTGACAATAAAGAACAGATATCCATTGCCTCGCATTGATGATCTGTTTGATCAGTTGAAGGGTGCAGCTGTATTCTCCAAAATTGATTTACGATCTGGTTATTATCAGTTGAAGGTGCAAGAGCAGAGTATTCCAAAAACTGCTTTCAGAACTCGGTATGGCCACTATGAGTTTCTAGTAATGCCATTCAGGTTAACAAATGCTCCAGCTGCTTTTATGGATCTGATGAACACTATCTTCAGACCATATCTCGATCAATTTGTGGTGGTGTTTATTGATGACATTTTGATATACTCGAGGAATGCATAAGAGCATGACAGACATCTGTGGATTGTACTGCAGACTTTAAGGGAGAAACAACTATATGCGAAATTGTCGAAGTGTGAGTTTTGGCTGAAAGAAATCTCCTTTTTGGGACATGTTGTGTCAGCTGAAGGGATCAAGGTAGATTCCAGCAAGGTAGAAGCTATCCTTAATTGGAAACCGCCCAGGAACATCACAGAAATTCGCAGTTTTCTGGGTTTAGCTGGATATTACCATCGGTTTGTGAAAGGGTTTTCTATGTTATCTTCTCCACTGACCAAGCTGCTTCGGAAAGATGTAAAATTTCAGTGGACAGATAAATGTCAGCAAAGTTTTGATGAGTTGAAGAGGTGTTTAACTAAAGCTCCAGTCCTCACTTTACCTACTCCGGGTAAAGAATACACAGTTTATAGTGATGCTTCTCACAATGGGTTAGGCTGTATACTGATGCAAGATCGGAATGTCATTGCTTATGCATCATGCCAGCTGAAACCGCATGAGAGGAACTACCCAACACATGATCTGGAGCTAGCAGCTATTGTTTTTGCTCTGAAGATCTAGAGACACTGTTTGTATGGGGAGAAATGCTACATTTACACAGATCACAAGAGCTTGAAGTACTTAGGAGCCCAGAAAGAATTGAATTTGAGGCAGAAGAGATGGTTAGAACTCATTAAAGACTATGATTGCTTAATGGACTATCAGCTAGGGAAAGCAAATGTGGTGGCTGACGCCTTAAGTCGCAAGACTATGGCAAGTCTCAGAGTTTCTCTTTTGTCCGTGGTGTATGAATTGAAAGCACAGCATGCCAGTTTAAAGATTGATGATGAGGGACAGACAGTAGTTGCATGGCATGTACAGCCAGTGTTGATTGATCAGATCAAAATGGCTGCTCAGAATGATGCTAAATATCAGAAGCTACTGAGAGAAGTCCAGCAGGGCAAGAAACCTAAATTTTTTATGAAAAATGATGGTTTACTGCTACATCAGGGCAGAATGTGTGTTCCTAGTGATGTAGAATTGAGACAAGTCATTATGAAGGAAGCACATGAGTCTCCTTTTGCTATGCACCCTGGTAGAACTAAAATGTACAGAGGGCTGAAAGAGCATTACTGGTGGATGGGTATGAAGAGAGATATATCTGAATTTGTTTCCAAATGCCTAACTTGTCAGCAAGTAAAGGCAGAACATCAAGTTCCAGCTGGTTTTTTACACCCTTTGTCAGTACCAAAGTGGAAGTGGGAACGAATAACTATGGATTTTGTTACAGGACTTCTAAGGACACAGAATGGTCATGATGCAGTATGGGTTATAGTTGACAGATTGACCAAGTCTGCTCACTTTTTGCCAGTTTGAATGGATTATAGCCTGGAAAGATTGGCTAGATTGTACATATATGAGATTGTAAAACTGCATGGAGTACCAGTATCAATTGTGTCTGACAGAGATCCTAGGTTCACTTCTAGATTCTGGGGTAGTCTTCAGAGAGCCCTAGGAACTAGATTGAACTTCAGCACAACATTCCACCCACAAACAGATGGCCAGTCTGAGAGGGTTATTCAGATATTGGAGGATATGCTACGGGCTTGTGTGATTGAATTTGAAGGTAGTTGGGATACACACTTGCCTTTGATTGAGTTTGCTTATAACAACAGCTACCAATCAAGCATTGGGATGCCTCCATATGAAGCTTTGTATGGCAGAAAGTGCAGAACTCCCTTATGTTGGGATGAAGTAGGTGAAAGGAAGATGATTGGGCCAGAAATTGTTCAGCAGATAGAGGAAAAGATCAGATTGATCAGAGATAGACTCAAGGTCGCATCGGCCGTCGAAGTCCTATGTTGATCTGAAGAGAAGAGATATTGAGTATGCAGTGGGTGATAAAGTATTCCTCAAAGTTTCTCCTTGGAAGAGGATTATGAGATTTGGCAGAAAGGGGAAACTGAGTCCTCGTTTCATCGGAGCATATGAGATTCTGGAAAGAGTGGGTCCTTTGGCATATCGGTTGGCATTACCTCCAGAGCTTGCAAGGATACACAGTGTCTTCCATGTGTCCATGTTAAGGAGGTACAGATCTGACCCATCTCATGTATTGTCAGTTGAAGAGATTGAGGTAAATCCAGACCTCTCATATGAAGAAGAACCCATAAAAATTCTGGCTTATGAGGTGAAGTAGCTGAGGAATAAACAGATACACCTGGTTAAAGTGCTGTGGAACCATCATTCAGGCCAGGAAGCTACATGGGAACGTGAAGAGGATATGAGGAGATAGCACCCACAGCTGTTCAGAGACTAATGCCAGGTAAAATTTCGAGACGAAATTTATTTAAGGGGGGGAGAATTGTAACACCCCTATGTTCGGTAGTGCGTTCTACTGTTCCAGTGACCAGTGTTGTCCGGACAGCTAGGATGCCTAGAACTACACTTCGTTATGAGTGAGAAGACATAAAATAATAAAATACAATAGAAGAAAACACAAGAAAAACAAAGAAAAAATAATAGCAAAGAAATGTAACCAAGTTAAACGAGCCGAGAACCCTAGCGATGGGTGACCGCATCGGGAAGTCACGGCGTGGACCGTTGGCTAGCCCTGGACTGCGGGGAGCCCTGGACTATCGAATGTGACATGTTAGTAACATTAAAACCTAAATTACCTAGAATACACCGAGGGTCGACATATTAGGTTGACTAAACAAATATTAGAATTCAGTGAATTAATTATCAAACATTATCGTTAGAGACAGTTTAATTTAGTACTGAAACACTTCAAATTGTGTTTCTCAGTTAGCAAAGACTCAGGAAAAGGGAAGGAAACACTGAGTCAAGACCAGGAGACAGTTATCAGAGGTTTGTACACAACAGCTATTTCTTTTGAATTATTTTCAATTGAAATAAATTATGACTATTTGTATATTGTTGTTTTGAATTGTGAAACTGTGAAAAATTGTTTGAATGATATTGATGGATACTTATTGATTGAAAAGCATTGGAAATGATTTGAAACTACAGCTATCATGTATATTGATTGTATTCCTCGCTAGCTTGTCTAGTGGGACGAATTGAATTCCCTCTCTGGCTGAAGTGTTGAGTTGTGTGCCTGTTGAGGACGAATCGAATGAGTACTCATATTTTTGCTAGCTAGCTATGTTATTCCTCATTAGACATCGACTTTTGGGACGAATTTAACTTTGGAACATGATTAAGCTGTGTGTGTAATTTACTGATTTGTATTATGAGATTGTGAAATGGAGTTAAATTCTTGTTGACCTTTACTGTCTTTTGAATTTAATCATGATTTGATTTATTGAAATTATTGTGATATTGAGAAATGGAGTTTAAATTCTTGTTGACATTTATTGTCTGGAATTTAACTATGGTTTTGAGTATCCACTCTTTATATGAATTATCAATTGTGATTTAAAATTTTATTGGTTAATGTTGTGCACCACTGAGACATTGTCTCAGCGATAGCTTTTTATTGTTGTCGCAGGTAGACAGACAGATAGGACAGCAGACTAGGCTGCTAGTACATCCAGCGAGAGATTATCGGGTATAATGAGTATACCACATTTTGCATTTTGTACTATAATGTATGACCACTGTATGTAGATAGTGTTCTTAGTTTTGAGCAGTTGTAAATTCAAATTGTACATTGAAGTTGTAAAATAATTATGAGTTATTTTGACTTGTAAAAATTATAGTATATTTCTTGTATCTCAGTCTTTGAAAAAAATCACTGTGGATTTGAGTTGAGAAATATGTTGTGTTGAGAAATATGTAGGAGTTGAGATTTAGAAATATATTGAAGTGCTTTTTACAGGTTTTCTGAAGAACTGTTTTATCCAAAATACAGATGGCACTCTGTCAAAATTTTTATAGAAATTCCAAATAATTCAAATGTGTTAGTTCTATCACTTCAGTTCACAAAAGTTTTTAACACCTGTAAATAGTGCTCACCACTATAAAAGAAATAAGAAAAGTTTTTAAAATCCCTTGTAGTATATTTAATGGGTTATCAGTAGACAGAGTTGGTAATTCATTAGATATACTACGGGATCATGTTATGCCTTATAGAGGAGTAGGGTGTGACAGGAGCTTTGATAAGTTTGAAATTCATTCCATTAGAGGTTAGTGACTTAAACTCATATTTCTCATTAAATTTATGTTGAATAAATATAATTAAGTGCAAAATTGCAAAGAAATTTGCTACATATCTTGTGTATGCCCATCCCAAAATTTTTGGCAGCCTTGAACCTAGTAGATTTTTGAAGATTTCTTAGAGATAAATTTTAAGTTGGCTGCCTTTAACATCAATACAATGCTTAGGACAATGGAAGGTATGTAAATGCATGACTTGAGATATTAGGGTTAGGGTTTGGGCATAAATTGGAGACTTTAATCATTTAATGGTGAAATTAATTTTAAATGGTCAATTATTGACCATTTGGCTATGTGTAACTTAGAAATGAAGTGGCTTATGTAGTGGGAATTGAGATTGGTGTGGCTGCCCATAGTGACCTGCAGAATTGGACATGAGCCCAGTAGGTTTGGGTAGCCATAACTTAAATTGTACAGATTCAATTGGTGCAAGGCCAATTGGACATGAAACTAGACACATAATGGCACAACTTTGGTGAAGAAACCATGCCCATAAACCAAACCAAGTGGACCAAAAGCTTGCCCCAATCCGGGTGACCTGTAGTCTGATTCTGCAGAATGACCAAATGAATAGTGTTTGTTCATTTGGCCATAACTCAATGTAGAAAGGTCCAATTGACCTGAAATTTTACCAGCAACAAGATAAGATATAGACCAACAACTTCCATGAAGAAACCTACCACAAATTATGTAACACTCCTAAGTTCAATAGTGCGTTCTACTATTCCGGTGACCAGTGTTGTCCGGACAGCTAGAATGCCTAGAACTACACTTCGATATGAGTGAGGAGACATTAAATAATGAAATACAAGAAAAGAAAATACAAGAAAAATAAAGGAAAAATAATATTAAAGAAATGCAACTAAGTTAAGCGAGCCGGGAACCCTAGCGATGGGTGACCGCACCGGGAAGTCACGGCGTGGACCGTTGACTAGCCCTAAACCACCGGGAACCCTAGAAAATATTTTTAGGACTTAAATAGACACCTATTGAAGTACAAATACCATTAGAAATATCAAAGAAAAATTAATTAATTAGTACAAAGAAAAGTGAGAAATCGAAAAACGGACAAAACCCGGTGTTACCGAAAAATCAGGAATGCAACCCGAACAGGGGCATTGTGGTCATTTGACACCCCGAGTTGTCTTTCGACCTAAATGTCCATTAAAAATACATGATATTATATTTGTAAAATATCATGAAAATTAAAATTGTGATACATAGTATAAATGATGGAAGTTTGGGGCATAAAAATGAAAATTGAGAAAGTTTGAATAAGTAAACATTAAAATAAATTAAGTGCTCCTCTAAGGCAGCTTGGACCACCTATAAAAGACACTTTGGACAGCTGAACATCATCTTCAACCTCCAGCAAATGAACCAGCCTAATGCATCCCAAAGAAAACTCCATGGCCATTCATGCATGAAGCTCTAATCCTCCATGATCAAGCCCTAGTTTCTTCAAGAGTCCTTCACTAAAGTTGTTCTATACAACTTGGGCAGTAGATAGGCAGCAAGAAATTTAAGTTTTGGTTAGGTTTTGAAGAATTTCAAAAGTGGTAAGTATGTATTTTTGATGCTTGCTTCATTAAAGTTTGTGTGGATGTTATGGGTACTTGAATTGTGGAAAGAATTTTGAGGTTTGATGTTTAAAGGGAGAGCTGTATTTTTGGCAACCATGGAAACACTTTGAGAACAACTTATTCTTGCTTCTAAATGGTAGATTAAAAGATTGATTAAATGTATAGGTGTGTAGGAAATTATTTGGGTGATGTATACTTAGTATATGTGGATGTTTATTTGAAATTTGAAGCTTGGAAATTAATGGAGTGTGATGTATGAATTGGCAGCTTGCATTGTGAACCAAAAAAATATTATTTCATGGGTTGGTTTATGAAATTACATGGTTGAATTATGGTGCTTGCTATGGCAGATTGTATATGTGTACAAGGGTTTGAGTTTAGGCATGTAAATGAGCTTGTTATGTAGTTAAATTGTGTGTAACTTGGACTTGGTAAATTCTGTACTTTATGGTGTATGTTGAATATGATTGTAAGCTGCCAAAATGATCAACAATATGTGGTAAAATATGTTTAGGTTATGGTACAAACCAGATTGGGTAAGAATGTGTGAATTGGTAAATGCTAAAAGTGAGCTTTGATGAGTAATAAAGAAAGTGCAATAGGGCAGTATGCATTTTAGGCCTATAAATTTAAGTGTGTGGCTCCAATTGGTATGAGACCAATTGGAGGTGAAACTAGGCACAAAATGTGCCAACTTTCATGAAGGAAGCTTGCCAAAATTCTGCTTGCAAGGTAGCTTGAAAAATGACCAAATCCGGATTAAGTGCAATTGAGGTCTGAAAATTGACCATTTGGGCAGCAGTTAGTGTTTAGGCCATAACTCACTCAAAACAGGTCCAATTGACCTGAAATTTTAACCATGAATAGTTAAGACCCATATCTACAAGTCTTATGAAGACACCAAAGCCCAGAAATGATCATAAGTAAGTTAAACAGCTTGCACAAGTTCGAGTCCAAAAACTGGCCGAACCTAAAATGACCTAAAGTGACCTAAAGTGACCAATTTTGGTGCACTTTGACCAGCAATAGTAAAATGACCATAACTTGGTCTACATAACTCAAAATGACCTGAAATTTTTCCCCGCATGCAATAAGACATAGATCTACAAGTTTGTAGTTTTGACCAAAACCCAAAAACCGAGGGAACTAGGTCTCCGGCTAGGTCAAACTAGTATCCTGGAATCCAGCAAATTGCAAGAAAACGCAATGTACATGGAAATGAGTTTGGTAACATATACCAATCATAAAAGACTATCGAATGTGACATATCAGTAACATTAAAACCTAAATTACCTAGAATGCACCGAGGGTCGACATATTAGGTTGACTAAGTAAATAATAGAATTCAGTGAATTATTTATCAAGCATTATCGTTAGATACAATTTAAATGAGTACTGAAACACTTCAGATTGTGTTTTCAGTTAGCAACGACTCAGGGAAAGGGAAGGAAACACTGAGTCAGAGCCAAGAGGCATATATCAGAGGTTTGTGCACAATAATTAATTCTTTTGAATTTTTCAATTGGAATAAATTATGATTGTTTGTATTGTTTTAAATTGTGTTTGTGCACAATAATTAATTCTTTTGAATTTTTCAATTGAAATAAATTATGATTATTTCTATGTTATTATTTTAAATTGTGTTTGTGCACAATAGCTAATTCTTCTAAATTTTTCAATTGAAATAAATTATGATTATTTTATATGTTATTGTTTTAAATTATGTCCGTGCACAATACTTTTATATTCACTGCTTTTACTAGCAAATTTATTTGGAGAAATGAGTTATGAATAATTTTTTATTGCTTTGTTTTTGGGAATATTATTTGGAACTTATTGTGTTGCCAACTTTGCAAATGGAAATTTTGAGATAAAATGTGATTTATGGTTTGTATGAAATATTGTGATTTGAAATTGTTTTGATTCACACTTGGCATGACACTGTTACTATGTTCCTACATTTATGGGGTGAGTGTGATATTCCTCCCTCTTTGACTTATCAGTCTGGGGTGAGTGTGATTATGTTCCTCCCTCTTTGACTTGCCAGTCTAAGGTGAGTGTGGATGGGTACTCATTATTCAGCTAGCTTCCTCCCTCATTGATTTCGATTATTGGGGTGAGTGTGTTTTGTCGTGGTGTACAACACGGCATGTGTGGAAAAATTGTGTAATGGCCTAAATTATGTTATTGATTTGCAAAATGGTATTATTCAGTTATTTGATCGAATTGTGTTATTGATTTGCAAAACGGTATTATTCAGTTATTTGATCGAATTGTGTTATTGATTTGCAAAACGGTATTATTCAGTTATTTGATTGAATTGTGTTATTGATTTGCAAAACGGTATTATTCAGTTATTTGATCGAATTGTGTTATTTATTTGCAAAACGGTATTATTCAGTTATTTGATCAAATTGTGTTATTGATTTGCAAAACGGTATTATTCAATTACTTGATCAAATTTGTGTTAGGTGAATTCTGTAAATTGTGAAATGGAATTGTGAATCATTTAATTTGTGAACTGTCAATAAAAGATTTATATATCGCATTTCAAATTGTTATTGTGCACCACTGAGTAAATTTTACTCAGCGATAGCTTTTCATTGCTGTCGCAGGTAGACAGACTAACAGGGCAGCAGATTAGGCTGCTAGCACTACATTGAGAGAACATCGGGTATATTGAGTATACCACATTTTGCATTTTGTACTGTAATGTATGTTCACTGTATGTATATATTGTTCTTGGTTTTGAGTAGTTGTAAAATAAAATTGTACATTAAAGTTGTAAAATAAATTATGAGTTATTTTGACTTGTAAAAATTGTATTATATTTCTTATATCTCAGTCTTTGAAAAATTATTGTGGATTTGTGTTGAGAAACATGTTGGAGTTGAGATTTGGAAATATATATTGAAGTGCTTTTTACAGGTTTTTCTGAAGAATTGTTTTATCCAAAATATAGATGGCACTCTTCAAAAATTTTTACAGAAATTCCAAATAATTCAAATGTGTTAGTTAATTCACCTCAGCTCAAAAAGGTTTTTAATACCTGTAAATAGTGCTCACCACTGTAAAAGGAGTAAGAAAAGTTTTTGAAAATCCCTTGTAGTGTATTTAATGGGTTATCAGTAGGCGAAGTTGGTAATTCATTCGGTATACTATGGGATCATGTTATGCCTTACAGAAGGGTAGGGTGTGACAAATTATGACCAGAACCTATCCAACAAGGGAGTTGCAATCACTGTTTATTGCACTGTAGATATGGTCAGTCCAGAAAAATTTCAATCCGGCCAGTTGTGGTTTTTGGACCATAACTTGAGTTACAAAACTCCAAATGGAGTGATTGAAAAAAAGAAATTCAACTAGACAAAATAAGGAACAACTTTCATGTTGATCATTTTGCCAAATTCCCACTGCAAAAATGACCAATGGAACAATAAAAATAAGGTATGAAAACTGAAATTTCTGCTCAATTAATTTTAAGCTTAGAAATGGTATTGGCAATCAATACCAACAAATTTTGAATGCAAAATGTGGTATGTTGGGAGTATTAAAACCAATATACCTATTGACTATACAAAAGTCAACATTTTGGTTGACTAATAAAGTGAATAGTAATACCAAAACTTGAAATTCAAAAATTGTAAAACTTAAAAGTGTAAAATGCCCTAGTATACCTAATAAGATTGGTTTGGATAGCTTGGCATGCCAATAGGGTTCTGTAAGCAGTACTGCATATGGCTTCATGTCATTTTGTGTTTCATGGCTTTCCCATGCCATTCTGTGATATAATAGCCTTTGACTATGTTATTTAAGATGTTATACTTTGGTTTTCGCCCTGATGATTATTACAGCTTATTAGTTGTTCTGTTGCACACCGGGAGACACAATGTGACCAATGGTGTGATGGTCCGAGGTACTTAGTACCCAATGCCAGTTTACTCGTTTATCCAGTCTAGTCAACTAGTATGGGTTACTCGGGCAATGATAATAAACCTTACAGAATTTTAAATGGATAATACTGCAATTAATAGCAGAAATTAAGTCTACTAAAAAAATGTAAATATACATTCTGCATACATGTTTTTAATTTATTTTATTTTATTTTATATTGTCACCACTAAGCAGAATTGCTTAGCGCATCGCTTTTGCCACGCGCAGGTACTGGTGGCATAGCTGGGGAGTCTAGCAGACCTCATACAGGGTGAGTTTTTAGATCTGCACTCAGAGTTCAAAGTCACCTCATAATTGCAGTGCATTGGTAGGACATTGGGCTACCTAAGTCTTTTGTATTTGAAAACTTTTGTTATGTATATTATGAACTCATGTAATCATATTTTTGCTGTAATTACCTATAAGCTGTGTTCTGAAATAAATATGAGTATTTCTCATTCAATTGGGTGTGATATGAGATGAATGTGAATTTTGAGATACTGAATTGATTTGAGAAATTGTTGAAAAATGTTAGTGGTTGACTGAGATTGAGATTATAATTATATTGGAAGTGTTTCTAAACAGGTTCAGAAGAACTGTTTTCCAATTTATAGCCGGCACTCTGCCGGATTTTTTATAAAATTTACAGAAAAATTTAGATTTATCAAAAATTATAAATAAATGAATAAAAAGGGATTAATTGAAATTGAAACATGAATTGGTGTTCCGACACTCTGAGTGGCATAACTTGCTCGGCTACACTATAGACGGGTAAGGGGTGTCACATTTAGTGGTATCAGAGCATCGGTTTAGGCGTTTCTGGGTCTAGATAGAGTACATACCATTGCATTGCATTTGTAAGTGTTAAGGTGACAGTGATGCAGATCTGTTTGTTTTCTTATTTTGAATAGGACATGGATCCTGCTTCGCAAAGAGCAGTTGATGAAGAGGTGGAGAGTCATGCTCCACTAAGGGTTGAGTCTGGGGGCAGGGGAGAACCTACTCCACCAGCAGCTGAGGCACCTGCTCAACCTCAGTTTGCTCTATTCCAGCAAATGACCGAATTCTATTGGCAAATGATGGGGGCAATTCCACCACCACAACCACAGCCACAACCTCCACCAGCACCACAGAAATCTCACTGGAGAAATTGAGAAAGCATGGGGCTATGGACTTCTTTGGGAAGAGGTAGGATGATCCCATGGCCGCAGAAAACTGGTTGGATAAAACCATCAGAGTGCTAAAACAGCTAAATTGCACCCCCGAGTAGAACCTAGTCACTGCTGTCCCTTCTTCAGGATGACGCATATCAGTGGTGGGACACAGTAACCAGTGAGGTGCAACCTGAACGGATCACCTGGGAATTCTTCCTTATAGAGTTCAGGAAGAAATATATTAGCAAAGTGTATTTAGAAGAGCGAAGAAGGGAATTTATCAGTTTGAGACAGAGACAGTTGTCAGTGGCTGGGTATGAGCGTGAGTTTGTCAGACTGAGCCGGTATGGGAGGGAGATAGTCCCTACCGAGGCAGAGAGGTGCAGACAGTTTGAGGAAGGGCTCAATGACAACATCAAAGTCATGATCACAGCACTGGAGATCACGGATTTTTCTAAACTGGTGGTTGCTACATCAAAAGTGGAAAGGGTCAGAATCAATGAACAAAATAGAAGGGAAAGACAGCAAAAGAGGGGTTCGGCTCAGTCCAGTGCATTTTCTACTCCCAGTAAGAAGAGTAAAGGTCCTCCTGCTCAGAGTTTAGGACCACCACAGGGTCGGGCCTCGGGGCCTGCACCACGCTCACACCTAGGAGAGGCCAGTCCACACCATCAATGGGCAGCTCTCCAGGGAAGGTGTTTAGGGGATCAGCCCCTGCATCTTCTGCTTGTCAGTACTATCAGAAGTGGCATAAGGGGGAATGTTGGCGAGTGACTAGTTCATGCTTACGGTGTGGATCAACAGAACATTAGATCAAGAATTGTCCGAAGAGGACTACTATAGTTGCTCCAACACAAACTGATAGACCTACTCCTGCACAACAAAGAGGTAGGAAGCCTGGTAAACCTAAGGCAGTTGGTCCATCACTGAGGCCTGCATTTGAGTCAGCTGAGAGGCCAGACACTAGAATACCAGCCAGGGCTTATGCCATCAGAGCTCAGGAGGAGCAAGAAGCCCCGGATGTCATCAGGGGTACGTTTTCCCTCTACAACACTTCTGTACATGCATTGGTGGATCCAGGATCCACTCATTCCTACATTTGCATTAAACTACCCATAGAGAGGGGAGTTCCAGTAGAGGAGAGTGATCAAGACATTCTGGTCACAAATCCACTAGGCCACAGTGTGGTAGTGAATAAAGTGTATAAAGGTTGCCCGTTGAGGATTCAGGGGTATGAATTCTCGGCACACCTAATTGAGTTGCCCTTCCACGAGTTTGACGTGATTTTGGGAATGGATTGGTTGTCACGTCATCAGGCAATAGTTAATTGCAAATTGAAGAGGATTTCTCTGAAAACTTCTGAGGGTAATGAGATCACTGTTGTGGGTGAAAGGACAGATTTCCTGTCCAATGTTATCTTAGCCACAGTTGCAAGAAGATTGATGAGAAAAGGCTGTGAAGCTTACCTAGCACACGTGGTTGATACTAGGCAAGTTAAGCCAAACTTGGGTGACATACCCACAGTAACAGACTTCCCAGATGTATTTCCTGAAGAGTTGCCTAGTTTACCACCAGAAAGGGAAATCGAGTTTGCTATTGAGGTAATGCCGGGTACAGCACCCATTTTCATTGCTCCTTATAGGATGGCACCCACTGAATTGAGGGAGTTGAAAACTCAGTTGCAAGGGTTGCTTAATAAGGGGTTCATACGCCCTAGTGTGTCACCATGGGGAGCTCCGGTGCTATTTGTGAAGAAGAAGGATGGAACCTTGAGATTGTGTATTGATTATCGACAGTTGAACAAAGTAACTATGAAGAACAAATATCCATTGCCCATAATCGACGATCTGTTTGATCAGTTGAAAGGAGCCGGTGTATTTTCAAAAATTGATCTCACATCAGGGTATCATCAGTTAAGGGTAAAGGATGTAGATGTGTCAAAAACTGCATTCAGAACCCGGTATGGGCATTATGAATTTCTAGTGATGCCGTTTGGGTTAACAAATGCACCAGCAGCATTTATGGACCTTATGAACGGTATCTTCCATCCATACTTAGATCGGTTTGTAGTGGTCTTTATTGATGATATTCTGGTGTATTCTAAGACCAGGGAAGAACATGATGAACATTTGAGGATTGTTCTGCAAACCCTGCGAGAAAAGAAGCTGTATGCTAAGCTATCCAAATGTGACTTCTGGATGAGTGAAATCTCCTTCCTTGGACACATAGTATCAGCTGAGGGGATTAGAGTAGATCCCAAAAAGATAGAAGCAGTGATGGAATGGAAGCCTCCCAGAAATACAACTGAGGTCAGAAGTTTCTTGGGGCTAGCTGGGTATTACAGAAGATTTGTGAAGGGATTTTCCTTAGTAGCTGCTCCAATGACCAAGTTGTTACACAAGAATGTCAGATTTAACTGGAATGACAAGTGTCAGGCTAGTTTTGAGAAGTTAAAGGCTATGTTGACAGAGGCACCAGTGTTAACACAGCCAGTGTCGGGAAAGGACTTTGTGGTCTACAGTGATGCCTCTCATAATGGGTTAGGGTGTGTATTGATGCAAGAGGAGAAGGTGGTCGCTTATGCTTCCAGGCAGCTAAGGCCACATGAACAGAATTACCCTACCCATGATCTAGAGCTTGCAGCAATTATCTTCGTGCTGAAAATATGGAGGCACTACTTATATGGTGAAAAGTGCTACATTTACACAAACCACAAAAGTCTAAAATATTTGCCAACTCAGAAGGAGCTCAACCTTAGACAAAGGCGATGGATTGAGTTCCTGAAGGACTATGATTATATGATAGATTATCATCCTGGGAAGGCAAATGTAGTGGCTGATGCCTTGAGCAGGAAGTCCATCATAGCTTTAAGATCACTAAATGCCTGTTTGTCCTTAGCTCAAGATGGAGCTATTTTGGCTGAGTTGCAACTGAGGCCAACCCTACTACAGTGAATACAAGATGGGCAGAAGGCAGATGAAAAACTAATGGCCATTGTGGGAAAAATTCCTGAGGGGAAGGAAATTGAATATGAGGTGAAAGAAGATGGGTGTCTATACTACAGAGGAAGAGTGTGTGTACCAGATGATGGGGAACTGAAGAATAATATTCTGAAAGAAGCACACACTAGTGTTTATGCTATGCACCCGGGGAGCACAAAAATGTATAATGATTTGAAGCCTCATTATTGGTGGCCTGGTATGAAAAGGGATACAGCTGACTATGTGACTAAGTGTTTGACATGTTAGCAAGTTAAAGCAGAACATCAAGTTCCATCAGGATTGTTGCAGCCTATAAACATACCTGAATGGAAATGGGACTGGGTCACTATGAATTTTGTTAGTGGTCTACCCCTCACCCAAAGGAAGCATGATGCAGTATGGGTGATAGTGGATAGATTGACGAAGTCAGCATATTTTCTGCCAGTTAGGACTAACTGCTCACTGGAGAAGCTAGCAGAATTGTATATTAGTGAGATAGTTAGACTGCATGGAATCCTACTTTCCATCATATCTGACCGAGACCCAAGTTTTACATCGAGATTCTGGAAAAAGTTGCAAGAAGCCTTGGGCACACAACTCTGTTTTAGCACTGCTTTTCATCCCCAGACGGATGGGCAGTCAGAACGAGTAATCCAGGTAAACCTAAGAACTAATTGAATTTTCACAATTAATAAATTGAAATGATAGTAACAACGTGAATTATGTGATAGATCCTGGAGGATATGCTAAGGAGTTGTGTCATTAAGTTTGAGGGGAGTTGGGATAGATATCTCCCACTGGCAGAATTCGCATATAATAATAGCTACCAAGCTAGCATTCAAATGGCTCTGTATGATGCACTGTATGGGAGGAAATGTAGAACGCCAGTGTGTTGGACTGAATTGGGCGAAGACAAGCTGGTAGGACCGAACCTAGTTAAACAGACTGAGGAGAAAGTGAAGATAATCAAAGCTAACCTGAAGATTGCCTCAGATAGACAAAAGTCTTATGCCGACCTGAAGAGAAAAGAGATAGAGTATGCAGTTGGCGATAAAGTGTTTCTCAAAGTCTCACCATGGAAGAAAGTACTGAGGTTTGGAAGAAAGGGTAAGTTAAGTCCTAGGTTCATTGGCCCATATGAAGTCACTGAACGTGTGGGACTAGTGGCCTATCGGCTAGCTTTACCACCAGAACTGGATAAAATTCATAATGTATTCCATGTTTCTATGCTGAGAATATATCGCTCAGATCCTTCACATGTCATTTCCATGGAAGAGATTGAGATCCAACCGGACTTGACATACATAGAAGAACCTATACAGATCCTAGCTTAGGAAGTGAAGGAACTGAGAAATAAACAAATTCCACTGGTGAAAGTGGTTTGGAGGTACCACAACACTGAAAAGGCAACTTGGGAAAGTGAAGAGATAATGAGGCAATAGTTCCCTCAACTGTTTGCATCGGGTAAATTTCGATAACGAAATTTTTCTTAGAGGGGAAGAGTTGTAACATCCTCATTTTAGCTAGTCAGTACAGCCTACTGTTCCGGTGACCAGTGTCGGTCCGGACAGCTAGAACATCCGGAAAAAAATATTTAAACTAAAGTGAGGAACCATAATTAACTCAAATATTAATAAGAAAAATTTAGTAAAAATTTTAGAAATAAAATACAACCAAGTTAAATAAGCCGGTGCCCTAGCGATGGGTAACCTAGTGAGAAGTTGCGGTTCTCGCAACTAGGAGCCCTAGACCCGGGGGAAACATTATAAAATAATTATTGGGACTCCAGAGAAGGGTCATTGAGGTTCATATGGCAATAGAATGCCAAGAAAATACTTAGAAAAATTTTTCAATCGGTACAGACAATTTTAGTCTGTTAAGCCAAACGGAGGGCATTTTGGTCATTTCGCCTTCAGAGGTGATTTTTGGCCGACTTGTCCAGTTAAGTAAATAATTATTATGACACAAAATATGAATAAATATTGCTAAAAATTAAATTAAAATTTGGTAGAAAAGAAAAGAAAGAAAAAGGATTTAAATTGGGAATTATGATGTCATGCTTATGTAATTAGGAGTTTTCACCCAATCACCACTTAACAAAATGACTAAAGAGATAAAAGGGACACAAAATAAGATAAAAACAAAGAAAAAAATTCCAGCAGCCATTTTCTTTCCAAAACCAACGAGAATATTAGAGAAAGAGAAAGAGAAAGAGAAGAGAAACTCCATGGGAGCTTAGGAAAGCTTGAGATAACCCATTAAACCTCCATGAAACTCATCTTGGTCTTCACAAAAAATTATTTCTACACTTTGGGCAAGCTAAATACAGCAAAAGGAAGAAGAAAGGAGGAGCTTTGATAAGTTTGAAATTCATTCCATTAGAGGTTAGTGACTTAAACTCATATTTCTCATCAAATTTATGTTGAATAAGTATAATTAAGTGCAAAATTGCAAAGAAATTTGCTACATATCTTGTGTACGCCCATCCCAAAATTTTGGGCAGCCTTGAACCTAGTAGATTTTTGAAGATTTCTTAGAGATAAATTTTAAGTTGGCTGCCTTTAACATCAATACAATGCTTAGGACAATGGAAGGTATGTAAATGCATGACTTGAGATATTAGGGTTAGGGTTTGGGCATAAATTGGAGACTTTAATTATTTAATGGTGAAATTAAGTTTTAAATGGTCAATTATTGACCATTTGGCTGTGTGTAACTTAGAAATGAAGTGGCTTATGTAGTGGGAATTGAGATTGGTGTGGCTGCCCATGGTGACCTGCAGAATTGGACATGAGTTCAGCAGATTTAGGCAGCCATAACTTAAATTGTAGAAGTTCAATTGGTGCAAGGCCAATTGGACATGAAACTAGACACATAATGGCACAACTTTGGTGAAGAAACTATGCCCATAAAACCAAATCAAGTGAACCAAAAGCTTGCCCCAATCCGGGTGACTTGCAGTCTGATTCTGCAGAATGACCAAATGAACAGTGTTTGTTCATTTGGCCATAACTCAATGTAGAAAGGTCCAATTGACCTGAAATTTTATCAGAAAAAGATAAGATATATACCAACAACTTTCATGAAGAAACCTACCCCAAATTATGACCAGAACCTATCCAACAAGGGAGTTGCAATCACTGTTTATTGCACTATAGATATGGTCAGTCCAGAAAATTTTTAATCCAGCCATTTGTGGTTTTTGAACCATAACTTGAGCTACAAAACTCCAAATAAAGTGATTCAAAAAAAGAAATTCAACTAGACAAAATAAGTAACAACTTTCATGTTGATCATTTTGCCAAATTCCAATTGCAAAAATGACCAATGGAACAGTAAAAATAAGGTATGAAAACTGAAATTTCTGCTCAATTAACTTTAAGCTTAGAAATGGTATTGGCAACCAATACCAACAAATTTTGAATGCAAAATGTGATATTTTGGGAGTATTAAAACCAATATACCTATTGACTATACAAAAGTCAACATTTTGGTTGACTAATGAAGTGAATAGTAATACCAAAACTTGAAATTCAAAAATTGTAAAACTTAAAAGTGTAAAATGCCCTAGTATAGCTAACAAGATTGGTTTGGATAGTTTGGCATGCCAATAGGGTTCTGTTAGAAGTACTGCATATGGCTTCATGCCATTCTGTGTTTCATGGCTTTCCCATGCCATTCTCTGACATAATAGCCTTTGGCTATGTTATTTAAGATGTTATACTTGGGTTTTTGCCCTGATGATTATTACAGCTTATTAGTTGTTCTGTTGCACACCGGGAGACACAATGTGACCGATGGCGTGATGGTTCGAGGTACTTAGTACCCAGTGCCAGTTTACCCGCTTATCCAGTCCAGTCAACTAGTATGGGTTACTCGGGCAATGATAATAAACCTTACAGAATTTTAAATGGATAATACTGCAATTAATAGCATAAATTAAGTTTACTAAAAAAATGTAAACATACATTCTGCATACATGTTTTTATTTTATTTTATTTTATATTATCACCACTAAGCAGAATTGCTTAGTGCGTTACTTTTGCCACGCGCAGGTACTGGAGACATAGCTGGGGAGTCCAGCAGACCTCATACAGGGTGAGTTTTCAGATTTGCACTCAGAGTTCAAAGTCATCTCATAATTGCAGTGCATTGGTAGGACATTGGGCTACCTAAGTCTTTTGTATTTGAAAACTTTTGTTATGTATATTATGAACTCATGTAATCATATTTTGCTGTAATTACCTATGAGCTGTGTTCTGAAATAAATATGAGTATTTCTCATTTAATTGGGTGTGATATGAGATGAATGTGAATTTTGAGATACTGAATTGATTTGAAAAATTGTTGAAAAATGTTGGTGGTTGACTGAGATTGAGATTATAATTATATTGGAAGTGCCAGCACTCTACCGGATTTTCTATAAAATTTGCGAAAAAAATTAGATTTATCAAAAATTATAAATAAATGAATAAAAAGGGATTAATTGAAATTGAAACATGAATTGGTGTTCCGACACTCTGAGTGGCGTAACTTGCTCGGCTACACTGTAGACGGGTAAGGGGTGTCATAGTACTTTTGGCAGCCATGGAAACTCCTTGAGGACAGTTTGTTCTTGCTTGAAAATGGTAGATTAAAGGGTTGATTAAATGTTTATATGTGTTGGAATTAATTTGGGTGATGTATACTTAGTATATGTGAATGTGTACTTGAATTTGGAAGCTTGGAAATTAATGGACTGTAATGTATGAATCGGCAGCTTGGTTTGGTGAACCATAAAGATGTTATTTCATGTTTGGTTTATAGAATATTAATGTTGAATTGTGATAGTTGTTATGGCAGCTTGGGTATATGTATGATGGCGTGAGGTTGGACATGTAAATGAGCTAGGTTAAATGATTGAATTGTTGTAATTTGAGCTTGAAAAATTCTGTGCTAAATGGTGCATATTGAGGGTGATTGTAAGCTGCCAAAATGACCTACAATATGTTGTGAATTATGTTTAGGTTGTGATACAAACCAGAATTGGCATGAATGTGTAGTTTGGTAATTGTTAAAAGTGTCCTTTGATGAGTAATGAACAAAATGTAATAGGGCAGTTTATGTTTTGGACCTAGAACCTTAAGTGTGTGGCTCCAATTGGTATGAGACCAATTGAAGGTGAAACTAGGCACAAAATGTGCCAACTTTTATGAAGGAAGCTTACCAAAATTCTGCTTGTAAGGTAACTTGAAAAGTGACCAAATCCGGATTAGTGCAATTAAGGCCTGAAAATTTATCATTTGGGCAGCAGTTAGTGTTTAGACCATAACTCACTCAAAACAAGTCCAATTAACCTGAAATTTTAACCATGAATAGTTAAGACATATATCTACAAGTCTTATGAAGACACCAAAGCTCAGAAATGACCATAAGCAAGTCAAACAGCTTACACAAATTTGGATCCAAAAATTGGCTGAACCTAAAATGACCTAAAATGACCTAAAGTGACCAATTTTGATGCATTTTGACCAGCAATAGTAAAATGACCATAACTTGGTCTACATAACTCAGAACGACCTGAAATTTTGCCCCGCCTGCAATAAGACATGGATCTACAAGTTTTTAGTTTCAACCAAAACCCGAAAACTGAGGGAACTAGGTCGTCTGGCTAGGTCAAACTAGTATCCCGGAATCCAGCAAATTGCAATAAAATGCAAAATACATGGAAATGAATTGGGTAACATGTACCAACCCTAAAAGGCTACAAATGTGATATATTAGTAACATTAAAACCTAATTTATCTAGAATGCATCAAGGGTCGACATATTAGGTTGACTAAGAAAATAATAGAATTCAGTGAATTAATTATCAAGCATTATCGTTAGAGACAATTTAAATGAGTACCGAAACACTTCAAATTGTGTTTCTCAGTTAGCAAAGACTCAGGGAAAGGGAAGGAAACACTGAGTCAAGGCCAAGAGACAATTATCAGAGGTTGGTGCACAACAGCTATTTCTTTTGAATTTTTCAATTGAAATGAATTATGACTATTTGTACATTATTGTTTAAAATTGTGGAAATGTGTTTGAATGGATACTTACTGCTTGAAAAACATTGTAAATGGTTTGAAACTGTGAAAATTTGTTTGAATGATATTGATGGATACTTATTGATTGAAAAGCATTGTAAATGGTTTGAAACCACAGCTATCATGTATATTGATTGTATTCCTCGCTAGCTTGTCTAGTGGGATGAATTGAATTCCCTCTCTGGTTGAAGTGTTGAGGTGTGTGCCTGTTGAGGACGAATAGAATGAGTACTCATATTATTGCTAGCTAGCTATGTTATTCCTCATTAGCCATCAGCTTTTGGGACAAATTGAATACCTCATTAGCCATCGGCTTTTGGGACGAATTGAACTTTGGAACATGATTAAGCTGTGTGTGATTTATTGATATGTATTGTGAGATTGTGAAATGAAGTTTAAATTCTTATTGACATTCACTGTCTTTTGAATTTAACTATGTTTTGATTATTGAGATTTATTATGATATTGTGAAATGGAGTTTAAATTTTTTATGACATTCATTGTCTTGAATTTAACTATGGTTTTACGTATCCACTATTTATATGATTTATGATTTGTGATTTAAAGTTGTATTTGGTTAATGTTGTGCACCACTGAGACATTGTCTCAACGATAGCTTTTCATTGCTATCGCAGGTTGGCAAACTGACAGGGCAGCAGACTAGGCTGCTAGTACATTTAGTGAGAGATCATCGGGCATATTGAGTATACCGTATTTTGCATTTTGTATTGTAATGTATGTTCACTGTATGTATATAGTATTTTTGGTTTTGAGCAATTGTAAATTAAAATTGTATATTGAAGTTGTAAAAGTAAATTATGAGTTATTTTGGCTTGTAAAATTTGTACTGTATTTCTTTTATCTCAGCCTTTGAAAAATTATTGTGGATTTGAGTTGAGAAACATATTGTGCTGAATTATGTTGGAGTTTGAGATTGAGAAATATATTTGAAGTGCTCTTTACAGGTTTTTGAAGAACTGTTTTATTCAAAATACAGAGGACACTCCGCCAAAATTTTTACAGAAATTACCACTAATTTAAATGTGTTAGCTATTTCACTTCAGTTCAAAAAAGTTTTTAACACCTGTAAATATTGCTCACTACTGTAAAAAGAAGTAAGAAAAGTTTTAAAATCCCTTGTAGTGTATTTAATGGGTTATCAGTAGACGAAGTTGGTAATTCATTAGGTATACTACGGGATCATGTTATGCCTTACAGAGGGGTAGGGTGTGACACAGAGGCTGTTGGAAGAAGTCCAGCAGGGCAAGAAGCTAGAATTCTCAATAAGAGATGATGGTCTATTACTACACCAGGGCAAAATGTGTGTTCCTAATTACATTGATTTGAGGCAGATCATTTTAAAGGAAGCACATGAGTCTCCTTTTGCCATGCACCCTGGTGGTACAAAAATGTATAGATGGCTAAAGGAGCATTACTGGTGGATGGGTATGAAAAGAGATGTGGCAGAATTTGTTTCCAAAAGCCTAGCTTATCAGCAAGTGAAGGCAGAGCATTAAGTACTAACTGGGTTATTACATCCACTACCAGTGCCAGACTGGAAATGGGAGAGAATAACTATGGATTTTGTGATGGGACTTTCGAGGACACAGAAGAGTCATGATGCAGTATGGGTCATTATTGACAAACTGACCAAGTCTGCTCATTTTTTACTAGTTTAGATGGACTACAGTTTAGAAAGATTGGTCAAGTTGTACATTGATGAGATTGTGAGACCGCATGGAGTGCCAGTATCCATCGTATCTGACAGAGATCCTCGGTTCACTTTTAGATTCTAGGGTAGTCTTCAGAGAGCCCTAGGAACTAGACTGAACTTCAGCACAGCATTACACCCACAGACAGATGGCCAATCTGAGAGGGTAATTCAAATATTGGAGGACATGCTATGGGCTTGTGTGATTGAGTTTGAGGAGAGTTGGGACACACACTTGCCTTTGATTGAGTTTGCTTACAATAATAGCTACCAATCAAGCATTGGGATGCCTCCATATGAAGCTTTGTATGATAGAAAATATAGAAACCCATTGTGTTGGGATGATGTAGGTGAAAGAAAGGTGATTGGACGCGAAATTATTCAGCAGACTGAAGAGAAGATCAGGGTGATCAGAGATCGACTTAAGACTGTATTAGACCGTCAGAAGTCCTATGTTGATTTTAAGAGAAGGGATATTGAATATGCAGTGGGTGACAAAGTATTCCTCAAGGTTTCCCCTTGGAAGAGGATTATGAGATTTGGCAGAAAGGGAAAACTGAGTCCTCGCTTCATTGGGCCATATGAGGTTCTGGAAAGAGTGGGTCCTTTGGCATATCGGTTGGCACTACCTCCAGAGTTAGAGAAGATACATAATTTCTTCCATGTGTCTATGTTGAGGAGGTACCGATAAGACCCATCTCATGTACTATCAGTGGAAGAAATTGAAGTGAATCCATACCTCACTTATGAAGAAGAACCTATAGAGATTCTGGCTTATGGAGTGAAGTAGCTACAAAACAAGCAGATACCGTTGGTAAAAGTGCTGTGGAACCATCATTCAGGCCAAGAAGCTACTTGGGAACGAGAGGAGGACATGAGGAGATAGCACCCATAGCTGTTTAGAGATTGATACTAGGTAAAATTTCGAGACGAAATTTATTTTAGGGGGGGGGGGGAGAGAATTGTAATACCCCTATTTGCATAGCCTAGTATATTTCGCTATTCTGGTGACCGAAGTCAGTCCGGATAATTAAGGGGATTAGAACCACATTTAAGACAACTAGATAAGCTATAAACACAAGTAATTAATAATTGCCAATAAGTTAAGTATAAATAAGAAAAACAGAACATAAAAAATTAAACGAGCCGAGAGTCACAACGATGGGTGACCTTCTCGGGAAGGACTGCGAAGTCGATTTAAACTCAAATTTCAAACCGTAAAATGTGACGCCACGGTCCTTAGGACCATTACGAACACAGTGGAAAAGAGAAAATTATGAAAAAGAATTGTTAAGTTAGTCAAATAATTAGGTCAGGGAGCTGGAAGAAATATTGAATTATTTGCAAACCGGGTTGAACCGGCGAGGGGCAATTTGGTCAATTGACCCCGAGGTGACTCGACCTAAGCACAAATAAAATCAAAGAAAAGAAAATTTCAGAATCGAAAATTAAATTAAAGAACTAGGGAAAAATAAATAAAAAAAAGAAGAAAAAAGAAAAGTTGAAATAAGTGACATCATGCATGACATCATGCATGATGTCATAAACACTAATATAATTAAAACTTAAATTTTGGATAATTATGGTCTTCCATAAGACTAAAAACATAAAAGAAAAAGAAAAAAAAAAAAAAAAAGAAAAACCCTCATCTCTTCTTCCTTGCCGCCCTCACTCTCTTTCACCCTCTCCCTCTCAAAATTTCCATTAAAGCTCATTTTGAGCTTGAAGAAACCAAGCCTTAGCCATAAAAATTGCAAATCCCTTAATTAAACTTGGACTTTTAGTCTTGAAAAGAAGTTTGAGCAAGAAAGAAAGAAGAAAGGAAGGAGTTGAAGAGGAAAAAAATTTTGCAATTCAAGGTTAGTGAGTTCACTTTAAGTTTTAGTTTAATTTAAGTATTTATAGCATGAAGAACTTGGAAATATGGTTAATTGAAAAGAAATTAATTGTTGGAGGATTAAAGGAAAATTCAGTCAGCTAGGGTTTTGACGTGTGTGCATGAATTTGATTGAATTCAAAGTGAAGGTAAGCTTGCATGAGTATAGAAGTAATGCTAGTATGCTTGAAATTAGTTAAATGCATCAAATAGGTGAACTAGGGTTTTGGCATCTAGAGTTTTGGAGACAAAAATGTGGAAATGTGTTAAATGGTGTGTTGGACTTGGTTTGAGGTGAGAAATGATCATTTGTGACCAATTGGAATATGTTAGAAGTGTTGGAACCAATTGCACATTCGAATTGTTTAAGGTCATGCTACAAGCAGTAGGACTAAGGTCCCTTTGAGGGACCAAAACTGAAAATTTACAAGTCCAATTGGTATGAGAACAATTGGGAATGAAAATAGACACAAAATGACACAATTTTCATTTAGGAATCATGCCCAAAAAGTGACCAAAACCTAGTGAACAAATTGACCAAATTCGGATTTTTGCAGTCTGACCTGTGCAAAAATGACCAAATGAACAGTGTTTGTTCATTTAGCTATAACTTGGGCTAGGCAGGTCTAAATGACCTGAAATTTTACCAGTGGACAGTTGAGATATAGACCAACAATTTTCATGAAGAACACCAATCCAAATTATACCCACCCAAAGTTGGTGACCTAAAACTGCCAGAACTAGAATTTGCCCAGAAATCTGGGTTAAGTCCAATCGGGCAGCCATGATTCAAATGGCTATAACTTGAGCTACAAAACTCAAATTGGAGTGATTCAAAAAGGCAAATAAAGTTAAGACAATAGGGAATATTTTCTATGAAGAAAATTTTGTCAAATTCTAACAGCAAAATGACCAATGGAACAGTGAAACCTAAGACACCAAAACTGAAAATTTGCAATTTTGCCTAAAAGACCTAAGTTTTGAGAAAATGACCAAAACCAACAAGTTTGGTAACCAAAATGTGGTATGTGGGTGAAGTTGGAATTCCCATACCTATTAAGCCTTAGAAAGTCAATAAATTGACTTAAATAGTACCCTGAATAGTAACCTCAACATGAAATTTGCAAGAATGTAAGTTTAAACATATTGGAATTAATTATTGAAATTGTTATGAAGTAAAGATACTGAGACACTATAAATTTTGTATTTCAGCTGAAAAAGACTTGGAAGGTCTGATAGATTGAGTCAAGGCCTAGAGGTGACTCACGTCAGGTTTGTGCACAATAAACCCTATTTAAGTATTTTATCCTTGAAAAATTGATTTAGTATGCATTATGAGTTTAGAACTTTTGTGTTGCCACTTTGTGATGAAATTGTAACTTTGGAAATTGATTAGATTTTTGTATGCAATATTTGAATAAAATGTTTGAAATGGATTTTTGATTCACACTTAGCATGACAGTGCCTTATTATTCCTCCCCCAATTATAGGGTTGAGATCGATTATTTTCCTCCCTCTCTAGGTTACCAGTTAAGGTTGTAGATCGAATGAGTACTCATTAGCTAGCTAGCCACCTCCCTCATTGATTTTGATTAGTGGGGTTATAAATTGTTTTTTCGTGGTGTACAACACGGCATTGATCGAAAATTTTGTATCATGACTTAAGTTATGTATGAATTGGCAACACTGTGTTTACCCAAAAAGTTTGCTATAATGAGTTTTAATAATTGGTGAAATGTAATTGTGCAACATTTAAATTGTGTTTTGTCAATGAATGATTTATGTATTATATTTTAAATTTTTATTGTGCACCACTGAGTATTTTTATACTCAGCGATAGCTTGTTTTGCTGTCGCAGATAAGGGCAAGGAAAAAGTAGCAGAGTGAGCTGCTGGATTGGCTAGAACTTCTTGATCACTTTTGTACGGGTATTTATTTATACGCTTGTAATTATTTGATGTAAACATTTTAATGTTGTATGTATCAATGTAAAGTTGAGCAGTTGTATAATAAATTGTAATAATATTATTTTTTGTATTTAATATCTGTAAATTAAACTTGTGAATGTAAATTAGCTTTATTGAATGAAATGATGAAATGTTTTGAGATGACAAACTTGGATTAAATTGTGGAATTATTTTGAAGTGGAATTGACTTGAGTTTTGTTGAATTGAGATTATTTGGAGGTTGGGAGTTGTGAAAAATTTATTGAGAGTGTTTTTATAGGTTCTTGAAGAACTATTTTCTCCAAATACAGATGGCACTCTGTCGAAATTTTTATAAAATTTGCGGAAGAATAAAATGGATAAAAAATTTTACTAATTTTGCGACTTCAATTAAATGTTTTTAATTCCTACCCAAACACTCACCACTTCCAAAATGTAAGAAAATGGTTTTAAAATCCCTTGTACTGTACTTAATGAATTATCGGTAGGTGAAGTTCGGTAGTTTATTAGGTATTCTACGGGATCATGTTATGCCTTATAGAGGGCTAAAGTGTGACATATTGGATGTACCTGAGAACATTAAAATTATTTTCATAATTACTGGCTCAATGGGATCAACTTAACTAATGCAAGATAAGTCAATAAAGGATGTACCTGAGATTTTAAGCATTAGGGGCTGGGTAAAGGATTGAACCTCACATGAGATGTGATGGGCAAGGAGTTGCTCACTTATAGTTTATTGTAATTCCAATAAGGGATGTACCTGAGGATGATCAATAGAATTATAAGAATTCAATCACTCACTAGAAATCCATCCAACTAGGATTTCCATTTTCTACTTTGGAAGTGTAGGATTCGCTAAATTAGTGGGAGGATCAATTTGATTAAAAGACCATAATCATTTTGGTTAATTACATGATACATTTACTAATAAATCCGATTATTTTCTGCAGTTAATTTTCTGATAATAATGAGCACAGTACAACCACCACCATCCAATGTTCTTGCAAGCATACTTGATCGCAATAGGTTGACAGGACCTAATCTGTCTGATTAGCTAAGAAATTTGAAACTTGTCCTGAACCTTGAACATATAGGATATGTTCTAGACACAAATGTTCCTGGTCCCTTACCTCCAAAGGCCACTCAAGAGGAACATGAAACTTTGAATAAGTGGAAGGACCATAATATGAAAGCTAAGTGTTATATGCTTGCTTCCTTGAGAAATGAGTTACAGAAGCAACATAAGAACATGCAGAGTGCGAGTGAGATCCTTCTTCACCTATAAGAGTTGTATGGTGAGCACAGCAGGAATGCTAGGTATGAGATATCTAGACAGCTATTCCGGATGAGGATGTCTGAGTGACAGAATGTTAGGGATCATGTCCACAAGATGATTCGGCTGATTAAGCAGCTGGAACATCTTGACTTTAATATGGATTTCCACTTGCAGACGGATTTGATCCTTTAGTCCCTTCCTGAGTCATTTGGGAATTTTGTGACAAATTTCCATGTGACTAAGCAGAAATGCACCTTGGCTAGTTTACTCAACATGTTGGTTATTGCCTAAAAGAATATGGCGGGCAATAAAGGAAAAGAGGTAGCTTTGATTGCATCTTCTTCTGCTAGAAAGTCCAACAAGAAGAAGGGCAATAAGAAAAAGAAACCTCAGATTCCTAATCCTTCCAAGAAGATAAGCTAAACAGATAGGGAAGACCAAAACTGACAAAGGCAAAAGGAAAGTGTTTCCACTGCCATAATGATGGGCAAAGAAATAGGAACTGCCTAGAGTATAGCTAATAATAGAAGCTTGCACTAACGAGATATTAGACTTCGGGTTGGCAAAAGCTCAATTGTTGAAGCTTTAGCCATAGGATCTAAATCTTTGTACATGTATAGACATGTTTTGTGTTTAAACAAGGTTTTGCATATACCTGATAACTTTTTAAAAACATCATTTCTATATCTAGTTTGACTAGAGATGGTTATGAATTTCAGTTCATAAATGATGTTTGCAATATTTATTTTGGAAATAAATATGTTGGTTCGGGTTATATGCATGATGGACTTTATTATCTAGATAATAATGTTAAATACAAATCTAATGCAAGCAATCTAAAAGAATGCAATGCCATGATGAAAAATCAACTCAAGTTCAAAATATATTTGGCACCTAAGGTTAGGCCATATTGCAGAAGATAGGATTGCAAAGCTGGAGAAAATGAGGATTTTATCCTCATTGGGTTTTGGACCTACTCCAACTCGTGAATTCTGCCTTCAGGGCAAAATGACTAAATCACCTTTTGTTGGACAAGGACTAAGAGCTAAAAATATTTTGGAGCTAATACATAGTGATGTATATGGTCCATTTAAAGAAATAGCCAGAGGCGGTTTTCATTATTTTATTACCTTTACTGATGATAAATCAAGGTTTGGGTATTTGTATTTGATGAAATACAAACATGAATCCTTTGAAAAGTTTAAAGAATTTAAATCTGAAGTAGAAAATCAAACAGGAAAAAGTATTAAAGCTCTTCGATTAGATTGTGGAGGTGAATATTTGACTACTGAATTTGATGAATACTTAAGAGAGCATGGCATTTTTTCCTAGCTGACTCCTCCAGGAACACCACAGTTGAATGGTGTATCTGAAAGGAGAAATCATACCCTATTGGATATGGTACGTAGTATGATGAGCTATACTAATATGCCAATCTCCTTTTGGAGATTTGCATTAGAATTAGCTTTGTATATTATGAATAGGATTCCATCAAAATCAGTTTCTTTCACACCTTATAAGATATGGCATGGAAGAAAACCAAGTCTTAAGCATATTAAGATTTAGGGTTGTCCAGCTTATATCAAAAAGCTGAATACTGATAAATTGGAAACCAGATCAGAAAAGGGTCGATTTATTGGATATCTAAAAGATAGTTTTGGATATTATTTTTATTTGCCCACATCATAAAAGGTTATGATAAGTAGAGATGCCATATTTCTTGAACAACAATAGAGTTGGAATTGGAGAATTCTGACCAATAAATATATCATATGGATATAGATCCATCTAGTCAACCTATGCCTATTGATGAAACATCTATAGCTGTTCCTTGTTGAACAACCAGGGTATCTCACCCACCAGTGAGATATGGTTTCTTTCATGAAGAAGAACAAGAGTTGTCTGCTCATATAGAAGTAGATCATGGAGATGATCCACTTACCTATGAAGAAGCTATATCAGATATAGACTCTTCAAAATAAATTGATGCTATGAAATCCAAGATTGATTCCATGTATAAGAATCAAGTTTGGGATCTTGTTGACCCACCTCAAGATATTGTACCTATAGGGAACAAATGGGTTTTCAAGAAGAAAATTGGTTCTGATGGAAAGGTAGAGACCTATAAGGCAAGACTAGTAGCGAAAGGGTTTCGCCAAAGGCAGGGAATCGACTATGAGGAGACTTTCTTGCTTGTTGTCATGCTTAAATCAATTAGGATTCTATTAGCAATAGCTACATACTATGATTATGAGATTTGGCAGATGGATGTCAAAACAGCTTTTCTCAATGGTTACATTGAAGAAAACATTTTCATGGAATAACCTAGGGGTTTTGAATCCCAAGATGGTTCCAAAGTGCGCAAGCTAAAGCGATCCATTTATGGGTTAAAACAAGCTTCAAGGAGTTGGAACATCCATTTTGATGAAGCCATTAAGTCATTTGGTTTTATCAAAAATGAGGATGAGCCATGTGTATATAAGAAGGTTAGTGACAGTGCTATCACTTTCCTTGTCTTATATGTGGATGACATACTGTTGATGGGTAATGACACAGGTATGTTGACAACTGTAAAGGTATGGTTGTCAAATACATTCTCCATGAAAGACTTAGGGAAGGCAACCTATATTCTTGGGATTCGCATCTATAGAGATAGAGCGAAAAAAATAATTGGTTTATCCCAAAGTCTATACTTGGAAAGGGTATTAAAGAGGTTTAACATGCTTGTTTCCAAGAAAGGATTGTTACCAGTGAGACATGGTATCCACCTTTTTAAAGAGATGTCTCCAAAGACACCTGAAGAAAGAGATAAAATGGCCAGGATTCTATATGCTTTGGCTATTGGAAGTTTAATGTATGCAATGTTGTGTACTAGGCCGGATATCGCATATGCTGTTAGTTTGACTAGCAGGTATCAATCCAATCCAGGTTTGGAACACTGGATAGCTGTCAAGAATATCCGTAAATACTTGAGAAGAACTAAGGATTTATTCTTGATTTATGGAGGTGGAGACTTTCAATTGGATGGTTATACTGATTCTTATTTCCAATTAGATATCAATGATAGAAAGTCTAGCTCTGGGTATGTGTTCATTTGTAATGGAGGTGCAGTCAGTTGGAAGAGTTCCAAACAGAGTACGACTGCAGATTCCACTACCGAGGCTGAGTATATTGTTGCATCAGATGCTGCAAAGGAAGCTATTTGGATAAAGAAGTTCGTGACAGAACTTGCAGTAGTTCCTTCCATTGAGTCAGCAGTTGCACTTCACTGTGACAACAATGGAGCAGTCATACAGGCTAAGGAACCCCGATCTCACTAGAAATCCAAATACATAGAAAGGCGCTATCACATTATCAGAGAGATAGTTGGGCAAGGTGATATAGCCATGCAGAAAATAGCATCAGCTGAAAAATCCAGCTGATCCATTCACTAAGCCTTTGTCACAAGCACAGTTAGACCGACATCTTGAGAAGATGGGTCTAAGGTATTGTAATGAATGGCTCTAGTGCTAGTGGGAGATTGTTAGTAGTATGCCCTAGAGCATATTATTTAGTGTGTAACTTGTACATATTTTTATTAATAAAAGGCATTTTCACTTTTTCATTTACATAATATATTTATGTGTAATAGAAAAGGTCCATTAATATTTTGTTAGAAATTCTATTCTTAAGTTGTTAAGAATATGAGTGATAGTATTTCTAGCACAAAGTATCATAAATAGGTTCACAATAAGGACATGACTTATTCAGAAAGATTGTAATCATGTTTGGTCTCAAGTTATTTATATGAGATGTAAATAAGATGGAATGGTGAGTCTCATGCCATATAACAAACATGATAGGCACTTATACATGATAAGTAGGTTGAACCAGTGACATTTATGATAAGCACATGGAGTTTACTCTTGTCAATGTGTGGACTAACTAAAGGTGTGGACTATAAGTGAAATTCGGCTAGTCATGATAACTTGGAGTTTTGATATGTTGAATTTAAATTAGACATGAATTTGAACTTGATTAAGGTTGAATATGTGATTAGTGTAGTGAATTGGGTATGAATTAATCAATTGCATGATTAGGGTTCTTGACCTACGTGAAAAATTGAAGAAAATTTTGAGAAATAGTCTAATGATGTGGCTGACCTTGCTTGAGTTGAGAAATGATCACGTGTGACCAATTGTGGTGTGTAGGAAGTGTTGGAACCAAGTTTAAATTCGGATTGGTTATGGTCAAATTACAGGCAGCATGACTAGGTCGATTCCAGGGACAAAAACTGAAAATTTACCAACCCAATTGGTGTGAGGCCAATTGGGAATGAAACTAGACACAAAATGGCACATTTTTCATTTAGGAATCATGCCCAGAAAGTGACCATAACTTAGTGAACAAATTGGCTAAATCTGGATTAGGCAAATTGACCTGTACAAAAATGACCAAATGAACAGTAGTTATGCAAATGACCATAACTTGGTCTAGAGAGGTCCAAATGACCTGAAATGTTACTAGTAGAAAGCTGAGACATAGCCCTACAACTTCCATGAAGAAAATAAACCCAAATTTTGACCATAACCTATTTGAATATCCACTTGCAGTCAACCATAAAAATTGCCAAAACCCAGAATTTGCCCAGAATTTTGGGTAAAACCAAATCTAGCCTGCCATGTTCAAATGGCTATAACTTGGGCTAAAAAACTTCAAATGGAGTGATTCGAAAAGGAAAATAAAGTTAAGATAATAAGGAACAACTTTTATGAAGAAAACTTAGCCAAATTCAAACAGCAACATGACCAATGGAATAGTACAAAACAGGACACCAAAATTGAAAATTTGAAATTTGTGCCTAAAAGACTTAAGATTTGAGAAAACAAACAAAACCAACAAATTAGGTAACCAAAATGTAGTATGTGGGTAAAATTAGAATTCCCATACCTATTAAGCATTAGCAAGTCAACAAATTGACTTGAATAGTATCGAGAATAGTGACCCCAAAATACAAATTTTAAAGAACGTCAAGTTTAGCATATTAAATCTAGGTATAAGTAGATTTGAATTCATTTTTGGATTTATGATAAATTATGATATTGAAACACTGTGAAATTGTATGTTTTAGTTGAAAAGAATATCGAGAAAGAACCCGAGGCATCGAGTCAAGGCCAAGAGGTAACTCACATAAGGTTTGTGCACAATATCAATATTATTTAAAATTCACTTACAAAGTGCATGAAATGAATTACTTATATTGCAAAATGTGTATTATGCTTTTGATTTAAATTATTGAAAGTTTACTTGTATGTGTTTGAAATGGCAATAAATGTTTGATAAATTATTACGATAGTTTTGAAACCACAGTGTCATGACCATATATTTGAATGCCTCACTAGCATGACTAGTGGGGGAAATTAGTTTCGAATTTTGATTCCTTCTCTGGCTAAAGTGTTGAGGTGTGTGCCAGTAGAAGAAGAAATTGAATGGATATCCATATATTTAAGATATGTAACACCCCTCACCTGTCTACAGTATAGCTGAGCAAGGCGTGCTACATGGCATGTCGGAACACCTAGTCTGTGATTATCTCATTTCCTGAACTCAATTTGATTTTAAGAAGTCTTTTATGTAATATTCATATCATGCTGATACTATTTTTAATACTTTAATAAAATTAGTGTTTCAAAAATAGTAATAAAAATTGGGCAAGGTGCCGTCTGTATTTCGGACAAACTATCCTTTTAAACCTGTTAAAAACAGTTCAATATGATAATATCAAAATCTCAACTATTTCACAGTCTTGATTTCTCAATAAAGTCAATAGACTTTCACAGTCATTAAACAGTTCCATAATACAGTCCATAATAATTTAAATATATCTAAAAATCTCTATGTTATTTAATATATACAAAATATTACAAACTTTAGAGCTTTCATAATATTATAAAATACAGGGTCAAATTTCAGAAATACAACAGAAGTACAAAATACAAGATATCCTAAGTCCTACCATGTATGCAAGTCAGTGTAGATGATTCTAGACTCCTGTGCAGATCTGATGTCTCACCCAGTCGTAGGTCTGCTGGGCTCCCCAACTGTGTCTCCAATACCTATGCGTTACAAAAGCAACGCACTAAGCAATTTTGCAGTGGTGCCAAATATAAAGAAATATACACTAAAATAAAGTAAATGAATTATTTATGAATTTATGACATCGATATTCTTTGCAGTGGCTATTTCTACTTTTATTTGTTAGCATTTCAATTTTTGCTAATTTTGGTAGTGTTGTATGTCAGTCGACTGGATTTAGCTATTTGAATTTAGCAGTGCTTAAATTAACTGTCCGTGTAGCCTATACACTGATTAGACTAGATAAAAGGATATACTGGCACTGGGTACTTAATACCTCGAGTAGTCACACCATCGGTCACAAAGTGTCTCCCAATGTACAAATAGTGTGGTTAAAAAGCCATATAATTAATCTGGCGATAAGCCAAGTATAATAACACAATACGCATAGTCGTAGGCTATTAAAGTCACAGTGCGGCATAATAAACCATAAAAAAATAGTATGACATAAAGCCATTTACAGAACAGCTGTCAGAATCCTATTGGCATGCCAACCTATCCAAACTAGTCAACTAGGCAAACTAGGGCACATTATAAATTAATTGTTTAATTCTTCAATTTCTAGAGTTTACTAGCTATTATGTAATTTCATAAGTCAATACATATGTTGACCTTTTTAGGTAATATAGATAAGTTGTTTCTAGCATTAACATATCACAATTTACAATTCAATATGCTATCAATATAATGCAATTTACCCTTTTTACAAGTTGACATTCATTGCCAAATTACCTCAAGCATCATTGTATGTAAATGTCAAATTCTCAATTTTTGTGTGCTAGATTGGTCTAGCTTAAAGTCCTATTTCTCGGGGTTTTTAGCTTCTGGTCAAAGAAACAAAATTGTAGCTCTATCTCTTATTGCACTCTGGGCAAAATTTCAGGTCATTCTGAGTTGTATAGACCAAGATATGGTCAATTTACTAAAGCTGGACAGATTGCACCTTTAGTGTAAAATTTGGTCAATTTTAGGTCACTTTTAGTTCTGGTAGTTTTGGTACCCGAACTTGTGTAAGCTATTTGACTTGGTTTTGGCCATTTCTAGGCTTTGGCGTGTTCATAATAATTGTAGCTCTATGTCTAAGCTATCCATAGTAAAAATTTCAGGTTAATTGGACTTGTTTTGAGTGAGTTATGGTCATCCTAATGACTACTGTTTACATAGTCAAAAATCTGGGTTTGCAAGGTTGCCATTCCTGATTTGGTCATTTTTAAGGTCAGTTTTTAGGCAGAATTTTGGAACATTTCTACATGAAAGTTGGCCTATTTGGTGTCTAGTTTTACTCCCCATTGGCCACATACCAATTGGGTTCATAGTTTTGCACTTATGACCTAATTTAGGTACTGCCAACATACACAACCTGCATTTGAACATTACACTTCCGATTTTTACAATCCTCCTCCTCCCAATACTTCAACATTCAATCAATGGCACTTCTATATATATTATACACAATTGTAGCAAGCATTTTGGGCAGAACACTCAAGTGCTCAATGCACACAATATGCCATTAAAATTCAACATTTACATTCACCCAAATTCAATGTACATCAACACTTATATTACACATACACTTCCATGGCAATTATACAAATTGCCCACAATTCAACACCATAATATTTCATTAATAAACTTCATATTCACACACACAAATTCATGATGTTATAGGCTGCCAAACATGGCAGTTTGCTAAAGCATCAAAGTCCATTTTCAAACCCTTAATTCAAGCATTAACGTGCACATACTTGAACATTAACCTACTACAACTTCCATTTGAGTTAATCAATCTTAAATCCCATCCATTAGAGGTAAGCAAAACTCAAATACAACAAACCTTCATGGTTTCCAAAAATGGACAAGTTCATATCTCAATGTTTTCTTCATTTCTCTTTACCAAAATACTCACCTCAACCTAAACACAAGTTTTACTAAAGCTAGGGAGAAGATTTGGACACTTACCACTTGAGAGCTTCCTTCAAACTTCACTAAATATTGTTTTTCTTGTTGCCAATATCTTCCCCAAGGTGATTAGGCAAGTTTTAATGAAGGAACCAAGTGGAAAGGATGGCTTGATCATGCACCAATGGAGTTTGCATGTGAGGCGGCAATGGTGCTTCCATGGAGGATTTCATTTCGGCTGGTTTTTGCTTGAGGTTAAAGATGATGATAATGAGTGGAATCTGCTATCCCAAAGCTTATTTTGGTGTCCCAATTTTCAAGTTAGGGGAGCACTCATCCTATTTTTATTCTTTAATTATTTCAAGTTCCATTATTTACACATTTATCTCCCCTTTTTCACTATTTACATAATGTATCACAATTTAATTTTTCATGACATTTTTAAAGTGTAATATCATTTATTTTTAATGGACATTAAGGTCAAAAGGCAACCTTAGGTGTCAAATGACCAAAATGCCCATCTTCGGGTTGTATTCCCGATTTTTCGGTAACACTGATTTTTGTCTGTTTCTTGATTTTTCGTTTTTCTTTGTACTAATTTATTAATTTTTCTTTGATATTTCTAGTGTCAATTACATTTCAATAAACCTTTACTTACATCCTAAAATTTATTTTCGAGGATTCCTTGCAGTCCTGGGGTCAGCAACGGCCTTCTCAGTGCAGTCACCCATCGTTGTGGTGCCGGTTTGTTTAACTTAGTTTCATTTTCTCTCTTTTTTATTTTTCTTTGATTTTTCTTGCACTTTTTTTTAGTTATTTCATCATTATATGTCTGTTCACTATCACTGAAGTGTAGTTCTAGACATCCTAACTTACCCAGACTGATATTAGGTCATTAGAGCAACATAACATACAGAATACGTACAGTGGAGATGTTACAAGCTAGCTAGCCTTGTGATGTGATTTCTCATAAGCCTCTGGCTATTGAGATGATTATTGTTTCGAATGGCATGATATAACTGTGTGTTTTTATGAAATTTGTTTTGAGACTTCCTAAATGAAATTGTTTGGACTAAAAGTTGTAAATCATATTTTGTATCTATTTCTCATAATCCGTTCAGTATTTGAATAAATGTGTTTTAAATTATGCATAAATGTATTTTAGTATGCTGTGCACCATTGACTAATATTACTTAGCGATGGCTGTTATTGCTATCGCAGATATAGAGACTAGAGAAGCAGCAGAGTGAGCTACTGAGGATCATGGAGCTACCTTCCCTGAAGTTCTATCAGGCATATTTTATACCCTGATTGTAATAATTATTTTGATGTATGTAGATATATGTACATGTAGAACTGATCATGAGTAGTTGTATAAAGTTTGTAATAATATTAGTTTGGATTTTTCTAATGTAAATTCCGGATTGATGAATGTAAATTATTTTAACTTTAATGAAATATGAATGAAGTTGTTTTGTTTTAATTTTAACGAAATTACTTAGTATTATTTTTGATGATATTTGAATTGGAAATTACTAATTTGAATTTTGCAGTTTGAGAAATGATGTGGTAGTTGTTGAGTTGATGAAATAAATCATTGAAAGTATTTTACAGGTATTTGAAGAACTGTTTTATTAAAATATAGACGGCACTCTACCGAAATTTTTCTAAAATTTGTAGACAAATAAAAAGGGACAAAAATTTTAACTAGTTTTCAAGCTCTAATTAAATGTTTTAATACCTATTAAAAAATGCTCACCACTTCTAAAAAGTAAGAAAATAATTTTAAAATCCCTTGTAGGGTACTTAATGAGTTACCAGTAGGTGAAGTTCGGTAGTTTATTAGGTATTCTATGGGATCATGTTATACCTTATAGAGGGGTAAGGTGTGACACATAGAAAGGCGCGACTGCATTATCAGAGAGATAGTCGGGCAAGGCGATATAGCTATGTAGAAAAATAGCATCAGCTGAAAAATCCAGCTGATCCATTCACTAAGCCTTTATCACAAACTCAGCTAGACCGACATCTTGAGAAGATGAGTCTAAGATATTGTAATGAATGGCTCTAGTGCTAGTGGGAGATTGTTAATAGTATGCCCTAGAGCATATCATTTAGTATGTATCTTTTACATATTTTATTAATAAAAGGCATTTTCACTTTTTCGTTTACATAACATATTTATGTGTAATAGAAATGTTCCATTGATATTTTGTTAGAAATTCTATTCTTAAGTTGTTAAGAATGTGAGTGACAGTATTTATAGCACAAATTGTCATAAATTGGTTCACAATCGAGGATACTTCACAATAAAGATATGACTTATCTAGAAAGATTGTAATCATGTTTGTTCCCAAGTTATTTATATGAGATGTAAATAAGATGGAATGGTGAGTCTTATGCCATATAACAAACATGATAGGCACTTATACATGATAAGTAGGCCAAACCAGTGACATTTATGACAAGCACATGGAGTTTACTCATGCCAATGTATTGTCATATATCATATTAGTGCATATAATCTTTAGACCTGAGATAGCACAGTTATCTTGTATATAGGTGGTTTGAGTTTGATACTGCTTTCATACTTGTACTATGTATGGGTATATGGGCATGTGTTTGCTCCTGCTAGTTATATACGGAGGTAGGTGTTGATCATGATGGAATCTGTTCCTCTAAGTAAATAGGGATAAAATCCTATGTTCATTTAATTATTCTTGATGTTTCAAGTTCCTAGCCAGGACAGATAGATTTAATCAGAAAAGAGTTTCTGATGAGAAAAATCTTTTTGATCAAGAACTGGAATTAAAAGAGAACATAATATTCATAGCAAATTGGGTTTGACATAAACCATGACTCCAGCTTGAATTGGGATTTTGTAACAGAGAGATTCTAGAATATGGTAATATATGATTATAGGTTCATTTAAGGTAAACCTTATTACTGATTTGGTGGCCATGGCATGCTATGCTAGGTGTTAACCTTGGTCTATAAGGTGCATAAAATAATTTAGAGAAATCATTTATGGTAAGAAAGAGTTCTAATGATATTAAGAGTTGATATCATGTCTCATTGCCAATTAGTGATGAGCCTAGTAAGTCACACACATACACAAGTAATCACCAAATTAAATATGATTTAATTAATTAATTAAAGAGTTTAATTGATTAATTAAATAGGTTTGATTTGCAATTAGATTGCAAAGTCCCTAGCATGGCTTGAAACCAAATCTAGGTTATTGGATGTATAGTATAAGTTAAATTTATATTTAAAGTGTTTAAATATGAATTTAATTAATGAGAAATTAATTAATAGAGATTAATTAATTAATTTATATTTGATATAAATTGATTAGAAGAAGAGAAATAATTATTTTGAGTTGAGTACTCAAAATTAAGACACATGGATATTTTGGTCATTTCACAGGGTGACATGTGGCACCATGAGATGGTGACACATGCCACATGGCACTACACATAAGCTTGCCAAATGTCTTTTAATCATGTAAGATGATTAAAATTAAGATTAAATATAGGTTTGACACTTGGCACAATGTGATTGGGTCAATTAAACCTAAAGCCAATCAGAAAGTGAAATGTGGCAAGGGTTTTAAGTGGTGACCTAGCTATATAAGTATAAGGATGAAAGAACAAATATAATAAGTTGCCATTCATCTCTTTATGCCACCACCCTTGGCTGCCATCCTTTCTCTTATTCTTTATCTCTCATTAATTCAAAGAGATTAGACAATAATCTCTTGAATTAGAAATACTAGAAATTGTTTCTAGTGTCCTGTTTACATCTGTAATCTCTCAAAAGGCAAAACTTGATTTTCCAATTCATAGAAAAAGCTTTAGAAGCTGTTCAAGGGCTGCCATAGGTGATCTTGGTGTGGACAAGCTAGAGGGACAACATCTGATATCCTAAGACACATCCCAAAGGTCCCAGATACACTGTAGTGCATCAAAAAGGTTAGTGCACTTGTTCTTGATCTAGGGTTCTAAGGAATTAATCTGTTAATTCTAAAATCTTAAATGGCAAATATAGATCCAATAATATATTAAAAGAGTTTTAATATGCTATTTATCATTGAAATCAAATAGATAAAAATGAATCTTGCACAATGCATGTGACCTTAGATGAAAAATTTTTGAATTTAATGATCTAAACTTGTGTTTTTCATGCTTTTGCTCCTTCACCGTGTACTTTTGTTTTTAGGGAATTCTTCAAGCTTGTGCCCGGCGGAGACTTACACAAGTCTCCATAGCTTACATGGGTCTGATTACATGACCCGTGTACTTCTGCTTCTTCTTTGGCTCTTCTGGCTTTCTTCTGGCAGTAGGTTACACGGGTCTATGGCTTTGCTTACATGACCAGTGTACTTCTTTTTTTAGTAACTTTTCTCAATTCTTTGACCTTTCCAAGTTTCCTTCCGCACTCTTATGCTCTTAAACTTCACCCAAATACCTGAAATGATGCAGAAAACATGGAATTTAGAGCTTGGCAATGGAATTTATAGAAGTTAATGAAATTAAGGGCTATGCATGAGATTACTATTCTAAATGCTATGAAATATTATATAAATGTACTTAAAAACATCTATATAATACAAGTGCATTAAATACCCTCAAACTCAAACTTTTGCTTGTCCTCAAGCAAATCAAAACTCTCTTTAGAACACTTTTTAGGGGAAAGCTTAGAAACATAACCATAGATTCAATATGCACACAATTGGACCCTGTGACATCCCTCACTTGTCTACAGTATAGCTGAGCAATGCATGTCACACTTGGTGTCGGAGCACCCTATCTTATCTTACTTTATTCCTTTAATAATTTTTGTTCTCGTTATATTTTAATATCAATTATTTTTCTAAGGAGAAACCAATGGAGTTTCTCCTATTTTATTATCGTTTGGCATATTTTAATAGTTACCTGTTTAAAAATCTCAATAATATTTTCTATACAATAATTCATCCATACTCATATCATCATTTCAAAAATCATTATGTAATTCAAATCCATACTCATTTGTATAAATTCATTCATGCTTATTATATATATCAAAATTCACAATTTCATTAGTTTACATAATTTGCAAACTAATTGCATAAATTCATAATTTACATCAGGTGCATATTACAGACAATTTTCTAATTTTCATTACAACATAATAAATAATTATAATGCATAAATTACATAGTATGACTAATGTGAGCCCTATCTACATGCATTGCTGAAGAGGTGACAACCTTGAACACTTCTGACACTTCTACAGATCTGGACTCTAAAAATCCCAGTCAAATGTCCATTGGATTTTAGCTTTAGTGCCTGTAAGAAGGAAACAAATCCATCGCGCTAAGCATTTCTACTTAGTGGTGCAATAATATAACAAAGAAAAGAATGTACAAAATACATATGGAAATAAAACATAGTTCATTCTAACAATTATTTAAGTTATAATTCTATTACTAATCTTTGGTTATCATTTAATTCAATACTTTCTAGGTTATCTTTGATTATTTCATAATAACTAAAGCTCTCAGCGTCATTTCATAATAGATAATTTTTTAACATCAGTTCAGTTCATTTCAATTCTTTCTGCTAAATAACTAATCTAATTTATTTAATTTTTAATATTTTTAATTGCTAATATTCTTAACTTATTTTAATAAATTTCACTACCCAAGTAACTAATGACAGGTTGACTAAACTGGATAACGGGTCGTTGGCACTGGACACCGTGGTGCCTCGGGCCGTCATACCATGGGACGTGTAAGCTCAGTACGTCAACCACATATGTAATAAGTATGGCTAAAAAGCCATGATAACATATCAATATGGCTAAAAGCCATGATAACAAGTAATCGGGCATAAAAGCCATGAGTGCGGGCATAAAGCCATGAATACAGGCATAAAGCCTTACACAGTGCTGCTAAAATAATATCCTATTGGCATGCCAATCTATGCAATCTGATACACTTATCGAGGCAACACATGGGCACATTAGTACCATTAAGGGTTCATAAGTATCATTATTTCATTATATGTTCCAATCATAATTTATAACGTTTTAATTTTTATTACTAGTAGAAGTATAAATTTCTAAAATACAATTCTACATAAATTATGCATTCATCATAATTTATATATTCATTATATCACTCATATTCATCACAATTCACAGCAATGGTTTTCATAAACCATTATACTCAAAACATTTTTCTTGTTTCTCATATGCCATTAATTATGGAAGTTATTAATTTCTATTATTATTTCTTATGTCTTTGGGGTTACTATTTATACATTACTATTCACTCAAATTATTGACTTTTTTATACATAATCTGTATACAAATGTTTGACACATAATTATACTACATTTTGGGTTCTAAATTTGTTGGCATTGATTGCCAATTGCAATTCAAAGCCTCTTGAAAGTATTTTCAAAAATTCAGTTTTTGTGTCCTATGTTTACTGTTCTATTGGTCTAAGCTACAGTGAGAATTTGGTAAACTTTTCTTCATCAAAGTTGTTCCTTATTATGTCTTCTTCAATTCACTTTTTGAATCACTCTATTTGGAGTTTCATAGCTCAAGTTATGGCCTCAATACAATAACTGGCCGGATTGCAATTTTTCCAGAATTTCTGGGCAAAATCAATTATGGCAGTTTTGGTGTCATGACTTTGATGGACAATTTCATTTAGTTCTGGTCAGAATTTAGAGTTATGGTCTTCGTGAAAGTTGTCCTAAATTATCTAAGCTTTCTATTGATATAAAATTCAGGTCAATTGGACATTTCTACAGTGAGTTATGACCAAATGAACAAACACTATTTATTTGGTCACTTTTACCAGGTCTAGAATTGGTTACCCAGATTTGGCCAATTTTTAGGTCATCCTAAGTCTATTTTCTGAGTAAGGTTGCTTCATAAAAGTTGTGTCAAATTGTCTTAGGTTTCATCTCCAATTGGTCTCATACCAATTGGAGTAAGTCAACTCTACTTATGGCCTAAAAACCACACTGGACTCAAGGTCCAGGAAATCCTGCATAAACATAAGACTCATAATACCACCATTCCACACTACTACCAACCTCAAATCACATTCTATGCACTTCAAATAGTCCATAATTGATCTCAACAACATCAATTTACTAACATATCATCAAATTCCCAATTTTCATACGAGACCCTTACCTATAACTTTTGTAAATCTCATGTAACACATATACAACATCATCTAACTCAATATATACATCAATTAAAATTAATCTTCAAGTTTAATTTCAATTAAACCTTCAAAACCCTAACCCTCACATGGCTGCCAAAAATGGGGAGTTACCCTAACATGCACATATTTATTCAATTCCTCAATTTCCTAGCATAATTCATGAGACTAACATAAAATCTAAAGAAAAGAAGAAGGACTAGGCACTAACCCTTGTGTAAGCAATTCCCTAGCTTCCAAAACTTCTTGATTTTTCTTTCTTTTTACTGCTTCAAGCTTGCTCTAATGGTAAGTGTCGACACCATATTTTGGCCGATCCCCCGAAATTAATAAACTTTGAAGTCGATCCCCAACATAGTCCCCTTTGCCAACCGACCACACTTCTGATCTCCCCTCAAAAGGAATTTAATTAATACCAAGTCTCCAGGTCATTTAAAGCCTCACCGATCCCTCAAACCAATTCTCGAGTCCCCTGATCATTTAATTATATTTCCGATCTTTCTTGTCAAATAAGATTGAACCAACATTAGGCCTTCGTACCACCAGTCTTATGGCCGGTCTCTCATTTAAAAATTTGAGAATGATAAAGGTTTCGACTCGGTTTAAAGATGATCCCGATCTTAAGTGTTCAAAGCCAAATTTCTAATTTTAATTAAGTAACGTTTCGTAACTGATCTCATGCATATTGTGTTTTCCAATCTCTTATACTTAGATTAATAGTCACTTTCAGTTGTCGTTCTAATATGTTCAAATAATCAAGTGCTTATGCAATTTAGAAACTTTCTGATCACAATCAATCATTGAACAAAAGGGGAACTTTCATTTCATTTCAAAATTTATACAAGTCATTCGGCTGGGGGATCACCCCCAGCCTGATCTACATGTTGTTCATTTTCTCTCTCACCTTCAGCCTCCTCCTCGCTATCCTCACCTTCATCCTCGGGAGCCAGGTTGGCCATCCAGGAGAAGTCCTCCTCGGGATTACGCTTCTTGAGCTCGGCCAGGAGATCTCTGTGAGCATTCACGTAAGCACCGGCCACTCCGATCACTATTTCTTGTTCTTTCGTCTTGAGCTCCTCAGTAAGATGGGCGAGTTGAGTAGCTTCATCGGCCTGGAGTGCTTGCACTTCTTCAAGAACATGATCTCGCTCGGCCAGAACTTGAGCCTGTTCGGCCAGCTTATCCTCATAGAACTTCATTCGCCCCTCAATTTGTGATATGTAGTTCTGAGTGGACGACAGTTGGGATCGAAGAGAAGTCACCTCATGACCCATTTTCTCAACTTCCTTACCCAGGCGGTGAGCCTTCTCCCGAACAATGTGCTGGTTCACCAAGCACTCCACGTTCAGGCTCATAGATTGGGTCAGGATGTCATCCAGATTGTCTAGGGATAGCCTATCCCGATCTTCCCGAAGGCAGATAGAGGACCCTAGGACCTTAGCGAAACTCGGGTTCTCTCGAACCGTGCGGTTCTTCTCCAATGAGTGGATCAGCACTTGGGCACCGCGGGAGAGAGTCCTTGGGGCAGGCTGGGAAGGACCCCCTTCCGCACTAGAAGCTACTAGAGGGGGCGGAGGTGGCTCTTCTTGACGAGGAGAAGACTGAACCACTTCTATGATCAGCGGTCCAGAAGGTTAAGACGAGCTTTCCTGAATCTCCCTGAGCTCATGACTGGGTGTCTACATCTCCTCAGCCCGCTTCATCTCCCGTACCTTCCGGGAGATCTCCCTCTTTCGCTTTTGGCTCTCCTTGGAGGTTTCGCCGCTTGCCATACCTGCACAAAGAAGAGGCCAGTGAGATCGCTAAGGTCCAAAGATCTGAGATATGGAAAATACTGATGCCGAGATTAGAGAGCTGAAGCCCGCGATCTTGACCGATGACCAGCTGCATAGTCCAATGGTGTAGCTCGGCCGTTACTGCATTCAAACAAGAGAACTTCTCTTTGGACGCCTGTTCCTTCAACTCCATCACCATTGCACCCTCTTTCCTATTCAGGGCGATGTGCTTCGTAAGCAAGGGACCCTGATGCAGCCAGCTCCGAGGGAAGCCCTCAAAACTGTTCAGAATTTTACTCCTCAAGATGAAGAAGCGGTTCTTCCAATTCTTCAAGGAGGAAGGCAGGTCGGTAAAAAGCCCACAATGGGGTTTCACCTAGAAGAACCAATACTCGTCGTCCTTTCGACGAGTTAGCCTGTGCAGTTCAGCGAACACCTTAGCTGTAGGCCGGAGCCCCTTAGCTCGGCATAGGCCTCGGAAGGCTACTAAGATTCGCCACGAGTTCAGGTGAACTTGGGCGATGCACACTTGGTGATATTTTAAAACTTCTTTAAAGAAGTTGTCAAGAGGGAACCGCAGCCCGGCTTTTAACTGTTCTTCATACACCATGATCATATCGTTCCTCTCAAAGAAGTGATCTGCTCGAAGGTCGCCATGACACCAGATAAGTTCATACGAATCAGGCCGGATGTTGTACTCCTGGCTGAACGACTGCAGGTCGGTTTCTTACAAGATTGATGGCAGCTCGTCCATGGGAAGATTTTCCCTCCCCGAAGAAGGCACATGCCTTGATGGTGCTGGTTGTCCCCGAGTTGGAACGGAGACCCTAGGAAGTTCAGGCCGCGCGCTTGGTCTAACCACCTCCACCTCATCGGACGACCACGAGAACTGAATGGAAGGGGGGCTTACTGCTCTCTAACCCTCGACACCGCTCATTTTCAAAGGAAACAGAGAATTTAAACTAAAAGAAAGGATCAAAACCCTTACCGGAGTCTAATCGGTGTCAGAAGAACTTGAGGAAACGAGAGAATTTGGAAGTTGTTCAGGAGAGACTGAAAATGACATAAAGGAGCAACTGGCTAACCCCACCCCTATTTATACTCGTCCGAGCATTTAATGCTCACGATGTTCCAGGTAATGCATCGGATAGCGGGACTCGCCAGCTGCTCTGACATGTCTCACGAATATTCCAGAGATTCCATAAAGAGGTCAGTTAACTATAGAGCGGCAGATTAAGGTGTTTTGAATTACGGATCGGATAAGTGTCATTCAAATTAAGAGTCGGATCGGATAAATACTTCAAAGATCGGAAAATAATCAATGCAATAATAATAAAATGATAGTTGTCAAAATAAATTTTATTCCCGAAAAGATCTGATTACATCATTTGGGCGATCTCTAAAGATCAGATTACATTAAAGGTCTGATTACATCATAAGAGCGATCTTTAGAGACCGGTGGAACATCCTCGATCCAGATTGGTTAATTAGTCCAGTTCTCTCACTGTCATCAGATAAGGTCATCATGATTTTTCGGTCACCAGGATCGTAAATTTTCAGGCAAGGAATAAAGAGGACAACCGAAAAAAGATTAAAAGCGGTCATTTTGTCCAGGATTGTTGTCGGAGAAGCTAGAACAAGGAAAATGAGGAGAATAGGGGAGAAAGTCAAATGAGGTAGGGCTTCCCGGTTGAAGGTATATATATAGGAAAATTTGAGCATTTATTGCAAGCAGAAAATGAAGCGGATGCCTCGATAATTGAGGGAAATAAATGCTTTAACTAGACCGAACCCGATAAAAAGGAAGACTGGTGTGGTAAAGATCGGTAGAAGGGAGACCGGCATGAAAGATCGGAAGAGAGCGTGTCAGGAGAGATTGGAAGAGAGGAACCCTGTATGAGAGATCAGAAAAAGATCACGTTGAAAAGACCGGAAAGGAGGGGAGGTCGGAAGACAAAGAGAATAAGACAGCTCCTGCCGATTATCGTCATAATCAGAGCCGAGGTAGTTAAAGCGTTGCAGATGAAATCCCAACCGCACGCCCCAAAATCGCCCGCATTACTGACATGTGCCAGAGTACGTCAAGACAGCGCTGTACATCCTAATCTCCACCATTGATCTTACTTGTAAGGACGAGCTCGAAGCCCTCGGATAGAAGAAGAAAATGACAAGATCAGCACCTTTCACTCCTAGCCCTCGGATCGCTCTTGACAAGAAATTTTGGGCCGTCAGATTAGAAGAAAGAAAAGGACAAATACTCTGAAAGGGATCCTAGCCGTCCGTTCTGATTCTCTTTAATTCCCGAGCCCTTAGATCATGTCCTTCAAAATCTTAACCCTCCATCTCCCCCAAAATAGATCCTGACCCTTCATGGGGAGCACCTGGTTCCTATAAATACCTGCATGAAAAACTGTTCAAGGGAGGACGAAAAAGAGGGCAGTGACTATAGTGGAAGAACTCTGAAACTTTATTCAGTTTATTACTCTGCTATTTTTTTTGCGTTCCTAAGAAAAAATTTTGAAACCAGTTTTCTAAAGTGTTTTCTTGCAAAAGGGATTCTTGAATACTGAAACTCTCTATTTTCAGTTCGTTCATTATCCTGTGGTGCTCTCATTTTCAGCTCTTTGTTTTATTTAGTTCCACTCCCATTGTCCAGGCTCAACCTCATTTAAACTCGGGAATTATTTCGACCCGATTGCATTTTAGCGAAGCATCCTTCATTTCAAGGCGGACCTTAACCTTTCAGTTACCAACCTGCAGTTCTATTAAGCTTTGTGATTCCATACTTAGTTTAGTAGATTTGGCTCCCTACAGGTGAGTGCTCGTATTGCCATTTTATTAAGTGCTCGTTTTCATTTTACACATTTCCTTTGTTCTTTTATGTACGTAGTTTTTTTTTCTAAGTTTATATTGAGCTAAAGAATACCAAAAGGTTACTCTCGAGTTTACTTCTTTGTTGATCAGTCCATTCTTTTTTTTTAATCTTTGTCATTTCTGAATGCAAGTCTTTTAGTCTCGAGTAATGTATAAGGGTTCATCGGAAAATTCGGTTTGGTATCTCCCGACTAGTTACAAGATACCAATGAGTTAAAAGAAGCCTTATTCCGAGCCCCTGCATCTTTAAATGACAAAACCCTTAGTTCTAGGATTTCGTAACGGGTAGTTGTAATCAAGTTTCGAGAGATCGGAAAAGTCCTTATCCGATCCCTATTAAAATAAAAGAGATCGGAGGAGAGTTCTTATCCGATTCTCAAACTTAAAAATTTTATCAAATATTTAAAAAGAGATCGGAGGAGAGTTCTTATCCGATTCTCAAACTTAAAAATTTTATCAAATATTCAAAAAGAGATCAGAGGAGAGTTCTTATCCGATTCTCAAGCTTAAAAATTTTAATAAATATTTAAAGGAGATCGGAGGAGAGTTCTTATCCGATTCCCAAATTAAATTCTAACGAATATGTAAGATGATTCCCCCTAAAATAAAATTAATACGCAATAACAACTCACTAAGGTCGTCTCATTTACTTATGTATCTGGGTAATCCGGATTAGTAAAAAATTAAGCATTCCTTTCAGTCAAAAGGATTAACATTTCCATTCAAACCCCCCTAACTATGAAGAACGTAAAGTTAAATCTGCTTACCCTCGTTGAGGGACGAGGTGGGGTGCCTAACACCTTCCCCACCCGTTTACGGACCCCGAACCTAGAATCTCTGTTTTTAAAGTGGTTTTATTTTAACTTACTTTCACAAATGGTTTTCTTTAATTTCCCTCAAAATTAATGTGGCGACTCCTCACTTTTCCCATTTCGGTGAGTGTTCGTCCAGGCGACCGCAAAATCCCTTGCGACAGCTTAGCGACTCCGCTGAGGACGACATAAAACTTAACCCCGGTCTAGAGGTCCAAAAGTAGACTTAATGTTGCGATCAAATCATAGTTAGGTGGGCTCACCCTGCAAAAATTCTATACGTTAATTTTTGTTATTCCTGCTAACCATTTTGCCTGTCTTGCTTGTTTTACTTTCTACAGCGCTCTTCATTTAAAAGAAAAAAAGGAAAAATAAAAATTCCCCTGAATTGGGAAGAGGTAAAGGTGTCCCTTCACACACTAAACACTCACACGATGTCCTCACACACTTCAGCCCTATACCTGGGCTTTCTTACCCTTTCAGGAAAGTAGGAGGGAGTCATGTAGCGGTACCCGTGGGTTTTACCCCGTTAGTATCCGTGAAGGCTTCTGCTCAAATTGAAACTCGTTCTATTCACTGTGATACCCGTGGAATTCTCCCGACAGTATCATGGGGGATAGAATGGGGCTCTACTGTTTACAGTGGGGGCAATTTGGAAACCTGTGGCTTTTAGAAAATTAGACCTTGAGCTAAACTATCACGATAGCTGGAAGCCGTAGCAAGCTACCTTGTAAGATAGAACTGCCCGATTAGGTAGCACCCAGCCGGTATTAGGACTTTCCTTTACTTTAGGACAAAAGGGGCATACTTACTCTTACCCTATTCTGTTTATTTTATTTTGTTCTTATTTTTAAGGGTAATTTGAATCATACTGTTAAGAAAACCTACATATTTTCCTACTTTGATAAATGTGCAGGAGTCACTCTGCCAATAGTATAATTCAAGATTACTTGAATTTATCCTACTAACAAGTTTTTTCTACAGGCGTCACCGAAATAAGGTCTATAAAAGGATAAGCATCATTTTTAACATGGCATCCTCGAGTCAGTCAGCAGAAGAAGTTCTTAAATCAGAACAAAATGCTAAACCGTGGCCCAAAAATTGTTCAGTACCCCTACAAAGATACACTTGCTCATTTCCTCTACTGGACCTAAGCAAAATTGAAGTAAGAATGAACAGTCTCGAAGGTCTGGTCAATGGTTGGAAGTCATTTCCCGATCAGGTCAAAGCACAATTTGAGAAGAAATATGGGAGGATTGCACCTTGATGCGACTTAAGGTTCAGATCCCGGCACTAAAGGCCATGTTGTCAGTTTGGAACCCTAAGTTTGGAGTGTTCTCTTTCAATGACATCGATACTGCTCCCACTATGGAAGAATATCAAGCATTGCTAGAAATCCCTTATGCGACGCAGAATCGGATTTACCTACACCTCGAACATAGGCAGACCTGGAAACGGCTCGCACATATGCTGGGGATCCCACCAGAAGAAGCAAAGGCGAGAGAAACCGTCAAAGGAAACACGCATGGATGGTATTGGACTTACCTCAAGAAAGGGTTGGATCAATGCATCCAAGATCAACAGTGGGATCAAGCTTCATTGATGCTCGCTTTAGCAATTTATGGCTTGATCTTGTTTCCTGGACCTTCCGGAATCATAACCTGCGGTGTTGTGGAAATGTTCTGGGCAGTAGAAAAACAGAAAGTCAATCAAGTACCGGCAATACTTGCCGAGACTTTCTTAACCCTCACTTACTGCAGACAGCAAGGCAAGGGATCCATTAAGTGTTGTTCTCAGTTGTTGCACCTCTGGATCATTAGTCATATGTGTCCTGTGGAGACGAAGGGATTAACTTGGTATCTTGACCAGCCTCTCATCGAGAAAATGACCCGATTGGTAATCAGCCCGAAGGATGAGCCGCAGTGGCAAGAACGGATTTTGAGCTTCAATAGCCATAACTATTGTTGGAAGAAATTGTGGACGTCAAGTCAATCCATTTTGATCAGCACGGGGAACAATCAATCAGTATCCCTAATCGGAGTGACTGGATACACAAGTTACACTCCGGCATCAGTAATGAGATAGTTTGGCTCAACATAATTCAGAATCAACATTGAGAAATACCACCAAGGTCATTTCTACCATGAACTCAAGGAAGAGGAGGGGTTGAAAATAGCTCGCAAATCTTGGGAAAACATCACTCTGATGGAGAGGTCGCCTAAAGGTTCGAGCGCCATGGGCGATTATCTTAAATGGAGGGCTGACAGGGACCAAGAACACTTAACTGTAGAATTCGAAGGCAGCAACCCTCGCCGAAACATCCTATCAGAAAAACTAATGATCATTTAACTGACTCACTACGAAAGGCAAACACCGAAAACTCGTAACTGCAAGAACAAATAAAGCAGTTAGAGGACCAATAGCAGAACCTTAAAAGAAAAGTGAGAAAACTCAGGGAAGAGGCAAGAACTGAAAAGATGGGGTTCGAAGAGCAAGAAGCGCGGTGGGGAAAGGAAAAAAGCTCTCTTCAAGCTCTAGTAAAAGAAGTAGAAGTGCAGAATAGTAAGCTTCAGGAAAAAATGAAATACCAAGAGATACTCGTAGAAGATTATAAACAAGAGAACAAAAAGAAGAAGCTCGAATTGAAGGAACAGGCATTACTCATCAATGATATTCTGAAAGAATGTGCTAAGGAAAGGAAGGAGAAAGAAAGACAAGCTGCTCTCTATCAAGAGCTGAAAGAGAATGTTGACCAACTGGAGAGAACGATAGCACAGGGAAAACAGGAACTCCTTCCTGAATCCGAGTATGCTATGAAAGCATTCGACCCTGCCAAACAAGAAGAAAGGTTATACGAGTATCTCAGAAAATGTCATCTCATTATAAAGAGCCTCCCTGAGCCTAGGCTGATGTAAAGAATGCTGTGTATAAATATTCAGTTAATGGAAAACTTTTGGGTCATTGTTTAGCAAAATTGTGAATGAATAGTATAACTCCCGTAGGAACCCCCTCGCTAGGGTTATGCGAAAAATTGGATATGCCATATGAACAGGTATCATAAACGCGCATTCAATCCAGTCATTCACAGTCAGACTATTGAATGATGCCATGATAAAATTGATGCAACCATCCTTCTGCAGATTTCATTTTGGCTTCCAAATGCCACCGTATCCTTCATCCGAACTAGGACCTTTAGTTTTTTTTTTACGAAATTCAAAATTCACTAAAAGCTTTTATTTATTTCCCTACAGAAAATCAAACATTGCTTCAAACAAGGCAAGTCTGACCAAGCACACGGTTCAACCCAAGCGAGTGTACTTAACAAGATCCCGAACAAAGAAGATAATGGAAGATCAGGAACAAGTACAGAACTTACAAGGGCAAGTATCTGAGCTGAAAGACCAGGTCTCAGAACTCATGAAGCTAATGAGGGAGATGTCCCAAAATAAATAAGCTTTAGAACCTAACCTACCACTACCTCCTCCACCACCCACGACAATGGATCCTCATCAGGCTTCAACCTCCTTTACCTTTCAGTCACCTATCCCGGACCCGGCAGTCACTGTCAACCCAGCTTCCATAAATAATGACCTACCTTTCTCCCATTACCCAGTCATCTCAAATGCTGACCCATATCCTTCAATAGTGATCCCTCCGGTTCACTCCACCCCTCATTTCCTAGCTGGGGGAGTATCTTTTGCAGTAGGAGAAAATAAGACCAGGGAAAATGAAAAACTGTCTACTCTGGAGGAAAGATTGAGAGCAATAGATGGGCTGAACATGTATGGTTCAGTCGATGTGGCTTCACTTAGATTGGTGCCAGATGTGGTGGTGCCACCCAAATTCAAAGTCCCGGATTTCGACAAGTACACTGGGAACTCAGATCTCCGCATTCACCTGGCAACCTACATTGCCAAAATGTCTGCCTTGACAGAAGATGACAGACTTTTCGTCCATTTCTTTCACGAGAGCCTCTCCGGAGCAGCCCTGAGGTGGTGTATTCAGTTGGATAGGAGCAAACTGCACTCCTGGAAGGATTTAGCAGACGCATTCTTGAAGCAATACAAATTTAACTGTGATATAGCCCCCATAAGGAGGGACCTTCAAAACCTGGTGAAAAAAGATAGGGAAAGCTTCAAGGAGTATGCCCAAAGATGGAGGGAAAAGGCTGCAGAAGTATATCCTCCAGTAACTGATAACGAACTATGCTCCCTATTCATAGAAACATTGAAGGCTCCCTACTTCAATTTGATGATTGGAAACACTTCCAACAGCTTCTCGGACATCATCCAAGCCGGTGAGAGAATAGAGGCTAATTTAAGAATGGGACGGCTGCAAGAGTTTACTGAGAATCCTGCGAAAAAAGCTGCCAGTTTTGGCAAAAAGAATGAGGGTGATGTGCATTCCGTCACTTGGCAAAATTAATACTCCCCACTTCCTCAAAATAACTACCGGCCATATCCTCCCCCTCATGGCCAAACAGTTGCAAACATTCTACCTCCTTTCCCAAATTATCCACACACACGCCCATAATACCCACCACCTACAAATTATCAACCTAGACCTCCTCCTCCACCTACCCAACCCAGACCACCTCAGAATAACCCCAGACCACCAAGAAATCCTGATCCACCCCTTCCCCTCCCACTCAGTGAAATATACCGATACCTCGTCGGTATAAACCAGATAGTACCAGTTCCCCTGGACCCAATTCAGCCACCATACCCCAGGTGGTATGATGCCACTGCCCATTGTGAATATCACGGAGGGGCACAAGGGCATTCAACTAACAACTGTGGGGCACTCAGAGGGAGAGTGCACGCTTTAATCCGGAACGGGTGGTTGAAGATTGAGGGAAATGGTTCCCTCCCCAATGTTACCTCAAACCCGTTGCCCAATCATAATGCGGGCAATGGAGTAAATATGATAGAATCGGATGGAGAGAGGTTGGCACCAGAGGTAGACGAGCTAACTCCTCACTTTGAGGAAATTTTTGCCATGGCGATGAGGGAAGGTTACCTTTGTCCTCAGGTATCGAAATCAGAAAAAGGTACAGGATGTCCTTACCATGGAGGGGCAGCTGATCATGAGCTGCGAGACTATGAGGGATTCCGGCAAGAGGTCCAGAACTTGTTGTCCCTCAAAATTTTAAGATGCTAAAGGAGATCGAAAGTGGAGGGCGAAGTAAATACCGCTAGGTTTGGCTAGAATACCTCTACCCCCAATCCTAGATTAACCTTCTCTGTCCCCAATGCCCCAATGCCCTCACCACCAGTAACGATTATCTGAACCCCGCCTCAGCTCCCAGTCACAAATACTCATGCTGTCCCTTGGAACTACAATTTCCAAGTTTTCACCCAAGGAGCATCGAGCAGTACGCTGGCTCCTAATCTTGCTTCACCTTCGGCACCTCACGCTTCACTCCCCATGAGCACTTAAGAATGACTTACGCTGGATCTACCAGCAGTACTACTCCCCAAACCCATCCTCAGCCCGTTATCGCCACAAAACCCTCCCCACCTGAGCAAGAAGTCGAGTTTATAACTCGAAGCGGGAGATGTTACGGGAACGAAGAGAAAGAAAAGAAGAAGGGGAAAGTAAAAATGGGAGAATTGCAGAAGAATACAGAAGAGGAGATTGAGAAAACGGGAGAAGTAAAGCCCGCTGGGCCTAAAGAAGAGGAGGAGCTGTTACTCCAAATAATGAAGCAGAGTGAATATGATGTGGTGGAATAGTTGAGAAAGACACTTGCCTGAATTTCACTGTTATCGCTGATTTTGAGCTCTGAGGTGCACCGTCATGCCTTGCAGAAAATCCTAGATAAGGCCTTTGTGAACCCCGACATCACACCGGGGCAGTTTGAGAAAATAGTGGGACAAATCCAGGCATCCAGTTTTGTTACCTTTTCTGAAGAAGAGATAGATCCCGCAGGCTTGGCACACACTAAAGCCTTCCATGTGACAGTGAAATGCAAAGGTTGTATAGTAGCCAAGGTCCTTATTGATAACGGATCAGCCCTCAATGTACTGCCTAGTGCTACCTTGGCTAAGCTGCCAATTGACCGATCAGATGTACGTAAAAGTGCTATGGTGGTAAGAGCCTTTGACGGTACAAGAAGAGAAGTGTTAGGAGACATCGACTTGCCACTCCAAATTGGCGCATGCACCTTCAACATCACATTCCAGGTGATGAACATTGAACCGGCCTACACTATGTTGCTGGGGAGGCCGTGGATCCATTCAGCGAATGCCGTTCCTTCAACCTTGCATCAGAAGATAAAGTACATCATGGACGGCAAAATCATCACTGTAAGAGGGGAAGAAGCCATTTTGGTCACCAAGCCACAATCACTTCCTTATGTGGAAGCGGCTGAGGAGTCGTTGGAAAGTTCCTTCCAGGCCCTTGAACTACAAGAAACTAGAAATGAAGGGGCTATGGCTATGGTAGCCAAGATAATGTCGAGGAATGGGTATAAAGAAGGCAAAGGCCTAGGCGCCACATTACAAGGAATTATTGAACCTATACCGGCTATCCAAAAGGTGGGCCATTGCAGTTTGGGATATGAGGAAGATGCCCTCATGGATGGACGATTCTGGATGAGGAATAGACTTCGGGATCAGAGATTTGACCAGAAAATCGGGAAAATGAAAGTAGTCCCGAGAATCACAGAGGTCTTCACTAAACCGGTCATCGAAAATCCGGCAGAGGTCGAAGAATCACTTGATGAACCATCTATTGACGTCATCCACTTGGATTCCTTATATGAGGCTCGGGTCTCGCCAATAGCTGAGGGGCAAGAACTGGACAACTGGACAGCAGAGGACATCCCTGTACTTAATTTCGAGTAAAGTACCTTTGGTTATCTACACTTGATCATTTTGTCCATGATGGCAAGTGTAACATTGTAAATGGACCCTTTTCTTATGTCGTAAATCTTAATGAATTAATAGCGCATTTATATCCAATTCTCTTTTTCTTTCCATTTGAATTCCATCCTTATAATATATTCTATTTTCGTTCATTTAGGACCATTCATCAATTAACACCTAATAATTCAATAGACTCAGAAATTCCTCTGGTTAATTTTAAAACCCCCATAACTGCCATTACTTCAAGTGATTCTGAGTTGGAGCTCACAGAAGAAAGGGATGAAAGGGATGAACCTTCCCTAGTGCCTTGTGGAGACGAAACGCGCACCATAAACTTAGGCACCGAAGAAGTAAAAAGGGAACTTAAGGTAGTGGAAAGTGAAGAATTGGGAGATATGATCAGTTTGCTCAGGGAATTCCTAGACGTATTTTCATGGAGATATGATGATATGGTTGGTTTGGACCCCCAGATAGTGACGCATAAAATTCCCCTAATTTCGGGGACAGTCCCGGTAAAGCAGGAGCTAAGAATGAATCCTGACACACTGCTCAAAGTTAGGGATGAGGTTAAGAAACAGTATGATGCTAGATTCCTGGAAGTAGTTAAATATCCCCAATGGATAGCTAACGTTGTCCCGGTAATGAAGAAGGACGGAAGAGTTAGGGTATGTGTTGACTACAGGGATCTTAATAAAGCAAGCTTGAAAAATGATTTCCCTCTCCCTCACATTGATGTGTTAGTAGACAATTCCACAGGATTGGGCAGGTGTTCATGTATAGATGGGGCATCAGGGTATAATCAAATCCCAATGGATGAGGGAAACAAGGAGAAAACTACCTTTATCACTCAATGGGGGGTATTTTGCTATCGGGTCATGCCCTTCGGGTTAAAGAATGCTGGAGCCACCTACCAATGCACCATGGTCACATTATTCCACGATATGATGCATAAAGAAGTGGTGGTCTACGTGGATGATATGATCATCAAATCTAGGGGAGAAGAGAGTCATGTGCAGGTGATGAGGAAAGTATTCGAGAGACTCAGGAAATATCAGCTGAAACTGAACCCTGCCAAGTGCATATTCGGAGCTAGATCTGGGAAATTGTTGGGATTCATAGTAAGCGAGAAAGGAATAGAAGTTGATCCAGACAAAGTCCGAGCCATTCAAGAAATGCCATCCCCAAAAACAGAAAGGGAAGTGCGCAGTTTCTTGGGAAAATTGAACTACATATCAAGGTTTATTTCCAATCTCACCGCTAAGGCTGAGCCTATTTTTAGACTACTCCGAAAGAACAACACTACTCAATGGGATTCAATTTGTCAAGAGGCTTTCGAGAAAATCAAGCATTACCTGTCAAACCCGCTAGTGTTGGTTCCACCAGTAGCCGAAAGGCCTCTGATTCTGTATATGGCAGTCCAACAAAGCTCAATGGGATGTGTTTTAGGGCAACATGATGATACCGGTCAGAAGGAAAGAGCTATTTATTACCTGAGCAAAAAGTTCAAAGAATGTGAGTCAAGGTATTCTTTTCTAGAGAAAACTTGCTGCGCACTAGCTTGGACAGTGAATCGCCTCAAGCACTACATGTTGAATCACAAGACATGGCTCATTTCCAGAATGGATCCTATCAAGTATGTATTCGAAAGCCCATTCGTGCCGGGAAGGATAGCCAAATGGCAGGTTATACTATCTCAATATGACATTGTCTATATGACCCGGAAAGCGGTGAAGGGTAGCGTGATCGCTGATCTTTTAGCAGAAAACCCTATCCAGGATTATGAAGCTCTGGATTTTGAGTTCCCTGATGAGCATATTAATGAAGTAGACTGCGGAGAAGAAGAGTCAGGTGATGTTTGGGAAATGTATTTCGACGGAGCTGTCAATTTGTCCGGTAATGGAATCGGAGCCGTATTGGTATCTCCGGATGGGAAACACTTTCCGATAGCTATCAAGTTGAGATTTGACTGCACCAACAACGTCGCAGAATATGAAGCTTGTGTAATGGGTCTACAAGCTGCTATTGAAATGAAAATCAGAAAGTTGGAGGTGTATGGAGACTCAGCTCTGATCATTTATCAAGTCAAGGGAGAATGGAAAACTAAGGATCTGAAGCTAATCCCATATCAGAAGTACTTACTGGAGGTGATTAAGAAATTCGAAGAAATCTCTTTCACTCACCTTAGTCGAGACAAAAAATCAATTTGCAAATTCCTTAGCCACCCTGGCTGTTATGGCTCAAATGGAAGAAGGGTAAACGACTCAGGTGTTAAAGATTAAAGCAAGAAGTGAGCCGGCTTACTGCTTCATGATCGAAGAAGAACCTGATGGTAAACCTTGGTACCATGACATCTTGCTCTACATCAGAACCAGAGAATTCCCTCCAGGGGCGAGCAAAAATAAAAAGAGGATGATTCGGAGATTAGCATTGGGATACTTCCCCAGTGGGGAAACCTTATACAAAAGGCGCTCTAACGGCGAATTGCTGAGATGTGTGGATGCAAAAGAGGCGAAGAAAATCCTTTTCGAGACTCACGAGGGAAACTGTGCAACCCATGCCAATGGGCATATGATGGCTAAGCAAATCATGCGACGGGGATATTTTTGGACTACAATGGAAAAGGATTGCATCGAGTATTTCCGAAAATGCCATAAGTGTCAGATCTATGTAGATCCGATTAATGTGCCCCCTCACAAATTGTTCAACCTCGTCTCACCATGGCCTTTCGCAATGTGGGGCATCGATGTGATTAGTCCCATCAACCGTAAGGCGTCTAATGGGCACAGATTTATCCTGGTGGCTATCGATTATTTTTCTAAATGGGTCGAAGCGACATCATATGCTCACATTACGTAGAGCACATTTCTCAAATTCCTCAGAAATTATATTATCTGCCGGCACGGTCTCCCCAATGAAATCGTCACTGACAACACCAAGAACTTGAATGGTCCAAAGATTCAGAAGTTATGTGATCAATACAAAATCTGACATCTCAATTCCTCGCCATACCGTCCCCAGATGAATGGAGCAGTAGAAGCCGCAAACAAAAATCTCAAGAGAATAATCCGAAAAATGACAGTCACGTATAAGGATTTGCATGATATGCTGCCCTACGCTCTTCATGCGAACCGGACTTCGGTAAGGACATCAACTGGGGCAACTCCATACTCACTAGTTTACGGGATGGAAGCTGTATTACCCATTGAGGTAGAAATTCCTTCTCTAAGAATTCTAAAAGAATCGGGGATTGATGAGTCAGAATGGATCCAGTCAAGGTTGGACCAATTAAATTTGCTAGATGAGAAGAGGCTAGCGGCGGCATGTCACGGGTAGCTGTACCAAAGAAGAATGGCCAGGGCATTTAACAAAGGTGTTCGCCTACGCGAATTTCAACCTGAGGACCTAGTTCTGAAAAAAGTGCTGCCAACTCAAAACGATCCCCGGGGCAAATGGTCACCAACCTACGAGGGACCCTATGTGGTTAAAAAGGCATTTTCTGGTGGGGCCTTGATCTTGACCCTCATGGATGGCAAAGAATTTCCAAGACCTATGAATGCTGACACCGTCAAGAGATACTATGCCTAAAAAAAAAAAAAAAAAAGAGTAGGGGTGAAAACCCGAAAGGGCGCTCCTAGCAAAATGTGTGAAAGAAGGTGAAAACCCTCGAAGGGCGCTTTCTGTAAAATGAGTGAAGGATGAAAACCCGAAAGGGCGTCCTGAAAAAGCGAGCTAAAAAAAAAGAAGGAAAAAAATAAAAATCTAGGGGTGAAAACCCGAAAGGGCATCCCAAGAACCAAAAGGGAGAAATAAGAAACGGGGCATGAGACCGAGGATGGAAATAAACTGTCGTGGCATGAGGCTTCAGAGTACTTGAAATGATGGCAGTTAAAAGACTTCAAAGCTAACTACAAGGAATATGTGAGATCTGTCCTTGTACCCTTCTCCTTTGACACTGTACCTTTGTTTCTAAAACCATAATAAAGTCATATTTTCCTATCTCTTTGCTTCTATCTTTCCTTCTTTAACATTGTCTTTTTTTAATCTTTTATCTAATGCGCTATTAATCATTTAAAATTTTGCTATAAGATTTGGATTTGAAATTGATAACCTCACATACTTTACTATGAGATTTGCAGGGAATGGCCAAAAAAAAAAAAAAACTAGAGGTGAAAACCTGGAAGGGCGTTTCTAGTCAAATAGACGGAAAGTGAAAACCCGCAAGGGCGCTTTTCGAAAAGTAAGAAGAAAGTCAAGAACAGAAAAGGGGCATCCGAAGAAATGAAGTCGTAGGTCAAGTCTTGTAACTCGTCCTCCATTAATCATTGGCCCTCGGGATCTTGTTAAGTACACTTCATCGGGAAAGAACTTCTTGTATCCGGATTAGGCTTGCTTTGTAAGTGCATTTAAATTTCCTGTTATCAACCTCTGGTTCCTTGATCTAAGTCGATTTTAATTTGCTGCATTTAAATTTCCTGTTATCAACCTTTGGTTCCTTGATCTAAGTTGATTTTAATTTCCTGCATTTAAATTTCCTATTATCAACCTCTGGTTCCTTGATCTAAGTTGATTTTAATTTCCTACATTTAAATTTCTTGCTATCAACCTCTGGTTCCTTGATCTAAGTTGATTTTAATTTCCTGTTATCAACCTCTGGTTCCTTGATCTAAGTTGATTTTAATTTTCCAACATTTTGAATTTCCTGTCAATCAACCTCTGGTTCCTTGATCTAAGTTGATTTTAATTTCCTGCATTTAAATTTCCTGTCAATCAACCTCTGGTTCCTTGATCTAAGTTGATTTTAATTTCCTGCATTTAAATTTCTTGCTATCAACCTATGGTTCCTTAATCTAAGTTGATTTTAATTTCCTGCATTTAAATTTCTGTTATCAACCTCTGGTTCCTTGATCTAAGTTGATTTTAATTTTCTGTATTTAAATTTCCTGTTATCAACCTCTGGTTCCTTGATCTAAGTTGATTTTAATTTTTTGCATTTAAATTTTCTGCAATCAACCTCTGGTTCCTTGATCTAAGTTGATTTTAATTTCCTGCATTTAAATTTCCTGTTATCAACCTCTGGTTCCTTGATCTAAGTTGATTTTAATTTTTCCTGCATTTAAATTTTCTGCAATCAACCTCTGGTTCCTTGATCTAAGTTGATTTTAATTTTCTAGCATTTTAATTTCCTGTGACCAACCTCAAGGTTTCGACCCAAGTGGGTTTTAGCCTCCGGACTTTAATTTCAAATTTCAAATTTTAAATCGTCCAAAATATGGGTCTGAATCTTTACATAATTCCTCACAGGAAAATTTTTCCCTTCAATAGAAATTATGTAAAGAGGCATTATCGACACCATATTTTGGCGATCCCGAAATTAATAAACTTTGAAGCCGATCCCCAACATAGTCCCCTTTACCAACCGACCACACTTCCGATCTCCCCTCAAAAGGAATTTAATTAATACCAAGTCTCCAGGTCATTTAAAGCCTCACCGATCCCTCAAACCAATTCTCGAGTCCCCTGATCATTTTATTATATTTCCGATCTTTCTTGTCAAATAAGATTGAACCAACATTAGGCCTTCGTACCACCAGTCTTATGGCCGGTCTCTCATTTAAAAATTTGAGAATGATAAAGGTTTCGACTTGGTTTAAAGATGATCCCGATCTTAAGTGTTCAAAGCCAAATTTCTAATTTTAATTAAGTCCCGTTTAGTAACTGATCTCATGCATATTGTGTTTTCCGATCTCTTATACTTAGATTAATAATCACTTTCAGTTGTCGTTCTAATATGTTAAAACAATCAAGTGCTTATGCAATTTAGAAACTTTCCGATCACAATCAATCATTGAAAAAAAGGGGAACTTTCATTTCATTTCAAAATTTATACAAGTCACCCCCAGCCTGATCTACATGTTGTTCATTTTCTCTCTCACCTTCAGCCTCCTCCTCGCTATCCTCACCTTCATCCTCGGGAGCCAGGTTGGCCATCCAGGAGAAGTCCTCCTCGGGATAACGCTTCTTGAGCTCGGCCAGGAGATCTCTATGAGCATTCACGTAAGCACCGGCCGCTCCGGTCACTATTTCTTCTTCTTTCGCCTTGAGCTCCTCAGCAAGATGGGCGAGTTGAGCAGCTTCATTGGCCCGGAGCGCTTGCACTTCTTCAAGAACATGATCTTGCTCGGCCAGAACTTGAGCATGTTCGGCCAGCTTATCCTCATAGAACTTCATTCGCCCCTCAATTTGTGATATGTAGTTCTGAGCGGACGACAGTTGGGATCGGAGAGAAGTCACCTCATGACCCATTTTCTCGACCTCCTTACCCAGGTGGTGAGCCTTCTCCCAAACAATGTGCTGGTTCACCAAGCACTCCACTTTCAGGCTCATAGATCGGGTCAGGATGTCATCCAGATTGTCCGGGGATAGCCTATCCCAATCTTCCCGAAGGCAGATAGAGGACCCTAGGACCTTAGCGAAACCCGGGTTCTCTCAAACCGTGCGGTTCTTCTCCAATGAGTGGATCAACACTTGGGCATCGCGGGAGAGAGTCCTTGGGGCAGGCTGGGAAGGACCCCCTTCCGCACTCGAAGCGACTGGAGGGGGCGGAGGTGGCTCTTCTTGATGAGGAGGAGACCGAACCACTTCTATGATCGGCGGTCCAGAAGGTTGAGACGAGCCTCCCTGAATCTCCCCGGGCTCATGACTGGGTGTCTGCATCTCCTCAGCCCGCTTCATCTCCCGTACCTTCCGGGAGGTCTCCCTCTTTCGCTTTCGGCTCTCCTTGGAGGCTTCGCCGCTTGCCATACCTGCACAAAGAAGAGGTCAGTGAGATCGCTAAGGTCCAAAGATCTGAGATATGGAAAATACCGATGCCGAGATTAGAGAGCTGAAGCCCGCGATCTGGAAGTTGTTCGCGAGAGATTGAAAATGACATAAAGGAGCAACTGGCTAACCCCACCCTTATTTATACTCGTCCGAGCATTTAATGCTCACGATGTTCCAGGTAATGCATCGGATAGCGAGACTCGCCAGCTGTTCTGACATGTCTCATGAATATTCCGGAGATTCCATAAAGAGGTCGGTTAACTATAGAGCGGCAGATTAAGGTGTTTTAAATTACGGATCGGATAAGTGTCATTCAAATTATGAGTCAGATCGGATAAATACTTCAGAGATCGAAAAATAATCAATGGAATAATAATAAAACGACAGTTGTCAAAATAAATTTTATTTCCGAAAAGATCTGATTACATCATTTGGGCGATCTCTAAAGATCGGATTACATTAGAGGTCTGATTACATCATAAGAGCGATCTTTAGAGACCGGTGGAACATCCTATCTAAAAGGCCTATGTCAAAGCCTAGTCTCGTGGCTGAGTCAAAAGATGTGTTTGACCAGGAGACCGGCTGGGGGGACTATGAGTCTCATGAGAATGAGAGAGGTCGTCATCAAAGTTACCGCTCAAAACGAAGCCGCTTTCGGAACACCCAGTGTGGAGAGGAGCCAGATGAACGCCAAAGAGCAGTCACCGGTGTTGAGGGGAATATTGGCAGTCTTCTCACCTGAAACCAGTTCGCCGATTATATCGGGCGAACAATTCGAGATCGGCACGATCGAGGTCCTCGATCCAGATCGATTAATTTGTCCAGTTCTCTCACTGTCATAAGATAAGGTCATCATGATTTTTCGGTCACCGGGATCGTAAATTTTCAGGCAAGGTACAAAGAGGACAACCGGAAAAAGATAAAAAGCGGTCATTTTGTCCGGGATTGTTGCCGGAGCAGCTAGAACAAGGAAAATGAGGAGAATAGGGGAGAAATTCAAATGAGGTAGGGCTTCCCGGTTGAAGGTATATATATAGGAAAATTTGAGCATTTATTGCAAGCAGAAAACGAAGCGGACGCCTCGAGAATTGAGGGAAATAAATGCTTTGACTGGACCGAACCCAATAAAAAGGAAGACTAGTGTGGTAAAGATCGGTGGAAGGGAGATCGGCATGAAAGATCGGAAGAGAGCGTGTCAGGAGAGATTAGAAGAGAGGAACCCTGTATGAGAGATCGGAAAAAGATCACGTTGAAAAGACCGAAAAGGAGGGGAGGTCGGAAGACAAAGAGAATAAGACAGCTCCTGCCGATTATCGTCATAATCAGAGCTGAGGTAGTTAAAGCGTTGCAGATGAAATCCCAACCGCACGCCCCAGAATCGCCCGCATTGTAACACCCTATGTTCGGTAGTGCGTTCTACTGTTCCGGTGACCAGTGTTGTCCGGACAGCTAGGATGCCTAGAACTACACTTTGATATGAGGGAGGAGACATAAAATAATGAAATACAAGAAAAGAAAATACAAGAAAAACAAAGGAAAAATAATAGCAAAGAAATGTAACCAAGTTAAGCGAGCCGAGAACCCTAGCGATGGGTGACAGCTTCGGGAAGTCACTGAGTGGACCGTTGACTAGCCTTGGACTGTGGGGAACCCTGGAAAATATTTTTAGGACTTAAAGAGACATCAATTGAAGTATAAATATCATTAGAAATATCAAAGAAAAATTAAATAATTAGTACAAAGAAAAGTGAGAAATCGAAAAACAGACAAAACCCGGTGTTACCGAAAAATCGGGAATGTAACCCGAACAGAGGCATTGTGGTCATTTGACATCCTGAATTGTCTTTTGACCTAAATTTCCATTAAAAATAAATAATATTACACTTGGAAAATATAATGAAAAATTAAATTGATGGTACCTAAAGTAAATAGCAAAAATTATGGGTTTAATGTGGAATAAATGAAAGTTAAACATATAATATGATTTAATTTGTGTAAGTGGACCACTATGGAATAAAATAAGAACTAAATGGCAGGTGTACACCCATTATACAATCTGCAACTTCATCTTCCTCATTTGGTTCATCCATGCCGAAACGAAGAGCTTGAAAACCTCCATTGCCGTTTTGCTTCAAGCTTCATCCTCTCCTTCATTTCACCTCCAAACACCTAGGTAGCTTCATTAAAATTTATCCCCACATCACAAGGAAGAGTTTGATAGCAAAATCAAGGAAGTTTAGTGAAGATTTAACAAGTCCTAACAATAGGTAAGTTTGTATTTTTGGATATTGCTTTGTTAAAGTTTGTAAGCATGTATGGGTGTTTGATTTGTGAAGAAAATTTTAAAGTTTTAAGGAGTTCTTGATATATCCAATTTTGGACAGCCATGGAGTTCTATATTTAATGAATTATTCTTACATATATTTGATGGGAATTCATGTTGAGTAGGGTGATTTAATGTCCTAGTAAGTTATTTCCACATATATATGGTGATTGTGCATTTGAAATTTGAAGTTGACGAAATTATGGGAAACTTTGGCAATGTGGAGCATTTCGGCAGCCTTGAGACTCCTTGATGAATATTGAATTCATGAAGATATTGGATGAATTGTGATATTGAGGATTGATGAATATGTATGTAAATTGGTTGTGGAAATAGTATGTAATAATTAGGAATGTTTATATGTATATATATTGTTAGATTTGGACTTTGTGAATTAGGATTTCATTTGGTGTATTTAGGATATTTGTATTCTGCCCAAAGTGACTTTAATGTGAAGTGATATATGGTTTTGGTAATATACCAAATCATAATTGGGTTGAGAAGTGGATTTATAGCAAGGTAAATGTGTAATTGATAGATGTTTAAGCAATGTATTTAAGGACAGTATGCATTTCAGCCTATAACACTAAATGTGTAACTCCAATTGGTATGAGACCAATTGGAGGTGAAACTAGGCACAAAATGTGCCAACTTTCATGAAGGAAACTTGCCAAAATTCTGCTTGCAAGGTAGCTTGAAAAATGACCAAATCCGGATTAAGTACAATTGAGGCCTGAAAATTGACAAATTGGGCAGCAGTTAGTGTTTAGGCCATAACTCACTCAAAACAGGTCCAATTGACCTAAAATTTTAAGCATGAATAGTTAAGACTCATATCTACAAGTCTTATGAAGACACCAAAGCCCAGAAATGACCATAAGCAAGTCAAACAGCTTGCACAAGTTCGGGTCCAAAAACTGGCCGAACCAAAGTTGACCAAAATTGACCTAAAATGACCAAATTTGATGCCATTTGACCAGCAATAGTAAAATGACCATAACTTGGTCTACATAACTCAGAATAACCTGAAATTTTGCCCCGCGTTCCATAAGACATCGATCTACAAGTTTGTAGTTTTGACCAAAACCCGAACACCGAGGGAACTAGGTCGTCCGACTAGGTCAAACTAGTATCCCGGAATCCAGCAAGTTACAATAAAATGCACTAAACAAGGAAATGAAATTGGTAACATGTACCAACCCTAAAAGACTATCGAATGTGACATATTAGTAACACTAAAACCTAATTTACCTAGAACGCATCAAGGGTCTATATATTAGGTTGATTAAGCAAATAATAGCTTTCAGTGAATTACTTATCAAGCATTATCGATAGAGACAGTTTAATTTAGTACTGAAACACTTCAAATTGTGTTTCTCAGTTAGTAAAGACTCAGGGAAAGGGAAGGAAACACTGAGTCCAGACCAGGAGACAATTATCAGAGGTTTGTGCACAACAACTATTTCTTTTGAATTTTTCAACTGAAATGAATTATGACTATTTGTACATTATTGTTTTAAATTGTGAAAATGTGTTTGAATGGATATTTATTGCTTGAAAAGCATTGTAAATGGTTTGAAATTGTGAGAAATTGTTTGAATGATATTGATGGATACTTATTGATTGAAAAGCATTAGAAATGGTTTGAAACCACAGCCATCATGTATATTGATTGTATTCCTTGCTAGCTTGTCTAGTGGGACGAATTGAATTCCCTCTCTGGCTGAAGTGTTGAGGTGTGTGCCTGTTGAGGACAAATTGGATGAGTACTCATATTTTTGCTAGCTAGCTATGTTATTCCTCATTAGTCATTGACTTTTGGGACGAATTGAATACCTCATTAGCCATCGGCTTTTGGGACGAATTGAACTTTGGAACATGATTAAGCTGTGTGTGGTTTATTGATATGTATTGTGAAATTGTGAAATGGAGTTTAAATGCTTATTGACATTCACTGTCTTTTAAATTTAACTATGTTTTGATTACTGAGATTTAATGTGATATTGTGTTAAATTCCTTATGACATTTATTGTCTTGAATTTAACTATGGTTTTAAGTATCCACTATTTATATGATTTATGAATTGTGATTTAAAGTTGTATTTGGTAAATGTTATGCACCACTGAGACATTGTCTCAGCGATAGCTTTTTTATTGCTGTCGCAAGTAGACAGACAGGCAGGGCAGCAGACTAGGCTGCTAGTATACCCAGCGAGAGATTTTTTAGGTATAACTAGTATACCACATTTTGCATTTTGTACTGTAATGTATGATCACTGTATGTATATATTATTTTTGGTTTTGAGCAGTTGTAAATTAAAATTGTACATTGAAGTTGTAAAGTAAATTATGAGTTATTTTGACTTGTAAAAAAAAAAAAAAAAGTTGTGTTATATTTCTTGTATCTCAGTTTTTGAAAAATTACTGTGGATTTGAGTTGAGAAATATGTTGTGTTGAGAAATATGTTGGAGTTGAGATTTGGAAATATATTGAAGTGTTTTTTACAGGTTTTCTGAAGAACTATTTTATCCAAAATACATATGGCACTCTGCCAAAATTTTTACAGAAAATTTCTAATGGTCCAAATGAGTTAGCCATTTCACTTCAGTTCACAAAAGTTTTTAACACCTGTAAATAGTGCTCACCACTGTAAAAGAAGCAAGAAAAGTTTTTAAAATCCCTTGTAGTGTATTTAATGGGTTATCAGTAGACGGAGTTGGTAATTCATTAGGTATACTACGAGATCATGTTATGCCTTACAGAGGGGTAGGGTGTGACATGTTTTTGTGACACCCCTTACCCGTCTACAGTATATCTGAGTGAGCTATGTCACACGGTGTACCGGAATACTCTATTTTATCTTAATCATTTTTATTCTTCCTTAATTAATTTTTATCATAGTTTTGAATATAACTTGTGAAATATAATTCATTTAAGTCATTTATTGAAATTATAATTTATTTGAGGTTCCGAAAATTTTATAGAAAATCTGGCAGAGTACCGGCTAAAAATGGAGAAAACAGTTCTTCGGAACCTGTGAAAAACACTTCCGATAATCATATTCAATCATTCTCAAACTCCAATATCATCAAAATCTCAATATTTTTCAACAACATTTCTCAATCATTCATTTCTCATGGTACTCATATATATAAGCAATAAATAAATACTCAAATTTTCCATTCATAACCACAATTTCTACTATTTACATTATTACCAAAATACATTACATAAGTTTCAATTACATATAAGAAAATAAAAGTTAATTACAAAATACCAAAATGAAACCTAGTGTCCTACCAATGCACTGATGACGGTGAGGTGACACGGATACTATGCAGAGCTGCAGGAGGTCTCACCCAGTCTGTGGTCTACTGGGCTCCCTGGTCAAGATCTCTCGGAACTCACGCGTGGCAAAAGCAACGCGCTAAGCAATAATGCTTAGTGGTGCCAATAATAAAATAAAAATAAATAACAAAAAGTAAATATGCAGTGAATGTATTGATGTTTTATTTCAAACAAATTTTCGATGAGTATTTGTAATCTTACTTATTTTGTACTTGTTATATTCATTATTTCATTAAATTTGGCCACTTTTATGTTTGGTTGCCCAAGTAACCTATACTGGACGATTGGACTGGATAAATGGGTAAACTGGCATTGGGTATCAAGTACCTCGGGCCGTCACACCATCGGTCACATATGTATCTCCCGGTGTGCAACAGAACAGCTAATAAGCTGTAAATAACATTAGGCACATGGCCAAGTCTCATCACAATGTCAGAATGGCTAAAAGCCATGAAATCACAGAATGGCATAATGCCATGTGCAGTACTGCTAACTGAACCCTATTGGCATGCCAAACTATCCAAACCAATCTTGTTAGGTATACTAGGGCATTTGATACTTTTGAATTTTGTAATTTTTGAATTTCAAGCTTTGGTGTTACTATTTACTTTATTAGTCAACAAAAATGTTGACTTTTGTATAAAAAATAGGTACATTGGTTTTAACACTCCCAACATACCACATTGTGCATTCAAAACTTGTTGGCATTAATCACCAATACCATTTCTAAGCTTAAAACTAATGGAGCAGAATTTTCAGCTTTTATACCCTAACTTTACTGTTCCATTAGTTACTGTTGCAGTGGGAATTTGAGAAAATGATAAACATGAAAGTTGTTTCTTATTTTGTCTAGTTGAATTTCTTTCTTTGAATCACTCCATTTGGAGTTTTTTAGCTCAAGTTATGGTCCAGAAACCACAACTGGCCGGATTGAAAAATTTTAGAGCTGACCATATCTACAGTGCAGTGAACAGTGATTGCAACTGCCTTGTTGGATAGGTTCTGATCATAATTTGGGGTAGGTTTCTTCATGAAAGTTGTTGGTCTATATCTTAACTTGTTTCTATAAATATTTCAGGTCAATTGGGCCATTCTACAATGAGTTATGGCCAAATGAACAATCACTGTTCATTTGGTCATTCTGCAGAATCTGGTGGCAGGACATCCGGATTGGGGCAAGTTTTTGGTCTACTTGATTTGGTCTTTTGGGCATGGTTTCTTCACCAAAATTGTGCCATTATGTGTCTAGTTTCATGTCCAAATTGCCAAACACCAATTGAACCTACACAGCCCAAGTTATGGCTGTCCAAACAGGCTGGACTCACAGCCACCCTGCTGGTTTCACTAGGCAGCATACCAAATCAGTTTGTAATGCTATAATTCACTCTAAGTTATGGTCAACTTACCTCAAATGGTCACTAATTGACCATTAAAATGTTCATTCACCATTACATAAGCAAAGTCCAAGTTTCTCTCCAAAACCCTAATTCCCCATATCAATTCACACCACACACCTTTGTTAAACACACTAATTCATTATATATATATATATATATATATATATATACACACTTTAAACACCATCTCTAGTCCACTCTAAGCCCATCAAAATCATCACCCCCAATAGGCTGCCGAAATTCACCATTTACCCTAGCATGTTTAATTTTCTTCAATTCCACAATTTCCTAGCCTAACTTAATGTTTTAACATGAATATCCAAAGGAAGAAGGAGAAAGATGGCACTAACCTTATTGGAGCTAACTCCCAAACTTGTAAAAACTTTCTTTTCCTTCTTCTTTTTGCTGGTTAGAGAGAGTTTAAGATGCAAGGAAGAGTTTTTGTGAAGGGATTAAGTGAGTTTATGGTGAAACTTAGTGGGGTGTGAAGCTTGATGAAGTTTTCTATGGTGGAATGGGTATGGAATTTGAGAGCTACGGGTGGGTTTTGTGAAGGTGATGGCTGCTGGATTTTTATGAGCTTTTTCTGTATTCTTATCCATATTTTATTAGTTAATTTAAGTGTTGATTAAATGTGATTGGTGGGTAAGTGTTTAATGACATCATATGATATTATAATTGGTATTTTCTTCCATTTTTTTTTCTATTCTCTACTCATTTTCAATTTAATTTTTAGCAATATTTATTCATATTTTATGTTATAATAATTATTTACTTAACTGGACAAGTCGGCCAAAAATCATCTCTGAAGACGAAATGACCAAAATGCCCTCCGTTTGGCTTAACGGGTCAAAATTGTCTGTACCGATTGAAAAATTTTTCTAAATATTTTCTTGGCATTCTAATGCCATAGGAACCTCAATAACCCTTCTCTGGAGTCCCAAAAATTATTTTATGAATTTTCTCTCGGGTCTAGGGCTCCTAGTTGCGAGAACCGTAACTTTTCACTAGGTTACCCATCGTTAGGGCACCAGCTCGTTTAACTTTGTTGTATTTTATTTCTAAAATGTTTTCTAAATTTTTCTTATTAATATTTGAGTTAATTATGGTTCTTCACTTTAGTTTAAATATTTTTCTGGACGTTCTAGCTGTCCGAACCGACACTGGTCACCGAAACTGTAGAATGTACGGAGTTGCTACAGGGAGGGTGTTACAACTCTTCTCCTCTAATTTAAATTTCGTCCTCGAAATTTACCTGATGCAAACAGTTGAGGGAACTGTTGCCTCATCGTCTCTTCACTTTCCCAAGTTGCCTCTTCGGTGTTGTGGTGCCTCCAAAGCACTTTCACCAGTGGAATCTGCTTATTCCTCTACTCTTTCACTTCCCGAGCTAGGATCCGTATAGGTTCTTCTTCATATGTCGAATCCGGTTGTACTTCAATTTCTTCCATGGAGATGACATGTGAAGGATCTGAGCGGTATTGTAACACCCCCGGTTGCATAGCCTAGTAGATTTCACTGTTCCGATGATCGGTGTCGGTCCGGACAATTAAAGGGATTAGGACCACACTTAAGACAACTTAAGAAGCCATAAACACAAATAATTAGTAATGTTTAATTAGTTGACTATAAATAAGAAAAACGAAACATAAGAAGTTAAACGAGCCGAGAGTCACAGCGATGATTGACCTCCTCGGGAACGACTGCGAAGTCATTTTAAACTCAAATTTCGAACCGTAAAAAGTGACGCTGCGGTCCTTAGGACCCTTATGAACACAGTGGAAAAAAGAAAATCACGAAAAAGAACTGTTAAGCCAGTCAAATAATTAGGTCAGGGAGCCGGAAGAAATATGGAATTATTTGCAAACCGGGATGAACCGGCGAGGGGCGATTTGGTCAATTGACCCCGAGAGCTGACTCCTGACCTAACTGTCAAATAAAATTGGAGAAAAGAAAATTTTAGAATCAAGAATTAAATTAAAGAACTAATAGAAAAAAAAAAGAAAAAAAAAGAAAAAAAGAAAGAAGATGGAAAAGTCAAAGTGATGACATCATGTATGATGTCATATAGGCTTAATTGATTTATTTTATTAATTTGGAGATTTTTGGTCTTCAAAAAGGGGATAAGATTAAAGAAAAGAAAAGAAAAAAAAAATTAAAACACAAATCTTCTTCTTCCAAAACGTCACTCTCTCTCCCTCACCCTCTCCCTCTCCCTCTCCACAAACTCCATTAATGCTCAATTTTGAGCTTGAAAATCATAAGATTTCACCATAGAAAAATTAGCCACCATAGTTAAAGCTTATCTAGGCAACTTGAGAAGAGGATTGAGCAAGAAAGAAAGAAGGAAAATTTGAAGGAAAGGAGGAAGAAAATTGCTACACAAAGGTTAGTATGCTAAACTCTTTATTTATCCATTTAAATGCATATGTGATGGTTGAAAGTGAGCTTAGAACTTGATTAAATGAAACAAACATGTGAGAATGACCATTGCTAAAATTTGGCCTGGTTGGGAGGAGTATGGTTTGCATGAATATGATGCAATTGAATGAGTTTAGAAACTTTACATAGTTAAATGATTAACAATTAAACCATTAGAAGTAGTTAAAGGCATGAAAATGATGAGTTAGGGTTTTCAATGCTAGGGTTTATGAACCAAAATTTGGAGAAATGCATAAATGGCATGTTTGACCTATTGTGAAGTGAAATAATGGTCAATTATGACCAAATGGATTGTGTGAGAATGTTAGGAAATTAAACCAAATTCGTAGGTTAATGGTCATCTTCTTTGGCAAGATGATCAAACCCACTTTGAAGGACCAAAACTCAAATTTTACAAGTCCAATTGATATGCCACCAATTGGAAATGAAAATAGACATAAAATAGCACAATTTTCATTAAGGAACCATGGCAAAAAACTGACCAAAACTTGGTGAAACAATTGACCAAAGTGAAATGAGAGCAGGCTGCTCTGCACCAAAACTGACTAAATGAACAGTAACTGTTCATTTAGTCATAATTCGAGCTAGAAAGGTCAAATTGACCTGAAATTTTACCAGCAATTAGATGAGACATAGATCTAAAACTTTCATGAAGAACACCACCCCAAATTATGCCATTAACCCATTCAAATTATTGAGCAAAGTTAAGTTGGCAAACCTGCAACTCTGCAGATTTTCAATTGAGCAGTAAGATTTGGATGGCTATAACTCTCTCTAGGAAACTCGGATTTAGGCGATTCTTGAACCGATGGAAACCTAAGACATAGTAGAACATTTCATATGAAGAAAGTTAGACTAAATTATGAACTTAACTTAATCAAATTACTGACCAAAGTTGGATCAAAATCTGCCAGAACCCAAAATACCAGTATGAATAGTACACGTAAACAGTAAACTTATTTTGGCCATAACTTGAGCTACAAAACTCCGATTGAGGTGATCCAAAAATGAGAATATACTTAAGACAATAAGGAACATTTTCTATGAAGGAAGTTTTATCAAATTCCAACAATAGACCGACTAATGAAACAGTGCAACTTCGGAGCACCAAAACCAAAAATTGGCAATTTTGCCAAAATGACCTAAGCTTTGAGAAAATGACCAAAACCAACAAGTTTAATGACCAAAATGTGGTATGTGGGTGAAGTTGGAGTTCCCATACCTATTAAGTCTTAGAAAGTCAACTATTTGACTTGAATAGTATAGTGAATAGTAACCCGAAACACAAAATTTAAAGAACGTCGAATTTAGCACGTTAAAGCTAGGTAATTGTGAAGCTAAATTTATTTTGGATCTGTGTTAAGTTCTAGTACTGAAACATTATAAAATTGTGTGTTTCAGTTGAAAAGAATATCGGGAAGGAACCCGAGGAACCGAGTCGAGGCTAAGGGACGACTCGTTTGAGGTTTGTGCACAACATCTTCATGCTTTAAAATTCATTGATAAAGTGAACGAAATATGTACTTTACTTGTGATTTGGAATTGTTGAAAGTTTATTTGTGACATTATTTATGATGTTTTGATTAAACTGTGAAAATTATTGTGTATATTTGAAATAGCAATGTTTAGCAAATTGTTAAGATAAGTTTTGAAACCACAGTGTCATGACCATATATTTGAACACCTCACTAGCACGACTAGTGGGGGTAATTAGTTTCGAATTTTGATTCCTTCTCTGGAGAAGTGTTGAGGTGTGCCAGTAGAAGAGGATGTGAATGGATATCAATATATTTGAGCTAGCTAGCCTTGTGATATGATTTCTCTTTAGCCTCTGGCTATTGAGATTCTATTTGTTTCGAATGGCATGATCTAACTGTGGGTTTTATGAAATGTGTTTTGATACTTTGAAATGAACTTGGTTTGCATTAAAATCTCATAATTCATGTTTTGTGTTTAATGCTTATGTTTAGTCAAATTTTTCAATAAATGTGATTTTATTTTTGCATAAAGATTATTTTAGTATGTTGTGTACCACTGAGTCCTAGTACTCAGAGATAGCTTATTCTTTGTCGCAGATCTGAGACTAGAAGAAGCGTGATGAGGCTTGAGAGGTGTGAGCTATCATCTTGAAGTCTTCGGGTATAATTTATACCCTGCCTGTAAATATTTATTTTGATGTATGTATTGCATATAAAGGTATGGACATGTAAATGGGTCTTGAGCAGCTTGTACAAAATTTGTATGAAGTTTGTAATAAAATTTAGTTTGTATTTCTTTTGACGTGAATTTTATAAGGATGTATATAAATTATTTTGTCTCAAATGAAATGATTGTGGAATTGTTGAAATTGATAGAGTTTGATTGTGAAATTGAAGTTGTGGTTGAGAAAAATTTTTAGAAGTACTTTTTACAGGTATTTGAAGAACAGTTTTCTCAAAATACAGAGGAAACTCTGTCAAAATTTTTATAAAATTTGCGAAAAAAATAAAATGGGCCAAAATTTCCAACTAGCTTTTTACTTAAGTACATGTTTTAAATACTTATTAGAAATGCTCACCACTTACCAAAAGTAAGAAATTGTTTTAAAATCCCTTGTAGGGTGCTTAATGAGTTATCGGTAGATGAAGTTCGGTAGTTCATTAAGTATTCTACGGGATCATATTATGCCTTACAGAGGGGTAAGGTGTGACAGGTATCTTGTTAGCATAGACACGTGGAACACATTGTGGATCTTGTCCAGCTCTGGTGGTAAAGCTAGCCTATAGGCCACTGGACCCACACGTTCAATGACTTCATATGGGCCAATGAACCTAGGGCTCAACTTACCTTGTCTTCCAAATCTCAGTACCTTCTTCCACGGTGACACCTTGAGGAACACTTTGTCGCCAACTGCATATTCTATTTCTTTTCTCTTCAGGTCGGCATAAGATTTTTGTCTATTTGAGGCAACCTTCAGATTGGCTTTGATCAGTTTTACTTTCTCCTCAGTCTGTTTCACCAGGTTTGGCCCTACTAGTTTGTCTTCGCCCAATTCAGTCCAGCACACTGGAGTTCTACATTTCCTCCCATACAGTGCTTCATACGGGGCCATTTGAATGCTAGCTTTGTAGCTATTGTTGTATGCAAATTCTGCCAGTGGGAGGTATCTATCCCAACTTCCCTCAAACTCAATGACACAACTTCTCAACATATCCTCAAGGACCTGACATATATTTCACGTTATTATTATCATTTTAGTTCAATATTTGTATTAATTCAATTGGTTCAATTGTTTACCAGGATTACTCTTTCTGATTGCCCATCTGTCTGAGAATGGAAAGCTGTGCTGAAGTGGAGTTGTGTACCCAAGGACTCATGCAACTTCTTCCAAAATCTCGATGTAAACCTTGGGTCTCGATCAGATATAATGGAAAGTGGAATTCCATGCAGTCTAACTATCTCACTAATATACAATTCTACTAACTTCTCCAGTGAGTAGTCAGTCCTAACTGGCAGAAAGTGTGCTGACTTTGTTAATCTATCCACTATCACCCATACTGCATCATATTTCTTCTAGGTGAGAGGTAGACCACTTACAAAATCCATGGTGACCCGATCCCATTTCCATTTAGGTATGGGCTGTAGCAAACCTGATGGAACTTGATGTTCTGCATTGACTTGCTGACATGTCAAGCATTTAGTCACATAGTCAGCTATGTCCTTCTTCATACCAGGCCACCAATACTGAAGTTTTAGATCATGATACATTTTTGTACTTCCTGGGTGCATAGCATACACACTGGTGTGTGCCTCTTTTAGAATACTGGCCTTCAATTACCCATTATCTGGTACACACAGTCTTCCTTTGTAGTACAGACACCCATCTGTTTTCACTTCATAGTCAGTTTCTTTCCCTTCTAGGATTTTTCTCATAATAGCTTTTAGCTTCTCATCTATCTTCTGCCCATCTAAAATCTGCTGTAACAGGCTTGGCCTCACTTGCAACTCAGCCAAAATAGCTCCATCTCGAACCAAAGATAGACGGGCATTCAATGATCTCAAAGCCGTGATGGATTTTCTGCTCAAAGCATCAGCAACTACATTTGCCTTCCCAGGATGGTAGTCAATTACACAGTCATAGTCCTTCAGGAACTCAATCCATCGTCTCTGTCTAAGGTTGAGCTCCTTCTGGGTTGGCAAGTATTTCAGGCTTTTGTGGTCTGTGTAAATGTAGCACTTTTCACCATACAAGTAGTGCCTCCATATCTTCAGTGCGAAGATAATTGCTGCAAGCTCTAGATCATGGGTAGGGTAATTCTGTTCATGTGGCCTTAGTTGCCTGGAAGCATAAGCGACCACCTTCCCTTCTTGCATCAATACACACCCTAACCCATTATGAGAGGCATCACTGTAGACCACAAAGTCCTTTCCCGATATTGGCTGTGTTAGCACTGGTGCCTCTGTCAACATAGCCTTCAACTTCTCAAAACTAGCCTGACACTTGTCATTCCAGTCAAATCTGACATTTTTGTGTAATAACTTGGTCATTGGAGCAGCTATTAATGAAAATCCCTTCACAAATCTCCTGTAATACCCAGCTAGCCCCAAGAAGCTTCTAACCTCAGTTGTATTTCTGGGAGGCTTCCATTCCATCACTGCTTCTATTTTCTTGGGATCCACCCTAATCCCATCAGCTGACACTATGTGTCCAAGGAATGTAATCTCATTTAACCAGAAGTCACACTTGGATAACTTAGCATATAGCTTCTTTTCTCTCAGGGTTTGTAGAACAATCCTCAAATGCTCATCATGTTCTTCACTAGTCTTGGAATACACCAGAATATCATCAATAAAGACCACTACGAACCGATCTAAGTGTGGATGGAAGATACGATTCATAAGGTCCATGAATGCCGCTGGTGCATTTGTTAGGCCAAAGGGCATCACCAGAAACTCATAATGCCCATACCGGGTCCTGAATGCAGTCTTTGGCACATCTACATCCTTCACCCTCAACTGATGATACCCTGATTTGAGATCAATCTTAGAAAATACTCCTGCTCCCTTCAATTGATCAAACAAATCATCAATTCTAGGCAACGGATATTTGTTCTTCACAGTCACTTTATTCAACTGCCGGTAATCGATGCATAACCTCAAAGTCCCATCTTTTTTTTTTCACAAAGAGCACTGGAGCTCCCCATGGTGACACACTGGGGCGTATGAACCCCTTATCAAGCAACTCTTGCAACTGAGTTTTCAAACCCTCAATTCAGTGGGTGCCATCCTATAAGGAGCAATGGAAATGGGTGTTGTACCCAGCAGTGTCTCAATAGCAAATTCAACTTCCCTTTCTGGTGGCAAACCAGGCAACTCTTCAGGAAATACCTCTGGGAAGTCTCTTACTGTGGGTATATCACTCAGGTTTGGCTTAGCCTGCCTAGTATCCACCACATGTGCTAGGTAGGCTTTACAGCCTTTTCTCATCATTCTTCTTGCAACTGTGGCTGAGATGACATTGGACAAGAAATCTGTCCTTTCCCCCACAACTGTGATCTCATTACCCCCAAGAGTTTTCAAAGAAATCCTCTTCAGTTTACAATCAACCATTGCCTGATGACGTGACAACCAGTCCATTCCCAAAATCACATCAAACTCATGGAAAGGCAACTCAATCAAGTCTGCCAAGAATTCATACCCCTGAATCCTTAACGGGCAACCCTTGTACACTTTGTTCACTACCACACTGTGGCCCAATGGATTAGTGACCAGAATGTCTTAGTCACTCTCCCCTACTAGTATCCCCCTTTCTACGGGTAAGTTGATGCAGATATATGAATGAGTGGATCCTGGATCCACTAATGCATGCACATATGTATTGTAGAGGGAGAACGTACCCCTGATGACGCCCGGGGCATCTTGCTCCTCCTGAGCTCTAATGGCATAAGCTCTTGCAGGTGGTCTGCCCTCAGGCCTCTCTGTGGCTCGGATCTGAGCCTCTATGATGATCCCACTGCGTCAGTTGCGGTTCCTACCCCTTTGTGGTGCGGGAGGCGGTGCATGCGCTTGTGTTGGAGCAGCTGTAGTAGTTCTGCGTGGACAATTCCTCAGCTGATGCTCTGTCGACCCACACCTTAAGCAGGCACCAGTCACTCTCCAACACTCCCCCTTATGCCACTTCAGGCAATGTGGACATGCAGAAGATACTGGGGCTGGTCCCCTGAACCCCATCCCTGGAGAGCTGCCCACTGATGGTGTGGACTGACCTCTCCTAGGGGTAAACTGTGGCCTGGGCTCTGAGGTGACCACGACCTTGTGGTTGACTGAACTTTGTGCGGTGGACCCTTGAACTTCTTCCCAAATGCAGAGATGAACCGGGTGACACAGGCCCCTCTTCTGCTGTCTCTCTCTTCTGGTCTGCTCACTTATTCTAACCTTTTGAACCTTTATTGTAGCTTCCACTAACTTAGTAAAGTCGGTGATTCCCAAGGCAGTGATCATGATCTTTATATTGTCATTTAATCCCTCTTCAAATCTCTTACACCTTTCAGCTTCATTAGGGACTATCTCCCTTCCATAGTGGCTTAATCTGACAAATTCCTTTTCATACTCGGCCACTGTCAGCTGTCTCTGCCTCAGGTTAATGAACTCTCTTCTTCTCTCTTCCAGGTATACACTACCCACATATTTCTTCTTGAATTCAGAGAGGAAGAAGTCCCAAGTTATTACTTCTGGCTGTACTTCATTGGACACCGTATCCCACCATTCATATGCATCATCTTGCAACAGAGATACAGCAGCTTCTAGATTTTGCTCTAGAGTGCAGTGGAGTTATTTTAAAACCCTGCCTGTTCTGTTCAACCAATTTTCGGCTGCAACAGAATCATCTTCTCTCTTGCCAAAGAAGTCCACTGCTCCAAATTTTCTTAGTCTTTCCAGGTGTGATTTCTGCTGTGGAGGTGGTGGTGGTGGTGGTGCTAGCATTACCCCTGCCATTTGTTTGAAGAATTCGGCCATTTGCTGGAACATGGCCTGTGGAGGCTGAGCAGGCTCTGCTTGAGCTGGCGGAGTAGGTTCTCCCCTACCCCCAGTCTCAGCTGCTGCAGGTGGAGCATGACTCTCCACTTCCTCCTCAACTGCTCTCTGTAATGTAGGGTCCATATCCTATTCAAAATAACAAAGACAAACAGATCTGCATTAGTGTCACCTCAACTCTTACAAATGCAATGCATGGTATGGACTCAATCTAGGCCCAGAAACGCCTAAACCATGCTCTGATACCACTAAATGTGACACCCCTTACCCGTCTACAGTATATCCGAGTAAGCTATGTCACACGGTGTACCGGAACACTCTATTTTATCTTAATCATTTTTATTCTTCCTTAATTAATTTTTATCATAGTTTTGAATATAACTTGGGAAATATAATTCATTTAAGTCATTTATTGAAATTATAATTTATTTGAGGTTCCGAAAATTTTATAGAAAATCCGGCAGAGTACCGGCTAAAAATGGAGAAAACAGTTCTTCGGAACATGTGAAAAACACTTCCGATAATTATATTCAATCATTCTCAAACTCCAATATCATCAAAATCTCAATATTTTTCAACAACATTTCTCAATCATTCATTTCTCATGGTACTCATATATATAAGCAATAAATAAATACTCAAATTTTCCATTCATAACCACAATTTCTACTATTTACATTATTACCAAAATACATTACATAAGTTTCAATTACATATAAGAAAATAAAAGTTAATTACAAAATACCAAAATGAAACCTAGTGTCCTACCAATGCACTGATGACGGTGAGGTGACACGGACACTATGCAGAGCTGCAGGAGGTCTCACCCAATCTGTGGTCTACTAGGCTCTCGGTCAGTATCTCTAGAACCTACGCGTGGCAAAAGCAACGCGCTAAGCAATAATGCTTAGTGGTGCCAATAATAAAATAAAAATAAATAATAGAAAGTAAATATGCAGTGAATGTATTGATGTTTTATTTCAAATAAATTTTCGATGAGTATTTGTAATCTTACTTATTTTGTACTTGTTATATTCATTATTTCATTAAATTTGGCCACTTTTATGTTTGGTTGCCCAAGTAACCTATACTGGATGATTAGACTGGATAAATGGGTAAACTGGCACTGGGTATCAAGTACCTCGAGCCGTCACACCATCGGTCACATATGTATCTCCCGGTGTGCAACAGAACAGCTAATAAGCTGCAAATAACATTAGGCACAAGGCCAAGTCTCATCACAATGTCAGAATGGCTAAAAGCCATGAAATCACAGAATGGCATAATGCCATGTGCAGTACTGCTAGCTGAACCCTATTAGCATGCCAAACTATCCAAACCAATCTTGTTAGGTATACTAGGGCATTTGATACTTTTGAATTTTGTAATTTTTGAATTTCAAGCTTTGGTGTTACTATTCACTTCATTAGTCAACAAAAATGTTGACTTTTTTATAAAAAATAGGTACATTGGTTTTAACACTCCCAACATACCACATTGTGCATTCAAAACTTGTTGGCATTAATCACCAATACCATTTCTAAGCTTAAAACTAATGGAGCAAAATTTTCAGTTTTTATACCCTAACTTTACTGTTCCATTAGTTACTGTTGCAGTGGGAATTTGAGAAAATAATAACCATGAAAGTTGTTCCTTATTTTGTCTAGTTGAATTTCTTTTTTTGAATCACTCCATTTGGAGTTTTGTAGCTCAAGTTATGGTCCAAAAACCACAACTGGCCGGATTGAAAAATTTCAGAACTGACCATATCTACAGTGCAGTGAATAGTGACTGTAACTGCTTTGTTGGATAGGTTCTGGTCATAATTTAGAGTAGATTTCTTCATGAAAGTTGTTGGTCTATATCTAAAGTTGTTGCTGTAAAAAGTTCACGTCAATTGGGCCATTCTATAATGAGTTATGGCCAAATGAATAATCACTGTTCATTTGGTCATTCTGCAAAATCTGGTGGCAGGAGATCCGGATTGGGGCAAGTTTTTGGTCCACTTGATTTGGTCTTTTGGGCATGGTTTCTTCACCAAAATTGTGCCATTATGTGTCTAGTTTCATGTCCAATTGGCCAAACACCAATTGAACCTACACAGCCCAAGTTATGGCTGTCCAAATAGGCTGGACTCACAGCCACCCTGCTGGTTTCACTAGGCAGCATACCAAATCAGTTTGTAATGCTATAATTCACTCTAAGTTATGGTCAACTTACCTCAAATGGTCACTAATTGACCATTAAAATGTTCATTCACCATTACATAAGCAAAGTCCAAGTTTCTCTCCAAAACCCTAATTCCCCATATCAATTCACACCACACACCTTAGTTAAACACACTAATTCATTATATATATATATATATATATATATATATATATATATATATATACACACTTTAAACACCATCTCTAGTCCACTCTAAGCCCATCAAAACCATCAAAATCATCACCCCCAATAGGCTGCTGAAATTCACCATTTACCCTAGCATGTTTAATTTTCTTCAATTCCACAATTTCCTAGCCTAACTTAATGTTTTAACATGAATATCCAAAGGAAGAAGGAGAAAGATGGCACTAACCTTATTGGAGCTAACTCCCAAACGTGCAAAAACTTTATTTCCTTCTTCTTTTTGCTGGTTAGAGAGAGTTTAAGATGCAAGGAAGAGTTTTTGTGAAGGGATTAAGTGAGTTTATGGTGAAACTTAGTGGGGTGTGAAGCTTGATGAAGTTTTCTATGGTGGAATGGGTATGGAATTTGAGAGCTACGGGTGGGTTTTGTGAAGGTGATGGCTGCTGGATTTTTATGAGCTTTTGCTGTATTCTTATCCATATTTTATTAGTTCATTTAAGTGTTGATTAAATGTGATTGGTGGGTAAGTGTTTAATGACATCATATGATGTCATAATTGGTATTTTCTTTCATTTTTTTTTCTATTCTCCACTCATTTTCAATTTAATTTTTAGCAATATTTATTCATATTTTATGTTATAATAATTATTTACTTAACTGGACAAGTCGGCCAAAAATCATCTCTGAAGACGAAATGACCAAAATGCCCTCCATTTGGCTTAACGGGTCAAAATTGTCTGTAACGATTGAAAAATTTTTCTAAATATTTTCTTGGCATTCTAATGCCATAGGAACCTCAATAACCCTTCTCTGGAGTCCCAAAAATTATTTTATGAATTTTCTCTCGGGTCTAGGGCTCCTAGTTGCGAGAACCGCAACTTTTCACTAGGTTTCCCATCGTTAGGGCACCGGCTCGTTTAACTTGGTTGTATTTTATTTCTAAAATTTTTTCTAAATTTTTCTTATTAATATTTGAGTTAATTATGGTTCCTCACTTTAGTTTAAATATTTTTTTGGACGTTCTAGCTGTCCGGACCGACACTGGTCACCGGAACAGTAGAATGTACGGAGTTGCTACAGGGAGGGTGTTACAGTTTTAGTGGTATCAGAGCAAAGTTTTTCAATTCTGTTTTCACATGTTACTTGAATATTCTTTCTTCATAGTACAACTGCTTAATATCATTGTTTGATACATACAGTACATTACATTATAAATATGCACTAACGAGAGGAAATATCTTTGTGTTAATTGTTCAGGAGATCTAAGATCCTCGCATTGACCATGGAAGAGGGGGATCGTTCAGTCGATCAATCTATAGAGGCTGAGGTGCAAGGGGATGCCCCAGGCCTACATAATGTCAATGGTTCATGTTTGACCCACCATGATACCACGATTTCTGCTCAATTCGCTCAGCAGATGGCTGCAATGTTCCAACAAATGGCTGGTAATGTGCCTACTCAAGTCCCAATACAGACACCAGTGGTACAACCACAGTTTCCTACTAGGCAGTATGACAAATTGATGAAGTATGGGGCTACAGAGTTTAAGGGGACAGTAGATCCTCTAGAAGCTGAACAATGGTTAGAGAGGATGGATAGGGTATTCAAGAAATTGCATTGCACGGAAGAGCTCAGATTTGAATACTCAGTATCTTTGTTACAGGGGGATGCTTATGACTGGTGGAAAACCATTCCCCACAGTCTGGTAGAACCTGCAGTGTTAACATGGAATGACTTTCTCAGGGAATTCAGGCAAAAATATGTCCCTGATGCTTATGTAGACCAGAAGCTACAAGAGTTCCTAAGTTTGAAACAGGGGAGCAGATCAGTGGCTGAGTATGAAAGAGAATTTTCCCGCCTGAGCCATTATGCAGTAAGTTTACTTGCTACCAGCAGGGAGAGATGCAAGAAGTTTGAAACTGGCTTGAAGCCCAGTATCAGATTACAAGTAGTCGGGTTCAAACACACTAACTTCTCTGAACTTGTTTTTCAAGCCCTAGAGTTGGAAAGAATTGAGTTTGAAGCTGCTCCTGAGAAAAAGAAATCAGAGAAGACAGAGAAAGAGGGAAAATCGGTAGAACAGAGTTCTAGTGGTCCTACTGGAAAGAGGAAGAACTATGGGGGACATGGCAAAGGTGGCAAGAAGTCTGGTAGGGGAAGATATTCAGGACAGAAGCCTCCTCTATCTGGTCAGCAGAGTACCAGAGGTTCTTACCCTCCCTGCCAATGTGAAACCTGTGGAAGAAATCATGGTGGGATATGCTACAAGGCTATTGAAGCCTGTTATAACTGTGGAGGCACAGGACACTTTGCCAAGGACTGCACCAGTAGTCGCAGAGTTGGACCACCTCCTACTACTGCAGAAGGGTCAGTTCAGAGCCCTGTCACCAGAAGTTCACAACCACCCAGCAGAGGTAGAGGCAGGGGTAGAGGTAGCCCAGCAAGCAGCCAAGGCACAGTGAAACATTCAGAGCAAGATAGTGCTCCAGTCAGAGTCTATGCAATGAGACAGAGGGAAGAGGCAGAGACATCTGATGTTGTGGCTAGTACCTTCTCAACTTTTAACTAAGATGTGTTTGTGTTATTTGATCCGGGTTCTACCCATTCTTATGTGAGTGCTAGCATCATTGATTGCATTGCTATTCCATGTACAAAAATAGACTTTGATGTGCTAGTAACAAGTTCGCTAGGACAGGAGGTCAGGGTTAATAGAATATATAGGGATTGTCCTTTGGTGATCCAAGGACACACTTTTCTGTCTGATTTCATTGAAATGCCCTTCAGAGATTATGATATCATCTTGGGCATGGATTGGTTAGCCAGGCATCATGCCTTGATTGACTGTAGGCTGAAGACAGTCACTTTTGGTCTCCCTTAGTACAGTGATGTGGTAAAACATGGGGAGAGGCAGTTATTGCCATCAAACATCATTTGGGCTACACTAGCCAGAAAAATGATCAGAAAGGGGTGTGAAGCATACTTGGCACATGTGGTAGACACCCAAGTGGGGAGTCCAGCATTGAAGGACATCCCTACAGTATATGACTTTCCAGATGTGTTTCCTGATAAATTGCCAGGATTACCTCCGGAAAGAGAAGTGCAGTTTGAAATTAATGTTATGCCTGGTGTGGATCCAATCTCCATAACGCCATACAGAATGGCACCAGCTGAGTTGAAGGAGTTGAAGATACAGTTGCAAGAATTACTTGAAAAGGGCTTCATCCGCTCTAGTGTGTCACCTTGGGGAGCACCAGTGTTGTTTGTTAAGAAGAAGGATGGTACTCTCTGCTTATGTATAGATTACCAGCAGTTGAATAAGGTGACAATAAAGAACAGATATCCATTGCCTCGCATTGATGATCTGTTTGATCAGTTGAAGGGTGCAGCTATATTCTCCAAAATTGATTTACGATCTGGTTATTCTCAGTTGAAGATGCAAGAGCAGAGTATTCCAAAAACTGCTTTCAGAACTCGGTATGGCCACTATGAGTTTCTAGTAATGCCATTCGGGTTAACAAATGCTCCAGCTGCCTTTATGGATCTGATGAACACTATCTTCAGACCATATCTCGATCAATTTGTGGTGGTGTTTATTGATGACATTTTGATATAGTCGAGGAATGTAGAAGAGCATGATAGACATCTGCGGATTGTACTGCAGACTTTAAGGGAGAAACAGCTATACGCCAAATTGTCGAAATGTGAATTTTGGCTAAAAGAAATCTCCTTTTTGGGACATGTTGTGTCAGCTGAAGGGATCAAGGTAGATTCCAGCAAGGTAGAAGCTATCCTTAATTGGAAGCCGCCCAAGAACATCACAGAAATTCACAGTTTTCTGGGTTTAGCTGGATATTACCGTCAGTTTGTGAAGGGGTTTTCTATGTTATCTTCTCCACTGACCAAACTGCTTCGGAAAGATATAAAATTTCAGTGGACTGATAAATGCCAGCAAAGTTTTGATGAGTTGAAAAGGTGTTTGACTGAAGCTCCAGTCCTCACTTTACCTACTCCAGGTAAAGAATATACAGTTTATAGTGATGCTTCTCACAATGGGTTAGGCTGTGTACTGATGCAAGATCGGAATGTCATTGCTTATGCATCACGCCAGCTAAAACCGCATGAGAGGAACTACCCAACACATGATCTGGAGCTAGCAGCTATTGTTTTTGCTCTGAAGATCTGGAGACACTATTTGTATGGAGAGAAATGCTACATTTATACAGATCACAAGAGCTTGAAGTATTTGGGCACCTAGAAGGAATTGAATTTGAGGCAGAGGAGATGGTTAGAACTCATTAAAGACTATGATTGCTTAATAGACTATCAGCCAGGGAAAGCAAATGTGGTGGCTGACGCCTTAAGTCGCAAGACTATGGCAAATCTCAGAGTTTCTCCTTTGTCCATGGTATATGAATTGAAAGCACAAAGATGCCGCTTTAGAGATTGATGATGAGGATAGACAAGAGTTGCAAGGCATGTACAGGTGTTGATTGATCGATCGTAATGGCTGCTCAGAGTGATGAAAAATATCAGAAGCTACTGAAAGAAGTCCAGCAGGGCAAGAAACCTGAATTTTCTATGAGAGAGGATGGTTTATTGCTACATCAGGGCAGAATGTGCATTCCTAGTGATGTGGAATTAAGACAGATCATTATGAAGGAAGCACATGAGTCTCCTTTTGCTATGCACCCTGGTGGAACTAAAATGTACAGAGGGCTGAAAGAGCATTACTGGTGGATGGGTATGAAGAGAGATATAGCTGAATTTGTTTCCAAATGCCTAACTTGTCAGCAAGTAAAGGCAGAACATCAAGTTCTAGCTGGTTTGTTACATCCTTTGTCAGTACCAGAGTGGAAATGAGAACGGATAACTATGGATTTTGTTACAGGACTTCTAAGGACACAGAGTAGTCATGATGCAGTATGAGTTATAGTTGACAGATTGACCAAGTCTGCTCACTTTTTGCCAGTTCGGATGGACTATAGCCTGGAAAGATTGGCCAGATTGTACATATATGAGATTGTAAAATTGCATGGAGTGCCAGTATCAATTGTGTCTGACAGAGATCCTAGGTTCACTTCTAGATTCTCGCCTTCAAAGAGCCCTAGGAACTAGATTGAACTTCAAAGACAAAGATTCCACCCACGCATGATGGCCAGTCTAAAAGGGTTATTCAGATATTGGAGGATATGCTACGGGCTTGTGTGATTGAGTTTGAAGGTAGTTGGGATACACACTTGCCTTTGATTGAGTTTGCTTATAACAACAGCTATCAATTAAGCATTGGGATGCCTCCATATGAAGCTTTGTATGGCAGAAAGTGCAGAACTCCCTTATGTTGGGATGAAGTAGGTGAAAGGAAGATGATTGGGCTAGAAATTGTTCAGCAGACAGAGGAAAAGATCAGATTGATCAGAGATAGACTCAAGGCTGCATCAGACCGTCAGAAGTCCTATGTTGATCTGAAGAGAAGGGATATTGAATATGCAGTGGGTGATAATGTATTCCTCAAAGTTTCTCCTTGGAAGAGAATTCTGAGATTTGGCAGAAAGGGGAAACTGAGTCCTCGTTTCATCGGACCATATGAGGTTCTGGAAAGAGTGGGTCCTTTGGCATATCGGTTGGCATTACCTCCAGAGTTAGCAAGGATACACAATGTCTTCCATGTGTCCATGTTAAGGAGGTACAGATCTGACCCATCTCATGTACTATCAGTTGAAGAGATTGAGGTAAATCCAGACCTCTCATATGAGGAAGAACCCATAAAAATTCTGGCTTATGAGGTGAAGCGGTGAGAATAAACAGATACACTGGTTAAAGTCTTTGTGGAACCATCATTCGTGCCAGAAGCTACTTGGGAACGTGAAGAGGATATGAGGAGACAGTACCCACACTGTTCGAGAGACTAATGCTGTAAAATTTCAATACGAAATTTATTTAAGGGGAGAATTGTAACACCCTATGTTCTAGAGTGCGTTCTATTGTTCGGTGACCGGTGTTGTCCGCATACCTAGGATGCCTAGAACTACACTTTGATATGAGGGAGGAGACATAAAATAATGAAATACAAGAAAAGAAAATACAAGAAAAACAAAGGAAAAATAATAGCAAAGAAATGTAACCAAGTTAAGCGAGCAGAGAACCCTAGCGATGGGTGACTGACCGAAGTCACTGAGTGGATCGTTGACTAGCTCTGATCATGGAACCCTGGAAAATATTTTTAGGACTTAAAGAGACATCAATTGAAGTATAAATATCATTAGAAATATCAAAGAAAAATTAAATAATTAGTACAAAGAAAAGTGAGAAATTGAAAAACAGACAAAACCCGGTGTTACCGAAAAATCGGGAATATAACCCGAACAGGGGCATTATGGTCATTTGAAATCCCGAATTGTCTTTTGACCTAAATGTCCATTAAAAATAAATAATATTACACTTGGAAAATATAATGAAAAATTAAATTGATGGTACCTAAATAAATAGCAAAAATTATGGGTTTAATGTGGAATAAATGAAAGTTAAACATATAATATGATTTAATTTGTGTAAGTGGACCATTATGGAATAAAATAAGAACTAAATGGCAGGTGTACACCCATTATACAATCTGCAACTTCATCTTCCTCATTTGGTTCATCCATGCCGAAATGAAGAGCTTGAAAACCTCCATTGCTGTTTTGCTTCAAGCTTCATCCTCTCATTCATTTCACCTCCAAACACCTAGGTAGCTTCATTAAAATTTATCCCCACATCACAAGGAAGAGTTTGATAGCAAAATCAAGGAAGTTTAGTGAAGATTTAACAAGTCCTAACAATAGGTAAGTTTGTATTTTTGGATATTGCTTTGTTAAAGTTTGTAAGCATGTATGGGTGTTTGATTTGTGAAGAAAATTTTAAAGTTTTGAGGAGTTCTTGATATATCCAATTTTGGACAGCCATGGAGTTCTATATTTAATGAATTATTCTTACATATATTTGATGGGAATTCATGTTGAGTAGGGTGATTTAATGTCCTAGTAAGTTATTTCCACATGTATATGGTGATTGTGCATTTGAAATTTGAAGTTGACGAAATTATGGGAAACTTTGGCAATGTGGAGCATTTCGGTAGCCTTGAGACTCCTTGATGAATATTGAATTCATGAAGATATTGGATGAATTGTGATATTGAGGATTGATGAATATGTATGTAAATTGGTTGTGGAAATAGTATGTAATAATTAGGAATGTTTATATGTATATATATTGTTGGATTTGGACTTTGTGAATTAGGATTTCATTTGGTGTATTTAGGATATTTATATTCTGCCCAAAGTGACTATAATGTGAAGTGATATATGGTTTTGGTAATATACCAAATTAGAATTGGGTTGGGAAGTGGATTTATAGCAAGGTAAATGTGTAATTGATAGATGTTTAAGCAATGTATTTAAGGACAGTATGCATTTCAGCCTATAACACTAAATGTGTAACTCCAATTGGTATGGGACCAATTGGAGGTGAAACTAGGCACAAAATGTGCCAACTTTCATGAAGGAAACTTGCCAAAATTCTGCTTGCAAGGTAGCTTGAAAAATGACCAAATCCGGATTAAGTACAATTGAGGCCTGAAAATTGACCAATTGGGCAGCAGTTAGTGTTTAGGCCATAACTCACTCAAAACAGGTCCAATTTACCTGAAATTTTAACTATGAATAGTTAAGACCCATATCTACAAGTCTTATGAAGACACCAAAGCCCAGAAATGACCATAAGCAAGTCAAACAGCTTGCACAAGTTCGGGTCCAAAAACTGGCCGAACCAAAGTTGACCAAAATTGACCTAAAATGACCAAATTTGATGCCATTTGACCAGCAATAGTAAAATGACCATAACTTGGTCTACATAACTCAGAATGACTTGAAATTTTGCCCCGTATTCCATAAGACATAGATCTACAAGTTAGTAGTTTTGACCGAAACCCGAAAATCGAGGGAACTAGGTCGTCCGGCTAGGTCAAACTAGTATCCCGGAATCCAGCAAGTTGAAATAAAATGCACTAAACAAGGAAATGAAATTGGTAACATGTACCAACCCTAAAAGACTATCGAATGTGACATATTAGTAACACTAAAACCTAATTTACCTAGAACGCATCGAGGGTCGATATATTAGGTTGATTAAGCAAATAATAGCTTTCAGTGAATTACTTATCAAGCATTATCGATAGAGATAGTTTAATTTAGTACTGAAACACTTCAAATTGTGTTTCTCAGTTAGTAAAGACTCAGGGAAAGGGAAGGAAACACTGAGTCCAGACCAGGAGACAATTAGCAGAGGTTTGTGCACAACAACTATTTCTTTTGAATTTTTGAATTGAAATGAATTATGACTATTTGTACATTATTGTTTTAAATTGTGGAAATGTGTTTGAATAGATATTTATTGCTTGAAAAGCATTGTAAATGGTTTGAAATTGTGAGAAATTGTTTGAATGATATTGATGGATACTTATTGATTGAAAAGCATTAGAAATGGTTTGAAACCACAGCTATCATGTATATTGATTGTATTCCTCGCTAGCTTGTCTAGTGGGACGAATTGAATTCCCTCTCTGGCTGAAGTGTTGAGGTGTGTGCCTGTTGAGGACGAATTGGATGAGTACTCATATTTTTGCTAGCTAGCTATGTTATTCCTCATTAGTCATTGACTTTTGGGACGAATTGAATACCTCATTAGCCATCGGCTTTTGGGACGAATTGAACTTTGGAACATGATTAAGCTGTGTGTGGTTTATTGATATGTATTGTGAAATTGTGAAATGGAGTTTAAATGCTTATTGACATTCACTGTCTTTTAAATTTAACTATGTTTTTATTACTGAGATTTAATGTGATATTGTGTTAAATTCCTTATGACATTTATTGTCTTGAATTTAACTATGGTTTTAAGTATCCACTATTTATATGATTTATGAATTGTGATTTAAAGTTGTATTTGGTAAATATTGTGCACCACTGAGACATTGTCTCAGCGATAGCTTTTTTATTGCTGTCGCAGGTAGACAGACAGACAGGGCAGCAGACTAGGCTGCTAGTACACCCAGCGAGAGATTTTTTGGGTATAACGAGTATACCACATTTTGCATTTTGTACTGTAATGTTTGACCACTGTATGTATATATTGTTTTTGGTTTTTAGCAGTTGTAAATTAAAATTATACATTTAAGTTGTAAAGTAAATTATGAGTTATTTTGACTTGTAAAAAAAAAAAAAAAAGTTGTGTTATATTTCTTGTATCTCAGTCTTTGAAAAATTACTGTGGATTTGAGTTGAGAAATATGTTGTGTTGAGAAATATGTTGGAGTTGAGATTTGGAAATATATTTAAGTGCTTTTTACAGGTTTTCTGAAGAACTGTTTTATCCAAAATACAGATGGCACTCTGCCAAAATTTTTACAGAAAATTTCTAATGGTGCAAATGAGTTAGCCGTTTCACTTCAGTTCACAAAAGTTTTTAACACCTGTAAATAGTGCTCACCACTGTAAAAGAAGCAAGAAAAGTTTTTAAAATCCCTTGTAGTGTATTTAATGGGTTATCAGTAGACGGAGTTAGTAATTCATTAGGTATACTACGGGATCATGTTATGCCTTACAGAGGGGTAGGGTGTAACACGCATTACTGACATGTGCCAGAGTACGTCAGGACAGCGCTGTACATCCTAATCTCCACCGTTGATCTTACTTGTAAGGACGAGCTCGAAGCCCTCAGATCGAAGAAGAAAATGACAAGATGCCTTTCACTCCTAGCCCTCGGATCGCTCTTGACAAGAAATTTTGGGCCGTCAGATTAGAAGAAAGAAAAGGACAAATACTCCGGAAGGGATCCCAGTCGTCCGTTCTGATTCTCTTTAATTCCCGAGCCCTTAGATCATGTCCTTCAAAATCTTAACCCTCCATCTCCCCCAAAACAGATCCTGACCCTTCATGGGGAGCACCGGGTTCCTACCAAAATACCTGCATGAAAAACTGTTCAAGGGAGGACGAAAAAGAGGGCAGTGACTATAGTGGAAGAACTCTGAAACTTAATTCAGTTTATTACTCTGCTATTTTTTTAGCGTTCTTAAGAAAAACTTTTGAAACCAGTTTTCTAAAGTGTTTTCTTGCAAAAGGGATTCTTGAATACTGAAACTCTCTATTTTCAGTTCGTTCATTATCCTGTGGTGCTCTCATTTTCAGCTCTTTGTTTTCTTTAGTTCCACTCCCATTGTCCAGGCTCAACCTCATTTAAACTCGGGTATTATTTCGACCCGATTGCATTTTAGCGAAGCATCCTTCGTTTCAAGGCAGACCTTAACCTTCCGGTTACCAACCTGCAGTTCTATTAAGCTTTGTGATTCCATACTTAGTTTAGTAGATTTGGCTCCCTACAGGTGAGTGCTCGTATTGCCATTTTATTAAGTGCTCGTTTTCATTTTACGCATTTCCTTTGTTCTTTTATGTACGCAGTTTTTTTTTCTAAGTTTATATTGTGCTAAAGAATACCAAAAGGTTACTCTCGGGTTTACTTCTTTGTTGATCAGTCCATTCTTTTTGTTAATCTTTGTCATTTCTGAATGCAAGTATTCTAGTCTCGAGTAATGTATAAGGGGTCGGGTAAAATGTAGGTAACCGTATCTTCAGGGTCTCTTTAAAAATAATAAAAAGTCTAAACAATAAGTCGGGAAAATAATAAGGCCGAATCACTAGAATAATGCAAAAGACAATTGAGTAAGACAACACAAGGCAGAGTAAAACTGAACTTTAAGATAGATAAATGGGATAGATCGGGTATCAAAAGTACTGGTAAGGCGACCACATAGGAAGGTCGAAAAATTCGGTTTGGTATCTCCCGACTAGTTATAAGATACCAATGAGTTAAAAGAAGCCTTATTCCGAGCCCCTGCATCTTTAAATGACAAAACCCTTAGTTCTAGGATTTCATGACGGGTAGCTGTAATCAAGTTTCGAGAGATCGGAAAAGTCTTTATCCGATCCCTATTAAAATAAAAGAGATCGGAGGAGAGTTCTTATCCGATTCTCAAACTTAAAAATTTTATCAAATATTCAAAAAGAGATCGGAGGAGAGTTCTTATCCGATTCTCAAGCTTAAAAATTTTAATAAATATTTATAAAAAGAGATCGGAGGAGAGTTCTTATCCGATTCTCAAACTTAAAAATTTTATCAAATATTCAAAAAGAGATCGGAGGAGAGTTCTTATCCGATTCTCAAGCTTAAAAATTTTAATAAATATTTAAAGGAGATCGGAGGAGAGTTCTTATCCGATTCCCAAATTAAATTCTAATGAATATGTAAGATGATTCCCCCTGAAATAAAATTAATACGCAACAGCAACTCACTAAGGTCGTCTCATTTACTTATGTATCTGGGTAATCCGGATTAGTGAAAAATTAAACATTCCTTTCAGTCAAAAGGATTAACATTTCCATTCAAACCCTCCTAACTATGAAGAACGTGAAGTTAAATCTGCTTACCCTCGTTGAGGGACGAGGTGGGGTGCCTAACACCTTCCCCACCCGTTTACGTACCCCGAACCTAGAATCTCTGTTTTTGAAGTGGTTTTATTTTAACTTACTTTCACAAATGGTTTTCTTTAATTTCCCTCAAAATTAAAGTGGCGACTCCTCACTTTTCCCACTTCGGTGAGTGTTAGTCCAGGCGACCGCAAAATCCCTTGTGACAGTAAGGATTAATTTTAGTGAAGATAGGAAGGGGTTTTATGGTGTGAAATTAAGCAAATCAGAGCTTGAAAAAGCAAAACTATGGAGGATGGGAGAGAAGAATCGGCCAAGGCTAGCAAAATGAAGAAGATGGGCTAATTTTTGTGTTTTAAATTTCATTTTTATCCCTTTTTATTGGCTTCTCATATAGTGATTGGGTGGAGCTTTTTTTAATTGCATCATGGTGATGTCATAAGTACCATTTACTTCATTTTCTTTTCTTTTCTCCTCTACTCATTTTCAATTTAATTTTCATCACTTTTTCTTTATATTTTATATTATATAATTTATTTACTTAATTGGACAAGTTGGTCAAAAATCATCTCTGAAGGCGAAATGACCAAAATGCTCTCCGTTTGGCTTAAGGAGCCAAAACTGTCTGTACCGATCTTAAAAATTCTCCTAACCTTTTCTTGGCATTCTAATGCTAGCTAGGGCGTCATAACTCTTCTCTGGCATCCCAAAAATTATTTTACAGGGTTCCCCTCAGGTTAGGCCTACTAGCTATGAAGACAGCAACATCCCTTTAGGGTCACCCATCACTAGGGCACCGACTCATTTAACTTTGTTGTATTTCATTTCTAAAATTTTTTCTTAATTTTTCTTACATTTATTTGAATTATTCATGACTCCTCACTCTAGTCTAATTATAGTTCTAGACATTCTGGCTATCTGGACAGACATTAGTCACCGGAACAATAGAACGTACGGACTATCTAAAGTGAGGGTGTTTCAACCTTCATACAAATTCCCTTCATTCAAGGCATAAGGGCTTCAATAGTTACCTGCTTAAACCTTCACACTTTTCATGGAGTTTTAACTAGTTATTCCTCTATGCAAGGCTATTAATAAGTCACAAATAATTTGTTTTATTAGGATAGACTTGAGAAACACTTACTCCCCCAAATTTGCCACTATTATGGATAATTGTGATGGGGTATTCAAATTCCAACTTCATATGCATATCTCAATTTCCTATCTCTACTAATGTAGCATACATTTTTCAAAAGATTAAAAGGTCTTTAAAGGGTTGTAATGGGGTTAGAGGATAATGACTTGGTTGCCAATGAAAGGTTTTTAGGGAATGCAAATATGAGGATAGCATGTATGCATAAAATATCAAGTATACTAAGTTTATTCATTGATTTTGTATGGAGAGGAGGGGCTTTTAGTTTTTTTTTTTTTATATTATGTATCTTTTGTCTTCTCCCCCAAACTCTTTGCTTTTGCTTGGTTGGAAAGGCAAATTTTTCTTTGATTTTAATTGCACACTTGCACTATTTCTTGAGTTCTACATCCTCTCTCCATTTTCCCTTTTTTACACTTAATATACTTTCTACTTATGCACTTAGCTTCCTCAAAAGGGTATGGTAGGTATTTAGGCTAGAAGCTAAGTAAATAATATGGATGAGCCATAAATTTTTAAAGGGTAGATATAGGTTTCAAATTGGCTACAAGGGATATATATTTTAATTAAGGGTGGCTAAGGCTTAGTGAGGTTGGATTAAAGAATGCCTTAATCATTTCTTCATCAAGCATATACTAGGGTTTCGCCTTGATAGGTCCAAGAGACATGTTCTAGAGCTGGTGAGGAATTTTTAGGTTTGCTTGTATTTCAAAAATTTTCTCCTTACTTTGCAAGTTTAATATGATATATTAATAGCCTTGAAGGAGTTTAACTAGTCTAACTCCACTAAGGTGATTAAATTGTTTTACAGACAATGATTAAAGCCTTTTTGCCTATCTAGATGCATTCATTCCTCATCCCATGGAGTCCAATTATTAGCTTATTGAATTATGAGGTTATACTTCTAAGTTGAAAGCTAGTTCAAAAATTTGAAATTTGCCAAATTTTTTGGATTTTTGATACACAAGTATTGATGTGAACCTTCAAGTAATTGATAACTTGAAAACCCACATTCAAGGATTAAAGGAACAATATGGAAAGGAAAAATATGGAAAACACCAAATCAAGATGTATGAATTTAATTCTTTGAACCAACACAATCAGATTGCTGTATAATTCAAAGAAAATATCAGAAATGGGATTCTTGACCTAATTCATATGGAGAATGAATAAACCAAGAATATTATGCACATTAAACCTTGCAAGATAGAAATCTCAGCAAGTTAATAAGCTTCACAAGAACAAAGGCAACAGCCAATTTACTCATTAAAGGAGCAGAAACAATCTTTCATTAATATTCAAAGTGTATCCTCCACTCTCTCATTACACTTGTATTTATAGTCTCTTGGCACCAAAGCTAAAGATAAAAATATCCCTACTTTAATAACAGCTGCAAGGAGCTTTAAGTCCAAACAAAAATTAATCCATCAAAAGTCTAAAAACTCCTTACAAAAAGTAAATTTAATACAGCAGCAAATAAGGGCATTTAAGTCCAAAAGAGAGGTGGTTATAACAGCAAGGAATATTCTTTCAAAAAAAAGGTGCCAGCAGATGCATGTACATGGGTTGGATCTGGTACATGCATGTCCACAGTTTATTCTATGTAATCTAATGCTCCACATGACACCTGGTCACTTCCAAGCTTAATTTTCATCAAATTTAATCCTTTATAATTTTCTTCATGCCATTCCAGCTTATAATCCTTGCTCCTTAGGATTTCACAAATTAAATTCTGAAGTGATTTAGCTCTAGCTCTAGTAATTGGACCTTGGATGAAATCATTTGGCATAAATGTAGCTTGATTCTGATCATTCCCCTCTGCTTCAAAAGGATTCGTCCTCGAATCTTTTCCTGCATCAACACAAGGAGATAAATCAGCAACATTGAAGGTGGCACTGACATTATACTCACCTGGCAGGTTTATTTTGTAGGCATTATCATTAATTTTGGTCAGCACTTGGAAAGGTCCATCACATCTTGGTTGTAATTTTGATTTCCTTCGAGAGGGAAACCTTTCTTTGTGCAAGTGAACCCATACCCAATCTCCAGGTTGAAATGTGACTTTCTTCCTTCCTTTGTTGGCTTAACTAGCATATTTTTCATTTTTCTTTTCAATTTAAAGCTTGGCTTGTTCATGGATTTTCTTCACCAATTCTGCTTTTCTTTTTCCATCTAAACTAGCAAGCTCGTTCACAGGAAAAGGTAAAAGATCCAAAGGAGTTGAAGGATTGAAACCATACGCAATTTCAAATGCAGAATAGCCAGTAGAAGAATGCACATTTCTATTGCATGCAAATTCAACAAATGGAATGCAATCTTCCCATGACTTCAAATTTTGCTTAACCACAGCACGCAAAAGAGTAGTTAGTGTCCTATTTACTACTTCAGTTTGACCATCGGTTTGTGGGTGACAAGTGGTGGAAAATAATAACTTGGTGCCTAATTTTCCCCACAAAAACTTCCAAAAGTGACTGAGGAATTTAACATCCCTATCACTAACTAAACTCTTAGGTATGCCATGCAACCTAACAATATCTCTAAAGAATAAATTTGCAACATTTGTAGCATCATCAGTTTTATGGCATGGAATAAAATGTGCCATTTTTGAAAACCTGTCAACAACAACAAAAATTGAATCATGGCCTTGTTTAGACCTAGGTAATCCCAACACAAAATCCATGACAAATGAACCCAAGGATCACTAGGGGTAGGCAAAGGTGTATACAAACCTTGTGGCAAAACTCTAGATTTAGCCTTAGCACACACAACGCACCTAACACATACTCTTTCAACATCTCTTTTCATATTCGGCCAATAAAAATGTTCCTTTAACACATCTAAAGTTTTGGCAACACCAAAATGACCCATTAATCCACCAGCATGAGACTCATTCACAAGTAATTCACGCATGGAACTCTTAGGCACACACAATCTATTTTCTCTAAATAAATATCCATCATGCCTATAAAACTTCTCAAAAGCATTCTTTTCACAAGTTGCATATACGCTAGCAAAGTCATTATCTTCAGCATATAATTCTTTCACATATTCGAATCCCAATAACTTTGCATCAAGAAGGGCAAGAAGGTTATACCTTCGAGATAAGGCATCAGCAACCACATTTTCTTTCCCATATATGTATTGAATCACATATGGGAAGGTCTCAAGGAACTCAACTCATTTTGCATGACGCCTACTCAACTTATTTTGCCCCTTGATATGCTTCAATGACTCATGATCTGTGTGGATGACAAATTGCTTTGGCCAAAGGTAATGTTGCCACGTTTCCAAGGCACGTACCAATGCGTACAAGTCTTTGTCATATGTAGAATAGTTCAAAGTTGCTCCATTAAGCTTCTCACTAAAGTATGCTATTGGTCTCTTATCCTGTATTAAAACGGCTCCAATACCTATTCCTGATGCGTCACACTCAATCTCAAAAGTCTTAGAAAAATCAGGTAAAGCCAACACAAGAGCGAAACATAACATCTCTTTAATTTTGTGAAAAGCATCATCTTGTTTCTGTTCCCAAACAAAATTAACATTCTTTTTGACAAGATCATTCAATGGTGCTGCAATGGTACTGAAATTCTTAATAAATCTTCTATAGAAACTAGCTAGTCCATGAAAACTACGTACTTCAGATGCAATCTTTGGAATGGGCCAGTCTTTAATAGCTCTAATTTTTTTCATCATCAACTTCAACACCATTAGCACTAATGACAAATCCTAAAAAGACAACCTTTTCCATGCAAAATGAACATTTCTTCAAGTTAGCATATAATTTTTCCTTTCTTAACACATCGAATACAGCTCTTAAATGATGCATATGTTCATTCATGTCTCTACTGTAAACCAATATATCATCAAAATAAACAATAAATTTTCCAATAAAAGCACGCAACACATGATTCATCAATCTCATAAAAGTGCTAGGAGCATTAGTTAGCCCAAAAGGCATCACTAACCACTCATATAGTCCATGCTTTGTTTTAAATGCAGTCTTCCATTCATCACCTACTTTCATGCGAATTTGATGATATCCACTTTTCAAGTCAATTTTGGTAAAAACAAAAGCACCACAAAGTTCATCCAACATGTCATCCAATCTAGGTATTAGGTGGCGATACTTTACAGTGATTTTGTTGACCGCCCTACAATCCACACACATGCTCCATGTGCCATCTTTCTTTGGTATCAAAAGGATGGGTACAACACAAGGGCTCATACTTTCTCTCACGTAACCCTTAGCTAGCAATTCCTCAACTTGCCTTTGTAATTCTTTGGTTTCTTCAGGATTAGTTCTATAGGCTGGACGGTTGGGAATAACTGCTCCTGGTACAAAATCAATCTGGTGCTCAATCCCTCAAATAGGTGGTAGTCCAGCTGGCATCTCCTCAGGTAGCACATCCTCATATCCCTGCAAAAGGGAGACAACAACACTAGGCAAATTGGGGTCAAGGTCAGATGTGGATAAACAAGAGTCCTTAAACACAATTAATAACATTTGCTTGTTGGCAAACATGGCATTCCTCACATCTCTTCCTTTAGCATACAAGCTTAATTTTCTCTCCCCTCTTTCTGCGCAGCTCTCCTTTTGTGCTGAAGTTTCATCTTTTTCAAGCACTATTGGAATGTTTTCTTTACACTCTTTTCTTTCCTCACAACCACCCTTGTCTTGCTCACTCACAAAATTTTCAGTCAATTTCTTTTTACTCCTTCTTTTCTTCTCTGCTATCTTTTCGGCCACTCTTGATTTTACCTCACCCATTGCTTGCTTAAGCCTTGTTTAGTCTTCATAAATCTGTTTTGGTGTCATAGGTGCCAAAATGATTTTCCTTCCATTCATTTCAAAAGAATACCTATTTTTATACCCATTGTGGATCACCTTTCTATCAAATTACCATGGTCGGCCAAGTAATAAATGGCCAGCTTGCATTGGAACCACGTCACACATAACCTCATCTTGATACTTTCCTATTGCAAAGGAAATCAGCACTCGCTTTGTTACTTTCACCTCACCACATTCATTCAACCACTGCAACTTATAGGGTCTAGGGTGTTTCAAAGTCCTCAACCCTAATCTCTGCACCAAAATAGTACTAGCAACATTGGCACAACTTCCCCCATCAATGATGACACTACAAGCTTTGTCTTGGATAAGACACCTTGTATGGAAAATTGTTTCTCTTTGCAATTCATCACCAACATCCTTCTTTACTTGAGTATTTAATGCTCTCATAATCACTAAAGCACTTCCTTCAGCAGCATATTCTACCTCTGCATCCTCCTCCCCTGAAGATGTGGAATCACTCACAATTTCCTCCTCCGTTTCTATCTCACCATTTTCTCTCATGACCATGACTCTCTTGTTAGGGCATTGAGAAGCTATGTGTCCACTGCCCAAACACCTAAAACACTTCACATCTCTATTTCGGGTAGTAGTTACAACCTCCTTTCCTTTACTTTCCACAAATTTCTTCTCCACCTTCTTTTCCTTTTCCTCATTTTTCTTATATTTGCTAGCAGCATTTTCCCTATCCTCCTTCTTCCAGTTAGACTTCCAAGATGAAGAAGTACCTGCATTTCCTCTAAATTTTGACTTGCTTTTAAGTTGCCTTTCTACATTCATAGCCATGTGGACCATATCCTCCAACTCAACATAGTGATTTAACTCAACAATATGAGCAATCTCCTTGTTTAGCCCATTCAAGAATCTTGTAACACCCTCCCGGTAGCAACTCCGAACATTCTACTGTTCCGGTGACCGGTGTCAGTCCGGACAGCTAGAACGTCTGGAAAAATATTTAAACTAAAGTCAAGAACCAAAATTAACTCAAATATTAATAAGAAAAATTTAGGAAGAATTTTAGAAATAAAATACAACCAAGTTAAATGAGCCGGTGCCCAAGCGATGGGTAACCCAGAGGGAAGTTGCGGTTCTCGCAACGAGGAGCCCTAGACCCGGGAAAAAATTCATAAAATAATTTTTGGGACTCCAAAGAAGGGTCATTGAGGTTTCTATGGCATTAGAATGCCAAGAAAATATTTAGAAAAATTTTACAATCGGTACAGACAATTTTGACCCGTTAAGCCAAACGGAGGGCATTTTGGTCATTTCGCCTTCAGAGAAGATTTTTGGCCGACTTGTCCAATTGAGTAAATAATTATTATGACATAAAATATGAATTAATATTGATGAAAAATTAATTGAAAGTTAGTAGAAAAGAAAAGAAAAGAAAATGCAATAAAATGCCAAATATGACATATTGTGATGTCATTTAAAAAGCTTCCTCCAATCACAATTAAACAACCCTTTAATTAACTAATAAAAGAGACCAAAGGAGACCAAAAATTCTGGTCATCTTCTTCTTCTTCTTCAGCCAAAACGTGACCTCCCCTTTTCCATAACCCTCCATGAAAGTTTCCTTTAATTTCTTCCATTTCCCATGAAATTCCACTACTAAACCCTAAGTCACCTTCACTAAAACTTGTCCCCACATCACAAGGCAACTCTAGGTAGCCACAAAGAGGAGAAATTCTAGAGTTTTCACAAGCTCAATAAGTTGAGCAAAGAGGTTAGTGCTTAATTATGCATGTATATCTCTTGTTCCATGTTAAGGACTTAAAAATGAGTATGAAATTATGGATTAAATGAATGAAACTTATGGGTATGAATGCCATGGATTTCGGCTGCCCTAAGGAAGGAATAGGATTGAGTGTTTGTGATGGACTTGTAGTGAACTAGAAACCATGTTTAAAGTGTATAAATATAAGGATAATGAACTAGTTGTTAATTAAGGTAAGTTGTGAAAATTCATAATGGGAATTAGGGTTTTGAGGGTGAAAATTGGACTTGGCATTTGAATTGATTAATGGAAATTCTAGTGGTCAATTAGTGACCATTTAAGGCAAGTTAATCATAATTTGAAGTGAGTTAATGCATGGCAAAGTGAATGTGTAGGCTGCCTAAAGACAGCAGCAGGGTGACTGAAATTTCAGTCCACTTGGACTGCCATATCTTTGGCTGTGTTGGTCCAATTGGTGTTTGGCCAATTGGACATGAAACTAGGCTTATAATGGCACATTTTTGCTGAAGAAACCATGCCCAAAAGACCAAAGCAAGTGGACCAAAAGTTGGCCCCAATCCGGATACCCTGCAACAGCACCTGCAGAAATGACCAAATGAACAGTAACTGTTCATTTGGCCATAACTCACTGTAGATAAGGTCAATTGACCTGAAATATTTACAGCAACAAGTTAAGACATAGACAAACAACTTTAATGAAGAAACCTACCCCAAATTATGACTAGAACCTAACCCAAATGGCAGTGGCAGTTACTGTTCATGTTATTGTAGATATAGTAATTTCTGCAGAATAGAAATCCGGCCAGCTGTGGTTTTTGGGCCATATCTAGAGCTACAAAACTCCAAATGGAGTGATTCAAAAAAGGAAATTCAACTAGACAAAATAAGGAACAACTTTCATGTTTGCCATTTCTTCAAATTCCCACTGCAACAGTGCTTAATGGAACAGTAAAGTTAAGCTTCACAAACTGAAAATTCTGCTTCCCTTGGTTTAAACTTAGAAATGGTAATAGTAATCAATTCCAACAAGTTTTAAATACAAAATGTGGTATGTTTGGGGTGTTAAAACCAATACACCTATTTTCTATCCAAAAGTCAATATTTTTGTTGACCAATGAGGTGAATAGTGACACCAAAACTTGAAATTCAAAATTTGAAAAATTTAAAAGTATCAAATGCCCTAGTATACCTAACTAGATTGGTTTGGATAGTTTGGCATGCCAATAGGGTATTGTTTTAGCAGTACTGCGAAAGGAAAGGCTTTGTGCCTGTATTCATGGCTTTATGCCCGTATCCATGGCTTTTATGCCCGTATTCATGGCTTTTATGCCCGATTATGTGATATCATAGCTTTTAGCTATATTGACTGCATACGTGGTTGACGTTCTGCGTCCCATGGTATGACGGCCTGAGGAACCGAGGTGCCCAGTGCCAACGACCCATTATCCAGTCCAGTCATCCAGTATAGGTTACTTGGGCAACCAAATGAATGGAAAAGTATAACTGTGAACTGATTATTAAAGAAAATACGAAAATTAAGTATCAGGAATGATTACAAAAATACAAGGAAGCTCAAGATCATGAAAAAAAAATAATTAACGAAATGCATGAAGAAGTTAATATCATAAAACATGATTAGCCCTCGACTAAACAATAAGTTAGTAATTACTCATTTCTTATGAACACAATAGCAAGGAAATTATTATTTTTATTTGCATATTATATTTTCTTGTATTATTGGCACCACTAAGCTTTATGCTTAGCGTGTCGCTTTTGCAACACGTAGGTACTGAAGATTTGGACAGAGGGCCCGAGAGACCACAGTTCGGTAAGGCGGTTCACGATTACGCATAGTGTCCGTGTCACCTCACCGTCTCTGATGCATTGGTAGGACACTAGGCTTCATTTTGGTATTTTGTAATTGATTTTTATTTTCCTTTGTGTAAATGAAACTTATGTAATGTATTTTGATTTTCATGTAAATAATGCAAAATTGTGTTTGTAAATGGAAAAGTGAATATTAATCTGTGACTGTTACATGACTATCAAATGTGATGAATGATTGAGAAATGAATGGTTGAAAAATATTGAGATTTTGATATTGGAGTTTGTGAATAGATGAATATGATTATTAGAAGTGTTTTTCACAGGTTCCGAAGAACTGTTTTCTCCATTTTTAGCAAGATCTCATGGATTTTCTTTAAAATTTTCGGAACCTCAAATAAATTATAATTTCAATAAATGAATTATATTTCACAAGTTATATTCAAAACTACGATAAAAATGAATTAAGATAAAATAGAGTGCTCCGGCACACTGAGTGGCATAACTTGCTCGGCTACACTGTAGTCGGGTAAGGGGTGTCACAAATCTAGCCATGGTGGCTTCTCTATCCTCCTCCACATTTGCTTTAATCATAGCAATTTCCATTTCTTTATGATAATCTTTAACACTTTTAGAACCTTGAGTCAATCTTTGTAACCTCTGATGTAGCTCTCTATAGTAATGACTAGGAACAAATCTCTTCCTCATTATAGTTTTCATCTCACCCCAGGTTGCAATTGATTGCTCATAATTTCTCCTTCTACTAATCAACACTTGATCCCACCATACCAAAGCATAATCAGTAAATTCTACTGCTGCTAACTTTACTTTCTTTTCCTCTGAATAGTGATGACAATCAAACACAGCTTCTACCTTCCTTTCCCATTCAAGATACATATCCGGATCATTTTTCCCTTAGAAAGAAAGGATGCTCATTTTAATACTTTTGATATTGTCATCTACCCTATTCCTCTCTCTTTCCTCTCTTCTTATCCTCCTATCCCCATTCCTCCTATCTTCAGCTCTTCTCTCATACCTACCCCTCCTAGGTCTTTCAACCTCAAAATCATAGTTATCAACCTCATATTCATCAGATTCAACTACGGGAGGTACAAGATCCCTCCTATTTGGCCTTCTCTCATTTTGCCTATCTCTTTGCTCCAATCTTTCCAACCTATCTATGATTCCATTGCACACAACATTCATTCTTTAAAATTGTTGTCTGACAGCCTGCATGTAGAATGGATTTTCACCTTCCCCCTCACTACCATCACCCCTTCTAGACATGTTTTCAGACTTGTAAGAAAATGGTTATTGTAAAGAAAACACCTCACTCACTCCCTTACGTGTTTACACTCAACAGGGGACACTCCACTTGTGTTTAACTCAACAAGGCTTTTCCCCTCTTATGAACTCACCACTCTGTGCCTTTTACCTCTCTTGGCTATGTCCACAAGTTCTTATCAAACTCAAGTAACTCAAACCAAGACTGTACTCACAAAAAATTTAACACATAATAAAATTCTTGAACGAGACGGATCAAAACGAGCAATCAAGAAAGCAATAATTTGACTCAAGAAGTCAAGAAAAGAAAAGCTCAAGCATGGAAATGTAATGCAATAAGGAATTAAGAAAAAAGACACCAAAATAAAAGAGTAGTAAGCTAGAAAAGTGACAACCTAAAGAAGTGATATCAAGCTTAAATATCCAAGTTTGCCACCAACTTATCACAATTACCAGCAATTCACACAATACACCAAGAATTGCATAAATTTAGGATCACCAAGCAAACGAGTGTATTTTGATCTGAAATTGAGTAGGTAAATGCAACCCAATACTGACTAATTGCTGCTAGAATTTCAGGCTTTTCTTGACAGGATTACAATGTAAACCAAATTTAATCGTGTCTACCGCAAAATTTTGGTTCCCCACACAAATGGTTAAATTTTGAGCTGAGATTTAATTTGAGAACAGCTCAAATGTGGCACAAAAAACCTGTAAATTTTCACGAATTTTTGGGCTGATTTGCAATGTGAACTTAATTTGATCGGGTCTGCTGCAAAATTTTGGTTCCCCACATAAACGGAAGAATTTTAAGCTGAAATTTAATTCGGCAACTACTGAAATGGGGTATAAACACTCGGTAAATCTTCAGAAATTTCTGGTTATATTTGCTATGTGAACTTAATTTGATTGATTCTGCTGCAAAATTTTGGTTCCCCACACAAATGGTTGAATTTTAAGCTGAAATTTAATTTGGGAATTATTGAAGTGGGGTCTAAACAGTCTGTAAATTTTCAGGAATTTCTGGATCTATTTGCTATGTGAACTTAATTTGATCGGGTCTGCCGCAAAATTTTAGTTCAGTAGGCAAACAATATCAAACAATCCCCAAAATTTACACCCAACGTCTTAAACACACCCAAATAATGCTGGTAAAGTTTCAGGTCGAATAGGTAAGTCAAACTCAATGACCCAAATAATCTCTCATGCTGGATATCAAAATGAAGGAAGTAAGATAGATAGCTACAATAATGGCTTTGGCTTGATTAACCCAAAACCCTAAGACAAACTCAACAAAACAAATTTTTAAACAAACAAGTCATACTAAACCCCAAGAGCCAATTGTGGTCAAGCATACAATGAATAAAAATGTGAATAACAGAAACACAATAAGAAGCAAAACAAGGTTTAGCAAGAAAGAACCAGATGCAAGATGAAGAAGAAGAAACAAATATGGAACTAGAGCCAAACAGTAAATATGAAAAAGGTAACAAACACACAAAGAATAAGAAGCAAATAGAGAATCTACCTTGTTTAGACGTCCCTTTGCTCTGATACCAAAACTGATGTGAACCTTCAAGTAATTGATAACTTGAAAACCCACATTCAAGGATTAAAGGAACAATATGGAAAACACCAAATCAAGATGTATGAATTTGATTCTTTGAACCAACACAATCAGATTGCTGTGTAATTCAAACAAAATATCAGAATGGAATTCTTGACCTAATTCATATGGAGAATGAATAAACCAAGAATATTATGCACATTAAACCTTGTAAGATAGAAATCTCAGCAAGTTAATGAGCTTTACAAGAACAAAGGCAACAGCTAATTTACTCACTAAAGGAGCAGAAACAATCTTTTATTAATATTCAAAGTGTGTCCTCCACTCTCTCATTACACTTGTATTTATAGTCTCTTGGCACCAAAGCTAAAGACAAAAATATCCCTACTTTAATAACAGCTGCAAGAAGCTTTAAGTCCAAACAAAAATTAATCTATCAAAAGTCTAAAAACTCTTTACAAAAAGTAAATTTAATACAGCAGCAAATAAGGGCATTTAAGTCCAAAAGAGAGGTGGTTATAACAGCAGGGAATATTCTTTCAAAAAAAAGGTGCCAGCAGATGCATGTACATGGGTTGGATCTGGTACATGCATGTCCACAGTTTATTCCACGTAATCTAATGCTCCACATGACACTTGGTCACTTCCAAGCTTAATTTTCACCAAATTTAATCCTTTATAATTTTCTTCATGCCATTCCAGCTTATAATCCTTGCTCCTTAGGATTTCACAAATTAAATTCTGAAGTGATTTAGCTCTAGCTCTAGTAATTGGACCTTGGATGAAATCATTTGGCATGGATGTAGCTTGATTCTCATCAAGTATGATATGGATATAATTAAGCAATGCAATGCAAGAAATGCATGAAATGCATCAGTACCCCCGAACTCAAATGTGGCATTGTCCTCAATGTCAACATAATATGCAAAATTAAAGCATAGCACACAGAATTATCAAAAAAGACATATTATATTATTAAGAAGTTTAAGGTTTGGACAAAAACAGGCAATAAAGACCTATGAGCACTGGGTAGGATTAGAGCATATAAATTTTTACATGATAGATCTTATCTTACAGTCCTAACTCTAAAAAGTCTCTGATGGTGATGATGGTCCCTCACCATCGAGTCTCTGCATGATCATGTCCAGTTTGTTGTGGACCTCCTAGAGACTATCCTCGATCACGTGCATCCTATTATTGATGGTAGTTTCCATTCTCTAAAGGTAGGCAAGGATGGGATCTATCAGGGGTGGAGCGTAGGGAGGCACTTAGGCTAGAGAATCATGGTGGGGAGGCTCTTGGGCTTCCTCCTATGGCTCTGATAGTTCACCGGGCTTTTATTGTGCTTCTCCTCTTCTGAGGATGACATTGCCTTCAACATCAACGAGGTAATAAATGTTCCCAACCTTCTTGCATATCCCCATGGATATGCCGATGGTTTGGTCTATTCTGGTTATACCAGCAATGGAGCACAGCCTGTTATGCCCTGGGGCGAAATTGAAGTGCAGTGCGAGGGTTGTGATGAGGCCACCAAGCACTATTTACCCTATAGGCTGGTGACATAGGTGACAGAGATGGTTGCAGAGGAAGAAACCTATGCTGCAGCATTATCCAGTGACCATACACCATAGGAAAAAGAGTTCGCTAGTGTTCACCATGCTTAGGCTATCCCCTCGGTCCATTATGGTGTGTGTGGAGAGTCGGTGCATGTATCTAAGGGTGTGACTGGTGATGCCAGTGGATTTTGATTTGCTGGAGTCATAAATTTTGGCGTTTAGTGTGATGGAGTGCTAGAATTCCACACTATTGTGGATCATTCAATTTTGTGGAATTTTTTGGAATCCAGCACTGCCAAAACCAAACACAACATTGAACTCATCCATGTTCATGATGTGATCAACCCCAAGGAGTTTGAACTCGATCATTCCCTATTTTCCTGATCTGTAGGCCATATAGTAGCCTTGAAACTCCCTAGGAACTCTAGGGTGGTGTCATGGTAGGCTGGAAATTGAAGTTGGGCGAACTTGGTCCACCCAATACTGTCTAGCAGCCCGTCGATCTCCTCTCGAAGGCCGAGTTATTCCAACAGCCCAAAGTCCATGTATTTGGTGGAGATAATCCTCCTGTTGTTGAGTCGGGCACATAAGTCTCGGTGGGTGTTGTCTCTAAATGGCTAAGAGATGGAAAACTCGAGTTGTGGTTGTTGTGGTTTAGCTTGTGACTGTGGTTGTGGTTGTGGTTAGGGCCATTGTGGTGCGGCTCGTGGCTGGGTTTGCTTGGTCCTTAGGCATTGGGGAGATGGCTGAGGAGGGGAAGGTGTGGAGTCACATCCCTGCCTTGAGGAAGAGCCAATTCATTAGGCTGGCCTTTTTGTAGGTGCCATTAATGGTTTTTGAAGAATGAGAGGCAAGGGTTTGTGAGGAAAAGAGAAGATTTGAAGGGTTTTTATAGGGGAAGAGGCTTGGAGAGGAAGGGTTTTAATTATGAGGGAGTTTAAGGGAGTGGGATGAATTTAAAGGGTTGTTGTGACCCTTCGTTGCAAGCATTTTGCGTCTCAGGAGTTATGTCTGCGATAGGGTACACAAGTCATGTATCACTACACGGGTCCCGAATTGGAGACCCATATAACTTTCTGTCTGAGATTTTTCTTTTTCTGTCGAGTTACATGGCCCGTGCAACTATACCCAGGGACCCGTGTAACTTTTTATCTGAGGATGGCAATGCTAGGTGAATTACACGGGTCATGTAATTTTGTTTTGGGACACGTGTAACTTCCTGTCGCTTTCAAATTTAAAGCTTTCCTTTCTATTATCGAAGCACGACCCGTGTAATATTGCACGTGGTCAACCCCTATCAGTTTCTGGGGCTTATGCAGGGGTCTTTCTCAGGTCTCAAAAGGTTACACAGTGCGTGTAAAACTAATACATGACCTGTGTAATTTTCTGACTCTTCAATGCTTCAAATATGAAAAATTAATGCTTACCACAATGCATAAAACGAATGAAAAGGTTAGCAACAGAGATACTTCCTTGGTTTCGTATGGTCTCCTCTTGTGTGGTTTAAACTTGACGTCTCCTCTCCTTTATTGCTCTCAGTCCCTACTTCTTGCAGATTCAAGACTTGGGGTGCCTACAAAATAAAGCATAAACGAACACAAAACACAAATAAGACTTGAAATAAAGGAAATTATAAAATTTATTAAAAAAATAGAAATAAAAGTAGAAATTTTGGGTTACCTCCCAAAGAGTGCTTGTTTATAGTCATTAGCTCGACTCTGCTTTTGTTCTATCACGGTCTGTCTAGAGGGTTGCTGAAGGTGTAGTTGGTTCCCTCCTCCATCGGTTCTCCTTGAAAATATGGTATCAACCTTTGCCCTTTCACTTTGAATGCTCCTGAGGTTTCACTCCAGATTTCCACAGCTCCATGTGGGAAGATTTGCATAACCTTAAATGGTCCTAACCATCTTGATTTTAGTTTTCCTATAAATAATTTTAATCTAGAGTTGAAGAGTAGGACAAGGTCTCCTTCTCTTATTTTTTTCCTTATTATGCGTCTGTCATGCCATCTTTTGGTCTTGTCTTTGAAGATTTTGGCATTCTCATACACATCCTGTCAGATTTCTTCCAACTTATTAAGCTGTAGCAGTCTTTTTTCACCAGCAGCCTTGAGGTCAAAATTCAAGCTCTGAATTGCCCAGTAGGCTTTGTGTTCAAGTTCGATAGAGAGGTGGCATGATTTCCCATAGATTAGCCTAAAGGGTGTCGTTCCAATTGGAGTTTTATATGCAGTGCAGTATGCCCACAATGCATCATCTAACTTCATAAACCAATCCTTCCTTGAGAGGTTTACCTAGGATTCATTTCAGCTCTCTGTTTGAAAATTTCTACTTGACCACTAGTTTGAGGATGATAAGGTGTGGCCACCTTATGAGTCACTCCATACTATTTTAATAGTATTTCGAATTATTGATTATAGAAGTGAGTTCCTCCATCACTGATTATCGCTCATGGTGTACCAAATCTTGTGAAGATGTTCTTCTTAAGGAACTTTGTGATCACTTTGGCATCGTTGGTTGGCGTGGCTATTGCTTCTACCCATTTTGACATGTAATCAACACCAACCAAAATATACTTGTTTCCAAAAGAAGAGGGGAATGAGCCCAAGAAGTTTATCCCCCACACATCAAATATTTCTACCTTGAGTATACCGTGCAGTGGCATTTCATTCCTTCTGGAGATATTACCTGTTCTTTAGCATTGATTGTCACACCCCGGCTTAGTGGGCCCCAGCTCAAGCCCCTCTATGGGTGGCCATCTTGCCAGCGTACCCCTCTAGAGGCCGGCGATGCAACTCAAATCGGTACTGTCCGCTTTGGTGGAGTTCAATCCCTTCGCCCTGCAGAGCTAAGATTCGAACCCATATCACCTCACGGATTTGCTTCGCCTCTTACCAATTGAGCTGCAGCTCAATTGGTAAGAGGCGAAGCAAATCCGTGAGGTGAGCTGCAGCTCAATTGGTAAGAGGCGAAGCAAATCCGTGAGGTGATATGGGTTCGAATCCTAGCTCTGCAGGGCGAAGGGATTGAACTCCACCAAAGCGGACAGTACCGATTTGAGTTGCATCGCCGGCCTCTAAAGGCACTGGCAAGATGGCCACCCATAGAGGGGCTTGAGTCAGCCCACTAAGCCGGGGTGTGACAATCAAAAAGGCGCTTACTCTAAATGTGACACCCCTTACCCGACTACAGTGTAGCCGAGCAAGTTATGCCACTCACTGTGCCGAGCACTCTATTTTATCTTAATTCATTTTTATTCTTCTTTTTAATATAACTTGTGAAATATAATTTATTTAAGCCTTTTGTCGAAATTATAATTTATTTGAGGTTCCAAAAATTTTATAGAAAATCCGGCAGAGTACCGGCTAAAAATGGAGAAAACCGTTCTTCGGAACCTATGAAAAACACTTCCTATATTCTTATTCATTCATCTCAACTCCATTTATCAATATCTCAATATTTTTCAGTTCACATTCATTTCTCAATCATTCACCTCATTTGATAATCATGTACCAGTTACAGATCAATATTCACTTTTCCATTTACAAACACAAATTTGCATTATTTACATGAAAATCAAAATACATTACATAAGTTTCATTACATATGAAAAAATCAAAATTTATTACAGAATGCCAAAATGACACCTAGTGTCCTACCAATGCACTGCAGAAGTTGAGGTGACATGGACACTATGCAGAACTGTGAACTGCCTTACCGAATCTGTGGTCTACTGGGCCCTCTGTCCAAATCTTCAATACCTACGCGTTGCAAAAGCGACGCGCTAAGCATAAAGCTTAGTGGTGCCAATAATACAAGAAAATATAATATGCAAATAAAAATAATAATTTCCTTGCTATTGTGTTCATAAGAACTGAATAATTACTAACTTATTGTTTAGTCGAGGGCTAATCATGTTTTATGATATTAACTTCTTCATGCATTTCGTTAATTATTTTCTTCATGATCTTGAGCTTCTTTGTATTTTTGTAATCATTCCTGATTTTTAATTTTCGTATTTTCTTTAATAATCAGTTCAATCACAGTTATACTTTTCCATGCCCAAGTAACCTATACTAAACGACTGGACTGGATAACGGGTCGTTGGCACTGGACACCGCGGTGCCTCGGGCCGTCATACCATGGGACGCAGAACGTCAACCACGATAAACAAGATGGCTAAAAAGCCATGATATCACATAATCGGCATAAAAGCCATGAATACGGGCATAAAAGCCATGAATACGGGCATAAAGCCATGAATACAGCATAAAGCCTTCGCGATCGCTAAAACAATACCCTATTGGCATGCCAAACTATCCAAACTAATCACATTAGGCCTACTAGGGCATTTTGCATTTTTAAGTTTCACAATTTTTGAATTTCAAGTTTTCATGTCACTATTCATTTCATTAGTCAACTAAAATGTTGACTTTTGCATAGAAAATATGTACATTGACTTTGGCACTTCAAACATACTACATTTTTCATTTAAAACTTGTTGGTTTTGGTCACTTTCTCAAAGCTTAGGTCATTTTGGAAAAATTGCCAATTTTCGGTTTTGGTGCTCCGAAGTTGCATTGTTTCATTGGTCGATTTACTGTTGGAATTTGATAAAACTTCCTTCATAGAAAATGTTCCTTATTTTGTCTAGTTGAATTTCTTTTTTTGAATCACTCCATTTGGAGTTTTGTAGCTCAAGTTATGGCCAAAATAAGTTTACTGTTCACGTGTACTGTTCCTGCTGAAATTTTGGGTTTTGGCAGATTTTGGTCCAACTTTGGTCAGTAATTTGACCAAGTTAAGTTCATAATTTGGTTTAACTTTCTTCATATGAAATTTTCTACCATGCCTTAGGTTTCCATCGGTTCAAGAATCGCCTAAATCCGAGTTTTCTAGAGAGAGTTATAGCCATCCAAATATTACTGCTCAAATGAAAATCTGCAGAGTTGCAGGTTTGAACAGTAACTGTGACTGCCATTTGGGTTAGGTTCTGGTCATAATTTGGGGTAGGTTTCTTCATGAAAGTTGTTTGTCTATGTCTTAACTTATTGCTGTAAAAATTTCAGGTCAATTGACCAAATCTACAGTGAGTTATGGCCAAATGAACAGTTACTATTTATTTGGCCATTTCTGCAGGGGCTGTTTGCAGGGTATCCGGATTGGGGCCAAGTTTTGGTCCTCTTGCTTTGGTCTTTTGGGCATGGTTTCTTCAGCAAAAATGTGCCATTATAAGCCTAGTTTCATGTCCAATTGGCCAAACACCAATTGGATCTACACCGCCAAAGTTATGGTTGTCTAAGTGGACTGCAATTTCAGTCACTCTGCTGCTGTCCCTAGGCAGCCTACACATTCACTTTGCCATGCTATTTCAGTCCAAATTGTGGTCAACTTACCTAAAATGGTCACTAATTGACTATTAAAATGTTCTTTAACAATTTCCTAAGCCAAGTCAAATTTTCACTTCTCAAAACCCTAATTTCCATTATGAATTTTCACAACTTACCTTAATTAACTACTAGTTCATTATCCTTATATTTATACACTTTAAACATGGTTTCTAGTTCACTCCAAGTCCATCACAAACACTCGATCATATTCCTTCCTTAGGGCAGCCGAAATCCATGGCATACATACCCATAAGTTTCATTCATTTAATTCACAATTCCTTACTTATTTTAAGTCCTTAATATGGAATAAAAGAAGTATAAGTATAAATAGGCACTAACCTTTTTGAAACCAACCTTGAGCTTGTTATTCTTCAAGATTTCCCCTAGAATCATAATAATCATAATCAATTATAACTTCACTTTCCTAAATTAAATATCCAATAAAAATTCAACAGCATTTCCCCTTAAATTGGACTAAACTCCTATCATAAATCTTAAATCCACAACCACCCATTAATACCCAATCTGGCAGCTTGTGCATTCAAATTTATATATAATGATCTAACCGTTAGATAAATCCCAAATTTTAACCATATATTCAAGACATCCCTATACAATATCAGTAAAAATTTTAGCATCAAATAATCTCTATATCATGAGATATCAAAACATTCATTCAACCCTTCAAAATCTGAATTGTTGCAGAAATCAGTCTTACTCAGACAGCTCATGCAAAACAATTTATATCTCATAAACCACAAGTCTAAAATTCACCAAATTCTAACCCAGCAGCCTCAACATGCCAAATATCATTTTTACCAAATTTCATAATTTTATAAGCATCCTAACTATTTATTTTTCTCAAATTTCACTAGCCAAAATTCAGAATTCAATCTACAGACAGCCTGTGTTCAACAATATATTTCTCCAAATCTAACCGTTGAACAATCACCAAATTTTAACCATAACTTCCACACATACATACCTAAAACATATCCAAAAATTAGCCATAGATGTTGAGCCAAACTCACTTGGACGGAAGAGAAACATGCTGCCCTGCTGAACCCCTTTTTCTGCTACTATTCATCTCCTTCTCCTTCTTCCTTTCTTTCTTTCTTTTCCTTTTCTCTCTCTTTCTCTCTTATTCCAGCCCGTATGAAGAAGGAAACTGCTGGTTTCCTTTGTTTTTTTTATCTCATTTTAAGTCATTTTTATCTCTTTTTATTGGTTTGTCAAATGGTGATTGGAGGGGGCTTTTAAATGACATCATCATATGTCATAATTAAGCATTTTCCTTCATTTTCTTTTCTTTCCTCCACTACTCATTTCCAATTTAATTTCTAGTAATGTTTATTCATATTTTATGTCATATTAATTATTTACTCAACTGGACAAGTCGGCCAAAAATCACCTCTGAAGGCGAAATGACCAAAATGCCCTCCGTTTGGCTTAACGGGTCAAAATTGTCTGTACCGATTGAAAAATTTTTCTAATTATTTTCTTGGCATTCTAATGCCATAGGAACCTCAATGACCCTTCTCTGGAGTCCCAAAAATTATTTTATGATATTTTCCCCGGGTCTAGGGCTCCTCGTTGCGAGAACCGCAACTTACCTCTGGTTACCCATCGCTTGGGCACCGGCTCATTTGACTTAGTTGCATTTTATTTCTAAAATTTTTACTAAATTTTTCTCATTAATATTTGAGTTAATTATGGTCCCTCACTTTGATTTGAATATTTTTCCGGACGTTCTAGCTGTCCGGACCGACACCGGTCACCGGAACAGTAGACTGTGCGGAATTGCTACCGGGAGGATGTTACATTGATCACAAGCCAGCACGAAAGATCTCACATCCTTAAACAAGTTAGGCCAGTAAAACCCTACTTGTAAAATTTTAGCTGTTGTTTTTATGGCGCCAAAGTGTCCCCCATAAGGTGATGAATGGTAGTGCTGGGGAATACTCTCTATATCCTCTTCTGGTATGCATCGTCTTATCAATCCGTCATTGCATCTCTTGTATAGCAGAGGTTCCTCCCATGTATAGTATCGCACATCATGTAGAAATTTCTTCTTTTGCTGATAAATCATGTTAGGTGATAAGACCCTACACACAAGAAAATTCACAAAATTAGCATACCAATGAACTAGGGATAAGGCTAATAATTGCTCATCAGTAAATGAATCATCAATTGGCAAATCCTCGATGTCTCCTATGTATTCTAGTTTAAGCCTGGAGAGATGGTCAACTACTATATTTTCATATCCCTTTTTGTCATTGATTTTAAGGTCAAATTCTTGCAGGAGTAAAATCCATTTAATCAGCCTTAGTTTTGCCTCCTTATTGTTCAAAAGGTACCAGATGGCAGCATGATCTATGAATACAATGACTTTTGACCCGATTAAATAGGATCTGAATTTGTCAATTGCAAACACAACTACTAGGAATTCCTTTTTTCTGGTAGCATAATTGATTTGTGCATCATTAAGTGTCTTGCTGGCATAATAGATGGCATGGAACTTTTTATCTTTCCTTTGTCCAAGTACTGCTCCCACAGCATAATCACTAGCGTCACACATGATTTCAAATGGTAACTCCCAATTAGGTGGTTGCATAATGGGTGCTGAAATTAAGGCTTCTTTTATCCTGTTGAAAGAAACAAGGCAATTTTTATCAAAATCAAAGGGAACACCTTGATTAGTAAATTTGTCAATGGTTTAGCTATTTTGGAAAAATCTTTGATGAATCTTCTGTAGAAGCCTGCATGTCCCAAAAAGCTTCATACTCCTTTGACTAATGTCAGTGGTGGCATCATTTCAATGATTTCAACCTTCGCCTTGTCAACTTCATTCCCTCTTTCTGATATCATGTGACCGAGAACTATGCCTTCTCTTACCATGAAGTGGCATTTTTCCCAATTCAGAACTAGGTTTGATTCTTCACATCTTTGCAACACCTTGGATAGGTTGGCTAAACAATCATCAAAAGTTGTGCCATAAATAGAAAAATCATCCATAAAAACTTCCATGATATTTTCAATATAATCAGAAAAAATAGCCATCATGCATCTTCGAAAAGTAGCAAGGCATTACAAAGACCAAAGGGCATTCTTCTATATGCAAATGTTCCATAAGGGCATGTGAATATGGTCTTTTCTTAGTCTTCTGGGTGAATAGGGATTTGAAAGAATCACGAATACCCATCTAGGTAGCAGAAGTAGGAATGTTTTACTAATCTTTCTAGCATTTGGTCTATGAAAGGAAGAGGAAAGTGGTCCTTTCTGGTGGCATTATTCAATTTCCTATAGTCTATGCACATGCGCCAACTAGTAACTACCCTAGTAGGGATTAATTCATCATTTTCATTTTGAATGACAGTTGTCCCACCTTTCTTATGTACTACATGCACTGGACTAACCTATTTATTATAAGAGATCGAGTATATAATACCTGCATATAATAGTTTTAAAATTTCCTTCTTCACTACTTCTTTCATGTTTGGGTTAAGTCTTCTTTGATGTTCAATAGTGGGTTTACTATTTTCTTCCTCCTATGCATGCAAATGGAAGGATGAATCCCTTTCAGGTCTTCTATTTTATATCCTATGCTCTTGCTATGTGTCCTAAGCACTCTTAGCAATTTTTCCTCTTCCATTTCAAATAGACTGGCCTTAATAATAATAGGATACTCAGAATTTGAGTCTAGGAAGGTGTACCTTAGCGTAGAGGGGAGAGGTTTGAGTTTTACCTGTTCAGAAATTTTCTCCAGATTGCTTTTGGTTTTTTCCTCCTTCAGCTCCTCCACCTTGAAAGCTTGAGCCAGGGGTAGGAGTGGATGAACTGCTAAATGTTGTTCACAGGCTGCTATTTCTATGTTCTCATCATTCGCTGTGTGGCTGTGCACAATGCATGCTTCAAGGGGATCTTCAGGATGGCTCTTATGAAATTCTTCCTCAACTTACTTGTCAACTATGTCAACTCTAAGGCATTCATCAGGTTCAAATTTATGCTTTATTGTGTTAAACAAGTTGAATTCCACTTCTTCATCCCCTACCTTGGGAGTTAGTCACCCATTTTTTACACCTATGATTGCTCTGACGGTTGCCAAGAAAGGTCTTCCCAAGATGATGGGGATTTAAACATCCTCTTCCATCTCAAGAACAACAAAATCAACTGGAATGAAGAATTTGCTCACCTTGATAGGAATGTTCTCAAGTATTCCAGCAGGATATTTAACGGACCAGTAAGCCAATTGCAATGAAATTGTTGTGGGTTTTAGTTCTCCAACTTTCAGCTTTTGGCATATTGATAGAGGCATTAAACTCACACTTGCCCCAAGGTCGCAGAGGACCTTGTCTATTTTCTTATCACCAATGAGACAAGGTATGGAGAAGCTTCTTGGATCCTTCAGCTTTGGAGGCAGTTTGTTTTGCAATATGGCAGTGCATTCCTCTGTTAAAGCAACAGTCTCATAGTCTTCCAGCTTTCTTTTCTTTGATAAAATTTCCTTAAGGAATTTGGTGTAGGATGGCATCTAAGAGAGTGTTTCAGTGAAGGGAATATTGATATAAAGTTTCTATAAAACTTCTAAAAACTTCCCAAACTGCTTATCTAATTTGGCTTTCTGGAATCTCTGAGGAAAAGGTAGATGAGGCTGATATGGCTCTCATAGCTTCTTTTTCTTCCCAGTTTCCTCCTCCTAATCCTTTTTGGCTTCTACCTCTTTCTTCTCTGTTTGGCTTTCATATTTTTAGAGGTTTCGCCTGTTGGCACTTCCTCTTATTATTCTAAAATTCTTCCACTTCTAAATGTAACTGCTTACAATGCTCCTTTAGTTTCATCTCTGGTTGACTAGGCAGTTTACCAGCAGCCTTGCTTGAAGAGGTTGCTTGCTGAGCAATTTGATTTTCAAGCATCTTGTTGTGGGTGGCAAGTTGGTCTATTCTGGAAGCTAGCTGTTTGATCATTTGATTTTGCTATTGCTGGTTTTCTAGGAAGCTTTCCATCACGGATTCCATAGTTAACCTTGGTTCATGCTGCTGGTTCTGAGGGAGTGGTGGTGGCTATGTAGGGTTTTGTCCCTTATTCTAAAATCTATGGGGTGCAGGTGGTATGTACCCTTGCTATTTGTTTATTAGTTGATTCTGAGAATTTGACCATGAGAAATTTGGGTGGTTCCTCCATCCAGGGTTATATGTGTTTGAATATGGGTTGTGGGGCTATCTCTGGTTAAAGTTTCCTCCATTATTCACATAGTTCATCTGTTCTATGGGGAGTTCATTGAAGCTGTTGTACTCTGGACTCATGTATCCTCCTCCATAGCTGTCATCATGTTGACTATTCATCCCTATAGCATTGGCCTGCATTTTATCAATCCTCTTTGTCAGCTGGTCAAATTGAGCATTTATCATGCTTAGGGCATCCACTTCTAGGATTCCTGCTATTATCCTCGTATTTCCCCTTTCATTTGACCACTCATAGTTGTGATATGGGACCCTCTCTAGAAGTTCAAGTGCTTGATCCACCGTTTTCTCCATCAAGTCACCTTCTGCTGCTGAATCTACTATGCTCCTTGTAGAAGGTAGTAGCCCATTATAGAAGTTCTGAACCAGGAGCCAATCTTCTATGCCATGGTGTAGGCATTCTCTTTGTAGGTCCTTACATCTCTCCCATGCATCATAGAGTGATTCACCTTCCCTTTGTCTAAAGGTGTTGAGTTCAACTCTCAACTTTATAGTCTTTGCAGGTGGGAAGTACCTTGCTAGAAAAGCTTGTGAGAGGTCGTCCCATGTGGTGAATGTTCTGGCTGGTTGAAAAAGTAACCACTTCCTTACTCTATGTCAAAAGGAAAATGGAAATGCTCTGAGTATTATAGCTTGATCAGAGACCCCATTCATCTTGAATGTGTCACAAAGGGCAAGAAAGCACTAGAGGTGTTAGTGCAGATCTTTTATTGGTGAACCCCTAAATTGGGTCTGTTGGATCATTTGGAGCCATGTCGGTTTTAATTCAAAATTGTTAGCATCCACTGTGGGTTTTGTAACACTAGGTTGGAATCCTTGAATGGAGGGAACCCATAGTCCTTCAAGAGTCTCAGCTTGTTGTTATTATCCTTGGCCATATTTGGAATCTCTGGATTCCCTTGATCTTGTCCTTCACGTTTCCTCTCCCTCCTGTAGTTCTTAGAGTTTTTTCTATCTTTGGATCCGAATTAAAGACTTCTTCCTCTGGTCTTGTTCTGGTCATGTACCAAACCAATCACCTGAGAAAGAATAAGAAAATAAAACAATTTAAGCAAAACTAAATAATAAATGAAATTGCCTAAATTAGCTAAATTACTTATCACCTAATATTACTAATATTAAAATTCCCCAGCAATGGCACCAAAAACTTGTATGCTAGTTTTACAAACACCGCAAGCGCACGGATCGCTAACAAGTAATAAAGTGATGAGTAGAGTATTATTCCCACAAGGAATTTAATTAGCAAGTACCAGGCCACATGTCAATTTTGAGTGTTTAGGCTACCGAATATGGATGAGAATGAGTTAAACCTATTTTAGATGCTGAAAGTAATCTTTGAATTAAACTATTTATAAAAGCAATTTCATAATTAAGATTTCACACTACAACTTTACTATGGATTTTAATCTTGTCTAGTCATCAGATTGAGAATAATTCCTTTGATGGAAATTAATCCTAGGATATCCTAAGTCCTCTCTCAAGGCACTTAAGGTGTATTTTAATTAACCTAAACCCTACTTTCATGATAATTAAATTAATTAAGACCCTTTAAGATCTGTGATTAATTTTGGAATTCCACAAAGGTATCAACCCATCTCTAAGTCAGATTTCCTAGGTTCAAGATCTCAATTTTCTAATATTAATCTTCACTTTTAAGTCCTTCAATTAATATCTGCAATCAATACTAAATGGGTACCGACACATAGCATGCATTTAGATCTCAAGAAGTCAAATCAAAGAACTAAACTCAAATCCAATAAATAAAACTTAATATTAATCCATAATAACAATTGCAAATGTTATTCTCCTAATTCCAGAATAAAGGAATTACTCACTCATGGTGAGTTGAACAAACATGAAGGAAATAAAATAAAAGAACATAAGAAGTCTATTTAGAGAAATAGAATAAAAGAACCAAAGAGGAATGACTGCAGTCTCTATCCTTGTGGGACTTCAGCTGAGGGTTTCCCTTCTATGCTGGTGTTCTACTCTTTAAGACGGCTGTGGAGAATACAAGTTTGAAAAATGAAAACCCTTATAAAACCCTAGAAAAGCTCTGTAAAAAAGGTTGAACTAAAAGGAAGTGCCCCCTGTTGTCATTTTCTGCTTCTATTTATAATAGCTGGTCTAGAGTTAAGTCTTTAGAATCCCAAAAGCATTAGGAGTCTATTTGGAGTGTGTAAACAAGAGCTGGAATTCGGATTAGGAAACTGGTTGTCTCATAGTATATGGCCCGTATGTCACTACACGGCCCCGAGCTGTGTAACTTACTGGAGCTGAATGGTTGCATCTTGCTTTGGCACAGGAGTTTACACAGGTCCGCGTTGGGTACACGAGTCTGGTTACCCTGCCCGTGTACTTCTATTTTTAGAGAACTCTTTAAGCTTATGCCCGGCAGAGAGTTACACGGGTTTCCATAGCTTACACAGGTCTGATTACATGACCCGTGTACTTTTTCTTCTTTTTTGGCTCTTCTGGCTTTCTTCTAGCAGTAGGTTACATGGGTTTGTAGCTTTGCTTACACGACCCATGTACTTTGTATCAGTAACTTTTCTCAATCCTTTGACCTTTTCAAATTTCCTTTCACACTCCTATGCTCTTGAACTTCACCAAAATACCTGAAATGATGCAAAAAACATGGAATTTAGAGCTTAGCAATGGAATTTATAGAAGTTAATAAAATTAATGGTTATCCATGAGATAACTATTCTAATTCTATGAAATATTATACAAATGTACTTAAAAATATCTATATAATACAAGTGTATCATCTTCACTGAGGAGTTGCCAGGTTTGCCACCAAAGAGGAAAGTGGAGTTTGCTATAGAGGTTATGTCTGGGACAGCACCAGTGTCCATTGCTCCTTATAGGATAGCACCCATAGAATTAAGAGTTAAAAATCTAATTGTGTGATGACCCTTACCCGTCTATAGTGTAGCGGAGTAAGGAGTGCCACATTCGATGCCTGACCACCCTCTATTATGATGTTCTATTCATTGTTAATTTTAAACTTATAGAAAACATGTGGTGAAAATTTTTTTTTTATACTTGTTTTAAAATCACAATTTATTTCTATAGATACCTAGGTAGAACCTCCTCTGTTTAATTAATATCTGGCTGGTTCAACTAGTTACTTGTTCAAAATAATTTCATATCTCTACATGTCACATCATGTCATTTCTGCTTATAAAATTTCAAGTTCATTCATTCACTCATATAGAAATTCATGTGCAAAAATTAATAACTTTATTTACAATCCAAAATATATAATTACACTTTTTATTTACATCACAAACTAGTAATTACAATATGTTATACACAATGAACCAAAATACTAGTCTATACATGGGCCCTACCAAAATACAAAAGACTGATGAGGTAAACTCTGGACTTTATGCAGATCTGGTCAACTGCGGTTAGGACACCGCTGTGGCAGCTGCTGTTGTGGCTGTGTCTGGTAAGTCTGGTCTCCTGTACCTACAACGATGGAAAAACCAATGCATTAAGCAATTTACTTAGTGGTGCATAATTTAAAAGAAACGTAATTAAATAATTAGAATAATTATTCTATGCTAAATTCTACAATTTCTAAGTTATTTATGAATTTTCTACACTTTGAGAACAATTGGATTTAACAGTATCATTTCTTGTTATTTCTTATATTTTCAGTCTTAGTCAATTTATAACTGCGCCCAAGTAACCTTTAACGGACTATAAGTGCTGGATACATGAAAGTATACGAGTTAGACAACCATATGTCTATCCTATATACAACTGTCATGTCAGGCACAAGGCCAACAGGCAGGCTTTTTAAGCTAGATATAAAATTAGGCACAACAGCCAATGAACAGGCATAGAGCCTATAGATCAATCATATCAGACATATGTTGTCATTCAATGATGATCCATGTAGGCAGTATTGCTATCTGTAGTCCCTAATTGGTATACCAATTAATCCATATAATATGCATAAGCCTAGGTTTACTTTGGGCAATTAAGCATTATTAATATCTTATTAAACTTTTCATGTCATTTGTAGTGGGAAAGTGGGTCTCACATACCTATTTTATGCAATTTAGTAAGTAGTGACTTATTTGGAATAAGTCAATAATTTATTTATAGAATCATTCTTTAGGTTCAATTCCATTATCTTAAATTTACATATCAATTTGAGTACTTTATGGCTACTGTTTGGACACACTTCCTCAATAGAGGTTGTTCCTCTATGTCTTGTCTTTATTTTCCTTTTTGAATCATATCATTTGGATTTGTATAACTCAAGTTATGGTCAAATAACCATAACTAGGTCAATTCTAAATTTTGGTTCTCTTACTAGGTAGTTTTAATATTATACTTTACCAATTTTATTTGAGTAGGTTGCTGCCATATTTAGATCTACTATTCCCCATAGGATATGTTGCCCTATGTCTCATGGTCAGTCAAAATTTTTTATTGTGATTTTTCAAGCCTTGTAAGATTATTTATAGTCAAATTATTGACCTGGACTCAAGTGTCTTGTAGTAACAGGATTTCAATTAGGCTAGTAACTTTGACCCAATATTTAAGCTCCTTACATTCACAAGCTGAGGAAAATGTCTAAAACAAAGTTGGAGATGTGTTTCTTAACTTTCTAGAATGGTATGGCTCATTTTAATTGAAGACTTCTAGTAGGAGATAAGCTTAAAATACTATTATGGAATTAATGGTCATTTATACCATTTCTAGATTTGGTATGCCAACTTAATTAAGTTAATTGACTTAGTTCCCTTAATTTCTAGGTTCTGGTAAAAATACTATTATTGTAGAGTCTCATTGAAATTTTGGCACTAGTTTCAGGGCAATTGGAGTTCTATGGACCAAGTTATGGCTTCTTTGCCAAAACTGGTCAAGTAGTTTTTATTTAACAATTCTAGGTAGTTTCAATTCTGGATAGTTTTGGTACCCCAACTTGGGCAAGCAATTTCGTTAGGTAAATGGCATTTTTGGGCTTTTTGTCCTTTATAAAAGTTATGGCCCTATGTCTAAGCTTTCCAATGGTATAAATTTCAAGTCATTTAGACCTGTCTACAGTGAGATATGACCAAATGAATGAACACTGTTCATTTGGTCAATTTCTGGGTTCACTAAATGGCAATCCAGATTAGGGTAGCTTTTAGTCACTTTTTAGGCAGATTCTAGACATGCTTTCTGCATGAAAGTTAGTGCATTTTAGGTCTAGTTTTATCTCCAATTAGTCTCATACCAATTGGGGCCACAAAATTTCAATTATGGCCTAAAACACACACTGCCATCAATAAGTACTCAACTTGCAAAGAAATTACACTCCCAATATTCATTTCTCCATCTCCCAAACATCAAATATGCATTCATGGCACTTCTAATAACACCCATTCATCTCAATTCAATCAATTTCCAGCAGTATACATAAATCTATAATAATCAATTCAAAACCCTAAATTCAATTGGTCAAGGTCAACAATATGCACATGAAACAATTGGCTAGTACATGTAATTTTAATTATTAATGCATAATTTACTTCCACATATCCATGGACACCATAATTCACCATTTAATTCATGAAATTACCTATCTCCTAAGCTTCTCAAGGCTGCCAAATTTGGGCAGTTTCACTAGTCACTCATAATTGGTTCAAAGCCCTAAGTTAAAGTGTGAAAGTCAAGAAAATACATGCAATTAAATTCTTATACTCTTAGTCACCTTAATCAACATTATAAGTCACCAATTATATGTATAAATTAATCAATAACCATGCTTATCAAGGCTGCCAATTGAACAGTTTCAAGCCTAATTCATGGTTATAAACCCTAATTCATAATCAAACCTCAAAAACCCACATACGATTTTATCCTAATTCATGTAATTACCTTAATTAACATTACTAATCACAATTTTCATGTAAGAATAAATTAAATCCCCAAACTTCCCATGGCTTTCAAATTAGGGTTTCCCAATTACCCATCATTTCCTTCAAATTTTCTATCACACTAGCTCAATTAACCCTCCATTCAAGAATTAAAAGAAGTGAGGTAAGAAATTATGCACTAACCTTGTTCTAAGAACTTTACAAGCTTGTAAAACTTCACAATTTATCCTTCCTTTTGATGCATACAAACTCCCCAAGGTGTGAGGACTAACTTTAATTGAAGAAATTTGTGATTTTGGGTGGTAAAATGGGAAGATTTAGCTTGCATGCAAGAAAAAAGCTATGGAGGGAAATGGAGTTGAGGGTTCGGCACTTTGAGAGAGTGAGAAAGAAGAGAGCTTTGAGTAGAGAATTCTGCCTATTTTAGCCTTTTATACCCCCCCCCCCCCTCCATTAACTTTATTTTATAATATAATAATCAAGGGTTTTAGAAATTCTACTTAACCTCACTTAACTTTCCTTAATTGCACTACATGTAATTTCATATTTTCATGGGATTTTTAACAATTTAATGCCACTCATTTTTAATGGACTTTTTGGTCAAAAGTCAACTTTAAGTGTCAAATGACCAAAATGCCCCTCTTCGGTTAAAGTCCCTCTTTTTCAAAATTACCGATCAGAAATTTCCTTAAATTTTTTACACTGTCTATTTTTATTTTTATTATCTCTTTTACCAATTAATTAAACTTTCTTTGACATTTTTAATGTCATTTACACCTCGGTAAATTTTTAATTAAACTCCGGTAAATTTTTTCTTTCCTAGGGTTCTTCGCGAGTTCGGGACACGGCTCTTTTAACCTAATTGCATTTCATGTCTTTTATTTTTCCTAAATTTTTCTTGCATTCTCTTATCATGTATACCATCATTTTGTGTCTCCTCATTATCATTTAAATGTAGTTCCTAGCATTTCGACTGTCCAAACAGACGTCAGTCATCGGAACAGTAGGATGTACGGACTACCTATGGCGAGGTTATTACAATTCTTCCCCTCTAAATAAAATTTTGTCCTCAAAATTTACTTGATGTAAATAGCTGAGGGAACTGCTGTCTCATTGTGTCCTCGCTCTCCCAAGTTGTGTCTTCTGCGTTATGGTGTCTCCATAGAACCTTCACCAGTGGAATTCTCTTATTTTTGATCTCCTTTACTTCCTGTGCAAAGATTCTGATTGGCTCTTCTTCATATGTCAAGTCAGGTTGCATAATTATCTCTTTTGTTGAAATGACATGTGAAGGATCCGATCTATATCTTCTAAGCATCGACACATGGAATACATTGTGAATCTTATCCAGCCCAGGTGGTAAAGCTAGCCTGTAGGCTACTGGACCCACACATTCAATGACATCGTATGGACCAGTAAACCTAGGGCTTAACTTACCCTTTTTAACAAATCTTAGCACTTTCTTCCAAGGTGATGCCTTGAGAAACACCTTATCACCAACCTCATACTCTATATTCTTTCTCCTCAGGTCATCATATGACTTATGTCTGTCTAAGGCTACTTTCAGGTTATCTCTAATTAGCTTCACTTTTTCTTCTGTCTGTCTCACTATATTTGGGCCCACTACTTTCTCGTCACCCATTTCTGTCCAGCACAAGGGAGTCCTGCATCTCCTCCTATAAAATGCTTCATATGGAGCCATTTTTATGCTGGCTTGGTAGCTGTTATTGTAAGCAAACTCTACCAAAGGAAGATACTTCTCCTAACTTCCTTCAAAGTCTATAATGCAGCTCCGAAGCATATCTTCTAACACCTATCATGTCATTCAAGTCATGTCATTATTATCAATCTTTTAACATTTATATAATTTACTAAGTTCTAAGGGTTACCTGAATTACCCTTTCAGACTGTCCATCCATATGAGGATGAAAAGCCATACTGAAGTGCAGCTGAGTGCCTAATGACTCCTGTAGCTTCTTCCAAAACCTCGAAGTAAATCTCGGGTCTCAGTCAGATATAATCGATGTTGGCACTCCATGTAACTGTACAATCTCAGCTATATAGATTTCTGCTAGTCTCTCTAGTGAATAGTCAGTTTTAATAGGTAGGAAGTGTGCTGACTTTATTAATCTGTCTATAATTACCCAGATGGTATCATGCTTCTTCTGTGTCAATGGTAGCCTAGTCACAAAGTCCATGCTGATGTGGTCCCATTTCCACTTTAGTATGGATATAGGTTGTAACAACCCTGATGGAATTTGATGCTCAGCCTTAACCTGCTAGCATTTAAGACATCTAGTCACAAAATCACTAATCTCTTTCTTCATTCCAGGCCACCAGTACTGTACCTTCAAATCATGATACATCTTAGTACTCCCTGGGTGCATAGCATGGAAGCTACTGTGTGCCTCTTTCATGATATTTTTCTTTAGTTCCTCATCTCCTGGTATACAGATTCTACCTTTATAATACAGACACCTATCTCTTTTCAATGCATAATCAGTTTCCTTCCCCTCTTTAACTCTGCCCATAGCAGTTAGTAACTTTTCATCCTTTAACTGTGCTTCTTGTATTTGCTGTAACAAAATTGGCTTCACATGCAACTCAGCCAAAAGTACCCCATCCTGTGCTAAAGACCACAGAACATTTAATGCTCTTAAAGCCATCATGGACTTCCTACTCAGTGCGTCAGCCACTACATTTGCCTTCCCAAGATGGTAATCGATCACACAGTCATAATCTTTAAGGAATTCAATCCATCTTCTCTATCTCAGATTGAGTTGGTAAGTACTTCAGACTCTTGTGATCCATGTAGATATAGCACTTCTCACCATATAGATGTTAGTAGTATGCCCTAGAGCATATCATTTAGTATGTATCTTGTATATGTTTTTATTAATAAAAGGCATTTCCATTTTTTCGTTTACATAATATATTTATGTGTAATAGAAAAGGTCCATTGATATTTTGTTAGAAATTCTATTCTTAAGTTGTTAAGAATATGAGTGATAGTATTTCTAGTACAAAGTATCATAAATAGGTTCACAATCGAGGATACTTCATAATAAGGACACAACTTATCTAGAAAGATTGTATTCATGTTGGTTCCCAAGTTATTTATATGAGATATAAATAAGATGGAATGGTGAGTCTCATGCCATATAACAAACATGATAGGCACTCAGTGACACTTATGACAAGAACATGGAGTTTACTCTTGTCAATGCATTGTCATAAATCATATCAGTGCATATAATCTTTAGACCTGAGATAGCACAGTTATCTTATATATAGGTGGTTTGAGTTTGATACTGCTTTCATACTTGTACTATGTATGGGTATATGGACATGTATTGGCTCCTACTAGTTATATATGGAGGTAGGTGTTGATCAAGATGGAATCTATTCCTCTAAGTACATAGAGATAAAATCCTATGTTCATTTAATTGTTCTTGATGTTTCAAGTTCCCGGCTAGGACAGATAGATTTATTCAGAAAGAGTTTCTGATAAGAAAATCTTTTTAATCAAGAACTGGAATTAAAAGAGAACATAATATTTATAGCAAATGGAGTTTGACATAAACCACGACTCCAGCTTGAGTTGGGATTTTGGAATAAAGAGATTCTAGTGCATGGCAACATATGATTATAGGTTCATTTAAGGTAAACCTTATTACTAATTGGGTGGCCATGGCATGCTATGCTAGGTATTAACCATGGTCTATGAGGTGCATAAAATGATTTAGAGAAATCATTTATGGTAAGAAAGAGTTCTGATGACATTAAGAGTTGATATCATGTCTCATTGCCAATTAGTGATGAGCCTAGTAAGTCACACACATACACAAGTTATCACCTAATCAAATATGATTTAATTAATTAATTAAAGAGTTTAATTGATTAATTAAATAGGTTTGATTTGCAATTAGATTACAAAGTCCCTAGCATGACTTGAAACCAAATCTAGGTTATTTGATGTACAGTATAAGTTAAATTTATATTTAAAGTGTTTAAATATGAATTTAATTAATAAGAAATTAATTAATAAAGATTAATTAATTAATTTATACTTGATATAAATTGATTAGAAGACGAGAAATAATTATTTTGGGTTGAGAACTCAAAATTAAGACACAGGGGCATTTTGGTCATTTCATAGGGTGACATGTGGCACCATGAGATAGTGACACATGGCATTACACATAAGCTTGCCAAATGTCTTTTAATCGTGTAAGATGATTAAAATTAAGACTAAATATAGGTTTGACACTTGGCACAATGTGATTGGCTCAATTAAACCTAGAACCAATCAGAGGGTGACATGTGGCAATGGTTTTATGTGTTGACCTACCTATATAAGTGTTGTTAAGAAAAGAAAAAATACAACCAGCAGCTATTCTCTTTGGTGCCACCACCCAAGAGGTTCCCCTTCTCTTCATCTTCTTCTCTCATCTATTCCAAGAGATTAGCAAACAATCTCTTGAATTAAAAATACTAAAAATCGTTTCTAGTGTCCTGTTTACATCTTTAATCTCTTAAAAGGTAAAACTTGATTTTCTAATTAATAGAAAAAGCTTTAGAAGCTGTTCAAGGGCTGCCATAGGTGTTGTAGGTGTGGACAAGCTAGAGGGATAACATCTGGTATCCTGAAGATGCATCCAAAAGGAAAAAATACACTGCAGTGCATCAAGAGGTTAGTGTATTTGTTCTTGATCTAATCTAGCATTCTAAAATTAATCTGATTAATTTTAAAATCTTAAATGGCAAATAAAGATCCAAAAACATATTAAAAGTTTTTTAATATGTTGTTTATCATTGAAATCAAACAGATAAGAATAAATCTTGCATGATGCATATGACCCTAGGTGAAAATTTTTGAATTCAGTGGTATAAACTTATGTTTTTCATGTTTTCGCTCCTTCAATTGGTATCAGAGCCACTATAATTGCCATTTAGATTGTTTATTATATGATTTAATTGTGTGTTTTGATCATGAGATGATTTATCCATTGCTGGTTGCAATGGATGTGTGGCGGCATGCTAGAAGAACACCGACATGGTGCACAAGGTTTGCGGCTTCATGGGTGGTGCAAGGTTTAGCTTTTTAATTCTGCAATTGTTGTATGATTAGTTAGTAATATGCCCTAGAGCATATGATTTAGTATGTATCTTGTACATATTTTTATTAATAAAAGGCATTTCCACTTTTCTGTTTACATAATATATTTATGTGTAATAGAAAAGGTCCATTGATATTTTGTTAGAAATATTATTCTTAAGTTGTTAAGAATATGAGTGACAATATTTCTAGCACAAAGTATCATAAATAGGTTCACAATCGAGGATACTTCATAATAAGGACATGACTTATCCAGAAAGATTGTATTCATGTTTGTTCCCAAGTTATTTATATGAGATATAAATAAAATGGAATGGTGAGTCTCATGCCATATAACAAACATGATAGGCACTTATAAATGATAAGTAGGCCGAACCAAATGACACTTATGACAAGCACATGGAGTTTACTCTTGTCAATGTTTTGTCTAAATCATATCAGTGCATATAATCTTTAGACCTGAGATAGCACAGTTATCTTGTATATAGGTAGTTTGAGTTTGATAATGCTTTCATACTTGTACTATGTATGGGTATATGGGCATGTGTTGGCTCCTACTAGTTATATATGGAGGTAGGTGTTGATCAAGATGGAATCTGTTCCTCTAAGTAAATAGAGATAAAATCCTATATTCATTTAATTGTTCTTGATGTTTCAAGTTCCTGGCCAGGACAGATAGATTTATTCAGAAATGAGTTTCTGATGAGAAAATCTTTTAATCAAGAATTGGAATTAAAAGAGAACATAATATTCATAGCAAATGGAGTTTGACATAAACCATGACTCCAGCTTGAGTTGGGATTTTGTAACAGAGAGATTCTAGTGCATGGTAACATATGTTTATAAGTTCATTTAAGGTAAACCTTATTACTAATTGGGTGGCCATGGCATGCTATGCTAGGTGTTAACCATGGTCTATGAGGTTCATAAAATGATTTAGAGAAATCATTTATGGTAAGAAAGAGTTCTGATGATATTAAGAGTTGATATCATGTCTCATTGCCAATTAGTGATGAGCCTAGTAAGTCACACAAATACATAAGTTATCACCTATTTAAATATGATTTAATTAATTAATTAATTAGGTTTGGTTTGCAATTAAATTGCAAAGTCCCTAGCATGACTTGAAACCAAATCTAGATTATTGGTGTGTAGTATAAATTAAATTTATATTTAAAGTGTTTAAATATGAATTTAATTAATGAGAAATTAATTAATAGAGATTAATTAATTAATTTATATTTGATATAAATTAATTAGAAGAAGAAAAATAATTATTTTGGGTTAAGAACTCAAAATTAAGACATAGGGGCATTTTGGTCATTTCACAATGTGACACGTGGCACCATGAGATGGTGACACATGGTGTTACAAAGTGTTTTGCAGTCGCCTGGACGAACACTCACCGAAGTGGGAAAAGTGAGGAGTTGCCACTTTAATTTTGAGGGAAATTAAAGAAAACCATTTGTGAAAGTAAATTGAAATGAAACCACTTCAAAAATAGAGATTCTAGGTTCAGGGTCCGTAAACGGGCGGGAAGGTGTTAGGCACCCCACCTCGTCCCTCAATGAGGGTAAGCAGATTTAACTTTATGTCCTTTATAAATTAGAATTGATAGTTAGGAGGGTTTGAATGGAAATGTTAATCCTTTTGACAAAAGGAATATTTGATATTTCACTAATCCGGATTACTCAGATACATAAGTAAATGAGACAACCTTAGTGAGTGGCTGTTGCATATTGGTTTTATTTTGGGGATTATTGTGCGAATAAATAATTCAGTTTGAGAATCGAATAAGAACTCTCCTCCGATCTCTTTAAAATATTCGTTAAAGATCTTAATTGAGAATCGGATAAGAACTCTCCTCCGATCTCCTTTTAAATATTTATTTAAATTTTGGATTGAGAACCGGATAAGAACTCTCCTCCGATCTCTTTTAAACATTTTTTCTTTTAGATGGAGAATCGGATAAGAACTCTCCTCCGATCTCCTTTTAAATATTTATTAAAATTTTAGATTGAGAATCGGATAAGAACTCTCCTCCGATCTCTTTTAAACATTTTTATTTTAGATGGAGAACAGGATAAGAACTCTCCTCCGATCTCTTTTTAAATATTTACTAAAACTTTAGATTGAGAATCGGATAAGAACTCTCCTCCGATCTCTTTTATTCTAATAGGAGTCGGATAAGGACTTTTCTGATCTCTCGAAATTTGATTACAACTACCCGTCACGGAGGCCTAGAACTAAGGGTTCTGGCATTCAAAGATGCCGGGGCTCGGAATAAGGATTCTTTTAACTCATTGGTACCTTGTGACTAGTCAGGGGATAGCAAACTGAATTTTCCAATCTTCCTATGTGGTCGCCTTACCAGTACCTTTTGATACCCGATCTATCTCGTTTATTTATCTTAAGGTTCGATTTTACTCTGCCTTGTGACGTCTTACTCAATTGTCTTTTGTGTTATTCTAGTGATTCGGCCTTGCTATTTTCTTGACTTGTAATTCAAACCATTCATTATTTTAAAAAGACCCTTAAGATACAGTTATCTACATTTTATCTAACCACTTATACGTTACTCGGGACTAGAAGATTTACATTCAGAAATAACAAAGATTAACAAAAAGAATGGACTAGTCAACAAGGAAGTAAACTCGAGAATAACCTTCTTCATGTTCTTTAGCGCAATATAAACTTGGAGAAAATTACATATATAAAAAGAACAAAGGAAATACGTAAAGTAAGAACGAGCACTTAATAAAACGGTAATATGAGTACTCACCTGTAGGGAGTCGGACTTATTGAACTAACTACGGGATCACAGAACGTAATGGGGGCCGCGGGCTGGTAACCTGAAGACTAAGGTTCGCCTTGAAATGAAGAATGCCTTGTTAAAATGCAGTCCGATCAAAATTATAACCAAGTATGAATGAAGTTGAGCTTGGACAACGGAAGTGGGAATAAAGATAACAAAGATAAAAAGTGAGAGTGTTACAGGATAATGAACGAACTGAAAATGGAGAGTTTCAGTATTCAGAAATCCTTTGCAAGAAAATACTTCAGAAAACTAGTTTCAAAAGTTTTTCTTATGAAAGCTTCAAAAATAGTAGAGTAACGAGCTGAATTAAGTTTCAAAGTCCTTCCGCTATGTTCACTATTCGTCCTCCCTTGAATAGTTTTTCATGCAGGTATTTATAGGAGCCGGGTGCTCCTCATAGAGGGTCAGGATTTGTTTTGAGGGAGATGGAGGGTTAAGATTTTGTAGGACATGATCTAAGGCTTGGGAATTAAAGAGAATCAGGATGGACGACTGAGATCCCTTCCGGAGTATTTGTCCTTTTCTCTCTTCTAATCTGACGGCCCAAAATTTTCTTGTCAAGAGCGATCCGAGGGCTAGGAGTGAAAGGCGCTGATCTTGTCGTCTTCTTCTTCGATCCGAGGGCTCCGAGCTCGTCCTCACAAGTAAGATCAGCGGTGGAGATTAGGATGTACAGCACTGTCATGATGTACTCTGGCACATGTCAGTAATGCAGGCGATTCTGGGGCGTGCGGTGGAGATTTCGTCTGCGACGCTTTAACTACCTCGGCCTTGATTATGACGATAACCAGCAGAAGCTGTCTTATTCTCTTTGTCTTCCGACCTCTCCTTCTTTCCGGTCTTTTTAACGTAATCCTTTTCCGATCTCTCATACCGGGTTCCTCTCTTCCGATCTCTCCTGACACACTCCTTTTCTAGTCTTTCATGCCGGCCTCCCTTCTTCCGACCTCTCCTACTCTGGTCTTTTCTTTATCAGGTCCGATCCAGTCAAAGCATTTATTCGCTCAATTTCTGAGGCGTCCGCTTCGTTTTCTGCTTAGTAAGACATGCTCAGACCATCCCCTATATATATACCTTCAGTAGGAAATCCTTCCTCATTTGATTTTCTTCTCTTTCTTTCTCACTTTTCTTGTTCTAACTGCTCCGGCAATAATTTCGGCCATGGTGGCCACTTTTGATCTTTTCCCGATTATCCTCTTTGTCCCTTGTCTGAAAATTTATGATCCCGGTGATCGGAGAATCATGATAACCCTATCTGATGACAGTGAGAGAACCGGATTAATTAACCGATCTGGATCGAGAACCTCGATCGTACCGATCTCAAATCGTTCGTCCGATATAATCGGCGAACTAATTTCGGGCGAGAAGACTGCTAATATTCCCCTTAACACCTGTGACTGCTCTTTGGCGTTCATCTAGCTCTTCTCCACACTGGGTGTTCCGACAGCGGCTCGATTTCGAGCGGTAACTTTGATGACGACCTCTCTCATTCTCATGAGAGTCATAGTCCCCCCGGCCAGTCTCCTGGTCAAACACATCTTTTGACTCAGCCACGAGACTAGGCTTTGACATAGGCCTTTTAGATAGGATGTTCCACCGATCTCTAAAGATCACCCAAATGATGTAATTTTACTTTCAATGTAGTCCGATCTCTAGAGATCGCCCTTATGATGTAATCAAAACTTTAATGTAATTCGATCTCTTGAGATCGCCCAAATGATGTAATTCGACCTTTTGGAAATAAAATTTTATTTTGTCAGTTATCACTTTATTATTATTTTGCTGATTATTCTCCAATCTTAGAAGTATTTACCCGATCTGGTTTCCAACTGAACAGCCCTTATCCGATCCGCACTTCCAAACATTCGCCTTAATTAGCTGATCCCTAACTAGCCGGTCTCTCCTTATGGAATTTTTGGAATATTCGTGAGACGTGTCAGAACAGCTGGCGAGTCCCGCTACCCGATGCACTACCTGGAACATCGTGAGCATTAAATGCTCAGACGAGTATAAATAGGGGTGGGGTTAGCCAGTTGCTCCCTTATGTCATTTTCAATCTCTCGCGAACAACTTCAAAATTCTCTCATTTTCTCAAGTTCTTCCGACACCGATCAGACTCCGGTAAGGGTTTTGATCCTTCTTTTAGTTTAAATTCCTTGTTTCCTTTGAAAATGAGTGGCGCCGAGGGTCAGAGAGCAGCAAGCCCCCCTTCTGTTCAGATCTCATAGTCATCCGATGAAGTGGAAGTGGTCAGACCAAGCGTGCGACCTGAACCTTCTAGGGTCCCTGTTCCAGCTCGAGGGCAAGCAACACCATCAAGGCATGTACCTTCTTCAGGGAGGGAGAATCTTCCCATGGACGAGTTGCCATCGGTCCTTCAAGAAACCGATCTGCAGTCGTTTAGTCAGGAATACAACATTCATCCTGATTCATTCGAACTCATCCGGTGTCATGGCGATATCCGAGCCGATCACTTCTTTGAAGAGAACGACATGATTATAGTATACGAAGAGCAATTAAAAGCCGGTCTACGGTTCCCTTTGGATGACTTCTTCAAGGAAGTTTTAAAATATCACCAAGTGTGCATCGCTCAAGTTCACCCGAACTCGTGGCGGATCTTAGTAGCCTTCCGAGGCTTATGCCGAGCTAAGGGACTCTGACCTATAGCTAAGGTGTTCGCCGAACTGCATAGGCTGACTCATCGAAAGGACGACGAGTATTGGTTCTTCCAGGCGAAACCCCATTGTGGGCTTTTTACCGATCTGCCTTCCTCCCTGAAGAATTGGAAGAATCGCTTCTTTATCCTGAGGAGTAAAATTCTGAACGGCTTTGAGGGCTTCCTCGCAGCTGGCTGCACTAGGGCCCTGTACTTCCGAAGCACATCACCTTAAATAAAGAAGAAGGCCTGATGGTGATGGAGCTAAAGGATCAGGCGGGTAGAGAGAAGTTTTCTTGTTTGGATGCAGTGACTGCCGAACTGCATCACTGGACGATAGAATTGATCACCAGCGAAGATCGCAGGCTTCAGCTCTCTGACCTCGGCATCAGTATTTTCTATATCTTAGACCTTTGGACCTTAGCGATCTCACTGACCTCTTTTTTGTGTAGGTATGGCAAGTGGCGAAGCCTCCAAGGAGAGCTAGAAGTGAAAGAGAGAGATCTCCCGGAAGGTACGGGAAATGAAGTGAGCTGAAGCCCTGCAGACGCCCAGCCATGAGCCCGGGGAAATACAAGGGGGCCCATCCCAACCTTCAAGGCATCCGACCCCCGAGGTGGAAGTGATCCGATCTCCTCACCGCCAAGAAAAGCAGCCTCCACCTCCCTCAGTCGCTTCGGGTGCTGAAAGGGGTCCTTCTCAACCTACCACAAGGACCCTCTCCCGCGGTGCTCAAGTGCTGATCCATTCCTTGGAGAAGAACCGAACTGTTCGGGAGAATTCGGGTTTGGCTAAAGTCCTGGATGCTTCTATTTGCCTTCGGGAGGATCGGGACAGGCTGTCTCCGGACAACCTTGATGATATCCTGACCCGATCCATTAGCCTGAATGTGGAGTGCTTGGTGAATCAGCACATAGTCTGGGAGAAGGCTCACCGCCTGGGTAAGGAGGTCGAGAAGATGGGTCACGAAGTAGCTTCCCTCCGATCCCAACTCTCATCCGCTCAGAACTACATATCTGAAATTGAGGGGCGGATGAAGTTCTACGAGGAGAAACTGGCCGAGCAAGCTCGTGTTCTAGCTGAGCGAGATCGTGTTATTGAAGAGATTCAGGCGCTCCAGGCTGGTGAAGCTGCTCAGCTCACTGAGGAGCTCAAAGCGAAAGAGGAAGAGGCGGTGACAAGGGAAGCCAGCGCTTATGTGAATGCTCACAGGGATCTCCTTGCCAAGCTCAAAAATCGGTACCCCGAAGAGGACTTCTCTTGGATGGTAGATCTGGCTCCCCAAGACGAGGGTGAGGATAGCGAGGAGGAGGCTGAGGGTGAGAGAGGAGATGAGCAAAATGTAGATCAGGCTAGGGGTGATCCTCCAGCCGAATGACTTGTACAAACTTTAATATGAAATGAAATTCGCTTTTTGTTCAGTGGATGGATGTGATCGGAAAATCTCTAAATTACTTAAGCACTTGATTGTCTAAGCATATTAAAACAACTAAAGTTGATTATTATTCTAAGTGTATGAGGTCGGAAAACACCATAAGCATGAGATCGGTAGGGAACCAACACTAAACAGGACTTAATTTAAAATTGGAATTTTGGCTTGAGTACTTAAGATCGGGATCGCCATTAAACTAGATTGGAACCTTAACTTGATTATTCCTAAACTTTTAAAATGAAGATCTAGTGCTGGTTCAGTTTCGTTTGTCGAGAGAGATCGGGAATGTAATTGACTATTCAGGAGATTTGACAATTGGTTTGAAAGATCGGCAAGGCTTTAAATGACATGATGACTTAGTATTGATTTGATTCCTTTTGAGGAGAAGTCAGAAATATGATTGTTCGGTAAAGAGAGATCGGAAATGTAATTGGCTGGCAAAGGGAGACTTAGTGCTGGGGATCAGTTTCGAAATTTATTGATTTTAGGGATCGGCCAAAATATGGTGTCGACACATGGGATTACACATAAGCTTGCCAAATGTTTTTTGATCATGTAAGATGATTAAAATCAAGATTAAATATAGGTTTGACACTTGGCACAATGTGATTGGTTCACTTAAACCTAGAGCTAATCAAAGGGTGACATGTGGCAAGGGTTTAATGTGTTAACCTAGCTATTTAAGTGTGGTTATGAAAAGAAAAAATAACCAGCAGCCACTCCTCTCCTTTGTCACGCCACCTTGAGGCTTTTCATCTATTCTTCTTCATCTCTCATCAATTCAAAGAGATTAGCCATCAATCTCTTGAATTAAGAACACTAGAAATTGTTTCTAGTGTCCTGTTTACATCTCTAATCTCTTAAAAGGCAGAACTTGAATTTCTAATTAATAGAAAAAGCTTTAGAAGCTGTTCAAGGGCTGCCATAGGTGTTCTTGGTGTGGACAAGCTAGAGGGACAACATCTGGTGTCCTGAAGATGAATATCAAAGGCGCAGACACGCTGCAGTGCATCAAGAAGGTTAGTGTAATCGTTTTTTATTTAATCTGATTAATTTTAAAATCTTAAATGGTAAATACAGATCCAAAAACATATTAAAAGAGTTTTAATATGTTGTTTATCATTGAAATCAAATAGATAAAAATAAATATTGCATGATGCATGTGACCCTAGGTGAAAATTTTTGAATTCAATGGTATAAACTTGTGTTTTTCACGCTTCTGTTCCTTCAATTGGTATCAGAGCCACTATATTTGCCATTTAGATTGTTGATTATATGATTTAATTGTGTGTTTGATCATGAGATCAAAAGATCATTGCTGGTTGCAAAGCAAGGTGGCGACATATTTAAAAAAAACACCATCAATGGTGCACATGGTTTGGCTACCATGGGTGGTTCAAGGTTTGGCTTTTAATTCTGCAATTGTTGTATGATCTAAGGCCTATTCTTTGACTAATTAAAGTGTTTAATTAGTAATTTTAATCACACAATTAAATTATGATTCAAATCAGAATTTTAAAAATTGTTTGAATGTGATTCAAATCTGAATTTTAAAAGTTATTTGAATGTGATTCAAATATGAATTTTTAAAGTTGTTTGAATCATATTTAAATCGGATTTTTTAAAATTAATTGAATAAAATTCAGATCTGATTTTTTTAAAAATGTTTGAATGTGATTCAAATATAATTTTTTAAAAAATGTTTGAATGTGATTCAAATCTGAATTTTTAAAGTTGTTTGAATGTGATTCAAATCTGAATTTTTAAATTTATTTGAATCATATTCAAATCTGGATTTTTAAAATTATTTGAATCGTATTCAAATCTGGATTTTTAAGCTGAATATGAGATATTCAATTTAATTTAAGTATGTATGTTTTATTTAATTGTTAAATAGTGATATGCATGATGGATGATCATGGACTATAAAAGACCAATGTGATTGGATTTATTTCTTTTATGTTTCTTTGGGATTGTAAATTAATTAATTTATTTTAATTTATTTTGGGCATGTATTATTAAGTTTGTAATAATTTTTGGATTGTAATTTCATTTATTTAAGTTCTTGTAAATTCGCCTTTGGTATGCCAAGGATTACCATGTCATATTGGATTGCAAGAAGTTCAAGGAGGTCAAGAGCATTGGTGGGACAAGTGGGAGGAATTCAATATCAAGTGTTGATTATGTACTCCTTCAGTAACTCTTGTAAAATGAATGAATGAATGAAATGCACCTAGGAATGCCCTGATTCAATTCTTGGTGGCTCAGAATTGAATCCCTTAGAAAGTCCATGATCATACCATATTTATTGCATATCCATGAATGCATGAGATGTATGAGAATGTATGCTATTATATGATATATGCATGCTAATTGGATAATGTGCAAAGTGAGACCTTAATAGTAATTAGAATGACCATAAAACTTCCAAACAAACTATTAAGTTGGAAATGCTATAATTAAAGTAATTATAACATAGGCCCTCCATTGGGGCAATTATTTTAAGAAATTTTAAATAGTTGCATAAGATGCAATTAATTTAAGATATTTTCTTAAGAATAATTATTAAGCATGAGATGTTGTAAATATGAAAATGGTTTAGTGGCCAATATTGGATGTACCTGAGGACATTAAAATTATTTGCATAATTACTGACTCAATGGGATCAACTTAACTAATGCAAGATAAGTCAATAATGGATGTACCTGAGATTTTGAGCATTAGGGGCTAGGTAAAGGATTGAACCTCATATGAGATGTGATGGGCAAGGAGTTGCTTACTTATAGTTTATTGTAATTCCAATAATGGATGTACCTGAGGATGATCAATAGAATTATAAGAATTCAATCACCCACTAGAAATCCATCCAACTAGGATTTCCGTTTTCTACTTTGGAAGTGTAGGATTCGCTAAGTTAGTGGGAGGACTAATTTGATTAAAAGACCATAATCATTTTGGTTAATTACATGATACATTTACTAATTAATCTGGTTATTTTCTGCAGTTAATTTTCTGATAAAAATGAGCACAAAACAACCATCACCATCCAATATCCTTGCAAGCATACTTGATCACAATAGGTTGACAAGACCTAATCTGTCTGATTGGCTAAGAAATTTGAAACTTGTCCTGAACCTTGAACATATAGGATATGTTCTAGAATCAAATGTTCCTGGTCCTTTACCTCCAGAGGCCACACAAGAGGAACATGAAACTTTGGACAAGTGGAAGGAGCATGATATGAGAGCTAAGTGTTACATGCTTGCTTCCATGAGTAATGAGTTACAGAAGCAACATGAGAATATGCGGAGTGCGAGTGAGATCCTCCTTCACCTACAAGAGTTGTATGGTGAGCACAGCAGGAATGCTAGGTATGAGATATCTAGACAGCTATTCCGTATGAGGATGTCTGAGGGACAGAATGTTGGGGATCATGTCCACAAGATGATTCGGCTGATTGAGCAGTTGGAACATCTGGGCTTCAACATGGATTTCAAACTACAGACGGATTTGATCCTTTAGTCCCTTCCTGAGTCTTTTGGGAATTTTGTGACAAATTTCCATATGACTAAACAGGAATGCACCTTAGCTGGTTTACTCAACATGCTGGTTATTGCCCAAAAGAATATACCGGGCAATAAAGGAAAAGAGGTAGCTTTGGTTACATCTTCTTCTGCTGGAAAGTCCAACAAGAATAAGGGCAATAAGAAAAAGAAACCTCAGATTCCTGGTCCTTCCAAGAAAATAGCTAAATAGAAAAGGAAGACTAAAGCTGATGGAGGCAAAAGAAAGTGTTTCCACTGCCAAAAGGATGGGCACTGGAAAAGGAACTGCCCAGAGTATCTTGCTTCTCTGAAGGACAAGAAGGATATACCTTCGGAAGGTATGTCCATATCTTGTTATTTAGATTCTGATGATACTCATAGTTCATCTACAGCTTGGGTTTTAGATACTGGTGCCAGTTCTCACATTTCTAATGATATGCAGGAACTAGCAAATAATAGCAGCTTGCGTTCTCAAGATATTAGAATCCGGATTGGCAATGGCTTAACTGTTGAAGCTTTAGCCATAGGATCTAAATCTTTTTACATGTTTAAACATGTTTTGTGTTTGGATAATATTTTATATGTACCTGATGCTTTTAAGAACATCATTTCTATATCTAGTTTGACTAGAAATGGCTATGAATTTCAGTTCACAGATGATGTTTGCAATATTCATTTTGGAAATAAATATGTTGGTTCGGGTTATATGAGTGATGGTCTTTATTATTTGGATAATAATGACAAACACAAATTGAATGCAAGTGATCTAAAAGAATGCAATGCCATGGTGAAAACCAGCTCAAGTTCAAAATATATTTGGCACTTAAGGTTATGTCATGTTGAAGAAGATAGGATTGCAAAACTGGAGAAAATGGGGATTCTATCCTCATTAGGCTCTGAGCCTACTCCAACTTGTGAATCTTGCCTTCAGGGCAAAATGACTAGATCACCCTTTGTTGGACAAGGGCTAAGAGCTGAAAATATTTTGGAGCTAATACATAGTGATGTATGTGGTCCATTTAAAGAAATGGCTAGAGGGGGTTTTCATTATTTTATTATCTTTACTGATGATAAATCAAGGTTTGGGTATTTGTATTTGATGAAATACAAACATGAATCTTTTGAAAAGTTCAAAGAATTTAAATTTGAAGTAGAAAATCAAACAGGAAAGAGTATTAAAGCTCTTCGATTAGATCGTGGAGGTGAATATTTTTGTACTGAATTTGATGAATACTTGAGAGAGCATGGCATTGTTTCTCAGTTGACTCCTCCAGAAACGCCACAGCTGAATGGTGTATCTGAAAGGAGAAATCGTACCCTATTGGATATGGTACGTAGTATGATGAGCTATACTGATATGCCAATCTTCTTTTGGGGATTTGCATTAGAATCAGCTTTGTATATTCTGAATAGGATTCCATCAAAATCAGTTTCTTCCACACCTTATGAGATATGGCATGGAAGAAAACCAAGTCTTAAGCATGTTAAGATTTGGGGTTGTCCAGCTTATATCAAAAAGCTGAACACTGATAAATTGGAGACCAGATCAGAAAAAGGTCGATTTGTTGGATATCCAAAAGATAGTTTTGGATATTATTTTTATTTGCCTACTTCACAAAAGGTTGTGATAAGTGGAGATGCCACATTTCTTGAACAACAGTTTGTTCAAGAAGGAGGCAAAGGAAGGCAAATAGAGTTAAAATTGGAGAATTCTGACCAACCAACAGATCAGATGGATATAGATCCATCTAGTCAACCTATACCCATTCATGAAACATTTACAGTTGTTCCTCGTAGAACAACCAGGGTATCTCACCCACCAGTGAGATATGGTTTTCTTCATAAAGAAGAACAAGAGTTGTCTACTCATGAAGAAGTAGATCATGGAGATGATTCACTTACTTATTAACAAGCTATGTCAGATATAGACTCTTTAAAATGGATTGATGCTATGAAATCTGAGATTGATTCCATGTATAAGAATCAAGTTTGGGATATTGTTGACCCACCTAAAGGTATTGTACCTATAGGGAACAAATGGGTTTTCAAGAAGAAAATTGGTTCTGATGGAAAGGTAGAGACCTACAAGGCAAGGCTAGTAGCAAAAGGGTTTCGCCAAAGGCAAGGAATCGACTATGAGGAGACTTTCTCGCCTGTTGCCATGCTTAAATCAATTAGGATTTTATTAGCAATAGCTGCATACTATGATTATGAGATTTGGCAGATGGATGTCAAAACAGCTTTTCTCAATGGATACATTGAAGAAAACATTTTCACGGAACAGCCTAGGGGTTTTGAATCCCAAGATGGTTCCAAGGTATGCAAGCTAAAGCGATCCATTTATGGGTTGAAGCAAGCTTCGAGGAGTTGGAACATCCGTTTTGATGAAGCCATTAAATCCTTTGGTTTTATCAAAAATGAGGATGAGCCATGTGTATATAAGAAGGTTAGTGACAGTGCTATCACTTTTCTTGTCTTATATGTGGATGACAAACTGTTGATGGGTAATGACACAGGTATGTTGACGACTATAAAGGTATGGTTGTCAAATACATTCTCCATGAAAGACTTAGGGGAGGCAACCTATATTCTTGGGATTCACATCTATAGAGATAGATCGAAAAGAATAATTGGTTTATCCCAAAGTCTATACTTGGAAAAGGTGTTAAAGAGGTTTAACATGCTTGATTCCAAGAGAGGATTGTTACCAGTGAGACATGGTATCCACCTTTCTAAAGAGATGTCTCCAAAGACACCTGAAGAAAGATATAAGATGGCAAGGATTCCATATGCTTCGGCTATTGGAAGTATAATGTATGCAATGTTGTGTACTAGACCGGATATCGCATATGTTGTTAGTTTGACTAGCAGGTATCAATCCAATCCAGGTTTGGAACACTGGATAGCTGTCAAGAATATCCTTAAGTACTTGAGAAGAACTAAGGATTTATTCTTGATTTATGGAGGTGGAGACTTGCAATTGGATGGTTATACTGATTCTGATTTCTAATTAGATATCGATGATAGAAAGTCTACCTCTGGATATGTGTTCATTTGTAATGGAGTTGCAGTCAGTTGGAAGAGTTCCAGACAGAGAACGACTGCAAATTCCACTACAGAGGCTAAGTATATTGCTACATCAGATGCTGCAAAGGAAGCTGTTTGGATAAAGAAGTTCGTGATAGAACTTAGAGTAGTTCCTTCCATTGAGTCAGTAGTTCCACTACACTGTGACAATAATGGAGTAGTCATACAAGCTAAGGAACTAAGGTCTCACCCAAAATCCAAACACATAGAAAGGCACTACCACATTATCAGAGATATAGTTGGGCAAGGCGATATAGCCATATAGAAAATAGCATCAGCTGAAATTCCAGCTGATCCATTCACTAAGCCTATGTCACAGACTCAGTTAGACCGACATCTTGAGAAGATAGGTCTAAGATATTGTAATGAATGGCTCTAGTGCTAGTGGGAGATTGTTAGTAGTATGCCCTATAGCATATCATTTAGTACGTATCTTGTACATATTTTTATTAATAAAAGGCATTTCCACTTTTTCGTTTACATAATATATTTATGTGTAATAGAAAAGGTCCATTAATATTTTGTTAGAAATATTATTCTTAAGTTGTTAAGAATATGAGTGACAATATTTCTAGCACAAAGTATTATAAATAGGTTCACAATCGAGGATACTTCATAATAAGGACAAGACTTATCCAGAAAGATTGTATTCATGTTTGTTCCCAAGTTATTTATATGAGATATAAATAAGATGGAATGGTGAGTCTCATGCCATATAACAAACATGATAGGCACTTATAAATGATAAGTAGGCCGAACCAGTGACACTTATGACAAGCACATGGAGTTTACTCTTGTCAATGTTTTGTCATAAATCATATCAGTGCATATAATCTTTAGACCTGAGATAGCACAGTTATCTTGTATATAGGTAGTTTGAGTATGATAATGCTTTCATACTTGTACTATGTATGGGTATATGGGCATGTGTTAGCTCCTACTAGTTATATATGGAGGTAGGTGTTGATCAAGATGGAATCTGTTCCTCTAAGTAAATAGAGATAAAATCCTATGTTCATTTAATTGTTCTTGATGTTTCAAGTTCCTGGCCAGGACAGATAGATTTATTCAGAAAAGAGTTTCTGATGAGAAAATCTTTTAATCAAGAACTGGAATTAAAAGAGAACATAATATTCATAGCAAATGGAGTTTGACATAAACCATGACTCCAGCTTGAGTTGGGATTTTGTAATAGAGAGATTCTAGTGCATGGTAACATATGTTTATAGGTTCATTTAAGGTAAACCTTATTACTAATTGGGTGGCCATAGCATGCTATGCTAGGTGTTAACCATGGTCTATGAGGTTCATAAAATGATTTAGAGAAATCATTTATGGTAAGAAAGAGTTCTGATGATATTAAGAGTTGATATCATGTCTCATTGCCAATTAGTGATGAGCCTAGTAAGTCACACACATACATAAGTTATCACCTATTTAAATATGATTTAGTTAATTAATTAAAGAGTTTAATTGTAACACCCCTCACCCGACTACAGTGTAGCCGAGTAAGGCGTGCTACAATCGGTGCCGGAGCACCCTAACTTATCTTACTTTATTTTTTTTAATAATTTTGAATTTGTTTAATTTAATATCAATTATTTTTCGACGGAGAAACCAGCGGAGTTTCCCCTATTTTATTATCGTTTGGTGTATTTCAATATTCACCTGTTTGAAAATTTCAATAATATTTTATAATAAAAATCCCATCAATTATTTTCATAACCATCTAATAATTCAAATCTCATCCATACATTTCAATTTCATAATCATTTCCATACATTTCCATTCATACTCAATTCATATGTAAACATTCTCAAATTACATAAGCAACATTTTCAAATTTCCTTAATTTACATAATTTACAAAATAATTACAAAATTTCATAATTTACATGATATATAAATTAATTATATATGAAAAAGCTAATTTATTAATTTACATCGCATTTCTAGTAATTACCTGTTCATAATATACATTACAATACAATATCTAAGCATTTTATGCAAAATATAAAATATGATCTATATGGGCCCTATCTACATGCATTGTTGAGGAGGTGACAACCTTGAATACTTCAAGCACTTCTGCAGATCAGAACTCCAAAATCTCTGTTTAATATTTTTATCTGGGCTTTACCTTCAGTACCTGCGCGAGGAAATAATTCCATCGTGCTAAGCATTGCTGCTTAGTGGTGCAATAATATAACAAGAAAATAAAATATACAAATAAAGAAAGAACGAAGCATAATTTGAATATTTAAGAATCAATTTAATTTAATACAATGTGTCTAATATTAATTATCTTTTGTTCTAATTTGTTCCGCTTTGGAAGCGTTTAATTCCTAAATTCACAGAGATAATGTACAATATACAGAATTAATAAAAATACTCAGTTTATATTCATATGGCAATAGAAGGTACATTTAAAATATTTAGTTAAGTTATACCTATTTTTGCAACTCTTTTATCATTTTACTTAACAATTTTTATGTGGTTTGGATCGTTTCATAATTCTAACTAATTCTTTTGAAGTCTTATTAACTCATTTATTTGATTTCTAATATTTTTAATTACTAATAGTCTTAATTTATTTCAATAAATTACACTGCCCAAGTAACCTACGACAGGCTGACTAAACTGGATAACGGATCATTGGCACTGGACACCGCGGTGCCTCGGGCCGTCATACTATGGGACGCAGAACGTCAATCACGTATGCAGTCAGTATGGCTAAAAAGCCATGATATCACATAATCGGGCATAAAAGCCATGAATACGGGCATAAAGCCATGAATACAGGCATAAAGCCTTTCGCAGTACTGCTAAAACAATACCCTATTGGCATGCCAAACTATCCAATCTAAAACACATGTCTAGGCAATACAAGGGCACATAATATCATTAAATATTAATATATTGTGTTTTATGACTTCATTATTTCATGATAAATTTCAAGTATAATTCATACATTCATTTGATCATTTATATGATCACAATTCACATCAATTATCTTTTTATACCATTGTACTCAAAATACTTCTCCTCTCTATACAATAATGAGAACTAACGTCTCATTCATACATTAATATGGTTCATTTATTCATTCATTATGTTATTCATATTGATCACAATTCTAAACAATGGTTCACATGTACCATTGTATTCAAAACATTTTTCCTTTCTCATTTATACATTCAAGAATCTACTTATGTAATTACAAATTTTATATTTCAAGTTGAGTAACTAATATTTTATGAATTCCATTTGTGATGGGCATATAAGCCCTAACTATCTATTCACATCAATTTGGTGACTTATTTTTCATGTTTCAAGTAATCAATGAACATTTCATGGATTTCAAATTTATGGTCTTAATTTCCTTTTTACAATTTTGACTAAGATGCATAGTCCACATTTGTCATACAATTCTAAGCATTTAAGCTTAGAATTGGTTCTAAGTCTTTATCTTAGTTTGCTAATCATTTTGATTACTATTCACCTTACTAGTCAACAAAAATGTTGACTTTTTAATACATAATAATTTTATTGAACCTAAGTTCTCCAAGATACCACATTTTGCATTTAAAATTTGTTGGTATTGGTTGCCAATACCATTTCCAAGCTTAATATTAATTGGGCAGAATTTTCAGTTTTCATGCCTTATCTTTACTGTTCCATTAGTCATTTTTGCAGTGGGAATTTGGAAAAATGTTCAACATGAAAGTTGTTCCTTATTTTGTCTAATTAAATTTCTTTTTTTGAATCACTCCATTTGGAGTTTTGTAACTCAAGTTATGGCCTAAAAACCATGACTGGCCGGATTGAGCAAAACCCAAAATTCTGGGTAAAATTGTTTCTGGCAGATTTGGTAACTCGAGTTTGGTTGGCAATTTGACTAGGTTATGGTCATAATTTGGGTCAGGTTTCTTCATGAAAGTTGTTGGTCTATATCTCAACTTGTTGCTGGTAAAATTTCAGGTCAATTGGACTTTGCTACATTGAGTTATGGCCAAATGACCAAATACTGTTCATTTGGTCATTTTGCCCAGGCAGATTGCAGGTCACCCGGATTAGGGCAAACTTTTGGTCCACTTGTTTTGGTTTTCTGGGCATGGTTTCTCCACAAAAGTTGTGCCATTATGTGTCTAGTTTCACCTCCAATTGGCCTCATACCAATTGGAGTCACACAACTTCAGTTATAGGTCAAACAATACCCTGGACTCATAGGTCCGAATTTCCTGCATAAGAGAAGCACTCCCAATTTTCGATTTCACCCAACTTCCAAACTTCAATTCACATTTATAACACTTCTAATAGTCAATAATCAACCTCAACATCATCAAATTCAAGTCACAACACAAAATTCCATATTTGAGCAAACCCTAAATCAACTTGCAATAATTTTAAATTCCAAGAGAATTTCTAGCACTAACCTTTGTGTGCTAGCTTCAATCAACTCCAAGCTACTCCAATTAATCTTCAATTCATTCAAAACACTTTGATCTTCTTCCTTGGGCTGCCCACTGAATTTCTTTCTTCTTTTTCTTCCTTCTTTTTCTTGGTTTTTCTTGCTTATTCTTGGAGTTAATGCCTTGATGAAGGTTTTTCTTTAAATTTCTAAGAATTTTGGTCAAGAAATTTGCATGGTTTGGAAGCTTAAGCAAGCTTCAATGGAGGAAATTTTGTTTTGAGAGAGAAATGGGAATGTGGGACGGCAAAGTAGTAGAGAAGAAGAGAAAAATCTGTTTTCTTTCATTATTATAAGATATTTATATAAATTTAAATATTAAATAATGTATTTGTCTTATTAGGCAAATTTGCTAATTAATTTTTATTTAAAATATGTAACTAATTTTTCCATTTTCCATCCACTTTCTTTTTATTTATTTTTAATTAATCTTTTATCAATATTTATTCATATTTTATCCATTTTTATTAGTTTGTCAAATGGTGATTGGGTGGAGGCATTGTTAATGACATCATGTGATGTCATAATTCCTAATTTCTTTCATTTTCTTTTTCTTTTCTTCTCTACTCATTTTAAATTTAATTTTTAGCAATATTTATTTATATTTTAGATCATAATAATTATTTACTTAACTAGACAAGTCAGCAAAAAATCACCTCTGAAGGCGAAATGACCAAAATGCCCTCCGTTTGGCTTAACAGACCAAAATTGTCTGTACCGATCGAAAAATTTTTCTAAATCTTTTTTTTGCATTCTAATGTCATAGAAACCTCAATGACTCTTCTCTGGAGCCTCAAAAATTATTTTATGAATTTTCTCCCGGGTCTAGGGCTCCTAATTGCGAAAACCGCAACTTCCCACTGGGTTACCCATCGCTAGGGCACCGGCTCATTTAACTTGATTGTATTTTATTTCTAAAATTTTTCCTTAATTATGTAATGGCCCGACCCACTAATGATATTGTCTGCTCTGGGCCGAAGCCCTCACGGTTTTAAAACGCGTCACTAGGAGTTACGAACTACTAACTTATAAACCCAACATCTCTCCCGTGTTTTGTCGATGTGGGATTTGCCTAGGGTGTTACAATCCACCCCCCTTATGGGACTCAGCGTCCTCGCTGAGGTTTGCCCCACCATCGTTCAAGGTTGCACGCGGAGCGGCTCTGATACCACAAATATAATGGCCCTACCCACTAGTGATATTGTCCGCTCTGGGCCGAAGCCCTCACGATTTTAAAACGCATCACTAGGAGTTACGAACCACTAACTTATAAACCCAACATCTCTCCCGTGTTTTGTCGATGTGGGATTTGCCTAGGGTGTTACATTAATTGATTAATTAAATAGGTTTGGTTTGCAATTAAATTGCAAAGTCCCTAGCATGACTTGAAACCAAATCTAGATTATTAGATGTATAGTATAAATTAAATTTATATTTAAAGTGTTTAAATATGAATTTAATTAATGAGAAATTAATTAATAGAGATTAATTAATTAATTTATATTTGATATAAATTAATTAGAAGAAGAAAAATAATTATTTTGGGTTAAGAACTCAAAATTAAGACATAAGGGCATTTTGGTCATTTCACAGTGTGACACGTGGCACCAAGAGATGGTGACACATGGGATTACACATAAGCTTGCCAAATGTTTTTGGATCATGTAAGATGATTAAAATCAACATTAAATATAGGTTTGACACTTGGCACAATGTGATTGGGTCACTTAAACCTAGAGCTAATCAAAGGGTGATATGTGGCAAGGGTTTAATGTGTTAACCTAGCTATTTAAGTGTGGTTATGAAAAGAAAAAATAACCAGCAGCCACTCCTCTCCTTTGTCACGCCACCTTGAGGCTTTTCATCTATTCTTCTTCATCTCTCATCAATTCAAAGAGATTAGCCATCAATCTCTTGAATTAAGAACACTAGAAATTGTTTCTAGTATCCTGTTTACATCTCTAATCTCTTAAAAGGCAGAACTTGAATTTCTAATTAATAGAAAAAGCTTTAGAAGCTGTTCAAGGGCTGCCATAGGTGTTGTTGGTGTGAACAAGCTAGAGGGACAACATCTGGTGTCTTGAAGATGAATCTCAAAAGCGCAGACACGCTGCAGTGCATCAAGAAGGTTAGTGTAATCGTTCTTGATTTAATCTGATTAATTTTAAAATCTTAAATGGCAAATACAGATCCAAAAATATATTAAAAGAGTTTTAATATGTTGTTTGTCATTGAAATCAAATAGATAAAAATAAATCTTGTATGATGCATGTGACCCTAGGTGAAAATTTTTGAATTCAATGGTATAAACTTGTGTTTTACATGCTTCCGTTCCTTCAATTGGTATCAGAGCCACTATATTTGCCATTTAGATTGTTGATTATATGATTTAATTGTGTGTTTGATCATGAGATCAAAAGATCATTGCTGGTTGCAAAGCAAGGTGGCGACATATTTAAAAAAAACACCATCAATGGTGCACATGGTTTGGCTACCATGGGTGGTTCAAGGTTTGGCTTTTAATTCTGCAATTGTTATATGATCTAAGGCCTATTCTTTGACTAATTAAAGTGTTTAATTAGTAATTTTAATCACACAATTAAATTATGATTCAAATCAGAATTTTAAAAATTGTTTGAATGTGATTCAAATCTTAATTTTAAAAGTTGTTTGAATGTGATTCAAATCTGAATTTTTAAAGTTGTTTGAATCATATTTAAATCTGATTTTTTAAAATTAATTGAATAAAATTCAGATCTGATTTTTTAAAAAATGTTTGAATGTGATTCAAATCTGATTTTTTAAAAAATGTTTGAATGTGATTCAAATCTGAATTTTTAAAGTTGTTTGAATGTGATTCAAATCTGAATTTTTAAATTTATTTGAATCATATTCAATTCTGGATTTTTAAATTTATTTGAATCATATTCAAATCTGGATTTTTAAGTTGAATATGAGATATTCAATTTAATTTAAGTATGTGTGTTTTATTTAATTGTTAAATAGTGATATGCATGATGGATGATCATGGACTATAAAAGACTAATGTGATTGGATTTATTTCTTTTATGTTTCTTTGGGATTGCAAATTAAATAATTTATTTTAATTTATTTTGGGCATGTATTATTAAGTTTATAATAATTTTTGGGTTGTAATTTCATTTATTTAAGTTCTTGTAAATTTGCCTTGGTATGCCAAGGATTACTATGTAATTGGATTGCAAGAAGTTCAAGGAGGTCAAGAGCATTGGTGGGACAAGTGGGAGGAATTTAAGATCAAGTGTTGATTATGTAGTCTTTTAGCAACTCTTGTAAAATGAATGAATGAAATGCAACTAGGAATGCCCTGATTCAATTCTTGGTGGCTCAGAATTAAATCCTTTAGAAAGTACATGATCATACCATATTTACTGCTTATCCATGAATGTATGAGATGTATGGGAATGTATGCTATTATATGATATATGCATGCTAAATGGATAATGTGCAAAGTGAGACCTTAATAGTAATTAGGATGACTATAAAATCTTCCAAACAAATGATTAAGTTGGAAATGTTATAATTAAAGTAATTATAACATGGGCCCTCCATTAGGGCAATTATTTTAAGAAATTTTAAATAGTTACATAAGATACAATTAATTTAAGAGATTTTTTTAAGAATAATTGTTAAGCATGAGATGTTGTAAATATGTAAATGGTTTGGTGGCCAATATTGGATATACCTGAGGACATTAAAATTATTTGCATAATTACTGGCTCAATGGGATCAACTTAATTAATGCAAGATAAGTCAATAATGGATGTACCTGAGATTTTGAGCATTAGGGGCTAAGTAAAAGATTAAACCTCACATGAGATGTGATGGGCAAGGAGTTACTCACTTATAGTTTATTGTTATTCCAATAATGGATGTACCTGAGGATGATCAATAGAATTATAAGAATTCAATCACCCACTAGAAATCCATCCAACTAGGATTTCCGTTTTCTACTTTGGAAGTGCAGGATTCGCTAAGTTAGTGGGAGGACCAATTTGATTAAAAGACCATAATCATTTTGGTTAATTATATGATACATTTACTAATAAATCTGGTTATTTTCTACAGTTAATTTTTTGATAATAATGAGCACAGAACAACCACCACCATCCAATATCCTTGCAAGCATACTTGATCGCAATAGGTTGACAGGACCTAATCTATCTGATTGGCTAAGAAATTTGAAACTTGTCCTGAACCTTGAACAAATAGGATATGTTCTAGAATTAAATGTTCCTGGTCCCTTACCTCCAGAGGCCACTCAAGAGGAACATAAAACTTTGGACAAGTGGAAGGAGCATGATATGAGAGCTAAGTGTTACATGCTTGCTTCCATGAGTAATGAGTTACAGAAGCAGAATGAGAACATGCAGAGTGGGAGTGAGATCCTCTTTCACCTATAAGAGTTGTATGATGAGCATAGCAGGAATGCTAGGTATGAGATATCTAGGTAGCTGTTCTGCATGAGGATGTCTGAGGGACAGAATGTTGGGGATCAAGTCCACAAGATGATTCGGCTGATTGAGCAGTTGGAACATCTGGACTTCAACATGGATTTCCAACTACAGACGGATTTTGTGACAAATTTCCATATGCTAAACAGGAATACACCTTAGCTGGTTTACTCAACATGCTGGTTATTGCCCAAAAGAATATGCCGGGCAATAAATGAAAAGAGGTAGCTTTGATTGCATCTTCTTCTACTGGAAAGTCTAACAAGAAGAAGGGCAATAAGGAAAAGAAATCTCATATTCTTGGTCCTTTCAAGAAAATAGCTAAGCAGAAAGGGAAGACTAAAGCTGATGGAGGCAAAGGAAAGTGTTTCCACTGCCAGAAGGATGGGCACTAGAAAAGAAACTACCCAGAGTATCTTGCTTCTCTGAAGGACAAGAAGGATACACCTTCAGAAGGTATGTCCATATCTTGTTATTTAGATACTGATGATACTCATAGTTCATCTACAGCTTGGGTTTTAGATACTAGTGCCAGTTCTCACATTTCTCATGATATGCAGGAACTAGCAAATAGTACCAGCTTGCGTTCTCAAGATGTTAAAGTCCGAATTGGCAATGGCTCAACTGTTGAAGCTTTAGCCATAGGATCTAAATCTTTTTACATGTCTGGACATATTTTGTGTTTGGATAATATTTTATATGTACCTGATGCTTTTAAGAACATCATTTCTATATCTAGTTTGACTAGAAATGACTATGAATTTTAGTTCATAGATGATGTTTGCAATATTTATTTTAGAAATAAATATATTAGTTCGGGCTATATAAATGATGGTCTTTATTATTTAGATAATAATGACAAACACAAAATAAATGCAAGTGATCTAAATGAATGCAATGCCATGGTGAAAACCAACTCAAGTTCAAAATTTATTTGGCACTTAAGGTTATGTCATGTTGCAGAAGATAGGATTACAAAACTGGAGAAAATGGGGATTCTTTTCTCATTGGGCTCTGAACCTACTCCAACTTGTGAATCCTGCCTTCAGGGCAAAATAACTAGATCACCCTTTGTTGGACAAGGGCTAAGGGCTGAAAATATTTTGGAGCTAATACATAGTGATGTATGTGGTCCATTTAAAGAAATGACTAGAGGAGGTTTTTATTACTTTATTACCTTTACTGATGATAAATCAAGGTTTGGGTATTTGTATTTGATGAAATACAAACATGAATCCTTTGAAAAGTTCAAAAAATTTAAATTTGAAGTAGAAAATCAAACACGAAAAAGTATTAAAGCTCTTCGATCAGATCGTGGAGGTGAATATTTCAGTACTGAATTTGATGAATACTTGAGAGAGCACGGCATTTTTTCCCAGCTGACTCCTCCAGGAATGCCATAGCTGAACGGTGTATCTGAAAGGAGAAATCATACCCTATTGGATATGGTACATAGTATGATGAGCTATACTGATATGCCAATCTCCTTTTGGGGATTTGCATTAGAATCAGCTTTGTATATTCTGAATAGGATTCCATCAAAATCAGTTTCTTCCACACCTTATGAGATATGGCATGGAAGAAAACCAAGTCTTAAGCATGTTAAGATTTGGGGTTGTCCAGCTTATATCAAAAAGCTAAACACTGATAAATTGGAAACTAGATCAGAAAAGAGTCGATTTATTGGATATCCAAAAGATAGTTTTGGATATTATTTTTATTTGCCTACATCACAAAAGGTTGTGGTGAGTAGAGATGCTACATTTCTTGAACAATAGTTTGTTCAATAAGGAGGCAAAGGAAGGCAAATAGAGTTAGAATCGGAGAATTTTGACCAACCAACAGATCAGATATATATAGATCCATCTAGTCAACATACACCAGTTGATGAAACATCTACAGATGTTCCTCATAGAACAACCAGGGTATCTCACCCTCCTGTGAGATATGGTTTCCTTCATAAAGAAGAACAAGAGTTGTCTACTCATGAAGAAGTAGATCATAGAAATGATCCACTTACCTATGAAGAAGCTATATTAGATATAGACTCTTCAAAATGGATTGATACTATGAAATCCGAGATTGATTCCATGTATAAGAATCAAGTTTGGGATCTTGTTGACCCACCTGAAGGTATTGTACTTATAAGGAATAAATGGGTTTTCAAGAAGAAAATTGGTTTTGATGGAAAGGTAGAGACCTATAAGGCAAGGCTAGTAGCAAAAGGGTTTCGCCAAAGGTAAGGAATCGACTATGAGGAGACTTTCTTGCCTGTTGCCATGCTTAAATCAATTAGGATTCTATTAGCAATAGTTGTATACTATGATTATGAGATTTGGCAGATGGATGTCAAAACAGCTATTCTCAATGGATACATTGAAGAAAACATTTTCATGGAACAACATAGGGGTTTTGAATCCCAAGATGGTTCCAAGGTATGCAAGCTAAAGCGATCCATTTATGGGTTGAAGCAAGCTTCGAGGAGTTGGAACATCTGTTTTGATGAAGCCATTAAATCATTTGGTTTTATCAAAAATGAGGATGAGCCATGTGTATATAAGAAGGTTAGTGACGTGCTATCACTTTTCTTGTCTTATATGTGGATGATATACTGTTGATGGGTAATGACACAGGTATGTTAGCAACTATAAAGGTATGGTTGTCAAATACATTCTCCATGAAAGACTTAGGGGAGGCAACCTATATTCCTGGGATTCGCATCTATAGAGATAAAGCGAAAAGAATAATTGGTTTATCCCAAAGTCTATACTTGGAAAAGGTGTTAAAGAGGTTTAACATGTTTGATTCCAAGAAAGGATTGTTACCAGTGAGACATGTTATCCTCCTTTTCTAAAGAGATGTCTCCAAAAACACCTGAAGAAAGAGATAAGATGGCCAAGATTCCATATGCTTTGGCTATTGGAAGTTTAATATATGCAATATTGTGTAATAGGCCGGATATCACATATGCTGTTAGTTTGACTAGCGGGTATCAATCTAATCTAGGTTTGGAACACTGGATAGCTGTCAAGAATATCCTTAAGTACTGGAGAAGAACTAAGGATTTATTCTTGATTTATGGAGGTGAAGACTTGCAATTGGATGGTTATACTGATTCTGATTTCCAATCAGATATCGATGATAGAAAGTCTACCTCTGGAAATGTGTTCATTTGTAATGGAGAAGTAGTTAGTTGGAAGAGTTCCAAATAGAGCACAACTACAGATTCCACTACCGAGGCTGAGTATATTGCTGTATCAGATGCTGCAAAGGAAGCTGTTTGGATAAAAAAGTTCGTGACAAAACTTGCAATAGTTCCTTCCATTGAGTCAGCAGTTCCACTACACAGTGACAACAATGGAGCAGTTATACAGGCTAAGGAACCAAGGTCTCACCAAAAATCTAAACACATAGAAAGGCACTACCACATTATTAAAGCTACTGTGTGCCTCTTTCATGATATTTTTCTTCAGTTTCTCATCTCCTGGTACACAGATTCTGCCTTTATAATACAGACACCCATCTCCTTTCAACGCATAAACAGTTTCCTTCCACTCTTTAACTCTGCCCATAACAGTTAGCAACTTTTCATCCTTTAACTATTCTCCTTGTATTTGCTGTAACAAAATTGGCTTTACATGCAACTCAGCCAAAAGTACCCCATCTTGTGCTAAAGACAACCGAACAATTAATGCTCTTAAAGCCATAATGGACTTCCTGCTCAGTGCGTCAGCCACTACATTTGCCTTCCCAGGATGTTAATCGATCACACAGTCATAATGTTTAAGGAATTCAATCCATCTTCTCTGTCTCAGATTGAGTTGGCAAGTACTTCAGACTCTTGTGATCCATGTAGATATAGCACTTCTCACCATACAGATGTTAGTAGTATGCCCTAGAGCATATTATTTAGCATGTATCTTGTACATGTTTTTATTAGTAAAAGGCATTTTTACTTTTCTATTTACATAATATATTTATGTGTAATAGAAAAGTTCTATTGATATTTTGTTAGAAATTCTATTATTAAGTTATTAAGAATATGAGTGACAGTATTTCTAGTACAAAGTATCATAAATAGGTTCACAATCGATGATACTTCATAATAAGGACATGACTTATCCAGAAAGATTGTATTCATGTTTGTTCCCAAGTTATTTATATGAGATATAAATAAGATGGAATGGTGAGTCTCATGCCATATAACAAACATGACAGGAACTTATACATGATAAGTAGGCCGAACCAGTGACACTTATGACAAGCACATGGAGTTTACACTTGTCAGTGCATTGTCATAAATCATATTAGTGCATATAATCTTTAGACCACAGATAGCACATATATCTTGTATATAGGTGGTTTGAGTTTGATACTGCTTTCATACTTGTACTGTGTATGGGTATATAGGCATGTGTTGGCTCCTACTAGTTATATATGGAGGTAGATGTTGATCAAGATGGAATCTGTTCCTCTAAGTAAATAGAGATAAAATCCTATGTTCATTTAATTATTCTTGATGTTTGAAGTTCCTGGCCAGGACAGATAGATTTATTCAAAAAGAGTTTCTGATAATCAAGAACTAGAATTAAAAGAGAATATAATATTTATAGTAAATGGGGCTTGACATAAACCATAACTCCAGCTTGAGTTGAGATTTTGTAACAGAGAGATTCTAGTGCATGGCAACATATGATTATAGGTTCATTTAAGGTAAACCTTATTACTAATTGGGTGGCCATGGCATGCTATGCTAGGTGTTAAACATGGTCCATGAGGTTCATAAAATGATTTAGAGAAATCATTTATGGTAAGAAAGAGTTCTGATGATATTAAAAGTTGATATCATGTCTCATTACCAATTAGTGATGAGCCTAGTAAGTCACTGTAACACCCCTAAGTTCGGTAGTGCGTTCTACTGTTCCGGTGACCAGTGTTGTCCGGACAGCTAGAATGCCTAGAACTACACTTCGATATGAGGGAGGAGACATTAAATAATGAAATACCAGAAAATAAAATACAAGAAAAATAAAGGAAAAATAATAGTAAAGAAATGCAACTAAGTTAAGCGAGCCGAGAACCCTAGCGATGGGTGACCGCACCGGGAAGTCACGGCGTGCACCGTTGACTAGCCCTGGACCGCGGGGAACCCTGGAAAATATTTTTAGGAGTTAAAGAGACATTAATTGAAGTAGAAATACCATTAGAAATATCAAAGAAAAATTAAATAATTAATACAAAGAAAAGCGAGAAATCGAAAAATGGAGAAAACCCGGTGTTACCGAAAAATTGGGAATGCAACCCGAACAGGAGCATTGTGGTCATTTGACACCCTGAGTTGTCTTTTGACCTAAATGTCCATTAAAAATAAATAATATTACACTTTGAAAATATAATGAAAAATTAATTTAGGGGTACCTAATGTAAATAGTAAAAATGGAGTGTAAATGGAGTAATTATCATTTAAAACATATAAAATAGTTTAATTAAGGTGAGTGGACCACTATGGATTAAATTAGACACTAAATGGGCAGGTGTAAATCCACTAATAAATCTGCAATTCATCTTCTTCAATTGAAAAGTCCCATTGCCGCATGAAAAACTCTCAAACCTCTCCCATGGCCACCCACCTTCAAACCATTACAACTCTATGATCAAGCCATCTTTTCCCACACTTGTCTTCATTAAAGTTTATCCCCACATCACAAGGAAGAGTTTGATAACAATTTCAAGAAGTCTTGGTGAAGATTTAAGAAGTCTCATCCATAGGTAAGTTTGAGTTTTTGAATATTGTTTTGTTAAAGTTCGTAAGCATGTTATGGGTGTTTGAATTATGAAGAAATTTTTAAGGTTTGATGTTGAATGGGAATGTGTAATTTTGGCAGCCATGGAAATACCTTGAAGGCAGGTTATTTGTGCTTGTAAATGGTGAATTAAATGATTGATTAAATGTATATTGTGTAGGAAATTGTTTAGGTAATGTACACTTAGTATATGTAAATGTAAAATGAAGTTTAAAGCTTGGAAAGTAATGGAATGTAAGTGTACCATTGTGGCAGTTTGCTAACTCATGAAGAATGCTGGAATTCATGCTTGGTTTATGGAATAATGATGTTAAAATGTGTTGGTTGTTATGGCAGTTTGAGTGTGTGTATGGTGGTGTGAAGTGGGACATGTAAATGAGTGTAAATTGGTGATTGAATTGTTGTAAATTAGGTTTGAAAAATTCTGCACTTGTTGGTGCACATTGAATACAATTGTAAGCAGCCAAAATGACCTATAATGTGTTGTGAATTATGTTTAGGTTGTGGTAGAACCAGAATTGGTTTAAATGTTAAGTTTGGTGGGTGTTAAAAGTGATGCTTGATGTGTATGCAAGAATTTCAATAAGGCAGTTTGAGTTTTAGGCCTATAACTTTAAGTGTGTGGCTCCAATTGGTATGAGACCAATTGGAGGTGAAACTAGGCACAAAATGTGCCAAGTTTTATGAAGGAAGCTTGCCAAAATTCTGCTTGCAAGGTAAATGTATATTGTGTAGGAAATTGTTTAGGTAATGTACACTTAGTATATGTAAATGTAAAATGAAGTTTAAAGCTTGGAAAGTAATGGAATGTAAGTGTACCATTGTGGCAGTTTGCTAACTCATGAAGAATGCTGGAATTCATGCTTGGTTTATGGAATAATGATGTTAAAATGTGTTGGTTGTTATGGCAGTTTGAGTGTGTGTATGGTGGTGTGAAGTGGGACATGTAAATGAGTGTAAATTGGTGATTGAATTGTTGTAAATTAGGTTTGAAAAATTCTGCACTTGTTGGTGCACATTGAATACAATTGTAAGCTGCCAAAATGACCTATAATGTGTTGTGAATTATGTTTAGGTTGTGGTACAACCAGAATTGTTTTAAATGTTAAGTTTGGTGGGTGTTAAAAGTGATGATTGATGTGTATGCAAGAATTTCAATAAGGCAGTTTGAGTTTTAGGCCTATAACTTTAAGTGTGTGGCTCCAATTGGTATGAGACCAATTGGAGGTGAAACTACGCACAAAATGTGCCAACTTTTATGAAGGAAGCTTGCCAAAATTCTGCTTGCAAGGTAGCTTGAAAAATGACCAAATCCGGATTAAGTGCAATTGAGGTCTGAAAATTGACCATTTGGGCAGCAGTTAGTGTTTAGGCCATAACTCACTCAAAACAGGTCCAATTGACCTGAAATTTTAACCATGAATAGTTAAGACCCATATCTACAAGTATTATGAAGACACCAAAGCCCAGAAATGACCATAAGAAAGTCAAAAAGCTTGCACAAGTTCGGGTCCAAAAACTGGCCGAACCTAAAATGACCTAAAGTGACCTAAAATGACCAATTTTGGTGCAATTTGACCAGCAATAGTAAAATGACCATAACTTGGTCTACATAACTCGGAATGACCTGAAATTTTGCCCCGTGTGCAATAAGACATAGATCTACAAGTTTTTAGTTTTGACCGAAACCCAAAAACTGAGGGAACTAAGTCGTCCGGCTAGGTCAAACTAGTATCCTGGAATCCAGCAAGTTGCAAGAAAATGCAGTATACACAGAAATGAATTTGGTAACATGTACCAACCCTAAAAGACTAATGAATGTGACATATTAATGACATTAAAACCTAAATTACCTAGAATGTACCAAGGGTCGACATAGTAGGTGGACTAAGCGAATAAATGAATTCAGTGAATTAATTATCAAGCATTATCGTTAGAGACAGTTTAAATGAGTACTGAAACACTTCAAATTGTGTTTATCAGTTAGCAAAGACTCAGGGAGGGGAAGGAAACACTGAGTCAGAGCCAAGAGACAATTATCAGAGGTTTGTGCACAACGGCTATTTCTTTTGAATTTTTCAATTGAAATGAATTATGACTATTGTACATTATTGTTTTAAATTATGTTTGTGTACAATAAGTATTTCTTTTGAATTTTTCAATTGAAATAAATTATGATTATTTGTATATTATTGTTTTAAATTGTGTTTGTGCACAATAAGTATTTCTTTTGAATTTTTCAATTGAAATAAATTACGATTATTTATATGTTATTGTTTTAAATTATGTTTGTGCACAATATTTATTTCTTTTGAATTTTTCAATTGAAATAAATTATGATTATTTGTACGTTATTATTTTAAATTGTGTTTGTGCACAATATTTATTTCTTTTGAATTTTTCAATTGAAATAAATTATGATTATTTGTACGTTATTGTTTTAAATTGTGTTTGTGCACAATAAGTTTGACTTCTCATTTTCTACTTAAAAATTTAATTCAACATTGTAGTTTTAAATTGTGTCCGTGCACAATACTTTTATATTCACTGCTTTTACTAGCAAATTTATATAGAGAAATGAGTTATGAATAAGTTTTGATTGCTTTGGTTTTGGGAATATTATTTGGAACTTATTGTATTGCCAACTTTGCAAATGGAAATTTTGAGATAAAATGTGATTTATGGTTTATATGAAATATTGTGATTTGAAATTGTTTTGATTCACATTTGGCATGACACTGTTGATATATTCCTCCCTCTTTGACTTATCGATGCAGGGTGAGTGTGATTATGTTCCTCCCTCTTTGACTTGCCAGTCTGAGGTGAGTGTGGATGAGTACTCATTATTCAGCTAGCTTCCTCCCTCATTGATTTCGATTATTGGGGTGAGTGTGTCTTGTCGTGGTGTACAATACGACATGTGTGGAAAAATTGTGTCATGGCCTAAATTATGTTATCGATTGGCAACATTGTATTATTCAGTTATTTGATCGAATTGTGTTATTGATTTGCAAAACGGTATTATTCAGTTATTTGATCGAATTGTGTTATTGATTTGCAAAACGGTATTATTCAGTTATTTGATTGAATTGTGTTATTGATTTGCAAAACGGTATTATTCAGTTATTTGATCGAATTGTGTTATTGATCTGCAAAACGGTATTATTCAATTACTTGATCAAATTTGTGTTAGATGAATTTTGTAAATTGTGAAATGGAATTGTGAATCATTTGATTTGTGAACTGCCAATAAAAGATTTATATATCGCATTTCAAATTGTTATTGTGCACCACTGAGTAAATTTTACTCAGCGATAGCTTTTCATTGCTGTCGCAGGTAGACAGACTAATAGGGCAGCAGACTAGGCTGCTAGTACTACATGGAGATATCATCGGGCATATTGAGTATACCATATTCTGTATTTTATATTGTAATGTATGTTCACTGTATGTATATAGTGTTCTTGGTTTTGAGCAGTTGTAAATTAAAATTGTACATTAAAGTTGTAAAGTAAATTATGAGTTATTTTGACTTGTAAAAAAAATTGTATTATATTTCTTGTATCTCAGTCTTTGAAAAATTACTATGGATTTGAGTTGAGAAATATGTTGTGTTGAGAAACATGTTGGAGTTGAGATTTGGAAATATATATTGAAGTGCTTTTTACAGGTTTTTCTGAAGAACTGTTTTATCCAAAATATAGATGGCACTCTGCCAAAATTTTTATAGAAATTCCAAATAATTCAAATGTGTTAGTTCTATCACTTCAGTTCAAAAAGGTTTTTAACATCTGTAAATAGTGCTCACCACTGTAAAAGAAGTAAGAAAAGTTTTTAAAATCCCTTGTAGTGTATTTAATGGGTTATCAGTAGACGGAGTTCGTAATTCATTAGTACACTACGGGATCGTGTTATGCCTTACAGAGGGGTAGGGTGTGACATGTTTTAGTGGTATCAGAGCAAAGTTTTTAAATTCTGTTTTCACATGTTATTTGAATATTCTTTCTTCATAGTAGAACTGCTCAATATCATTGTTTGATACATACAGTACATTACATTATAAATATGCACTAACGGGAGGAAATCTCCTTGTATTAATTGTTCAAGAGGTCTAAGATCCTCGCATTGACTATGGAAGAGGGTGATCGTTCAGTCGATCAATCTATAGAGGCTGAGGTGCAAGGGGATGCTGACCCTACATAATGTCGATGGTTCAAGAAGACCACCGCAGCATCTGCGATTCCTTGCTCGATTCGCTCGGCGAGATGGTGCAATGTTCCAACAAATGGTCGGTAATGTGCCTACTCAAGTCCCAATCTGAGACACGATGGTACAACCACGATCTTACGCTAGACAATATGACAAATTGATGAAATATGGGGCTCTGAGTTCAAGGGACGATAGATCCTCTAGAGCGAGCAGTGGTTAGAAAGGATGGATAGGGTATTCAAGAAACTGCATTGCACGCAGGAGCTCGATTTGAATACTCGGTATCTTTGCTACTGGGGATGCTTATGGTGGTGGAAAACCATTCCCCACGATGCAGTAGAACTGCGGTGCTAACACAGGTGACTTTCTCAGGGAATTTAGACAAAAATATGTCCCTGATGCTTATGTAGATCAGAAACTGCAAGAGTTCCTAAGTCTGAAACAGGGGAGTAGATCGATGGCTGAATATGAAAGGGAATTTTTTCGCCTGAGCCATTATGCAGTAAGTCTACTTTCTACCAGTAGGGAGAGATGTAAGAGGTTTGAAACCGGCTTGAAGCCTAGTATCAGATTACAAGTGGTCGGATTCAAACATAACAACTTCTCTGAACTTATTTCTCAAGCACTAGAATTAGAAAGAATTGAATCTGAAGCGGCTCTTGAGAAAAAGAAATCAGAGAAGGCAGAAAAAGAGGAAAGTCGGTGAAACGAGTTCTAGTGGTCTTCTTGGAAAGAGGAAAAACTTTGGGGGATACAACAGAGATAGTAAGAAGTCCGGTAGAGATAGATCTTTTGGGAATGAAACCACCTCGATCCGATCGGCAAACTCATGAAACCCAGGAATGTGCTGTCAGATCGACTTTGTGAAACTTGTGGTAAACCACATAGTGGGGTATGTTATAGAGCCGTAGGAGCATGTTTTAACTGTGGAGAGACTGGCCATTTTGCTAGGGATTGTGTAAATCCAGGTCGTTCTGGATCATTTACTACACCAAAGGGATCAACCCAAGTTTCTACCCCAAAGAGTTCACCATCAGTTAGTAGAGGCAAAGGTAGAGGTAGGGGTAGTACACCTAGAAGTCAGAGTACTGTGAATCAGCCAGAACAGGGTGATGCTCCAGCTGGAGTATACGCTATACGGCAGAGAGAAGAGACTTAGACTTTTGATATTATTGTTGGTACTTTCTCAAATAGTAACTAAGATATATATATATATATATATATATATATATATATATATATATATATATATATATATATATATATATATATATGTATTGTTTGACCTGGGGTCTGCATACTTTTATGTTAGTGTTAGAACTATATGTTCTATTATTATTCCTTTGCAGGGGAATAAATTTTGATGCATTAGTGATTAGCCCTTTAAAATAAGGATTGTGATAATAAGTGAAATTAGTTTTGAAAGAGTTTATTGGCGAAAAGTATTTTCTAACACACCATAAATTATAAAGCTAATTGGCGAGCCTACTTAATGTAAGGCAAGAGGACGTAAAAGTAAGATGCAGTAATGGAATTGCTCTAGATGAGGGCAAGGATGTCACTGTTAGTAATTGTTAATGGATATTGTAATCATAATAAGTTCGGGATATTAGTGAATTCGGAAAGGATAAAAGATAGGAAAATTTGATCTATTGGGATGTATCGTAGTAACTATGCAATGTTCTTGATGTTTATACTGTAAGCTGCAGATTACAGTACTGACTTGAGATTATTGTGTAGAGCTACGTACTATCCGATAGTACACCTAGATAAGAATAGTTGCCAACGGCATCTGTTTTGGTATAGTTATGCCATGACAGAATTTAATTGTTAGAAATAAGTTTGAAAATCCTACTTAGGGATCTAAAACTCAAAGGTTAGAATATCGAAAGGTTATAGTTCAGTACAAAAGAAAGTAAGTTATAGAATATTGACAAATAAAAAGAGTTATGAAAGTAAAAATTCGAACAGTTGGTTCAAATATAACAAAGAAATTTTACGAATGTGAGGAAGACTATGGACTACAATGGTCAGAGGACCAATGACTAGATAAATGATTCTAACATGACCTCAAGGGTCATTCAAGAAGGAACATGAATCGAAATATTAGATAGGACAATAGTAAGAGAAGATTGGTGTTATACAAATAAATTAAATATTGTATTAGATTGTTAACAGTCTTATACAAATTCGAGAGAAAGAAGATTATACGATCATATAGAAAGGAGAAAATAAAAGTATGGCTATTGTAAGATGGCTATTGGCAAAAATTTCGTGGATGAAATTTATTTTAAGGGGGGAGAATTGTAACACCCCTAAGTTCGGTAGTGCGTTCTACTGTTCCGGTGACCAGTGTTGTCCGGACAGCTAGAATGCCTAGAACTACACTTCGATATGAGTGAGGAGACATTAAATAATGAAATATCAGAAAATAAAATACAAGAAAAATAAATGAAAAATAATAGTAAAGAAATGCAACTAAGTTAAGCGAGCCGAGAACCCTAGCGATGGGTGACCGCACCGAGAAGTCACGGCGTGGACAATTGACTAGCCCTAGACCGCGGGGAACCCTGGAAAATATTTTTAGGAGTTAAAGAGACATCAATTGAAGTAGAAATACCATTAGAAATATCAAAGAAAAATTAAATACTTAGTACAAAGAAAAGCGAGAAATCGAAAAATGGACAAAACCCGGTGCTACCGAAAAATCAGGAATGCAACCCGAACAGGAGCATTGTGGTCATTTGACACCCCGAGTTGTCTTTTGACCTAAATTTCCATTAAAAATAAATAATATTACACTTCGAAAATATAATGAAAATTTAATTTAGTGGTACCTAATGTAAATAGCAAAAATGGAGTGTAAATGGAGTAATTTTCATTTAAAACATATAAAATAGTTTAATTAAGGTGAGTGGACCACTATGGATTAAATTAGACACTAAATGGGCAGGTGTAAATCCACTAATAAATCTGCAATTCATCTTCTTCAATTGAAAAGTCCCATTGCCGCATGAAAAACTCTCAAACCTCTCCCATGGCCACCCACCTTCAAACCATTACAACTCCATGATCAAGCCATCTTTTCCCACACTTGTCTTCATTAAAGTTTATCTCCACATCACAAGGAAGAGTTTGATAACAATTTTAAGAAGTTTTGGTGAAGATTTAAGAAGTCTCATCCATAGGTAAGTTTGAGTTTTTGAATATTGTTTTGTTAAAGTTTGTAAGCATGTTATGCGTGTTTGAATTATGAAGAAATTTTTAAGGTTTGATGTTGAATGGGAATGTGCAATTTTGGCAGCCATGGAAATACCTTGAAGGCAGGTTATTTGTGCTTGTAAATGGTGAATTAAATGATTGATTAAATGTATATTGTATAGGAAATTGTTTAGGTAATGTACACTTAGTATATGTAAATGTAAAATGAAGTTTAAAGCTTGGAAAGTAATGGAATGTAAGTGTACCATTGTGGTAGTTTGCTAACTCTTGAAGAATGCTAGAATTCATGCTTGGTTTATGGAATAATGATGTTAAAATGTGTTGGTTGTTATGGTAGTTTGAGTGTGTGTATGGTGGTGTGAAGTGGGACATGTAAATGAGTGTAAATTGGTGATTGAATTGTTGTAAATTAGGTTTGAAAAATTCTGCACTTGTTGGTGCACATTGAATGCAATTGTAAGCTGCCAAAATGACCTATAATATGTTGTGAATTATGTTTAGGTTGTGGTACAACCAGAATTGGTTTAAATGTTAAGTTTGGTGAGTGTTAAAAGTGATGCTTGATATGTATGCAAGAATTTTAATAAGGCAGTTTGAGTTTTAGGCCTATAACTTTAAGTGTGTAGCTCCAATTGGTATGAGACCAATTGGAGGTGAAACTAGGCACAAAATGTGCCAACTTGCATGAAGGAAGCTTGCCAAAATTCTGCTTGCAAGGTAGCTTGAAAAATAACCAAATCCGGATTAAGTGCAATTGAGGTCTGAAAATTGACCATTTGGGCAGCATTTAGTGTTTAGGCCATAACTCACTCAAAACAGGTCCAATTGACCTGAAATTTTAACCATGAATAGCTAAGACCCATATCTACAAGTCTTATGAAGACACCAAAGCCCATAAATGACCATAAGCAAGTCAAACAGCTTGCACAAGTTCGGGTCCAAAAACTGGCCGAACCTAAAATGACCTAAAGTGACCTAAAATGACCAATTTTGGTGCAATTTGACCAGCAATAGTAAAATGACCATAACTTGGTCTACATAACTCGGAATGACCTGAAATTTTGCCCCGGGTGCAATAAGACATAGATCTACAAGTTTTTAGTTTTGACTGAAACCCGAAAACTGAGGGAACTAGGTCGTCCGGCTAGGTCAAACTAGTATCCCGGAATCCAGCAAGTTGCAAGAAAATGCAGTATACACGGAAATGAATTTGGTAACATGTACCAACCCTAAAAGACTATCGAATGTGACATATTAATGACATTAAAACCTAAATTACCTAGAATGTACCAAGGGTCGACATAGTAGGTTGACTAAGCGAATAAATGAATTCAGTGAATTAATTATCAAGCATTATCGTTAGAGACAGTTTAAATGAGTACTGAAACACTTTAAATTGTGTTTCTCAGTTAGCAAAGACTCAGGGAGGGGAAGGAAACACTGAGTCAGAGCCAAGAGACAATTATCAGAGGTTTGTGCACAACGACTATTTCTTTTGAATTTTTCAATTGAAATGAATTATGACTATTGTACATTACTGTTTTAAATTATGTTTGTGCACAATAAGTATTTCTTTTGAATTTTTCAATTGAAATAAATTATGATTATTTGTATGTTATTGTTTTAAATTGTGTTTGTGCACAATAAGTATTTCTTTTGAATTTTTCAATTGAAATAAATTACGATTATTTATATGTTATTGTTTTAAATTATGTTTGTGCACAATATTTATTTCTTTTGAATTTTTCAATTGAAATAAATTATGATTATTTGTACGTTATTATTTTAAATTGTGTTTGTGCACAATATTTATTTCTTTTGAATTTTTCAATTGAAATAAATTATGATTATTTGTACGTTATTGTTTTAAATTGTGTTTGTGCACAATAAGTTTGACTTCTCATTTTCTACTTAAAAATTTAATTCAACATTGTAGTTTTAAATTGTGTCCGTGCACAATACTTTTATATTCACTGCTTTTACTAGCAAATTTATGTAGAGAAATGAGTTATGAATAAGTTTTGATTGCTTTGGTTTTGGGAATATTATTTGGAACTTATTGTATTGCCAACTTTGCAAATGGAAATTTTGAGATAAAATGTGATTTATGGTTTATATGAAATATTGTGATTTGAAATTGTTTTGATTCACATTTGGCATGACACTGTTGATATATTCCTCCCTCTTTGACTTATCAGTCTGGGGTGAGTGTGATTATGTTCCTCCCTCTTTGACTTGCCAGTCTGAGGTGAGTGTGGATGAGTACTCATTATTCAGCTAGCTTCCTCCCTCATTGATTTCGATTATTGGGGTGAGTGTGTCTTGTCGTGGTGTACAATACGACATGTGTGGAAAAATTGTGTCATGGCCTAAATTATGTTATCGATTGGCAACATTGTATTATTCAGTTATTTGATCGAATTGTGTTATTGATTTGCAAAACGGTATTATTCAGTTATTTGATCGAATTGTGTTATTGATTTGCAAAACGGTATTATTCAGTTATTTGATTGAATTGTGTTATTGATTTGCAAAACGGTATTATTCAGTTATTTGATCGAATTGTGTTATTGATCTGCAAAACGGTATTATTCAATTACTTGATCAAATTTGTGTTAGATGAATTTTGTAAATTGTGAAATGGAATTGTGAATCATTTGATTTGTGAACTGCCAATAAAAGATTTATATATCGCATTTCAAATTGTTATTGTGCACCACTGAGTAAATTTTACTCAGCGATAGCTTTCATTCTTTGTCGCAGGTAGACAGACTAACAGGGCAGCAGACTAGGCTGCTAGTACTACATTGAGAGATCATCGGGTATATTGAGTATACCATATTCTGCATTTTATATTGTAATGTATGTTCATTGTATGTATATAGTGTTCTTGGTTTTGAGTAGTTGTAAATTAAAATTGTACATTAAAGTTGTAAAGTAAATTATGAGTTATTTTGACTTGTAAAAAAAATTATATTATATTTCTTGTATCTCAGTCTTTGAAAAATTACTATGGATTTGAGTTGAGAAATATGTTGTGTTGAAAAATATGTTGGAGTTGAGATTTGAAAATATATATTGAAGTGCTTTTTACAGGTTTTTTCTGAAGAACTGTTTTATCCAAAATATAGATGGCACTCTGCCAAAATTTTTATAGAAATTCTAAATAATTCAAATGTGTTAGTTCTATCACTTCAGTTCAAAAAGATTTTTAACACCTGTAAATAGTGCTCACCACTGTAAAAGAAGTAAGAAAAGTTTTTAAAATCCCTTGTAGTGTATTTAATGGGTTATCAGTAGACGGAGTTGGTAATTCATTAGGTACACTGCGGGATCATGTTATGCCTTACAGAGGGGTAGGGTGTGACAGTCACACACATACACAAGTTATCACCTAATTAAATATGATTTAATTAATTAATTAAAGAGTTTAATTGATTAATTAAATAGGTTTGATTTGCAATTAGATTGCAAAGTCCCTAGCATGACTTGAAACCAAATCTAGGTTATTAGATGCACAATATAAGTTAAATTTATATTTAAAGTGTTTAAATATGAATTTAATTAATGAGAAATTAATTAATAAAGATTAATTAATTAATTTATATTTAATATAAATTGATTAGAATAAGAGAAATAATTATTTTGGGTTGAGAACTCAAAATTAAGACACAGGGGCATTTTGGTCATTTCATAGGGTGACATGTGGCACCATGAGATGGTGACACATGGCATTACACATAAGCTTGTCAAATGTCTTTTAATCATGTAAGATGATTAAAATTAAGATTAAATATAGGTTTGACACTTGGCACAATGTGATTGGGTCAATTAAACCTAGAACCAATCAGAGGGTGACATGTGGCAATGGTTTTATGTGTTGACCTACCTATATAAGTGTTGTTAAGAAAAGAAAAAATACAACCAGCAGCTATTCTCTTTGGTGCTGCCACCCAAGAGGTTCCCCTTCTCTTCATCTTCTTCTCTCATCTATTCCAAGAGATTAGCAAACAATCTCTTGAATTAAAAATACTAAAAATTGTTTCTAGTGTCCTGTTTACATCTTTAATCTCTTAAAAGGCAAAACTTGATTTTCTAATTAATAGAAAAAGCTTTAAAAGCTGTTCAAGGGCTGCCATAGGTATTCTTGGTGTGGACAAGCTAGAGGGACAACAACTAGTGTCCTGAAGTTGCATCCAAAAGGCACAAATACACTACAGTGCATCAAGAGGTTAGCGTATTTGTTCTTGATCTAATATAGGGTTCTAAAATTAATCTGATTAATTTTAAAATCTTAAATGGAAAATACAGATCAAAAAACACATTAAAAGTGTTTTAATATATTGTTTATCATTGAAATCAAATAGATAAAAATAAATCTTACATGATGCATGTGACCCTAGGTGAAAATTTTTAAATTCAATGGTATAAACATGTGTTTTTCATGCTTTCATTCCTTTAACAGATAGTGCCTCCATATCTTCAGTGCAAATGTTATTGCAGCTAATTCCAGATGATGTGTTGGGTAGTTCTTTTCATGTGGCCTTAGCTGTTTGGAAGCATAGGCAACTACTTTACCTTCTTGCATCAAAACACACCCAAGGCCATTATGAGAGGCATCACTATAGATCACATAGTCTTTCCCAGACTCTAGCTGTGTCAGCACTGGAGCTTCTGTGAGCATGGCCCTTAGCTTATCAAAACTGGCTTGACATTTTTCATTCCTGTAACACCCTCACTGTAGCAAGTCTGTACATTCTACTGTTTCGATGACCGGTGTCTGTTCCGAACAGCTAGAATGTCTGGAACTATATTTAGACTAGAGTGAGGAGTCATAAATAACTCAAATAATGGTAAGAAAAATCAAGGAAAAATTTTAGGAATAAAATACAATGAAGTTAAATGAGCTGGTGCCCTAGCGATGGGTGACCTAACGAGAAGTTGCTATCTTCATAGCTAGTAGCCCTAAACCCGAGGAAGATTTCGTGAAATAATTTTTGGGACTCCAGAGAAGAGTCATTGAGGTTTTAATGTCATTAGAATGCCAAGAAAATACTTAGAAAAATTTTTAGATTGGTATAGAAAATTTTAGTCCGTCAAAAAAAACGAAGGGCATTTTGGTCATTTCGCCTTCAGATACGATTTTTAATAAACTTGTCCAATTAAGTAAATTATATGACATAAAATATGAATAAAAAGTGATGAAAATTAAATTAAAAATGAGTAGAAAAGAAAAGAAATTGAAATAAAAATTTGACTTATGACATAAGCCATGATGTCATAAAGCTTAAATTAAAATTTACAATAAATTAAATTGCCAACCAATGGGAGTTTGACAAGCATTTTAAGAGGATGAAAACTAAATAAATAAGGATAAAAATTAAAAAGAAATCAGAACTTCTTCTTCAATTTTTGGCAGCCACTCTCTCCCTTCACCATTGAAGAGCTTTCTTCTCTCTCTCTTGCCAAACCTCACCTTTTCACCATAAAACCTTAAATTTTCTTCATTAAACCTTCTCCTCACACCTTAAATCACCTCTAGGCTGTAACACCCCTATGTTCGGTAGTGCATTCTACTGTTTTGGTGACCAGTGTTGTCCGGACAGCTAGAATGCCTAGAACTACATTTAAATATTGGTGAGGAGACATAAAATAATGAAATACAAGAAAAGAAAATACAATAAAAATAAAGGAAAAATAATAGCAATGAAATGTAATCAAGTTAAACGAGCCGAGAACCATAGCGATGGGTGACCGCACCGGAAAGTTGCGGCGTGGACCGTTGACTAGCCTTGGACCGCGGGGAACCCTGTAAAATATTTTTAGGACTTAAATAAATGTCTATTGAAGTATAAATGTCATTAGAAATATCAAAGAAAAATTAAATAATAATTACAAAGAAAAAAAAGAAATCGAGAAAACGACAAAACTCAGTATTACCGAAAAATCAGGAATGCAACCCGAACAAGGGCATTGTGGTCATTTGACACCTCGAGTTGTCTTTTAACCTAAATGTCCATTAAAAATAAATGATATTACACTTTAAAAATGTCATGAAAAATAAGAAATATGGTACATAATACAAATAGTGGAAGTTTGGGGCATAAAATACAAATTGTGAAACTTGGGAATTAATTAATCCTAAACTAAGGTTAGTGCTCCACTAATTATATTTTAAGGGACCTATATAAGGGTTTAGTGGGCAGAAACATCTTCATCTTCAACCTCCCAACACCAAGACAAAGTGAGCCTCCATTGAAACACCATGGCCGAAGCTTCATCACCTTCCATGCACCTCAATTCTAACCACTTTTCACACTAGTTTCCTTCACTAAAGTTGTTCTACACAACTTGGGCAGTAGATAGATAGTAAGAAAGTTAAGTTTTGGTGAGGTTTTGAAGAATTTCAAAAGTGGTAACTATGTATTTTTAATTCTTGTTTCATTAAACTTTGAATGGGTGTTGTGGTGAGTTAATTTATGGAAGAATTTTTGAAGTTTGATGAATTAATGGAGATGTACATTTTGGCAGCCATGAAACCTTAATATGAATAGCTTGTTCTTGCATGTAAATAGTGGTTTAAATGATGATTTAAATGTTTGATTGTATTATAGTTAAATTCTATGTGTAAGGTTTGATTTGGAAGCTTGAAAAGTGAAAATGGAAATTAATGAGTATGTGTAAACTTGTGACAGCCTCATGAAGAAGATTGAAGTGTTTGAGTTCATGAAATATTGTTGAATTATGTTGCCATTGATGGCAGCATGTGTATATGAATAATTGTTTGAATTTGGATATGTGTATAGTGGTTTGAATTTGGACATGTAAATGAGGTATGTCTTATGGTTAATTGTTGTAATTGGACTTGAAAAATTATGTACTATATTATGTATGTTAAGTGTGGTTACAGGTTGCCAAAATGACCAAAAATGTGTTGCTAAATGTGTTAATGTTATGGTACAAACCAGAATTGGCATGGAAGAATGAACTTGGTAAGCATAGGATGTGTAATTGGTAAAGGATGAACAAATTGTAATAGGGCAGTGCATGTTTTGGCTTAGAACCTTAAGTGTGTAGCTCCAATTGGTATGAAACCAATTGGAGGTGAAACTAGGCACAAAATGTGCCAACTTTCATGAAGGAAGCTTACCAAAATTCTACCTAGAAGGTGACTTGAAAAATGACCACATCCGGATTAGTGCGTTGAAAACCTGAAAATTGACCATTTGGGCAGCAGTTAGTGTTTTGGCCATAACTCACTCCAAAGAGGTCCAATTGACCTGTAATTTTTACCATGAATAGTTGAGACATATATCTACAATTATTATGAAGACATCAAAGCCCAGAAATGGCCAGAAGGAAGTCAAATAGCTTGCATAATTTCGGGTATAAAAACTGGCCGAACCAAAAGTGACCTAAAAATGACCTAAAGTTACCATTTTGGTGCATTCTGTCCATCATTGGTAATTGACCATAACTTGGTCTACACAACTCAGAATGACTTGAAATTTTGCACCGCGTGCAATAAGACATAGACCTACAAGTTTGTAGTTTTGATCAAAACCCAAAAACTGAGAGAACTAGGTCATCCGGCTAGGTTAAATTAGTATATCGGAATCTGGTAAATTGCATTAAAATGCAATATACCTGAAAATGAATTGGGTAACATTTACCAACACTAAAAGGCTATAAAATTTGACATATTGGTAACATCAAACCTAATTCACCTATAGTGCATTAAGGGTCAACATTTTAGGTTGACTAAGAAAAATAATAGAATTCAATAAATTAATTATTAAGCTTTATTTTTAGAGACTGTTTAAATGAGTACTGAAACACTTCAAATTGTGTATTTCAGTTAGCAATGACTCAGGGAAGGGGAAGGAAACACTGAGTCAGGGCCAAGAGGCTACACTTCAGAGGTTTGTGCACAATAGTTACTTCTTTTGAATTTTCAATTGAAATGAATTATGACAAATTGTCTATTGTTGTTTAAATTGTGAAAAATTGTCTTAATGATATTAGATGGATACTTATTGCTTGAAAAATATTATCAATGGCTTGAAACCACAGCTATCATGTATATTGATTGAATTCGTCGCTAGCTTGTCTAGTGGGACGAATTGATTTTGAATTCCCTCTCTGGCTGAAGTGTTGAGGTGTGTGCCTATTGAGGACGAATAAAATGAGTACTCAAATTATTGCTAGCTAGCTATGTTATTCCTTATTAGCCATCGGCTCTTGGGATGAATTGCACTTTGGAACATGATTAAGCTGCGTGTGATTTTATTGATATTCATTGTGATATTGTGAAATGGAGTTTAAATTCTTTATGGCATTCACTGTCTTTGAATTTAACTATGGTTTTAAGTATCCACTATTTATATGACTTATGATTTGTGATTTAAAGTTGTATTTGGCTAATGTTGTGCACCACTGAGACATTGGCTCAGCGATAGCTTTTCATTCTTTATTGCATGGACAGATCGACAGGCAGACTAGGCTGCTAGTACTACATTGAGAGATCATCGGGTATATTGAGTATACCGTATTATATATTTTGTATTGTAATGTATGTTCAGTGTATGTATATATTATTCTTGATTTTGAGCAGTTGTAAATTAAAATTGCACATGGAAGTTGTAAAATAAATTGTAAATTATTTTGGCTTGTAAAATTTGTGATATATTTCTTTTATCTTAGCTTTTGAAAACACTGGAAAAATTATTGTGGATTTGAGTTGGCAAATGTTGAGAAACACATTGTGTTGATTGAATATTGGAGTTTGAGGATTGAACAAAATATAGGAAGTGCTTTTTTACAGGTTTTTGATGAACTGTTTTATTCAAAATACAGATGGCACTCTGCCAACATTTTTACAGAAATTATTAATACTTCAAATGTATTATCTAGTTTCACTTCAGTTAAAAAAAAAAAATTTAACACCTGTAAATAGTGCTCACCACTGTAAAAAGAAGTAAGAAAAGGTTTAAAATCCCTTGTAATGTATTTAATGGGTTATCAGTAGACAGAGTTGATAATTCATTAGGTATACTACGGGATCATGTTATGCCTTACGGAGGGGTGGGGTGTGACATGTTTTAGTGGTATCAGAGCTAGTTTTTAAATTCTGTTTTCACCTGTAATTTGAATATTCTTTCTTCATAGTACAACTGCTCAATGTCATTGTTTGATACATACAGTACATCACATTATAAATATGCACTAACGGGAGGAAATCTCCTTGTGTTATTTGAAGGAACGGAAGCGTGAAAAACACAAGTTTATACCATTGAATTCAAAAATTTTCACCTAGGGTCACATGCATCATGCAAGATTTATTTTCATCTATTTGATTTCAATGATAAACAACATATTAAAACTCTTTTAATATGTTTTTAGATCTGTATTTGCCATTTAAGACTTTAAAATTAATCAGATTAATTTTAGAACCCTAGATTAAATCAAGAACGATTACACTAACCTCTTGATGCACTGCAGCGTGTCTGCGCCTTTGAGATTCGTCTTCAGGACACCAGATGTTGTCCCTCTAGCTTGTCCACACTAAGAACACCTATGGCAGCCCTTGAATAGCTTCTAAAGCTTTTTCTATTAATTAGAAAATCAAGTTCTGTCTTTTAAGAGATTAAAGATGTAAACAGGACACTAGAAACAATTTCTAGTGTTCTTAATTCAAGAGATTGATGGCTAATCTCTTTGAATTGATAAGAGATGAAGAAGAAGAGATAAAAACCCTCAAAGTGGCGTGACAAAGGAGTGTGGCTGCTGGTTGTGTTTTATTTTCTCATAACAACACTTAAATAGCTAGGTTAACATATTAAACCCTTGCCACATGTCACCCTTTGATTAGCTCTAGGTTTAAGTGACCCAATCACATTGTGCCAAGTGTCAAACCTATATTTAATCTTGATTTTAATCATCTTACATGATTAAAAAAACATTTGGCAAGCTTATGTGTAATCCCATGTGTCACCATCTCATGGTGCCATGTGTCACACTGCAAAATGACCAAAATGCCCCTGTGTCTTAATTTTGAGTTCTCAACCCAAAATAATTATTTTTCTTCTTCTAATTAATTTATATCAAATATAAATTAATTAATTAATCTCTATTAATTAATTTCTCATTAATTAAATTCATATTTAAATACTTTAAATATAAATTTAATTTATACTACACATCCAATAATCTAGATTTGGTTTCAAGTCATGCTAGGGACTTTGCAATTTAATTGCAAACCAAACCTATTTAATTAATCAATTAAACTCTTTAATTAATTAATTAAATCATATTTAAATAGGTGATAACTTGTGTATGTGTGTGACTTACTAGGCTCATCACTAATTGGCAATGAGACATGATATCAACTCTTAATATCATCAGAACTCTTTCTTACCATAAATGATTTCTCTAAATCATTTTATGAACCTCATAGACCATGGTTAACACCTAGCATAGCATGCCATGGCCACCCAATTAGTAATAAGGTTTACCTTAAATGAACCTATAATCATATGTTACCATGCACTAGAATCTCTGTTACAAAATCTCAACTCAATTTGAGTCATGGTTTATGTCAAACTCCATTTGCTATGAATATTATGTTCTCTTTTAATTCCAGTTCTTGATTAAAAAGATTTTCTCATCAGAAACTCTTTTCTGAATAAATCTATCTGTCTTGGCCAGGAACTTGAAACATCAAGAACAATTAAATGAACATAGGATTTTATCTCTATTTACTTAGAGGAACAGATTCCATCTTGATCAACACCGCCTCCATATATAACTAGTAGGAGCCAACACATGCCCATATACCCATACACAAGACAAGTATGAAAGCGAGATCAAACTCAAACTACCTATATACAAGATAACTGTGTTATCTCAGTCTAAAGATTATATGCATCGATATGATTTATGACAAAACATTGACAAGAGTAAACTCCATGTGCTTGTCATAAGTGTCACCGGTTCGCCTACTTATCATTTATAAGTGCCTATCATGTTTGTCATATGGCATGAGACTCACCATTCCATCTTATTTATATCTCATATAAATAACTTGGGAACAAACATGAATACAATCTTTCTGGATAAGTCATGTCCTTATTATGAAGTATCCTCGATTGTGAACCTATTTATGATACTTTGTGCTAGAAATATTGTCACTCATATTCTTAACAACTTAAGAATAATATTTCTAACAAAATATCAATGGACCTTTTCTATTACACATAAATATATTATGTAAACGGAAAAGTGGAAATGCCTTTTATTAATAAAAATATATACAAGATACATACTAAATGATATGCTCTAGGGCATACTACTAACAATCTCCCACTAGCACTAGAGCCATTCATTACAATACCTTAGACCCATCTTCTCAAGATGTCAGTCTAACTGAGCTTGTGACAAAGGCTTAGTGCATGGATCAGCTGAATTTTTTCAGCTGAAGTTATTTTTCTGCATGGCTATATCGCCTTTGCCCAACTATATGTCTGATAATGTGGTAGTGCCTTTCTATGTGTTTGGATTTTGGTTGAGACCTTAGTTCCTTAGCCTGTATGACTGCTCCATTATTGTCACAGTGTAGTGGAACTGCGACTCAATGGAAGGAACTACTGTAAGTTACATCACGAACTTCTTTATCCAAACAGACTTCCTTTGCGACATCGATGCAAGAATATACTCGACCTCTGTAGTGGAATCTGCAATCGTGCTCTGTTGAAACTCTTCCAACCGATCGCACCTCCATTACAAATGAACACATATCTAGAGGTAGACTTTCTATCATCAATATCTGATTGGAAATCAGAATCATTATAACCATCCAATTGCAAGTCTCCACCTCCATAAATCAAGAATAAATCCTTAGTTCTTCTCAAGTACTTAAGGATATTCTTGACAGCTATCCAGTGTTCCAAACCTGGATTGGATTGATACCTGCTAGTCAAACTAACAGCATATGCGATATCCGGCCTAGTACACAACATTGCATACATTATACTTCCAATAGCCGAAGCATATGGAATCCTGGCCATCTTATCTCTTTCTTCAGGTGTCTTTGGAGACATCTCTTTAGAAAGATGGATACCATGTCTCACTGGTAACAATCCTCTCTTGGAATCAAGCATGTTAAACCTCTTTAACACCTTTTCCAAGTATAGACTTTGGGATAAACCAATTATTCTTTTCGCTTTATCTCTATAGATGCGAATCCCAAGAATATAGGTTGCCTCCCCTAAGTCTTTCATGGAGAATGTATTTGACAACCATACCTTTATAGTTGTCAACATACCTGTGTCATTACCCATCAATAGTATGTCATTCACATATAAGACAAGGAAAGTGATAGCACTGTCACTAACCTTCTTATATACACATGGCTCATCCTCATTTTTGATAAAACCAAAGGATTTAATGGCTTAATCAAAACGGATGTTCCAACTCCTCGAAGCTTGTTTCAACCCATAAATGGATCGCTTTAGCTTGCATACCTTGGAACCATCTTGGGATTCAAATCCCCTAGGTTGTTCCATGAAAATGTTTTCTTCAATGTATCCATTGAGAAAAGCTGTTTTGACATCCATCTGCCAAATCTCATAATCATAGTACGCAGCTATTGCTAATAAAATCCTAATTGATTTAAGCATGGCAACAGGTGAGAAAGTCTCCTCATAGTCGATTCCTTGCCTTTGGCGAAACCCTTTCGCTGCTAGCCTTGCCTTATAGGTCTCTACCTTTCCATCAGAACCAATTTTCTTCTTGAAAACCCATTTGTTCCTTATAGGTATAATACCTTCAGGTGGGTCAACAAGATCCCAAACTTGATTCTTATACATGGAATCAATCTCGGATTTCATAGCATCAATCCATTTTGAAGAGTCTATATCTGATATAGCTTCTTCATAGGTAAGTGGATCATCTCCATGATCTACTTCTTCATGAGTAGACAACTCTTGTTCTTCTTCATGAAGAAAACCATATCTCACTGGTGGGTGAGATACCCTGGTTGTTCTACGAGGAACAGCTGTAGATGTTTCATCAACGGGTATAGGTTGACTAGATGGATCTATATCCATCTGATATGTTGGTTGGTCAGAATTCTCCAATTCTAACTCTATTTGCCTTCCTTTGCCTCCTTCTTGAGCAAACTGTTGTTCAAGAAATGTGGCATCTCTACTTATCACCACTCTTGTTAAGTAGGCAAATAAAATAATATCCCAAACTATCTTTTGGATATACAAGAAATCGAACTTTTTCTGATCTTGTCTCCAATTTATCAGTGTTCAGCTTTTTGCTATAAGCTAGACATCCCAAAATCTTAACATGCTTAAGACTTGGTTTTCTTCCATGCCATATCTCATAAGGTGTGGAAGAAAGCGATTTTGATGGAATCCTATTCGAATATACAAAGTGATTCTAATGCAAATCCCCAAAAGGAGATTAGCATATCGGTATAGCTCATCATACTACGTACCATATCCAATAGGGTACGATTTCTCCTTCGGATACACCATTCGGTTGTGGTGTTCTGGAGGAGTCGGTGAGAAACAATGCCATGCTCTCTCAAGTATTCATCAAATTCAGTACTCAAATATTCACCTCCACGATCTGATCGAAGAGCTTTAATACTCTTTCCTGTTTGATTTTCTACTTCAGATTTAAATTCTTTGAACTTTTCAAAAAATTCATGTTTGTATTTCATCAAATACAAATACCCAAACCTTGATTTATCATCAGTAAAGGTAATAAAATAATGAAAGCCCCCTCTAGCCATTTCTTTAAATGAACCACATACATCACTATGTATTAGCTCCAAAATATTTTCAGCTCTTAGCCCCTGTCCAACAAAGGGTGATCTGGTCATTTTGCCCTGAAGGCAAGATTCACAAGTTGGAGTAGGCTCAGAGTCCATTAAGGATAGAATCCCCATTTTCTCCAATTTTGTAATCCTATCTTCTGCAACATGACATAACCTTAAGTGCCAAATATATTTTGAACTTGAGTTGTTTTTCACCACGGCATTGCTTTCATTTAGATTGCTATACTCTGGCCAGTGGAAACACTTTCTTACTGGTAATGGAAACACTTTCTTATTGGCAATGGAAACACTTTCCTGTTGGCAGTGGAAACACTTTCCTTTGCCTTCATCAGCTTTAGTCTTCCTTTTCTGTTTAGCTATTTTCTTAGAAGGACCAGGAATCTGAGGTTTCTTTTTCTTATTGCCCTTCTTCTTGTTGGACTTTCCAGTAGAAGAAGATGCAACCAAAGCTACCTCTTTTCCTTTATTGCCTGGCATATTCTTTTGGGCAATAACCAGCATGTTGAGTAAACCAGCTAAGGTGCATTCCTATTTAGTCATATGGAAATTTGTCACAAAATTTCCCAAAAGACCCAGGAAGGGACTGAAGGATCAAATCCGTCTGTAGTTGGAAATCCATGTTGAAGTCAAGATATTCCAACTGCTCAATCAGCCGAATCATCTTGTGGACATGATCCCCAACATTCTGTCCCTTAGACATCCTCATGCGGAACAGCTGCCTAGATATCTCATACCTAGCATTCCTGCTATGCTCACCATACAACTCTTGTAGGTGAAGGAGGATCTCACTCGCACTCTGCATGTTCTCATGTTGCTTCTGTAACTCATTACTCATGGAAGCAAGCATGTAACACTTAGCTCTCATATCATGCTCCTTCCACTTGTCCAAAGTTTCATGTTCCTCTTGTGTGGCCTCTGGAGGTAAGGGACCAGGAACATTTGAATCTAGAACATATCCTATATGTTTAAGGTTCAGGACAAGTTTCAAATTTCTTAGCCAATCAGACAGATTAGGTCCTATCAACTTATTGTGATCAAGTATGCTTGCAAGGATATTAGATGGTGGTGGTTGTTTTGTGATCATTTTTATCAGAAAATTAACTACAGAAAATAACCAGATTAATTAGTAAATGTATCATGTAATTAACCAAAATGATTATGGTCTTTTAATCAAATTGGTCCTCCCACTAACTTAGCGAATCCTACACTTCCAAAGTAGAAAACGGAAATCCTAGTTGGATGGATTTCTAGTGGGTGATTGAATTTTTATAATTATATTGATCATCCTCAGGTACATCCATTATTGGAATTACAATAAACTATAAGTGAGCAACTCTTTGCCCATCACATCTCATGTGAGGTTCAATCTTTTACCTAGCCCCTAATGCTCAAAATCTCAGGTACATCCATTATTGACTTATCTTGCATTAGTTAAGTTGATCCCATTGAGCCAGTAATTATGCAAATAATTTTAATGTCCTCAGGTACATCCAATATTGGCCACCAAACCATTTACATATTTACAACATCTCATGCTTAACAATTATTCTTAAGAAAATCTCTTAAATAAATTGCATCTTATGCAACTATTTAAAATTTCTTAAAATAATTGCCCCAATGGAGGGCCTATGTTATAATTACTTTAATTATAACATTTCCAACTTAATCATTTGTTTGGAAGATTTTATGGTCATTCTATTTACTATTAAGGTCTCACTTTGCACATTATCCATTTAGCATGCATATATCATATAATTGCATACATTCCCATACATCTCATGCATTCATGGATAAGCGATAAATATGGTATGATCATGGACTTTCTAAGGGATTCAATTCGAGCCACCAAGAATTGAATCGGGGCATTCCTAGGTGCATTTCATTCATTCATTTTACAAGAGTTCTTTGAAGGAGTACATAATCAACACTTGATCTTGAATTCCTCCCACTGGTCCCACCAATGCTCTTGACCTCCTTGAACTTCTTGCAATCCAATATTACATAGTAATCCTTGGCATACCAAGGCGAATTTACAAGAACTTAAATAAATGAAATTACAACCCAAAAATTATTACAAACTTAATAATACATGCCCAAAATAAATTAAAATAAATTAATTAATTTACAATCCCAAAGAAACATAAAAGAAATAAATCCAATCACATTGGTCTTTTATAGTCCATGATCATTCATCATGCATATCACTATTTAACAATTAAATAAAACATACATACTTAAATTAAATTGAATATCTCATATTCAACTTAAAAATTCAGATTTGAATATGATTCAAATAAATTTAAAAATTCAGATTTGAATCTCATTCAAACAAATTTAAAAATTCAGATTTGAATCACATTCAAACAATTTTAAAAATTCAGATTTGAATCACATTCAAACATTTTTTAAAAAATCAGATTTGAATTTTATTCAATCAATTTTAAAAAATCAGATTTAAATATGATTCAAACAACTTTAAAAATTCAGATTTGAATCACATTCAAACAACTTTTAAAATTCAAATTTGAATCACATTCAAACAATTTTTAAAATTCTGATTTGAATCATAATTTAATTGTGTGATAAAAATTCTAATTAAACAATTTAATTAGACATAAAATGGATCTTAAATCATACAACAATTGCACATTCACCATCCATTTACCTTTGCACACCATTGTGATGCATCAACCATGCACACCATGGTGTTCATCATTTGTGCCGCCACTTTGACTTTGCAACCAGCAATAAACTCTTGATCTCATGATCAAACACACAATTAAATCATATAAACATCAATCTAAATGGCAAATATAGTGGCTCTGATACCAATTGAAGGCAGGCGTGAAAAACACAAGTTTATACCATTGAATTCAAAAATTTTCACCTAGGGTCACATGCATCATGCAAGATTTATTTTTATCTATTTGATTTCAATGATAAACAACATATTAAAACTCTTTTAATATGTTTTTGGATCTGTATTTGCCATTTAAGATTTTAAAATTAATCGATTAATTTTAGAACCCTAGATTAAATCAAGAACGATTACACTAACCTCTTGATGCAATCGCAGCGTGTCTGCGCCTTTGAGATTCGTCTTGAGGACACGGATGTTGTCCCTCTAGCTTGTCCACACCAAGAACACCTATGGCAGCCCTTGAATAGCTTCTAAAGCTTTTTCTATTAATTAGAAAATCAAGTTCTGTCTTTTAAGAGATTAAAGATGTAAGCAGGACACTAGAAACAATTTCTAGTGTTCTTAATTCAAGAGATTGATGGCTAATCTCTTTGAATTGATAAGAGATGAAGAAGAAGAGATAAAAACCCTCAAAGTGGCGTGACAAAGGAGTGTGGCTGCTGGTTGTGTTTTATTTTCTCATAACAACACTTAAATAGCTAGGTTAACACATTAAACCCTTGCCACATGTCACCCTTTGATTAGCTCTAGGTTTAAGTGACCCAATCACATTGTGCCAAGTGTCAAACCTATATTTAATCTTGATTTTAATCATCTTACATGATTAAAAACATTTGGCAAGCTTATGTGTAATCCCATGTGTCACCATCTCATTGTGCCACATGTCACACTGCAAAATGACCAAAATGCCCGTGTGTCTTAATTTTGAGTTCTCAACCCAAAATAATTATTTTTCTTCTTCTAATTAATTTATATCAAATATAAATTAATTAATTAATCTCTATTAATTAATTTCTCATTAATTAAATTCATATTTAAACACTTTAAATATAAATTTAATTTATACTACACATCCAATAATCTAGATTTGGTTTCAAGTCATGCTAGGGACTTTGCAATTTAATTGCAAACCAAACCTATTTAATTAATCAATTAAACTCTTTAATTAATTAATTAAATCATATTTAAATAGGTGATAACTTGTGTATGTGTGTGACTTACTAGGCTCATCACTAATTGGCAATGAGACATGATATCAACTCTTAATATCATCATAACTCTTTCTTACCATAAATGATTTCTCTAAATCATTTTATGAACCTCATAGACCATGGTTAACACCTAGCATAGCATGCCATGGCCACCCAATTAGTAATAAGGTTTACCTTAAATGAACCTATAATCATATGTTACCATGCACTAGAATCTCTCATTACAAAATCTCAACTCAAAATGCCGAGTCATGGTTTATGTCAAACTCCATTTGCTATGAATATTATGTCTCTTTTAATTCCAGTTCTTGATTAAAAGATTTTCTCATCGAAACTCTTTTACGAATAAATCTATCTGTCTGGCCAGAACTTGAAACATCAAGAACAATTAAATGAACATAGGATTTTATCTCTATTTACTTAGAGGAACAGATTCCATCTTGATCAACACCTACCTCCATATATAACTAGTAGGAGCCAACACATGCCCATATACCCATACAGTACAAGTATGAAAGCGAGATCAAACTCAAACTACCTATATACAAGATAATGTGTTATCTCGTGTCTAAAGATTATATGCACGATATGATTTATGACAAAACATTGACAAGAGTAAACTCCATGTGCTTGTCATAAGTGTCACTGGTTCGGCCTACTTATCATTTATAAGTGCCTATCATGTTTGTCATATGGCATGAGACTCACCATTCCATCTTATTTATATCTCATATAAATAACTTGGGAACAAACATGAATACAATCTTTCTGGATAAGTCATGTCCTTATTATGAAGTATCCTCGATTGTGAACCTATTTATGATACTTTGTGCTAGAAATATTGTCACTCATATTCTTAACAACTTAAGAATAATATTTCTAACAAAATATCAATGGACCTTTTCTATTACACATAAATATATTATGTAAACGGAAAAGTGGAAATGCCTTTTATTAATAAAAATATATACAAGATACATACTAAATGATATGCTCTAGGGCATACTACTAACATTATTTGTTCAGGAGGTCTAAGATCCTTAAATTGACTGTAGAAGAGGGTGATCGTTCAGTCGATCAATCTATAGAGGCTGAGGTACAAGGGGATGCCCCAGCCTTACACAATGTCAGTGGATCAGCCGCACCGTCAAGATCTGTAATTTCTGCTCGGTTGCTCGTGAGATGGCTATAATGTTCCAACAGATGGCTGGTAACATGCCTACTCAAGTCCCACTATAGACACCAGTGGTATAACCACAGTATTCTGCTAGGCAGTGTGACAAATTGGTGAAATATGGAGCTACTGAGTTCAAGGGCACAGTAGATCCTCTAGAGGAAGAATAGTGGTTAGAGAGAATGGATAGGGTGTGCAAGAAGCTACATTGTACAGAGGAGCTTAGATTTGAATATTCAGTATCTCCGCTACAGAGGGATGCCTATGACTGGTGGAAAACCATTCCCCATAGTCTAGTAGAACCTTCAGTGCTAACATGGAATGACTTTCTGCGGGAGTTCAGACAAAAATATGTCTCTAATGCTTATGTGGACCAGAAGCTGTAAGAGTTCCTAAGTCTGAAACAGGGGAGTAGATCGGTGGCTGAATATGATAGGGAATTTTCCCGACTGAGCCATTATGCAGTAAGTCTACTTTCTACCAGCAGGGAGAGATGTAAGAGGTTTGAAACCGGCTTGAATCCCAGTATCAGATTACAAGTGGTCGGATTCAAACATACTAACTTCTCTGAACTTATTTCTTAAACACTGGAATTAGAAAGAATTGAATCTGAAGCGGCCCATGAGAAAAAGAAATCAGAGAAGACAGAAAAAGAGGGAAAGTCAGTAGAACAGAGTTCCAGTGGTCCAACTGGAAAGAGGAAGAACCATGGGGGGACATAGCAGAGGTGGTAAGAAGTCCGGTAGGGGAAGATATTGAGGATAGAAACCTCCTCTATCTGGTCAGTAGAGTACCAGAAGTTCTTACCATCCTCGCCAATGTGAAACTTGTGGAAGAAATCATGGTGGGGTATGCTACAAGGCCATAAGAGCCTGTTATAACTATGGAGGCACAGGACATTTTTCTAAGGACTGCACCAGTGCTCGTAGAGTTGGACCACCTCCTACTACTGCTGAAGGGTCAGCTCAGAGCCCTGTCACTAGAGTTTCACAACCACCTAGCAGAGGTAGACGCAGGGGTAGAGGTAGTCTAGCAGGTAGCCAAGGCACAGTGAATCAATCAGAGTCAGGTAATGCTCCAGTCAGAGTCTACGCAATGAGATAGAGAGAAGAGGCTAAGACATCTAATGTTGTGGCTGGTACCTTCTCAACATTTAATCAAGATGTGTTTGTGTTATTTGATCTGGGTTCTACCCATTCTTATGTGAGTGCTAGCATCATTTATTGCATTGCTGTTCCATGTACAAAAATGGACTTTGAGGTGCTAGTAACAAGTCCGCTAGGACAAGAGGTCAAGGTTAATAGAATGTATAGAGATTGTCCTTTGGTGATCCAAGGACACACTTTTCTATCTGATCTCATTGAAATGCCCTTTAGAGATTATGATATCATCTTGGGCATGGATTGTTTGGCCAGACATCAAGCCATGATTGATTATAGACTGAAGACAGTCACTTTTAGTCTTTCTCAGTACAGTGATGTGGTAATACATGGGAAGAGGCAGCTATTGCTGTCAAACGTCATTTCGACTGCATTAGCCAGAAAAATGATAAGAAAGGGGTGTGAAGCATATTTGGCACATGTGGTAGACACCTAAGTGGGGAGTCCAGCATTGAGGGACATCGCTACAGTATATGACTTTCCAGATGTGTTTCCTGATGAATTGCCAGGATTACCTCTAGAAAGAGAAGCGCAGTTTGAAATTAATATTATGCTTGGTGTGGATCCAATATCCATAACACCAAATAGAATGGCACTAGCAGAGTTGAAGGAGTTGAAGGTACAGTTGCAAGAACTACTAGAAAAGGGCTTTATCCGCCCTAGTGTGTCACCTTGGGGAGCGCCAGTATTGTTTGTTAAGAAGAAAGATGGCACTCTCCGCTTATGTATTGACTACTGACAGTTGAATAAGGTGACAATAAAGAACAGATATCCATTGCCTCGCATTGATGATCAGTTTGATCAGTTAAAAGGTGTAGCTATATTCTCCAAAATTGATTTGTGATCTGGTTATTATCAGTTAAAAGTTCAAGAGCAGAGTATTCCAAAAAATACTTTCAGAACTCGATATGGCTACTATGAGTTTTTAGTAATGCCATTCGGGTTAACTAATGCTCCAGTTGCTGTTATGGATCTGATGAACACTATCTTCAGACCATATCTCGACCAGTTTGTGATGGTGTTTATTGATGATATTTTGATATATTCGAGGAATGCAGAGGAGCATGACAGACATCTGTCGATTATGCTGCAGACCTTAAGGCCGAAACAACTATACGCCAAATTGTCGAAATATGAATTTTGGCTGAAAGAAATCTCCTTCTTGGGACATGTTGTGTTAGCTGAATAGATCAAGGTAGATTCTAGCAAGGTAGAAGCTATCCTTAATTGGAAGCCACCCAGGAATATCACAGAAATTTACAGTTTTCTGGGTTTAGCTGGATATTACCATTGGTTTGGGAAAGGGTTTTCTATGTTAGCTTTTCCACTGACCAAGCTACTTCGGAAAGATGTAAAATTTCAGTGGACTGATAAATGCCAGCAGAGTTTTGATGAGTTGAAGAGGTGTCTGACTGAAGCTCCAGTCCTTACTTTACCTACACCGGGTAAAGAATACATAGTTTATAGTGATGCTTCTCACAATGGGTTAGGCTATGTACTGATGCAAGATCGAAATATCATTACTATGCATCACGCCAGCTGAAACCGTATGAGAGGAGCTACCCAACACATGACTTGGAGCTTGCAGCTATTGTTTTTGCTCTAAAGATCTGGAGACATTATTTGTATGGGGAGAAATGCTACATCTACACAGATCACCAAAAGGAATTGAATTTAAGGCAGAGGAGATGTTTAGAACTGATTAAAGACTATGATTGGTTAATAGACTATCAGCCAGGGAAAGCAAATGTGATGGCTAACGCCTTAAGTCGCAAGACTATGGCAAGTCTCAGAGTTTCTCCTTTGTCCATGGTACATGAGTTGAAAGCATAGCATGCCAGTTTGGAGATTGATGTTGAAGGACAGATAGTAGTTGCATGGCATGTACAGCCAGTGTTGATTGATCAGATCAGAATGGCTGCTAAGAGTGATGATAAATATCAGAAGCTACTGAAAGAAGTCCAGCAGGGCAAGAAACCTGAATTTTCTATGAGAGATGATGATTTATTACTACATCAGGGCAGAATGTGCATTCCTAGTGATGTGGAATTGAGACAGATCATTATGAAGGAAGCACATGAGTCTCCTTTTGCTATGCATCCTAGTGGAACTAAAATATACAGAGGGCTGAAAGAGCATTACTGGTGGATGGGTATAAAGAGGGATATAGCTGAATTTGTTTCCAAATGCCTAACTTGTCAGCAAGTAAAGGCAGAACATCAAGCTCTAGCTGGTTTGTTACATCCATTGCCAGTACCAGAGTGGAAATGGGAATGGATAACTATGGATTTTGTTATGGGACTTCCGAGGACACAGAATAGTCATGATGCAGTATGGGTTATAGTTGACAGACTGACCAAGTCTGCTCACTTTTTGCCAGTTCGGATGGACTATAGCTTGGAAAGATTGGCCAGATTGTACATATATGAAATTGTAAAACTGTATGGAGTGCCAGTATCAATTGTATCTGACAGATATCCTAGGTTCACTTCTAGAATCTAGGGTAGTCTTCAGAGAGCCCTAGGAACTAAATTGAACTTCAGCACAACATTCCACCCACAGACAGATGGCCAGTCTGAGAGGGTAATTCAGATATTGGAGGATATGCTATGGGCTTATGTTATTGAGTTTGAAGGTAGTTGGGATACACACTTGCCTTTGATTGAGTTTGCTTATAACAACAGCTACCAATCAAGCATTGGGATGCCTCCATATGAAGCTTTGTATGGCAGGAAGTGCAAAACTCCCCTATGTTAGGATGAAGTAGGTAAAAGAAAGATGATTGGGCCAGAAATTGTTAAGCAGACAGAGGAAAAGATCAGATTGATCAGAGATAGACTCAAGGCTGCATCAGACCGTCAGAAGTCCTATGTTGATCTGAAGAGAAGAGACATTGAATATGCAGTAGGTGATAAGGTATTCCTTAAAGTTTCTCCTTGGAAGAGGATTAAGAGATTTGGTAAAAAGGGGAAACTAAGTCCTCGTTTCATCGGACCATATGAGGTTCTGGAAAGAGTGGGTCCTTTGGCATATCGATTAGCATTACCTCCAAAGCTAGAAAGGATACATAGTGTCTTCCATGTGTCCATGTTAAGGAGGTACAGATCTGACCCATCTCATGTACTATCAGTTGAAGAGATTGAGGTAAATCCAGACCTCTCATATGAGGAAGAACCCATAGAAATTCTGGCATATGAGGTGAAGCAGCTGAGGAATAAACAGATACACCTGGTTAAAGTGCTGTGGAACCATCATTCAGGCCGGGAAGCTACTTGGGAACGTGAAGAGGACATGAGGAGACAACACCCACAGCTGTTCAAAAACTGATGCTAGATAAAATTTCTAGATGAAATTTATTTTAAGGGGGGGGGGGGGGGAGAATTGTAACACCCCTATGTTCGGTAGTGCGTTAGACTGCTCCGGTGACCAGTGTTGTTCGGATAGCTAGAATGCCTAGAACAACATTTAAATATTGGTGAGGAGACATAAAATAACGAAATACAAGAAAAGAAAATACAAGAAAAACAATGGAAAAATAATAGCAATGAAATGTAATCAAGTTAAACGAGCCGAGAACCATAGCGATGGGTGACCGCACTGGAAAAGTTGCGGCGTGGACCATTGACTAGCCCTGGAAAATATTTTTAGGACTTAAATAAATGTTTATTGAAGTATAAATTTCATTAGAAATATCAAAGAAAAATTAAATAATTAGTACAAAGAAAAATGAGAAATCGAGAAAACGACAAAGCTCGGTGTTACCGAAAAATCGGGAATGCAACCCGAACAAGGGCATTGTCGTCATTTGACACCCTAAGTTGTCTTTTGACCTAAATATCCATTAAAAATAAATGATATTACACTTTAAAAATGTCATGAAAAATAAGAAATATGGTACATAATACAAATAGTGGAAGTTTGGGGCATAAATTACAAATTGTGAAACTTGGGAATTAATTAATCCTAAACTAAGGTTAGTGCTCCACTAATTATATTTTAAGGGACCTATATAAGGGTTTAGTGGGCAGAAACATCTTCATCTTCAACCTCCCAACACCAAGCCGAAGTGAGCCTCCATTGAAACACCATGGCCGAAGCTTCATCACCTTCCATGCACCTCAATTGTAACCACTTTTCACACTAGTTTCCTTCACTAAAGTTGTTCTACACAACTTGGGCAATAGATAGGTAGCAAGAAAGTTAAGTTTTGGTGAGGTTTTGAAGAATTTCAAAAGTGGTAAGTATGTATTTTTAATTCTTGTTTCATTAAACTTTGAATGGGTGTTGTGGTGAGTTTATTTATGGAAGAATTTTTGAAGTTTGATGAATTAATGGAGATGTAAATTTCGGCAGCCATGAAACCTCAATATGAACAGCTTGTTGTTGCACGTAAATAGTGGTTTGAATGATGATTTAAATGTTTGATTGTATTGTAGTTGAATTCCATGTGTAAAGTTTGATTTGGAAGCTTGAAAAGTGAAAATGGAAATTGATGAGTATGTGTAAACTTGTGGCAGCCTCATGAAGAAGATTGAAGTGTTTGAGTTCATCAAATATTGTTGAATTATGTTGTCATTGATGGATGTGTATATGAATAATTGTTTGAATTTGGATATGTGAATAGTGATTTGAATTTGGACATGTAAATGAGGTATATCTTGTGGTTAATTGCTGTAATTGGACTAGGAAAATTCTGTATTATATTGTGTATGTTGAGTGTGGTTACAAGCTACCAAAATGACCAAAAATGTGTTGCTAAATGTGTTAATGTTATGGTATAAACCAGAATTGGGATGGAAGAATGAACTTGGTAAGCATAGGATGTGTAATTGGTAAAGGATGAACAAATTGTAATAGGGTAGTGTATGTTTTGGCTTAGAACCTTAAGTGTGTGGCTCCAATTGGTATGAGACCAATTGGAGGTGAAACTAGGCACAAAATGTGTCAACTTTCATGAAGGAAGCTTACCAAAATTCTACCTAGAAGGTGACTTGAAAAAAGACCAAATCTGGATTAGTGCTTTGAAAACCTGAAAATTGACCATTTGGGCAGCAGTTAGTTTTTTTGCCATAACTCACTCAAAACAGGTCTAATTGACCTGAAATTTTTATCATGAATAGTTGAGACATATATCTACAATTCTTATGAAGACACCAAGGCCCAGAAATGGCCAAAAGCAAGTCAAATAGCTTGCACAATTTCGGTATAAAAACTAGCCGAACCAAAAGTGACCTAAAAATGACCTAAAGTTACCATTTTGGTGCATTATGTCCAGCATTGGTAAATTGACCATAACTTAGTCTACACAATTCAGAATGACCTGAAATTTTTCTCCGTGTGCAATAAGACATAGACCTGCAAGTTTTTAGTTTTGACCAAAACCCGAAAATCGAGAGAACTAGGTCATCCGGCTAGGTAAAATTAGCATACCAGAATCCAGCAAATTGCAATAAAATGCAATATACCTGAAAATGAATTGGGTAACATGTACCAACACTAAAAGGCTATAAAATGTGACATATTGGTAACATCAAACCTAATTCACCTATAGTGCATCGAGGGTCAACATTTTAGGTTGACTAAGGAAAATAATAGAATTCAATAAATTAATTATTAAGTTTTTTTATTAGAGGCAGTTTAAATGAGTACTGAAACACTTCAAATTGTGTGTTTCAGTTAGCAAAGACTCAGGGAAGGGGAAGGAAACACTAAGTCAGGGCCAAGAGGCTACATTTCAAAGGTTTGTGCACAACAGTTACTTCTTTTGAATTTTCAATTGAAATGAATTATGACAAATTATCTATTATTGTTTAAATTGTGAAAAATTGTCTTAATGATATTTGATGGATACTTATTGCTTGAAAAACATTGTAAATGGTTTGAAACCACAGCTATCATGTATATTGATTGAATTCCTCGCTGGCTTATCTAGTGGGACGAATTGACTTTGAATTCCCTCTCTGGCTGAAGTGTTGAGATGTGTGCCTGTTGAGGACGAATAGAATGAGTACTCATATTATTGCTTGCTAGCTATGTTATTCCTCATTAGCCATCGGCTCTTGGGATGAATTTGACTTTGGAACATGATTAAGCTGTGTGTGATTTTATTGATATTGATTGTGATATTGTGAAATGGAGTTTAAATTCTTTATGACATTCACTATCTTTGAATTTAACTATGTTTTTAAGTATCCACTATTTATATGACTTATTATTTGTGATTTAAAGTTGTATTTAACTAATGTTGTGCACCACTGAGACATTGGCTCAGTGATAGCTTTTCATTGCTGTCGCAGGTAGACAGACTTATAGGGCAGCAAACTAAGCTGCTAGTACTACACTGAGAGATCATTGGGTATATTGAGTATACCGTATTTTGCATTTTGTATTGTAATGTATGTTCAGTGTATGTATACATTATTCTTGATTTTGAGCAGTTGTAAATTAAAATTGTACATTGAAGTTGTAAAATAAATTGTAAATTATTTTGGCTTGTAAAATTTGTGATATATTTCTTTTATCTTAGCTTTTGAAAACACTGGAAAAATTATTGTGGATTTAAGTTGACAAATGTTGAGAAACATATTGTGTTGATTGAATATTGGAGTTTGAGGATTGAACAAAATATAGGAAGTGCTTTTTTTACAGGTTTTTAAAGAACTGTTTTATTCAAAATACAGATGGCACTCTATCAAAATTTTTACAGAAATTATTAATACTTCAAATGTGTTATCTAGTTTCACTTCAGTTAAAAAAATTTTTTTAACACCTGTAAATAGTGCTCACCACTGTAAAAGGAAGTAAGAAAAGGTTTAAAATCCCTTGTAGTGTATTTAATGGGTTATTAGTAAACGGAGTTGGTAATTCATTAGGTATACTACGGGATCATGTTATGCCTTACGGAGGGATAGGGTGTGACATAGGTAGCAATTAGAAGGAGAGATTTTGAAGATTAACAAGCTCAAGTTGGAGCTCCCAAGAGGTTAGTGTCCAATATCTTCATCTTTCTTTAAATTCATGTCTAATAAGTTGAGTTACGTTGAAAATTATAAGAAACTGAAATGCAATCCATTGATATGCCCACTTTACATTTTCAGCAGCCATGGTCATCTTAGGCTTGTAATTATTTTCTTTATTTTAAATGAGTGTATAAGCCCCTTAACATGAATTCTACAATTAGCATAATAATTGGGGGTGAAATGCATGAATTGGAGACTTTAATAAATTAGGGTTAGGATTTTGAGAGCAAATTAATATTGTAATGGTCAATTAGTGACCATTTGGTGTAGTTTGAACCAAGTTTGGAGCGATTTGTGACATTAATTAAGGTAAAGATTAGGCTGCCTCTTGAGTGCATTCTGGACCCTTTGAGTCCAGTGCACTCTTAGGGTTATAACTCAAGTTATGCAACACCAATTGGTGCAAGAGCAATTGGAATTTAAACTAGACACAAAATGCAACAACTTTAGTGAAGAAACCTATCCCAGAAAACCAAACTAAGTGGCCCTAAAAATTGACCTAATCTGAGTAACACACATTCTGCCATGGGCAAGATGACCAAATGAACAGTGTTTGTTCATTTGGTCATAACTCAGTGTAGAAAAGGCCAATTGACCTGAATTTTATATTAATGGAAATATTAGACAATTTAGGACAACTTTCATGAAGAATACAACTCCAAAATTTGCCCATAACTTAATGAAATTGCCCACCAAAATCACGGCACCAAAGCTGCCAGAATGGGATTCTGCCCAGAAATTCTGGGTAGATACCAATCCAGCTAGCCTTGCTAAAATTAACATATCTTGAGCTAGAACACTCTAAATGGAGTGATTCAAAAATGAAATTAAAGAAAACACATAAAGGAACAAGTTGGTGCAGAAAATTTTGCCAAAATTTCACTTTAACAATGACCAATGGAATCGTAAACTTAAGGCATGAAATCTAAAAAATTTAAATAACAAACAATAAGCTTTGAAATAGTATTAGCAACCAATGCCAACAATTTTAGAATAAAAAATGTGGTATATTGGTGATATTAGGACTAATATACCTATTGTCTATGAAAAAGTCAACATTTTAGTTGACTAATGGGATGAATAGTAACTATTGAACTTCAATTGCAAAGAATTTCATATATAAAATTATAATATATCCTAGTAGGCCTAGTGTGATTAGTTTGGATAGATTGGCATGCCAATAGGGTTCTGATTATAGCATCCTCACTTTACGTAATCTGTATTATTACACCCCTAAGTTCGGTAGTGCGTTCTACTGTTCCGGTGACCAGTGTTGTCCGGACAGCTAGGATGTCCTGAACTACACTTAGATATCGATGAGGAGACATAAAATAATGAAATACAAGAAAAGAAAATACAAGAAAAACAAAGGAAAAATAATAGCAATGAAATGTAACCAAGTTAAACGAGTCGAGAACCCTAGCGATGGGTGACCGCAATAGGAAGTTGCGGTGTGGACCATTGACTAGCCCTGGACCGCAGTGAACCCTAGAAAATATTTTTAAGACATAATTAAAGGCCTATTGAAGTATAAATACCATTAGAAATATCAAAGAAAATTTAATTAATTAGTACAAAGAAAAGTGAGAAATCGAGAAAATGACAAAACTCGGTGTTCCCGAAAATAAGGAATGCAACCCGAACAGGGGCATTGTGGTCATTTGACACCCCGAGTTGTCTTTTGACCTAAATTTCCATTAAAAATAAATGATATTACACTTGAAAAATGTCATGAAAAATTAAATTGGTGCTACCTAATGTAAATAGCAAAAGTTAGGAGCTTAATGTAGGAATAAGGAAAGTTATGAATAAATAAACAATTAAATCTCACATAGTGCTCCACTAACTCACCTAAGTGGACCACTTAATCTTCATTTAGGACAGCAGATTCTCATCTTCCTCAAACTCTCAAGAACCAGCCGAAAATGGAAGAATGAAGAACTCCATGGCTGCATGGTTTTGAAGCTTCATGCAAGCATTATCCAAGCCTCTTTCCTTGCACTTTCCTTCATTAAAAGTTGCCCATACACCTTGGGCAGTAGATAGGCAACAAGAAGATCATGTTTTGGTGAGGTTTTGAAGAGTTTCCAAAGTGGTAAGTAGGTATTTTTGATGCTTGCTTCATTAAAGTTTGTGTGAATGTTATGGGTAGTTGAATTGTGGAAAGATTTTGGGGTTTCATGTTTTAAGGGAGATGTATATTTTTGGCAGCCATGGAAACTCCTTAAGGGCAGTTTATCCTTGCATGTAAATGGTAGATTAAAGTGTTGATGAAGGGTTTATGTGTGTAGGAATAAATTGGGTGATGTATACTAAATGTATATGTGAGTGTACAATTGATTTTGGAAGCTTGGAAATTAATTCAAAGAGAGGTACAATTCGGTAATGTGAAGTGTGGACCTAAATGTGTTATTTAATGGTTTGATTTATGGAATATTATTGTTGAATTATGGTACTTGTTATGGCAGCATGTGTATGTGTATAAGAGTTTGAGTTTGGACATGTGAATGAGTTATATTATGTAGATAAATTGTGTGTAATTTGGACTTGGTAAATTCTGTACTATAAGGTGCATATTGAGTGTGATTACAAGCTGCCAAAATGACCAACAATGTGAAGTAAAATGTGTTTAGGTTATGGTACAAACCATAATTGACATGGATGTGTAACTTGGTAATGTAAAATGTATCCTTTGATGAGTGATGAACAAAATTCAATAGGGCAGTTTATGTTTTGAGCTTAGAACCTTAAGTGTGTGGCTCCAATTGGTATGAGACCAATTGGAGGTGAAACTAGGCACAAAATGTGCCAACTTTCATGAAGGAAGCTTACTAAAATTCTGCTTGAAAGGTAACTTGAAAAATGACCAAATCCGGATTAATGCATTTAAGGCCTGAAAATTGACCATTTGGGCAGCAGTTAGTGTTTTGGCCATAACTCACTCAAAAGAGGTGCAGTTGACCTGAAATTTTTACCATGAATAGTTGAGATATATATCTACAAGTCTTATGAAGACATCAAAGCCCAGAAATGACCATAAGCAAGTCAAATAGCTTGCACAAGTTCAGGTCCAAAAACTGACCGAACCGAAAGTGACCTAAAAATGACCTAAAATGACCATTTTGGTACATTCTGACCAGCAATAGTAAAATGACCATAACTTAGCCTACATAACTCAGAATGACCTAAAATTTTGCCCCGCGTGCAACAAGACATAGACCTACAAATTTGTAGTTTTGACTGAAACCCAAAAACTGAGGGAACTAGGTCATCCTATTAGGTCAAATTAATATACCGAAATCCGACAAATTGCAATAAAACGCAATATACATGGAAATTAATTTGGTAACATGTGCCAATACTAAAAGGCTACTAAATATAACACATTGATAACATTAAAGCCTAATTCGCCTACACTGCATCGACGTTCAACATCTTAGGTTGACTAAAGAAATAATAGAATTCAATAAATTAATTATTGAACCTTATTGTTAGAGACGGTTTAAATGAGTACTGAAACACTTAAAATTGTGTTTCTCAGTTAGCAAAGACTCAGGGAAAGAGAAGGAAACATTGAGTCAAAGCCAAGAGAAGGAAAAATTGTGTTTCTCAGTTATCAGAGGTTTGTGTATAACAGTTATTTCTTTTGAATTTTTCAATTGAATTAAATTATGACTATTTGTATATTATTGTTTTAAATTGTGGAAATGTGTTTGAATGGATACTTATTACTTGAAAAGCATTGTAAATGGTTTGAAACTGTGAAAAATTTTTTGAATGATATTTGATGGATACTTATTCATTGAAAAGCATTGTAAATGGTTTGAAACCATACCTATCTTGTATATTGATTGAATTCCTCGCTAGCTTGTCTAATGGGACGAATTAAATTCCCTTTCTGGCTGAAGTGTTGAGGTGTGTACCTATTGAGGACGAATAGAATGAGTACTCATATTTTTGCTAGCTAGCTATGTTATTCCTCATTAGCCATTGGCTTTTGGGACGAATTGAATTCCTTATTAGCCATCGATTTTTGGGACGAATTGAACTTTGGAACATGATTAAGTTGTGTGTGTGATTTATGGATATTCATTGTGATATTGTGAAAAGGTAGTTTAAATTCTTGTTGACATTCACTATCTTTTGAATTTAACCATGTTTTGATTTATTGAGATTTATTGTGATATTGTGAAATGGAGTTTAAATTCTTTATGACATTCATTGTCTTTGAATTTAACTATGGTTTTTAGTATCCATTATTTATATGACTTATGATTTGTGTTTTAAAGTTGTATTTGGCTAATGTTGTGCACCACTGAGACAATGGCTCAGTGATAGCTTGTTATTACTGTCGCAGGTAGATAGACTGACAGGGCAGCAGACTAGGCTACTAGTGCTTCAGTGAGAGATCATCGGGTATATTGAGTATACCATATTCTGCATTTTGTATTGTAATGTATGTTCACTGTATGTATATAGTGTTATTGGTTTTGAGCAATTGTAAACCAAAATTGTACATTGAAGTTGTAAAATAAATTGTGAATTATTTTGGCTTGTAAAATTTGTACTATACTTCTTTTATCTCAGCCTTTGAAAATACTGAAAAATTATTGTGGATTTGAGTTGAAAAACATATTGTGTTGATTTAATGTTGGAGTTTGAGATTGAGAAATATATTTGAAGTGCTTTTTACAAGTTTTTGAAGAAATGATTTATTTAAAATACAGAGGGCACTCTGCCAAAATTTTTACAGAAATTACTAATAATTCAAATATGTTAGCTGTTTCACTTCAGTTCAAAAAATTTTTTAACACCTGTAAATAATGCTCACCACTGTAAAAGAAGTAAGAAAAGTTTTAAAATCCCTTGTAGTGTATTTAATGGGTTATCAGTAGACGAAGTTGGTAATTCATTAGGTATACTACGGGATCATGTTATGCCTTACAGAGGGGTAGGGTGTGACATGTTTTAATGGTATCAGAGCTAGTTTCTAAATTCTATTTTCACCTATAATTTGAATATTCTTTCTTCATAGTACAACTGTTCAATGTCATTGTTTGATACATACAGTACATTACATTATAAATATGCACTAATGGAAGAAAAATCTCCTTGTGTTATTTGTTCAGGAGGTCTAAGATCCTCGCATTGACTATGGAAGAGGGTGATTGCTCAGTCGATCAATCTATAGAGGCTGAGGTGCAAGGGGATGCCCCAGCCCTACACAATGTCAGTGGATTAGCAGCACCAGCCCCCTCAGTACCGTAGTTTCCTGCTCAGTTTGCTCAGTAGATGGCTGTAATGTTTCAACAAATGGCTAGTAATATGCCTACTCAAGTCCCACTACAGACACCAGTGGTACAACCACAGTCTTCTGCTAGGCAGTATGACAAATTGATGAAATATGGGGCTACAAAGTTTAAGGGGACAGTAGATCCTTTAGAGGTAGAATAGTGGTTTGAGAGAATGGATAGGGTATTCAAGAAGCTATATTGTACAGAGGAGCTCAGATTTGAATATTCAGTATCTCTGCTACAGGGAGATGCATATGACTGGTGGAAAACCATTCCCCACAGTCTGGTAGAACTTGCAGTGCTAACATGGAATGATTTTCTCAGGGAGTTTAGACAAAAATATGTCCCTGATGCTTATGTGGACCAGAAGCTGCAAGAGTTCCTAAGTCTGAAATAGGGGAGTAGATCAATGGCTGAATATGAAAGGGAATTTTCCCGCCTAAGCCATTATGCAGTAAGTCTACTTACTACCAGCAGGGAGAGATGCAAGAGGTTTGAAACCGACTTGAAGCCCAATATCAGATTACAAGTGGTCGGATTCAAACATAACAACTTCTCTAAACTTGTTTCTCAAGCACTAGAGTTAGAAAGAATTGAATCTGAAGTGGCCCCTGAGAAAAAGAAATCAGAGAAGATAGAGAAAGAGGGAAAGTCAGTAGAACAGAGTTCCAATGGTTCTACAGGGAAGAGGAAGAACCATGGGGGACACAGCAGAGGTGGTAAGAAGTCCAGTAGGAGAAGATATTCAGGGCAAAAACCTCCTCTATCTAGTCATTAGAGTACCAGAGGTTCCTATCCTCCCTGCCAATGTGAAACTTGTGGAAGAAATCGTGGTGGGATACGTTACAAGGCTATTGGAGCCTGTTATAACTGTGGAGGCACAGGGCACTTTGCCAAAGACTGCACTAGTACTCGCAGAGTTGGACCACCTCCTACTACTGCTGAAGGGTCAGTTCAGAGCCCTGTCACCAGAGGTTCACAACCACCCAGCAGAGGTAGAGGCAGGGGTAGAGGTAGCCCAGCAGGCAGCCAAGAAACAATCAGAGCAAGATAGTGCTCCGGTCAGAGTCTATGCAATGAGACAGAGAGAAAAGGCCGAGACATCTGAAGTTGTAGCTGGTACCTTCTCAAATTTTAATCAAGATGTGTTTGTGTTATTTGATCCGGGTTCTACCCATTCTTATGTGAGTGCTAGCATCATTGATTGCATTGCTATTCCATGTACAAAAATGACTTTGAGTTGCAAGTAATAAGTCTGTTAGGAGAGGTCAGGGTTAATAGAATGTATAGGGATTGTCTTTTAGTGATCCAAGGACGTACTTTTCTATCTGATCTCATTGAAATGCCCTTTAGAGATTATGATATCATCTTAGGCATGGATTGGTTAGCCAGGCATCACGCCATGATTAACTGTAGGCTAAAGACAGTCACTTTTAGTCTCCCTCAGTACAGTGATGTGGTAATACATGGGGAGAGGCAGCTATTGCCATCAAACGTCATTTCAGCTGCACTAGCCAAAAAAATGATTAGAAAGGGGTGTGAAGCATACTTGGCACATGTGGTAGACACCCAAGTGGGGAGTTTAGCATTGAGGGACATCCCTACAATATATGACTTTCCAGATGTGTTTCCCGAGGAATTGTCAAGATTACCTCTAGAAAGAAAGGTGCAGTTTGAAATTAATGTTCTGCCTGGTGTGGATCCAATCTCCATAACACCATACAGAATGTCACCATCAGAGTTGAAGGAGTTGAAGGTACAGTTGCAAGAACTACTTGAAAAGGGCTTCATCTGCCCTAGTGTGTCACCTTGGGGAGCGCCAGTGTTGTTTGTTAAGAAGAAAGATGGTACTCTCCACTTATGTATTGACTACCGATAGTTGAATAAGGTGAAAATAAAGAACAGATATCCATTGCCTCGCATTGATGATCTGTTTGATCAGTTGAAGGGTGCAGCTGTATTCTCCAAAATTGATTTATGATCTGGTTATTATCAGTTGAAGGTGCAAGAGCAGAGTATTCCAAAAACTGCTTTCGGAACTCGGTATAGCCACTATGAGTTTCTAGTAATGCCATTCGGGTTAACAAATGCTCCAGCTGTTTTTATGGATCTTATGAACACTATCTTCAGACCATATCTCGACCAGTTTGTGGTGGTGTTTATTAATGACATTTTGATATATTCAAGGAATGCAGAGGAGCATGACAGACATCTGTGGATTGTACTGCAGACTCTAAGGGAGAAACAGCTATACACCAAATTATCAAAATGTGAATTTTGGCTGAGAGAAATCTCCTTCTTAGGACATGTTGTGTCAGCTGAAGGGATCAAGGTAGATTCCAGCAAGGTAGAAGCTATCCTTAATTGGAAGCCGCCCAGGAATATCACAGAAATTCACAGTTTTCTGGGTTTAGCTGGATATTACTGCCGGTTTGTGAAAGGATTTTCTATGTTATCTTCTCCACTGACCAAGTTACTTCGGAAAGATGTAAAATTTTAGTGGACATATAAATGCCAGCAGAGTTTTGATAAGTTGAAGAAGTGTTTGACTGAAGCTCCAGTCCTTACTTTACCTACCTTGAGTAAAAAGTATACGATTTATAGTGATGCTTCTCACAATGGGTTAGGCTGTGTACTGATGCAAGATCGGAATGTCATTGCTTTTGTATCACGCTAGCTAAAACCGCATGAGAGGAACTACCCAACACATGATTTGGAGCTAGCAGCTATTATTTTTGCTCTGAAGATCTGGAGGCGCTATTTGTATGGGGAGAAATGTTACATTTACACAAATCACAAGAGCTTGAAGTATTTGGGCACCCAGAAGGAATTGAATTTGAGGCAGAGGAGATGGTTAGAACTGATTAAAGACTATGATTGCTTAATAGACTATCAGCCAGGGAAAGCCAATGTGGTCGCCGATGCCTTAAGTCGCAAGATTATGGAAAGTCTCAGAGTTTCTCCTTTGTCCATGGTACATGAGTTGAAAGCACAGCATGCCAGTTTGGAGATTGATGATGAGGGACAGATAGTAGTTGCATGGCATGTACAGCCAATGTTGATTGATCATATCAGAATGGCTGCTCAGAGTGATGAAAAATATCAGAAGCTACTGAAAGAAGTCTAGCAGGGCAAGAAACCTGAATTCTCTATGAGAGATGATGGTTTATTGTTACATCAGGGCAGAATGTGCATTCCTAATGATGTGGAATTGAGATGAATCATTATGAAGGAAGCACGTGAGTCTCCTTTTGCTATGCACCCTGGTGGAACTAAAATGTAGAGAGGGCTGAAAGAGCATTACTAGTGGATGGGTATGAAGAGGGATATAGCTAAATTTGTTTCCAAATGCCTAACTTGTTAGCAAGTAAAGGCTGAACATTAAGTTCCAACTAGTTTGTTACATCCATTGACAGTACCAGAGTGAAAATGGGAATGGATAACTATGGATTTTGTTACGGGACTTTCAAGGACACAAAATAGTCATGATGCAGTATGGGTTATAATTGACAAACTAACCAAGTCTGCTCACTTTTTACCAATTCGGATGGACTATAGCCTAGAAAGATTGGCCAGATTGTACATATATGAAATTGTAAGACTGCATGGAGTGCCAGTATCAATTGTATCTGACAGAGATCCTAGGTTCACTTCTAGATTCTAGGGTAGTCTTCAGAGAGTCCTAGGAACTAGATTGAACTTCAGCACAGCATTCCACCTACAGACAGATGGCCAGTCTGAGAGGGTAATTCAGATATTGGAGGATATGCTACGGGCTTGTGTGATTGAGTTTGAAGGTAGTTGGGATACACACTTGCCTTTGATTGAGTTTGCTTATAACAACAGCTACCAATCAAGCATTGGGATGCCTCCATATGAAGCTTTGTATGGCAGAAAGTGCAAAACTCCCTTATGTTGGGATGAAGCTGGTGAAAGAAAGATGATTGGGCCAGAAATCGTTCAGCAGATAGAGGAAAAGATCAGATTGATCAGAAATAGACTCAAGGCTGCATCAAACCGTTAGAAGTCCTATGTTGATATGAAGAGAAGAGACATTGAATATGCAGTAGGTGATAAAGTATTCCTCAATGTTTCTCCTTGGAAGAGGATTATGAGATTTGGCAGAAAGGGGAAACTGAGTCCTCGTTTCATCGGACCATATGAGGTTCTGGAAAGAGTGGGTCCTTTAGCATATCAGTTGGCATTACCTCTGAAGTTAGAAAGGATACATAGTGTCTTTCATGTATGTTGAGGAGGTACAGATCCAACCTATCTCATGTATTATCAGTTGAAGAGATTGAGGTAAATCCATACCTCTCATATGAGGAAGAACATATAGAAATTCTAGCATATGAGGTGAAGCAGCTGAGGAATAAACAAATATACTTAGTTAAAGTGCTGTGGAACCATCATTCAGACCAGGAAGCTACTTGGGAACGTGAAGAGGACATGAGGAGACAGCACCCACAGCTGTTTAGAGACTAATGCCAGGTAAAATTTCGAGACGAAATTTATTTTAAGGGGGGGAGAATTGTAACACCCCTAAGTTCGGTAGTGCGTTCTACTGTTCCGGTGACCAGTGTTGTCCGGACAGCTAGGATGCCTAGAACTACACTTAGATATCAATGAGGAGACATAAAATAATGAAATACAAGAAAAGAATATACAAGAAAAACAAAGGAAAAATAATAGCAATGAAATGTAACCAAGTTAAACAAGCCGAGAACCCTAGTGATGGGTGACCGCACTGGAAAGTTGCGGCGTAGACTGTTGACTAGCCTTGGACCGTAGGGAACCTTGAAAAATATTTTTAAGACATAATTAAAGACCTATTGAAGTATAAATACCATTAGAAATATCAAAGAAAAATTAATTAATTAGTACAAAGAAAAGTGAGAAATCGAGAAAATGACAAAACTCGGTGTTACCGAAAAATCGGGAATGCAACCTGAACAGGGGAATTGTGGTCATTTGATACCCTGAGTTGTCTTTTGACCTACATTTCCATTAAAAATAAATGATATTAGGCTTGGAAAATGTCATGAAAAATTAAATTGGTGGTACCTAATGTAAATAGCAAAACTTAGGAGCTTAATGTGAGAATAAGGAAAGTTATGAATAAACAAACAATTAAATCTCACATAATGCTCCACTAACTCACCTAAGTGGACCACTTAATCTTCATTTAAGACAACAGATTCTCATCTTCCTCAAACTCCCAAGAACCAGCGAAAAATCGAAGAATGAAGAACTCCATGGCCGCATGGTTTTGAAGCTTCATGCAAGCATGATCCAAGCCTCTTTCCTTGTACTTTCCTTCATTAAAAGTTGTCCATATATCTTGTGCAGTAGATAGGCAACAAGAAAATCAAGTTTTGGTGAGGTTTTGAAGAGTTTCCAAAGTGGTAAGTAGGTATTTTTGATGCTTGCTTCATTAAAGTTTGTGTGGATGTTATGGGTAGTTGAATTATAGAAAGATTTTTGGAGTTCGATGTTTTAAAGGAGATGTATATTTTTGGTAGCCATAGAAACTCCTTAAGAGCAGTTTATCCTTGCATGTAAATGGTAGATTAAAGTGTTGATGAAGGGTTTATGTGTGTAGGAATAAATTGGGTGATGTATACTAAATGTATATGTGAGTGTACACTTGATTTTGGAAGCTTGGAAATTAATTCAAAGAAAGGTACAATTCGGCAATGTGAAGTGTGGACCTAAATGTGTTATTTCATGGTTTGATTTAAGGAATATTATTGTTGAATTATGGTACTTGTTATGGCAGCATGTGTATGTGTATATTATGTAGTTAAATTGTGTGTAATTTGGACTTAGTAAATTTTGTACTATAAGGTGCATATTGAGTGTGATTACAAGCTGCCAAAATGACCAACAATGTGAAGTAAAATGTGTTTAGGTTATGGTACAAACCAGAATTGACATGGATGTGTAACTTGGTAATGTAAAATATATCCTTTGATGAGTGATGAACAAAATGCAATAGGGCAGTTTATGTTTTGGGCTTAGAACCTTAAGTGTGTGGCTCCAATTGGTATGAGACCAATTGGAGGTGAAACTAGGCACAAAATGTGCCAACTTTCATGAAGGAAGCTTACCAAAATTCTGCTTGTAAGATAACTTGAAAAATGACCAAATCCGGATTAGTGCATTTAAGGCCTGAAAATTGACCATTTGGGCAGCAGTTAGTGTTTTGGCCATAACTCACTCAAAGGAGGTCCAATTGACCTGAAATATTTACCATGAATAGTTGAGACATATATCTACAAGTCTTATGAAGACACCAAAGCCCAGAAATGACCATAAGCAAGTCAAATAGCTTGCACAAGTTCGGGTCCAAAAACTAGCCGAACCAAAAGTGACCTAAAAATGACCTAAAATGACCATTTTGGTACATTCTGACCAGCAATAGTAAAATGACCATAACTTGGTCTACATAACTCAGAATGACCTAAAATTTAACCCCGTGTGCAATAAGACATATACCTACAAGTTTGTAGTTTTGACCGAAACCTGAAAACTGAGGAAACTAGGTCATCCAGCTAGGTCAAATTAGTATACCGGAATCCGACAAATTGCAATAAAACGCATTATACATGGAAATAAATTTGGTAACATGTACCAATACTAAAAGGCTATTGAATATGACACATTGATAACATTAAAACCTAATTCACCTACACTGCATCGAGGGTCAACATCTTAGGTTGACTAAGGAAATAATAGAATTCAATAAATTAATTATTGAACCTTATTGTTAGGGATGGTTTAAATGAGTACTGAAACGCTTCAAATTGTGTTTCTCAGTTAGCAATGACTCAGGGAAAGGGAAGGAAACACTAAGTCAGAGCCAAGAGAGTGTTATTAAAGGTTTGTGCACAACAGTTATTTCTTTTGAATTTTTCAATTGAAATAAATTATGACTATTTGTATATTATTGTTTTAAATTGTGGAAATGTGTTTGAATAGATACTTATTGCTTGAAAAGCATTGTAAATGATTTGAAACTGTGAAAAATTGTTTGAATGATATTTGGTGGATACTTATTGATTGAAAAGCATTGTAAATGGTTTGAAACCACAGCTATCATATATATTAATTGAATTCCTCGCTAGCTTGTCTAGTGGGACAAATTGAATTCCCTTTCTGGCTGAAGTGTTGAGGTGTGTGCCTATTGAGGACGAATAGAATGAGTACTCATATTTTTGCTAGCTAGCTATGTTATTCCTCATTAGCCATCGGCTTTTGGGACGAATTGAACTTTGGAACATGATTAAGCTGTGTGTGTGATTTATGGATATTCATTGTGATATTGTGAAAAGGTAGTTTAAATTCTTATTGACAATCACTGTCTTTTGAATTTAACCATGTTTTGATTTATTGAGATTTATTGTGTATTGTGAAATAGAGTTTAAATCCTTTATGACATTCATTGTCTTTGAATTTAACTATGGTTTTTAGTATCCATTATTTATATGACTTATGATTTGTGTTTTAAAGTTGTATTTGGTTAATGTTGTGCACCACTGAGACAATGGCTCAACAATAGCTTTTCATTGCTGTCGTAGGTAGATAGACTGATAGGGTAGCAAACTAGGCTGCTAGTGCTTCAGTGAGAGATCATCGGGTATATTGAGTATACCATATTTTGCATTTTGTATTATAATGTATGTTCACTGTATGTATATAGTGTTATTGGTTTTAAACAGTTGTAAACTAAAATTGTACATTAAAGTTACAAAATAAATTGTGAATTATTTTGGCTTGTAAAATTTGTACTATATTTCTTTTATCTCAGCCTTTGAAAATACTGAAAAATTATTGTGGATTTGAGTTGAGAAACATATTGTGTTGATTTAATGTTGGAGTTTGAGATTGAGAAATATATTTGAAGTGCTTTTTACAAGTTTTTGAAGAACTGTTTTATTCAAAATACAGAGGGCACTCCGCCAAAATTTTTACAAAAATTACTAATAATTCAAATGTGTTAGCTGTTTCACTTCAGTTCAAAAAAAATTTTAACACCTGTAAATAGTGCTCACCACTGTAAAAGAAGTAAGAAAAGTTTTAAAATCTCTTGTAGTATATTTAATGGGTTATCAGTAGACGAAGTTGGTAATTCATTAGGTATACTACGGGATCATGTTATGCCTTACAGAGGGGTACGGTGTAACATGTATGTTCCACTATTCCGACGGCTAATGTCTGCACCAGAAAGTCGGAATGTCTGGAACTACACTTAATTGATAGTGAAGAAGCATAAAATAATGAAATATGTGATGAGAAAATTAAGAAAAAATAAACAATAAAAAATATGACAAAGTTAAACGAGCTAAACCCGCAGCGATGGGTGACCGCACTGGGAAGTTACGGCAAGGACCGTTAACTAGCCTTGGACTACGGAGAACCCTGAGAAATAATTTTGAAACATAGATAAAGGCCTATTGAGGTATAATTAACATTACAAATCTCAAAGAAAAATTAATGAATTAGTACAAAGAAAAAACGAAAAATCAAGAAACTGAAAAAAAATCGATGTAATAAAAAAATCGAGAATATAACCAACAGAGGGGCATTTTGGTCATTTGACACCTAGAGTTGCCTTTTGACCTCAATGTCTATTAAAAATAAGTGGTATTACAGTTTGAAAATGTCATGAAAATTAAAAATATGGTACATTATATGAATAGTGGAAGAAATGAAGCATAAATGCAAATTATGAAACTTTAAGTAATTTAATCATTTAATCTAAGTTAGTGCTCCACTAACCTCAACTTATGGGACCTATATAAATTATTTTGGATAGAACCTTGAGTCATCTTCAACCTTTAAACACTTTAGCCGATTGAATCTCCATTTAAACTCCATAGCCAAAGCTTGAACAAACCTCCATGCACCTTAATTCAATCCATGTTTCTATAAACTCCCTTAACTAAAAGTGGTCCTCACATCATGGGTAGTAAGTAGGCAGCAAAGAGGAGAGAAAATATCAAGGTTTAGCAAGCTTCAAAATAAGGTTAGTGCTAGTTTTCCTTACCCCTCTTAATTAAAGTTTGTATTAAGGTTGAGATGTCACACCCTACTCCCCTGTAAGATGCAACATGATCCCGTAGTACACCTAATGAATTACCGTACTTCGCCTACCGATAACCCATTAGATATACTACAAGGGATTTTAAAACAATTTTCTTGAAATTTAAATCATCGGTTAAAATCTGGTGTTATAAATTTTTTTTTTTTTTTGAATTTCGGCGAAGTGCCGGCTGTATTTTGAGAAAAAAGTTCTTCAATCCTGCAAAAGAAAATGCTCCCAATATGTTTTCTCAAATACAACTTCAATAACTTCATTTCAATTCACAATTCAATTCTCAATAAACAATCAATTCATTTTCAAACTATTCTCATCATAAAAAAACATTTCATTGATTACAAGACTCAAAATTTATAATACAAAACTATTCAAGTAAATGAAATCTCAACTTTATATTTACAATAATTTACATTTAATTACATACCAAAATATTTTACAAGAGTTTTTATACAACTGCTCAAATAATTTACATACATATTATTACATGCATACATCAAAACCTATATACATAGGTATACCTATAATATACCTGGAGCTGATCTGCAAATGTCTTCAAAGAAACTTACTCACTGCTTTATGCTCTTTTTACCTGCGACAGCATACAAAGCTATCGCTGAGTGGTGAACTCAGTGGTGCACAACTATAATTTAAAGCATAGTACAATATACATTGACAAAATTTACAGTAAATAATTTGGAAATCTGAATACTCATCAAATTCTAAAACTCAAAATATTCATTGCCAATAATGTGAATCATTTGTATAAAATGACTTTGATCACGAAATTCAATTTATCAAATCATAACTAACCATTTAGGTAATTCCAACAAAATCAATTGTACATAAATCATAATTGAAATCACAATTCTTTACCATTAAAAAACGTTCTGTGTCTCAAAAACCATGTTGTATCTCAAAAATTATTCTTATCTCAAAAACCATGCTGTATCTCAAAAATCATTCTTTATCTCAAAAGCTATTCTTTATCTCACTAACTATGCAAGACTAATCCGAAAGGGCCATATTCGATGTGATTCTAACTCCCTATGGTCGGGGAGGTCGAATCATCGTGCACAGTACCATCACAATAATGAATCTTCCGCAAGGGCCATAACGATAAAAAAAAACTTAGATCTAACCTCAAATCAGAGGAAAATCTAAGCCTGTGCACGTACCATGGTAATCAAAACACAACTAACTCCATTGTCTTCTCAACAAATGAGAGAGACGGATAATAACCTAGTCAAGCATCTATAGTGAGATATAAAACAATATCACAATCCTTTTAGTGAGCATAAATCACAATATAATTCAATTCAAAGTTAATTCCAATATCCAATAATTTTTATGCTCATCACAATTCAAATCATAAATTTGCATTTTTCCATGAAAATTACCATCACAATTCAAAACATGTTCTATTGCAATTTTCCAAAACATAATTTATTCAATCCATAACAATGCTTAATACTTATGGAAATACCATTTCACAAAGCTAAATTCATACATACTATAACAATTTCAATAATCATTGAATTAAATCCAATGCTTGCTGAACATAATACATAAGAAAAATATGTCATTTAATCATATGAAATATTCAAAACAAAATCAGTTAAAAACTAGTTGTGCACAAACCTCTGATAACTGTCTCTTGGTCTTGACTCAGTGTTTCCTTCCCTTTCCCTGAGTCTTTGCTAACTGAGAAACACAATTTGAAGTGTTTCAGTACTTAATTAAAATGTCTCTAACGATAATGTTTGATAAATAATTCACTGAATGCTATTATTTGCTTAATCAACTTAATATATCGACCCTCGATGCGTTTTAGGTAATTTAGGTTTTAACGTTACTAATATGTCACATTCGATAGTCTTTTAGGGTTGGTACATGTTACCAAGTTCATTTCCGTGTATACTGCATTTTCTTGTAATTTGCTGGATTCCGGGATACTAGTTTGACCTAGCCGGACGACCTAGATCCCTTGGTTTTCGGGTTTCGGTAAAAACTACAAACTTGTAGATCTATGTCTTATGGAACGCGGAGCAAAATTTCAGGTCATTCTGAGTTATGTAGACCAAGTTATGGTCATTTTACAATTGCTGGTCAAATTGCACCAAAATTGGTCATTTTAGGTCACTTTAGGTCATTTTAGGTTCGGCCAGTTTTTGGACCCGAACTTGTGCAAGCTGTTTGACTTGCTTATGGTCATTCTGGGCTTTGGTGTCTTCATAAGACTTGTAGATATGGGTCTTAACTATTAATGGTTAAAATTTCAGGTCAATTGGAACTGTTTTGAGTGAGTTATGGCCTAAACACTAACTGCTGCCCAAATGGTCAATTTTCAGGCCTTATTTGCACTTAATCCGGATTTGGTCATTTTTCAAGCTACCTTGCAAGCAGAATTTTGGTATGTTTCCTTCATGAAATTTGGCACATTTTGTGCCTAGTTTCACCTCCAATTGGTCTCATACCAATTGGAGTCACACACTTAAAGTTATAGGCCTAAAACTCAAACTGCCTTATTGAAATTCTTGCATACACATCAAGCATCACTTTTAACACTCACCAAACTTAACCTTCAAACCAATTCTGGTTGTACCACAACCTAAACATAATTTATAACATATTATAGGTCATTTTGGTAGCTTACAATTACATTCAATGTGCACCAACAAGTGCAGAATTTCTCCAACTCAATTTACAACAATTAAATCACTAATTCATGCCCATTTACATGTCCCACTTTACACCACCATACATACACTCAAACTGCCATAACAACCAACACATTTCAACACCATTATTTCATAAACCAAGCATGAATTTCAGCATTCCTCAAGAGTTAACAAACTGCCATAATGGTACATTTACATTCCATTAATTTCTAAGCTTTAAATTTCATTTCACATTTACATATACCAAGTATACATCACCCAAACAATTTCCTACACAATATACATTTAATCAATCATTTAATTCACCATTTACAAGCACAATTAAACTTCCTTCAAGGTGTTTCCATGGCTGCCAAAAGTACACATTCACATTCAACATCAAACCTCAAAAATTTCTTCATAAATCAAACACCCATAACATCCTTACAAACTTTAACAAAGCAAGGATGAAGGAAATGGACATATACCTCAAGTGGAGCTTGTCAAACCTCTTCAAATCTCTCCCTTTTTGCTCCCAAAATACTGCCCAAGCTGTGTACTCAAACTTTAATGAAGGAGACTTGAAGAAATTGTGGCTTGATCTTGAGTGGATGAAGCTCCACACATGGATGGCAATGGAGGTTTTGGGAGCTCTTCATCTACGGCAATGGAGATTTCTAAAGTTGAAGATGATTTTTTAGTGGAGCAATCTGCCCACTTAATACATTTTAAATTCCTTAGTGGTCCACTCACATAAAATCAATCTTATTTTATGTTTAAAATGTGTTAATTACCTAAATTGAACCCCATTTTTGCTATTTATATTAGGTACCCCTAAATTAATTTTTCATTATATTTTTTAAGTGTAATATTATTTATTTTTAATAGACATTTAGGTCAAAAGACAATTCGAGATGTCAAATGACCACAATGCCCCTGTTCGGGTTGTATTCCCGATTTTTCGATAACACCGGATTTTGTCCGTTTTTCGATTTCTCACTTTTCTTTGTACTAATTATTTAATTTTCATTTAATATTTCTAATGATATTTATACTTCAATAGGGGTCTATTTAAGTCCTAAAAATATTTTTCAGGGTTCCCCGTAGTCCAGGGCTAGTCAACGGTCCACGCCGTGACTTCCCGGTGCGGTCACCCATCGCTAGGGTTCTCGGCTCGCTTAACTTGGTTGCATTTCTCTACTATTATTTTTCCTTTGTTTTTCTTGTATTTTCTTTTCTTGTATTTCATTATTTTATGTCTCCTCACTCATCTCGAAGTGTAGTTCTAGGCATCCTAGCTGTTCGGACAACACTGGTCACCGAAACAGTAGAACGCACTACCGAACTTAGGGGTGTTACAATTCTTCCCCCCCCTTAAAATAAATTTCGTCCATGAAATTTTACCCAATAGTCATCTTACAATAGTCCATGAAATTTCAATGTTGATTTATGGGTTGATGGATTAGTAAAAGTGTAAGGTAAATTGTTAGTAGAAATTTCATGTAGTAGTTAATTGATTTCATGTATATGTGTCGCAAGGTATTTTGCAATCGCCTGGACGAACACTCACCGAAGTAGAAAAGAGTGAGGAGTCGCCACTTTAATTTTGAGGGAAATTAAAGAAAACCATTTGTGAAAATAAATTAAAATGAAACCACTTCAAAAACAGAGATTCTAGGTTCGGGGTCCGTAAACGGGTGGGGAAGGTGTTAGGCACCCCACCTCGTCCCTCAATGAGGGTGAGCAGATTTAACCTCACGCTCTTCATAAATTAAAATCGATAGCTAGGGGGGTTAGAATGAAGATGTTAAGCCCTTTGATAAAAGGGAATATTTGATTTTTCACTAATTTGGGTTACCCAGATACATAAATAAATGAGACGACCCTTAGTGAATTGGTGTTGCGTATCAGTTTTATTTAGGGGGTTACTTTGCGTATTGTGCTATATTAGTTTGGATTTGAGAAAATCTGGGTAAAAGCTTTTCTGATCTCTGGGGATACTCTATTTAAAGTTTGAATGAAGGATCTCGGATAAGAACTCTCCTCCGATCTCCACATATTTATAAAAATTTTGGTTGAGAATCGGATAAGAACTCTCCTCCGATCTCTTTAAATGATTATTAAAAGTTTTGATTGAAGATCGGATAAGAACTCTCATCCGATCTTTTTAAATATTTATTAAAACTTTTAATTGAGAATTGGATAAGAACTCTCCTCCGATCTCTTTAAATGATTATTAAAAATTTTGATTGAAGATCGAATAAGAACTCTCCTCCGATCTTTTTTAAATATTTATTAAAACTTTTAATTGAGAATCGGATAAGAACTCTCCTTCGATCTCTTTAATATTTATTAAAATTTTGGTTGAGAATCGGATAAGAACTCTCCTCCGATCTCTTTTAATATTTATTAAAATTTTGGTTGAGAATCGGATAAGAACTCTCCTCCGATCTCTTTTAATATGCAATTTTAGAGTTTCGATAAAGGATCTCGGATAAGAACTCTCCTCCGATCTCCTATTTGGTTTGGATGATGATCAGGTAAGAACTCTCCCCCGACCTCTTAAAATTTAATTACGATCGTATCGCGCAAGGACCTTAGGCTAAGGGTTCTGGCATTCGAAGACACTGGGAACCCGGATTAGGCTTCTTTTAACTCGTCGGTACCTTGTGACTAGATAGGGGAAACCAGACTGAATTTTTACTGATCTCCTATGTGATCGCCTTACCAGTACCTTTCGGCAAGCAATATTTGCTCTATTTCATTTGCTAGTCTGAAATTCGATTTTACTCCGACTCCCCACCTTACCCAGTCATCTTCTTGAGCTAGTCTAGTGGCTCATCTTTATAATTTTCTCTGATTTATTATCCGAACTTTAATTTAAAGAAACTCTTGTGTTAAGATACAGTTACCAACATTTTATCAAACTACCTATACGCTACCCGTAACCAGAACACCTACATTAGGAGATAATAAAAGACCAAGAACAAATAAATAACATGAATTGATGTATCAAAAGATAAACTCAAGAGAATAACCACCTACATGGGACCTTCTAACATAAGACAAACTTTAACGAAAATTACGAGCATAAAAAAAAAGAAAATAAAGACAAACACTGGATAGGGCAACGGTTCAGACACTCAACTGTAGGAAGTTAAACCTATTGAACTAACTATGGAGTCACGAATTTTGCAGAGTTGCATGCTAATAGTCTGGGGACTAATGCTTGCCTTGAAATGAAGAATACCAAGTTAGAATGTAATCGAACCGGAATGACAATGAATGAGATTGAGCTCAGAAAATAAAAGTGATGAAAACAAAACTAAAACTACGAAAGGGTATCGCAGAGCAATGAACAAACTGAAAATCAAGAGTTCCAGTGTCCAACACTCCTTCAAAGAATAATACTTTAGAAAACTGGTTTCTGAAGTTTTTTTAGCTTAAAAATAGCAGAGTAGCAAAACTGAATCAATTTTCAGAGCCTTTCCACTATAATCACCACCCTTTTTTTTTCTTCCCCCTTCAACAGTTTTCATGCAGGTATTTATAGGGAACGGGTGCTCCCAATGAAGGGTCAGGATTTTCTTTGAGGGAGATGGAAGGTTAGGATTTTAAAGGACATGATCTAATGCTTGGGAATTAAGGAGAATCAAGATGAATGGCTGAGATCCTTTTCAGAATATTTGTCCTTTCTCCTTTCTAATCCAACGGTTCCAAAACTTTCTTGTTAAGGGAGATCTGAGGGCTGGGAATAAAAGGCACTGGTCTTGTCGCCTTCTCTTTGATCCAAGGGCTCCGGACTCGTCCTTACAAGTTAGATCAACGGTGGAGATCGAGATGTACAGGACTGTCATGACATGTCCTGGAACCTGTCAGTAATGCGGGCGATTCTGCAAATGAGGCGTGCGGTGGAGATTTGATCTCGTCTATAATGCTTTAACTACCTCGGCTCTGATTATGACGGCAGTTATTGAAAGTTGTCTAACCCTCTTCTTGCTTTCTGATCTCTCATCCCTTCCGATCTTTCCATTATGGCCTTTTTTCGATCTCTCATGTCGGGCCCCTCTCCCGATCTCTCCCATTTCAGCTCCTTCTCCTCCATCCGGGCTGATCCGGTCAAAGCATTTATTACTTCGATTATCGAGGCACCCGCTTCGATTTTCGCTAGTAATAAATGCTCAAACCCTTCCTATATATATGCCTTCAATCAGAAATTTCTCCCACATTCCATTTCTTCCTATTTCCATCCCTCTCTCCCGCTGTTCTAATTTTCCGGTAACATTATGACCACGGCGACTACTTTTGATCTTTTTTGGATATTTTCTCTGCTTTTTGACTGAAGATTTACAATCCAGTGATCAGAAAATCACAATAACCGCCTTTGATGACAATGAGAGAACTGGACTAATTTACCGATCCAGATCGAGAATGTCGATCGTGTTGATCTCGAGTCGGGCGACCAATCTAATTAGCGAACTGATTTTGGGCGAGAAGATCGCTAATTTCCCTCTTATCATTGGTGACTGCCCTTCAAAGTTCATTTGGCTCCTCACCACATCGGGAGTCCCGACCGCGGCTCGGTTCCCAGCGATAACATTGACGATGACCTCTCTTATCCTCATGAGAGTCATAGTCACCCCATCTGAGCTGTACATCTATCTGGTGTCGATGGCTAGTTTCCTGCTCAAACACATCTTTTGATTCAGCCACGAAACTAGGCTTTGACATAGGTCTTTACTAGGTAGGATGTACTGCTGATCTCTAGAGATCGCCCAAATGATGTAATCTGATCTTCAATGTAACTCGATCTCTAGAGATCACCCAAATGATGTGATCTGACCTTTAATGTAATCCGATCTCTTGAGATCGCCCAAATGATGTAATCCGACCTTTTGGAAATGAAATCTTATTTTGACAATTATCGTTTTATTATTATTGCATTGGTTATTTTCTGATCTCTGATGTGTTTATCCGATCCGATTCCTAATTAACTAGCCCTTAGCCGATCTGTAATTCTAAACATCTACCTTTATTTGCCGGTCTTTCACCAGCCGATCTCATCTTATTTAATTATGGAGTTTCCGAAATATTCGTGAGACGTGTCAGAAAAAGCTGGCGAATCCCACTAACTGATGCGACGCTTGGGGCACTGTGAGCATTAAATTCTCAGACGGGTATAAATAGGGGATGGGTCAGCCATTTGCTCCCTTATGTCATTTTCAGCGTCTCGTGAGCAATTCCAAAATTCTCTCATTTTTCAAGTTCCTGCAACACTGATTACACTCCGGTAAGGGTTTCGATCTTTCTTTTCAGTTAAATCTTTTCTTTTCTTTGAAAATGAGCGATGCCGAGGGTCAGAGAGCGGCGAGCCCCCCTTCCGTTCATGTCTCATGGTCGTTAGATGAAGTCGAGGTGGTCAGACCGAGTGAGCGGTCTGAACCTCCTACATCCTCTGTTCCAGCCCGTGGTCAAGCGGCACCCTTAAGACGAACGCAGACCTCAGGGAGGGAAAGCCTTCCTGTAGATGAGCTACCATCAATCCTTCAAGAAACTGATCTGCAGATGATTAGCCAAGAATATAACCTTCGGGCCGACTCATACGAGCTCATCAGATGCCATGGCGATCTCCGAGCCGATCATTTCTTCGAAGAAAATGATATGATCATGATATGCGAAAAACAATTAAAAGTCGAGCTGCGATTTCCCCTCGATGACTTCTTCAAGGAAGTCCTGAAATTCCACCAAGTATGTATAGCTCAAGTACATCCGAACTCATGGCGGATCCTAGTAGCCTTCAGAGGCCTCTGCTGAGCTAAGGGACTCAGTCCAACAGCGAAGGTGTTCACCAAGCTACATAGGCTAACTCATCGAAAGGAAGACGAGTATTGGTTCTTTCAGGCGAAGCCGCATTGCGGGCTTTTTACCGATCTGCCTTCCTCACTGAAGAATTGGAAGAATCGCTTCTTTATTCTGAGGAGCAAGATTCCGAACGCTTTTGAGGGTTTCCCACGTAGCTGGCTGCATCTGGGCCCCTCACTTCTGAAGCGCATCACCTTGAATAGGGAAGAGGGCATAATGGTGATGGAGCTGAAAGACCAGGCGGCCACTCAGAAGTTCTCTTGTTTAGATGCAGTGACGGCCAAACTGCATCATTGGACAATGCAGCTGATTACTGGCAAAGAACGTGGGCTTCAGCTCTCTGACCTCGGCCTCAGTACTTTCTATAGCTTTGACCTTTTGAGCCTTAGCGAACTCACTGACTTTTCTTTGTGCAGGTATGGTGAGCATCGAAGCTTCCAAGGAGAGCCGAAAGCGGAAGAGAGAGGTCTCCAGGAAAGTGCGGGAGATGAAGTACGCCGAGGCCTCTCAAACGCCAAGGCACGATCCAAGGGAAATGCAGGGAGGTTCGTCCCAACCCTCAAGACTGCCGGTTCCTAAAATAGAAGTGGTTCGGTCTCCTCCTCGACATGAAGAGCCGCCACCACCTCCACCAGTTGCTTTGAGTGCAGAAGAGGGTCCTTCTCAACCCACTTCGAGGGCCCTTTCCCGCGGCGCTCAGGTCCTAATCCATTCTCTGGAGAAGAACCGGACTGCTCGGGAGAATCCGGGTTTTGCTAAGGTTTTAAGGGCCTCCGTCTGCCTTCAGGAAGATCGGAATAGGCTGACCCCAAATAGTCTCGATGATATCCTGACCTAGACTATGAGCCTGAGCATGGAGAGTTTGGTGAACCAACATATCGTCCGAGAAAAGGTTTATCATTTAAAGTAGGAGATCTAGAAAGTGGGTCAGGAAGTGGCTTCAGCCCGAGCCCAACTTTCATATGCCCAAAACTACATAGCTAAAATTGAGGGGCGGATGAAGTTCTATAAGGATAAATTGGCTGAACAGGCTCATGTTCTTGAGGAAGCTCAGGCGCTCCAAGCCGCTGATGTTTCACGCCTCACTGAAGAGCTTAGAGTAAAAGAAGAAGAGGCAGTAACGAGGGAGGCCGGGGCTTATATGAACACCCATGGGGATCTTTTGGCCGAGCTCAAGAAGCGTTATCCTGAGGAGGACTTCTCCTGGATGGTGGATCTGGCTCCCCAAGACGAAGAGGATAGCAAAGAGGAGGCTGAGGGTGATAGAGAGGGTGAACACAATGTAGAACAGGCTGGGGGTGATCCTCTAGCCGAATGACTTGTATTTTTTATTTTGAAATGAAATGAAGTTCTTTCTTTTGTTCAATGACTTGAGGAGATCGGAAAGAATCTAAGTTGTACAAGCGCCTAACTGTCTGAACCAATTAGAACATCAAACTTAAAAGTGATTATTAATCCAAGTATAAGAGGTTGGAAAAACATTGTAAGCATGAGATCGGCTGAGAACAAACACCGAACCGGACTTAAGATTATTAAAATTAGAAACCTGATTTGAACACTTAGGATCGGAAGCATCATTAAACCGGATTAAAGCCTTAACTTTATTAAACAATTATCCATAAAATTTTAAAAGGGAGATCGAAAATAAAACTGGATGGCACGAAGACCTAATGTTGGTTTGATTTCGTTTGACGAGAGATCGGAAATGTGACTAATTGGCCAAGAGGCTTAATAATTGATTCAATAGATCGGTAAGGATTTGAGTGATATGGAAACTTGGTATTGGTTCGGTTTCTTTGGAGAGAGATCAGAAATGTGATCGTCTGGCAAGGAGACTTGGTGTCAGTTTAGATCCCCATGAAGAGAGAGCGGAAATGAATGGAGACTTGGTGATGGGGATCGATTTCAAAGTTTATTGATTTCGGGGATCGACCAAAATATGATGTCGACAATATGTATTGTTGATTTTGACTTTGTGAATTAGGGTTCTGTATTGATTAATGAAGACTTGAGTAAACTGTTGGGAATTGACCAATTTGAGACTTGATAAATGAGATTAGAAGTGCTATGAATGTTGTATTTGTAACACCCTCACTGTAGCAATTTCGTATATTCTACTGTTCCGGTGACCAGTGTCAGTCTTGACAGCTAGAACGTCTAGAAAAATATTTAGAATAGAGTGAGGAGTCATAAATAACTCAAATAAGTGTAAGAAAAATTAAGGAAAAATTTTAAAAATAAAAATACAATCAAGTTAAATGAGCCGGTGCCCTAGCGATGGGTGACCACACGGGGAAGTATCGGTAAAGACAAACCACCCTGCACGTGAGAAAATTCATGAAATAATTTTTGGGACTCCAGAGAAGAGTCATTGAGGTTTCTATGGCATTAGAATGCCAAGAAAATGTTTAGAAAAATTTTTCAATCAGTACAGACAATTTTAGTCTGTTAAGCCAAACGGAGGGCATTTTGGTCATTTTGTCTTCAGAGATGATTTTTGGCCAACTTGTCCAGTTAAATAAATAATTATTATGATCTAAAATATGAATAAATATTGCTACAAATTAAATTAAAATTAAGTAGAAAAGAAAATGAAATTTAATTAGGATTATGACATCATGCACATGTAAGCATGATGTAATAAAAATTTGTTAGCGAATCACTATCCAACAAGCATTCATAAAAAGGTTAAAATGAGATTAAAAAACCCAAAAATCACTCATTTTCTTCCATTTTCTAGAGTTAGCTGAACCATTCCCTAAAGAAAGCTCCATGGCTTCTTCTTTCTTCAAGCTCTATTTCTCTTAATTTCCTCCATAAATCTTCATACAACCTTCACAAAAAATTCATTTCTAGTCTTGGGAAAGCTATTGGTAGTAACAAAGAGAAGAAATATTGAAGTTTTGGAGAGCTTAAATTGATCTCAAAGAGGTTAGTGCACTAATTTATTTCTATTTCTTTTCTAAGTATGACAAGCTTGCTAAATTAAGTTAGATTGATATTTATTAAAAGAAATTTGTAGGGATAGAAAATTTCTAAATTTCAGCAGCCATTATATGAGTTGTGGTTTGATGGTTTTGAGGAATTATTTGTGTTTATTAGTGATATTGATGAGTAATTGTGATGAACAAAATGATTGGCATGTGTTTACATGAATTGAAGAATTGTGAGTTAGGGTTTTTGACCTAACTTTGAGGAAATTGATGTGTGTCTTGAAATGGATGATGTTGAGATGATTTAATGACCATTAGAAGTGCTATATATGTTAAATGAAGTTTGTGGAGTTGGGAGAATTGAGTTTGGGAGTGTTGATTTTTATGCAGGAAAATCAGACCTTTGAGTCCAGTGCAGCGTTTGAGTTATAACTGGAGTTGTGTTGCTCCAATTGGTGTGATGCCAATTGGAGATGAAACCTAGGACAAAATGCCCCATTTTTCGTGAAGAAACCATGCTCAAATTCTGTTCATAAGTTGACCAATTTACTGTCCCAATTCGGATGTCCAGACCTTGAACCCAGAAAATTGACCAAATGAACAGTACATGTTCATTGGGCCATAATTTCTTCTAGACAAGTCTAAATGATCTAAATTTTAACCAGTGGAAAGATTAGACCTAGGACTACGACTTTAATTGAGAACACCAAGCCCAAAAATGCATCTAACCAAATGAAATTATTGACTCAAATCGGGACACCAAACTGACCTGCACCATTCTGCCCAGAATTTTCTGGACTAAAGCTCACCCGACCAGTTTTGGCAAAATGGCCATAACTTGGTCTATAAAAATCCAAATGCAATGAAACCAATGGAAAAAGTTTTATAAGACATAGATATACAATATTGATCTTTTAACCAAAACCCAAAAACCTAGGGAACTAGGTCAATTGACTAGGTTAAGTTAACATATAAATTCTGGAAATTTTCAAAAGAACCATTTGACCTCAGAACACACATTTAGTTATATCTCCTAGTAGAAAACTCCAATTGGGTTGGGCCATACAGATCTGGAACCTAAGAAACAGGGCTCCAACTTTGTTTTAGACTTGGTCCTCAAATTATGAACATAAGAACTCCAAAATGGGAGTCAAAGTTTCTAATCTAAACATGAGTCCTGGTAGAACAGGGTACATGAGTCTAGGCCAGTAATTTAGCCATAATTAATTCTACAGAACTTGAAAAATTGTAATAAAAATTTCTGAGTGACTATAAAACATAGAGAAACAAATTCTATGAAGGGAGTGTGGCCAAACAGTAGCCACATCCTAGTCAATTTGCTATGCAAAGACAGTGCACCAAATCTGGACCTAAAGAAAAGCCCATATAACAATTAGGCATATGAGATAAAATGAATTAGAATAAATTGTTAAGCATAAAAATAACATGAATTAATGAAATTATAAATACTTAATAATATTATTCTGCCCAAAGTACACCTAGACTCATTTATATAGCTTGGATCGATTAGTATACCAATTAGGGACTACATATTACAGTACTGCCCACAGGGATAATCATTGACAGACAACATATGTCTAAGATGATTATTCTACTGGCTTTATGCCTGCCCGATGGCCATAGTGCCAATTTTTATTATTACTGGCTTATGCCTGCCCGTTGGCCTTGTGCCTGATATACCGTTGTATACTTGATAGACAGACGACTGTCTAACTTGTATACTCCCGTGTATCCAGTCTTTATAGTTTGTCATAGGTTACTTAGGCAAAGAAATGAGTATAAATCCTTAATTGAAATAAATACATGAGAAGATTGTTAAGGTGAACTTCATTGAATTAAACATAAGATACATGATAAAAAGACTCCGATTAATTTATTTTGTCCAAAGTTCTATAAACATGTAAAAGACCTAGAAAATTCATAAAATTTTTTATTTCCCTATAAGAATACACGTAGAATAATTATTTCAGTTATTTGTTTATTTTTATTTCAATATATGCACCACTAAGCATTATGCTTAGTGCGTTGGTTCTTACCACGCGTAGGTACAGGAGAGCCATAGCAGCAGCAGCAGTAGAGCCTAGACAGAACTTGAGCAGATCTGCTACAGTGTAGATTGTCACCTCACCAGTTCTTTTTGGTAGGGCTCATGTATAGTTAGATTTTGTATTTTGGTTATTTTATGTAATAAATCAGATGGAGATATGCAACTAAATTTTGGATTGTATATAAAATTGTATATTATTGTGAGTAATGTTATATGAATAAAATGCAGGTTTATTTTATTTGAAAATATTATGAGTAATGTTATGATATGGTACATGAACGATTAACATGAGAAATGATGTGACAGAATGGGATAAAAAAAATTCTACACATAATATAATATAAATGAATTAATATTATACATAACAAGACAGAATAGGGTGCTCCAGCACCAAATGTAGCACACTTTGCTCAGCTACACTATAAACCGAGTAAGGGGTGTTAAACATTGAAAGTGCAATTTGTGTGCATGTTGTGTGATTGATAAAGACAGTGTATAAATTAGGCCATAACTGACCTTGTGTGACCCCAATTGGTATGAGGCCAATTGGAGGTAAAACTAGACCTAAATTGGACCAACTTTCATGTAGAAAGCTTACCAAAATTCTATCCATAAAATAACCAATTTAGTGACCTAATCCGGATTGGTAACTTGAACCCCAAAATTTTTGACTTTATGAACAGTAGCCAGTATTTTAGCCATAACTCACTCAAAACAGGTCCAAATGACCTGAAATTTATATCATTGGAAAGCTTAGACATAGGACTACAACTTTGGTAGAGACCACCAAGCCCATAAATGCTATTAAGCAAGTGAAATTGATTGCTCAAGCTGGGTTGCAAAAACTGGATGAATTGACTTTGACTTAAAAATGACTTAATTGTGCAATATAAGTGTAACTTGACTAGCCATAGTAAAATGACCATATCTTGGCCTACACAACTCTAAATGACTTGAAATTTATACCGTTGGAAAGCTTAGATATAGAGCTACAACTTTGGTGAAGATCAGAACCCAGAAATGTCATTTACTAACTCAAATTGCTTGCACAAGTTGAGGTAACAAAACTATCCAGAACCATTGCAACCCAGAATTTGACCATATGAACAGTAGTCACTCATTTGACCATAACTCATTCAAAACAGGTCCAAATGACCTAAAATTTATATCAATGGAAAGATTAGACATAGAGCTATAACTCTTATGGAGACACCAAAGCCAAAAAATGACTAGAACCAATTCAAATTGATTGCCCAAGTTAGGGTACCAAATCTGCCAGAATTGAACTTGACCTAAAAATGACCTAAAGGTGTATTGAAAATGCAATCTGTCCAGCTTTAGTAAATTGACCATATCTTGGTCTATACAGCTCAAAATGACCTAAAATCAGTGCCAAAAGTTCAATAAGACATAAACCTACACTATTGAAATTTTGACCAGAACTCAGAAATCAAGGAAACTAGGCCAATTAAGTTGATTAAGTTGACACACTAAATCTGGAATTGGTACAATTGACCATTAAGTCCAGAAAATTCAAATAGGCATATCTCTCACAAGAAGTCTCCAAATGTAATGAGCCATATCAATATGGAAAGCTAAGAAAGAGACCTAAAACTTTATTTTAGGCAACTTCCTCAAATTATAAATGTATAAGGCCAGAATTTAAGGTCAAAGTCATTGACCTAATTGAGGGCCATGCCAATATAGGACCTTTGAGTACAAATCAACAATTTGACTATAAATAATTCTACAAGACTTGACAAATTACAAGTAAAATTTGTAAATAACTATAAGACATAGGGCAACAAATCCTATGAAGCACACTAGGCTTAAATGTCATTATAAGCAGTCCAAATAAATTAGTAAAGTCTAGAATCGAAATGACTACTAAGGGAATCAAAATTCAGATTTGACCTAGTTATGGTTAATTGACCATAACTTGAGTTATACAACTCAAAATGGAGTAGTTCAAAAAGGGAATTAAATAAGACACAATAAGAAAAAATTTGATAAAGAGAATTTTCCTAATTTCACTCTATAGCCTGACCCAATCGAATAGTAACCATTGGCCATGAAATCTGAAAAATTTAGAATCACATATAATTAGCCTTGAATTAAGTTTTGAAATCAATGCAAACGAGTATAAACCCAAAATGAGGAATCATCACTTTACGTAGTCTGTATGTTCCACTGTTCCGACGGCTAATATCTACCCTGGAAAGTCAGAATGTCTAGAACTACACTTACTTGACAGTGAGGAAGCATAAAATAATGAAATATGTGATGAAAAAAATTAAGGAAAAATAAAAGAGATAAAATGTGACTAAGTTAAATGAGCCAAACTCATAGCGATGGGTGACCACACCGGGAAGTTACAGCAAGGACCGTTGACTAGCCTTAGACTGCGGGGAACCCTGAGAAATAATTTTGAGACATAGATAAAGGCCTATTGAAGTATAATTAACATTATAAATGTCAAAGAAAAATTAATGAATTAGTACAAAGAAAAAAAGAAAAATCGAGAAACCCAAAAAAATTGGTGTTATTGAAAAATCGAGAATACAACCCATAGAGGCGCATTTTGGTCATTTGACACCTAGAGTTGCCTTTTGACCTCAATGTCCATTAAAAATAAGTGGTATTACAGTTTGAAAATGTCATGAAAAACAAAAATGTGGTACATTATATGAATAGTGAAAAAAATGGGGCATAAATGCAAATTATGGAACTTTAAGTAATTTAATCATTTAATCTAAGTTAGTGCTCCACTAACCTCAACTTATGGGACCTATATAAACTATTTTGGACAGAACCTTGAGTCATCTTCAACCTTTAAACACTCCAGCTGATTGAATCTCCATTTAAACTCCATAGCCAAAGCTTGAGCAAACCTCCATGCACCTTAATTCAAGCCATGTTTCTTCAAACTCCCTTTATTAAAAGTGGTCCTCACATCATGGGCAGTAAGTAGGCAGCAAAGAGGAGAGAAAATATCAAGGTTTAGCAAGCTTCAAAATAAGGTTAGTGCTAGTTTTCCTTACCCCTCTTAATTAAAGTTTATAGTAAGGTTGAGATGAGTTGAATTATTGAAAAATTGGAAGAATTGGATGAGTATTTAATGGAACTTGAATTCTGCAACCATGAAACCTAAAGAGGTTTGAATTATCTTAACATGTATTTGATGGGAAATGATATTGATTAAAGTAATTAGAGGTCCTAGCAATTTAACTTCATGTGTATGTTGAGATTAAGTAATTGAATTAGGGTTTGAAAGAATTTTTGAAGACTTGGACAAATGGGTTTGAAATTAGCAGCCTTAAAATCCTTAGGAGAGTGGAAGTTCTAAGAATTTCAATGTTGATTTATGGGTTGATGGATTAGTAAAAGTGTATGGTAAATTGTTAGTAGAAATTTCATGTAGTAGTTAATTGATTTCATGTATATGTATTATTGATTTTAACTTTGTGAATTGGGGTTCTGTATTGATTAATGAGGACTTGAGTAAGCTGTTGGGAATTGACCAATTTGGGACTTAATGAATGAGATTAGAAGTGCTATGAATGCTATATTGTAGTTTGGGAGAAGGAGGATTAAACATTGAAAGTGCAATTTGTGTGCAGGTTGTGTGATTGATGAAGACAGTGTATAGATTAGGCCATAACTGACAATGTGTGACCCCAATTGGTATGAGGCCAATTCAAGGTAAAACTGACCTAAATTGGACCAACTTTCATGTAGAAAGCTTTCTAAAATTCTTTCAAGAAAATAACCAATTTAGTGACCTAATTTGGATTGGTAACTTGAACCCCAAAATTTTTAACTTTATGAACAGTAGCCAGTATTTTCGCCATAACTCACTCAAAACAGGTCAAAATGACCTGAAATTTATATCATTGGAAAGCTTAGACATAGGGCTACAACTTTGGTCGAAACCACCAAGCCCAGAAATGCCATTAAGCAAGTCGAATTGATTGCCCAATTTAGGTTGTAAAAACTGGTCGAATTAACTTTGACTTAAAAATGACTTAATTGTGCAATATAAGTGCAACTTGAGTAGCCATAGTAAAATGACCATATCTTGGTCTACACAACTCCAAATGACTTGAAATTTATACCATTGGAAAGCTTAGACATAGAGCTACAACTTTGGTGAAGATCACTGTGTTAGTAATATGCCCTAGATCATATCATTTCGTATGTATCTTGTATACATTTTATTAATAAAAAGGCATTTTCACTTTTTCGTTTACATAATATATTTATATGTAATAGAAAAGGTCCATTGATATTTTGTTAGAAATTCTATTCTTAAGTTGTTAAGAATATGAGTGACAGTATTTCTAGCACAATGTATCATAAATAGGTTCACAATCGAGGATACTTCACAATAAGGACATGACTTATCCAGAAAGATTGTATTCATGTTTATTCCCAAGTTATTTATATGAGATATAAATAAGATGGAATGGTGAGTCTCATACCATATAACAAAGATGATAGGCACTTATACATGATAAGTAGGTTGAACCAGTGACATTTATGACAAACACATAGAGTTTACTCCTGTCAATGTATTATCATCAATCATATAAGTGCATATAATATTTAGACCTAAGATAGCACAGTTATCTTGTATATAGGTGGTTTGAGTTTGATACTGCTTTCATACTTATACTGTGTATGGGTATATGGGCATGTTTTGGCTCCTACTAGTTATATATGGAGGTAAGTGTTGATCAAGATGGAATCTATTCCTCTAAGTAAATAGGGTTAAAATCCTATATTCATTTAATTGTTCATGATGTTTCAAGTTCCTGGCCAGGATAGATAGATTTAATCAGAAAAGAGTTTCTGATGAGAAAATCTTTTAATCAAGAACTGGAATTAAAAGAGAACATAATATTCATAGCAAATGCGGTTTGACATAAACCATGACTCCAGCTTGAGTTGGGATTTTATAACAGAGAGATTCTAGTGCATGGTAACATATGATTATAGGTTCATTTAAGGTAAACCTTATTACTAATTGGGTGGCCATGGCATGCTATGCTAGGTGTTAACCATAGTCTATGAGGTGCATAAAATGATTTAGAGAAATCATTTATGGTAAGAAAGAGTTCTGATGATATTAAGAGTTGACATCATCTCTTATTGCCAATTAGTGATGAGCCTAGTAAGTCACACACATACACAAGTAATCACCAAATTAAATATAATTTAATTAATTAATTAAAGAGTTTAATTGATTAATTAAATAGGTTTGGTTTACAATTAGATTGCAAAATCCCTAGCATGACTTGAAACCAAATCTAGGTTATTGGATGTATAGTATAAGTTAAATTTATATTTAAAGTGTTTAAAAATGAATTTAATTAATGAGAAATTAATTAATAGAGATTAATTAATTAATTTTTATTTGATATAAATTAATTAGAAGAAGAGAAATAATTATTTTGGGTTGAGAACTCAAAATTAAGACACAGGGGTATTTTGATCATTTCACAGGGTGACATGTGGCACCATGAGATGGTAACACATGGCACTACACCTAAGCTTGCCATATGTCTTTTAATTATGTAAGATGATTAAAATCAAGATTAAATATAGGTTTGACACTTGGCATAATGTGATTGGATCGACTAAACCTAGAGCTAATCAGTAGGTGACATATGGCAAGGGTTTTAAGTGATGACCTAGCTATATAAGTGTTGTTATGAAAGAGTGAAACGTGTGGGCTGCTATTCTCTCTTTGTGCCACCACCCTTGGCTGCCCTCTCCCCTCTTCTTTTTCATCTCTCATCAATTCAAAGAGATTAGCAAATAATCTCTCAAATTAAAAATACTAGAAATTGTTTCTAGTGTCCTCTTTACGTTTGTAATCTCTCAAAAGGCAAAACTTGATTTTGTAATTCATAGAAAAAGCTTCAGAAGCTGTTTAAGGGCTACCATAGGTGATCTTGGTGTGGACAAGCTAGAGAGACAACATCTGGTGTCCTAAAGACGCATCCCAAAGGTGCCAAACACATTGTAGTGCATCAAAAAGTTAGCGCACTTGTTCTTGATCTAATCTAGGGTTCTAATGGATTAATCTATTAATTCTAAAATCTTAAATAGCAAATGTAGATCCAAAAATATATTAAAAGAGTTTTAATATGTTGTTTATTATTGAAATCAAATGGATAAAAATAAATCTTGCATGATGCATATGACCCTAGATGAAAAAAATTTTGAATTTCAATGATCTAAACTTATGTTTTTCATGCTTCCGCTCCATCACACAGAACCCATAAATGTCATTTACTAAGTCAAATTGCTTGCCCAAGTTAAGGAAACAAAACTATCCAAAACCTTTGCAATCTAAAATTTGACCATATGAACAGTAGTCATTCGTTTGATCATAACTCACTCAAAACAAATCCAAATGATCAGAAATTTATATCAGTGGAAAGATTAGACATAGACTATAACTCTTATCAAGACACCAAATCCCAGAAATGACTAAAACTAATTAAAATTGATTGCCCAATTTAGGGTACCAAATCTGCCAGAATTGAACTTGACCTAAAAATTATATAAAGTTGCATTGAAAATGCAATATGTCCAGCTTCAGTAAATTGACCATATCTTAGTCTATACAACTCAGAATGACCTAAAATCAGTGCCAAAAGTTCAATAAGACATAAACCTATCATATTGAAATTTTGACTAGAACTCAAAAATCAATGAAACTAGGCTAATTAAGTTGATTAAGTTGACACACTAAATCTGGAATTGGTATAATTGACCATTAAGTCCAGAAAATTTAAATAGGCATATCTCCCACAGGAAGTCTCTAAATGTAATGAGCCATACCAATTTGGAAAGCTAAGAAAGAGACCTAAAACTTTATTTTAGGCAACTTCCTCAATTACAGGTGAAAATAGAATTTAAAAACTAGCTCTGATACCACTAAAACATGTCACACCCTACCCCTCTGTAAGGCATAACATGATCCCGTAGTATACCTAATGAATTACCAAACTTCGCCTACTGATAACCCATTAAACACATTACAAGGGATTTTAAACTTTTTTTTATTTCTTTTTACAGTGGTGAGCACTTTTGATAGGTGTTAAAATTTTTTTCCTTTTTCTTTTTTAATTGAAGTGAAACCAAATAACAAATCTGAGTATCAATACTTTCTGTAAAAATTTTGGCAGAGTGCCATCTATATTTTGAATAAAACAGTTCTTCAAAAACCTATAAAAAGCACTTCCAATAATTTGTTCATTCCCAACTCCAATAGTAGTTCAACACAATAAATTTGTTAACATCAGTTTTCCAGTGTTTCCAAAAGTTGAGATAAGAGAAGTATATCACAATATTTTTAAAGGTCAAAAGAATTTACAATTTTAATTTACAACTGCTCAAGACCAAGTACAATATGTACATACAGTGCACATACATTACAATAAAAATTACAAAATATGGTATACTCGATATACCCGGTGAAATCTCAAAATGTGACACAAGCAGCCTACTCTGCTGCTCTGTCCTTCTGTCTACCTGCGACATCAATGAAAAAGCTATCGCTGAGCCAATGTCTCAATGGTGCACAACATTAAGAAAATACAGTTTAAAACCATAAACCATAAATCATATGAACTGTGGATACTTAAAATCATAGTTAAATTCAAAAGATAGTGAATGTCATAAAGAATTAAACTCCATTTCACAATATCACAATAAATATCAATAAATCACACAACAGCTTAATCATTATTCCATAGTCCAATTCATCCCAAAAAGCCGATGCCTAGTGAGAAATAACATAGCTAGCTAGCAAATAAATGAGTACTCATCCTATTCGTCCTCAATAGGCACACACCTCAACACTTCAGCCAGAGAGGGAATTCAAAGTCAATTCGTCCCACAAGATAAGCTAGCAAGGAATTCAATCAAATATACATGATAGCTGTGGTTTCAAACCATTTGCAATATTTTCAAGCAATAAGTATCCATCAAAATTCCATTCAAATAATTTTTCACAATTTAAAACGATAACATACAAATTGTCATAATTTATTTCAATTGAAAAATTCAAAAGAAATAACTGTTGTGCACAAACCTCTGAAGAGCAACCTCTTGGCCCTGACTCAGTGTTTCCTTCCCCTTCCCTGAGTCTTTGCTAACTGAAACACACAATTTGAAGTGTTTTAGTACTCATTTAAACTATCTCTACAATAAGGTTCAATAATTAATTTATTTAATTCTATTATTTTTCTTAGTCAACCTATAATGTTGACCCTTGATGCACTCTAGGTGAATTAGGTTCAATGTTACCAATATGTCACATTTTTCATTTCAATATGCTATCTATATAGTTCAATTTACCATTTTTACAAGTTGGCATTCATTGCCAAATTATTTCAAGCATCATTGTATGTAAATGTCAAGTTCTCAATTTTTGTGTGCTAGATTGGTCTAGCTTAAAGTCCTATTTTTCTTGATTTTTAGCTTCTGGTCAAAGAAGCAAAATTGTAGCTTTATGTCTTATTGCACTAGGGGAAAATTTTTCAGGTCATTCTGAGTCGTATAGACTAAGATATGTTCAATTTACTAAAGCTGGACAGATTGCACCTTTAGTGCAAAAATTTGGTCAATTTTAGGTCACTTTTAGTTTTGGCAGTTTTAGTACCCAAATTTGTGCATTCAATTTGACTTGCTTATGGTCATTTTTGGGTTTTGGTGTCTTCATAAGAGTTGTAGCTCTATGTCTAACCTATTCATGGTTAAAATTTCAGGTCATTTGGATCTGTTTTGAGTGAGTTATGACCAAAACACTAACTACTGCCCAAATGGTCAATTTTCAGGCTTTCAAGTCACTAATCCGGATTTGGTCATTTTTAAGGTCAGTTTTTAGGTAGAATTTTGTCAATATTTCTACATGAAAGTTGGCCTATTTGGTGTCTAGTTTCACCCTCCATTGGCCTCATACCAATTGGGTTCACAGTTTTGCACTTATAACCTAATTTAGGTGCTGCCAACAACACACAACCTGCACAAAGACAATTACACTTCCAATTTGACATTCCTTCTCCTCCTCATGACTTCATTATTCATTCATAGCACTTCTACAAATACTAAACACAATTCCAGCAAGCATATTGGGTAGAACACTCAAGTGCTCAATGCACATAATTCACCATTAAAGTCTAACATTCAATTCCACCGAAATACAACATACTTCAACACCAATATTTCACATACACATCCATGAAAACTACACATGCTGCCCACTATTTAACACCATCACATTTCATCAATAATTCATATAAACTCACATACAATTTCATAGTATTATAGGCTGCCAAACATGGCAGTTTACCAAAGTATCAAGACCCATTTTCAAACCTTTATTTCAAGCACTAACATGCACATCCCTGAATATTAACTTACTACATTTTCCATTTGAGTTAATCAACCTTAATTTCTATCCATTAGAGGTAAGAAAAACTCACACACTACAAAACTTCATGGCTGCCGAAAATGGCTCAATTCCAATACTCAACAATTCATCAAATTTTCTTCACCAAACAACATCCCCTAACTCAAGCATCACTTTTACTAAAGGATGGAAGAGAATTGGACACTTACCTATTTTTGTAGCTTACTTAAACCTCACTAAACTTCCTTCTTTTTGCTCCAAGTATGCTACCCAAGGTGTGTAGACAAGGTTTAGTGAAGGAACCTAGTGAAATAGTTGACTTGATCAAGGTTGCATGGAGGTCCTTCCATGGCCAGCAATGGTGATTTGGAATGGAGTTTGAATTCGGCAAGGAGAGGACTTGAGGAAGAAATGGTGTTGCAGAATGTTAGTGGAACAATTTTTGTTTTTCTAATGCTTTAGATACTCCTTAGTGGTCCACTAATTTATTAGAAAAATTAAATTAATGTTAAGCTTTCATTTATTCAACATTAGACCCCATATTTTGCCTTATTTATACAACACCTAAAATTTCATTTTTCATGGCATTTTCAAAGTTTAATATTATTTATTTTTAAATGGACATTTAGGTCAAAAGGAAACTTGGGGTGTCAAATGACCACAACGCCCCTACTCGGGTTGCATTCCCAATTTTTCGGTAATACCGAGTTTTGTCGTTTTCTTGATTTATCGTTTTTCTTTGTACTAATTAATTAATTTTTCTTTGATATTTCTAATGAAATTTATACTTCAATAGATGTTTATTTAAGTCTTAAAAATATTTTTCAAGGTTCTCCGTGGTCCAAGGCTAGTCAACGGTCCACGCTGCAACTTCTCGGTGCGGTCACCCATCACTACGGTTTTCGGCTTGCTTAACTTGGTTACATTTCATAGCTATTATTTTTCCTTTATTTTTATTGTATTTTCCTTTCTTGTATTTCATTATTTTATGTCTCCTCACTAACATTTAAATGTAGTTTTATGCATCCTAGCTGTTCGGACAGGCACTGGTCACCGGAATAGTAGAACGCACTACTGAACATAGGGGTGTTACAGCATGAGTACACACCCTAACCCATTATGTGAGGCATCACTGTAGACTACGAAGTCTTTTACCGACACTGGCTGTGTTAACACTAGTGCCTCTATCAATATAGCCTTCAGCCTCTCAAAACTGGCTTGACACTTGTCATTCCAGTCATATTTCATATTCTTATGTAGTAATTTAGTCATTTGAGCAGCTATCAGGGAAAATCCCTTTACAAATCTTCTATAATATCCATCTAACCCCAAGAAACTTCTGATCTCAGTTGTATTTCTGGGAGGCTTCCATTCCATCACTGCTTCAATCTTCTTGGGATCCACTCTAATCGCTTCAGCTGATATTACATGTCCAAGGAATGCAATCTCATTCAACCAAAACTCACACTTGGACAATTTAGCATACAGTTTCTTCTCTTTTAGAGTCTGCAGAACAATTCTCAAATGCTCATCATGTTTTGCTTTATCCTTGGAATACACCAGGATGTCATCAATGAAGACCACTATGAACCGATCTAAGTATGGATGGAAGATACGGTTCATAAGGTCCATGAATGCTACTGGAGCGTTTGTTAACGCAAATGGCATCACTAGGAATTCATAATGCCCATACTGGGTTCTGAATGCAGTCTTAGGCACATCTGCATCCCTAACCCTTAGCTTATGATACCTTGATTTGAGATCAATCTTAGAAAACACACCGGCTCCCTTCAACTGATCAAACAGATCGTCAATTATAGGCAACAGATACTTGTTATTCACTGTTACTTTGTTTAACTGCCGGTAGTCAACACATAACCTCAGTGTCCCATCTTTTTTCTTAACAAACAGTACCTGTAACACCCTTCACCTGTCTATAGTATAACCGAGCAAGGCATGCTACATGGCGTGCCAGAGCACCTAGTCCGTAATGTACTCATTTTCTGAACTCAATTTGATTTTAAGAAGTTTTTATGTAATATTCATATCATGCTGATACTATTTTCATACTTTAATAAAATCAGTATTTGAAAATTGATAATAAAAATCTGGCAAGATGCCATCTGTATTTTGGACAAACTGTCCTTCTAAACCTGTTAAAAATAGTTCAATATGATAATATCAAAATCTCAACTATTTCATAGTCTTGATTTCTCAGTAAAGTCAATAAACTTTCACAGTCATTAAACAGTTCCATAATACATTCCATAATAATTTAAATATATATCCAGAAAATCTCCATGTTATTTAATATGTACAAAATATTACAAACTTTAGAGCTTTCATAATATTATAAAATACAGGGCCGAATTTCAAAAATATATCAGAAGTACAAAATACAAGATAACTTAAGGCCGTCCATGTATGCAATGCAGTGCAGATGACTCTGGATTCCTATGCAGATTAATGTCTCACCCGTTTATAGGTCTGCTGGGCTCCCCAGCTGTGTCTCCAATACCTACGCACTACAAAAGCAACGCGCTAAGCAATTTTGCTTAGAAGTGCCAAATATAAAGAAATATACACTAAAATAAAGTAAATGAATTGTTTATGAATTTATGACATCGATATTCTTTACAGTTGTTGATTCTACTTTTATTTGCCAACCCTTCATTTTTTCTAATTTTAGTGGTGCTATATGTCAGAAGACTGGATTTAACTATTTAAATTTAATAGTGCTTAAATTAACTGCCCGTGTAGCCTATACACTGACCAGACTGGATAAACGGATATACTGGCACTGGGTACCTAGTACCTCGGGCCGTCACACCATCGATCATAAAGTGTCTCCCGGTGTGCAAACAGTGTGGCTAGAAAGCCATATAGTCAATCTGGCGATAAACCAAGTGTAATAACACAATATGCATAGCCGTAGGCTATTAAAGTCATAGTGCGGCATAATATGCCGTAAAAACACAGTATGGCATAAAGCCATTTACAGAACACCTGTCAGAATCCTATTGACATGCCAAGCTATCCAAACTAGTCAACTAGACAAACTAGGGCATATTATAAATTAATTGTTTAATTCTTCAATTTTTAGAGTTTACTAGCTATTATGTAATTTCATAAGTCAATGTATATGTTGACCTTTTTAGGTAATATAGATAAGTTATTTCCAGCATCAACATATCACAATTTACAATTCAATATGCTATCAATATAATGCGATTTACCTTTTTTACAAGTTGGCATTCATTTCCAAATTACCTCAAGCATCATTGTATGTAAATGTCAAATTCTCAATTTTTGTGTGCTATATTGGTCTAGCTTAAAGTCCTATTTCTCTTGGTTTTTAGCTTCTGGTCAAAGAAGAAAAATTGTAGCTCTGTGTCTTATTGCACTCTTGGCAAAATTTCAGGTCATTCTAAGTTGTATAGTCCAAGATATGGTCAATTTACTAAAACTAGATAGATTGCACCTTTAGTGCAAAATTTGGTCAATTTTAGGTCACATTTAGTTTTGGCAGTTTTGGTACCCGAATTTATGCAAGCTATTTGACTTGGTTCAGGCCATTTCTGGTCTTTGGTGTCTTCATAAGAATTGTAGCTCTATGTCTAAGCTATCCATGGTGAAAATTTCAGTTCAATTGGACCTGTTTTGAGTGAGTTATGGTTATCATAATGACTACTATTTATATGGTCAAAAATCTAGGTTTGCAAGGTTGCCATTCCGGATTTGGTCATTTTTAAGGTTAGTTTCTAGGTAGAATTTTGGTAACATTTCTACATGAAAGTTGGCCTATTTGGTGTCTAGTTTCACCCCCCATTGGCCTCATACCAATTGCGTTCACAGTTTTGCACTTATGACCTAATTTAGGTGCTGCCAACACACACAACCTGCATTTGAACATCACACTTCCAATTTTGACAATCCTCGTCCTCCCAATACTTCAACATTTAATCATGGCACTTCTATATATGTTGTACACAATTCTAGCAAGCATTTTAGGAAGAATACTCAAGTGCTCAATTCACACAATACATCATTAATGTTTAACATTTACTTCAACCCAAATTCAATGTACAACAACACATATATCACACATACACTTCCATGGCAATTGCACAAACAGCCCACCATTCAACACCATCATATTTCATTAATAAATTTCATAAACTCACACAAAAATTCATGATATTTAAGGTTGCCCAACATGGCAGTTTACTAAAGCATCAAAGTCCCACTATTAAACTCTTAATTCAAGCACTAACATACACATACTTGGATATTAACTTACTACAACTTCCATTTGAGTTAATCAACCTTAATTCCCATCCATTAGAGGTAAGAAAAACTCAAACACAATAAACCTTAATGGCTGCCAAAAATGGACAAGTTCATTTCCCAATATTTTCTTCATTTCTCTTCACCAAATTACTCACCTCAACCTTAACACAAGGTTTACTAAAGCTAGGGAGAGGATTTGGACACTTACACTTATGGAGCTTCCTTTAAACTTCACCAAATCTTGTTTTTATTGTTGCCAATATCTTCCCCAAGGTGAGTAGGCAAGTTTTAATGAAGGATCCAAGTGGAAAGGATGGCTTGATCATGCACCAATGGAGCTTGCATTTGGGGCGACAATGGTGCTTCCATGGAGGATTTCATTTTGGCTGGTTGTGTGCTTGAGGTTGAAGATGATGATTTCTGTCCACAATTGACTTAGATAGGTGTCCCAAGGCTTGAGTTAGTGGAGCACTAAGTTCCATTTTAATATTTAATTAGTTAAAGTTTCATAAATTGGATTTTAGCCCCTGTTTCCTTCACTATTCTTATAATGTATCACAATTTAATTTTTCATGACATTTTTTAAGTGCAATATCATTTATTTTTAATGTACATTGAGGTCAAAAGGCAACTCTAGGTGTCAAATGACCAAAATGCCCCACTTCGGGTTATATTCCCGATTTTTCGGTAACACCGATTTTTTTCTATTTCTCGATTTTTTTCGTTTTTCTTTATACTAATTTATTAATTTTTCTTTGATATTTCTAGTGTCTATTACATTTCAATAAACTTTTACTTATGTCCCAAAATTTAATTCTGAGGGTTCCCCACGGTCTTGGGGACGGCAACGGCCTTCCCGGTGCAGTTACCCATCGCTGCGGTGCTGGCTCATTTAACTTAGTTTCATTTTCTCTCTTTCATTTTTTTTATTTTTCTTATATTTTCTTTTTATTTATTTCATCATTATATGTCTGTTCACTATCACCGAAGTGTAGTTCCAGACATCCTGACTTTCTTGGACTAATATTAGGCCACAGGAGCAACAGAACGTACATAACACGTACAGTGGGGATGTTACAACTCTTCCCCTCTAAAGAAAAATTTCGTTCTCGAAATTTACCTGATGTGAAGAGTTGAGGAAACTGTTGCCTCATTGTCTCCTCGCTCTCCCATGTTGCTTCTTCAGTGTTGTGGTGCCTCCATAGGATTTTCACTAGTGGAATTGTCTTATTTCTGAGCTCTTTTACCTCTCGTGCCAAGATTTTAATCGGTTCTTCTTCATATGTCAGGTTAGGTTGTACCACAATTTCTTCTGCTGAGATGACATGTGAAGGATCTGATCTGTATCTTTTGAGCATCGAGACATAGAACACATTATGTATCTTGTCCAGCTTAGGTGGTAAGGCTAATCTGTAGGCTACTGGTCACACACGTTCAATAACTTCATATGGGCCAATGAACCTAGGGCTTAATTTTCCCTTTTTCCCGAATCTCAACACTTTTTTCCACAGTGATACTTTAAGAAATACCTTCTCGCTAACTTCATACTCAATGTCCTTTCTTTTCAAGTCAGTATAAGATTTATGTCGGTCTGAGGCAACTTTCAAATTGGCCTTTATCAATTTTACCTTTTCTTCTGTCTGCTTTATCAGGTCTGGCCCCACTAGATTATCTTCACCCAATTCAGTCCAACATACTGGTGTTCTATATTTTCTCCCATACAGTGTTTCATAGGGTGCCATTTGTATGCTAGCTTGATAGCTATTGTTGTATGCAAATTCTACCAGTGGAAGGTATCTGTCCCAACTTCCCTCAAACTCAACAACACAACTCCTCAACAAATCCTCGAGGACCTATCACATATGTTCGGTTATTATTATCATTATCAGTTCAATTTATTGTTTGCAATAACTCAATAAGTTTCACAATTTACTTGGATTATTCTTTCTGACTGTCCATCCATCTGAGGATGAAAAGGCGTACTAAAATGGAGTTGTGTGCCCAAGGATTCTTGTAATTTCTTCTAAAATCTAGATGTAAATCTCAGGTCTCTATCAGATATAATGGAGAAAGGAATTCTATGTAGTCTAACTATCTCACTGATATATAATTCTGCTAGCTTTTCCAATGAGTAGTCAGTTCTGACTGGCAGAAAATGTGCTAATTAAAGGAGCGGAAGCATGAAAAACATAAGTTTAGATCATTGAAATCAAAAAATTTCATCTAGGGTCACATGCATCATGCAAGATTCATTTTAATTTATTTGATTACAATGATAAACAGCATATTAAAACTCTTTTAATATGTCTTTGGATCTATATTTGCCATTTAAGATTTTAGAATTGTCACACCCTACTCCTCGTAAGATGTAACATGCTCCCGTAGTACACCTAATAAATTACCGTACTTCACCTACCGGTAACCTATTAGGTATACTACAAGGGATTTTGAAACAATTTTCATTCATTTTTAAATTGGTGGGTAAAATTTTCTCAAATATTAAAAACCTTTATTTAAAGTCCAAACATAAATCAAATTTTTAGATATTTAAAATCTCCGCAATTTTTACAAAAATTTCGGTAGAGTGCTGTCTATATTTTAAGAAAACAGTTCTTCAAAACCTGAAAATAAAGACACTCCCAATATATTTCTCAATCCCAACTCCATTATTCAATCTCATTTCACAAATTCGCATGAACCACTCAATACACAGTGTAAATTAAATCAAATATTAAACATCTCATTGAGGTAAACAAATTAATTTTCACATTCATGGGAGCATTAAAATTTAATAGTGCAAAACTTTATAAGTATGTAAAATCTCAAGATAACCTTACAATAATTTGTATTTAATTACAATTCAAAAATATATTACAAAATAGTTGGTACAACTGCTCAAAGTAAATTTCATACATACAATTACAGAATTACATCAAAATCTAAAGTACAAGGGTATACCTATGATATACCCGAAGATAGTCTCACTATGCCTTTTAGTAGTCTTGCTCAACTGCTTTATATTTTCTTTTACCTGCGATAGCATACAAAGCTATCACTGAGTGGTGAACTCAGTGGTGCACAAACTAATAATTTAAAACTTAATACAAATTATTCTTAACAATTCATAATGAATAAAAATTTAAAATTTCTAAATTCTTCAAAATCCATGACATTCAAAAATCAATATTTTCATTCATGCAAATTATTCATTTGAATAACATTTTGATCAAATAGTAACTATTTATTTACATTTCTTTTAAATTCTGAAACAATAGAAAATATTTTGAATCACTGACAAATTATTCATTTCAATCACAATTTATCAGATAATGCATAATTTAAAGGGCGTTGCCAATAATTCACACAGTTGAACCCATGACCCAAAATTCAAATAGATGACATGTTGTACACCACGACATTTCACACTCTCCCAATAACCGAGGCTAAAAGGGAGGAACAAAGACTAACTAGTATATATGAGTACTCATTCAAACTCTTCCCCAACTGGCAAGCCAGAGAGGAAGGAACTCGCCCCATCTAGTGGAGGAGATATCTCACTAGACAAGCTAATGAGAATTCACAACATATTTTGCCATGTCAACTGTAGATTCAAATCATATTCAAAACAATTTCTATTTACAAAGTGTTTACAAATCATCAACATATTTAATCATCATAAATTCATGCTCAAGGTTGGCAACACATCAAAATTAAAATTTACAATCCTCAAAACCATGCAATAAATCCTTAAATGCATAAAAAAAATTTACATTTCATTTACACAATTTCATTCAACAAATTAAAATCCTCAACATAACGAAATTATAAATCATAAAATAAACTTGTTCAAATCAATTTAGAAGTGAAAAAGTAACAAAATAGTTAGTTGTGTACAAACCTTATACGAGTTGCCTCTCGGCCTTGACTCGATGTCTCAGATTATTTCCCGGTATTCTTTTTCACTAAAACACACAGTTTCACAGTGTTTCAGTATTATAACTTATCATAAATCCAAAATAAATTCAAATTCACTTTTATCTAGCTTATATATGCTAAACTTGATGTTCTTCAAAATTTGTGTTTCGGGGTTACTATTCACTACACTATTCAAGTCAATTTGTTGACTTTCTAAGGCTTAATAGGTATGGAAATTCCAACTTCACCCACATACCATATTTTGGTTACTAAATTTTTTGGTTTTGGTTATTTACTCAAATTCAAAGTCTTTTAGGCAAATTTGCAAATTTTTAGTTTTAGTGTCTTAAGTTGCACTGTTCCATTGGTCATTTTACTGTTAGAATTTGGCAAAATTTTCTACATAGAAAATATTTCCTATTGTCTTAAATTTATTCTCCTTTTTGAATCACTCCAATTGGAGTTTTGTAGCTCAAGTTATAGCCATTTGAATCTTGGCTGCCGGATTGGACTTAACCCAGATTTCTGGGCACCAAACTGGTTCTGGCAGTTTTAAGTCACCAAATTTGGGTGGCCAAATGACTTGGTTAAGGGCATAATTTGGGTTTGTGTTCTTCATGAATGTTTTAGGTCTATATCTCAGCTGTCCACTGGTAAATTTCAGGTCATTTAGACCTACCTAGCCCAAGTTATGGCCAAATGAATAATTACTGTTTATTTAGTGATTTTCGTACATTTCAGATTGCCTAATCCAGATTTGGTCAATTTGTTCACTAGGTTTTGTTCACTTTTTGGGCGGGATTCCTAAATGAAAAATGTTCCATTTTGTGTCTATTTTCATTCCTAATTCACCTCACAACAATTAGACTTGTAAATTTTCAGTTTTGGTCCCTCAAAGGGACTTAGTCCTGCTGCCAGCAGCATGACCACATTGAATCCGAATTTAAACTCAACTCCAACACTTCCAACACACTTCGTTTGGTCACAAATGACCATTTCTCACCTCAAACTAGGTCAAACACATCATTTCACCATTTCTCCAAATTTTGTCTCCCAAACCCTAGGTCCAAAACCCTAATTTACACAATTCATTTAATTAATGAATTTAAAGTAAATAATAAACATCTATACACTTAATTCATCTCAAATAATCATTCAAAATCATCAAACTCATTCATATCAAACCCTAACACAAGCTGGCCAAAATTTCCTTTTTGGTCCCCCAACAATTGTTTCTATTTGATTTTACACAATTTCTAAGTTATTTTCACTTGTTCAATGTAAATTCTATAAGCATAAATCAATTTAAGTTAGGAGAGAGATTTACCTCATATGGAGCTTTTTAATTCTCCAATTTTTCTTTTCCTTCTTGCTCCCAAAGAGTTTATCTAGGTCTAAGGGTGAGATTTAGTGTTGGGATTTGAGGGATTTATGGAAGGGAACCAAAGAAATTTAAGCTTTTTATTCTTTAACAATGGTGGAAGATGAAGGAAGAGAGGAAGATGAGAAAGTGATGGAAAAGTGGGAATGGAAGATAACAATTTTTTTTTTTATGTGTATTTATCTCTTAATTTGACTTAGTCAAATTAAGTAATTAAATTAAAATTAAATATGAAGTCATGCATGATGTCATCTTGATGAGGTCATTAATTTATTTTATTTTCTTTTCTTTTTCTCTTATTTTTCTCATACTTCTCTAATTTAATTCTATATTTCAGAATTTTCATTTCTTAGATTTTATTGGAGAGTTAGGTCAGGAGTCAACTCTAGGGGTGAATTGACCAAATCGCCCCTCGCCAGTTCAACCCGGTTTGCAAATAATTCAATATTTCTTTTGGCTTCCTGACCTAATTATTTGACTGGCTTAACAATTCTTTTTCATGATTTTCTCTTTTCCACTGTGTTCGTAATAGTCCCAAGGACTGCGACGTCACATTTTACGGTTCGAAATTTGAGTTTAAATCGACATCGCAGTCCTTTCCGAGAAGGTCACCCATCGTTGTGACTCTCGGCTCATTTAACTTCTTATGTTCTATTTTTCATATTTATACTTAACTAATTGACAATTACTAATTATTTGTGTTCATGGCTTATCTAGTTGTCTTAAGTATGGTTCTAATCCTCTCAGTTGTCCGGACCGACACTGATCACTGGAATAGTGAAATATACCAGGCTATGCAAATAGTGGTGTTACAAGAATTAATCAGATTAATTTTAGAACCCTAGATTAGATCAAGAACAAGTGCACTAACCTCTTGATGCACAGCAGTATTTTGGCACATTTGGGATGCGTCTTTAGGACATCAGATATTGTCCCTCTAGCTTGTCTACACCAAGATCACCTATGGTAGCCCTTGAATAGCTTCTAAAGCTTTTCCTATGAATTAGAAAATCAAGTTTTGCCTTTTGAGAGATTAGAGATGTAAATAGAACACTAAAAATAATTTCTAGTATTTTTAATTCAAGAGATTGTTTGCTAATCTCTTAGAATTGATGAGAGATAAAGAAGAAGAGAGGGGAGATGTTCTTTGGGTGGCAGTACCAAAGAAGAACAACAGCCCACACATTTTTCTCTTTCACAACAACACTTATATATCTAGGTCATCACTTAAAACCCTTGCCACATGTCACCTTCTGATTGGCTCTAGGTTTAATTGACCCAATCACATTATGCCAAGTGTCAAACCTATATTTAATCTTGACTTTAATCATCTTACATGACTAAAAGACATTTGGCAAGCTTATGTGTAGTGCCATGTGTCACCATCTCATGGTGCCACATGTCACCTTGTGAAATGACCAAAATAGCCCTGTATATTAATTTTGAGTTCTCAACCCAAAATAATGATTTCTCTTCTTCTAATTAATTTATATCAAATATAAATTAATTAATTAATCTCTATTAATTAATTTTTTATTAATTAAATTCATATTTAAACACTTTAAATATAAATTTAACTTATACTATACATCCAATAACCTAGATTTGGTTTCAAGCCATGCTAGGGACTTTGCAATCTAATTGCAAACCAAAACCTATTTAATTAATCAAGTAAACTCTTTAATTAATTAATTAAATCATATTTAATTAGGTGATTACTTGTGTATGTGTGTGACTTACTAGGCTCATCACTAATTGGCAATGAGACATGATATCAACTCTTAATATCATCAAAACTCTTTCTTATCATAAATGATTTCTCTAAATTATTTTATGCACCTCATAGACCATGGTTAACACCTAGCATAGCATGCCATGGGCACCCAATTAGTAATAAGGTTTATCTTAAATGAACCTATAATCATATGTTACCATGCAATAGAATCTCTCTGTTACAAAATCCCAACTCAAGCTGGAGTCATGGTTTATGTCAAACCCCATTTGCTATGAATATTATGTTCTCTTTTAATTTTAATTCTTGATTAAAAAGATTTTCTCATCAGAAACTCTTTTCTGATTAAATCTATCTGTCCTAGCCAGGAACTTGAAACATCAAGAACAATTAAATGAACATAGGATTTTATCCCTATTTACTTAGAGGAACAGATTCCATCTTAATCAACACCTACCTCCATATATAACTAGTAGGAGCCAACACATGCCCATATATCCATACACAGTAATAGTATGAAAGCAGTATAAAACTCAAACCGCCTATATACAAGATAACTGTGCTATCTCAGGTCTAAAGATTCTATGCACTGATATGATTTATGACAATACATTGACAAGAGTAAACTCCATGTGCTTGTCATAAATGTCACTGGTTCGACCTACTTATCATGTATAAGTGCCTATCATGTTTGTTATATGGCATGAGACTCACCATTCTATCTTATTTACATCTCATATAAATAACTTGGGAACAAACGTGATTACAATCTTTCTAGATAAGTTATGTCCTTATTGTGAAGTATCCTCGATTGTGAACCAATTTATGATACTTTGTGCTAGAAATACTGTCACTCATATTCTTAACAACTTAAGAATAGAATTTCTAACAAAATATCAATGGACCTTTCCTATTACACATAAATATATTATGTAAACAGAAAAGTGAAAATGTCTTTTATTAATAAAAGATGTACAAGATACATACTAAATAATATGCTCTAGGGCATACTACTAACAATCTCCCACTAGCACTAGAGCCATTCATTACAATATCTTAGACCCATCTTCTCAAGATATCGGTCTAGCTGAGTCTGTGATATAGGCTTAGTGAATGGATTAGCTGGATTTTCAGCTGATGCTATTTTCTGCATGGCTACATCGCCCTGCCCAACTATTTCTCTGATAATGTGGTAGCGCCTTTCTATGTGTTTGGATTTCTGGTGAGACCGGGGTTGCTTAGCCTGTATGACTGCTCCATTGTTGTCACAGTATAGTGGAACTGCTGACTCAATGGAAGGAACTACTGCAAGTTCTGTCACGAACTTCTTTATCCAAATAGCTTCCTTTGCAGCATCTGATGTAGCAATATACTTAGCCTCGGTGGTGGAATCTACAGTCGTGCTCTGTTTGGAACTCTTCCAATTGACTGCACCTCCATTACAAATGAACACATACTCAGAGGTAGACTTTCAATCATCGATATCTGATTGGAAATTAGAATCGGTATAACCATCCAATTGCAAGTCTCCACCTCCATAGATCAAGAATAAATCCTTAGTTCTTCTCAAGTACTTAAGGATATTCTTGACAGCTATCCAGTGTTCCAAACCTGGATTGGATTGATACCTGCTAGTCAAACTAGCAGCATATGCGATATCCGGCCTAGTACACAATATTACATATATTAAACTTCCAATAGCCGAAGCATATGGAATCCTGGCCATTTTATCTCTTTCTTCAGGTGTCTTTAGAGACATCTCTTTAGAAAGATGGATACCATGTCTCACTGGTAACAATCCTCTCTTGGAATCAAGCATGTTAAACCTCTTTAACACCTTTTCCAAGTATAGACTTTGGGATAAACCAATTATTCTTTTCGCTCTATCTCTATAGATGCAAATCCCAAGAATATAAGTTGCCTCCCTTAAGTCTTTCATGGAGAATGTATTTGACAACCATACCTTTATAGTTGTCAACATACCTGTGTCATTACCCATCAATAGTATGTCATCCACATATAAAACAAGTGATAGCACTGTCACTAACCTTCTTATATACACATGGCTCATCCTCATTTTTGATAAAACCAAATGACTTAATGACTTCATTAAAACGAATGTTCTAACTCCTCGAAGCTTGCTTCAACCCATAAATGGATCGCTTTAGCTTGCATACCTTGGAACCATCTTGGGATTCAAAACCCCTAGGTTGTTCCATGAAAATGTTTTCTTCAATGTATCCACTGAGAAAAGCTGTTTTGACATCCATATGCCAAATCTCATAATCATAGTATGCAGCTATTGCTAATAGAATCCTAATTGATTTAAGCAAGACGAGAAAGTCTCTTTATAGTCGATTCCTTGCCTTTGGCGAAACCCTTTCGCTACTAGCCTTGCCTTATAGGTCTCTAGCTTTCCATCAGAACCAATTTTCTTCTTGAAAACCCATTTGTTCCCTATAGGTACAATACCTTTACGTGGGTCAACAAGATCCCAAACTTGATTCTTATAAATGGAATCAATCTCGGATTTCATAGCATCAATCCATTTTGAAGAGTCTATATCTGATATAGCTTCTTCATAGGTAAGTGGATCATCTCCATGATCTACTTCTTCATGAGTAGATAACTCTTGTTCTTCTTCATGAAGGAAACCATCTCACTGGTGGGTGAGATACACTGGTTGTTCTACGAGGAATAGTCGTAGATGTTTCATCAATAGGCGTAGTTTGACTAGATGGATTTATATCCATATGATCTGTTAGTTGGTCAGAATTCTCCAATTCTAACTCTATTTGCCTTCCTTTGCCTCGTTCTTGAACAAACTGTTGTTCAAGAAATGTGGCATCTCTACTTACCACAACCTTTTGTGAAGTAGGCAAATAAAAATAATATCCAAAACTATCTTTTAGATATCCAACAAATCAACCCTTTTTTGATCTAGTTTCCAATTTATCAGTGTTCAGCTTTTTGATATAAGTTGGACAACTCCAAATCTTAACATGCTTAAACTTGGTTTCTTTCATACCATATCTCATAAGGTGTCGAAGAAACTGATTTTGATGGAATCCTATTCAGAATATACAAAGCTGATTCTAATGCAAATCCCCAAAAGGAGATTGGCATATCAGTATAGCTCATCATACTATGTACCATATCCAATAGGATATGATTTCTCCTTTCAAATACACAATTCAGTTGTGGTGTTTCTGGAGGAGTCAGCTATGAAACAATGCCGTACTCTCTCAAGTATTCATCAAATTTAGTACTCAAATATTCACCTTCATGATCTGATCGAAGAGCTTTAATACTCTTTCATGTTTGATTTTCTACTTCAAATTTAAATTCTTTGAACTTTTCAAAGGATTCATGTTTGTATTTCATCAAATACAAATACCCAAACCTTGATTTATCATCAGTAAAGGTAATAAAGTAATGAAAACCGCCTCTAGCCATTTCCTTAAATGGACCACATACATCACTATGTTTTTAGCTCTAAAATATTTTCAGCTCTTAGCCCTTGTCCATTAAAGGGTGATCTAGTCATTTTTCCTTGAAGGCAAGATTCACAAGTTGGAGTAGGCTCAGAGCCCAATGAGGATAGAATCTCCATTTTCTCCAGTTTTGCAATCCTATCTTCTGCAACATGACATAATCTTAAGTGTCAAATATGTTTTGAACTTGAGTTGATTTTCATCATGGCATTGCATTCTTTTAGATTGCTATACTCTGGGTAGTGGAAGCACTTTCCTGCTAGCAGTGGAAACACTTTTCTACTGGCAGTGGAAACACTTTCCTTTGCCTTTATCAGCTTTGATCTTTGTTTTTCTATTTGGCTATCTTCTTGGAAGATCCTGGAACTTGAGGTTTCTTTTTCTTATTGCCCTTCTTCTTGTTGGACTTTCTATCAGAAGAAGATGCAATCAAAGCTACCTTTTTTCCTTTACTGCCCGGCATATTCTTTTGAGCAATAACCTACATGTTGAGTAAACCAGCCAAGGTGCATTCCTATTTAGTCATATGAAAATTTGTCACAAAATTCCCAAAAGACTCAGGAAGGGACTAAAGGATCAAATCTGTTTGCAGTTGGAAATCCATGATAAAGTCAAGATGTTCCAGCTGCTCAATTAGCAGAATCATCTTATGGATATGATCCCCAACATTGTGTCCCTCAGACATCCTCATGTGAAACAACTGCCTAGATATCTCATACCTAGCATTCCTGCTATGCTCACCATATAACTCTTGTAAGTGAAGGAGGATCTCACTCACACTTTGCATGTTCTCATGCTGCTTCTGTAACTCATTACTCATAGAAGCAAACATGTAACACTTGGCTTTCATATCATGCTCCTTCCACTTGTCCAAAGTTTCATGTTCCTCTTGGGTGGCCTCTGGATGTAAGGGACCAAGAACATTTGAGTCTAGAATATATCCTATATGTTCAAGGTTCAGGACAAGTTTCAAATTTCTTAGCCAATCAGACAAATTAGGTCTTATCAACCTATTGCGATCAAGTATGCTTGTAAGGATATTGGATGGTGGTGGTTGTTCTATGCTCATTATTATCAAAAAATTAACTGCAGAAAATAACTAGATTAATTAGTAAATATATCATGTAATTAACCAAAATGATTATGGTCTTTCAATCAAATTGGTCCTCCCACTAACTTAGCAAATCCTACACTTCCAAAGTAGAAAACGGAAATCCTAGTTGGATGGATTTTTAGTGGGTGATTGAATTCTTATAATCCTATTGATCATCCTCAGGTACATCTATTATTGGAATTACAATAAACTATAAGTGACAAACTGTGACACCCCTTACCCGTCTACAGTGTAGCCGAGCAAGTTATGCCACTGAGTGTGTCGGAGCACCGATTCATATTTTAATTACAATTTATCCCTTTTAATTCATTTATTTACAATTTTTGATAAATCTGAATTTTTCTGAAATTTTTATAGAAAATCCAATAGAGTGCCAACTGTAAATTGTAAAAACATTTCTTCTGAACCTGTTTAAAAGACACTTCCAATATAATTTCCAAATCCAGAACTCTATTACACACATTTCAAATCAATCTCAAAATCTCAATACTATTTTCAGAACTTTTCTGTTCACTTCATCACTTGAAGCACATTTATACATATTTTTCAACATTTCATTTTTCCACATACATTATACAAAAAATTTCAATAACATGAAATTTCATATATTTACATCATCAAATAATTTCAAAAGTTTATAGTTATAATCCAAAACTAATACAAAATATAAAATACAAAATGCTACCCCAAGTCCTAATGTCCTACCACGTGCACTGTAGATGTGAGGTGACTCTAGACTCCGGATGCAGCTCTGAAAGTTTACCCTGTCTGATGTCTGTTGGGCTCCCCAGCTATGTCTCCAGTACCTACGTGTGGCAAAAGTGACACTCTAAGCAATTCTACTTAGTGTGACAATATAAAATAAAATAACTAAAATAAAATAAGTATGCAGAATGTATGTTTACATTTTTAGTAGACTTGATTTATGATATTTATCGCAGTATTATTCGATTAAAATTTGGTAAAATTTATTATTATTGCCCAAGTAACCTATACTAGTTAACTTGACTGGATAAACTGGTAAATTGGCACTGGGTACTAAGTACCTCGGACCATCACACCGTCGGTCATATTTTGTCTCCCGGTGTGCAACATAACAGTTAACAAGCTGTAATAATTATCAAGGATGAAACCCAAGTGTAATAACTCAAAAAACATAGCCAAAGGCTATTATGTCGCAGAATGGCATGGGAAGCCATGAAACACAGAATGGCATGAAGCCATAGGCAGTACTGCTAACAGAACCCTATTGGCATGCCAACCTATCCAAACCAATCTTGCTAGGTATACTAGGGCATTTTACACTTTTAAGTTTCACAATTTTTGAAATTCAAGTTTTAGTGTTACTATTCAATTCATTAGTCAACAAAATGTTGACTTTTACATGGACAATAGGTACATTGGTTTTAGTACTCCCAACCTACCACATTTTGCATTCTAAACTTGTTGGTATTGGTTGCCAATACCATTTCTAAACTCAATGTTAATTGGACAGAATTTTCAGTTTTCAAGCTTTATGTTTATTGTTCCATTAGTCATTTTTGCATTAGGAATTTGGCAAAATGATCAACATGAAAGTTGTTCATTATTTTGTCTAGTTACATTTCCTTTTTTGAATCACTCCATTTGGAGTTTTGTAGCTCAATTTATGGCCTAAAAACCATAACTGGCTGGATTGTAATTTTTTCAGAATTTATGCAAATCTACAGTATTAGGAGCAGTGACTTCAGGTCGTTTTTTGAATATGTTATGATCATAATTTGGGTTAGATTTCTTCATAAAAGTTGTTGATCTATATCTCAGCTTGTTGCTGGTAAAATTTCAGGTTAATTGGACCTTTCTACACAGAGTTATGGCCAAATGACAAAATACTGTTCATTTGGTCATTTTGCCCAGGCAGAATGCAGGTCACCTGGATTAGGGCAATCTTTTAGTCAACTTGGTTTGGTTTTCTGGGCATGGTTTCTTCACCAAAGTTGTGCCATTTTGTATCTAGTTTCATGTCCAATTAGCCTTGCACCAATTGAACCTCTACAATTCCAGTTATTTCTACCCAAACCTACTGGACTCATGCCCAGTCCTGTAGGTCACCAAGGGTAGCCACACCAAACTCAAATCCCACTACACAACCCACTTCATTTTTTATTCAAACAACGCCAAATGGTCACTAATTGACCATTAAAACCTACTTCCATCATCACATGATCAAAGTCCCATTTTCACCCCAAAACCTAACTCAAACATCATCAACCATGCTTTATCATTTGCATTTCATCACTCCACTCAAGAGATGCATATTGAGGGCAGCCATACTACCATTTTAACTCCATAAAAATCATCACAATCTTACCCCAACCAAGGCTGCCAAAATTTATGGGATGGCATACAAATGGTATTTAATAATTTTCTTTGTAATTTGCACTCATTCATAGTCCTTAAACTTGAATTTAAAGTGAAAACCAAGGTTAGGTCACATACCTCTAATGGAGTGAGATTTCCTACTTGTTAGGGTTCTTTTTTTCCTTTTCTTTTTGCTCCCAAAAGACTCACCATGATGTAAGAACACTTTTTTGTGTTGGGAATATAGAGTTTAGTTAGGTAAAAGCTAGGGAAATCAAGCTTTCAATAGCTTGCTAAGGTTGGCTATGGAGGGAGAGGTGACGGCAAGGAAGAAGAATGGAGAGGGTTCTAATTTTTTTTTCATTTTTCAGCCCATTAAGTCTCTTTTAAATAAACTTATGCCATATGTCAACATTGGATTGGTTGGGAGATTTTTAATGACATCCTTATGATGTCATAATTCCATTTTCTTTCATTTTCTCTCCTTTTCTTGTCTATTTAATTTCAATTAAAATTTTAACAACATTTATTCATATTTTATGTTATATAAATTATTTATTTAGCTGGACAAGTTGGCCAAAAATCATCTCTGAAGACGAAATGACCAAAATGCCCTCCATTTGGCTTAACAAGCCAAAATTGTGTGTACCAATAGAAAAATTTTTCTAAGCATTTTCTTGGCATTCTAATGCCATAAGAATCTCAAAAACCCTTCTCTGGAGTCCCAAAAATTATTTTATATTTTTTCCCCTAGGTCTAGGGTTGCTAACAGCCTTCACCGTCACTTCCTTTTCAGGTTGCTCATCCCTGGTGTTTCGACTCGTTTAACCCTAGTGTATTTCGTTTCTAAAAAATTTTCCTTGATTGTTATGAGCATTATTTAGTTTTTTTATAAATCCTCACTCTAGTCTATTTATAATTTCAAATATTCTAGCTGCCTGGACCGACATTGGTCACCGGAACAGTAGACTGTACGGACTAGCTAAAGTGAGGATGTTACAACTCTTCCCCTCTAATAAAAATTTCATCCTCGAAATTTACCTGATGCAAACTATTGAGGAAACTGTTGCCTCATCATCTCTTCACTTTCCCAAGTTGCCTCTTCAGTGTTGTGGTGCCTCCAAAGCACTTTCACCAGTGGAATTTGTTTATTTCTCACTTCCTTCACTTCCTGAGCTAGGATTTATATAGGTTCTTCTGTATATATCAAGTCCGGTTGGATTTCAATCCCTTCCTTGGAGATGACATGTGAAGGGTCTGAGCGATATCTTTTCAACATAGAAATATGGAACACATTATGAATTTTATCCAGTTCTGGTGGTAAAGCTAGCCGATAAGCCACTGGTCCCACACGTTCAATGACTTCATATGGGCCAATGAACCTAGGGCTTAACTTACCCTTCCTTCCAAACCTCAGTACTTTCTTCCATGGTGAGACTTTGAGAAACACTTTATCGCCAACTACATACTCTATCTCTTTTCTCTTCAAGTCGGCATAAGATTTCTGTCTATCTGAGGCAACCTTCAGGTTAGCTTTGATTATTTTCACTTTCTCCTCAGTCTGTTTCACCAGGTCTGGTCCTACTAGCTTATCTTTGCCCAATTCAGTCCAACACACTGGGGTTCTACATTTCCTCCCATACAGTGCTTCATACGGAGCCATTTGAATGCTGGCTTGGTAGTTATTGTTATATACGAATTCTGCCAGTGTGAGGTATCTATCCCAAGTCCCCTCAAACTCAATGACACAACTCCTTAGCATATCCTCTAGGATCTATTACATAATTCACATTTTTACTATCATTTCAAATTATTATTTGTGAAAATTCAATTAGTTCTTAGGTTTACATGGATTACTCGTTCTGACTGTCCATCCGTCTAAGGATAAAAAGCCGTGCTAAAACGGAGTTGTGTGCCCAAGGCTTCTTGCAACTTTTTCTAAAATCTCGAGGTAAACCTTGGGTCTCGATCAGATATGACAGAAAGTGGGATTCCATGTAGTCTAAGTATCTCACTGATATACAATTCTACTAGCTTCTCCAGTGAGTAGTCAGTTCTAACTGGCAGAAGATGTGCTGACTTCATCAATCTATCCACTATCACCCATACTGCATCATGCTTCTTCTGGGTGAGAGGTAGACCACTAACAAAATCCATAGTGACCCGGTCCCATTTCCATTCAGGTATGCTTATAGGCTGTAGCAATCCTGATGGAACTTGATGTTCTGCTTTAACTTGCTGAAATGTCAAACACTTAGTCACACAGTCAGCTATATCCCTCTTCATACCAGGCCACCAATAATGAGGCTTCAAATCATTATACATTTTTATGCTTCCCGAGTGCATAGCATAAATACTAGTGTGTGCTTCTTTCAGAATACTAGTCTTCAGTTCCCTATCATCTGGTACACACACTCTTCCTCTGTAGTACAGACACCCATCCGCTTTCATCTCATAATTAGTTTCCTTTCCCTCTGGAATTTTACCCACAATAGCCATTAATTTGTCATCGGCCTTCTGCCCATCTTCTATCTACTGTAGCAGGTATGGCCTCACTTGTAACTCAGCCAAAATAGCTCCATCTTGAGCTAAGGATAGACGGGCATTTAGTGATCTTAAAGCTGTGATGGATTTTCTGCTTAAGGCATCAGCAACTACATTTGCCTTCCCAGGATGATAATCTGTCACACAATCATAGCCCTTTAGGAACTCAATCCATCGCCTCTGTCTAAGATTGAGCTCCTTTTGGGTTGGTAAATATTTTAGACTCTTGTGGTCTGTATAGATGTAGTATTTTTCACTATACAAATAATGCCTCCATATCTTCAGTACGAAGATAATTGCTACTAACTCCAAGTCATGAGTAGGGTAGTTTTGTTCATGTGGTCTTAACTGCCTGGAAGCATAGGCGACCACTTTCCACTTTTGCATCAATACACACCCTAGCTCATTATGCGAGGCATCACTATAGACCACAAAGTCTTTTCTCGACACTGGCTGTGTTAACACTGGTGCTTCTGTCAACATAGCCTTCAGCCTCTCAAAATTGGCTTGGCACTTGTCGTTCCAGTCAAATTTCACATTCTTGTGCAACAACTTGGTCATTGGAGCAGCTATAAGAGAAAACCCCTTCACAAATCTTCTGTAATACCCAGCTAACCCTAAGAAACTTATGACCTCAGTTGTATTTCTAGGAGACTTCCATTCCATCACCGCTTCCATCTTTTTGGGATCCACTCTAATCCCCTCAGCTGATAGTATGTGTCCAAGAAAGGGGATTTCACTCATCCAGAAGTCACACTTGGAGAACTTAGCATACAGCTTCTTTTCTCGTAGGGTTTGCAGAACAATCCTCAAAAGTTCATCACGTTCTTCCCTGGCCTTGGAATACACCAGAATATCATCAATAAATACCACTACAAACCGATCTAAATATGGATGAAAGATACGGTTCATAAGGTCCATAAATGCTGCTGGTGCATTTGTTAACCCAAACGGCATCATTAAAAATTCATAATGCCCATACCGGGTTCTGAATGCAGTTTTTGACACATCTGCATCCTTTAGCCTCAATTGATGATACCCTGATCTGAGATCAATTTTTGCAAATACACTGGCTCCCTTCAACTGATCAAACAGATCATCAATTCTGGGCAATGGATATTTATTCTTCACAGTTACCTTGTTCAACTGCCGATAATCAATACACAATCTCAAGGTTCCATATTTCTTCTCAAGTACTTAAGGATATTCTTGACAGCTATCCAGTGTTCCAAACCTGGATTGATACCTACTAGTCAAACTAGCAGCATATGCGATATCCGGCCTAGTACACAACATTGCATACATTAAACTTCCAATAGCCAAAGCATATGGAATCCTGGCCATCTTATCTCTTTCTTCAGGGGTCTTTGGAGACATTTCTTTAGAAAGATGGATACCATGTCTCACTGGTAACAATCCTCTCTTGGAATCAAGCATGTTAAACCTCTTGAACACCTTTTCAAGTATAGACTTTGGGATAAATCAATTATTCTTTTCGCTCTATCTCTATAGATGCGAATCTCAAGAATATAGGTTGCCTCCTCTAAGTCTTTCATGGAGAATGTATTTGATAACCATACCTTTACAGTTGTCAACATACCTGTGTCATTACCCATCAATAGTATGTCATCCACATATAAGACAAGGAAAGTGATAGCACTATCACTAACCTTCTTATATACACATGGCTCATCCTCATTTTTGATAAAATCAAAGGATTTAATGGCTTCATCAAAACGGATGCTCCAACTCCTTGAAGCTTACTTCAACCCATAAATGGATCACTTTAGCTTGCATACCTTGGAACCATCTTGGGATTCAAAACTCCTAGGTTGTTCCATGAAAATGTTTTCTTCAATGTATCCATTGAGAAAAGCTATTTTGACATCCATATGCCAAATCTCATAATCATAGTATGCAGCTATTGCTAATAGAATCCTAATTGATTTAAGCATGGCAACAGGCCAGAAAGTCTCCTCATAGTCGATTCCTTGCCATTAGCGAAACCCTTTCGCTACTAGCCTTGCCTTATAGGTCTCTACCTTTCCTTCAGAACCAATTTTCTTCTTGAAAACCCATTTGTTCCCTATAGGTACAATACCTTCAGGTGGGTCAACAAGATCCCAAACTTGATTCTTATACATGGAATCAATTTCAGATTTCATAGCATCAATCCATTTTGAAGAATCTTTATCTGATATAGCTTCTTCATAGGTAAGCGGATCATCTCCATCATTTACTTCTTCATGAGTAAACAACTCTTGTTCTTCTTCATGAAGGAAACCATATCTCACTGGTGGATGAGATACCCTGGTTGTTCTACGAGGAACAGCTGTAGATGTTTCATCAACGGGTATAGGTTGACTAGATGGATCTATATCCATTTGATCTGTTGATTGGTCAGAATTCTCTAATTTTAACTCTATTTGCCTTCCTTTGCCTGCTTCTTGGACAAATTGTTGTTCAAGAAATGTGGCATCTCTACTTATCACAACCTTTTGTGAAGTAGGCAAATAAAAATAATATCCAAAACTATCTTTTGGATATCCAACAAATTGACCTTTTTCTGATTTGGTTTCCAATTTATCAGTGTTCAGCTTTTTGATACAAGCTGGACAACCCCAAATCTTAACAAGCTTAAGACTTGGTTTTTTTCCATGCCATATCTGTGACACCCCATACCCGTATACAGTATATCCGAGTAAGTAATGTCACACGGTGTACCGGAACACTCTATTTTTTTTACATTAATTAATTGTTGTCGTAGTTTTAGATTTAGTTTATGAAATATAATTTATTTAAGCCATTTATCAAAATTATTATTTATTTGAGGTTCCGAAAATTTTAAAGAAAATCCGGCAGAGTACCGGCTAAAAATGGAGAAAACAGTTCTTCGGAACTTGTTAAAAACACTTCCAATATTTGTATTCCATCATCTCAAACTCCAATATCCAAAATCTCAACAATATTTCTCAATTTCCGTTCTCAACAACCTTTTCATTTCTCCAACATCCATCACATGTGATAATCAAGTATAAATCACAAATAAACATTCTCTTTTCCATTTACAAACATAATTCGCATTATTTACATGATCATCATGATACATTACATAAGTTCAAATACATATGAGGAAATAAAAATTAGCTACAAAATATCAAAATGACACCTAGTGTCCTGCCAATGCACTGCAGAAGTTGAGATGACACGGACACTGAGCAGAACTGCAGGATGGACTCACCCAGTCTGTGGTCTACTGGGCTCACGATCTGTATCTCCAGAACCTACGCGTGGCAAAAGCAACGCGCTAAGCAATAATTCTTAGTGGTACAATAATATAATAAAAGAAAATAGCAGAAAATAAATATGTATAGAATGTGTATGATTTGTTTGTTTGGTATTGGTATATCCATCATTTCATTAACTTTGTTCACCTTCATTCATTTGGTTGCCCAAGTAACCTACACTAGACGACTGGACTGGATAAACGGGTAACCGCATCGGGTACCTAGTACTTGGGCCGTCACACCATCGGTCACATATGCATCTCCCGGTGTAATGTACAGCTAACAAGTCAGAATACATCAGGCACAAGGCCAAATCTCAATGCAAGGTCAGAATGGCTAAAAGCCATAAAATCTCAGAATGGCATATTGCCATGTGCAGTACTGCTAACTGAACCCTATTGGCATGCCAAACTATCCAAACCAATCTTGTTAGGTATACTAGGGCATTTGAAACTTTTAAATTCTTCAATTTGTGAATTTCAAGTTTTGGTGTCACTATTCACCTTATTGGTCAACAAAAATGTTGACTTTTAGATAGAAAATATGTACATTGACTTTGGCACTCCCAACATACCACATTTGGCATTCAAAACTTGTTGGCATTAAGCATTTATACCATTTCAAAGTTTAAACCAAGGGAAGCAGAATTTTAAGTTTTTGGAACTCAAATTTACTGTTCCATTGGACACTGTTTCAGTGGGAATTTAAAGAAATGGCAAACATGAAAGTTGTTCCTTATTTTGTCTAGTTGAATTTCCTTTTTTGAATCACTCCATTTGGAGTTTTGAAGCTCCAGATATGGTCCAAAAACCACAGCTGGCCGGATTTCCATTCTGCAGAAATTACCAAATCTACAGTAACATGAACAGTGATTGTGACTGCCATTTGGGTGAAGTTTTGGTCATAATTTGGGGTAGGTTTCTTCATGAAAGTTGTTTGTCTATGTCTTAACTTTTTGCTGTAAAACTTTCAGGTCAATTGACCATATCTACAGTGAGTTATGGCCAAATGAACAGTTACTGTTCATTTGGACATTTCTGCAGGTGCTGTTGCAGGGGATCCGGATTGGGGCCAACTTTTGGTCCTCTTGCTTTGGTCTTTTGGGCATGGTTTCTTCAGCAAAAATGTGCCATTATAAGCCTACTTTCATGTCCAATTGGCCAAACACCAATTGGACCAACACAGCCAAAGTTATGGCTGTGTAATTGGACTGGAATCTCAGTCCATAGCTGCTATCCCTAGGCAGCATAGTCATTCACTTTGCCATGCTATTTTTCAGTCAATATTATGGTCAAATCTCCTCAAATGGTCACTAATTGACCATTAGAATGTTCTTTAACAATTGCATAAGCCAAGTTCACATTTTACTCCCAAAACCCTAGTTCAAAGTCATGATTTATACAATTTACTTTAGTTAGCTACTAATTCACTATTCTTATGTTTATAAACTTCAAACATGGTTTCTAGTTCACTCCAAGCTCATAAAAAACACTCATTCCTATTCTTTCAATGGGGCAGCCAAAATTCATGTACACATACACATGAATTTTGTTCATTTAAATTTCATTTTCTTACTATATTCAAGTTCCTATTCATGAAATTAAAGAGTTTTAGGTATATAGTGCACTAACCTTTAAGTGGCAGAATTTTTCCAAGTTAAATCTTCACTTTCCTTCACTTTCTAGGCTGCCAAAAGGTTATGCAAGGTGCTAGGATAAATTTTAGTGAATGGAGTATGAGGATTTAGGGTGAGACTTAGTGGAATGGAAAGCTTATGGAAGTGTTAATGGAGGATTAGGTCTAGGGCAAGGTTTCGGCTGCCTTTAGGGAGGATGATGGCTGCTGGATTTTTAATTGTTTTGGTCTTTGTTTTGTCTCTTTTAAGTATTTAAGAAAGCATATTAGCTTGTGATTGGTTGGTAATTTATAAATGACATCACTATGATGTCACAAATTGCTTTATTTGATTTTTCTTTTCTTTTCTCCACTACTCATTTCCAATTTAATTTCTAGTAATGTTTATTCATATTTTATGTCATATTAATTATTTACTTAACTGGACAAGTTGGCCAAAAATCACCTCTGAAGGCGAAATGACCAAAATGCCCTCCGTTTGGCTCAACGGGCCAAAATTGTCTGTACCGATTGAAAAATTTTTCTAGGTATTTTCTTGGAATTCTAATGCCATGGGAACCTCAATAACCCTTCTCTGGAGTCCCAAAAATTATTTTATAATTTTTCCCCTGGGTCTAGGGCTCCTCGTTGCGAGAATCGCAACTTCCCTCTGGTTACCCATCGCTTGGGCACCGGCTCGTTTAACTCGGTTGTATTTTCTTTCTAAAATTTTTACTAAATTTTTCTTATTAATATTTAAGTTATTTATGGTTCCTGACTTTAGTTTAAATATTTTTCCGGACGTTCTAGCTGTCCGGACAGACACCGGTCACCGGAAAAGTAGAATGTACGGAGTAGTTACCGGGAGGGTGTTACAACTCTTCCCCTCTAATTTAAATTTCGTCCTCGAAATTTACCTGATGCAAACAGTTGAGGGAACTGTTGCCTCATCGTCTCTTCATTTTCCCAAGTTGCCTCTTCGGTGTTGTGGTGCCTCCAAAGCACTTTCACCAGTGGAATCCGCTTATTTCTCAACTCTTTTACTTCCTGAGCCAGGATCCGTAGAGGTTCTTCTTCATATGTCAAATCTGGTTGTATTTCAATTTCTTCCCTAGAGATGACATGTGAAGGATCTGAGCGGTATCTTCTTAGCATAGACACGTGGAACACATTGTGGATCTTGTCCAGCTCTGGTGGTAAAGCTAGCCTATAGGCCACTGGTCCCACACGTTCAATGACTTCATATGGGCCAATGAACCTAGGGCTTAACTTACCTTTCCTTCCAAACCTCAATACCTTCTTCCACGGTGACACCTTGAGGAACACTTTGTCACCAACTGTGTATTCTATTTCTTTTCTCTTCAAGTCGGCATAGGATTTCTGTCTATCTGAGGCAACCTTTAAGTTGGCTTTGATTGATTTTACCTTCTCCTCAGCCTGTTTCACTGTGTCCAGCCCTACCGCTTGTCTTCGCCAATTCACCCAGACACACTGGAGTTCTACATCTTCTCCCATACAGTGCTTCATATGGGGCCATTTGGATGCTAGCTTGGTAGCTATTGTTGTATGCAAATTTTGCCAGTGGGAGGTATCTATCCCAACTTCCCTCAAACTCGATGACACAACTCCTCAGTATATCCTTAAGGACCTGACATATATTTCATGTTATTATTATCATTTCAGTTCAATATTTGTATTAATTCAATTGGTTCAATTGTTTACCTGGATTACTCTTTCTGATTGCCCATCCGTCTGAGGATGGAAAGCTGTGCTGAAGTGGAGTTGTGTACCCAAGGATTCATGCAACTTCTTCCAAAATCTCAATGTGAACATTGGGTCTCGATCAGATATGATGGAAAGTGCAATTCCATGCAGTCTAACTATCTCACTGATATACAATTCTGCTAACTTCTCCAGTGAGTAGTCAGTCCTAACTGGCAGAAAGTGTGCTGACTTTGTCAATCTATCAACTATCACCCATGCTGCATCATGTTTCTTCCGGGTGAGAGGTAGACCACTTACAAAATCCATGGTGATCCGATCCCATTTTCATTCAGGTATGCGTATAGGCTGTAGCAAACCTAATGGAACTTGATGTTCTGCCTTGACTTGCTGACATGTCAAGCATTTAGTCACATAGTTAGCTATGTCCTTCTTCATACCAGGCCACCAATACTGGAGATTCAGATCATGATACATCTTTGTACTTCCTGGGTGCATAGCATATACACTGGTGTGTGCCTCTTTAGAATCTCGGCTTTCAATTCCCCATTATCTGGTACACACAGTCTTCCTTTGTAGTGCAGACACCCATCTGCTTTCACCTTACAGTCAGCTGCTTTTCCCTCTGGGATTTTGCTCATAATAGCCAGTAACTTTTCATCTACTTTTTGCCCATCTAAAATCTGCTGTAATAGGTTTGGCCTCACTTGCAACTCAGCCAAAATAGCTCCATCTCGAATCAAAGATAGACGGGCATTCAATGATCTCAAAGCTGTGATGGACTTTCTGCTCAAAGCATCAGCAACTACATTTGCCTTCCCAGGATGGTAGTCAATTACACAATCATAGTCCTTCAGGAACTCAATCCATCGCCTCTGTCTAAGGTTGAGCTCCTTCTGGGTTGGCAAATATTTCAGACTTTTGTGGTCTGTGTAAATGTAGCACTTTTCACCATACAAGTAATGCCTCCATATCTTCAGTGCGAAGATAATTGCTGCAAGCTCTAGATCATGGGTAGGGTAATTCTGTTCATGTGGCCTTAGCTGCCTGGAAGCATAGGCAATCACTTTTCCCTCTTGCATCAATACACACCCTAACCCATTATGTGAGGCATCACTGTAGACCACAAAGTCCTTTCTCGACATCGGCCGTGTTAACACTGGTGCCTCTGTCAACATAGCCTTCAACTTCTCAAAACTGGTCTGACACTTGTCATTCCAGTCAAATCTGACATTCTTATGTAACAACTTGGTCATTGGAGCAGCTATTAGGGAAAATCCCTTCACAAATCTTCTGTAATACCCAGTTAGCCCCAAGAAGCTTCTGACCTTGGTTGTATTTCTGGGAGGCTTCCATTCCATCACTGCTTCTATTTTCTTGGGATCCACTCTAATCCCATCAGCTGACACTATTGTCCAAGGAATGCAATCTCATTCAACCAAAAGTCACACTTGGACAACTTAGCATACAGCTTCTTTTCTCTCAGGGTTTGCAGAACAATCCTCAAATGCTCATCATGTTCTTCCCTGGTCTTGGAATACACCAAAATATCATCAATAAAGACCACTACGAACCGATCTAGGTATGGATGGAAGATACGGTTCATAAGGTCCATGAATGCCGCTGGTGCATTTGTTAGGCCAAAGGGCATCACCAAAAACTCATAATGCCCATATCGGGTCCTGAATGCAGTCTTGGGCACATCTACATCCTTCACCCTCAGCTGATGATACCCTGATCTGAGATCAATCTTAGAAAATACTCCTGCTCCCTTCAGCTGATCAAACAGATCATCAATTCTAGGCAACGGATATTTGTTCTTCACAGTCACTTTATTCCAATGACGGTAATAGATGCATAGCCTAAAAGTCCCATCCTTCTTTTTCACAACAAAGACCTTTGAGCTCCCCATGGTGACACATCGGGCGTATGAACCCTTTATCAAGCAACTTGCAATCGAAGTTTTCAACTCCCTCAATTCTGGGTGCCATCCTATAAGGAGCAATGGAAATGGGTGTCAGACCGCAGTTGTCTCAATAGCAAATTCAACTTCCCTTTCTGGTGGCAAACCAGGCAACCCTTCAGGAAATACCTCCGGGAAGTCTCTCACTGTGGGTATATCTCTCAGGTTTGGCTTAGCCTGCCTAATATCCATCACATGTGCTAGGTAGGCTTCACAGCCTTTTCTCATCATTCGTCTTGCAACTGTGGCTGAGATGACATTGGACAAGAAATTTGTCCTTTCCCCCACAACTGTGATCTCATTACCCTCTGAAGTTTTTAGAGAAATTCTCTTCAATTTGCAATCAACTATTGCCTGATGACGTGACAACCAGTCCATTCCCAAAATCACATCAAACTTGTGGAAGGGTAACTCAATCAGGTCTGCCAAGAATTCATACCCCTGAATCCTTAACGGGCAACCCTTGTATACTTTGTTCACCACTACACTGTGGCCCAATGGATTAGTGACCAGAATGTCTTGGTCACTCTCCCCTACTAGTATCCCCCTTTCTATGGGTAGGTTGATGCAAATGTATGAATGAGTGGTCCTGGATCCACCAATGCATGCACAGGAGTATTGTAGAGGGAGAACGTACCCCTGATGACGTCCGGGGCATCTTGCTCCTCCTGAGCTCTTAGGGCATAATTTCTGGCAGGTGGTCCATTATCCGCCTCTCTGCCGCTCGATGCAGCCTCGTGATGGTCCCACCGCATCGATTTGCGATTTCCTACCCTTTGTGGTGCGGGAGCAGTCTATCTGCTTGTGTTGGAGCAAACAGAGTAGTTCTGCAAGGCGGTTCCTCACCGATGCTTTGTCGACCCACATCTTAAGCAGCACCGATTACTCCAACATTCCCCCTTATGCCATTTCAGGCAGTGTGGACATGCAGAAGATGTTGGGGCTGGTCCCCTGAACCCCATCCCTGGAGAGCTGCCCACTGATGGTGTGGACTGACCTCTCCTAGGGGTGAACTGTGGCCTGGGCCCCTGAGACTGACCCTGACCTTGCAGCTGACCTGAACTCTGTGCAGGTGGACCTCTGAACTTCTTCCCAGGTGCAGGAGATGAGCTAGACTGACCCGGGCCCCTCTTCTGCTGTCTATCCCTTCTGGTCTGCTCACTGATTCTTACTTTTTCAACCTTTATTGCAGCTTCCACTAACTTGGTAAATTCTGTGATTCCCAAGGTAGTGAGCTGGATCTTTATGTTGTCATTTAGTCCCTCTTCAAATCTCTTGCACCTTTCAGCTTCATTAGGGACTATCTCCCTTCCATAGCGACTCAATCGGACAAATTCCTTCTCATATTCGGCCATTGACAACTGTCTCTGCCTCAGGTTAATGAAGTCCCTTCTTCTCTCTTCCAGATATACAGTACCCACATATTTCTTTTTAAATTCGGAGAGAAAGAAGTCCCAAGTTATAGCTTCTGGCTGCACTTCACTGGACACAGTATCCCACCATTCGTAGGCATCATCTTGCAACAGGGATATGGCAGCTTCCAGGTTTTGCTCTGGAGTGCAGTGGAGTTGTTTTAAAACTCTGCCCGTTCTGTTCAACCAATTCTCGGCTGCAATAGAGTCATCTTCTCTCTTGCCATAGAAGTCCACAGCTCCAAACTTTCTTAGCCTTTCCAGGTGTGATTTCTGCTGTGGAGCTGGTGGTGATGGTGGTGCTGGCATTACCCCGGCCATTTGTCTAAAGAAATCGGCCATTTGCTGAAACATGGCCTGTGGAGGCTGAGCAGGCTCTGCTTGAGCTGGCGGAGCAGATTCTCTCATGCCCCCAGTCTCAGCTGCTGCAGGTGGAGCATGACTCTCCACTTCCTCCTCAACTACCCTCTGAGATGAAGGGACCATATCCTATTCAAAATAAGAAAGACAAACAGATCTGCATTAGTGTCACCTCGACTCTTACAAATGCAATGCATGGTATGGACTCAATCTAGGCCCAGAAATGCCTAAACCGTGCTCTGATACCACTAAATGTGACACCCCATACCCGTATACAGTATATCCGAGTAAGTAATGTCACACAGTGTACCGGCACACTCTATTTTTTTTACATTAATTAATTGTTGTCGTAGTTTTGGATTTAGTTTATGAAATATAATTTATTTAAGCCATTTATCAAAATTATTATTTATTTGAGGTTCCGAAAATTTTAAAGAAAATCCGATAGAGTACCGGCTAAAAATGGAGAAAACAGTTCTTCGGAACCTGTTAAAAACACTTCCAATATTTGTATTCCATCATCTCAAACTCCAATATCCAAAATCTCAACAATATTTCTCAATTTCCGTTCTCAACAACATTTTCATTTCTCAAACAACCATCACATGTGATAATCAAGTATAAATCACAAATAAACATTCTCTTTTCCATTTACAAACATAATTCTCATTATTTACATGATCATCATGATACATTACATAAGTTCAAATACATATGAGGAAATAAAAATTAGCTACAAAATATCAAAATGACACCTAGTGTCCTACCAATGCACTGCAGAAGTTGAGGTGACACGGACCTTTGGCGTAAGCTGCAGGATGGACTCACCGATGCGTGGTCTCACGGGTTCACGATCTGTATCTCCAGAACCTACGCGTGGCAAAAGCAATGCGCTAAGCAATAATGCTTAGTGGTGCAATAATATAATAAAAGAAAATAGCAGAAAATAAATATGTATAGAATGTGTATGATTTGTTTGTTTGGTATTGGTATATCCATCATTTCATTAACTTTGTTCACCTTCATTCATTTGGTTGCCCAAGTAACCTAGACTAGACGACTGGACTGGATAAACGGGTAAACTGGCACTGGGTACCTAGTACCTCGGGCCGTCACACCATCGGTCACATATGCATCTCCCGGTGTGCAACAGAACAGCTAACAAGCTGTAAATACATCAGGCACAAGGCCAAATATCAATGCAAGGTCAGAATGGCTAAAAGCCATAAAATCTTGGAATGGCATATTGCCATGTGCAGTACTGCTAACTGAACCCTATTGGCATGCCAAACTATCCAAACCAATCTTGTTAGGTATACTAGGGCATTTGAAACTTTTAAATTCTTCAATTTATGAATTTCAAGTTTTGGTGTCACTATTCACCTCATTGGTCAACAAAAATGTTGACTTTTAGATAGAAAATATGTACATTGACTTTGGCACTCCCAACATACCACATTTGGCATTCAAAACTTGTTGGCATTAAGCATTTATACCATTTCAAAGTTTAAACTAAGGGAAGCAGAATTTTCAGTTTTTGGAACTCAATTTTACTGTTCCATTGGACACTGTTTCAGTGGGAATTTCAAGAAATGGCAAACATGAAAGTTGTTCTTTATTTTGTCTAGTTGAATTTCCTTTTCTAAATCACTCCATTTGGAGTTTTGAAGCTCCAGATATGGTCCAAAAACCACAGCTGGCTGGATTTCCATTCTGCAGAAATTACCAAATCTACAGTAACATGAACAGGGACTGTGACTGCCATTTGGGTGAAGTTCTGGTCATAATTTGGGGTAGGTTTCTTCATGAAAGTTGTTTGTCTATGTCTTAACTTTTTTCTGTAAAACTTTCAGGTCAATTGACCATATCTACAGTGAGTTATGGCCAAATGAACAGTTACTATTCATTTGGTCATTTCTGCAGGTGTTGTTGCAGGGGATCCGGATTGGGGCCAACTTTTAGTCCTCTTGCTTTGGTCTTTTGGGCATGGTTTCTTTAGCAAAAATGTGCCATTATAAGCCTAGTTTCATGTCCAATTGGCCAAACACAAATTGGACCAACACAGCCAAAGTTATGGCTGTGTAATTGGACTGGAATCTCAGTCCATTGCTGCTGTCCCTAGGCAGTATAGTCATTCACTTTGCCATGCTATTTTTCAGTCAATATTATGGTCAAATCTCCTCAAATGGTCACTAATTGACCATTAGAATGTTCTTTAACAATTGCATAAGCCAAGTTCACAAAAGTCATGATTTATACAATTTACCTTAGTTAGCTACTAATTCACTATTCTTATGTTTATAAACTTCAAACATGGTTTCTAGTTCACTCCAAGCTCATAAAAAACACTCATTCCTATTCCTTCAATAGGGCAGCCGAAATTCATGTACACATACACATGAATTTTGTTCATTTAAATTTCATTTTCTTACTATATTCAAGTTCCTATTCATGAAATTAAAGAGTTTTAGGTATATAGTGCACTAACCTTTAAGTGGCAGAATTTTCCCAAGTTAAATCTTCACTTTCCTTCACTTTCTAGGCTGCCAAAAGGTTATGCAAGGTGCTAGGATAAATTTTAGTGAATGGAGTATGAGGATTTAGGGTGAGACTTAGTGGAATGGAAAGCTTATGGAAGTGTTAATGGAGGATTAGGTCTAGGGCAAGGTTTCGGCTGCCTTTGGGGAGGATGATGGCTGCTGGATTTTTAATTGTTTTGGTCTTTGTTTTGTCTCTTTTAAGTATTTAAGAAAGCTTATTAGCTTGTATTGGTTGGTAATTTATAAATGACATCACTATGATGTCACAAATTGCTTTATTTGATTTTTCTTTTCTTTTCTCCACCACTCATTTCCAATTTAATTTCTAGTAATGTTTATTTATATTTTATGTCATATTA